>NW_027362938.1:0-2400000 GCF_046119375.1 Phyllobates terribilis | reverse complement strand
AGACGGCTCCACAAGTTGGATGACCAGTGGGAGAAGGACCCGTACACCGTACTGCCCTCAAGCCACGAGAACCCGAAGGTTTGTACCATCAGTAAAGACGGAGGGGAAACCACAGCCATTGTATCCCGGGACCACCTGAAGAAGTGTCCCGAACAACTGAGGAACCCTGAAGAGGAACAAGACGACCATCGACCCGTAGAGGAAAGGGAAGATATGGTTAGTACTGTGCTCGGGGACTTCCCTCGGTCTTGGACTCAAGTCAATGGTGCAGTTGTGGTACCCGTACTCACCTTCCTCCAACCAGCATCCCAAGCACCTACGGAGCAACAGGTAGAGCTGGAAGAACAGCCGGTCCAGGAGGCAGAAGACTCCACACAAGCAGAACAGGAGGATCAACCCTCTGCTTATAGTGAGCCTGCCGTACCCCTAGTGAGACAAAGAGCCGGTAGACAGCTGCCCAGTTTACCCTTGACAGCTCCTACACCCTGTAGTTCAGGGCCAGACAGTCAGCTCCGTAGGTCCACTAGGGCCACTAGAGGCCAGTTACCCGCACGCTGGAGGATTTGAAGTGTATAAATTGTTTTATTTATGTTTATCTGTGTATTGTTGCTTGTGTATAATTTTGTGTTTCCAGTTATTTTTAGGAATCCTTGGTGGATTTACCGGGAATCCTTGTACATAGTTGGAGCGTAACCCAGGATGGACTAGAGACTGTTAAGGACTCGGGGTAGGACAGACCCCTACCTGGTTACGTCTCCCTGTTTTGGTGAAATGGACACCTTGCTTTCTTCAAAGACTACACCCGGTTACGGACATGCCGTGACCACCTTTATGTGTTTCTTCTTATTGTACTATTATTGTTGTTATATCTTGTTATGTTTTTTCTAAAATATGTTTAGTCCCGGAGTACTAAATTTCACTAGGGGGGAATGTGGCACCCCAGGGGTCTGGTTTTCCACAGTAATGTAATGTTATGTCTGAGAGCAGGTGGGAGGTCCTTTGGTCAGGGATCCTGTGCATGCCACACCTCCTGCCCAGTCTTGGGAGGGGAAGAACTTCCCCTGTATAAACCCTGGGCTGAGGCAGGGTTAGTCAGTCAAGGAGAGTAGAGACAAGAAACAGTCACAGGAAGAAACAGCAGAAGCTCAGTGGGAGCAATACTACTACAAGTCAGGGGCTGGCAGCTGCAGAGCTCGCCCTGACTGAGAAGCTTTCTTACCGGACCCGGCGTCCGAGGCTGTGGGGACTAACTCTTACCCAGCAGCAGAAGCCGACCGGCAGGGGATTTCAGGTCCTCAGGCCCAGAAACCCGAAGGCACGGTCACACGCGTGGGACCAGCACCGCCATCGTGGAGCGGAAGCCATTAGAAGGCCCCGAGTCACCGGCCATACGGGTGAGCACCACACGGTACACTCAGGGACGTGGGCTACTTATATCCGCTTCTAGCAAGGTAGCCAGAAGAGTGCAGTCAGTTTGGGAGGCCTACAACTCCGCCTGGCCAGGGGAGATCCCATCTGCTCAAGGACTGACCAGGCCCCGTTCACTAGCAAGTACTCCGGGAGGGTCTATCGTTGTTACCAGTAAAGACCCTGAATTACACCGCACCGTCTCTGAGTGGTTCCTGCTACCCCCATCATCCATCTGCTGCCCTGAGGCCATACCCCTCCCGTTGGGGGTTATACCATCTACGCTGCACCATCCATCCACCGGCCTCAGCGGACTGTCCTGCAGCGGCAGCTCCATAGCTGCATTCAACGGGTGGCGTAGTCGTCCTACATCTACCGCTGTTACATCGCCGCTCAGTTTGACTCCCTGGGCACGGACCGGGTCACCGCGACGAGACTACAACCCTCAAGAGATCCGGCTCCGGGTAAGCTCCCGTGTGCGCAACGCAGCGCGACACAGGCCCAGGGGCGCGTCACACACATACACACACACACGGGGCATGCAGGAGTTTTTAGTTTACCAGTTTGGGTCCATGCGGAGCAGCTATAGGATTCACTGGTAACATTTTGGGGAACAGACAAAGTTTTTATAATTTTTATTCCATTTTTCTTTTGCGTGAGATTAATAAAAAACAATTCTGCTGATGTTTTTTTATTTTTTCCAGCATTCAATGGCAAAACCCCAGGAATGGTTCTTATATTTTTTCTTTCCAGAGTTTATCGTGCAGTATAGAGACAAAATGAACAAAAGCTACAATTTTGCCATTAATTATTACTATTTTATTCTTGATGCTGTTTTTCGTGCCGGATAAATCATGTGATCGTTGTACAGTTTGGGTTGTTGTTCTTTGCGATGTTAATCAGGTTTAGTTTTTTTGTTCTTGTTTTTTGGGGGTTTATTTTAATAAAATCTAGTTTTAATGTAAGAAAAAAAATTATATTTGAGTTTTTACTTTGTATATTTCCAAATATTTTATTGAAACGGAGTAAAGGAAAGAAGGATGAACTAGTGGGAGAGCAGCTGTAAAGGACCCCTGCCAGTCCCTAAAACTAAAGGGGCCTGTGACGACACAGCATTTAATCGTAATTATCCAGATGTAAATTCCATAGGCCCAGAATGATAGACTATTGCCTGAATTATTAACTATTGAATTTATGTGTTTCTTTCTTCGGTTGGTCAACGCACATGATTTTTTGTCATGAGTCTGAATGTTGACTCATCTTTTAGGTTGAGGTGATATTTGTTCATTGATAAATGGTTATTTACCTCTTATATCAACTCTTCTGGTTTATTGTACTGTTATCTTTGCAATACAGGGACGCAGGCTCTTTGAACAATGGATGTTTGCTAAATATGTTGATTACCATTTTATAAGTCCATGCAATTTGTTGACTTGCATTGTTTCGGAATTTATAGTTTATCCTTCAATGTTTGCAATGTTTGCAAGTCAACATTGGGGGATGAACTGTGGATGCTCCAGTAATGGGAATTAGTAACACCGCCCCTTTCTCTTGACCTGTGGATGAAGTCTTGAAGAAGGACAGTTGTGAACTACATAAAGGAGTCTTTTTACAAAACCACTGCCAGGAACACTCTATGGGACAGCTCTACAGAACACCATGAATCCATTAAGAGGGACACAGATTTGGTTTCTACAGGATGCCAGCTTAAGGGACCACAGCCCTGGCTGGAGGAATACAGATCTGCTCCATTGACTACTATAGAACCCATGGATACATCTGGGAAAACCAGGTTGGGACCCACCAGTCACCTGGTCCCATGGAGATGTTTGGAGTAGCCAGGTTGGGACACTCCGGCCACCTGGAACTCGTGAATATGCTCTGAAAAAGCCAAGTCGGGACCTTCCGGTCACCTAGTTCCATGGATATGTTCGGAGAAGCCAGGTTGGAACTTTCTGGTCTCCTGGCCACGTACCTCAATGGACTGTCTGCTTTCTAAGCTTGTTGTTACCTCCTCTTTGTGGGTGCTCTTTGGTGGGGGTGCCATTGGTGGGGGTAGTCAGCCCCAGAAGCCCCTCGGATTGGCAGCTGCTTTAATCCCAGCGAGTCAGCGGAAGGGTGAGACTCTGTAATTTGCACCATATTAGGTATTTGCTGGGACTGTTCGATATGTTTATTGTGTGTTTGGTGGCTCAATAAAATATTACCTCACTGTTTTACAATCATCCTGTGTTGTTGTTTATGTATCTTCTATCAGTGATGGATTATAATGAGTGTGATCTGCTCCACCATGAGGGGCCCGATCCTCCCGGGGGCCCACGTTCAAAGATCCCAGCACAGCTCAGGACGGATTCTTGTAGTGCTGATGTTTGATAAATAGGATAATAGAGCGCTCATAGAAAATTCTTTCTGATGGGCATTTTAGAGCGAGGAGCTGTGCTCTGGACTCACTGCTGCACTCCCCATGCCATTGCAGTGGCCATCTTAATATCGATCTGTGCGGAGGAGACTGTGGGAGTCAGACGGAGGTGTCAAATGTATGGACCCTTTTAATCGCAGGATGGAGGGTCACTGTGAATATTAATTCATGAACCACTGTGCATAGTGACTTGCCCCCAGGGCCGTGGGGCACTCGGCAGCCGGGCCTCTGGTTGCCAGGGGATATCACGGTGGCTGGCCCAGTCCGTGGCCCAGGGCGGTCACTCAAAGGGGGGGGAATGCTTATAGGGGAAATTGTCGTGACGCCACCTGTGGATTCTGGTAAGAGGTTACCAGCGCTGCGACAGTCCACTGAGGCTGATGTTAGGGGCAGCTATGATGGGACGGCTCCCCACAGGTAGAGCAGGCCTCAGGGCAGTGTAGAGGTGTAGAAAGATGGTGGAAGCAGGAGGGAGACGGCAGGACGGCCCCAAAGGAAGTACAGGCACACACACAAGGGTAAACTTCAATACCTTTACTGGTGGTGATGCAGGTACGGTCCAGGGCTTGTGGGGGCCCCGGGGGGATGCTGCGGGCTTGTGGGGGCCCTAAGGGGATGCTGCGGGCTTGTGGGGATTCTGCGGGCTTGTGGGGCCCTGGGGGGGATGCTGTGGGCTTGTGGGTGCTTCTGGGGGGGATGCTGCAGGCTTGTGGGGTCTATGGGGGGGATGCTGCAGGCATGTGGGGGCTCTGGGGGGGGTGATGCAGGCTTGAGGGGGGCCCTGGGGGGATGCAGCCAGCTTGTGGGGGCCCCGGGGAGGATGCAGCGGGCTTGTGGGGCCTCTGTATGGGGTCCAGCCTGCATATGGCATTACATGGGGACCAGGCAGTATTCTCTATGGTGAATTATATGGGATCCAGTATTTTGTATTGAGCATTATATAGGGCTCATAATATTGTATGGAGGACTATGTGGTGCCATAACACTGTATGGAGGACTATACTGTCCGGTCTGCACTGTGCGCTGTGAGGATTCACCGGTTTCTGAGCTATTGTACAATTTACAATAGATATCACTCATGAAATGTAAGAAGTCAGTGCCATTTTTGGCATTGTACTATATCTATATCTATAATTTCTCTGCTGTATCTGTGTATCATGAATGGTTGGATGTGTTAAAGGGGCCACTGAGACTCTTTCGCCCGGGGCCCACGAAAACCTGGAGGAGGGAGCATCATGTGACACCCCCTCTCCCATCATTCCTCCTCTGCGTCTGACGCAGCGGCATGATGACGCGCCACGCTGTGTCAGACAGTGGAGCTGGCAGCTGCTGAGGTGATCAGCTGCAGAGACTGAAGCAGCGGGGAACGAGGAGCGGTAAGTATGGATTTATTTTTTAAATCAGTGTGTACTGATAATACTGGAGGACTGGGGCTGCATTTTACCCTACGGGTGGGGGGGGGCTGCATTTTACCCTATGGGGGGCTGCATTATACTGCGTACAGGACCATGGGGGAATGCATTATACTGAGTGGAGAACCATGGCGAGTGTCTTAAGGCCCCGTCACACTAAGCGATGCAGCAGCGATCCCGACAACGATACGACCTGTCAGGGATCGTTGCTGCATCGCTAATACATCGCTGGTGAGCTGTCAAACAGGCAGGCTCACCAGCGATCAGGGGAGCAGCGATATCGTGGAAAGAATCGTTCCACGATGTCCTGCTCCTGTTACCAGCCTGCTGCTTAAGCAGGAGCAGGCTGGTAACTATGGTAAACATCGGGTTACTAAGTGCGCGTGTGCCCCTAGTAACCCGCTGTTTATCATGGATACGACTCTGCTAAGGTGAACGGTAGCCTCCGCGCACCGTAGCAGAGTGGTATCCATGGTAAACAGCGGGTTACTAAGTGCGCGCGTGCCCCTAGTAACCCGATGTTTACCATGGTTACCAGCCAGATCGTTGGTCCCGCTGGTCACACACAGCGATGTGTGCTGGCCAGCGGGAGGCCAACGACCAAAAAATGGTCCAGGACACTTTGCAGCGATCAGCAACCTCACAGCAGGGGCCTGATCGTTGCAAAGTGTCACACATAGCGACATCGCTGGTGAGGTCGCTGGTGAGTCACCAAAACCGTGACACAGCAGCGATCTCGCTAGCGATATCGCTATGTGAGACGGGGGCTTTATACTGTGTGGAGGACCATGGGGGAGTACATTGTACTGTGTGGAGGACCATGGGGGAGTGCATTGTACTGTGTGGAGGACCATGGGGGAGTGCATTGTACTGTGTAGAGGACCATGGGGGAGTGCATTATACTGTGTGGAGGACCACGGGGAGTGCATTGTACTGTGTGGAGGACCACGTGGGAGTGCATTATACTGCGTGGAGGACCACGAGGAAAATGCATTATACTGCGTGGAGGACCATGGCGAGTGCCTTATACTGTGTGGAGAACCATGGCGAGAGTCTTATACTGAGTGCATTATACTCTATGGAGTGTGGAGAGGTGTGGGGCAGTTGGGGGATCATACTTTACCCTGGGAGTTGAGGTCGGGTACAGTAGGGTCATTATACTGCGCATATGGAGGAATTCACCATGGGGGTATCATACCGTGTTTGGGGGGCACTTTTGTTGGCACCACACTTTATGGGCAATGAAAAAGGGATCTAGGACTTCAGCAGGAGGAAAATTACTATGTAAAGGCTGGAAGGTTGTGAGATCTGATCTTCTGCGACCCCGACAATTATTTACATTTTTGTTGCTGGGGGGGTGGGCCCAATTAGAACTTCTGCGTTCTATGTACGCCCCTGATTATACCAAATCCTCAGCTGTGCTGGTACTAAGGATATGGACACTCAGACATTTTGGGCTAAATATATACATACAAATATTTTTTCAATAACGTTTCATAAACAATTTGGCTTTTTTATTTCCTTTCCATTGCTAGTTGCAGATTGAGCTCACTGAGAATTTATCAGTGAGCTCATTCTGACCTTCTCTGTGCTGATTATGTTCACAGACCAGCATGAAAGTTGGGCTGATCTCTGATGAAGTCATAAATCATCGCAGAAATAAAAGCGCTGGAAACTCCACATCATAAGGAGCTCACTGACTGAATCTCAAGTTAACTCATTCTGCAGCCATCAATGTGCTGCTGGGAAGCAAAAAGCTGGTAAAGGCCGAATAGAGCAAATGATACATGAAGCAAAATAGTAAAAAGTATTTTTAGAGCAATATACATGTATTTAAAGGGATTGTCCGGTGTGAAGCTGAAGGCTGCAGTCATCTGTGTGACTCTCTGTGACTGCAGACTTGTAATCCTCACATCATGTAGACTGCGCGCTGCCAGCATTATTCTCAGCCCAGAGATGGCAGAAGCCCCTGTATCATGTGTACAGGAATTGTGCCCCCTCTCCCCGAGGAGCAGCAGTGCCTCGTCCTCCAGATACATGAGGGTCCCATCGGGGAGATCCGCATGTACCGGCCATGATGTCATCTCCATGGATACGGCATCAATGTGCAGAGCAGAAGACCCCTGTAAGGGAGAGCTCAGACGTGGGGGGATTGATGTGGATGTGAGGAGCAGATCCCCCCATAGTCACAGATTATCACACAATACATGTGGCCTTGCACAGGAAAAACTGTGAGGAAAGAAGAAATCAGATTTCTTACAATATAGAATAATGTCCTCCTGCCCTCGCTCATGTCCAGTATTATTTATCCCCTGACCTTTTGGGTGGGGAACCCCTCCTGAACCCCCTCCATTATATAGGAGCCATATATCTGCTCCATTACTGGCAGAAGGTAAGGAGCCAATCACACTGCACGGCTTCTACTTCCTGCTCTAAGCCCCGCCCACCTGCCTTCCCTTGAGATCTCCATGACAACCCTTGTGTGACTACAGTGACAGGCCACGCCCCCAAGGATTCTGATCAGTGCGGATGTCTCCATATTGCTGAGGACTGTGAGCAGCTGATGGGCGGAGCCAGCAGCGATGTGAGGGGCGGAGCCAGCAGCGACATGAGGGGTGGAGCCAGCAGCGATATGAGGGGCTGAGCCAGCAGCGATATGAGGGGCGGAGCCAGCAGCGATATGAGGGGCGGAGCCAGCAGCGATGTGAGGGGCGGAGCCAGCAGCGACATGAGGGGCGGAGCCAGCAGCGATATGAGGGGCGGAGCCAGCAGCGATATGAGGGGCTGAGCCAACAGCGACATGAGGGGCGGAGCCAGCAGCGATATGAGAGGCGGAGCCAGCAGCGATATGAGGGGCGCTCACAGCACTGACAGGAGCAGGTGTGTGTGCAGCCAGTTCCTCTGCTGTGGGTGTTGTGGTGTGTGAGCTTCGCCGTGTATATAATATACACATATACATATATATATATATGTGACACCCCAGGGGTCTGGTTGCCACAGTAATGTAATGTTATGTCTGAGAGCAGGTGGGAGGTCCTTTGGTCAGGGATCCTGTGCATGCCACACCTCCTGCCCAGTCTTGGGAGGGGAAGAACTTCCCCTGTATAAACCCGGGGCTGAGGCAGGGTGAGTCAGACAAGGAGAGTGGAGACAAGAAGCAGCATAGGAAACAGCAGGCTTACAAGGAGTCAGGGGCTGGCAGCTGCAGAGCTTGCCCTGACTAAGAAGATTCTTTACCGGACCCGGAGTCCGAGGCTGTGGGGACTAACTCCTGCCCAGCAGCAGAATCCGTCAGGCAGGGGATTTCAGGTCCTCTGGCCCAGAAGCCCGAAGGCACGGTCACACGCGTGGGACCAGCACCGCCATCGTGGAGCGGAAGCCATTAGAAGGCCCCGAGTCACCGGCCATACGGGTGAGCACCACACGGTACACTCAGGGACGTGGGCTACTTACATCAGCTTCTAGCAAGGTAGCCAGAAGAGTACAGTCAGTTTGGGAGGCCTACAACTACGCCTGGCCAGGGGAGATCCCATCTGCTCAAAGACTGACCAGGCCCCGTTTGCTAGCAAGTACTCCGGGAGGGTCTATCGTTGTTACCAGTAAAGACCCTGAACTACACCGTAACGTCTCTGAGTGGTTCCTGCTACCCCCATCATCCACGTCGGCTGCCCTGAGGCCATACCCCTCCCGTTGGGGGTTATACTATCACGCTGCACAATCCTACCACCGGCCTCAGCGGTCTGCCCTGCAGCAGCAGCTCCCTGGCTGCTCTCAACGGGTGGCGTAGTCATCAACTATTTACTACTAATAGACTGCCGTCTAGTTTGACTCCCTGGGCACGGACCGGGTCACCGCCACGAGACTACAACCCTCCACTGATCCGGCTCCGGGTAGGCTCCCGCGCGCGCAGCGCAGCGCGACACAGGCCCAGGGGCGCGTCAACTTTGGCGTAGTCGGCAGGATTTCGTGCCCGCAACCACCGGGTACTGCGTGCCTGAAAAGCAAAGACTGTTCAAACTTACCAGTGGTGAAGGTTTCCCGCCATCCGGCGCCATCTTCTACCTTCTTCCCGCCATCCGCGAAGTTTTCCCGCCATCCGGCGCCATCTTCGACCTTCTTCCCGCCATCCGTGGAGTTTTCCCGCCATTGGACGCCATCTTGAGGACGCCGCGCGGGAAGAAGAGGGGCGTGGACTCCGAAAGCGCGCGAGAACTGAAGCCCCGCCTCACGTCCGGACGTTGCGTAAGGTCCTGGAAGGAGCCCAGCAGACGCCGACGTCACAGGAGCGCGACGGAAGGTCCTCAACCCTGACGATCCACTGCGGAGCCGCGGCCTACAGAACAGGATCATCGCAAGGTAGGCCACGGTCCACTAGGGGGGAGGAAGATGTCGGATACGGAGGAGAGCTCCACTGCCTCAACCCCCGCCAGCGCTACCGCTGTTGCAGTTATGCCCTTCACCATGCCCTATATCCCGGGAGCAGCTTGGCTACCCCAGTACTCAGGGGAGTCACATACCCTGCATGACTTTAGAGAAAAGCTGGATAGCCTCTTCCAGGTGTACCCCCTCACAGAAGAGCAAAAAGTGAGCATCCTGGTGGCCCAACTAACTGGGGCAGCCAAAAGGGAAGTAAAATCCTGGCCACCTGGGAGGAAGACTGTCGCAGGGATACTAACCCGGCTGAAGGACACCTTTGATACCCGCACCTCAGCCGAGATTAAACTTAGATTCTACGGGTGCAAGCAGCGAGCGCATGAGAGTATAAGGGACTATGCACTCAACCTACAAGAGGCCCTGAGGGCCATTAAGCAGACCGACCCTAATGGAGTGGGAAACGAGGACAGGCTGTTGACCGAACAATTTATAGAGGGTTTATATTGCAATGCCCACCGCACCCAGTTGCGGGCAATGGCCTTACAGGACCCTCATCTAGAATTTGCACAGTTCAAGGACAGAGCCATCCGGGTGCTCCGAGAACCGGCACCAGGTGGCGTTGTGACCCACAGACGCCCCACTACCACTTACTACCAGGAGGCGGCGCCCTTGTCAGCAGGGCCTGTGGGAGCTGATGCGCAGGCTTTGGACAATGACCCGGCTCCAGACCTACACCATCAGGTCCAAGAGCTAGCTAAAAGCGTTGCTGCGCTAACCCGAACTGTGCAGTCTTTACAGGTTTCCACTCCAGGGAAGATCCAGCTGGCATCCGGACCGGAGGACATCCCGTGGCGTCGACCAAGGAGGACCCCACCGGCCAGAGGAAGACCCAGTGACCGATACAGCGAGGACGGACGACCCATCTGCCGCCGCTGCAATCAACCCGGACATATGGAAAGGTACTGTTCTTTAAACGGGCACAACCTGGGGTAGAGGGCCAACCCCCAGGAAAAAGATCACCAGGCCCATCGAACTGGCGCGACAGATATGTGGGAGGACGTCCAGTCTTGCCTGTAGTACTGGATGGCATTCCCATGAGTGCCCTACTGGACACCGGGTCACAGGTCACCACCATCCCGTACGTGCTCTTCAAGCAGTACTGGAATGACTCGGATATTACCCGCTACCCTGACGACGACTTGAGTATCATCGCCAGCAATGGTCAGCCCGTGCCACAGATCGGATTTAAAGAGGTGACCATCAAAATTGGTAGAGTCGAACTGGCCGCACAGGGACTGATCATTGTAGATATTGACAAACATGAGAGTCACCCAAAAATAACTCTAGGAACTAATGTAATTGAAAATTGTCTTGCAGAGGTGATTTTCCTTTTACAGCAGGTTGCCAAGAATGCCAGCTCCGGCGAGCAGCGGGTGCTCCAGAAAGAGATCCGGGCACTGATGCAACGGCAACAAGTGGAACTCTCCGGCGGTGAGATTGGTAGCGTAAGAATGTGTGACCCTTTTCCTATTGCCATGCCCCCAAAAAGTGAAATGATGATTTGGTGCCGGGCAGCTATTGGTCTGAGAGGTAGAGATTACCAGGCAATGGTAGAACCAGTTTACTCAGACAGTAGGCCCACCATTTTGACAGCACGGGGGGTGGTCAATGTACGCCATGGGAGGGTGCCCGTTCGCATAATAAATATCGGGGAGAGGGAAGTGTACCTGCCCCGGTATGCCACGCTAGCCAAATTATATACCACTAATCAAAATTCTATACAATCTGTGGAACCCTTGCCTCCATCTCACCCGGAGGAAGGTAACGGCTCTAAGAAAGACATGGAGGACTGGTGTCAGCAACTACATCTGGGTACTGACTCCACTCCCTCACACCAGAAACAAGGAGTCTATCGGGTGGTTCAAGAGTATGAGAGAGTGTTTAGTAAACACCCGTTAGACTTCGGGCGAGTCAAGGGGGTAGAACACCGCATCCCCACGGGAGATCATCCTCCCATAAAAGAAAGGTATCGACCCGTACCCCCTGCACATTACCAACACGCCAAGGGGATGCTTAGAGACATGAAGGAGGCTGGGGTAATCCGGGATAGCTGTAGCCCCTGGGCAGCCCCACTAGTTTTAGTCAAAAAGAAAGACAACACCATGAGGATGTGTGTAGATTACCGGAAAATCAACCGTATCACACACAAGGATGCGTACCCCTTACCAAGGATAGAGGAGTCATTGGCTGCTTTAAGATCTGCTAACTTCTTCTCTACCTTGGATCTCACTAGCGGGTACTGGCAGGTTCCTGTAGCAGAGGCGGACCGGGAGAAGACCGCATTCACCACCCCGATGGGACTTAGCGAGTTCACCTGCATGCCGTTCGGACTCTGCAACGCCCCAGGAACCTTCCAACGATTAATGGAGTGCTGTCTGGGCCACAGAAACTTCGAGACGGTCCTGTTGTACCTGGACGATGTCATCGTATACTCCAAAACTTATGAGGACCACCTGAAACACCTGGCGGAGGTGTTCGAAGCTCTGGCGAGTTACGGCCTAAAGGTGAAACCCTCCAAGTGTCACCTCCTGAAACCAAAGGTGCAATACCTGGGACACGTGGTGAGCGCTGACGGAGTGGCTCCCGACCCCGATAAGATCACCGCAATTAAGGGATGGCCAAGCCCCTCCAGCATAAAAGAAGTGCGGCAGTTCCTAGGGTTGGTAGGCTACTACCGAAGGTTTATTCCCGGTTTCACCAAAAAGGCAGCGCCGATGCAGGACCTCCTGATAGGCCAGTCCCGGAAGGCCAAGAACCAGAAGCCGCCCTTCAAATGGGAAGAGCTGGAAGAAGAGTCCTTCCGCCAGCTGAAGATGGCCCTCACGGGGGGCGAAATCCTGGCGTACCCGGATTATAGCCAGCCCTTTATCCTCTACACCGACGCCAGTAACATCGGGCTAGGAGCCGTACTGTCCCAGATCCAGCAGGGGAAGGAACGAGTAATCGCCTACGCCAGCCGAAAACTGCGACCCACCGAAAGGAACCCCGAGAATTACAGCTCATTTAAGTTAGAGTTCCTGGCCGTAGTATGGGCAATCACTGAGCGCTTTAAGCATTACCTCGCTTCTTCCCGGTTCACCGTGTACACGGATAACAACCCGCTGACACACCTGGACACGGCAAGACTCGGTGCCCTGGAGCAGAGGTGGATGGCCCGTCTGTCCAACTACGAGTTCACAATTAAATACCGGGCAGGACGCTCCAATACCAACGCGGACGCCCTGTCCAGGATGCCCAACCTGCCGGACGAAGGAGAAGATCCGGAGGGACTGGAAGAAGTTGAACTCCCTGCGTTCCACCGTCATGGGACTATCCAGTATTCCCACCGGGTAAGGGGTAAGCAGGCTGCTACGTTGAACCCCTTACCCCACTACAACTGGGCGGAAACGCAAGACAGTGACCCTGCCGTCCGACTGGTGAAGGAGATGCTGACTCGGCCGGAGGCTCGCCTTGAACCAGACGCTCCGGAGGAAGCCAAACAACTATGGGCGGAGAAGAGTCGACTATTCCTTTACAAGGGGAAGTTGTGCCGCAGAATGGTCAACTCCCGGACGCATGAACTACTCTGGCAAGTAGTGGTGCCCCGAAGAGACGCAGCCATGGTGATGGAGGCATACCACGACGGAGCTGGACACTTCGGGTGGAAAAAGCTGGAGTTCCTGCTGCGCGAGCGGTTCCACTGGGTAGGCATGAGGGGAACCATCGAGAAGTGGTGCAGAGACTGTGGCCCGTGCAATCTGAGAAGGAAGGACCGGGCCAGCCAGAAGACTCCCCTGCAGTCCATCGTCACCCGGCAACCATTGGAACTGGTAGCCTTGGATCATGTAAAACTGACCCCAAGCAGAAGTGGCTACGTCTACGCGTTAACCATCGTGGATCATTACTCCCGGTTCTTGGTTGTCGTCCCCGTCAAGGACTTAACGGCTCAAACAGCAGCTAGGGCCTTCCAGCAGCACTTCTGCCGTCCACACGGGTACCCGGACCAAGTGCTGACGGACCAGGGACCTGCCTTTGAAGCGGAGGTCTTCCAGGAATTCTGCAATCTGTATGGCTGCCGGAAGATAAGGACGACACCCTACCATCCGCAAACTAATGGACTTTGTGAAAAAATGAACCAGGTGGTAATGGATCTTCTAAAAACATTGCCCCTGGAAGAACGCAGTCTGTGGCCTGAGAAGTTGCCCGATCTGGTGGACCTATACAACCACATCCCGGTAGGTTCCACCAACTGTACCCCGGCTTACCTAATGAGGGCGAGACCTGGTAAGTTACCTGTTGACCTGGAAATGGGAGTCCTGACACCTGAGGACACTTCACCAGAAACAGACTGGGACACAGAGAGGCAGCAGCAGTACCGGAGAGTACAGGAGAGCGTGGAGCGAAGTCTCTGTCAGGCTAGGGAAAGACAAGAGAAGACTTACAACCAGTATGCTCCCGCTGTTCCCCTGGTACCCGGAGAGCAGGTCTTGAAGAGGAAAAGACGGCTCCACAAGTTGGATGACCAGTGGGAGAAGGACCCGTACACCGTACTGCCCTCAAGCCACGAGAACCCGAAGGTCTGTACCATCAGTAAAGACGGAGGGGAAACCACAGCCATTGTATCCCGGGACCACCTGAAGAAGTGTCCCGAACAACTGAGGAACCCTGAAGAGGAACAAGAAGACCATCGACCCGTGGGAGAAAGGGAAGATATGGTTAGTACCGTGCTCGGGGACTTCCCTCGGTCTTGGACTCAAGTCAATGGTGCAGTTGTGGTACCCGTACTCACCTTCCTCCAACCATCATCCCAAGAACCTACGGAGCAACGGGTAGAGCTGGAAGAACAGCCGGTCCAGGAGGCAGAAGACTCCACACAAGTAGAACAGGGGAATCAACCCTCTGCTTATAGTGAGCCTGCCGTACCCCTAGTGAGACAAAGAGCCGGTAGACAGCTGCCCAGTTTACCCTTGACAGCTCCTACACCCTGTAGTTCAGGGCCAGACAGTCAGCTCCGTAGGTCCACTAGGGCCACTAGAGGCCAGTTACCCGCACGTTGGAGGATCTAAATGTTTAAGCTATTTTATAATGTTTACCTGTCTATAGTTGCTTGTGTGTAATTTTGTATTTCTAGTTGTTTTTAGGAATCCTTGGTGGATTTACCGGGAATCCTTGTATATAGTTGGAGCGTAACCCAGGATGGACTAAAGACTGTCAAGGACTCGGGGTAGAACAGACCCCTACCTGGTTACGTCTCCCTGTGTTGGTGAAATGGACACCTTGCTTTCTTCAGAGACTGCACCCGGTTGCGGACACGCCGTAACCATCTTTATGTGTTTTCTTATTGTATTATTAATGTTTTGCCTTGTTATGTTTTCTAAATGTGTTTAGTCCCGGAGTACTAAATTTTACTAGGGGGGAATGTGACACCCCAGGGGTCTGGTTGCCACAGTAACGTAATGTTATGTCTGAGAGCAGGTGGGAGGTCCTTTGGTCAGGGATCCTGTGCATGCCACACCTCCTGCCCAGTCTTGGGAGGGGAAGAACTTCCCCTGTATAAACCCGGGGCTGAGGCAGGGTGAGTCAGACAAGGAGAGTGGAGACAAGAAGCAGCATAGGAAACAGCAGGCTTACAAGGAGTCAGGGGCTGGCAGCTGCAGAGCTTGCCCTGACTAAGAAGATTCTTTACCGGACCCGGAGTCCGAGGCTGTGGGGACTAACTCCTGCCCAGCAGCAGAATCCGTCAGGCAGGGGATTTCAGGTCCTCTGGCCCAGAAGCCCGAAGGCACGGTCACACGCGTGGGACCAGCACCGCCATCGTGGAGCGGAAGCCATTAGAAGGCCCCGAGTCACCGGCCATACGGGTGAGCACCACACGGTACACTCAGGGACGTGGGCTACTTACATCAGCTTCTAGCAAGGTAGCCAGAAGAGTACAGTCAGTTTGGGAGGCCTACAACTACGCCTGGCCAGGGGAGATCCCATCTGCTCAAAGACTGACCAGGCCCCGTTTGCTAGCAAGTACTCCGGGAGGGTCTGTCGTTGTTACCAGTAAAGACCCTGAACTACACCGTAACGTCTCTGAGTGGTTCCTGCTACCCCCATCATCCACGTCGGCTGCCCTGAGGCCATACCCCTGCCGTTGGGGGTTATACTATCACGCTGCACAATCCTACCACCGGCCTCAGCGGTCTGCCCTGCAGCAGCAGCTCCCTGGCTGCTCTCAACGGGTGGCGTAGTCATCAACTATTTACTACTAATAGACTGCCGTCTAGTTTGACTCCCTGGGCACGGACCGGGTCACCGCCACGAGACTACAACCCTCCACTGATCCGGCTCCGGGTAGGCTCCCGCGCGCGCAGCGCAGCGCGACACAGGCCCAGGGGCGCGTCATATACATACACAGTTGAAATCAGAAGTTTCCATACACTGTATAAATAGACACATCTGCATGTTTTTCTCAATATCTGACATGAAATCAGAATAAACCTTTCCCATTTTAGGTCAATTAGGATTACCATCATTTTTAATATTTGCCAAATGCCAGAATAATGAGCGTCTCTTGTAAGGGGCATTAAAACCGTCTTGTTATACCACTCTGACCTCCACGTGTCTTGTAAGGGGCATTAAAACCGTCTTGTTATACCACTCTGACCTCCACGTGTCTTGTAAGGGGCATTAAAACCGTCTTGTTATACCACTCTGACCTCCACGTCTCTTCTGAGGGGCATTAAAACCATCTTGTTATACCACTCTGACCTCCACGTCTCTTGTAAGGGGCATTAAAACCGTCTTGTTATACCACTCTGACCTCCACGTCTCTTCTGAGGGGCATTAAAAGCGTCTTGTTATACCACTCTGACCTCCACGTGTCTTGTAAGGGGCATTAAAACCGTCTTGTTATGCCACTCTGACCTCCACGTCTCTTCTGAGGGGCATTAAAAGCTTCTTGTTAAGCTACTGGGAACTCCACGACTCTTCGAACGGCCATTGCATTTCCTCATAATTTTTGGAAGCTTTTGCTTGGAAGGCATAAGCAAATACTATGGGAGACCCACTCCCCAATAATGGGAATAATGTTTTTAAGATGCTGTACTGTATGGCTCTTGTAAGGGGCATTGAAACCGTCTTGTTAAGCTACTGTGACCTCCACGTCTCTTCAAAGGGGCATTAAAAGCGTCTTCTTAAGCCACTCTGAACTCCACAGCTCTTCCAAGGGGCATTGAAATATTGTTTTTAATTACCTTACCTCTAATCTCCACGACTCTTCCAACGGGCATTGCATTTCCTCCTAATTTTAGTCAGCTTTTGCTTTTCAATGCAAAGGTGAAAACTACGGGAGACACACTCCCCAATAATGGGTAGAAGGTTTTTAGTACGCTGTAATCCACGTCTGTTTCAAGGGGCATTGCAGTTCCTTATAATTTTTGGAAAGCCTTCCATTCACTGCTTAGGCCAACAGTGCACAGGAGACCAGTTGCCATAAATGGAAAAAAAAGTTTAGTTAAGGCCCTCTGACCTCCATGTCATTTCCAAGGGGCATTGGAGTGCCTCAAAAGTTTTGGTAGGCATTGCACTCACTGTATGCCCTATAACTGTGTAGCCAAACCGCTCCTTTTGTTACAGAAACATATCCTACAAGACATATGTGGTTGACTGGCCTGATATTGATGTGAATGGTCCCTGTTCCTCCTGCTCTTTCTCCTTTGCCACTACCTCATCCATCATTTATCACTTGAAGCTTTGTTTTAACGAGAGTCATAGAACTTGGATAGTAGCAGGAAAACATCCAGCAATCCTCGGAGGAGGTAGGATATGCGCCAAAACGCTGACCACCTCAGGCCTAGCCGCTACTACATACATGCGCTTGCATTCCTTGAAAACAAAGCAGATGCTAACTTCTATCATCCTCATCATGCTCCTCACCTTGGCACTCTCAACTCCCCTGATAGAGAAGCCAGGGCCCACCGGAGAAGTCGGGTTCTTTGGTGGGCTCGTCCAATGCTGCCCTAAAGCAGGCCAGTCTAAGAAAAGTGTGTGGGGATGTTCCGCGGAGAAATCGGGGCGGCTTGGAACCGTTTATGGACACCTGGCCGCGGGGCGGCTGGGGACCAAGTGTGGACACCCGGCCGCCCCCTGGCGGCTGGGGACCGAGCATGGACACCCGGCCGCCGGGCGGCTGGGGACTGAGTATCGATACCTCGCT
Source organism: Phyllobates terribilis (assembly GCF_046119375.1). NCBI lineage: Eukaryota > Metazoa > Chordata > Amphibia > Anura > Dendrobatidae > Phyllobates > Phyllobates terribilis. The sequence continues at coordinate 2,382,146 of NW_027362938.1, read as the reverse complement.
GCCGAAGCAGCCATGAGGTAGTGGCCAGCTCCGGCCTCCACATGCCTAAAAGGCCCAATTTCAAGTGCACGCATGCTAGCAGTATGGTATTGCAGCCTCGGGGTGGGTTGGTGGCAGGTTGCACACTTATGCTTGCATTCCAACAAAACAAAGCAGATGCTAACTTCTATCATCATCATGCTCCTCACCTTGGCATTCTCACCTCCCCTGATGGAGTCGGGTTCTCTAGTGGGCTCGTCCAATGCTGCCCTAAAGCAGGCCAGTCTAAGAAAAGTGTGTGGGGATGTTCCGCGGAGAAATTGGGGTGGCTCGGGACCGTCTATGGACACCCCGCCGCCCCCAGGCGGCTGGGGACCAGGTGTGGACACCCGGGCGGCTGGGGACTGAGTATGGATACCTCGCTGCCGAAGCAGCCATGAGGTAGTGGCCAGCTTCGGCCTCCTCAAAACTAAAAGGCCCAATTTCAAGTGCAAGCAAGCAGTATGGTATTGCAGCCTGGGGGTGGGTGGGTGGTTGGCTGCATATTTGCGCTTGCATTGCAAGGAATGGGGGAGGTACAATTGAACACTGCCCTGGGACAAGGACTTGCACGGGGATACTTGCAAGTCTGCATCTTCTGATGCGGCAAGGATCACTTCTGATGGGCACACTTTTAGGCAGTGACCTGGGAGTCAGAGATCCTTCCAGGGGTCTTCCCCATGCTGTTCCCATGTCTTTTCAGCACTGTATGCATGTGTCACACAGCACATGGCCAGATAAGGTTGTAAAATGTTAAAATGACATTTCCCGGTGAATGCATTTGTCACAGTTGAAAGCAATACAAAAGTGCAAAAACGCATAAAAAATGCTACTTGTGAACATAGCCCAAGGTGTGGAGGAGTATATTTGTTTTTGGTTATTTATTTTACCTTATACACAAGTCTTTACCCTGGAAAAGAAATTCCTTAACATATTTCACAGGAAAAAAGTTTCACTTTCGTTTTTGAACATTTTCTTATGAGCCTGTAAAAGTGGCTTAATACCTCTGACCACGTTGTTGACAACAGTGACCTGGGGGTCAGAAATGCTTCCTGGGGCGATCCCCATGCTGTCCCCATGTCATCTGAGCACTGTCACTATCATTTTGGGCACTTTTTAGGCTTTCTACAGACTGCCGGGGGTGCCGCTGCAAAAATGCTCGGGTCTCCCATAGACTAACATGGGCTCGTTGCTCAGGTCGAGCACCCGAGTATTACAGCGAGCTTGGGCCGAGCTTCGAGCACCCGAGCATTTTAGTGCTCGCTCAACACTATTTATAACGGGGGCACAAGCTAGTGACTGATTTATATTCTCAGTGGAGCAGGATTCATTGCGGTGAATGATATACTCATGGGCACAGTGTGGCACATATTTGCATTTGGTGGCACAGTGGGCGGCATTATTTATTTAAGTCGCTTATATTTGTAACATTTTTGTTTTTCAGGAGTGCGGTGATCTGCTGAAAAGTGCGGAGCAGCCGAAACCTGGACAGCAAACTGCAAAGACGAATCATGGCGGGAAGTCGTCACGAAAGACTGGACTAGGTAAAGAAGAGAAGAAAGAGAGCGACTGCAGTGTATAAACTGGAGGGTTAGATGAGGCCCATTATATTATAATAAATCTATGTGGGGCCCATTATATTATAATAAATCTATGTGGGGTCCATAATATTAAAGGGACGGATATGTGGGGCCCATTATATAATAATAAAATCTATGTGGTGCCCATTATATTAAAGGGAAAGCTATGTGGGGCCAATTATATTAAAGGGAAAGCTATGTGGGGCCAATTATATTAAGGGGAAAGCTATGTGGGGCCAATTATATTAAAGAGAAAGCTATGTTGGGCCCATTATATTAAAGGGAAAGCTATGTGGGGCCCATTATATTAAAGAGAAAGCTATGTGGGGCCCATTCTAATAAAGAGAAAGCTATGTTGGGCCCATTATATTAAAGGGAAAGCTATGTGGGGCCCATTATATTAAAGAGAAAGCTATGTGGGGCCCATTATATTAAAGGGAAAGCTATGTGGGGCCCATTATATTAAAGAGAAAGCTATGTGGGGCCCATTATAATAAAGAGAAAGCTATGTTGGGCCCATTATATTAAAGAGAAAGCTATGTGGGGCCCATTATATTAAAGAGAAAGCTATGTTGGGCCCATTATATTAAAGGGAAAGCTATGTGGGGCCCATTATATTAAAGAGAAAGCTATGTTGGGCCCATTATATTAAAGGGAAAGCTATGTGGGGCCCATTATATTAAAGAGAAAGCTATGTGGGGCCCATTATAATAAAGAGAAAGCTATGTTGGGCCCATTATATTAAAGGGAAAGCTATGTGGGGCCCATTATATTAAAGAGAAAGCTATGTGGGGCCCATTATATTAAAGGGAAAGCTATGTGGGGCCCATTTTATTAAAGGGAAAGCTATGTGGGGCCCATTATATTAAAGAGAAAGCTATGTTGGGCCCATTATATTAAAGGGAAAGCTATGTGGGGCCCATTATATTAAAGAGAAAGCTATGTGGGGCCCATTATATTAAAGGGAAAGCTATGTGGGGCCCATTATATTAAAGGGAAAGCTATGTGCGGCCCATTATATTAAAGAGAAAGCTATGTGGGGCCCATTATATTAAAGGGAAAGCTATGTGGGGCCCATTATATTAAAGAGAAAGCTATGTGGGGCCCATTATATTAAAGAGAAAGCTATGTGGGGCCCATTATATTAAAGGGAAAGCTATGTGCGGCCCATTATATTAAAGGGAAAGCTATGTGGTGCCCATTATATTAAAGGGAAAGCTATGTGGGGCCCATTATATTAAAGAGAAAGCTATGTGGGGCCCATTATATTAAAGGGAAAGCTATGTGGGGCCCATTATATTAAAGAGAAAGCTATGTGGGGCCCATTATATTAAAGAGAAAGCTATGTGGAGCCCATTATATTAAAGAGAAAGCTATGTGGGGCCCATTATGTTAAAGAGAAAGCTATGTGGGGCCCATTATATTAAAGAGAAAGCTATGTGGGGCCCATTATATTAAAGAGAAAGCTATGTGGGGCCCATTATATTAAAGGGAAAGCTATGTGGGGCCCATTATATTAAAGGGAAAGCTATGTGGGGCCCATTATATTAAAGGGAAAGCTATGTGGGGCCCATTATATTAAAGGCAAAGTTATGTGCGGCCCATTATATTAAAGAGAAAGCTATGTGGGGCCCATTATATTAAAGAGAAAGCTATGTGGGGCCCATTATATTAAAGAGAAAGCTATGTGGGGCCCATTATATTAAAGGGAAAGCTATGTGGGGCCCATTATATAATAATAAAATCTATGTGGTGCCCATTATATTAAAGGGAAAGCTATGTGGGGCCCATTATATTAAAGAGAAAGCTAGGTGGGGCCCATTATATTAAAGGGAAAGCTATGTGGGGCCCATTATATAATAATAAAATCTATGTGGTGACCATTATATTAAAGGGAAAGCTATGTGGGGCCCATTATATTAAAGGGAAAGCTATGTGGGGCCCATTATATTAAAGAGAAAGCTATGTGGGGCCCATTATATTAAAGAGAAAGCTATGTGGGGCCCATTATATTAAAGAGAAAGCTATGTGGGGCCCATTATATTAAAGGGAAAGCTATGTGGGGCCCATTATATAATAATAACATCTATGTGGTGCCCATTATATTAAAGGGAAAGCTATGTGGGGCCCATTATATAAAAGGGAAAGCTATGTGGGGCCCATTATATTAAAGGGAAAGCTATGTGGGGCCCATTATATAATAATAAAATCTATGTGGTGCCCATTATATTAAAGGGAAAGCTATGTGGGGCCCATTATATTAAAGGGAAAGCTATGTGGGGCCCATTATATTAAAGAGAAAGCTATGTGGGGCCCATTATATTAAAGGGAAAGCTATGTGGGGCCCATTATTTTAAAGAGAAAGCTATGTGGGGCCCATTATATTAAAGGGAAAGCTATGTGGGGCCCATTATATAATAATAAAATCTATGTGGTGCCCATTAAATTAAAGGGAAAGCTATGTGGGGCCCATTATATTAAAGAGAAAGCTATGTGGGGCCCATTATATTAAAGGGAAAGCTATGTGGGGCCCATTATATTAAAGGGAAAGCTATGTGAGGCCCGTTATCTTAAAGGGACGTCTACGTAGGGCCCATTATATTAAATGGATGGCTATGTGGGGCCCATTATATTAAAGAGAGAGCTACGTATGGCCCATTATAATAAATGTATGACTATATGGGGCCCATTATATTAAATGGATGACTATGTGTGTTCCATTATATTTAATGGAAGGCTATGCAGGGCCCATTTAATTATGATAAATTCTATGTGGGGCACATGATATTAAATGGAAGGCTATGTGGAGCCCATTATATTAAATAGAGGGCTATGTGGTGACAAATACATTAAAAAGAAAGCTATATTGGGGCCCACTATGTTATCTGGAAGGTTTTGTGGGGCCCTCTGTATTAAATTGAGGGCTATGTGAGGCCTATTAAATTAAATGGAAAGCGTTGCGGGGCCCATAATATTATATGGAGGGCTATGTGAGGCGCATTTATCAAATAAAGGGCTATGTAGCGCCAATTATATTAAATGGAAGCCTATGTTTTGTCCATTATATTAAATAGAGATGTATCTTGGCTCCATTATAATAAATGGAAGGCAATGTGGGGACCATTATATTAAATGGAGGGTTATATGGGGCCCATTATATTAAATGGAAGCCTATATGGAGCCCAGTAAATTAAATGTAAAGCTATGTGGGGCCCAATATTTTAAATGGAAGGTTAAGTGGGGCCAATTGTATTAAATAGAGGGCTATGCGGTGCCCAATATAAAACATGGAAGGCTTTTTGGTGCCCATTATATTAAATAGAGGGATATTTTGGCCCCATTTTATTAAATGGAAGGCTATGTCAGGTCCAATATATTAAATGGAGTCCAGTGCGGCCTATTATATTAAATTGAAGGTTATGTGGGGTTCAATAAATTAAATGAAAAGCTATGTGGAGCCCAATAAATTAAATTATAGTACATGGAAGGCAATGTGCGGCTCATTATACTATATAGAGGGCTATGTGGGGGTCCATTATACTTTTGCCAATGGCAAATTGTGTGTTCCAGTGGCACTCCAAAGGTAAAGTGTGTTCTCCGGTGGCACTTCAACGTTATAGGGTGTGCTCTGGTGGCACACCAATGGCAAAAAGGCCAAAGAGTAGACCCTGGTGGCAGACTGAGCAGCCCTGGAGTGCGCCCCAGTGGTAAGCAATAAGGCCAAAGAATGCACCCTGGTGGCAGGCTAAAAAGCTCTAGAGTGCGCCCCAGTGGTAAGCAATAAGGCCAAAAAGTGCACCCCGGTGGCAGGCTAAAAAAGCCTAAAATGAGTGCCCCGGTGGTAAGCAAAATGGTCAGAGTGTACCCCGGTCGCAGTTAAAAAGCCCAAGTTGGGTGCCCCGGTGGTAAGCTAAAAGGCCAAAGAGTGCACCCTGGTGGAAGCTAAAAAGCCCAAGATGGGTGCCCCGGTGGTAAGCAAAAAAGGTCACATATTGGGCCCCTCTGGTAGGCCTACGGGAAATAGAGTTCTCCGATGGCACGCCAACAGTATAGGGTGTGCCCGATGGTACTCCAATGGTAAAGGGTGTGCTTCAGTGGCATGCCAGTGGCAAAAAGTGTACTCCGGTGGCATGCTAATGGTGAAAGGTGTGCTCTGTTGGCACCCCAACTGTAAAGAGTGTGTTCCAGTGGCACCCCAGCAGCCAATGGTTTACTTCGGTGGCAGACCATCGGGAAATGGTGTGATATGTAAGGCTCATCATAACAAAAGGGAGGACTATGTGGGACCCATTATTTTATATGGAAAGCAAGGTGGGGCCCATTATATTAATTAGGGGCTTATGTGGGGCTCTTTATATTAAATAAAAACATATGTGGGCCCCATTAAATTAAATGGAAGGCTATGTGGACCCCATTAAATTAAATGGAAGGCTATGTGGACCCCATTAAATTAAATGGAAGGCTATGTGGGGCCCATTATATTAAATGGAAGGCTATGTGGGGCCCATTATATTAAATGGAAGCCTATATGGGGCCCAATAAATTAAATGAAAAGCTACAGTATGTACAGCAATAATAAAAATGGTAATAATACAGGGTGGGCTATTTATATGGATACACCTAAATTAAATGGGAATGGTTGGTGATGTCAACTTCCTGTTTATGGCACATTAGTATATGGGAGGGGGAAACTTTTCCAGATGGGTGGTGACTATGGTGGCCATTTTGAAGTCGGCCATTTTGGATCTAACTTTATTTTTTTCAATGGGAAGAGGGTCATGTGACACATCAAACTCATTGAGAATTTCATAAGAAAATACAATGGTGTGCTTGGTTTTAACATAACTTTATTCTTTCATGAATTTTTTACAAGTTTATGACCACTTATAAAATGTGTTCAAAGTGCTGCCCATTGTGCTGGATTGTCAATGCAACCCTCTTCTCCCACTCTTGACACACTGATAGCAACACCGCAGAAGAAATGCTAGCACAGGCTTTCAGTATCCGTTGTTTCAGATGCTGAAAGGTTATATGGGGCCTATTAAAATAAATGGAAGACTATGCAGGACCTCTTGTAATAACTAGAAGGCAATTTGTGGCCCATTATATTAAACTAGATGGTGGCCCGATTCTAACTCATCGGGTATTCTAGAATATGTATGCGGCCGGCCGCGACATATCAGCGAACAGTGTTAGTGAGGACCGGTGAGCATGTTTAAATTTGGCGCCAAAACCGGTGATTGGTCACGGCCGGCGGCCGCGACCAATCAGCGAATCGTATTAGTGAGAACCAGGGAGCGGGTACTTCCACTGTGAGCAGCCGGGAGATGACCGGCTACTCGCAGCAGAAGTATCTCGACTGGTGGCGCCGCTCCCCGGTCCTCCCTTCACACTTGCCGTCGGAAGATCAGCGGCCCTAACCGCTGATCTCCTGACGGTAGCCGCATGGAGGTCAGCGGCGCCGCCGGTCGGGGTACTTATGCTGCGAGCAACCGGTCATCTCCCGGCTGCATCACCGCTGACCTCCGTGCGGCAGATGAGCCGCTAATGGCCGCCATCTTTTTCTGAAATCCCACGTCGCTGATTGACCACGGTCGGACCAATCAGCGACGCAGGAATTCCTGGACAAGACAGACAGATATGATAAGACGATTATATATATTAAATGTAAGGTTATGTGGGGCCCAATATATTCAATGAAAAACTATATGTGCCCATTATATAAAAGAAAAAGCTAAGTGTGGCCCATTTTATTAAATGGATGATGGCGTGCTCCCTTGGCAAGCCAGAGGGAAAGTGGCATGCTACGGTGGCAAACCAGCGGGACAGTGGCATGCTCCGGTTGCAAGCCAGCGGGACAGTGGCGTGCTCCGGTGGCAAGCCAGCGGGACAGTGGCGTGCTCCGGTGGCAAGCCAGCGGGACAGTGGCGTGCTCCGGTGGCAAGCCAGCGGGACAGTGGCGTGCTCCAGGGGCAAGCCAGCGGGACAGTGGCGTGCTCCGGTGGCAAGCCAGCGGGACAGTGGCGTGCTCCGGTGGCAAGCCAGCGGGACAGTGGCGTGCTCCGGTGGCAAGCCAGCGGCACAGTGGCGTGCTCCGGTGGCAAGCCAGCGGGACAGTGGCGTGCTCCGGTGGCAAGCCAGCGGGAAAGTGGCGTGCTCCGGTGGCAAGCCAGCGGGACAGTGGCGTGCTCCGGTGGCAAGCCAGCGGGAAAGTGGCGTGCTCCGGTGGCAAGCCAGCGGGACAGTGGCGTGCTCCGGTGGCAAGCCAGCGGGAAAGTGGCGTGCTCCGGTGGCAAGCCAGCGGGACAGTGGCGGGCTCCGGTGGCAAGCCAGCGGGAAAGTGGCGTGCTCCGGTGGCAAGCAAGCGGGACAGTGGCGTGCTCCGGTGGCAAGCCAGCGGGACAGTGGCGTGCTCCGGTGGCAAGCCAGCGGGACAGTGGCGTGCTCCGGTGGCAAGCCAGCGGGACAGTGGCGTGCTCCGGTGGCAAGACAGCGGGACAGTGGCGTGCTCCGGTGGCAAGACAGCGGGACAGTGGCGTGCTCCGGTGGCAAGCCAGCGGGACAGAGCGTGCTCCGGTGGCAAGCCAGCGGGACAGTGGCGTGCTCCGGTGGCAAGCCAGCGGGAAAGTGGCGTGCTCCGGTGGCAAGCCAGCGGGAAAGTGGCGTGCTCCGGTGGCAAGCCAGCGGTAAAGTGGCGTGCTCCGGTGGCAAGCGAGCGGTAAAGTGGCGTGCTCCGGTGGCAAGCCAGCGGGACTGTGGCGTGCTCCGGTGGCAAGCCAGCGGGACAGTGGCGTGCTCCGGTGGCAAGCCAGCGGGACAGTGGCGTGCTCCGGTGGCAAGCCAGCGGGAAAGTGGCGTGCTCCGGTGGCAAGCCAACGGGAAAGTGGCATGCTCCGGTGGCAAGCCAACGGGACTGTGGCGTGCTCCGGAGGCAAGCCAACGGGACTGTGGCGTGCTCCGGTGGCAAGCCAACGGGACTGTGGCGTGCTCCGGTGGCAAGCCAACGGGAAAGTGGCGTGCTCCGGTGGCAAGCCAGCGGGACTGTGGCGTGCTCCGGTGGCAAGCCAGCGGGACTGTGGCGTGCTCCGGTGGCAAGCCAGCGGGACTGTGGCGTGCTCCGGTGGCAAGCCAACGGGAAAGTGGCGTGCTCCGGTGGCAAGCCAACGGGAAAGTGGCGTGCTCCGGTGGCAAGCCAACGGGAAAGTGGCGTGCTCCGGTGGCAAGCCAACGGGAAAGTGGCGTGCTCCGGTGGCAAGCCAACGGGACTGTGGCGTGCTCCGGTGGCAAGCCAACGGGACTGTGGCGTGCTACGGTGGCAAGCCAGCGGGACTGTGGCGTGCTCCGGTGGCAAGCCAGCGGGAAAGTGGCGTGCTCCGGTGGCAAGCCAACGGGAAAGTGGCGTGCTCCGGTGGCAAGCCAACGGGAAAGTGGCGTGCTCCGGTGGCAAGCCAACGGGAAAGTGGAGTGCTCCGGTGGCAAGCCAACGGGAAAGTGGCGTGCTCCGGTGGCAAGCCAACGGGAAAGTGGCGTGCTCCGGTGGCAAGCCAGCGGGAAAGTGGCGTGCTCCGGTGGCAAGCCAGCGGGACTGTGTCGTGCTCCGGTGGCAAGCCAGCGGGACTGTGGCGTGCTCCGGTGGCAAGCCAGCGGGACTGTGGCGTGCTCCGGTGGCAAGCCAGCGGGACTGTGGCGTGCTCCGGTGGCAAGCCAGCGGGACTGTGGCGTGCTCCGGTGTCAAGCCAGCGGGACTGTGGCGTGCTCCGGTGGCAAGCCAACGGGAAAGTGGCGTGCTCCGGTGGCAAGCCAACGGGAAAATGGTGTGCTCCGGTGGCAAGCCAACGGGACTGTGGCGTGCTCCGGTGGCAAGCCAACGGGACTGTGGCGTGCTCCGGTGGCAAGCCAACGGGACTGTGGCGTGCTCCGGTGGCAAGCCAGCGGGACTGTGGCGTGCTCCGGTGGCAAGCCAGCGGGACTGTGGCGTGCTCCGGTGGCAAGCCAACGGGAAAGTGGCGTGCTCCGGTGGCAAGCCAGAGGGAAAGTGGCGTGCTCCGGTGGCAAGCCAACGGGAAAGTGGCGTGCTCCGGTGGCAAGCCAACGGGAAAGTGGCGTGCTCCGGTGGCAAGCCAACGGGAAAGTGGCGTGCTCCGGTGGCAAGCCAGCGGGAAAGTGGCGTGCTCCGGTGGCAAGCCAGCGGGAAAGTGGCGTGCTCCGGTGGCAAGCCAGCGGGACTGTGGCGTGCTCCGGTGGCAAGCCAGAGGGACTGTGGCGTGCTCCGGTGGCAAGCCAGCGGGACTGTGGCGTGCTCCGGTGGCAAGCCAACGGGAAAGTGGCGTGCTCCGGTGGCAAGCCAACGGGAAAGTGGCGTGCTCCGGTGGCAAGCCAACGGGAAAGTGGCGTGCTCCGGTGGCAAGCCAACGGGAAAGTGGCGTGCTCCGGTGGCAAGCCAACGGGACTGTGGCGTGCTCCGGTGGCAAGCCAACGGGACTGTGGCGTGCTACGGTGGCAAGCCAGCGGGACTGTGGCGTGCTCCGGTGGCAAGCCAGCGGGAAAGTGGCGTGCTCCGGTGGCAAGCCAACGGGAAAGTGGCGTGCTCCGGTGGCAAGCCAACGGGAAAGTGGAGTGCTCCGGTGGCAAGCCAACGGGAAAGTGGCGTGCTCCGGTGGCAAGCCAACGGGAAAGTGGCGTGCTCCGGTGGCAAGCCAACGGGAAAGTGGCGTGCTCCGGTGGCAAGCCAGCGGGACTGTCGTGCTCCGGTGGCAAGCCAGCGGGACTGTGGCGTTCTCCGGTGGCAAGCCAGCGGGACTGTGGCGTGCTCCGGTGGCAAGCCAGCGGGACTGTGGCGTGCTCCGGTGGCAAGCCAGTGGGACTGTGGCGTGCTCCGGTGTCAAGCCAGCGGGACTGTGGCGTGCTCCGGTGGCAAGCCAGCGGGACTGTGGCGTGCTCCGGTGGCAAGCCAGCGGGACTGTGGCGTGCTCCGGTGGCAAGCCAGCGGGACTGTGGCGTGCTCCGGTGGCAAGCCAACGGGAAAATGGTGTGCTCCGGTGGCAAGCCAACGGGACTGTGGCGTGCTCCGGTGGCAAGCCAACGGGACTGTGGCGTGCTCCGGTGGCAAGCCAGCGGGACAGTGGCGTGCTCCGGTGGCAAGCCAGCGGGACAGTGGCGTGCTCCGGTGGCAAGCCAGCGGGACAGTGGCGTGCTCCGGTGGCAAGCCAGCGGCACAGTGGCGTGCTCCGGTGGCAAGCCAGCGGGAAAGTGGCGTGCTCCGGTGGAAAGCCAGCGGGACAGTGGCGTGCTCCGGTGGCAAGCCAGCGGGAAAGTGGCGTGCTCCGGTGGCAAGCCAGCGGGACAGTGGCGTGCTCCGGTGGCAAGCCAGCGGGAAAGTGGCGTGCTCCGGTGGCAAGCCAGCGGGACAGTGGCGGGCTCCGGTGGCAAGCCAGCGGGAAAGTGGCGTGCTCCGGTGGCAAGCAAGCGGGACAGTGGCGTGCTCCGGTGGCAAGCCAGCGGGACAGTGGCGTGCTCCGGTGGCAAGCCAGCGGGACAGTGGCGTGCTCCGGTGGCAAGACAGCGGGACAGTGGCGTGCTCCGGTGGCAAGACAGCGGGACAGTGGCGTGCTCCGGTGGCAAGACAGCGGGACAGTGGCGTGCTCCGGTGGCAAGCCAGCGGGACAGAGCGTGCTCCGGTGGCAAGCCAGCGGGACAGTGGCGTGCTCCGGTGGCAAGCCAGCGGGAAAGTGGCGTGCTCCGGTGGCAAGCCAGCGGGAAAGTGGCGTGCTCCGGTGGCAAGCCAGCGGTAAACTGGCGTGCTCCGGTGGCAAGCGAGCGGTAAAGTGGCGTGCTCCGGTGGCAAGCCAGCGGGACTGTGGCGTGCTCCGGTGGCAAGCCAGCGGGACAGTGGCGTGCTCCGGTGGCAAGCCAGCGGGACAGTGGCGTGCTCCGGTGGCAAGCCAGCGGGACAGTGGCGTGCTCCGGTGGCAAGCCAGCGGGAAAGTGGCGTGCTCCGGTGGCAAGCCAACGGGAAAGTGGCGTGCTCCGGTGGCAAGCCAACGGGACTGTGGCGTGCTCCGGAGGCAAGCCAACGGGACTGTGGCGTGCTCCGGTGGCAAGCCAACGGGACTGTGGCGTGCTCCGGTGGCAAGCCAACGGGAAAGTGGCGTGCTCCGGTGGCAAGCCAGCGGGACTGTGGCGTGCTCCGGTGGCAAGCCAGCGGGACTGTGGCGTGCTCCGGTGGCAAGCCAACGGGAAAGTGGCGTGCTCCGGTGGCAAGCCAACGGGAAAGTGGCGTGCTCCGGTGGCAAGCCAACGGGAAAGTGGCGTGCTCCGGTGGCAAGCCAACGGGAAAGTGGCGTGCTCCGGTGGCAAGCCAACGGGACTGTGGCGTGCTCCGGTGGCAAGCCAACGGGACTGTGGCGTGCTACGGTGGCAAGCCAGCGGGACTGTGGCGTGCTCCGGTGGCAAGCCAGCGGGAAAGTGGCGTGCTCCGGTGGCAAGCCAACGGGAAAGTGGCGTGCTCCGGTGGCAAGCCAACGGGAAAGTGGCGTGCTCCGGTGGCAAGCCAACGGGAAAGTGGAGTGCTCCGGTGGCAAGCCAACGGGAAAGTGGCGTGCTCCGGTGGCAAGCCAACGGGAAAGTGGCGTGCTCCGGTGGCAAGCCAACGGGAAAGTGGCGTGCTCCGGTGGCAAGCCAGCGGGACTGTGTCGTGCTCCGGTGGCAAGCCAGCGGGACTGTGGCGTGCTCCGGTGGCAAGCCAGCGGGACTGTGGCGTGCTCCGGTGGCAAGCCAGCGGGACTGTGGCGTGCTCCGGTGGCAAGCCAGTGGGACTGTGGCGTGCTCCGGTGTCAAGCCAGCGGGACTGTGGCGTGCTCCGGTGGCAAGCCAACGGGAAAGTGGCGTGCTCCGGTGGCAAGCCAACGGGAAAATGGTGTGCTCCGGTGGCAAGCCAACGGGACTGTGGCGTGCTCCGGTGGCAAGCCAACGGGACTGTGGCGTGCTCCGGTGGCAAGCCAACGGGACTGTGGCGTGCTCCGGTGGCAAGCCAGCGGGACTGTGGCGTGCTCCGGTGGCAAGCCAGCGGGACTGTGGCGTGCTCCGGTGGCAAGCCAGCGGGACTGTGGCGTGCTACGGTGGCAAGCCAGCGGGACTGTGGCGTGCTCCGGTGGCAAGCCAGCGGGAAAGTGGCGTGCTCCGGTGGCAAGCCAACGGGAAAGTGGCGTGCTCCGGTGGCAAGCCAACGGGAAAGTGGCGTGCTCCGGTGGCAAGCCAACGGGAAAGTGGAGTGCTCCGGTGGCAAGCCAACGGGAAAGTGGCGTGCTCCGGTGGCAAGCCAACGGGAAAGTGGCGTGCTCCGGTGGCAAGCCAACGGGAAAGTGGCGTGCTCCGGTGGCAAGCCAACGGGAAAGTGGCGTGCTCCGGTGGCAAGCCAGCGGGACTGTGGCGTGCTCCGGTGGCAAGCCAGCGGGACTGTGGCGTGCTCCGGTGGCAAGCCAGCGGGACTGTGGCGTGCTCCGGTGGCAAGCCAGTGGGACTGTGGCGTGCTCCGGTGTCAAGCCAGCGGGACTGTGGCGTGCTCCGGTGGCAAGCCAGCGGGACTGTGGCGTGCTCCGGTGGCAAGCCAGCGGGACTGTGGCGTGCTCCGGTGGCAAGCCAGCGGGACTGTGGCGTGCTCCGGTGGCAAGCCAACGGGAAAATGGTGTGCTCCGGTGGCAAGCCAACGGGACTGTGGCGTGCTCCGGTGGCAAGCCAACGGGACTGTGGCGTGCTCCGGTGGCAAGCCAACGGGACTGTGGCGTGCTCCGGTGGCAAGCCAACGGGACTGTGGCGTGCTCCGGTGGCAAGCCAGCGGGACTGTGGCGTGCTCCGGTGGCAAGCCAGCGGGACTGTGGCGTGCTCCGGTGGCAAGCCAACGGGAAAGTGGCGTGCTCCGGTGGCAAGCCAGAGGGAAAGTGGCGTGCTCCGGTGGCAAGCCAACGGGAAAGTGGCGTGCTCCGGTGGCAAGCCAACGGGAAAGTGGCGTGCTCCGGTGGCAAGCCAACGGGAAAGTGGCGTGCTCCGGTGGCAAGCCAGCGGGAAAGTGGCGTGCTCCGGTGGCAAGCCAGCGGGAAAGTGGCATGCTCCGGTGGCAAGCCAACGGGAAAGTGGCGTGCTCCGGTGGCAAGCCAACGGGAAAGTGGCGTGCTCCGGTGGCAAGCCAACGGGAAAGTGGCGTGCTCCGGTGGCAAGCCAGCGGGAAAGTGGCGTGCTCCGGTGGCAAGCCAACGGGAAAGTGGCGTGCTCCGGTGGCAAGCCAACGGGAAAGTGGCGTGCTCCGGTGGCAAGCCAACGGGAAAGTGGCGTGCTCCGGTGGCAAGCCAACGGTAAAGTGGCGTGCTCCGGTGGCAAGCCAGCGGGACAGTGGCGTGCTCCGGTGATAAGCCAGCGGGACAGTGGCATGCTCCGGTGGCAAGCCAGCGGGAAAGTGGCGTGCTCCGGTGGCAAGCCAGCGGGACAGTGGCGTGCTCCGGTGGCAAGACAGCGGGACAGTGGCGTGCTCCGGTGGCAAGACAGCGGGACAGTGGCGTGCTCCGGTGGCAAGACAGCGGGACAGTGGCGTGCTCCGGTGGCAAGCCAGCGGGACAGAGCGTGCTCCGGTGGCAAGCCAGCGGGACAGTGGCGTGCTCCGGTGGCAAGCCAGCGGGAAAGTGGCGTGCTCCGGTGGCAAGCCAGCGGGAAAGTGGCGTGCTCCGGTGGCAAGCCAGTGGGAAAGTGGCGTGCTCCGGTGGCAAGCGAGCGGTAAAGTGGCGTGCTCCGGTGGCAAGCCAGCGGGACTGTGGCGTGCTCCGGTGGCAAGCCAGCGGGACAGTGGCGTGCTCCGGTGGCAAGCCAGCGGGACAGTGGCATGCTCCGGTGGCAAGCCAGCGGGAAAGTGGCGTGCTCCGGTGGCAAGCCAACGGGAAAGTGGCGTGCTCCGGTGGCAAGCCAACGGGACTGTGGCGTGCTCCGGAGGCAAGCCAACGGGACTGTGGCGTGCTCCGGTGGCAAGCCAACGGGACTGTGGCGTGCTCCGGTGGCAAGCCAACGGGACTGTGGCGTGCTCCGGTGGCAAGCCAGCGGGACTGTGGCGTGCTCCGGTGGCAAGCCAGCGGGACTGTGGCGTGCTCCGGTGGCAAGCCAGCGGGACTGTGGCGTGCTCCGGTGGCAAGCCAACGGGAAAGTGGCGTGCTCCTGTGGCAAGCCAACGGGAAAGTGTCGTGCTCCGGTGGCAAGCCAACGGGAAAGTGGCGTGCTCCGGTGGCAAGCCAATGGGAAAGTGGCATGCTCCGGTGGCAAGCCAACGGGACTGTGGCGTGCTCCGGTGGCAAGCCAGCGGGACTGTGGCGTGCTCCGGTGGCAAGCCAGCGGGAAAGTGGCGTGCTCCGGTGGCAAGCCAACGGGAAAGTGGCGTGCTCCGGTGGCAAGCCAACGGGAAAGTGGCGTGCTCCGGTGGCAAGCCAACGGGAAAGTGGGGTGCTCCGGTGGCAAGCCAACGGGAAAGTGGCGTGCTCCGTTGGCAAGCCGACGGGAAAGTGGCGTGCTCCGGTGGCAAGCTAACGGGAAAGTGGCGTGCTCCGGTGGCAAGCCAGCGGGACTGTGTCGTGCTCCGGTGGCAAGCCAGCGGGACTGTGGCGTGCTCCGGTGGCAAGCCAGCGGGACTGCGGCGTGCTCCGGTGGCAAGCCAGCGGGACTGTGGCGTGCTCCGGTGGCAAGCCAGCGGGACTGTGGCGTGCTCCGGTGTCAAGCCAGCGGGACTGTGGCGTGCTCCGGTGGCAAGCCAACGGGAAAGTGGCGTGCTCCGGTGGCAAGCCAACGGGAAAGTGGCGTGCTCCGGTGGCAAGCCAACGGGACTGTGGCGTGCTCCGGTGGCAAGCCAATGGGACTGTGGCGTGCTCCGGTGGCAAGCCAGCGGGACTGTGGCGTGCTCCGGTGGCAAGCCAGCGGGACTGTGGCGTGCTCCGGTGGCAAGCCAACGGGAAAGTGGCGTGCTCCGGTGGCAAGCCAACGGGAAAGTGGCGTGCTCCGGTGGCAAGCCAACGGGAAAGTGGCGTGCTCCGGTGGCAAGCCAACGGGAAAGTGGCGTGCTCCGGTGGCAAGCCAACGGGACTGTGGCGTGCTCCGGTGGCAAGCCAACGGGACTGTGGCGTGCTCCGGTGGCAAGCCAGAGGGAAAGTGGCGTGCTCCGGTGGCAAGCCAACGGGAAAGTGGCGTGCTCCGGTGGCAAGCCAACGGGAAAGTGGCGTGCTCCGGTGGCAAGCCAACGGGAAAGTGGCGTGCTCCGGTGGCAAGCCAGCGGGAAAGTGGCGTGCTCCGGTGGCAAGCCAGCGGGAAAGTGGCGTGCTCCGGTGGCAAGCCAACGGGAAAGTGGCGTGCTCCGGTGGCAAGCCAACGGGAAAGTGGCGTGCTCCGGTGGCAAGCCAACGGGAAAGTGGCGTGCTCCGGTGGCAAGCCAGCGGGACAGTGGCGTGCTCCGGTGATAAGCCAGCGGGACAGTGGCGTGCTCCGGTGGCAAGCCAGCGGGAAAGTGGCGTGCTCCGGTGGCAAGCCAGCGGGAAAGTGGCGTGCTCCGGTGGCAAGCCAACGGGAAAGTGGCGTGCTCCGGTGGCAAGCCAGCGGGAAAGTGACGTGCTCCGGTGGCAAGCCAGCGGGAAAGTGGCGTGCTCCGGTGGCAAGCCAGCGGGACTGTGGCGTGCTCCGGTGGCAAGCCAACGGGACAGTGGCGTGCTCCGGTGGCAAGCCAGCGGGAAAATGGCGTGCTCCGGTGGCAAGCCAGCGGGAAAGTGGCGTGCTCCGGTGGCAAGCCAACGGGAAAGTGGCGTGCTCCGGTGGCAAGCCAACGGGACTGTGGCGTGCTCCGGTGGCAAGCCAACGGGACTGTGGCGTGCTCCGGTGGCAAGCCAACGGGAAAGTGGCGTGCTCCGGTGGCAAGCCAACGGGAAAGTGGAGTGATCCGGTGGCAAGCCAACGAGAAAGTGGCGTGCTCCGGTGGCAAGCCAACGGGACTGTGGCGTGCTCCGGTGGCAAGCCAACGGGACTGTGGCGTGCTCCGGTGGCAAGCCAACGGGAAAGTGGCGTGCTCCGGTGGCAAGCCAACGAGAAAGTGGCGTGCTCCGGTGGCAAGCCAACGGGAAAGTGGCGTGCTCCGGTGACAAGCCAACGGGAAAGTGGCGTGCTCCGGTGGCAAGCCAACGGGAAAGTGGCGTGCTCCGGTGGCAAGCCAACGGGAAAGTGGCGTGCTCCGGTGGCAAGCCAACGGGAAAGTGGCGTGCTCCGGTGGCAAGCCAACGGGAAAGTGGCGTGCTCCGGTGGCAAGCCAACGGGAAAGTGGCGTGCTCCGGTGGCAAGCCAGCGGGAGAGTGGCGTGCTCCGGTGGCAAGCCAACGGGAGAGTGGCGTGCTCCGGTGGCAAGCCAGCGGGAAAGTGGCGTGCTCCGGTGGCAAGCCAACGGGAAAGTGGCGTGCTCAGGTGGCAAGCCAACGGGAAAGTGGCGTGCTCAGGTGGCAAGCCAACGGGAAAGTGGCGTGCTCAGGTGGCAAGCCAACGGGAAAGTGGCGTGCTCCGGTGGCAAGCCAACGGGAAAGTGGCGTGCTCCGGTGGCAAGCCAACGGGAAAGTGGTGTGCTCCGGTGGCAAGCCAACGGGACTGTGGCGTGCTCCGGTGGCAAGCCAGTGGGACTGTGGCGTGCTCCGGTGGCAAGCCAGTGGGACTGTGGCGTGCTCCGGTGGCAAGCCAGCGGCACTGTGGCGTGCTCCGGTGGCAAGCCAGTGGGACTGTGGCGTGCTCCGTTGGCAAGCCAACGGGATTGTGCCGTGCTCCGGTGGCAAGCCAGCGGGAAAGTGGCGTGCTCCGGTGGCAAGCCAGCGGGAAAGTGGCGTGCTCCGGTGGCAAGCCAACGGCAAAGTGGCGTGCTCCGGTGGCAAGCCAACGGGAAAGTGGCGTGCTCCGGTGGCAAGCCAACGGGAAAGTGGCGTGCTCCGGTGGCAAGCCAACGGGAAAGTGGCGTGCTCCGGTGGCAAGTCAACGGGAAAGTGGCGTGCTCCGGTGGCAAGCCAACGGGAAAGTGGCGTGCTCCGGTGGCAAGCCAACGGGACTGTGGCGTGCTCCGGTGGCAAGCCATCGGGAAAGTGGCGTGCTCCGGTGGCAAGCCAACGGGAAAGTGGCGTGCTCCGGTGGCAAGCCAACGGGAAAGTGGTGTGCTCCGGTGGCAAGCCAACGGGACTGTGGCGTGCTCCGGTGGCAAGCCAACGGGACTGTGGCGTGCTCCGGTGGCAAGCCATCGGGAAAGTGGCGTGCTCCGGTGGCAAGCCAACGGGAAAGTGGCGTGCTCCGGTGTCAAGCCAACGGGAAAGTGGCGTGCTCCGGTGGCAAGCCAATGGGACTGTGACGTGCTCCGGTGGCAATCCAGCGGGACTGTGGCGTGCTCCGGTGGCAAGCCAGCGGGACTGTGGCATGCTCCGTTGGCAAGCCAACGGGAAAGTGGCGTGCTCCGGTGGCAAGCCAGCGGGAAAGTGGCGTGCTCCGGTGGCAAGCCAACGGGAAAGTGGCGTGCTCCGGTGGCAAGCCAACGGGAAATTGGCGTGCTCCGGTGGCAAGCCAACGGGAAAGTGGCGTGCTCCGGTGGCAAGCCAACGGGAAAGTGGCGTGCTCCGGTGGCAAGCCAACGGGAAAGTGGCGTGCTCCGGTGGCAAGCCAAGGAAAGTGGCGTGCTCCGGTGGCAAGCCAACGGGAAAGTGGCGTGCTCCGGTGGCAAGCCAACGGGACTGTGGCGTGCTCCGGTGGCAAGCCAACGGGAAAGTGGCGTGCTCCGGTGGCAAGCCAACGGGAAAGTGGCGTGCTCCGGTGGCAAGCCAACGGGAAAGTGGCGTGCTCCGGTGGCAAGCCAACGGGAAAGTGGCGTGCTCCGGTGGCAAGTCAACGGGAAAGTGGCGTGCTCCGGTGGCAAGCCAACGGGAAAGTGGCGTGCTCCGGTGGCAAGCCAACGGGACTGTGGCGTGCTCCGGTGGCAAGCCATCGGGAAAGTGGCGTGCTCCGGTGGCAAGCCAACGGGAAAGTGGCGTGCTCCGGTGGCAAGCCAACGGGAAAGTGGTGTGCTCCGGTGGCAAGCCAACGGGACTGTGGCGTGCTCCGGTGGCAAGCCAACGGGACTGTGGCGTGCTCCGGTGGCAAGCCATCGGGAAAGTGGCGTGCTCCGGTGGCAAGCCAACGGGAAAGTGGCGTGCTCCGGTGTCAAGCCAACGGGAAAGTGGCGTGCTCCGGTGGCAAGCCAATGGGACTGTGACGTGCTCCGGTGGCAAGCCAGCGGGACTGTGGCGTGCTCCGGTGGCAAGCCAGCGGGACTGTGGCATGCTCCGTTGGCAAGCCAACGGGAAAGTGGCGTGCTCCGGTGGCAAGCCAGCGGGAAAGTGGCGTGCTCCGGTGGCAAGCCAACGGGAAAGTGGCGTGCTCCGGTGGCAAGCCAACGGGAAAGTGGCGTGCTCCGGTGGCAAGCCAACGGGAAAGTGGCGTGCTCCGGTGGCAAGCCAACGGGAAAGTGGCGCGCTCCGGTGGCAAGCCAAGGAAAGTGGCGTGCTCCGGTGGCAAGCCAACGGGAAAGTGGCGTGCTCCGGTGGCAAGCCAACGGGACTGTGGCGTGCTCCGGTGGCAAGCCAACGGGAAAGTGGCGTGCTCCGGTGGCAAGCCAACGGGAAAGTGGCGTGCTCCGGTGGCAAGCCAACGGGAAAGTGGCGTGCTCCGGTGGCAAGCCAACGGGAAAGTGGCGTGCTCCGGTGGCAAGCCAGCGGGAAAGTGGCGTGCTCCTGTGGCATGCTAACGGGAAACAGTGTGCTCCGGTGGCATGCTAACGGGAAAAGGTGTTCTCCGGTGGCATGCTAATGGTAAAGGTGTGCTCCAGTGGCATGCTAACGGTAAAGGTGTGCTCCGGTCACATGCTAATGGTAAAGGTGTGCTCCGGTGGCATGCTAACGGGAATAGGTGTGCTCCGATGGCTTGCTAACGGGAATAGGTGTGCCCAGTGGCATACTAAAGGGAAAAGGTGTGCTACGGTGGCATGCTAGCAGGAAATGGTGTGCTTCGGTGGCATGATAACGAGAAAAGGGGTACTCCATTGGCACCACAATGGTAAAGGGACTTGGAAATGTCACATGTGAAGTCATACTCGCATAGTGTCTGTTGTTGCAGGGATCAAAAGAACGACCCGGTGGAACAAGATGTGGACACTGTGCAGCAGATGGTGGTTTAAGGACAACAAACAGCAAAATAAGACCAAGTAACAGCAAGAAAACAATCCAAGAATTACCGCAGCAGACAAGTAAGTGATTGTGATTCTTTTAAACGGTGATGTATGATCAGATGAAGTGGAATGCAGTAAGTTTGGAAATATGATTAACATGTTAATAAAGTGTCTGAAATGTATGAGCGAGAAAGAGAAAAAGGTGGATTGTTACAGGGGGACAGCTAAGAGTAGGGAGTTGCAGAGAAAGTCCTTGTGACAGGTTTAGGATGTATACGGCTGTTTATTGCCTCCTCCACATACAAAGGCAGGAGATGAGACTATCAAACTATCGAACTTGGAGTTGTCAGTAATGTTGGAGGCGAAATTAATAAAGGAAGTAAAATGGGAAAGAGAAAAACGGGTTGTATGTTTGCCTGGTCAGAGGGATGTTTGCCTGGTCAGAGGGATATTTGCCTGGTCAGAGGGATGTTTGCCTGGTCAGGGGGATGTTTGCCTGGTCAGGGGGATGTTTGTCTGGTCAGGGGGATGTTTGTCTGGTCAGGGGCATGTTTGTCTGGTCAGAGGGATGTTTGTCTGGTCAGATGGATGTTTGTCTGGTCAGAGGGATGTTTGCTTCACGTTGGGGAAGAGGGAAAGGACTGAATGATCCGGCACCTGTCCTATCCACAGGATGGTCAGCTAGTGCCGCCATAGGTAAAGAGCTGACCTAGTGTCACTATCAATCATCAGAGTCTGCAGTACAACTGATTAGGGGTCCAGCAGGGGGGCGCTGATGACACAGGCGGCCCTTGGGGCGGTTTTCCGGTTGCCGACGCTGCACCTAGAGGGTTTTCTTCATGTAATTATCCTCCTCACATTGCAGACTTGTGAACTTTATAAATATTCTTCATTTGCTTATTTTCTTCCTTCTCTCCCAAACACGTTGCTGAAGTGCTGTCTCACCCCCACTGCCCCCATCCAGAAGCTTCTTGTGGCTGCTGTTCAGTGAGATTTGTCCTTTATATACCAGCAGTCTGTGTATGGGCCTGTCCCTGTCTGATCCTCTCTGCTCTCCACCCCTGCACTCAGACATGGGAAACCCTGTACTCGGATTACTTCACATCTTGGTGAACAACAGCTGAAAGGACCCTATAAAGGAGCCTGTACCAGGCAGGAGACAGCGGTGCAGCATTGTGCTTGTGGGGGCAATCGGGCGGTGGAGTCAGAAATTGGGGAATACTTGGGTGCTCTCTGGACGGACAATATTAGTGCTGCAGTAATTTCCCACAAGTTTTTGCACAGAGCGGCCACTAATATAGAATAAAGTAAAACAATTGTGCTCTGTAAATAATGGCTGTGCTTTGCTACAAATGCTTCATGTTTGCAGGAGGTTTTTTTTTCGTTAATAAATTTTATTTAGTTTATAGTTGATTTTTTCTCTTTCTGCTAGACATCAGGACATGATAGAGGCCGTACGGGACTGATATAAGAAGTTCTTGGCTGAGAAGGAAAGAAGCTTCATTCCTCCATGAGCTGCAGTTCTTTGTGTCCAGTCGGGAACTCTATTAGTAAGTAGATTTTATCACCGGTGCAGACATTTCCGGGAAGGTTCCAATTGGCCGAATACAAGACGTTCATTAAACTCTTCATTTGAAATAAACGTCTGGTTATCATCCACAATACTTAATACTGGTCACTTGTCACAAATTTGTATATTTTTTACCTGTTATAAAATTCTGCTGATCCCTTGAATCTTTTCTTTTTTTTGTCATTTTAGACAAAACATTACATATTTCTGACAAGTCCCAGGTCTTTTCACACCACTCGTTTTGCAGGTTCTTTAATACTACAGCACTTACATTATTGGGGTCATTTTTGTGCAGTTTACAGTTACATGATTTTTTATACATGTTTTTTTTTTAGGTTTGTCTTGTTATTACATCACATTCATCTTTTTCCTCTCTTGCTTTCCTGGACTGAAGTAAACATATCTCCAAGTCATTCTGAGCTGCTGGCAGGAGAGATGGACCCTCAGGAGCCTCCTAGTCTTCAGAATCCACATGAAGGAGAAGTCCAAGAGCAAGAAAGGCCTCCGACAGCAGAGCAACCTGTCCGCCAAAAAGTCCCAGAAGAAGAAGCGATGGTCCCGCAGCTCATCTGTGTTTTTCCTAAATGTGGATTATACTTTTACTGATTGTAATTTTCTTGGTCGATACCAGATAAAGTTTTGGATGACAACTGTCTGGACTTGTGTCTTATTTTACATTTCTCCTTTTTTCTTCTTGCTTCCCCTCCAGTGAGATCTGGCTTAGGTGATAAAAGCCTTTCTCTATCCGGCATTTTTGCAGCAGGCTGGAGAATGACTTTCTGGATGATAACTTGCCTTAGTCTCAGGTGCCCATACACTAGTTAGCTTTAGACCGGACGCTTGTCCACACAACACATCCCGACTCCCTCATATACATGAATGTGGTTATATGTGTGGGGGAGATGGCCCCATACACAGCACATGGTCGGCTGCTCCAGCAAAAATCCTTGGGTTTGACCTACCTTCCTGTAATATATATGGGGGGCCATTAGTTGGATGTTTGCAGGACCCCTCTTTGTCCGACAGCTTCCCTCCCCCACACATAGCAAGCAGTGTACAGACAAGCTCCCTTCCCGCACATACAGCATATATAGCATATAAAGAAAAAACCTAGAAGTCTGAACTGAAACATAAATTGATGTGCATGCAAAATGTAAATGCATGTTCACACACGGCCACTAGACAAAGAAAAACCAAAGACAAGCAAAATACCCAAGTAACTGGAAGTAAATGGGTAAATCGCACAGTGCAAAAATAATAAATAATGAAGGGTATTTAGTTAACATAATTTTGATCAAAATAATGTAAAAGCTATCCCGCAACGTCACGGCAACCCTTATGGGACAGTCCTAACTCTAAAATTAAAACCTTACCATTTGTCAAGTGACGTACATATGGATAAGGGCAGAGAGACTGACCCCCTAGTAGAAGCATAGACCTGAGGCAGAATAAACATTTCAGCTCAGACAAAGGGTGGCCACACCCTAATATGTACTAAAGCACACTGAACTACAAAGAAAAAACCTAGAAGTCTGAACTGAAACATAAATTGATGTGCATGCAAAATGTAAATGCATGTTCACACAAGGACACTAGACAAAGAAAAACCAAAGGCAAGCAAAATACCCAAGTAACTAGAAGTAAATGGGTAAATCGCAAAGTGCAAAAATAATAAATAATGAAGGGTATTTAGTAGTGAAGAGCGAGCACTAAAATGCTCGGGTGCTCAAAGCTCGGGCCGAGCTCGCCATGATACTCGGTTGCTCGACCTGAGCCTCGAGCCCAATGTTAGTCTATGGGAGACCCGAGCATTTTCGCAGCGGCATCCCCGGCTGTCTTTTAAAAGCCTAACAAGTGCCCAAAACGATAGTGACAGTGCTCAAATGACATGGGGACAGCATGGGGATCGCCCCAGGAAGCATTTCTGACCCCCAGGTCACTTCTGTCAACAACGTGGTCAGAGGTATTAAGCCACTTTTAAGGGCTCACAATAAAACGTTCAAAAACTAAACTGAAACTGCTTTCCTGTGAAATATGTTAAGGAAGTTCCTTTTCAGGGTAAAGACTTGTGTATAAGGTAAAATAAATAACAAAAAAAAAAATAAATACTCCTCCACACCTTGGGCTATGTTCACAAGTAGCATTTTTTATGCGTTTTTGCACGTTTGTATTGCTTCAACCGTGACAAATGCATTCACCGGGAAATGTCATTTTAACATTTTACAACCTTATCTGGCCATGTGCTGTGTGACACATGCATACAGTGCTGAAAAGACATGGGTACAGCATGGGGAAGACCCCTGGAAGCATCTCTGACTCCCCGGTCACTGCCTAAAAGTGTGCCCATCAGAAGTCATCCTTGCCGCATCAGAAGATGCAGACTTGCAACTATCCCCGTGCAAGTTCTTGTCCCAGGGCAGGGTTCAATTGTACCTCCCCCATTCCTTGCAATGCAAGCGCAAATATGCAGCCAACCACCCACCCACCCCCAGGCTGCAATACCATACTGCTTGCTTGCACTTGAAATTGGGCCTTTTAGGCATGTGGAGGCGGAATCTGGCCACCATGTCATGGCAGCGTTGGCGGCCTGGTATCCATACTCAGTCCCCAGCCGCCCGGCGGCGGGGTGTCCACACTCGGTCCCCAACCGCCAGGGGGCGGCCTGGTGTCCATACTCGGTCACCAGCTGCCTGGGGGCAGCTGGGTGTCCATAAACGGTCCCCAGCCGCCCCTATTTCTCCTTGGAACATCCCCCCACACACTTTTCTTAGCCTGGCCTGCTTTAGGGCAGCATTGGACGAGCCCACCAGAGAACCAGACTCCTCCGGTGGGCCCTGGCTTCTCCATCAGGGGAGTTGAGAGTGCCAAGGTGAGGACCATGATGATGATACAAGTTAGCATCTGCTTTGTTTTGTTGGAATGCAAGCGCATGTATGTAGTAGCGGCAAGGCCTGAGGTGGTCAACGTTTTGGCGCATATCCTACCTCCTCCGAGGATTGCTGGATGTTTTCCTGCTACTATCCCAGTTCTATGACTCCCGTTAAAACAAAGCTTCAGGTGATGAATGATGGATGAGGTGGTGGCAAAGGAGAGCAGGAGGAACAGGGACCATTCACATCAATATCAGGCCAGTCAACAACATATGTCTTGTAGGATATGTTTCTGTAACAAAAGGAGCGGTTTGGCTACACAGTTATAGGGCATACAGTGAGTGCAATGCCTACCAAAAATTTCGAGGCACTCCAATGTACCTTGGAAATGACATGGAGGTCAGAGGGCCTTAACTAAACAGTTTTTTCCATTTATAGCAACTGGGTCTCCTGTACACTGTTGGCCTAAACAGTGAATGGAAGGCTTTCCAAAAATTATGAGGAACTGCAATGCCCCTCGAAACAGACGTGGATTACAGCGTACTAAAAACCTTCTACCCACTATTGGGGAGTGGGTCTCCCTTAGTATTCGCCTTTGCATTGAAAAGCAAAAGCTGACTAAAATTAGGAGGAAATGCAATGTCCGTTGGAAGAGTTGTGGAGGTTAGAGGTAATTAAAAACAACATTTCAATGCCCCTAGGAAGAGCTGTGGAGTTCAGAGTGGCTTAAGAAGACTGTTTTAATGTCCCTTTGAAGAGACATGGAGGTCACAGTAGCTTAACAAGATGGTTTTAATGCCCCTCGGAAAAGACGTGGAGGTCCCAGTAGCTTAACCAGACGGTTTGAATGCCCCTCGGAAGAGGGGCTTTTAATGCCCCTTCCAAGAGCCATACAGTACAGCATAGTACAAACATTATTCCCATTATTGGGGAGTGTGTATCCCATAGTCATTGCTTATGCCTTCCAAGCAAAAGCTGCCAAAAATTGGGACGGAGGAACTTGCAATGTCCCTTACAAGAGCCATGCAGTACAGCATATTCCAAACATTATTCCCATTATTGGGGAGTGGGTCTCCCATAGTCTTTGCTTATGCCTTCCAAGAAAAAGCTGCCAAAAATTAAGAGGAACTGCAATGCCCGTTCGAAGAGTCGTGGAGGTTAGAGTTAATTAAAAACAACATATCAATGCCCCTTGGAAGAGCTGTGGAGTTCAGAGTGGTTTAACAAGACGCTATTAATGTCCCTCAAAAGAGATGTGGAGGTCCCAGTAGCTTAACAAGACGGTTTTAATACCCCTTGGAAAAGTGGTGGAGGTCCCAGTAGCTTAACAAGACAGTTTTAATACCCCTCGGAAAAGTGGTGGAGGTCACAGTAGCTTAAGAAGACGCTTTTAATGCCCCTCAGAAGAAACATGAAGATCCCAGTAGCTTAACAAGATGGTTTTAATGTCCCTTGGAAAAGTGGTGGAGGTCGCAGTAGCTTAACAAGACGCTATTAATGCCCCTCAGAAGAGACGTGGAGGTCCCAGCAGCTTAACAAGACGGTTTGAATGCCCCTTGGAAGAGACGTGGAGGTCACAGTAGCTTAACAAGACGCTATTAATGCCCCTCAGAAGAGACGTGGAGGTTCCAGCAGCTTATCATGACGGTTTTAATGCTCCTCAGAAAAGTGGTGGAGGTCCCAGTAGCTTAACAAGATGGTTTTAATGCCCCTCAGAAACGTAGTGGAGGTCCCAGTAGCTTAACAAGACTTTGTGAATGCCCCTTGGAAGAGACGTGGAGGTCCCAGTAGCTTAACTGGCCGGTTTAAATGCCCCTTGGAAAAGTGGTGGAGGTCACAGTAGCTTAACAAAACGCTATTAATGCCCCTCAGAAGAGACGTGGAGGTCTCAGTAGCTTAACAAGACGGTTTTATTGCTCCTCAGAAAAGTGGTGGAGGTCCCAGTAGCTTAAGAAGACGGTTTTAATGCCCCTTGGAAAAGTGGTGGAGGTCCCAGTAGCTTAACAAGACGGTTTGAATGCCCCTTGGAAGAGACGTGGAGGTCCCAGTAGCTTAACAAGGCGGTTTTAATGCTCCTCAGAAAAGTGGTGGAGGTCCCAGTAGCTTAACAAGACGGTTTTAATACCCCTTGGAAAAGTGGTGGAGGTCGCAGTAGCTTAACAAGACGGTTTGAATGCCCCTTGGAAGAGACGTGGAGGTCCCAGTAGCTTAACAAGACGGTTTGAATAACCCTTGGAAGAGACGTGGAGGTCCCAGTAGCTTAACAAGACTGTTTTAATGCCCCTCGGAAAAGTGGTGGAGGTCACAGTAGCTTAACAAGACGCTTTTAATGCCCCTCGGAAAAAACGTGGAGGTCCAAGTAGCTTAACAAGACGGTTTGAATGCCCCTTGGAAGAGACGTGGAGGTCCCAGTAGCTTAACAACACGGTTTGAATGCCCCTTGGAAGAGACGTGGAGGTCCCAGTAGCTTAACAAGACAGTTTTAATGCCCCTCGGAAAAGTTGTGGAGGTCACAGTAGCTTAACAAGATGCTTTTAATGCCTCTCAGAAGAGACGTGGAGGTCCCAGTAGCTTAACAAGATGGTTTGAATGCCCCTTGGAAGAGAAGTGGAGGTCCCAGTAGCTTAACAAGACGGTTTTAATGCTTCTCGGAAAAGTGGTGGAGGTCCCAGTAGCTTAAAAAGACGCTTTTACTGCCCCTTGAAAAAGTGGTGGAGGTCGCAGTAGCTTAACAAGACGGTTTGAATGCCCCTTGGTAGAGACGTGGAGGTCCCAGTAGCTTAACAAGACAGTTTGAATGCCCCTTGGAAGAGACGTGGAGGTCCCAGTAGCTTAACAAGACGGTTTTAATGCCCCTCGGAAAAGTGGTGGAGGTCACAGTAGCTTAACAAGTCGCTTTTAATGCCCCTTAGAAGAGAAGTGGAGATCCCAGTAGCTTAACAAGACGGTTTGAATGCCCCTTGGAAGAAACGTGGAGGTCACAGTAGCTTAACAAGACGGTTAGAATGCCCCTTGGAAGAGACGTGGAGGTCACAGTAGCTTAACAAGATGGTTTTAATGCTCCTCGGAAAAGTGGTGGAGGTCCCAGTAGCTTAACAAGATGCTTTTAATGCCCCTCGGAAAAGTGGTGGAGGTCCCAGTAGCTTAACAAGACACTTTGAATGCCCCTTGGAAGAGAAGTGGAGGTCACAGTAGCTTAACAAGATGGTTTTAATGCTCCTCGGAAAAGTGGTGGAGGTCCCAGTAGCTTAACAAGATGCTTTTAATGCCCCTCGGAAAAGTGGGGGTCCCAGTAGCTTAACAAGACGGTTTAAATGCCCCTTGGAAAAGTGGTGGAGGTCGTAGTAGCTTAACAAGACTGTTTGAATGCCCCTTGGAAAAGTGGTGCAGGTCCCAGTAGCTTAACAAGATGGTTTGAATGCCCCTTGGAAGAGACGTGGAGGTACCAGTAGCTTAAAAAGACGGTTTTAATGCCCCTCGGAAAAGTGGTGGAGGTCCCAGCAGCTTAACAAGACGGTTTTAATGCCCCTCGGAAAAGTGGTGGAGGTCTCAGTAGCTTAACAATACGCTTTTAATGCCTCACAGAAGAGACGTGGAGGTCCCAGTAGCTTAACAAGACGGTTTGAATGCCCCTTGGAAGAGACGTGGAGGTCCCAGTAGCTTAATAAGATGGTTTGAATGCCCCTTGGAAGAGACGTGGAGGTCCCAGTAGCTTAACAAGACGGTTTTAATGCTTCTTGGAAAAGTGGTGGAGGTCCCAGTAGCTTAATAAGACGCTTTTAATGCCCCTCGAAAAAGTGGTGGAGGTCGCAGTAGCTTACCAAGACGGTTTGAATGCCCCTTGGAAGAGACGTGAAGGTCCCAGTAGCTTAACAAGACAGTTTGAATGCCC
The DNA here is from genome assembly GCF_046119375.1 of Phyllobates terribilis. NCBI lineage: Eukaryota > Metazoa > Chordata > Amphibia > Anura > Dendrobatidae > Phyllobates > Phyllobates terribilis. The sequence continues at coordinate 2,353,984 of NW_027362938.1, read as the reverse complement.
CTTGGAAGAGACGTGGAGGTCCCACTAGCTTAACAAGACGTTTTTAATGCCCCTCGGAAAAGTGGTGGACGTACCAGTAGCTTAATAAGACGCTTTTAATGCCCCTCAGAAAAGTGGTGGAGGTCCCAGTAGCTTAACAAGACGGTTTGAATGCCCCTTGGAAGAGATGTGGAAGTCCCAGTAGATTAACAAGACGGTTTTAATGCTCCTCGGAAAAGTGGTGGAGGTCGCAGTAGCTTAACAAGATGCTTTTAATGCCCCTTACAAGAGCCATACAGTACAGCATTTTAAAAATATTATTCCCATTATTGGGGAGTGGGTCTCCCACAGTCTTTGCTTATGCCTTCCAAGCAAAAGCTGACAAAAATAAGGACGGAGGAACTTTCCATAATGGCAACACGGACCACGGTCACCCTGGTGGTATAGTGGTGGTGGAGGCTGAGGATAAGGAGAAGAACATAAAACAGCCGAAATGAGGAAGCATATACCCATGTGTGGGTGTGAAGCGGTGCATGTGAATACACCTTCCGAAATAACACAGTGGATTTGACTTTATGTTACTCTGCTGTCATTTGGTGGTGATGAGAAGTCTGGCCCAATCCAGCTACTGTTCATTTTGATAAGGGTCAGCTTGTCAGCATTGTCAGTTGACAGGCGAGTGCGCTTATCAGTTATAATTACCCCAGCAGCACTAAAAACACGCACCGATAACACGCTAGCGGCAGGGCAGGCCAGGACCTCCAAGGCGTACAGAGCGATTTCATTCCAAGTGTCCAGCTTGGATACCCAATAATTAAAAGGCACAGAGGAATCACGGAGGACGCTGGTATGGTCGGCAAGGTACTCCCTCACCATCTTTTGAAACTTTCCACTGCTTGTGAGAGTACCCCGCGCCTCAGGGCCTGTAAGCTGGGCAGGTCTCAGAAAACTGTCCCAGAATGTTGACAGTGTTCCCCTGCCTCTGCTGGATTGGAGTTGCCTCTCCCTCGCTTGTACGCCTTGGTTGGTCAACGAACTGTGACCTCTGCCGCTAGCGTGTTCAGATGGGAATTTTTTTTTAACAGTTCTGCAGCAAGGGCCTTCTGGTACTGCCCCATTTTCGTAGACCTCTCCACCTCAGGAATAAGAGAGTGAAAGTTCTCCTTGTAGCGGGGGTCTAAAAGTGTCACCAACCAGTAATGACTGTCACCCAACATTTTGACAACGCGAGGGTCACGGTTAAGGCAGAGTAACATAAAGTCAGCCATGCATGCCAGACTGGTAACGGGCAAGACTTCCGTGTCCTCACCAAGATGACGACTGACCATGCTCTCCTCCTCCTCCCCCCCCCCCTGTCCTCAGGCCACCCACTCTGAACTGACAGTATGACAGTTGTACAGGTACTACCGTCTACAGCGCATGATACAAGCTCCTGTTCTTCCTCCTCCTCCTCTCCCTCATTGTCCCCCAATGCACGTTGGGATGAGATGAGGCTGGGCTGTGTGTAATCGACCGCTACGGCTTCTTGATCCATTTCATCATACTCTGGCTGCAATGCCTCCTCTTTAATTCTCTGCAGAGAGCATTGCAAAAGACAGACAAGTGGAATGCTGACGCTAATGATGGCGTCATCGCCACTCACCATCTTGGTGGACTCCTCAAAGTTTGTCAAGATGGTACATACAGTACAGACCAAAAGTTTGGACACACCTTCTCATTTAAAGATTTTTCTGTATTTTCATGACTATGAAAATTGTACATTCACACTGAAGGCATCAAAACTATGAATTAACACATGTGGAATTATATACTTAACAAAAAAGTGTGAGACAACTGAAAATATGTCTTATATTCTAGGTTCTTCAAAGTAGCCACCTTTTGCTTTGATGACTGCTTTGCACACTCTTGAGAGACTGCCATAAAGACTGAGAGGAGGGGGCATCTTTGCATGCAGTATGGACAGGGGATTGCCATGCACACACAACAGGTGACACCCGCTGACACTGGTCATGGACCCTGGGGTTCACCCCACAAAGTCGGGTGCTTTGCTGCCATGTGCCTGATCATGCTGGTGGTGGTCAGGCTGGTAGTTTTGTCACCCCTGCTGATGCTGGCATGGCAGGTGGTACAAATGGCCTTTTTGGGGATATCAGCAGAGTCTTTAAAAAAATTCCAGACTCTGGAAGACCTACAGGTTGTACTGGCAACGTCCCTCGTGTTGGTGTTACGGGGAACTGTTGCCAGCCTTCTGTGTGCGGCCACCACACTGCTTTTTTCTGCCTGTTGGGGTACTCTGCCTCCCTCACCCTGTCTGCTGCTGGCCTCGCTCTGCATGTCCTCCTGCCACATTGGGTCAGTTACTAGATCATCCACCACCTCCTCCTCTTCCACTTGCGCACCACGATCCTCCTCCTCACTTCGTGGCAATTGTGTCTCGTCATCGTCAACCTCTTGTGACAAATTGCCAGCGTTGACTTCCTCTGGCCGTGGCTGTTCAAATATTTGGGCATCTCTACATGGGATCTCCTCTTCCACCACTTCAAGCGGATCAGGCGAGGGGCACAAATCTGGAAATGGACCAGTGAACAGCTCTTCAGAGTGTCCAAGTGTGGGATCAGTTGCTGTCTGACGACACTCGGCATGGTGGGAGGGAGGAGCATCAGGGTGAGGAGGAGTATGCGGTCGAGACTCATGGCTACTAAGAGTTGACCGTGTGGAAGACAGACCGGAGGTGGTGGTGCCCAGGTAACTGGAAGTATTATCTGCTATCCAATTAATAACCTGTTCACACTGATCTGGTGTTGTTCTGTGCTTCCCTAGTAATTCGGTCAAGAAGTGGGAGCGAGAAGATATGGCTGTTGGTTGTGGCACATTTTCACCTTGGCCACGGCCCGTCCTCTGCATGCACCATCACCAGAACGTCCACTTCCATGTCCCTTGCCACGCGCCTTGCCCATTGTAAAGTAAGTAAAATAGCTTACACTCGCACCATCAATGGAAAAAGGGTAATAAAGTAGATTAGAACCGTGGAAGAGGAAAACCACAGTTCTATTTCTCTGGCCTACACCCGACTCTTTTAAACAATCTGAACAATCAGGGAGAAACTATTACTGTTTTTCTTTACGGAAAAAATACCAAAAGGTGAATAATAGAGATTTTTTCAGTGGAATGGCAAAACCACAGTTATTGTTTACTGGGGTATACCAGAAAATTTTAAATAGATATATTTGTGTCTGAACAATCAGGAGACAGTACTGTTTTTCTTTACAGCAAAAAATGCAAAAAAGCAGGATAATACAGAGATTTGACCCGTGGAACTGCAAAACCACACTTGTATTTCTCGGGCCTACACCAGACTATTTTCAACAGATATATTTGTGTCTGAACAATCAGGAGACACTACTACTGTTTTTCTTTGCGGCAAAAAATGCCAAAAGCAGGATAATAGAGATTTTTTACCGTGGAACAGCAAAATCACAGTTATAATTTACTGGTGTATACCAGACTATTTTCAACAGATATATTTGTGTCTGAACAATCAGGTGACACTATTAGGTTTTTTTTTTATGGTGACACATATTACTATAACTTGCACCCATAGTGCAAAAAAAAAAAAAAACCCTAAAAAAACACAATGGGTTCAACCGTACTCAAATTGTTAACTAGGAGCAATGATTAGTGTGAATAATATAATATTTTGATTGGAGATGATCCAACCTCTGGTTCCACCACTGATCCTGAGAATGAAGGAATGGGGAACCTATCAGCTTTTTTTTTTCCTGCACAGCTGTGCTCCCAACCACCCACAGTGCAAAAAAAAAACCTAAAAAAACAATAGGTATAACCGTACTCAAATTGATAATTGGGAGCAACGATTAGTGTGAAGGATATAATATTGTGATTGGCGATGTTCCATCCACTGATTCTGAGAATGAAGAAATGGGGAACCTATTAGCTTTTTTTCCTGCACAGTTGTGCTCCCACCCATTGCGCAAAAATACCCTAAAAAAAATACCCTAAAAAATGCACGTACTCAAATTGTTAATTGGGAGCAATGATGAGTGTGAAGGGATATAATATCTTGATTGGCGATGGTCCGACCTGTGGTTCCGCCACCGATCCCAAGAATGAAGGAATTGAGAACCTGTAAGCTTTTTTTTTCCTGCACAGCTGTGCTCCCAACCACCCACCCATAGTGCAAAAAAATAAAAAAAACAATAGATCCAACTGTACACAAATTGTTAAATTGGGAGCGTGAAAAAAGTAATCCATCCACTTCTTTCTAAATTAGGCTGTCAGACCCCCAAGAATGACATCCTAGTAATATGCCATGACTTATACCTCTTTAAATGTATGCAAAGGATAAACCTGGATATCCAGGTATACGTTCTATTGATTGATTTCCATAAGGGCCTATTTACACATGTAAATGTGTATCTACTACGGTCATGAATGATCGGCTGCAGCCCTTCCACGTGGCCAGTCAATGGATCCGCAAATCACAACAAGTAATTCAAGGAAATGGAAAAGTAAAAAAAAAATTCTAGTAACATTGCATAGCGTACCGGTGATTGCGCTATTTAACTTGCCATCAGTGATTGACGGCATATAAATGGTTAAACAGCAGTGATTGACGCTTCGCTCTGACCGCTGCTGTTACAGCAAGATGTCAGCTGTGTAGGATGGGGGCTCTGCTCCTGAGCCCACCCGAAACAGCAATCCAATGGACGGTTTCACACACCACATTATCCAGTGGTGTTTAATTTGCTTTTCTATTTAGGAAACAAAACCGTTTTAATAACGTTTTCCTTCTCTGGTATCTAGGAGCCATTTCAGCTATTTGTAAAGGGAATCTGTCAGCAGGTTTTTCTTGGCTATTCTGAGAGCAGCATGATGGGGTGAGCGCCACACTAGGAGTAGGACCACCGAGCCCAGAGCTATTGCAAGACGTGCAGACAATATATACCAGGTATGAATGAATCCAATACAACATTATTGTTACTTAGGAATTAACCTACTTGGATATAATACATCCCTTGATATGTATATACCAAAAGGTCATTATCTTGGGAATGCCTATATTGGCTTTTATTATTTAGGATTATATCCTTTTACTATGTGACCTAGGATATACTATCAGTACTATCAGTATGCATTAGCACAATTGGAGCTACTACTATTTAGCCCTGGTGTCTCTGCAATTCAAATATTTACATTATACCTCCTCACTATTATATGGTATTACTATATATATGTGTGTGTGTGCTCTTTTCTTTGCCGCTATGTACCCAAATTATTATAATAAAGGTCTTTTTTAACACATTGACCCCTTGTCGGATGTACTATATATTGGTTGTTGTTGAGAGCAGCATGATGTAGAGACAAAGACCCTGATTCTAGGGACGTCTCACTTACAGGGCTGCTTGTTGTAGTTTTGATAAAAATCACACTTTTATTAGCAGAAGATTATCACTAGAGGACTAGTAAACCTGCAGCCAGGTAGTCCAACCACGCCCCCCACCACTGATTGGCAGTTTATATACAGTGTACACAGAAAGCGGCCAATCAGTGGTGTGGGTGGGGTTATTATACAGAGCTCAGCATTCAGAGATCTGCATGAGAAAAAAACCCTGCAATTTTATCAAAATAACACCAAGCAGCCCAGTAAGTGATACATCGTTGGAATCAGGGCCTCTGATTATGCTGCTCTCAAATGGGGTAGCAAAAACCTGCTGACATATTCCATTTAAAGGGGCAGCTGCTACTAAATCCAGACATGGTGCAAAATTTAAATTCTGCTGCAGATTTACTGCTGTAGATTTTTAATTCCTAAAAATCCCTGTAGATTCAGAGGATCTCAACCTTTTCAATGCAAATTATTTTCAAGACTTATTCACAGATATTATGAAATATTACAGTAGAAATAAAAAAGAAAAAAAAAAAGCAAAATACCTAAACCCCCTCCTTGGGAAAAATATACGGCAAGTATAAGAAAGACAAAAATTTATTCTGGAGTCATATTGAAGTGTAAATAGACTTGTAACCATACAATGTAAACAGCAGCGAATGTAAGTAGGATCCACTGGATCTATATAAGGAGATTTTTGTGTACTCACCGTAAAATCTCTTTCTCTTAGCCTCTAATTGGGAGACACAGGACCATGGGTGTTATGCTGCTGTCCACTAGGAGGCGACACTATGCTTAATCTGAAAAAGATTAATGGTGGCTCTTCCTTTGCAGTATACACCCCTGGACGGCGTCAGCCATCTTCAGTTTTGTGCAAAAGCAGTAGGAGGAACGTAACATGGATAACATAACCATGCCTATAAGAAGGCAACTATGAACGAGCTCAAGAAAAACACCAATATGAGAACTCAACGTAACAACGGCCCGAGACGGGCAACAGGGTGGGAGCTGTGTTCCCCAATTAGAGGCTAAGAGAAAGAGATTTTACGGTGAGTACACAAAAATCTCCTTTACTCTGTCGCCTCATTGGGGGACACAGGACCATGGGACGTCCCAAAGCAGTCCCTGGGTGGGAAGCAATGGACGAATATTGTGTAGACAGGCCCCTACAATTGGGGCACTGCCGCCTGCAGGATAGGTCTACACAGGCTCGCGTCTGCCGAGGATTGGGTATGAACCCTGTAGTGCTTGGTAAACGTGTGTAGACTAGTCCAGGTGGCTGCCTTACACACTTGTTGCGCCGAAGCCTGGTGCCGAATGGCCCAGGAGGCCCCTACCGCACGAGTAGAGTGTGCCGTAATACCTGCTGGAAGAGGAGAATTTTTGAGGCGGTACACCTCTTGTATGGTGGATTTGATCCACCTGGCAAGGGTAGCTTTGGAAGCTGGTAGACCCTTGCGGCTGCCTTCCAGAAGAAGGAAAAGAGAATCAGCGCAGTCCTACACACATAGATACGTAATGCCCTGACAAGGTCAAGTGTATGCAGAGCCTTTTCCACTCTATGAACCGGGGCCAGACAGAGGGATGGCAGTGAAATTTACTCATTGAGGTGGAAGTTGGGCACAACCTTCGGAAGGAAGGATGGAACCGTATGGAGAACTACCTTGTCCTGGTAAAAAGCCAGGAAGGGTTGTCTGCAGGAGAGTGCTGTGAGTTCAGACACCCTACGTAGCGAGGTGATTGCCACTAGGAAAACCACTTTCTGGGATAGAAGGCGGAGTGAGACTTCCCTAAGGGGTTCAAAAGGTGATTCCTGCAATGCTGTCAGCACCATGTTGAGATCCAACGTTTATAGTGGCCGTCTGTAGGGAGGAACCAATCGGGAAACCCCCTGAAGAAATGTATTTACTTGCGGCTTGTTAGCAATGCGCGTCTGAAAGAGCACAGAGAGAGCTGACACCTGGCTCTTAAGAGAGCCCAGAGACAGTTTGGCCTCCAGACCCGATTGGAGAAGCCCAAGTACCCTGGGGAGGGAATAAGGGAATGGGGTCTGGTCACGAGAATCGCACCAGGTAAAGAAAGCTTTCCAGGTACGGTAATAAATCTTTGCAGAGTTTGGCTTTCGTGCTCTGATCATGGTTTTGATGACGTCAGGCGAGAACCCTGACTGGGTTAAAACCAAGGTCTCAATGGCCATGCCGTCAAATTGAGGGCCCCTGAGTTCTGGTGGTAGAACGGGTCTTGTGACAGAAGATCTGGGCAGTTGGGGAGACGCCAGGGGACGTCTGCTGTAAGCTGCACGATGTCAGCGTACCACGTACGTCTGGGCCAGTCTGGTGCGATGAGAATGGTTGGAACTCCTTCTTGCTTGATCTTCCTCACCATTCTGGATATCAGGGGAAGATGTGGAAAGATGTACAGGAGCTGGAACTGAATCCAGTCCTGAACCAGGGCGTCCGCTCCCAGCGACCGAGGGTCGTGTGTTCTGGTCATGAAGTTGGAGACTTTGGCATTGAAGTGGGATGCCATTAGGTCCACGTCCGGAGTCACCCAGCGATGGCAGATCTGGTGAAAAATTTCTGGATGGAGAGACCACTCTCCCGAGTCCATTCCTTGCCGGCTGAGGAAGTCTGCTTCCCAGTTGTCCACACCCGGAATGTGGACCGCAGAGAGAACAGAACCTGTGTCTTGCGCCCAGTGGAGAATGTGTGTCAATTCTCGCATCGCCTGGGCACTGCGGGTCCCCCCTTGGTGATTTACATATGCCACAGCTATGGCATTGTCCGACAGTACTCTGATGTGAGAGGCTGCCAATAAATGATAGAAGGGCATGGTCGCTTCTGTTGGGGACCACTTGCCCTGTGCTCTGTGGTGTAGGTGTACCGTACCTCAACCCGTCAGGCTCGCGTCGGTGGTTAGAACTTTCCATTGACCCTTGAGAAAGGATTTTCCTTTTGTTAGTGAAACTCCCTGTCGAGAGAAAAAGGATTCCTGTCCCATGACTTGAGGATGGCTAGTTGGAGAGGCCTGAGGTGAAGCTGGGCAAATGGGACCGCTTCTATTGCCGCCACCATCCTGCCAAGGACTCTCATGGCAAACCGGAGAGACCAAGGGGGTTTGCGAAGTAGGGTGCGGACTCCCATACGGAGAGGTAGTGCTTTGTCCTTGGGGAGGAGTACCAGACCCTTGAGGGTGTTGAATAACATTCCCAAGTAGGTCAGAGACTGACTCGGGGTTGGTGATGACTTTTTTAAGTTGACTAACCAGCCCAAATGACTCAGAATGTCGATTGTGATTGAGACGCTGATTTCGCAGTCCTTGAAGGTTCGAGCCTTGATGAGGAGATCGTCCAGAGATGGAACGACTATTATGCCTCTGGAGTGCAGGATGTCCATGGTGACTGCCATGACCTTGGTAAACACTCTGGGAGCTGTGGCGAGTCCGAACTGGAGAGCCACGAACTGGTAGTGTTCCTGGTTGATTGCGAACCTCAGAAATCTCTGATGAGCGGGCGTAATTGGTATATGTAGGTATGCGTCTTGAATGTCTATGGAGGCGAGAAATTCTCCCTTCTCCATGGACGCAATGATGGACCGAAGGGACTCCATGTGAAAATGACGTACCCGTACATATTTGTTGAGCTGTTTTAGGTCCAATATGGGCCGTACGCTGCCTCCTTTTTTGGGGATTACGAATAAATTTGAGTAGAACCCTTGGAAGCATACTGTTAGAACCTTGCTGTTAGGTTTTTTTTCCTTTGCTGGTCACATGACCTTGTTGGCCTATTTAATCCTGCTCCGCCCTTCTGGCTTTGCTGGACTTCATTGTATAACTACTTTCTAGCTAGCCTGTGCTCTGTATCTAACTCTGTTAGTTTGCTTGGTCTACGGACCTCTAGGTTCTATCTATTTTGTTTGTTTGTCTGTCTGCTACTATTTCTGTTAGGAGGTGTCCCATATTCCTCCCAGTCCTTAGTACTTGTAGGGATTCCCTCCCCAAATCTATAGGTCTCCGTACAGACTAGATTAGGACTTTAGCAGGTCTGATCGCAGGATCAGGTTCCCTGTTACATCGTAGGGATTCAGCTGAGTCTTATAGTAGGGACAGATCTCCTCTCTTTCCTTAGCTTTGGTAGCAGAACATAACACATTCGGCCGTGGGGACCGATACTATGACACCTGCTTAAAGAAGCGAGGAAACCGCATGGTGGAAGGCACGAGCCTTGGCTGGGGGTTTTGGGGGAACAGACAGAAAGAATCTGTTTGGCGGGTTGGAAGTGAACTCTATTTTGTATCCTGAAGACACTAGTTCCCTGACCCACCTGTACTCTGTAATAGGCAGCCAGACTTGGTGAAAGAGCAAAAGACGGCCGCCTACAGATGGGGTGTCTTCCGGAGTTCGTGAGTCATGATGAGGAGGAAATACGAGATTTTCCTCCTTTAAATTTTGACTGGCTTGCCCTTGATTGCCAGGTCTTGTCCGACTTTTGCGTCGACCTCGAGTTGTCCTTAAGTGGAGCACGGTTGTTATTCTGTGCTGGTCGCGAGACAGACCAGCCGGAAGAGTTCCGAAAGGATCGGTATCGTGCTTGATTGCGCTTTTTGTAAGTGTATGTTTGGGCTTTAGTTGGGGGAGAGAGGTACTCTTACCCCCGGTGGTGTTGGATATCATTGTGTTCAACTGTTCACCGAAAAGCCGACCACTGAGGTATGGGAGGTGTGTGAGGGACTTCTTTGAAGCTGCATCAGCTTTCCATTCCTGCAGCCAGAGGATACGCCGAATCGTGATGGCGTTTGATGCTATCCCGGCTGCACCCCTTGAAGAATCCAGAGCTGCATGGAGCATGTAATCTGCCACAACTGCTATTTGAGCCGCTTGGTCCGACAGTTCAGGGGTAGATGCTTGTAGGCCAGTTTGTAAATTTTGGAGGCCCAGGCCAAGATTGCCTTGGCAGCCCAAACTGAGGCGAACGCGGGAGCCAGGGAGGCCCCTGCGGCCTCGAAAATTGAACGAGCCATGCGTTCCACCTGCCGGTCGGCTGTGTCCCTGAGGGTTGAGCTATCTGGCAGTGAAAGGAGTGTCTGTGCTGCTAGTCTGGAGACTGGGGGATCCACTTCAGGTGGAGCTGTCCACTGTTTGGTGACCTCCTGTGGAAAGGGGTACCGCGCCTCCAGATATTTGCGATTAGTAAACTTTTTCTCAGGTTGTGAGAACTGCTTTTTAAGGATCGCATTAAACTCTGGGTGGTCAAAGAAGACCTTAGGCGGTTTCAGGACTCCTTCAAAGGAAATCTTATGTCCTGGTGTCTCCAGGGGTGCATCGGAGATGTCCAGCACCCGATGGATGGATGAGATTAAATCATCAACTAGCACTGTATTGCCAGGGGGAATAGGAATTAGGGACCCTTCGGTTTCCTTGTCTGAGTCGGAATCACAGATATCTTCCGAATCCTGAGTATCACTAAGGCGTCTCCTGCTGGGAGAACCGGAGCGGAGGCCTTCTCTGGTCAGGGATGGCTGTTTGGATCTACGTTGCCTGTCCCTGTCAGGGGACGGTCTAGATGAGCTGGGAGTACGGTGTCTCTCACTGGAAGGGGACGACCGTGTGGGTATGGGATGACACAAATGAACGTAACCTGTGAGTTCGCTTGTGTCCTGATCTAGACGTGGATGTGACCGTGCCATCATGTCCCCGATTGGAACTCTCCCTTTGCTGAGTAGTGTTCATAGCCGAGGCATGAGTCTGCAAAGCCTGAAGCAATGTGGATGTGAGGTTATCTATAGACTGCATCATAGATTGCGACATCTGAGTGACCCATTCCGGTGTGGTATTAGGCACCGAAGTATTGGCAAGTGCTTCATGGGGCTCTGGCGCAGCAGTCTGCCTGCAGTCCTGGCAATGTGGATACGTGCTGCCACTAGGGAGAGTATTACTGCAGGCTGTACAGAGTGCATAATAGCAATCCTGCCTGGTTCTCTTGGACTTTGAGCCCGGTATAGTATACAGGGGTGGCTATGCAGAGGGGGCCAGCAATGCAGAGAAGCTTATAGAATTCACAGCCGAGTGAGAGACTCCAGCTGTGATCTTACCCCACCAGTGTGCCTCTTGAAGTCCAGCGCCGTTTACATCCGCGATCCTGTGCCCCCCGGAGACTAGCTGCCGACCGGTAACTGAAGGGTTAACGCTCCTTCAGTAGATAATGGCCGCCGGAGTGCGGAGAAGAAGGTGGGTGGAGCGCTGAAAGCACGCCCTTTCAGTTCATCTCCGCCCCTTCTATGAGACTGTGTAGTGTCATATTGGTCCTCCGGCCCGGGGGGCGGCAGCTTCGGCTAGGCCGGAGCCGCGGTCTAAATTTATAATCTATGCCCAAAAGGGCTCCAGGCTGGCGCAGTAGTCTGGGGGGGTGCCGGATCTGAAACGGACCCCCCCGGTTTTAATGGCAGTGAAGGCGGTGGGGGTATTAGCTTAAGGGGGGGCCCTTAAAGGGTCCCCCTGAGGCACCAGAGTGCTGGTGCCAGCAGAGAGACAGAGCTAAGACTAGCCTTTGTCTCTGATGCCTATCTGCCTGCACTGTCCCCCGGCCCCAGCAGTAGTCTGCAGCAGAGCTGTGATTCCTGGAAGTTGGTGCAGAGCATCAGCTACTGGGAGCTGTATATTGCTGCCTGCACAGACCCTACCTGTGGTGTCTCAACCTAATAACCCCAGAGGGGGATTAGGGAGGGTGCTGCCGTCACCGTCAGGGGGCTGTCGTCACCGTCAGGGGGCTGTAATTCTCGCCTCGACCTCAACCCAGAGACCAAAAGGAATTGGGGAAGGAGGGGGTTCTCAACTTCGAACCAACACCTGAGGGATTGGGAAGGAGCGACATGGTAGGGAGTTGTCTCGACTTCAACTGTGCACCCCTAGAAGGGGGCAGAGGAAGGAGCCATGCCGGGAGTCTCTCCGGAGACCCACTTATCTCCATCTGTAATTCCGTTGAAAAAAGGAAAAAAATCGGAAAAAAATGGAGAAAAAATCTTTAGGTGTGCCTCCTTGCGACACTAAACAAAAACTGAAGATGATTGACGCTGTCCAGGGGTGTATACTGCAGAGGAGGAGCCACCGTTAATCTTTTTCAGATTAAACCTAGTGTCGCCTCCTAGTGGACAGCAGCATAACACCCATGGTCCTGTGTCCCCCAATGAGGCGACAGAGTAAAGAGGAACATTTTCCAAAGCTGATCTTCTGAGCCCACCGCTATGCTGGCTGCACCGGCATTGTTATCGTCAGCACCTGGAATATACGTCACGTTTTACTGCAGCTCATAGAACCAAATGATAAGACGCAGAGCAGTGCGAGGCTTGTGACTCGCTATACACAAAATATACGACATGTTTGATGAATGGCATAAAGGAAAGCCGATGTATTCAGATGTCTCAGGGCAACTATATGTTGTGATAGGATGCTGCCCCTCACCCTGACAGGAACTTATCTATCGGCTCACTCATCATGACAGGTTTACAGCATGTTGACTCGTGGACGTGATCAGTCAGTCAAGGATGGATGGCTGCTGACATCGTTGGCCATTGTGTCCAATTATTATTGGCTACATTGAAGAACCTAGAATATAAGACATATTTTCAGTTGTTTCACACTTTTTTGTTAAGTATATAATTCCACATGTGTTAATTCATAGTTTTGATGCCTTCAGTGAGAATGTACAAGTTTCATAGTCATGAAAATACAGAAAAATCTTTAAATGAGAAGGTGTGTCCAAACTTTTGGTCTGTACTGTACATCTGACCAACATGCAGGTGGGGGCCTATCAGACTCTAGTTACTCCACTGGGTGGGACCAGATCATTTCCAGGACTCCTTGTTCTTTACATTGAAGATAATTCTTAATGACATTGGCTGTACGTTTGGGGTTGTTGTTCTGCTGAAGAAAACATTTGGATCCAATCAGACACCTCCTTCATGATATTGCATGATGGATAAGTATCTGCCTCTATATCTCAGCATTGAGGGAACCAATAATTCTGACCCAATTTCCACCTCCATTTGCTGAAATGCAGCCCCAAACTTACAGGACCCTCCACGTGCTTATGCATCACTATTGCCCACAGACACTCATTATTGTACTGCTCTCCAGCCCTTCAGTGAACAAAATCTCTTCTGTAACAACAACATTTTTCATATTTTGACTCAACCGTCCAGAGCACATCCTGCCAATTTTCTACACCCTGGTTCCTCTGTTTTAATGCATAGTTGAGTCACTTGGCCTTGTTTTGATGTGGAAGATATGGCTTTTTCGCCACAATTCTGCTATGAAGACCACTTCTGGCCAGTCTTCTCTGAACAGTAGATGAGTGAAGCTGAGTCCCACAGGTTACTGCCAGTTCTGAGCTGATGGCACTGCTGGACATCTTCTGCTTTTGAAGGAAAGTAACCATAATGTGTCATACATCAGCTGCACTAAGTTTCCTTGGCCGACCACTGCATCTACTGACCTCAACGTTGCACATTTTCTTGTGCTTCTTCATAAGTGCTTGAATGACACATCTTGAACCCTCAATCTGCTTTGAAATTTGTGCCTTAGAGACCTTGCTGATGTAGTATAACTTCCTTGTGTATTCTTGCTCAGTCTTACCATGGTGTATGACCAGACACCTGACTGTATTATTACAAAATCCCTGACTTTGCGCAGGTGTACCTGAAATAATTGATGCTGTTTTAAAGTGAAAAGTTGGTCACACCAAATATTGATTGGATCTAGATTTTTCATTTGTTCATTCACTTGTATTTTGTTAATTGATTAAATAAATCATTAACATTTCTATTTTTGAAGCGTTCTTACTTTACAGCATTTTTTCTACACCTTTCTAAAAATTATTTTTATGTGATTGTGTCTTTTATTTGCTCATTAATAATCTGATATATCTTTTGGTATTTTGTGTATAGTTGTTATTTTGCTGTTGGGGTAAACTGTAGGATATAGATTTCAGATTGGTTTCCTGATCCTTTGATTGTAGGAATGAGTGGTATATATGTGCTAATAAATTAGGACAAAACGTAGGAAATTTAGGAAAAAACGGAACATCTCAGCAGTAATAACATGCTGATTGTGATGTCATGAAGATGACTTGAATTTCCACCAATCAGAGATCAGCATGTTTCAGGTCAACCAGATAGAACAGTCCATGAAACATGAGTCACGGCCACTGTGAGGTCATAATGCTGATTAGAATTTCCACCAGTCAGAAAACAGAACCACCCAGGAGGTATGAGTCATCGCCACTGTGAGGTCATAATGCTGACCAATCACAGAGCAGCCACACCCAGATTTTCCAGCAATCAGAGAGCAGCCACACCCAGATTTTCCACCAATCAGAGATCAGCAGTGGGTATAAATAGCCGCTGCAGCCTGCCCGGCTTAGCCTTGCACTGGTTGGGTCTCTCTTTTTTTCTCTCTCTTGGTATCTCCCGGTATCTCTCCCTCCCCTCTCTCTTCTCTCTCTCTCTCTCTTTGACCCAACGGCCCTCTTAAGGGCTACCCCAAATGTGTAAAAGATAGAACCAATATTTGTGTTGTTTGTCCGTTTTATGAACCTGTGATTAACCCCTTCCCACTCTTTGCCATATATATATATATTATATACATAGTATGTGCAGGTGGGCCTTAAAGGCCCCTGGTTAGCTCATTAATATCAGATTTGTGGGGGTCCCGCACGTGGCACCTCCACTACTCAGTTGTTTGAAACTCTGGCAGAGGTCAGATGTAAACATTGTTGTGGAGCTGAACATCACAGCTCTGGTCCCTGTGTAGTGGCTGCTACCTGGTGCTGCAGATCAGCTCCTATTGCATGAATATTAGCTGACTTGCAGGACCCACAGTACAGTGAATGGAGCAGTGATGTTCAGATCTTCAAACTATTTACATCTGAGCGTTGCAAACAACTGATGGATAGAGCCAGTGCCGCGTGTCGGAGCCCACCGATCTGATATTGATAACCCATCCCCAGGATGGCAGCTCAGTAGATACCATACCAGGATGGGGGACATTATGCCAGAATGGGTACATTATACCAGAATGGGGACATTATATCAGAATTAGGTCATTATGCCAGAATGTGAGACACTGTAACAGAATGGAGTGCATTGTACCAGGATGGGGGACATTAAACCAGGGCGAGGGACATTAAACCAGTATGATGGTCATTAAACCAGGATGGGGGGCATTATACCAGGATGGGGACATTATACCAGTATGGGGACACTATACTAGTATGGGGACATTTTACCAAGATGAAGGACACTATATCAGAATGGGGACAATATATCAGAATGGGGACAATATACCAGGAAGGGGGACATTAAATCAGAATGGGGACATTGTATCAGAATGGGGAAATTATACCAGAATTGGGGACATTATACCAGAATAAGGGACACTATACCAGAATGGGGTACACCATACCCGGATGGGTGACACTATATCAGAATGGGGACATTATATCACAATGATGAGGTTATACCAGGATGGGGGACATTATATCACAATGATGATATTATACCAGTATGGGGGATATTATAGCAGCATGGGGGACATAATGACAGAACTGGAGATACTATACCAGGATGTGGGGCATTATACCAGCTTTGGGGACATTATAGCAGAATTGGGAGCATTACACCAGCATGGGGGATATTATACCAGGTTAGAGACATTATACCAAAATGGGGACATTATATCAGAATGGGGACACTATACCAGGATGGGGACATTAAACCAGAATGAAGGAAATGATGCGAGAATGGGGACATTAACAGACAGGGGCACAGGTGGGGGACAATGTTAAAGCATAAGGCCCAGCATGTGGGAGATTATTACAAGAAGGAGCCAGGATGGGGGACATTACTACATAGGGAGAGAACACATATATCTTTATAGCATCCAGAACGCTACAAGGGTCCATACATCTGACCAACATGCAAGTGGGGGCCTATCAGACTCTAGTTACTCCACTGGGTGGGACCAGATCATTTCCAGGACTCCTTGTTCTTTACATTGAAGATAATTCTTAATGACATTGGCTGTACGTTTGGGGTTGTTGTTCTGCTGAAGAAAACATTTGGATCCAATCAGACACCTCCCTGATGATATTGCATGATGGATAAGTATCTACCTCTATATCTCAGCATTGAGGGAACCAATAATTCTGACTCAATTTCCACCTCCATTTGCTGAAATGCAGCCCCAAACTTACAGGACCCTCCACCGTGCTTATGCATCACTATTGCCCACAGACACTCATTATTGTACTGCTCTCCAGCCCTTCAGTGAGCAAAATCTTTTCTGTAATAACAACATTTTTCATATTTTTACTCAACCGTCCAGAGCACATCCTGCCAATTTTCTACACCCTGGTTCCTCTGTTTTAATGCATAGTTGAGTCACTTGGCCTTGTTTTGATGTGGAAGAGATGGCTTTTTCGCCACAATTCTGCTATGAAGAGAACTTCTGGCCAGTCTTCTCTGAACAGTAGATGAGTGAAGCTGAGTCCCACTGGTTGCTGCCAGTTCTGAGCTGATGGCACTGCTGGACATCTTCCGCTTTTGAAGGAAAGTAACCATAATGTGTCATACATCTGCTGCACTAAGTTTCCTTGGCCGACCACTGCATCTACTGATCTCAACGTTGCACAATTTCTTGTGCTTCTTCATAAGTGCTTGAATGACACATCTTAAACCCTCAATCTGCTTTGAAATTTGTGCCTTAGAGACCTTGCTGATGTAGTATAACTTCCTTGTGTATTCTTGCTCAGTCTTGCCATGGTGTATGACCAGACACCTGACTGTATTATTACAAAATCCCTGACTTTGCGCAGGTGTACCTGGAATAATTGATGCTGTTTTAAAGTGAAAAGGTGGTCACACCAAATATTGATTGGATCTAGATTTTTCGTTTGTTCATTCACTTGTATTTTGTTAATTGATTAAATAAATCATTAACATTTCTATTTTTGAAGCGTTCTTACTTTACAGCATTTTTTCTACACCTTTCTAAAGATTCTTTTTATGTGATTGTGTCTTTTATTTGCTCATTAATAATCTGATATATCTTTTGGTATTTTGTGTATAGTTGTTTTTTTTGCTGTTGGGGTAAATTGTAGGATATTGATTTCAGAGTGGTTTCCTGATCCTTTTATTGTAGGAATGAGTGGTATATATATGCTAATAAATTAGGACAAAACATAGGAAATTTAGGAAAAAACTGAACATCTCAGCAGTAATAACATGCTGATTGTGATGTCATGAAGATGACTTGAATTTCCACCAATCAGAGATCAGCATGTTTCAGTCACCCAGATAGAACAGTCCATGAAACATGAGTCACGGCCACTGTGAGGTCATAATGCTGATTAGAATTTCCACCAGTCAGAAAACAGAACCGCCCAGAAGAACCACCCAGGAGGTATGAGTCAACGCAACTGTGAGGTCATAATGCTGACCAATCACAGAGCAGCCACACCCAGATTTTCCACCAATCAGAGAGCAGCCACACCCAGATTTTCCACCAATCAGAGATCAGCAGTGGGTATAAATAGCCGCTGCAGCCTGCCCGGCTTAGCCTTGCACTGGTTGGGTCTCTCTTTTTTTCTCTCTCTTGGTATCTCCCGGTATCTCTTCCTCCCCTCTCTCTTCTCTCTCTCTCTCTCTTTGACCCAACGGCCCTCTTAAGGGCTACCCCAAATGTGTAAAAGATAGAACCAATATTTGTGTTGTTTGTCCGTTTTATGAACCTGTGATTAACCCCTTCCCACTCTTTGCCATATATATATATATTATATACATAGTATGTGCAGGTGGGCCTTAAAGGCCCCTGGTTAGCTCATTAATATCAGATTTGTGGGGGTCCCGCACGTGGCACCTCCACTACTCAGTTGTTTGAAACTCTGGCAGAGGTCAGATGTAAACATTGTTGAGGAGCTGAACATCACAGCTCTGGTCACTGTGTAGTGGCTGCTACCTGGTGCTGCAGATCAGCTCCTATTGCATGAATATTAGCTGACTTGCAGGACCCACAGTACAGTGAATGGAGCAGTGATGTTCAGATCTTCAAACTATTTACATCTGAGCGTTGCAAACAACTGATGGATAGAGCCAGTGCCGCGTGTCGGAGCCCACCGATCTGATATTGATAACCCATCCCCAGGATGGCAGCTCAGTAGATACCATACCAGGATGGGGGACATTATGCCAGAATGGGTACATTATACCAGAATGGGGACATTATATCAGAATTAGGTCATTATGCCAGAATGTGAGACACTGTAACAGAATGGAGTGCATTGTACCAGGATGGGGGACATTAAACCAGGGCGAGGGACATTAAACCAGTATGATGGTCATTAAACCAGGATGGGGGGCATTATACCAGGATGGGGACATTATACCAGTATGGGGACACTATACTAGTATGGGGACATTTTACCAAGATGAAGGACACTATATCAGAATGGGGACAATATATCAGAATGGGGACAATATACCAGGAAGGGGGACATTAAATCAGAATGGGGACATTGTATCAGAATGGGGAAATTATACCAGAATTGGGGACATTATACCAGAATAAGGGACACTATACCAGAATGGGGTACACCATACCCGGATGGGTGACACTATATCAGAATGGGGACATTATATCACAATGATGAGGTTATACCAGGATGGGGGACATTATATCACAATGATGATATTATACCAGTATGGGGGATATTATAGCAGCATGGGGGACATAATGACAGAACTGGAGATACTATACCAGGATGTGGGGCATTATACCAGCTTTGGGGACATTATAGCAGAATTGGGAGCATTACACCAGCATGGGGGATATTATACCAGGTTAGAGACATTATACCAAAATGGGGACATTATATCAGAATGGGGACACTATACCAGGATGGGGACATTAAACCAGAATGAAGGAAATGATGCGAGAATGGGGACATTAACAGACAGGGGCACAGGTGGGGGACAATGTTAAAGCATAAGGCCCAGCATGTGGGAGATTATTACAAGAAGGAGCCAGGATGGGGGACATTACTACATAGGGAGAGAACACATATATCTTTATAGCATCCAGAACGCTACAAGGGTCCATACATCTGACCAACATGCAAGTGGGGGCCTATCAGACTCTAGTTACTCCACTGGGTGGGACCAGATCATTTCCAGGACTCCTTGTTCTTTACATTGAAGATAATTCTTAATGACATTGGCTGTACGTTTGGGGTTGTTGTTCTGCTGAAGAAAACATTTGGATCCAATCAGACACCTCCCTGATGATATTGCATGATGGATAAGTATCTACCTCTATATCTCAGCATTGAGGGAACCAATAATTCTGACTCAATTTCCACCTCCATTTGCTGAAATGCAGCCCCAAACTTACAGGACCCTCCACCGTGCTTATGCATCACTATTGCCCACAGACACTCATTATTGTACTGCTCTCCAGCCCTTCAGTGAGCAAAATCTTTTCTGTAATAACAACATTTTTCATATTTTTACTCAACCGTCCAGAGCACATCCTGCCAATTTTCTACACCCTGGTTCCTCTGTTTTAATGCATAGTTGAGTCACTTGGCCTTGTTTTGATGTGGAAGAGATGGCTTTTTCGCCACAATTCTGCTATGAAGAGAACTTCTGGCCAGTCTTCTCTGAACAGTAGATGAGTGAAGCTGAGTCCCACTGGTTGCTGCCAGTTCTGAGCTGATGGCACTGCTGGACATCTTCCGCTTTTGAAGGAAAGTAACCATAATGTGTCATACATCTGCTGCACTAAGTTTCCTTGGCCGACCACTGCATCTACTGATCTCAACGTTGCACAATTTCTTGTGCTTCTTCATAAGTGCTTGAATGACACATCTTAAACCCTCAATCTGCTTTGAAATTTGTGCCTTAGAGACCTTGCTGATGTAGTATAACTTCCTTGTGTATTCTTGCTCAGTCTTGCCATGGTGTATGACCAGACACCTGACTGTATTATTACAAAATCCCTGACTTTGCGCAGGTGTACCTGGAATAATTGATGCTGTTTTAAAGTGAAAAGGTGGTCACACCAAATATTGATTGGATCTAGATTTTTCGTTTGTTCATTCACTTGTATTTTGTTAATTGATTAAATAAATCATTAACATTTCTATTTTTGAAGCGTTCTTACTTTACAGCATTTTTTCTACACCTTTCTAAAAATTATTTTTATGTGATTGTGTCTTTTATTTGCTCATTAATAATCTGATATATCTTTTGGTATTTTGTGTATAGTTGTTTTTTTTGCTGTTGGGGTAAATTGTAGGATATTGATTTCAGAGTGGTTTCCTGATCCTTTTATTGTAGGAATGAGTGGTATATATATGCTAATAAATTAGGACAAAACATAGGAAATTTAGGAAAAAACTGAACATCTCAGCAGTAATAACATGCTGATTGTGATGTCATGAAGATGACTTGAATTTCCACCAATCAGAGATCAGCATGTTTCAGTCACCCAGATAGAACAGTCCATGAAACATGAGTCACGGCCACTGTGAGGTCATAATGCTGATTAGAATTTCCACCAGTCAGAAAACAGAACCGCCCAGAAGAACCACCCAGGAGGTATGAGTCAACGCAACTGTGAGGTCATAATGCTGACCAATCACAGAGCAGCCACACCCAGATTTTCCACCAATCAGAGAGCAGCTACGCCCAGATTTTCCACCAATAAGAGATCAGCAGTGGGTATAAATAGCCGCTGCCGCCTGCCAGGCTTAGCCTTGCACTTGTTGGGTCTCTCTTTTTTTCTCTCTCTTGGTATCTCCCGGTATCTCTCCCTCCCCTCTCTCTTCTCTCTCTCTCTCTTTGGCCCAACGGCCCTCTTAAGGGCTACCCCAAATGTGTAAAAGATAGAACCAATATTTGTGTTGTTTGTCCGTTTTATGAGCCTGTGATTAACCCCTTCCCACTCTTTGCCATATATATATATTATATACATAGTATGTGCAGGTGGGCCTTAAAGGGAATTTCCAGGACAAACATATTGATGGCCTATCCCCTGGTTAGCTCATTAATATCTGATTTGTGGGGGTCCGGCATGTGGCACCTCCACTACTCAGTTGTTTGAAACTCTGGCAGAGGTCAGATGTAAATGTAGCGCCCCGAGGGTTCGGTTGCTACAGAGGTATTACACCTCAACCAGAGGTGTGATATTCCACTCCCAGGTAAGGATGGAGTATGGACCAGGGCCCAGTATCTGCATACACACACTCACCCCATTTCCGGGGGACAGTTCGACGGTGCTCCCATATAATTGCAGGCACATCTGACCATGTCCCTGGCAGGAGTGGGGAGGGGGGAGAGAACCCAGTGATGTAGGAGCAGAAGGGGACGGTTTCTGGAGCATATGAAGGAGCTCATTGGGTGCTGGTCACCTGAG
Source organism: Phyllobates terribilis (assembly GCF_046119375.1). Lineage (NCBI taxonomy): Eukaryota > Metazoa > Chordata > Amphibia > Anura > Dendrobatidae > Phyllobates > Phyllobates terribilis. The sequence continues at coordinate 2,332,134 of NW_027362938.1, read as the reverse complement.
CTCATACATAGAGGCAGATAAAAGGTGGGAGCCATCTTAGTTGAGGAGTCAGGTCAGTTCAGTACAGTGGAGAGGTGACAGGTAGCAGAGGCTCTGTAGGAGCTCTGCTCAGAAGGCAGGCCTGGGGTGAAGGCCGGAGCCAGAGAGGAGAAGAGAAGAAGGAGAAGGAAGGAAAGAGGAGAGACAGAGGAGTAGAAAGGCTCCAGAAACAAGGAGGCAGAAGGGACCCTTAGAGAGAGCAGAACGGACAGCAACCGTTGCAAACCCGCGTTATATCGGGTGAAGGGTCAGGTCGTGGAAGGGTACCGGATTCCCAAGTTGGTGGAGGTAAATTATCCCTCAGACAAAAACCGGGGGTCGTGATCATCTATTGGTGCGACCCCCGCCAAACCTGCTAGGAAGGCACCATATAGGATAGCGGGAAACGGGGGCCAACGTTTGCCCGCAAAGATCCGCGGCAGCTGGACAAAAGTTTGGTCACTGGTGGGGCACGAGAGGCCAGAGAAAGGACAGACGGGGGTCCTGTGCCATACTCCTGAATTCTCTGGGGGTTGACCGAGCCCCTCACCTGGTGGACGCAGCACGGCTTGGGCAGTCACTGCTGACAGAAATGACATTGATAACAACTGCGAGTAAAACCCTGGACTGCATCATTGGACTCTGTGTTATTTATGCTGCGCCTGCAACATCACCCCCAGCATCCTCTTACACTGCCCTGAGGCTATACTCTTCCCATGGGGAGTTGTCCTATCCCTCTGCTGCACACCAACACCAGCCTCAGCGGTCTGCCTTGCAGCGGCGGTTATCCCTGACCGCAATCGACGGGTGGCGTAGTCGGACATTCAAATCTATAAATAGACTGCCACAGCATTTGGTCTGACCACCCTGAGCCACGGGATCGGGTTTCCACTACTACCCCCATCATCGCACTAAAGCCCGGTTCCGGGTGCCCCACGGCCCAGGGGGCGAGTGAGCTTTTGGCGTAGTCAGCAAGATCGTGACCAACCCGCCACCAGCGGGTAATGCGTGCCTGAAAAGAGACTGTTTCACTGTATTAAAAATGGCGCCCGCCCCAGAAGAACAAACGCCATAATGTGCGCACCAAAAGACAACAGGAAGTCACCTCCCATCGTGGGCCAGGTCCCAGAATGGCGCCAAAGGAGCCCACCCCCAACAGCCATGAGTGCGGCTGTAGAGATGTCCATCAAGGTGGGGGGGCTGCCCCTGAGAGTGATTGTCAGCAGATTGCCCCAGGACCACCCCCAACAGGGGCAGAAAGAGAAGAAAACCGAGGGGCAGGGTGTGGTTTGGATCAGTCTCGCCAGACCACACCCGGAGATGGAGAGGAGCGTCAACTCCAGCACCCTGGCAAGCGGCCTGCTGCAGGCCGAGGCGTCCCCTTACAGCCTCATGGAGCTGATGGCTCAGCTCCCCGCAGAAGACCCTGAGTTACTGCGGACTGCACTGGAGGAGCTGGACCGGAGGATGGTCCGAGCGCAGAGGGACGTCGTCGCTGGGTGGAGAGAGGAAGTGGCCTGTCGAGTAGCGGCCCGGCAGCAAGAGGCACTGTCAGCACTTGGCAGCGCGCCTGCCCCCGAGGACGGAGAGAGGAGACCGGAGGCCGAGGACGACGCTGCAGAGGAGGCAAGTAAAGCGGACGCCCCGGCCCCGGGTCCTGACACCGTAGCCTTACCTCTGGATCCCGCCGCGGAGCCAGAAGTCCCGGGAGCTGCTGCAGCTTCCACGCTCCCGCCGCAAACACCTGGACCGCAAGCCGCGAGGACTGCCGCTGAACCACGCCCCCCGTCGTGCCCTCTGACCCCGGACGTGGTAGGAAGCGGCCCGCTCCAGGCTCGGTCGCAAGGCCTGACCACCCTAGGCGCCTCCCAACCGCGTGCGCCCCCGGTCTCGAAACCACCACCCCTGGGCGCGGACCTGTATGCCCAACTGTCCGGTCCGGATGGAGAGCCAGTCCCTCCACCACCTGGGTGGATCCACCCTAGTCTCCGGGAAAGCCTGCCCGCGGAGGCCGGAGCTCCTCTGCTTTCACTCCCGCCTGACCCACGGCCTGTTGAAGTTCCCCAGCTCCCGGTCGAGGAGGTCCAATATCAGTGGGACCCGACAGGAGAAGACCTCATGGGGTTGTCGCAGCCCGCAGACGGGAGTTCTGTTGCCGCCAGGTGGCGCAGTTCGAGCAGGAGAGGCGTACAAGACGACAGAGGCAGGAACAGCTGCAGGCCCGGAGCGCGGAGCAGAAGATGCGCGTCCGGCGGGACCCCCAGGCTGCTTGAGGTCCCAGAATCATCGGGACCGTAGTAAAGTTCCAGCAGGAGCAGGGATGGGGTTTCATCCGAGACTCAACCATGGACACGGATGTGTTTCTTTACCCGGAGAGATGTGGAGAGCCACCTGCCAGAAGGCCACCCGGAGCGGGATCTGTTTCCAGGAGACTTGGTGTCCTACACCCGACACCGAGGCCTAAAGGGATGGTATGCCCTTCATGTCCAGAGGATAAGAGAGGAGCAGCACCCTGAACCAGAACTCGAATATCAAGAGGACCCGGATGGGTCTGAAGATCAGTACGAGGAAGAAGGAGGAGCATCAGGAGGATACCGTTACTGATGAGCAAATGTGTACAAGGAACTGTTTTTGTTTCCCCCGTTGGGACTGTAGCCCGTTCAAAATGAACCCCCAAGTCACCTGGCTGAGGACTGAGAGCAGCCATCCCTCTTCCCCACCTGGCTGAGGACTGAGAGCAGCCATTCCCCTTCCCCATCCGGCCGAGGACTGGGAGCGGCCAATCCCTGTAAATAGTTGCGCTTCTTAAAGTGCCCCCTATTGGTTTTATAAAAGTACGGCAACGTCTACCTCTGGACAAAGCGTCCCTCATGTTTGAAAGTTGCTGAAGTTTTGCACTTAATAGAAAAATGGACACCTGGTCGCAAGTTGCAAAGTGGCCAGTGAAGAAGAGAGTTTACTTATATGAAAAGTTTTATATGCTGCTAAAAGAGTCACATAGTATTGAAAATGTTTTATATGATATATGACAAAAGAGTTTGGGTAATATTAAAAATGCAGTAAAATGTCTGGTAAAAAGAAAGTGTTTCCCATGAAGGGAAGTTGAATAATGCCGGCCCTTTTCTAATGTAAAAAGTTTTGAAAAAGTTTTGCATGTCTTGTAAATAAAATGTTTTTGCTCTTTTCCAGCCCGAGGACGTGCTGTGGTTTACCAGGGGGGAATGTAGCGCCCCGAGGGTTCGGTTGCTACAGGGGTATTGCACCTCAACCAGAGGTCTGATATTCCACTCCCAGGTAAGGATGGAGTGTGGACCAGGGCTCAATAGCTCCATACACACACTCACCCCATTTCCAGAGGACAGCTCGATGGTGCTCCCATATAATTGCAGGCACAACTGACCATTTCCCTGGCTGGAGTGGGGAGGGGGGAGAGAACCCCGTGATGTAGGAGCAGAAGGGGACGGTTTCTGGAGCATAGGAAGGAGCTCATTGGGTGCTGATCACCTGGGCTCATACACAGAGGCAGATAAAAGGTGGGAGCCATCATAGTTGAGGAGTCGGATCAGTTCAGTACAGTGGAGAGGTGACAGGGAGCAGAGGCTCTGTAGGAGCTCTGCTCAGAAGGCAGGCCTGGGGTGAAGGCCGGAGCCAGAGAGGAGAAGAGAAGAAGGAGAAGGAAGGAAAGAGGAGAGACAGAGGAGTAGAAAGGCTCCAGAAACAAGGAGGCAGAAGGGACCCTAAGAGAGAGCAGAACGGACAGCAACCGTTGCAAACCCACGTTATATCGGGTGAAGGGTCAGGTCGTGGAAGGGTACCGGATTCCCAAGTTGGTGGAGGTAAATTATCCCTCAGACAGGGGTCGTGATCATCTATTGGTGCGACCCTCCACCAAACCTGCTAGGAAGGCGCCATATAGGATAGCGGGAAACGAGGGCCAACGTTTGCCCGCAAAGATCCGCGGCAGCTGGACAGAAGTTTGGTCATTGGTGGGGCACGAGAGGCCAGAGAAAAGACAGAAGGGGGTCTTGTGCCGTACTCCTGAATTGTCTGGGGGTTGACCGAGCCCCTCACCTGGTGGACGCAGCATGGCTTGGGCAGTCACTGCTGACAGAAATGGCATGGATAACAACTGTGAGTAAAACCCTGGACTGCATCATTGGACTCTGTGTTATTTATGCTGCGCCTGCACCATCACCCCCAGCATCCTCCTACACTGCCCTGAGGCTATACTCTTCCCGTGGGGAGTTGTCCTATCCCTCTGCTGCACACCAACACCAGCCTCAGCGGTCTGCCTTGCAGCGGCGGTTATCCCTGACCACAATCCACGGGTGGCGTAGTCGGACATTCAAATCTATAAATAGACTGCCACAGCATTTGGTCTGACCACCCTGAGCCACGGGATCGGGTTGCCGCTACTACCCCCATCATCGCACTAAAGCCCGGTTCCGGGTGCCACACGGCCCAGGGGGCAAGTCATAAACATTGTTGAGGAGCTGAACATCACAGCTCAGGTCACTGTGTAGTGGGTGCTACCTGGTGCTGCAGATCAGCTCCTATTGCATGAATATTAGCTGACTTGCAGGACCCACAGTACAGTGAATGGAGCAGTGATGTTCAGATCTTCAAACTATTTACATCTGAGCGTTGCAAACAACTGATGGGTAGAGCCAGTGCCGCATGTCGGAGCCCACCGATCTGATATTTATAACCTATCCCCAGGATGGCAGCTCAGTAGATACCATACCAGGATGGGAGACATTATGCCAGAATGGGTACATTATACCGGAATGGGGACATTATATCAGAATTAGGTCATTATGCCAGAATGTGAGACATGGTAACAGAATGGAGTGCATTGTACCAGGATGGGGGACATTAAACCAGGGCGAGGGACATTAAACCAGTATGTTGGTTATTAAACCAGGATGGCGGGCATTATACCAGGATGGGGACATTATACCAGTATGGGGACACTATACTAGTATGGGGACATTTTACCAAGATGAAGGACACTATATCAGAATGGGGACAATATATCAGAATGGGGACAATATACCAGAATGGGGACACTATACTAGTATGGGGACATTTTACCAAGATGAAGGACACTATATCAGAATGGGGACAATATATCAGAATGGGGACAATATACCAGGAAGGGGGACGTTAAATCAGAATGGGGACATTATATCAGAATGGGGAAATTATACCAGAATTGGGGACATTATACCAGAATAAGGGACACTATTCCAGAATGGGGTACACCATACCCGGATGGGTGACACTATATCAGAATGGGGACATTATATCACATTGATGATGTTATACCAGGATGGGGGACATTATATCACAATGATGATATTATACCAGTATGGGGGATATTATAGCAGCATGGGGGACATTATGCCAGAACTGAAGATACTATACCAGGATGTGGGGCATTATACCAGCTTTGGGGACATTATAGCAGAAATGGGAGCATTACACCAGCATGGGGGATATTATACCAGGTTAGAGACATTATACCAAAATGGGGACATTATATCAGAATGGGGACACTATACCAGGATGGGGACATTAAACCAGAATGAAGGAAATGATGCCAGAATGGGGACATTACCAGACAGGGGCACAGGTGGGGGAAAATTCATATTTGGACTCAACCGTCCAGAGCACATCCTGCCAATTTTCTACACCCTGGTTCCTCTGTTTTAATGCATAGTTGAGTCACTTGGCCTTGTTTTGATGTGGAAGATATGGCTTTTTCGCCACAATTCTGCTATGAAGACCACTTCTGGCCAGTCTTCTCTGAACAGTAGATGAGTGAAGCTGAGTCCCACTGGTTGCTGTCTGTTCTGAGCTGATGGCACTGCTGGACATCTTCCACTTTTGAAGGAAAGTAACCATAATGTGTCATACATCTGCTGCACTAAGTTTCCTTGGCCGACCACTGCATCTACTGACCTCAACGTTGCACATTTTCTTGTGCTTCTTCATAAGTGCTTAAATTAAACATCTTGAACCCTCAATCTGCTTTGAAATTTGTGCCTTAGAGACCTTGCTGATGTAGTATAACTTCCTTGTGTATTCTTGCTCAGTCTAGCCATGGTGTATGACCAGACACCTGACTGTATTATTACAAAATCCTGACTTTGGCAGATATACCTAGAAGAATTGATGCGGTTTTAAAGTGAAAAGTTGGTCACACCAAATATTGATTGGATCTAGATTTTTCGTTTGTTCATTCACTTGTATTTTGTTAATTGATTAAATAAATCTTTAACATTTCTATTTTTGAAGCGTTCTTACTTTACAGCATTTTTTCTACACCTTTCTAAAAATTATTTTTATGTGATAGTGTCTTTTATTTGCTCATTTATAATCTGATATATCTTTTGGTATTTTGTGTATAGTTGTTTATTTGCAGTTGGGGTAAATTGTAGGATATTGATTTCAGAGGGGTTTCCTGATCCTTTGATTGTAGGAATGAGTGGTATATATGTGCTAATAAATTAGGACAAAACGTAGGAAATTTAGGAAAAAACTGAACATCTCAGCAGTAATAACATGCTGATAGTGATGTCATGAAGATGACTTGAATTTCCACCAATCAGTGATCAGCATGTTTCAGGTCACCCAGATAGAACAGTCCATGAAACATGAGTCACGGCCACTGTGAGGTCATAATGCTGATTAGAATTTCCACCAGTCAGAAAACAGAACCGCCCAGAAGAACCACCCAGGAGGTATGAGTCATCGCCACTGTGAGGTCATAATGCTGACCAATCACAGAGCAGCCACACCCAGATTTTCCACCAATCAGAGAGCAGCCACACCCAGATTTTCCACCAATCAGAGATCAGCAGTGGGTATAAATAGCCGCTGCCGCCTGCCCGGCTTAGCCTTGCACTGGTTGGGTCAGTCTTTTTTTCTCTCTCTTAGTATCTCCCGGTATCTCTCCCTCCTCTCTCTCTCTTCTCTCTCTCTCTCTCTCTTTGACCCAACGGCCCTCTTAATTGCTACCCCAAATTTGTAAAAGATAGAACCAATATTTGTGTTGTTTGTCCGTTTTATGAGCCTGTGATTAACCCCTTCCCACTCTGTGGCATATATATATATACATATATATATATATATATATATATATATTGTATACATAGTATGTGCAGGTGGGCCTTAAAGGGAATTTCCAGGACAAACATATTGATGGCCTATCCCCTGGTTAGCTCATTAATATCAGATTTGTGGGAGTCCGGCACGTGGCACCTCCACTACTCAGTTGTTTGAAACTCTGGCAGAGGTCTGATGTAAACATTGTTGAGGAGCTGAACATCACAGCTCTGGTCACTGTGTAGTGGCTGCTACCTGGTGCTGCAGATCAGCTCCTATTGCATGAATATTAGCTGACTTGCAGGACACACAGTACAGTGAATGGAGCAGTGATGTTCAGATCTTCATACTATTTACATCTGAGCGTTGCTAACAACTGATGGGTAGAGCCAGTGCCGCGTGTCGGGGCCCACCGATCTGATATTGATAACCCATCCCCAGGATGGCAGCTCAGTAGATACCATACCAGGATGGGGGACATTATGCCAGAATGGGTACATTATACCAGAATGGGGACATTATACCAGAATTAGGCCATTATGCCAGAATGTGAGACACTGTAACAGAATGGAGTGCATTGTACCAGGATGGGGGACATTAAACCAGGGCGAGGGACATTAAACCAGTATGATGGTCATTAAACCAGGATGGGGACATTATACCAGAATGGGGACACTATACTAGTATGGGGACATTTTACCAAGATGAAGGACACTATATCAGAATGGGGACAATATATCAGAATGGGGACAATATACCAGGAAGGGGGACATTAAATCAGAATGGGGACCTTATATCAGAATAGGGAAATTATACCAGAATTGGGGACATTATACCAGAATAAGGGACACTATACCAGAATGGGGTACACCATACCCGGGATGGGTGACACTATATCAGAATGGGGACATTATATCACAATGATGATGTTATACCAGGATGGGGGACATTATATCACAATGATGATATTATATCAGTATGGGGGATATTATAGCAGCATGGGGGACATTATGCCAGAACTGGAGATACTATACCAGGATGTGGGGCGTTATACCGGCTTTGGGGACATTATAGCAGAATTGGGAGCATTACACCAGCATGGGGGATATTATACCAGGTTAGGGACATTATACCAAAATGGGGACATTATATCAGAATGGGGACACTATACCAGGATGGGGACATTAAACCAGAATGAAGGAAATGATGCCAGAATGGGGAGATTACCAGACAGGGGCACAGGTGGGGGAAAATGTTATAACATAAGGCCCAGCATGTGGGAGATTATTACAAGAAGGAGCCAGGATGGGGGACATTACTACATAGGGAGAGAACACATATACTGTATCTTTATAGGATCCAGAATGCTACAAGGGCCCATACATCTGACCATCATGCATGTGGGGGCCTATCAGACTCTAGTTACTCCACTGGGTGGGACCAGATCATTTCCAGGACTCCTTGTTCTTTACATTGAAGATACATAGTTACATAGTTTATAAGGCCGAAAAAAGACAAGCGTCCATCCAGTTCAGCCTATTTCTTGTGCACTGCAGCTATTCCGCAGCGTTGATCCAGGGGAAGGCAAAAAAACCCCATGCGGTATAGGCCAATTTACATCATTGAGGAAAAATTCACTTCCCGACTCCAATCTGGATTAATTAACTATCACTAAGCATAAGATGTAATTTTATTGTTCTCAAGAAAGGCGTCCAGTCCTCTCTTGAACTCATTAATTGAGTTGGACATCACTACTTCCTCTCCCAGAGAGTTCCAGAGTCTCACGGCTCTGACCGTAAAGAATCCCCTTCTATGCTGGTGCAGGAACCTCCTTTCCTCCAGACGCATAGTGTGCCCCCTCGTCTTTGTCACCATCCTTGGTATAAACAGGTCATGGGAGAGATCTCTGTACTGCCTCCTGATGTATTTATACATGTTTATGAGGTCTCCCCTAAGCCTTCTCTTTTCCAACGTAAATAGGCCTAATTGTGACAACCTCTCTGGGTATTCTAGTCCCTCCATTCCCTTTATTACTTTAGTCGCCCTCCTTTGTATCCTCTCTAGCTCCAATATGTCTTTCCTGAGCACCGGAGCCCAGAACTGTGCACAATATTCTAAGTGCGGCCCTACCAGCGCTTTATACAGAGGAAGAACAATGTTCTCATCAAATGCCCCTATTCCTCTTCTGATGCATGCCATGACTCTATTTGCCTCCGCAGCTGCTGCCTGACACTGGGCACTCCAATTTAATTTGCTGTTAACCAAGACGCCCAGGTCCTTCTCCATGTCAGATTTCCCCAACGGTTTCCCATTTAATATGTATGGGTGACTGCTGTTTTTCTTTCCCATGTGCATGACCTTACATTTATCGTCATTGAACCCCATTTGCCATTTTTTGGCCCAACTCCCCAATTTATCTAAATCCTCCTGTAGCTGTGCCCTATCCTCATCTGTATTAACTACTTTACAAAGTTTAGTATCATCTGCAAATATTGCTATTTTACTATGCAACCCTTCCACTAGATCATTCATAAATATATTAAATAATATAGGGCCCAAGACAGACCCTTGAGGCACCCCGCTAGTAACCCTGACACACCCTGAGCTTACTCCATTGATAACCACCCTCTGCTTTCTATCACTCAGCCAGCTATTTACCCACTTGCACACATTATCCCCCAGACCAAGCATTCTCATTTTATATACCAACCTTTTGTGTGGCACGGTATCAAACGCTTTGGAGAAGTCAAGGTATACAACATCCACTGACTCTCCCCGGTCCAGCTGTGAGCTCACCTCCTCGTAGAAGGCCATCAGGTTTGTTTGGCAGGAGCGATCCCTCATGAATCCATGTTGATATGGAGTTAGACAGTTATTATCATTAAGATATTCTACAATAGCATCTCTAAGAAATCCTTCAAACAATTTACCCACAACAGACGTTAAGCTTACTGGTCTATAGTTCCCAGGGTCACTTTTAGACCCCTTTTTGAATATTGGTGCCACATTTGCTTGGCGCCAGTCTAGTGGGACAGTCCCTGTCCATAAAGAGTGCTTGAATATAACATACAGCGGTCTGTCTATCACATTACTTAATTCTTTTAGTACCCGGGGGTGTATGCCATCTGGGCCTGGTGACTTGTCTATTTTGATATTATTTAGGCGTTTCTGGACTTCCTCCTGGGTTAGGTGGGTGATATTTAGTGGAGGGTTTACTTTATCACTCTGCATTTCCTCCGATAAATTGTTTTCTTTTGTGAAAACAGTGGAAAAGAAGCTATTGAGTAGGTTTGCTTTACCCTCATCGCCCTCTATGATTTTACCCAGGTTATTTTTCAATGGGCCAACTCCATCAGTTTTAATCCTTTTACTGTTTATATTGTTAAAGAACAGTTTGGGATTCGTTTTACTTTCCTTGGCAATTAGTCTCTCTGTCTCCTCTTTTGCTATTCTTATTTGTTTCTTACAGATTTAGTTTTTTTCCCTATAAGATATTAGCGCTTCCTCGCTGCCTTCTTGTTTAAGTTTACCGAAAGCCCTTTTTTTGTTTTTCATTGCCCTCTTGACTTCCTTATTTAGCCACATTGGCTTCCTCCTATTCCTAGCCCTTTTATTCCCAAAAGGTATGTACCTTCTACAGTGACTATGTAGGACTGTTTTGAAAATTTCCCATTTTCTATCCGTGCTCCTATTACTAAAGATACTATCCCAGTCTATAAGGTGAAGGGCATCTCTTAGCTGATCAAACTTTGCCCTCCTGAAGTTCAGTGTTTTTGTGACTCCCTTGCTGGGCTCCCTACTGAAGCACATGTGGAATTGTATAATGTTGTGGTCACTATTTCTTAGGTGCCCCCCGACCTGCACCTCAGTTATTCTGTCTGGCCTGTTAGTTAATATTAAGTCTAAAAGGGCCGTCCCTCTAGTTGGCTCCTGCACAAGTTGTGACAAATAATTGTCTTTGATAATTGACAGAAACCTGTTTCCTTTCTGAGATCTACAGCTTTCGGTTTCCCAGTCTATATCGGGGTAGTTGAAGTCCCCCATAATAATCACCTCGTTATTTTTTGCTACTTCGTCTATTTGTCTCATTAATAGACTTTCCGTGGCTTCTGCTATATTTGGTGGTTTATAACAGACTCCTATGATAATTTTATTATTGTTTTTTGCCCCATGTATCTCCACCCATAAGGACTCGACCTCCTCATTTCCCTCCCATACATCCTCCCGTATTGTAGGCTTTAGACACGTCTTTACATATAGACAGACTCCACCCCCTTTCCGATTTCTTCGATCCCTTCTAAACAGACTGTAACCCTGTAAGTTAACTGCCCAGTCATAGCTTTCATCTAACCATGTCTCGGTTATTCCCACTATGTCATAGTTACCTGTAGATATTTCTGCTTCCAGTTCATCCATCTTGTTTGTCAGGCTCCTGGCATTTGCTAGCACGCAGTTTACACGATTTTGTTTTGTTCCAATCTTCTCCCTGTGGATTGTATTAGAAATTTTCTTACCTCCTTTCCAAGTATCTTGTCTTGGACCTTCTTTGTCGCACTTAATATCTTTCATTAGTATGTTCTCTGGTTTCATGTTCGTGTCCGGCGTTTTTCTTCCCATCCCCTCTTCTTCTAGTTTAACGCCCTCCTGATGAGTGCTGCGAGTCTCCTGGCGAATGTGTGTTTCCCGGGTTTGTTGAGGTGTAGTCCGTCTCTGGCAAGGAGTCCATCATAGATGTAATTCACACCGTGGTCCAGGAATCCAAATCCTTGTTGTCTGCACCATCGTCTCAGCCAGTTGTTCACATCAAGGATCCTGTTCCATCTCCTGACGCCATGCCCGTCTACTGGAAGGATAGAAGAAAAAACTACCTGCGCATCCAGTTCTTTTACTTTCTTCCCCAATGCTTCAAAGTCCTTGCAGTTTGTCGGTAGGTCCTTCTTTGCCGTGTCATTGGTGCCAACATGTATCAGAAGAAATGGGTGGACATCCTTGGAACTGATGAGCTTCGGTATCCTATCGGTAACATCCTTGATCTTCGCCCCTGGGAGGCAGCATACTTCTCTTGCGGTTATGTCCGGTCTGCAGATAGCTGCTTCTGTTCCTTTCAGTAGTGAGTCTCCCACCACCACCACTCTTCTTTCCTTCTTGGCTGTCCTTTTTCTTGTCGCTTCTGGGTGTTTCTGGGTGCTCTTTTCTTTTTTGCTTGCTGGTAGTTCCTCATCCTTAGGTGTGCCATCTTCATCTTCATCCTCCACAAGTCCTTAAGCTGCCAGGATCAAGGTTGGCTCCACTGTGGGGAGCTGAGGCAGGAGCAGGACTGTGTTATACAGCCACACTTCTGCCGCAGATCTTGTAAGAGCCCTGACAGGACCTGCCTGATGATAATGTGTCCTATAGAGCAGGTCTTGGTACCGGACTGCCCTGTACATATTTACCACTAGCTGGGAACCAGTTACTTACTGTTATGGGTCTGGGTGGTGGGACCTCTGTGCCGAGGTGCAAGGAGGGACCCAGAGGGGCGTGACTAAGTATCCACCCAAACCGACCCTGGTCGCACGGCAGCAAACGACACCGTGACTAGGGAGGATCCGGGCTGAGGGACCAGGTGCTACTCTGGGGACGACCTTGTAAGAGAGCAGGTGGCTCCCACAGGTCAGATGGCTGGGACTGACCGGTATGGCGGATGGACACGGCAAGCAGGCGGAAGTCTCTGGTAGCAGACAGGTGGTCACAGTTCGAGGAAGCAGGGCAAGTAGCAGTCTTTAGGTTTACCAGGAAGGTGGTCACAGCAAGTGACGGCCGGGTCTCCAGGCAGGCTGGCAGGAAACAGGCAGGTGCTCCCAGGTGAGCGGGCAGACAGACGAGGCGGGTACCTGGCGGGTAACTGGTGGGCGCTCCTAGGTGAGCCGGCAGACAGACGAGGCAGGTAGCTGGCAGGTAACAGGTGGCCACGGCAAGTGACGGCTGAGCTGGTAAGAGTCTCTTGGCTGGCAGGCAGGTGGTCACAGCAAGTGATGGCAGAGCAGGTAAGAGTCTCTTGGCTGACAGGCAGGTGGTGACGGCAAGTGACGGCGGAGCCTCCAGGTAGGCTAGCAGGCGGGTAGCAGGTGAGCGCTCCCAGGTGAGCGGGCTAGCAAGTACGGCAGGTAGCAGGCAGGTAACTGGCAGGTGCTTCCTGGTCCGCAGGTGGACTTGCCCATAAACAGACTGGCGGATGCAGGAGACAGACTGTCGGGCTGAAGGGAAGACACGCAGGCAGACAGGACTGGTAGTCAGGCTGGAAACGGGACCTTAGGGCTGAAGCAGAGGTGAGTATGCTTTGCAAAAACTTTGCTCGGGCACCTCCATTTTGGAGAAGGTGCCTTATATATGGGAGGTCCTCCGCAAATTGGCCGGGGACTCCTTAGGACGGCGCGTGCGGTCCCTTTAAGAGAGGGGGAGCACGCGCGCGCGCCCTAAGCACACTGCCGGGGAAAGAGCGCACGCCGGCAGCAGTGGGGAGAGAAGCGCTGGAGGACGCCGCGCCAGGAGTGGGGAGGTGAGAGGGAAGGCGTCTCTGCCTAGCAAGGGGCAGAGACGCCGATGCTACACTTACAAGGTCTAGTTTCGGATGTGTTTCCAGGATCTGTAGTTATCAGCATTTTATCCTTAAGGCCTAGTTATAATATCAGTGTAACACTCTCGCACTGTACCTGTATACCTGCCCTGTGTGCTGCACAAAAGTATATAACAAAATGTGTGTACACAGATATCTATCTCTTGAATGGTATTACTGCTAGATCTCCTGTACATAGAAATATGAGGTTCTTAGCGCACATTTTGAGCAAATTGTGCGAGCCCATCTGCCAACGTCAAGGCGACCTCTTCAGATGGGTCCCTACACTAACATTACACTAACTTACTAACTGGGACTAGTTTTTTGTATTATTATTATTACCACCATTTTTACTATTTATTATTATTGCATTAATGCAATTAATTGTAACTGTTATAAAACTAATTAAAAAAATGTAATTCTAATTTTTTTTTATTATTCTTGTGATTCTAATAATGGTATTACTAAAATCCCTATGCCTAAAGCTGTTGATCCAGAAGAAGGCAAAAACCCCAGGACACCTTCAGCCAATTTGTGTCACAGGGGAAAAATTCCTTCTTGACCCCGGGAAAAGGCGATCAGTCCAAGGACCCTGGATCAAACCTAATAATGTTGTTACAAGTTATATAATATTACACTAATTATTGTACTACTGGAGTTATTTTAATTTGTATTTATAAATCTATTTGATATGGTTATTATTACATTGTGCTATCTTATTACAGTATTATTATTCTTTCCTATCACTACTACTACTGCCCTATACCTACAGTGTTGATCCAGAAGAAGGCAAAAACCCCAGGACACCTTCAGCCAATTTGTGTCACAGGGGAAAAATTCCTTCTTGACCCCGAGAAAAGGCGATCAGTCCTAGGACCCTGGATCACACTGCTATTCTACCTACTACTATTACTACTGTTATTTTATTACTTTCTTACTATTATCACTAGTATTATTACTCATCTTACACTAATACGGATATACTACCACTATATTACTACCATCCCTTTCCCCCTAGGGATCTTAAGGTGCAGTTCTGTCCTCCTCTTCCTATTCTGTCCTCCTCCTCTTCCATCCTCCTCCACTTCCATCCTCCTCCTCTTCCGTCCTCTTCCTCTTCCGTCCTCCTCGTCTTCGGTCCTCCTCCTCTTCCGTCCTCCTCCTCTTCCGTCCTCCTTCTCTTCCGTCCTCCTCCTCTTCTGTCCTCCGCCTCTTCCGTCCTCCGCCTCTTCTGTCCTCCGCCTCTTCCGTCCTCCGCCTTTTCTGTCCTCCGCCTCTTCCGTCCTCCTCCTCTTCCGTCCTCTTCCTCTTACGTCCTCCTCCTCTTCCGTCCTCCTCATCTTCCATCCTCCTCCTCTTCCGTCCTCCTTCTCTTCCGTCCTCCGCCTCTTCCGTCCTCCGCCTCTTCTGTCCTCCGCCTCTTCCATCCTCCGCCTCTTCCGTCCTCCGCCTCTTCCGTCCTCCTCCTCTTCCGTCCTCCTCCTCTTCTGTCCTCCTCCTTTTCCGTCCTCCTCCTCTTCTGTCCTCCTCCTCTTCCGTCCTCCGCCTCTTCCGTCCTCCGTCTCTTCCGTCCTCCGCCTCTTCCGTCCTCTTCCTCTTCCGTCCTCCTCCTGAGACGTAATAAATAGCATTAAAGCTGCAGTAATTGTTTATAATATATATATATATATATATATATATATATACACTGCTCAAAAAAATAAAGGGAACACTCAAATAATACATCCTAGATCTGAATGAATGAAATATTCTCATTGAATACTTTGTTCTGTACAAAGTTGAATGTGTTGACAACAAAATCACACAAAAATCATCAATGGAAATCAAATTTATTAACCAATGGAGGCCTGGATTCGGAGTCACCACCAAAATTAAAGTGGAAAAACACACTACAGGCGGATCCAACTTTGATGTAATGTCCTTAAAACAAGTCAAAATGAGGCTCAGTATTGTGTGTGGCCTCCACGTGCCTGTATGACCTCCCTACAACACCTGGACATGCTCCTGATGAGGTTGCGGATGGTCTCCTGTGGGATCTCCTCCCAGACCAGGACTAAAGCATCCGCCAACTCCTGGACAGTCTGTGGTGCAACATGACGTTGGTGGATGGAGTGAGACATGACGTCCCAGATGTGCTCAATGGGATTCAGGTCTGGGGAACGGGTGGGCCAGTCCATAGCTACAATGCCTTCATCTTGCAGGAACTGCTGACACACTCCAGCCACATGAGGTCTGGCATTTGGCACAATCCCCATCTGTGGACGTCTGGCCCTCATCCCACTCTCATGGAGTCGGTTTATAACCGTTTGTGCAGACACATGCACATTTGTGGCCTGCTGGAGGTCATTTTGCATGGCTCTGGAAGTGCTCCTCCTGTTCCTCCTTGCACAAAGGCGGAGGTAGGGGTCCTGCTGCTGGGTTGTTGCCCTCCTATGGCCCCCTCCATGTCTCCTGGTGTACTGGCATGTCTCCTGGTAGCGCCTCCAGCCTCTGGACACTACGCTGACAGATGCAGCAAACCTTCTTGCCACAGCTCGCATTGATGTGCCATCCTGGATGAGCTGCACTACCTGAGCAACTTCTGTGGGTTGTAGAGTCCGTCTCATGCTACCACGAGTGTGAAAGCACAACCAACATTCAAAAGTGACCAAAACATCAGCCAGAAAGCATTGGTACTGAGATGTGGTCTGTGGTCCCCACCTGCAGAACCACTCCTTTATTGAGGATGTCTTGATAATTGCCAATAATTTCCATCTATTGTCTTCCATTTGCACAACAGCATGTGAAATTGATTGTCAATCAGTGTTGTTTCCTAAGTGGACAGTTTGATTTCACAGAAGTTTGATTTACTTGGAGTTATATTCTGTTGTTTAAGTGTTCCCTTTATTTTTTTGAGCAGTGTGTATTTTCTTATGTCCATGTATTTATTACTAAAAGTAATTTTTCACTGGTTATTACAGACTTATTGTTTCCCTGCACATTCAAGTTTTGTGTTTTCTTTGGGCATAGATCAGCTAAAAGGCACTCAGGAAAAAAAAACAGATGAAAGATCTACAAACTCTCCCTTAAGACTAAGGAGCTCACTGATAGATTCTCAGTTAGCTAATTTTGAAGCCAGCAATAGACAGTGCAGCACAGATGCTACAGAAGGCAACATTTTTAATGAAACTCAATTACAGAAATCAATTTTAGCCCCAAATACTTGCATTAAAGTAAAAAAAAGGCCCAAAAGCTGGACAACCGCTTTAACTCCTTACCAACATCTGCCGTACATGTCTGGTATAAGTCAGTAGCGGGTGTATGGAGCAGAGTCAGCTCGCCCCGTACATGGCAGATAATGGCTGTGACAAACAACCAGGACCTGCCTCTAAGAGCTGCGAGTGGAGCGAAGATCTGCCCACCACTGTTAACCTGTTCAGTGCTGCTGTCAATCACTAACAGCAGCATTAACAGCGCGCCGGCATTGGGACGCATCGTTCCATGCGCTCACCGGCGCTCCTGTGACGCGATCACAGGGCGCAGATGGACTGCTATGACATCCGGGGGTCTGCTGAAGCCTCCGTGCCTGTCATCATAAAGCTTCATTTGGGCTGTAAAGAAGACCGTGATTTTGCTATATGGAGCATTACTGTGGTATCGCTGTATATAGCACAAGCAATCAGATAATGTATACAAATGCAGTGAAAAAAAAAAAAAAAAAAATATATATATATATATATATATATATATGTATATTTATTAAAACCCCACACGTTCAACTCACCTCCCACTAAAAATAAAGATAATAAAAATATACACATTTGTGGTATGGTCTCTTTCAGAGAAATACAATCTATCCAAATATAAAAAACAAACGATCAGTGAACACAGAAAAAAATTCAAAAAGACAAAATTGCATTATTTTCGTTAGCCACAATACTACAGAAAACCCTGTAAGAAGCGATGACCATGACATATGTGTCCCAAAATGTTATCAATAAAGTCCTCTTGCCCTTCAAAAAATAAGCCCCCACACAGCTCCATCAACCCGAAAAATGAAAATGTTACGGGTCTCAGAAAAAATGGTGACACCATCAAAAAAAAGTTTTTTCTTTTGCCAAAACTATTGGAGAAGTTTGGTGTTGCTGTAATCACACTGAGGAGTAGGATCCTATTACCAGGTCATTTTCACCACACTATGTGCGCCGTTAAAACCCTTCCCAGATAAACAGTGTCAGGCTTTTTTTTTCCTCGCACTTTTACTGCACTTGGAATGTTTTTCCCGTTTTCTAGTACTATGTGGTAAATGAATGGTGGGATTTATAAGTA
Organism: Phyllobates terribilis; assembly: GCF_046119375.1. Taxonomy (NCBI): domain Eukaryota; kingdom Metazoa; phylum Chordata; class Amphibia; order Anura; family Dendrobatidae; genus Phyllobates; species Phyllobates terribilis. Next base: position 2,314,103 of record NW_027362938.1, on the reverse strand, counting down.
CCGCTCATCCTGCAAAATAACAAGACCTCACACTATGTGGACAGACATGAAAAAGTTATAGCCCTTGGAAAAAGCCAAGGAAAAAACAGAAAAAACCATCAATTGGTTCTGTTGGGAAGGGGTAAAGCTGAAGAAACGCATGTAACAGCAGAATATGGAGGAAGGTGAGATATCACCGGCTGGTGGATACTACCTGCTCCATCGCTGGCAGAGTAACCCATCCCCATGGTGGCCGCTGAGATCTTCTCTTGTAGAAACGGATCCAAAATCTATAAAACATGGGGAACAGTCAGCAGAGGGTTTGGTGATTGGCTCATATTGGCGATATACCCAGGGGCATTACTGGGCACAGGGAAGATTGGGAATGAATAGGATTGGCTGTTAGATATGTGATCTCTTCCATTAAAGGGGATGTCTAGTTGGAACAAGTTATCACTGATCTCTGGATAGGTGATGACCTGTCCCAGTGGGAGCACCCCTTTATTATGTGGTATATATGGAGGATGTGATATCATGCAGAGTTCTAGCAGTATTACACTTCGGTCCGTTCTGCGTGCATCTGGACCATTCCCTATGGAGGAGCGGAGCTGGGGATAAATATCAGGATCTCGTCGCTGGATCCATCCAGATGGGAGATGTAACGAGTGCGGCGCCCCCCACTGGTGTCTCAGCGTATCATGTGTTGGGGAATAATGACTTCTCCTCTGATAAATGTGCTGATTCCTGTCAGTTGTGGTCGCTGAGTGCGTGTGATGGGATGTGGCTCCGTCCGTTATATTATATCACGTCTTATACCTATAATCTCGCTGATCGCAGGTGTCTGTCTTCACACTCAGATGAGATGGAACAAACTGACCATATAGGACTTTTTTTTTTTTTTCCAAATTCAAACCGAGCAATCCTATTGGCTGAGTTTGAGTGCAGTTACCATGGTGACAGAAGTAGCAGCAGATTTAAAGGGGCAAAACACTGATATTGTACTAAAGTGTATTTTATTATATACTTCACATAACTGACTGGGTACACCTTGGTGCTGGTGGGATGGCTTTTTTTAAATCAAACAACATGTTTACTAAGTACCCTATATTATATATATTCACTATTGCTTTTTACTTACTTATAGCAGGGTATATGTTCATATTGTTTCTATCCTAAGTGTGTCTATTTTCTAATAGAGACATGACCAGTCCTCTTTAGAATTTTATAGTGACCCCATTGAGGTCATGGACTGATATTGGGGATTGCAGAGTTGGGGCAAGGTGACAGGTGACAGTAAGTGACATCAAATGAAGGCTATGGTGCATACACAGTAAATCAGTCGTGTTATTCCACAGAAATCCTGTTCTATAACACAAAATATCTTCATATGGTGAGGAGTTGTGTTGTGTTTTTCTCCATTTACATTCTAGCGTGGTGATCACATAAAATGTAAAATTCCTATTCAATAATTACTGAATGACAGTAGCCTGTATCCCTGGAGGACAAGTCATTTACCGGTTCACCGGGTTTGATGTTCTAATGCATTTAGATGTTTCAGTATTTGTATATATGTATATATATTTTTTTCCCCCCTTAAGGGTATTCAAGCGCAGACGGTGACAAACTTCTTCCTGGCCTGTGAAGCACAGCGTTCAATTATTCCTGTCGTAAACCAGGTAAAAAGCTTCGAGCCGAGCGCGATCAGACTCCTTCAGTCCCGCAGCAGGTAAATCTGTGACCATCGCCGGCACTCCTGCTGTTCCTAGTACCGATCCCTCTGAGCGGCTGTGCAGTAATGAAGGCTGGATTCACCCCAAACTTGCTCGTCTTTTTTTTCGATTTCCAGTTCTGGTAATTAGTGATACACATGTGTATATCCAGTGGTCAACTCAAAACCTATGTATGGAAAATCAATTGTTTGCTGTATGCATCTCATTTGTAGGATGCACACTATTCATTTCAATATGGAGCGGAGTAGGAGGAGACTTTCATTACTGTTCCCTTTACTTCCTCCCTGCTGATAGGAAATGCCATGCTGTTTGCTTGTGTCCTGTGATTACAGCAGCCTGCAACAGTTTTCAGCGTGCACTCCCCGGCTCAGGCATCAAGCAGTAAATGATAACATTAAAACGCTGCTACCCCTTTGTTAGTCACTTTTTTATCTTCTTCCCCTTCTACGAATGCTATAGTCCGTTATTCTAGAACTGCTCTGAAAATGGTTCTCTCTGGAGTGTTGGCATTTGGGTTTAGGGTGGGTTATGGGAATTGAAGTTCAGATACTTTGGTCATATTTTTACTATGGAATTACTATGTCATGTATGTTATTTGAAAGATGGAATATTTGTAGTTGGAGTTTTTCAATAAAAATGATTTGATTAAAAAAAATATGAAATTAAAATTCCTCTGTTCTTGAGAAAGCATAGGATTTTACTAAGAGGTAAATTGCACGTTCCTTGTTTTCCGGGCACTTTACATTTTTGCTAGTTTTGTACGATTACACAATCCCTTTTATAGGCCAGTGCCAGTTGTACATCTCTCCCTAAACTCTTGTTCACACTATATTTTAAGCCAGTTTTCTTATATGGTTTCTAGATGTTGTCCAGCTTTGATAAATAATTAGTATTTATACTTTTGCTTTTAGATAGACTTGAAGAATGCAGATCCGGAAAGGGTGGAGAAACAAATTGAGAAGATGTTTGACGTTCCCGCTAGTGACTGTATCCGGGTACGATGCGCTCCACATCAAAATCATTCCTGTAGGCAAATTTAACTCCGCTGTCTGTACCTTGTCTTTTTATTTTTTTCTACAAAATGTGGCTGGAAAAGGGGCAATGTAGCGAGGAATTTACATCAATTTTTGGTGTTAAAAAAAAACAAACTTTTGTGACGCATCATTTTTGCAGCATATTTTACAGCACTCTTGCAACTTTTAGAAATTGGGCTTGGTAAGCAACACAGGTCTAAGAACGACGGGTGGCGTTAAAAGTGGATAAAGATACACGGTGGCTCAGTGGTTAGCATTGTTGTTTTGCAGCGCTGGGGTCCTGGGTTCAAATCCCACCAAGGACGACATCTGCAAGAAGTTTGTATGTTCTCCCTGTGTTTGCGTGGGTTTCCTCCGGGTTCTCCGGTTTTCTCCCACACTCCAAAGACATACTGATAGGGAATGTAGATTGTGAGCCCCGATGGGGACAGTGATGATAATGTCTGTAAAGTGCTGTGAAATTAATGGCGCCATATAAGTGAGTAAAATAAATAAAGATAGATGGAAGTGCTACATAAACATTTATCAAACATCGTGCAACACTTTGATACATTTGGCACAAATAATGGTAACACAACCACAAGCAAAACTGACCTGAGAAAGTCCCTTTATGATACATTTTTCAGAAAGAATTTGAAAGATTTAAAGCGTTAGAAATGAAGAAGATTATCCAATATCACCGAAAAAGGAAAAGTCTCCAGATGTCTTTATGCCGGATGCCGGTCTGTGTCCATACCTAAAGAAGAGCTGCCAAAAGAATGGGAAAGGAATCCTTTAGTAAACATAAACATCCATTGGGGTTTTAGGTGTTAAAAAAATGATCATATGAAAGATTTTGTGATCTGCGGTTACACGATTGTAATAACAACATTAAAGCCCCATTCAGATGTACAGGTTTTATCCATGAGAAACTGAGCAGAATTATATATAGGTTTGTGGGAGAAGATTCAGTATAAATTGTAATTTATTCATTAGATTTGAGAGTCCTCAGTGGTTGATACCTTTAATGGCTAACTGAAAAGATAGTAACAAATTGCAAGCTTTCCAGACGACTCAGGCTTCTTCATCAGGCAGACCTGAGACCTGAGTAGTCTGGAAAGCCTGAAATGTGTTACCTTTTAATGGCTAACGGAAAAGATGGTATCAACCACTGAGGACTCTCAAATCTAAATACTCTTCTATCTACTGGCTAATACGCTACAAAGATAGATGTTTTTCCTGTATCAATTTATTCAGTGGAATCCTGCTGTTTGTACAGATGAGTCCAGTGGGCGGTCCTACTAGTGATTGACAGCTATCTTTGCCTGCATGGTCATACAGGGAACTGTCAATCACATAGTAGGACCGCCCACTGGACTAGTGTACATACGGCAGGACTTTTCACTGCATAAAATGCCAGTTTTGCTGACTCTCTTCCCACAGATTTGTCTATCAGTCTGATCAACTTCTCTGCTCTACAACACCCCCCTACAGATCTTATACCATTTCAGCATGACAGGTTCCTTTAATCACCTGCAGATGACATAAGTAGCCATGATCTGTGTGGCTTACCGAGGGGCTTGATTGCTTGTCAGCTTCAAACAGGTTTCATTTCTTCTGATTCGTTGTAGCCGAGTTCTAAACTGTATTAAGAAATTCATTTCTCTGTTTATTTCTATTAGATGTCGGGGAAGCTTGGAACAAATGTGGAAAGTGTTCTTCAAGAAGTTGTCAGGAGGCTTCCACCGAGAGTACGGACTAATGCGGCTCTATCCATCTTCTCTTTATTAAAGGGAACCTGTCACCTTGGAAAATGCTATGTACCTGCAGGTATAGGGTTAATCTGCAGATAAATATTGTTACAATGCTGCCCGACCGCCTTATTGATAGTGTAGGTATCGGGAGAAAATTAACTTCTTTCCTCCCTGCAGCCGCTGGCCTTCACTCATCGTTGTGCACGGAGCGGCTACAGTCTTGGATCACAGCACCGCTCGCTATATCAGGGGCGACGGCTGTAAACCCGGCCCGGATTTTGATTGACAGCTTGCTCTGCACAGATGCGCTGCAGAATCACTTAGAATCTGAGTGAAGGAGTAGTATGTTCACAGATAGAGAATATGGCTCATCCACGTGCAGATCTGCTCCACGTCCGATTACATATTTGTGGGAGAAACCCTAGTGGCAGCCTCATATTTCATGGATCCTCTAGCACTATTTGTGAAACTGCGGCTCCCAGCATAACTTGATGAGAGACCGTCAGTCTGCTGGGACCTGTAGTTTCACTACAGCAGGAGTGTCACAAGCTGCGGACCTCTGCTCACTCCAGCACTGGTCGGCATTTTCAGCACGTGAACGTACGCTATGCTTTCTGGAGACACAAGGGTGTAGATAATTTTATCAAACCCTTGACTGTAAGTTTGCTGAACCCTAAGTGGATTATATTGTTCCCACAGTTTCAGTTTTGGACCATTTAAGGGGAATTTAAAGGGTTCTGGCCACTGATTTTCCTTAAAGGGGATCAGTATCCCTGTATGTCTTTGTATATACTTGATAAAGACCTATAACAGGTCGAAACATTATGTGATGGCGGAATAAACTTTGTCTTTTGGAATTCATCACCCCGGACTGAACGCTGTTACTCACCTTTATTCCCCTTAACAGGATGTCTTATTTTTGTGTTTTAGTCCCAAGATTGAAAAGGGCAGCCCTCTTAAAGCCCTGCTGTTTGACTCCACGTTTGATCACTACAGAGGTGTCGTAGCAGCATCGCCCTGTGTGGAGGTGACGTGTGTAAAGGCAATAAAATCGTGTCTGCCCATTCTGGCAAGTGCTATGAAGTCAATGAGGTTGGCATACTGACCCCAGAGGAAGTGGCAGCCGAAAAACTAAGTTTTTTTTTAATAATTTTATTAGCCTTTCCCTCTGTCTTCACCAATCAGCCCTCTGTATTGATGATCAGATCAAAGATCTAGACAGGGATTGTCTCACGCTGCATCTCCTTCCTGATTGTATCACTGAGAAGACAGAAGCTGCCCCATCCCATTCTCCAAGAAATGCAGAACCCAATGCATCTGCTGTCCGTGATCCGCTTATTGTCAGAGGACATCATTAGGGACTGCATTTTCTCATTGCTTAAGAAATTGTTAATTGCTGAATAATAAAACTGCAGCACCGCTCCATTTAAGGCAGTGTTTCCCAAGCTCCAGTCCTCATGGCCCCCAACAGGTCAGGTTTTCAGGATTTCCTCAGTATTACACATGTGATGAAAGTATCATCAAGGAATCAGGAATTCTCTCACCTGTGCAATACTATGGAAATCCTGAAGACATGACCTGTGGGGGGCCGTGAGGACTGGAGTTTGGTAAACACTGATTTTAAAGGGACTGTCAGCACAGAATGACTATTGAAACCAAGTACAAGCGCTCCGTGGATCACGGCGTGGGCCAATCCTTTATATACTGCTTCCCACCTGCTTGTTTCACCTCGGTCTCCTTCCTTCTCTGGTTCTATGAAGCCAGAGCTGTCAATCAAAGAAGAGGGGGGTGTGGATAGAGGGCAAACAAGCAGGTGGGAAGGTGTATATAAATGATTGGCCCCGTCATGAAGTACCGAGAGTTGGGGCTTAGTTTGAACAGTCATTCTGTGCTGACAGTCCCTTTAGGTGAACGAGATCCAGATGCAGCTCATTTCACCGCGTAAGGCTGTGTGCCCACTATGCGTTTTTTAAGCGTTTCCAAAGCGGCAATTTCGCTGCAGGAACGCTTAAACGCTTGGTAGAAGGTCTGCAATGTTCCCCAATGATAATCCGCATGTGCTGTGCACATGCTGCGGAAATTTCCGCTGCTTATTATCATTGCGGAAAAATCCGCAGCACTACCAATTATTTTGCGCAAGCACGGCGTTTTTGCCGCCATTGACTTGTATTGAATCGCTACATGTACACATGCAGATATTATGCAGTTCAATGTGCGGATGGTACCCGGGTCTGGAGAAGATGACTCTCCTCCAGACCCGGGTACCATAGTACCTGTTAAAAAACAAAGAATTTAAAATAAAAAATAAACCTTATACTCATCTTCTGATGGCCCCCGGTCTCCTTAGTGATGCGTCCTGGCTCCCCGGCGGCTCGCGATGGTCTAAAAGGACCTTTCATGACGTCATTTAGTCATGCGACGGGTCGCATCGGATAAGGAGACCGGGGGCCATTGGAAGGTGAGTATAATGTGTTTTTTTATTTTTTACCATTTTTATTCTTTTTTTTAACTAACTTGATCACACTATATAAAATCCATGCCGGTTGCATGGATTTTTATAGTGTGACCAAGTTGTCAAGCACTTTTCCAAGTGATGCTAAAATCGCTTGAAAAACGCTTGACAACCCGCATGCGGAATCGTATGTGCAAAACGAGGGAGAAAAAGTAACACAAAAAGAGAGCGGTCAGGCTAGGGGGTACAAAAGTAGACTTATTATAAATTACAAGTGTGCCACAAAAATGCTGTCACATAGTGAATAATCTACACTGGATTAGCAGTATAAAAAATCTATAAATAAATAGTAAGGTATGTAGAGGGAGAATATAAAGTGCTCAGTGCAAAGTAAACTGCTCCATACTACCCTAGATGTAAATAAAAATCTGGTTTACAGTGCTGTGGACATTAGCAGTAATGTCTCTATCAACCAGAAAATAGTCAGAATAAATAATTACATGGCAAATGATGTGTGACATACATGACAACAGGTAAAAAGGTAGCACACAATATGAAATGATGATAACTATTACTGACCCCCTGAGAACTTCCCGGATCCAACGCGCGTTTTGCCACTGGCTTTGACGAGGATGTAATGTTGAAATGTGAATGTAAAGTATTTAAAGGGAATTTGGCCAATCAAAAATGTCCATACTGGGCAGTCAATTTCGAACATCTATGAATGTATATATTTGCATGGCGCCATGCTGCAGTGAGCCGATCGTGACCTCCTCGGGCGAGCCGCGTCTCCATGGAGCGCAGCACCTCCGTGGAAGGCGGCGTCGGCGTGCGTCTCACGGTGGACTGCATATAGCAGAAGTGATGTAATAGGCATGTCCGGGGAAAGAGAGATCAGTGTGCGTTCCACTGTGGAACACGAAGGAAAAAAGGAGCGTGTCTAGGAAAGGAGAAGTCAGTGTGTGTTCCACTGTGGAACGCATGAAGAAAACCATGGGCAAAGATAAAAGGTGTGTGAGTGCTAGCTAACAAGAGAACTGCCCTGGAAATTAATAACAGGATAGCAGGGAAAGTATATGAGATAATAACGTGAAAATGTTATAGGAGAATATATATCATATCAAAAAATTATATATCTATGATATATGTTAGATAGTGTGACACCTATCATATAATATGACCCATACAGTGCAATTGTGCTAGTGAATATGTAGTGAAAAATATGATGAGATGAAAAATATATTTATATAACAAAAAGGCATGGGGCACATAAATGCATGACATTATACATATATTACTAGAAGATATTTAAATTCTTTAAAATATAAAAAGAGGTTCAAATGCACTGGTGATGATGACGCTCAAGAAGATGACCAACTCTGAAAAATAGCAAACGTCAGGCGAAAGAACTAAGAAGAGAAGGAAAGAAGAAAACGTAAGTATAAACGAATAAAAACAATTAAAATAAAAGTAAAAGTAAAATGACCATAATACAATGCACTCCACTAGGAACCACCCAACAATATTAAAGAAATGAAACAAAACTATTTGTCTCATTGAGACCATGGGGGGTTAAGGTGTTCAACACAGTGATCCACCTTGCCTCCTTCTGTGCCAGGATTTTTTTCCAGTTACCTCCTCTAGTGCCTGGGTAGACCTTATCAAAACCACTCACCTGGAGACCAGAAGGGTCACTGTTATGAAACTTCTTAAAGTGACGCGGTAATGTCTTGAGCTCATCCACATTGTCAGTTTCTTTTGCTGCCTTGATATCCAAGACGCGTTCTCTAGTTCTTCTTCGGAGTTCTCTTGATGTAAGGCCTACATATATTCTGTTGCAAGGGCATTTTGCACAGTAGATCACCCCAACTGTGGTACATGTGATGGTATGAGTAATCTTATATTGCTTCGTACCATTTGAATTTGTAAAGATTTTCGTAGACTCCATATTGGGGCACGCCACACAAGAGCCACATGGGTGGCAGCCCCAGCTTGGGCCCTTGGATCCAAATAAACCCTTAGCTGCTGGCCCCACCCCAGGTGGCTGTTACCAGAAGATATTTTAATTTTTTTGAGCGTCTATATGTAATAGCAGGATTGTTTGAGAGAAGAGAAGAGAGAAATAGACTTCATCACAAGAACCGCCGGTTTTCAGTCATACATGTGAGTATGTGAGTGGCTGCTGTAAGCACACCCTAGCAATTTGACCTCTCGCGATGCAGTGCATCAACTGTAGAGCCAGCTGTCAGTCAAAGTGCCAGGGCGTGTGTGGCGCCCCTGAGGGTTCGGTCGCCACAGGGGTACTGCATCTCTTTAATGAGGTGTGGTATCTCTCCTTCGAGGTAAGGATGGTGCAGCTGTCAGGACCCCACCTCTGCATTCAACACTACATGTCTCCCACCTGTAGGGGGGCTTTAAGGCACCAGGGTGCTGCCCCAGCCGGGATAAGTGGAGATGGGGGAACCAAAGTAAGGGGGAACCTAGTAGTGGGTGAGGGTGGAGGATACACTTAGAGGTTACACGTACTAAATTCATATTTAATAGCCATCCATCTTAAGTTCAAGGTCTTTAATTGTGATCTTCATCGCTGAACGTGGCTTTCTGTGTGAACCTGCAGTTGATGGGGACACGGTCCTCGAACTCTGGCCTTGTGTCGAGGAACGGGCAAGAGTTAACGGCTGTCTCTACCCGGTCAAGGTCCTTACTTAAGAAGGCCTGGAGGGGAGCGGAGGAGTAAAGCTCCGCAGGCAAAAGGATCCCAGGGGGATGCAGACTGAGCGGTATACGCCACCTGTCCTCACTATTCTGGCCTAGTCTGAGGGATTCCTGCTGCAAAAGGGGTACCGACCCCCGATATCTGACTCTGTCACTACAAGTCTTAGTCAGAGAAGCCCGGACGCTCAGTGGATCCCACCGGGTAACGGAGCGGAGTCGCCACCCGTACCCTTGTTCTGTGCATAGTCCAGAGGGAGACCCGGCCTTAGTACACACACCACAAACGGACAGGAGAGGACCTAGTGGGAAAGTCTAGGAAAACTCTGGTGCGGGGTCCTGACCAAAGCACCTGAACTACCTGGAGGTTGTCGGACCCCCGGTCCTGGTGGCCGCAGCGCGCCATGAGGAGCAGGGAGAAGCCTTGCAGCTGTGCATTCTACCGTGAGTAAAGCTTGGAAGACTACCCCTATGGCCTCCGGTTTCTTATTGCAACGCGGCACCGCACTACACCCCACAACATCTTCCACAACAGCTCCCATCCTCTTGTCCTCTCTGCCCTGAGGCCCTGCTCCGCCTGTGGGGAGTAGTACCATCTTCTGCTGCCGCTACATCCCGCTTCAGAGGATTGAACGCAGAGCTGGTGAAGAATCACCAGGCACCACAGGTGGTGTAGTCAATACAACCACTCGATTAACACCAACCCTGAAAGCCCATTAAATCTTTTAATGTGACGGCCCTGGGCACGGAACGGGTCCTGGCCACGGCTACATCCCCCAACATCTGACCCGGCTCCGAGTACCCCCCCATCTTCCCAGGGAGGACTGTGAGCGTCACACGTGCCTGCAGGAGCCACTCGCAGTGCTATGAGCTGCAATTGTAGACGCTTTGTACACACCTGTATGACTGAAGGCCGGTAAAGGTTCTTGGAATGATTTAAATTCCATTTTTTTCCCATGAGCTGCACTTTCAGTACAGGAGTTGGGCACCTTTCTATACTATTAACCTGCACTGCAGGTCAATAATGTGGCGCCCCTGCGGGCTCAGTCGCCACAGAGTTATTGCACCCCACTTAAGGGTGTGATATCTCCTCTTCCAGGTAAGGATGGAGTACCACACAGGACCCCAAACACACACTCAACACTACACCACTCCAGTTCTGAAGGGGGCCTATATGCACCATAGTGCCGCCCCGGGCCGGATTGGAGGAGTTGGGGGGAACCAAAGTTAGGGGGAACCATGTAGTGAGTGAGGGTGGAGGAAGCGTTTATTTTGAGCACTTAGCTGGGTCATATATATATGGAGGCCATCTTGGTATCATTGTCTTTGGTTGTGGGTCGTTGGTCGGTAGACAGCACAACGCTGCAGCCAGCTGAGGGTCCACGGTCCTCGGTCTCAGGCCTCGAGACGAGGAGCGGGGCAGAGTTGCTGTAGGCTCTGTCTCGGTCAGGGTCCTGAGAGTAGGAGGCCCAGGAGGGGAGCAGAGGAGTCAAGCTCCACAGGCGAAAGGATCCCAGGGGATATGGACAGAGCGGAGCCACCACCTGTATACCTTATTCTGGCCTAGCCAGAGGGACCCGGCCGGAAGAGGGGTAACCGGTCCCCGATCTGACTTTGTACTTCACGTCTCTGTCGGAAGAATCCGGAGGCTTATGTGGATCCCAGGGGGATACGGACGGAGCGGAGTCGCCACCTGTATGCCCTAATCTGAGTTTACCCAGAGGGACCCGGCCTTATGCCTAAGCCTCACCACAAGTCACCAAAAAGGGCGCCCAGTCGGTCCGGGAACTACACGCTGCCCATAGGGACATCGCAGCACCCGTACGGGACTCAGTGGGGAACACACGGCGGGAGAAGTTGAGCAACAGAGGAACACACTAGAGCGGGGTCCTGGCAGGTGCTCCTGAACTACCTGGAAAGTGCTGAGCCCCACCCTGACGGCCGCAGCTCGCCGTGTGACAGCAGAGAGAAGCTCTGAGCTGATAAAAAGTGAATAAAGACTCGGATGACTTCAACCGCTATCTCTGCCTGTTCTTTCTACCGCGGCACAGCACCAACCACCACTCTACATCACATCTACACTGCCCTGAGGCCTACTCTATCCATGGAGAGTAGCACCAACTAAGCTGCCCGGAACACCGGCCTCAGAGGACTGTCGCAGCGCCAGTAGTCATTACCGGGTACCATGGGTGGCGTCACGAACATTTACAAACCTACCCTACTTCCCCTTTTTAGTTTACATTTTTATCCCCCCTTTTATTTTTGGACTGACCACCCTGGGTCACGGAATGGGCCAGCCACTGTGACATCCCCCAAATCCATCAAGGCCCGGTTGGCAAGTACCCCGCTGCCCAGTGGGCGCGTCAATAGTGTTTGAGGACATGGACATAATAGGTTCTCTTTACATGACACTGTCATTCTGTGGTTGGGCTTCACAGGCAATAGTGATTTTTCCTATATGTAGCAATGCAAAAGTACTTTTGAATATAGACAAGTGATCTAACGTTCAGTTTCAAGTTGCCTAAGGGGACTAACAAAGTAAAAGAAATGTTAAAAATCCACAGCCATTTTCTCACGTTAAGAGAAGTAGAAGTAGACGTTCTGAGAAAAGTAGATGACAATCTGGTCAGAACTGACTCGCATTATGTTTTTCAGGGTTTGTCTGCAGGAACTTCTCTCATGCTTTGATCAATGGAACATGTGTCAGGACCAAGAAGCTCTTGGAGAAAGACAAAACAGAGATCCAGTGACTTTCTAGTAAGTGTTTCTCAAGTACATTCGCATATCACTCACACATTCTTATCAATTTCACTCGGGGTTATTTAGTTTGGAAAAACGAAGGCTTAGGGGTGATCTTATTACTATGTACAAGTATATGAGGGGACAGTACAAAGACCTTTCTACTGATCTTTTTACTCTGAGGCCTGAGACGGGAACAAGGGGGCATCTTCTACATCTGGAGGAAAGAAGGTTTAATGATAATCACAGAGGTGGATTCTTTACTGTAAGAGCAGTGAGACTATGGAACTCTCTGCTGCATGATGTTGTAATGAGGGATTCACTACTAACATTTAAGAAGGGCATGGATGCCTTTCTTGATAAGTATAGTATTACAGGTTCTATACAGTGCTGTGCAAATTAATTGGGACAAAGCATTTTTTAAGTAAAATCGTAAGTTGGTTACCAGTCAGTGATTCAAACCAGTTTTAACTTTTTTGAACAGGTGTGAGTGTACAACCGTGAGTAACAAAATGTGGTTTGACTGGTTTTAGTCAGAAAATAACAGCTAGCTGCCCCCTCAGCTTCAGTTGAGAGCTTGTTTCTGTGAGGAGTGGTTTAGTGTACTTTTTCTCCATGCCACAATTCCAAGTGTGTGAAGAAATTCCTGGAAGAAAATAAAGTAAAAGTGCTGGACTGGCCTGGCAATTCACCAGACTTAAATCCTATAGAAAATTTGTGGAGCATTGTGAAGAGACGTCTTGGCAAAATGGACTGTACAACCAAAGAACGCATGATAAACAGTGCCATACAAGTGTGGTTCCATGATGAAGAATTGAAGAATTTATGCAAAAACTTGGTAGAATCAATGCCAAAACGCATTGAAAATCTCATATCTGCTAAAGGAGGACATATTTCTTACTAAAATTAGTATGTAACAGTGCATTATAACATTTTATTCTTACATATTCAAAAATATGTTTTTTTTTTGGCTTTGTCCCAATTCATTTGCACAGTACTGTATACTAGATTCCTTGATAGGGCGTTGATCCAGGGAACTAGTCTGATTGTCGTATGGAGTCAGGAAGGAATTTTTTTCCCCAATGTGGAGCTTAGTGTTTGCCACATGGTTTTTTTCTGCCTTCCTCTGGATCAGCATGTTAGGCTATGGGTTGAACTAGATGGACTTATTTTTTAAGGTTGAAGGATGATTGTTACTTTGTATATGTGTAAACAGATGTTAAGAAAAATTATTTTTTGCCTCCTTTCTTTTAGGTATTGAAAATTCAAGTACAGCACATACCATCGTGTGTTTCCTCTTCAAAGTACCAGCCAAACTGTAAGTTACTCACAAAACACACAGACTGACACAGCAGTCATTTTCAGTTTTTATAATTACTTGTAAACTTTACGCCAATTTCCCCTTCAAGTAAGGGGGCATTTACTTTTTTCCCTGTATGATGTTACCCAATAATGTGCAGGAGGTGTCAGGCAGAGGATAAAGCGCACAATCGCAGAGGATATGAGAGCTGGCTTTCTCTGTATATAATACTCATGTCTAACTAGTTAAAAAAAAAAATCTGCCTTCTAACTTTCAGGCACCTGGGCTAAATGCTGAGCGCTGTTTGTTACAAGTGCTGATCGCACACTACAGCTCTAGTCTCACAGCAGCAGGACACTACTGAGATGAGAGCTGCAGTGTCCGATCAGAAGGTGTCACATACAGCGCTCAGCATCTACCTCAGGTACCAGGGCATTATTCCACACAGCCTGAGATAGATGCAGAGCAGTATATGGAATCACACACCTCTGCTCTCCTCCGCCTGCACAGTAATCACTGCTAGTGACAGTTTTGTCACCTGGTTAAAGCCCCACTCCAGGGTTTGTTTTCTTTTATTTCAGCGCTGGAGTGGTGCAACTAAACTAGTGGTTCCTTAACCCTATTATTATACTTACTAGCCACTGTCTTCAGCTCTTCCCAGCGTTGCTTCAGTCCCACAGCCATGTTTTGACTGCAACTTTGGACTGACCTGAAGTAATGGTCAGAAGCTCTCAGTGTAAGTGTGGGGGCCTGTTGCTGGCCTTGTTCTGGATCTCATGGGCTTAAATTGAGTTATGACTTCCTGATAGGCCAGCAAACACTGGAGCAAGCCAGCAGGTCACAAACTGCTGGAGAACGTCAGGAGACTCACGGAATACAGATGAAGATGCCGGTTGGTAAGGATGAGACTAGGGGCAGGGAACTTAGATTAGTGGCTCTACTCCAGTGCCGTAATACAAAAAAACTGCAGTATTGCTTTAAACATGAGTCTTATATTACTCAGAAAAGGTGAGGTCTTCCCTTAATCTGTTGGTTTTTCTTTTTTTTTTCCTTCATGCCTCCAGTTTGGTTGGTCAACCTCATACAGGGGAAATGGGTAACACTTCCAGAGACAAATCTTTACTAACATCCCTTGGCTAAAGGTCAAATTAACCTATTAAATGTAGCAAGTAACATACCCCAAAACTATCTGGTATGCTGGAGCTTAGGCTTAGGGAGAGGATACTTTGCTTCTACAGTTTATGGTTCTGACAGCTTTTGAAAAATATATATTTATTTATTGTTATGCATTTGACACTTTATTGATATAATGACTGATGTTTCTATTGTAATGGAAGTGTTATATTGTTAATATTTTCTACTGTATTCTGTGTTTGTTGCACTATTGATATGAAAACCTTGTGAAAATTGGCAAGAGACTTGATTACATATTAAAGTTGGTCTGTTCAATACTATGGGTAAAGTATTTTTTTTAACTGAAGGTAAATTTTAGATTAATGGATGTTTTTTAGGTTAGTTTCACTCAGCAGCTATTTTTTTCAATAATAATGTTTCAGGTATATGGTGACCTCCGACCCGTCACGTGGGGGGGCCATGCAGGGCCCTGGCTATCCTTAATACACCCCTGATACCCAGGTCAGACTACATGCTGTTCTTCTGCACTGGAATTATTTTAGAAGGATGGGTGCGGTAATCATCACCATACTCCCACATGTCATTTACTTTATATAGAAGAATTACTAATCACGATAAAGGATTCTTCATAGAATGTGTGGTATCTGTGTTGTCAGTTACCCGATTTGTTCTACTAGTGATGGTATTGAAAAACTGCCTTAACCTCCCTTTGGCCTGGCAAGTTCACCATTGGCTGGGCCTTCTTGCTCTGCTCCTGCCGGGGATGCTTCGTCCGGGGATTCTTCTTGAGCTGACTCTTCTGCAGCACTAGGCTCTTCTGCAGCACTTACAGGTTCATCTGGCTGTGGAGGGTCTTCTGGCTGTCGAAAGAAGTGGAGTACTGGGATTATGACTGCTCCTCCTATTTGAGGCCAATCTGCCGGGAAATCTCCTAAATCAGTATGTATTACTGCTTCTTCAGGTTCCTCCGGGGTGATGAGAGGCACTTCTTCTTGGGGCTTTAGCAGTTCTGGACACAACTTCAGGTGGTCTCTAGATACCGTTGCAGTTGTTCTTCCTTCATCTTTGCTAATCAAACACGTCTTCCTGTTATCAAACCTATAAATTCAACACAGGGTAGGGTTCTGTCTCCCACTGGTCATCAAGTTTGTGGTTTCTCCTTTTCCTTTTCAATACCACTTATCCTGGTGTGAAGGGTTCTGCTGGCGCACTCTTATTATAGTGGTCTTCCTGCTTGTCCTTCACCCTAGCGAGACTGTCTTCGACACAGGCTTGTACTCTTCTGTACTGCTCCTGTCTGGACGTGTCCCAGTCCTCAGTGGACATATCTGCTTCTGGTTCTGCAACACCAAGCTCCAGGTCCATGGGCAACTTTCCTGGTCTTGCTCGCATGAGATATGCTGGAGTGCAATTGGTGGAACTCATAGGTATGTGATTGTACAGATCTACCAGGTCAGGTAGTAGGTCTGGCCACTGATTTCTCTCCTCAAGTGGTAAGGTCTTCAGCAGGTCGATGACAATGTTGTTCATCTTTTCACAGAGACCATTGGTTTGGGGGTGGTACGGTATAGTTCTTATCTTCCTACACACATACAAATGGCAGAACTCTTTGAACAACTCGGCCTCGAAGGCTGGGCCTTGGTCTGTCAGCACCTGCTCAGGGTATCCATGGGGTCTGCAGAAATATGCTTGGAACGTTTTTGCTGCTGTTTCTGCCGTCAGGTCTTTGACAGGGGCGACCACCAGGAACCTGGAGTAGTGATCTACCATGGTCAGGGCATAGGAGTACCCTGACCTGCTGGGTGACAGCTTGACATGGTCCAGTGCCACGATCTCCAGGGGTCAAGCCATCTTGATGGGTTGCAGGGGCGCCTTCTGGCTGCTGTAGTCTTTTCTTCTGAGGCTACAGGATCCACAGTCTCTGCACCACTTCTCAATAGAGCTGCGCATTCCCACCCAGTAGAATCGACACTTTAGCAGGGTTTCTAGCTTTTTCCAGCCAAAGTGCCCCGCCTGATCGTGGTAGGCCTCCAACACCATCTGGATGTCCATCTTGGGGACCACTATCTGCCATACCATCTCGTGGGTCTTGGGATTGATGTACCTCCGGCACAGCTTCTCTCGATAGATGAACAGCCGGCTTCTCTCATTCCACAGCTGTTTTGCTTGGAAAGACGCATCCTTCTCCAGGGAGGAACCTTCTTGGGTTATCAGCTCCTTGATACGGTTGACAACCGGGTTGCTGTCCTTGGTCTCCTTCCAGCTGTGGTGAGGCAAAGGGTTTAACGTCTTACCACGCTGCCTCCTGGAGGCTCGTTACTCGTGGATCATCCCATTCCGGTGAAAGGCAGGTAGCTCAATCTCCTCCAGGTCATCCACTTCTTCTTCTGTGTCTGACTGGTGAGGCATCCTGGACAGGGCATCGGCGTTGGCGTTCTTGCGGCCCGCCCGGTATTTAATTGTGAATTGGTAATTGGACAGCCGAGCCATCCATCGCTGTTCCATGGCTCCTTGCTTAGTTGTTTCAAGATGAGTCAGGGGGTTATTGTCAGTGTAGGCAGTGAACTTGCTGGAGGCTAAGTAGTGCTTGAACCTTTCAGTGATGGCCCAGACCAAGGCCAGGAACTCTAACTTGAAGCTGCTATAGTTCTCTGGGTTCCTCTCAGTCGGGCGGAGCTTCCTGCTTGCATAGGCTGTCACTTTCTCTAGGCCATTCTGCTTCTGACTTAGGACAGCTCCTAATCCTTCATTGCTGGCATCAGTATACAGCAAGAACGGTTGGCTGTAGTCAGGGTAGGCTAGGATCTCGTCGCCTGTCAGTATCTCCTTCATCTCTTGAAATGATTCTGCTTGCTCCTCACCCCAGTGGAATGGGGGATTTCTGCCTTTGGGGGGACTGTCCTACCAGGAGGTCTTGCAGAGGCGCTGCTTTCTTGGTGTAATCTTTTACAAACCTCCGGTAGTATCCTACTAGTCCCAGGAACTGACGTACCTCCTTGAGGTTCTTCGGCTCTGGCCATTTCTGGATGGCAGTGACCTTCTCCGGGTCTGGTGCCACTCCCTCTGGACTGACAATGTGCCCCAGGTACTGTACCTTTCTCTTGAGCAGGTGGCACTTTGAGGGCTTCAGCTTCATCCCATACTGGGACTGTGACTCAAATACCTCCGCCAGGTGCTTCAAGTGGTCCTCATACGTCTTGTAGTACACAATCACGTCGTCCAGGTATAGTAACACAGTCTCGAAGTTGTGGTGTCTCAGGCAGCACTCCATCAATCTCTGAAACGTTCCAGGGGCATTGCAGAGTCCAAACGGCATACTGTTGAACTCGCAGAGTTCCATCGGGGTGGTGAAGGCCGTCTTCTCCCGATCCTCCTCAGCCACAGCTACTTGCCAGTACCCACTAGTGAGGTCAAGGGTGGAAAAGTAATTTGATTTGCAGACTTTAAGGCAGCCAGGGATTCCTCTATTCGTGATAAAGGGTATGCATCTTTATGTGTAATGCGATTTACTTTTCTGTAATCTACACACATCCTCATGCTTCCATCCTTCTTCCTGACTAACACTAGGGGAGCTGCCCAGGGACTACAACTATCCCTTACTACCCTGCCTTTTTCATGTCGTGCAACATCTCCTTGGCTTTCTGGTAGTGTGCTGGTGGTATAGGCCTGTACCGTTCTTTGATGGGGGGATGGTTGCCTGTGGGGATGTGATGTTGTACCCCCTAAATCCTCCCAAAGTCAAGTGGGTGCTTGCTGAATACCTGCGCGTATTCCTGAACCACCCGGTGTACCCCGTGTTTCTGGTGAGCTGGAGTGGTGTCTGTCCCAACATGGATCTGTTGACACCAGTCCTCCACCTGGGTTGCCGGGTCATTATCCTCCACTTGGTCTGGGGAGGTTAAGGACTCCACCGTGTGGATGGAGTTGTTATTTACAGCATGTAACTTGGCAACAGTGGTATATCGTGGTAATCTGACCTCGTCTTCCCCATAGTTGAGAAGACGGACGGGCACCCTCCCATTGCGTACATCCACTACCCCTCTGGCAGTTAAGAGTGTAGGTCTGTGCTCTGAGCTAAGGGGTTCTACTACCGCCTGGTAACTCTGTCCTTTAAGACCTATTGCTGCTCTGCACCATATAAGCATTTCACTCATTGGGGGAATCACAATGGGCATCGGGTCTGCTACCCGCACATTACCAATCTCACCACCGGATAACTTTACTTGCTGCTGGTACATCAGGGCTCGAATCTCCTTCTGGAGGGCTCTCCTCTGCCCCGGTCTGGCGACGTCAGCGAGCTGTTGGAGTAGAAACACCACTTCCTCCAAACAGTTATCAACAATATTAGTACCTGGTACCATATACAGTCCATTCTCATCAGAGAGAGTCTCTACTACAATGAACCCCTGGTCCTTCAGCTCCACTCTCCCCACCTTTACCGCCACATCCTTAACCCCGACTAGGTTAAGAGGGAGGTTGTTAGAGGCATAAACGGAGAAATCTGTATCTGGGGGTTGGAGATTGTCCATGGACCAGAATCTCTTGTAAAGGGCATCAGGCATTATGGTTACCTGAGATCCAGTGTCCAGCAGGGCAGGTATCTCAATGCCGTCCAGGATTATGGACAGGAAAGGTCTTCCTCCCACGAACCTGCTGTGCCAGTCTGAGGGGCCTGCTGAGTCTATTCCCGGGTGTTGGCCCTCGGACCGAGGGTTTGCTCTTTTAAAGGGCAATTGCGCACTGTGTGGCCTGCCTTCTGGCAGCGGTGGCTGACAAACTCTCGTTGAGGGTGGCGCTGGTTGTTGGTCCTTCCACGAGGTGGCGTTGTCCTCCTCCCGGGCGGCGTTGTCCTCCTCCGGGGCGGCGGCGTCCTCCTCCTTCCTCTCATCCAGGGGACATCCTCAGGGCAGTCGGCTAGCAGGATCCTTCCCTCCGTCTCTGGCTCCGTCCGTAGCTGCAGGGCACTCATCAGAGTGACCAGGTTTTTAGTCAGCTGGCGCACTTCTGAGCCCAGACTGTCCAGCTCACAAGGGGGCGCTGCCTGCACTTTGGCTTCATTAGCCAGTGGGGAAAAGGTGGGTGCTGCGGGCGTTGGAGTGGCCCTACCCTGGTAATGTTGTATAGCAGTATCTGCTGTTTCCAGGGCTTGCAGTTCCTTTATAGCCATGTCCTTAAAGGTAGCATCTGGATGATCCAAGGACCACCAACGCACAGTCCTGCTCTCCTCTTGGGACCTCAGCCCCCGGACAAATTGTTCTTTTAGCATTTTACTTTCATCAGTTATACTGGTTGGACTGACCTGTTTCAGAGCCCGCAGGGCCCCTTGCAAACGGCAGGCATAGTCCCGAACACTGTCCACCGGTTTCTGTGAGCAGTGGTAGAACCTCATCTGGAGGTCTGCCTCAAAGAAGTTTGTAACTTTTTGAAGATTACGGACACTGACTCCTGGTCTGTGGCCGACCAAGTCTCTACTTCTCTCTCCGCAGCACCAGTCAATTGTCCCACAACAAGTGCAGCTCTTTGTTTGCCCATCATAGAATACATGTCCAGTATGCTGCATATTTTTCGCTTGAATCCAGACAGGGTGTCTGGCTTGCCGCTGTACTGGGGGAGCCACTTTGCTCCAGGCATGTACTGTAAAGTCAATGGTACGATAGGCGCTACAGGCCCTGTTGATGGGGCGGTTGCTCCATCCCGCGCGGCATCATCCCCGGTGGGATCATCGGGGTTCTCGACCCGAACCCCGGTATCGGGCTCCTCCTGCGACATCCTGGCACCCCCCTAGCGAACCGTGGCCTACCTTCTTTTTCCGTAGGCCGCAGCTCTGCAGGTGATGGTCTTCGGATAGGACCTTGCGTCGCTTCTCGTCTTACGTCAGAGCGTGCGTTGGGGCTTCCTGCCAGGACCTGACGCTGCGTCAGTGCGTGGGGCGTGTCAGAGACTTTGCGCGGTTACACAGGTACGCCTCCTAGTTTTCACGTGGTTACGCCCTTCTTCTCGCACAGTGACGTAACAATGGCGTCAATCTTCGCCACAGTACAATATACAGTTCGTGAATAAAGGCGCACAGTACCCGGTGGCAACGGGCACAACTCCTTCCGTAGCCGCGGGCACGCTATCCTGTTCGTGACGCCAGGAAAGAGATGACGAGCCCAGGGGATGGGGATGTACTTGGCGCCTGGGCCTTGATGCCTGGCCTTGGGGGATGTCGCGGTAGTCGGCTCCCGGGCCCGTACCCTGGGCCTCTCTTTAAAAAGGTGGATAATTATGTAAAAGTTCGTGACGCCACCTGTGGTGTCTGGTGAGGATCACCAGCGCTGCGGCAGTTCGCTGAGGCCGGTGTTAAGGCAGCTTGGGTGGTATAGCTCCCCACAGGTGGAGCTGGGCCTCAGGGCAGTGTAAATGTAGGGATGCAGGACAGAGGGGACCCAGCCGGGTCTGAAGAAGGATTGGCAACCACACACAGTTCACTTCAGTACCTTTTACTGGTGGAAATTCAGGCACATTCCAGAGCACTATAGGGTGAAGGGTGCATATCAGGATTCTCCCCAGTGAGCAGGTATAGGGCCTCCTGTTTCTTGCCTTTGTGTAGTAAGTTTCTGACCTGCCTGGAGCTAGGCCTAACTTTGTCACTGTCCTGCACCTGCTGATCTTCTGATAGGGCCTTCTCTTGGAGTTCACACTCCCTGCTTGCGGGGCCTCCGTGACTCCTGGCTCTGGTACGTATCAGCTCTTGGGTGATCCTGGGACCTGAAGTCTTCCAGGGAATCCGGTTGTCTCTACAGGGGAATATATGGCCCTGTAGACGCGGACCCGGTGTCCGGTATATGTTTCTGGGGTGAGCTTGTACAGCTCCTCTGCCCCCAATGCTACTCACTCCACTAGCCTTCAGCCTACTCGGGGCCCTCACTAGGCTATACACACTAGCAGCTGGCAGGCTGCGCTTCACCTCTCTTATGGCGTTGGTACACCTTAAGCTCACTAACCTGAGCTACTTGAGTCTAGCTTGGCCTACCTCTGCAGACTGACTCCTGCAGGAACTGGCTGCAGACCTGTTTCTGTGTCTGAGCCTACACTAAAACACAACTAGACTGTTCTGCTCTGTGGCTGCAGCAGACTCACAGGCTGTACTTGCAGGAGCTTCCTGCTCTGTTCTGACTGCCTAACTCCACCCTCCGTATATATATGTCCCTATCCGGGCTCCGTCTGGTGGTCTGAGGTAGGGTGGAGGTGTGTGTATGCTCTGAGGGCCTCTTGTGGAGAAATCCGTCCAAGCACCCCTCTAGGATCTGTGGCACTATTGCGCAGCAGGGCGCCACACATCCTCTATATATTACAGCGCACAGAACAGATCCTCTATATACTACACCACAAAGAGAGCCGACAGATACTCTATACACTACACCACACGGGACACATCCTCTATATACTACACCACACAGGACACATCCTCTATATACTACACCACACGGGACACATCCTCTATATACTACACCACAAGTGACACATCCTCTATATACTACACCACACAGGAGAGCCGACAGATCCTCTATACACTACACCACACGGCACAGATCCTCTATATACTACACCACATGGGACAGATCCTCTATATACTACACCACACAGGACAGATCCTCTATATACTACACCACACAGGAGAGCCGACAGATCCTCTATACACTACACCACACGGGACAGATCCTCTATATACTACACCACACAGGAGAGCCGACAGATCCTCTATACACTACACCATACGGGACAGATCCTCTGTATACTACACATCATGTGACACATCCTCTATATACTACACCACAAGGGACACATCCTCTATATACTACAGCGCACAGGACAGATCCTCTATATACTACACCACACAGGAGAGCTGACAGATCCTCTATATACTACACCACAAGGGACACATCCTCTATATACTACACATCATGTGACACATCCTCTATATACTACACCACACGGGACACATCCTCTATATACTACACCACACGGGACAGATCCTCTATATACTACACCACACGGGACACATCCTCTATATACTACAGCGCACAGGACAGATCCTCTATATACTACACCCCACAGGAGAGCCGACAGATCCTCTGTACACTACACCACACGGGACACATCCTCTATATACTACAGCGCACAGGACAGATCCTCTATATACTACACCACACAGGAGAGCTGACAGATCCTCTATATACTACACCACAAGGGACACATCCTCTATATACTACGCATCATGTGACACATCCTCTATATACTACACCACACGGGACACATCCTCTATATACTACACTACACGGGACACATCCTCTATATACTACACCACACGGGACAGATCCTCTATATACACTGTAACATACCTGGTGGCGGGCTTTAATGGTGCACCATCTCTCACTATGCAAGATTGCAAACTTGATCTTCAGTCCAGTCTGCTAGCCTGGCTTCTATTCATGCTGTCTGTTTGTCTCTGTTCTGACTGCTTAGGGCAGCAGCCCGGTTACTTCCTGTTTTTTGTAGCTGTTGTGGGCACACCCCTAATGCGTCCTCAGCCTATTGCTGTCTGTCACTGGATATTTAAACCAGCTCCACCTTGAAGCTGGTGCCTGAGCAACTCTTATCCTCCAAGGGCTTCTTGCCTGATGTGCCCGGTCCTGTTCTGTTTTTCCTGCCTGTCCGCCTTCCTGGAGGCTGTATTCCCAGGCCTGTCTGAACACGCTCCTAGCCTGTTCGTCCCGCCTTCTGGGGGCCGCATACCCAGACCTGTTATCTGTGTCTTCTAGCCTGTTTGTCCGCAATTCTGGGGGCCGCATACCCAGACTCGCTCCTGTATCTCGCTGCAGTGTCAGTTCCTGTCTGAACACTCAGTTCCTGTCTGAACACTCTCCAAGCCTGTTACCTGTTTTTCTCTATGTCCGTACCTTCCCTTTTTCTGCAGAGTCTGAACCTGCACCTAACTCCTACTCGTTGTCGCTGTACTTCCGTTTGTGAGTTTAGAGTCCACTCGCTACTTCATTGCAAGTATCTTGTGTATATCTGGTTCTGCCTTTCCCTTCCAGTCTGTTCCGTGTGAACAGAGCCCTGTCCCCTCTTCTCTGCCTTGCTCACCGCTCCGGCGGTTCCTGCCTGCTCTGCCTTGCTCACCGCTCCAGTGGTTCCTGCCTGCTCTGCCTTGCTCACCGCTCCGGCGGGTCCTGCCTGCTCTGCCTTGCTCACCACTCGAGCGGTTCCTGCCTGCTCTGCCTTGCTCACCGCTCCGGCGGGTCCTGCCTGCTTTGCCTTGCTCACCACTCCGGCGGCTCCTGTCTGCTCTGCCTTGCTCACCGCTCCGGCGGTTCCTGCCTGCTCTGCCTTGCTCACCGCTCCAGCGGTTCCTGCCTACTCTGCCTTGCTCACTGCTCCGGCGGTTCCTGCCTGCTCTGCCTTGCTCACCGCTTCGGCGGTTCCTGCCTGCTCTGCCTTGCTCACCGCTCCGGCGGTTTCTCCCTGCTCTGCTTGCTCACAGCTCCAGCGGTACTTCTCTGCTCCGCCTTTCCCACCACTCCGGCGGTACCTCTCTGCTCTGCTTGTCTACCGCATCTGCGGTTCTGTTCCTGTATCCCAGTCTGTACTGGACTCTATCCAGCCTGTGGTCCAAACTGCTAGTACCTCCCCGTCTGCACGCCAGCCGCACTGGTCAGTACCCTCCTGTCTGCATAACAGCCGTGCCTGCCAGTATCCTCCTGTCTGCACTCCAGCCGTGCATGCCAATACCCACCTGTCTGTGTGCAAGCCTAACCCGCCTGTTCCTGTATTCCCCGGTGTGGGTCAACAGCCGTGTCTGGGATCTGGCCTGGAGTAGCACCTGGTCCCACTGCTCGGTTCCTCCCTGGTGCACGGCGTCGTTAGCCGTCGTGCGAACTTGGTCGGATCGGGTTGATACTTAGTTACGCCCCTCCAGACACTCTCCGGTTCATGGCACAGTGGAATCACTAAATCACGCACATGCCAGTCAGCCCAGGTGTGTGCATAACATACTACACAACACGGGACACATCCTCTATATACTACACCACACGGGACACATCCTCTATATACTACAGCGCACAGGACAGATCCTCTATATACTACACCACACGGGACACATCCTCTATATACTACACCACACGGGACACATCCTCTATATACTACACCACACGGGACACATCCTCTATATACTACACCACACGGGACACATCCTCTATATACTACACCACACGGGACACATGCTCTATATACTACACCACACGGGACAGATCCTCTATATACTACACCACACGGGACACATCCTCTATATACTACACCACACGGGACAGATCCTCTATATACTACACCACACGGGACACATCCTCTATATACTACACCACACGGGACACATCCTCTATATACTACACCACACGGAACACATCCTCTATATACTACACCACACGGGACACATCCTCTATACACTACACCACACGGGACAGATCCTCTATATACTACACCACACGGGACACATCCTCTATACACTACACCACACGGGACAGATCCTCTATATACTACACCACACGGGGCACATCCTCTATATACTACACCACACGGGACACATCCTCTATACACTACACCACACGGGACAGATCCTCTATATACTACACCACACGGGACACATCCTCTATATACTACACCACACGGGACACATCCTCTATATACTACAGCGCACTGGACATTTCCTCTATATACTAAACCACACGGGACACATCCTCTATATACCACACCACACGGGACACATCCTCTATATACTACACCACACGGGACACATCCTCTATATACTACAGCGCACTGGACATTTCCCCTATATACTGGAGCTGTGTGATGGCTTATTTTTGCCTTGGCTAGATGATGCTTTTATTAGTACAATTTTGGGTGAAATACATATACACTGCACAGTACCACTTCTCCTGTCCTGAATAGTGGATGTAATTCTCAGTATCTGTATTATTCTGTATATATACACTGCACAGTACCACTTCTCCTGTCCTGTA
This sequence comes from Phyllobates terribilis, assembly GCF_046119375.1. Lineage (NCBI taxonomy): Eukaryota > Metazoa > Chordata > Amphibia > Anura > Dendrobatidae > Phyllobates > Phyllobates terribilis. The sequence continues at coordinate 2,288,230 of NW_027362938.1, read as the reverse complement.
TAGTGGATGTAATTCTCAGTATCTATATTATTCTGTATATTATACTGGGTGTAATTCTCAGTATCTGTATTATTCTGTATGTATACACTGCACAGTACCACTTCTCTTGTCCTGTATAGTGGATGTAATTCTCAGTATCTGTATTATTCTGTATATATACACTGCACAGTACCACTTCTCTTGTCCTGTATAGTGGGTGTAATTCTCAGTATCTGTATTATTCTGTATATAAACACTGCACAGTACCACTTCTCCTGTCCTGAATTGTGGATGTAATTCTCAGTATTTGCATTATTCTGTATATATACACTGCACAGTACCACTTCTCTTGTCCTGTATAGTGGATGTAATTCTCAGTATCTGTATTATTCTGTATATATACACTGCACAGTACCACTTCTCCTGTCCTGTATAGTGGATGTAATTCTCAGTATCTATATTATTCTGTATATTATACTGGGTGTAATTCTCAGTATCTGTATTATTCTGTATATTATACTGGGTGTCATTCTCAGTATCTGTATTATTCTGTATGTATACACTGCACAGTACCATTTCTCTTGTCCTGTATAGTGGATGTAATTCTCAGTATCTGTATTATTCTGTATATATACACTGCACAGTACCACTTCTCTTGTCCTGTATAGTGGATGTAATTCTCAGTATCTGTATTATTCTGTATATAAACACTGCACAGTACCACTTCTCCTGTCCTGAATTGTGGATGTAATTCTCAGTATTTGCATTATTCTGTATATATACACTGCACAGTACCACTTCTCTTGTCCTGTATAGTGGATGTAATTCTCAGTATCTGTATTATTCTGTATATATACACTGCACAGTACCACTTCTCCTGTCCTGAATAGTGGATGTAATTCTCAGTATCTGTATTATTCTGTATATATACACTGCACAGTACCACTTCTCTTGTCCTGTATAGTGGATGTAATTCTCAGTATCTGTATTATTCTGTATATATAGACTGCACAGTACCACTTCTCCTGTCCTGAATAGTGGATGTAATTCTCAGTATCTGTATTATTCTGTATATATACACTGCACAGTACCACTTCTCTTGTCCTGTATAGTGGATGTAATTCTCAGTATCTGTATTATTCTGTATATATACACTGCACAGTACCACTTCTCCTGTCCTGAATAGTGAATGTAATTCTCAGTATCTGTATTATTCTGTATATATACACTGCACAGTACCACTTCTCCTGTCCTGTATAGTGGATGTAATTCTCAGTATCTGTATTATTCTGTATATATACACTGCACAGTACCACTTCTCTTGTCCTGTATAGTGGATGTAATTCTCAGTATCTGTATTATTCTGTATATATACACTGCACAGTACCACTTCTCCTGTCCTGAATCGTGGATGTAATTCTCAGTATTTGTATTATTCTGCATATATACACTGCACAGTACCACTTCTCTTGTCCTGTATACTGGGTGTAATTCTCAGTATCTGTATTATTCTGTATATTATACTGGGTGTAATTCTCAGTATCTGTATTATTCTATATATTATACTGGGTGTAATTCTCAGTATCTGTATTATTCTGTATATATACACTGCACAGTACTACTTCTCTTGTCCTGTATACTGGGTGTCATTCTCAGTATCTGTATTATTCTGTATATATACACTGCACAGTACCAGTTCTCTTGTCCTGTATACTGGGTGTAATTCTCAGTATCTGTATTATTCTGTATATTATACTGGGTGTCATTCTTAGTATCTGTATTATTCTGTATATATACACTGCACAGTACCACTTCTCCTGTCCTGTATACTGGGTGTCATTCTCAGTATCTGTATTATTCTGTATGTATACACTGCACAGTACCACTTCTCTTGTCCTGTATACTGGGTGTCATTCTCAGTATCTGTATTATTCTGTATATATACATTGCATAGTACCACTTCTCTTGTCCTGTATAGTGGATGTAATTCTCAGTATCTGTATTATTCTGTATATATACACTGCACAGTACCACTTCTCTTGTCCTGTATAGTGGATGTAATTCTCAGTATCTGTATTATTCTGTATATATACACTGCACAGTACCACTTCTCCTGTCCTGAATAGTGGATGTAATTCTCAGTATCTGTATTATTCTGTATATATACACTGCACAATACCACTTCTCCTGTCCTGTATAGTGGATGTAATTCTCAGTATCTGTATTATTCTGTATATATACACTGCACAGTACCACTTCTCTTGTCCTGTATACTGGGTGTCATTCTCAGTATCTGTATTATTCTGTATATATACACTGCCCAGTACCACTTCTCTTGTCCTGTATACTGGGTGTCATTCTCAGTATCTGTATTATTCTGTATATATACACTGCACAGTACCACTTCTCTTGTCCTGTATAGTGGATGTAATTCTCAGTATCTGTATTATTCTGTATATATACACTGCACAGTACCACTTCTCCTGTCCTGAATCGTGGATGTAATTCTCAGTATTTGTATTATTCTGTATATATACACTGCACAGTACCACTTCTCTTGTCCTGTATACTGGGTGTAATTCTCAGTATCTGTATTATTCTGTATATATACACTGCACAGTACCAGTTCTCTTGTCCTGTATACTGGGTGTAATTCTCAGTATCTGTATTATTCTGTATATTATACTGGGTGTCATTCTTAGTATCTGTATTATTCTGTATATATACACTGCACAGTACCACTTCTCCTGTCCTGTATACTGGGTGTCATTCTCAGTATCTGTATTATTCTGTATATATACACTGCACAGTACCAGTTCTCTTGTCCTGTATACTGGGTGTAATTCTCAGTATCTGTATTATTCTGTATATATACACTGCACAGTACCAGTTCTCTTGTCCTGTATACTGGGTGTAATTCTCAGTATCTGTATTATTCTGTATATTATACTGGGTGTCATTCTTAGTATCTGTATTATTCTGTATATATACACTGCACAGTACCACTTCTCCTGTCCTGTATACTGGGTGTCATTCTCAGTATCTGTATTATTCTGTATGTATACACTGCACAGTACCACTTCTCTTGTCCTGTATACTGGGTGTCATTCTCAGTATCTGTATTATTCTGTATATATACATTGCACAGTACCACTTCTCTTGTCCTGTATAGTGGATGTAATTCTCAGTATCTGTATTATTCTGTATATATACACTGCACAGTACCACTTCTCTTGTCCTGTATAGTGGATGTAATTCTCAGTATCTGTATTATTCTGTATATATACACTGCACAGTACCACTTCTCCTGTCCTGAATAGTGGATGTAATTCTCAGTATCTGTATTATTCTGTATATATACACTGCACAGTACCACTTCTCTTGTCCTGTATACTGGGTGTCATTCTCAGTATCTGTATTGTTCTGTATATATACACTGCCCAGTACCACTTCTCTTGTCCTGTATACTGGGTGTCATTCTCAGTATCTGTATTATTCTGTATATATACACTGCACAGTACCACTTCTCTTGTCCTGTATAGTGGATGTAATTCTCAGTATCTGTATTATTCTGTATATATACACTGCACAGTACCACTTCTCCTGTCCTGAATCGTGGATGTAATTCTCAGTATTTGTATTATTCTGTATATATACACTGCACAGTACCACTTCTCTTGTCCTGTATACTGGGTGTAATTCTCAGTATCTGTATTATTCTATATATTATACTGGGTGTCATTCTCAGTATCTGTATTATTCTGTATATATACACTGCACAGTACTACTTCTCTTGTCCTGTATACTGGGTGTCATTCTCAGTATCTGTATTATTCTGTATATATACACTGCACAGTACCAGTTCTCTTGTCCTGTATACTGGGTGTAATTCTCAGTATCTGTATTATTCTGTATATTATACTGGGTGTCATTCTTAGTATCTGTATTATTCTGTATATATACACTGCACAGTACCACTTCTCTTGTCCTGTATACTGGGTGTCATTCTCAGTATCTGTATTATTCTGTATATATACACTGCACAGTACCAGTTCTCTTGTCCTGTATACTGGGTGTAATTCTCAGTATCTGTATTATTCTGTATATTATACTGGGTGTCATTCTTAGTATCTGTATTTTTCTGTATATATACACTGCACAGTACCACTTCTCCTGTCCTGTATGCTGGGTGTCATTCTCAGTATCTGTATTATTCTGTATATATACACTGCACAGTACCACTTCTCCTATCCTGTATACTGGGTGTAATTCTCAGTATCTGTATTATTCTGTATACTAGATGGTGGCCCGATTCGAACGCATCGGGTATTCTAGAATAGGTATGCGGCCGACGGGGCGCAATTAGCAGAGCGGCGTTTAAATTTGGCGCCCAAATCGCTGATTGGTCGCGTTCGGCAACCGCGACCAATCAGCAAAGCGGTGTTTAAATTTGGCGGCAATATCGGTGATTGGTCGCGGGCGGCGGCCGCGACCAATCTGCGAACCGTGTTAGTGAGGACTGGAGAGCGTGTTTAAATTTGGCACCAAAATCGCTGATTAGTCGCGACCAATCAGCAGAGCGGTGTTTAAATTTGGCGCCAATACTGCTGATTGGTCGCGGCCGCCGACCGCGACCAATCAGCAAAGCGATGCAGCGCGGGGTTTAAATTTGGCCCAAAGTCGCTGATTAGTCGCGTCTGACGGCCGCGACCAATCAGCGATTTTGGCGCAAAATTTAAACAACGCTCTGTTGATTGGTCGTGGCCGTCATACGCGACTAATCAGCGACTTTGGGGCCAAATTTAAACCCCACTCTGCATCGCTCTGCTGATTGGTCGCGGTCGCCGACCGCGACCAATCAGCAGAGCGGTGTTTGAATTTGGCGCCAAAATCGCTGATTGGTCGCGGGCGGCGGCCGCGACCAATCAGCGAACCGTGTTAGTGAGGAATGGAGAGCGTGTTTAAATTTGGCACCAAAATCGCTAATTAGTCGCGACCGCGACCAATCAGCAAAGAGGTGTTTAAATTTGGCGACAATACTGCTGATTGGTCGCGGCATTTGTGTTAAAATCGCTGATTGGTCGCTGGCGCTGCCCGCGACCAATCACCAATTTGGGCGCCAAATTTAAATATCGGACGCGACCAATCACCAATCTTGGCTCCAGATTTTAACACCGCTGTGCTGATTGGTCGCGGCCGATATTTAAAATTGGCGCCCAAATCGGTGATTGGTCGCGGGCAGCGCCAGCGACCAATCAACGATTTTTAACACAAATGTCCGGATCTTTGTAACACCATGCGCATACTGTGGGGAGATCAGCTGTTAGGGTGTGAAGGGAGGACCGGGGAGCGGCGCTGCGGGTCGGGATACTTCTGCTCCGAGCGCCCGCTCATGTCCCGGGTTCTCGCAGCGGAAGTAGCCGCACAGGCAGCGGCGCTCCCCGGTCCTCACTAATACGATTCCGCTCCCCGCTCCTCACCAATATGATTCGCTGATTGGTTGCGCTCTCCGCACGCGACCAATCAGTGATCTTGGCGCTAAAGTTAAACACCGCTCTGCTGATTGGTCGCGGCCGCTGCCCGCGACCAATCACCGATTTGGGCGCCAAATTTAAATATCGGCCGCGACCAATCAGTACAGCGGTGTTTAAATGTGGAGCCAAGTTCGGTGATTGGTCGCGGCCGATATTTAAATTTGGCGCCCAAATCGGTGATTGGTCGCGGGCACCGCCGGCGACCAATCAGCGATTTTTAACACAAATGTCCGGATCTTTGTAACACCATGCGGATACTGTGGGGACATCAGCGGCTAGGGTGTGAAGGGAGGACCGGGGAGCGGCGCTGCGGGTAGGGATACTTCTGCTGCGAGCGCCCTCTCATGTTCCGGGTTCTCGCAGCGGAAGTATCCGCACAGGCAGCGCCGCTGACATTCATGCGGCTAGGGTGTGAAGGGAGGACTGGGGAGCGGCGCTGACATCCAATTGGTCGCGGCCGCTATTTAAATGTGCCGCACAAATCGGTGATTGGGCGCGGTCTTGGCCCGCGACCAATCACTGATCTTGCGGCTAAAGTTAACCACTACTGTGCTCATTGGTCGCGGACGCTGCCCGCGACCAATCACCCATTTGGGCGCCAAATTTAAATATCGGCCGCGACCAATCACCGATCTTGGCTCCAGATTTAAACACCACTGTGCTGATTGGTCGCGGCCGATATTTAAATGTTGCGCCCAAATCGGTGATTGGTCGCGGGCAGCGTCGGCGACCAATCAGCACAGCGGTATTTAAATGTGGAGCCAAGATCGGTGATTGGTCGGGTCCGAAGACCGCGACCAATCATCGAATCGTCTTGGTGAGGACCGGGGAGCGACGCTGCCTGTGCGGTTACTTCCGCTGCGAGAACCCGGGACATGAGCGGGCGCTTGCAGGAGAAGTATCCCGACCTGCAGCGCCGCTCCCCGGTCCTCTCTTCCGCATGGAGGTCAGCGACGCCGGCGGTCCTTCCGCTGCTACCGGCCGGGAGATGAGCGCCTCGCGCCGCTCATCTCCCGGCTGCATCTCCGTCCCGCAGATGGGTCCGGCGGTCGGGTTCCTTCTGCTGTTGCCGGCCGGGAGATGAGCGCCTCGCGGCGCTCATCTCCCGGCTGCATCGCCGCTCAGCTCCGTCCCGCAGATGAGCCGCTAACGGCCGCCATCTTTTTTCAGAAATCCCGCGGTGCTGATTGGCTGCTGCCGGACCAATGAGCGACGCGGGATTTCCTGGACAGACAGACACATAGACACACAGACAGACAGACGGGATAAGACGATTATATATATAGACTAGATGGTGGCCCGATTCTAATGCATCAGGTATTCTAGAATAGGTATGCGGCCGACCGGGTGCAATCAGCAGAGCTGTGTTTAAATTTGGGGCCAAAATCGCTGATTGGTCGCGTTCGGCAACCGCGACCAATCAGCAAAGCGGTGTTTAAATTTGGCGCCAATCTCGCTGATTGGTCACGGATGGCGGCCGCGACCAATCAGCAGTGCGGTGTTTAAATTTGGCACCAAAATCGCTGATTAGTCGCGACCGCGACCAATCAGCAAAGAGGTGTTTAAATTTTGCGCCAAATGTTGCGACCAATCAGCAGAGTGAGGTTTACATTTGGCGCCAATACTGCTGATTGGTCACGGCCGACAACCGCGACCAATCAGCAGAGCGGTGTTTAAATTTTGCGCCAATCTCGCTGATTGTTCGCGGCTGGCGGCCGCGACCAATCAGCAGAGCAGGGTTTAAATTTGGCACCAATAATGCTGATGGGTCGCGGCCGGCGACCGCGACCAATCAGCAGAGCGTTGTTTAAATTTGGCACAAAAAACGCAGATTGGTCGAGGCCGGTGGTTGCGACCAATCAGCAGAGTGAGGTTTAAATTTGGCGCCAATACTGCTGACTGGTCACGGCCGACAACCGCGACCAATCAGCAGAGCGGTGTTTAAATTTTGCGCCAATACTGCTGATTGATCTCGGCCAGCGACCGCGATCAATCAGCAGAGCGTTGCTTAAATTTGGCGCCAATCTCGTTGATTGGTCGCGGCTGGAGTCCGCAACCAATCAGCAGAGCATTGTTTAAACTTGGCGCCAATCTCGCTGATTGGACGCGTCCGGCGTCCGCGTCCAATCAGCACAGCAGTATTTAAATGTGGCACCCAAATCGGTGATTGGTTGCGGGCAGCGGCCGTGACCAATCAGCAGAGCGGTGTTTAACTTTAGCGCCAAGATCACTGATTGGTCGAGTGTGGAGAGCGCGACCAATCAGCGAATCGTATTGGTGAGGAGCGGGGAGCGGAATCGTATTAGTGAGGACCGGGGAGCGCCGCTGCCTGTGCGGCTACTTCCGCTGCGAGAACCCGGGACATGAGCGGGCGCTCGGAGCAGAAGTATCCCGACCCGCAGCGCCGCTCCCCGGTCCTCCCTTCACACCCTAGCCGCTGATGTCCCCACAGTATCCGCATGGTGTTACAAAGGTCCGGACATTTGTGTTAAAAATCGCTGATTGGTCGCTGGCGCTGCTCGCGACCAATCACCGATTTGGGCGCCAAATTTAAATATCGGCCGCGACCAATCACCGATCTTGGCTCCACATTTAAACACCGCTGTGCTGATTGGTCGCCGACGCTGGGCGCGACCAATCACCGATTTTGGCGCCACATTTAAATTTAAATAGCGGCTGCAACCAATTGGATGTCAGCGCCGCTCCCCGGTCCTCCCTTCACACCCTAGCCGCATGGATGTCAGCGCCGCTGTCTGTGCGGATAGTTCCGCTGCAAGAACCCGGGACATGAGCGGGCGCTCGCAGCAGAAGTGTCCCGACCCGCAGCGCCGCTCCCCGGTCCTCCCTTCACACCCTAGCCGCTGATGTCCCCACAGTATCCGCATGGTGTTACAAAGGTCCGGACTTTTGTGTTAAAAATCGCTGATTGGTCGTTGGCGCTGGCCGCGACCAATCACCGATCTTGGCGGCAAATTCAAACACCTCTGTGCTGATTGGTCGCCGATGCTGTGCGCGACCAATCACCGATTTTGGCGGCACATTTAAATAGCGTCCGCGACCAATCAGTACAGCGGTGTTTAAATGTGGAGCCAAGATCGGTGATTGGTCGCGGCCGATATTTAAATTTGGCGCCCAAATCGGTGATTGGTCGCGGGCAGCGCCAGCGACCAATCAGCGATTTTTAACACAAATGTCCAGACCTTTGTAACACCATGCGGATACTGTGGGGACATCAGCGGCTAGGGTGTGAAGGGAGGACCGGGGAGCGGCGCTGCGGGTCGGGATACTTCTGCTCCGAGCGCCCGCTCATGTCCCGGGTTCTCGGAGCGGAAGTATCCGCACAGGCAGCGGCGCTGACATCCATGCGGCTAGGGCGTGAAGGGAGGACCGGGGAGCGGTGCTGACATCCAATTGGTCACGGCCGCTATTTAAATGTGCCGCACAAATCGGTGATTGGTCGCCGACTTGGCCCGCGACCAATCACTGATCTTGCGGCCAAAGTTAAACAGTACTGTGCTGATTGGTCGCGGACGCTGCCCGCGACCAATCACCGATTTGGGCGCCAAATTTAAATATCGGCCGCGACCAATCACCGATCTTGGCTCCACATTTAAACACCGCTGTGCTGATTGGTCGCCGACGCTGGGCACGACCAATCACCGATTTTGGCGCCACATTTAAATAGCGTCCGCGACCAATCCGCACAGCGGTGTGGAGCCAAGATCGGTGATTTGTCGCGGCCGATATTTGAATGTGGCGCCCAAATCGGTGATTGGTCGCGGGCAGCATCCGCGACCAATCAGCACCGTAGTGTTTAACTTTTGCGGCAAGATCCGTGATTGGTCGTGGGACAAGACCGCGACCAATCACCGATTTGTGCGGCACTTTTAAATAGCGTCCGCGACCAATTGGATGTCAGCGCCGCTCCCCCGTCCTCCCTTCACACCATAGCCGCATGGATGTCAGCGGCGCTGCCTGTGCGGATAGTTCCGCTCCGATAACCCGGGACATGAGCGGGCGCTGGCAGAAGAAGTATCCCGACCCGCAGCGCCGCTCCCCGGTCCTCCCTTCACACCCTAGCCGCTGATGTCCCCACAGTATCCGCATGGTGTTACAAAGGTCCGGACATTTGTGTTAAAAATCGCTGATTGGTCGCTGGCACTGCCCGCGACCAATCACCGATTTGGGCGCCAAATTTAAATATCGGCCGCGACCAATCACCGATCTTGGCTCCACATTTAAACACCGCTGTGGTGATTGGTCGCGGCCGATATTTAAATTTGGCGCCCAAATCGGTGATTGGTCGCGGGCAGCGTCGGCGACCAATCAGCACAGCGGTGTTTAAGTTTTGCGCTAAGATCAGTGATTGGTCGGGTCCGAAGACCCCGACCAATCATCGAATCGTCTTGGTGAGGACCGGGGAGCGGCGCTGCCTGTGCGGCTACTTACGCTGCGAGAACCCGGGACATCGCGGGCGCTCGCAGCAGAAGTATCCCGACCCGCAGCGCTGGTCCCCGGTCCTCCCTTCCGCATGGAGGTCAGCGGCGCCGGCGGTCCTTCCGCTGCTACCGGCCTGGAGATGAGCGCCTCGCGACGCTCATCTCCCGGCTGCATCTCCTTCCCGCAGATGGGTCCGGCGGTCGGGTTCCTTCTGCTGTTGCCGGCCGGGAGATGAGCGCCTCGCGGCACTCATCTCCCGGCTGCATCGCCGCTCAGCTCCATCCCGCAGATGAGCCGCTAACGGCCGCCATCTTTTTTTAGAAATCCCCCGGCGCTGATTGGCCGCTGCCGGACCAATGAGCGACGCGGGATTTCCTGGACAGACAGACACACCGACAGACACACAGACAGACAGACAGACAGACAGACGGGATAAGACGATTATATATATAGATATACACTGCACAGTACCACTTCTCTTGTCCTGTATAGTGGGTGTAATTCTCAGTATCTGTATTATTCTGTATATATACACTGCACAGTACCACTTCTCTTGTCCTGTATAGTGGGTGTAATTCTCAGTATCTGTATTATTCTGTATATATACACTGCACAGTACCACTTCTCCTGTCCTGTATACTGAGTGTCATTCTCAGTATCTGTATTATTCTGTATATATACTCTGCATAGTACTACTTCTCTTGTCCTGTATACTGGGTGTCATTCTCAGTATCTGTATTATTCTGTATATATACTCTGCATAGTACTACTTCTCTTGTCCTGTATACTGGGTGTAATTCTCAGTATCTGTATTATTCTGTATATATACACTGCACAGTACCACTTCTCCTGTCCTGTATACTGGGTGTAATTCTCAGTATCTGTATTATTCTGTATATATACACTGCACAGTACCACTTCTCCTGTCCTGTATACTGAGTGTCATTCTCAGTATCTGTATTATTCTGTATATATACACTGCACAGTACCACTTCTCCTGTCCTGTATACTGGGTGTCATTCTCAGTATCTGTATTATTCTGTATATATACACTGCACAGTACCACTTCTCCTGTCCTGTATACTGGGTGTAATTCTCAGTATCTGTATTATTCTGTATATATACTCTGCACAGTACTACTTCTCCTGTCCTGTATACTGGGTGTAATTCTCAGTATCTGTATTATTCTGTATATATACTCTGCACAGTACCACTTCTCCTGTCCTGTATACTGGGTGTAATTCTCAGTATCTGTATTATTCTGTATATATACTCTGCACAGTACTACTTCTCCTGTCCTGTATACTGGGTGTCATTCTCAGTATCTGTATTATTCTGTATATATACTCTGCACAGTACTACTTCTCTTGTCCTGTATGCTGGGTGTAATTCTCAGTATCTGTATTATTCTGTATATATACACTGCACAGTACCACTTCTCTTGTCCTGTATACTGGGTGTCATTCTCAGTATCTGTATTATTCTGTATATATACTCTGCACAGTACTACTTCTCTTGTCCTGTATGCTGGGTGTAATTTTCAGTATCTGTATTATTCTGTATATATACTCTGCACAGTACTACTTCTCTTGTCCTGTATACTGGGTGTCATTCTCAGTATCTGTATTATTCTGTATATATACACTGCACAGTGCCACTTCTCTTGTCCTGTATACTGGGTGTCATTCTCAGTATCTGTATTATTCTGTATATATACACTGCACAGTGCCACTTCTCTTGTCCTGTATACTGGGTGTAATTCTCAGTATCTGTATTATTCTGTATATATACACTGCACAGTACCACTTCTCTTGTCCTGTATAGTGGATGTAATTCTCAGTATCTGTATTATTCTGTATATATACACTGCACAGTACCACTTCTCTTGTCCTGTTTACTGGGTGTCATTCTCAGTATCTGTATTATTCTGTATATATACACTGCACAGTACCACTTCTCCTGTCCTGTATACTGGGTGTCATTCTCAGTATCTGTATTATTCTGTATATATACACTGCACAGTATCACTTCTCCTGTCCTGTATACTGGGTGTCATTCTCAGTATCTGTATTATTCTGTATATATACACTGCACAGTACCACTTCTCCTGTCCTGTATACTGGGTGTCATTCTCAGTATCTGTATTATTCTGTATATATACACTGCACAGTACCACTTCTCCTGTCCTGTATACTGGGTGTAATTCTCAGTATCTGTATTATTCTGTATATATACTCTGCACAGTACTACTTCTCCTGTCCTGTATGCTGGGTGTCATTCTCAGTATCTGTATTATTCTGTATATATACACTGCACAGTGCCACTTCTCTTGTCCTGTATACTGGGTGTCATTCTCAGTATCTGTATTATTCTGTATATATACTCTGCACAGTACTACTTCTCTTGTCCTGTATGCTGGGTGTAATTCTCAGTATCTGTATTATTCTGTATATATACACTGCACAGTACCACTTCTCTTGTCCTGTATACTGGGTGTCATTCTCAGTATCTGTATTATTCTGTATATATACACTGCACAGTACCACTTCTCCTGTCCTGAATCGTGGATGTAATTCTCAGTATTTGTATTATTCTGTATATATACACTGCACAGTACCACTTCTCCTGTCCTGAATCGTGGATGTAATTCTCAGTATTTGTATTATTCTGTATATATACACTGCACAGTACCACTTCTCTTGTCCTGTATACTGGGTGTAATTCTCAGTATCTGTATTATTCTGTATATATACACTGCACAGTGCCACTTCTCTTGTCCTGTATACTGGGTGTCATTCTCAGTATCTGTATTATTCTGTATATATACACTGCAAAGTGCCACTTCTCTTGTCCTGTATACTGGGTGTCATTCTCAGTATCTGTATTATTCTGTATATATACTCTGCACAGTACTACTTCTCTTGTCCTGTATACTGGGTGTCATTCTCAGTATCTGTATTATTCTGTATATATACTCTGCACAGTACTACTTCTCTTGTCCTGTATACTGGGTGTCATTCTCAGTATCTGTATTATTCTGTATATATACACTGCACAGTACCACTTCTCTTGTCCTGTATACTGGGTGTAATTCTCAGTATCTTGTAATGCAGCAGCTTGCTAGCATTACTGTAAATGGTCCAGGATGTGTTTTACCTGACCATGTACCTTCCCCTTTAACTGACTGGTCACATGACTGTGACATCACACAGGTCCTGTATGCACAGTAAAGGTCTGTACACATGACTGGGACAGCACACAGGACCTATACACACAGCTGACTGATCACATGACTGTGACATCAGCAAGGTCCTGTCAGTATGGGTGTATGTGTGCACAGGATATATAAACCCCGGTAATTGGAGACAGGTGTGTTCGGTGTGAGGCGTGAGGCCTGTGCTCCGTGTGTGTGTGGGACACCGTTTGTGAGAGGCCTAGTGAGGCCGAGTGAAGCCTGGCAGCCTGAAAGGCAAAGACTGGATCCTGTGCGGATGCTAGTGGCCTTGGAAGGCAGCGGCTTTGGAGTGAAGCCTGGTACCTGAAAGGTCGAGCCTGGATCCTGTGTGGATGTCAGTGGCCTTTGAGGGAATGACGGCTGGAGACCCCTACCTGGGAAGCCGCAAAGCCACAGTGGTGGCGGATTATTGAGGAAGAGTCCTGAAAGGCAGAGCCTGGATCCTGTGTGGATGTCAGTGGCCTTTGAGGGAACGACGGCTGGAGACCCCTACCTGGGAAGCCGCAAAGCCACAGTGGTGGCGGATTATTGAGGAAGAGTCCTGAAAGGCAGAGCCTGGATCCTGTGTGGATGTCAGTGGCCTTTGAGGGAACGAGGGCTGGAGACCCCCACCCGGGAAGCCGCAAAGCCACAGTGGTGGCGGATTATTGAGGAAGAGTCCTGAAAGGCAGAGCCTGGATCCTGTGTGGATGTCAGTGGCCTTTGAGGGAACGAGGGCTGGAGACCCCTACCTGGGAAGCCGCAAAGCCACAGTGGTGGCGGATTAAAATGGACTGCAGCAACTAAACCCGGCAAAGGTAATACACTTTGTTACATGGACTGTGTTATGGTCATTGATAATTTATTACCTTGCCGTAGGCTGTAACCTGGAGCAAGTGGGCCTGTGTGCCACTTGTCTCATGAATGTTGTAGATATGTGTGTCGGCGTGCCACGGAGTTGGACCTGGTGAACTGTGGCTTATGATGTAATAAACTGCAACATTGTGAGAAAAACGTAAAGACATTGCACGTGTGCATTGATTGACGCAGCGAAGCGAGTAACCCCCAGTATGATGACTAGCGCTGCCTTACAATCTGTATTATTCTGTATATTATACTGGGTGTCATTCTCAGTATCTGTATTATTCTGTATATATACACTGCACAGTACCACTTCTCTTGTCCTGTATACTGGGTGTCATTCTCAGTATCTGTATTATTCTGTGTATATATACACTGCACAGTGCCACTTCTCTTGTCCTGTATACTGGGTGTCATTCTCAGTATCTGTATTATTCTGTATATATACACTGCACAGTACCACTTCTCTTGTCCTGTATACTGGGTGTAATTCTCAGTATCTGTATTATTCTGTATATTACACTGGGTGTAATTCTCAGTATCTGTATTATTCTGTATATATACACTGCACAGTGCCACTTCTCTTGTCCTGTATACTGGGTGTAATTCTCACTATCTGTATTATTCTGTATATATACACTGCACAGTACCACTTCTCTTGTCCTGTATACTGGGTGTAATTCTCAGTATCTCTATTATTCTGTATATTACACTGGGTGTAATTCTCAGTATCTGTATTATTCTGTATATATACACTGCACAGTACCACTTCTCTTGTCCTGTATACTGGGTGTCATTCTCAGTATCTCTATTATTCTGTATATATACACTGCACAGTACCACTTCTCTTGTCCTGTATACTGGGTGTAATTCTCAGTATCTGTATTATTCTGTATATTACACTGCACAGTACCACTTCTCTTGTCCTGTATACTGGGTGTAATTCTCAGTATCTGTATTATTCTGTATATATACACTGCACAGTACCACTTCTCTTGTCCTGTATACTGGGTGTAATTCTCACTATCTGTATTATTCTGTATATTACACTGGGTGTAATGCTCAGTATCTGTATTATTCTGTATATATACACTGCACAGTACCACTTCTCCTGTCCTGTATACTGGGTGTCATTCTCACTATCTGTATTATTCTGTATATATACACTGCACAGTACCACTTCTCCTGCCCTGTATACTGGGTGTCATTCTCACTATCTGTATTATTCTGTATATATACACTGCACAGTACCACTTCTCCTGCCCTGTATACTGGGTGTCATTCTCACTATCTGTATTATTCTGTATATATACACTGCACAGTACCACTTCTCCTGCCCTGTATACTGGGTGTCATTCTCACTATCTGTATTATTCTGTATATATACACTGCACAGTGCCACTTCTCTTGTCCTGTATACTGGGTGTCATTCTCAGTATCTGTATTATTCTGTATATATACTCTGCACAGTACTACTTCTCTTGTCCTGTATAGTGGATGTAATTCTCAGTATCTGTATTATTCTGTATATAAACACTGCACAGTACCACTTCTCCTGTCCTGAATCGTGGATGTAATTCTCAGTATCTGTATTATTCTGTATATATACACTGCACAGTACCACTTCTCCTGTCCTGTATGCTGGGTGTCATTCTCAGTATCTGTATTATTCTGTATATATACACTGCACAGTACCACTTCTCTTGTCCTGTATAGTGGATGTAATTCTCAGTATCTGTATTATTCTGTATATATACTCTGCACAGTACTACTTCTCTTGTCCTGTATAGTGGATGTAATTCTCAGTATCTGTATTATTCTGTATATAAACACTGCACAGTACCACTTCTCCTGTCCTGAATTGTGGATGTAATTCTCAGTATTTGCATTATTCTGTATATATACACTGCACAGTACCACTTCTCTTGTCCTGTATAGTGGATGTAATTCTCAGTATCTGTATTATTCTGTATATAAACACTGCACAGTACCACTTCTCCTGTCCTGAATCGTGGATGTAATTCTCAGTATCTGTATTATTCTGTATATATACACTGCACAGTGCCACTTCTCTTGTCCTGTATACTGGGTGTAATTCTCAGTATCTGTATTATTCTGTATATATACACTGCACAGTACCAGTTCTCCTGTCCTGTATACTGGGTGTAATTCTCAGTATCTGTATTATTCTGTATATATACACTGCACAGTACCACTTCTCTTGTCCTGTATACTGGGTGTAATTCTCAGTATCTGTATTATTCTGTATATTACACTGGGTGTCATTCTCAGTATCTGTATTATTCTGTATATATACACTGCACAGTACCACTTCTCTTGTCCTGTATACTGGGTGTCATTCTCAGTATCTGTATTATTCTGTATATATACGCTGCACAGTACCACTTCTCCTGTCCTGTATACTGGGTGTAATTCTCAGTATCTGTATTATTCTGTATATATACACTGCACAGTACCACTTCTCCTGTCCTGTATACTGGGTGTCATTCTCAGTATCTGTATTATTCTGTATATATACTCTGCACAGTACCACTTCTCTTGTCCTGTATACTGGGTGTCATTCTCAGTATCTGTATTATTCTGTATATATACACTGCACAGTACCACTTCTCTTGTCCTGTATACTGGGTGTCATTCTCAGTATCTGTATTATTCTGTATATATACACTGCACAGTACCACTTCTCTTGTCCTGTATACTGGGTGTCATTCTCAGTATCTGTATTATTCTGTATATATACACTGCACAGTACCACTTCTCCTGTCCTGTATACTGGGTGTCATTCTCAGTATCTGTATTATTCTGTATATATACGCTGCACAGTACCACTTCTCTTGTCCTGTATACTGGGTGTAATTCTCAGTATCTGTATTATTCTGTATATATACACTGCACAGTACCACTTCTCTTGTCCTGTATACTGGGTGTAATTCTCAGTATCTGTATTATTCTGTATATTACACTGGGTGTAATTCTCAGTATCTGTATTATTCTGTATATTACACTGGGTGTCATTCTCAGTATCTGTATTATTCTGTATATATACACTGCACAGTGCCACTTCTCTTGTCCTGTATACTGGGTGTAATTCTCACTATCTGTATTATTCTGTATATATACTCTGCACAGTACCACTTCTCCTGTTCTGCTGAAGAAGAGGTGGCATTGGCTTTGGGGAGGGTCAGTACTGATGGGTTTATTATTTTCTATGTCTACAATCCTATGGTTAAATAAAAATTAATCCTGAACAACTTGTTTAAAGGGGTTATCTGAAGGTTGGAAATTGTCCTCTATCATTGGGATATGGAATAATTTTCTGATTGCTGGGGGTCCAACAGCCGGGACCCCCACTGTTTCCGAGAACCAGGGATCTGAAGAGCTCTGGGTGAATGGAGCGGTAGTCGATCATTCGCATTGCAGCTCCATTCACACGTGGCTTAATAAACATCCCCTATAATGGAGTGGTGAGGGGCATGAACAAGAAAGCAAAATGTGCTGAACTTTTCATTGTGCCTCAATGGGATGAGGGGGGCGGTGATTTGGTATGTGGGCTGGTGGGGTTTGTGTGACAGGCGTGCTTTTTCATTTTTCATCCCATTCCAGCCCTGATCTCTATATATATATAATTAAAATTCTTTTAAAAGCAGAAGTGTTAATATGTATTTTTTATCGCTTAGCAGAATGCAGAGTGAAGTTTGATAGATATAAGAAAATCTCAATAAATATAGAAGTTGTTTTTTTTTTTTATTAAGGATAGGGTAGAAGGATAAGGGATGAACAAAATCAGGGACAGAATCAGTAGACAAAATCATAGTCAGGAAGAAATCCGGGTCAGATACCAGGTGATCAGTAAAAAAAGCCAAGTCAGGCGAGCAGTATGGATAGAGCGGAGCCTGGTGACAGAGGCATTACCGAAACAAGTCCGGGTAGAGGTGTTACAGTTAGAAGGCCACAGGTAGATGGTGAAGGTCCTTCTTTACAGGTCCAGCAGTGATGGTGGATCAGCTGTACTCCGCTAGATGCGGAGCTTTTCCGTCTTTTAGATGACACTTGGGCAACAGCGACAGCATGCAAATGCGCGAGCTGCCCTGGATAGTCCACGCCGGCAGGATGATAAGATCCGGCGGAAGATGGAACCTAAGAGAAGAGAAATACATACAATGTAAGTGATGGGACTCCATATTACATGATACTACTGTGCGGTCAGTGTGGCCGGCCGGACAGCAGAGGAATCTTATTCACACAGATGTCCGGGGTCATTGTCAGCCATCATACATGTGACAATCCCATCACTGACAGATGACATCTGCTCCCCATGACTTATTCTCATCACTAACATCACACAACATGGAGATGATTCTCACACTTACCTCGTCTCTTTTTCCCCTTTTTCCCATTTTCTGAGTTTTGTTGGTCTATACTCAGATTCATTTCAGATTTTCTTTCCTCTTCAGTTGTAAATTCTGATCAGAAAGTAAAAAAAACTCAGTAAAGAAATATTCTTATAGGATCTGCTTTGTGTACTGTATATAGAAGAATTGTTCTAGTCCTGTCCCCTATAGTCCTGATAATCTGGCATTGCATTATTATAGGACAGAATAAGTCCTATATACCGTTCATGACCTAATCTGAGGGGCATTAGATGTATCACTGATATGGAGCAGTAAGCGCCCTGTGTGCCGCCACGTGGTGCATCACTAATGAGCGATATTCTACTATAGGAGACGATGTCTTCTTATATTGAAGTGAGTTCCTGGATGCTAAAACGTATTTTACAGAATCCATGAAAACAATTCCTGGATAAAATTAAGGAAATAGAAATACAGTATGGGCCCATGGAAAATATAATTGGGATCCATGAAACCTGGACAACATAGGAGACCTAATACAGAAAAACCAAATATTTGAGCCTTGAAGGAATTGAGGGTAAACTGATTAAATTTGCTGATGACACAAAGCTAGGAGGGATAGCTAATACTAGAGAAGAGAGAGAGAGGATTCAAAAAGACCTAAATAAACTGGAGCAGTGGGCAGCAAACAACAGAATGTTTTTTAACAGGGAAAAATGCAAAGTACTACATCTGGGCAATAAAAATGAAAAAAGCATATACAGAATGGGAGGAATAGAGCTAAGCAACAGTACATGTGAAAAAGACTTAGGTATACTAATAGATCATAGACTGAACATGAGTCAACAGTGTGATGCAGCAGCAAAAAAGGCAAATACAATTCTGGGATGTATTAACAGAAGCATACAGTCTAGATCACGTGAAGTCATTATCGGTCTTTACTCCTCTTTGGTCAGACCTCATCTGGAATACTGTGTACAGTTTTGGGCACCACATTTTAAAAAAGACATAGACAAACTGGAGCAAGTTCAGAGAAGAGCGACCAGAATGGTGACTGGTCTGCAAACCATGTCCTATGAGGAACGGTTGCAGGATTTGGGAATGTTTAGCTTGCAAAAAAGAAGACTGAGAGGAGACTTAATAGCTGTCTACAAATATGTCAAGGGCTGTCACATTGTAGAAGGATCATCTTTATTCTCATTTGCACAAGGAAAGACTAGAAGCAATGAGATGAAACTAAATGGGAGGAGACACAGATTAGATATTAGAAAAAACTTTCTGACAGTTAGGGTGATTAATGAGTGGAACAGGCTGCCACGAGAGGTGGTGAGTTCCCCTTCAATGGACGTCTTCAAACAGAGGCTGGACAGACATCTGTCTGAGATGATCTAGTGAATCCTGCTTTGAGCAGGGGGTTGGACCAGATGACCCAGGAGGTCCCTTCCAACTCTACCATTCTATGATTCACCTTTTGATGCTGTACATACATACCTGATGATGGGGACGAGGAGGGCAAGCTGTTTATAGCATTGTCGCTATCAGATTCAGAAAACGATTCTTTCTGCCTGTCAGGAAGAATCAGGGGGTCGGACCAGAAGACCCAGGAGGTAACTTCCAACTCTCCCATTCTATGATTTAAGAAAAAACATGTAAATCACAAGTCAATGCAGAATAAAAGGGGTGGTCTCACTAGAAGAACACCGACTAGAGGGCCTAATAGGACATATGACAGTCATAGTGAGGAAGGTTTTATGCTCCAATCTACCTTCTATGGATCAGAGCGAAAAACAACTAGCAATAATGGCTGGCATGTAATACTACATCTCTCCTACAGTATGGGCAGCTCTAATACGCGTGAATGGCTGCAATTATGGGCTATTATCACCAACGGTTTCTGAAGCCAAAAGCACAATGACCGCTAATCATTGAGGCTGAATTTGATATTATGGTATTTATGTCCTATATTATATGTTGTGCATATATATCAGCCTGGAACTCCCATTAATGACCCCATAATCTACTCACATTTCTGAGATATTTGTATTGGTTGCTGGCGTACACTCTGGAGGAGACTTCTGGTCCTCATCATTCATCGTTCTGGTAGTGATGGTACAGAGCTAAACATGGACAAAAACAAGATATGAAATACTTTTTTTTACTTTTAGAGGTCTTTTTTGTTTCACATATTTTGGATTTATTGATCACATACGGTACTTACTTTAGAAAGCCTTTCAGAAGATGATGTAAAATTTTGGAAGTCAAGGTTCTCATTGTTCTCACTTGTACCCTCCTCATCCTCTGAGACCGAATGGTCTATTTCAGAGTGATCTACAAAAGTAATGAAGTATTATTAGAGGTTGTTAGTATAAAACAGGCGTCATTTATCACAATATTAGTGGGTACTGATTATTACATTTTATGGAAGACAAGACAAACAGCCGCTTAGTCTAGATGATGTCTTCTTCTACTTACCGATAAATAAGCTGTTGTCCACATCTGAGGCAAGCTGAGGAATGTACTCTGGCTTCTGACTTAGAAGGTTGTTAAAATCTAAGTCACTCAGGAATGGATGACTCTTGATCTCAAGTGATCCTCCTGGAAAAAGAACAAAACAAAAGTGATGTGGACATTGTCAGAGATTGCTTCACATCTGAACAGTTTACCTTAATCTGAATTAATGACATAACTGAGTCAACATGAAGGAAGAAGACTGAAAGTCATAGTGTGGAGAACTAGAAATGGACAATCTGATAGAGAAGTGTTGATCCTCAAGGACATGAGTGATAAGTGTGATAGGTGAATATTAATACTAATATGAATAGTATTATATCTCTTACCTGTCCCAAGTCTATCTGCAGGATTTGTTCTGAGCAGCTCAGTAATCAGGTTCTGTGCATTGGGAGTAGGAGCGGAATTACAATCCCAAATTATGTCACCTGTTATACAGAAAATAAAATCTCTTTACTGGACTGTAAGCTAAAGCAAAGTAAACACCTAAACCAATGTAACTGATCAAAGCAATGGTCGGATCATTCCACTTACCAATGACAATCCTGTCATAAAGCTCAGCTACAGAATCGCCATCAAATGGTACAGATCCCGTGAGAAATTTATGTAGGATTATCCCCATTGACCACCAGTCAACAGGTCTTCCATAGCCTTCTTTGAGGATGACCTCTGGGGCGATGTAATATGGGGTGCCACATAACTGGAAAACAACAGAAGATAGAGATGAAAATGATAAAATGGTTATTATAACACGTTCTCGCCATAAAAACACAATGACAAAAGATAAAATATCAATGGAAACGTTCTCTAGAAATGAAGAATGTAGAGAAGACACAATAGTGTGATGAGATTTGTAAAGAAAAAAAAACATATGCCAAAGGCAAGGTGAACAGATGGGGTATATTAGTTAACCAAATACCAAAGCAAAACAAAGAAAACCCCTTAAAATATAATCTTTAATAGCTACATTTAAAAGCACCCATATCAATATATGAAGACAAAATGCATAAAATGTACAATATATGGGTAGTGGGATAAACGTAGGATAATTGACATGCAGGCTTGCCCTAGAGATCCCAAATGGGCTGAGATCCCGCATGCCAGTGGAGGTTGACACCCTAGCTAATCGGTTTGGCGCCCCCCTCCACATCGGCACTCCCTCCGTGACCCTATCCACCCCTAGACAGACATACACATATACAGATAATGATGAAAGGCAGACAGTCATGTCGCTGCTAACATGCTGAATGAAAAAAAGGCAATATTCAATGTATCAATTATATGGAAACAGGGAAGCTGATATAATGTAGTTCCACTAGTACAGATAGGATATCAAATGCACCAAACTATACACAATTCAGTATGATATATAAACCATCATTCAGAAGCCTATTATAGATACATAAAGTACATTAGTGCTGGCAATTACGGGCAACAAGAACAATATTATAAAAGCACGTGTGCTCAATTAACGGTAAACATAGGAACATAAATATGTCCAAAGTAGTAACAAGTCACCTATATAATGACATTGAGCATGAAGATAATAGTCTAGGACAGACGGTACATATAGACAACCTCAAAATCCCCCTGGCTAATCTATAATCAGGACTGATCTACACAGGACACGTCCAAATGTTGGGACAGAGCATTATCCAGTGTGCGAATTACAAAAAAAGTTGCCAAAAAAGCATTTTAGTCAGCAGTAACCAGAGGACTTATCTGTAAATTGTCCCAACACGTTTCTCCCCCTCCTAATTTGGGGTTCATCAGGGGATCATATTAGGAGATAGCCACAATGAGTCTGGACAGACGCGGGAGATAAATACACCCCGATCGGAGAATACTGCTGCCGCCACATTTTATGGATTTTGTCTTTATATATTGATATGGGTGCTTTTAAATGTATCTATTAAAAGTTATATTTAAGGTCTTTCTTTGCTTTGGTCCTTGGAGATTTGTAAAGAACAAGCTAAATTCCTGTAAGTGTTACCCACCTCACGGTCCAGGAACTCCCTGGTGATGTCCTCCGCTAATTCCTTGTAGGTGTTGGTTTTTGGTATCATGACACCAACTTTTGAAATCCCAAAATCGGTAACTTTTATGTGTCCAGCAGATGTAATCAGGAGGCTGTGGAAGAGAAGATGGTTTTAGCCTCACAGACCGTATGATAATAAATGATAGCTTCCCCCCTTTATTATACTACGAGGGGCACTTACTTATCCGGCTTCAGGTCTCTGTGCACCACACCGTAGCTATGGAGGTATTCCACAGCAAGAACCGCTTCTCCAAAGTATAAGCGGGCCAAGGGGACAGATAGAGGACCCCTGGTGCTTAGGAGGGTCTCACAGTCGCCACCTATAGAAGAAAGGAAATATGACCGGTGAGTGGTTTATACAGCAGATCACCATGATGTATAATGGGAAGTAAGCGGAGACATTGGGATAGGAGAGAATATAAACAGATATAATGTATAGTGCACATAATATTAGTCTGAATCGATGGAGAAATGTCCTCCATGTAACTAATAACATAAAGTGATGTCACATCTCGTCTACAGCTGGAGATACTGACATGCTCAGTGCGGACTTACAGGGAGATCACACAGACTGTGGCGGACAGAGAAATCTCAGGGCCCCATAGCAAAAGTTCTAACTGCACGCCCCTTCAAAAAAAACCCTTACTGAAGTCAATCGATGTTCTCAACAGCAATACACCTTTTATAGCCATTTTAGCATATGATGCTCCCAAAAATGCCCCCACCCACAGACTGAGTTAGATATCCCCACAGTGAAATCTTAATCCAGTTTCACCTTACAGATATAATGTAGCACCTGTCTATAATGTCCCCACTCAGTATGAGGCCAGTCACAGCCCCCTACTCAGTATAATGGTGCCCACAGCCCCCCCTACTTAATATAATGGCCCCCATAGCCCCTCAGACAATATAATGGTCTCCACCACTGCCCACTCAGTATGATGGCCCCCAAAGCCAATCAAACAGAATTAGGATCCCCACACAGAATAAGGACCCCCACTGCACACCAGTCAATATGAGGACCCCCAGGGGGTGTAGGGGCATGTACAGTCACCAACTCAATATAGCGGCATTCACAGTCCCCTATAGCCCCTCACACGGCACACCATTCAGTATTATGGTACCCACAACCCTCAATTCTCAGTATTATGGCTTCCACCAATCTCGCAACTCAGTATTATGCCCCCACCAGCCCAACAACTAAGTATAATTGCTCTCACCAGCCCCACCACTCAGTATTATGGCCCTCAGCAGCCCCACCACTCAGTGTTATTGCCCCCAACAGTCCCTCCACTTAGTAGTAAGGCACACAATAGCCCCACTACTCAGTATTATGGCCCCCACCAGCCTCAACACTCAGTATTATGGCCCTCACCAGCCCCACCACTCATTGTTACGGCCCCTACCAGCCCCACCACTTAGTAGTAAGGCACCCACCACTCAGTACTACCACCTCCACCAGCCCCACCTCTCAGTATTATGGCCCCCACCAGTATCAACACTCAGTATTATCGCTCTCACCAACCCCACTACTCAGAATTATGGCCCTTATTAGCCCCACCACTCAGTGTTATGGCCCCCACCAGCCCCACCACTTAGTAGTAAGGCACCCACCAGCCCCACCATTCAGTACTATAGCCCCCACCAGCCCTACCTCTCAGTATTATGGCCCCCACCACTACTTAGTGTTATGGCCCCCACCAGCCTCACCATTTAGAATTATCGCCCTCACCAGCCTCACCACTCAGTATTATGGCCACAACCAGCCCTACTACTCAGCATATGGTCTCCACCTGCCCCATCACTCAGTGTTATGGCCCCCACCAGCCCCACCTGTGCAGTGTAAGTACTGAGACTCCACACTACAGATGCAATATTGTGACGACATCGAAGAACCTGCAGTACACGGAGTCTCGGACCCATCTGCGGAGGCTGAATGGTGGATTTAGGAACCTTTGGCTCCCTGATCCACCATTGTTTTCATCGGTATTCATATTCTGACAATGTGAATACCACTGAAATTGTGATGACAGGTGGTGGAATGGGGCCCAGTGCCGAGTGGTGCCAGGCCCGATCTGACTCACTGGCACCATAGCACTGCTGCACACAGATCAATGAATTTCCAAGCATCTTGGTAATAGAAAACCTACAGTAAACGCACTGTGAGGATGTAACTGTCCTAATTATCCTAATTATAAGAGCAGTGATAAGATGTAAGCAGACATGGGCTGAATATACTACAATATACATGTCCTACCTCCTACATACTCCATGACCACACACAGGTGAGATTTTGTTGGAAAGGAGCAGAGCATGGAGACCACGAAGGGACAATCAGCGAATGTTAGGATGTCCCTCTCCAGAAAGGCCAATGCCACTCTTTTTGGAGTGTTCAGGTTTCGCTTGAACATTTTCTTCAAAGCAAAGATCTGGTGTGAGTCTTTATGGTGCGCTAAGTAGACGGCACTGGAGAGAAAGAGAATCAATGGTTAGAATGAATCTTTACTACAAGAACATCTATAGAAGTCATTATATAATGTTTTGTACTAATGTTTAATGCTAGAAGTCTGTCCGTCACTGGAAATCCATGTCTAGAATTTGATAAAAGATCACTACATAGATCACCTATGGGAGGTGTCCACAATGCCACGTCCGCCGGAGCCCTCACCCAGGTCACATTACAGATGAGAGAATCTACTGAAATTATTCTTGGGCAGATTCACTACATTAGACCAGTAGATACGATTCAGTGCAAATAAAAGTTGGTCCAAATTAAAAGTGCTCCAATTGCCATAACATGACGTTAATTATGCTCCCGCATACCCCAAGACATAACAACATAATAAATGGAGGGGAGCGAAGGAGTTACAAAAAATGAAACCCATTATAGCCACTTGTCCTCTGTGCCAGTCTTTATTGCTGAGACCAGGGAGTAGACTCACATGGTCATGGTGGAGGTTGGGGGGTGCAGATGTCATTGATGAAAGTTCGTGTCACCCCCTCACTTGACCATGTGTTGCCAATTACTCTTATCAGTTCGCTAATGGATTCCGAAAAGAACAGACCGGTGCGGAGGATCGGGAAGCTCTGATGGGGGTGGCAGTGTAAGAACAGATGAGGGTCTAGGACAGGCAGGTGTAATATATTATTCTATTTTAATCCCTTTCCTTAATAGTTTGTTTTCCTACAGATCATATAATTTCCCTATGATAACACTGAAGGGAAGAGCACAGAGTCTGGAGCATTGTCATTGGGAACCTTGAGAAATGTGGAATATGCCAACAGAAAACTCACCCAAAACTTCCACTGCTGATCAGTTTGGATGTCCCATAGTCGCTCTTATGCGGCTGTCTTGACGGGGTCAATGATTTGATCACGCTCTATAAAAGAATAAGAAATTATATAAAGATATAGAAGCTGCTGGAAAAAAGCTCCAGATGCAAAAACGTCTCCCTTCTGTCATCTCCTCTTAGAATAGAGACATCCCATGGTTATATGGGGGACAATACTGGAGGTGTCATTCACACCCCATAATCTGGTGATACACCGACATCTCTCTCCATGATACTTACACCGTCAGATTCTTGGATCTCCGGGATCTCACAGATTCTACTGTCAGCATCCGCCAACACAGTTGTTTCTAAAAGAGTGAAAAAATGATGAAGAAATAAAATGTATTAGACGATATTAATCCTACATATATATTACAACAATATAACTCAGACATGACAAGATGTCTGTAAATGGGAATAATACTTATTATATAGGGATTCTAAATATGAGAACGTACGGAGCATCCATGAATAAACGTAATGGAAATGATGAAGGACCCCCCAATCATCACATGAATGAGGACCCCCCCACCCTCGCTGTACATGTGAGTGATGGTAAGAGAGCTGAAGCGTAGGAGCCATATGCAGATTATCCTGGAAGTGCACTGGGGGCGTGTCACAGTATGGATTTCTTCTTCCACGCCCCCAGTGCACTTCCATGCTGATTTGTATACGGCTTCTACATTAGATTTCCCTTGACTGAGACATTGGATTTCTGCAAAAAATTATTACAGAGAAATGGCCAGTACAGTCATTCCACAATATGCAAAAATGTGCTGACAGGTTCCCATTACACAGAATATACAGAGTAAATGTAAGATTATTCCCTGTTCTCTATAACATCTGGATATTTCTTGTAGGAGGTCGGGTGATCGGCTTACCTGTAGTCAGATCGCTGTTCAGTCCCGGGATTAGATTTTGCTCGTCTTTGGTGTCGCCTTCTGCTGTTTCCTGGTAGATATAATATATATAATTAACATGTGGAACCTTACACTAAATCGTCACATAGATAAATCAGGAAGGACTAAACCTGCATTTACAGATGCAGCCAATTGTAACTGTACAAATCAGACGTGTGCTAGAGAAGATGACGGCTCCTTACCAGGCGTTCCAATGAGCGGGCCGGACGCTCCAGTACACACAGGACTTTTTCGGCCAGGTCTTTAATAAAAGCCAAATCTCCATATTGAGATCTTTCTTCAGCCTACAAAGAGGAAAAGAAACAAAAAGGAAAATTTTGAGATGAGAAAGGTCACAATGGAGGAGGCCGCCATTGTATGTGACATTTGCTCCTCTCTGCAGATACAATAACTCTGGGGACTCATCGTGTTTTATATTGGAGGAAAGAAACTTCTATCCCACCATTATCTATAATATAACCAGGGATGGGTCCTTCTTTCAGAAGCCTCTATAGACTGCGCAAGCGCACTGTACCTGCACAATGTGGCCGCAGACAGAAGAACACATCCAGACCGGGAGGAGGACGGGGATGGAGGAGGAGTGTGGTGCCAGAAATAGAGGTATGCGTCATTTCATCATGGCTATGGGGGGTCTCCTGCTAAAAGTGGGGAGGCTATGGAGGCAGTGGTGTACCGCCAATGGCGGCAGGCCACGCCACTGCTATGGGGCCCGTGAGCCGGGGGGGGGGGCCCATAGCAGTCGCCTGCACCGTGTATGCCCCGCATCGGGGCCCTTGCAACAGGCTCCGCTCCCAGGCCCGGTGTTAGCACCCGGGCAAGTGCCAGGTCCCTGAGCAGGCAGGGGGCCCCACTCCGCTCAGGGCCCCGGCACAATACTTACCTCTCCCCGTGCCTCCGCAGCTCCGGTGTCTTCCGCGTCCTGTGCTGTGACGTCTCAGGTTAGAGGGTGGGATGACGTCTTTCCACCACACCCTCTGCTGAGCAGTCACAGTGCAGAGCGGGAAGACAGCGACGCTGAGGAGTCCGGAGCAGAGCAGCGGCAGCAGGTGAGGTGAGTATGTCATTTTTTTTTTTTTTTAATGTATGGAGGCCTGGGGCCCATACACTATATAAGGGCTCGTACACTGTATGGAGGACTATATGGGGGCCCATACACTGTGTGGAGGACTATATGAGGGGCAGTATACTGTATGGATGACTATATGGGGGCCAGTATTCTGTAGGGAGGACTATATGGGGGCCAGTATTCTGTAGGGAGGACTATATGGGGGCCCATACACTGTGTGGAGGACTATATGAGGGCCAGTATACTGTATTGAGGACTATATGGGACTATATGGGGGCCAGTACACTGTATGGAGGACTATATGGGGGCCAGTATTCTGTAGGGAGGACTATATGGGGGCCCATACACTGTGTGGAGGACTATATGAGGGCCAGTATACTGTATTGAGGACTATATGGGACTATATGGGGGCCAGTACACTGTATGGAGGACTATATGGGGGCCAGTATTCTGTAGGGAGGACTATATGGGGGCCCATACACTGTGTGGAGGACTATATGAGGGCCAGTATACTGTATTGAGGACTATATGGGACTATATGGGGGCCAGTACACTGTATGGAGGACTATATGGGGGCCAGTATTCTCTATGGGGGCCAGTATACTGTATGGAGGACTATATGGGGCCAGTATTCTCTATAGAGGACTATAAGGAGGCCGGTATACTATATGGAGGACTATATGGGGGCCAGTACACTGTATGGAGGACTATATGCAGGCCAGTATACTGTATGGAGAGGACTATATGGGGGCCAGTATTCTGTATGAAGAATGTCTTATACTGTGTGGAGGACCATAGGGAGTGCATTATACTGTGTGGAGGACCATAGGGAGTGCATTATACTGTGTGGAGGACCATAGGGAGTGCATTATACTGTGTGGAGGACCATTGGGAGTGCATTATACTGCGTGGAGGACCATAGGGAGTGCATTATACTGTGTGGAGGACCATGGGGAGTGCATTATACAGTGTGGAGGACCATGGCGAGTGCATTATACTGTGTGGAGGACCATGGCGAGTGCATTATACTGTGTGGAGTACCATGGAGAGTGCATTATACTGTGTGGAGAGGTGTGGGGCCATTATACTACATGGAGGGCTGTGTGGGGGTCACAGTTGGGGGATCATACTGTGTTGGAGTCACCATACTTTGCCTTGAGAGTTGAGGTGGGGTACGGTAGAGTCATTATACTGTGCATGTGGAGGAATTCACCATGGGGGTAACATACTGTGTTTAGGTGGGGCACTGTTGTTGGCATCATACCTTATGGGGAAATAAAAGAGGAATCTAGGACTTCAGCAGGAGAAAAATTACTGTGTAAAGGCTGGAAAGTTATGAGATATGCTCTTCCTTGACCCCCGACAATTTTCACTTTTTTGGAGGGGCTCCATTTAGCGCTTCTGCTATGGGGCCCCATGATTCCTATGTACGCCTCTGTATGGAGGTCTCCTGCTGGACGTGGGGAGGCAATGGGGGTCTCCTGCTGGACGTGGGGAGGCTATGGGGGTCTCCTGCTGGATGTGCGGAGGCTATGGGGGTCTCCTGATGGACATGCAGAGGCTATGGGGGTCTCCTGCTGGACATGCAGAGGCTATAGGGGTCTCCTGCTGGACGTGAGGAGGCTATGGCGGTCTCCTGCTGGACATACGGAGGCTATGAGGGTCTCCTGCTGGACATGCGGAGGCTATGGGGGTCTCCTGCTGGACGTGCGGAGGCTATGGGGGTCTCCTGCTGGACGTGCAGAGGCTATGGGGGTCTCCTGCAGGACGTGCGGAGGCTATGGGGGTCTCCTGCTGGACGTAGGGAGGCCATGGGGGTCTCCTGCTCGATGCGTTGAGGCTATGAGGGTCTCCTGCTGGATGTGGGGTGGTTATGGGGGTCTCTTGCTGGACATGGGGAGTCTATGGGAGTCTCCTGCTGGACGTGCAGAGGCTATGGGGGTTTCCTGCTGGACGTGGGGAGGCTATGGGGGTCTCCTGCTGGACGTGGGGAGGCTTTGAGGGTCTCCTGCTGGACCGGGGAAGGCTATGGGGGTCTCCTGCTAGACGTGCGAATGCTATGGGGGTCTTCTGCTGGACGTGGGGAGGCTATCGGGGTCTCTTGCTGGACATGCGGATGCTAAGGGGGTCTCCTGCTGGAGGGGTGGAGGCTATGGAGGTCTCCTGCTGGACGTGGGGAGTCTATGGGGATCTGCTGCTGGACGTGCAGAGGCTATGGGGTCTCCTGCTGGACGTGGGGAGGCTATAGGAGTCTCCTACTGGATGTTGGGAGGCTATGGGGGTCTCCTGCTGGACATGAGGAGTTTATGGGGTTCTACTGCTGTACATGGGGAGGTTATGCGGTACCTTGCTCAATGCATTGAGGCTATGGGGGTCTCCTGCTGGACGTGTGGAGGCTATGAGGGTCTCCTGCTGGACGTGAGAAGTCTATGGGAGTCTCCTGCTGGACGTGCAGAGGCTATGGGAGTCTCCTGCTGGACATGCAGAGGATATGGGGGTCTCCTGCTGGATGTGGGGAGGCTATGGGGGTCTCCTGCTGGATGTGCGGAGGATATAGGGGTCTCCTGCTGGACGTGTGGAGGCTATGGGGGTCTCCTGCTGGATGTATGGAGGCTATGGGGGTCTCCTGCTGGAGGTGGGGAGGCTATGCGGGTCTCCTGCTGGACATGCGTAGGCTATGGGGGTCTCCTGCTGGATGTATGGAGGCTATGGGGGTGTCCTGCTGGATGTGGGGAGGCTATGGGGGTCTCCTGCTGGATGTATGGAGGCTATGGGGGTCTCCTGCTGGATGTGGGGAGGCTATTGGGGTCTCCTGCTGGATGTGCGGAGGTTATGGGGGTCTCCTGCTGGATGTGTGGAGGCTATGGGGGTCTCCTGCTGGACGTGGGAAGGCTATGGGGGTCTACTGCTGGATGTGGGGAGGCTATGAGGGTCTCCTGCTGGACCAGGGGAGGCTATGGGGGTCTCCTGCTGGATGTGCGGAGGCTATGAGGTTCTCCTGCTGGACATGGGGAGGCTATGGGGTCTCCTGCTGGATGTGTGGAGGCTAAAGGGGTCTCCTTCTGGACGTGGGGAGGCTATGGGGTTCTCCTGCTGGACATGGGGAGGCTATGGGGGTCTCCTGCTCTATGCGTTGAGGCTATGAGGGTCTCCTGCTGGATGTGGGGAGGCTATGGGGGTCTCTTGCTGGATGTGGGGAGGTTATGAGGGTCTCCTGCTGGACCACGGGAGGCTATGGGGTCTCCTGCTAGACCTACGGAGGCTATGGGGGTTTCCTGATGGACGTGGGGAGGCTATAGGGGTCTCCTGCTCGATGCATTGAGGCTATGGGGGTCTCCTGCTGGATGTGTGGAGGCTCTGGGGGTCTCCTGATGGACGTGGGGAGGCTATGGGGGTCTCCTGCTGGATGTGGGGAGGCTATGAGGGTCTCCTGCTGGACCGGGGGAGACTATGGGGGTCTCCTGCTAGACGTGTGGAGGCTATAGGGGTCTCCTGCTGGACGTGGGTAGGTTATAGGGGTCTCCTGCTTTATGCATTGAGGCTATGGGGGTCTCCTGCTGGATGCAGGGAGGCTATGGGGGTCTTCTGCTGGATGTGGGGAGGCTATGGGGGTCTCCTGTTGGAGGTGGGGAGGTTATGGGGGTCTCCTGCTGGAGGTGGGGAGGTTATGGGGTTCTCCTGCTGGACATGGGGAGGGTATGGGGGTCTTCTGCTGGACGTGGGGAGACTATGGGGGGTCTCCTGTTGGAGGTGGGGAGGCTATGGGGGTCTCCTGCTGGACGTGTTTAGGCTATGGGGGTCTCCTGATGGACATGGGGAGGCTATGGGGGTCTCCTGCTGGACGTGGGGAGGCTATGAGGGTCTCCTGCTGGACCGGGGGAGACTATGGGGGTCTCCTGTTAGACGTGCGGAGGCTATAGGGGTCTCCTGCTGGACGTGGGGAGGTTATAGGGGTCTCCTGCTTGATGCATTGAGGCTATGGGGGTCTCCTGCTGGACGTAGGGAGGCTATGAGGGTCTCCTGCTGGATGTGGGGTGGCTATGGGGGTCTCTTGCTGGACGTGGGGAGTTTATGAGAGTCTCCTGCTGGACGTAGGGAGGCTATGGGGGTCTCCTGCTGGACGTAGGGAGGCTATGGGGGTCTTCTGCTGGACGTCGGGAGGCTATGGGGGTCTCCTGTTGGACGTGGGGGGGGCTATGGGGGTCTCCTGCTGGAGGTGGGGAGGTTATGGGGTTCTCCTGCTGGACGTGGGGAGGGTATGGGGGTCTCCTGCTGGACGTGGGGAGGCTATGGGGGTTTGCGTGTGCGCATACTACGCTATCCGGCTGCATTTTATTGAAGACACTCTATGTGTGAATTCGCAGACACAGTGTCTTTAAAAAAATGGTGCCGAAATTGTACCAATAAAAATGCTTGTCACTAGGGTGTAGAACGGGTTCAATAGCTAGTTATCTATATGGAGAAGTTTTGTGCGGAGCGTCCGCTATTTACCTGCTGTAGTAATGTCCTGATGTTATGAAGTAAATCCGTCACATACTCTGAGGTGAGATGACCTTGTTGGTGTTTGGTCAGGCAGTTCCTTACTAGCTGCACCACCAGCCGGTGAGTGAAGCTGAGAACGCCATCGGGTGGTAGAAGCACAATGTTAGGGCGATTGTTGATAAGAATACCCCATAGTGCTTGTACCTGAAAATTATCCAGAAAAAATCCGGCCATAGTGAGAAACTGTAAGTGCGCTCAGTAACTAGCTATGGAGCCAAAATGGCACCTGCTACCCTGTGTACATTGTAGAAGTAGTGACTGTGAGCTGTGATGTCATAATGGGCGAGCATCACCAGTGATGTCATGATGGAATCTTGTGATAGAATCTTCAAGAGGCGACTCTGCACAAACAGATGCTGCCGAGCAATGTGTACAGTGGAAACTCCATAGAATAAAATCCATCTCCATGTTATCATGACCGTTCTCTTTTATTTCCAGTTAGAACACAACCAGTATAAGGGTATGTTCACACGCTGCATTTTTGCAGCATTTTTTGTTCAACAAAAACCAAACTGGTGGCAGGAAAAACACTGAGTAAAATACGCACGTTTTTGCTGTGTTTTTAATTGTTTTTTTCCTCATTCATTTGAATTGGTGAAAAACGCTGCAACGGCCCTAAAAGGATTGACAAGCTGCAGAATACTAAAAACACTAGAAAAGAAACGCAGCATGTGAATGAGACTTCAGAAATCTCATACACTAAGCTCGTACTTTAAAGTGCCGCAGAAAAACAGCCAATTGTGAACACACCCAAAAGATATACTCCGTCATATGGGAAATAATGTGTAGGTTTATTCCTCATTTGTCTTTTTTTTCTCCATAGAACATTTTAGTTTACTATTAACAACTGTGACAAATATTGAAGGTATTGAAGAATTAATAAAAAGTGATAAATCGTTTACATCATTGTCATTGATCGTTGTGTCTTTATAAAGTTCAATCCTTTACCTTGTTGTGTTTAGGTCGCGAGATCGTGCAGCTGCAGGAGCGGTGAGCCGCTGTCAGAGTCGGCCAGACTCCCTATAAAGCCGGTTTCACACGTCCATATATTTCCAGTACCGGAAAGGAAAAAACGGTACCAGAGATATCCGTGTCCCGTGTGTCCCTGTTTGTCACACGTGTGGCAACAGTGTGCCGCATCAGGATCACACGTACCGGCACCTGGGAATTAGCGTTACATTTTAGTGGGTTTGATATGGTTATTTCTCCTAACATCCATCCACAGTTTTAGTAAAGTGCCGTGAGCAGCAGAAAGTGCACACAGTGTAAGATCCTCACCATGGTCCTCCACACAGTGTAAGACTCTCGCCATGGTCCTCCACACAGTATAAGACACTCGCCATGGTCCTCCACGCAGATTAATGCACTCCCTAAGGTCCTCCACACAGTATAATGCACTCCCTAAGGTCCTCCACACAGTATAATGAACTCCCTATGGTTCTCCACACAGTATAATGAACTCCCTATGGTTCTCCACACAGTATAATGAACTCCCTATGGTTCTCCACACAGTACATTGCACTCCCTATGGTCTTCCACTAAGTATAATGCACTCCCTATGGTCTTCCACACAGTATAATGCACTCCCTATGGTCATCCACACAGTATAACGTACTCCCTATGGTCCTCCACACAGTATAATGCACACCCTATGGTCCTCCACACAGTATAATGCACACCCCATGGTCCTCCACACAGTATAATGCACTCGCCATGGTCCTGCACACAGTATAATGCACTCGCCATGGTCCTGTACGCAGTATAGTGCAGCCCCCCAAAGGGTAAAATGCGGTCCCCCACCATAGGGTAAAATGCAGCCCCAGTCCTCCAGTATTATCAGGACATACTGATTTAAAAATAAATAAATAAATAAATACATACTTACCGCTCCTCGTTCCCCGCTGCTTCAGTCTCTGCAGCTGATCACCTCAGCAGCTGCCAGCTCCACTGTCTGACACAGCGTGGCGCGTCATCATGCTGCTGCGTCAGACGCAGAGGAGGAATGATGGGAGAGGGAGTGTCACATGATGCTCCCTCCTCCATCACTGCTTTCAACCAGGGCCGGCTCCAGGTTTTCGTGGGCCCTGGGCGAAAGGGTCTCAGTGGGCCCCTGTAACACTGTAAAATAATACTCTTTCTGTATTATTTTTTCCTACTGAGGACTTCGCAAAGTATCAATATCACAATATTCTTATAAACAAAATGTATCTATTTATTCTTGGATTGTCCATTAAATAGAATCAGATTGCAGCAGGTACATACAATAATTAGTTATAAAGTAATTGTCCATTTGTCCATAATTAGCTTAATTGTTGAGATTCACCCATCTTTCCTTGGATCCTGGCTGGTAAATCATGTCTTTATCCAGCACGTGTCCAGGCCTACATGTCAGATACGTCTCAGCATGAAGATTCTTCTTCTGTGTCTTGTGGGGTGGGAAGAACAAGAGAGTCCCCCCTTTCTGTACCATGGGCTTTTATAGCCAGTCGTATGGACACCTGTTCTACATATGGTAGTGAACCAAAAATACACACACAAATAGCGCATGTCAACTAGACACGATGGCTGAGGCATAGAACTCAGATTTAAGAAAAATGATTATCGATTATTAATTATTTAACATTCCCCTCTTTTTGAGGATAAAAAGGACTGAAAAATCCTCAAAAGAAGACAGGTTTATCATTAGGATAACAATCATTATTTCTTTCCTTCTTCCTTGGCAATATCATTACATTTCCATAATAATAATAATAATAATAATATCAATATCTGATTGTTGTTATATAATGATGTGAATTCATGTTATGGTAAGCCGTGACTAATATTCATTTAATATGTATAATTATACTTCCCTATATCTAAATTGAAGTAATCGCGGGTCCAATCGTCATCGTCTGATGTCATCGGGTCGTCATCTCGTCTTCTTCTTGGTTCTTTTATAACACAGTCTTTAGATGAAAACTCCTTTGAAATAAATGATAGCGTGTAGATATTGTACAGTCCATAATTGTATTCATCATTGTGCAGTCTATAAACTGTACTCTTTATTAGAAAGATCATGTGTGTCAGATGATAAGAAGACAAAGTCCATGGATGAAATGTAGCTTTAATATCTGTGCGATGTCACCTGGACTTACGTTGGATATTCTGGAATCTTCCGTGTCGTCCGCACTGGTCTCGTGTCACTTTTGGAACAGATGTGACGTCTTTGGTCAGTAAAGCAAGGGTTAACTTGACACTTCCCTGCTTTATATAGCCCCATAACCAGTACTCAGTCCTTTATATACAGGACACATATGCCAGGTATTACCTGTTCACCAGCTTTCATTGAAGCGTTGCAGGTGATAAGAAACCACTGGAACGTGATGAAACTTGAGCACAACCCAGTTCATATAGGATCATCGTCCTCTGCCGTCCCGGTGATCAGTGGTGTGAATTGTATCTGACACAGTCTATTATCACTCAGCATTCACACCTGTTACCTTCTGAGACTTCCGGATATCGGTTGCTTCTTCTTGTAACTTTTGAGAGTCTCTTTGATTTATAAAAATTAAAAGTCTTTATTAAGATAGAATTCATAATTGCGATGTCTTGATTGAAGTCTTCATTCCCTAATCTGATACCAAATCTGGCAACTTTCCTAACCTATAATATCACAGCGTACCATAGCAATCAATAATATCCATCTAATTATTATCAAAATATTAAAATAAATTATGTTTGGAATAATAAACAATAATAGATTGAATTACTATCAAGTTCTCCATGTGATAAAATATTTTTATGTCATAGGTGTAATTACCTTTTCCAACCCATAGGTGTCAGTGTGTTTTGAAACAAGTGTTTATATCTTTATTAAACCAATAATACCAAAGAATGTATACTGCTGAACTAAAATGAATAAATGTATGAATGAAAGAATTGGTGTGTTTACTCAGAAAATTGAAACATTTTTCTTATATTAATATAATTATATTTAATGAAGCAATATTCTTGTACTAGACATTACTTTATTAAATATTAATGTGTTTTCTCAATTGAGATACTGTACTGAAATAAAATCAAATGAGAATTAAAAATGAAAAATGGAAAAATAAGAAAATAAGTAAGAATAAAATTTTAAAAATGAAAAATAAAATTAAGAGTAAAAATAAGAATAAAAATAAAAATAAGGCCTTTAAATTTTAATGACAAATGCAGAGTAATTATATTCTCCATAAAAAAATACCCTTATATCTCCATTATCTGGATGATTTCATATTTGTCATAACCTTGTATCACCAAAAATTATTAAATTATGCAACTTTGCATGTAATACCCTTCTTAATTATACCATAGTACCTTATTAATATTTTACCTTTATTAAAATGTGTGGAAAATAAGTATTGATCACAAGTGATTATGTAATCAGGATCAAAAACACATTTTCCCCCTTAATACAAAAAAATATTATTTTATAAAATAATTTATATATCAGAACCAAATTAAAAATAGTTATTCTTCTATAAATATTTTGCATAAATTTCATATCGATGAGTAGCATAGATTTGTCTACAGAGAGGTGTGTACCTATTTAGGTAACCATTAAAAATAATATTATAGTTATTCAAGAATATTATCATGTGGAAAATTATTCTAAATGTAAATTTGCTTTGTAAACCATTTGATGTGTGGTTGCCCTTATCCACTATTAGTTAAATCAAGAAATAATAATTATTAAAGAAATATAGATATATATATATATATGTAGATAATACCTAATTATGTATTATAATTTCTCTGAATTAAATATATTTTTGTACCTTCACATAAACATTTTTTTTTCCAAACATACAAACATACGAGGCCTCTGTCACATCAATCACACTTAGCAGCTGCTGATTTACTCATCTGTCACCTTCACTCTGACATTCACAGATCTGTTCAACTCAAACATTCCACATATGAAGTTTTAGATATATATATATATTTAGCCCAAAATTGTAGTATCCCAATTTATTAATGCGCATTTAATATCTTAATATTTCTTTGAATATTCCCCAAGTAGAAGTATATATATAATATGAGAGTAAGTCACTGGAATTTCAGACACTTGAAAAAACTCTTGACTTAGATTCTTTTTTCACTGGCTGCCCGGTCTTAAGTTACATCAGCTGAAAATAGAATGAATGGGATCTATACTATTAGCTCAAAGTTCAAAGGCCGCAGCTGTCACACGTCATGCTGTAAAGCTACTTGTTATAAAATAAACACTTCATGCATAGAAAATATTAATTAATGTTACACATAAATCATGCAATTTTCAGCTTCCTGTGTGAATAAAGAAATAAATCCATTTTAGAGTTGTTTGATCAAATCCTGCTTTGGAATGAAAACTCTAAGGAAATATAAGAAAATAAAATTAAATATCAAATTAATACAGAAACAGCATTATTTAAATATCTTATGCATATATTGGTTGGTTCTAATGTAATTCAAAATATTGTTACTTAAATTTATATATGAAGTTCTAATTTATTAATTAATATATATATATTTTTATAAATATATATATAAATACAATTATACACAATCTCTACTTAGACAAGTGTATATATATATATATATATATATATATATATATATATATATACTATTAGAAACTATGTAACTACAATTTTACTGTATAAGATTATAAATAAATATTGAGACATTGTAACACTTCTATGCTACATTATCATTACAGTTTTTTCTTAGCCACTCCCTAAACCAAATCTTCTGTCTCTCTCAAATATCTCCAGGAACGCCCTATTTAGGAAAGACATTTTTCTATCCTTCAAAACCTCAGAGAACTGCCTGTCCTTCTGTTCACATTCCATGACGTCACTCTCAGCCGGTCGTCTCACCTGACTCTGTCCATCAGTTTCAGCCATTTTCCTTTCCAGGGAGAAGTCACAGCTTTGGATTTTTAACTCTTTCTGTGAAGAGATGGACCTTTGCACTCTCTGATATGGCTTATAACAGATATGAAATCTCCTGCGTATTTGATAGAGTTCACTATGGGGATGACTCAGTCTAGGAGAGTTTGATATTGGCTTTTGGTAAGATTTTACCTTTTCTGGTTTTACAAATTTAACTTGATTTATTTTCTTTTCACGATTCTCATGTTTCCTAACAAAATCCAGCAACTGCGCACATTCAAATAATGATTTTTTGTGATGCAATAACTTGGGAAACTGGATTTAGGAATTTGAATTTTTGTACAAAAGTTGTTATCATTTGTTGTACTTTTCCATTTTTGATGAGAGCTTTGTACAACCGTTCAAATATGGACATGAATGTATATGTACATTCCTTCCTACCAATCCTTAGTTTCTGCAGATCTTCTATGTTGGGAAAATCCTTTGTGACACAATAAATCAAATATCTTAACCTGTCCGAATCATTTTCCCATCCATTAGGAGAGTAACATCTGGACAATGTCACAGGAATCCATATTTTAAATAATTGATTCCTCTCCTCATTGGATAAATCAAACTTATCAGAGAAGCTCTCAAATGTCTCTGAATTTCTACAGGCATGGATTTTGACATCATATTTTGGCATGATTTTGTATAATTTCAGCAAATTTTTCCTCATTTTAATTTGCAGTTGAGCCTGGGTAATTCCTGAATTCTCTGATATTTTTAGTGGCTCTTGTACGTCCATTCCTCCTACGTCACTCACGTCTCCTCCCACATCACCTAGTATGTCGGTTTCTCGTATGTCAGTCATGTCTCCTCCCATGTCAGGTTTCTGTATGTCCGTCTCTTGGTCAGACCCAAGGTCACCTTCAGTTACAGACACGTGTCTTACTTCTTGTTCATTTTCCACATTACAGTCAGAATCAGTGTCACCATCTGACATTTCTTCTACACTATTGTCCTGCTTAGACCTCTCAAGTACAAAATTATGAAATACCTGAAAAAGATGTAGAATATTCCGCAATTTGTGTTTCTCTCCAGGGTCGGACTGCGGTGTCTGGGGCCCACAGGGGAAATTAACTCTAGGGGCCACCTACAGCCATATGCAAATATCTGTTATCCGCTCTCCCTGTTATAGTGGAGCATTGACTGGCGGCTCCTGCACATCTACTGGGCGACACTAACTGGGATGTACAACTACGTTAGTTTGCATTAAAGGGGTTCTTTGGTTAAAACAAGTTATCACCGATCCATGGGATCCACAGGATCGGTGATCACTTATTGATCGTTTGGGTCCGAACATTGGAAAACGCACCTATCGGAAGAATGGGGAAGTTTTATCCCTGACAGGACACTTATCACCATTTTAAAATGCAGCGACAGGTGGGACGTCTGACCACAGCCTCATTCGTTCTCTTGGGGGCTTCCAAAAAAGAGCAGCGCTCGCAGCCTCTAAGGGAATGAATGGATCAGTGGTCGAGTCGCACATGAGCTCCAGTCTAATGGGGAGAAAAGCTCCACATTCTACCAATCGGTGCAGGTCCCAGCAGTCAGACCCCCACCAATCAATATTATCACTTATCCTGTGGAGAGGTGATTACTTGTTTTCACCGGAGAACCCCTGTAAGTGCATCTCTGATGCTCTGCTCCAAGTATTTAATCTCTAAGGTCACGGCCCCACTATCAGTATTTGGTCAGTATTCGGTCAGTATTTTTTCTCAGGAGTGGGAGCCAAAACCAGATGAGGAACAATCAGAGAAAAGGTAGAATAGAAACAAGTCACCAATTCTGCATTTATCACCCACTCCTGGTTTTGGCAGCGACTCCTGAGAAAAAATGCTAACCAAATACTAATGGTGGGGCTGTGGCCTAATGGAAAAAAATATTTTCCTAGTTAATATCAGCAAGAACAAAATGACTGCCATACACAACACAGTCCACTATATCAACACCAATAATACCACATACAAAAGGGACAAATATCGCCACACCATGACTAGATCACATATTACCACCACATAGTGACCGAATAATACCACATACAAGGAATAAATACGGCCACACCATGACCAGACCACATATTACCACCCCAAAGTGACCAAATACTACAATACTGATCATGAATACAAACCACAATACTAACAACACTGTTATTACCACCAGCGACATTATACACAGGAGCTCTGTATATAGTGTCAGTGTACAGGTAATACAGGGATCACCAGTGACATTATACACAGGAGCTCTGTATATAGTGTCAGTGTACAGGTAATACAGTGATCACCAGTGACATTATACACTGGAGCTCTGTATATAGTGTACAGGTATTACAGTGGTCACCAGTGACATTATACTCAGGAGCTCTGTACATAGTGTATAGTGTACAGGTAATACAGTGATCACCAGTGACATTATACACAGGAGCTCTGTATATAGTGTACAAGGAATACAGTGGTCACCAGTGACATTATACACAGGAGCTCTGTATATAGTGTACAGGTAATACAGTGGTCACCAGTGACATTATACACAGGAGCTCTGTATATAGTGTACAGGTAATACAGTGGTCACCAGTGACATTATACACAGGAGCTCTGTACATAGTGTATAGTGTACAGGTAATACAGTGATCACCAGTGACATTATACACAGGAGCTCTGTATATAGTGCACAGGTAATACAGTGGTCACCAGTGACATTATACACAGGAGCTCTGTATATAGTGTACAGGTAATACAGTGGTCACCAGTGACATTATACACAGGAGCTCTGTATATAGTGTACAGGTAATACAGTAGTCACCAGTGACATTATACACAGGAGCTCTGTATATAGTGTATAGTGTACAGGTAATACAGGGATCACCAGTGACATTATACACAGGAGCTCTGTATATAGTGTCAGTGTACAGGTAATACAGTGATCACCAGTGACATTATACACTGGAGCTCTGTATATAGTGTACAGGTAATACAGTGGTCACCAGTGACATTATACACAGAAGCTCTGTATATAGTGTATACATAATACAGTGATCACCAGTGACATACACAGGAGTTCTGTATATACTATATACACACACGTGGTCAGAATTGTTGGTACCCCTCGTTTAATGAAAGAAAAACCCACAATGGTCACAGAAATAACTTGAATCTGACAAAAGTAATAATAAATTAAAAATCTATGAAAATGAACAAATGAAAGTCAGACATTGCTTTTCTGCTTCCACTGAATTTTTAAAAAAATTAAACTCATGAAATAGGCCTGGACAGAAATGATGGTACCCCTGAAAATAATGTGACAAAAGGGACATGTTAAATCAAGTTGTGTCCACAAATTAGCATCACAGGTGTCTACAATCTTGTAATCAGTCAGTGGGCCTGTATATAGGGCTACAGATACTCACTGTGTTGTTTGGTGACATGGTGTGTACCACACTCAACATGGACCAGAGGAAGCAAAGGAAAGAGTTGTTTCAGGAGATTAGAAAGAAAATTATAGAAAAGCATGTTAAAAGGTAAAGGTTATAAGACCATCTCCAAGCAGCTTGATGTTCCTGTGACTACAGGTGCACATATTATTCAGAAATTTAAGATCCATGGGACTGTAGCCAACCTCCCTGGACGTGGCCGCAGGAGGAAAATTGATGACAAATCAAAGAGACGGATAATATGAATGGTAACAAAAGAGTCCAGGAAAACTTCTAAAGAGATTAAAGGTGAACTTCAAGCTCAAGGAACATCAGTGTCAGATCGTACTATCCACTGTTGTTTGATCCAAAGTGAACTTCATGTAAGACGACCAAGGAGAACACCATTGTTGAAAAAAATAATAATAAAAAAGCCAGACTGGAATTTGCCAAACTACATGTTGACAAGCCACAAAGCTTCTGGGAGAATGTACTATGGACAGATGAGAAAAAAATGGAAGTTTTTGGCAAGGCACATCAGCTCTATGTTCACAGACCGAAAAATTAAGCATATCAAGAAAAGAACACTGTCCCTACTGTGAAACATGGGGGAGGCTGTTATGTTCTGGGGCTGCTTTGCTGCATCTGGTACAGGGTGTCTTGAATCTGTGCAGGGTACAATGAAATCTCAAGACTATCAAGGGATTCTAGAGAGAAATGTGCTGCCCAGTGTCAGAAAGCTTGGTCTCAGTCGCAGGTCATGGGTCTTGCAACAGGATAATGACCCAAAACACACAGCTAAAAACACCCAAGAATGGCTAAGAGGAAAACATTAGACTAT
Organism: Phyllobates terribilis; assembly: GCF_046119375.1. Taxonomy (NCBI): domain Eukaryota; kingdom Metazoa; phylum Chordata; class Amphibia; order Anura; family Dendrobatidae; genus Phyllobates; species Phyllobates terribilis. The sequence goes on along the minus strand of NW_027362938.1, from coordinate 2,245,234 downwards.
TCTGAAGTGGCCTTCTATGAGCCCTGACCTAAATCCTATGGAGCATCTTTGGAAAGAGCTGAAACATGCCATCTGGAAAAGGCAACCTTCAACCACGAGACAACTGGAGCAGTTTGCTCATGAGGAGTCGGCCAAAATAGCTGTGGAGAGGTGCAGAAGTCTCATTGACAGTTACAGGAATCCTTTGATTGCAGTGATTGCCTCAAAAGGTTCAACAAAATATTAAGTTAAGAGTACCATCATTTCTGTCCAGGCCTATTTCATGAGTTTAATTTTTTTTTAAATTCTGTGGAAGCAGGAAAGCAATGTCTGACTTTCATTTGTTCATTTTCAAAAATTTGTAATTTATCAGATTCAAGTTATTTCTGTGACCATTGTGGGTTTTTCTTTCATTAAACGAGGGGTACCAACAATTTTGACCACGTGTGTAGTGTAAGTGTACATGTAATACACTGACTCACCAGTGATGTCTCTAGGTGAAGTCCTTCATCTTCGCTTTTCTTCTTCATCTGGCACAGACGGCCATCACTTCTTCCAGCCAGGAATCATCTCTGCAGAAAATAACACACAGTTATCAATAACTGATCTCTTCTAGAGAATATTCCCACTTTTCCCCCCGACTTCTACACTACACCAGTTGAAGAAAAAAAGTAACATAGTGCCGTCCTGCACAGTAACAGGACCCCTCTTTTGTCCCATCCCATGGAAAACAATTTCCTAAAAAGTAAATTGTATTACAGAAGTAATAATGTAATAATAATAATTGGAATCTAAAGTAATAATGTTCCCCACTGGTCACCATTAATAAAGTATGTTCCTCAATCTTACCTTCCTGCGCTCCCGTGCGGTGTCCTCCTTCTCCTGAGTTGCGCGCCTCTTTCACAGCAGGCGCATGACGATGACGTCATACGCCGGACGGCGAAGGGAGACATGCAGCTTCAGCTGCTTCACTGGGACGTGTGCCGCGGTGGTTCAGGTAATGAACACTGCGTGCGCGCGTCCCTGCATACACTGTGCCTGCGCTTTTAAAGGGCCCGTGCCCCTTAAAACCGCAGGATTTTTTTTTTGTTCTCTTCTCCCCTTCTACTCTGCAGCAGGGGGCGGGGCCCACCGGGAAAATTTCCGGTATCCCGCCAGCCCAGACCGACCCTGTTTCTCTCTATATACCAATTTGGAAGTTAACTGTAAATTCTGCAATTCACATTCTTTGTATAAACTGAGCCACAAAACGTCTAAGTCATTTCCTACATTAACTTTGAAATTAATATTACTTTGTTTAGCAAAAGAAGAAATTATATCCATATTTTGCTTACCTTAAGATTCCTTAGCTTCTCTTTATCAGCACGTCCTGTCTTCAGTTCGTCTGATTCATTTCCTGTGTGATTCTGTTCCTTGTTAGAACCTCTGCTTCCTGTTAGTCCTCAGTCTGTAGGTCCTTTCTGCTTCTCGTGACAAATTAGAGAATTTACTGACACGTGAACAACAGCTGTTCAGCTAGTCAGGACTTTCCCCCCCTTTGTTCAAGGAAGAAATTCACTTACGAAAAATCAGGCTGGCTGGCTCACCATTGTTAAATAATACTTCTTTCTGTATTATTTTTCTCTACTGAGGACTTCGCAAAGTATCAATATCAAGATTTCCTTATAAAAAATGTATCTATTTATTCTTGGATTGTCCATTAAAAAATAATTGAAACTGAATATAAAATAGATGAAGTAGTTACAAAGAGATTCAATCATGAGTGTCCATCTTTCCTTGGATCCTGGCTGGTAAATCATGTCTTTGTCCAACACGTGTCCAGGCCTACATGTCAGCTGCTCCTCAGCATGAAGATCCTTCTTCTGTGTCTTGTGGGGTGGGAAGAGCAAGAGAGCCCCCCCTTTCTGTACCATGGGCTTTTATAGCCAGTCGTATGGCACACCTGTTCTACATATGGTAGTGAACACACAAATAGCGCATTTCAACTAGACACGATGGCTAATGCATAGAACTCAGATTTAAGAATAAAATGAATATCCATAATTAACTATTTAATAAGAGGTGACTAGATCAGAGTTGCTGTACTGAGATTCATATTTTGTGTGCACCATACAGTGCATAAGGACGTCCTCTGTACAGTAACTTCAGTCTAGTTGTCTAAGTACAGAGGTAACTAGATCAGAGTTGCTGTACTTAGATTCATAGTTTGTGTGCACCGTACTGTGTATAAGGACATCCTCTGTACAGTAACCTCCATCTAGATGTCTCAGTACAGAGGTGACTAGATGGGAGTTGCTGTAGTGAGATTCATAGTTTGTGTGCACCGTACGGTGTATAAGGACGTCCTCTGTACAGTAACTTCAGTCTAGATATCTCAGTACAGAGGTGACTAGATCAGGGCTGCTGTACTGAGATTCATAGTTTGTGTGCACCCTACTGTGTAGAAGGACGTCCTCTGTACAGTAACCTCAATCTAGATGTCTCAGTACAGAGGTGACTAGATCAGAGTTGCTGTAGTGAGATTCATAGTTTGTGTGCACCGTACTGTGTATAAGGACGTCCTCTGTACGGTAACTTCAGTCTAGTTGTCTCAGTACAGAGGTGACTAGATCAGAGTTGCTGCAGTAAGGTTCATGATCTCTGTGCACTGTACTGTGTATAAGGACGTCCTCTGTACAGTAACTTCAGTCTAGATATCTCAGTTCAGAGGTGACTAGATCAGAGTTTCTGTACTGAAATTCATAGTTTGTGTGCACCGTACTGTGTATAAGGACGTCCTCTGTACAGTAACTTCAGTCTAGTTGTCTCAGTACAGAGGTGACTAGATCAGAGTTGCTGCAGTAAGGTTCATGATCTCTGTGCACTGTACTGTGTATAAGGACGTCCTCTGTACAGTAACTTCAGTCTAGATATCTCAGTTCAGAGGTGACTAGATCAGAGTTTCTGTACTGAAATTCATAGTTTGTGTGCACCGTACTGTGTATAAGGACGTCCTCTGTACAGTAACTTCAGTCTAGTTGTCTCAGTACAGAGGTGACTAGATCAGAGTTGCTGTACTGAGATTCATAGTTTGTGTTCACTGTACTGTGTATAAGGACATCCTCTGTACAGTAACCTCCATCTAGATGTCTCAGTACAGAGGTGACTAGATCAGAGTTGCTGTACTGAGATTCACAGTTTGTGTGCACCCTACTGTGTATAAGGACGTCCTCTGTACAGTAACTTCAGTCAAGATGTCTCAGTACAGAGGTGACTAGATCAGAGTTGCTGTACTGAGATTCATAGTTTCTGTGCACTGTACTGTGTATAAGGACGTCCTCTGTACAGTAACCTCAATCTAGATGTCTCAGTACAGAGGTGACTAGATCAGAGTTGCTGCAGTAAGGTTCATGATCTCTGTGCACTGTACTGTGTATAAGGACGTCCTCTGTACAGTAACCTCAATCTAGATGTCTCAGTACAGAGGTGACTAGATCAGAGTTGCTGCAGTAAGGTTCATGATCTCTGTGCACCGTACTGTGTATAAGGACGTCCTCTGTGCAGTAACTTCAGTCTAGATGTCTCAGTACAGATGTGACTAGATCAGAGTTGCTGTAGTGAGATTCATAGTTTGTGTGCACCGTACTGTGTATAAGGACGTCCTCTGTACAGTAACCTCAATCTAGATGTCTCAGTACAGAGGTGACTAGAACAAAGTTGCTGTTGTGAAATTCATAGTTTCTGTGCACTGTACTGTGTATAAGGACGTCCTCTGTACAGTAACTTCAGTCTAGATGTCTCAGTACAGAGGTGACTAGATGGGAGTTGCTGTACTGAGATTCATAGTTTGTGTGCACCGAACTGTGTATAAGGACGTCCTCTGTACAGTAACTTCAGTCTAGATGTCTCAGTACAGAGGTGACTAGATCAGAGTTGCTGTAGTGAGATTCATAGTTTGTGTGCACCGTACTGTGTATAAGGACGTCCTCTGTACAGTAACCTCAATCTAGATGTCTCAGTACAGAGGTGACTAGATCAGAGTTGCTGTTGTGAAATTCATAGTTTGTGTGCACCGTACTGTGTATAAGGACGTCCTCTGTACAGTAACTTCAGTCTAGATGTCTCAGTACAGAGGTGACTAGATCAGAGTTGCTGTACTGAGATTCATAGTTTGTGTGCACTGTACTGTGTATAAGGACGTCCTCTGTACGGTAACTTCAATTAAGATGTCTCAGTACAGAGGTAACTAGATCAGAGTTGCTGCAGTAAGGTTCATGATTTCTGTGCACCGTACTGTGTATAAGGACGTCCTCTGTACGGTGACTTCAATTTAGATGTCTCAGTACAGAGGTGACTAGATCAGAGTTGCTGCAGTAAGGTTCATGATCTCTGTGCACTGTACTGTGTATAAGGACGTCCTCTGTACAGTAACCTCAATCTAGATGTCTCAGTACAGAGGTGACTAGATCAGAGTTGCTGTAGTGAGATTCATAGTTTGTGTGCACTGTACTGTGTATAAGGACGTCCTCTGTACAGTAACCTCAATCTAGTTGTCTCAGTACAGAGGTGACTAGATCAGAGTTGCTGCAGTAAGGTCCATGATCTCTGTGCACTGTACTGTGTATAAGGACGTCCTCTATACAGTAACCTCAATCTAGATGTCTCAGTACAGAGGTAACTAGATCAGAGTTGCTGCAGTAAGGTTCATGATCTCTGTGCACTGTACTGTGTATAAGGACGTCCTCTGTACAGTAACCTCAATCTAGATGTCTCAGTACAGAGGTGACTAGATCAGAGTTGCTGCAGTAAGGTTCATGATCTCTGTGCACTGTACTGTGTATAAGGACGTCCTCTGTACAGTAACCTCAATCTAGATGTCTCAGTACAGAGGTGACTAGATCAGAGTTGCTGCAGTAAGGTCCATGATCTCTGTGCACTGTACTGTGTATAAGGACGTCCTCTGTACAGTAACCTCAATCTAGATGTCTCAGTACAGAGGTGACTAGATCAGAGTTGCTGCAGTAAGGTCCATGATTTCTGTGCACTGTACTGTGTATAAGGACGTCCTCTGTACAGTAACCTTAGTCTAGATGTCTCAGTACAGAGGTGACTAGATCAGAGTTACTGCAGTAAGGTTCATGATCTCTGTGCACTGTACTGTGTATAAGGACGTCCTCTATACAGTAACTTCAGTCTAGATGTCTCAGTACAGAGGTGACTAGATCAGAGTTGCTGCAGTAAGGTTTATGATCTCTATGCACTGTACTGTGTATAAGGACATCCTCTATACAGTAACTTCAGTCTAGATGTCTCAGTACAGAGGTGACTAGAACAGAGTTGCTGCAGTAAGGTTCATGATCTCTGTGCACTGTACTGTGTATAAGGACGTCCTCTATACAGTAACTTCAGTCTAGATGTCTCAGTACAGAGGTGACTGGATCGGAGTTGCAGCACTGAGGTCCATGATCTCTGTGCACTGTACTGTGTATAAGGACGTCCTCTGTACAGTAACTCCAGTCTAGATGTCTCAGTACAGAGGTGACTAGATCGGAGTTGCAGCACTGACGTCCATGATCTCTGTGCACTGTACTGTGTATAAGGACGTCCTCTATACAGTAACTTCAGTCTAGATGTCTCAGTACAGAGGTGACTAGAACAGAGTTGCTGCAGTAAGGTTCATGATCTCTGTGCACTGTACTGTGTATAAGGACGTCCTCTGTACGGTAACTTCAATCTAGATGTCTCAGTAGAGAGGTGACTAGATCAGAGTTGCTGTACTGAGATTCATAGTTTGTGTGCACCGTACTGTGTATAAGGACGTCCTCTGTACAGTAACTCCAGTCTAGATGTCTCAGTACAGAGGTGACTAGAACAGAGTTGCTGCAGTAAGGTTCATGATCTCTGTGCACTGTACTGTGTATAAGGACGTCCTCTGTACAGTAACTCCAGTCTAGATGTCTCAGTACAAAGGTGATTAGATCAGAGTTGTTGCAGTAGGGTTCATGATTTCTTTGCACCGTACTGTGTATAAGGACGTCCTCTATACAGTAACTTCAATCTAGATGTCTCAGTACAAAGGTGATTAGATCAGAGTTGCTGCAGTAAGGTTCATGATCTCTGTGCACCATACTGTGTATAAGGACGTCGTCTGTACAGTAACTTCAGTCTAGATGTCTCAGTACAGAGGTGACTAGATCGGAGTTGCAGCACTGAGGTCCATGATCTCTGTGCACTTTACTGTGTATAAGGACGTCCTCTGTACAGTAACTCCAGTCTAGATGTCTCAGTACAGAGGTGACTAGATCAGAGTTGCTGCAGTAAGGTTCATGATTTCTGTGCACCGTACTGTGTATAAGGACGTCCTCTGTACAGTAACTTCAGTCTAGATATCTCAGTTCAGAGGTGACTAGATTAGAGTTTCTGTACTGAGATTCATAGTTTGTGTGCACCGTACTGTGAATAAGGACGTCCTCTGTACAGTAACTTCAGTATAGATGTCTCAGTACAGAGGTGACTAGATCAGAGTTGCTGTACTGAGATTCATAGTTTGTTTGCACCGTACTGTGTATAAGGACGTCCTCTGTACAATAACCTCAATCTAGATGTCTCAGTACAGAGGTGACTAGATCAGAGTTGCAGCAATAAGGTCCATGATCTCTGTACACTGTACTGTGTATAAGGACGTCCTCTGTACAGAAACTCCATTGTAGATGTCTCAGTACAGAGGCGACTAGATCAGAGTTGCTGTACTAAGATTCATAGTTTGTTTGCACCGTACTGTGTATAAGGACGTCCTCTGTACAGTAACTTCAGTCTAGATGTCTCAATAAAGAGGTGACTAGATCAGAGTTGCAGCACTGAGGTCCATGATCTCTGTGCACTGTACTGTGTATAAGGACGTCCTCTGTACGGTAACTTCAATTTCGATGTCTCAGTACAGAGGTGACTAGATCAGAGTTGCTGCAGTAAGGTCCAAGATCTCTGTGCACTGTACTGTGTATAAGGACGTCCTCTGTACAGTAACTTCAGTCTAGATGTCTCAGTACAGAGGTGACTAGATCAGAGTTGCTGTACTGAGATTCATAGTTTCTGTGCACCGTATTGTGTATAAGGACATCCTCTGTACAGTAACTTCAGTCTAGATGTCTCAGTACAGAGGTGACTAGATCGGAGTTGCTGTAGTGAGATTCATAGTTTGTGTGCACCGTACTGTGTATAAGGACGTCCTCTGTACAGTAACTTCAGTCTAGAGGTCTCAGTACAGAGGTGACTAGATCAGAGTTACTGTACTGAGATTCATAGTTTGTGTGCGCCGTACTGTGTATAAGGACGTCCTCTGTACAGTAACTTCAGTCTAGATGTCTCAGTACAGAGGTGACTAGATCGGACTTGCTGCACTGAGGTCCATGATCTCTGTGCACTGTACTGTGTATAAGGACGTCCTCTGTACAGTAACCTCAATCTAGATGTCTCAGTACAGAGGTGACTAGATCAGAGTTGCTGTACTGAGATTCTTAGTTTTTGTGCACTGTACTGTGTATAAGGACGTCCTCTGTACAGTAACCTTAGTCTAGATGTCTCAGTACAGAGGTGACTAGATCAAAGTTGCTGCAGTAAGGTTCATGATCTCTGTGCACTGTACTGTGTATAAGGACGTCCTCTGTACAGTAACTTCAATCTAGTTGTCTCAGTACAGAGGTGACTAGATCAGAGTTGCTGTACTGAGACTCATAGTTTGTGTGCACCGTACTGTGTATAAGGACGTCCTCTGTACAGTAACTTCAGTCTAGATGTCTCAGTACAGAGGTGACTAGATCAGAGTTGGAGCACTGAGGTCCATGATCTCTGTGCACCGTACTGTGTATAAGGACGTCCTCTGTACAGTAGCCTCAATGTAGATGTCTCAGTACAGAGGTGACTAGATCAGAGTTGCTGCAGTAAGGTTCATGATTTCTGTGCACCGTACTGTGTATAAGGATGTCCTCTGTACAGTAACCTCAATCTAGATGTCTCAGTACAGAGGTGACTAGATCGGAGTTGCTGTACTAAGATTCATAGTTTGTTTGCACCGTACTGTGTATAAGGACGTCCTCTGTACAGTAACTTCAGTCTAGATGTCTCAGTACAGAGGTGACTAGATCAGAGTTGCTGTACTGAGGTCCATGATCTCTGTGCACTGTACTGTGTATAAGGACGTCCTCTGTACAGTAACCTCAGTCTAGATGTCTCAGTACAGAGGTGACTAGATCAGAGTTGCTGCAGTAAGGTTCATGATCTCTGTGCACTGTACTGTGTATAAGGATGTCCTCTGTACAGTAACTTCAGTCTAGATGTCTCAGTACAGAGGTGACTAGATCAGAGTTGCTGTACTGAGGTCCATGATCTCTGTGCACTGTACTGTGTATAAGGACGTCCTCTGTACAGTAACCTCAGTCTAGATGTCTCAGTACAGAGGTGACTAGATCAGAGTTGTTGCAGTAAGGTTCATGATTTCTGTGCACCGTACTGTGTATAAGGATGTCCTCTGTACAGTAACTTCAGTCTAGATGTCTCAGTACAGAGGTGACTAGATCAGAGTTGCTGTACTGAGGTCCATGATCTCTGTGCACTGTACTGTGTATAAGGACGTCCTCTGTACAGTAACCTCAGTCTAGATGTCTCAGTACAGAGGTGACTAGATCAGAGTTGCTGCAGTAAGGTTCATGATCTCTGTGCACTGTACTGTGTATAAGGACGTCCTCTGTACGGTAACATCAATTTAGATGTCTCAGTACAGAGGTGACTAGATCAGAGTTACTGTACTGAGATTCATAGTTTGTGTGCACCGTACTGTGTATAAGGACGTCCTCTGTACAGTAACTTCAGTCTAGATGTCTCAGTACAGAGGTGACTAGATCAGAGTTGCTGCAGTAAGGTTCATGATCTCTGTGCACTGTACTGTGTATAAGGACGTCCTCTGTACAGTAACCTCAATCTAGATGTCTCAGTACAGAGGTGACTAGATCAGAGTTACTGTACTGAGATTCATAGTTTGTGTGCACTGTACTGTGTATAAGGACGTCCTCTGTACAGTAACTTCAATCTAGATGTCTCAGTACAGAGGTGACTAGATCAGAGTTGCTGCAGTAAGGTTCATGATCTCTGTGCACTGTACTGTGTATAAGGACGTCCTCTGTACGGTAACTTCAATTTAGATGTCTCAGTACAGAGGTGACTAGATCAGAGTTGCTGCAGTAAGGTTCATGATTTCTGTGCACTGTACTGTGTATAAGGACGTCCTCTGTACAGTAACCTCAATCTAGATGTCTCAGTACAGAGGTGACTAGACCAGAGTTACTGTACTGAGATTCATAGTTTGTGTGCACTGTACTGTGTATAAGGACGTCCTCTGTACAGTAACTTCAATCTAGATGTCTCAGTACAGAGGTGACTAGATCAGAGTTGCTGCAGTAAGGTTCATGATCTCTGTGCACTGTACTGTGTATAAGGACGTCCTCTGTACGGTAACTTCAATTTAGATGTCTCAGTACAGAGGTGACTAGATCAGAGTTGCTGCAGTAAGGTTCATGATTTCTGTGCACTGTACTGTGTATAAGGACGTCCTCTGTACAGTAACCTCAATCTAGATGTCTCAGTACAGAGGTGACTAGATCAGAGTTGCTGCAGTAAGTTTCATGATTTCTGTGCACTGTACTGTGTATAAGGACGTCCGCTATACAGTAACTTCAGTCTAGATGTCTCAGTAAAGAGGTGACTAGATCAGAGTTGCTGCATTAAGTTTCATGATTTCTGTGCACCGTACTGTGTATAAGGACGTCCTCTGTACGGTAACTTCAATTTCGATGTCTCAGTACAGAGGTGATTAGATCAGAGTTGCTGCAGTAAGGTCCGAGATCTCTGTGCACTGTACTGTGTATAAGGACGTCCTCTGTACAGTAACTTCAGTCTAGATGTCTCAGTACAGAGGTAACTAGATGGGAGTTGCTGTACTGAGGTCCATGATCTCTGTGCACCGTACTGTGTATAAGGACGTCCTCTGTACAGTAACTTCAGTCTAGATGTCTCAGTACAGAGGTGACTAGATCAGAGTTGCTGTAATGAGATTCATAGATTGTGTGCACTGTACTGTGTATAAGGACGTCCTCTGTACAGTAACTTCAGTCTAGTTGTCTCAGTACAGAGGTAACTAGATCAGAGTTGCTGTACTGAGATTCATAGTTTGTGTGCACTGTACTGTGTATAAGGACGTCCTCTGTACAGTAACTTCAATCTAGATGTCTCAGTACAGAGGTGACTAGATCAGAGTTGCTGTACTGAGATTCATAGTTTGTGTGCACTGTACTGTGTATAAGGACGTCCTCTGTACAGTAACTTCAGTCTAGATGTCTCAGTACAGAGATGACTAGATCAGAGTTGCTGTAGTGAGATTCATAGTTTGTGTGCACCGTACTGTGTATAAGGACGTCCTCTGTACAGTAACTTCAGTCGAGTTGTCTCAGTACAGAGGTAACTAGATCAGAGTTGCTGTACTGAGATTCATAGTTTGTGTGCACTGTACTGTGTATAAGGACGTCCTCTGTACAGTAACTTCAGTCTAGATGTCTCAGTACAGAGGTAACTAGATCAGAGTTGCTGTACTGAGATTCATAGTTTGTGTGCACCGTACTGTGTATAAGGACGTCCTCTGGGCAGTAACTTCAGTCTAGATGTCTCAGTACAGAGGTGACTAGATCAGAGTTGCTGTAGTAAGGTTCATGATTTCTGTGCACTGTACTGTGTATAAGGACGTCCTCTGTACAGTAACTTCAATTTAGATGTCTCAGTACAGAGGTGACTAGATCAGAGTTGCTGTACTGAGATTCATAGTTTGTGTGCACCGTACTGTGTATAAGGACGTCCTCTGTACAGTAACCTCAATCTAGATGTCTCAGTACAGAGGTGACTAGATCAAAGTTTCTGTACTGAGATTCATAGTTTGTGTGCACCGTACTGTGTATAAGGACGTCCTCTGTACAGTAACCTTAGTCTAGTTGTCTCAGCACAGAGGTAACAAGATCAGAGTTGCTGTAGTGAGATTCATAGTTTGTGTGCACTGTACTGTGTATAAGGACGTCCTCTGTACAGTAACCTTAGTCTAGTTGTCTCAGCACAGAGGTAACAAGATCAGAGTTGCTGTAGTGAGATTCATAGTTTGTGTGCACTGTACTTTGTATAAGGACGTCCTCTGTACAGTAATTCCATTCTAGATGTCTCAGTACAGAGGTGACTAGATCAGAGTTGCTGTAGTGAGATTCATAGTTTGTGTGCACCGTACTGTGTATAAGGACGTCCTCTATACAGTAACTTCAGTATAGATGTCTCAGTACAGAGGTGACTAGATCAGAGTTGCTGTACTGAGATTCATAATTTGTGTGCACTGTACTGTGTATAAGGACGTCCTCTGTACAGTAACCTTAGTCTAGATGTCTCAGTACAGAGGTGACTAGATCGGAGTTGCAGCACTGAGGTCCATGATCTCTGTGCACTGTACTGTGTATAAGGACATCCTCTGTACAGTAACTCCATTCTAGATGTCTCAGTACAGAGGTGACTAGATCAGAGTTGCTGTACTGAGACTCATAGTTTGTGTGCACCGTACTGTGTATAAGGACGTCCTCTGTACGGTAACTCCATTCTAGATGTCTCATTACAGAGGTAACTAGATCATAGTTGCTGTACTGAGGTCCATGATTTCGGTGCACTGTACTGTGTATAAGGACATCCTCTGTACAGTAACTTCAGTCTAGTTGTCTCATTACTGAGGTGGCTAGATGGGAGTTGCAGTACGGAGATTCAAAGTTTGTGTGCACCGTACTGTGTATAAGGACGTCCTCTGTACAATAACCTCAATCTAGATGTCTCAGTACAGAGGTGACTAGATCAGAGTTGCTGCACTAAGGTCCATGATCTCTCTACACTGTACTGTGTATAAGGACGTCCTCTGTACAGAAACTTCATTCTAGATGTCTCAGTACAGAGGTGACAAGATCAGAGTTGCTGTACTGAGATTCATAGTTTGTGTGCACTGTACTGTGTATAAGGACGTCCTCTGTACAGTAACCTCAATCTAGATGTCTCAGTACAGAGGTGACTAGATCAGAGTTGCTGCAGTAAGGTTCATGATCTCTGTGCACTGTACTGTGTATAAGGACGTCCTCTGTACAGTAACTTCAGTCTAGTTGTCTCAGTACAGAGGTGACAAGATCAGAGTTGCTGTACTGAGATTCATAGTTTGTGTGCACCGTACTGTGTATAAGGACGTCCTCTATAAAGTAACTTCAGTCTGGATGTCTCAGTACAGAGGTAACAAGATCAGAGTTGCTGTACTGAGATTCATAGTTTGTGTGCACCGTACTGTGTATAAGGACGTCCTCTGTACAGTAACTTCAGTTTAGATGTCTCAGTACAGAGGTAACAAGATCAGAGTTGCTGTACTGAGATTCATAGTTTGTGTGCACCGTACTGTGTATAAGGACGTCCTCTATAAAGTAACTTCAGTCTGGATGTCTCAGTACAGAGGTAACAAGATCAGAGTTGCTGTACTGAGATTCATAGTTTGTGTGCACCGTACTGTGTATAAGGACGTCCTCTGTACAGTAACTTCAGTCTGGATGTCTCAGTACAGAGGTAACAAGATCAGAGTTGCTGTACTGAGATTCATAGTTTGTGTGCACCTTACTGTGTATAAGGACGTCCTCTGTACAGTAACTTCAGTATAGATGTCTCAGTACAGAGGAAACAATATCAGAGTTGCTGTACTGAGATTCATAGTTTGTGTGCACTGTACTGTGTATAAGGACGTCCTCTGTACAGTAACTTCAGTATAGATGTCTCAGTACAGAGGAAACAATATCAGAGTTGCTGTACTGAGATTCATAGTTTGTGTGCACCGTACTGTGTATAAGGACGTCCTCTATACAGTAACTTCAGTATAGATGTCTCAGTACAGAGGTGACTAGATCAGAGTTGCTGTATTGAGATTCATAGTTTGTGTGCACTGTACTGTGTATAAGGAGGTCCTCTGTACAGTAACTTCAATTTAGATGTCTCAGTACAGAGGTGACTAGATCAGAGTTGCAGCACTGAGGTCCATGATCTCTGTGCACTGTACTGTGTATAAGGACGTCCTCTGTACGGTAACTTCAATTTAGATGTCTCAGTACAGAGGTGATTAGATCAGAGTTGCTGTACTGAGATTCATAGTTTGTGTGCACTGTACTGTGTATAAGGACGTCCTCTGTACAGTAACTTCAGTCTAGTTGTCTCAGTACAGAGGTAACTAGATCAGAGTTGCTGTACTGAGACTCATAGTTTGTGTGCACCGTACTGTGTATAAGGACGTCCTCTGTACAGTAACCTCAATCTAGATGTCTCAGTACAGAGGTGACTAGATCAGAGTTGCTGCACTGAGGTCCATGATTTCTGTGCACTGTACTGTGTATAAGGACGTCCTCTATACAGTAACTTCAGTCTAGTTGTCTCAGTACAGAGGTAACAAGATCAGAGTTGCTGTACTGAGATTCATAGTTTGTGTGCACCCTACTGTGTATAAGGACGTCCTCTGTATGGTAACCTCAATCTAGATGTCTCCGTACAGAGGTGACTAGATCAGAGTTGCTGTACTGAGATTAATAGTTTGTGTGCACCGTACTGTGTATAAGGACGTCCTCTGTACAGTAACTTCAGTCAAGTTGTCTCAGTACAGAGGTGGCTAGATCAGAGTTGCTGTACTGAGATTCATAGTTTGTGTGCACCGTACTGTGTATAAGGACGTCCTCTATACAGTAACTTCAGTATAGATGTCTCAGTACAGAGGTGACTAGATCGGAGTTGCAGCACTGAGGTCCATGATCTCTGTGCACTGTACTGTGTATAAGGACATCCTCTGTACAGTAACTCCATTCTAGATGTCTCAGTACAGAGGTAACAAGATCAGAGTTGCTGTACTGAGATTCATAGTTTGTGTGCACCGTACTGTGTATAAGGACGTCCTCTATACAGTAACTTCAGTCTGGATGTCTCAGTACAGAGGTAACAAGATCAGAGTTGCTGTACTGAGATTCATAGTTTGTGTGCACCGTACTGTGTATAAGGACGTCCTCTGTACAGTAACTTCAGTCTGGATGTCTCAGTACAGAGGTAACAAGATCAGAGTTGCTGTACTGAGATTCATACTTTGTGTGCACCTTACTGTGTATAAGGACGTCCTCTGTACAGTAACTTCAGTATAGATGTCTCAGTACAGAGGAAACAATATCAGAGTTGCTGTACTGAGATTCATAGTTTGTGTGCACCGTACTGTGTATAAGGACGTCCTCTATACAGTAACTTCAGTATAGATGTCTCAGTACAGAGGTGACTAGATCAGAGTTGCTGTATTGAGATTCATAGTTTGTGTGCACCGTACTGTGTATAAGGACGTCCTCTATACAGTAACTTCAGTATAGATGTCTCAGTACAGAGGTGACTAGATCAGAGTTGCTGTATTGAGATTCATAGTTTGTGTGCACCGTACTGTGTATAAGGACGTCCTCTGTACAGTAACTTCAGTATAGATGTCTCAGTACAGAGGAAACAATATCAGAGTTGCTGTACTGAGATTCATAGTTTGTGTGCACCGTACTGTGTATAAGGACGTCCTCTGTACAGTAACCTCAATCTAGATGTCTCAGTACAGAGGTGGCTAGATCAGAGTTGCTGTATTGAGATTCATAGTTTGTGTGCACTGTACTGTGTATAAGGACGTCCTCTATACAGTAACTTCAGTATAGATGTCTCAGTACAGAGGTGACTAGATCGGAGTTGCAGCACTGAGGTCCATGATCTCTGTGCACTGTACTGTGTATAAGGACGTCCTCTGTACAGTAACTCCATTCTAGATGTCTCAGTACAGAGGTGACTAGATCAGAGTTGCTGTACTGAAATTCATAGTTTGTGTGCACCGAACTGTGTATATAAGGACGTCCTCTGTACAGTAACTTCAATCTAGATGTCTCAGTACAGAGGTAACTAGATCAGAGTTGCTGTACTGAGATTCAAAGTTTGTGTGCACCGTACTGTGTATAAGGACGTCCTCTGTACAATAACCTCAATCTAGATGTCTCAGTACAGAGGTGACTAGATCAGAGTTGCTGCACTAAGGTCCATGATCTCTCTACACTGTACTGTGTATAAGGACGTCCTCTGTACAGAAACTTCATTCTAGATGTCTCAGTACAGAGGTGACAAGATCAGAGTTGCTGTACTGAGATTCATAGTTTGTGTGCACTGTACTGTGTATAAGGACGTCCTCTGTACAGTAACCTCAATCTAGATGTCTCAGTACAGAGGTGACTAGATCAGAGTTGCTGCAGTAAGGTTCATGATCTCTGTGCACTGTACTGTGTATAAGGACGTCCTCTGTACAGTAACTTCAGTCTAGTTGTCTCAGTACAGAGGTGACAAGATCAGAGTTGCTGTACTGAGATTCATAGTTTGTGTGCACCGTACTGTGTATAAGGACGTCCTCTATAAAGTAACTTCAGTCTGGATGTCTCAGTACAGAGGTAACAAGATCAGAGTTGCTGTACTGAGATTCATAGTTTGTGTGCACCGTACTGTGTATAAGGACGTCCTCTGTACAGTAACTTCAGTTTAGATGTCTCAGTACAGAGGTAACAAGATCAGAGTTGCTGTACTGAGATTCATAGTTTGTGTGCACCGTACTGTGTATAAGGACGTCCTCTATAAAGTAACTTCAGTCTGGATGTCTCAGTACAGAGGTAACAAGATCAGAGTTGCTGTACTGAGATTCATAGTTTGTGTGCACCGTACTGTGTATAAGGACGTCCTCTGTACAGTAACTTCAGTCTGGATGTCTCAGTACAGAGGTAACAAGATCAGAGTTGCTGTACTGAGATTCATAGTTTGTGTGCACCTTACTGTGTATAAGGACGTCCTCTGTACAGTAACTTCAGTATAGATGTCTCAGTACAGAGGAAACAATATCAGAGTTGCTGTACTGAGATTCATAGTTTGTGTGCACTGTACTGTGTATAAGGACGTCCTCTGTACAGTAACTTCAGTATAGATGTCTCAGTACAGAGGAAACAATATCAGAGTTGCTGTACTGAGATTCATAGTTTGTGTGCACCGTACTGTGTATAAGGACGTCCTCTATACAGTAACTTCAGTATAGATGTCTCAGTACAGAGGTGACTAGATCAGAGTTGCTGTATTGAGATTCATAGTTTGTGTGCACTGTACTGTGTATAAGGAGGTCCTCTGTACAGTAACTTCAATTTAGATGTCTCAGTACAGAGGTGACTAGATCAGAGTTGCAGCACTGAGGTCCATGATCTCTGTGCACTGTACTGTGTATAAGGACGTCCTCTGTACGGTAACTTCAATTTAGATGTCTCAGTACAGAGGTGATTAGATCAGAGTTGCTGTACTGAGATTCATAGTTTGTGTGCACTGTACTGTGTATAAGGACGTCCTCTGTACAGTAACTTCAGTCTAGTTGTCTCAGTACAGAGGTAACTAGATCAGAGTTGCTGTACTGAGACTCATAGTTTGTGTGCACCGTACTGTGTATAAGGACGTCCTCTGTACAGTAACCTCAATCTAGATGTCTCAGTACAGAGGTGACTAGATCAGAGTTGCTGCACTGAGGTCCATGATTTCTGTGCACTGTACTGTGTATAAGGACGTCCTCTATACAGTAACTTCAGTCTAGTTGTCTCAGTACAGAGGTAACAAGATCAGAGTTGCTGTACTGAGATTCATAGTTTGTGTGCACCCTACTGTGTATAAGGACGTCCTCTGTATGGTAACCTCAATCTAGATGTCTCCGTACAGAGGTGACTAGATCAGAGTTGCTGTACTGAGATTAATAGTTTGTGTGCACCGTACTGTGTATAAGGACGTCCTCTGTACAGTAACTTCAGTCAAGTTGTCTCAGTACAGAGGTGGCTAGATCAGAGTTGCTGTACTGAGATTCATAGTTTGTGTGCACCGTACTGTGTATAAGGACGTCCTCTATACAGTAACTTCAGTATAGATGTCTCAGTACAGAGGTGACTAGATCGGAGTTGCAGCACTGAGGTCCATGATCTCTGTGCACTGTACTGTGTATAAGGACATCCTCTGTACAGTAACTCCATTCTAGATGTCTCAGTACAGAGGTAACAAGATCAGAGTTGCTGTACTGAGATTCATAGTTTGTGTGCACCGTACTGTGTATAAGGACGTCCTCTATACAGTAACTTCAGTCTGGATGTCTCAGTACAGAGGTAACAAGATCAGAGTTGCTGTACTGAGATTCATAGTTTGTGTGCACCGTACTGTGTATAAGGACGTCCTCTGTACAGTAACTTCAGTCTGGATGTCTCAGTACAGAGGTAACAAGATCAGAGTTGCTGTACTGAGATTCATACTTTGTGTGCACCTTACTGTGTATAAGGACGTCCTCTGTACAGTAACTTCAGTATAGATGTCTCAGTACAGAGGAAACAATATCAGAGTTGCTGTACTGAGATTCATAGTTTGTGTGCACCGTACTGTGTATAAGGACGTCCTCTATACAGTAACTTCAGTATAGATGTCTCAGTACAGAGGTGACTAGATCAGAGTTGCTGTATTGAGATTCATAGTTTGTGTGCACCGTACTGTGTATAAGGACGTCCTCTATACAGTAACTTCAGTATAGATGTCTCAGTACAGAGGTGACTAGATCAGAGTTGCTGTATTGAGATTCATAGTTTGTGTGCACCGTACTGTGTATAAGGACGTCCTCTGTACAGTAACTTCAGTATAGATGTCTCAGTACAGAGGAAACAATATCAGAGTTGCTGTACTGAGATTCATAGTTTGTGTGCACCGTACTGTGTATAAGGACGTCCTCTGTACAGTAACCTCAATCTAGATGTCTCAGTACAGAGGTGGCTAGATCAGAGTTGCTGTATTGAGATTCATAGTTTGTGTGCACTGTACTGTGTATAAGGACGTCCTCTATACAGTAACTTCAGTATAGATGTCTCAGTACAGAGGTGACTAGATCGGAGTTGCAGCACTGAGGTCCATGATCTCTGTGCACTGTACTGTGTATAAGGACGTCCTCTGTACAGTAACTCCATTCTAGATGTCTCAGTACAGAGGTGACTAGATCAGAGTTGCTGTACTGAAATTCATAGTTTGTGTGCACCGAACTGTGTATATAAGGACGTCCTCTGTACAGTAACTTCAATCTAGATGTCTCAGTACAGAGGTAACTAGATCAGAGTTGCTGCAGTAAGGTTCATGATCTCTGTGCACTGTACTGTGTATAAGAACGTCCTCTGTACAGTAACCTCAATCTAGATGTCTCAGTACAGAGGTGACTAGATCAGAGTTGCTGCAGTAAGGTCCATGATCTCTGTGCACTGTACTGTGTATAAGGATGTCCTCTGTACAGTAACTCCAGTCTAGATGTCTCAGTACAGAGGTGACTAGATCAGAGTTGCTGCAGTAAGGTTCATGATCTCTGTGCACTGTACTGTGTATAAGAACGTCCTCTGTACAGTAACCTCAATCTAGATGTCTCAGTACAGAGGTGACTAGATCAGAGTTGCTGCAGTAAGGTCCATGATCTCTGTGCACTGTACTGTGTAAAAGGACGTCCTCTGTACAGTAACTCCAGTCTAGATGTCTCAGTACAGAGGTGACTAGATCAGAGTTACTGCAGTAAGGTTCATGATCTCTGTGCACTGTACTGTGTATAAGGTCGTCCTCTATACAGTAACTTCAGTCTAGATGTCTCAGTACAGAGGTGACTAGATCAGAGTTGCTGCAGTAAGGTCCATGATCTCTGTGCACTGTACTGTGTATAAGGACGTCCTCTATACAGTAACTTCAGTCTAGATGTCTCAGTACAGAGGTGACTAGATCAGAGTTACTGCAGTAAGGTTCATGATCTCTGTGCACTGTACTGTGTATAAGGACGTTCTCTATACAGTAACTTCAGTCTAGATGTCTCAGTACAGAGGTGACTAGATCAGAGTTGCTGCAGTAAGGTTCATGATCTCTATGCACTGTACTGTGTATAAGGACGTCCTCTATACAGTAACTTCAGTCTAGATGTCTCAGTACAGAGGTGTCTAGATCAGAGTTGCTGCAGTAAGGTCCATGATCTCTGTGCACTGTACTGTGTATAAGGACGTCCTCTGTACAGTAACTTCAGTCTAGATGTCTCAGTACAGAGGTGACTAGAACAGAGTTGCTGCAGTAAGGTTCATGATCTCTGTGCACTGTACTGTGTATAAGGACGTCCTCTATACAGTAACTTCAGTCTAGATGTCTCAGTACAGAGGTGACTGGATCGGAGTTGCAGCACTGAGGTCCATGATCTCTGTGCACTGTACTGTGTATAAGGACGTCCTCTGTACAGTAACTCCAGTCTAGATGTCTCAGTACAGAGGTGACTAGATCGGAGTTGCAGCACTGACGTCCATGATCTCTGTGCACTGTACTGTGTATAAGGACGTCCTCTATACAGTAACTTCAGTCTAGATGTCTCAGTACAGAGGTGACTAGAACAGAGTTGCTGCAGTAAGGTTCATGATCTCTGTGCACTGTACTGTGTATAAGGACGTCCTCTGTACGGTAACTTCAATCTAGATGTCTCAGTAGAGAGGTGACTAGATCAGAGTTGCTGTACTGAGATTCATAGTTTCTGTGCACCGTATTGTGTATAAGGACGTCCTCTGTACAGTAACTTCAGTCTAGATGTCTCAGTACAGAGGTGACTAGATCAGAGTTACTGTACTGAGACTCATAGTTTGTGTGCACCGTACTGTGTATAAGGACGTCCTCTGTACAGTAACTTCAGTCTAGATGTCTCAGTACAGAGGTGACAAGATCAGAGTTGCAGCACTGAGGTCCATGATCTCTGTGCACTGTACTGTGTATAAGGACGTCCTCTGTACAGTAGCTTCAGTCTAGATGTCTCAGTACAGAGTTGACTAGATCAGAGTTGCTGTACTGAGATTCATAGTTTCTGTGCACCGTATTGTGTATAAGGACGTCCTCTGTACAGTAACTTCAGTCTAGATGTCTCAGTACAGAGGTGACTAGATCAGAGTTGCTGTAGTGAGATTCATAGTTTGTGTGCACCGTACTGTGTATAAGGATGTCCTCTGTACAGTAACTTCAGTCTAGATGTCTCAGTACAGAGGTGACTAGATCAGAGTTGCTGTAGTGAGATTCATAGTTTGTGTGCACCGTACTGTGTATAAGGACGTCCTCTGTACAGTAACTTCAGTCTAGATGTCTCAGTACAGAGGTGACTAGATCGGAGTTGCTGCACTGAGGTCCATGATCTCTGTGCACTGTACTGTGTATAAGGACGTCCTCTGTACAGTAACTTCAGTCTAGAGGTCTCAGTACAGAGGTGACTAGATCAGAGTTACTGTACTGAGATTCATAGTTTGTGTGCGCCGTACTGTGTATAAGGACGTCCTCTGTACAGTAACTTCAGTCTAGATGTCTCAGTACAGAGGTGACTAGATCGGACTTGCTGCACTGAGGTCCATGATCTCTGTGCACTGTACTGTGTATAAGGACGTCCTCTGTACGGTAACTTCAATTTAGATGTCTCAGTACAGAGGTGACAAGATCGGAGTTGCTGTACTAAGATTCATAGTTTGTTTGCACCGTACTGTGTATAAGGACGTCCTCTGTACAATAACCTCAATCTAGATGTCTCAGTACAGAGGTGACTAGATCAGAGTTGCTGCACTAAGGTCCATGATCTCTCTACACTGTACTGTGTATAAGGACGTCCTCTGTACAGAAACTCCATTCTAGATGTCTCAGTACAGAAGTGACAAGATCAGAGTTGCTGTACTGAGATTCATAGTTTGTGTGCACCGTACTGTGTATAAGGACGTCCTCTGTACAGTAACTTCAGTCTAGATGTCTCAGTACAGAGGTGACTAGATCAGAGTTGCTGCAGTAAGGTTCATGATCTCTGTGCACTGTACTGTGTATAAGGACGTCCTCTGTACAGTAACTTCAGTCTAGATGTCTCAGTACAGAGGTGACTAGATCAGAGTTGCTGCAGTAAGGTTCATGATCTCTGTGCACTGTACTGTGTATAAGGACGTCCTCTGTACAGTAACTTCAGTCTAGTTGTCTCAGTACAGAAGTGGCTAGATCAGAGTTGCTGTACTGAGATTCATAGTTTGTGTGCACCGTACTGTGTATAAGGACGTCCTCTATACAGTAACTTCAGTCTAGATGTCTCAGTACAGAGGTGACTAGATCAGAGTTGCTGTACTGAGGTCCATGATCTCTGTGCACTGTACTGTGTATAAGGACGTCCTCTGTACAGTAACCTCAGTCTAGATGTCTCAGTACAGAGGTGACTAGATCAGAGTTGCTGCAGTAAGGTTCATGATCTCTGTGCACTGTACTGTGTATAAGGATGTCCTCTGTACAGTAACTTCAGTCTAGATGTCTCAGTACAGAGGTGACTAGATCAGAGTTGCTGTACTGAGGTCCATGATCTCTGTGCACTGTACTGTGTATAAGGACGTCCTCTGTACAGTAACCTCAGTCTAGATGTCTCAGTACAGAGGTGACTAGATCAGAGTTGTTGCAGTAAGGTTCATGATTTCTGTGCACCGTACTGTGTATAAGGATGTCCTCTGTACAGTAACTTCAGTCTAGATGTCTCAGTACAGAGGTGACTAGATCAGAGTTGCTGTACTGAGGTCCATGATCTCTGTGCACTGTACTGTGTATAAGGACGTCCTCTGTACAGTAACTTCAGTCTAGATGTCTCAGTACAGAGGTGACTAGAACAGAGTTGCAGCACTGAGGTCCATGATTTCTGTGCACTGTACTGTGTATAAGGACGTCCTCTATACAGTAACTTCGATCTAGATGTCTCAGTACAGAGGTGACTAGATCAGAGTTGCTGCAGTAAGGTTCATGATCTCTGTGCACTGTACTGTGTATAAGGACGTCCTCTGTACAGTAACTTCAGTCTAGTTGTCTCGGTACAGAAGTGGCTAGATCAGAGTTGCTGTACTGAGATTCATAGTTTGTGTGCACCGTACTGTGTATAAGGACGTCCTCTGTACAGTAACTTCAGTCGAGTTGTCTCAGTACAGAGGTAACTAGATCAGAGTTGCTGTACTGAGATTCATAGTTTGTGTGCACTGTACTGTGTATAAGGACGTCCTCTGTACAGTAACTTCAGTCTAGATGTCTCAGTACAGAGGTAACTAGATCAGAGTTGCTGTACTGAGATTCATAGTTTGTGTGCACCGTACTGTGTATAAGGACGTCCTCTGGGCAGTAACTTCAGTCTAGATGTCTCAGTACAGAGGTGACTAGATCAGAGTTGCTGTAGTAAGGTTCATGATTTCTGTGCACTGTACTGTGTATAAGGACGTCCTCTGTACAGTAACTTCAATTTAGATGTCTCAGTACAGAGGTGACTAGATCAGAGTTGCTGTACTGAGATTCATAGTTTGTGTGCACCGTACTGTGTATAAGGACGTCCTCTGTACAGTAACCTCAATCTAGATGTCTCAGTACAGAGGTGACTAGATCAAAGTTTCTGTACTGAGATTCATAGTTTGTGTGCACCGTACTGTGTATAAGGACATCCTCTGTACAGTAACCTTAGTCTAGTTGTCTCAGCACAGAGGTAACAAGATCAGAGTTGCTGTAGTGAGATTCATAGTTTGTGTGCACTGTACTTTGTATAAGGACGTCCTCTGGGCAGTAACTTCAGTATAGATGTCTCAGTACAGAGGTGACTAGATCAGAGTTGCTGTAGTGAGATTCATAGTTTGTGTGCACCGTACTGTGTATAAGGACGTCCTCTATACAGTAACTTCAGTATAGATGTCTCAGTACAGAGGTGACTAGATCAGAGTTGCTGTACTGAGATTCATAATTTGTGTGCACTGTACTGTGTATAAGGACGTCCTCTGTACAGTAACCTTAGTCTAGATGTCTCAGTACAGAGGTGACTAGATCGGAGTTGCAGCACTGAGGTCCATGATCTCTGTGCACTGTACTGTGTATAAGGACATCCTCTGTACAGTAACTCCATTCTAGATGTCTCAGTACAGAGGTGACTAGATCAGAGTTGCTGTACTGAGACTCATAGTTTGTGTGCACCGTACTGTGTATAAGGACGTCCTCTGTACGGTAACTCCATTCTAGATGTCTCATTACAGAGGTGACTAGATCATAGTTGCTGTACTGAGGTCCATGATTTCGGTGCACTGTACTGTGTATAAGGACATCCTCTGTACAGTAACTTCAGTCTAGTTGTCTCATTACTGAGGTGGCTAGATGGGAGTTGCAGTACGGAGATTCAAAGTTTGTGTGCACTGTACTGTGTATAAGGACGTCCTCTGTACAATAACCTCAATCTAGATGTCTCAGTACAGAGGTGACTAGATCAGAGTTGCTGCACTAAGGTCCATGATCTCTCTACACTGTACTGTGTATAAGGACGTCCTCTGTACAGAAACTTCATTCTAGATGTCTCAGTACAGAGGTGACTAGATCATAGTTGCTGTACTGAGGTCCATGATTTCGGTGCACTGTACTGTGTATAAGGACATCCTCTGTACAGTAACTTCAGTCTAGTTGTCTCATTACTGAGGTGGCTAGATGGGAGTTGCAGTACGGAGATTCAAAGTTTGTGTGCACCGTACTGTGTATAAGGACGTCCTCTGTACAATAACCTCAATCTAGATGTCTCAGTACAGAGGTGACTAGATCAGAGTTGCTGCACTAAGGTCCATGATCTCTCTACACTGTACTGTGTATAAGGACGTCCTCTGTACAGAAACTCCATTCTAGATGTCTCAGTACAGAGGTGACTAGATCATAGTTGCTGTACTGAGGTCCATGATTTCGGTGCACTGTACTGTGTATAAGGACATCCTCTGTACAGTAACTTCAGTCTAGTTGTCTCATTACTGAGGTGGCTAGATGGGAGTTGCAGTACGGAGATTCAAAGTTTGTGTGCACCGTACTGTGTATAAGGACGTCCTCTGTACAATAACCTCAATCTAGATGTCTCAGTACAGAGGTGACTAGATCAGAGTTGCTGCACTAAGGTCCATGATCTCTCTACACTGTACTGTGTATAAGGACGTCCTCTGTACAGAAACTTCATTCTAGATGTCTCAGTACAGAGGTGACAAGATCAGAGTTGCTGTACTGAGATTCATAGTTTGTGTGCACTGTACTGTGTATAAGGACGTCCTCTGTACAGTAACCTCAATCTAGATGTCTCAGTACAGAGGTGACTAGATCAGAGTTGCTGCAGTAAGGTTCATGATCTCTGTGCACTGTACTGTGTATAAGGACGTCCTCTGTACAGTAACTTCAGTCTAGTTGTCTCAGTACAGAGGTGACAAGATCAGAGTTGCTGTACTGAGATTCATAGTTTGTGTGCACCGTACTGTGTATAAGGACGTCCTCTATAAAGTAACTTCAGTCTGGATGTCTCAGTACAGAGGTAACAAGATCAGAGTTGCTGTACTGAGATTCATAGTTTGTGTGCACCGTACTGTGTATAAGGACGTCCTCTGTACAGTAACTTCAGTTTAGATGTCTCAGTACAGAGGTAACAAGATCAGAGTTGCTGTACTGAGATTCATAGTTTGTGTGCACCGTACTGTGTATAAGGACGTCCTCTATAAAGTAACTTCAGTCTGGATGTCTCAGTACAGAGGTAACAAGATCAGAGTTGCTGTACTGAGATTCATAGTTTGTGTGCACCGTACTGTGTATAAGGACGTCCTCTGTACAGTAACTTCAGTCTGGATGTCTCAGTACAGAGGTAACAAGATCAGAGTTGCTGTACTGAGATTCATAGTTTGTGTGCACCTTACTGTGTATAAGGACGTCCTCTGTACAGTAACTTCAGTATAGATGTCTCAGTACAGAGGAAACAATATCAGAGTTGCTGTACTGAGATTCATAGTTTGTGTGCACTGTACTGTGTATAAGGACGTCCTCTGTACAGTAACTTCAGTATAGATGTCTCAGTACAGAGGAAACAATATCAGAGTTGCTGTACTGAGATTCATAGTTTGTGTGCACCGTACTGTGTATAAGGACGTCCTCTATACAGTAACTTCAGTATAGATGTCTCAGTACAGAGGTGACTAGATCAGAGTTGCTGTATTGAGATTCATAGTTTGTGTGCACTGTACTGTGTATAAGGAGGTCCTCTGTACAGTAACTTCAATTTAGATGTCTCAGTACAGAGGTGACTAGATCAGAGTTGCAGCACTGAGGTCCATGATCTCTGTGCACTGTACTGTGTATAAGGACGTCCTCTGTACGGTAACTTCAATTTAGATGTCTCAGTACAGAGGTGATTAGATCAGAGTTGCTGTACTGAGATTCATAGTTTGTGTGCACTGTACTGTGTATAAGGACGTCCTCTGTACAGTAACTTCAGTCTAGTTGTCTCAGTACAGAGGTAACTAGATCAGAGTTGCTGTACTGAGACTCATAGTTTGTGTGCACCGTACTGTGTATAAGGACGTCCTCTGTACAGTAACCTCAATCTAGATGTCTCAGTACAGAGGTGACTAGATCAGAGTTGCTGCACTGAGGTCCATGATTTCTGTGCACTGTACTGTGTATAAGGACGTCCTCTATACAGTAACTTCAGTCTAGTTGTCTCAGTACAGAGGTAACAAGATCAGAGTTGCTGTACTGAGATTCATAGTTTGTGTGCACTGTACTGTGTATAAGGACGTCCTCTGTACAGTAACCTCAATCTAGATGTCTCCGTACAGAGGTGACTAGATCAGAGTTGCTGTACTGAGATTAATAGTTTGTGTGCACCGTACTGTGTATAAGGACGTCCTCTGTACAGTAACTTCAGTCAAGTTGTCTCAGTACAGAGGTGGCTAGATCAGAGTTGCTGTACTGAGATTCATAGTTTGTGTGCACCGTACTGTGTATAAGGACGTCCTCTATACAGTAACTTCAGTATAGATGTCTCAGTACAGAGGTGACTAGATCGGAGTTGCAGCACTGAGGTCCATGATCTCTGTGCACTGTACTGTGTATAAGGACATCCTCTGTACAGTAACTCCATTCTAGATGTCTCAGTACAGAGGTAACAAGATCAGAGTTGCTGTACTGAGATTCATAGTTTGTGTGCACCGTACTGTGTATAAGGACGTCCTCTATACAGTAACTTCAGTCTGGATGTCTCAGTACAGAGGTAACAAGATCAGAGTTGCTGTACTGAGATTCATAGTTTGTGTGCACCGTACTGTGTATAAGGACGTCCTCTGTACAGTAACTTCAGTCTGGATGTCTCAGTACAGAGGTAACAAGATCAGAGTTGCTGTACTGAGATTCATACTTTGTGTGCACCTTACTGTGTATAAGGACGTCCTCTGTACAGTAACTTCAGTATAGATGTCTCAGTACAGAGGAAACAATATCAGAGTTGCTGTACTGAGATTCATAGTTTGTGTGCACCGTACTGTGTATAAGGACGTCCTCTATACAGTAACTTCAGTATAGATGTCTCAGTACAGAGGTGACTAGATCAGAGTTGCTGTATTGAGATTCATAGTTTGTGTGCACCGTACTGTGTATAAGGACGTCCTCTATACAGTAACTTCAGTATAGATGTCTCAGTACAGAGGTGACTAGATCAGAGTTGCTGTATTGAGATTCATAGTTTGTGTGCACCGTACTGTGTATAAGGACGTCCTCTGTACAGTAACTTCAGTATAGATGTCTCAGTACAGAGGAAACAATATCAGAGTTGCTGTACTGAGATTCATAGTTTGTGTGCACCGTACTGTGTATAAGGACGTCCTCTGTACAGTAACCTCAATCTAGATGTCTCAGTACAGAGGTGGCTAGATCAGAGTTGCTGTATTGAGATTCATAGTTTGTGTGCACTGTACTGTGTATAAGGACGTCCTCTATACAGTAACTTCAGTATAGATGTCTCAGTACAGAGGTGACTAGATCGGAGTTGCAGCACTGAGGTCCATGATCTCTGTGCACTGTACTGTGTATAAGGACGTCCTCTGTACAGTAACTCCATTCTAGATGTCTCAGTACAGAGGTGACTAGATCAGAGTTGCTGTACTGAAATTCATAGTTTGTGTGCACCGAACTGTGTATATAAGGACGTCCTCTGTACAGTAACTTCAATCTAGATGTCTCAGTACAGAGGTAACTAGATCAGAGTTGCTGCAGTAAGGTTCATGATCTCTGTGCACTGTACTGTGTATAAGAACGTCCTCTGTACAGTAACCTCAATCTAGATGTCTCAGTACAGAGGTGACTAGATCAGAGTTGCTGCAGTAAGGTCCATGATCTCTGTGCACTGTACTGTGTATAAGGATGTCCTCTGTACAGTAACTCCAGTCTAGATGTCTCAGTACAGAGGTGACTAGATCAGAGTTGCTGCAGTAAGGTTCATGATCTCTGTGCACTGTACTGTGTATAAGAACGTCCTCTGTACAGTAACCTCAATCTAGATGTCTCAGTACAGAGGTGACTAGATCAGAGTTGCTGCAGTAAGGTCCATGATCTCTGTGCACTGTACTGTGTAAAAGGACGTCCTCTGTACAGTAACTCCAGTCTAGATGTCTCAGTACAGAGGTGACTAGATCAGAGTTACTGCAGTAAGGTTCATGATCTCTGTGCACTGTACTGTGTAAAAGGACGTCCTCTGTACAGTAACTCCAGTCTAGATGTCTCAGTACAGAGGTGACTAGATCAGAGTTACTGCAGTAAGGTTCATAATCTCTGTGCACTGTACTGTGTATAAGGTCGTCCTCTATACAGTAACTTCAGTCTAGATGTCTCAGTACAGAGGTGACTAGATCAGAGTTGCTGCAGTAAGGTCCATGATCTCTGTGCACTGTACTGTGTATAAGGACGTCCTCTATACAGTAACTTCAGTCTAGATGTCTCAGTACAGAGGTGACTAGATCAGAGTTACTGCAGTAAGGTTCATGATCTCTGTGCACTGTACTGTGTATAAGGACGTTCTCTATACAGTAACTTCAGTCTAGATGTCTCAGTACAGAGGTGACTAGATCAGAGTTACTGCAGTAAGGTTCATGATCTCTGTGCACTGTACTGTGTATAAGGACGTCCTCTATACAGTAACTTCAGTCTAGATGTCTCAGTTCAGAGGTGACTAGAGCAGAGTTGCTGCAGTAAGGTTCATGATCTCTATGCACTGTACTGTGTATAAGGACGTCCTCTATACAGTAACTTCAGTCTAGATGTCTCAGTACAGAGGTGTCTAGATCAGAGTTGCTGCAGTAAGGTCCATGATCTCTGTGCACTGTACTGTGTATAAGGACGTCCTCTGTACAGTAACTTCAGTCTAGATGTCTCAGTACAGAGGTGACTAGAACAGAGTTGCTGCAGTAAGGTTCATGATCTCTGTGCACTGTACTGTGTATAAGGACGTCCTCTATACAGTAACTTCAGTCTAGATGTCTCAGTACAGAGGTGACTGGATCGGAGTTGCAGCACTGAGGTCCATGATCTCTGTGCACTGTACTGTGTATAAGGACGTCCTCTGTACAGTAACTCCAGTCTAGATGTCTCAGTACAGAGGTGACTAGATCGGAGTTGCAGCACTGACGTCCATGATCTCTGTGCACTGTACTGTGTATAAGGACGTCCTCTATACAGTAACTTCAGTCTAGATGTCTCAGTACAGAGGTGACTAGAACAGAGTTGCTGCAGTAAGGTTCATGATCTCTGTGCACTGTACTGTGTATAAGGACGTCCTCTGTACGGTAACTTCAATCTAGATGTCTCAGTAGAGAGGTGACTAGATCAGAGTTGCTGTACTGAGATTCATAGTTTGTGTGCACCGTACTGTGTATAAGGACGTCCTCTGTACAGTAACTTCAGTCTAGATGTCTCAGTACAGAGTTGACTAGATCAGAGTTGCTGTACTGAGATTCATAGTTTCTGTGCACCGTATTGTGTATAAGGACGTCCTCTGTACAGTAACTTCAGTCTAGATGTCTCAGTACAGAGGTGACTAGATCAGAGTTGCTGTAGTGAGATTCATAGTTTGTGTGCACCGTACTGTGTATAAGGATGTCCTCTGTACAGTAACTTCAGTCTAGATGTCTCAGTACAGAGGTGACTAGATCGGAGTTGCTGTAGTGAGATTCATAGTTTGTGTGCACCGTACTGTGTATAAGGACGTCCTCTGTACAGTAACTTCAGTCTAGATGTCTCAGTACAGAGGTGACTAGATCGGAGTTGCTGCACTGAGGTCCATGATCTCTGTGCACTGTACTGTGTATAAGGACGTCCTCTGTACAGTAACTTCAGTCTAGAGGTCTCAGTACAGAGGTGACTAGATCAGAGTTACTGTACTGAGATTCATAGTTTGTGTGCACCGTACTGTGTATAAGGACGTCCTCTGTACAGTAACTTCAGTCTAGATGTCTCAGTACAGAGGTGACTAGATCGGACTTGCTGCACTGAGGTCCATGATCTCTGTGCACTGTACTGTGTATAAGGACGTCCTCTGTACGGTAACTTCAATTTAGATGTCTCAGTACAGAGGTGACAAGATCGGAGTTGCTGTACTAAGATTCATAGTTTGTTTGCACCGTACTGTGTATAAGGACGTCCTCTGTACAATAACCTCAATCTAGATGTCTCAGTACAGAGGTGACTAGATCAGAGTTGCTGCACTAAGGTCCATGATCTCTCTACACTGTACTGTGTATAAGGACGTCCTCTGTACAGAAACTCCATTCTAGATGTCTCAGTACAGAAGTGACAAGATCAGAGTTGCTGTACTGAGATTCATAGTTTGTGTGCACCGTACTGTGTATAAGGACGTCCTCTGTACAGTAACTTCAGTCTAGATATCTCAGTTCAGAGGTGACTAGATCAGAGTTGCTGCAGTAAGGTTCATGATCTCTGTGCACTGTACTGTGTATAAGGACGTCCTCTGTACAGTAACTTCAGTCTAGATGTCTCAGTACAGAGGTGACTAGATCAGAGTTGCTGCAGTAAGGTTCATGATCTCTGTGCACTGTACTGTGTATAAGGACGTCCTCTGTACAGTAACTTCAGTCTAGATGTCTCAGTACAGAGGTGACTAGATCAGAGTTGCTGCAGTAAGGTTCATGATCTCTGTGCACTGTACTGTGTATAAGGACGTCCTCTGTACAGTAACTTCAGTCTAGTTGTCTCAGTACAGAAGTGGCTAGATCAGAGTTGCTGTACTGAGATTCATAGTTTGTGTGCACCGTACTGTGTATAAGGACGTCCTCTATACAGTAACTTCAGTCTAGATGTCTCAGTACAGAGGTGACTAGATCAGAGTTGCTGTACTGAGGTCCATGATCTCTGTGCACTGTACTGTGTATAAGGACGTCCTCTGTACAGTAACCTCAGTCTAGATGTCTCAGTACAGAGGTGACTAGATCAGAGTTGCTGCAGTAAGGTTCATGATCTCTGTGCACTGTACTGTGTATAAGGATGTCCTCTGTACAGTAACTTCAGTCTAGATGTCTCAGTACAGAGGTGACTAGATCAGAGTTGCTGTACTGAGGTCCATGATCTCTGTGCACTGTACTGTGTATAAGGACGTCCTCTGTACAGTAACCTCAGTCTAGATGTCTCAGTACAGAGGTGACTAGATCAGAGTTGTTGCAGTAAGGTTCATGATTTCTGTGCACCGTACTGTGTATAAGGATGTCCTCTGTACAGTAACTTCAGTCTAGATGTCTCAGTACAGAGGTGACTAGATCAGAGTTGCTGTACTGAGGTCCATGATCTCTGTGCACTGTACTGTGTATAAGGACGTCCTCTGTACAGTAACTTCAGTCTAGATGTCTCAGTACAGAGGTGACTAGAACAGAGTTGCAGCACTGAGGTCCATGATTTCTGTGCACTGTACTGTGTATAAGGACGTCCTCTATACAGTAACTTCGATCTAGATGTCTCAGTACAGAGGTGACTAGATCAGAGTTGCTGCAGTAAGGTTCATGATCTCTGTGCACTGTACTGTGTATAAGGACGTCCTCTGTACAGTAACTTCAGTCTAGTTGTCTCGGTACAGAAGTGGCTAGATCAGAGTTGCTGTACTGAGATTCATAGTTTGTGTGCACCGTACTGTGTATAAGGACGTCCTCTGTACAGTAACTTCAGTCTAGATGTCTCAGTACAGAGGTGACTAGATCAGAGTTGCTGTACTGAGGTCCATGATCTCTGTGCACTGTACTGTGTATAAGGACGTCCTCTGTACAGTAACCTCAGTCTAGATGTCTCAGTACAGAGGTGACTAGATCAGAGTTGCTGCAGTAAGGTTCATGATCTCTGTGCACTGTACTGTGTATAAGGATGTCCTCTGTACAGTAACTTCAGTCTAGATATCTCAGTACAGAGGTGACTAGATCAGAGTTGCTGTACTGAGGTCCATGATCTCTGTGCACTGTACTGTGTATAAGGACGTCCTCTGTACAGTAACTTCAGTCTAGATGTCTCAGTACAGAGGTGACTAGATCGGAGTTGCTGTACTGAGATTCATAGTTTGTGTGCACCGTACTGTGTATAAGGACGTCCTCTGTACAGTAACTTCAGTCTAGATGTCTCAGTACAGAGGTGACTAGATCAGAGTTGCTGTACTGAGATTCATAGTTTGTGTGCACCGTACTGTGTATAAGGACGTCCTCTGTACAGTAACTTCAGTCTAGATGTCTCAGTACAGAGGTGACTAGATCGGAGTTGCTGTAGTGAGATTCATAGTTTGTGTGCACCGTACTGTGTATAAGGACGTCCTCTGTACAGTAACTTCAGTCTAGATGTCTCAGTACAGAGGTGACTAGATCGGAGTTGCTGCACTGAGGTCCATGATCTCTGTGCACTGTACTGTGTATAAGGACGTCCTCTGTACAGTAACTTCAGTCTAGATATCTCAGTACAGAGGTGACTAGATCAGAGTTGCTGTACTGAGGTCCATGATCTCTGTGCACTGTACTGTGTATAAGGACGTCCTCTGTACAGTAACTTCAGTCTAGATGTCTCAGTAAAGAGGTATCTAGATCAGAGTTGCTGTACTGAGATTCATAGTTTGTGTGCACCGTACTGTGTATAAGGACGTCCTCTGTACAGTAACTTCAGTCTAGATGTCTCAGTACAGAGGTGACTAGATCGGAGTTGCTGCACTGAGGTCCATGATCTCTGTGCACTGTACTGTGTATAAGGACGTCCTCTGTACAGTAACTTCAGTCTAGATGTCTCAGTACAGAGGTGATTAGATCAGAGTTGCAGCACTGAGGTCCATGATTTCTGTGCACTGTACTGTGTATAAGGACGTCCTCTATACAGTAACTTCGATCTAGATGTCTCAGTACAGAGGTGACTAGATCAGAGTTGCTGCAGTAAGGATCATGATTTCTGTTCACCGTACTGTGTATAAGGACACCCTCTGTACGGTAACATCAATTTAGATGTCTCAGTACAGAGGTGACTAGATCAGAGTTACTGTACTGAGATTCATAGTTTGTGTGCACCGTACTGTGTATAAGGACGTCCTCTGTACAGTAACTTCAGTCTAGATGTCTCAGTACAGAGGTGACTAGATCAGAGTTGCTGCAGTAAGTTTCATGATTTTTGTGCACCGTACTGTGTATAAGGACGTCCTCTGTACAGTAACCTCAATCTAGATGTCTCAGTACAGAGGTGACTAGATCAGAGTTGCTGCACTGAGGTCCATGATCTCTGTGCACTGTACTGTGTATAAGGACGTCCTCTGTACGGTAACTTCAATTTAGATGTCTCAGTACAGAGGTGACTAGATCAGAGTTGCTGCATTAAGTTTCATGATTTCTGTGCACCGTACTGTGTATAAGGACGTCCTCTGTACGGTAACTTCAATTTCGATGTCTCAGTACAGAGGTGACTAGATCAGAGTTGCTGCAGTAAGGTCCGAGATCTCTGTGCACTGTACTGTGTATAAGGACGTCCTCTGTACGGTAACTTCAATTTCGATGTCTCAGTACAGAGGTGACTAGATCAGAGTTGCTGCAGTAAGGTCCGAGATCTCTGTGCACTGTACTGTGTATAAGGACGTCCTCTGTACAGTAACTTCAGTCTAGATGTCTCAGTACAGAGGTAACTAGATGGGAGTTGCTGTACTGAGGTCCATGATCTCTGTGCACCGTACTGTGTATAAGGACATCCTCTGTACAGTAACTTCAGTCTAGATGTCTCAGTACAGAGGTGACTAGATCAGAGTTGCAGCACTGAGGTCCATGATCTCTGTGCACTGTACTGTGTATAAGGACGTCCTCTGTACAGTAACTTCAGTCTAGATGTCTCAGTAAAGAGGTGACTAGATCAGAGTTGCTGTAATGAGATTCATAGATTGTGTGCACTGTACTGTGTATAAGGACGTCCTCTGTACAGTAACTTCAGTCTAGTTGTCTCAGTACAGAGGTAACTAGATCAGAGTTGCTGTAGTGAGATTCATAGTTTGTGTGCACTGTACTGTGTATAAGGACGTCCTCTGTACAGTAACTTCAATGTAGATGTCTCAGTACAGAGGTGACTAGATCAGAGTTGCTGTACTGAGATTCATAGTTTGTGTGCACTGTACTGTGTATAAGGACGTCCTCTGTACAGTAACTTCAGTCTAGATGTCTCAGTACAGAGATGACTAGATCAGAGTTGCTGTAGTGAGATTCATAGTTTGTGTGCACCGTACTGTGTATAAGGACGTCCTCTGTACAGTAACTTCAGTCGAGTTGTCTCAGTACAGAGGTAACTAGATCAGAGTTGCTGTACTGAGATTCATAGTTTGTGTGCACCGTACTGTGTATAAGGACGTCCTCTGTACAGTAGCTTCAGTCTAGATGTCTCAGTACAGAGGTGACTAGATCAGAGTTACTGTACTGAGATTCATAGTTTGTGTGCACCGTACTGTGTATAAGGACGTCCTCTGTACAGTAACTTCAGTCTAGATGTCTCAGTACAGAGGTGACTAGATCAGAGTTGCTGCAGTAAGTTTCATGATTTTTGTGCACCGTACTGTGTATAAGGACGTCCTCTGTACAGTAACCTCAATCTAGATGTCTCAGTACAGAGGTGACTAGATCAGAGTTGCTGCAGTAAGGTTCATGATCTCTGTGCACCGTACTGTGTATAAGGACGTCCTCTGTACAGTAACCTCAATCTAGATGTCTCAGTACAGAGGTGACTAGATCAGAGTTGCTGCAGTAAGGTTCATGATCTCTGTGCACCGTACTGTGTATAAGGACGTCCTCTGTACAGTAACCTCAATCTAGATGTCTCAGTACAGAGGTGACTAGATCAGAGTTACTGTACTGAGATTCATAGTTTGTGTGCACTGTACTGTGTATAAGGACGTCCTCTGTACAGTAACTTCAATCTAGATGTCTCAGTACAGAGGTGACTAGATCAGAGTTGCTGCAGTAAGTTTCATGATTTCTGTGCACTGTACTGTGTATAAGGACGTCCTCTGTACGGTAACTTCAATTTAGATGTCTCAGTACAGAGGTGACTAGATCAAAGTTGCTGCAGTAAGGTTCATGATTTCTGTGCACTGTACTGTGTATAAGGACGTCCTCTATACAGTAACTTCAGTCTAGATGTCTCAGTAAAGAGGTGACTAGATCAGAGTTGCTGCATTAAGTTTCATGATTTCTGTGCACCGTACTGTGTATAAGGACGTCCTCTGTACGGTAACTTCAATTTCGATGTCTCAGTACAGAGGTGACTAGATCAGAGTTGCTGCAGTAAGGTCCGAGATCTCTGTGCACTGTACTGTGTATAAGGACGTCCTCTGTACAGTAACTTCAGTCTAGATGTCTCAGTACAGAGGTAACTAGATGGGAGTTGCTGTACTGAGGTCCATGATCTCTGTGCACCGTACTGTGTATAAGGACATCCTCTGTACAGTAACTTCAGTCTAGATGTCTCAGTAAAGAGGTGACTAGATCAGAGTTGCAGCACTGAGGTCCATGATCTCTGTGCACTGTACTGTGTATAAGGACGTCCTCTGTACAGTAACTTCAGTCTAGATGTCTCAGTAAAGAGGTGACTAGATCAGAGTTGCTGTAATGAGATTCATAGATTGTGTGCACTGTACTGTGTATAAGGACGTCCTCTGTACAGTAACTTCAGTCTAGTTGTCTCAGTACAGAGGTAACTAGATCAGAGTTGCTGTACTGAGATTCATAGTTTGTGTGCACTGTACTGTGTATAAGGACGTCCTCTGTACAGTAACTTCAGTCTAGTTGTCTCAGTACAGAGGTAACTAGATCAGAGTTGCTGTACTGAGATTCATAGTTTGTGTGCACTGTACTGTGTATAAGGACGTCCTCTGTACAGTAACTTCAATCTAGATGTCTCAGTACAGAGGTGACTAGATCGGAGTTGCTGTACTGAGATTCATAGTTTGTGTGCACTGTACTGTGTATAAGGACGTCCTCTGTACAGTAACTTCAGTCTAGATGTCTCAGTACAGAGATGACTAGATCAGAGTTGCTGTAGTGAGATTCATAGTTTGTGTGCACCGTACTGTGTATAAGGACGTCCTCTGTACAGTAACTTCAGTCGAGTTGTCTCAGTACAGAGGTAACTAGATCAGAGTTGCTGTACTGAGATTCATAGTTTGTGTGCACCGTACTGTGTATAAGGACGTCCTCTATACAGTAACTTCAGTCTAGATGTCTCAGTACAGAGGTAACTAGATCAGAGTTACTGTACTGAGATTCATAGTTTGTGTGCACCGTACTGTGTATAAGGACGTCCTCTGTACAGTAACTTCAGTCTAGATGTCTCAGTACAGAGGTGACTAGATTATTATTATTATTATTATTTATTATTATAGCGCTATTTATTCCATGGCGCTTTACATGTGAAAAAGGGGGTATAATACAAGAACAATTTCAATAATCTTGAACACAATGTGACAGCGACTGGTACAGGCGGAGCGAGGACCCTGCCCGCGAGGGCTCACAATCTACGAGGGATGGGTGAGGATACAGTAGGTGAGGGTAGAGCTGGTCGTGCAGCGGTATGGTGGAGCGGTGGTTACTGCAGGTTGTAGGCTTGTCGGAAGAGGTGGGTCTTCAGGTTCCTTTTGAAGGTTTCCACGGTAGGCGAGAGTCTGATACGTTGGGGTAGAGAGTTCCAGAGTAGGGCGGAAGCACGGGAGAAATCTTGTATACGGTTGTGGGAGGAGGAGATAAGAGGGGAGTAGAGCAGGAGATCTTGTGAGGATCGGAGGTTGCGTGCAGGTATGTAACGGGAGACTAGGTCGGAGATATATGGAGGAGACAGGTTGTGAATGGCTTTGTATGTCATGGTTAGGGTTTTGAACTGGAGTCTCTGAGCAATGGGGAGCCAGTGAAGAGATTGACAGAGAGGAGAGGCCGGGGAATAGCGGGGGGACAGGTGGATTAGTCGAGCAGCAGAGTTTATGATAGATTGGAGGGGTGCGAGAGTGTTAGAGGGGAGGCCACAGAGCAGGAGGTTGCAGTAGTCAAGGCGGGAGATGATGAGGGCGTGCACTAGTGTTTTTGCAGATTCATGGTTTAGGAATGTGCGGATCCGGGAGATATTTTTAAGTTGGAGTCGGCAGGAAGTGGAAAGGGCTTGGATATGTGGTTTGAAGGAGAGTTCCGAGTCCAGGGTTACCCCGAGGCAGCGAGCTTGAGGGACTGGGGAGAGTGGGCAGCCATTGACTATGATGGATAGGTCAGTTGGGAGGGTTGAATGAGATGGCGGAAAGATGATGAATTCTGTTTTGTCCATGTTAAGTTTTAGAAATCTAGCAGAGAAGAAGGAGGAAATAGCAGACAGACATTGTGGGATTTTGGTTAATACGGAGGTGATATCGGGTCCAGAGAGGTAGATCTGTGTGTCATCAGCATAGAGGTGATAATGAAAGCCATGAGACTCTATGAGCTGTCCCAGGCCTAAGGTGTAGATGGAGAAGAGCAGGGGTCCTAGAACTGAACCTTGGGGGACACCGACAGATAGGGGGTGAGATGAAGAGGTGGTGTGTGAGTGGGAGACACTGAATGTCCGGTCTGTTAGGTATGAGGAGATCCAGGATAGGGCCAAGTCTGTGATGCCGAGAGATGAGAGAGTCTGTAGTAAGAGGGAATGGTCCACTGTGTCAAAGGCAGATGACAGGTCTAGGAGGAGGAGGACAGAGTAGTGTCGCTTAGATTTGGCGGTTAGTAGGTCGTTTGTGACTTTAGTCAGTGCAGTTTCAGTAGAATGGTGCGGTCGGAAACCAGATTGTAGGCGGTCAAAAAGGGAGCAGGAGGAGAGGTGGGAGGACAGTTCAGAATGGACATGTTGTTCCAGTAGTTTTGAGGCATAGGGGAGAAGTGATATGGGGCGATAGCTAGACACAGAGGATGGGTCAAGGGAGGGCTTTTTGAGGATGGGTGTGATTGAGGCATGTTTGAAACATGAGGGGAAGACACCAGTTGTTAGTGACAGGTTGAAGAGGTGGGCTAGGGCTGGGATGAAGATAGTGGTAAGGTTTGGGATGAGGTGGGACGGGATTGGGTCAAGTTTACAGGTGGTGAGGTGTGATTTGGAGAGTAAGGAGGAAAGTTGATCTTCAGAAATGGTGGAGAATGTAGTTTTGGAGGAGGAGGGTTGAGTAGGTGTGGGGAGGGGCTGTGGGGGCTTTAGGCAAAAGCTTTGTCTGATGGTGTCAATCTTCTGCTTGAAGAATGAGGCAAAGTCTTCGGCTGAAATAAGAGGAGAGGGAGGAGGCACTGGGGGACGGAGGAGAGAATTGAAGGTGTTGAATAGTTGTTTGGGGTTGTGGGACAGGGAGGATATGAGAGATGTGAAGTAGGTTTGTTTTGCTGCAGTGAGTGTGGACTTGAAGGTAGTGAGGGACTGTTTGAATGCGATGAAGTGCTCATGGGAGTGGGACCTTTTCCATCTACGTTCAGCAGCCCTGGAGGCCCGTCGCAGTTCTTTAGTTAGGCTGGTGTGCCAGGGTTGTCTGTTGATTGTGCGAGTCTTGGTATGCATGAGGGGGGCGACCGAATCGAGAGCTGCAGCTATTGTGGTGTTGTACAAAGTGGCAGCAGCATCTGCATCATGTAAGGAACTAATGTCTGTAAGAGGGAGGAGGGATTCAGAGAGAGAGTGTAGGTCAAGGTGTTTGAGATTTCTACGAGGGTATTCAAGTTTGTGGAGTGGGGATTGTTGCCCCGGGGAGGAGAGAGAAGAGAATGTGAGTAGGTTGTGGTCAGAGAGAGGGAGAGGTGAGTTAGAGAGGTTAGATAGGGAACAGAGGCGGGTGAAGATGAGGTCCAGCGTGTGGCCGTCTTTGTGGGTGGGTGTGGAAGACCACTGGGTAAGACCAAAGGAGGAAGTGAGGGATAGAAGCTTAGAGGCAGCTGAGAGGGAAGTATCAATGGGGATGTTAAAGTCGCCCATGAGGATAGTGGGGATGTCAACAGAGAGGAAATGAAGTAGCCAGGTGGTGAAGTGGTCAAAGAAAGTGGTGGCTGATCCTGGGGGGCGGTAGATGACAGCCAGTTGGAGGTTGGAGGGGGAGTAGATGCGCACACAGTGCACCTCAAAAGACGGGAGAGTAATTGCGGGCGGCAGTGGGATCTGGGTGAAGGAGCAGTTTTCTGAGAGGAGGAAACCTATTCCTCCACCGTGCTTGCCGTTGGGGCGGGGGGTATGGGAGAGGTGGAATCCGCCATACGAAAGTGCAGCAGGAGAGGCTGTGTCGGAGGGGGTGAGCCAGGTTTCAGTGATTCCGAGGAAGGAAAGCTTGTTAGTGATGAAGAGATCGTGAATGTAGGAAAGTTTATTGCAGACAGAGCGAGCGTTCCATAGAGCTCCTGTTAGGGGGACTAGGGAAGCAGGGGCTGGGCGGATGGGTGTAAGGTTAGAAGGGTTACGAGAGTTTGGGATAGATCGGGGGTAGGAGGTGGAAGTGAATGTAGGGATGTGGTGAGGAGGGCCAGGATTTGGAGAGATGTCGCCGGCAGTAAGGAGGAGCAGAGAAAGCGTTATTAGGTGGGAGCAGGAGAGGGCATGAGGTGGCTGTCTGTGTTTGGAGACAAAGGATTGTATGTTGTGGAATAGCTCTGAGGAAGAGGTGAGATGGGTGGGGAGAATGGAGGGAGAGATGAAGAGTTCCTTTCCCGGTGTAGGGATTAGGGGTGGTTGAAAGAAGTGAAGGATTAAGGGGGTGAGAATGAAAACAAAAACAATCATTGTTTACTGTGACTTAGTATCCAGGTACCTTCAGTTCACTTCAGGTTCAATTCAGGATTAATTCAAAGTTGCTGCAGTAAGGTTCATGATCTCTGTGTACTGTACTGTGTATAAGGACGTCCTCTGTACAGTAACTTCAATCTAGTTGTCTCAGTACAGAGGTAACTAGATCAGAGTTGCTGTAATGAGATTCATAGTTTGTGTGCACTGTACTGTGTATAAGGACGTCCTCTGTACAGTAACTTCAGTCTAGATGTCTCAGTACAGAGGTAACTAGATCAGAGTTGCTGTACTGAGATTCATAGTTTGTGTGCACCGTACTGTGTATAAGGATGTCCTCTGGGCAGTAACTTCAGTCTAGATGTCTCAGTACAGAGGTGACTAGATCAGAGTTGCTCTAGTAAGGTTCATGATTTCTGTGCACTGTACTGTGTATAAGGACGTCCTCTGTACAGTAACTTCAATTTAGATGTCTCAGTACAGAGGTGACTAGATCAGAGTTGCTGTACTGAGATTCATAGTTTGTGTGCACCGTACTGTGTATAAGGACGTCCTCTGTACAGTAACTTCAGTATAGATGTCTCAGTACAGAGGTGACTAGATCAAAGTTTCTGTACTGAGATTCATAGTTTGTGTGCACCGTACTGTGTATAAGGACGTCCTCTGTACAGTAACCTTAGTCTAGTTGTCTCAGCACAGAGGTAACAAGATCAGAGTTGCTGTAGTGAGATTCATAGTTTGTGTGCACTGTACTGTGTATAAGGACGTCCTCTGTACAGTAACTTCAGTCTAGATGTCTCAGTACAGAGGTGACTAGATCAGAGTTACTGTACTGAGATTCATAGTTTGTGTGCACCGTACTGTGTATAAGGACGTCCTCTGTACAGTAACTTCAGTATAGATGTCTCAGTACAGAGGTGACTAGATCAGAGTTGCTGTACTGAGGTCCATGATCTCTGTGCACTGTACTGTGTATAAGGACGTCCTCTGTACAGTAACCTCAGTCTAGATGTCTCAGTACAGAGGTGACTAGATCAGAGTTGCTGTAGTGAGATTCATAGTTTGTGTGCACCGTACTGTGTATAAGGACGTCCTCTGTACAGTAACCTTAGTCTAGTTGTCTCAGCACAGAGGTAACAAGATCAGAGTTGCTGTAGTGAGATTCATAGTTTGTGTGCACCGTACTGTGTATAAGGACGTCCTCTATACAGTAACTTCAGTATAGATGTCTCAGTACAGAGGTGACTAGATCAGAGTTGCTGTACTGAGATTCATAATTTGTGTGCACTGTACTGTGTATAAGGACGTCCTCTGTACAGTAACCTTAGTCTAGATGTCTCAGTACAGAGGTGACTAGATCGGAGTTGCAGCACTGAGGTCCATGATCTCTGTGCACTGTACTGTGTATAAGGACGTCCTCTGTACAGTAACTCCATTCTAGATGTCTCAGTACAGAGGTGACTAGATCAGAGTTGCTGTACTGAGACTCATAGTTTGTGTGCACTGTACTGTGTATAAGGACGTCCTCTGTACAGTAACTCCATTCTAGATGTCTCATTACAGAGGTAACTAGATCATAGTTGCTGTACTGAGGTCCATGATTTCGGTGCACTGTACTGTGTATAAGGACATCCTCTGTACAGTAACTTCAGTCTAGTTGTCTCATTACTGAGGTGGCTAGATGGGAGTTGCAGTACGGAGATTCAAAGTTTGTGTGCACCGTACTGTGTATAAGGACGTCCTCTGTACAATAACCTCAATCTAGATGTCTCAGTACAGAGGTGACTAGATCAGAGTTGCTGCACTAAGGTCCATGATCTCTCTACACTGTACTGTGTATAAGGACGTCCTCTGTACAGTAACTTCAGTCTAGTTGTCTTAGTAAAGAGGTGACTAGATCAGAGCTGCTGTATTGAGATTCATAGTTTGTGTGCACTGTACTGTGTATAAGGACGTCCTCTGTACAGTAACCTCAATCTAGATGTCTCAGTACAGAGGTGACTAGATCAGAGTCGCTGTAGTGAGATTCATAGTTTGTGTGCACTGTACTGTGTATAAGGACGTCCTCTGTGCAGTAACTTCAGTCTAGATGTCTCAGTACAGAGGTAACTAGATCAGAGTGGCTGTACTGAGATTCATAGTTTGTGTGCACCGTACTGTGTATAAGGACGTCCTCTGTGCAGTAACTTCAGTCTAGATGTCTCAGTACA
This sequence comes from Phyllobates terribilis, assembly GCF_046119375.1. NCBI lineage: Eukaryota > Metazoa > Chordata > Amphibia > Anura > Dendrobatidae > Phyllobates > Phyllobates terribilis. The sequence goes on along the minus strand of NW_027362938.1, from coordinate 2,203,754 downwards.
GAGGTGACTAGATCAGAGTTGCTGTAGTGAGATTCATAGTTTGTGTGCACCGTACTTTGTATAAGGACGTCCTCTGTACAGTAACCTCAATCTAGATGTCTCAGTACAGAGGTGACTAGATCAGAGTTGCTGCAGTAAGGTTCATGATCTCTGTGCACTGTACTGTGTATAAGGACGTCCTCTGTACAGTAACTTCAGTCTAGTTGTGTCAGTACAGAGGTGGCTAGATCAGAGTTGCTGTACTGAGATTCATAGTTTGTGTGCACCGTACTGTGTATAAGGACGTCCTCTGTACAGTAACTTCAGTATAGATGTCTCAGTACAGAGGTAACAAGATCAGAGTTGCTGTACTGAGATTCATAGTTTGTGTGCACCGTACTGTGTATAAGGACGTCCTCTATAAAGTAACTTCAGTCTGGATGTCTCAGTACAGAGGTAACAAGATCAGAGTTGCTGTACTGAGATTCATAGTTTGTGTGCACCGTACTGTGTATAAGGACGTCCTCTGTACAGTAACTTCAGTCTGGATGTCTCAGTACAGAGGTAACAAGATCAGAGTTGCTGTACTGAGATTCATAGTTTGTGTGCACCTTACTGTGTATAAGGACGTCCTCTGTACAGTAACTTCAGTATAGATGTCTCAGTACAGAGGAAACAATATCAGAGTTGCTGTACTGAGATTCATAGTTTGTGTGCACCGTACTGTGTATAAGGACGTCCTCTATACAGTAACTTCAATTTAGATGTCTCAGTACAGAGGTGACTAGATCAGAGTTGCAGCACTGAGGTCCATGATCTCTGTGCACTGTACTGTGTATAAGGACGTCCTCTGTACGGTAACTTCAATTTAGATGTCTCAGTACAGAGGTGATTAGATCAGAGTTGCTGTACTGAGATTCATAGTTTGTGTGCACCGTACTGTGTATAAGGACGTCCTCTGTACGGTAACTTCAGTCTAGATATCTCAGTTCAGAGGTGACTAGATCAGAGTTGCTGCAGTAAGGTTCATGATCTCTGTGCACTGTACTGTGTATAAGGACGTCCTCTGTACAGTAACTTCAGTCTAGATATCTCAGTTCAGAGGTGACTAGATCAGAGTTGCTGCAGTAAGGTTCATGATCTCTGTGCACTGTACTGTGTATAAGGACGTCCTCTGTACAGTAACTTCAGTCTAGTTGTCTCAGTACAGAAGTGGCTAGATCAGAGTTGCTGTACTGAGATTCATAGTTTGTGTGCACCGTACTGTGTATAAGGACGTCCTCTGTACAGTAACTTCAGTCTAGATGTCTCAGTACAGAGGTGACTAGATCAGAGTTGCTGTACTGAGGTCCATGATCTCTGTGCACTGTACTGTGTATAAGGACGTCCTCTGTACAGTAACCTCAGTCTAGATGTCTCAGTACAGAGGTGACTAGATCAGAGTTACTGTACTGAGATTCATAGTTTGTGTGCACCGTACTGTGTATAAGGACGTCCTCTGTACAGTAACTTCAGTCTAGATGTCTCAGTACAGAGGTGACTAGATCAAAGTTGCTGCAGTAAGGTTCATGATCTCTGTGTACTGTACTGTGTATAAGGACGTCCTCTGTACAGTAACTTCAATCTAGTTGTCTCAGTACAGAGGTAACTAGATCAGAGTTGCTGTAATGAGATTCATAGTTTGTGTGCACTGTACTGTGTATAAGGACGTCCTCTGAACAGTAACTTCAGTCTAGATGTCTCAGTACAGAGGTGACTAGATCAGAGTTGCTGTACTGAGGTCCATGATCTCTGTGCACTGTACTGTGTATAAGGACGTCCTCTGTACAGTAACTTCAGTCTAGATGTCTCAGTACAGAGGTGACTAGAACAGAGTTGCAGCACTGAGGTCCATGATTTCTGTGCACTGTACTGTGTATAAGGACGTCCTCTATACAATAACTTCGATCTAGATGTCTCAGTACAGAGGTGACTAGATCAGAGTTGCTGTACTGAGATTCATAGTTTGTGTGCACCGTACTGTGTATAAGGACGTCCTCTGTACAGAAACTTCAGTCTAGATGTCTCAGTACAGAGGTGACTAGATCAGAGTTGCTGCAGTAAGTTTCATGATTTTTGTGCACCGTACTGTGTATAAGGACGTCCTCTGTACAGTAACCTCAATCTAGATGTCTCAGTACAGAGGTGACTAGATCAGAGTTGCTGCAGTAAGGTTCATGATCTCTGTGCACTGTACTGTGTATAAGGACGTCCTCTGTACAGTAACCTCAATCTAGATGTCTCAGTAAAGAGGTGACTAGATCAGAGTTGCTGCATTAAGTTTCATGATTTCTGTGCACCGTACTGTGTATAAGGACGTCCTCTGTACGGTAACTTCAATTTCGATGTCTCAGTACAGAGGTGACTAGATCAGAGTTGCTGCAGTAAGGTCCGAGATCTCTGTGCACTGTACTGTGTATAAGGACGTCCTCTGTACAGTAACTTCAGTCTAGATGTCTCAGTACAGAGGTAACTAGATGGGAGTTGCTGTACTGAGGTCCATGATCTCTGTGCACCGTACTGTGTATAAGGACGTCCTCTGTACAGTAACTTCAGTCTAGATGTCTCAGTAAAGAGGTGACTAGATCAGAGTTGCTGTAATGAGATTCATAGATTGTGTGCACTGTACTGTGTATAAGGACGTCCTCTGTACAGTAACTTCAGTCTAGTTGTCTCAGTACAGAGGTAACTAGATCAGAGTTGCTGTAATGAGATTCATGGTTTGTGTGCACTGTACTGTGTATAAGGACGTCCTCTGTACAGTAACTTCAATCTAGATGTCTCAGTACAGAGGTGACTAGATCAGAGTTGCTGTACTGAGATTCATAGTTTGTGTGCACTGTACTGTGTATAAGGACGTCCTCTGTACAGTAACTTCAGTCTAGATGTCTCAGTACAGAGATGACTAGATCAGAGTTGCTGTAGTGAGATTCATAGTTTGTGTGCACCGTACTGTGTATAAGGACGTCCTCTGTACAGTAACTTCAGTCGAGTTGTCTCAGTACAGAGGTAACTAGATCAGAGTTGCTGTACTGAGATTCATAGTTTGTGTGCACCGTACTGTGTATAAGGACGTCCTCTGTACAGTAGCTTCAGTCTAGATGTCTCAGTACAGAGGTGACTAGATCAGAGTTACTGTACTGAGATTCATAGTTTGTGTGCACCGTACTGTGTATAAGGACGTCCTCTGTACAGTAACTTCAGTCTAGATGTCTCAGTACAGAGGTGACTAGATCAAAGTTGCTGCAGTAAGGTTCATGATCTCTGTGTACTGTACTGTGTATAAGGACGTCCTCTGTACAGTAACTTCAATCTAGTTGTCTCAGTACAGAGGTAACTAGATCAGAGTTGCTGTAATGAGATTCATAGTTTGTGTGCACTGTACTGTGTATAAGGACGTCCTCTGAACAGTAACTTCAGTCTAGATGTCTCAGTACAGAGGTAACTAGATCAGAGTTGCTGTACTGAGATTCATAGTTTGTGTGCACCGTACTGTGTATAAGGATGTCCTCTGGGCAGTAACTTCAGTCTAGATGTCTCAGTACAGAGGTGACTAGATCAGAGTTGCTCTAGTAAGGTTCATGATTTCTGTGCACTGTACTGTGTATAAGGACGTCCTCTGTACAGTAACTTCAATTTAGATGTCTCAGTACAGAGGTGACTAGATCAAAGTTTCTGTACTGAGATTCATAGTTTGTGTGCACCGTACTGTGTATAAGGACGTCCTCTGTACAGTAACCTTAGTCTAGTTGTCTCAGCACAGAGGTAACAAGATCAGAGTTGCTGTAGTGAGATTCATAGTTTGTGTGCACTGTACTGTGTATAAGGACGTCCTCTGTACAGTAACTCCATTCTAGATGTCTCAGTACAGAGGTGACTAGATCAGAGTTACTGTACTGAGATTCATAGTTTGTGTGCACCGTACTGTGTATAAGGACGTCCTCTGTACAGTAACCTTAGTCTAGTTGTCTCAGCACAGAGGTAACAAGATCAGAGTTGCTGTAGTGAGATTCATAGTTTCTGTGCACCGTACTGTGTATAAGGACGTCCTCTGTACAGTAACTCCATTCTAGATGTCTCAGTACAGAGGTGACTAGATCAGAGTTGCTGTAGTGAGATTCATAGTTTGTGTGCACCGTACTGTGTATAAGGACGTCCTCTATACAGTAACTTCAGTATAGATGTCTCAGTACAGAGGTGACTAGATCAGAGTTGCTGTACGGAGATTCATAATTTGTGTGCACCGTACTGTGTATAAGGACGTCCTCTGTACAGTAACCTTAGTCTAGATGTCTCAGTACAGAGGTGACTAGATCGGAGTTGCAGCACTGAGGTCCATGATCTCTGTGCACTGTACTGTGTATAAGGACATCCTCTGTACAGTAACTCCATTCTAGATGTCTCAGTACAGAGGTGACTAGATCAGAGTTGCTGTACTGAGACTCATAGTTTGTGTGCACCGTACTGTGTATAAGGACGTCCTCTGTACGGTAACTCCATTCTAGATGTCTCATTACAGAGGTAACTAGATCATAGTTGCTGTACTGAGGTCCATGATTTCGGTGCACTGTACTGTGTATAAGGACGTCCTCTATACAGTAACTTCAGTCTAGTTGTCTCATTACTGAGGTGGCTAGATGGGAGTTGCAGTACGGAGATTCAAAGTTTGTGTGCACCGTACTGTGTATAAGGACGTCCTCTGTACAATAACCTCAATCTAGATGTCTCAGTACAGAGGTGACTAGATCAGAGTTGCTGCACTAAGGTCCATGATCTCTCTACACTGTACTGTGTATAAGGACGTCCTCTGTACAGAAACTTCATTCTAGATGTCTCAGTACAGAGGTGACTAGATCAAAGTTTCTGTACTGAGATTCATAGTTTGTGTGCACCGTACTGTGTATAAGGACGTCCTCTGTACAGTAACCTTAGTCTAGTTGTCTCAGCACAGAGGTAACAAGATCAGAGTTGCTGTAGTGAGATTCATAGTTTGTGTGCACTGTACTGTGTATAAGGACGTCCTCTGTACAGTAACTCCATTCTAGATGTCTCAGTACAGAGGTGACTAGATCAGAGTTACTGTACTGAGATTCATAGTTTGTGTGCACCGTACTGTGTATAAGGACGTCCTCTGTACAGTAACCTTAGTCTAGTTGTCTCAGCACAGAGGTAACAAGATCAGAGTTGCTGTAGTGAGATTCATAGTTTCTGTGCACCGTACTGTGTATAAGGACGTCCTCTGTACAGTAACTCCATTCTAGATGTCTCAGTACAGAGGTGACTAGATCAGAGTTGCTGTAGTGAGATTCATAGTTTGTGTGCACCGTACTGTGTATAAGGACGTCCTCTATACAGTAACTTCAGTATAGATGTCTCAGTACAGAGGTGACTAGATCAGAGTTGCTGTACTGAGATTCATAATTTGTGTGCACTGTACTGTTTATAAGGACGTCCTCTGTACAGTAACCTTAGTCTAGATGTCTCAGTACAGAGGTGACTAGATCGGAGTTGCAGCACTGAGGTCCATGATCTCTGTGCACTGTACTGTGTATAAGGACATCCTCTGTACAGTAACTCCATTCTAGATGTCTCAGTACAGAGGTGACTAGATCAGAGTTGCTGTACTGAGACTCATAGTTTGTGTGCACCGTACTGTGTATAAGGACGTCCTCTGTACGGTAACTCCATTCTAGATGTCTCATTACAGAGGTAACTAGATCATAGTTGCTGTACTGAGGTCCATGATTTCGGTGCACTGTACTGTGTATAAGGACGTCCTCTATACAGTAACTTCAGTCTAGTTGTCTCATTACTGAGGTGGCTAGATGGGAGTTGCAGTACGGAGATTCAAAGTTTGTGTGCACCGTACTGTGTATAAGGACGTCCTCTGTACAATAACCTCAATCTAGATGTCTCAGTACAGAGGTGACTAGATCAGAGTTGCTGCACTAAGGTCCATGATCTCTCTACACTGTACTGTGTATAAGGACGTCCTCTGTACAGAAACTTCAGTCAAGTTGTCTCAGTACAGAGGTGACTAGATCAAAGTTTCTGTACTGAGATTCATAGTTTGTGTGCACCGTACTGTGTATAAGGACGTCCTCTGTACAGTAACCTTAGTCTAGTTGTCTCAGCACAGAGGTAACAAGATCAGAGTTGCTGTAGTGAGATTCATAGTTTGTGTGCACCGTACTGTGTATAAGGATGTCCTCTGTGCAGTAACTTCAGTCTAGATGTCTCAGTACAGAGGTAACTAGATCAGAGTTGCTGTACTGAGATTCATAGTTTGTGTGCACCGTACTGTGTATAAGGACGTCCTCTGTGCAGTAACTTCAGTCTAGATGTCTCAGTACAGAGGTGACTAGATCAGAGTTGCTGTAGTGAGATTCATAGTTTGTGTGCACTGTACTGTGTATAAGGACGTCCTCTGTACAGTAACCTCAATCTAGATGTCTCAGTACAGAGGTGACTAGATCAGAGTTGCTGCAGTAAGGTTCATGATCTCTGTGCACTGTACTGTGTATAAGGTCGTCCTCTGTACAGTAACTTCAGTCTAGTTGTCTCAGTACAGAGGTGGCTAGATCAGAGTTGCTGTACTGAGATTCATAGTTTGTGTGCACCGTACTGTGTATAAGGACGTCCTCTGTACAGTAACTTCAGTATAGATGTCTCAGTACAGAGGTAACAAGATCAGAGTTGCTGTACTGAGATTCATAGTTTGTGTGCACCGTACTGTGTATAAGGACGTCCTCTATAAAGTAACTTCAGTCTGGATGTCTCAGTACAGAGGTAACAAGATCAGAGTTGCTGTACTGAGATTCATAGTTTGTGTGCACCGTACTGTGTATAAGGACGTCCTCTGTACAGTAACTTCAGTCTGGATGTCTCAGTACAGAGGTAACAAGATCAGAGTTGCTGTACTGAGATTCATAGTTTGTGTGCACCTTACTGTGTATAAGGACGTCCTCTGTACAGTAACTTCAGTATAGATGTCTCAGTACAGAGGAAACAATATCAGAGTTGCTGTACTGAGATTCATAGTTTGTGTGCACTGTACTGTGTATAAGGAGGTCCTCTGTACAGTAACTTCAATTTAGATGTCTCAGTACAGAGGTGACTAGATCAGAGTTGCAGCACTGAGGTCCATGATCTCTGTGCACTGTACTGTGTATAAGGACGTCCTCTGTACGGTAACTTCAATTTAGATGTCTCAGTACAGAGGTGATTAGATCAGAGTTGCTGTACTGAGATTCATAGTTTGTGTGCACCGTACTGTGTATAAGGACGTCCTCTGTACGGTAACTTCAGTCTAGATATCTCAGTTCAGAGGTGACTAGATCAGAGTTGCTGCAGTAAGGTTCATGATCTCTGTGCACTGTACTGTGTATAAGGACGTCCTCTGTACAGTAACTTCAGTCTAGATATCTCAGTTCAGAGGTGACTAGATCAGAGTTGCTGCAGTAAGGTTCATGATCTCTGTGCACTGTACTGTGTATAAGGACGTCCTCTGTACAGTAACTTCAGTCTAGTTGTCTCAGTACAGAAGTGGCTAGATCAGAGTTGCTGTACTGAGATTCATAGTTTGTGTGCACCGTACTGTGTATAAGGACGTCCTCTGTACAGTAACTTCAGTCTAGATGTCTCAGTACAGAGGTGACTAGATCAGAGTTGCTGTACTGAGGTCCATGATCTCTGTGCACTGTACTGTGTATAAGGACGTCCTCTGTACAGTAACCTCAGTCTAGATGTCTCAGTACAGAGGTGACTAGATCAGAGTTGCTGCAGTAAGGTTCATGATCTCTGTGCACTGTACTGTGTATAAGGATGTCCTCTGTACAGTAACTTCAGTCTAGATGTCTCAGTACAGAGGTGACTAGATCAGAGTTGCTGTACTGAGGTCCATGATCTCTGTGCACTGTACTGTGTATAAGGACGTCCTCTGTACAGTAACCTCAGTCTAGATGTCTCAGTACAGAGGTGACTAGATCAGAGTTGTTGCAGTAAGGTTCATGATTTCTGTGCACCGTACTGTGTATAAGGATGTCCTCTGTACAGTAACTTCAGTCTAGATGTCTCAGTACAGAGGTGACTAGATCAGAGTTGCTGTACTGAGGTCCATGATCTCTGTGCACTGTACTGTGTATAAGGACGTCCTCTGTACAGTAACTTCAGTCTAGATGTCTCAGTACAGAGGTGACTAGAACAGAGTTGCAGCACTGAGGTCCATGATTTCTGTGCACTGTACTGTGTATAAGGACGTCCTCTATACAATAACTTCGATCTAGATGTCTCAGTACAGAGGTGACTAGATCAGAGTTGCTGTACTGAGATTCATAGTTTGTGTGCACCGTACTGTGTATAAGGACGTCCTCTGTACAGAAACTTCAGTCTAGATGTCTCAGTACAGAGGTGACTAGATCAGAGTTGCTGCAGTAAGTTTCATGATTTTTGTGCACCGTACTGTGTATAAGGACGTCCTCTGTACAGTAACCTCAATCTAGATGTCTCAGTACAGAGGTGACTAGATCAGAGTTGCTGCAGTAAGGTTCATGATCTCTGTGCACTGTACTGTGTATAAGGACGTCCTCTGTACAGTAACCTCAATCTAGATGTCTCAGTAAAGAGGTGACTAGATCAGAGTTGCTGCATTAAGTTTCATGATTTCTGTGCACCGTACTGTGTATAAGGACGTCCTCTGTACGGTAACTTCAATTTCGATGTCTCAGTACAGAGGTGACTAGATCAGAGTTGCTGTACTGAGATTCATAGTTTGTGTGCACTGTACTGTGTATAAGGACGTCCTCTGTACAGTAACCTTAGTCTAGTTGTCTCAGCACAGAGGTAACAAGATCAGAGTTGCTGTAGTGAGATTCATAGTTTGTGTGCACCGTACTGTGTATAAGGACGTCCTCTGTGCAGTAACTTCAGTCTAGATGTCTCAGTACAGAGGTAACTAGATCAGAGTTGCTGTACTGAGATTCATAGTTTGTGTGCACCGTACTGTGTATAAGGACGTCCTCTGTGCAGTAACTTCAGTCTAGATGTCTCAGTACAGAGGTGACTAGATCAGAGTTGCTGTAGTGAGATTCATAGTTTGTGTGCACTGTACTGTGTATAAGGACGTCCTCTGTACAGTAACCTCAATCTAGATGTCTCAGTACAGAGGTGACTAGATCAGAGTTGCTGCAGTAAGGTTCATGATCTCTGTGCACTGTACTGTGTATAAGGACGTCCTCTGTACAGTAACTTCAGTCTAGTTGTCTCAGTACAGAGGTGGCTAGATCAGAGTTGCTGTACTGAGATTCATAGTTTGTGTGCACCGTACTGTGTATAAGGACGTCCTCTGTACAGTAACTTCAGTATAGATGTCTCAGTACAGAGGTAACAAGATCAGAGTTGCTGTACTGAGATTCATAGTTTGTGTGCACCGTACTGTGTATAAGGACGTCCTCTATAAAGTAACTTCAGTCTGGATGTCTCAGTACAGAGGTAACAAGATCAGAGTTGCTGTACTGAGATTCATAGTTTGTGTGCACCGTACTGTGTATAAGGACGTCCTCTGTACAGTAACTTCAGTCTGGATGTCTCAGTACAGAGGTAACAAGATCAGAGTTGCTGTACTGAGATTCATAGTTTGTGTGCACCTTACTGTGTATAAGGACGTCCTCTGTACAGTAACTTCAGTATAGATGTCTCAGTACAGAGGAAACAATATCAGAGTTGCTGTACTGAGATTCATAGTTTGTGTGCACTGTACTGTGTATAAGGAGGTCCTCTGTACAGTAACTTCAATTTAGATGTCTCAGTACAGAGGTGACTAGATCAGAGTTGCAGCACTGAGGTCCATGATCTCTGTGCACTGTACTGTGTATAAGGACGTCCTCTGTACGGTAACTTCAATTTAGATGTCTCAGTACAGAGGTGATTAGATCAGAGTTGCTGTACTGAGATTCATAGTTTGTGTGCACTGTACTGTGTATAAGGACGTCCTCTGTACAGTAACTTCAGTCTAGTTGTCTCAGTACAGAGGTAACTAGATCAGAGTTGCTGTACTGAGACTCATAGTTTGTGTGCACCGTACTGTGTATAAGGACGTCCTCTGTACAGTAACCTCAATCTAGATGTCTCAGTACAGAGGTGACTAGATCAGAGTTGCTGCACTGAGGTCCATGATTTCTGTGCACTGTACTGTGTATAAGGACGTCCTCTATACAGTAACTTCAGTCTAGTTGTCTCAGTACAGAGGTAACAAGATCAGAGTTGCTGTACTGAGATTCATAGTTTGTGTGCACCCTACTGTGTATAAGGACGTCCTCTGTATGGTAACCTCAATCTAGATGTCTCCGTACAGAGGTGACTAGATCAGAGTTGCTGTACTGAGATTAATAGTTTGTGTGCACCGTACTGTGTATAAGGACGTCCTCTGTACAGTAACTTCAGTCAAGTTGTCTCAGTACAGAGGTGGCTAGATCAGAGTTGCTGTACTGAGATTCATAGTTTGTGTGCACCGTACTGTGTATAAGGACGTCCTCTATACAGTAACTTCAGTATAGATGTCTCAGTACAGAGGTGACTAGATCGGAGTTGCAGCACTGAGGTCCATGATTTCTGTGCACTGTACTGTGTATAAGGACGTCCTCTATACAGTAACTTCAGTCTAGTTGTCTCAGTACAGAGGTAACAAGATCAGAGTTGCTGTACTGAGATTAATAGTTTGTGTGCACCGTACTGTGTATAAGGACGTCCTCTGTACAGTAACTTCAGTCAAGTTGTCTCAGTACAGAGGTGGCTAGATCAGAGTTGCTGTACTGAGATTCATAGTTTGTGTGCACCGTACTGTGTATAAGGACGTCCTCTATACAGTAACTTCAGTCTAGATGTCTCAGTACAGAGGTGACTAGATCAGAGTTGCTGTACTGAGATTCATAGTTTGTGTGCACCCTACTGTGTATAAGGACGTCCTCTGTATGGTAACCTCAATCTAGATGTCTCCGTACAGAGGTGACTAGATCAGAGTTGCTGTACTGAGATTAATAGTTTGTGTGCACCGTACTGTGTATAAGGACGTCCTCTGTACAGTAACTTCAGTCAAGTTGTCTCAGTACAGAGGTGGCTAGATCAGAGTTGCTGTACTGAGATTCATAGTTTGTGTGCACCGTACTGTGTATAAGGACGTCCTCTATACAGTAACTTCAGTATAGATGTCTCAGTACAGAGGTGGCTAGATCAGAGTTGCTGTACTGAGATTCATAGTTTGTGTGCACCGTACTGTGTATAAGGACGTCCTCTATACAGTAACTTCAGTATAGATGTCTCAGTACAGAGGTGACTAGATCAGAGTTGCAGCACTGAGGTCCATGATCTCTGTGCACTGTACTGTGTATAAGGACATCCTCTGTACAGTAACTCCATTCTAGATGTCTCAGTACAGAGGTGACTAGATCAGAGTTGCTGTACTGAGATTCATAGTTTGTGTGCACCGTACTGTGTATAAGGACGTCCTCTGTACATTAACTTCAATTTAGATGTCTCAGTACAGAGGTGACTAGATCAGAGTTGCTGTATTGAGATTCATAGTTTGTGTGCACCTTACTGTGTATAAGGACGTCCTCTGTACGGTAACTTCAATTTAGATGTCTCAGTACAGAGGTGACTAGATCAGAGTTGGAGCATTGAGGTCCATGATCTCTGTGCACTGTACTGTGTATAAGGACGTCCTCTGTACAGTAACTTCAGTCTAGTTGTCTCAGTACAGAGGTGGCTAGATCAGAGTTGCTGTACTGAGATTCATATTTTGTGTGCACCGTACTGTGTATAAGGACGTCCTCTGTACAGTAACTTCAGTCAAGTTGTCTCAGTACAGAGGTAACAAGATCAGAGTTGCTGTACTGAGATTCATAGTTTGTGTGCACCGTACTGTGTATAAGGACGTCCTCTGTACAGTAACTTCAGTATAGATGTTTCAGTACAGAGGTAACAAGATCAGAGTTGCTGTACTGAGATTCATAGTTTGTGTGCACCTTACTGTGTATAAGGACGTCCTCTGTACAGTAACTTCAGTATAGATGTCTCAGTACAGAGGTAACAAGATCAGAGTTGCTGTACTGAGATTCATAGTTTGTGTGCACCGTACTGTGTATAAGGACGTCCTCTATACAGTAACTTCAGTATAGATGTCTCAGTACAGAGGTGACTAGATCAGAGTTGCTGTAGTGAGATTCATAGTTTGTGTGCACCGTACTGTGTATAAGGACGTCCTCTGTACAGTAACTTCAGTCTAGTTGTCTCAGTACAGAGGTAACTAGACCAGAGTTGCTGTACTGAGATTCATAGTTTGTGTGCACCGTACTGTGTATAAGGATGTCCTCTGTACAGTAACCTCAATCTAGATGTCTCAGTACAGAGGTGACTAGATCAGAGTTGCTGCACTGAGGTCCATGATTTCTGTGCACCGTACTGTGTATAAGGACGTCCTCTATACAGTAACTTCAGTCTAGTTGTCTCAGTACAGAGGTAACTAGATCAGAGTTGCTGCAGTAAGGTTCATGATCTCTGTGCACTGTACTGTGTATAAGGACGTCCTCTGTATGGTAACCTCAATCTAGATGTCTCAGTACAGAGGTGACTAGATGGGAGTTGCTGTAGTGAGATTCATAGTTTCTGTGCACTGTACTGTGTATAAGGACATCCTCTGTACAGTAACTTCAGTCTAGTTGTTTCAGTACAGAGGTAACTAGATCAGAGTTGGTGTACTGAGGTCCATGATTTCTGTGCACTGTACTATGTATAAGGACGTCCTCTGTACAGTAACTTCAGTATAGATGTCTCAGTACAGAGGTAACAAGATCAGAGTTGCTGTACTGAGATTCATAGTTTGTGTGCACCGTACTGTGTATAAGGACGTCCTCTATACAGTAACTTCAGTATAGATGTCTCAGTACAGAGGTGACTAGATCAGAGTTGCTGTACTGAGATTCATAGTTTGTGTGCACCGTACTGTGTATAAGGACGTCCTCTGTACAGTAACTTCAATATAGATGTCTCAGTACAGAGGTGACTAGATCGGAGTTGCTGTACTGAGATTCCTAGTTTGTGTGCACTGTACTCTGTATAAGGACGTCCTCTGTACAGTAACTTCAATTTAGATGTCTCAGTACAGAGGTGACTAGTTGGGAGTTGCTGTACTGAGATTCATAGTTTGTGTGCACCGTACTGTGTATAAGGATGTCCTCTGTACAGTAACTTCAGTCTAGTTGTCTCATTACAGAGGTGACTAGAGCAGAGTTGCTGCAGTAAGGTTCATGATCTCTGTGCACTGTACTGTGTATAAGGACGTCCTCTGTACAGTAACTTCAGTCTAGTTGTCTCAGTACAGAGGTAAGTAGATCAGAGCTGCTGTATTGAGATTCATAGTTTGTGTGCACTGTACTGTGTATAAGGACGTCCTCTGTACAGTAACTTCAGTCTAGTTGTCTCATTACAGAGGTGACTAGATCAGAGTTGCTGCAGTAAGGTTCATGATCTCTGTGCACTGTACTGTGTATAAGGATGTCCTCTGTACAGTAACTTCAGTCTAGTTGTCTCAGTACAGTGGTAACTAGATCAGAGTTGCTGTACTGAGATTCATAGTTTGTGTGCACCTTACTGTGTATAAGGACGTCCTCTGTACAGTAACCTTAGTCTAGATGTCTCAGTACACAGGTGACTGGATCGGAGTTGCAGCACTGGGGTCCATGATCTCTGAGCACTGTACTGTGTATAAGGACGTCCTCAGTACAGTAACTTCAATCTAGATGTCTCAGTACAGAGGTGACTAGATCAGAGTTGCTGTACTGAGATTCATAGTTTCTGTGCACTGTACTGTGTATAAGGACGTCCTCTGTACAGTAACTTCAGTCTAGTTGTCTCAGTACACATGTGACTAGATCAGAGTTGCTGTACTGAGATTCATAGTTTGTGAGCACTGTACTGTGTATAAGGACGTCCTCTGTACAGTAACTTCAGTCTAGTTGTCTCAGTACAGAGGTAACTAGATCAGAGTTGCTGTACTGAGATTCATAGTTTGTGTGCACCGTACTGTGTATAAGGACGTCCTCTATACAGTAACTTCAGTCTAGATGTCTCAGTACAGAGGTGACTAGTTGGGAGTTGCTGTACTGAGATTCATAGTTTGTGTGCACCGTACTGTGTATACGGACGTCCTCTGTACAGTAACCTTAATCTAGATGTCTCAGTACAGAGGTGACTAGATCAGAGTTGCTGTACTGAGATTCATAGTTTGTGTGCACCGTACTGTGTATAAGGACGTCCTCTGTACAGTAACTTCAGTCTAGATGTCTCAGTACAGAGGTGACCAGATCAGAGTTGCTGCACTGAGGTCCATGATTTCTGTGCACTGTACTGTGTATAAGGACGTCCTCTATACAGTAACTTCAGTCTAGTTGTCTCAGTACAGATGTAACTAGATCAGAGTTGCTGCAGTAAGGTTCATGATCTCTGTGCACTGTACTGTGTATAAGGACGTCCTCTGTATGGTAACCTCCATCTAGATGTCTCAGTACAGAGGTGACTAGATGGGAGTTGCTGTACTGAGATTCATAGTTTCTGTGCACTGTACTGTGTATAAGGACATCCTCTGTACAGTAACTTCAGTCTAGTTGTCTCAGTACAGAGGTAACTAGATCAGAGTTGCTGTACTGAGGTCCATGATTTCTGTGCACTGTACTATGTATAAGGACGTCCTCTATACAGTAACTTCAGTCTAGATGTCTCAGAACAGAGATGACTAGATCGGAATTGCTGTACTGAGGTCCATGATTTCTGTGCACTGTACTGTGTATAAGGACGTCCTCTGTACAGTAACCTCAATCTAGATGTCTCAGTACAGAGGTGACTAGATCAGAGTTGCTGTACTGAGATTCATAGTTTGTGTGCACCGTACTGTGTATAAGGATGTCCTCTGTACAGTAACTTCAGTCTAGATGTCTCAGTACAGAGGTGACTAGATCGGAGTTGCAGCACTGAGGTCCATGATCTCTGTGCACTGTACTGTGTATAAGGACGTCCTCTGTACAGTAACTCCATTCTAGATGTCTCAGTACAGAGGTGACTAGATCAGAGTTGCTGTACTGAGATTCCTAGTTTGTGTGCACCGTACTGTGTATAAGGACGTCCTCTGTACGGTAACTTCAATTTAGATGTCTCAGTACAGAGGTGACTAGATCAGAGTTGCTGTAGTGAGATTCATAGTTTGTGTGCACTGTACTGTGTATAAGGACGTCCTCTGTACAGTAACTTCAGTCTAGTTGTCTCAGTACAGAGGTAACTAGATCAGAGTTGCTGTACTGATATTCATAGTTTGTGTGCACTGTACTGTGTATAAGGACGTCCTCTGTACAGTAACTTCAACCTAAATATCTCAGTACAGAGGTGACTAGATCAGAGTTGCAGCTGTAAGGTTCATGATCTCTGTGCACTGTACTGTGTATAAGGACGTCCTCTGTACAGGTACTTCAGTATAGTTGTCTCAGTACAGAGGTAACTAGATCAGAGTTGCTGTACTGAGATTCATAGTTTGTGTGCACTGTACTGTGTATAAGGACGTCCTCTGTACAGTAACTTCAATCTAGATGTCTCAGTACAGAGGTGACTAGATCGGAGTTGTTATACTGAGGTCCATGATCTCTGTGCACTGTACTGTGTATAAGGACGTCCTCTGTACAGTAACTTCAGTCTATTTGTCTCAGTACAGAGGTAACTAGATCAGACTTGCTGTACTGAGATTCATAGTTTGTGTGCACCCTACTGTGTATAAGGACGTCCTCTGTACAGTAACTTCAGTCTAGATGTCTTAGTACAGAGGTGACTAGATCGGAGTTGCTGTACTGAGGTCCATGATCTCTGTGCACCGTACTGTGTATAAGGACGTCCTCTGTACAGTAATTTCAGTCTAGATGTCTCAGTACAGAGGTGACTAGATCAGAGTTGCTGTACTGAGAATCATAGTTTGTGTGCACCCTACTGTGTATAAGGACGTCCTCTGTACATTAACCTCATTCTAGATGTCTCAGTACAGAGGTGACTAGATCGGAGTTGCTGTACTGAGGTCCATGATCTCTGTGCACCGTACTGTGTATAAGGACGTCCTCTGTACGGTAACTTCAATTTAGATGTCTCAGTACAGAGGTCACTAGATCAGAGTTGCTGTACTGAGATTCATAGTTTGTGTGCACCTTACTGTGTATAAGGACGTCCTCTGTACAGTAACTTCAGTCTAGATGTCTCAGTACAGAGGTGACTAGATCAGAGTTGCTGTACTGAGATTCATAGTTTGTGTGCACCGTACTGTGTATAAGGACGTCCTCTGTACAGTAACTTCAGTCTAGTTGTCTTAGTAAAGAGGTGACTAGATCAGAGTTGCTGTACTGAGATTCATAGTTTGTGTGCACTGTACTGTGTAAAAGGACTTCCTCTGTACAGTAACCTCAATCTAGATGTCTCAGTACAGAGGTGACTAGATCAGAGTTGCTGCAGTAAGTTTCATGATTTCTGTGCACTGTACTGTGTATAAGGACGTCCTCTGTACAGTAACTTCAGTCTAGATGTCTCAGTACAGAGGTAACTAGATCAGAGTTGCTGTACTGAGATTCATAGTTTGTGTGCACCGTACTGTGTATAAGGACGTCCTCTATACAGTAACTTCAGTATAGATGTCTCAGTACAGAGGTGACTAGATCAGAGTTGCTGTAGTGAGATTCATAGTTTCTGTGCACCGTACTGTGTATAAGGACATCCTCTGTACAGTAACCTTAGTCTAGATGTCTCAGCACAGAGGTGACTGGATCGGAGTTGCAGCACTGAGGTCCATGATCTCTGTGCACTGTACTGTGTATAAGGACGTCCTCTGTACAGTAACTTCAATTTAGATGTCTCAGTACAGAGGTGACTAGATCAGAGTTGCAGCACTGAGGTCCATGATCTCTGTGCACTGTACTGTGTATAAGGACGTCCTCTGTACAGAAACTTCAGTCTATTTGTCTCAGTACAGAGGTAACTAGATCAGAGTTGCTGTACTGAGATTCATAGTTTGTGTGCACCCTACTGTGTATAAGGACGTCCTCTGTACAGTAACTTCAGTCTAGATGTCTAAGTACAGAGGTGACTAGATCGGAGTTGCTGTACTGAGGTCCATGATCTCTGTGCACCGTACTGTGTATAAGGACGTCCTCTGTACAGTAACTTCAGTCTAGATGTCTCAGTACAGAGGTGACTAGATCAGAGTTGCTGTACTGAGATTCATAGTTTGTGTGCACCCTACTGTGTATAAGGACATCCTCTGTACATTAACCTCATTCTAGATGTCTCAGTACAGAGGTGACTAGATCGGAGTTGCTGTACTGAGGTCCATGATCTCTGTGTACTGTACTGTGTATAAGGACGTCCTCTGTACAGTAACTTCAGTCTATTTGTCTCAGTACAGAGGTAACTAGATCAGCGTTGCTGTACTGAGATTCATAGTTTGTGTGCACTGTACTGTGTATAAGGACGTCCTCTGTACAGTAACTTCAATCTAGATGTCTCAGTACAGAGGTGACTAGATCGGAGTTGCTGTACTGAGGTCCATGATCTCTGTGCACTGTACTGTGTATAAGGACGTCCTCTGTACAGTAACTTCAGTATATTTGTCTCAGTACAGAGGAAACTAGATCAGAGTTGCTGTACTGAGATTCATAGTTTGTGTGCACCCTACTGTGTATAAGGACGTCCTCTGTACAGTAACTTCAGTCTAGATGTCTCAGTACAGAGGTGACTAGATCAGAGTTGCTGTACTGAGGTCCATGATCTCTGTGCACCGTACTGTGTATAAGGACGTCCTCTGTACAGTAACTTCAGTCTAGATGTCTCAGTACAGAGGTGACTAGATCAGAGTTGCTGTACTGAGATTCATAGTTTGTGTGCACCCTACTGTGTATAAGGACGTCCTCTGTACATTAACCTCATTCTAGATGTCTCAGTACAGAGGTGACTAGATCGGAGTTGCTGTACTGAGGTCCATGATCTCTGTTCACCGTACTGTGTATAAGGACATCCTCTGTACGGTAACTTCAATTTAGATGTCTCAGTACAGAGATGACTAGATCAGAGTTGCTGTACTGAGATTCATAGTTTGTGTGCACCTTACTGTGTATAAGGACGTCCTCTGTACAGTAACTTCAGTCTAGATGTCTCAGTACAGAGGTGACTAGATCAGAGTTGATGTACTGAGATTCAGTTTGTGTGCACCATACTGTGTATAAGGACGTCCTCTGTACAGTAACTTCAGTCTAGTTGTCTTAGTAAAGAGGTGACTAGATCAGAGTTCCTGTACTGAGATTCATAGTTTGTGTGCACCGTACTGTGTATAAGGACGTCCTCTGTACAGTAACTTCAGTCTAGTTGTCTTAGTAAAGAGGTGACTAGATCAGAGTTCCTGTACTGAGGTCCATGATTTCTGTGCACTGTACTGTGTATAAGGACGTCCTCTGTACAGTAACCTCAATCTAGATGTCTCAGTACAGAGGTGACTAGATCAGAGTTGCAGCACTGAGGTCCATGATCTCTGTGCACTGTACTGTGTAAAAGGACGTCCTCTGTACAGTAACTTCAGTATAGATGTCTCAGTACAGAGGTGACTAGATCAGAGTTGCTGTACTGAGATTCATAGTTTGTGTGCACTGTACTGTGTATAAGGACGTCCTCTGTACAGTAACCTCAATCTAGATGTCTCAGTACAGAGGTGACTAGATCAGAGTTGCTGTAGTGAGATTCATAGTTTGTGTGCACTGTACTGTGTATAAGGACGTCCTCTGCACAGTAACTTCAGTCTAGTTGTCTCAGTACAGAGGTTACTAGATCAGAGTTGCTGTACTGAGATTCATAGTTTGTGTGCACCGTACTGTGTATAAGAACGTCCTCTGTATGGTAACCTCAATCTAGATGTCTCAGTACAGAGGTGACTAGATGGGAGTTGCTGTACTGAGATTCATAGTTTCTGTGCACTGTACTGTGTATAAGGACGTCCTCTGTACAGTAACTTCAGTCTAGTTGTCTTAGTACAGAGGTAACTAGATCAGAGTTGCTGTACTGAGGTCCATGATTTCTGTGCACTGTACGATGTATAAGGACGTCCTCTATACAGTAACTTCAGTCTAGATGTCTCAGTACAGAGGTGACTAGATCGGAGTTGCTGTACTGAGGTTCATGATTTCTGTGCACTGTACTGTGTATAAGGACGTCCTCTGTACAGTAACCTCAATCTAGATGTCTCAGTACAGAGGTGACTAGATCAGGAGAAGATTAGATACACAGCTCAGCAGACAGTATCACACAGGGTAGGATTAGATACACAGCTCAGCTGACAGTATCACACAGGAGAGGATTAGATACACAGCTCAGCAGACAGTATCACACAGGAGAAGATTAGATACACAGCTCAGCAGACAGCATCACACAGGAGAGGATTAGATACACAGCTCAGCAGACAGTATCACACAGGAGAAGATTAGATACACAGCTCAGCAGACAGTATCACACAGGGTAGGATTAGATACACAGCTCAGCAGACAGTATCACACAGGAGAGGATTAGATACACAGCTCAGCAGACAGTATCACACAGGAGAGGATTAGATACACAGCTCAGCAGACAGTATCACACAGGAGAGGATGAGATACACAGCTCAGCAGATGGTATCACACAGGAGAGGATTAGATATACAGCTCAGCAGACAGCATCACACAGTTGAGGATTAGATACATCGCTCAGCAGACATTATCACACAGCATAGGATTAGATACACGGCTCAGCAGACAGTATCACACAGCATAGGATTAGATACACGGCTCAGCAGACAGTATCACACAGCATAGGATTAGATACACGGCTCAGCAGACAGTATCACACAGTAGGGGATTAGATACACTGCTCAGCAGATGGTATCACACAGGAGAGGATTAGATACACAGCTCAGCAGACAGTATCACACAGGAGAGGATTAGATACACAGCATCTCACAGGATTGTATTAGATACACAGCTCAGCACACAGTATCTCACAGGAGAAGATTAGATACACAGCTCAGCACACAGTATCTCACAGGACAGGATTAGATACACTGCTCAGCAGACGGTATCACACAGAATAGGATTAGATACACAGCTCAGCAGACAGTATCACACAGGAGAGGATTAGATACACGGTTCAGCAGACAGTATCACACAGGGTAGGATTAGATACATGGCTCAGCAGACAGTATCACACAGTAGAGGATTAGATACACAGCTCAGCAGACAGTATCACACAGGACAGGATTAGATACACAGCTCAGCAGACAGTATCACACAGGATAGGTTTAGATACACAGCTCAGCAGACAGTATCACACAGGACAGGATTAGATACACAGCTCAGCAGACAGTATCACACAGGATAGGTTTAGATACACAGCTCAGCAGATGGTATCACACAGGAGAGGATTAGATACATGGCTCAGCAGACAGTATCACACAGTAGAGGATTAGATACACAGCTCAGCAGACAGTATCACACAGGACAGGATTAGATACACAGCTCAGCAGACAGTATCACACAGGACAGGATTAGATACACAGCTCAGCAGACAGTATTACACAGGAGAGGATTAGATACACAGCTCAGAAGACAGTATCACACAGGAGAGGATTAGATACACTGCTCAGCAGACGGTATCACACAGAATATGATTATATACACAGCTCAGCAGACAGTATCACACAGGAGAGGATTAGATACACGGCTCAGCAGACAGTATCACACCGGATAGGATTAGATACACAGCTCAGCAGACAGTATCACACAGGACAGCATTAGATACACAGCTCAGCAGACGGTATCACACAGGACAGGATTAGATACACAGCTCAGCAGACAGTATCACACAGGAGAGGATTAGATACACGGTTCAGCAGACAGTATCACACAGGGTAGGATTAGATACATTGCTCAGCAGACAGTATCACACAGTAGAGGATTAGATACACAGCTCAGCAGACAGTATCACACAGGACAGGATTAGATACACAGCTCAGCAGACAGTATCACACAGGATAGGTTTAGATACACTGCTCAGCAGACAGTATCACACAGCAGAGGATGAGATACACAGCTCAGCAGATGGTATCACACAGGAGAGGATTAGATATACAGCTCAGCAGACAGCATCACACAGTTGAGGATTAGATACATCGCTCAGCAGACATTATCACACAGCATAGGATTAGATACACGGCTCAGCAGACAGTATCACACAGCATAGGATTAGATACACGGCTCAGCAGACAGTATCACACAGCATAGGATTAGATACACGGCTCAGCAGACAGTATCACACAGTAGGGGATTAGATACACTGCTCAGCAGATGGTATCACACAGGAGAGGATTAGATACACAGCTCAGCAGACAGTATCACACAGGAGAGGATTAGATACACAGCATCTCACAGGATTGTATTAGATACACAGCTCAGCACACAGTATCTCACAGGAGAAGATTAGATACACAGCTCAGCACACAGTATCTCACAGGACAGGATTAGATACACTGCTCAGCAGACGGTATCACACAGAATAGGATTAGATACACAGCTCAGCAGACAGTATCACACAGGAGAGGATTAGATACACGGTTCAGCAGACAGTATCACACAGGGTAGGATTAGATACATGGCTCAGCAGACAGTATCACACAGTAGAGGATTAGATACACAGCTCAGCAGACAGTATCACACAGGAGAGGATTGGATACACAGCTCAGCAGACAGCATCACACATTAGAGGATTAGATACACAGCTCAGCAGACAGTATCACACATTAGAGGATTAGATACACAGCTCAGCAGACAGTATCACACAGGAGAGGATTAGATACACAGCTCAGCAGACAGTATCACACAGGATAGGATTAGATACATGACTCAGCAGACGGTATCACACAGGAGAGGATGAGATACACAGCTCAGCAGACAGTATCACACAGGAGAGGATTAGATACACAGCTCAGCAGACAGTATCACACAGGAGAGGATTAGATAAACAGCTCAGCAGACAGTATCACACATTAGAGGATTAGATACACAGCTCAGCAGACAGTATCACACAGGAGAGGATTAGATACACGGTTCAGCAGACAGTATCACACAGGGTAGGATTAGATACATGGCTCAGCAGACAGTATCACACAGTAGAGGATTAGATACACAGCTCAGCAGACAGTATCACACAGGACAGGATTAGATACACAGCTCAGCAGACAGTATCACACAGGATAGGTTTAGATACACAGCTCAGCAGATGGTATCACACAGGAGAGGATTAGATACATGGCTCAGCAGACAGTATCACACAGTAGAGGATTAGATACACAGCTCAGCAGACAGTATCACACAGGACAGGATTAGATACACAGCTCAGCAGACAGTATCACACAGGACAGGATTAGATACACAGCTCAGCAGACAGTATTACACAGGAGAGGATTAGATACACAGCTCAGAAGACAGTATCACACAGGAGAGGATTAGATACACTGCTCAGCAGACGGTATCACACAGAATATGATTAGATACACAGCTCAGCAGACAGTATCACACAGGAGAGGATTAGATACACGGCTCAGCAGACAGTATCACACCGGATAGGATTAGATACACAGCTCAGCAGACAGTATCACACAGGACAGCATTAGATACACAGCTCAGCAGACGGTATCACACAGGACAGGATTAGATACACAGCTCAGCAGACAGTATCACACAGGAGAGGATTAGATACACGGTTCAGCAGACAGTATCACACAGGGTAGGATTAGATACATTGCTCAGCAGACAGTATCACACAGTAGAGGATTAGATACACAGCTCAGCAGACAGTATCACACAGGACAGGATTAGATACACAGCTCAGCAGACAGTATCACACAGGATAGGTTTAGATACACTGCTCAGCAGACAGTATCACACAGGACAGGATTAGATACACAGCTCAGAAGACAGCATCACACAGGAGAGGATTAGATACACTGCTCAGCAGACAGTATCACACAGAATAGGATTAGATACACAGCTCAACAAACAGTATCACACAGGACAGGATTAGATGCATAGCTCAGCAGACGGTATCACACATGAGAGGATTAGATATACAGCTCAGCAGACAATATCACACAGGAGAGGATTAGATACACAGCTCAGCAGATAGTATCACACAGGAGAAGATTAGATACACAGCTCAGCAGACAGCATCACACAGGAGAGGATTAGATACACAGCTCAGCAGACAGTATCACACAGGAGAAGATTAGATACACAGCTCAGCAGACAGTATCACACAGGGTAGGATTAGATACACAGCTCAGCTGACAGTATCACACATGAGAGGATTAGATACACAGCTCAGCAGACAGTATCACACAGGAGAAGATTAGATACACAGCTCAGCAGACAGCATCACACAGGAGAGGATTAGATACACAGCTCAGCAGACAGTATCACACAGGAGAAGATTAGATACACAGCTCAGCAGACAGTATCACACAGGGTAGGATTAGATACACAGCTCAGCAGACAGTATCACACAGGAGAGGATTAGATACACAGCTCAGCAGACAGTATCACACAGGAGAGGATTAGATACACAGCTCAGCAGACAGTATCACACAGGAGAGGATTAGATACACAGCTCAGCAGACAGTATCACACAGGATAGGATTAGATACACAGCTCAGCTGACAGTATCACACAGGAGTGGATAAGATACACAGCTCAGCAGACAGTATCACACAGGAGAGGATTAGATACACAGCTCAGCAGACAGTATCACACAGGAGAGGATTAGATACACAGTTCATCAGACAGTATCACACAGGAGAGGATTAGATACACAGCTCAGCAGACAGTATCACACAGGAGAGAATTAGATACACAGCTCAGCAGACAGTATCACACAGGAGAGGATTAGATACACGGCTCAGCAGACGGTATCACACAGGAGAGGATTAGATACACAGCTCAGTAGACAGTATCACAAAGGAGAGGATTAGATACACAGCTCAGTAGACAGTATCACACAGCATAGGATTAGTTACACGGCTCAGCAGACAGTATCACACAGTAAAAGATTAGATACACTGCTCAGCAGACAGTATCACACAGCATAGGATTAGATACACAGCTCAGCAGACAGTATCGCACAGGAGACGATTAGATACACGGCTCTGCAGACAGTATCGCACAGGAGAGGATTAGATACACGGCTCTGCAGACAGTATCACACTGGGGAGGATTAGATACACGGCTCAGCAGACAGTATCACACAGGAGAGGATTAGATACACAGCTCAGCAGACAGTATCACACAGTGTAGGATTAGATAAATAGCTCAGCAGACGGTATCACACAGGAGAGGATTAGATACACAGCTCAGCAGACAGTATCACACAGGACAGGATTAGATAAATAGCTCAGCAGACGGTATCACACAGGAGAGGATTAGATACACAGCTCAGCAGACAGCATCACACAGGAGAGGATTAGATACATGACTCAGCAGACGGTATCACACAGGAGAGGATTAGATACACAGCTCAGCAGACAGTATCACACAGGAGAGGATTAGATGCATGACTCAGCAGACAGTATCACACAGGAGAGGATTAGATACACAGCTCAGCAGACAGTATCACACAGGAGAGGATTAGATACACAGCTCAGCAGACAGTATCACACAGTAGGGGATTAGATACACGGCTCAGCAGACAGTATCACACAGGAGAGGATTAGATACACAGCTCAGCAGACAGTATCACACAGGAGAGGATTAGATACACAGCTCAGCACACAGTATCACACAGGAGAGGATTAGATACACAGCTCAGCAGACAGTATCACACAGGAGAGGATTAGATACACAGCTCAGCAGACAGTATCACACAGGAGAGGATTAGATACACAGCTCAGCAGACAGTATCACACAGGAGGGGATTAGATACACAGCTCATCAGACAGTATCACGCGGGAGTGGATTAGATACACGGCTCAGCAGACAGTATCACACAGGGCGGGATTAGATACACGACTCAGCAGACAGTATCACGCAAGATAGGATTAGATACACAGTTCATCAGACAGTATCACTCAGGAGATCATTAGATACACAGCTCAGCAGACAGTATCACACATTAGAGGATTAGATACACAGCTCAGCAGACAGTATCACACAGGAGAGGATTGGATACACAGCTCAGCAGACAGCATCACACATTAGAGGATTAGATACACAGCTCAGCAGACAGTATCACACATTAGAGGATTAGATACACAGCTCAGCAGACAGTATCACACAGGAGAGGATTAGATACACAGCTCAGCAGACAGTATCACACAGGATAGGATTAGATACATGACTCAGCAGACGGTATCACACAGGAGAGGATGAGATACACAGCTCAGCAGACAGTATCACACAGGAGAGGATTAGATACACAGCTCAGCAGACAGTATCACACAGGAGAGGATTAGATAAACAGCTCAGCAGACAGTATCACACATTAGAGGATTAGATACACAGCTCAGCAGACAGTATCACACAGGAGAGGTTTAGATACACAGCTCAGCAGACAGTATCACACAGGATAGGATTAGATACATGACTCAGCAGACGGTATCACACAGGAGAGGATGAGATACACAGCTCAGCAGATGGTATCACACAGCAGAGAATTGGATACACAGCTCAGCAGACGGTATCACACAGGAGAGGATTAGATACACGGCTCTGCAGACAGTATCACACAGGAGAGGATTAGATACACAGCTCAGCAGACAGTATCACACAGGAGAGGATTGGATACACAGCTCAGCAGACAGTATCACACAGGAGAGGATTAGGTACACAGCTCAGCAGACAGTATTACACAGGAGAGGATTAGATACACAGCTCAGCAGACAGTATCGCACAGGAGAGGATTAGATACACGGCTCAGCAGACAGTATCGCACAGGAGATGATTAGATACACGGCTCAGCAGACAGTATCACACAGGAGAGGATTAGATACATAGCTCAGCAGACAGTATCACACAGGAGAGGATTAGATACACAGCTCAGCAGACAGTATCACACAGGAGAGGATTAGATACACAGCTCAGCAGACAGTATCACACAGGATAGGATTAGATACACAGCTCAGCAGACAGTATCACACAGGATAGGATTAGATACACAGCTCAGCAGACGGTATCACACAGGACAGGATTAGATACACAGCTCAGCAGACAGTATCACACAGGAGAGGATTAGATACACAGCTCAGCAGACAGTATCACACAGGAGAGGATTAGATACACAGCTCAGCAGACAGTACCACACAGGAGAAGATTAAATACATAGCTCAGCAGACGGTATCACACAGGAGAGGATTAGAGATACAGCTCAGCAGACAGTATCACACAGGAGAGGATTAGATACACAGCTCAGCAGACAGTACCACACAGGAGAAGATTAGATACATAGCTCAGCAGACGGTATCACACAGCATAGGATTAGATACACAGCTCAGCAGACGGTATCACACAGGAGAGGATTAGATACACAGCTCAGCAGACAGTATCACACAGGACAGGATTAGATACACAGCTCAGCAGACAGTATCACACAGTATAAGATTAGATACACTGCTCAGCAGACAGTATCACACAGGAGAGGATTAGATACACAGCTCAGCAGACAGTATCACACAGCATAGGATTAGATACACGGCTCAGCAGACAGTATCACACAGGAGAGGATTAGATACACGGCTCAGCAGACAGTATCACACAGGAGAGGATTAGATACACAGCTCAGCAGACAGTATCACACAGGAGAGGATTAGATACACAGCTCAGCACACAGTATCTCACAGGATTGGATTAGATACACTGTTCAACAGACAGTATCACACAGGACAGGATTAGATATACAGCTCAGCAGACAATATCACACAGGAGAGGATTAGATACACAGCTCAGCAGACAGTATCACACAGGAGAAGATTAGATACACGGCTCAGCAGACATTATCACACAGGAGAGGATTAGATACACAGCTCAGCAGATAGTATCACACAGCATAGGATTAGATACACACATAGCTCAGCAGACAGTATAACACCGTATAAGATTAGATACACTGCTCAGCAGACAGTATCACACAGCATAGGATTAGATACACGGCTCAGCAGACAGTATCACACAGGAGAGGATTAGATACACGGCTCAGCAGACAGTATCACACAGGAGAGGATTAGATACACAGCTCAGCAGACAGTATCACACAGGAGGGGATTAGATACACAGCTCAGCAGACAGTATCACAGGATAAGATTATATACACTGCTCAGCAGACGGTATCACACAGGAGAGGATTAGATACACAGCTCAGCAGACAGTATCACACAGGAGAGGATTAGATACACAGCTCAGCAGACAGTATCACACAGCATAGGATTAGATACACAGCTCAGCAGACAGTATCACACAGTATAAGATTAGATACACTGCTCAGCAGACAGTATCACACAGGAGAGGATTAGATACACAGCTCAGCAGACAGTATCGCACAGGAGAGGATTAGATACACGGCTTAGCAGACAGTATCACTCAGGAGAGGATTAGATACACGGCTCAGCAGACAGTATCACACAGCATAGGATTAGATACACAGCTCAGCAGACAGTATCACACAGGAGAGGATTAGATACACAGCTCAGCAGACAGTATCACACAGGAGAGGATTAGATACACGGCTCAGCAGACAGTATCACACAGGATGGGATTAGATACACAGCTCAGCAGACAATATCACATAGGAGAGGATTAGATACACAGCTCAGCAGACAGTATCACACAGGAGAGGATTAGATACACAGCTCAGCAGACAGTATCACACAGGAGAGTATTAGATACACAGCTGAGCAGACAGTATCACACAGGAGAGGATTAGATACACAGCTCAGCAGACAATATCACACAGTAAAAGATTAGATACACGGCTCAGCAGACAGTATCACACAGTAAAAGATTAGATACACGGCTCAGCAGACAGTATCACACAGTAAAAGATTAAATACACTGCTCAGCAGACAGTATCACACAGCATAGGATTAGATACACAGCTCAGCAGACAGTATCACACAGTATAAGATTAGATACACTGCTCAGCAGACAGTATCACACAGTAAAAGATTAGATACACAGCTCAGCAGACAGTATCACACAGGAGAGGATTAGATACACAGCTCAGCAGACAGTATCACACAGGAGAGGATTAGATACATGGCTCAGCAGACAGTATCACACAGCATAGGATTAGATACACAGCTCAGCAGACAGTATCACACAGTAGAGGATTAGATACATGGCTCAGCAGACATTATCACACAGGATAGGATTAGATACACTGCTCCTCAGACAGTATCACACAGGAGAGGATTAGATACACGGCTCAGCAGACAGTATCACACAGGAGAGGATTAGATACACAGCTCAGCAGACAGTATCACACAGCATAGGATTAGAAACACGGCTCAGCAGACAGTATCACACAGGAGGGTATTAGAGACACAGCTCAGCAGACAGTATCACACAGGAGAGGATTAGATACACCACTCAGCAGACAGTATTACACAGGAGAGGATTAGACACATAGCTCAGCAGACAGTATCACACAGGAGAGGATTAGATACACGGCTCAGCAGACAGTATCACACAGGAGAGGATTAGATACACGGCTCAGCAGACAGTATCACACACGAGAGGATTAGATACACAGCTCAGCAGACAGTATCACACACGAGAGGATTAGATAAACAGTTCATCAGACAGTATCACACACGAGAGGATTAGATACACAGCTCAGCAGACAGTATCACACAGCATAGGATTAGATACACAGCTCAGCAGACCGTATCGCACAGGAGTGGATTAGATACACGGCTCAGCTGACAGTATCTCACAGGAGAGGATTAGATACACAGCTCAGCAGACAGTATCACACAGGATAGGATTAGATCCACAGCTCAGCAGACAGTATCACACAGGATAGGATTAGATACACGGCTCAGCAGACATTATCACACCGGAGAGGATTAGATACACAGCATAGGATTAGATACACAGCTCAGCAGACAGTATCACTCAGCATAGGATTAGATACACGGCTCAGCAGACAGTATCACACAGGAGGGGATTAGATACATAGCTCAGCAGACGGTATCACACAGGAGAGGATTAGATACACAGCTCAGCAGACAGTATCACACAGGAGAAGATTAGTTACACAGCTCAGCAGACGGTATCACACAGGAGAGGATTAGATACACGGCTCAGCAGACAGTATCACACATCATAGGATTAGATACACAGCTCAGCAGACAGTATCGCACAGGGCGGGATTAGATACACGGCTCAGCAGACAGTATCACACACGATAGGATTAGATACACAGCTCAGCACACAGTATCACACAGGAGAGGATTAGATACACGGCTCAGCAGACAGTATCACACAGGAGAGGATTAGATACACAGCTCAGCAGACAGTATCACACAGGATAGGATTAGATCCACAGCTCAGCAGACAGTATCACACAGGATAGGATTAGATACACGGCTCAGCAGACAGTATCACACAGGAGAGGATTAGATACATGGCTCAGCAGACATTATCACACAGGAGAGGATTAGATACACAGCATAGGATTAGATACACAGCTCAGCAGACAGTATCACACAGCATAGGATTAGATACACAGCTCAGCAGACAGTATCACACAGGAGGGGATTAGATACATAGCTCAGCAGACAGTATCACACAGGAGAGGATTAGATACACAGCTCAGCAGACAGTATCACACAGGAGAGGATTAGATACACAGCTCAGCAGACAGTATCACTCAGGAGAGGATTAGATACACAGCTCAGCAGACAGTATCACACAGGAGAGGATTAGATACACAGCTCAGCAGACAGTATCACACAGGAGAGGATTAGATACACAGCTCAGCAGACAATATCACACAGGAGAGGATTAGATACACAGCTCAGCAGACAGTATCACACAGGAGAGGATTAGATACACAGCTCAGCAGACAGTATCACACAGGAGAGGATTAGATACACAGCTCAGCAGACAGTATCGCACAGGGCGGGATTAGATACACAGCTCAGCAGACAGTGTCACACAGCATAGGATTAGATACACAGCTCAGCAGACAGTATCGCACAGGAGTGGATTAGATACATGGCTCAGCTGACAGTATCGCACAGGGCGGGATTAGATACACAGCTCAGCAGACAGTATCACACACGATAGGATTAGATACACAGTTCATCAGCCAGTATCACACAGGAGAGGATTAGATACACAGCTCATCAGACAGTATCACACAGGAGAGGATTAGATACACAGCTCATCAGACAGTATCACACAGGAGAGGATTAGATACACAGCTCAGCAGACAGTATCACAATGGATAGGATTAGATACACAGCTCAGCAGACAGTATCACACAGGAGAGGATTAGATACATGGCTCAGCAGACAGCATCACACAGGAGAGGATTAGATACACAGCTCAGCAGACAGTATCACACAGGAGAGGATTAGATACATGGCTCAGCAGACAGCATCACACAGGAGAGGATTAGATACACAGCTCAGCACACAGTATCAAATAGGATAGGATTAGATACATGGCTCAGTACACAGTATCACACAGGAGAGGATTAGATACACAGCTCAGCAGACAGTATCACACAGGAGAGGATTAGATACATGGCTCAGTACACAGTATGACACAGGAGAGGATTAGATACACGGCTCAGAAGACAGCATCACACAGGAGAGGATTAGATACACAGCTCAGCACACAGTATCACACATGAGTGGATTAGATACACGGCTCAGCAAACAGTATCGCACAGGGCGGGATTAGATACAGGGCTCAGCAGACAGTATCACACAGGATAGGATTAGATACACAGTTCATCAGACAGTATCACACAGGAGACGATTAGATACACAGCTCAGCAGACAGTATCACACAGGAAAGGATTAGATACACAGATCAGCAGATAGTATCACACAGGATAGTATTAGATACAAAGCTCAGCAGACAGTATCACACAGGAGAGGATTAGATACACAGCTCAGCAGACAGTATCACAAAGCATAGGATTAGATACACAGCTCAGCAGACAGTATCTCACAGGGCGGGATTAGATACACGGCTCAGCTGACAGTATCACACTGGATAGCATTAGATACACAGTTCATCAGACAGTGTCACACAGGAGAAGATTAGATACACAGCTCAGCAGACAGTATCACACAGGAGAGGATTAGATACACGGCTCAGTAGACAGTATCACACAGGAGAGGATTAGATACACAGCTCAGCAGACAGTATCACACATTAGAGGATTAGATACACAGCTCAGCAGACAGTATCACACAGGATGGGATTAGATACACAGTTCATCAGACAGTATCACACAGGAGAGGATTAGATACACAGCTCAGCAGACAGTATCACACAGGATGGGATTAGATACACAGCTCAGCAGACAGTATCACACAGGAGAGGATTAGATACACGGCTCAGCAGACAGTATCACACAGCATAGGATTAGATACACGGCTCAGCAGACAGTATCACAGAGGAGAGGATTAGATACACGGCTCAGCAGACAGTATCACACAGGAGAGGATTAGATACACAGCTCAGCAGACAGTATCACACAGGATAGGATTAGATACACAGCTCAGCAGACAGTATCACACAGGATAGGATTAGATACACGGCTCAGCAGACAGTATCACACAGGAGAGTATTTGATACACAGCTCAGCAGACAGTATCGCACAGGAGAGGATTAGATACACAGCTCAGCAGACGGTATCACACAGGAGAAGATTAGATACACTTCTCAGCAGACGGTATCACACAGGAGAGGATTAGATACACGGCTCAGCAGACAGTATCACACAGGGTAGGATTAGAGATACAGCTCAGCAGACAGTATCACACAGGAGAGGATTAGATATACTGCTCAGAAGATGGTATCACACAGGATAGGATTAGATACACAGCTCAGCAGACAGTATCACACAGGATTAGATACACGGCTCAGCAGGCAGTATCACACAGGAGAGGATTAGATACACAGCTCAGAAGACAGTATCACACAGCATAGGATTAGATACACTGCTCAGCAGACAGTATCACACAGGAGAGGATTAGATACACAGCTCAGCAGACAGTATCACACAGGAGAGGATTAGATACACGGCTCACCATCACTGCGTCATAATAGCACTGCAGTATGTGGTGAGGGACTAGAACTCCCAGCAAGTGACAGTGCAGGCACCGATCATGTAACTAAACCATCACTGCGTCATAATAGCACTGCAGTATGTGGTGAGGGACTACAACTCCCAGCAAGTTTATTTCTTTTTATTTTACACGCTGCTGTTTTCCACAGTGAATTACCAGAAAGATCTGCACCAAAATCATGAAGTGCAAATTTGCTGTTGTGGATTTTCTTGCGGATTCTTGCTAATTTGCTCTGATTTTCTATGGAAATCCTCCAGGAACAATCTGCCACATTTGAACAGATCTTCAGGCCTCATTCAGACATCTGTAGTTTTCTGGTACATTAAAAAAAAAAGCAAAAAAAACAAAACTGATTTTCATCAAAGGGATCGATCCGAATTGTATCAATGTTTGTTACTATATGCAAATAAAAAATATATATATATGGATATGTGAACTGCCCCATAGATGATAAAGGTGCGTATTATGTCTGTCAATAACATGGATGTAAAAAAACAGACGTCTGAATGAGACGTTCACCCACAAGATCATCTAGCAATAGTGCAGCTCTGACCTGACACATAGCATTCACAGAAAGACTCCTGATCAGCACATATGATGTCTGTGATCTATAAAGAGTCCTCCACATTGTACCCACTACATATACATTCACAATAAAGCTGCCCCCGTAACATCAACTGCCCCACACCTACCACATATAGCCAGGTCCCCGCTCCCCCACACACAGTATATAGCCAGGTCCCCGCTCCCCCACACACAGTATATAGCCAGGTCCCCGCTCCCCTACACACAGTATATAGCCAGGTCCCCGCTCCCCCACACAAAGTATATAGACAAGATCCCCGCTCCCCCACACACAGTATATAGCCAGGTCCCCGCTCCCCCACACAAAGTATATAGCCAAGATCCCCGCTCCCCCACACACAGTATATAGCCAGGTCCCCGCTCCCCCACACAAAGTATATAGCCAAGATCCCCGCTCCCCCACACACAGTATATAGCCAGGTCCCCGCTCCCCCACACAAAGTATATAGCCAGGTCCCCGCTCCCCCACACACAGTATATAGCCAGGTCCCCGCTCCCCCACACAAAGTATATAGCCAAGATCCCCGCTCCCCCACACACAGTATATAGCCAGGTCCCCGCTCCCCCACACAAAGTATATAGCCAAGATCCCCGCTCCCCCACACACAGTATATAGCCAGGTCCCCGCTCCCCCACACAAAGTATATAGCCAGGTCCCCGCTCCCCCACACAAAGTATATAGCCAAGGTCCCCGCTCCCCCACACACAGTATATAGCCAAGGTCCCCGCTCCCCTACACAAAGTATATAGCCAGGTCCCCGCTCCCCCACACAAAGTATATAGCCAGGTCCCCGCTCCCCCACACAAAGTATATAGCCAGGTCCCCGCTCCCCCACACAAAGTATATAGCCAGGTCCCCGCTCCCCCACACAAAGTATAGAGCCAGGTCCCCGCTCCCCCACACAAAGTATATAGCCAGGTCCCCGCTCCCCCACACAAAGTATATAGACAAGTCCCCGCTCCCCCACACAAAGTATATAGCCAGGTCCCCGCTCCCCCACACAAAGTATATAGCCAGGTCCCTGCTCCCCCACACACAGTATATAGCCAGGTCCCCGCTCCCCCACACAAAGTATATAGCCAGGTCCCCGCTCCCCCACACAAAGTATATAGCCAGGTCCCCGCTCCCCCACACAAAGTATATAGCCAGGACCCCGCTCCCCCACACAAAGTATATAGCCAGGTCCCCGCTCCCCCACACAAAGTATATAGCCAAGATCCCCTCCTCCATGTATAGCATATTTATCCAGGTCTCCCTCCCCCACATATAGCAAAGAGAACCAAGTCCAGCACCCCCTCCCCCACCACACAGCATACGGTATATAGACAAGACCCCCACACACAGCATACGGTATATAGACAAGTCCCACCCACACAGCATACAGTATATAGACAAGTCCCCCACACACAGCATACGGTATATAGACAAGTCCACCACACACAGCATACGGTATATAGACAAGTCCCCCACACACAGCATACGGTATATAGACAAGTCCCCTACACACAGCATACGGTATATAGACAAGTCCCCCACACACAGCATACGGTATATAGACAAGTCCCCTACACACAGCATACAGTATATAGACAAGTCCCCCACACACAGCATACGGTATATAGACAAGTCCCCCACACACAGCATACAGTATATAGACAAGTCCCCCACACACAGCATACGGTATATAGACAAGTCCCCCACACACAGCATACGGTATATAGACAAGTCCCCCACACAGCATACAGTATATAGACAAGTCCCCCACACACAGCATACAGTATATAGACAAGTCCCCCACACACAGCATACGGTATATAGACAAGTCCCCCACACACACAGCATACGATATATAGACAAGTCCCCCACACACACAGCATACAGTATATAGACAAGTCCCCCACACACAGCATACGGTATATAGACAAGTCCCCCACACACAGCATACAGTATATAGACAAGTCCCCCACACACAGCATACAGTATATAGACAAGTCCCCCACACACAGCATATGGTATATAGACAAGTCCCCCCCACACACAGCATACGGTATATAGACAAGTCCCCCACACACAGCATACAGTATATAGACAAGTCCCCCCCACACAGCATACGGTATATAGACAAGCCCCCACACACAGCATACGGTATATAGACAAGTCCCCCCCACACAGCATACGGTATATAGACAAGTCCCCTACACACAGCATACGGTATATAGACAAGTCCCCCACACACAGCATACGGTATATAGACAAGTCCCCTACACACAGCATACAGTATATAGACAAGTCCCCCACACACAGCATACGGTATATAGACAAGTCCCCCACACACAGCATACAGTATATAGACAAGTCCCCCACACACAGCATACGGTATATAGACAAGTCCCCCACACACAGCATACGGTATATAGACAAGTCCCCCACACAGCATACAGTATATAGACAAGTCCCCCACACACAGCATACAGTATATAGACAAGTCCCCCACACACAGCATACGGTATATAGACAAGTCCCCCACACACACAGCATACGATATATAGACAAGTCCCCCACACACACAGCATACAGTATATAGACAAGTCCCCCACACACAGCATACGGTATATAGACAAGTCCCCCACACACAGCATACAGTATATAGACAAGTCCCCCACACACAGCATACAGTATATAGACAAGTCCCCCACACACAGCATATGGTATATAGACAAGTCCCCCCCACACACAGCATACGGTATATAGACAAGTCCCCCACACACAGCATACAGTATATAGACAAGTCCCCCCCACACAGCATACGGTATATAGACAAGCCCCCACACACAGCATACGGTATATAGACAAGTCCCCCCCACACAGCATACGGTATATAGACAAGTCCCCCACACACAGAATACGGTATATAGACAAGTCCCCCCCACACAGCATACAGTATATAGACAAGTCCCCCCACACACAGCATACGGTATATAGACAAGTCCCCCCACACACAGCATACGGTATATAGACAAGTCCCCCACACACAGCATACGGTATATAGACAAGTCCCCCACACACAGCATACGGTATATAGACAAGTCCCCCACACACAGCATACGGTATATAGACAAGTCCCCCACACACAGCATACGGTATATAGACAAGTCCCCCCCACACAGCATACAGTATATAGACAAGTCCCCCACACACAGCATACGGTATATAGACAAGTCCCCCCCACACAGCATACGGTATATAGACAAGTCCCCCCCACACAGCATACAGTATATAGACAAGTCCCCCCCACACAGCATACAGTATATAGACAAGTCCCCCACACACAGCATACAGTATATAGACAAGTCCCCCACACAGCATACGGTATATAGACAAGTCCCCCACACACAGCATACAGTATATAGACAAGTCCCCCCCACACAGCATACAGTATATAGACAAGTCCCCCACACACAGCATACAGTATATACACAAGTTCCCCACACACAGCATACAGTATATAGACAAGTCCCCCACAAACAGCATACGGTATATAGACAAGTCCCCCACACACAGCATACAGTATATACACAAGTTCCCCACACTCAGCATACAGTATATAGACAAGTCCCCCCCAAACAGCATACAGTATATAGACAAGTCCCCCACACACAGCATACAGTATATAGACAAGTCCCCCACACACAGCATACGGTATATAGACAAGTCCCCCCCACACAGCATACGGTATATAGACAAGTCCCCCACACACAGCATACGGTATATCGACAAGTCCCCCACACACAGCATACGGTATATCGACAAGTCCCCCACACACAGCATACGGTATATAGACAAGTCCCCCATACAGCATACGGTATATAGACAAGTCCCCCACACACACAGCATACGGTATATAGACAAGTCCCCCCCACACAGCATACGGTATATAGACAAGTCCCCCCCACACAGCATACGGTATATAGACAAGTCCCCCACACACAGCATACGGTATATAGACAAGTCCCCCACACACAGCATACGGTATATAGACAAGTACCCCACACACAGCATACGGTATATAGACAAGTCCCCCACACACAGCATACGGTATATAGACAAGTCCCCCACACACAGCATACGGTATATAGACAAGTCCCCCCCACACAGCATACGGTATATAGACAAGTCCCCCATACAGCATACGGTATATAGACAAGTCCCCCACATACACAGCATACGGTATATAGACAAGTCCCCCACACACACAGCATACTGTATATAGACAAGTCCCCCCCACACAGCATACGGTATATAGACAAGTCCCCCACACACAGCATACAGTATATAGACAAGTCCCCCACACACAGCATACAGTATATAGACAAGTCCCACCCCCCATACACAGCATACAGTATATAGACAAGTCCCCCACACACAGCATACAGTATATAGACAAGTCCCCCACACACAGCATACGGTATATAGACAAGTCCCCCACACACAGCATACAGTATATAGACAAGTCCCCCACACAGCATACGGTATATAGACAAGTACCCCACACAGCATACGGTATATAGACAAGTCCCCCCCATACACAGCATACGGTATATAGACAAGTCCCCCCCACACAGCATACAGTATATAGACAAGTCCCCCACACAGCAAACGGTATATAGACAAGTCCCACGACACACAACATACAGTATATAGACAAGTCCCCCACACACAGCATAGAGTATATAGACAAGTCCCCCACACACAGCATACGGTATATAGACGAGCCCCCCACACAGCATACGGTATATAGACAAGTCCCCCACACACAGCATACGGTATATAGACAAGTCCCCCACACAGCATGCGGTATATAGACAAGTCCCCCCACACACAACATACAGTATATAGACAAGTCCCCCACACACAGCATACAGTATATAGACAAGTCCCCCACACACAGCATACGGTATATAGACAAGCCCCCCACACAGCATACGGTATATAGACAAGTCCCCCACACACAGCATGCGGTATATAGACAAGTCCCCCATACACAGCATACAGTATATAGACAAGTGCCCCCCCCCACACACAGCATACGGTATATAGACAAGTCCCCACCACACAGCATACGGTATATAGACAAGTCCCCCCCACACAGCATACGGTATATAGACAAGTCCCCCCACACAGCATACGGTATATAGACAAGTCCCCCATACACAGCATACAGTATATAGACAAGTCCCCCCCCCCACACACAGCATACGGTATATAGACAAGTCCCCCCCACACAGCATACAGTATATAGACAAGTCCCCCCACACAGCATACAGTATATAGACAAGTCCCCCCACACAGCATACGGTATATAGACAAGTCCCCCCCCCACACAGCATACGGTATATAGACAAGTCCCCCCCACACACAGCATACGGTATATAGACAAGTCCCCCCCACACAGCATACGGTATATAGACAAGTCCCCCAACACAGCATACAGTATATAGACAAGTCCCCCACACACAGCATACAGTATATAGACAAGTCCCCCACACACAGCATATGGTATATAGACAAGTCCCCCCCACACACAGCATACGGTATATAGACAAGTCCCCCACACACAGCATACAGTATATAGACAAGTCCCCCCCACACAGCATACGGTATATAGACAAGTGCCCCACACACAGCATACGGTATATAGACAAGTCCCCCCCACACAGCATACGGTATATAGACAAGTCCACCACACACAGCATACGGTATATAGACAAGTCCCCCCCACACAGCATACAGTATATAGACAAGTCCCCCCACACACAGCATACGGTATATAGACAAGTCCCCCACACAGCATACGGTATATAGACAAGTCCCCCACACACAGCATACAGTATATAGACAAGTCCCCCCCACACAGCAAACAGTATATAGACAAGTCCCCCACACACAGCATACAGTATATACACAAGTTCCCCACACACAGCATACGGTATATAGACAAGTCCCCCTCACACAGCATACAGTATATAGACAAGTCCCCCACACACAGCATACGGTATATAGACAAGTCCCCCACACACAGCATACAGTATATACACAAGTTCCCCACACACAGCATACAGTATATAGACAAGTCCCCCCCAAACAGCATACAGTATATAGACAAGTCCCCCACACACAGCATACAGTATATAGACAAGTCCCCCACACACAGCATACGGTATATAGACAAGTCCCCCCCACACAGCATACGGTATATCGACAAGTCCCCCACACACAGCATACGGTATATCGACAAGTCCCCCACACACAGCATACGGTATATAGACAAGTCCCCCACACACAGCATACGGTATATAGACAAGTCCCCCATACAGCATACGGTATATAGACAAGTCCCCCACACACACAGCATACGGTATATAGACAAGTCCCCCCCACACAGCATACGGTATATAGACAAGTCCCCCCCACACAGCATACGGTATATAGACAAGTCCCCCACACACAGCATACAGTATATAGACAAGTACCCCACACACAGCATACGGTATATAGACAAGTCCCCCACACACAGCATACGGTATATAGACAAGTCCCCCACACACAGCATACGGTATATAGACAAGTCCCCCCCACACAGCATACGGTATATAGACAAGTCCCCCACATACACAGCATACGGTATATAGACAAGTCCCCCATACAGCATACGGTATATAGACAAGTCCCCCACATACACAGCATACGGTATATAGACAAGTCCCCCACACACACAGCATACGGTATATAGACAAGTCCCCCCCACACAGCATACGGTATATAGACAAGTCCCCCACACACAGCATACAGTATATAGACAAGTCCCCCACACACAGCATACAGTATATAGACAAGTCCCCCACACACAGCATACAGTATATAGACAAGTCCCACCCCCCACACACAGCATACAGTATATAGACAAGTCCCCCACACACAGCATACAGTATATAGACAAGTCCCCCACACACAGCATACGGTATATAGACAAGTCCCCCACACACAGCATACAGTATATAGACAAGTCCCCCACACAGCATACGGTATATAGACAAGTCCCCCCCACACACAGCATACGGTATATAGACAAGTCCCCCCCACACACAGCATACGGTATATAGACAAGTCCCCCCCACACAGCATACAGTATATAGACAAGTCCCCCACACAGCAAACGGTATATAGACAAGTCCCACGACACACAACATACAGTATATAGACAAGTCCCCCCACACACAGCATACGGTATATAGACAAGTCCCCCCCACACAGCATACAGTATATAGACAAGTCCCCCACACAGCAAACGGTATATAGACAAGTCCCACGACACACAACATACAGTATATAGACAAGTCCCCCACACACAGCATACGGTATATAGACGAGCTCCCCACACAGCATACGGTATATAGACAAGTCCCCCACACACAGCATACGGTATATAGACAAGTCCCCCACACAGCATGCGGTATATAGACAAGTCCCCCCACACACAACATACAGTATATAGACAAGTCCCCCACACACAGCATACAGTATATAGACAAGTCCCCCACACACAGCATACGGTATATAGACAAGCCCCCCACACAGCATACGGTATATAGACAAGTCCCCCACACACAGCATACGGTATATAGACAAGTCCCCCATACACAGCATACAGTATATAGACAAGTCCCCCCCCCCACACACAGCATACGGTATATAGACAAGTCCCCCCCACACAGCATACGGTATATAGACAAGTCCCCCCACACAGCATACGGTATATAGACAAGTCCCCCATACACAGCATACAGTATATAGACAAGTCCCCCCCCCACACACAGCATACGGTATATAGACAAGTCCCCCCCACACAGCATACAGTATATAGACAAGTCCCCCCACACAGCATACAGTATATAGACAAGTCCCCCCACACAGCATACGGTATATAGACAAGTCCCCCCCCACACAGCATACGGTATATAGACAAGTCCCCCCCACACACAGCATACGGTATATAGACAAGTCCCCCCCACACAGCATACTGTATATAGACAAGTCCCCCCACACAGCATACAGTATATAGACAAGTCCCCCACACACAGCATACAGTATATAGACAAGTCCCCCACACAGCATACAGTATATAGACAAGTCCCCCACACACAGCATACAGTATATAGACAAGTCCCCCACACAGCATACGGTATATAGACAAGTCCCCCACACAGCATACAGTATATAGACAAGTCCCCCACACACAGCATAGAGTATATAGACAAGTCCCCCACACACAGCATACAGTATATAGACAAGTCCCCCACACACAGCATACGGTATATAGACAAGTCCCCCACACACAGCATACGGTATATAGACAAGTCCCCCACACACAACATACAGTATATAGACAAGTCCCCCACACACAGCATACGGTATATAGACAAGTCCCCCCCCCCACACACAGCATACGGTATATAGAC
The DNA here is from genome assembly GCF_046119375.1 of Phyllobates terribilis. NCBI lineage: Eukaryota > Metazoa > Chordata > Amphibia > Anura > Dendrobatidae > Phyllobates > Phyllobates terribilis. The sequence goes on along the minus strand of NW_027362938.1, from coordinate 2,162,194 downwards.
AAGTCCCCACCACACAGCATACGGTATATAGACAAGTCCCCCCCACACAGCATACGGTATATAGACAAGTCCCCCCACACAGCATACGGTATATAGACAAGTCCCCCATACACAGCATACAGTATATAGACAAGTCCCCCCCCCCACACACAGCATACGGTATATAGACAAGTCCCCCCCACACACCATACAGTATATAGACAAGTCCCCCCACACAGCATACAGTATATAGACAAGTCCCCCCACACAGCATACGGTATATAGACAAGTCCCCCCCACACACAGCATACGGTATATAGACAAGTCCCCCCACACAGCATACGGTATATAGACAAGTCCCCCCACACAGCATACAGTATATAGACAAGTCCCCCACACACAGCATACAGTATATAGACAAGTCCCCCACACACCATACAGTATATAGACAAGTCCCCCACACACAGCATACAGTATATAGACAAGTCCCCCACACACAGCATACAGTATATAGACAAGTCCCACCCCCCACACACAGCATACAGTATATAGACAAGTCCCCCACACACAGCATACAGTATATAGACAAGTCCCCCACACACAGCATACGGTATATAGACAAGTCCCCCACACACAGCATACAGTATATAGACAAGTCCCCCACACAGCATACGGTATATAGACAAGTACCCCACACAGCATACGGTATATAGACAAGTCCCCCCCACACACAGCATACGGTATATAGACAAGTCCCCCCCACACAGCATACAGTATATAGACAAGTCCCCCACACAGCAAACGGTATATAGACAAGTCCCACGACACACAACATACAGTATATAGACAAGTCCCCCCCACACACAGCATACGGTATATAGACAAGTCCCCCCCACACAGCATACAGTATATAGACAAGTCCCCCACACAGCAAACGGTATATAGACAAGTCCCACGACACACAACATACAGTATATAGACAAGTCCCCCACACACAGCATACGGTATATAGACGAGCCCCCCACACAGCATACGGTATATAGACAAGTCCCCCACACACAGCATACGGTATATAGACAAGTCCCCCACACAGCATGCGGTATATAGACAAGTCCCCCCACACACAACATACAGTATATAGACAAGTCCCCCACACACAGCATACAGTATATAGACAAGTCCCCCACACACAGCATACGGTATATAGACAAGCCCCCCACACAGCATACGGTATATAGACAAGTCCCCCACACACAGCATACGGTATATAGACAAGTCCCCCATACACAGCATACGGTATATAGACAAGTCCCCCCCCCCACACACAGCATACGGTATATAGACAAGTCCCCACCACACAGCATACGGTATATAGACAAGTCCCCCCCACACAGCATACGGTATATAGACAAGTCCCCCCACACAGCATACGGTATATAGACAAGTCCCCCATACACAGCATACAGTATATAGACAAGTCCCCCCCCCACACACAGCATACGGTATATAGACAAGTCCCCCCCACACAGCATACAGTATATAGACAAGTCCCCCCACACAGCATACAGTATATAGACAAGTCCCCCCACACAGCATACGGTATATAGACAAGTCCCCCCCCCACACAGCATACGGTATATAGACAAGTCCCCCCCACACACAGCATACGGTATATAGACAAGTCCCCCCCACACAGCATACGGTATATAGACAAGTCCCCCCACACAGCATACAGTATATAGACAAGTCCCCCACACACAGCATACAGTATATAGACAAGTCCCCCACACAGCATACAGTATATAGACAAGTCCCCCACACACAGCATACAGTATATAGACAAGTCCCCCACACAGCATACAGTATATAGACAAGTCCCCCACACAGCATACAGTATATAGACAAGTCCCCCACACACAGCATAGAGTATATAGACAAGTCCCCCACACACAGCATACAGTATATAGACAAGTCCCCCACACACAGCATACGGTATATAGACAAGTCCCCCACACACAGCATACGGTATATAGACAAGTCCCCCACACACAGCATACGGTATATAGACAAGTCCCCCACACACAACATACAGTATATAGACAAGTCCCCCACACACAGCATACAGTATATAGACAAGTCCCCCCCCCCACACACAGCATACGGTATATAGACAAGTCCCCACCACACAGCATACGGTATATAGACAATTCCCCCCCACACAGCATACGGTATATAGACAAGTCCCCCCACACAGCATACGGTATATAGACAAGTCCCCCATACACAGCATACAGTATATAGACAAGTCCCCCCCCCCACACACAGCATACGGTATATAGACAAGTCCCCCCCACACACCATACAGTATATAGACAAGTCCCCCCACACAGCATACAGTATATAGACAAGTCCCCCCACACAGCATACGGTATATAGACAAGTCCCCCCCACACACAGCATACGGTATATAGACAAGTCCCCCCCACACAGCATACGGTATATAGACAAGTCCCCCCACACAGCATACGGTATATAGACAAGTCCCCCCACACAGCATACAGTATATAGACAAGTCCCCCACACACAGCATACAGTATATAGACAAGTCCCCCACACACCATACAGTATATAGACAAGTCCCCCACACACAACATACAGTATATAGACAAGTCCCCCACACACAGCATACGGTATATAGACGAGCCCCCCACACAGCATACGGTATATAGACAAGTCCCCCACACACAGCATACGGTATATAGACAAGTCCCCCACACAGCATGCGGTATATAGACAAGTCCCCCCACACACAACATACAGTATATAGACAAGTCCCCCACACACAGCATACAGTATATAGACAAGTCCCCCACACACAGCATACGGTATATAGACAAGCCCCCCACACAGCATACGGTATATAGACAAGTCTCCCACACACAGCATACGGTATATAGACAAGTCCCCCATACACAGCATACGGTATATAGACAAGTCCCCCCCCCCACACACAGCATACGGTATATAGACAAGTCCCCACCACACAGCATACGGTATATAGACAAGTCCCCCCCACACAGCATACGGTATATAGACAAGTCCCCCCACACAGCATACGGTATATAGACAAGTCCCCCATACACAGCATACAGTATATAGACAAGTCCCCCCCCCCACACACAGCATACGGTATATAGACAAGTCCCCCCCACACAGCATACAGTATATAGACAAGTCCCCCCACACAGCATACAGTATATAGACAAGTCCCCCCACACAGCATACGGTATATAGACAAGTCCCCCCCCCACACAGCATACGGTATATAGACAAGTCCCCCCCACACACAGCATACGGTATATAGACAAGTCCCCCCCACACAGCATACGGTATATAGACAAGTCCCCCCACACAGCATACAGTATATAGACAAGTCCCCCACACACAGCATACAGTATATAGACAAGTCCCCCACACAGCATACAGTATATAGACAAGTCCCCCACACACAGCATACAGTATATAGACAAGTCCCCCACACAGCATACAGTATATAGACAAGTCCCCCACACAGCATACAGTATATAGACAAGTCCCCCACACACAGCATAGAGTATATAGACAAGTCCCCCACACACAGCATACAGTATATAGACAAGTCCCCCACACACAGCATACGGTATATAGACAAGTCCCCCACACACAGCATACGGTATATAGACAAGTCCCCCACACACAGCATACGGTATATAGACAAGTCCCCCACACACAACATACAGTATATAGACAAGTCCCCCACACACAGCATACAGTATATAGACAAGTCCCCCCCCCCACACACAGCATACGGTATATAGACAAGTCCCCACCACACAGCATACGGTATATAGACAATTCCCCCCCACACAGCATACGGTATATAGACAAGTCCCCCCACACAGCATACGGTATATAGACAAGTCCCCCATACACAGCATACAGTATATAGACAAGTCCCCCCCCCCACACACAGCATACGGTATATAGACAAGTCCCCCCCACACACCATACAGTATATAGACAAGTCCCCCCACACAGCATACGGTATATAGACAAGTCCCCCCCACACACAGCATACGGTATATAGACAAGTCCCCCCCACACAGCATACGGTATATAGACAAGTCCCCCCACACAGCATACGGTATATAGACAAGTCCCCCCACACAGCATACAGTATATAGACAAGTCCCCCACACACAGCATACAGTATATAGACAAGTCCCCCACACACCATACAGTATATAGACAAGTCCCCCACACACAGCATACAGTATATAGACAAGTCCCCCACACACAGCATACGGTATATAGACAAGCCCCCCACACAGCATACGGTATATAGACAAGTCCCCCACACACAGCATACGGTATATAGACAAGTCCCCTATACACAGCATACAGTATATAGACAAGTCCCCCACACACAGCATACGGTATATAGACAAGTCCCCCCCCACACAGCATACAGTATATAGACAAGTCCCCCATACACAGCATACAGTATATAGACAAGTCCCCCCCACACAGCATACGGTATATAGACAAGTCCCCCCCACACAGCATACGGTATATAGACAAGTCCCCCCCACACAGCATACGGTATATAGACAAGTCCCCCACACACAGCATACAGTATATAGACAAGTCCCCCACACACAGCATACGGTATATAGACAAGTCCCCCCACACACAGCATACGGTATATAGACAAGTCCCCCCCACACAGCATACGGTATATAGACAAGTCCCCCCCACACAGCATACGGTATATAGACAAGTCCCCCCACACACAGCATACGGTATATAGACAAGTCCCCCACACACAGCATACAGTATATAGACAAGTCCCCCACACACAGCATACGGTATATAGACAAGTCCCCCACACACAGCATACGGTATATAGACAAGTCCCCCCCACACAGCATACGGTATATAGACAAGTCCCCCCACACACAGCATACGGTATATAGACAAGTCCCCCCCACACAGCATACGGTATATAGACAAGTCCCCCACACACAGCATACAGTATATAGACAAGTCCCCCACACACAGCATACGGTATATAGACAAGCCCCCCACACAGCATACGGTATATAGACAAGTCCCCCACACACAGCATACGGTATATAGACAAGTCCCCCATACAGCATTCGGTATATAGACAAGTCCCCCACACACAGCATACAGTATATAGACAAGTCCCCCACACAGCATACAGTATATAGACAAGTCCCCCCCCCCACACACAGCATACGGTATATAGACAAGTCCCCCCCACACAGCATACGGTTTATAGACAAGTCCCCCCCACACAGCATACAGTATATAGACAAGTCCCCCACACACAGCATACAGTATATAGACAAGTCCCCCACACAGCATACAGTATATAGACAAGTCCCCCACACAGCATACAGTATATAGACAAGTCCCCCACACACAGCTTACGGTATATAGACAAGTCCCCCCCATACGGTATATAGACAAGTCCCCCACACACAGCATACGGTATATAGATAAGTCCCCCCACACAGCATACGGTATATAGACAAGTCCCCCACACACAGCATACAGTATATAGACAAGTCCCCCACACACAGCATATGGTATATAGACAAGTCCCCCACACACAGCATACGGTATATAGACAAGTCCTCCCCACACAGCATACGGTATATAGACAAGTCCCCCCACACAGCATACAGTATATAGACAAGTCCCCCACACACAGCATATGGTATATAGACAAGTCCCCCACACACAGCATACGGTATATAGACAAGTCCCCCCACACACAGCATACGGTATATAGACAAGTCCCCCATACACAGCATACGGTATATAGACAAGTCCCCCATACACAGCATACGGTATATAGACAAGTCCCCCACACACAGCATACGGTATATAGACAAGTCCCCCACACACAGCATACGGTATATAGACAAGTCCCCCACACACAGCATACGGTATATAGACAAGTCCCCCACACACAGCATACGGTATATAGACAAGTCCCCCACACACAGCATAAGGTATATAGACAAGTCCCCCATACACAGCATAAGGTATATAGACAAGTCCCCCATACACAGCATAAGGTATATAGACAAGTCCCCCATACACAGCATACAGTATATAGACAAGTCCCCCACACACAGCTTACGGTATATAGACAAGTCACCCCCACACACAGCATACAGTATATAGACAAGTCCCCCCCACACAGCATACGGTATATAGACATGTCCCCCCACACAGCATACGGTATATAGACAAGTCCCCCACACACAGCATACAGTATATAGACAAGTCCCCCACACACAGCATACAGTATATAGACAAGTCCCCCCACACAGCATACGGTATATAGACAAGTCCCCCACACACAGCATACAGTATATAGACAAGTCCCCCCACACAGCATACGGTATATAGACAAGTCCCCCCACACAGCATACGGTATATAGACAAGTCCCCCCCACACACCGCATACAGTATATAGACAAGTCCCCCCCACACAGCATACAGTATATAGACAAGTCCCCCACACACAGCATATAATATATAGACAAGTCCCCCACACACAGCATACGGTATATAGACAAGTCCCCCACACACAGCATACGGTATATAGACAAGTCCCCCACACACAGCATACGGTATATAGACAAGTCCCCCACACACAGCATACGGTATATAGACAAGTCCCCCACACACAGCATACAGTATATAGACAAGCCCCCCACACAGCATACGGTATATAGACAAGTCCCCCACACACAGCATACGGTATATAGACAAGTCCCCCATACACAGCATACAGTATATAGACAAGTCCCCCCCCCCACACACAGCATACAGTATATAGACAAGTCCCCCCCACACAGCATACAGTATATAGACAAGTCCCCCACACACAGCATACGGTATATAGACAAGTCCCCCCCACACAGCATACAGTATATAGACAAGTCCCCCCACACAGCATACGGTATATAGACAAGTCCCCCACACACAGCATACGGTATATAGACAAGTCCCCCACACACAGCATACAGTATATAGACAAGTCCCCCACACACAGCATACGGTATATAGACAAGTCCCCCACACACAGCATACAGTATATAGACAAGTCCCCCACACACAGCATACAGTATATAGACAAGTCCCCCACACACAGCATACAGTATATAGACAAGTCCCCCACACACAACATACAGTATATAGACAAGTCCCCCATACAGCATACGGTATATAGACAAGTCCCCCACATACACAGCATACGGTATATAGACAAGTCCCCCACACACAGCATACAGTATATAGACAAGTCCCCCACACACAGCATACAGTATATAGACAAGTCCACCACACACAGCATACAGTATATAAACAAGTCCCCCCCCCACACACACAGCATACGGTATATAGACAAGTCCCCCACACACAGCATACAGTATATAGACAAGTCCCCCCACACACAACATACAGTATATAGACAAGTCCCCCACACACAGCATACAGTATATAGACAAGTCCCCCACACACAGCATACAGTATATAGACAAGTCCCCCACACACAGCATACGGTATATAGACAAGCCCCCCACACAGCATACGGTATATAGACAAGTCCACCACACACAGCATACGGTATATAGACAAGTCCCCCATACACAGCATACAGTATATAGACAAGTCCCCCCCCCCACACACAGCATACAGTATATAGACAAGTCCCCCCACACAGCATACGGTATATAGACAAGTCACCCCCACACAGCATACGGTATATAGACAAGTCCCCCCCACACAGCATACAGTATATAGACAAGTCCCCCCACACAGCATACAGTATATAGACAAGTCCCCCCACACAGCATACAGTATATAGACAAGTCCCCCACACACAGCATACGTTATATAGACAAGTCCCCCCCACACAGCATACGGTATATAGACAAGTCACCCCCACACAGCATACGGTATATAGACAAGTCCCCCCACACAGCATACAGTATATAGACAAGTCCCCCCACACAGCATACAGTATATAGACAAGTCCCCCACACACAGCATACAGTATATAGACAAGTCCCCCCCACACACAGCATACAGTATATAGACAAGTCCCCCCCACACAGCATACGGTATATAGACAAGTCCCCCACACAGCATACAGTATATAGACAAGTCCCCCACACACAGCATATGGTATATAGACAAGTCCCCCACACACAGCATACGGTATATAGACAAGTCCCCCACACAGCATACGGTATATAGACAAGTCCCCCACACAGCATACGGTATATAGACAAGTCCCACCACACACAACATACGGTATATAGACAAGTCCCACCACACACAACATACAGTATATAGACAAGTCCCCCACACACAGCATACGGTATATAGACAAGTCCCCCACACACAGCATACGGTATATAGACAAGTCCCCCACACACAGCATACGGTATATAGACAAGTCCCCCACACACAGCATACGGTATATAGACAAGTCCCACCACACACAACATACGGTATATAGACAAGTCCCACCACACACAACATACAGTATATAGACAAGTCCCCCACACACAGCATACGGTATATAGACAAGTCCCACACACACAGCATACGGTATATAGACAAGTCCCCCACACACAGCATACGGTATATAGACAAGTCCCCCACACACAGCATACGGTATATAGACAAGTCCCCCACACACAGCATACGGTATATAGACAAGTCCCCCACACACAGCATACGGTATATAGACAAGTCCCCCACACACAGCATACGGTATATAGATAGGTCCCCCACACACAGCATACGGTATATAGACAAGTCCCCCACACACAGCATACAGTATATAGACAAGTCCCCCACACACAGCATACGGTATATAGACAAGCCCCCCCCACACACACAGCATACGATATATAGACAAGTCCCCCACACAGCATACGGTATATAGACAAGTCCCCCCCCACACAGCATACAGTATATAGACAAGTCCCCCACACAGCATACGGTATATAGACAAGTCAAACCACACACCCCCACACACACAGCATACGATGTATAGACAAGTGCATAGCTGTGCTAGGGTAAGAGTGGGAGGAGCCTTCCTTCTCTTGTCAGTGCTGGCCCTGCAGTGGGGCCCACCAGGGAATTCCCCAGCAGGCCAGTCCGAGCCTGGTCACATGCTGACTAGAGTCTCAGACACCTCTCTGAGTAGCCCACTGATAGAAGCGGATGAGAATCTAGTCGGCATTTGACCTCAACTATTACATCATAACACCGGCTTTATCTTTTTAAAGCTTTGTAACCTTTACTCACTTTATGAATCAGCCACAGATAAAACTCAATAAGGATGGGTTGCTACTGTGTGCAATTTGCCAGCCAGCCCAGAACAGCGGTGACCTGAGCCGACAGCAGCGACTTGAGTAGACTGTGGCCACCTGAGCCAACAGCGGCATTTAAATTGCGCCATCGCCAGGAAATGAATGACAATGGCAGTCAGGGGAATGGTGAAGGCCTGCATGGCTGCCATCTTGGTACTCCTGTGAAGTTCATCCACAGTCTGGACTTAATCTTATAAACTGTATACTGCATTACTAGAGGATTGCTGTATATAGAATAAGCACTCAAGAGATCGCAGGTTCAAGTGCCCTAAGGGGACATAAAAAAATAAAGTAAAAATGGAAAAAAAAGAAAAAAGTTTTATAAAGGAAAAAAAATAAACAAAAATGTTAAATCACCCCTATTTTCCGAGGTAAAAAAAAAAGAAATTAAAAAAGAAACATTTTATATTGTCGTGTCTGTAAAAGTCCGACCTATCAAAGCCCAAATTATTTAAACCGCACGTTAAATAGCGGAAAAATAAATGAAGAAGCCAGAATTGCCGTATTATGGTGTCACCAAACAGTAATAAATAACCCGGTATTGTGTCACCATTTTGTGAGACCCTGCATTTGTTCCATGCTTCTGCTGATGAATCTGGGCGAGGTTCGCTTTCTGCTCGCCGACCTGCGGGGGTTATTGATGCCATTCTCTGCTGTCTACAAACTTTTCATCTCTTTTTGATGCATTTTTTGGGAGGTAAAATTACCCAAAAAGAAAAAAAAATTGGGTGTTTAGATTATCTTTGCTGTAGGGGTTAATATATTTATGATTTGATAGATCAGACTTTTTGTCAGTGTGTCAATACTAAATAAATAAATATATATATATAATCGTTTAGTCTTGCTTTGTATTGACAAATGGAGGTAGGAAATTTAAAAGGATTTTTTTATATATATAAATTTCAATTTTAATCCTTTTCTATCACATTATTTTTTGGTCCCGTTGGGCAACTTGAACCAAAAATCCACAACTCATTGGAATTGCGACACTTAAATTCTGCGGATGTTGGGAAGGGGATAAAGAGAATAAAGTAACTTTGCAGAATGCTTCCGTTTTGTGTACACAGCTCCTGTGCTGACTTAGTGTTCTCTTTGGTTACACCACACACCCATTCTGTGTCCGGCCCCCACAGATCGCCATCTCCATATATATGGGGGGATTTCCTCATGTGACGACCCCTCTGCCGATGTATACAGATCACATGTGGCTTCACCTTCAGCTTTGATCTCCGCAGTCTTCAGTTCCGGATCCTCCAGGATGAGGGATAAATCTTTCTTGCTCTTCATTCCCCTCCGTGGCTGATACAGCAGCTCCACCGCGCCGACGTTCCCCTCATAGGGAGGAATCGCTCCGCAAAGACTGTTCTCAGCCACAGGACGATCCGCCGGATACAGGAGGAAAGTTCTCCTCTCTGCAATGAAGGATTATTCAACTTTTCTGCCATTTGTAAGATCTCTGCTTGTTGTCTGAGAATAAAAACATTCTTGTTAATAACCAGAACCTAAAAAAAATCTAATCCTGACAGCAGCGGAGCATTTATTACAATGGTATTCAGTCTAGACGATCCCCCTCCTGTCCTGACCGTTTGCTACAATGTATCAGTGCAGGGAAAATCTATCAGTTTGGACTTGGTTTCCCTTACAGAGGATTGTCCAGGCCAGACACCATTGTACCCAGTGGCGTCCCGCCAATGGTGGCAGGCCACGCGACTGCTATGGGGCCCGTGAGCTGGGGGGGCCCCATAGCAGTCGCCTGCACTGTGTACCCCCGCATCGGGTCCCCCTCCTGCACCCAGGCAAGCGGCGGGGCCCTGAGCAGGCACAATACTTACCTCTTCCCATGCCCTAGACGCTAGAATGTATGGGATCTTTCCAGGTATGATGTCATTTCCGGGGGCGTGTTCTAGTTCAGCACCAGACACCAGAGTCTCATGCAGAGACAGAGCTGCCGGTGAAGCTGCAGGAGGAGGTCAGTATCCTAAGCTGAGAAACAGGAGATTGTTCTATTAATTGCTGGTCTGATGTCTTTTCTTCTTGTTGTTTTTGGGGTGAGGGGGCTTGATACTTGCGAGTGAGGGATTTGGGGGGGTTAATGCTGGAGGGCAGTCTGGTGGGGTTAATTAATGCTTGTGGAGATCTTAGGGGGCTCTGGGGAATAATGCAGGGATAATGTGTGCTTGTGGGGGCCCTAAGGGGATGCTGTGGGCTTGTGAGGGCTCTGGGGGGGGATGCTGCGGGCTTGTGGGGGCCCTAAGGGGGATTTTGCGGTCTTGTGGGTGCTCTGGGGGGGATGCTGTGAGCTTGTGGGGCCCTGGGGGAGATGCTGCGGGCTTGTGGGGCCCTGGGGGGGATGCTGTGGGCTTGTGGGTGCTCTGGGGGGGATGCTGCGGGCTTGTGGGGCCCTGAAGGGGTGCTGTGGGCTTCTGGGGCCCTGGGGGGGATGCTGTGGGTTTGTGGGGGCCCTTGGGGGGATACTGTGGGCTTGTGGGTGCTCTGGGGGGGATGCTGTGGGCTTGTGGGAGCTCTGGGGGGGATGCTGCAGGCTTCTGGGTCCTCTGCGGGGGGGGTGCTGCAGGCTTGTGGGGGCCCCGGGGGGAAGCAGAAGGCTTGTGGGGGCCCCGGGGGGGATGCAGCGGGCTTGTGGGGCCTCTGTATGGGGTCCAGCCTGCATATGGCATTACATGGGGACCAGGCAGTATTCTCTATGGTGAATTATATGGGGTCCAGTATTTTGTATGGAGCATTATATGGGGCTCATAATACTGTATGGAGGATTATGTGGTGCCCATAATATTGTATGGAGGACATAGTGGTGCCATAACACTGTATGGAGGACTATACTGTCCGGTCTGCACTGTGCGCTGTGAGGATTCACCGGTTTCTGAGCTATTGTAGAATTTACAATAGATATCACTCATGAAATGTAAGAAGTCAGTGAAATGTTTGGCATTGTACTATACCTATATCTATAATTTCTCTGCTGTATCTGTGTATCATGAATGGTTGGATGTGTTAAAGGGGCCACTGAGACTCTTTCGCCCGGGGCCCACGAAAACCTGGAGGAGGGAGCATCATGTGACACCCCCTCTCCCATCATTCCTCCTCTGCGTCTGACGCAGCGGCATGATGACGCGCCGCGCTGTGTCAGACAGTGGAGCTGGCAGCTGCTGAGGTGATCAGCTGCAGAGACTGAAGCAGCAGGGAACGAGGAGCGGTAAGTATGTATTTATTTTTAAATCAGTGTGTACTGATAATACTGGAGGACTGGGGCTGCATTTTACCCTATGGGGGAATGCATTATACTGAGTGGAGATCCATGGCGAGTGTCTTATACTGTGTGGAGGACCATAGAGGAGTGCATTGTACTGTGTGGAGGACCATGGGGGAGTGCATTGTACTGTGTGGAGGACCATGGGGGAGTGCATTATACTGTGTGGAGGACCATGGGGGAGTGCATTATACTGTGTGGAGGACCACGGGGAGTGCATTGTACTGTGTGGAGGACCACGTGGGAGTGCATTATACAGCGTGGAAGACCACGAGGGAGTGCATTATACAGCGTGGAGAACCACGAGGGAGTGCATTATACTGCGTGGAGGACCATGGGGACTGTATTATACTGCGTGGAGGACAATGGCGAGTGCCTTATACTGTGTGGAGGACCATGGCGAGAGTCTTATACTGTGTGAGGACCATGAGGGAATGCATTGTACTGTGTGGAGGACCATGGGGGAGTGCATTGTACTGTGTGGAGGACCATGGGGGAGTGCATTGTACTGTGTGGAGGACCATGGGGGAGTGCATTGTACTGTGTGGAGGGCCATGGGGGAGTGCATTGTACTGTGTGGAGGACCATGGGGGAGTGCATTATACTGTGTGGAGGACCATGGGGGAGTGCATTATACTGTGTGGAGGACCACGGGGAGTGCATTGTACTGTGTGGAGGACCACGTGGGAGTGCATTATACTGCGTGGAGGACCACGAGGGAGTGCATTATACTGCGTGGAGGACCACGAGGGAGTGCATTATACTGTGTGGAGGACCACGAGGGAGTGCATTATACTGCGTGGAGGACCATGGGGACTGTATTATACTGCGTGGAGGACCACAGCGAGTGCCTTATACTGTGTGGAGGACCATGGCGAGAGTCTTATACTGTGTGGAGGACCATGGCGAGTGCATTGTACTCTATGGAGTATGGAGAGGTGTGGGGCAGTTGGGGGATCATACTGTGTTGGTGTCATCATACTTTACCCTGGGAGTTGAGGTGGGGTACAGTAGGGTCATTATACTGTGCATATGGAGGAATTCACCATGGGGGTATCATACCGTGTTTGGGGGGCACTTTTGTTGGCACCACACTTTATGGGCAATGAAAAAGGGATCTAGGACTTCAGCAGGAGGAAAATTACTATGTAAAGGCTGGAAGGTTGTGAGATCTGCTCTTCTGTGACCCCGACAATTATTTACATTTTTACATTTTTTTGTTGTGGGGGGGGGCCCAATTAGAACTTCTGCTATGGGGCCCCATGATTCCTATGTACGCCCCTGATTGTACCAAATCCTCAGCTGTGCAGGTACTAAGGATATGGACACTCAGACATTTTGGGCAAAATATATACATACAAATATTTTTTCAATAACGTTTCATAAACAATTTGGCTTTTTTATTTCCTTTGCATTGCTAGTTGCAGAATGAGCTCACTGAGAATTTATCAGTGAGCTCATTCTGACCTTCTCTGTGCTGATTATGTTCACAGACCAGCATGAAAGTTGGGCTGATCTCTGATTCAGTCATAAATCATCGCAGAAATAAAAGAGCTGGAAACTCCACATCATAAGGAGCTCACTGACTGAATCTCAAGTTAACTCATTCTGCAGCCATCAATGTGCTGCTGGGAAACAAAAAGCTGGTAAAGGCCGAACAGAGCAAATGTTACATGAAGAGAAATAGTAAAAAGTCTTTTTAGAGCAATATACATGTATTTAAAGGGATTGTCCGGTGTGAAGCTGAAGGCTGCAGTCATCTGTGTGACTCTCTGTGACTGCAGACTTGTAATCCTCACATCATGTAGACTGCGCGCTGCCAGCATTATTCTCAGCCCAGAGATGGCAGAAGCCCCTGTATCATGTGTACAGGAATTGTGCCCCCTCTCCCCGAGGAGCAGCAGCGCCTCGTCCTCCAGATACATGAGGGTCCCATCGGGGAGATCCACATGTACCGGCCATGATGTCATCTCCATGGATACGGCATCAATGTGCAGAGCAGAAGACCCCTGTAAGGGAGAGCTCAGACGTGGGGGGATTGATGTGGATGTGAGGAGCAGATCCCCCCATATTCACAGATTATCGCACAATACATGTGGCCTTGCACAGGAAAAACTGTGAGGAAAGAAGAAATCAGATTTCTTACAATATAGAATAATGTCCTCCTGCCCTCGCTCATGTCCAGTATTATTTATCCCCTGACCTTTTGGGTGGGGAACCCCTCCTGAGCCCCCTCCATTATATAGGAGCCATATATCTGCTCCATTACTGGCAGAAGGTAAGGAGCCAATCACACTGCACGGCTTCTACTTCCTGCTCTAAGCCCCGCCCACCTGCCTTCCCTTGAGATCTCCATGACAACCCTTGTGTGACTACAGTGACAGGCCACGCCCCCGAGGATTCTGATCAGTGCGGATGTCTCCATATTGCTGAGGACTGTGAGCGGCTAATGGGCGGAGCCAGCAGCGATGTGAGGGGCGGAGCCAGCAGCGACATGAGGGGCGGAGCCAGCAGCAATGTGAGGGGCGGAGCCAGCAGCGATATGAGGGGCGGAGCGCCAGCAGCGACATGAGGGGTGGAGCCAGCAGCGACATGAGGGGCGGAGCCAGCAGTGATGTGAGGGGCAGAGCCAGCAGCGATATGAGGGGCGGAGCCAGCAGCGATATGAGGGGCGGAGCGCCAGCAGCGACATGAGGGGCGGAGCCAGCAGCGACATGAGGGGCGGAGCCAGCAGCAATGTGAGGGGCGGAGCCAGCAGCGATATGAGGGGCGGAGCGCCAGCAGCGACATGAGGGGTGGAGCCAGCAGCGACGTGAGGGGCTGAGCCAGCAGCGATATGAGGGGCGGAGCCAGCAGCGATATGAGGGGCGGAGCCAGCAGCGATGTGAGGGGCAGAGCCAGCAGCGATATGAGGGGCGGAGCCAGCAGCGACATGAGGGGTGGAGCCAGCAGCGATATGAGGGGCGGAGCGCCAGCAGCGACATGAGGGGTGGAGCCAGCAGCGATATGAGGGGTGGAGCCAGCAGCGATGTGAGGGGCTGAGCCAGCAGCGATGTGAGGGGCAGAGCCAGCAGCGATATGAGGGGTGGAGCCAGCAGCGATATGAGGGGCGGAGCCAGCAGCGATGTGAGGGGCGGAGCGCCAGCAGCGACATGAGGGGTGGAGCCAGCAGCGATATGAGGGGCTGAGCCAGCAGCGATGTGAGGGGCGGAGCCAACAGCGACATGAGGGGCGTAGCCAGCAGCGACATGAGGGGTGGAGCCAGCAGCGATATGAGGGGCGGAGCCAGCAGCGACATGAGGGGCGGAGCCAGCAGCGATATGAGGGGCGGAGCGCCAGCAGCGACATGAGGGGTGGAGCTAGCAGCGATATGAGGGGCGGAGCCAGCAGCGACATGAGGGGCGGAGCCAGCAGCGACATGAGGGGCGGAGCCAGCAGCGATATGAGGGCGGAGCCAGCAGCGATATGAGGGGCGGAGCCAGCAGCAATATGAGGGGCGGAGCCAGCAGCAATATGAGAGGCGGAGCCAGCAGCGATGTGAGGGGCGGAGCCAGCAGCGATATGAGGGGCGGAGCCAGCAGCGATATGGGGGGCGGAGCCAGCAGCGATATGAGGGGCGGAGCCAGCAGCGACATGAGGGGCGGAGCCAGCAGCGATATGAGGGGCGGAGCGCCAGCAGCGACATGAGGGGTGGAGCCAGCAGCGATATGAGGGGCGGAGCCAGCAGCGACATGAGGGGCGGAGCCAGCAGCGATATGAGGGCGGAGCCAGCAGCGATATGAGGGGCGGAGCCAGCAGCAATATGAGGGGCGGAGCCAGCAGCAATATGAGAGGCGGAGCCAGCAGCGATGTGAGGGGCGGAGCCAGCAGCGATATGAGGGGCGGAGCCAGCAGCGATATGAGGGGCGGAGCCAGCAGCGATATGAGGAGCGCTCACAGCACTGACAGGAGCAGGTGTGTGTGCAGCCAGTTCCTCTGCTGTGGGTGTTGTGGTGTGTGAGCTTCGCCGTGTATATAATATACACACATATATATATATATATACAGAGTTGAAATCAGAAGTTTCCATACACTGTATAAATAGACACATCTGCAGGTTTTTCTCAATATCTGACATGAAATCAGAATAAACCTTCCCTTTTTAGGTCAATTAGGATTACCATCATTTTTAATATTTGCCAAATGCCAGAATAATGAGAGAGAGAGAATGTTTTAGGACATTTTATTACTTACTGCTAAGTCAAAAGTTTACCTCTTTCCCTCTCCTCATTCATTGGTAGTGGGGCGCGGAGGATGCTGGGTGGGACGCGCGGGGTAACCCCCGCCCACAGCCCAGCATCCACCGCGGGGTCCGCGACACTAATGTCACGCCTCATTTAACGTGACATCAGCGGAAGAAAGCCGCCTGCAGCCGGGGGGTCACGTGATGCCTGTGAGTGGCGATATCTCCAGTCCCTCCTACAGGAAATCAACCCCACATGATGCTGCCACCCCCATGTTTCACAGTTGGGATGGTGTTCTTAGGCTTCCAAGCTTCTCCTTTTTTCTTCCAAAAGTAACGATGGTCACTATGCCCAAAAAGTTCAATTTTAGTTTCATCAGACCACGGGACATGTCTCCAAAAATTAAGGTCTTTGTTCCTGTGTGCATTTGCAAACATTAATCTGGCTTTTTTGTCTTTCTTTTGGAGTAATGGCTTCTTCCTGGCACAGTGGCCTTTCAGCCTATATTGATACAGTACTCATTTCACTGTGGATATTGACACAATCTTATCAGCTTCCCCTGTCATCTTCACAAGATCTTTTGCTTTTGTCCTTGATATGCACATATCGGACCAAAGCACGTTCATCTCTGGGACACAGAACCCGTCTCCTTCCTGAGCGGTATGATGGCTGGACATTCCCATCTTGTTTGTACTTGCATATAATTGTTTGTACAGATTAACGAGACACCTTCAGGTATCTTGAAATTGTACCCAAGGATGAGCCAGACTTGTGCAAGTCCACAATTCTCTTCCTGATATCTTGGTTGATTTCTTTAGACTTTCCCATGATGCTACACAAAGAAGCAGTGTGTTTCAGGTGTGCATTAAAATACATCCACAGGTGTGTCTCTAATTAACTGAGATGTTGCCAAAAAAGCTATCAGAAGTTTCCAAACACATGACATCATCATATGGGCAGTCCAGAATTTTTTAAAGGTATAGCAATATTAGTGTATGTAGACTTATGACTTTGCAGTAAGTAATAAAAATGCTTTAAAACATTCTCTCTCTCTCTTATTATTCTGGCATTTGGCAAATCTTAAAAATGATGGTAATCCTAATTGACCTAAAACAGGAAAGGTTTATTCTGATTTCATGTCAGATATTGAGAAAAACATGCAGATGTGTCTTTTTATTGTTATGATCTGCAACAAGTACTAAGGAAAGAAAGGAGAAAGCTATCCCTACAGTAAGACTAAGCTGAATCCCTACGATGTAGCGGGCTGCCTGTTCCTAGCGAACAGACCCGCCTTAGTCCTCGGCTAGTCTGAACGAAGACCTATAGCATAAAGGAGAGGGGTCCCTAAAAGAACTAAGGACTGGAACAAAAATGGGACATCTCCTAAACAGAGAAGTTGTTACAGAACACAAAAAAATAAACTGACAAAAAGGTACTAGAGGTCCCAGAAGGACCAAGCGAACTGACAGAGAAAGGCACAGAAGCACCTGGCTAGCAAAGCAGTCAAACAACACTGAAGTCCAACACAGCCAAAAGGGCGGAGCTGGAATATAAAGGCAGATGGTCTTGTGACCGCAAAACACAAGATGGAAAAAACAAACAGGAGGGTTCTAACATTTATATAGTGTATGTAAATTTCTGGTTTCAACCGTGTATACAGGTGACAGGAGCAGGTGTGTGTGCAGCCAGGTCCGCTCTTTTTGTGGTGCCGCAGCGGAGCGTGTTGTGGTGTGTGAGCTCTGCCGTGTATATAGTACAGAGGAGTATATATATATATGTGTATGTATATATATATATATACATACACACACATACACACACACGGGGCATGCAGGAGTTTTTAGTTTACCAGTTTGGGTCCATGCGGAGCAGCTATAGGATTCACTGGTAACATTTTGGGGAACAGTTTTTATAATTTTTATTCCATTTTTCTTTTGCGTGAGATTAATAAAAAACAATTCTGCTGATGTTTTTTTATTTTTTCCAGCATTCAATGGCAAAACCCCAGGAATGGTTCTTATATTTTTTCTTTCCAGCGTTTATCATGCAGTATAGAGACAAAATGAACAAAAGCTACAATTTTGTTATTAATTCTTACTATTTTATTCTTGATGCTGTTTTTCGTGCCGGATAAATCATGTGATCGTTGTACGGTTTGGGTTGTTGTTCTCTGCGATGTTAATCAGGTTTAGTTTTTTTGTTCTTGTTTTTTGGGGGTTTATTTTAATAAAATCAGGTTTTAATGTAAGAAAAAAAATTATATTTGAGTTTTTACTTTGTATATTTCCAAATATTTTATTGAAACGGAGTAAAGGAAAGAAGGATGAACTAGTGGGAGAGCAGCTGTAAAGGACCCCTGCCAGTCCCTAAAACTAAAGGGGCCTGTGACGACACAGCATTTAATCGTAATTATCCAGATGTAAATTCCATAGGCCCAGAATGATAGACTATTGCCTGAATTATTAACTATTGAATTTATGTGTTTCTTTCTTCGGTTGGTCAACGCACATGATTTTTTGTCATGAGTCCGAATGTTGACTCATCTTGTAGGTTGAGGTGATATTTGTTAATTGATAAATGGTTATTTACCTCTTATATCAACTCTTCTGGTTTATTGTACTGTTATCTTTGCAATACAGGGACGCAGGCTCTTTGAACAATGGATGTTTGCTAAATATGTTGATTACCATTTTATAAGTCCATGCAATTTGTTGACTTGCATTGTTTCGGAATTTATAGTTTATCCTTCAATGTTTGCAATGTTTGCAAGTCAACATTGGGGGATGAACTGTGGATGCTCCAGTAATGAGAATTAGTAACACCACCCCTTTCTCTTGACCTGTGGATTAAGTCATGAAGAAGGACAGTTGTAAACTACATAAAGGAGTCTTTTTGCAAAACCACTGCCAGGAACACTCTATGGGACAGCTCTACAGAACACCATGAATCCATTAAGAGGGACACAGATTTGGTTTCTACAGGATGCCAGCTTAAGGGACCACAGCCCTGGCTGGAGGAATACAGATCTGCTCCATTGACTACCACAGAACTCATGGATATGACGCGCCCCCTGGGCCGTGGTGATACCCAGAGCCGGGCCTGTGTATGGCTGGGGGTTGTAGTCACCGTGGCGGCGACCCGGTCCGTGACCCAGGGAGGTCAAACCAGTGGCAGTCTATGTGTATAGGTTTATATAGTCCGACTACGCCACCTGTGGATTGCGGTTATGGAGAACCGCCGCTGCGGAGCAGTCCACTGAAGCTGGTGATATGCGCAGCAAGTGTAGTATAACTCCCCACAGGAAGAGTGTAGCTTCAGGGCAGCGCAGGTGAATGATGGTGGTTGTGCGCGGCGTCCCAGTGCAGTGAGTGCTGGCGCAGTAAGAAACACGGAGACAAGGTGATGCAGTCCCAGGGTCTTTACTCACGGTTACCAGTTTCCAAGTTACACTGCAGATCATAACTTCCCGCGACGTGCTGTGCGTACTCAGTGAGGGGCTCAGTCCACCCTCAGGTATCTCCAGAGCACTTTTCAGGACCCCGTTTTGTGTACCTTCCTGGCCTCTGTCCTTTTACCTCACACCTAGTGGCACCTCTGTTCAGTGTCCTTGGGCCTTGGCGGGCGACGTGTGTTCCGTCCCCTGGCCCTATGTGGCTACCTTCCTGATGGCTGGTGTGGGCGGCTTGCCGTACTTGAAGTGCTGCAGCCTCCGGTTCCCAGTTGAGCCTTGTAGTCTCTACTGGTTGAGGGATCCGGTTCCCTTTCTTGGCCTGACCCCCCTACCTCCTGGTAGTGGCGGGCGTACGGGTGGCAGCTGCACGGCCCGTACCGCTGGGGTCCCTTCCGTTCCTTACCTGGAGCCTTCCTGCTCCCTCTTCCCTTCCCAGGCTCAGGCCTCTTGAATAGGCCTGCCTGTGGAGCAGAGCTCATACAGAGCCCCTGCTCCTTCACTCTCCTCTGAATGAACTTCTCCACACTACTCTCTGAACTTTTATATGCTCCAACTCCAGTGCTCCCCTTAACTCCTTCCTCCACCCATCCACTACCTACTTCCCCCTCTCTAGGTGGTTCCTCCCCACTCCAGCCAGGGATCAGGGAGAGTTGTGCTTCCCCACAGGAGCATTGTCGCCCTGTCCCCCGGAAATGTGGTGTAGTGGATGTAGTGTTAGGGTCCTGAGCCATACTCCTTCCTTACCTGAGAGTGAGATACCACACCTCTGGATGAGATGCAATACCTCTGTGGCGACCGAACCCTCAGGGGCGCCACAGATACATCTGGGAAAACCAGGTTGGGACCCACCGGTCACCTGGTCCCATGGAGATGTTTGGAGTAGCCAAGTTGGGACACTCCGGCCACCTGGAACTCGTGAATATGCTCGGAAAAAGCCAAGTCAGGACCCTCCGGTCACCTAGTTCCATGGATATGTTCGGGGAAGCCAGGTTAGAACTTTCTGGTCTCCTGGCCACGTACCTCAATGGACTGTCAGCTTTCTAAGCTTGTTGTTACCTCCTCTTTGTGGGTGCTCTTTGGTGAGGGTGCCATTGGTGGGGGTAGTCAGCCCCAGAAGCCCCTCGGATTGGCAGCTGCTTTAATCCCGGCGAGTCAGCGGAAGGGTGAGACTCTGTAATTTGCACCATATTAGGTATTTGCTGGGATTGTTCGATATGTTTATTGTGTGTTTGGTGATTCAATAAAATATTAACTCACTGTTTTACAATCATCCTGTGTTGTTGTTTATGTATCTTCTATCAGTGATGGATTATAATGAGTGTGATCTGCTCCACCATGAGGGGCCCGATCCTCCCGGGGGCCCACGTTCAAAGATCCCAGCACAGCTCAGGATGGATTCTTGTAGTGCTGATGTTTGATAAATAGGATAATAGAGCGCTCATAGAAAATAAATGTCTGACCTCTTCTTTCTGATGGGCATTTTAGAGCAAGGAGCTGCGCTCTGGACTCACCGCTGCACTCCCCATGCCATTGCGGTGGCCATCTTAATATCGATCTGTGCGGAGGAGACTGTGGGAGTCAGTCGGAGGTGTCAAATGTACGGACCCTTTTAATCGCAGGATGGAGGGTCACTGTGAATATTAATTCATGAACCACTGTGCATAGTGACTCGCCCCCAGGGCCGTGGGGCACTCGGAAGCTGGGCCTCTGGTTGCCGGGGGATATCACGGTGGCTGGCCCGGTCCGTGGCCCAGGGCGGTCACTCAAAAGGGGGGAATGTTTATAGGGGAAATTGTCGTGACGCCACCTGTGGATTCTGGTAAAAGGTTACCAGCGCTGCGACAGTCAACTGAGGCTGATGTTAGGGGCAGCTATGATGGGACGGCTCCCCACAGGTGGAGCAGGCCTCAGGGCAGTGTAGAGGTGTAGAAAGATGGTGGAAGCAGGAGGGAGACGGCAGGACGGTCCCAAAGGAAGTACAGGCACACACACAAGGGTAAACTTCAATACCTTTACTGGTGGTGATGCAGGTACGGTCCAGGGCTTCTGGGGGCCCCGGGGGGATGCAGCAGGCTTGTGGGGGCCCCGGGGGGGATGCAGCGGGCTTGTGGGGCCTCTGTATGGGGTCCAGCCTGCATATGGCATTACATGGGGACCAGGCAGTATTCTCTATGGTGAATTATATGGGGTCCAGTATTTTGTATGGAACATGATATGGGGCTCATAATACTGTATGGAGGACTATGTGGTGCCCATAATATTGTATTGAGGACTTAGTGGTGCCATACCACTGTATGGAGGACTATACTGTCCGGTCTGCACTGTGCACTGTGAGGATTCACCGGTTTCTGAGCTATTGTAGAATTTACAATAGATATCACTCATGAAATGTAAGGAGTCAGTGAAATGTTTGGCATTGTACTATATCTATATCTATAATTTCTCTGCTGTATCTGTGCATCATGAATGGTTGGATGTGTTAAAGGGGCCACTGAGACTCTTTCGCCCGGGGCCCACGAAAACCTGGAGAAGGGAGCATCATGTGACACTCCCTCTCCCATCATTCCTCCTCTGCGTCTGACGCAGCAGCATGATGACGCGCCACGCTGTGTCAGACAGTGGAGCTGGCAGCTGCTGAGGTGATCAGCTGCAGAGACTGAAGCAGCGGGGAACGAGGAGCGGTAAGTATGTATTTATTTATAAATCAGTGTGTACTGATAATACTGGAGGACTGGGGCTGCATTTTACCCTATGGCTGGGGGGGGGCTGCATTTTACACTATGGGGGGCTGCATTATACTTCATACAGGACCATGGGGGAATGCATTA
The DNA here is from genome assembly GCF_046119375.1 of Phyllobates terribilis. NCBI lineage: Eukaryota > Metazoa > Chordata > Amphibia > Anura > Dendrobatidae > Phyllobates > Phyllobates terribilis. The sequence continues at coordinate 2,138,978 of NW_027362938.1, read as the reverse complement.
TACTGAGTGGAGAACCATGCCGAGTGTCTTATACTGTGTGGAGGACCATGGGGGAGTGCATTGTACTGTGTGGAGGACCATGGGGAAGTGCATTGTACTGTGTGGAGGACCATGGGGGAGTGCATTGTACTGTGTGGAGGACCATGGGGTAGTGCATTATACTGTGTGGAGGACCATGGGGGAGTGCATTATACTGTGTGGAGGACCACAAGGGAGTACATTATACTGCGTGGAGGACCACGAGGGAGTGCATTATACTGCGTGGAGGACCACGAGGGAGTGCATTATACTGCGTGGAGGACCATGGGGAGTGTATTATACTGCATGGAGGACCATGGCGAGTGCCTTATACTGTGTGGAGGACCATGGCGAGAGTCTTATACTGTGTGGAGGACCATGGCGAGTGCATTATACTCTATGGAGTGTGGAGAGGTGTGGGGCAGTTGGGGGATCATACTGTGTTGGTGTCATCATACTTTACCCTGGGAGTTGAGGTGGGGTACAGTAGGGTCATTATACTGCGCATATGGAGGAATTCACCATGAGGGTATAATGCCGTGTTTGGGGGGCACTTTTGTTGGCACCACACTTTATGGGCAATGAAAAGGGGATCTAGGACTTCAGCAGGAGGAAAATTACTATGTATAGGCTGGAAGGCTGTGAGATCTGCTCTTCTGTGACCCCGACAATTATTTACATTTTTACATTTTTTGTTGGGGGGGGGGGCCCAATTAGAACTTCAGCTATGGGGCCCCATGATTCCTATGTACGCCCCTGATTGTACCAAATCCTCAGCTGTGCAGGTACTAAGGATATGGACACTCAGACATTTTGGGCTAAATATATACATACAAATATTTTTTCAATAACGTTTCATAAACAATTTGGCTTTTTTATTTCCTTTGCATTGCTAGTTGCAGAATGAGCTCACTGAGAATTTATCAGTGAGCTCATTCTGACCTTCTCTGTGCTGATTATGTTCACAGACCAGCATGAAAGATGGGCTGATCTCTGATGCAGTCATAAATCATGGCAGAAATAAAAGAGCTGGAAACACCACATCATAAGGAGCTCACTGACTGAATCTCAAGTTAACTCATTCTGCAGCCATCAATGTGCTGCTGGGAAACAAAAAGCTGGTAAAGGCCGAACAGAGCAAATGTTACATGAAGCAAAATAGTAAAAAGTATTTTTAGAGCAATATACATGTATTTAAAGGGATTGTCCGGTGTGAAGCTGAAGGTCTGCAGTCATCTGTGTGACTCTCTGTGACTGCAGACTTGTAATCCTCACATCATGTAGACTGCGCGCTGCCAGCATTATTCTCAGCCCAGAGATGGCAGAAGCCCCTGTATCATGTGTACAGGAATTGTGCCCCCTCTCCCCGAGGAGCAGCAGCGCCTCGTCCTCCAGATACATGAGGGTCCCATCGGGGAGATCCGCATGTACCGGCCATGATGTCATCTCCATGGATACGGCATCAATGTGCAGAGCAGAAGACCCTGTAAGGGAGAGCTCAGACGTGGGGGGATTTATGTGGATGTGAGGAGCAGATCCCCCCCATATTCACAGATTATCGCACAATACATGTGGCCTTGCACAGGAAAAACTGTGAGGAAAGAAGAAATCAGATTTCTTACAATATAGAATAATGTCCTCCTGCCCTCGCTCATGTCCAGTATTATTTATCCCCTGACCTTTAGGGTGGGGAACCCCTCCTGAGCCCCCTCCATTATATAGGAGCCATATATCTGCTCCATTACTGGCAGAAGGTAAGGAGCCAATCACACTGCACGGCTTCTACTTCCTGCTCTAAGCCCCGCCCACCTGCCTTCCCTTGAGATCTCCATGACAACCCTTGTGTGACTACAGTGACAGGCCACGCCCCCAAGGATTCTGATCAGTGCGGATGTCTCCATATTGCTGAGGACTGTGAGCGGCTGATGGGCGGAGCCAGCGGCGATGTGAGGGGCGGAGCCAACAGCGACATGAGGGGCGGAGCGCCAGCAGCGACATGAGGGGCGGAGCCAGCAGCGATATGAGGGGCGGAGCCAGCAGCGATATGAGGGGCTGAGCCAACAGCGATATGAGGGGCGGAGCAAGCAGCGATATGAGGGGCGGAGCAAGCAGCGATATGAGGGGCAGAGCCAGCAGCGATATGAGGGGCGGAGCCAGCAGCGATATGAGGGGCGGAGCAAGCAGCGATATGAGGGGCGGAGCAAGCAGCGATATGAGGGGCAGAGCCAGCAGCGATATGAGGGGCTGAGCCAGCAGCGATATGAGGGGCGGAGCCAGCAGCGATATGAGGGGCGGAGCAAGCAGCGATATGAGGGGCAGAGCCAGCAGCGATGTGAGGGGCGGAGCCAGCAGCGATATGAGGGGCGGAGCCAGCAGCGATATGAGGGGCAGAGCCAGCAGCGATATGAGGGGCAGAGCCAGCAGCGATATGAGGGGCGGAGCCAGCAGCGATATGAGGGGCGCTCACAGCACTGACAGGAGCAGGTGTGTGTGCAGCCAGTTCCTCTGCTGTGGGTGTTGTGGTGTGTGAGCTTCGCCGTGTATATAATATACACATATACATATATATATACAGAGTTGAAATCAGAAGTTTCCATACACTGTATAAATAGACACATCTGCAGGTTTTTCTCAATATCTGACATGAAATCAGAATAAACCTTTCCCATTTTAGGACAATTAGGATTACCATCATTTTTAATATTTGCCAAATGCCAGAATAATGAGAGAGAGAGAATGTTTTAGGACATTTTATTACTTACTGCTAAGTCAAAAGTTTACCTCTTTCCCTCTCCTCATTCATTGGGAGTGGGGCGCGGAGGATGCTGGGTGGGACGCGCGGGGTAAGCCCCGCCCACAGCCCAGCATCCACCGCGGGGTCCGCGACACTAATGTCACGCCTCATTTGACGTGACGTCAGCGGAAGAAAGAGCCGGCTGTAGCCGGGGGGTCACGTGATGCCTGTGAGTGGCGCTATCGCCAGTCCCTCCTACAGGAAATCAACTCCACATGATGCTGCCTCCCCCATGTTTCACAGTTGGGATGGTGTTCTTAGGCTTCCAAGCTTCTCCTTTTTTCTTCCAAAAGTAACGATGGTCATTATGCCCAAAAAGTTAAATTTTAGTTTCATCAGACCACGGGACATGTCTCCAAAAATTAGGGTCTTTGTTCCTGTGTGCATTTGCAAACATTAATCTGGCTTTTTTATCTTTCTTTTGGAGTAATGGCTTCTTCCTGGCACAGTGGCCTTTCAGCCTATATTGATACAGTACTCATTTCACTGGGGATATTGACACAATCTTATCAGCTTCCCCTATCATCTTCACAAGATCTTTTGCTTTTGTCCTTGATATGCACATATCGGACCAAAGCACGTTCATCTCTGGGACACAGAACCCATCTCCTTCCTGAGCGGTATGATGGCTGGACATTCCCATCTTGTTTGTACTTGCATATAATTGTTTGTACAGATTAACGAGACACCTTCAGGTATCTTGAAATTGTACCCAAGGATGAGCCAGACTTGTGCAAGTCCACAATTCTCTTCCTGATATCTTGGTTGATTTCTTTAGACTTTCCCATGATGCTACACAAAGAAGCAGTGTGTTTCAGGTGTGCATTAAAATACATCCACAGGTGTGTCTCTAATTAACTGAGATGTTGCCAAAAAAACTATCAGAAGTTTCCAAACACATGACATCATCATATGGGCAGTCCAGAATTTGTTAAAGGTATAGCAATATTAGTGTATGTAAACTTATGACTTTGCAGTAAGTAATAAAAATGCTTTAAAACATTCTCTCTCTCTCTTATTATTCTGACATTTGGCAAATCTTAAAAATGATGGTAATCCTAATTGACCTAAAACGTGAAGGTTTATTCTGATTTCATGTCAGATATTGAGAAAAACATGCAGATGTGTCTTTTTATTGTTATGATCTGCAACAAGTACTAAGGAAAGAAAGGAGAAAGCTATCCCTACAGTAAGACTAAGCTGAATCCCTACGATGTAGCGGGCTGCCTGTTCCGAGCGAACAGACCCGCCTTAGTCCTCGGCTAGTATGAACAAAGACCTATAGCATAAAGGAGAGGGGTCCCTAAAAGAACTAAGGACTGGAACAAAAATGGGACATTTCCTAAACAGAGAAGTTGTTACAGAACACAAAAAAATAAACTGACAAAAAGGTACTAGAGGTCCCAGAAGGACCAAGCGAACTGACAGAGAAAGGCACAGAAGCACCTGGCTAGCAAAGCAGTCAAACAACACCGAAGTCCAACACAGCCAAAAGGGCGGAGCTGGAATATAAAGGCAGATGGTCACGTGACCGCAAAACACAAGATGGAAAAAACAAACAGGAGGGTTCTAACATTTATATAGTGTATGTAAATTTCTGGTTTCAACTGTGTATACAGGTGACAGGAGCAGGTGTGTGTGCAGCCAGGTCCGCTCTTTTTGTGGCGCCGCAGCGGAGCGTGTTGTGGTGTGTGAGCTCTGCCGTGTATATAGTACAGAGGAGTATATATATATGTGTATGTATATATATATATATATATATATACACATGTGGCACCCCAGGGGTCTGGTTTTCCACAGTAATGTAATGTTATGTCTGAGAGCAGGTGGGAGGTCCTTTGGTCAGGGATCCTGTGCATGCCACACCTCCTGCCCAGTCTTGGGAGGGGAAGAACTTCCCCTGTATAAACCCTGGGCTGAGGCAGGGTTAGTCAGTCAAGGAGAGTAGAGACAAGAAACAGTCACAGGAAGAAACAGCAGAAGCTCAGTGGGAGCAATACTACTACAAGTCAGGGGCTGGCAGCTGCAGAGCTCGCCCTGACTGAGAAGCTTTCTTACCGGACCCGGCGTCCGAGGCTGTGGGGACTAACTCTTACCCAGCAGCAGAAGCCGACCGGCAGGGGATTTCAGGTCCTCAGGCCCAGAAACCCGAAGGCACGGTCACACGCGTGGGACCAGCACCGCCATCGTGGAGCGGAAGCCATTAGAAGGCCCCGAGTCACCGGCCATACGGGTGAGCACCACACGGTACACTCAGGGACGTGGGCTACTTATATCCGCTTCTAGCAAGGTAGCCAGAAGAGTGCAGTCAGTTTGGGAGGCCTACAACTCCGCCTGGCCAGGGGAGATCCCATCTGCTCAAGGACTGACCAGGCCCCGTTCACTAGCAAGTACTCCGGGAGGGTCTATCGTTGTTACCAGTAAAGACCCTGAATTACACCGCACCGTCTCTGAGTGGTTCCTGCTACCCCCATCATCCATCTGCTGCCCTGAGGCCATACCCCTCCCGTTGGGGGTTATACCATCTACGCTGCACCATCCATCCACCGGCCTCAGCGGACTGTCCTGCAGCGGCAGCTCCATAGCTGCATTCAACGGGTGGCGTAGTCGTCCTACATCTACCGCTGTTACATCGCCGCTCAGTTTGACTCCCTGGGCACGGACCGGGTCACCGCCACGAGACTACAACCCTCAAGAGATCCGGCTCCGGGTAAGCTCCCGTGTGCGCAACGCAGCGCGACACAGGCCCAGGGGCGCGTCAACTTTGGCGTAGTCGGCAGGATTTCGTGCCCGCAACCACCGGGTACTGCGTGCCTGAAAAAGAGACTTTTCAAACTTACCTGTGGTGAAGATTCCCGCCATCCGGCGCCATCTTCAGCCTTCTTCCCGCCATCGGTGAAGTTTCCCGCCATCCGGCGCCATCTTCTGCCTTCTTCCCGCCATCCGTGGAGTTTTCCCGCCATTGGACGCCATCTTGAGGACGCCGCGCGGGAAGAAGAGGGGCGTGGACTCCGAAAGCGCGCGAGAACTGAAGCCCCGCCTCACGTCCGGACGTTGCGTAAGGTCCTGGAAGGAGCCCAGCAGACGCCGACGTCACAGGAGCGCGACGGAAGGTCCTCAACCCTGACGATCCACTGCGGAGCCGCTGCCTACGGAACAGGATCATCGCAAGGTAGGCCACGGTCCACTAGGGGGGAGGAAGATGTCGGATACGGAGGAGAGCTTCACTGCCTCAACCCCCGCCAGCGCTACCGCTGCTGCAGTTATGCCCTTCACCATGCCCTATATCCCGGGAGCAGCTTGGCTACCTCAGTACTCAGGGGAGTCACATACCCTGCATGACTTTAGAGAAAAGCTGGATAGCCTCTTCCAGGTGTACCCCCTCACAGAAGAGCAAAAAGTGAGCATCCTGGTGGCCCAACTAACCGGGGCAGCCAAAAGGGAAGTAAAATCCTGGCCACCTGGGAGGAAGACTGTCGCAGGGATACTAACCCGGCTGAAGGACACCTTTGATACCCGCACCTCAGCCGAGATTAAGCTTAGATTCTACGGGTGCAAGCAGCGAGCGCATGAGAGTATAAGGGACTATGCACTAAACCTACAAGAGGCCCTGAGGGCCATTAAGCAGACCGACCCTGATGGAGTGGGAAACGAGGACAGGCTGTTGACCGAACAGTTTATAGAGGGACTGTATTGTAATACCCACCGAACCCAGTTGCGGGCAATGGCCTTACAGGATCCCCATCTGGGCTTTGCACAGTTCAAGGACAGAGCCATCCGGGTGCTCCGAGAACCGGCACCGGGTGGCGTTGTGACCCACAAGCGCCCTACTATCACTTACCACCAGGAGGCGGCGCCCTTGTCGGCAGGGCCTGTGGGAGCTGATGCGCAGGCTTTGGACAATGACCCGGCTCCAGACCTACACCATCAGGTCCAAGAGCTAGCTAAGAGCGTTGCTGCGCTAACCCGAACTGTGCAGTCTTTACAGGCTTCCACCCCAGGGAAGATCCAGCTGGCATCCGGACCGGAGGACATCCCGTGGCGTCGACCAAGGAGGACCCCACCGGCCAGAGGAAGACCCAGTGACCGATACAGCGAGGACGGACGACCCATCTGCCGCCGCTGCAATCAACCTGGACATATGGCAAGGTACTGTTCTTTAAACGGGCACAACCTGGGGTAGAGGGCCAACCCCCAGGAAAAAGATCACCAGGCCCATCGAACTGGCGCGACAGATATGTGGGAGGACGTCCAGTCTTGCCTGTGGTACTGGATGGCATTCCCATGAGTGCCCTACTGGACACCGGGTCACAGGTCACCACCATCCCGTACGTGCTCTTTAAGCAGTACTGGAATGACTCGGATATTACCCGCTACCCTGACGACGACTTGAGTATCATCGCCAGCAATGGCCAGCCCGTGCCACAGATCGGATTTAAAGAGGTGACCATCAAAATCGGTAGAGTCGAACAGGCAGCACAGGGACTGATCATTGTAGATATTGACAAACATGAGAGTCACCCAAAAATAACTCTAGGAACTAATGTAATTGAAAATTGTCTTGCAGAGGTGATTTTCCTTTTACAGCAGGTTGCCAAGAACGCCAGCTCCGGCGAGCAGCGGGTGCTCCAGAAAGAGATCCGGGCACTGATGCGACGGCAACAGGTGGAACTCTCCGGCGGTGAGATTGGTAGCGTAAGAATGTGTGACCCTTTTCCTATTGCCATGCCCCCAAAAAGTGAAATGATGATTTGGTGCCGGGCAGCTATTGGTCTGAGAGGTAGAGATTACCAGGCAATGGTAGAACCAGTTTACTCGGACAGTAGGCCCACCATTTTGACAGCACGGGGGGTGGTTGATGTACGCCATGGGAGGGTGCCCGTTCGCATAATAAATATCGGGGAGAGGGAAGTGTACCTGCCCCGGTATGCCACGCTAGCCAAATTATATACCATTAACCAAAATTCTATACAATCTGTGGAACCCTTGCCTCCATCTCACCCAGAGGAAGGTAACGGCTCTAAGAAAAACATGGAGGACTGGTGTCAGCAACTACATCTGGGTACTGACTCCACTCCCGCACACCAGAAACAAGGAGTCTATCGGGTGGTTCAGGAGTACGAGAGAGTGTTCAGTAAACACCCGTTAGACTTCGGGCGAGTCAAGGGGGTAGAACACCACATCCCCACGGGAGACCATCCTCCTATAAAAGAGAGGTATCGACCCGTACCCCCTGCCCACTACCAACACGCCAAGGGGATGCTTAGAGACATGAAGGAGGCTGGGGTGATCAGGGATAGCTGTAGCCCCTGGGCAGCTCCACTAGTCTTAGTCCGAAAGAAAGACAACACCATGAGGATGTGTGTAGATTACCGGAAAATCAATCGTATCACACACAAGGATGCGTACCCCTTACCAAGGATAGAGGAGTCATTGGCTGCTTTAAGATCTGCTAACTTCTTCTCTACCTTGGATCTCACTAGCGGGAACTGGCAGGTTCCTGTAGCAGAGGCGGACCGGGAGAAGACCGCATTCACCACCCCGATGGGACTTAGCGAGTTCACCTGCATGCCGTTCGGACTCTGCAATGCACCGGGAACCTTCCAACGACTAATGGAGTGTTGTCTGGGCCACAGAAACTTCGAGACGGTCCTGTTGTACCTGGACGATGTCATCGTATATTCCAAGACGTATGAGGACCACCTGAAACACCTGGCGGAAGTGTTCGAAGCTCTGGCAAATTACGGCCTAAAGGTGAAACCCTCCAAGTGTCACCTCCTGAAACCAAAGGTGCAGTACCTGGGACACGTGGTGAGCGCTGACGGAGTGGCTCCCGACCCTGATAAGATCACCGCAATTAAGGAATGGCCAAGCCCCTCCAGCGTAAAAGAAGTGCGGCAGTTCCTCGGGTTGGTAGGCTACTACCGAAGGTTTATTCCCGGTTTCACCAAAAAGGCTGCACCTATGCAGTACCTCCTGATAGGCCAGTCCCGGAAGGCCAAGAACCAGAAGCCGCCCTTCAAATGGGAGGAGCTGGAAGAAGAGTCCTTCCGCCAGCTGAAGATGGCCCTCACGGGGGACGAAATCCTGGCGTACCCGGATTATAGCCAGCCCTTTATCCTCTACACCGACGCCAGTAACATCGGGCTAGGAGCCGTACTGTCCCAGATCCAGCAGGGGAAGGAACGAGTAATTGCCTACGCCAGCCGAAAACTGCGACCCACCGAAAGGAACCCCGAGAATTACAGCTCATTTAAGTTAGAGTTCCTGGCTGTAGTATGGGCAGTCACCGAGCGCTTTAAGCATTACCTCGCTTCTTCCCGGTTCACCGTGTACACGGATAACAACCCGTTGACACACCTGGACACGGCAAGACTCGGTGCCCTGGAGCAGAGGTGGATGGCCCGTCTGTCCAACTACGAGTTCACAATCAAATACCGGGCAGGACGCTCCAATACCAACGCGGACGCCCTGTCCAGGATGCCCAACCTGCCGGACGGAGGAGAAGATCCGGAGGGACTGGAAGAAGTTGAACTCCCTGCATTCCACCGTCATGGGACTATCCAGTATTCCCACCGGGTAAGGAGTAAGCAGGCTGCTACGTTGAACCCCTTACCCCACTACAACTGGGCGGAAACGCAAGACAGCGACCCTGCCGTCCGACTGGTGAAGGAGATGCTGACTCGGCCGGAGGCTCGCCTTGAACCAGACGCTCCGGAGGAAGCCAAACAACTATGGGCAGAGAAGAGTCGACTGTTCCTTTACAAAGGGAAGTTGTGCCGCAGAATGGTTAACTCCCGGACGCATGAATTACTCTGGCAAGTAGTGGTGCCACGAAGAGACGCAGCCATGGTGATGGAGGCATACCACGACGGAGCTGGACACTTCGGGTGGAAGAAGCTGGAGTTCCTGCTGCGCGAGCGGTTCCACTGGGTAGGCATGAGGGGAACCATCGAGAAGTGGTGCAGAGACTGTGGCCCGTGCAACCTGAGAAGGAAGGACCGTGCCAGCCAGAAGACTCCCCTGCAGTCCATCGTCACCCGGCAACCGTTGGAACTGGTAGCCTTGGATCATGTAAAACTGACCCCAAGCAGAAGTGGCTACGTCTACGCGTTAACCATCGTGGATCATTACTCCCGGTTTCTGGTTGTCGTCCCCGTCAAGGACTTAACGGCTCAAACAGCAGCTAGAGCCTTCCAGCAGCACTTTTGCCGTCCACACGGGTACCCGGACCAAGTGCTGACGGACCAGGGACCTGCCTTTGAAGCGGAGGTCTTCCAGGAATTCTGCAATCTGTATGGCTGCCGGAAGATAAGGACGACACCCTACCATCCGCAAACTAATGGACTTTGTGAGAAAATGAACCAGGTGGTAATGGATCTTCTAAAAACGTTGCCCCTGGAAGAACGCAGTCTGTGGCCTGAGAAGTTGCCCGATCTGGTGGACCTATACAACCACATCCCGGTAGGTTCCACCAACTGTACCCCGGCTTACCTAATGAGGGCAAGACCTGGTAAGTTACCTGTTGACCTGGAAATGGGAGTCCTGACACCCGAGGACACTTCACCAGAAACAGACTGGGACACAGAGAGGCAGCAGCAGTACCGGAGAGTACAGGAGAGCGTGGAGCGAAGTCTCTGTCAGGCTAGGGAAAGACAAGAGAAAACTTACAACCAGTATGCTCCCGCTGTTCCCCTGGTACCCGGAGAGCAGGTCTTGAAGAGGAAGAGACGGCTCCACAAGTTGGATGACCAGTGGGAGAAGGACCCGTACACCGTACTGCCCTCAAGCCACGAGAACCCGAAGGTTTGTACCATCAGTAAAGACGGAGGGGAAACCACAGCCATTGTATCCCGGGACCACCTGAAGAAGTGTCCCGAACAACTGAGGAACCCTGAAGAGGAACAAGAAGACCATCGACCCGTAGAGGAAAGGGAAGATATGGTTAGTACTGTGCTCGGGGACTTCCCTCGGTCTTGGACTCAAGTCAATGGTGCAGTTGTGGTACCCGTACTCACCTTCCTCCAACCAGCATCCCAAGCACCTACGGAGCAACAGGTAGAGCTGGAAGAACAGCCGGTCCAGGAGGCAGAAGACTCCACACAAGCAGAACAGGAGGATCAACCCTCTGCTTATAGTGAGCCTGCCGTACCCCTAGTGAGACAAAGAGCCGGTAGACAGCTGCCCAGTTTACCCTTGACAGCTCCTACACCCTGTAGTTCAGGGCCAGACAGTCAGCTCCGTAGGTCCACTAGGGCCACTAGAGGCCAGTTACCCGCACGCTGGAGGATTTGAAGTGTATAAATTGTTTTATTTATGTTTATCTGTGTATTGTTGCTTGTGTATAATTTTGTGTTTCCAGTTATTTTTAGGAATCCTTGGTGGATTTACCGGGAATCCTTGTACATAGTTGGAGCGTAACCCAGGATGGACTAGAGACTGTTAAGGACTCGGGGTAGGACAGACCCCTACCTGGTTACGTCTCCCTGTTTTGGTGAAATGGACACCTTGCTTTCTTCAAAGACTACACCCGGTTACGGACATGCCGTGACCACCTTTATGTGTTTCTTCTTATTGTACTATTATTGTTGTTATATCTTGTTATGTTTTTTCTAAAATATGTTTAGTCCCGGAGTACTAAATTTCACTAGGGGGGAATGTGGCACCCCAGGGGTCTGGTTTTCCACAGTAATGTAATGTTATGTCTGAGAGCAGGTGGGAGGTCCTTTGGTCAGGGATCCTGTGCATGCCACACCTCCTGCCCAGTCTTGGGAGGGGAAGAACTTCCCCTGTATAAACTCTGGGCTGAGGCAGGGTTAGTCAGTCAAGGAGAGTAGAGACAAGAAACAGTCACAGGAAGAAACAGCAGAAGCTCAGTGGGAGCAATACTGCTACAAGTCAGGGGCTGGCAGCTGCAGAGCTCGCCCTGACTGAGAAGCTTTCTTACCGGACCCGGCGTCCGAGGCTGTGGGGACTAACTCTTACCCAGCAGCAGAAGCCGACCGGCAGGGGATTTCAGGTCCTCAGGCCCAGAAACCCGAAGGCACGGTCACACGCGTGGGACCAGCACCGCCATCGTGGAGCGGAAGCCATTAGAAGGCCCCGAGTCACTGGCCATACGGGTGAGCACCACACGGTACACTCAGGGACGTGGGCTACTTATATCCGCTTCTAGCAAGGTAGCCAGAAGAGTGCAGTCAGTTTGGGAGGCCTACAACTCCGCCTGGCCAGGGGAGATCCCATCTGCTCAAGGACTGACCAGGCCTCGTTCACTAGCAAGTACTCCGGGAGGGTCTATCGTTGTTACCAGTAAAGACCCTGAATTACACTGCACCGTCTCTGAGTGGTTCCTGCTACCCCCATCATCCATCTGCTGCCCTGAGGCCATACCCCTCCCGTTGGGGGTTATACCATCTACGCTGCACCATCCATCCACCGGCCTCAGCGGACTGTCCTGCAGCGGCAGCTCCATAGCTGCATTCAACGGGTGGCGTAGTCGTCCTACATCTACCGCTGTTACATCGCCGCTCAGTTTGACTCCCTGGGCACGGACCGGGTCACCGCGACGAGACTACAACCCTCAAGAGATCCGGCTCCGGGTAAGCTCCCGTGTGCGCAACGCAGCGCGACACAGGCCCAGGGGCGCGTCACACACATACACACACACACGGGGCATGCAGGAGTTTTTAGTTTACCAGTTTGGGTCCATGCGGAGCAGCTATAGGATTCACTGGTAACATTTTGGGGAACAGACAAAGTTTTTATAATTTTTATTCCATTTTTCTTTTGCGTGAGATTAATAAAAAACAATTCTGCTGATGTTTTTTTATTTTTTCCAGCATTCAATGGCAAAACCCCAGGAATGGTTCTTATATTTTTTCTTTCCAGCGTTTATCGTGCAGTATAGAGACAAAATGAACAAAAGCTACAATTTTGCCATTAATTATTACTATTTTATTCTTGATGCTGTTTTTCGTGCCGGATAAATCATGTGATCGTTGTACAGTTTGGGTTGTTGTTCTTTGCGATGTTAATCAGGTTTAGTTTTTTTGTTCTTGTTTTTTGGGGGTTTATTTTAATAAAATCTAGTTTTAATGTAAGAAAAAAAATTATATTTGAGTTTTTACTTTGTATATTTCCAAATATTTTATTGAAACGGAGTAAAGGAAAGAAGGATGAACTAGTGGGAGAGCAGCTGTAAAGGACCCCTGCCAGTCCCTAAAACTAAAGGGGCCTGTGACGACACAGCATTTAATCGTAATTATCCAGATGTAAATTCCATAGGCCCAGAATGATAGACTATTGCCTGAATTATTAACTATTGAATTTATGTGTTTCTTTCTTCGGTTGGTCAACGCACATGATCTTTTGTCATGAGTCTGAATGTTGACTCATCTTTTAGGTTGAGGTGATATTTGTTCATTGATAAATGGTTATTTACCTCTTATATCAACTCTTCTGGTTTATTGTACTGTTATCTTTGCAATACAGGGACGCAGGCTCTTTGAACAATGGATGTTTGCTAAATATGTTGATTACCATTTTATAAGTCCATGCAATTTGTTGACTTGCATTGTTTCGGAATTTATAGTTTATCCTTCAATGTTTGCAATGTTTGCAAGTCAACATTGGGGGATGAACTGTAGATGCTCCAGTAATGGGAATTAGTAACACCGCCCCTTTCTCTTGACCTGTGGATGAAGTCTTGAAGAAGGACAGTTGTGAACTACATAAAGGAGTCTTTTTACAAAACCACTGCCAGGAACACTCTATGGGACAGCTCTACAGAACACCATGAATCCATTAAGAGGGACACAGATTTGGTTTCTACAGGATGCCAGCTTAAGGGACCACAGCCCTGGCTGGAGGAATACAGATCTGCTCCATTGACTACTATAGAACCCATGGATACATCTGGGAAAACCAGGTTGGGACCCACCAGTCACCTGGTCCCATGGAGATGTTTGGAGTAGCCAGGTTGGGACACTCCGGCCACCTGGAACTCGTGAATATGCTCTGAAAAAGCCAAGTCGGGACCTTCCGGTCACCTAGTTCCATGGATATGTTCGGAGAAGCCAGGTTGGAACTTTCTGGTCTCCTGGCCACGTACCTCAATGGACTGTCTGCTTTCTAAGCTTGTTGTTACCTCCTCTTTGTGGGTGCTCTTTGGTGGGGGTGCCATTGGTGGGGGTAGTCAGCCCCAGAAGCCCCTCGGATTGGCAGCTGCTTTAATCCCAGCGAGTCAGCGGAAGGGTGAGACTCTGTAATTTGCACCATATTAGGTATTTGCTGGGACTGTTCGATATGTTTATTGTGTGTTTGGTGGCTCAATAAAATATTACCTCACTGTTTTACAATCATCCTGTGTTGTTGTTTATGTATCTTCTATCAGTGATGGATTATAATGAGTGTGATCTGCTCCACCATGAGGGGCCCGATCCTCCCGGGGGCCCACGTTCAAAGATCCCAGCACAGCTCAGGACGGATTCTTGTAGTGCTGATGTTTGATAAATAGGATAATAGAGCGCTCATAGAAAATAAATGTCTGACCTCTTCTTTCTGATGGGCATTTTAGAGCGAGGAGCTGTGCTCTGGACTCACTGCTGCACTCCCCATGCCATTGCGGTGGCCATCTTAATATCGATCTGTGCGGAGGAGACTGTGGGAGTCAGACGGAGGTGTCAAATGTATGGACCCTTTTAATCGCAGGATGGAGGGTCACTGTGAATATTAATTCATGAACCACTGTGCATAGTGACTTGCCCCCAGGGCCGTGGGGCACTCGGCAGCCGGGCCTCTGGTTGCCAGGGGATATCACGGTGGCTGGCCCAGTCCGTGGCCCAGGGCGGTCACTCAAAGGGGGGGGAATGCTTATAGGGGAAATTGTCGTGACGCCACCTGTGGATTCTAGTAAGAGGTTACCAGCGCTGCGACAGTCCACTGAGGCTGATGTTAGGGGCAGCTATGATGGGACGGCTCCCCACAGGTAGAGCAGGCCTCAGGGCAGTGTAGAGGTGTAGAAAGATGGTGGAAGCAGGAGGGAGACGGCAGGACGGCCCCAAAGGAAGTACAGGCACACACACAAGGGTAAACTTCAATACCTTTACTGGTGGTGATGCAGGTACGGTCCAGGGCTTGTGGGGGCCCCGGGGGGATGCTGCGGGCTTGTGGGGGCCCTAAGGGGATGCTGCAGGCTTGTGGGGATTCTGCGGGCTTGTGGGGCCCTGGGGGGGATGCTGTGGGCTTGTGGGTGCTTCTGGGGGGGATGCTGCAGGCTTGTGGGGTCTATGGGGGGGATGCTGCAGGCATGTGGGGGCTCTGGGGGGGGTGATGCAGGCTTGAGGGGGGCCCTGGGGGGATGCAGCCAGCTTGTGGGGGCCCCGGGGAGGATGCAGCGGGCTTGTGGGGCCTCTGTATGGGGTCCAGCCTGCATATGGCATTACATGGGGACCAGGCAGTATTCTCTATGGTGAATTATATGGGATCCAGTATTTTGTATTGAGCATTATATAGGGCTCATAATATTGTATGGAGGACTATGTGGTGCCATAACACTGTATGGAGGACTATACTGTCCGGTCTGCACTGTGCGCTGTGAGGATTCACCGGTTTCTGAGCTATTGTAGAATTTACAATAGATATCACTCATGAAATGTAAGAAGTCAGTGACATTTTTGGCATTGTACTATATCTATATCTATAATTTCTCTGCTGTATCTGTGTATCATGAATGGTTGGATGTGTTAAAGGGGCCACTGAGACTCTTTCGCCCGGGGCCCACGAAAACCTGGAGGAGGGAGCATCATGTGACACCCCCTCTCCCATCATTCCTCCTCTGCGTCTGACGCAGCGGCATGATGACGCGCCACGCTGTGTCAGACAGTGGAGCTGGCAGCTGCTGAGGTGATCAGCTGCAGAGACTGAAGCAGCGGGGAACGAGGAGCGGTAAGTATGTATTTATTTTTTAAATCAGTGTGTACTGATAATACTGGAGGACTGGGGCTGCATTTTACCCTACGGGTGGGGGGGGGCTGCATTTTACCCTATGGGGGGCTGCATTATACTGCGTACAGGACCATGGGGGAATGCATTATACTGAGTGGAGAACCATGGCGAGTGTCTTAAGGCCCCGTCACACTAAGCGATGCAGCAGCGATCCCGACAACGATACGACCTGTCAGGGATCGTTGCTGCATCGCTAATACATCGCTGGTGAGCTGTCAAACAGGCAGGCTCACCAGCGATCAGGGGAGCAGCGATATCGTGGAAAGAATCGTTCCACGATGTCCTGCTCCTGTTACCAGCCTGCTGCTTAAGCAGGAGCAGGCTGGTAACTATGGTAAACATCGGGTTACTAAGTGCGCGTGTGCCCCTAGTAACCCGCTGTTTATCATGGATACGACTCTGCTAAGGTGAACGGTAGCCTCCGCGCACCGTAGCAGAGTGGTATCCATGGTAAACAGCGGGTTACTAAGTGCGCGCGTGCCCCTAGTAACCCGATGTTTACCATGGTTACCAGCCAGATCGTTGGTCCCGCTGGTCACACACAGCGATGTGTGCTGGCCAGCGGGAGGCCAACGACCAAAAAATGGTCCAGGACACTTTGCAGCGATCAGCAACCTCACAGCAGGGGCCTGATCGTTGCAAAGTGTCACACATAGCGACATCGCTGGTGAGGTCGCTGGTGAGTCACCAAAACCGTGACACAGCAGCGATCTCGCTAGCGATATCGCTATGTGAGACGGGGGCTTTATACTGTGTGGAGGACCATGGGGGAGTACATTGTACTGTGTGGAGGACCATGGGGGAGTGCATTGTACTGTGTGGAGGACCATGGGGGAGTGCATTGTACTGTGTAGAGGACCATGGGGGAGTGCATTATACTGTGTGGAGGACCACGGGGAGTGCATTGTACTGTGTGGAGGACCACGTGGGAGTGCATTATACTGCGTGGAGGACCACGAGGAAAATGCATTATACTGCGTGGAGGACCATGGCGAGTGCCTTATACTGTGTGGAGAACCATGGCGAGAGTCTTATACTGAGTGCATTATACTCTATGGAGTGTGGAGAGGTGTGGGGCAGTTGGGGGATCATACTTTACCCTGGGAGTTGAGGTCGGGTACAGTAGGGTCATTATACTGCGCATATGGAGGAATTCACCATGGGGGTATCATACCGTGTTTGGGGGGCACTTTTGTTGGCACCACACTTTATGGGCAATGAAAAAGGGATCTAGGACTTCAGCAGGAGGAAAATTACTATGTAAAGGCTAGAAGGTTGTGAGATCTGATCTTCTGCGACCCCGACAATTATTTACATTTTTGTTGCTGGGGGGGTGGGCCCAATTAGAACTTCTGCGTCCTATGTACGCCCCTGATTATACCAAATCCTCAGCTGTGCTGGTACTAAGGATATGGACACTCAGACATTTTGGGCTAAATATATACATACAAATATTTTTTCAATAACGTTTCATAAACAATTTGGCTTTTTTATTTCCTTTGCATTGCTAGTTGCAGATTGAGCTCACTGAGAATTTATCAGTGAGCTCATTCTGATCTTCTCTGTGCTGATTATGTTCACAGACCAGCATGAAAGTTGGGCTGATCTCTGATGAAGTCATAAATCATCGCAGAAATAAAAGCGCTGGAAACTCCACATCATAAGGAGCTCACTGACTGAATCTCAAGTTAACTCATTCTGCAGCCATCAATGTGCTGCTGGGAAGCAAAAAGCTGGTAAAGGCCGAATAGAGCAAATGATACATGAAGCAAAATAGTAAAAAGTATTTTTAGACCAATATACATGTATTTAAAGGGATTGTCCGGTGTGAAGCTGAAGGCCTGCAGTCATCTGTGTGACTCTCTGTGACTGCAGACTTGTAATCCTCACATCATGTAGACTGCGCGCTGCCAGCATTATTCTCAGCCCAGAGATGGCAGAAGCCCCTGTATCATGTGTACAGGAATTGTGCCCCCTCTCCCCGAGGAGCAGCAGTGCCTCGTCCTCCAGATACATGAGGGTCCCATCGGGGAGATCCGCATGTACCGGCCATGATGTCATCTCCATGGATACGGCATCAATGTGCAGAGCAGAAGACCCCTGTAAGGGAGAGCTCAGACGTGGGGGGATTGATGTGGATGTGAGGAGCAGATCCCCCCATATTCACAGATTATCGCACAATACATGTGGCCTTGCACAGGAAAAACTGTGAGGAAAGAAGAAATCAGATTTCTTACAATATAGAATAATGTCCTCCTGCCCTCGCTCATGTCCAGTATTATTTATCCCCTGACCTTTTGGGTGGGGAACCCCTCCTGAGCCCCCTCCATTATATAGGAGCCATATATCTGCTCCATTACTGGCAGAAGGTAAGGAGCCAATCACACTGCACGGCTTCTACTTCCTGCTCTAAGCCCCGCCCACCTGCCTTCCCTTGAGATCTCCATGACAACCCTTGTGTGACTACAGTGACAGGCCACGCCCCCAAGGATTCTGATCAGTGCGGATGTCTCCATATTGCTGAGGACTGTGAGCAGCTGATGGGCGGAGCCAGCAGCGATGTGAGGGGCGGAGCCAGCAGCGACATGAGGGGTGGAGCCAGCAGCGATATGAGGGGCTGAGCCAGCAGCGATATGAGGGGCGGAGCCAGCAGCGATATGAGGGGCGGAGCCAGCAGCGATGTGAGGGGCGGAGCCAGCAGCGACATGAGGGGCGGAGCCAGCAGCGATATGAGGGGCAGAGCCAGCAGCGATATGAGGGGCTGAGCCAACAGCGACATGAGGGGCGGAGCCAGCAGCGATATGAGAGGCGGAGCCAGCAGCGATATGAGGGGCGCTCACAGCACTGACAGGAGCAGGTGTGTGTGCAGCCAGTTCCTCTGCTGTGGGTGTTGTGGTGTGTGAGCTTCGCCGTGTATATAATATACACATATACATATATATATATACATACACAGTTGAAATCAGAAGTTTCCATACACTGTATAAATAGACACATCTGCATGTTTTTCTCAATATCTGACATGAAATCAGAATAAACCTTTCCCATTTTAGGTCAATTAGGATTACCATCATTTTTAATATTTGCCAAATGCCAGAATAATGAGCGTCTCTTGTAAGGGGCATTAAAACCGTCTTGTTATACCACTCTGACCTCCACGTGTCTTGTAAGGGGCATTAAAACCGTCTTGTTATACCACTCTGACCTCCACGTGTCTTGTAAGGGGCATTAAAACCGTCTTGTTATACCACTCTGACCTCCACGTCTCTTCTGAGGGGCATTAAAACCATCTTGTTATACCACTCTGACCTCCACGTCTCTTGTAAGGGGCATTAAAACCGTCTTGTTATACCACTCTGACCTCCACGTCTCTTCTGAGGGGCATTAAAAGCGTCTTGTTATACCACTCTGACCTCCACGTGTCTTGTAAGGGGCATTAAAACCGTCTTGTTATGCCACTCTGACCTCCACGTCTCTTCTGAGGGGCATTAAAAGCTTCTTGTTAAGCTACTGGGAACTCCACGACTCTTCGAACGGCCATTGCATTTCCTCATAATTTTTGGAAGCTTTTGCTTGGAAGGCATAAGCAAATACTATGGGAGACCCACTCCCCAATAATGGGAATAATGTTTTTAAGATGCTGTACTGTATGGCTCTTGTAAGGGGCATTGAAACCGTCTTGTTAAGCTACTGTGACCTCCACGTCTCTTCAAAGGGGCATTAAAAGCGTCTTCTTAAGCCACTCTGAACTCCACAGCTCTTCCAAGGGGCATTGAAATATTGTTTTTAATTACCTTACCTCTAATCTCCACGACTCTTCCAACGGGCATTGCATTTCCTCCTAATTTTAGTCAGCTTTTGCTTTTCAATGCAAAGGTGAAAACTACGGGAGACACACTCCCCAATAATGGGTAGAAGGTTTTTAGTACGCTGTAATCCACGTCTGTTTCAAGGGGCATTGCAGTTCCTTATAATTTTTGGAAAGCCTTCCATTCACTGCTTAGGCCAACAGTGCACAGGAGACCAGTTGCCATAAATGGAAAAAAAGGTTTAGTTAAGGCCCTCTGACCTCCATGTCATTTCCAAGGGGCATTGGAGTGCCTCAAAAGTTTTGGTAGGCATTGCACTCACTGTATGCCCTATAACTGTGTAGCCAAACCGCTCCTTTTGTTACAGAAACATATCCTACAAGACATATGTGGTTGACTGGCCTGATATTGATGTGAATGGTCCCTGTTCCTCCTGCTCTTTCTCCTTTGCCACTACCTCATCCATCATTTATCACTTGAAGCTTTGTTTTAACGAGAGTCATAGAACTTGGATAGTAGCAGGAAAACATCCAGCAATCCTCGGAGGAGGTAGGATATGCGCCAAAACGCTGACCACCTCAGGCCTAGCCGCTACTACATACATGCGCTTGCATTCCTTGAAAACAAAGCAGATGCTAACTTCTATCATCCTCATCATGCTCCTCACCTTGGCACTCTCAACTCCCCTGATAGAGAAGCCAGGGCCCACCGGAGAAGTCGGGTTCTTTGGTGGGCTCGTCCAATGCTGCCCTAAAGCAGGCCAGTCTAAGAAAAGTGTGTGGGGATGTTCCGCGGAGAAATCGGGGCGGCTTGGAACCGTTTATGGACACCTGGCCGCGGGGCGGCTGGGGACCAAGTGTGGACACCCGGCCGCCCCCTGGCGGCTGGGGACCGAGCATGGACACCCGGCCGCCGGGCGGCTGGGGACTGAGTATCGATACCTCGCTGCCGAAGCAGCCATGAGGTAGTGGCCAGCTCCGGCCTCCACATGCCTAAAAGGCCCAATTTCAAGTGCACGCATGCTAGCAGTATGGTATTGCAGCCTCGGGGTGGGTTGGTGGCAGGTTGCACACTTATGCTTGCATTCCAACAAAACAAAGCAGATGCTAACTTCTATCATCATCATGCTCCTCACCTTGGCATTCTCACCTCCCCTGATGGAGTCGGGTTCTCTAGTGGGCTCGTCCAATGCTGCCCTAAAGCAGGCCAGTCTAAGAAAAGTGTGTGGGGATGTTCCGCGGAGAAATTGGGGTGGCTCGGGACCGTCTATGGACACCCCGCCGCCCCCAGGCGGCTGGGGACCAGGTGTGGACACCCGGGCGGCTGGGGACTGAGTATGGATACCTCGCTGCCGAAGCAGCCATGAGGTAGTGGCCAGCTTCGGCCTCCTCAAAACTAAAAGGCCCAATTTCAAGTGCAAGCTAGCAGTATGGTATTGCAGCCTGGGGGTGGGTGGGTGGTTGGCTGCATATTTGCGCTTGCATTGCAAGGAATGGGGGAGGTACAATTGAACACTGCCCTGGGACAAGGACTTGCACGGGGATACTTGCAAGTCTGCATCTTCTGATGCGGCAAGGATCACTTCTGATGGGCACACTTTTAGGCAGTGACCTGGGAGTCAGAGATCCTTCCAGGGGTCTTCCCCATGCTGTTCCCATGTCTTTTCAGCACTGTATGCATGTGTCACACAGC
This sequence comes from Phyllobates terribilis, assembly GCF_046119375.1. Lineage (NCBI taxonomy): Eukaryota > Metazoa > Chordata > Amphibia > Anura > Dendrobatidae > Phyllobates > Phyllobates terribilis. The sequence goes on along the minus strand of NW_027362938.1, from coordinate 2,117,660 downwards.
ACATGGCCAGATAAGGTTGTAAAATGTTAAAATGACATTTCCCGGTGAATGCATTTGTCACAGTTGAAAGCAATACAAAAGTGCAAAAACGCATAAAAAATGCTACTTGTGAACATAGCCCAAGGTGTGGAGGAGTATATTTGTTTTTGGTTATATATTTTACCTTATACACAAGTCTTTACCCTGGAAAAGAAATTCCTTAACATATTTCACAGGAAAAAAGTTTCACTTTCGTTTTTGAACATTTTCTTATGAGCCTGTAAAAGTGGCTTAATACCTCTGACCACGTTGTTGACAACAGTGACCTGGGGGTCAGAAATGCTTCCTGGGGCGATCCCCATGCTGTCCCCATGTCATCTGAGCACTGTCACTATCATTTTGGGCACTTTTTAGGCTTTCTACAGACTGCCGGGGGTGCCGCTGCAAAAATGCTCGGGTCTCCCATAGACTAACATGGGCTCGTTGCTCAGGTCGAGCACCCGAGTATCACGGCGAGCTCGGGCCGAGCTTCGAGCACCCGAGCATTTTAGTGCTCGCTCAACACTATTTATAACGGGGGCACAAGCTAGTGACTGATTTATATTCTCAGTGGAGCAGGATTCATTGCGGTGAATGATATACTCATGGGCACAGTGTGGCACATATTTGCATTTGGTGGCACAGTGGGCGGCATTATTTATTTAAGTCGCTTATATTTGTAACATTTTTGTTTTTCAGGAGTGCGGTGATCTGCTGAAAAGTGCGGAGCAGCCGAAACCTGGACAGCAAACTGCAAAGACGAATCATGGCGGGAAGTCGTCACGAAAGACTGGACTAGGTAAAGAAGAGAAGAAAGAGAGCGACTGCAGTGTATAAACTGGAGGGTTAGGTGGGGCCCATTATATTATAATAAATCTATGTGCGGCCCATTATATTATAATAAATCTATGTGGGGTCCATAATATTAAAGGGACGGATATGTGGGGCCCATTATATAATAATAAAATCTATGTGGTGCCCATTATATTAAAGGGAAAGCTATGTGGGGCCAATTATATTAAAGGGAAAGCTATGTGGGGCCAATTATATTAAGGGGAAAGCTATGTGGGGCCAATTATATTAAAGAGAAAGCTATGTTGGGCCCATTATATTAAAGGGAAAGCTATGTGGGGCCCATTATATTAAAGAGAAAGCTATGTGGGGCCCATTCTAATAAAGAGAAAGCTATGTTGGGCCCATTATATTAAAGGGAAAGCTATGTGGGGCCCATTATATTAAAGAGAAAGCTATGTGGGGCCCATTATATTAAAGGGAAAGCTATGTGGGGCCCATTATATTAAAGAGAAAGCTATGTGGGGCCCATTATAATAAAGAGAAAGCTATGTTGGGCCCATTATATTAAAGAGAAAGCTATGTGGGGCCCATTATATTAAAGAGAAAGCTATGTTGGGCCCATTATATTAAAGGGAAAGCTATGTGGGGCCCATTATATTAAAGAGAAAGCTATGTTGGGCCCATTATATTAAAGGGAAAGCTATGTGGGGCCCATTATATTAAAGAGAAAGCTATGTGGGGCCCATTATAATAAAGAGAAAGCTATGTTGGGCCCATTATATTAAAGGGAAAGCTATGTGGGGCCCATTATATTAAAGAGAAAGCTATGTGGGGCCCATTATATTAAAGGGAAAGCTATGTGGGGCCCATTTTATTAAAGGGAAAGCTATGTGGGGCCCATTATATTAAAGAGAAAGCTATGTTGGGCCCATTATATTAAAGGGAAAGCTATGTGGGGCCCATTATATTAAAGAGAAAGCTATGTGGGGCCCATTATATTAAAGGGAAAGCTATGTGGGGCCCATTATATTAAAGGGAAAGCTATGTGCGGCCCATTATATTAAAGAGAAAGCTATGTGGGGCCCATTATATTAAAGGGAAAGCTATGTGGGGCCCATTATATTAAAGAGAAAGCTATGTGGGGCCCATTATATTAAAGAGAAAGCTATGTGGGGCCCATTATATTAAAGGGAAAGCTATGTGCGGCCCATTATATTAAAGGGAAAGCTATGTGGTGCCCATTATATTAAAGGGAAAGCTATGTGGGGCCCATTATATTAAAGAGAAAGCTATGTGGGGCCCATTATATTAAAGGGAAAGCTATGTGGGGCCCATTATATTAAAGAGAAAGCTATGTGGGGCCCATTATATTAAAGAGAAAGCTATGTGGAGCCCATTATATTAAAGAGAAAGCTATGTGGGGCCCATTATGTTAAAGAGAAAGCTATGTGGGGCCCATTATATTAAAGAGAAAGCTATGTGGGGCCCATTATATTAAAGAGAAAGCTATGTGGGGCCCATTATATTAAAGGGAAAGCTATGTGGGGCCCATTATATTAAAGGGAAAGCTATGTGGGGCCCATTATATTAAAGGGAAAGCTATGTGGGGCCCATTATATTAAAGGCAAAGTTATGTGCGGCCCATTATATTAAAGAGAAAGCTATGTGGGGCCCATTATATTAAAGAGAAAGCTATGTGGGGCCCATTATATTAAAGGGAAAGCTATGTGGGGCCCATTGTATAATAATAAAATCTATGTGGTGCCCATTATATTAAAGGGAAAGCTATGTGGGGCCCATTATATTAAAGAGAAAGCTAGGTGGGGCCCATTATATTAAAGGGAAAGCTATGTGGGGCCCATTATATAATAATAAAATCTATGTGGTGACCATTATATTAAAGGGAAAGCTATGTGGGGCCCATTATATTAAAGGGAAAGCTATGTGGGGCCCATTATATTAAAGAGAAAGCTATGTGGGGCCCATTATATTAAAGAGAAAGCTATGTGGGGCCCATTATATTAAAGAGAAAGCTATGTGGGGCCCATTATATTAAAGGGAAAGCTATGTGGGGCCCATTATATAATAATAACATCTATGTGGTGCCCATTATATTAAAGGGAAAGCTATGTGGGGCCCATTATATAAAAGGGAAAGCTATGTGGGGCCCATTATATTAAAGGGAAAGCTATGTGGGGCCCATTATATAATAATAAAATCTATGTGGTGCCCATTATATTAAAGGGAAAGCTATGTGGGGCCCATTATATTAAAGGGAAAGCTATGTGGGGCCCATTATATTAAAGAGAAAGCTATGTGGGGCCCATTATATTAAAGAGAAAGCTATGTGGGGCCCATTATATTAAAGGGAAAGCTATGTGGGGCCCATTATTTTAAAGAGAAAGCTATGTGGGGCCCATTATATTAAAGGGAAAGCTATGTGGGGCCCATTATATAATAATAAAATCTATGTGGTGCCCATTAAATTAAAGGGAAAGCTATGTGGGGCCCATTATATTAAAGAGAAAGCTATGTGGGGCCCATTATATTAAAGGGAAAGCTATGTGGGGCCCATTATATTAAAGGGAAAGCTATGTGAGGCCCGTTATCTTAAAGGGACGTCTACGTAGGGCCCATTATATTAAATGGATGGCTATGTGGGGCCCATTATATTAAAGAGAGAGCTACGTATGGCCCATTATAATAAATGTATGACTATATGGGGCCCATTATATTAAATGGATGACTATGTGTGTTCCATTATATTTAATGGAAGGCTATGCAGGGCCCATTTAATTATGATAAATTCTATGTGGGGCACATGATATTAAATGGAAGGCTATGTGGAGCCCATTATATTAAATAGAGGGCTATGTGGTGACAAATACATTAAAAAGAAAGCTATATTGGGGCCCACTATGTTATCTGGAAGGTTTTGTGGGGCCCTCTGTATTAAATTGAGGGCTATGTGAGGCCTATTAAATTAAATGGAAAGCGTTGCGGAGCCCATAATATTATATGGAGGGCTATGTGAGGCGCATTTATCAAATAAAGGGCTATGTAGCGCCAATTATATTAAATGGAAGCCTATGTTTTGTCCATTATATTAAATAGAGATGTATCTTGGCTCCATTATAATAAATGGAAGGCAATGTGGGGACCATTATATTAAATGGAGGGTTATATGGGGCCCATTATATTAAATGGAAGCCTATATGGAGCCCAGTAAATTAAATGTAAAGCTATGTGGGGCCCAATATTTTAAATGGAAGGTTAAGTGGGGCCAATTGTATTAAATAGAGGGCTATGCGGTGCCCAATATAAAACATGGAAGGCTTTTTGGTGCCCATTATATTAAATAGAGGGATATTTTGGCCCCATTTTATTAAATGGAAGGCTATGTCAGGTCCAATATATTAAATGGAGTCCAGTGCGGCCTATTATATTAAATTGAAGGTTATGTGGGGTTCAATAAATTAAATGAAAAGCTATGTGGAGCCCAATAAATTAAATTATAGTACATGGAAGGCAATGTGCGGCTCATTATACTATATAGAGGGCTATGTGGGGGTCCATTATACTTTTGCCAATGGCAAATTGTGTGTTCCAGTGGCACTCCAAAGGTAAAGTGTGTTCTCCGGTGGCACTTCAATGTTATAGGGTGTGCTCTGGTGGCACACCAATGGCAAAAAGGCCAAAGAGTAGACCCTGGTGGCAGACTGAGCAGCCCTGGAGTGCGCCCCAGTGGTAAGCAATAAGGCCAAAGAATGCACCCTGGTGGCAGGCTAAAAAGCTCTAGAGTGCGCCCCAGTGGTAAGCAATAAGGCCAAAAAGTGCACCCCGGTGGCAGGCTAAAAAAGCCTAAAATGAGTGCCCCGGTGGTAAGCAAAATGGTCAGAGTGTACCCCGGTCGCAGTTAAAAAGCCCAAGTTGGGTGCCCCGGTGGTAAGCTAAAAGGCCAAAGAGTGCACCCTGGTGGAAGCTAAAAAGCCCAAGATGGGTGCCCCGGTGGTAAGCAAAAAAGGTCACATATTGGGCCCCTCTGGTAGGCCTACGGGAAATAGAGTTCTCCGATGGCACGCCAACAGTATAGGGTGTGCCCGATGGTACTCCAATGGTAAAGGGTGTGCTTCAGTGGCATGCCAGTGGCAAAAAGTGTACTCCGGTGGCATGCTAATGGTGAAAGGTGTGCTCTGTTGGCACCCCAACTGTAAAGAGTGTGTTCCAGTGGCACCCCAGCAGCCAATGGTTTACTTCGGTGGCAGACCATCGGGAAATGGTGTGATATGTAAGGCTCATCATAACAAAAGGGAGGACTATGTGGGACCCATTATTTTATATGGAAAGCAAGGTGGGGCCCATTATATTAATTAGGGGCTTATGTGGGGCTCTTTATATTAAATAAAAACATATGTGGGCCCCATTAAATTAAATGGAAGGCTATGTGGACCCCATTAAATTAAATGGAAGGCTATGTGGACCCCATTAAATTAAATGGAAGGCTATGTGGGGCCCATTATATTAAATGGAAGGCTATGTGGGGCCCATTATATTAAATGGAAGCCTATATGGGGCCCAATAAATTAAATGAAAAGCTACAGTATGTACAGCAATAATAAAAATGGTAATAATACAGGGTGGGCTATTTATATGGATACACCTAAATTAAATGGGAATGGTTGGTGATGTCAACTTCCTGTTTATGGCACATTAGTATATGGGAGGGGGAAACTTTTCCAGATGGGTGGTGACTATGGTGGCCATTTTGAAGTCGGCCATTTTGGATCTAACTTTATTTTTTTCAATGGGAAGAGGGTCATGTGACACATCAAACTCATTGAGAATTTCATAAGAAAATACAATGGTGTGCTTGGTTTTAACATAACTTTATTCTTTCATGAATTTTTTACAAGTTTATGACCACTTATAAAATGTGTTCAAAGTGCTGCCCATTGTGCTGGATTGTCAATGCAACCCTCTTCTCCCACTCTTGACACACTGATAGCAACACCGCAGAAGAAATGCTAGCACAGGCTTTCAGTATCCGTTGTTTCAGATGCTGAAAGGTTATATGGGGCCTATTAAAATAAATGGAAGACTATGCAGGACCTCTTGTAATAACTAGAAGGCAATTTGTGGCCCATTATATTAAACTAGATGGTGGCCCGATTCTAACTCATCGGGTATTCTAGAATATGTATGCGGCCGGCCGCGACATATCAGCGAACAGTGTTAGTGAGGACCGGTGAGCATGTTTAAATTTGGCGCCAAAACCGGTGATTGGTCACGGCCGGCGGCCGCGACCAATCAGCGAATCGTATTAGTGAGAACCAGGGAGCGGGTACTTCCACTGTGAGCAGCCGGGAGATGACCGGCTACTCGCAGCAGAAGTATCTCGACTGGTGGCGCCGCTCCCCGGTCCTCCCTTCACACTTGCCGTCGGAAGATCAGCGGCCCTAACCGCTGATCTCCTGACGGTAGCCGCATGGAGGTCAGCGGCGCCGCCGGTCGGGGTACTTATGCTGCGAGCAACCGGTCATCTCCCGGCTGCATCACCGCTGACCTCCGTGCGGCAGATGAGCCGCTAATGGCCGCCATCTTTTTCTGAAATCCCACGTCGCTGATTGACCACGGTCGGACCAATCAGCGACGCAGGAATTCCTGGACAAGACAGACAGATATGATAAGACGATTATATATATTAAATGTAAGGTTATATGGGGCCCAATATATTCAATGAAAAACTATATGGGCCCATTATATAAAAGAAAAAGCTAAGTGTGGCCCATTTTATTAAATGAATGATGGCGTGCTCCCTTGGCAAGCCAAAGGGAAAGTGGCATGCTACGGTGGCAAACCAGCGGGACAGTGGCATGCTCCGGTTGCAAGCCAGCGGGACAGTGGCGTGCTCCGGTGGGAAGCCAGCGGGACAGTGGCGTGCTCCGGTGGCAAGCCAGCGGGACAGTGGCGTGCTCCGGTGGCAAGCCAGCGGGACAGTGGCGTGCTCCGGTGGCAAGCCAGCGGGACAGTGGCGTGCTCCAGGGGCAAGCCAGCGGGACAGTGGCGTGCTCCGGTGGCAAGCCAGCGGGACAGTGGCGTGCTCCGGTGGCAAGCCAGCGGGACAGTGGCGTGCTCCGGTGGCAAGCCAGCGGCACAGTGGCGTGCTCCGGTGGCAAGCCAGCGGGACAGTGGCGTGCTCCGGTGGCAAGCCAGCGGGAAAGTGGCGTGCTCCGGTGGCAAGCCAGCGGGACAGTGGCGTGCTCCGGTGGCAAGCCAGCGGGAAAGTGGCGTGCTCCAGTGGCAAGCCAGCGGGACAGTGGCGTGCTCCGGTGGCAAGCCAGCGGGAAAGTGGCGTGCTCCGGTGGCAAGCCAGCGGGACAGTGGCGGGCTCCGGTGGCAAGCCAGCGGGAAAGTGGCGTGCTCCGGTGGCAAGCAAGCGGGACAGTGGCGTGCTCCGGTGGCAAGCCAGCGGGACAGTGGCGTGCTCCGGTGGCAAGCCAGCGGGACAGTGGCGTGCTCCGGTGGCAAGACAGCGGGACAGTGGCGTGCTCCGGTGGCAAGACAGCGGGACAGTGGCGTGCTCCGGTGGCAAGACAGCGGGACAGTGGCGTGCTCCGGTGGCAAGCCAGCGGGACAGAGCGTGCTCCGGTGGCAAGCCAGCGGGACAGTGGCGTGCTCCGGTGGCAAGCCAGCGGGAAAGTGGCGTGCTCCGGTGGCAAGCCAGCGGGAAAGTGGCGTGCTCCGGAGGCAAGCCAGCGGGAAAGTGGCGTGCTCCGGTGGCAAGCGAGCGGTAAAGTGGCGTGCTCCGGTGGCAAGCCAGCGGGACTGTGGCGTGCTCCGGTGGCAAGCCAGCGGGACAGTGGCGTGCTCCGGTGGCAAGCCAGCGGGACAGTGGCGTGCTCCGGTGGCAAGCCAGCGGGAAAGTGGCGTGCTCCGGTGGCAAGCCAACGGGAAAGTGGCGTGCTCCGGTGGCAAGCCAACGGGACTGTGGCGTGCTCCGGAGGCAAGCCAACGGGACTGTGGCGTGCTCCGGTGGCAAGTCAATGGGACTGTGGCGTGCTCCGGTGGCAAGCCAACGGGAAAGTGGCGTGCTCCGGTGGCAAGCCAGCGGGACTGTGGCGTGCTCCGGTGGCAAGCCAGCGGGACTGTGGCGTGCTCCGGTGGCAAGCCAGCGGGACTGTGGCGTGCTCCGGTGGCAAGCCAACGGGAAAGTGGCGTGCTCCGGTGGCAAGCCAACGGGAAAGTGGCGTGCTCCGGTGGCAAGCCAACGGGAAAGTGGCGTGCTCCGGTGGCAAGCCAACGGGAAAGTGGCGTGCTCCGGTGGCAAGCCAACGGGACTGTGGCGTGCTCCGGTGGCAAGCCAACGGGACTGTGGCGTGCTACGGTGGCAAGCCAGCGGGACTGTGGCGTGCTCCGGTGGCAAGCCAGCGGGAAAGTGGCGTGCTCCGGTGGCAAGCCAACGGGAAAGTGGCGTGCTCCGGTGGCAAGCCAACGGGAAAGTGGCGTGCTCCGGTGGCAAGCCAACGGGAAAGTGGAGTGCTCCGGTGGCAAGCCAACGGGAAAGTGGCGTGCTCCGGTGGCAAGCCAACGGGAAAGTGGCGTGCTCCGGTGGCAAGCCAACGGGAAAGTGGCGTGCTCCGGTGGCAAGCCAGCGGGACTGTGTCGTGCTCCGGTGGCAAGCCAGCGGGACTGTGGCGTGCTCCGGTGGCAAGCCAGCGGGACTGTGGCGTGCTCCGGTGGCAAGCCAGCGGGACTGTGGCGTGCTCCGGTGGCAAGCCAGTGGGACTGTGGCGTGCTCCGGTGTCAAGCCAGCGGGACTGTGGCGTGCTCCGGTGGCAAGCCAACGGGAAAGTGGCGTGCTCCGGTGGCAAGCCAACGGGAAAATGGTGTGCTCCGGTGGCAAGCCAACAGGACTGTGGCGTGCTCCGGTGGCAAGCCAACGGGACTGTGTCGTGCTCCGGTGGCAAGCCAACGGGACTGTGGCGTGCTCCGGTGGCAAGCCAACGGGACTGTGGCGTGCTCCGGTGGCAAGCCAGCGGGACTGTGGCGTGCTCCGGTGGCAAGCCAGCGGGACTGTGGCGTGCTCCGGTGGCAAGCCAACGGGAAAGTGGCGTGCTCCGGTGGCAAGCCAGAGGGAAAGTGGCGTGCTCCGGTGGCAAGCCAACAGGAAAGTGGCGTGCTCCGGTGGCAAGCCAACGGGAAAGTGGCGTGCTCCGGTGGCAAGCCAACGGGAAAGTGGCGTGCTCCGGTGGCAAGCCAGCGGGAAAGTGGCGTGCTCCGGTGGCAAGCCAGCGGGAAAGTGGCGTGCTCCGGTGGCAAGCCAACGGGAAAGTGGCGTGCTCCGGTGGCAAGCCAACGGGAAAGTGGGGTGCTCCGGTGGCAAGCCAACGGGAAAGTGACGTGCTCCGGTGGCAAGCCAGCGGGACAGTGGCGTGCTCCGGTGATAAGCCAGCGGGACAGTGGCATGCTCCGGTGGCAAGCCAGCGGGAAAGTGGCGTGCTCCGGTGGCAAGCCAGCGGGACAGTGGCGTGCTCCGGTGGCAAGACAGCGGGACAGTGGCGTGCTCCGGTGGCAAGACAGCGGGACAGTGGCGTGCTCCGGTGGCAAGCCAGCGGGACAGAGCGTGCTCCGGTGGCAAGCCAGCGGGACAGTGGCGTGCTCCGGTGGCAAGCCAGCGGGAAAGTGGCGTGCTCCGGTGGCAAGCCAGCGGGAAAGTGGCGTGCTCCGGTGGCAAGCCAGCGGGAAAGTGGCGTGCTCCGGTGGCAAGCGAGCGGTAAAGTGGCGTGCTCCGGTGGCAAGCCAGCGGGACTGTGGCGTGCTCCGGTGGCAAGCCAGCGGGACTGTGGCGTGCTCCGGTGGCAAGCCAGCGGGAAAGTGGCGTGCTCCGGTGGCAAGCGAGCGGTAAAGTGGCGTGCTCCGGTGGCAAGCCAGCGGGACTGTGGCGTGCTCCGGTGGCAAGCCAGCGGGACTGTGGCGTGCTCCGGTGGCAAGCCAGCGGGACTGTGGCGTGCTCCGGTGGCAAGCCAACGGGAAAGTGGCGTGCTCCTGTGGCAAGCCAACGGGAAAGTGGCGTGCTCCGGTGGCAAGCCAACGGGAAAGTGACGTGCTCCGGTGGCAAGCCAATGGGAAAGTGGCATGCTCCGGTGGCAAGCCAACGGGACTGTGGCGTGCTCCGGTGGCAAGCCAGCGGGACTGTGGCGTGCTCCGGTGGCAAGCCAGCGGGAAAGTGGCGTGCTCCGGTGGCAAGCCAACGGGAAAGTGGCGTGCTCCGGTGGCAAGCCAACGGGAAAGTGGCGTGCTCCGGTGGCAAGCCAACGGGAAAGTGGGGTGCTCCGGTGGCAAGCCAACGGGAAAGTGGCGTGCTCCGTTGGCAAGCCGACGGGAAAGTGGCGTGCTCCGTTGGCAAGCCGACGGGAAAGTGGCGTGCTCCGGTGGCAAGCCAACGGGAAAGTGGCGTGCTCCGGTGGCAAGCCAGCGGGACTGTGTCGTGCTCCGGTGGCAAGCCAGCGGGACTGTGGCGTGCTCCGGTGGCAAGCCAGCGGGACTGCGGCGTGCTCCGGTTGCAAGCCAGCGGGACTGTGGCGTGCTCCGGTGGCAAGCCAGCGGGACTGTGGCGTGCTCCGGTGTCAAGCCAGCGGGACTGTGGCGTGCTCCGGTGGCAAGCCAACGGGAAAGTGGCGTGCTCCGGTGGCAAGCCAACGGGAAAGTGGCGTGCTCCGGTGGCAAGCCAACGGGACTGTGGCGTGCTCCGGTGGCAAGCCAACGGGACTGTGGCGTGCTCCGGTGGCAAGCCAGCGGGACTGTGGCGTGCTCCGGTGGCAAGCCAGCGGGACTGTGGCGTGCTCCGGTGGCAAGCCAACGGGAAAGTGGCGTGCTCCGGTGGCAAGCCAACGGGAAAGTGGCGTGCTCCGGTGGCAAGCCAACGGGAAAGTGGCGTGCTCCGGTGGCAAGCCAACGGGAAAGTGGCGTGCTCCGGTGGCAAGCCAACGGGACTGTGGCGTGCTCCGGTGGCAAGCCAACGGGACTGTGGCGTGCTCCGGTGGCAAGCCAGAGGGAAAGTGGCGTGCTCCGGTGGCAAGCCAACGGGAAAGTGGCGTGCTCCGGTGGCAAGCCAACGGGAAAGTGGCGTGCTCCGGTGGCAAGCCAACGGGAAAGTGGCGTGCTCCGGTGGCAAGCCAGCGGGAAAGTGGCGTGCTCCGGTGGCAAGCCAGCGGGAAAGTGGCGTGCTCCGGTGGCAAGCCAACGGGAAAGTGGCGTGCTCCGGTGGCAAGCCAACGGGAAAGTGGCGTGCTCCGGTGGCAAGCCAACGGGAAAGTGGCGTGCTCCGGTGGCAAGCCAGCGGGACAGTGGCGTGCTCCGGTGATAAGCCAGCGGGACAGTGGCGTGCTCCGGTGGCAAGCCAGCGGGAAAGTGGCGTGCTCCGGTGGCAAGCCAGCGGGAAAGTGGCGTGCTCCGGTGGCAAGCCAACGGGAAAGTGGCGTGCTCCGGTGGCAAGCCAGCGGGAAAGTGGCGTGCTCCGGTGGCAAGCCAGCGGGAAAGTGGCGTGCTCCGGTGGCAAGCCAGCGGGACTGTGGCGTGCTCCGGTGGCAAGCCAACGGGACAGTGGCGTGCTCCGGTGGCAAGCCAGCGGGAAAGTGGCGTGCTCCGGTGGCAAGCCAGCGGGAAAGTGGCGTGCTCCGGTGGCAAGCCAACGGGAAAGTGGCGTGCTCCGGTGGCAAGCCAACGGGACTGTGGCGTGCTCCGGTGGCAAGCCAACGGGACTGTGGCGTGCTCCGGTGGCAAGCCAACGGGAAAGTGGCGTGCTCCGGTGGCAAGCCAACGGGAAAGTGGAGTGATCCGGTGGCAAGCCAACGAGAAAGTGGCGTGCTCCGGTGGCAAGCCAACGGGACTGTGGCGTGCTCCGGTGGCAAGCCAACGGGACTGTGGCATGCTCCGGTGGCAAGCCAACGGGAAAGTGGCGTGCTCCGGTGGCAAGCCAACGAGAAAGTGGCGTGCTCCGGTGGCAAGCCAACGGGAAAGTGGCGTGCTCCGGTGACAAGCCAACGGGAAAGTGGCGTGCTCCGGTGGCAAGCCAATGGGAAAGTGGCGTGCTCCGGTGGCAAGCCAACGGGAAAGTGGCGTGCTCCGGTGGCAAGCCAACGGGAAAGTGGCGTGCTCCGGTGGCAAGCCAACGGGAAAGTGGCGTGCTCCGGTGGCAAGCCAACGGGAGAGTGGCGTGCTCCGGTGGCAAGCCAGCGGGAGAGTGGCGTGCTCCGGTGGCAAGCCAACGGGAGAGTGGCGTGCTCCGGTGGCAAGCCAGCGGGAAAGTGGCGTGCTCCGGTGGCAAGCCAACGGGAAAGTGGCGTGCTCAGGTGGCAAGCCAACGGGAAAGTGGCGTGCTCAGGTGGCAAGCCAACGGGAAAGTGGCGTGCTCAGGTGGCAAGCCAACGGGAAAGTGGCGTGCTCCGGTGGCAAGCCAACGGGAAAGTGGCGTGCTCCGGTGGCAAGCCAACGGGAAAGTGGCGTGCTCCGGTGGCAAGCCAACGGGACTGTGGCGTGCTCCGGTGGCAAGCCAGTGGGACTGTGGCGTGCTCCGGTGGCAAGCCAGTGGGACTGTGGCGTGCTCCGGTGGCAAGCCAGCGGCACTGTGGCGTGCTCCGGTGGCAAGCCAGTGGGACTGTGGCGTGCTCCGTTGGCAAGCCAACGGGATTGTGCCGTGCTCCGGTGGCAAGCCAGCGGGAAAGTGGCGTGCTCCGGTGGCAAGCCAGCGGGAAAGTGGCGTGCTCCGGTGGCAAGCCAACGGCAAAGTGGCGTGCTCCGGTGGCAAGCCAACGGGAAAGTGGCGTGCTCCGGTGGCAAGCCAACGGGAAAGTGGCGTGCTCCGGTGGCAAGCCAACGGGACTGTGGCGTGCTCCGGTGGCAAGCCATCGGGAAAGTGGCGTGCTCCGGTGGCAAGCCAACGGGAAAGTGGCGTGCTCCGGTGGCAAGCCAACGGGAAAGTGGTGTGCTCCGGTGGCAAGCCAACGGGACTGTGGCGTGCTCCGGTGGCAAGCCAACGGGACTGTGGCGTGCTGCGGTGGCAAGCCATCGGGAAAGTGGCGTGCTCCGGTGGCAAGCCAACGGGAAAGTGGCGTGCTCCGGTGTCAAGCCAACGGGAAAGTGGCGTGCTCCGGTGGCAAGCCAACGGGAAAGTGGCGTGCTCCGGTGGCAAGCCAATGGGACTGTGGCGTGCTCCGGTGGCAAGCCAGCGGGACTGTGGCGTGCTCCGGTGGCAAGCCAGCGGGACTGTGGCGTGCTCCAGTGGCAAGCCAGCGGGACTGTGGCATGCTCCGTTGGCAAGCCAACGGGAAAGTGGCGTGCTCCGGTGGCAAGCCAGCGGGAAAGTGGCGTGCTCCGGTGGCAAGCCAACGGGAAAGTGGCGTGCTCCGGTGGCAAGCCAACGGGAAAGTGGCGTGCTCCGGTGGCAAGCCAACGGGAAAGTGGCGTGCTCCGGTGGCAAGCCAACGGGAAAGTGGCGTGCTCCGGTGGCAAGCCAAGGCAAGTGGCGTGCTCCGGTGGCAAGCCAACGGGAAAGTGGCGTGCTCCGGTGGCAAGCCAACGGGACTGTGGCGTGCTCCGGTGGCAAGCCAACGGGAAAGTGGCGTGCTCCGGTGGCAAGCCAACGGGAAAGTGGCGTGCTCCGGTGGCAAGCCAACGGGAAAGTGGCGTGCTCCGGTGGCAAGCCAACGGGAAAGTGGCGTGCTCCGGTGGCAAGCCAGCGGGAAAGTGGCGTGCTCCTGTGGCATGCTAACGGGAAACAGTGTGCTCCGGTGGCATGCTAACGGGAAAAGGTGTTCTCCGGTGGCATGCTAATGGTAAAGGTGTGCTCCAGTGGCATGCTAACGGTAAAGGTGTGCTCCGGTCACATGCTAATGGTAAAGGTGTGCTCCGGTGGCATGCTAACGGGAATAGGTGTGCTCCGATGGCTTGCTAACGGGAATAGGTGTGCCCAGTGGCATACTAAAGGGAAAAGGTGTGCTACGGTGGCATGCTAGCAGGAAATGGTGTGCTTCGGTGGCATGATAACGAGAAAAGGGGTACTCCATTGGCACCACAATGGTAAAGGGACTTGGAAATGTCACATGTGAAGTCATACTCGCATAGTGTCTGTTGTTGCAGGGATCAAAAGAACGACCCGGTGGAACAAGATGTGGACACTGTGCGGCAGATGGTGGTTTAAGGACAACAAACAGCAAAATAAGACCAAGTAACAGCAAGAAAACAATCCAAGAATTACCGCAGCAGACAAGTAAGTGATTGTGATTCTTTTAAACGGTGATGTATGATCAGATGAAGTGGAATGCAGTAAGTTTGGAAATATGATTAACATGTTAATAAAGTGTCTGAAATGTATGAGCGAGAAAGAGAAAAAGGTGGATTGTTACAGGGGGACAGCTAAGAGTAGGGAGTTGCAGAGAAAGTCCTTGTGACAGGTTTAGGATGTATACGGCTGTTTATTGCCTCCTCCACATACAAAGGCAGGAGATGAGACTATCAAACTATTGAACTTGGAGTTGTCAGTAATGTTGGAGGTGAAATTAATAAAGGAAGTAAAATGGGAAAGAGAAAAACGGGTTGTATGTTTGCCTGGTCAGAGGGATGTTTGCCTGGTCAGGGGGATGTTTGCCTGGTCAGAGGGATATTTGCCTGGTCAGAGGGATGTTTGCCTGGTCAGGGGGATGTTTGCCTGGTCAGGGGGATGTTTGTCTGGTCAGGGGGATGTTTGTCTGGTCAGGGGCATGTTTGTCTGTTCAGAGGGATGTTTGTCTGGTCAGATGGATGTTTGTCTGGTCAGAGGGATGTTTGCTTCACGTTGGGGAAGAGGGAAAGGACTGAATGATCCGGCACCTGTCCTATCCACAGGATGGTCAGCTAGTGCCGCCATAGGTAAAGAGCTGACCTAGTGTCACTATCAATCATCAGAGTCTGCAGTACAACTGATTAGGGGTCCAGCAGGGGGGCGCTGATGACACAGGTGGACCTTGGGGCGGTTTTCCGGTTGCCGACGCTGCACCTAGAGGGTTTTCTTCATGTAATTATCCTCCTCACATTGCAGACTTGTGAACTTTATAAATATTCTTCATTTGCTTATTTTCTTCCTTCTCTCCCAAACACGTTGCTGAAGTGCTGTCTCACCCCCACTGCCCCCATCCAGAAGCTTCTTGTGGCTGCTGTTCAGTGAGATTTGTCCTCTATATACAAGCAGTGTGTGTATGGGCCTGTCCCTGTCTGATCCTCTCTGCTCTCCACCCCTGCACTCAGACATGGGAAACCCTGTACTCGGATTACTTCACATCTTGGTGAACAACAGCTGAAAGGACCCTATAAAGGAGCCTGTACCAGGCAGGAGACAGCGGTGCAGCATTGTGCTTGTGGGGGCAATCGGGCGGTGGAGTCAGAAATTGGGGAATACTTGGGTGCTCTCTGGACGGACAATATTAGTGCTGCAGTAATTTCCCACAAGTTTTTGCACAGAGCGGCCACTAATATAGAATAAAATAAAACAATTGTGCTCTGTAAATAATGGCTGTGCTTTGCTACAAATGCTTCATGTTTGCAGGAGGTTTTTTTTTCTTTAATAAATTTTATTTAGTTTATAGTTGATTTTTTCTCTTTCTGCTAGACATCAGGACATGATAGAGTCCGTACGGGACTGATATAAGAAGTTCTTGGCTGAGAAGGAAAGAAGCTTCATTCCTCCATGAGCTGCAGTTCTTTGTGTCCAGTCGGGAGCTCTATTAGTAAGTAGATTTTATCACCGGCGCAGACATTTCCAGGAAGGTTCCAATTGGCCGAATACAAGACGTTCATTAAACTCTTCATTTGAAATAAACGTCTGGTTATCATCCACAATACTTAATACTGGTCACTTGTCACAAATTTGTATATTTTTTACCTGTTATAAAATTCTGCTGATCCCTTGAATCTTTTCTTTTTTTTTTGTCATTTTAGACAAAACATTACATATTCCTGACAAGTCCCAGGTCTTTTCACACCACTCGTTTTGCAGGTTCTTTAATACTACAGCACTTACGTTATTGGGGTCATTTTTGTGCAGTTTACAGTTACATGATTTTTTATACATGTTTTTTTTTTAGGTTTGTCTTGTTATTACATCACATTCATCTTTTTCCTCTCTTGCTTTCCTGGACTGAAGTAAACATATCTCCAAGTCATTCTGAGCTGCTGGCAGGAGAGATGGACCCTCAGGAGCCTCCTAGTCTTCAGAATCCACATGAAGGAGAAGTCCAAGAGCAAGAAAGGCCTCCGACAGCAGAGCAACCTGTCCGCCAAAAAGTCCCAGAAGAAGAAGCGATGGTCCCGCAGCTCATCTGTGTTTTTCCTAAATGTGGATTATACTTTTACTGATTGTAATTTTCTTGGTCGATACCAGATAAAGTTTTGGATGACAACTGTCTGGACTTGTGTCTTATTTTACATTTCTCCTTTTTTCTTCTTGCTTCCCCTCCAGTGAGATCTGGCTTAGGTGATAAAAGCCTTTCTCTATCCGGCATTTTTGCAGCAGGCTGGAGAATGACTTTCTGGATGATAACTTGCCTTAGTCTCAGGTGCCCATACACTAGTTAGCTTTAGACCGGACGCTTGTCCACACAACACATCCCGACTCCCTCATATACATGAATGTGGTTATATGTGTGGGGGAGATGGCCCCATACACAGCACATGGTCGGCTGCTCCAGCAAAAATCCTTGGGTTTGACCTACCTTCCTGTAATATATATGGGGGGCCATTAGTTGGATGTTTGCAGGACCCCTCTTTGTCCGACAGCTTCCCTCCCCCACACATAGCAAGCAGTGTACAGACAAGCTCCCTTCCCGCACATACAGCATATATAGCATATAAAGAAAAAACCTAGAAGTCTGAACTGAAACATAAATTGATGTGCATGCAAAATGTAAATGCATGTTCACACACGGCCACTAGACAAAGAAAAACCAAAGACAAGCAAAATACCCAAGTAACTGGAAGTAAATGGGTAAATCGCACAGTGCAAAAATAATAAATAATGAAGGGTATTTAGTTAACATAATTTTGATCAAAATAATGTAAAAGCTATCCCGCAACGTCACGGCAACCCTTATGGGACAGTCCTAACTCTAAAATTAAAACCTTACCATTTGTCAAGTGACGTACATATGGATAAGGGCAGAGAGACTGACCCCCTAGTAGAAGCATAGACCTGAGGCAGAATAAACATTTCAGCTCAGACAAAGGGTGGCCACACCCTAATATGTACTAAAGCACACTGAACTACAAAGAAAAAACCTAGAAGTCTGAACTGAAACATAAATTGATGTGCATGCAAAATGTAAATGCATGTTCACACAAGGACACTAGACAAAGAAAAACCAAAGGCAAGCAAAATACCCAAGTAACTAGAAGTAAATGGGTAAATCGCAAAGTGCAAAAATAATAAATAATGAAGGGTATTTAGTAGTGAAGAGCGAGCACTAAAATGCTCGGGTGCTCAAAGCTCGGGCCGAGCTCGCCATGATACTCGGTTGCTCGACCTGAGCCTCGAGCCCAATGTTAGTCTATGGGAGACCCGAGCATTTTCGCAGCGGCATCCCCGGCTGTCTTTTAAAAGCCTAACAAGTGCCCAAAACGATAGTGACAGTGCTCAAATGACATGGGGACAGCATGGGGATCGCCCCAGGAAGCATTTCTGACCCCCAGGTCACTTCTGTCAACAACGTGGTCAGAGGTATTAAGCCACTTTTAAGGGCTCACAATAAAACGTTCAAAAACTAAACTGAAACTGCTTTCCTGTGAAATATGTTAAGGAAGTTCCTTTTCAGGGTAAAGACTTGTGTATAAGGTAAAATAAATAACAAAAAAAAAAATAAATACTCCTCCACACCTTGGGCTATGTTCACAAGTAGCATTTTTAATGTGTTTTTGCACTTTTGTATTGCTTCAACCGTGACAAATGCATTCACCGGGAAATGTCATTTTAACATTTTACAACCTTATCTGGCCATGTGCTGTGTGACACATGCATACAGTGCTGAAAAGACATGGGTACAGCATGGGGAAGACCCCTGGAAGCATCTCTGACTCCCCGGTCACTGCCTAAAAGTGTGCCCATCAGAAGTCATCCTTGCCGCATCAGAAGATGCAGACTTGCAACTATCCCCGTGCAAGTTCTTGTCCCAGGGCAGGGTTCAATTGTACCTCCCCCATTCCTTGCAATGCAAGCGCAAATATGCAGCCAACCACCCACCCACCCCCAGGCTGCAATACCATACTGCTTGCTTGCACTTGAAATTGGGCCTTTTAGGCATGTGGAGGCGGAATCTGGCCACCATGTCATGGCAGCGTTGGCGGCCTGGTATCCATACTCAGTCCCCAGCCGCCCGGCGGCGGGGTGTCCACACTCGGTCCCCAACCGCCAGGGGGCGGCCTGGTGTCCATACTCGGTCACCAGCTGCCTGGGGGCAGCTGGGTGTCCATAAACGGTCCCCAGCCACCCCTATTTCTCCTTGGAACATCCCCCCACACACTTTTCTTAGCCTGGCCTGCTTTAGGGCAGCATTGGACGAGCCCACCAGAGAACCAGACTCCTCCGGTGGGCCCTGGCTTCTCCATCAGGGGAGTTGAGAGTGCCAAGGTGAGGACCATGATGATGATACAAGTTAGCATCTGCTTTGTTTTGTTGGAATGCAAGCGCATGTATGTAGTAGCGGCAAGGCCTGAGGTGGTCAACGTTTTGGCGCATATCCTACCTCCTCCGAGGATTGCTGGATGTTTTCCTGCTACTATCCCAGTTCTATGACTCCCGTTAAAACAAAGCTTCAGGTGATGAATGATGGATGAGGTGGTGGCAAAGGAGAGCAGGAGGAACAGGGACCATTCACATCAATATCAGGCCAGTCAACAACATATGTCTTGTAGGATATGTTTCTGTAACAAAAGGAGCGGTTTGGCTACACAGTTATAGGGCATACAGTGAGTGCAATGCCTACCAAAAATTTCGAGGCACTCCAATGTACCTTGGAAATGACATGGAGGTCAGAGGGCCTTAACTAAACAGTTTTTTCCATTTATAGCAACTGGGTCTCCTGTACACTGTTGGCCTAAACAGTGAATGGAAGGCTTTCCAAAAATTATGAGGAACTGCAATGCCCCTCGAAACAGACGTGGATTACAGCGTACTAAAAACCTTCTACCCACTATTGGGGAGTGGGTCTCCCTTAGTATTCGCCTTTGCATTGAAAAGCAAAAGCTGACTAAAATTAGGAGGAAATGCAATGTCCGTTGGAAGAGTTGTGGAGGTTAGAGGTAATTAAAAACAACATTTCAATGCCCCTAGGAAGAGCTGTGGAGTTCAGAGTGGCTTAAGAAGACTGTTTTAATGTCCCTTTGAAGAGACATGGAGGTCACAGTAGCTTAACAAGATGGTTTTAATGCCCCTCGGAAAAGACGTGGAGGTCCCAGTAGCTTAACCAGACGGTTTGAATGCCCCTCGGAAGAGGGGCTTTTAATGCCCCTTCCAAGAGCCATACAGTACAGCATAGTACAAACATTATTCCCATTATTGGGGAGTGTGTATCCCATAGTCATTGCTTATGCCTTCCAAGCAAAAGCTGCCAAAAATTGGGACGGAGGAACTTGCAATGTCCCTTACAAGAGCCATGCAGTACAGCATATTCCAAACATTATTCCCATTATTGGGGAGTGGGTCTCCCATAGTCTTTGCTTATGCCTTCCAAGAAAAAGCTGCCAAAAATTAAGAGGAACTGCAATGCCCGTTCGAAGAGTCGTGGAGGTTAGAGTTAATTAAAAACAACATATCAATGCCCCTTGGAAGAGCTGTGGAGTTCAGAGTGGTTTAACAAGACGCTATTAATGTCCCTCAAAAGAGATGTGGAGGTCCCAGTAGCTTAACAAGACGGTTTTAATACCCCTTGGAAAAGTGGTGGAGGTCCCAGTAGCTTAACAAGACAGTTTTAATACCCCTCGGAAAAGTGGTGGAGGTCACAGTAGCTTAAGAAGACGCTTTTAATGCCCCTCAGAAGAAACATGAAGATCCCAGTAGCTTAACAAGATGGTTTTAATGCCCCTTGGAAAAGTGGTGGAGGTCGCAGTAGCTTAACAAGACGCTATTAATGCCCCTCAGAAGAGACGTGGAGGTCCCAGCAGCTTAACAAGACGGTTTGAATGCCCCTTGGAAGAGACGTGGAGGTCACAGTAGCTTAACAAGACGCTATTAATGCCCCTCAGAAGAGACGTGGAGGTTCCAGCAGCTTATCATGACGGTTTTAATGCTCCTCAGAAAAGTGGTGGAGGTCCCAGTAGCTTAACAAGATGGTTTTAATGCCCCTCAGAAACGTAGTGGAGGTCCCAGTAGCTTAACAAGACTGTTTGAATGCCCCTTGGAAGAGACGTGGAGGTCCCAGTAGCTTAACTGGCCGGTTTAAATGCCCCTTGGAAAAGTGGTGGAGGTCACAGTAGCTTAACAAAACGCTATTAATGCCCCTCAGAAGAGACGTGGAGGTCTCAGTAGCTTAACAAGACGGTTTTATTGCTCCTCAGAAAAGTGGTGGAGGTCCCAGTAGCTTAACAAGACGGTTTTAATGCCCCTTGGAAAAGTGGTGGAGGTCCCAGTAGCTTAACAAGACGGTTTGAATGCCCCTTGGAAGAGACGTGGAGGTCCCAGTAGCTTAACAAGGCGGTTTTAATGCTCCTCAGAAAAGTGGTGGAGGTCCCAGTAGCTTAACAAGACGGTTTTAATACCCCTTGGAAAAGTGGTGGAGGTCGCAGTAGCTTAACAAGACGGTTTGAATGCCCCTTGGAAGAGACGTGGAGGTCCCAGTAGCTTAACAAGACGGTTTGAATAACCCTTGGAAGAGACGTGGAGGTCCCAGTAGCTTAACAAGACTGTTTTAATGCCCCTCGGAAAAGTGGTGGAGGTCACAGTAGCTTAACAAGACGCTTTTAATGCCCCTCGGAAAAAACGTGGAGGTCCAAGTAGCTTAACAAGACGGTTTGAATGCCCCTTGGAAGAGACGTGGAGGTCCCAGTAGCTTAACAACACGGTTTGAATGCCCCTTGGAAGAGACGTGGAGGTCCCAGTAGCTTAACAAGACAGTTTTAATGCCCCTCGGAAAAGTTGTGGAGGTCACAGTAGCTTAACAAGATGCTTTTAATGCCTCTCAGAAGAGACGTGGAGGTCCCAGTAGCTTAACAAGATGGTTTGAATGCCCCTTGGAAGAGAAGTGGAGGTCCCAGTAGCTTAACAAGACGGTTTTAATGCTTCTCGGAAAAGTGGTGGAGGTCCCAGTAGCTTAAAAAGACGCTTTTACTGCCCCTTGAAAAAGTGGTGGAGGTCGCAGTAGCTTAACAAGACGGTTTGAATGCCCCTTGGTAGAGACGTGGAGGTCCCAGTAGCTTAACAAGACAGTTTGAATGCCCCTTGGAAGAGACGTGGAGGTCCCAGTAGCTTAACAAGACGGTTTTAATGCCCCTCGGAAAAGTGGTGGAGGTCACAGTAGCTTAACAAGTCGCTTTTAATGCCCCTCAGAAGAGAAGTGGAGATCCCAGTAGCTTAACAAGACGGTTTGAATGCCCCTTGGAAGAAACGTGGAGGTCACAGTAGCTTAACAAGACGGTTAGAATGCCCCTTGGAAGAGACGTGGAGGTCACAGTAGCTTAACAAGATGGTTTTAATGCTCCTCGGAAAAGTGGTGGAGGTCCCAGTAGCTTAACAAGATGCTTTTAATGCCCCTCGGAAAAGTGGTGGAGGTCCCAGTAGCTTAACAAGACACTTTGAATGCCCCTTGGAAGAGACGTGGAGGTCACAGTAGCTTAACAAGATGGTTTTAATGCTCCTCGGAAAAGTGGTGGAGGTCCCAGTAGCTTAACAAGATGCTTTTAATGCCCCTCGGAAAAGTGGGGGTCCCAGTAGCTTAACAAGACGGTTTAAATGCCCCTTGGAAAAGTGGTGGAGGTCGTAGTAGCTTAACAAGACTGTTTGAATGCCCCTTGGAAAAGTGGTGCAGGTCCCAGTAGCTTAACAAGATGGTTTGAATGCCCCTTGGAAGAGACGTGGAGGTACCAGTAGCTTAAAAAGACGGTTTTAATGCCCCTCGGAAAAGTGGTGGAGGTCCCAGCAGCTTAACAAGACGGTTTTAATGCCCCTCGGAAAAGTGGTGGAGGTCTCAGTAGCTTAACAATACGCTTTTAATGCCTCACAGAAGAGACGTGGAGGTCCCAGTAGCTTAACAAGACGGTTTGAATGCCCCTTGGAAGAGACGTGGAGGTCCCAGTAGCTTAATAAGATGGTTTGAATGCCCCTTGGAAGAGACGTGGAGGTCCCAGTAGCTTAACAAGACGGTTTTAATGCTTCTTGGAAAAGTGGTGGAGGTCCCAGTAGCTTAATAAGACGCTTTTAATGCCCCTCGAAAAAGTGGTGGAGGTCGCAGTAGCTTACCAAGACGGTTTGAATGCCCCTTGGAAGAGACGTGAAGGTCCCAGTAGCTTAACAAGACAGTTTGAATGCCCCTTGGAAGAGACGTGGAGGTCCCACTAGCTTAACAAGACGTTTTTAATGCCCCTCGGAAAAGTGGTGGACGTACCAGTAGCTTAATAAGACGCTTTTAATGCCCCTCAGAAAAGTGGTGGAGGTCCCAGTAGCTTAACAAGACGGTTTGAATGCCCCTTGGAAGAGATGTGGAAGTCCCAGTAGATTAACAAGACGGTTTTAATGCTCCTCGGAAAAGTGGTGGAGGTCGCAGTAGCTTAACAAGATGCTTTTAATGCCCCTTACAAGAGCCATACAGTACAGCATTTTAAAAATATTATTCCCATTATTGGGGAGTGGGTCTCCCACAGTCTTTGCTTATGCCTTCCAAGCAAAAGCTGACAAAAATAAGGACGGAGGAACTTTCCATAATGGCAACACGGACCACGGTCACCCTGGTGGTATAGTGGTGGTGGAGGCTGAGGATAAGGAGAAGAACATAAAACAGCCGAAATGAGGAAGCGTATACCCATGTGTGGGTGTGAAGCGGTGCATGTGAATACACCTTCCGAAATAACACAGTGGATTTGACTTTATGTTACTCTGCTGTCATTTGGTGGTGATGAGAAGTCTGGCCCAATCCAGCTACTGTTCATTTTGATAAGGGTCAGCTTGTCAGCATTGTCAGTTGACAGGCGAGTGCGCTTATCAGTTATAATTACCCCAGCAGCACTAAAAACACGCACCGATAACACGCTAGCGGCAGGGCAGGCCAGGACCTCCAAGGCGTACAGAGCGATTTCATTCCAAGTGTCCAGCTTGGATACCCAATAATTAAAAGGCACAGAGGAATCACGGAGGACGCTGGTATGGTCGGCAAGGTACTCCCTCACCATCTTTTGAAACTTTCCACTGCTTGTGAGAGTACCCCACGCCTCAGGGCCTGTAAGCTGGGCAGGTCTCAGAAAACTGTCCCAGAATGTTGACAGTGTTCCCCTGCCTCTGCTGGATTGGAGTTGCCTCTCCCTCGCTTGTACGCCTTGGTTGGTCAACGAACTGTGACCTCTGCCGCTAGCGTGTTCAGATGGGAATTTTTTTTTAACAGTTCTGCAGCAAGGGCCTTCTGGTACTGCCCCATTTTCGTAGACCTCTCCACCTCAGGAATAAGAGAGTGAAAGTTCTCCTTGTAGCGGGGGTCTAAAAGTGTCACCAACCAGTAATGACTGTCACCCAACATTTTGACAACGCGAGGGTCACGGTTAAGGCAGAGTAACATAAAGTCAGCCATGCATGCCAGACTGGTAACGGGCAAGACTTCCGTGTCCTCACCAAGATGACGACTGACCATGCTCTCCTCCTCCTCCCCCCCCCCCTGTCCTCAGGCCACCCACTCTGAACTGACAGTATGACAGTTGTACAGGTACTACCGTCTACAGCGCATGATACAAGCTCCTGTTCTTCCTCCTCCTCCTCTCCCTCATTGTCCCCCAATGCACGTTGGGATGAGATGAGGCTGGGCTGTGTGTAATCGACCGCTACGGCTTCTTGATCCATTTCATCATACTCTGGCTGCAATGCCTCCTCTTTAATTCTCTGCAGAGAGCATTGCAAAAGACAGACAAGTGGAATGCTGACGCTAATGATGGCGTCATCGCCACTCACCATCTTGGTGGACTCCTCAAAGTTTGTCAAGATGGTACATACAGTACAGACCAAAAGTTTGGACACACCTTCTCATTTAAAGATTTTTCTGTATTTTCATGACTATGAAAATTGTACATTCACACTGAAGGCATCAAAACTATGAATTAACACATGTGGAATTATATACTTAACAAAAAAGTGTGAGACAACTGAAAATATGTCTTATATTCTAGGTTCTTCAAAGTAGCCACCTTTTGCTTTGATGACTGCTTTGCACACTCTTGAGAGACTGCCATAAAGACTGAGAGGAGGGGGCATCTTTGCATGCAGTATGGACAGGGGATTGCCATGCACACACAACAGGTGACACCCGCTGACACTGGTCATGGACCCTGGGGTTCACCCCACAAAGTCGGGTGCTTTGCTGCCATGTGCCTGATCATGCTGGTGGTGGTCAGGCTGGTAGTTTTGTCACCCCTGCTGATGCTGGCATGGCAGGTGGTACAAATGGCCTTTTTGGGGATATCAGCAGAGTCTTTAAAAAAATTCCAGACTCTGGAAGACCTACAGGTTGTACTGGCAACGTCCCTCGTGTTGGTGTTACGGGGAACTGTTGCCAGCCTTCTGTGTGCGGCCACCACACTGCTTTTTTCTGCCTGTTGGGGTACTCTGCCTCCCTCACCCTGTCTGCTGCTGGCCTCGCTCTGCATGTCCTCCTGCCACATTGGGTCAGTTACTAGATCATCCACCACCTCCTCCTCTTCCACTTGCGCACCACGATCCTCCTCCTCACTTCGTGGCAATTGTGTCTCGTCATCGTCAACCTCTTGTGACAAATTGCCAGCGTTGACTTCCTCTGGCCGTGGCTGTTCAAATATTTGGGCATCTCTACATGGGATCTCCTCTTCCACCACTTCAAGCGGATCAGGCGAGGGGCACAAATCTGGAAATGGACCAGTGAACAGCTCTTCAGAGTGTCCAAGTGTGGGATCAGTTGCTGTCTGACGACACTCGGCATGGTGGGAGGGAGGAGCATCAGGGTGAGGAGGAGTATGCGGTCGAGACTCATGGCTACTAAGAGTTGACCGTGTGGAAGACAGACCGGAGGTGGTGGTGCCCAGGTAACTGGAAGTATTATCTGCTATCCAATTAATAACCTGTTCACACTGATCTGGTGTTGTTCTGTGCTTCCCTAGTAATTCGGTCAAGAAGTGGGAGCGAGAAGATATGGCTGTTGGTTGTGGCACATTTTCACCTTGGCCACGGCCCGTCCTCTGCATGCACCATCACCAGAACGTCCACTTCCATGTCCCTTGCCACGCGCCTTGCCCATTGTAAAGTAAGTAAAATAGCTTACACTCGCACCATCAATGGAAAAAGGGTAATAAAGTAGATTAGAACCGTGGAAGAGGAAAACCACAGTTCTATTTCTCTGGCCTACACCCGACTCTTTTAAACAATCTGAACAATCAGGGAGAAACTATTACTGTTTTTCTTTACGGAAAAAATACCAAAAGGTGAATAATAGAGATTTTTTCAGTGGAATGGCAAAACCACAGTTATTGTTTACTGGGGTATACCAGAAAATTTTAAATAGATATATTTGTGTCTGAACAATCAGGAGACAGTACTGTTTTTCTTTACAGCAAAAAATGCAAAAAAGCAGGATAATACAGAGATTTGACCCGTGGAACTGCAAAACCACACTTGTATTTCTCGGGCCTACACCAGACTATTTTCAACAGATATATTTGTGTCTGAACAATCAGGAGACACTACTACTGTTTTTCTTTGCGGCAAAAAATGCCAAAAGCAGGATAATAGAGATTTTTTACCGTGGAACAGCAAAATCACAGTTATAATTTACTGGTGTATACCAGACTATTTTCAACAGATATATTTGTGTCTGAACAATCAGGTGACACTATTAGGTTTTTTTTTTATGGTGACACATATTACTATAACTTGCACCCATAGTGCAAAAAAAAAAAAAAAACCCTAAAAAAACACAATGGGTTCAACCGTACTCAAATTGTTAACTAGGAGCAATGATTAGTGTGAATAATATAATATTTTGATTGGAGATGATCCAACCTCTGGTTCCACCACTGATCCTGAGAATGAAGGAATGGGGAACCTATCAGCTTTTTTTTTTCCTGCACAGCTGTGCTCCCAACCACCCACAGTGCAAAAAAAAAACCTAAAAAAACGATAGGTATAACCGTACTCAAATTGATAATTGGGAGCAACGATTAGTGTGAAGGATATAATATTGTGATTGATGATGTTCCATCCATTGATTCTGAGAATGAAGGAATGGGGAACCAATCAGCTTTTTTTCCTGCACAGCTGTGCTCCCACCCATTGCGCAAAAATACCCTAAAAAAATGCACGTACTCAAATTGTTAATTGGGAGCAATGATGAGTGTGAAGGGATATAATATCTTGATATAATATATCTTAATAATAATATCTTAACTGGCCGGTTTAAATGCCCCTCGGAAAAGTGGTGGAGGTCACAGTAGCTTAACAAGTCGCTTTTAATGCCCCTGAGAAGAGAAGTGGAGGTCGCAGTAGCTTAACAAGACGGTTTGAATGCCCCTTGGAAGAGACGTGGAGGTCCCAGTAGCTTAACAAGACGGTTTTAATGCTTCTCAGAAAAGTGGTGGAGGTCCCAGTAGCTTAATAAGACGCTTTTACTGCCCCTCGAAAAAGTGGCGGAGGTCGCAGTAGCTTAACAAGACGGTTTGAATGCCCCTTGGTAGAGACGTGGAGGTCGCAGTAGCTTAACAAAACGGTTTGAATGCCCCTTGGAAGAGACGTGGAGGTCCCAGTAGCTTAACAAGACAGTTTGAATGCCCCTCGGAAGAGACGTGGAGGTCCCAGTAGCTTAACAAGACGGTTTTATTGCCCCTCGAAAAAGTGGTGGAGGTCACAGCAGCTTAACAAGAAGCTTTTAATGCCCCTCAGATAAGTGGTGGAGGTCCCAGTAGCTTAACAAGACGGTTTGAATGCCCCTTGGAAGAGATGTGGAGACGTGACATGCTAATGGTAAAGGTGTGCTCCGGTGGCATGCTAACGGGAATAGGTGTGCTGCGATGTCATGCTAACGGGAATAGGTGTGCCCGGTGGCATACTAACGGGAAAAGGTGTGCTACGGTGGCATGCTAGCGGGAAATAGTGTGCTTCGGGGGCATGATAATGAGAAAAGGGGTACTCCATTGGCACCACAATGGTAAAGGGACTTGGAAATGTCACATGTGAAGTCATACTCGCATAGTGTCTGTTGTTGCAGGGATCAAAAGAGCGACCCGGTGGAACAAGATGTGGACACTGTGCGGCAGATGGTGGTTTAAGGACAGCAAACAGCAAAATAAGACCAAGTAACAGCAAGAAAACAATCCAAGAATTACAGCAGCAGACAAGTAAGTGAGTGTGATTCTTTTAAACGGTGATGTATGATCAGATGAAGTGGAATGCAGTAAGTTTGGAAATATGATTAACATGTTAATAAAGTGTCTGAAATGTATGAGCGAGAAAGAGAAAAAGGTGGATTGTTACAGGGGGACAGCTGAGAGTAGGGAGTTGCAGAGAAAGTCCTTGTGACAGGTTTAGGATGTATACGGCTGTTTATTGTCTCCTCCACATACAAAGGCAGGAGATGAGACTATCAAACTATCGAACTTGGAGTTGTCAGTAATGTTGGAGGAGAAATTAATAAAGGAAGTAAAATGGGAAAGAAAATAAGGGGTTGTATGTTTGCCTGGTCAGAGGGATGTTTGCCTGGTCAGAGGGATGTTTGCCTGGTCAGGGGGATGTTTGCCTGGTCAGGGGGATGTTTGCCTGGTCAGGGGGATGTTTGCCTGGTCAGGGGGATGTTTGTCTGGTCAGGGGGATGTTTGCCTGGTCAGGGGGATGTTTGCCTGGTCAGGGGGATGTTTGTCTGGTCAGGGGGATGTTTGTCTGGTCAGGGGGATGTTTGTCTGGTCAGAGGGATGTTTGCTTCACGTTGGGGAAGAGGGATAGGACTGAATGATCCGGCACCTGTACTATCCACAGGATGGTCAGCTAGTGCCGCCATAGGGAAAGAGCTGACCTAGTGTCACTATCAATCATCAGAGTCTGCAGTACAACTGATTAGGGGTCCAGCAGGGGGGCGCTGATGACACAGGCGGCCCTTGGGGCGGTTTTCCGGTTGCCGACGCTGCACCTAGAGGGTTTTCTTCATGTAATTATCCTCCTCACATTGCAGACTTGTGAACTTTATAAATATTCTTCATTTGCTTATTTTCTTCCTTCTCTCCCAAACACGTTGCTGAAGTGCTGTCTCACCCCCACTGCCCCCATCCAGAAGCTTCTTGTAGCTGCTGTTCAGTGAGATTTGTCCTCTATATACAAGCAGTGTGTGTATGGGCCTGTCCCTGTCTGATCCTCTCTGCTCTCCACCCCTGCACTCAGACATGGGAAACCCTGTACTCGGATTACTTCACATCTTGGTGAACAACAGCTGAAAGGACCCTATAAAGGAGCCTGTACCAGGCAGGTGACAGCGGTGCAGCATTGTGCTTGTGGGGGCAATCGGGCGGTGGAGTCAGAAATTGGGGAATACTTGGGTGCTCTCTGGACGGACAATATTAGTGCTGCAGTAATTTCCCACAAGTTTTTGCACAGAGCGGCCACTAATATAGAATAAAGTAAAACAATTGTGCTGTGTAAATAATGGCTGTGCTTTGCTACAAATGCTTCATGTTTGCAGGAGGTTTTTTTTTCTTTAATAAATTTTATTTAGTTTATAATTGATTTTTTCTCTTTCTGCTAGATATCAGGACATGATAGAGGCCGTACGGGACTGATATAAGAAGTTCTTGGCTGAGAAGGAAAGAAGCTTCATTCCTCCATGAGCTGCAGTTCATTGTGTCCAGTCGGGAACTCTATTAGTAAGTAGATTTTATCACCGGCGCAGACATTTCCGGGAAGGTTCCAATTGGCCGAATACAAGACGTTCATTAAACTCTTCATTTGAAATAAACGTCTGGTTATCATCCACAATACTTAATACCGATCACTTGTCACAAATTTGTACATTTTTTACCTGTTATAAAATGCTGCTGATCCCTTGAATCTTTTCTTTTTTTTTTGTCATTTTAGACAAAACATTACATATTTCTGACAAGTCCCAGGTCTTTTCACACCACTCGTTTTGCAGGTTCTTTAATACTACAGCACTTACGTTATTGGGGTCATTTTTGTGCAGTTTGCAGTTACATGATTTTTTATACATGTTTTTTTTTAGGTTTGTCTTGTTATTACATCACATTCATCTTTTTCCTCTCTTGCTTTCCTGGACTGAAGTAAACATATCTCCAAATCACTCTAAGCTGCCGGCAGGAGAGATGGACCCTCAGGAGCCTCCTAGTCTTCAGAATCCACATGAAGGAGAAGTCCAAGAACAAGAAAGGCCTCCGACAGCAGAGCAACCTGTCCGCCAAAAAGTCCCAGAAGAAGAAGCGATGGTCCCGCAGCTCATCTGTGTTTTTCCTAAATGTGGATTATACTTTTACTGATTGTAATTTTCTTGGTCGATACCAGATAAAGTTTTGGATGACAACTGTCTGGACTTGTGTCTTATTTTACATTTCTCCTTTTTTCTTCTTGCTTCCCCTCCAGTGAGATCTGGCTTAGGTGATAAAAGCCTTTCTCTATCCGGCATTTTTTCAGCAGGCTGGAGAAAGACTTTCTGGATGATAACTTGCCTTAGTCTCAGGTGCCCATACACTAGTTAGCTTTAGACCGGACGCTTGTCCACACAACACATCCCGACTCCCCCATATACATGAATGTGGTTATATGTGTGGGGGAGATGGCCCCATACACAGCACATGGTCGGCTGCTCCAGCAAAAATCCTTGGGTTTGACCTACCTTCCTGTAATATATATGGGGGGCCATTAGTTGGATGTTTGCAGGACCCCTCTTTGTCCGACAGCTTCCCTCCCCCATACATAGCAAGCAGTGTACATACAAGCTCCCTTCCCGCACATACAGCATATATAGCATATAAAGAAAAAACCTAGAAGTCTGAACTGAAACATAAATTGATGTGCATGCAAAATGTAAATGCATGTTCACACAAGGCCACTAGACAAAGAAAAACCAAAGACAAGCAAAATACCCAAGTAACCGGAAGTGAATGGGTAAATCGCAAAGTGCAAAAATAATAAATAATGAAGGGTATTTAGTTAACATAATTTTGATAAAAATAATGCAAAAGCTATACCGCCACATCACGGCAACCCTTATGGGACAGTCCTAACTCTAATATTAAAACCTTACCATTTGTCAAGTGACGTACATATGGATAAGGGCAGAGAGACTGACCCCCTAGTAGAAGCATAGACCTGAGGCAGAATAAACATTTCAGCTCAGACAAAGGGCGGCCACACCCTTATATGTACTAAAGCACACTGAACTACAAAGAAAAAACCTAGAAGTCTGAACTGAAACATAAATTGATGTGCATGCAAAATGTAAATGTATGTTCACACAAGGCCACTAGACAAAGAAAAACCAAAGACAAGCAAAATACCCAAGTAACCGGAAGTGAATGGGTAAATCGCAAAGTGCAAAAATAATAAATAATGAAGGGTATTTAGTAGTGAAGAGCGAGCACTAAAATGCTCGGGGGCTCGAAGCTCGGGCCGAGCTCGCCATGATACTCGGTTGCTCGACCTGAGCCACGAGCCCAATGTTAGTCAATGGGAGACCCGAGAATTTTCGCGGCGGCATCCCCGGCTGTCTGTTAAAAGCCTAACAAGTGCCCAAAACGATAGTGACAGTGCTAAAATGACATGGGGACAGCATGGGGATCGTCCCAGGAAGCATTTCTGACCCCCAGGTCACTGCTGTCAACAACGTGGTCAGAGGTATTAAGCCACTTTTAAGGGCTCACAATAAAACGTTCAAAAACGAAACTGAAACTGCTTTCAGTTAAGGAAGTTCCTTTCCAGGGTAAAGACTTGTGTATAAGGTAAAATAAATAACAAAAAAAAAAATACTCCTCCACACCTTGGGCTATGTTCACAAGTTGCATTTTTTATGCGTTTTTGCACTTTTGTATTGCTTCAACCGTGACAAATGCATTCACCGGGAAATGTCATTTTAACATTTTACAACCTTATCTGGCCATGTGCTGTGTGACACATGCATACAGTGCTGAAAAGACATGGGGACAGCATGGGGAAGACCCCTGGAAGCATCTCTGACTCCCCGGTCACTGCCTAAAAGTGTGCCCATCAGAAGTCATCCTTGAAGCATCAGAAGATGCAGACTTGCAATTATCCCCGTGCAAGTTCTTGTCCCAGGGCAGGGTTCAATTGTACCTCTCCCATTCCTTGCAATGCAAGCGCAAATATGCAGCCAACCACCCACCCACCCCCAGGCTGCAATACCATACTGCTTGCTTGCACTTGAAATTGGGCCTTTTAGGCATGTGGAGGCGGAATCTGGCCACCATGTCATGGCAGCGTTGGCGGCCTGGTATCCATACTCAGTCCCCAGCCGCCCGGCGGCGGGGTGTCCACACTCGGTCCCCAACCGCCAGGGGGCGGCCGGGTGTCCATACTCGGTCCCCAGCCGCCTGGGGGCAGCCGGGTGTCCATAAACGGCCCCCAGCCGCCCCTATTTCTCCTTGAAACATCCCCCCACACACTTTTCTTAGCCCGGCCTGCTTTAGGGCAGCATTGGACGAGCCCACCAGAGAACCAGACTCCTCCGGTGGGCCCTGGCTTCTCCATCAGGGGAGTTGAGAGTGACAAGGTGAGGACCATGATGATGATGATACAAGTTAGCATCTGCTTTGTTTTCTTGGAATGCAAGCAAAGTGTGCAGCCTGCCATCCACCCACCCACCGCCAGGCTGCAATACCATACTGCTTGCTTGCTTGCACTTGAAATTGGACCTTTTTAGGCACGTGGAGGCGGAATCTGACCACCGCGTCAAGGCAGCATTGGCGGCCTGTAATCCATACTCAGTCCCCAGCCGCCCGGCTGCCAGGTGTCCACACTCGGTCCCCAGCCGCCAGGGGGCGGCCGGGAGTCCATACTCGGTCCCCAGCCGCTCCGCGGCCGGGTGTTCACACACGGTCCCCAGCCGCGTGGGGGCAGCCGGGTGTCCATAAACGGTCCCCAGTCGCCCCTATTTCTCCTTGGAACATCCCCCCACACACTTTTCTTAGCCTGGCCTGCTTTAGGGCAGCATTGGACGAGCCCACCAGAGAACCAGACTCCTCCGGTGGGCCCTGGCTTCTCCATCAGGGGAGTTGAGAGTGACAAGGTGAGGACCATGATGATAATGATACAAGTTAGCATCTGCTTTGTTTTGTTGGAATGCAAGCGCATGTATGTAGTAGCGGCTAGGCCTGAGGTGGTCAGCGTTTTCGCGCATATCCTACCTCCTCCGAGGATTGCTGGATGTTTTCCTGCTACTATCCCAGTTCTATGACTCCCGTTAAAACAAAGCTTCAGGTGATGAATGATGGATGAGGTGGTGGCAAAGGAGAAAGAGCAGGAGGAACAGGAACCATTCACATCAATATCAGGCCAGTCAACCACATATGTCTTGTAGGATATGTTTCTGTAACAAAAGGAGCAGTTTGGCTACACAGTTATAGGGCATACAGTGAGTGCAATGCCTACCAAAAATTTCGAGGCACTCCAATGTACCTTGGAAATGACATGGAGGTCAGAGGGCCTTAACTAAACCGTTTTTTTCCATTTATAGCAACTGGGTCTCCTGTACACTGTTGGCCTAAGCAGTGAATGGAAGGCTTTCAAAAAATTATGAGGAACTGCAATGCCCCTTGAAACAGACATGGATTACAGCGTACTAAAAACCTTCTACCCACTATTGGGGAGTGGGTCTCCCTTAGTTTTCGCCTTTGCATTGAAAAGCAAAAGCTGACTAAAATTAGGAGGAAATGCAATGTCCGTTGGAAGAGTCGTGGAGGTTAGAGGTAATTAAAAACAACATTTCAATGCCCCTAGGAAGAGCTGTGGAGTTCAGAGTGGCTTAAGAAGACTTTTGATGTCCCTTTGAACAGACGTGGAGGTCACAGTAGCTTAACAAGATGGTTTTAATGCCCCTCGGAAAAGACGTGGAGGTCCCAGTAGCTTAACCAGACGATTTGAATGCCCCTTCCAAGAGCCATACAGTACAGCATAGTACAAACATTATTCCCATTATTGGGGAGTGGGTCTCCCATAGTATTTGCTTATGCCTTCCAAGCAAAAGCTGCCAAAAATTAGGACGGAGGAACTAGCAATGCCCATTACACGAGCCATGCAGTACAGATATTACAAACATTATTCCCATTATTGGGAATGTGTCTCCCATAGTCTTTCCTTATGCCTTCCAAGCAAAAGCTGCCAAAAATTAGGACGGAGGAACTTGCAATGCCCCTTACAAGAGCCATGCAGTACAGCATATTACAAACATTATTCCCATTATTGGGGAGTGGGTCTCCCATAGTCTTTGCTTATGCCTTCCAAGCAAAAGATGCCAAAAATTAGGACGGAGGAACTTGCAGTGCCCCTTACAAGAGCCATGCAGTACAGCATATTACAAACATTATATTAAGAGGAAATGCAATGCCCGTTCGAAGAGTCGTGGAGGTTAGAGTTAATTAAAAACAACATATCAATGCCCCTTGGAAGAGCTGTGGAGTTCAGAGTGGTTTAACAAGACACTTTTAATGCCCCTCAAAAGAGATGTGGAGGTCCCAGTAGCTTAACAAGACGGTGTTAATACCCCTTGGTAAAGTGGTGGAGGTCCCAGTAGCTTAACAAGACGGTTTTAATGCCCCTCGGAAAAGTGGTGGAGGTCACAGTAGCTTAAGAAAAAGCTTTTAATGCCCCTCAGAAGAAAAGTGGAGATCCCAGTAGCTTAACAAGACGGTTTTAATGCCCCTTGGAAAAGTGGTGGCGGTCCCAGTAGCTCAACAAGACGCTATTAATGCCCCTCAGAAGAGACGTGGAGGTCCCAGTAGCTTAACAAGACGGTTTGAATGCCCCTTGGAAGAGACGTGGAGGTCCCAGTAGCTTAACAAGACGGTTTTAATGCTCCTCAGAAAAGTGGTGGAGGTCCCAGTAGCTTAACAAGACGGTTTTAATGCCCCTCGGAAAAGTGGTGGAGGTCACAGTAGCTTAACAAGACGCTTTTAATGCCCCTCGGAAGAGACGTGGAGGTCCAAGTAGCTTAACAAGACGGTTTGAATGCCCCTCGGAAGAGACGTGGAGGTCCCAGTATCTTAACAAGACGGTTTTAATGCCCCTCGGAAAAGTGGTGGAGGTCACAGTAGCTTAACAAGACGCTTTTAATGCCCCTCAGAAGAGACGTGGAGGTCCCAGTAGCTTAACAAGACGGTTTGAATGCCCCTTGGAAGAGACGTGGAGGTCCCAGTAGCTTAACAAGATGGTTTAAATGCTCCTCAGAAAAGTGGTGGAGGTCCCAGTAGCTTAACAAGATGCTTTCAATGCCCCTCGGAAAAGTGGTGGAGGTCCCAGTAGCTTAACAAGACGGTTTTAATGCCCCTTGGAAAAGTGGTGGAGGTTGCAGTAGCTTAACAAGAT
Source organism: Phyllobates terribilis (assembly GCF_046119375.1). Taxonomy (NCBI): domain Eukaryota; kingdom Metazoa; phylum Chordata; class Amphibia; order Anura; family Dendrobatidae; genus Phyllobates; species Phyllobates terribilis. The sequence continues at coordinate 2,083,078 of NW_027362938.1, read as the reverse complement.
GGTTTGAATGCCCCTTGGAAGAGACGTGGAGGTCCCAGTAGCTTAACAAGACGGTTTGAATGCCCCTCGGAAGAGACGTGGAGGTCCCAGTAGCTTAACAAGACGGTTTTAATGCCCCTCGAAAAAGTGGTGGAGGTCACAGTAGCTTAACAAGACGCTTTTAATGCCCCGCAGATAAGTGGTGGAGGTCCCAGTAGCTTAACAAGACGGTTTCAATGCCCCTTGGAAGAGACATGGAGGTCCCAGTAGCTTAACAAGACGGTTTTAATGCCCCTCGGAAAAGTGGTGGAGGTCACAGTAGCTTAAAAAGACGCTTTTAATGCCTCTCAGAAGAGACGTGGAGGTCCCAGTAGCTTAACAAGATGGTTTGAATGCCCCTTGGAAGAGACGTGGAGGTCCCAGGAGCTTAACAAGACGGCTTGAATGCCCCTTGGAAGAGACGTGAAGGTCCCAGTAGCTTAACAAGACGGTTTTAATGCTTCTCGGAAAAGTGGTGGAGGACCCAGTAGCTTAATAAGATGCTTTTACTGCCCCTTGAAAAAGTGGTGGAGGTCGCAGTAGCTTAACAAGACGGTTTGAATGCCCCTTGGTAGAGACGTGGAGGTCCCAGTAGCTTAACAAGACGGTTTGAATGCCCCTTGGAAGAGACGTTGAGGTCCCAGTAGCTTAAAAAGACGGTTTTAATGCCCCTCGCAAAAGTGGTGGAGGTCACAGTAGCTTAACACGTCGCTTTTAATGCCCCTCAGAAGAGACGTGGAGGTCCCAGTAGCTTAACAAGACGGTTTGAATGCCCCTTCGAAGAGACGTGGAGGTCCCAGTAGCTTAACAAGACTGTTTTAATGCCCCTCGGAAAAGTGGTGGAGGTCCCAGTAGCTTAAGAAGACGGTTTTAATGCCCCTTTGAAAAGTGGTGGAGGTCGCAGTAGCTTAACAAGACAGTTTGAATGCCCCTTGGAAGAGACGTTTAGGTCCCAGTAGCTTAACAAGACGGTTTGAATGCCCCTTTGAAGAGACGTGGAGGTCCCAGTAGCTTAACAAGTCGGTTTTAATGCCCCTCGCCAAAGTGGTGGAGGTCGCAGTAGCTTAGCAAGACGGTCAGAATGCCCCTTGGAAGAGACGTGGAGGTCACAGTAGCTTAACAAGATGGTTTTAATGCTCCTCGGAAAAGTGGTGGAGGTCCCAGTAGCTTAACAAGATGGTTTTAATGCTCCTCGGAAAAGTGGTGGAGGTCCCAGTAGCTTAACAAGATGCTTTTAATGCCCCTCGGAAAAGTGGTGGAGGTCCCAGTAGCTTAACATGACGCTTTGAATGCCCCTTGGAAGAGACGTGGAGGTCCCAGTAGCTTAACAAGACTGTTTGAATGCCCCTTGGAAGAGACGTGGAGGTCCCAGTAGCTTAACAAGACGGTTTGAATGCCCCTCGGAAAAGTGGTGGAGGTCACAGTAGCTTAACAAGACGCTATTAATGTCCTCAGAAGAGACGTGGAGGTCTAAGTAGCTTAACAAGACTGTTTGAATGCCCCTTGGAAGAGACGTGGAGGTCCCAGGAGCTTAACAAGATGGTTTGAATGCCCCTTGGAAGAGACGTGGAGGTCCCAGTAGCTTAACAAGACGGTTTTAATGCTTCTCGGAAAAGTGGTGGAGGACCCAGTAGCTTAATAAGACGCTTTTACTGCCCCTCGAAAAAGTGGTGGAGGTCGCAGTAGCTTAACAAGACGGTTTGAATGCCCCTTGGTAGAGACATGGAGGTCCCAGTAGCTTAACAAGACGGTTTGAATGCCCCTTGGAAGAGACGTTGAGGTCCCAGTAGCTTAACAAGACTGTTTTAATGCCCCTCGGAAAAGTGGTGGAGGTCACAGTTGCTTAACACGTCGCTTTTAATGCCCCTCAGAAGAGACGTGGAGGTCCCAGTAGCTTAACAAGACGGTTTGAATGCCCCTTCGAAGAGACGTGGAGGTCCCAGTAGCTTAACAAGACTGTTTTAATGCCCCTCGGAAAAGTGGTGGAGGTCCCAGTAGCTTAAGAAGACGGTTTTAATGCCCCTTTGAAAAGTGGTGGAGGTCGCAGTAGCTTAACAAGACAGTTTGAATGCCCCTTGGAAGAGACGTTTAGGTCCCAGTAGCTTAACAAGACGGTTTGAATGCCCCTTTGAAGAGACGTGGAGGTCCCAGTAGCTTAACAAGTCGGTTTTAATGCCCCTCGCCAAAGTGGTGGAGGTCGCAGTAGCTTAGCAAGACGGTCAGAATGCCCCTTGGAAGAGACGTGGAGGTCACAGTAGCTTAACAAGATGGTTTTAATGCTCCTCGGAAAAGTGGTGGAGGTCCCAGTAGCTTAACAAGATGGTTTTAATGCTCCTCGGAAAAGTGGTGGAGGTCCCAGTAGCTTAACAAGATGCTTTTAATGCCCCTCGGAAAAGTGGTGGAGGTCCCAGTAGCTTAACATGACGCTTTGAATGCCCCTTGGAAGAGACGTGGAGGTCCCAGTAGCTTAACAAGACTGTTTGAATGCCCCTTGGAAGAGACGTGGAGGTCCCAGTAGCTTAACAAGACGGTTTGAATGCCCCTCGGAAAAGTGGTGGAGGTCACAGTAGCTTAACAAGACGCTATTAATGTCCTCAGAAGAGACGTGGAGGTCTAAGTAGCTTAACAAGACTGTTTGAATGCCCCTTGGAAGAGACGTGGAGGTCCCAGGAGCTTAACAAGATGGTTTGAATGCCCCTTGGAAGAGACGTGGAGGTCCCAGTAGCTTAACAAGACGGTTTTAATGCTTCTCGGAAAAGTGGTGGAGGACCCAGTAGCTTAATAAGACGCTTTTACTGCCCCTCGAAAAAGTGGTGGAGGTCGCAGTAGCTTAACAAGACGGTTTGAATGCCCCTTGGTAGAGACATGGAGGTCCCAGTAGCTTAACAAGACGGTTTGAATGCCCCTTGGAAGAGACGTTGAGGTCCCAGTAGCTTAACAAGACTGTTTTAATGCCCCTCGGAAAAGTGGTGGAGGTCACAGTTGCTTAACACGTCGCTTTTAATGCCCCTCAGAAGAGAAGTGGAGGTCCCAGTAGCTTAACAAGACGGTTTGAATGCCCCTTGGAAGAGACGTGGAGGTCCCAGTAGCTTAACAAGACTGTTTTAATGTCCCTTGGAAAAGTGGTGGGGGTCCCAGTAGCTTAACAAGACGGTTTTAATGCCCCTTTGAATAGTGGTGGAGGTCTCAGTAGCTTAACAAGACGGTTTGAATGCCCCTTGGAAGAGACGTTTAGGTCCCAGTAGCTTAACAAGACGGTTTGAATGCCCCTTTGAAGAGACGTGGAGGTCCCAGTAGCTTAACAAGTCGGTTTTAATGCCCCTCGCCAAAGTGGTGGAGGTCGCAGTAGCTTAGCAAGACGGTCAGAATGCTCCTTGGAAGAGACGTGGAGGTCACAGTAGCTTAACAAGATGGTTTTAATGCTCCTCGAAAAAGTGGTGGAGGTCCCAGTAGCTTAACAAGATGGTTTTAATGCTCCTCGGAAAAGTGGTGGAGGTCCCAGTAGCTTAACAAGATGCTTTTAATGCCCCTCGGAAAAGTGGTGGAGGTCCCAGTAGCTTAACATGACGCTTTGAATGCCCCTTGGAAGAGACGTGGAGGTCCCAGTAGCTTAACAAGACTGTTTGAATGCCCCTTGGAAGAGACGTGGAGGTCCCAGTAGCTTAACAAGACAGTTTGAATGCCCCTCGGAAAAGTGGTGGAGGTCACAGTAGCTTAACAAGACGCTATTAATGTCCTCAGAAGAGACGTGGAGGTCTAAGTAGCTTAACAAGACTGTTTGAATGCCCCTTGGAAGAGACGTGGAGGTCCCAGTAGCTTAACAAGACGGTTTTAATGCTCCTCAGAAAAGTGGTGGAGGTCCCAATAGCTTAACAAGATGCTTTTAATGCCCCTCGGAAAAGTGGTGGAGGTCCCAGTAGCTTAACAAGACGGTTTTAATGCCCCTTGGAAAAGTGGTGGAGTTCGCAGTAGCTTAACAAGACTGTTTGAATGCCCCTTGGAAAAGTGGTGAAGGTCCCAGTAGCTTAACAAGACGGTTTGAATGCCCCTTGGAAGAGACGTGGAGGTACCAGTACCTTAAAAAGACGGTTTTAATGCCCCTCGGAAAAGTGGTGGAGGTCCCAGTAGCTTAACAAGACGCTTTTAATGCCCCTTGGAAGAGACGTGGAGGTCCCAGTAGCTTAGAAAGACGGTTTTAATGCTTCTCGGAAAAGTGGTGGAGGTCCCAGTAGCTTAATAAGACGCTTTTAATGCCCCTCGAAAAAGAGGTGGAGGTCGCAGTAGCTTACCAAGACGGTTTGAATGCCCCTTGGAAGAGACGTGGATGTCCCAGTAGCTTAACAAGACAGTTTGAATTCCCCTTGGAAGAGACGTGGAGGTCCAACTAGCTTAACAAGACGTTTTTAATGCCCCTCGGAAAAGTGGTGGAGATCGCAGTAGCTTAACAAGACGGTTTGAATGCCCCTTGGAAGAGACGTGGAAGTCCCAGTAGATTAACAAGACGGTTTTAATGCTCCTCGGAAAAGTGGTGGACGTCCCAGTAGCTTAACAAGACGCTTTTAATGGCCCTCGGAAAAGTGGTGGAGGTCACAGTAGCTTAACAAGACGCTTTTCATGCTCCTCGGAATAGTGGTGGAGGTCGCAGTAGCTTAACAAGAAGCTTTTAATGCCCCTTACAAGAGCCATACAGTACAGCATTTTAAATATATTATTCCCATTATTGGGGAGTGGGTCTCCTACAGTCTTTGCTTATGCCTTCCAAGCAAAAGCTGACAAAAATAAGGACTGAGGAACTTTCAATAATGGCAACACGGACCACGGTCACCCTGGTGGTATAGTGGTGGTGGAGGCTGAGGATAAGGAGAAGAACATAAAACAGCCGAAATGAGGAAGCGTATACCCATGTGTGGGTGTGAAGTGGTGCATTTGAATACACCTCCCGAAATAACACAGTGGATTTGACTTTATGTTACTCTGCTGTCATTTGGTGGTGATGAGAAGTCTGGCCCAATCCAGCTCTTGTTCATTTTGATAAGGGTCAGCTTGTCAGCATTGTCAGTTGACAGGCGCGTGCGCTTATCAGTTATAATTACCCCAGCAGCACTAAAAACACGCTGCGATAACACGCTAGCGGCAGGGCAGGCCAGGACCTCCAAGGTGTACAGAGCGATTTCATTCCAAGTGTCCAGCTTGGATACCCAATAATTAAAAGGCACAGAGGAATCACGGAGGACGCTGGTACGGTCGGCAAGGTACTCCCTCACCATCTTTTGAAACTTTCCACTCCTTGTGAGAGTACCCCGCGCCTCAGGGCCTGTAAGCTGGGCAGGTCTCAGAAAACTGTCCCAGAATGTTGACAGTGTTCCCCTGCCTCTGCTGGATTGGAGTTGCCTCTCTCTCGCTTGTACGCCTTGGTTGGTCAACGAACTGTGACCTCTGCCGCTAGTGTCTTCAGATGGAATTTTTTTTTAACAGTTCTGCAGCAAGGGCCTTCTGGTACTGCCCCATTTTTGTAGACCTCTCCACCTCAGGAATAAGAGAGTGAACATTCTCCTTGTAGCGGGGGTCTAAAAGTGTCACCAACCAGTAATGACTGTCACCCAACATTTTGACAACGCGAGGGTCACGGTTAAGGCAGAGTAACAAAGTCAGCCATGCGCGCCAGACTGGTAACGGGCAAGACTTCCGTGTCCACACCAAGATGACGAATGACCATGCTCTCCTCCTCCTCCTCCCCCCTGTCCTCAGGCCACCCACGCTGAACCGACGGTATGACAGTTGTACAGGTACTACCGCCTACAGCGCATGATACAAGCTCCTGTTCTTCCTCCTCCTCCTCTCCCTCATTGTCCCCCAATGCACGTTGGGATGAGATGAGGCTGGGCTGTGTGTAATAGACCGCTACGGCTTCTTGATCCATCTCATCATACTCTGGCTGCAATGCCTCCTCTTTAATTCTCTGCAGAGAGCATTGCAAAAGACAGACAAGTGGAATGCTGACGCTAATGATGGAGTCATCGCCACTCACCATCTTGGTGGACTCCTCAAAGTTGGTCAAGATGGTACATACAGTACAGACCAAAAGTTTGGACACACCTTCTCATTTAAAGATTTTTCTGTATTTTCATGACTATGAAAATTGTACATTCACACTGAAGGCATCAAAACTATGAATTAACACATGTGGAATTATATACTTAACAAAAAAGTTTGAAACAACTGAAAATATGTCTTATATTCTAGATTCTTCAAAGTAGCCACCTTTTGCTTTGATGACTGCTTTGCACACACTTGAGAGTCTGCCATAAAGACTGAGAGGAGGGGGCATCTTTGCATGCAGTATGGACAGGGGATTGCCATGCACACACAACAGGTGACACCTGCTGACACTGGTCGTGGACCCTGGGGTTCGCCCCACAAAGTCGGGTGCTTTACTGCCATGTGCCTGATCATGCTGGTGGTGGTCAGGCTGGTAGTTTTGTCACCCCTGCTGATGCTGGCATGGCAGGTGGTACAAATGGCCTTTTTGGGGTTATCAGCAGAGTCTTTAAAAAAATTCCAGACTCTGGAAGACCCACAGGTTGTACTGGCAACGTCCCTCGTGTTGGTGTTACGGGGAACTGTTGCCGGCCTTCTGTGTGCGGCCACCACACTGCTTCTTCCTGCCTGTTGGGGTACTCTGTCTCCCTCACCCGGTCTGCTGCTGGCCTTGCTCTGCATGTCCTCCTGCCACGTTGGGTCAGTTACTAGATCATCCACCACCTCCTCCTCTTCCACTTGCGCACCACGATCCTCCTCCTCACTTATTGGCAATTGTGTTTCGTCATCGTCAACCTCTTGTGACAAATTGCCAGCGTTGACTTCCTGTGGTCGTGGCTGTTCAAATATTTGGGCATCTCTACATGGGATCTCCTCTTCCACCACTTCAAGCGGAGCAGGCGAGGGGCACAAATCTGGAAATGGACCAGTGAACAGCTCTTCAGAGTGTCCAAGTGTGGGATCAGTTGCTGTCTGACGATACTCGGCATGGTGGGAGGAAGGAGCATCAGGGTGAGGAGGAGTATGCGGTCGAGACTCACGGCTACTAAGAGTTGACCGTGTGGAAGACAGACCGGAAGTGGTGGTCTGCTATCCAATTAATAACCTGTTCACACTGATCAGTTCGCAATACTGGTGTTGTTCTGTGCTTCCCTAGTAATTCAGTCAAGAAGTGGGAGCGAGAAGATATGGCTGTTGGTTGTGGCACATTTTCACCTTGGCCACGGCCCCGTCCTCTGCATGTACCATCACCAGAACGTCCACTTCCATGTCCCTTGCCACGCGCCTTGCCCATTGTAAAGTAAGTAAAATAGCTTACACTCGCACTATCAATGGAAAAAGGGTAATAAAGTAGATTAGAACCGTGGAAGAGGAAAATCACAGTTCTATTTCTCTGGCCTACACCCGACTCTTTTAAACAATCTGAACAATCAGGGAGAAACTATTACTGTTTTTCTTTACAGAAAAAATACCAAAAGGTGAATAATAGAGATTTTTACCGTGGAATGGCAAAACCACAGTTATTGTTTACTGGGGTATACCAGAAAATTTTGAATAGATATATTTGCGGCTGAACACTGAGCGACACACTCAAACTGTTTATTTTTAGGTAAAAATGGCCCAAAAGTGGATAATACAAAGATTTGACCCGTGGAACTGCAAAACCACACTTGTATTTCTCGGGCCCACACCAGACTATTTTCAACAGATATATTTGTGTCTGAAAAATCAGGGAGACACTATTAGTTTTTTTTTACGGCAAAAAATGCCAAGATCAGGATAATAGAGATTTTTACCGTGGAACAGCAAAACCACAGTTATAATTTAGTGGTGTATACCAGACTATTTTCAACAGATATATTTGTGTCTGAACAATCAGGAGACACTACTACTGTTTTTCTTTGCGGCAAAAAATGCCAAAAGCAGGATAATAGAGATTTTTTACTGTGGAACAGCAAAACCACAGTTATAATTTACTGGTGAATACCAGACTATTTTCAACAGATATATTTGTGTCTGAACAATCAGGAGACACTATTAGTTTTTTTTTTAAGGTGACACATATTACTATAACTTGCACCCATAGTGCAAAAAAAAAAAAAACCCCTAAAAAAACACAATGGGTTCAACCGTACTCAAATTGTTAACTAGGAGAAATGATTATTGTGAATAATATAATATTTTGATTGGAGATGATCCACCCTCTGGTTCCACCACTGATCCTGAGAATGAAGGAATGGGGAACCTATCAGCTTTTTTTTTCCTGCACAGCTGTGCTCCCAACCGCCCACAGTGCAAAAAAAAACCCTAAAAAAACAATGGGTATAACCGTACTCAAATTGATAATTGGGAGCAACGATTAGTGTGAAGGATATAATATTGTGATTGGCGATGTTCCATCCACTGATTCTGAGAATGAAGAAATGGGGAACCTATTAGCTTTTTTTCCTGCACAGTTGTGCTCCCACCCATTGCGCAAAAATACCCTAAAAAAAATACCCTAAAAAATGCACGTACTCAAATTGTTAATTGGGAGCAATGATGAGTGTGAAGGGATATAATATCTTGATTGGCGATGGTCCGACCTGTGGTTCCGCCACCGATCCCAAGAATGAAGGAATTGAGAACCTGTAAGCTTTTTTTTTCCTGCACAGCTGTGCTCCCAACCACCCACCCATAGTGCAAAAAAATAAAAAAAACAATAGATCCAACTGTACTCAAATTGTTAAATTGGGAGCGTGAAAAAAATAATGCATCCACTTCTTTCTAAATTAGGCTGTCAGACCCCCAAGAATGACATCCTAGTAATATGCCATGACTTATACCTCTTTAAATGTATGCAAAGGATAAACCTGGATATCCAGGTATACGTTCTATTGATTGATTTCTATAAGGGCCTATTTACACATGTAAATGTGTATCTGCTACGGACATGAATGATCGGCTGCAGCCCTTCCACTTGGCCAGTCAATGGATCCGCAAATCACAACAAGTAATTCAAGGAAATGGAAAAGTAAAAAAAAAAATTCTAGTAACATTGCATAGCGTACCGGTGATTGCGCTATTTAACTTGCCATCAGTGATTGACGGCATATAAATGGTTAAACAGCAGTGATTGACGCTTCGCTCTGGCCGCTGCTGTTACAGCAAGATGTCAGCTGTGTAGGATGGGGGCTCTGCTCCTGAGCCCACCCGAAACAGCAATCCAATGGACGGTTTCACACACCACATTATCCAGTGGTGTTTAATTTGCTTTTCTATTTAGGAAACAAAACCGTTTTAATAACGTTTTCCTTCTCTGGTATCTAGGAGCCATTTCAGCTATTTGTAAAGGGAATCTGTCAGCAGGTTTTTCTTGGCTATTCTGAGAGCAGCATGATGGGGTGAGCGCCACACTAGGAGTAGGACCACCGAGCCCAGAGCTATTGCAAGACGTGCAGACAATATATACCAGGTATGAATGAATCCAATACAACATTATTGTTACTTAGGAATTAACCTACTTGGATATAATACATCCCTTGATATGTATATACCAAAAGGTCATTATCTTGGGAATGCCTATATTGGCTTTTATTATTTGGGATTATATCCTTTTACTATGTGACCTAGGATATACTATCAGTACTATCAGTATGCATTAGCACAATTGGAGCTACTACTATTTAGCCCTGGTGTCTCTGCAATTCAAATATTTACATTATACCTCCTCACTATTATATGGTATTACTATATATATGTGTGTGTGCTCTTTTCTTTGCCGCCATGTACCCAAATTGTTATAATAAAGGTCTTTTTTAACACATTGACCCCTTGTCGGATGTACTATATATTGGTTGTTGTTGAGAGCAGCATGATGTAGAGACAAAGACCCTGATTCTAGGGACGTCTCACTTACAGGGCTGCTTGTTGTAGTTTTGATAAAAATCACACTTTTATTAGCAGAAGATTATCACTAGAGGACTAGTAAACCTGCAGCCAGGTAGTCCAACCATGCCCCCCACCACTGATTGGCAGTTTATATACAGTGTACACAGAAAGCAGCCAATCAGTGGTGTGGGTGGGGTTATTATACAGAGCTCAGCATTCAGAGATCTGCATGAGAAAAAAACCCTGCAATTTTATCAAAATAACACCAAGCAGCCCAGTAAGTGATACATCGTTGGAATCAGGGCCTCGGATTATGCTGCTCTCAAATGGGGTAGCAAAAACCTGCTGACATATTCCATTTAAAGGGGCAGCTGCTACTAAATCCAGACATGGTGCAAAATGTAAATTCTGCTGCAGATTTACTGCTGTAGATTTTTAATTCCTAAAAATCCCTGTAGATTCAGAGGATCTCAACCTTTTCAATGCAAATTATTTTCAAGACTTATTCACAGATATTATGAAATATTACAGTAGAAATAAAAAAGAAAAAAAAAAAGCACAATACCTAAACCCCCTCCTTGGGAAAAATATATGGCAAGTATAAGAAAGACAAAAATTTATTCTGGAGTCATATTGAAGTGTAAATAGACTTGTAACCATACAATGTAAACAGCAGCGAATGTAAGTAGGATCCACTGGATCTATATAAGGAGATTTTTGTGTACTCACCGTAAAATCTCTTTCTCTTAGCCTCTAATTGGGGGACACAGGACCATGGGTGTTATGCTGCTGTCCACTAGGAGGCGACACTATGCTTAATCTGAAAAAGATTAATGGTGGCTCTTCCTTTGCAGTATACACCCCTGGACGGCGTCAGCCATCTTCAGTTTTGTGCAAAAGCAGTAGGAGGAACGTAACATGGATAACATAACCATGCCTATAAGAAGGCAACTATGAACGAGCTCAAGAAAAACACCAATATGAGAACTCAACGTAACAACGGCCCGAGACGGGCAACAGGGTCGGAGCTGTGTTCCCCAATTAGAGGCTAAGAGAAAGAGATTTTACGGTGAGTACACAAAAATCTCCTTTACTCTGTCGCCTCATTGGGGGACACAGGACCATGGGACGTCCCAAAGCAGTCCCTGGGTGGGAAGCAATGGACGAATATTGTGTAGACAGGCCCCTATAATTGGGGCACTGCCGCCTGCAGGATAGGTCTACCCAGGCTCGCGTCTGTCGAGGATTGGGTATGAACCCTGTAGTGCTTGGTAAACGTGTGTAGACTAGTCCAGGTGGCTGCCTTGTTGCGCCGAAGCCTGGTGCCGAATGGCCCAGGAGGCCCCTACCGCACGAGTAGAGTGTGCCGTAATACCTGCTGGAAGAGGAGAATTTTTGAGGCGGTACGCCTCTTGTATGGTGGATTTGATCCACCTGGCAAGGGTAGCTTTGGAAGCTAGTAGACCCTTGCGGCCGCCTTCCAGAAGAAGGAAAAGAGAATCAGTCCTAGACACATAGATACGTAATGCCCTGACAAGGTCAAGTGTATGCAGAGCCTTTTCCACTCTATGAACCGGGGCCAGACAGAGGGATGGCAGTGAAATTTACTCATTGAGGTGGAAGTTGGACACAACCTTCGGAAGGAAGGATGGAACCGTATGGAGAACTACCTTGTCCTGGTAAAAAGCCAGGAAGGGTTGTCTGCAGGAGAGTGCTGCGAGTTCAGACACCCTACGTAGCGAGGTGATTGCCACTAGGAAAACCACTTTCTGGGATAGAAGGCGGAGTGAGACTTCCCTAAGGGGTTCAAAAGGTGTTTCCTGCAATGCTGTCAGCACCAGGTTGAGATCCAAAGTTTCTAGTGGCCGTCTGTAGGGAGGAACCAATCGGGAAACCCCCTGAAGAAATGTATTTACTTGCGGCTTGTTAGCAATGCGCGTCTGAAAGAGCACAGAGAGAGCTGACACCTGGCTCTTAAGAGAGCCCAGAGACAGTTTGGCCTCCAGACCCGATTGGAGAAGCCCAAGTACCCTGGGGAGGGAATAAGGGAATGGGGTCTGGTCACGAGAATCGCACCAGGTAAAGAAAGCTTTCTAGGTACGGTAATAAATCTTTGCAGAGTTTGGCTTTCGTGCTCTGATCATGGTTTTGATGACGTCAGGCGAGAACCCTGACTGGGTTAAAACCCAGGTCTCAATGGCCATGCCGTCAAATTGAGGGCCCCTGAGTTCTGGTGGTAGAACGGGCCTTGTGACAGAAGATCCGTGCAGTTGGGGAGACACCAGGGGACGTCTGCTGTAAGCTGCACGATGTCAGCGCACCATGTACGTCTGGGCCAGTCTGGTGCGATGAGAATGGTTGGAACTCCTTCTTGCTTGATCTTCCTCACCATTCTGGATATCAGGGGAAGAGGTGGAAAGATGTACAGGAGCTGGAACTGAATCCAGTCCTGAACCAGGGCGTCCGCTCCCAGCGACCGCGGGTCGTGTGTTCTGGTCATGAAGTTGGAGACTTTGGCATTGAAGTGGGATGCCATTAGGTCCACGTCCGGAGTCCCCCAGCGATGGCAGATCTGGTGAAAAACTTCTGGATGTAGAGACCACTCTCCCGAGTCCATTCCTTGCCGGCTGAGGAAGTCTGCTTCCCAGTTGTCCACACCCGGAATGTGGACCGCAGAGAGACCAGAACCTGTGTCTTCCGCCCAGTGGAGAATGTGTGTCACTTCTCGCATCGCCTGGGCACTGCGGGTCCCCCCTTGGTGATTTACATATGCCACAGCTATGGCATTGTCCGACAGTACTCTGATGTGAGAGGCTGCCAATAAATGATAGAAGGCTCTCAACTCCAGGAGAATGGCACGAATTTCCAAGATGTTGATGGGCATGGTCGCTTCTGTTGGGGACCACTTGCCCTGTGCTCTGTGGTGTAGGTGTACCGTACCCCAACCCGTCAGGCTCACGTCGGTGGTCAGAACTTTCCATTGACCCGTGAGAAAGGATTTTCCTTTTGTTAGTGAGGTTGGCTTGAGCCACCAGTGCAGGGATCTCCTGGTTGACGATGTCAACTGAAACTCCCTGTCGAGAGAAAAAGGATTCCTGTCCCATGACTTGAGGATAGCTAGTTGGAGAGGCCTGAGGTGAAGCTGGGCAATGGGACCGCTTCTATTGCCGCCACCATCCTGCCAAGGACTCTCATGGCAAACCGGAGAGACCAAGGGGGTTTGCGAAGTAGGGTGCGGACTCCTATACGGAGAGGCAGTGCTTTTTCCTTGGGTAGGGGTACAAGACCCTTGAGGGTGTTGAATAACATTCCCAAGAAGGTCAGAGACTGACTCGGGGTTGGTGATGACTTTTTTAAGTTGACTAACCAGCCCAAACGACTCAGAATGTCGATTGTGATTAAGACGCTGATTTCGCAGTCCTTGAAGGTGGGAGCCTTGATGAGGAGATCGTCCAGAGATGGAACGACTATTATGCCTCTGGAGTGCAGGATGTCCATGGTGACTGCCATGACCTTGGTAAACACTCTGGGAGCCGTGGCGAGTCCGAACTGGAGAGCCACGAACTGCTAGTGTTCCTGTTTGATTGCGAACCTCAGAAATCTCTGATGAGCGGGCGTAATTGGTATATGTAGGTATGCATCTTGAATGTCTATGGAGGCGAGAAATTCTCCCTTCTCCATGGACGCAATGATGGACCGAAGGGACTCCATGCGAAAATGACGTACCCGTACATATTTGTTGAGCTGTTTTAGGTCCAATATGGGCCGTACGCTGCCTCCTTTTTTGGGGATTACGAATAAATTTGAGTAGAACCCTTGGAAGCGTTCGGCCGTGGGGACCGATACTATGACACCTGCTTGAAGAAGCGAGGAAACCGCATGGTGGAAGGCACGAGCCTTGGCTGGGGGTTTTGGGGGAACAGACAGAAAGAATCTGTTTGGCGGGTTGGAAGTGAACTCTATTTTGTATCCTGAAGACACTAGTTCCTTGACCCACCTGTACTCTGTAATAGGCAGCCAGACTTGGTGAAAGAGCAAAAGACGGCCGCCTACAGGTGGGGTGTCTTCCGGAGTTCGTGAGTCATGATGAGGAGGAAATAAGAGATTTTCCTCCTTTAAATTTTGACTGGCTTGCCCTTGATTGCCAGGTCTTGTCCGACTTTTGCGTCGACCTCGAGTTGTCCCTGCGTGGAGCACGGTTGTTATTCTGTGCTGGTCGCAAGACGGACCAGCCGGAAGAGTTCCGAAAGGATCGGTATCGTGCTTGATTGCGCTTTTTGTAAGTGTATGTTTGGGCTTTAGTTCCGGGAGAGAGGTACTCTTACCCCCGGTGGCGTTGGATATCATTGTGTTCAACTGTTCACCGAAAAGCCGACCACTGAGGTATGGGAGGTGTGTGAGGGACTTCTTTGAAGCTGCATCAGCTTTCCATTCCTGCAGCCAGAGGATACGCCGAATCGTGATGGCGTTTGATGCTATCCTGGCTGCACCCCTTGCAGAATCCAGAGCTGCATGGAGCATGCAATCTTCCACAACTGCTATTTGAGCCGCTTGGTCCGACAGTTCAGGGGTAGATGCTTGTAGGCCAGTTTGTACATTTTGGAGGCCCAGGCCAAGATTGCCTTGGCAGCCCAAACTGAGGCGAACGCGGGAGCCAGGGAGGCCCCTGCGGCCTCGAAAATTGAACGAGCCATGCGTTCCACCTGCCGGTCGGCTGTGTCCCTGAGGGTTGAGCTATCTGGCAGTGAAAGGAGTGTCTGTGCTGCTAGTCTGGAGACTGGGGGATCCACTTCAGGTGGAGCTGTCCACTGTTTGGTGACCTCCTGTGGAAAGGGGTACCGCGCCTCCAGATGTTTGCGATTAGTAAACTTTTTCTCAGGTTGTGAGAACTGCTTTTTAAAGATCGCATTAAACTCTGGGTGGTCAAAGAAGACCTTAGGTGGTTTCAGGACTCCTTCAAAGGAAATCTTATGTCCTGGTGTCTCCAGGGGTGGATCGGAGATGTCCAGCACCCGATGGATGGATGAGATTAAATCATCAACTAGCACTGTATTGCCAGGGGGAATAGGAATTAGGGACCCTTCGTTTCCTTGTCTGAGTCGGAATCACAGATATCTTCCGAATCCTGAGTATCACTAAGGCGTCTCCTGCTGGGAGAACCGGAGCAGAGGCCTTCTCTGGTCAGGGATGGCTGTTTGGAGCTACGTTGCCTGTCCCTGTCAGGGGACAGTCTAGATGAGCTGGGAGTACGGTGTCTCTCACTGGAAGGGGACGACCGTGTGGGTATGGGATGACGCAAATGAACGTAACCTGTGAGTTCGCTTGTGTCCTGATCTAGACGTGGATGTGACCGTGCCATCATGTCCCCGATTGGAACTCTCCCTTTGCTGAGTAATGTTCATAGCCGAGGCATGAGTCTGCAAAGCCTGAAGCAATGTGTATGTGAGGTTATCTATAGACTGCATCATAGATTGCGACATCTGAGTGACCCATTCCGGTGTGGTATTAGGCACCGAAGTATTGGCAAGTGCTTCATGGGGCTCTGGCGCAGCAGTCTGCCTGCAGTCCTGGCAATGTGGATACGTGCTGCCACTAGGGAGAGTATTACTGCAGGCTGTACAGAGTGCATAATAGCAATCCTGCCTGGTTCTCTTGGACTTTGAGCCCGGTATAGTATACAGGGGTGGCTATGCAGAGGGGGCCAGCAATGCAGAGAAGCTTATAGAATTCACAGCCGAGTGAGAGACTCCAGCTGTGATCTTACCCCACCAGTGTGCCTCTTGAAGTCCAGCGCCGCTTACATCCGCGATCCTGTGCCCCCCAGAGACTAGCTGCCGACCGGTAACTGAAGGGTTAACGCTCCTTCAGTAGATAATGGCCGCCGGAGTGCGGAGAAGAAGGTGGGTGGAGCGCTGAAAGGGGCAGCAGTATGCTGGAAAGCACGCCCTTTCAGTTCATCTCCGCCCCTTCTATGACACTGTGTAGTGTCATATTGGTCCTCCGGCCCGGGGGGCGGCAGCTTCAGCTAGGCCGGAGCCGCGGTCTAAATTTATAATCTATGCCCAAAAGGGCTCCAGGCCGGCGCAGTAGTCTGGGGGGGTGCCGGATCTGAACCGGACCCCCCCGGTTTTAATGGCAGTGAAGGCGGTGGGGGTATTAGCTTAAGGGGGGCCCTTAAAGGGTCCCCCTGAGGCACCAGAGTGCTGGTGCCAGCAGAGAGACAGAGCTAAGAGTAGCCTTTGTCTCTGATGCCTATCTGCCTGCACTGTCCCCCGGCCCCAGCAGGAGTCTGCAGCAGAGCTGTGATTCCTGGAAGTTGGTGCAGAGCATCAGCTACTGGGAGCTGTATATTGCTGCCTGCACAGACCCTACCTGCGGTGTCTCAACCTAATAACCCCAGAGGGGGATTAGGGAGGGTGCTGCCGTCACCGTCAGGGGGCTGTCGTCACCGTCAGGGGGCTGTAATTCTCGCCTCGACCTCAACCCAGAGACCAAAGGGAACTGGGGAAGCAGGGGGTTCTCGACTTCGAACCAACACCTGAGGGATTGGGAAGGAGCGACATGGTAGGGAGACGTCTCGACTTCAACTGTGCACCCCTAGAAGGGGGCAGAGGAAGGAGCCATGCCGGGAGTCTCTCCGGAGACCCACTTATCTCCATCTGTAATTCCGTTGAAAAAAGAAAAAAAATCGGAAAAAAATGGAGTAAAAATCTTTAGGTGTGCCTCCTTGCGACACTAAGCAAAAACTGAAGATGACTGATGCTGTCCAGGGGTGTATACTGCAGAGGAGGAGCCACCGTTAATCTTTTTCAGAATAAACCTAGTGTCGCCTCCTAGTGGACAGCAGCATAACACCCATGGTCCTGTGTCCCCCAATGAGGCGACAGAGTAAAGAGGAACATTTTCCAAAGCTGATCTTCTGAGCCCACCCCTATGCTGGCTGCACCGGCATTGTTATCGTCAGCACCTGGAATATACGTCACGTTTTACTGCAGCTCATAGAACCAAATGATAAGACGCAGAGCAGTGCGAGGCTTGTGACTCGCTATACACAAAATATACGACATGTTTGATGAATGGCATAAAGGAAAGCCGATGCATTCAGATGTCTCAGGGCAACTATATGTTGTGATAGGATGCTGCCCCTCACCCTGACAGGAACTTATCTATCGTTGGCCATTATGTCCATATGCAATTATTATCCCCTAATTGTGATGTACAGTACAAATTGATGTAAATACTTTTATGCCCAAAAATGGCAAAAGTATTCTTGGAGTGATACCTCTATTGGCTAACCAGAAAATATATATATATATGCAAACTTACAGAGCACACAGGCTCCTTCTTCAGGCAGGATTACAAATGTTATCAATTCATTTGTAATATTGCCTGAAGAAGGAGCCTCTGTGCTCTGAAAGCTTGCATATACAGTACAGACCAAAAGTTTGGACACAACTTCTCATTTAAAGATTTTTCTGTATTTTCAGGACTATGAAAATTGTACATTCACACTGAAGGCATCAAAACTATGAATTAACACATGTGGAATTATATACTTAACAAAAAAGTGTGAAACCACTGAAAATATGTCTTATATTCTAGGTTCTTCAAAGTAGCCAACTTTTGCTTTGATGACTGCTTGGTTGGAACCAACGATCTCAAATTTGGACTCATCAGACCAAAGCACAGATTTCCACTGGTCTAATGTCCATTTCTTGTGTTCTTTAGCCCAAATAAGTCTCTTCTGCTTGTTGCCTGTCCTTAGCAGTGGTTTCCCAGCAGCTATTTTACCATGAAGGCCTGCTGCACAAAGTCTTCTCTTAACAGTTGTTGTAGAGATGTGTCAGCTGCTAGAACTCTGTGTGGCATTGACCTGGTCTCTAATCTGAGCTGCTGTTAACCTGCGATTTCTGAGGCTGGTGACTCGGATAAACTTATCCTCAGAAGCAGAGGTGACTCTTGGTCTTCCTTTCCAGGGGCGGTCCTCATGTGAGCCAGTTTCTTTTTAGCGCTTGATGGTTTTTGCAACTGCACTTGGGGACACTTTCAAAGTTTGCCCAATTTTTCGGACTGACTGACCTTCATTTCTTAAAGTAATGATGGCCACTCATTTTTCTTTACTTAGCTGCTTTTTTCTTGCCATAATACAAATTCTAACAGTCTATTCAGTAGGACTATCAGCTGTGTATCCGCCCGACTTCTGCACAACACAACTGATGGTCCCAACCCCATTTATAAGGCAAGAAATCCCACTTATTAAACCTGACAGGGCACACCTGTGAAGTGAAAACCATTTCCGGTGACTACCTCTTGAAGCTCATCAAGAGAATGCCAAGAGTGTGCAAAGCAGTCATCAAAGCAAAAGTTGGCTACATTGAAGAACCTAGAATATAAGACATATTTTCAGTTGTTTCACACTTTTTTGTTAAGTATATAATTCCACATGTGTTAATTCATAGTTTTGATGCCTTCAGTGAGAATGTACAAGTTTCATAGTCATGAAAATACAGAAAAATCTTTAAATGAGAAGGTGTGTCCAAACTTTTGGTCTGTACTGTACATCTGACCAACATGCAGGTGGGGGCCTATCAGACTCTAGTTACTCCACTGGGTGGGACCAGATCATTTCCAGGACTCCTTGTTCTTTACATTGAAGATAATTCTTAATGACATTGTCTGTACGTTTGGGGTTGTTGTTCTGCTGAAGAAAACATTTGGATCCAATCAGACACCTCCTTCATGATATTGCATGATGGATAAGTATCTGCCTCTATATCTCAGCATTGAGGGAACCAATAATTCTGACCCAATTTCCATCTCCATTTGCTGAAATGCAGCCCCAATCTTACAGGACCCTCCACCGTGCTTATGCATCACTATTGCCCACAGACACTCATTATTGTACTGCTCTCCAGCCCTTCAGTGAACAAAATCTCTTCTGTAATAACAACATTTTTCATATTTTGACTCAACCGTCCAGAGCACATCCTGCCAATTTTCTACACCCTGGTTCCTCTGTTTTAATGCATAGTTGAGTCACTTGGCCTTGTTTTGATGTGGAACATATGGCTTTTTCGCCACAATTCTGCTATGAAGACCACTTCTGGCCAGTCTTCTCTGAACAGTAGATGAGTGAAGCTGAGTCCCACAGGTTGCTGCCAGTTCTGAGCTGATGGCACTGCTGGACATCTTCCGCTTTTGAAGGAAAGTAACCATAATGTGTCATACATCTGCTGCACTAAGTTTCCTTGGCCGACCACTGCATCTACTAACCTCAACGTTGCACATTTTCTTGTGCTTCTTCATAAGTGCTTGAATGACACATCTTGAACCCTCAATCTGCTTTGAAATTTGTGCCTTAGAGACTTTGCTGATGTAGTATAACTTCCTTGTGTATTCTTGCTCAGTCTTACCATGGTGTATGACCAGACACCTGACTGTATTATTACAAAATCCCTGACTTTGCGCAGGTGCACCTAGAAGACTTGATGCTGTTTTAAAGTGAACAGTTGGTCACACCAAATATTGATTGGATCTAGATTTTTCGTTTGTTCATTCACTTGTATTTTGTTAATTGATTAAATAAATCATTAACATTTCTATTTTTGAAGCGTTCTTACTTTACAGCATTTTTTCTACACCTTTCTAAAAATTATTTTTATGTGATTGTGTCTTTTATTTGCTCATTAATAATCTGATATATCTTTTGGTATTTTGTGTATAGTTGTTTTTTTGCTGTTGGGGTAAATTGTAGGATATTGATTTCAGAGTGGTTTCCTGATCCTTTTATTGTAGGAATGAGTGGTATATATGTGCTAATAAATTAGGACAAAACATAGGAAATTTAGGAAAAAACTGAACATCTCAGCAGTAATAACATGCTGATTGTGATGTCATGAAGATGACTTGAATTTCCACCAATCAGAGATCAGCATGTTTCAGGTCACCCAGATAGAACAGTCCATGAAACATGAGTCACGGCCACTGTGAGGTCATAATGCTGATTAGAATTTCCACCAGTCAGAAAACAGAACCGCCCAGAAGAACCACCCAGGAGGTATGAGTCATCGCCACTGTGAGGTCATAATGCTGAACAATCACAGAGCAGCCACACCCAGATTTTCCACCAATCAGAGAGCAGCCACGCCCAGATTTTCCACCAATAAGAGATCAGCAGTGGGTATAAATAGCCGCTGCCGCCTGCCAGGCTTAGCCTTGCACTTGATGGGTCTCTCTTTTTTTCTCTCTCTTGGTATCTCTCCCTCCCCTCTCTCTTCTCTCTCTCTCTCTTTGACCCAACGGCCCTCTTAAGGGCTACCCCAAATGTGTAAAAGATAGAACCAATATTTGTGTTGTTTGTCCGTTTTATGAGCCTGTGATTAACCCCTTCCCACTCTTTGCCATATATATATATATTATATACATAGTATGTGCAGGTGGGCCTTAAAGGGAATTTCCAGGACAAACATATTGATGGCCTATCCCCTGGTTAGCTCATTAATATCTGATTTGTGGGGGTCCGGCATGTGGCACCTCCACTACTCAGTTGTTTGAAACTCTGGCAGAGGTCAGATGTAAATGTAGCGCCCCGAGGGTTCGGTTGCTACAGGGGTATTGCACCTCAACCAGAGGTGTGATATTCCACTCCCAGGTAAGGATGGAGTATGGACCAGGGCCCAGTATCTGCATACACACACTCACCCCATTTCCGGGGGACAGTTCGACGGTGCTCCCATATAATTGCAGGCACAACTGACCATGTCCCTGGCAGGAGTGGGGAGGGGGGAGAGAACCCAGTGATGTAGGAGCAGAAGGGGACGGTTTCTGGAGCATAGGAAGGAGCTCATTGGGTGCTGGTCACCTGAGCTCATACACAGAGGCAGATAAAAGGTGGGAGCCATCTTAGTTGAGGAGTCGGGTCAGTTCAGTACAGTGGAGAGGTGACAGGGAGCAGAGGCTCTGTAGGAGCTCTGCTCAGAAGGCAGGCCTGGGGTGAAGGCCGGAGCCAGAGAGGAGAAGAGAAGAAGGAGAAGGAAGGAAAGAGGAGAGACAGAGGAGTAGAAAGGCTCCAGAAACAAGGAGGCAGAAGGGACCCTTAGAGAGAGTAGAACGGACAGCAACCGTTGCAAACCCACGTTATATCGGGTGAAGGGTCAGGTCGTGGAAGGGTACCGGATTCCCAAGTTGGTGGAGGTAAATTATCCCTCAGACAAAAACCGGGGGTCGTGATCATCTATTGGTGCGACCCCCCACCTGCTAGGAAGGCACCATATAGGATAACGGGAAACGGGGGCCAACGTTTGTCCGCAAAGATCCGCGGCAGCTGGACAGAAGTTTGGTCACTGGTGGGGCACGAGAGGCCAGAGAAAGGACAGAAGGGGGTCCTGTGCCGTACTCCTGAATTGTCTGGGGGTTGACCGAGCCCCTCACCTGGTGGACGCAGCACGGCTTGGGCAGTCACTGCTGACAGAAATGACATGGATAACAACTGTGAGTAAAACCCTGGACTGCATCATTGGACTCTGTGTTATTTATGCTGCGCCTGCACCATCACCCCCAGCATCCTCTTACACTGCCCTAAGGCTATACTCTTCCCGTGGGGAGTTGTCCTATCCCTCTGCTGCACACCAACACCAGCCTCAGCGGTCTGCCTTGCAGCGGCGGTTATCCCTGACCGCAATCCACGGGTGGCGTAGTCGGACATTCAAATCTATAAATAGACTGCCACAGCATTTGGTCTGACCACCCTGAGCCACGGGATCGGGTTGCCACTACTACCCCCATCATCGCACTAAAGCCCGGTTCCGGGTGCCACACGGCCCAGGGGGCGAGTCATAAACATTGTTGAGGAGCTGAACATCACAGCTCAGGTCACTGTGTAGTGGCTGCTACCTGGTGCTGCAGATCAGCTCCTATTACATGAATATTAGCTGACTTGCAGGACCTACAGTACAGTGAATGGAGCAGTGATGTTCAGATCTTCAAACTATTTACATCTGAGCGTTGCAAACAACTGATGGGTAGAGCCAGTGCCGCGTGTCGGAGCCCACCGATCTGATATTTATAACCTATCCCCAGGATGGCAGCTCAGTAGATACCATACCAGGATGGGAGACATTATGCCAGAATGGGTACATTATACCAGAATGGGGACATTATATCAGAATTAGGTCATTATGCCAGAATGTGAGACATGGTAACAGAATGGAGTGCATTGTACCAGGATGGGGGACATTAAACCAGGGCGAGGGACATTAAACCAGTATGATGGTTATTAAACCAGGATGGGGGGCATATACCAGGATGGGGACATTATACCAGAATGGGGACACTATACTAGTATGGGGACATTTTACCAAGATGAAGGACACTATATCAGAATGGGGACAATATATCAGAATGGGGACAATATACCAGAATGGGGACACTATACTAGTATGGGGACATTTTACCAAGATGAAGGACACTATATCAGAATGGGGACAATATATCAGAATGGGGACAATATACCAGGAAGGGGGACATTAAGTCAGAATGGGGACATTATATCAGAATAGGGAAATTATACCAGAATTGGGGACATTATACCAAAATAAGGGACACTATACCAGAATGGGGTACACCATACCCGGGATGGGTGACACTATATCATAATGTGGACATTATATCATAATGATGATGTTATACCAGGATGGGGGACATTATATCACATGATGATATTATATCAGTATGGGGGATATTATAGCAGCATGGGGGACATTATGCCAGAACTGGAGATACTATACCAGGATGTGGGGCATTATACCAGCTTTGGGGACATTATAGCAGAATTGGGAGCATTACACCAGCATGGGGGATATTATACCAGGTTAGAGACATTATACCAAAATGGGGACATTATATCAGAATGGGGACACTATACCAGGATGGGGACATTAAACAAGAATGAAGGAAATGATGCCAGAATGGGGACATTACCAGACAGGGGCACGGGTGGGGGAAAATGTTATAACATAAGGCCCAGCATGTGGGAGATTATTACAAGAAGGAGCCAGGATGGGGGACATTACTACATAGGGAGAGAACACATATACTGTATCTTTATAGGATCCAGAACGCTACAAGGGCCCATACATCTGACCATCATGCAGGTGGGGGCCTATCAGACTCTAGTTACTCCACTGGGTGGGACCAGATCATTTCCAGGACTCCTTGTTCTTTACATTGAAGATACATAGTTACATAGTTTATAAGGCCGAAAAAAGACAAGCGTCCATCCAGTTCAGCCTATTTCTTGTGCACTGCAGCTATTCCGCAGCGTTGATCAAGGGGAAGGCAAAAAAACCCCATGCGGTATAGGCCAATTTACATCATTGAGGAAAAATTCACTTCCCGACTCCAATCTGGATTAGTTAACTATCACTAAGCATAAGATGTAATTTTATTGTTCTCAAGAAAGGCGTCCAGGCCTCTCTTGAACTCATTAAGTGAGTTGGACATCACTACTTCCTCTCCCAGAGAGTTCCAGAGTCTCACGGCTCTGACCGTAAAGAATCCCCTTCTATGCTGGTGCAGGAACCTCCTTTCCTCCAGACGCATAGTGTGCCCCCTCGTCTTTGTCACCATCCTTGGTATAAACAGGTCATGGGAGAGATCTCTGTACTGCCCCCTGATGTATTTATACATGTTTATGAGGTCTCCCCTAAGCCTTCTCTTTTCCAACGTAAATAGGCCTAATTTTGACAACCTCTCTGGGTATTCTAGTCCCTCCATTCCCTTTATTACCTTAGTCGCCCTCCTTTGTACCCTCTCTAGCTCCAATATGTCTTTCCTGAGCACCGGAGCCCAGCACTGTGCACAATATTCTAAGTGCGGCCTTACCAGCGCTTTATACAGAGGAAGAACAATGTTCTCATCATATGCCCCTATTCCTCTTCTGATGCATGCCATGACTCTATTTGCCTCCGCAGCTGCTGCCTGACACTGGGCACTCCAATTTAATTTGCTGTTAACCAAGACGCCCAGGTCCTTCTCCATGTCAGATTTCCCCAACGGTTTCCCATTTAATATGTATGGGTGACTGCTGTTTTTCTTTTCCATGTGCATGACCTTACATTTATCGTCATTGAACCCCATTTGCCATTTTTTGGCCCAACTCCCCAATTTATCTAAATCCTCCTGTAGCTGTGCCCTATCCTCATCTGTATTAACTACTTTACAAAGTTTAGTATCATCTGCAAATATTGCTATTTTACTATGCAACCCTTCCACTAGATCATTAATAAATATATTAAATAATATAGGGCCCAAGACAGACCCTTGAGGCACCCCGCTAGTAACCCTGACACACCCTGAGCTTACTCCATTGATAACCACCCTCTGCTTTCTGTAACGGGTCTGGGAGGCGGAACCTCTGAGCTACTATACAAGGGGGCGGTCCTTGTAAGGTAGCGGGTGGCGACCAGGGTAGACGGGCAGGCAGTCACAGCAGGTGACTGGGACAGTCTCTGAATGAACGGACAGGAGGTCACGGCAAGTGACCGGGGCAGTCTCTGGGTAAAGGATTGGTACGACCTGTGGCGGCAGATGATAGACGTGAGCTCCCAGGTGAGCAGGCAAGAGTCTCTGGACAATCGGGTGGTCACAGCATGTGACGGCGGAGCCTCCAGGAAGACCAACAGACAGGTAGCAGATGAGCGCTCCCAGGTGAGCGGGCAAGAGTCTCTGGAATAGCAGGTGGTCACAGCACGTGACGGCGGAGCCTCCTGGTAGGCAAGCAGGCAGGTAGCGGATGTGCGCTCCCAGGTGAGCGGGCAGGAGTCTTTGGAATAGCAGGTGGTCACAGCACGTGACGGCGGAGCCTCCAGGAAGGCTAGCAGGCAGGTAGCAGATGTGCGCTCCCAGGTGAGCGGGCAGGAGTCTCTGGAATAGCAGGTGGTCACAGCACGTGACGGCGGAGCCTCCAGGAAGGCTAGCAGGCAGGTAGCAGATGTGCGCTCCCAGGTGAGCGGCCAAGCTGGTCCTTAGACAGACTGACAGGAGTAGGAAGGCAGACCGTCGGACCACAGGCTAGCAAGCAGGTAGCAGGAATATCAGGCAGGAAACAGACAGCAAACTGGCAGGACTCTGGCAGGAATCAGGCAGGTAACTGGCAACGGGACCTGAGGGCTGAAGCAGAGTAGTGAACAGTGCAACAACATTGCTCGGGCACCTCCATTTTGGAGGAGGTGCCTTATATATGGTGAAGTCCTCCGGCCATTGGCCGGGGACTCCTTAGGACGGCGCGCGCGGCCCCTTTAAGAGGGAGGGAGCGCGCGCGCGCCCTAAGCACAGTGGCCGGGAGGAGGACGCCGGGCTCGGAGCAGAGAGGTGAGGGGAACAGCGTCCCTGCCTAGCAGAGGACAGGGACGCCGACGCTACAGTACCCCCCCCTTTAGGCCCCCCCTTTTTTAGGCCAGACAGAAATTTAGCAAGGATGAGAGGGGCATGGATGTTCTCCCGGGGCTCCCACGTTCTCTCTTCAGGACCAAACCCCTTCCAATCTACTAGAAAAAAGGTCTTCCCTCTTACCCTTTTGGTGGCCAGAATGTTCTCTACCTCAAATTCGTTTTCAGCGGAAACCGGAGCAGGAGGCGTGCCTGTAGACTTGGAAAAAGAGTTAAGTACCACAGGTTTGAGGAGAGATACATGGAAGGAGTTAGGGATCCGCAAGTTGGCCGGGAGTTTCAATTTATAGGCCACCGGGTTGATCTGACTGATGACCTCCAGAGGACCGATGAACCGAGGCCCTAACTTATAGGAAGGAATCTTGAGCCGGACATACTTGGACGAGAGCCAGACCTTATCCCCTGGACGGAATTGAGGAGGATCCAGACGTTTTTTGTCTGCATGTCTTTTCATACGCTCGGATGACAGAAGGAGTGCGGACCGGGTACTCTCCCATGTGGAGGAAAATTTGTTAACAAGAGATTCCGCAGCCGGATTGTCCACCGAGGTGGAGACGGGAAACGGGATCAGAGGATGCTGACCGAAGACAACAAAAAACGGGGATTTGGAGGAAGATTCGCTCTCGTGATTGTTGTACGAGAATTCGGCCCATGGCAGGAGATCCACCCAGTCAGAATGGTGGGCATTAACGAAGTGCCGGAGGTAACTGGTCAGGATCTGATTGATCCGCTCCACTTGACCATTAGACTGTGGGTGGTAAGCGGAGGAGAAGTCCAGGGTGACGTCTAGCAATTTACAAGTGGCTCTCCAGAAACGAGAAGTGAACTGTACCCCACGATCCGACACGATGTGACGGGGCAGGCCATGAAGACGGAAGATGTGGCGGATAAAGTCTTTAGCCAGCTCGGGTGCAGACGGGAGGCCTGGCAGGGGAATGAAGTGAGCCATCTTGGAAAAGCGGTCAGCGACCACCCAAATGACCGTACAACCGGCAGAGACGGGAAGATCAGTTATGAAGTCCATCGCTATATGCTGCCAGGGGGCAGCAGGTACTGGCAGAGGAAGGAGGCGACCGGCTGGCAGGTGTCTCGGAACTTTGTTGCGGGCACAGGACACACAGGCAGAAACAAAGTCTATTACATCCTTGCGCAGGTTAGGCCACCAGTAGTGCCGGGAAATAAGCTGGAGGGTCTTTTTCTGACCGACGTGGCCAGCTAGTTTAGACGAATGACCCCAGTGTAGGATCTTCTCCCGATCAGGTACCGATACGAACGTCTTACCGGGAGGGAGACGATTTAGACTCACGGGAGCCACCTGCATTACTCTGGCGGGATCGATGATATGTTTAGGTTCTTCCTCGAGATCAGATACCAGAAAGGATCGGGACAAGTCGTCTGCTTTGATGTTCTTGTCAGCCGGGCGAAAATGTAGAACAAAATCAAAGCGAGCAAAAAACAAGGACCACCGGGCTTGGCGCGGATTAAGTCTCTGGGCATGCTGGAGATAAGCCAAGTTCTTGTGGTCAGTGTAAATTATTACCGGATGAAGAGCCCCCTCGAGTAGGTAACGCCACTCCTCCAATGCCAGCTTGATGGCCAATAACTCTCGGTCTCCTATGGAATAATTGCGCTCAGAAGAGGAGAAGAGTTTGGAGAAGAAGCCGCAAGTTACCATCCTCCCGGAAGAAGATTTTTGAGTAAGTACAGCTCCGGCTCCAGAGGAGGAGGCGTCAACCTCCAGAAAGAACTGCTTGTTGCCGTCCGGACGATGCAGCACCGGGGCGGAAGAGAAGGCCTGTTTTAAGGAAAGAAAGGCCTCCTCTGCTTCGGGCGGCCACTCTTTGGGATTAGTACCCTTACGGGTGAGCGCGGAAATTGGGGCAGTCCGGGAAGAGAAGTGCGGTATGAAGAGGCGGTAGTAGTTGGCGAAGCCCAGGAACCGCTGAATGGCCTTCAACCCCTCCGGTCGGGGCCATTTCTCGATGGCAGACAGTTTCTCTGGATCCATTCGTAGGCCGGTCTGAGAAATAATGTAGCCCAAAAACGGAAGCGAGGTCTGCTCAAAGAGGCACTTCTCATATTTAGTGAAGAGGTGGTTCTGCCTGAGCCTGAGCAGGACCTGACGAACGTCCCTCCGGTGAGTCTGGAGATCCGGAGAGAAGACCAAGATGTCGTCCAGGTACACCACAACGCAGGAGTAGAGAAGGTCCCGGAAGATGTCATTGACCAACTCTTGAAAGACGGCAGGAGCGTTACAGAGACCAAAGGGCATTACCAGATATTCATAGTGGCCGTCCCGGGTGTTGAATGCAGTCTTCCATTCATCCCCTTGACGGATACGGACCAGGTTGTACGCCCCACGGAGGTCCAGTTTGGTGAAGACTCTAGCCCCCCTCAGGCGATCAAATAATTCTGGAATGAGCGGAAGGGGGTACTTATTCTTCACCGTGATCTGGTTAAGGCCTCTATAGTCTATACAGGGACGGAGAGAGCCGTCCTTCTTTTTTACGAAGAAGAAGCCTGCTCCCGCCGGGGAGGTAGATTTCCGGATGAATCCCCTGGCCAAATTCTCCTCAATATATTCGGACATCGACCGGGTCTCAGCAGCGGACAATGGGTAAATACGCCCACGGAGAGGAGTAGTACCGGGTAACAGGTCGATAGGACAGTCGTATGGTCTATGAGGGGGTAATGTCTCTGCCTCCTTTTTATTAAAGACATCAGCAAATGACCAATAGGGAATCGGAAGTCCAGGTAGATTAGTTGGGGTAGGAGAAGGACGGACGGGATGAACAGGAACCAAACAAGTCTTATGACAGTCCTGTCCCCAGCGAAGGACTTCTCCGGTCTGCCAGTCAAGCACGGGTGCATGTCTCTGGAGCCAAGGTAGACCTAGTAAGAGGGCGTGAGAGAGTCCAGGCAGAACATGAAAAGAGATGCTCTCAGAATGCAGCATTCCCACCTGCAGAGTTACGGATTCGGTGACGAGTTGGATGGGACGTGGTAAGAGGCCCCCATCCACAGCAGCGACAGATAATGGTACAGCCAGAGGTTTGGTGGGAATGCGGTATTTTTCTACCAGGGACTGTGAGATAAGATTCCCGGCCGCTCCAGAGTCAAGTTGGGCTAGTTCGAAATAACGATTCTCCCCGCAGATAATAGAGACTGACAGTAGCAGAGATGGAGAGGATTTATTCTTGTCTAGGTTGACCTCTCTGAGCGAACCTAGACACAGGCGTTTCCCGACCTCTCCGGGCAGGTACGGATCCGGTGCTCCTTACTGCCACAGTAGAAGCAGCTCCCTTCGGCACGGCGTAAGTCCTGACGGGTTTTGACCATCTTGGTCTGGTCGACCTGCATAGGCTCAGGAGAGTGTACCTGGGGAGAGACGGATTTCTGAAAAGTAGGAGCTAGACGTGGAAACCTCCTCTCACGGGTGACCTCTTTGGCACGCTCCTGGAACCGTAGGTCAATCCGGGTGGCAAGAGTTATTAGGTCATCGAGAGTGGTAGGAATGTCCCGACCGGCAAGTTCATCTTTAATACGGCCGGACAGACCCTCCCAGAAGACGGATACCAGAGCGTCGTTATCCCAGGCCAGCTCCGAGGCAAGGGTACGGAACCGTATGGCATATTGGCCCACGGTGAGACTTCCCTGACGGAGGCGTAGCAGAGATGATGCGAATGAGGTCTTCCGTCCGGGTTCGTCGAAGACTTTCCGGAAAGCCATGAGAAAGGCAGGCAAGTCGGACACCAGGGGGTCTCCTCTCTCCCATAGAGGATTTAGCCAGGCCAGGGCCTCCCCGGTGAGATGGGACATGATGAAGGCAATTTTGGCCCGGTCGGAGTTAAACTGGTGGGACAGGAGTTCAAAGTGCAGGGTGCACTGATTTATGAAGCCCCGAGCCTGGGCAGAGTCGCCTCCGAAGCGAGGAGGTGCAGAAAGCCGGGGTCCGGGGTAGGATACCATGGTATTGGTGGGCAGCGGAGCTGCCGGGTTGCGAGTCATGGCACTGGCGGTGGTTGCTGGTGGAGCAGTCAGAGTGTCCAGGCGAGAATTGACATTCCGCAGGTGACCCAGGATGGACTACTGTTGGGACCTCTGACGGGACAGTTCATGACAGAGGTCCGAGAGCGAGGGAGCTTGGGTGCCACCGGGTTCCATGGCCCGAGCAAACTGTAACGGGTCTGGGAGGCGGAACCTCTGAGCTACTATACAAGGGGGCGGTCCTTGTAAGGGAGCGGGTGGCGACCAGGGTAGACGGGCAGGCAGTCACAGCAGGTGACTGGGACAGTTTCTGAATGAACGGACAGGAGGTCACGGCAAGTGACCGGGGCAGTCTCTGGATGAACGGGCAGGAGGTCACGGCAAGTGACCGGGGCAGTCTCTGGATGAACGGGCAGGAGATCACGGCAAGTGACCGGGGCAGTCTCTGGATGAACGGGCAGGAGGTCACGGCAAGTGACCGGGGCAGTCTCTGGATGAACGGGCAGGAGGTCACGGCAAGTGACCGGGGCAGTCTCTGGGTAAAGGATTGGTACGACCTGTGGCGGCAGATGATAGACGTGAGCTCCCAGGTGAGCAGGCGAGAGTCTCTGGACAATCGGGTGGTCACAGCATGTGACGGCGGAGCCTCCAGGAAGACCAACAGACAGGTAGCAGATGAGCGCTCCCAGGTGAGCGGGCAAGAGTCTCTGGAATAGCAGGTGGTCACAGCACGTGACGGCGGAGCCTCCTGGTAGGCAAGCAGGCAGGTAGCGGATGTGCGCTCCCAGGTGAGCGGGCAGGAGTCTCTGGAATAGCAGGTGGTCACAGCACGTGACGGCGGAGCCTCCAGGAAGGCTAGCAGGCAGGTAGCAGATGTGCGCTCCCAGGTGAGCAGGCAGGAGTCTCTGGAATAGCAGGTGGTCACAGCACGTGACGGCGGAGCCTCCAGGAAGGCTAGCAGGCAGGTAGCAGATGTGCGCTCCCAGGTGAGCGGCCAAGCTGGTCCTTAGACAGACTGACAGGAGTAGGAAGGCAGACCGTCGGACCACAGGCTAGCAAGCAGGTAGCAGGAATATCAGGCAGGAAACAGACAGCAAACTGGCAGGACTCTGGCAGGAATCAGGCAGGTAACTGGCAACGGGACCTGAGGGCTGAAGCAGAGTAGTGAACAGTGCAACAACATTGCTCGGGCACCTCCATTTTGGAGGAGGTGCCTTATATATGGTGAAGTCCTCCGGCCATTGGCCGGGGACTCCTTAGGACGGCGCGCGCGGCCCCTTTAAGAGGGAGGGAGCGCGCGCGCGCGCGCCATAAGCACAGTGGCCGGGAAGGAGCGCGCGCTGCCAGCAGAGCGGGAGGAGGACGCCGGGCTCGGAGCAGAGAGGTGAGGGGAACAGCGTCACTGCCTAGCAGAGGACAGGGACGCCGACGCTACACTTTCTATCACTCAGCCAGCTATTTACCCACTTGCACACATTATCCCCCAGACCAAGCATTCTCATTTTATATACCAACTGTTAGAACCTTGCTCTTAGGTTTTTTTTCCTTTGCTGGTCACATGACCTTGTTGGCCTATTTAATCCTGCTCCGCCCTTCTGGCTTTGCTGGACTTCATTGTATATCTACTTTCTAGCTAGCCTGTGCTCTGTGTCTTGCTCTGTTAGTTTGCTTGGTCTACTGACCTCTTTGTTCTATATATTTTGTTTGTTCGTCTGTCTGCTACTATTTCTGTTAGGAGGTGTCCCATATTCCTCCCAGTCCTTAGTACTTGTAGGGATTCCTTCCCCACATCTATAGGTCTCCGTACAGACTAGCTTAGGACTTTAGCAGGTCTGATCGCAGGATCAGGTCCCCTGTTACATCGTAGGGATTAAGCAGAGTTCTATCGTAGGGACAGATCTCCTCTCTTTCCTTAGCTCTGGTAGCAGATCATAACAGTAAGTCCAGCCAGCAAATTCTCTAAGGAAAGATTTTTCTGTTCCATCATGGTGTCGGTTCAGGATTTGGTTCATCGCCTGCAGGGACTCTCTCTGGAGGTGGCCGAGCTCCGTCAGCACGTGAGTAACTGTCCTGGAGCACATTTCTTGGAGCCTAAGGTATGTTTGCCGGATTTATTTTTTGGTGAACACCGAGAATTTTTTTCATTCAAAAATGCTTGCTTATTGTATTTTCGTTTGAGACCTAAGTCCTCTGGGGATGAATCCCAGCGCGTAGGGTTCATAATGTCACTTTTGCGCAAAGAGCCTCAGGAGTGGGCCTTTTCTTTGCAACCTAGTGATACATGCTTCAGATCAGTGGATAGTTTTTTTTTCTGCTTTGGGACTATTATATGATGATCCTGACCGTGTCGCATCAGCTGAGACTGAGTTGAGACGTTTAAAACAGGGATCAGGTAATGTGGAAAAATATTGTACTCATTTCCGTCGTTGGTCTACTCAAACAGGGTGGAACGATTCTGCTCTGAAAAGTCTATTTCTTGCTGGGCTCAGTGAAAGGGTTAAAGACCTGCTAATTGCTTATCCTACACCTGAAGATTTGCAACAGGCTATGCAATTAGCTATACGGGTGGATAGAAGACTGCGTGCAAGGGTTAATGAGAGCAAATCCTCTGCTATGTCAGTTTCTGGTTATGAGAATGTGTGTACTAACAGTGGTGAACCGATGGAGATTGGATCGGTGGCACCTCGCTCTCAAGAAAAAGACCGTCGATTTTCTGAAGGCTTGTGTTTCTATTGCGGAAAATCTGGTCATTTGATTAAAGGCTGTGAGCTTCGTATGAAGAAAGAAAAAAAAATGGTCAGTCATGCCCGTATTGCCTGTTTAAATTCCAAGGGTATATTTTTAGCTGCTTCCACGATTGCTCAGAAAAAATTAATGGAATTTCGGGTGTTTGTTGATTGCGGGTCTACTCTGAATGTAATTGATGGGGGATTCGTGGAAAGACTCAATTTAAAACCTGAACCTTTATCATCCCCCATTGCTGTGGTTTCTGTGGATGGTTCCCCTTTGAAGAATATTACTCTCAAGGTCTGTGAATTTCCTCTCACTATTAATGGTGTTCACCATGAGAAATTGGATTTGGTAGTGTTGAATAACTTGCCTTCTCCAGTAATATTGGGATTGCCCTGGTTAAAATTTCACAATCCTGTACTGGATTGGTCTACCAGTGAAATTAAATCCTGGAGCCATAAATGTTATGACAAGTGTTGTAACGGGCGTATTGCAGCTTTGGATAGGGGAGAATTGCCTGTTCCTATTCAGGATTTTTGGAGAGTTTTTTCTGAGAAGGAATCGCAGGTTTTGCCTCCCCATAGAGACTATGATTGTTCTATTGAATTTGTCCCTGGAGCGACTCTTCCTAAAAGTCGTTTATTTAACCTTACTATTCCTGAGAGGAAGGCTTTGGAGGAATACATACAGACAAGTTTGGCCGCCGGTCACATTAGGCCCTCTAAGTCTCCTGTGGCGGTTGGATTTTTTTTTGTAAAAAAAAAGGACGGCGGTTTACGTCCTTGTCTGGATTTTCGTGAGATTAACAAAATTACTGTACGCAATCCTTACCCACTGCCATTGATTCCTGATCTGTTTAACCAGTTAATGGGGGCCAAGTGGTTCTCTAAAATTGACCTTAAGGGGGCATACAATCTGTTGCGCATGAAGGAGGGTGACGAATGGAAGACTGCTTTTAACACTCCTGTGGGTCATTTTGAGAATCTGGTTATGCCTTTTGGTCTTACTAATGCTCCTGCATTTTTTCAGAATCTGATTAATGACATCCTTAGACCTTTGATCGGCAAAAATGTGGTTGTGTATTTGGATGACATTTTGATTTATTCGCCGGATCTGGAGTCTCATTGGCGGAGCGTGCGTGAGGTATTACAGTTATTAATGGACAATTCGCTTTTTGCTAAGCTGGAGAAATGTGAGTTCGCTGTACAGAGAATTAGTTTTTTGGGCTACATTATCTCCAGCAAAGGTTTTGAGATGGATCCGGTTAAGGTTCAGGCTGTGCAGGAATGGCCTAGGCCTATTGGTTTGAAATCGATACAGAGGTTTTTGGGTTTCGCCAATTACTACAGAAAATTCATAAAAAAATTTTCTAGTATTGTCAAACCTCTGACTGATCTCACCAGGAAAGGTGCTGATGCGGTTCAGTGGTCTTCTGAGGCCATTGAAGCTTTTGTGTATCTCAAGGAGAGGTTCACCTCTGCTCCCATCCTTATGCAGCCTGATGTGACTAAGCCGTTTTTGGTTGAGGTTGATGCTTCCTCTGTGGGGGTTGGCGCAGTATTGTCTCAGGATAACGGGGATGGATTACATCCCTGTGCCTTTTTTTCAAAAAAATTTTCGGAGACTGAACTGAATTACGATATTGGTAATCGGGAATTATTGGCTATTAAACTCGCATTTGAACACTGGCGCCACTTCTTGGAAGGTGCGGAATTTCCCGTTCAGGTTCTTACGGATCATAAAAATCTGATATATCTTGATGCTGCCAAGCGCCTGAATGCCCGTCAGGCTAGGTGGGCACTGTTTTTCTCGCGGTTTAATTTCTCCGTTACTTACATCCCTGGTACTAAGAATGTTAAGGCGGATGCCTTGTCTCGCAGTTTTTCTCCCATAGTCGGTGCTGAGAAAGAGGAGAGCATTTTACAAGAAGGTGTTGTGATAGCTGCTTTGGACTCCGTTTTGGAAAATGAGATTCTTAAAGCACAGGAGAATGCCCCTTCTAACACTCCTCATGGGAGGTTGTTTGTGCCTGGGACCTTTAGGAGAGATTTGTTTGTTGAGTGTCACGATTCTCGGTTGGCAGGTCATCCCGGAATCTCTGAGACCAAGAGACTGGTGGGTCGCAGTTTTTGGTGGCCTGGATGGCAGAAGGAAGTCATTAAGTGGGTGCGTCAATGTACTATATGTGCTAGATCTAAGTCCTCACATACTCCTGCTGCGGGGTTGCTTTGTCCTTTGGAGTTTCCCAGTGCTCCTTGGACACATTTGGCTATGGACTTTATAACTGACCTTCCCCCCTCTGAGGGTTTTACTGTCATTTGGGTGGTCGTGGACCGTTTTAGCAAGATGTGTCACTTGGTTCCTTTCGTCAAACTGCCCTGCGCTAAAACTCTCGCTAAGGCCTTTGTCAAGGAAATTGTCAGACTTCATGGCGTTCCTACTGACATTGTTTCTGATAGGGGTCCTCAGTTCGTGGCTCGTTTTTGGCGTGCCTTTTGTGATAGGTTGGGAGTTCATTTGTCGTTCTCGTCCGGATATCATCCTGAATCTAATGGCCAGACAGAAAGGAAAAACCAGGATGTTGAGCAGTTCTTGCGTTGTTTTGTGGCAGACAATCAAGAGGGGTGGTCTGAGTTTCTGCCACTTGCTGAATTTGCTCTGAACAATCATACATCTTCTTCTGCTGGTTGTTCGCCTTTTTTTTGTTGTTCTGGGAGACATCCGTCGTTTGGGTCATTCTCCAAGTTGGGATCTGCCGTGCCTGAGGAGGAGAATTTTTCCGGTGATTTGGAGAGAGTTTGGATGGATGTGCGTGGTACTCTTCAGGAGGCCAACAGAAAATCTAAAGACTACTTTGATAGGAAACGACAGGAGGTTTTGTTCGCTGTTGGTGACATGGTTTGGTTGTCCTCTAGGAATCTGCGGTTGAGGATTCCTTCTAAGAAATTGGGTCCCAAGTTTGTAGGGCCCTTTAAGGTGCTTCAGGTTGTCAACCAATCTGCTGTTAGGTTGGAGGTTCCTACCTCCTGGAGAATTAATCCGGTATTTCATGTCTCTCTGTTGAAAAAAGCTGTTGTATCGGATTGTGACGCCTCTGCCTCTGTTCCTCCGGTGGTGGAGGACGGGGAATATGAAATTTCTCGCATCCTTAACTCTAGACGGTATAGAGGTAGTTTGCAGTATCTTGTGGCCTGGAAAGGTTTCGGTCCCGAGGATAACTCTTGGGTGAGGTCGGATGATGTTTCCGCGTCCAGACTTATCAGAGCGTTTCACAGGAGATTTCCTGATAAGCCTGGTCCTAGGGGATCCGGAGGATCCTCTTAGAAGGGGGGGTACTGTTAGAACCTTGCTCTTAGGTTTTTTTTCCTTTGCTGGTCACATGACCTTGTTGGCCTATTTAATCCTGCTCCGCCCTTCTGGCTTTGCTGGACTTCATTGTATATCTACTTTCTAGCTAGCCTGTGCTCTGTGTCTTGCTCTGTTAGTTTGCTTGGTCTACTGACCTCTTTGTTCTATATATTTTGTTTGTTCGTCTGTCTGCTACTATTTCTGTTAGGAGGTGTCCCATATTCCTCCCAGTCCTTAGTACTTGTAGGGATTCCTTCCCCACATCTATAGGTCTCCGTACAGACTAGCTTAGGACTTTAGCAGGTCTGATCGCAGGATCAGGTCCCCTGTTACATCATAGGGATTAAGCAGAGTTCTATCGTAGGGACAGATCTCCTCTCTTTCCTTAGCTCTGGTAGCAGATCATAACACCAACCTTTTGTGTGGCACGGTATCAAACGCTTTGGAGAAGTCAAGGTATACAACATCCACTGACTCTCCCCGGTCCAGCTGTGAGCTCACCTCCTCGTAGAAGGCCATCAGGTTTGTTTGGCAGGAGCGATCCCTCATGAATCCATGTTGATATGGAGTTAGACAGTTATTATCATTAAGATATTCTACAATAGCATCTCTAAGAAATCCTTCAAACAATTTACCCACAACAGACGTTAAGCTTACTGGTCTATAGTTCCCAGGGTCACTTTTAGACCCCTTTTTGAATATTGGTGCCACATTTGCTTGGCGCCAGTCTAGTGGGACAGTCCCTGTCCATAAAGAGTGCTTGAATATAACATACAGCGGTCTGTCTATCACATTACTTAATTCTTTTAGTACCCGGGGGTGTATGCCATCTAGGCCTGGTGACTTGTCTATTTTGATATTATTTAGGCATTTCTGGACTTCCTCCTGGGTTAGGTGGGTGATATTTAGCGGAGGGTTTACTTTATCACTCTGCATTTCCTCCGATAAATTGTTTTCTTTTGTGAAAACAGTGGAGAAGAAGCTATTGAGTAGGTTTGCTTTACCCTCATCGCCCTCTATGATTTTACCCAGGTTATTTTTCAATGGGCCAACTCCATCAGTTTTAATCGTTTTACTGTTTATATTGTTAAAGAACAGTTTGGGATTCGTTTTACTTTCCTTGGCAATTAGTCTCTCTGTCTCCTCTTTTGCTATTCTTATTTGTTTCTTACAGATTTAGTTTTTTTCCCTATAAGATATTAGCGCTTCCTCGCTGCCTTCTTGTTTAAGTTTACCGA
Organism: Phyllobates terribilis; assembly: GCF_046119375.1. NCBI lineage: Eukaryota > Metazoa > Chordata > Amphibia > Anura > Dendrobatidae > Phyllobates > Phyllobates terribilis. Next base: position 2,046,402 of record NW_027362938.1, on the reverse strand, counting down.
AAGCCTTTTTGTTTTTCATTGCCCTCTTGACTTCCTTATTTAGCCACATTGGCTTCCTCCTATTCCTAGCCCTTTTATTCCCATAAGGTATGTACCTTCTACAGTGACTATGTAGGACTGTTTTGAAAATTTCCCATTTTCTATCCGTGCTCCTATTACTGAAGATACAATCCCAGTCTATAAGGCGAAGGGCATCTCTTAGCTGATCAAACTTTGCCCTCCTGAAGTTCAGTGTTTTTGTGACTCCCTTGCTGGGCACCCTACTGAAGCACATGTGGAATTGTATAATGTTGTGGTCACTATATCCCAGGTGCCCCCCGACCTGCACCTCAGTTATTCTGTCTGGCCTGTTAGTTAATATTAAGTCTAAAAGGGCCGTCCCTCTAGTTGGCTCCTGCACAAGTTGTGACAAATAATTGTCTTTGATAATTGACAGAAACCTGTTTCCTTTCTGAGATCTACAGCTTTCGGTTTCCCAGTCTATATCGGGGTAGTTGAAGTCCCCCATAATAATCACCTCGTTATTTTTTGCTACTTCGTCTATTTGTCTCATTAATAGACTTTCCGTGGCTTCTGCTATATTTGGTGGTTTATAACAGACTCCTATGATAATTTTATTATTGTTTTTTGCCCCATGTATCTCCACCCATAAGGACTTGACCTCCTCATTTCCCTCCCATACATCCTCCCGTATTGTAGGCTTTAGACACGTCTTTACATATAGACAGACTCCACCCCCTTTCCGATTTCTTCGATCCCTTCTAAACAGACTGTAACCCTGTAAGTTAACTGCCCAGTCATAGCTTTCATCTAACCATGTCTCGGTTATTCCCACTATGTCATAGTTACCTGTAGATATTTCTGCTTCCAGTTCATCCATCTTGTTTGTCAGGCTCCTGGCATTTGCTAGCACGCAGTTTACACAATTTTGTTTTATTCCAATCTTCTCCCTGTGGATTGTATTAGAAATTTTCTTACCTCCCTTCCAAGTATCTTGTCTTGGACCTTCTTTGTCGCACTTCATATCTTTCATTAGTATGTTCTCTGGTTTCATGTTCGTGTCCGGCGTTTTTCTTCCCATCCCCTCTTCTTCTAGTTTAACGCCCTCCTGATGAGTGTTGCGAGTCTCCTGGCGAATGTGTGTTTCCCGGGTTTGTTGAGGTGTAGTCCGTCTCTGGCAAGGAGTCCGTCATAGAGGTAATTCACACCGTGGTCCAGGAATCCAAATCCTTGTTGTCTGCACCATCGTCTCAGCCAGTTGTTCACATCAAGGATCCTGTTCCATCTCCTGACGCCATGCCCGTCTACTGGAAGGATAGAAGAAAAAACTACCTGCGCATCCAGGTCTTTTACTGGATGCGCAGGTAGTTGTTTTTGCTGCAGAATATGTTGGTGCTATAAAAATAAAAATTATCATTATTATTAAGTGCAGAGTAAGATTTACTTAAGCACAAATAACAACCTGCACTCCATGTACCTCCCATATACAGCCTAAACTCCATGTACCCCTCATACAGCCTGCACCCCCCCATATACAGCCTGCACCCCATGTACCCCTCATACAGCCTGCACGCCCCATATACAGCCTGCACACCATGTACCCCCATATACAGCCTGCACCCCCCATATACAGCCTGCACACCATGTACCCCCATATACAGCCTGCACCCCCCATATACAGCCTGCACTACATGTACCCCCCATATACAGCCTGCGCACCATGTACCCACATATACAGCCTGCACCCCCCCATATACAACCTGCACTCCATGTACCTCCCATATACAGCCTAAACTCCATGTACCCTTCATACTGATACAGACTGCACCCCCCATATACAGCCTACACACCATGAACCCCCCACTTCACTTCCTGCAAACTTGCATGGGAGGATGGCTCCTCCTATATGAGTCACATGGGCATGTCGTCCTCACAGGTCCTTTACCTGTCCTCTAGGATTCATTGTTTCCTGCGGTAGCAGGGAGATACTCAGTGCTCCTCCGCCCATGCATCACACGGGCGACTCCTGAACCTCCACCATCTTTCCCCTCCCATCCTCTTCAAATAGAATCCGTGATACTGATATTTGGTCCAGTGGTGAAGCAGGGGGAAATTAATATTAGTTTTTTAACTCCTTCATGGTGGCGCCGCCCCCTGCCGTCTTATGCATCCGCCCTCCAATGCCTAAATATTCAGCAGGGGCGAGTCAATTTGTCATCAGGGGCAGGTCAATTTGTCAGCAGGGGCAGGTCAATTTGTCAAGAGGGGCGGGTCAATTTGCCAGGAGGGGTGGGTCAATTTGTCAGCAGGGGCAGGTCAATTTGTCAGGAGGGGCGGGTCAATTTGTCAGCAGGGGCGGGTCAATTTGTCAGCAGGGGCGGGTCATATTGTCAGCACGTTACTTTTGAGTTTTGTTTTTTTTTGTCTCCCTAAGGTAAAAAATTCTCCATAAATAGAGCTGAAGTTCTCCTGTATAATTGTGTGTGGAGCAGAGATTGAGGTCGTCATCCAGGCTTTTGCATGGAGAGCACGGGAGTGACGCAGGTATCTGTTTGGGGATTACCGTACTTAGTACTTAGTGATCCAGGTACTTTCCATGTGCACATACGATTACATGGTTTACAAGACAGCCCACCTTACCTGAGAGTTCTCATATGTGGTGATACATAACTGGAACTCGTGACACGAAGTGGTCTCTCCGCTGCACACACTTTTTCCTACAGGTTTGGTGGCTCAGAGCTTAGTGACCAGGCGGTGCTGGGGTTGTGGGCTCAGATCCCCCCGTGGCCACATCCACACTGTATTTTTAGGCTTGCTGTTACGTGGACCTCACTGATACAGTCATGTGAAGGTTACATGCGCATTTATTAACTTTTCACTGCAGAAATGCAATAAAAATACAAAAAGTGTTTGCTCTCTGCAGATTTTCCTCATCTCATTCAAGTCTATGGGTAAAATCCTCAAATAAAATATTATTTGAACTTAGCTTAATATTTATGGGGGCCCCTAACAGATGACTGTGGAGGTAGATGGGGGTCTGCCATGTCCCCTATCAGAATGCTGGTCAGGGGCATTGCTGCCATCAAAGGTCTGGGGCTCCAGCCCCGAACATTTTGCTTAGAGCCCTGGATCTCCTGCTACTGCTGCATTGAACTGTGTTGGCGTAAACTGACACCAATACAGGTCAAAGGGGCGTGTCGTGCAGGAGAAGAGCACTGACCAATGAGCATCAGACTGATAGAAGATTGGTCAGTGTTCCTCAGAGAGCCAGCAGCAATTAAGAGGCAAGGTGAGCATAGGCGGATTATAATGAGGGCAATCTGGGCTATTGCCCAGGGCCTGAGGCTCCGGGGGGTCCATGAATTTCCCCCATTATAATTGGCAATCCCATGTGTTATTTAAGTTACCGCTGCTGGCCCGCGGCAGCAGGCGGCTTGAATGATGCTGAGCCCGCCCTGCCGCATGACGTCAGGCAGAGCGGACTCAGCATACACAGCGTGGGCGGCCGGGCGCGTCTATTTTCCCACTCATGTCACGACCCAGCCGCTCCTAGCCGCCCGCAGCGGCCGCATATTGTCACCATCACATGCAGATGCTGGGCCCGCCCTGCCTCATGACGGCAGGCAGAGCAGGAATGGCCCCGGGTACCATCTGGAGCACAGCGTCTGGGGTACAGGAGCGAGGTGAGTATGTGTTGTGTTTATTTTTTTAACTATATATATATATATAAATATATATATATATATATATATATCCATCTATGGGGGCTCATACTAAATATAACCAGCTATGGGCGGCTCATATTGTATATAACCAGCTATGGGGTGCTCATATTGTATATAACCAGCTGTGGGGGGCTCATACTGTATATAACCAGCTATGAGGGCTCATACTGTATATAACCAGCTATGGGGGGCAAATACTGTATATAACCAGCTATGGCGGCTCATACTGTATATAACCAGCTGTGAGGGGCTCATAATGTATATAACCAGCTATGGGGGCTCATACTGTATATAACAAGCTATAGGGGGGCTCATACTGTATATAACACGCTATGGGGGCTCATGCTGTATATAACAAGCTATGGGGGGCTCATACTGTATATAACCAGCTATGGGGGCTCATACTGCATATAACCAGCTATGGGGGTCTCATAATGTATGTAAGAAGCCATAGGGGGGCTCATACTGTATATAACCATCTATGGGGGTCTCATACTGTATGTAAGAAGCCATAGGGGCGCTCATACTGTATATAACACGCTATGGGGGCTCATACTGTATATAACTAGCTATAGGGGGCTCATACTGTATATAACCAGCTATGGGGGCTCATACTGTATATAACCAGCTATGGGGGTCTCGTACTGTATGTAAGAAGCCATAGGGGGGCTCATACTGTATATAACCAGCTATGGGGGCTCATACTGTATATAACAAGCTATAGGGGGTTCATACTGTATATAACCAGCTATGGGGGGCTCATACTGTATATAACAAGCTATAGGGGGCTCATACTGTATATAACCAGCTATGGGGGCTCATACTGTATATAACCAGCTATGGGGGGCTCATACTGTATGTAAGAAGCCATAGGGGGGCTCATACTGTATATAACCAGCTATGGGGGCTCATACTGTATATAACAAGCTATAGGGGGTTCATACTGTATATAACAAGCTATAGGGGGGATGTGTCTCCGAGACCAACTGGCTCCCTGCACTACAATCCATGCCAAAGGCCAATCAGAGGCCGGCAGCTGACGTCGGCCAGCCCGTCATGGACGGTGCATGGCAGTGACGCACCGTAAGACAACGACAGTATATAGATAGGTAGGAAAAGACAGTAACAGCTGCACTGTGAAATATTGGGTGCAAGCCCCTATACAGCGACCTGAGGTCCACTATATAAGTATAGAAGATGCAGGCAGCCCTCCAAATAAGGTGTACAAAATACAGGGGGTATGTCTACTGACCCACCTGAAGTGTTGTGTGACCCATTAAACAACATTTTTTAGAAGCCAAAATATCCGCATCATTTTTGAAGCAGATGACACTTCAGGAAAACAATGGCGGCGTGTTTCCTGAAGCGACTTCTTTGCCGTCTTTCTTGTCATTTCTGTGGCGGCTTTGCTGTCTTTGTACTTTTTCTTTACTTTTATACCTAAGATAGTGGCTCCGTCTGAAGAATGGCCCGGTCACGTCTTTTAGCCTCTTCACTGCTGTTGAAATCTGAAGTGGTTAAAAGAAGTGACAAAAGACGGGACATATTCTCAGCAAGGCGTTTTGACTTTGCTGTGTATATATTCATTCTATTTGCCGTTTATCGAGCTCTTTTTCAGGCGGGTTTCAGGCAGAATCTGCATGTATATGACATTGTGTGAACATACCTTTACAGTCCAACAGAACCCAGCACCGTACCCAGTATTCAGATGTGTAACCTAATTCTATACAGTAAAGAGTAACAGCCGGACATAAAGATGACAAATGATATTTATTTGAATGAATATTTTGCCAGTGGATGTAATGTATGGCGACATCCGTGTCTGTACCATGTGCCATCGCCTTCAGTCCTTGTGCTCACCTTGGCTTAGTGAACCCACCTCACCAGGTAAGCCCTAACAGAACAATCAGGCAATGGAGTCCAGGGGCGCAGAGCTGACAACACTGCTGCCATTAGATAGCTGCTGAATGGACTCATGGTCTCTTCCAGTATCACTGCCACAATCTTATCTCATTCCTTGAATCTTTAAGATGTTCTGAAGCTTCAAAGGAAGCAGTGACTACGGCATAGGGGGCAGCGAGGGTTGGAGTGGAGCCATGTAGAGATGCAACCGTGATGGTAGGAATGATTGCATGGCAGAACTACGACTTCCTCTCCAATCTCATAATCCATTATACAGATGGCACAAGATTCGGCCTCCTCCTGAGATTTTATATTCCTTGTTGGGAAGTTCCTAGCTCGCAGAGCTTGCCTTCGCTGCAGAATATTAACCAGATTATACTGTGCAGGTGGGGATGGTGGCTGCATCTGTGGCCGAGATGTCACCATTCCCATTCCCTGCAGCTGAATGATGGGGTCAACCAGACGGTTGTCCTGGTGTAGCTGTACAGCAGATCGGCTTGGCGCTGGAAGCTCCCTGGGTCTGGAGGGCTCTGCAGGGACCGGTCTTAGTGGCGAGCGGCTTCTTTCCCTGCTCTCTTGTGCTGTCTGCCGCAGAGGAGCTCTGGCCCATCTCCCACTCGCGGTGACGGCAGTGGGGTCTGCCTGATGTCCATCATTGCTGATTAGCCTTCTCTCATCCCTTTGAGAAGATCTTAATCGATGGTGGAGGATTATGGCCTGACCTATAAAGAAAAAGATTACTATTATTATGCTAAATTTAAAAAAAAAACACTTTTTGGCCAAAGGGATAGAACCAGCTGATGCTTCGGGATTCAGGGAGAGAAGCAAAAATTATTTCATCTTTGGACTACATAATCCTGCTCAGTTTCAGTATCCCTTCTCTTAAGACATCACAAAGCAGGGGTGCAAATATGTTAGCATTTGGGGCCCCAGTTTTAACTTTTTCCCATGGTCCCACTTTGTCCAAAACTGGCCCTGATCGGCCCCCAAGGAATATGAATGGAGGGTGGAGGACACACTGTGTGTTATAAAACATCTTACCCCAGGGAAAACTCTCAGAAAAGCCCCTATAAGGCGGAATATTCTGTCACTTACCCTGATTTTCAGGTCGGCTCATCCATGTGTCGTTGTCAGCATTTAGCTGATGAAGCTCCTGGGAAGTCATGGCTTGGTTACCCGGGGCTGAGATGGTGAAATGTAAAAGAACTAAGTTCTCTGATGGCGCAGATGTTATAGCGCCCAAATAACAGTAAGAAGCTGTGGAAGTAAATACTAGACGTACAGAACAATCTAGCTCGTGCTTCCAAGACCAAAGTGGAGTCTCCGCAAATACATCAACTCTGAAAATGGCGCTGATGTCACCGTGCACAGAGATTGTATAACCTCACAGCATTCTATGTCATTGTGACATCACATGTGAAAGCAACAACGCGCTGTCATAATGGCTGACTGTCCAATCTGTTATATGTCCTCTATATACACACATACAACCAAACAAATGACATGCATACATTGTAAGAATAATAGACACCTGGGAATAAGAATCATTTTATCATTTATATTAATCTGCGCATTATTCCCTATAGAAACCTCAGCCACTGCAGAACCGGTTTCTCACGGTGGTCCTGAAATAAAGCAAAACACAAACTCGCCTACAGACCCCAGCTGCTCCTCGGTACTGCTGCCAGTGTCCCCCGCCAATCTCCTGGCTTCCTCTTCTAGCAAAGGCCATTGGGTGACCACTGCAGCCAATCAGTTACTTTAATACAAATTTCCTATTCATTTGTTTAAAGAAAACAGATAAATATGATTTTCAGAAAATGGCATGTATGAAGATGGATACTTATGGTATGATATGCAGAGAGAAGAATACTGGGAGGACACAGATCTTGTTAGTCCACCTGCTTAACCCACAGGAAAATAATCAGGTCATACAGGGGCGTACATAGAGACCCTCAGACCCAATAGAAAAGGTCCGAATTGGAATCTCGCATTGGCCCCCGGCAGCTATTAAGCAACCTGGTGGAGATGACAGAGGCCTCCTGTCTAACTGCTTAGTTGATGGTCACTATGGAGTCTAAGGGCTTAAACTGAGCGAGCTTGAATTGCAGCAGGTGTAGAACAGCCGGCACCCAGTGGATATAGAGCGGGCTCAGCTTGTGAGTCTGCTCCTTATAAATCATCTTATACTGTACATATACGGCATGAGCAGGGATGGGGCCATTCGGCACCAGGCTCCCCCTGTACATAGACCCCATAGATGAATGAAAAATATATAAAATAATGTACGGTAGAAAATTAAGATTCATCTCAGAAAAAAAGTCCATTTCTCTTGTGCCCATTCACATTAAAGCTAATTTATCTGAAACTGCTGATTTTGGTTGGAGAGGCTGATTATCCTAAAGAAAGCACATGCACGCTCGGCCGAAACAGTCATACATGTGTATTGGGGGGGCGGTGAGGGAGAGAAGATTGAAGTGCTAACAATACTTTACATAGATATTTAGGATGGATTAGGAAAAATAGCTTGGAGTGCTTCTTTATATCCTGGTGTGCACCATGCATTTAGAAAAATGAATTTTGTAAAATACATGGTGTCTACAGTGAAACATGATGGTCTCAGTGTCCATATGTGGGGCTGCATGAGTGCTGCTGGTGTCTGGAAGCTACATCTCATTGACGGTGTCATGAATTCACAGATGTACTGCTCTATATTGAAAGAGAAGATACTACCATCACTCTGTGCCCTTGGTAGACGTGCACATTTCCAACATGACAATTATCCAAAACACACATCTGTTGTATTTCTGAAGAACAGGGTGAAAGTGATTTAGTGGCCAATTATGTCTTCTGATCTGAACCCAACCGAACACCTAAGAGGAATTCTGAAGAGACAAGTAGTCATCACTCTCCATCCATCATCCAGGCTCTAAAAAGTGAGTTTGTGAAGAATGGAAAAACATGGTGCAACAGGTCATCAACTTGTTCATTCCAGGCCTAGAAGATTTGGTGCGATCCTTAAAAATCATGGGGGTCATACAAAATAGTAATAGTATTTAATGTAGGGTGTACTCATTTTTGCAACAACTAATTTGAGTAAAACTGAAGATCTGTAGATTGTGAGCCCTCGGGGGCAGGGTCCTCGCTCCTCCTGTATCAGGCGCTATAATAATAAATAATAATAATTTTGTAATTAAAGTTAAATTATTAACCTTATTTTCATGTTATGGGTCAAAAACATGTTCTAAGAAACTCAGTCTTGTCAACATTTGGAAATTGTTCTTGTATTCAGTAACATAATGATTAATATCTTTCTTTCACGGGGGGGGGATACTCATTATTGCTGAGCACTGTAATATAACATATATATGTATACCGTATACAGGACAAGAGCAGTGGTACTGAGCAGTGTGTGTATGAAAAGTGTTTGCCCGCTTCCTGATTTCTTACTCTTTTGCATGTTTGTCACACTTAAATGTTTCAAATCACAAAACTATTTTGAAAGTTAATACAAAATGCAGTTTTTAAATTATGGTCTTTATTATTAAGAGAAAATGAAATCCAAACCTACAAGGCCCTGTGTGTAAAAGTGATTGCCCCCCCCCACCCACTTAAAACATAAATTAACTGTGGTTTAACACATCTTTGGGAAGCTGAGTTCAATTTCCCTAGCCACACACAGGCCTGATTACTGCCACAACTGTTCTCAATCAAGAAGCTACTTAAATAGGACCTGCCTGACAAAGTGAAGTAGACCAAAAAATCCTCAAAAGCTAGACATCATGCTGCGATCCAAACAAATTCAGGAACAAATGAGAAACAAAGTAATTTACATGTATCAGTCTGGAAAAGGTTATAAAGTAATTTCTAAAGCTTTGGGACTTCAGCAAACAACAGTGAGAGCCATTATCCACAAATGGTGAAAACATGGAACAGCGGTGAACCTTCCCAGGAGTGGTCGGCCGACCAAAATTATCCCAAGAGCGCAGTGACGACTCATCTAAGAGGTCACAAAAGCCCCCCCAACAGCATCCAAAGAACTGCAGGCCTCACTTGCCTCAGTTAAGGTCAGTGTTCATGACTCCACCATAAGAAAGAGACTTGGCAAAAATGGCATGCATGGTAGAGATCCAAGACAAAAACCACTGCTGAGCAAAAAGAACATAAAGGTTCGTCTCAGTTTTGGCAGAAAACATCTTGATGATCGCCAAGACTTTTGGGAGAATATTCTTTGGACTGACGAGACAAAAGTTGAACTTTTTGGAAGATGTATGTCCCATTACATCTGGAGTAGAAGTAACGCAGCATTTCAGAATTTCTGCTGGTAGTGTGATGGTCTGGGGCTGTTTTGCTTCTTCAGGACCTGGGAGATATGCTGTGGTAAATAGAACCATGAATTCTGCTGTCTACCAAAAAATCCTGAAGGAGAATATCCGGCCATCTGTTCATGACCTCAAGCTGAAGCGCACTTGGGTTATGCAGTAGGACAATGATTCAAAACACACCCACAAGACCAGCTCTGAGTGGCTTAAGAAAAACAAAATTAAGACTTTGGAGTGGCCTAGTCAAAGTCCTGGCCTTAATCCGATTGAGATGCTGTGGCATGATCTTAAAAAGGTGATTCATGCTCAGAAACCCTCCAATGTGGCTGAATTACAACTATGTTGCGATGATGAATGGGCCAAAATTCCTCCAGAGCATTGTAAAAGACTTACTGCCTGTTATCGCAAACACTTTATTGCAGTTGTTGCTGCTAAGGCTGGCCCAACCAGTTATTAGGTTTAGGGGGCAATCACTTTTTTCCCCACAGGGCCCTGTAGGTTTCGATTTCTTTTTCCCTTAATAAAGATCTTCATTTAAAAAATGCATTTTGTGGTTACTTGTGTTATCTTTGTCTAATATTTAAATTAGTTTTTGTGATCTGAAACATTTAAGTGTGACAAACATGAAAAAGAATAAGAAATCAGGAAGGGGGCAAACACTTATTCCACACCACTGTCTACACAGGTGCATCTCACTAAATTAGAATATCATCAAAAAATTAATTTATTTTAGTTCTTCAATACAAAAAGTGAAACTCATATATTATATAGAGTCATTACAGACAGAGTGATCTATTTCAAGTGTTTATTTCTGTTAATGTTGATGATTATGGCTTACAGCCAATGGAAACACAAAGTCATTATCTCAGTAAATTAGAATACTTTGTAACAACAGATTGAAAATGTTTTTGAAATCCGAAATGTTGTCCGACTGAAATGTATGTTCAGTAAATGCACTCAATACTTGGCCAGGCTCCTTTTGCATCAATTACTGCATCAATGCGGCAATGTGGCATGGAGGCGATCAGCCTGTGGCACTGCTGAGGTGTTATGGAAGCCCAGGTTGCTTTGATAGCAGCCTTCAGCTCGTCTGCATTTTTGGGTCTGGTGTCTCTCATCTTCCTCTTGACAATACCCCATAGATTCTCTATAATAGATTCTCTATGGGGATTAGGTCAGGCGAGTTTGCTGCCAATCAAGCACAGTGATACTGTTGTGTGTAAACCAGGTATTGGTGCTTCTGGCAGTGTGGACAGGGGCCAAGTCCTGCTGGAGAATAAATTTCCATCTCCAAAAAGCTTGTCGGCAGAGGGAAGCATGAAGTGCTCAACAATTTCCTGGTAGACAGCTGCGCTGACTTTGGTCTTGATAAAACACAGTGGACCTACACCAGCAGATTACATGGCTCCCCAAACCATCACTGATGGTGGAAACTTCACACTAGACCTCAAGCAGCTTGGATTGTGTACCTCTCCACTCTTCCTCCAGACTCTGAGACGTGGATTTCCAAATGAAAATTGGAAATCTGGGACCTTGTGGAGTGTGTCACTGACTGCCTTCTGGACATCTGTCAAGTCAGCAGTCTTCCCCATGATTGTGGAGCCCAGTGAAACAGACTAAGGGACTTTTTTAAACACGTAGGAAGCCTTTGCAGGTGTTTTTGTTAATTATTTTAATTTACTGAGATAATGGCTTTTGTGTTTTCATTGGCTGTAAGCCATAATCATCATCATTAACAGAAATAAACACGTGAAATAGATCACTGTTTGTAATAACTCTATATGAGTTTCACTTTTTTTTATTGAAGAACTGAAATAAATTAACTTTTTAATGATATTCTATCTTAGTGAGATGCACCTGTGCATAGACATATATTATACACTAGATGGTGGCCCGATTCTAAAGCATCGGGTATTCTAGCATATGTCTCCCGTTCCTCCTTCATAATGCCCCATGCAGGAAGTCACATCCCCCGTATATAATACCCCATGCAGGATGTCACATCCCCCCTATATGATGCCCCATGCAGGAAGTCACATCCCACTATAGTGCCCCATGCAGAATGTCACATCCCCCCTATATAATATCCCATGTAGGATGTCACTTCTCCCCCATATAATGCCCCATGAAGAATGCCTCTCCCCTATATAATGCCCCATGTAGGATGTTACCTCTCCCCCCATATAATGCCCCATGCAGGATGTCACCTCTCCCTCATATAATGCCCCATGTAGGATGTCACCTCTCCCCCCATGTAATGCCCCATGCAGGATGTCACCTCTCCCCCCATATAATGCCCCATGCAGGCTGTCACATCCCCCTATATAATACCCCATGCAGGATGTCACCTCTTCCCCCATATAATGCCCCATGTAGGATGTCACCTCTCCCCCATATAATGCCCCATGTAGGATGTCACCTCTCCCCCCATATAATGGCCCATGTAGAATGTCACCTCTCGCCCATATAATGCCCCATGTAGGATGTCACCTCTCCCCCCATATAATACCCCATGCAGGATGTCCCATACCCCCATACCCCCATAGTGCCCCATGCAGGTCCCCTATTGCCCCATACAAAAAAAAAAAATCCAATACTCACCTCCCTTCTCAGCTGCTTCTCTGGACTCCAGCGTAGCCGGCATCTTCACGCTGTCCGCTGTGATCGGTCAGGAGAGAGCGTGGTGTAAAGACGTCACTGCGCCCTCTGACCTGAGACATCACAGAGCTGCAGCGGAGGCACGGGGAGGGGTAAGTATGACGCCGGGGTCCTGATCGAGTGGGGGGAGGGACGAGAGGAGAGGAGAGTGGAGGGGAGGGGTAAGTTTGACGCCGCATCGAGAGGACAGGGGAGGGGAGAGGAGGGGAAAGGAGGGGAGAGGAGGGGAGGGGAGGGGCGTCACACTTGTCCTCGGGAGATAAGCGGCCGTAGCCGCTGATCTTCCGACGATAGCCGCATGTAGGTCAGCGGCGCCTGCGGTCGGGGGACTTATGCTGCGAGCAGCCGGCTGCATCTCCCGGCTGCATCGCCGCTGACCTCCGTGCCTCACATGAGCCGCTAACGGCCGCCATGTTTTTCTGAAATGCCGCGTCGCTGATTGGCCGCGGCCGGACCAATCAGCGACGCGGGATTTCCAGGACAGACAGACAGACAGACAGACAGACAGACAGACAGATGGGATAAGACAATTATATAGATAGATATACACTGCTCAACAACATAAAGGGAACACTCAAATAACACATCCTAGATTTGAATGAATGAATGAAATATTCTCATTGAATACTTTGTTCTGTACAAAGTTGAATGTGCTGACAACTAAATCACACAAAAATCATCAATGGAAATCAAATTTATTAACGAATAAAGGCCTGGATTTGGAGTCACCCCCAAAATTAAAGTGGAAAAACACACTACAGGCTGATCCAACTTTGATGTAATGTCCTTAAAACAAGTCAAAATGAGGCTCAGTGTTGTGTGTGGCCTCCACGTGCCTGTATGACCTCCCTACAATGCCTGGGCATGCTCCTGATGAGGTTGCGGATGGTCTCCTGTGGCATCTCCTCCCAGACCTGGACTAAAGCATCCGCCAACTCCTGGACAGTCTGTGGTGCAACTTGACGTTGGTGGATGGAGCGAGACATGATGTCCCAGATGTGCTCAATCGGATTCAGGTCTGGGGAATGGACGGGCCAGTCCATAGCTTCAATGCCTTCATCTTGCAGGAACTGCTGACACACTCCAGTCACATGAGGTCTGGCATTGTCCTGCATTAGGAGGAACCCAAGGCCAACCGCACCAGCATATGGTCTCACAAGGCGTCTGAGGATCTCATCTCGATACCTAATGGCAGTCAGGCTACCTCTGGCGAGCACATGGAGGGCTGTGATCCAAAGAAATGCCACCCCACACCATTACTGACCCACTGCCCAACCGGTCATGCTGAAGGATGTTGCAGGCTGCAGATCGTTCTCCACGCCTTCTCCAGACTCTGTCACATCTGTCACATGTGGTCAGTGTGAACCTGCTTTCATCTGTGAAGAGCACAGGGCGCCAGTGGCGACTTTGCCAATCCTGGTGTTCTGTAGCAAATGCCAAGCGTCCTGCACAGTTTTGGGCTGTGAGCACAAGCCCCATCTGTGGACGTCAGGCCCTCATACCACCCTCATGGAGTTGGTTTCTAACCGTTTGGGCAGACACATGCACATTTGTGGCCTGCTGGAGGTCATTTGGCAGGGTTCTGGCAGTGCTCCTCCTGTTCCTCCTTGCACAAAGGCGGAGGTAGCAGTCCTGCTGCTGGGTTGTTGCCCTCTTACAGCCCCCTCCACATCTCCTGGTGTACTGGCCTGTTTCCTGGTAGCGCCTCCAGCCTCTGGACACTACGCTGACAGACACAGCAAACCTTCTTTCCACAGCTCGCATTGATGTGCCATCCTGGATGAGCTGCACTACCTGAGCAACTTCTGTGGGTTGTAGAGTCCGTCTCATGCTACCACGAGTGTGAAAGCACAACCAACATTCAAAAGTGACCAAAACATCAGCCAGAAAGCATTGGTACTGAGATGCGGTCTGTGGTCCCCACCTGCAGAACCACTCCTTTATTGAGGGTGTCTTGATAATTGCCAATAATTTCCATCTATTCTCTATTCCATTTGCACAACAGCATGTGAAATTGATTATCAATCCGTGTTGGTTACTAAGTGGACAGTTTGATTTCACAGAAGTTTCATTTACTTGGAGTTATATTCTGTTGTTTAAGTGTTTCCTTTATTTTTTTGAGCAGTGTATATATATAATACATATATTCCACGAAACAACTTTTACCATATGTGAGGCAGTGACTGGGATCTTATATGACGGCCGTTATATATCCCCCAGAATGTGTACAGAGACCTATGAAACCCATTGATGTGCATTGCAGTCACAGACACACCTGCAATGCAGGAATGAAGGTGAGCATTGACCTGGTCAGGCTATCTGGCTAAGGCAGATTAAGTAAAACCCGGCAGGGCCTTCATTTCTTGGAGGAGGCTACAAGAAGGCAGTGGGGCGGCCTCCTCCCTCCAACCCGGGTTTTCCAGTGGCTCTTGCCACAGGTCCTTTAAAAACCCTGCATTAAGGTTAGTGGTGTTCAGTGTTGGGACCTGCTAGGCGCATAGCAGGAAAGCTTGGCGGGCCTGTGTGTAGCTGAACCCACGCCTGGGAAGGCTCTGCACCCGTCAGGCTCTGAGCGGCCCGGACCGGCCGTTGCCCACGGCGACCATTGTTTAAGGACTTATGTTAACCCGGCTGCGAACCGGAGGACTTTCTGTTTACCCGTGAGTTGCTGAATAAAAGCTGCTTATGTTGGACTTGCTTGGGTCACTGCCTCAGTTACTGCACGGTGTGAACACCGCCTCCTTACAGATATATATATATATACATATACTGTACATACAGTAGGGAAAATAAGTAGTTAATACACTGTCAATTTTGCAAGTTTTCCCACCTACAAAGAATGGAGAGGTCCGTAATTTATTTCGTAGGTACACTTCACCTGTGAGAGACAGAATCTAAAAGTAAAATCCAGAAAATCTCATTGTATGATTTTTAGATAATTAATTTGCATTTTATTGCATTCAATAAGTATTTGATACATAAGAAAAGCAGAACTTAATATTTGGTACAGAAACCTTTGTTTGCAATTACAGAGGTCAGACGATTCCTGTAGTTCTTGACCAGGTTTGCACGCACTGCAGCAGGGATTTTGGCCCACTCCTCCATACAGATCTTCTCCAGATCTTTCAGGTTTCGGGGTTGTAGCTGGGCAACATTGAGTTTCAACTCCCTCCAAAGATTTTCTATTGGATTTAGTTCTGGAGACTGGATAGGCCACTCAGGACACTGAAATGCTTCTTATGGAGCCACTCCTTAGTTGCCCTGGCTGTGTGCTTCGGGTCATTGTCATGCTGGAAGAACCAACCATGACCCATCTTCAATGCTCTTATTGAGGGAAGGAAGTTGTTAACCAAAATCTCGTGAAACATGACCCCATCCATCCTCCATTCAATGCGGTGCAGTGGAGTTGATACCAAGAGGTTCTATTTGGATCTCATCTGACCACATGACCTTCTCCCATGCCTCCTCTGGATCATGCAGATAATCATTGGCGAACATCAAACGGGCCTGGACATGTGCTGGCATGAGCAGGGGGACCGTGCGTGCCCTGCAGGATTTTAATTCATTACGGTGTAGTGGTACTAACGGTAATGCTTGAGACTGTGGTCCCAGCTCTCTTTACATTATTGACCAGGTCCTCCTTTGTAGTTTTGGGCTGATTCCTGACCTTTCTCAGAATCATCCTTACCCCACAAGGCAAGATCTTGCATGGAGCCCCAGACCAAGGAAGATTGACAGTCATCATGTGTTTCTTCCATTTTCTAATAATTGTGCCAACAGTTGTTGACTTCTCACTAAGCTGCTTGCCTATTCTCCTTTAGCACTGGGATGGCCTTGTGCAGGTCTACAATTTAGTCCCCGGTGTCCTTAGATAGCTCTTTGCTCTTGGCCATGGTGGAGAGGTTGGAGTGTGATTGATTGTGTGGACTGGTGTCTTTTATACAGGTAATGAGTTCAAACTGATGCAGTTAATACAGGTAATAAGTGCAGAGTAGGAGGGCTTCTTAAAGAAAAACTAACAGGTTTGGGAGAACCAGAATTCTTGCTGGTTTGTAGGTGATCAAATACTTATTTCATTCAATAAAATACAATTTAATTATGTAAAAATCATACAATACCCTTTTGGAAGTGCATTGAGCTGTAGGGTGCATTGCTGGAAAAGGGGAAAAAAAAAAAAACTCTTTAAATCTCTTAGTTTGCGAGTGTCAACGAGCTGAGTGGGACTGGAGCGTAAGTGCGAACGAAAGTAAGTGTGTGTCTTGTTTTTCAGTGAAGAGGTATTTGGGAATCCTGCAGAAAATACCTGTGTGAATTGCGGTGAGTTGCTGCATTGTGACCTGCTGAGTGCTTTTCTACCTGTTTAGTTTTATTGGGCTTTTTAAAACCTATTTTCTCACTACAGTTTTACAGCTTCTTAGTTTACTACCTGTGTATTTAAGGGTTAACTACATTGCACTAAAATCCTGAGGTGTAGCTATACTCACAAGCTGTTAATTAAGGGAGAGGGGTCATAATTAAGGGTTTATAAGGGGCAGCTAGTTGGGCATCCAGTCCTTTGGAAGTGCATTGAGCTGTAGGGTGCATTGCTGGAAAAGGGGAAAAAAAAAAACTCTTTAAATCTCTTAGTTGGCGAGTGTGAACGAGCTGAGTGGGACCGGAGCGTAAGTGCGAACGAAAGTAAGTGTGTGACTTGTTTTTCAGTGACTTTGGATTCAGCGAGTTTGGAAGGGAGGACTTTGGACTGAATTGCTGTCTGTATTTTATTAACTTTTTACTTTTCTTTTTACTTAACATTCTGTCTATTGCAATCCCCATTAGGAAATGAGCTCCATTATTGACAATGCTATCCAGTGTACATCTTGCCACATGTATGCATTCCTTAAACAGCCAGTCGGGGTTGCTTATTGCTGTGTGAGATGTGTGCACGTTGTGCGTTTGGAAGCCCAGATACTGGATCTAAATGAGCAGCTGGCAACACTGAGATCCATTGACAATATGGAAAGGAGTCTGCTGCTCACTGAGCAGTAGCTCACTGGGGTAGATGTGGGGGAGGGTGGTAGTCGGGAGCTGCAGGACAGTGAGGCTGTTAGTTGGGTGACAGTTAGAAGGGGGGTAGAGGGAAGAGTGCCAGGGAGGCTAGTCCTGATCTGGCACACCCCAATAAGTTTGCAAAGTTGGCAGATGAGGGGAGTGACGGTCCAGGGGTAGCACTGCTGCAGCAAGGCATGTCCCCTGAAAGTCAGAGGAGTGTCAGCTCCAGTAAAGAGGGAAATAGGAGAGCAGGGCAGGCCAGGCAGGTGCTGGTAGTGGCGGACTCAATTATTAGGGGAAAAGATAGGGCAATCTGTCACAAAGACAGGGATCATCGAACAGTGTGCTGCCTACCTGGCGCTCGAGTCCGGCACATCGCTGATCGGGATGACAGATTACTGGGAGGGGCTGCTGAGGACCCAGCAGTCATGATGCACATTGGCACAAATGACAAAGTTAGAGGTAGGTGGAAGGTCCTTAAAGATGATTTCAGGGAATTAGGCTGCAAGCTGAAAGCAAGGACCTCCAAGGTGGTATTCTCTGAAATACTACCGGTACCACGTGACACGCCAGAGAGGCAACGGGAGATTAGGGAGATAAATAAGTGGCTCAAGAACTGGTGTAGGAAGGAGGGATTTGGGTTCCTGGAGAACTGGGCCGACTTCTCAGTTGACTACAGACTCTACGCTAGGGACCGGCTGCACCTCAATGGGGAGGGTGCAGCTGTGCTGGGGGAGAAAATGGCTAGAAGGTTGGAGGAGTGTTTAAACTAGGGATTGGGGGGGAGGGTATTCATTTTATAGGTGGGGAAGATAGTGCAGATAGTGACCTGGGCACAAATAAAGAAATTGGGGGTGGGGTTAGAACAGTCAATAAAGTAAGAAGGAATAGAGGTACAGAGAGATACATAAAATGCATGTACACTAATGCCAGAAGCCTCACCAACAAAATGGAGGAATTAGAATTAATTTTGCTGGAAAATAATTATGACATAGTAGGGATATCTGAGACGTGGCTTGACGAGAGCCATCACTGGGCAGTTAATTTACAGGGCTATAGTCTGTTCAGAAATGACCGTACAAACAAGCGAGGGGGGGTGTGTGTTTATATGTAAAATCATCTTTAAAACCCGTCTTGCCGGAGGATATAGGTGAATCTAATGAAAATGTAGAGTCCCTGTAGGTGTAGATAAGGGGAGGGGGAAAAAAAAATAAATTACTGATAGGGGTTTGTTATAAGTCTCCAAAAATAATGGAAGTAGCGGAGAATGTCCTCGTAAAGTAAATAGATGAAGCAACGACTCAAGGAGAAGTCATTATTATGGGAGACTTAAACTACCCTGAAATATATTGGGGGACAGAAACATGTAGTTCAAGCAAAGGTAATAGGTTTTTGACAACTATGAGAAACAATTACCTTTCACAACTGGTTCAGGACCCAACAAGAAGGGGGGCACTGCTAGACCTAATATTAACCAATAGGCCAGACCGCATATCAAATATATGAGTTGGGGGTCACTTGGGTAATAGTGATCACAAAATACTACGTTTTCATGTAACCTTTAATAAGATGTGTAGTAGAGGGGTTATAAGGACACTAAACTTCAGGAAGGCAAATTTCCAACGGTTGAGAGATGATCTTAGTGAAATAAACTGGGATGATATCCTGAGACATAAAGCTACACAAAGCAAATGGGAGACATTTATTAACATCCTGAATAGGACCTGTGCACAATATATACCCTTTGGGAATAAACATGCTAGAAATAGGAGGAAACCACTATGGCTAAATAGAGCTGTAAGAGGCGCAATAAGTGACAAAAAGAAAGCATTTAGGGAACTAAAGCAAGTAGGTAGTGATGAGGCATTAAATAAATATAGAAAATTAAATAAATGATGTAAAAAACAAATCAAGGCAGCAAAGATTGAGGCAGAGAGAATCATTGCCAGAGAAAGTAAAAATAACCCCAAAATATTCTTTAACTACATAAATAGTAAAAAACTAAAAAATGATAGTGTTGGCCCCCTTAAAAATAGTCTGGGTGAAATGGTAGATGAGGATGAGGAAAAATCCAATAAGCTAAATGATTTTTTTTCAACCGTATTTACACAAGAAAATCGCATAACAGAAAACATGATTAGTGATAACAAAAATTCTCCATTAAATGTCACTTGCTTAACCCAGCAGGAAGTACGGCGGCGTCTAAAAATCACTAAAGTTGACAAATCCCCGGGCCTGGATGGGATACACCCGCGAGTACTGCAGGAATTAAGTAAAGTCATAGATAGACCATTATTTTTAATCTTTAAAGATTCCATAATAACAGGGTCTGTACCACAGGACTGGTGTATAGCAAATGTGGTGCCAATATTCAAAAAGGGGACAAAAACTGAACTTGGAAATTGTAGGCCAGTAAGCTTAACCTCTACTGTGGGTAAAATCCTGGAGGGTTTCCTAAGAGATGCTATAATAGAGTATCTGAAGAAGAATAACCTCATGACCCAATATCAACATGGGTTTACGAGGGACCGTTCCTGTCAAACTAATCTGATCAGTTTTTATGAGGATGCAAGTTCTGGACTGGACCAAGGAAATGCAGTGGATGTTGTGTATATGGACTTTTCAAAAGCTTTTGATACGGTTCCACATAAAAGGTTGATACATAAAATGAGAACAATGGAGATAGGGGAAAATATATGTATGTGGGTTAAGAACTGGCTCAATGATAGGAAACAAAGGGTGGTTATTAATGGAAAACACTCAGACTGGGTCTCAGTTAACAGTGGGGTACCACAGGGGTCAGTATTGGGCCCCCTTCTTTTTAACATATTTATTAATGACCTTGTAGGGGGCATACAGAGTAATATTTCAATATTTGCAGATGACACTAAACTCTGTAGGGTAATCAATACAGAGGAGGACAATTTTATATTAGAGGAGGATCTATGTAAACTAGAAGCTTGGGCTGATAAATGGCAAATGAGCTTTAATGGGGATAAATGTAAGGTAATGCACTTGGGCAGAGGAAATAAAATGTATAATTATATGCTTAATTGTAAAACACTGTGCAAAACTGTAACTGAAAAAGACCTGGGTGTATTGGTGGACGACAAGCTCACGTTTAGTGGCCAGTGTCAGGCTGCTGCTGCTGCAAAGGCAAATAAAATAATGGGATGCATTAAAAGAGGCATAGATGCTCATGAGGAGAACATAATTTTACCTCTATACAAGTCATTAGTGAGACCACACTTAGAATACTGTGTACAGTTCTGGTCTCCGGTGTATAAGAAAGACATAGTTGAACTAGAGAGGGTGCAGAGAAGAGCGACCAAGGCTATTAGAGGACTGGGGGGTCTGCAATACCAAGACAGGCTATTAGAGGACTGGGGGGTCTGCAATACCAAGACAGGTTATTACACTTGGGGTTATTTACTGTGGAAAAAAGAAGGCTTAGGGGTGATCTTATTACTATGTACAAGTATATGAGGGGACAGTACAAAGACCTTTCTACTGATCTTTTTACTCTGAGGCCTGAGACGGGGACAAGGGGGCATCTTCTACGTCTGGAGGAAAGAAGGTTTAATCATAATCACAGACGGGATTCTTTACTGTAAGAGCAGTGAGACTATGGAACTCTCTGCCGCATGATGTTGTAATGAGTGATTCACTGTTAAAATTTAAGAAGGGCATGGATGCCTTTCTTGAAAAGTATAATATTACAGGTTATAAATACTAGATTCCTTGATAGGGCGTTGATCCAGGGAACTAGTCTGATTGTCGTATGGAGTCGGGAATTAATTTTTTTCCCCAATGTGGAGCTTAGTGTTTGCCACATGGTTTTTTTTTGCCATCCTCTGGATCAACATGTTAGGCTATGGGTTGAACTAGATGGACTTAGTCTTCCTTCAACCTTAAAAACTATGTTACTATGTAATATACCAGGAAGGGGGACATTAAATCAGAATGGGGACATTATATCAGAATGGGGAAATTATACCAGAATTGAGGACATTATACCAGAATAAGGGACACTATACCAGAATGGGGTACACCATACCCGGATGGGTGACACTATATCAGAATGGGGACAATATATCACAATGATAATGTTATACCAGGATGGGGGACATTATATCACAATGATGAAATTATACCAGCATGGGGAATATTATAGCAGCATGGGGACATTATGCCAGAACTAGAGATACTATACCAGGATGTGGGGCATTATACCAGCTTTGGGGACATTATAGCAGAATTGGGAGCATTACACCAGCATGGGGGATATTATACCAGGTTAGAGACATTATACCAAAATGGGGACATTATGTCAGAATGGGGACACTATACCAGGATGGGGACATTAAATCAGAATGAAGGAAATTATGCCAGAATGGGGACATTACCAGACAGGGGCACAGGTGGGGGAAAATGTTATAGCATAAGGCCCAGCATGTGGGAGATTATTACAAGAAGGAGCCAGGATGGGGGACATTACTATATAGGGAGAGAACACATGTAGCATCGGCGTCCCTGCCCCCTGCTAGGCAGGGACGCCGTTCCCCTCACCTCTCCGCTCCGTGCCCGGCGGCTTCCTCCCGCTCTGCTGGCAGCACGCGCTGCTTCCCGGGCTCTGTGCTTAGGGCGCGCACGCGCGCTCCCCCTCTCTTTAAGGGGCCGCGCGAGCCGTCCTAAGGAGTCCCCGGCCAATGGCCAGAGGACCTCACCATATATAAAGCACCTCCTCCAAACTGGAGGTGCCCGAGCAATGTTGTTGCAAAGCCTTTCAACTCTGCTTCAGCCCTCAGGTCCTGTTACCAGTTACCTGCCAGTTACCTGCCAGTCACCTGCCAGTCACCTGCCAGATTCCTGCCTGATACTTATCTATCTGCGGTCCGACAGTCTGCCTACCAGCCCTGCCAGTCTGTCTATGGATCAGTCTGCCCGCTCACCTGGGAGCGCTCACCTACTACCTGTCTGCTAGCCTACCTGGAGGCTCTGCCGTCACGTGCTGTGACCACCTGCCTGTCCAGAGACTCTTGCCCGCTCACCTGGGAGCGCTCATCTGCTACCTGCCTGTTAGCCTACCTGGAGGCTCCGCCGTCACGTGCTGCGACCACCTGCCTGTCCAGAGACTCTTGCCCGCTCACCTGGGAGCGCTCACCTGCTACCTGCCTGCTAGCCTACCTGGAGGCTCTGCCGTCACGTGCCGTGACCACCTGCCTGTCCAGAGACTCTTGCCCGTTCTCCTGGGAGCGCTCATCTGCTACCTGCCTGCTAGCCTACCTGGAGCCGTCACTTGCTGTGACCACCGGCCTGTCCAGAGACTCTTGCCCGCTCACCTGGGAGCGTCCACCTGCTACCTGCCTGTTAGCCTACCTGGAGGTTCTGCCGTCACTTGCCGTGACCACCCGCCCTTCTACCCAGAGACTGTCCCCGTCACTTGCCGTGACCTCCTGCCCTTCTACCCAGAGACTGTCCCCGTCACCTGCCGTCACCTCCTGCCCTTCTAACCAGAGACTGTCCCCGTCACTAGCCGTGACTACCTGCCTGCCGTCCCTGGGAGCCACCCGCTTCCTTACAAGGACTGCCCCCTTGTATAGTTGCTCAGAGGTTCCACCTCCTAGACCTGTTACAACACATATATATTTATAGGATCCAGAACGCTACAAGGGCCCATACATCTGACCAACATGCAGGTGGGGGCCTATCAGACTCTAGTTACTCCACTGGATGGGACCAGATCATTTCCAGGACTCCTTGTTCTTTACATTGAAGATAATTCTTAATGACATTGGCTGTACGTTTGGGATTGTTGTTCTGCTGAAGAAAACATTTGGATCCAATCAGACACCTCCCTGATGATATTGCATGATGGATAAGTATCTGCCTCTATATCTCAGCACTGAGGGAACCAATAATTCTGACCCAATTTCCACCTCCATTTGCTGAAATGCAGCCCCAAACTTACAGGACCCTCCACCGTGCTTATGGATCACTATTGCCCACAGACACTCATTATTGTACTGCTCTCCAGCCCTTCAGTGAACAAAATCTCTTCTGTAATAACAACATTTTTCAAATTTGGACTCAACCGTCCAGAGCACATCCTGCCAATTTTCTACACCCTGGTTCCTCTGTTTTAATGCATAGTTGAGTCACTTGGCCTTGTTTTGATGTGGAACATATGGCTTTTTCGCCACAATTCTGCTATGAAGACCATTTCTGGCCAGTCTTCTCTGAACAGTAGATGAGTGAAGCTGAGTCCCACTGGTTGCTGCCAGTTCTGAGCTGATGGCACTGCTGGACATCTTCCGCTTTTGAAGGAAAGTAACCGTAATGTGTCATACATACTGCTGCACTAAGTTTCCTTGGCCGACCACTGCATCTACTGACCTCAACGTTGCACATTTTCTTGTGCTTCTTCATAAGTGCTTGAATGACACATCTTGAACCCTCAATCTGCTTTGACATTTGTGCCTTAGAGACCTTGCTGATGTAGTATAACTTCCTTGTGTATTCTTGCTCAGTCTTACCATGGTGTATGACCAGACACCTGACTGTATTATTACAAAATCCCTGACTTTGCGCAGGTGTACCTAGAAGAATTGATGCTGTTTTAAAGTGAAAAGTTGGTCACACCAAATATTGATTGGATCTAGATTTTTCGTTTGTTCATTCACTTGTATTTTGTTAATTGATTAAATAAATCATTAACATTTCTATTTTTGAAGCGTTCTTACTTTAAAGCATTTTTTCTACACCTTTCTAAAAATTATTTTTATGTGATTGTGTCTTTTATTTGCTCATTAATAATCTGATATATCTTTTGGTATTTTGTGTATAGTTGTTTTTTTGCTGTTGGGGTAAATTGTAGTGTGACACCCCAGGGGTCTGGTTGCCACAGTGATAGAGATATTATGTCTGAGAGCAGGTGGGAGGTCCTTTGGTCAGGGATCCTGTGCATGCCACACCTCCTGCCCAGTCTTGGGAGGGGAAGAACTTCCCCTGTATAAACCCGGGGCTGAGGCAGGGTGAGTCAGACAAGGAGAGTGGAGACAAGAAGCAGCATAGGAAACAGCAGAGTTACAAGGAGTCAGGGGCTGGCAGCTACAGAGCTCGCCCTGACTAAGAAGATTCTTTACCGGACCCGGAGTCCGAGGCTGTGGGGACTAACTCCTACCCAGCAGCAGAATCCGTCGGGCAGAGGATTTCAGGTCCTCTGGCCCAGAAGCCCGAAGGCACGGTCACACGCGTGGGACCAGCACCGCCATCGTGGAGCGGAAGCCATTAGAAGGCCCCGAGTCACCGGCCATACGGGTGAGCACCACACGGTACACTCAGGGACGTGGGCTACTTACATCAGCTTCTAGCAAGGTAGCCAGAAGAGTACAGTCAGTTTGGGAGGCCTACAACTACGCCTGGCCAGGGGAGATCCCATCTGCTCAAAGACTGACCAGGCCCCGTTTGCTAGCAAGTACTCCGGGAGGGTCTGTCGTTGTTACCAGTAAAGACCCTGAACTACACCGTACCGTCTCTGAGTGGTTCCTGCTACCCCCATCATCCACGTCGGCTGCCCTGAGGCCATACCCCTCCCGTTGGGGGTTATACTATCACGCTGCACAATCCTACCACCGTCTCAGCGGTCTGCCCTGCAGCAGCAGCTTCCTGGCTGCACTCAACGGGTGGCGTAGTCATCAACTATTTACTACTAATAGACTGCCGTCTAGTTTGACTCCCTGGGCACGGACCGGGTCACCGCCACGAGATTACAACCCTCCACGGATCCGGCTCCGGGTAAGCTCCCGCGTGCGCACCGCAGCGCGACACAGGCCCAGGGGCGCGTCAACTTTGGCGTAGTCGGCAGGATTTCGTGCCCGCAACCACCGGGTACTGCGTGCCTGAAAAGCAAAGACTGTTCAAACTTACCAGTGGTGAAGGTTTCCCGCCATCCGGCGCCATCTTCTACCTTCTTCCCGCCATCCGCGAAGTTTTCCCGCCATCCGGCGCCATCTTCGACCTTCTTCCCGCCATCCGTGGAGTTTTCCCGCCATTGGACGCCATCTTGAGGACGCCGCGCGGGAAGAAGAGGGGCGTGGACTCCGAAAGCGCGCGAGAACTGAAGCCCCGCCTCACGTCCGGACGTTGCGTAAGGTCCTGGAAGGAGCCCAGCAGACGCCGACGTCACAGGAGCGCGACGGAAGGTCCTCAACCCTGACGATCCACTGCGGAGCCGCGGCCTACGGAAGAGGATCATCGCAAGGTAGGCCACGGTCCACTAGGGGGGAGGAAGATGTCGGATACGGAGGAGAGCTTCACTGCCTCAACCCCCGCCAGCGCTACCGCTGCTGCAGTTATGCCCTTCACCATGCCCTATATACCGGGAGCAGCTTGGCTACCCCAGTACTCAGGGGAGTCACATACCCTGCATGACTTTAGAGAAAAGCTGGATAGCCTCTTCCAGGTGTACCCCCTCACAGAAGAGCAAAAAGTGAGCATCCTGGTGGCCCAACTAACCGGGGCAGCCAAAAGGGAAGTAAAATCCTGGCCACCTGGGAGGAAGACTGTCGCAGGGATACTAACCCGGCTGAAGGACACCTTTGATACCCGCACCTCAGCCGAGATTAAGCTTAGATTCTACGGGTGCAAGCAGCGAGCGCATGAGAGTATAAGGGACTATGCACTAAACCTACAAGAGGCCCTGAGGGCCATAAAGCAGACCGACCCTGATGGGGTGGGAAACGAGGACAGGCTGTTGACTGAACAATTTATAGAGGGTTTATATTGCAATGCCCACCGAACCCAGTTGCGGGCAATGGCCTTACAGGATCCCCATCTGGACTTTGCACAGTTCAAGGACAGAGCCATCCGGGTGCTCCGAGAACCGGCACCAGGTGGCGTTGTGACCCACAGACGCCCCACTACCACTTACTACCAGGAGGCGGCGCCCTTGTCAGCAGGGCCTGTGGGAGCTGATGCGCAGGCTTTGGACAATGACCCGGCTCCAGACCTACACCATCAGGTCCAAGAGCTAGCTAAGAGCGTTGCTGCGCTAACCCGAACTGTGCAGTCTTTACAGGTTTCCACCCCAGGGAAGATCCAGCTGGCATCCGGACCGGAGGACATCCCGTGGCGTCGACCAAGGAGGACCCCACCGGCCAGAGGAAGACCCAGTGACCGATACAGTGAGGACGGACGACCCATCTGCCGCCGCTGCAATCAACCCGGACATATGGCAAGGTATTGTTCTTTAAACGGGCACAACCTGGGGTAGAGGGCCAACCCCCAGGAAAAAGATCACCAGGCCCATCGAACTGGCGCGACAGATATGTGGGAGGACGTCCAGTCTTGCCTGTGGTACTGGATGGCATTCCCATGAGTGCCCTACTGGACACCGGGTCACAGGTCACCACCATCCCGTACGTGCTCTTCAAGCAGTACTGGAATGACTCGGATATTACCCGCTACCCCGACGACGACTTGAGTATCATCGCCAGCAATGGTCAGCCCGTGCCACAGATCGGATTTAAAGAGGTGACCATCAAAATTGGTAGAGTCGAACTGGCCGCACAGGGACTGATCATTGTAGATATCGATAAACATGAGAGTCACCCAAAAATAACTCTAGGAACTAATGTAATTGAAAATTGTCTTGCAGAGGTGATTTTCCTTTTACAGCAGGTTGCCAAGAATGCCAGCTCCGGCGAGCAGCGGGTGCTCCAGAAAGAGATCCGGGCACTGATGCAACGGCAACAAGTGGAACTCTCCGGCGGTGAGATTGGTAGCGTAAGAATGTGTGACCCTTTTCCTATTGCCATGCCCCCAAAAAGTGAAATGATGATTTGGTGCCGGGCAGCTATTGGTCTGAGAGGTAGAGATTACCAGGCAATGGTAGAACCAGTTTACTCAGACAGTAGGCCCACCATTTTGACAGCACGGGGGGTGGTCAATGTACGCCATGGGAGGGTGCCCATTCGCATAATAAATATCGGGGAGAGGGAAGTGTACCTGCCCCGGTATGCCACGCTAGCCAAATTATATACCACTAATCAAAGTTCTATACAATCTGTGGAACCCTTGCCTCCATCTCACCCGGAGGAAGGTAACGGCTCTAAGAAAGACATGGAGGACTGGTGTCAGCAACTACATTTGGGTACTGACTCCACTCCCTCACATCAGAAACAAGGAGTCTATCGGGTGGTTCAAGAGTATGAGAGAGTGTTTAGTAAACACCCGTTAGACTTCGGGCGAGTCAAGGGGGTAGAACATCGCATCCCCACGGGAGATCATCCTCCCATAAAAGAGAGGTATCGACCCGTACCCCCTGCACATTACCAACACGCCAAGGGGATGCTTAGAGATATGAAGGAGGCTGGGGTAATCCGGGATAGTTGTAGCCCCTGGGCAGCCCCATTAGTTTTAGTCAAAAAGAAAGACAACACCATGAGGATGTGTGTAGATTACCGGAAAATCAACCGTATCACACACAAGGATGCGTACCCCTTACCAAGGATAGAGGAGTCATTGGCTGCTTTAAGATCTGCTAACTTCTTCTCTACCTTGGATCTCACTAGCGGGTACTGGCAGGTTCCTGTAGCAGAGGCGGACCGGGAGAAGACCGCATTCACCACCCCGATGGGACTTAGCGAGTTCACCTGCATGCCGTTCGGACTCTGCAACGCACCAGGAACCTTCCAACGCCTAATGGAGTGTTGTCTGGGCCACAGAAACTTCGAGACGGTCCTGTTGTACCTGGACGATGTCATCGTATATTCCAAGACGTATGAGGACCACCTGAAACACCTGGCGGAAGTGTTCGAGGCTCTGGCGAGTTACGGCCTAAAGGTGAAACCCTCCAAGTGTCACCTCCTGAAACCAAAGGTGCAGTACCTGGGACACGTGGTGAGCGCTGACGGAGTGGCTCCCGACCCCGATAAGATCACCGCAATTAAGGGATGGCCAAGCCCCTCCAGCGTAAAAGAAGTGCGGCAGTTCCTCGGGTTGGTAGGCTACTACCGAAGGTTTATTCCCGGTTTCACCAAAAAGGCAGCACCTATGCAGGACCTCCTGATAGGCCAGTCCCGGAAGGCCAAGAACCAGAAGCCGCCCTTCAAATGGGAAGAGCTGGAAGAAGAGTCCTTCCGCCAGCTGAAGATGGCCCTCACGGGGGACGAAATCCTGGCGTACCCGGATTATAGCCAGCCCTTTATCCTCTACACCGACGCCAGTAACATCGGGCTAGGAGCCGTACTGTCCCAGATCCAGCAGGGGAAGGAACGAGTAATCGCCTACGCCAGCCGAAAACTGCGACCCACCGAAAGGAACCCCGAGAATTACAGCTCATTTAAGTTAGAGTTCCTGGCCGTAGTATGGGCAATCACTGAGCGCTTTAAGCATTACCTCGCTTCTTCCCGGTTCACCGTGTACACGGATAACAACCCGCTGACACACCTGGACACGGCAAGACTCGGTGCCCTGGAGCAGAGGTGGATGGCCCGTCTGTCCAACTACGAGTTCACAATTAAATACCGGGCAGGACGCTCCAATACCAACGCGGACGCCCTGTCCAGGATGCCCAACCTGCCGGACGGAGGAGAAGATCCGGAGGGACTGGAAGAAGTTGAACTCCCTGCGTTCCACCGTCATGGGACTATTCAGTATTCCCACCGGGTAAGGAGTAAGCAGGCTGCTACGTTGAACCCCTTACCCCACTACAACTGGGCGGAAACGCAAGACAGCGACCCTGCCGTCCGACTGGTGAAGGAGATGCTGACTCGGCCGGAGGCTCGCCTTGAACCAGACGCTCCGGAGGAAGCCAAACAACTATGGGCAGAGAAGAGTCGACTGTTCCTTTACAAAGGGAAGTTGTGCCGCAGAATGGTTAACTCCCGGACGCATGAATTACTCTGGCAAGTAGTGGTGCCACGAAGAGACGCAGCCATGGTGATGGAGGCATACCACGACGGAGCTGGACACTTTGGGTGGAAAAAGCTGGAGTTCCTGCTGCGCGAGCGGTTCCACTGGGTAGGCATGAGGGGAACCATCGAGAAGTGGTGCAGAGATTGTGGCCCGTGCAACCTGAGAAGGAAGGACCGAGCCAGCCAGAAGACTCCCCTGCAGTCCATCGTCACCCGGCAACCGTTGGAACTGGTAGCCTTGGATCATGTAAAACTGACCCCAAGCAGAAGTGGCTACGTCTACGCGTTAACCATCGTGGATCATTACTCCCGGTTCTTGGTTGTCGTCCCCGTCAAGGACTTAACGGCTCAAACAGCAGCTAGAGCCTCCCAGCAGCACTTCTGCCGTCCACACGGGTACCCGGACCAAGTGCTGACGGACCAGGGACCTGCCTTTGAAGCGGAGGTCTTTCAGGAATTCTGCAATCTGTATGGCTGCCGGAAGATAAGGACGACACCCTACCATCCGCAGACTAATGGACTTTGTGAAAAAATGAACCAGGTGGTAATGGATCTTCTAAAAACGTTGCCCCTGGAAGAACGCAGTCTGTGGCCTGAAAAGTTGCCCGATCTGGTGGACCTATACAACCACATCCCGGTAGGTTCCACCAACTGTACCCCGGCTTACCTAATGAGGGCAAGACCTGGTAAGTTACCTGTTGACCTGGAAATGGGAGTCCTGACCCCCGAGGACACTTCACCAGAAACAGACTGGGACACAGAGAGGCAGCAGCAGTACCGGAGAGTACAGGAGAGCGTGGAGCGAAGTCTCTGTCAGGCTAGGGAAAGACAAGAGAAAACTTACAACCAGTATGCTCCCGCTGTTCCCCTGGTACCCGGAGAGCAGGTCTTGAAGAGGAAGAGACGGCTCCACAAGTTGGACGACCAGTGGGAGAAGGACCCGTACACCGTACTGCCCTCAAGCCACGAGAACCCGAAGGTCTGTACCATCAGTAAAGACGGAGGGGAAACCACAGCCATTGTATCCCGGGACCACCTGAAGAAGTGTCCCGAACAACTGAGGAACCCTGAAGAGGAACAAGAAGACCATCGACCCGTGGAATAAAGGGAAGATATGGTTAGTACCGTGCTCGGGGACTTTCCTCAGTCTTGGACTCAAGTCAATGGTGCAGTTGTGGTACCCGTACTCACCTTCCTCCAACCATCATCCCAAGAACCTACGGAGCAACGGGTAGAGCTGGAAGAACAGCCGGTCCAGGAGGCAGAAGACTCCACACAAGCAGAACAGGAGAATCAACCCTCTGCTTATAGTG
This sequence comes from Phyllobates terribilis, assembly GCF_046119375.1. Taxonomy (NCBI): domain Eukaryota; kingdom Metazoa; phylum Chordata; class Amphibia; order Anura; family Dendrobatidae; genus Phyllobates; species Phyllobates terribilis. Next base: position 2,015,533 of record NW_027362938.1, on the reverse strand, counting down.
AGCCTGCCGTACCCCTAGTGAGACAAAGAGCCGGTAGACAGCTGCCCAGTTTACCCTTGACAGCTCCTACACCCTGTAGTTCAGGGCCAGACAGTCAGCTCCGTAGGTCCACTCGGGCCACTAGAGGCCAGTTACCCGCACGCTGGAGAATTTAAAGTGTATAAATTGTTTTATTTATGTTTTTCTGTGTCTTGTTGCTTGTGTATAATTTTGTGTTTCTAGTTATTTTTAGGAAACCTTGGTGGATTTACCGGGAATCCTTGTATATAGTTGGAGCGTAACCCAGGATGGACTAGAGACTGTTAAGGACTCGGGGTAGGACAGACCCCTACCTGGTTACGTCTCCCTGTGTTGGTGAAATGGACACCTTTGCTTTTCTTCAAAGACTGCATCCGGTTGCGGACACGCCGTAACCATCTTATGTGTTTTTCTTATAGTATTGTTATTGTTATACTTTGTTATGTTTTTCTAAATGTGTTTAGTCCCGGAGTACTAAATTTCACTAGGGGGGAATGTGACACCCCAGGGGTCTGGTTGCCACAGTGATAGAGATATTATGTCTGAGAGCAGGTGGGAGGTCCTTTGGTCAGGGATCCTGTGCATGCCACACCTCCTGCCCAGTCTTGGGAGGGGAAGAACTTCCCCTGTATAAACCCGGGGCTGAGGCAGGGTGAGTCAGACAAGGAGAGTGGAGACAAGAAGCAGCATAGGAAACAGCAGAGTTACAAGGAGTCAGGGGCTGGCAGCTACAGAGCTCGCCCTGACTAAGAAGATTCTTTACCGGACCCGGAGTCCGAGGCTGTGGGGACTAACTCCTACCCAGCAGCAGAATCCGTCGGGCAGAGGATTTCAGGTCCTCTGGCCCAGAAGCCCGAAGGCACGGTCACACGCGTGGGACCAGCACCGCCATCGTGGAGCGGAAGCCATTAGAAGGCCCCGAGTCACCGGCCATACGGGTGAGCACCACACGGTACACTCAGGGACGTGGGCTACTTACATCAGCTTCTAGCAAGGTAGCCAGAAGAGTACAGTCAGTTTGGGAGGCCTACAACTACGCCTGGCCAGGGGAGATCCCATCTGCTCAAAGACTGACCAGGCCCCGTTTGCTAGCAAGTACTCCGGGAGGGTCTGTCGTTGTTACCAGTAAAGACCCTGAACTACACCGTACCGTCTCTGAGTGGTTCCTGCTACCCCCATCATCCACGTCGGCTGCCCTGAGGCCATACCCCTCCCGTTGGGGGTTATACTATCACGCTGCACAATCCTACCACCGGCCTCAGCGGTCTGCCCTGCAGCAGCAGCTTCCTGGCTGCACTCAACGGGTGGCGTAGTCATCAACTATTTACTACTAATAGACTGCCGTCTAGTTTGACTCCCTGGGCACGGACCGGGTCACCGCCACGAGATTACAACCCTCCACGGATCCGGCTCCGGGTAAGCTCCCGCGTGCGCACCGCAGCGCGACACAGGCCCAGGGGCGCGTCAGTAGGATATTGATTTCAGAGTGGTTTCCTGATCCTTTGATTGTAGGAATGAGTGGTATATATGTGCTAATAAATTAGGACAAAATGCAGGAAATTTAGGAAAAAGCTGAACATCTCAGCAGTAATAACATGCTGATTGTGATGTCATGAAGATGACTTGAATTTCCACCAATCAGAGATCAGCATGTTTCAGGTCACCAAGATAGAACAGTCCATGAAACATGAGTCACGGCCACTGTGAGGTCATAATGCTGATTAGAATTTCCACCAGTCAGAAAACAGAACCGCCCAGAAGAACCACCCAGGAGGTATGAGTCATCGCCACTGTGAGGTCATAATGCTGACCAATCACAGAGCAGCCACACCCAGATTTCCCACCAATCAGAGAGCAGCCACACCCAGATTTTCCACCAATCAGAGACCAGCAGTGGGTATAAATAGCCACTGCCATCTGCCCGGCTTAGCCTTGCACTGGTTGGGTCTCTCTTTTTTTCTCTCTCTTGGTATCTCCCGGTATCTCTCCCTCCCCTCTCTCTTCTCTCTCTCTATCTCTTTGACCCAACGGCCCTCTTAAGGGCTACCCCAAATATGTAAAAGATAGAACCAATATTTGTGTTGTTTGTCCGTTTTATGTGCCTGTGATTAACCCCTTCCCACTCTTTTCCATATATATATATTATATACGTAGTATGTGCAGGTGGGCCTTAAAGGGAATTTCCAGGACAAACATATTGATGGCCTATCCCCTGGTTAGCTGATTAATATCAGATTTGTGGGGGTCCGGCATGTGGCACCTCAACTACTTAGTTGTTTGAAACTCTGGCAGAGGTCAGATGTAAACATTGTTGAGAAGCTGAACATCACAGCTCTGGTCACTGTGTAGTAGCTGCTACCTGGTGCTGCAGATCAGCTCCTATTACATGAATATTAGCTGACTTGCAGGACCCACAGTACAGTGAATGGAGCAGTGATGTTCAGATCTTCAAGCTATTTACATCTGAGCGTTGCAAACAACTGATGGGTAGAGCTAGTGCTGCGTGTCGGAGCCCACCGATCTGATATTGAAAACCGATCCCCAGGATGGCAGCTCAGTAGATACCATACCAAGATGGGGGACATCAGTGGCGTACCGCCAATGGCGGCAGGCCATGTGACTGCTATGGGGCCCCTGGGCGCCCCATAGCAGTCCAGGGGCGGACATACCGCTGCCGGTGCAGCTGCGCCGGGGGGGCCGCCAGTGCAGCTGCTCCCTGCCAGCGGCGGGCAGGGAGCGATCCCTGCAGCTCTGCTGCTGACAGGAGGAGAATGGCAGCGGCGCTGAAGGGATTCCTCCTCTGCTTCCTCCCTGACCTAGGAGCGCGCAGCTTGATGATGTCATCATGCTGCGTGCGCCTGGGTTAGGTAGGAAGCTGCCGGCAACCAGGAGAATGCTGCAGGGGAGCGAGCTGAGGTAAGTTGTTGTTTTTTGGGGTTTTTTTTACCGCTGGGGAGGGGAGGTGGGGAGAGCAATGATGGGATGGTGGGGCTGAGGAGAGAAATAATGGGTCTGGGGAGAGAAATTATGGGATGGTGGGGCTGGGGAGGGCAATAATGGGTCTGGGGAGAGAAATTATGGGATGGTGGGGCTGGGCAGAGCAATAATGGGGCTTATGGGGTTGGGGAGAGGAATGATGGGGCTGGGGAGAGGAATGATGGGGCTGCGAAGAGCAATAATGGGGCTCATGGGGCTGGGGAGAGCAATGATGGGGTTAAGGAGAGCAAGGATGGGGCTGGGGAGAGCAATGATGGGGCTTATGGGGCTTGGGAGAGCAATGATGGGGCTGGGGAGAGCAATGATAGGGATGGTGGGGTTGGGGAGAGAAATGATGGGGCTGGAGAGAGCAATGATGGGATTGGTGGGGCTGGGGAGAGCAAATATGGTGATGGGGGCTGGGGAGAGCAATGGTGGGGATGGGGGGGCTGGGGAGAGCAATGATGGGGATGGTGGAGATGGGGAGAGCAGTGAACAATGATGGGGATAGTGGGGCTGGGGAGAGCAATGATGGGGATAGTGGGGCTGGGGCGAGCAATGATAGGGATGTGGGGAAGGAGAGAGCAATGACGGGTTGCTGGGAGAGAGCAATGATGGGAGTGCTGGGAGAGAGCAATGATGGGGGTGCTGTGACAGCAATGATGGTGCTGTGAGAGAGCAATGACGGGGTTTGCTGTGAGAGAGCAATGACGGGGTGCTCAGTAAGAGCAATGACGGGGTGCTGGGACAGAGCAATGACGGGGGTGCTAGGAGAGAGCAATGACGGGGGTGCTGGGACAGAGCAATGATGGGGGTGCTGGGAGAGAGTAATGATGGAGGTGCTGGGAGAGATCAATGACGGGGGTGCTGGGAGAGAGCAATGACGGGGGTGCTGGGAGAGAGCAATGACGGGGTGCTGGGAGAGAGCAATGATGGGGGTGCTGGGAGAGAGCAATGATCGGGGTGCTGGGACACAGCAATGATCGGGGTGCTGGGACAGAGCAATGATGGAGGTGCTGGGACAGAGCAATGATGAGGGTGCTGGGAGAGAGCAATGATGAGGGTGCTGGGAAAGAGCAATGATGAGGGTGCTGGGAGAGAGCAATGATGAGGGTGCTGGGAGAGAGCAATGACGGGAGTGCTGGGAGAGAGCAATGACGGGGGTGCTGGGAGAGAGCAATGATCGGGGTGCTGGGAGAGAGCAATGATCGGGGTGCTGGGAGAGAGCAATGATGAGGGTGCTGGGAGAGAGCAATGATGAGGGTGCTGGGAGAGAGCAATAATCGGGGTGCTGGGAGAGAGCAATGATCGGGGTGCTGGTAGCGAGCAATGATGAGGGTGCTGGGAGAGAGCAATGATGAGGGTGCTGGGAGAGAGCAATGATGAGGGTGCTGGGAGAGAGCAATGATGAGGGTGCTGGGAGAGAGCAATGATGAGGGTGCTGGGAGAGAGCAATGATGAGGGTGCTGGGAGAGAGCAATGATGGGGGGCTGGGACAGACCAATGATAGAGATGCTGGGACAGAGCAATGATGGAGGTGGTGGGAGAGAGCAATTATGGGGGTTTCACTTTGCTTGTACTGTGAAGCCTTGTATGTTTTCCGTGTGCACATAGCCTTACAGTTAATTGGGGAGAGTCACAGAGACTGAATAATTTATATTATTGGCTGGTGGAGATTATAGTTAATGCGGGGCACAGTGCTGCTTATCACTTTATATTTTGATTACTAAGTGGATAATAGTATATTAATGGGGGGGTACATATCTGTAGTCAGTAGCGCAGTGTGGGGGAGATGCATGTACAATATATGTGACCTTGTTATTTTCTAGGCTGGAGATCATCGTGACAAGACGAGTCGTGGCTGGGAGATGTCGACATGAAGGTCTGACCAGATGGAGAAGAAGCAGAAACCGACTCTGATCAGATGAGACGTCTGCGGTAAGTGCCTGGATGTAAATATTATTCTGTATCTGCACTGTGTGACTTGGAGTGATAATGTTATCTGTAAAATCCCTTAGGCTGTACTCTCACATTTGTGTGAAATGTCCGTGTGCTGCCAGATTTTTTTATCGGATGGTCCACGGACTCGTAGAGTTTTATAGATCCATTCACACATCCATGAAAATCACGGATCTGAGAATGAGATCTAAGAGGGTCAGAGAATGTCCTGTTCTGATCTGATTTTGAGGATTAGAATAGGACATGCTCAATGCGTCAGTAAAACAGGGCAGCACACCGACACTGCACACAGATGCAGGAATGTAGCCTTATTATGTATGGCACAGTCACTTAGTATATAGTGTACTCACTTATTATGTATAGCGCCATCCTTAGTTATATAGTTTCCTCTTTTATTATGTATAACACTCTCCCTTATTATGTACCATTCTTTCTAGCTCTAGGAGGTCACAGTTGGGAGATCATACTATGTTGGGGTCAGCATACTTTGCCCTGGGAGTTGAGGTGGGGTACAGTAGGGTCATTATACTGCGCAAGTGGAGGAATTCACCATGGGGGTATTATACTGTGTTTGGGGGCACTTTTGTTGGCATCACACTTTATGGGGCAATGAAAGAGGAATCTAGGACTTCAGCAGGAGGAAAATTACTATGTAAAGGATGAAAAGTTGTGAGATCTGATCTTCTGTGACCCCGACAATTATTTACATTTTTTTGTGGGGGGTAGGGGGCCCATTTAGAGCTTCTGCTATGGGGCCCCATGATTCCTATGTACGCCCCTGGGGGACATTATACCAGAATGGGGACATTATATCAGAACTAGGTCATTATGCCAGAATGTGAGACACTGTAACAGAATGGAGTGCATTGCACCAGGATGGGGGACATTAAACCAGGGCGAGGGAGATTAAACCAGTATGATGGTCATTAAACCAGGATGGGGGGCATTATACCAGGATGGGGACGTTATACCAGAATGCGGACACTATACTAGTATGGGGAAATTTCAGCAAGATGAAGGACACTATATCAGATTGGGGACAATACATCAGAATGGGGACAATATACCAGGAAGGGGGACATTAAATCAGAATGGGGACATTATATCAGAATGGGGAAATTATACCAGAATTGGGGACATTATACCAGAATAAGGGACACTATACCAGAATGGGGTACACCATACCCGGATGGGTGACACTATATCAGAATGGAGACATTATATCACAATGATGATGTTATACCAGGATGGGGGACATTATATCACAATGATAATATTATACCAGTATGGTGGATATTATAGCAGCATGGGGGACATTATGCCAGAACTGGAGATACTATACCAGGATGTGGGGCATTATACCAGGTTTGGGGACATTATAGCAGAATTGGGAGCATTACACCAGCATGGGGGATATTATACCAGCTTAGAGACATTATACCAAAATGGGGACATTATATCACAATGGGGACACTATACCAGGATGGGGACATTAAACCAGAATGAAGGAAATGATGCCAGAATGGGGACATTACCAGACAGGGGCACAGGTGGGGGAAAATGTTATAGCATAAGGCCCAGCATGTGGGAGATTATTACAAGAAGGAGCCAGGATGGGGGACATTACTACATAGGGAGAGAACACATATACTGTATCTTTATAGGATCCAGAACGCTACAAGGGCCCATACATCTGACCAACATGCAGGTGGGGGCCTATCAGACTCTAGTTACTCCACTGGGTGGGACCATATCATTTCCAGGACTCCTTGTTCTTTACATTGAAGATAATTCTTAATGACATTGGCTGTACGTTTGGGGTTGTTGTTCTGCTGAAGAAAACATTTGGATCCAATCAGACACCTCCCTGATGATATTGCATGATGGATAAGTATCTGCCTCTATATCTCAGCATTGAGGGAACCAAAAATTCTAACCCAATTCCCACTTCCATTTGCTGAAATGCAGCCCCAAACTTACAGGACCCTCCACCGTGCTTATGGATCACTATTGCCCACAGACACTCATTATTGTACTGCTCTCCAGCCCTTTAGTGAACAAAATCTCTTCTGTAATAACAACATTTTTCATATTTTGACTCAACCGTCCAGAGCACATCCTGCCAATTTTCTACACCCTGGTTCCTCTGTTTTAATGCATAGTTGAGTCACTTGGCCTTGTTTTGATGTGGAAGATATGGCTTTTTCACCTCAATTCTGCTATGAAGAGAACTTCTGGCCAGTCTTCTCTGAACAGTAGATGAGTGAAGCTGAGTCCCACTGGTTGCTGCCAGTTCTGAGCTGATGGCACTGCTGGACATCTTCCGCTTTTGAAGGAAAGTAACCATAATGTGTCATACATCTGCTGCACTAAGTTTCCTTGGCCGACCACTGCATCTACTGACCTCAACGTTGCACAATTTCTTGTGCTTCTTCATAAGTGCTTGAATGACACATCTTGAACCCTCAATCTGCTTTGAAATTTGTGCCTTAGAGACCTTGCTGATGTAGTATAACTTCCTTGTGTATTCTTGCTCAGTCTTGCCATGGTGTATGACCAGACACCTGACTGTATTATTACAAAATCCCTGACTTTGCGCAGGTGTACCTGGAATAATTGATGCTGTTTTAAAGTGAAAAGTTGGTCACACCAAATATTGATTGGATCTAGATTTTTCGTTTGTTCATTCACTTTGTATTTTGTTAATTGATTAAATGAATCATTAACATTTCTATTTTTGAAGCGTTCTTACTTTACAGCATTTTTTCTACACTTTTCTAAAAATTATTTTTATGTGATAGTGTCTTTTATTTGCTCATTAATAATCTGATATATCTTTTGGGATTTTGTGTATAGTTGTTTTTTTGCTGTTGGGGTAAATTGTAGGATATTGATTTCAGAGTGGTTTCCTGAACCTTTGATTGTAGGAATGAGTGGTATATATGTGCTAATAAATTAGGACAAAACATAGGAAATTTAGGAAAAAACTGAACATCTCAGCAGTAATAACATGCTGATTGTGATGTCATGAAGATGACTTGAATTTCCACCAATCAGAGATCAGCATGTTTCAGGTCACCCAGATAGAACAGTCCATGAAACATGAGTCACGGCCACTGTGAGGTCATAATGCTGATTAGAATTTCCACCAGTCAGAAAACAGAACCGCCCAGAAGAACCACCCAGGAGGTATGAGTATTCGCCACTGTGAGGTCATAATGCTGACCAATCACAGAGCAGCCACACCCAGATTTTCCACCAATCAGAGAGCAGCCACACCCAGATTTTCCACCAATCAGAGATCAGCAGTGGGTATAAATAGCCGCTACCACCTGCCCGGCTTAGCCTTGCACTGGTTGGGTCTCTCTTTTTTTCTCTCTCTTGGTATCTCCCGGTATCTCTCCCTCCCCTCTCTCTTCTCTCTCTCTCTCTTTGACCCAACGGCCCTCTTAAGGGCTACCCCAAATGTGTAAAGATAGAACCAATATTTGTGTTGTTTGTCCGTTTTATGAGCCTGTGATTAACCCCTTCCCACTCTTTGCCATATATATATATATAATATACATAGTATGTGCAGGTGGGCCTTAAACGGAATTTCCAGGACAAACATATTGATGGCCTATTCCCTGGTTAGCTCATTAATATCAGATTTGTGGGGTCCGGCACATGGCACCTCAACTATTCAGTTGTTTGAAACTCTGGCAGAGGTCAGATGTAAACAATGTTGTGGAGCTGAACATCACAGCTCTGGTCACTGTGTAGTGGCTGCTACCTGGTGCTGCAGATCAGCTCCTATTACATGAATATTAGCTGACTTGCAGGACCCACAGTACAGTGAATGGAGCAGTGATGTTCAGATCTTCAAACTATTTACATCTGAGCGTTGCAAACAAGTGATGGGTAGAGCCAGTGCCGCGTGTCGGAGCCCACCGATCTGATATTGATAACCCATCCCCAGGATGGCAGCTCAGTAGATACCATACCAGGATGGGGGACATTATCCCAGAATGGGTACATTATACCAGAATGGGGACATTGTATCAGAATTAGGTCATTATGCCAGAATGTGAGACACTGTAACAGAATGGAGTGCATTGTACCAGGATGGGGGACATTAAACCAGGGCGAGGGACATTAAACCAGTATGATGGTCATTAAACCAGGATGGGGGGCGTTATACCAGGATGGGGACATTATACCAGAATGGGGACACTATAAAAGTATGGGGACATTTTACCAAGATGAAGGACACTATATCAGAATGGGGACATTATATCACAATGATGATGTTATACCAGTATGGGGGATATTATAGCAGCATGAAGGACAAGATGAAGGACACTATATCAGAATGGGGACAATATATCGGAAGGGGGACAACATACCAGGAAGGGGGACATTAAATCAGAATGGGGACATTATTTCAGAATGGGGAAATTATACCAGAATTGGGGACATTATACCAGAATAAGGGACACTATACCAGAATGGGGTACACCATACCCGGATGGGTGACACTATATCAGAATGGGGACATTATAGCACAATGATGATGTTATACCAGGATGGGAGACATTATATCACAACGATGATATTATACCAGTATGGGGTATATTATAGCAACATGGGGGACATAATTCCAGAACTGGAGATACTATACCAGGATGTGGGGCATTATACCAGCTTTGGGGACATTATAGCAGAATTGGGAGCATTACACCAGCATGGGGGATATTATATCAGGTTATTGACATTATACCAAAATGGGGACATTATATCAGAATGGGGACACTATACCAGGATGGGGACATTAAACCAGAATGAAGGAAATGATGCCAGAATGGGGACATTACCAGACAGGGGCACAGGTGGGGGAAAATGTTATAGCATAAGGCCCAGCATGTGGGAGATTATTACAAGAAGGAGCCAGGATGGGGGACGTTACTACATAGGGAGAGAACACATATATCTTTATAGGATCCACAACGCTACAAGGGCCCATACATCTGACCAACATGCAGGTGGGGGCCTATCAGACTCTAGTTACTCCACTGGGTGGGACCAGATCATTTCCAGGACTCCTTGTTCTTTTCATTGAAGATAATTCTTAATGACATTGGCTGTACGTTTGGGGTTGTTGTTCTGCTGAAGAAAACATTTGGATCCAATCAGAGACCTCCCTGATGATATTGCATGATGGATAAGTATCTGCCTCTATATCTCAGCACTGAGGGAACCAATAATTCTGACCCAATTTCCACCTCCATTTGCTGAAATGCAGCCCCAAACTTACATGACCCTCCACTGTGCTTATGCATCACTATTGCCCACAGACACTCATTATTGTACTGCTCTCCAGCCCTTCAGTGAACAAAATCTCTTCTGTAATAACAACATTTTTCATATTTTAACTCAACCGTCCAGAGCACATCCTGCCAATTTTCTACACCCTGGTTCCTCTGTTTTAATGCATAGTTGAGTCACTTGGCCTTGTTTTGATGTGGAAGATATGGCTTTTTTTGCCACAATTCTGCTATGAAGACCACTTCTGGCTAGTCTTCTCTGAACAGTAGATGAGTGAAGCTGAGTCCCACTGGTTGCTGCCAGTTCTGAGCTGATGGCACTGCTGGACATCTTCTGCTTTTGAAGGAAAGTAACCATAATGTGTCATACATCTGCTGCACTAAGTTTCCTTGGCCGACCACTGCATCTACTGACCTCAACGTTGCACATTTTCTTGTGCTTCTTCATAAGTGCTTGAATGACACATCTTGAACCCTCAATCTGCTTTGAAATTTGTGCCTTAGAGACCTTGCTGATGTAGTATAACTTCCTTGTGTATTCTTGCTCAGTCTTGCCATGGTGTATGACCAGACACCTGACTGTATTATTACAAAATCCCTGACTTTGCGCAGGTGTACCTAGAAGAATTGATGCTGTTTTAAAGTGAAAAGTTGGTCACACCAAATATTGATTGGATCTAGATTTTTCGTTTGTTCATTCACTTGTATTTTGTTAATTGATTAAATAAATCATTAACATTTCTATTTGTGAGGCGTTCTTACTTTACAGCATTTTTTCTACACCTTTCTAAAAATTATTTTTATGTGATTGTGTCTTTTATTTGCTCATTAATAATCTGATATATCTTTTGGTATTTTGTGTATAGTTGTTTTTTTGCTGTTGGGGTAAATTGTAGGATATTGATTTCAGAGTGGTTTCCTGATCCTTTGATTGTAGGAATGAGTGGTATATATGTGCTAATAAATTAGGACAAAACTTAGGAAATTTAGGAAAAAACTGAACATCTCAGCAGCATAACATGCTGATTGTGATGTCATGAAGATGACTTGAATTTCCACCAATCAGAGATCAGCACGTTTCAGGTCACCCAGATAGAACAGTCCATGAAACATGAGTCACGGCCACTGTGAGGTCATAATGCTGATTAGAATTTCCACCAGTCAGAAAACAGAACCGCCCAGAAGAACCACCCAGGAGGTATGAGTCATCGCCACTGTGAGGTCATAATGCTGACCAATCACAGAGCAGCCACACCCAGATTTTCCACCAATCAGAGAGCAGCCACACCCAGATTTTCCACCAATCAGAGATCAGCAGTGGGTATAAATAGCCGCTGCCGCCTGCCCGGCTTAGCCTTGCACTGGTTGGGTCTCTCTTTTTTTCTCTCTCTTGGTATCTCCCGGTATCTCTCCCTCCCCTCTCTCTTCTCTCTCTGTGACCCAATGGCCCTCTTAAGGGCCACCCCAAATGTGTAAAAGATAGAACCAATGTTTGTGTTGTTTGTTCGTTTTATGAGCCTGTGATTAACCCATTCCCACTCTTTGCCATACATATATATTATATACATAGTATGTGCAGGTGGGCCTTAAAGGGAATTTCCAGGACAAACATATTGATGGCCTATCCCCTGGTTAGCTCATTAATATCTATAATATAACGGGAGATGCGGGTCTCTGTCCGAAGCCTCGATAGACTGCGCATGCGTGACGCGCAGTCTGGCTCCAGACAGAAGACCGCATCCAGCCTTTACAGGTAAGACAGTGGCGTACCGCTAATGGCAGCAGACCACGCCACTGCTATGGGGTCCGTGGCCGGAGGGGGCCCGTGAGGACCCCAAGCAGCGTGGGAACGAGGAGGATAGGTGAGTAGGAGGTTACGGCGGCAGAGGAGCGGGTTGCGGCAGTGGAAGAGCGGAGCACACGCTGTATCCGCAGCTGCAGCTACCACGTGTCCCCGCTGCTAAAGGGACATGAATATTCCCTCTGAGGCCACTCCCATGGGCGTGGAGAAGACGGAATATTCATTCTCTTTAGTAGCGGGCACGGAGTAGTGCTGAGCCCCGGCTCCTGCTGTCAGTGCCCGCCGCTAAAGAGAAAGCATATTCACGCTTCTCCACGCCCATAGTCCCGGCGTGGAGAGGAGTGAATGTGTCGGCAGCAGCTCACCTCGGCTTCTGAGAGCGCACGCAGCTCAGATGCCGACATGAGCTGCTGCAGACAGGACTCAGCGCTGGAGCAGAGGTGAGGAAGGAAGGGGAGTATAAGTGTTTATTGTTTTAAGTGTGCAGTGATTGGGGGGATGAGGAAGCCACACATACCAGGAATGGGGGATTGAGGATGCCCCACATACCAGGATTGGGGGATTGAGGAGGACACACAAACCAGGAATTAGGGGATTGAGGAGGCCACACATACCAGGATACTTGGATTGAGGAGGCCACACATACCAGGAATGGGGGATTGAGGAGGCCACACATACCAGGAATGGGGGATTGAGGAGGCCACCCATACCAGGATACTTGGATTGAGGAGGCCACACATACCAGGAATGGGGGATTGAGGAGGCCACACATACCAGGAATTGGGGATTGAGAAGGCCACACATACCAGGATTTGGGGATTGAGGAGGCCACACATACCAGGAATGGGGGATTGAGGAGGCCACACATACCAGGAATGGGGGATTGATGTGGCCACACATACCAGGATTTGGGGGTTGAGGAGGCCACACATACCAGGATTTGGGGATTGAGGAGGCCACACATACCAGGATTTGGGGATTGAAAAGGCCACACATACCAGGATTGGGGGGTTGAGGAGGCCACACATACCAGGATTGGGGGGTGAGGGGTGCCACGCATACCAGGATTTGGGGGGTGAGGGGTGCCACGCATACCGGGATTGGGGGTGAGGGGTGCCACGCATACCAGGATTGGGAGTGAGGGATAGGGTGCCATGCATACCAGGATGAGGGATACCATACACACCAGGATAGGGATGAGGGGTGCCACGTATACCAGGATTGGTGTTGAGGGGACCACGCATACCGGGATTGGGGATGAGGGGAGCCACGCATACCGGGATTGGGGATGAGGGGAGCCATGCATACCGGGATTGGGGGTGAGGGGTGCCACGCATACCGGGATTGGGAGTGAGGGATAGGGTGCCATGCATACCAGGATGAGGGATACCATACACACCAGGATAGGGATGAGGGGTGCCACGTATACCAGGATTGGTGTTGAGGGGAGCCATGCATACCGGGATTGGGGATGAGGGGAGCCACGCATACCGGGATTGGGGATGAGGGGAGCCACGCATATCGGGATTGGGGATGAGGGGAGCCACGCATACCGGAAATGGAGATGAGGGGAGTCACGCATACCGGAAATGGGGATGAGGGGAGCCACGCATACCGGAAATGGGGATGAGGGGAGCCACGCATACCGGAACTGGGGATGAGGGGAGCCACGCATACCGGAAATGGAGATGAGGGGAGCCACGCATACCGGAAATGGGATGAGGGGAGCCACGCATGACTGGAAATGGGGATGAGGGGAGCCATGCATACTGGAAATGGGGATGAGGGGAGCCACGCATACCGGAAATGGGGATGAGGGGAGCCACGCATACCGGAATTGGGGATGTGAGGAGCCACGCATACCGGAAATGGGGATGAGGGGAGCCACGCATACCGGGAATGGGGATGAGGGGAGCCACGCATACCGGGATTGGGGATGAGGGGAGCCACGCATACCGGGATTGAGGATGTAAACATTGTTGAGGAGCTGAACATCACAGCTCTGGTCACTGTGTAGTGGCCGCTCCCTGGTGCTGCAGATCAGCTCCTATTACATGAATATTAGCTGACTTGCAGGACCCACAGTACAGTGAATGGAGCAGTGATGTTCAGATCTTCAAACTATTTACATCTGAGCGTTGCAAACAACTGATGGGTAGAGCCAGTGCCGCGTGTCGGAGCCCACCGATCTGATATTGATAACCCATCCCCAGGATAAGTCATCATTATTATACTACTGGAAACTCCATTAATGGATTGTCTGGGATTAATAACTCGAGCCCCTTCTTTAAGAAAAAACAGTCCCTAACTGGTCACAGGATGAATGTGGGATTTAGGTCACCCATTTACTGCAATGTAGCTGGCAATGCCACCCAGCGGATCTAAGCAAGTCCCGGGGCCTCAACAATATACAGCCAGTGCCCGAGTATAGGATGGAAGATTAAAAAAAATCTTCAAAAATGTATTTAGTGTGAGGCATACATCAAAAATACATGCAATGCTTTTCCTGACAACTCTGAGTTTTATAATGTGGAAAAAAACATTTAAAAAAACACTGTGTGAACATAACCCTAACTGCATTGTGACTGTGTATATACATATATAAGCTGCCCCTCCCCCACCATGTGAGCATTCTCAGCGTGTACTGACCAATTCTGTCCACCAGGTGGCAACAGCAGGAAATTACAGCGATGAGACAAGCACTGCATGACATGATATATGTATACTGTATATGTGTGTATATGTATGTATATATATGTATACTGTATATGTATGTATATATATATATGTATACTGTATATGTGTGTATATGTGTATACTGTATATGTGTGTGTATATATGTATACTGTATATGTGTGTGTATGTGTATACTGTATATGTGTGTATATATGTATACTGTATATGTGTGTATATGTGTATACTGTATATGTGTGTATATGTGTATACTGTATATGTGTGTATATACAGTACAGACCAAAAGTTTGGACACACCTTCTCATTTAAAGATTTTTCTGTATTTTCATGACTTTGAAAATTGTACATTCACACTGAAGGCATCAAAACTATGAATTAACACATGTGGAATTATATACTTAACAAAAAAGTGTGAAACAACTGAAAATATGTCTTATATTCTAGGTTCTTCAAAGTAGCCACCTTTTGCTTTGATGACTGCATTGTACACTCTTGGCATTCTCTTGATGAGCTTCAAGAGGTAGTCACCGGAAATGGTTTTCCAACAATCTTGAAGGAGTTCCCAGAGATGTGTGGCACCCCAGGGGTCTGGTCTCCACAGTAAGAGTAATGTTATGTCTGAGAGCAGGTGGGAGGTCTCTTGGTCAGGAATCCTATGCATGCCACACCTCCTGCCCAGTCCTGGGAGGGGAAGAACTTCCCCTATATAAAGCTGGGCTGAGGCAGGGTTAGTGAGAAGAGTAGAGAGAAGAAGAGGAGCAGCATAGGAAAGAAAGATCAGGAGCTCTGTGGGAGCAGTGCTAAAAGGAATCAGGGGCTGGCAGCTGAAGAGCTCGCCCTGATTGAAGAGTTACCACCGGACCCAGAGTCCGAGGCTGTGGGGATTAACCCAGACCCAGCAGCAGAAACCGCCCGGCAGGGGATTTCAGGTCCTCTGGCCAAGAAACCCGAAGGCACGGTCACACGCGTGGGACCAGCACCGCCGTCGTGGAGCGGACGCCACTAGAAGGCCCCGAGTCACCGGCCATACGGGTGAGCACCACACGGTACACTCAGGGACGTGGGCTACCTTTACCCGCCTCTAGCAAGGAAGCCAGAAGAGTACAATTAGTTGGGGAGGCCTACAACTCCGCCTGGCCAAGGGGGATCCCATCTGCTCAAGGACTGACCAGGCCCCGACCGCTAGCCAGTACTCCGGGAGGGTCTATCTTTGTCACCAGTAAAGACCCTGAACTACACCGCATCGTCTCTGAGTGGTTCCTACTACCCCCATCATCCACGTCGGCTGCCCTGAGGCCATACCCCTCCCGTTGGGGGTTATACCATCCACGCTGCACCATCCTTCCACCAGCCTCAGCGGTCTGCCCTGCAGCGGCAGCTCCATAGCTGCATTCAACGGGTGGCGTAGTCGTCCTACATCTACTGCTAATATCAGCCACACAGTTTGACTCCCTGGGCACGGACCGGGTCACCGCCACGAAACTACTACCCCCAACAGGCCCGGCTCCGGGTAGTCCCCGCGTGCGCAACGCTACACTAAGTAGACCCAGGGGCGCGTCAGCTTTTGGCGTAGTCGGCAGGATTTCGTGCCCGCAACCACCGGGTACTGCGTGCCTGAAAAAGACTGTTCAAACTTACCAGTGGTGAAGATTCCCGCCATCCGTGGAGGTTTCCCGCCATCCGGCGCCATCTTCTACCTTCTTCCCGCCATCCGCGAAGTTTCCCGCCATCCGGCGCCATCTTCTACCTTCTTCCCGCCATCCGCGAAGTTTTCCCGCCGTTGGACGCCATCTTGAAGACGCCGCGCAGGAAGAAGAGGGGCGTGGACTCCGAAAGCGCGCGAGAATTGAAGCCCCGCCTCATGTCCGGACGTTGCGTAAGGTCCTGGAAGGAGCCCAGCAGACGCCGACGTCACAGGAGCGCGACGGAAGGTCCTCAACCCTGACGATCCACTGCGGAGCCGCGGCCTACGGAAGAGGATCATCGCAAGGTAGGCCACGGTCCACTAGGGGGGGAGAAAGATGTCGGATACGGAGGAGAGCTTCACTGCCTCAACCCCCGCCAGCGCCACCGCTGCTGCAGTCATGCCTTTCACCATGCCCTGTATCCCAGGAGCAGCCTGGCTACCCCAGTACTCAGGGGAGTCACATACCCTGAATGACTTTAAAGAAAAGCTGGATAGCCTCTTCCAGGTGTACCCCCTCACAGAGGAGCAAAAAGTGAGCATCCTGGTGGCCCAACTAACCGGGGCAGCCCAAAGGGAGGTAAAGTCCTGGCCACCTGGGAGGAGGACTGTCGCAGGGATACTAACCCGGCTGAGGGACACCTTTGATACCCGCACCTCAGCCGAGATTAAGCTTAGATTCTATGGGTGCAAGCAGCGAGCACATGAGAGTATAAGGGACTATGCACTAAACCTACAAGAGGCCCTGAGAGCCATTAAGCAGACCGACCCTGACGGCGTGGGAAACGAGGACAGGCTGTTGACCGAACAATTTATAGAGGGACTATATTGCAATGCCCACCGAACCCAGTTGCGGGCAATGGCCTTACAGGATCCTCATCTGGACTTTGCACAGTTCAAGGACAGAGCCATCCGGGTGCTCCGAGAACCGGCACCGGGTGGCGTTGTGACCCACAGGCGCCCTACTACCGCTTACCACCAGGAGGCGGCGCCCTTGTCGGCAGGGCCTGTGGGAGCTGACGCGCAGGCTTTGAACAATGACCCGGCTCCAGACCTGCACCATCAGGTCCAAGAGCTAGCTAAAAGCGTTGCTGCGCTAACCCGAACTGTGCAGTCTTTACAGGTTTCCACTCCAGGGAAGATCCAGCTGGCATCCGGACCGGAGGACATCCCGTGGCGTCGACCAAGGAGGACCCCACCGGCCAGAGGAAGACCCAGCGACCGGTACAACGAGGACGGACAACCTATCTGCCGCCGCTGCAATCAACCCGGACATATGGCAAGGTACTGTCCTTTAAACTGGCACAACCTGGGGTAGAGGGCCAACCCCCAGGAAAAAGATCACCAGGCCCATCGAACTGGCGCGACAAATATGTGGGAGGACGTCCAGTCTTGCCTGTGGTACTGGATGGCATCCCTATGAGTGCCCTACTGGACACCGGGTCACAGGTCACCACCATCCCGTACGTGCTCTTCAAGCAGTACTGGAATGACTCGGATATAACCCGCTATCCAGACGACGACTTGAGTATCATCGCCAGTAATGGTCAGCCCGTGCCACAGATCGGATTTAAAGAAATGACCATTAAAATCGGTAGAGTCGAACTGGCAGCACTGGGACTGATCATTGTAGACATTGACAAGCGCGAGAGTCACCCAAAGATAACTCTAGGAACTAATGTGATTGAAAATTGTCTTGCAGAGGTGATTTTCATTTTACAGCAGGTTGCCAAGAACGCCAGCTCCGGCCAGCAGCGAGTGCTCCAGAAAGAGATCCGGGCACTGATGCGACGGCAACAGGTGGAACTCTCCGGTGGTGAGATTGGTAGCGTAAGAATGTGTGACCCTTTTCCTATTGCCATGCCCCCGAAAAGTGAAATGATGATTTGGTGCCGGGCAGCTATTGGTCTGAGAGGTAGAGATTACCAGGCCATGGTAGAACCAGTCTACTCAGACAGTAGGCCCACCATTTTGACGGCACGGGGGGTAGTTAATGTACGCCATGGGAGGGTGCCCGTTCGTATAATAAATATCGGGAAAAGGGAAGTATACCTGCCCCGGTATGCTACGCTAGCCAAATTATATACTATCAACCAAAATTCTATACAGTCTGTGGAACCCTTGCCTCCATCTCACCCGGAGGAAGGTAACGGCTCTACGAAAATAATGGAGGATTGGTGTCAGCAACTACATTTGGGTACTGACTCCACTCCCTCCCACCAGAAACAGGGAGTCTACCGGGTGGTTCGAGAGTACGAGAGAGTGTTTAGTAAACACCCGTTAGACTTCGGGCGAGTCAAGGGGGTAGAACACCACATCCCCACGGGAGACCATCCTCCCATAAAAGAGAGGTATCGACCCGTACCCCCTGCACACTACCAACACGCCAAGGGGATGCTTAGAGACATGAAGGAGGCTGGGGTAATCAGGGATAGCTGTAGCCCCTGGGCAGCTCCACTAGTCTTGGTCAAAAAGAAAGACAACACCATGAGAATGTGTGTAGATTACCGGAAAATTAACCGTATCACACACAAAGATGCGTACCCCTTACCAAGAATAGAGGAGTCTTTGGCTGCTTTAAAATCTGCTAACTTCTTCTCCACCTTGGATCTCACTAGCGGGTACTGGCAGGTTCCTGTAGCAGAGGCGGACCGGGAGAAGACCGCATTCACCACCCCGATGGGACTTAGCGAGTTTACCTGCATGCCGTTCGGACTCTGCAACGCACCAGGAACCTTCCAGCGATTGATGGAATGCTGTCTGGGACACCGAAACTTTGAGACGGTCCTGTTATACCTGGACGATGTCATCGTCTATTCCAAGACCTACGAGGACCACCTGAAACACCTGGCGGAAGTGTTCGAAGCTCTGGCAAGTTACGGCCTAAAGGTGAAACCCTCCAAGTGTCACCTCCTGAAGCCAAAGGTGCAGTACCTGGGACACGTGGTGAGTGCTGACGGAGTGACTCCCGACCCTGATAAGATCACCGCAATTAAGGAATGGCCTAGCCCCTCCAGCGTAAAGGAAGTGAGGCAGTTCCTCGGGTTGGTAGGCTACTACCGAAGGTTCATTCCCGGTTTCACCAAAAAGGCAGCTCCTATGCAGGACCTCCTGATAGGCCAGTCCAGGAAGGCCAAGAACCAGAAGCCACCCTTCAGATGGGAGAAGCTGGAAGAAGAGTCCTTCCGCCAGCTGAAGATGGCCCTCACGGGGGATGAAATCCTGGCGTACCCGGATTACAGCCAGCCCTTTATCCTCTACACCGACGCCAGTAACATCGGGCTAGGAGCCGTACTATCCCAGATCCAGCAGGGGAAAGAACGGGTAATTGCTTACGCCAGCCGAAAACTGCGACCCACCGAAAGAAACCCTGAGAATTACAGCTCATTTAAGCTAGAGTTCCTGGCAGTGGTGTGGGCAGTCACCGAACGCTTTAAGCACTACCTCGCTTCTTCCCGGTTCACCGTGTACACGGATAACAACCCGTTGACACACCTGGACACTGCAAGACTCGGTGCCCTAGAGCAGAGATGGATGGCCCGCTTGTCCAACTATGAGTTTACAATCAAATACCGGGCAGGACGCTCCAATACCAACGCAGACGCCCTGTCCAGGATGCCAAACCTACCGGACGTAGGGGAAGATTCAGAGGAACTGGAAGAAGTTGAGCTCCCCGCGTTCCACCGTCATGGGACTATCCAGTATTCCCACCGTGTAAGAAGTAAGCAAACCGCTACGTTCAACCCCTTACCTCATTACAACTGGGTGGAGACGCAAGACAGTGACCCTGCCGTCCGTCTGGTAAAGGAGATGCTGACTCGGCCAGATGCACGCCTTGACCCAGACGCTCCGGAGGAAGCCAAGCAACTGTGGGCTGAGAAGAGTCGACTGTTTCTTTATAAGGGAAAGTTGTGCCGCAGAATGGTTAACTCCTGGACGCATGAACTAATCTGGCAAGTAGTGGTGCCAAGAAGAGACGCAGCTATGGTGATGGAGGCATACCACGACGGAGCTGGGCATTTCGGAAGGAAGAAGCTGGAGTTCCTGCTGCGCGGGCGGTTCCATTGGGTAGGCATGAGAGGAACCATCGAGAGGTGGTGCAGAGACTGTGGCCCATGCAACCTAAGAAGGAGGGACCGTGCCAGCCAGAAGACTCCCCTGCGGTCCATCATCACCAGACAGCCGTTGGAACTGGTAGCCTTGGATCATGTAAAGCTGACCCCAAGCAGAAGTGGCTACGTCTACGCGTTAACCATCGTGGATCACTACTCCCGGTTCTTGGTTGTCGACCCCGTCAAGGACTTAACGGCTCACACAGCAGCTAGAGCCTTCCAGCAGCACTTCTGCCGTCCGCATGGATACCCGGAGCAGGTGCTGACGGACCAGGGGCCTGCCTTTGAAGCGGAAGTCTTCCAGGAGTTCTGCACCCTGTATGGCTGCCGGAAGATTAGAACAACACCCTATCACCCGCAAACTAATGGACTTTGTGAGAAAATGAACCAGGTGGTGATAGATCTTCTGAAAACATTGCCCCTGGAAGAACGTATTCTGTGGCCTGAAAAGCTGCCCGACCTGGTGGACCTATACAACCACATCCCTGTAGGTTCCACCAACTGTACCCCGGCTTACCTAATGAGGGCAAGACCTGGTAAGCTTCCTGTTGATCTGGAGATGGGAGTCCTGACACCCGAGGACACTTCACCAGAAGCAGACTGGGACACAGAGAGGCAGCAGCAGTACCGGAAAGTACAGGAGAGCGTGGAGCGAAGTCTCTGTCAGGCTAGGGAAAGACAGGAGAAAACTTACAACCAGTATGCTCCCGCTGTTCCCCTGGTGCCCGGAGAGCAGGTCTTGAAGAGGAAAAGACGGCTCCACAAGTTGGACGACCAGTGGGAGAAGGACCCGTACACCGTACTGCCCTCAAGCCACGACAACCCAAAGATCTGTACAATCAGTAAAGACGGAGGGGAAACCACAGCCATTGTATCCCGGGATCACCTGAAGAAGTGTCCTGAACAGCTACGGAATCCTGAAGAGGAACAAGAAGACCCTCGACCCGTAGAGGAAAGGGAAGATATGGTTAGTACTGTGCTCGGAGACTTCCCTCGGTCTTGGACTCAAGTCAATGGTGCTGTTGTGGTACCCGTCCTCACGTTCCTCCAACCAGCATCCCAAGTGCCTACGGAGACACAGGTAGAACTGGAAGAACAGCCGGTCCAGGAGGCAGAAGACCCTACACAAGCAGACCCGGAGAATCAACCCTCTGCTTATAGTGAGCCTGCCATACCCCTAGTGAGCCAAAGAGTCCGTAGACGGCTGCCCAGTTTACCCTTGACAGCTCCTATACCCTGTAGCTCAGGACCAGTCAGCCAGCTCCGTAGGTCCACTAGGGTCACTAGAGGCCAGTTGCCCATACGGTGGAGGATCTAAATGTACAAGCTATTCTATTAATGTTTACCTGTTTATTGTTGCTTGTGTATAATTATGTGTTTCTAGTTATTTGTAGGAGTCTTTGGTGGATTTACCGGGAATCCTTTGTGCATATAGTTGGAGCGTAACCCAGGACGGACTAAAGACTGTTAAGGACTCGGGGCAGGACAGACCCCTACCTGGTTACGTCTCCCTGTGTTGGTGAAATGGACACCCTTGTTTTCCTCAAAAGTTACACCCGGTTGCGGACACGCCGTGACCACCTTATGTGTTGTCTCTATTGGGATGTTATTGTTTGCACCTTGTTATGTTTACAAAAGTATGTTTAGTCCCGGAGTACTAACTTTCACTAGGGGGGAATGTGGCACCCCAGGGGTCTGGTCTCCACAGTAATAGCAATGTTATGTCTGAGAGCAGGTGGGAGGTTTCCTGGTCAGACATCCTATGCATGCCACACCTCCTGCCCAGTCCTGGGAGGGGAAGAACTTCCCCTATATAAAGCTGGGGCTGAGGCAGGGTTAGTGAGAAGAGTAGAGAGAAGAAGAGGAGCAGCATAGGAAAGAAAGATCAGGAGCTCTGTGGGAGCAGTGCTAAAAGGAATCAGGGGCTGGCAGCTGAAGAGCTCGCCCTGATTGAAGAGTTACCACCGGACCCGGAGTCCGAGGCTGTGGGGATTAACCCAGACCCAGCAGCAGAAACCGCCCGGCAGGGGATTTCAGGTCCTCTGGCCAAGAAACCCGAAGGCACGGTCACACGCGTGGGACCAGCACCGCCGTCGTGGAGTGGAAGCCACTAGAAGGCCCCGAGTCACCGGCCATACGGGTGAGCACCACACGGTACACTCAGGGACGTGGGCTACCTTTACCCGCCTCTAGCAAGGAAGCCAGAAGAGTACAATTAGTTGGGGAGGCCTACAACTCCGCCTGGCCAAGGGGGATCCCATCTGCTCAAGGACTGACCAGGCCCCGACCGCTAGCCAGTACTCCGGGAGGGTCTATCTTTGTCACCAGTAAAGACCCTGAACTACACCGCATCGTCTCTGAGTGGTTCCTACTACCCCCATCATCCACGTCGGCTGCCCTGAGGCCATACCCCTCCCGTTGGGGGTTATACCATCCACGCTGCACCATCCTTCCACCAGCCTCAGCGGTCTGCCCTGCAGCGGCAGCTCCATAGCTGCATTCAACGGGTGGCGTAGTCGTCCTACATCTACTGCTAATATCAGCCACACAGTTTGACTCCCTGGGCACGGACCGGGTCACCGCCACGAAACTACTACCCCCAACAGGCCCGGCTCCGGGTAGTCCCCGCGTGCGCAACGCTACACTAAGTAGGCCCAGGGGCGCGTCAGATGCTTAGCACTTGTTGGCCCTTTTGCCTTCACTCTGCGGTCCAGCTCACCCCAAACCATCCCGATTGGGTTCAGGTCTGGTGACTGTGGAGGCCAGGTCATCTGGCGTAGCACCCCATCACTCTCCTTCTTGGTCAAATAGCCCTTACACAGCCTGGAGGTGTGTTTGGGGTCATTGTCCTGTTGAAAAATAAATGATGGTCCAACTAAACGCAAACCGGATGGAATAGTATACCGCTGCAAGATGCTGTGGTAGCCATGCTGGTTCAGTATGCCTTCAATTATGAATAAATCCCCAACAGTGTCACCAGCAAAGCACCCCCACACCATCACACCTCCTCCTCCATGCTTCACGGTGGGAACCAGGCGTGTAGAGTCCGTCCGTTCACCTTTTCTGCGTCGCACAAAGACACAATGGTTGGAACAAAAGATCTCAAATTTGGACTCATCAGACCAAAGCACAGATTTCCACTGGTCTAATGTCCAATCCTTGTGTTCTTTAGCCCAAACAAGTCTCTTCTGCTTGTTGCCTGTCCTTAGCAGTGGTTTCCTAGAAGCTATTTTACCATGAAGGCCTGATGCACAAAGTCTCCTCTTAACAGTTGTTGAAGAGATGTGTCTGCTGCTAGAACTCTGTGTGGCATTGACCTGGTCTCTAATCTGAGCTGCTGTTAACCTGCGATTTCTGAGGCTGGTGACTCGGATAAACTTATCCTCAGAAGCAGAGGTGACTCTTGGTCTTCCTTTCCTGGGGCAGTCCTTACATGAGCCAGTTTCTTTGTAGCGCTTGATGGTTTTTGCAACTGCACTTGGGGACACTTTCAAAGTTTGCCCAATTTTTCGGACTGACTGACCTTCATTTCTTAAAGTAATGATGGCCACTCGTTTTTCTTTACTTAGCAGCTTTTTTCTTGCCATAATACAAATTCTAACAGTCTATTCAGTAGGACTATCAGCTGTGTATCCACCTGACTTCTGCACAACACAACTGATGGTCCCAACCCCATCGATAAGGCAAAAATCCCACTTATTAAACCTGACAGGGCACACCTATGAAGTGAAAACCATTTCCGGTGACTACCTCTTGAAGCTCATCAAGAGAATGCCAAGAGTGTGCAATGCAGTCATCAAAGCAAAAGGCGGCTACTTTGAAGAACCTAGAATATAAGACATATTTTCAGTTGTTTCACACTTTTTTGTTAAGTATATAATTCCACATGTGTTAATTCATAGTTTTGATGCCTTCAGTGTGAATGTACAATTTTCAAAGTCATGAAAATACAGAAAAATCTTTAAATGAGAAGGTGTGTCCAAACTTTTGGTCTGTACTGTATATGGGTGTATATATGTACACTGTATATGTGTGTGTATATGTATACTGTATATGGGTGTATATATGTACTGTATATATACTGTGTGTATATGTATGTATATATATATGTATACTGTATATGTGTGTATATGTATGTATATATATATGTATACTGTATGTGTGTGTATATGTATACTGTATATGTGTGTGTATATGTATACTGTATATGTGTGTATATGTGTATACTGTATATGTGTGTGTATATGTATACTGTATGTGTGTATATATATGTATACTGTATATGTGTGTGTATATGTATACTGTATATGTGTGTGTATATGTATACTGTATATGGGTGTATATATGTATACTGTATATGTGTGTGTATATATATGTATACTGTATGTGTGTGTATATATGTATACTGTATATGGGTGTATATATGTATACTGTATATGTGTGTATATGTGTATACTGTATATGTGTGTATATGTATACTGTATATGTGTGTATATGTGTATACTCTATATGTGTGTGTATATGTATACTGTATATGTGTGTATATGTATACTGTATATGGGTGTGTATATGTATACTGTATATGTGTGTATATGTGTATACTGTATATGTGTGTGTATATGTATACTGTATATGTGTGTGTATATATGTATACTGTATATGTGTATATATGTATACTGTATATGGGTGTATATATGTATACTGTATGTGTGTATATATGTATACTGTCTATGTGTGTATATGTATACTGTATATGTGTGTATATATGTATACTGTATATGTGTGTATATGTATACTGTATATGTGTGTATATGTATACTGTATATGTGTGTATATATATGTATACTGTATATGTGTGTATATATGTATACTGTATATGGGTGTATATATGTATACTGTATATGGATGTATATATATGTATACTGTATATGGGTGTATATATGTATACTGTATATGGGTGTGTGTGTATATATGTATACTGTATATGTGTATATATGTATACTGTATATGTGTGTATATGTATACTGTATATGGGTGTATATATATATGTATACTGTATATGTGTGTATATGTATACTGTATGTGTGTATATATGTATATTGTATATGTGTATATATATGTATACTGTATATCTGTGCACGTATATACAGTGCCTACAAGTAGTATTCAACCCCCTGCAGGTTTAGCTGGTGTGATAAGATGCAAATAAGTTAGAGCCTTCAAACTGCAAACGAGAGTAGGTTTTATGAACAGAAGCATAAATCTTACAAACAAAAAAGTTATGTTGCTCAGTTGAATTTTATTAAATTTTAAACATAAAAGTGTGGGTCAATTATTATACAACCCCTATGTTTAATATTTTGTGGAATAACCCTTGTTTGCAATTACAGCTAATAATCGTCTTTTATAAGACCTGATCAGGCCGGCACAGGTCTGTGGAGTTATCTTGGCCCACTCCTCCATGCAGATCTTCTCCAAGTTATCTAGGTTCTTTGGGTGTCTCATGTGGACTTTATTCTTGAGCTCCTTCCACAAGTTTTCAATTGGGTTAAGGTCAGGAGACTGACTAGGCCACTCCAACACCTTGACTTTTTCCCTATTGAACCAGGCCTTGGTTTTCTTGGCTGTGTGCTTTGGGTCGTTGTCTTGTTGGAAGATGAAATTACGACCCATCTTAAGATCCTTGATGGAGGAGCGGAGGTTCTTGGCCAAAATCTCCAGGTAGGCCGTGCTATCCATCTTCCCATGGATGCGGACCAGATGGCCAGGCCCCTTGGCAGAGAAACAGCCCCACAGCATGATGCTGCCACCACCATGCTTGACTGTAGGGATGGTATTCTTGGGGTCGTATGCAGTGCCATCCAGTCTCCAAACGTCACGTGTGTGGTTGGCACCAAAGATCTCGATCTTGGTCTCATCAGACCATAGAACCTTGAACCAGTCTGTCTCAGAGTCCTCCAAGTGATCATGAGCAAACTGTAGACGAGCCTTGACATGACGCTTTGAAAGTAAAGGTACCTTACGGGCTCGTCTGGAACGGATACCATTGCGGTGGAGTACGTTACTTATGGTATTGACTGAAACCAATGTCCCCACTGCCATGAGATCTTCCCGGAGCTCCTTCCTTGTTGTCCTTGGGTTAGCCTTGACTCTTCGGACAAGCCTGGCCTCGGCACGGGAGGACACTTTCAAAGGCTGTCCTGGCCGTGGAAGGCTAACAGTAGTTCCATAAGCCTTCCACTTACGGATGATGCTCCCAACAGTGGAGACAGGTAGGCCCAACTCCTTGGAAAGGGTTTTGTACCCCTTGCCAGCCTTGTGACCCTCCACGATCTTGTCTCTGATGGCCTTGGAATGCTCCTTTGTCTTTCCCATGTTGACCATGTCTGAGTGCTGTTCACAAGTTTGGGGAGGGTCTTAAATAGTCAGAAAAGGCTGGCAAAAGAGATCTTTAATCCACACATGTGAAGCTCATTATTCTTGGTGCCTGAACTACTTCTTAATACTTTAGGGGGACCAAACAGAATTCTTGTGGTGTATACATATGTGTATGTATAATGTATATGCGTGTATATATATGTATACTGTATATGTGTATGTATAATGTATATGTGTATATATATATGTATACTGTATGTGGGTGTATATATGTATACTGTATGTGGGTGTATATATGTATACTGTATATGTGTATATATATGTATACTGTATGTGTGTATATATGTACATTGTATATGGGTGTATATATGTACTGTATATGTGTGTGTATATGTATACTGTATGTGTGTGTATATATATGTATACTGTATATGGGTGTATATATGTACTGTATATGTGTGTGTATATGTATACAGTATATGTGTGTATATATTTGTATACTGTGTGTATATATATATATATATATATATATACAGTACAGACCAAAAGTTTGGACATACCTTCTCATTTAAAGATTTTTCTGTATTTTCATGACTATGAAAATTGTACATTCACACTGAAGGCATCAAAACTATGAATTAACACATGTGGAATTATATACTTAACAAAAAGTGTGAAACAACTGAAAATATGTCTTATATTCTAGGTTCTTCAAAGTAGCCACCATTTGCTTTGATGACTGCTTTGCACACTCTTGGCATTCTCTTGATGAGCTTCAAGAGGTAGTCACCGGAAATGGTCTTCCAACAATCTTGAAGGAGTTCTCAGAGATGCTTAGCACTTGTTGGCCCTTTTGCCTTCACTCTGCGGTCCAGCTCACCCCAAACCATCTCAATTGGGTTCAGGTCTGGTTACTGTGGAGGCCAGGTCATCTGGCGTAGCACCCCATCACTCTTCTTCTTGGTCAAATAGCCCTTACACAGCCTGGAGGTGTGTTTGGGGTCATTGTCCTGTTGAAAAATAAATGATTGTCCAACTAAACGCAAACCGGATGGAATAGCATGCCGCTGCAAGATGCTGTGGTAGCCATGCTGGTTCAGTATGCCTTCAATTTTGAATAAATCCCCAACAGTGTCACCAGCAAAGCACCCCCGCACCATCTCACCTCCTCCTCCATGCTTCACTGTGGGAACCAGGCATGTAGAGTCCATCCGTTCACCTTTTCTGCGTCGCACAAAGACACGGTGGTTGGAACCAAAGATCTCAAATTTGGACTCATCAGACCAAAGCACAGATTTCCACTGGTCTAATGTCCATTCCTTGTGTTCTTTAGTCCAAACAAGTCTTTTCTGCTTGTTGCCTGTCCTTAGTAGTGGTTTCCTAGCAGTTATTTTACCATGAAGGCCTGCTGCACAAAGTCTCCTCTGAACAGTTGTTGTAGAGATGTGTCTGCTGCTAGAACTCTGTGTGGCATTGACCTGGTCTCTAATCTGAGCTGCTGTTAACCTGCGATTTCTGAGGCTGGTGACTGAGATAAACTTATCCTCAGAAGCAGAGGTGACTCTTGGTCTTCCTTTCCTGGGGCAGTCCTCATGTGAGCCAGTTTTTTTGTAGCGCTTGATGATTTTTGCAACTGCACTTGGGAACACTTTCAAAGTTTGCCCAAGTTTTTGGACTGACTGACCTTCATTTTTTAAAGTAATGATGACCACTCGTTTTTCTTTACTTAGCTGCTTTTTTCTTGCCATAATACAAATTCTAACAGTCTATTCAGTAGGACTATCAGCTGTGTATCCACCTGACTTCTGCACAACACAACTGATGGTCCCAACCCCATTTATAAGGCAAGAAATCACACTTATTAAACCTGACAGGGCACACCTGTGAAGTGAAGACCATTTCCGGTGACTACCTCTTGAAGCTCATCAAGAGAATGCCAAGAGTGTGCAAAGCAGTCATCAAAGCAAAAGGTGGCTACTTTGAAGAACCTACAATATAAGACATATTTTCAGTTGTTTCACACTTTTTTATTAAGTATATAATTCCACATGTGTTAATTCATAGTTTTGATGCTTTCAGTGTAAATGTACAATTTTCATAGTCATGAAAATACAGAAAAATCTTTAAATGGGAAGGTGTGTCCAAACTTTTGGTCTGTACTGTATATATATGTATACTGTATATGTGTGTATATATGTATACTGTATATGTGTGTATATATGTATACTGTATATGTGTGTGTATATATGTATACTGTATATGTGTGTATATATGTATACTGTTTATGTGTGTATATATGTATACTGTATATATGTGTATATATATGTATACTGTATATGGGTGTGTATATATATATATATATATATATGTATACTGTATGTGTGTGTATATATGTGTATACTGTATATGTGTGTGTATATATATGTATACTGTATATGTGTGTATATATGTATACTGTATATGTGTGTATATATGTATACTGTATGTGTGTATATATGTATACTGTATGTGTGTATATATGTATACTGTATATGTGTGTATATATATGTATACTGTATATGTGTGTATATATGTATACTGTATATGGGTGTGTATATGTATACTGTATATGTGTGTATATATGTATACTGTATATGGGTGTGTATATGTATACTGTATATGTGTGTATATATGTATACTGTATATGGGTGTGTATATATGTATACTGTATATGTGTGTATATATGTATACTGTATGTGTATATATATATATGTATACTGTATATGTGTATATATATGTATACTGTATATGGGTGTGTATATGTATACTGTATATGTGTGTATATATGTATACTGTATATGGGTGTGTATATATGTATACTGTATATGTGTGTATATATGTATACTGTATGTGTATATATATATATGTATACTGTATATGTGTATATATATGTATACTGTATATGGGTGTGTATATGTATACTGTATATGTGTGTATATATGTATACTGTATATGGGTGTGTATATGTATACTGTATATGTGTGTATATATGTATACTGTATATGGGTGTGTATATATGTATACTGTATATGTGTATATATATGTATACTGTATATGTGTGTGTATATATATGTATACTGTATATGTGTGTATATATGTATACTGTATATGTGTGTGTATATATATGTATACTGTATATGTGTGTATATATGTATACTGTATATGGGTGTGTATATATGTATACTGTATATGTATATATATATGTATACTGTATATGTGTGTGTATATATGTATACTGTATGTGTGTATATATGTATACTGTATATGTGTGTATATGTATACTGTATATGGGTGTGTATATGTATACTGTATATGTGTGTATATGTATACTGTATATGTGTGTATATATATGTATACTGTATGTGTGTATATATATGTATACTGTATATGTGTGTATATATGTATACTGTATATGTGTGTATATATGTATACTGTATGGGTGTATATATATGTATACTGTATATGTGTGTATATATGTATACTGTATATGTGTGTATATATGTATACTGTATGTGTGTATATATGTATACTGTATATGTGTGTGTATATGTATACTGTATATGTGTGTGTATATGTACACTGTATATGTGTGTGTATATGTATACTGTATATGTGTGTGTATATGTATACTGTATATGTGTGTATATATGTATAATGTATGTGTGTATATATATGTATACTGTATATGTGTGTGTATATGTATACTGTATATGTGTGTATATATGTATACTGTATGTGTGTATATATATGTATACTGTATATGTGTGTGTATATGTATACTGTATATGGGTGTATATATGTATACTGTTTATGGGTGTATATATGTATACTGTATATGTGTATATATGTATACTGTATATGTGTGTATATATGTATACTGTATGTGTGTATATATGTATACTGTATATGTGTGTGTATATATATGTATACATGTATACTGTATATGTGTGTGTATATGTATACTGTATATGTGTGTGTATATATATATGTATACTGTATATGTGTGTGTATATATATGTATACATGTATACTGTATATGTGTGTATATATATGTATACTGTATATATGTGTGTATATATGTATACTGTATATGTGTGTGTATATGTATACTGTATATGTGTGTATATATGTATACTGTATATGTGTGTATATATATGTATACTGTTTATGGGTGTATATATGTATACTGTATATGTGTATATATGTATACTGTATATGTGTGTATAATGTATATGTGTGTGTATATATATGTATACTGTATGTGTGTATATATATGTATACTGTATATGTGTGTGTATATATATGTATACTGTGTATGTGTGTATATAGGTATACTGTATATGCGTGTATATATGTATACTGTATATGTGTGTCTATATATGTATACTGTATATGGGTGTATATATGTATACTGTATATGTGTGTCTATATATGTATACTGTATGTGTGTGTGTATATATGTATACTGTATATGTGTGTATATATGTATACTGTATATGTGTGTCTATATATGTATACTGTATATGTGTGTATATAGGTATACTGTATATGCGTGTATATATGTATACTGTATATGTGTGTCTATATATGTATACTGTATATGGGTGTATATATGTACACTGTATATGAGTGTATATATGTATACTGTATATGTGTGTGTATATGTATACTGTATATGTGTGTGTATATATGTATACTGTGTATGTGTGTATATATATGTATACTGTTTATGGGTGTATATATGTATACTGTATATGTGTATATATGTACACTGTATATGTGTATATATGTATACTGTATATGTGTGTATATATGTATACTGTATATGTGTGTGTATATGTATACTGTATATGTATGTATATATGTATACTGTATATGTGTGTGTATATGTATACTGTATATGGGTGTGTATATATATATATGTATACTGTATATGGGTGTGTGTATATATATGTATACTGTATGTGTGTATATATATATGTATACTGTATATGGGTGTATATACAGTACAGACCAAAAGTTTGGACGCACCTTCTCTTTTAAAGATTTTTCTGTATCTTCATGACTTTGAAAATTGTACATTCACACTGAAGGCATCAAAACTATGAATTAACACATGTGGAATTATATACTTAACAAAAAAGTGTGAAACAACTGAAAATATGTCTTATATTCTAGGTTCTTCAAAGTAGCCGCCTTTTGCTTTGATGACTGCATTGCACACTCTTGGCGTTCTCTTGATGAGCTTCAAGAGGTAGTCACCGGAAATGGTTTTCACTTCACAGGTGTGCCCTGTCAGGTTTAATAAGTGGGATTTCTTGCCTTATAAATGGGGTTTGGACCATCAGTTGTGTTGTGCAGAAGTCTGGTGGATGCACAGCTGATAGTCTTACTGAATAGACTGTTAGAATTTGTATTATGGCAAGAAAAAAGCAGCTAAGTAAAGAAAAACGAGTGCCCATCATTACTTTAAGAAATGAAGGTCAGTCAGTCCGAAAAATTGGGCGAACTTTGAAAGTGTCCCCAAGTGCAGTTGCAAAAACCATCAAGAGCTACAAAGAAACTGGCTCACATGAGGACCGCCCCAAGAAAGGAAGACCAAGAGTCACCTCTGCTTCTGAGGATAAGTTTATCCGAGTCACTAAGCCTCAGAAATCACAGGTTAACAGCAGCTCAGATTAGAGACCAGGTCAATGCCACACAGAGTTCTAGCAGCAGACACATCTCTACAACAACTGTTAAGAGGAGATTTTTTTCAACAGGCCTTCATGGTAAAATAGCTGCTAGGAAACCACTGCTAAGGACAGGCAACAAGCAGAAGAGACTTGTTTGGGCTAAAGAACACAAGGAATGGACATTAGACCAGTGGAAATCTGTGCTTTGGTCTGATGGGTCCAAATTTGAGAACTTTGGTTCCAACCACTGTGTCTTTGTGCGACGCAGAAAAGGTGAACGGATGGACTCTACATGCCTGGTTCCCACCGTGAAGCATGGAGGTGTGATGGTGGGGGGGTGTTTTGCTGGTGACACTGTTGGGGATTTATTCAAAATTGAAGGCATACTGAACCAGCATGGCTACCACAGCATCTTGCAGCGGCATGCTATTCCATCCGGTTTGCATTTAGTTGGACCATCATTTATTTTTCAACAGGACAATGGTTCCAAACACACCTCCAGGCTGTGTAAGGGCTATTTGACCAAGAAGGAGAGTGATGGGGTGCTACGCCAGATGACCTGGCCTCCACAGTCCCCAGACCTGAACCCAATCGAGATGGTTTGGGGTGAGCTGGACCGCAGAGTGAAGGCAAAAGGGCCAACAAGTGCTAAGCATCTCTGGGAACTCCTTCAAGATTGTTGGAAGACCATTTCCGGTGACTACCTCTTTAAGCTCATCAAGAGAATGCCAGGAGTGTGCAAAACAGTCATCAAAGCAAAAGGTGGCTACTTTGAAGAACCTAGAATATAAGACATATTTTCAGTTGTTTCACACTTTTTTGTTAAGTATATAATTCCACATGTGTTAATTCATAGTTTTGATGCCTTCAGTGTGAATGTACAATTTTCATAGTCATGAAAATACAGAAAAACCTTTAAATGAGAAGGTGTGTCCAAACTTTTGGTCTGTACTGTATATATATGTATACTGTATGTGTATATATATATATGTATACTGTATATGTGTGTGTATATGTATACTGTATATGGGTGTATATATGTATACTGTATATGTGTATATATGTATACTGTATATGTGTGTGTATATATATATGTATACTGTATATGTGTGTATATATGTACACTGTATATGGGTATATATATGTATACTGTATGTGTATATATGTATACTGTATATGGGTGTGTATATGTACACTGTATATGTGTGTGTATATGTATACTGTATATGGGTGTGTATATATATGTATACTGTATGTGTGTATATATATGTATACTGTATATGGGTGTGTATATATATGTATACTGTATGTCTGTATATATATGTATACTGTATATGGGTGTATATATATATATATACTGTTATATGTGTGTATATGTATACTGTATATAGGTGTATATATGTATACTGTATATGTGTATATATGTATACTGTATATGTGTGTGTATATATGTATACTGTATATGTGTGTATATATGTACACTGTATATGGGTATATATATGTATACTGTATGTGTATATATATATACTGTATATGTGTGTATATGTATACTGTATATGTGTGTGTATATGTATACTGTATATGTGTGTATATGTATACTGTATATGGGTGTATATATATGTATACTGTATATGGGTGTATATATGTACACTGTATATGGGTATATATACAGTACAGACCAAAAGTTTGGACACACCTTCGTATTTAAAGATTTTTCTGTATTTTCATGACTATGAAAATTGTACATTCACACTGAAGGCATCAAAACTATGAATTAACACATGTGGAATTATATACTTATCAAAAAAGTGTGAAACAACTGAAAATATGTCTTATATTCTAGGTTCTTCAAAGTAGACACCTTTTGCTTTGATGACTGCTTTGCATACTCTTGGCATTCTCTTGATGAGCTTCAAGAGGTAGTCACCGGAAATGGTCTTCCAACAATCTTGAAGGAGTTCCCAGAGATGCTTAGCACTTGTTGGCCCTTTTGCCTTCACTCTGCGGTCCAGCTCACCCCAAACCATCTCGATTGGGTTCAGGTCTGGTGACTGTGGAGGCCAGGTCATCTGGCATAGCACCCCATCACTCTCCTTCTTGGTCAAATAGCCCTTACACAGCCTGGAGGTGTGTTTTGGGTCATTGCCCTGTTGAAAAATAAATGATGGTCCAACTAAATGCAAAACGGATGGAATAGCATGCCGCTGCAAGATGCTGTGGTAGCCATGCTGGTTCAGTATGCCTTCAATTTTGAACAAAACCCCAACAGTGTCACCAGCAAAGCACCCCCACACCATCACACCTCCTCCTCCATGCTTCACGGTGGGAACCAGGCATGTAGAGTCCATCCGTTCACCTTTTCTGCGTCGCAGAAAGACACGGTGGTTGGAACCAAATATCTCAAATTTCGACTCATCAGACTAAAGCACAGATTTCCACTCGTCTGATGTCCATTCCTTGTGTTCTTTACCCCAAACAAGTCTCTTCTGCTTGTTGCCTGTCCTTAGCAGTGGTTTCCTATCAGCTATTTTACCATGAAGGCCTGCTGCACAAAGTCTCCTCTTAACAGTTGTTGTAGAAATGTGTCTGCTTCTAGAACTCTGTGTGGCATTGACCTGGTCTCTAATCTGAGCTGCTGTTAACCTGCGATTTCTGAGGCTGGTAACTCGGATAAACTTATCCTCAGAAGCAGAGGTGACTCTTGGTCTTCCTTTCCTGGGGCGGTCCTCATGTGAGCCAGTTTTTTTGTAGCGCTTGATGGTTTTTACAACTGTACTTGGGGACACTTTCAAAGTTTGCCCAATTTTTCACACTGACTGACCTTCATTTCTTAAAGTAATGATGGCCACTCGTTTTTCTTTACTTAGCTGCTTTTTTCTTGCCATAATACAAATTCTAACAGTCTAGTCAGTAGGACTATCAGCTGTGTATCTACCTGATTTCTGCACAACACAACTGATGGTCCCAACCCCATTTATAAGGCAAGAAATCCCACTTATTAGACCTGACAGGGCACACCTGTGAAGTGAAAACCATTTCCAGTGACTACCTCTTGAAGCTCATCAAGAGAATGCAAAGAGGGTGCAAAGCAGTCATCAAAGCAAAAGGTGGCTACTTTGAAGAACCTAGAATATAAGACATATTTTCAGTTGTTTCACACTTTTTTGTTAAGTATATAATTCCACATGTGTTAATTCATAGTTTTGATGCCTTCAGTGTGAATGTACAATTTTCATAGTCATGAAAATACAGAAAAAGCTTTAAATGAGAAGGTGTGACCAAACTTTTGGTCTGTACTGTATGTGTATATATGTATACTGTATATGTGTATATATATATGTATACTGTATATCGGTGTGTATATGTATACTGTATATGTGTGTATATATGTATACTGTATATGTGTGTATATGTATACTGTATATGGGTGTATATATATGTATACTGTATATGGGTGTATATATGTACACTGTATATGGGTATATATATGTATACTGTATGTGTATATATGTATACTGTATATGTGTATATATATGTATACTGTATATGGGTGTGTATATGTATACTGTATATGTGTATATATATGTATACTGTATATGTGTGTATATGTATACTGTTTATGTGTGTATATATATGTATACTGTATGTGTGTATGTATATGTATACTGTATATGTGTGTGTATATATATGTATACTGTATATGTGTATATATGTATACTGTATATGTGTGTATATATATGTATACTGTTTATGGGTGTATATATGTATACTGTATATGTGTATATATATATGTATACTGTATATGTGTATATTTGTATACTGTATGTGTGTATATATGTATACTGTATATGTGTATATATATGTATACTGTATATGTGTGTGTATATATATGTATACTGTATATGTGTGTATATGTATACTGTATATGGGTGTATATATGTATACTGTATATGTGTGTATATATGTATACTGTATGTGTGTGTATATATATGTATACTGTATATGTGTATATATGTATACTGTATATGTGTGTATATATATGTATACTGTTTATGGGTGTATATATGTATACTGTATATGTGTATATATATATGTATACTGTATATGTGTATATTTGTATACTGTATGTGTGTATATATGTATACTGTATATGTGTATATATATGTATACTGTATATGTGTGTGTATATATATGTATACTGTATATGTGTGTGTATATGTATACTGTATATGGGTGTATATATGTATACTGTATATGTGTGTATATATGTATACTGTATATGTGTGTATATATATGTATACTGTATATGTGTGTGTATATGTATACTGTATATGTGTGTATATATATGTATACTGTATGTGTGTATATATATGTATACTGTATATGGGTGTATATATGTATACTGTATATGTGTGTGTGTATATATGTATACTGTATATGTGTGTATATGTATACTGTATATGTGTGTATATGTATACTGTATATGGGTGTATATATGTACACTGTATATGGGTGTATATATGTATACTGTATATGTGTGTGTATATATGTATACTGTATATGTGTGTGTATATGTATACTGTATATGTGTGTATATGTATACTGTATATGGGTGTATATATGTACACTGTATATGGGTGTATATATGTATACTGTATATGTGTGTGTATATATGTATACTGTATATGTGTGTATATGTATACTGTATATGGGTGTATATATGTATACTGTATATGTGTGTATATATATATGTATACTGTATATGTGTGTGTATATATGTATACTGTATATGTGTGTATATGTATACTGTATATGGGTGTGTATATATATGTATACTGTATATGTGTGTATATATGTATACTGTATATGTGTGTATATATATAT
Source organism: Phyllobates terribilis (assembly GCF_046119375.1). Lineage (NCBI taxonomy): Eukaryota > Metazoa > Chordata > Amphibia > Anura > Dendrobatidae > Phyllobates > Phyllobates terribilis. The sequence goes on along the minus strand of NW_027362938.1, from coordinate 1,978,010 downwards.
GTATACTGTATATGTGTGTGTCTATATATGTATACTGTATATGGGTGTATATATATGTATACTGTATATGTGTGTGTATATGTATTCTGTATATGTGTGTATATATATGTATACTGTATATGTGTGTATATGTATACTGTATGTGTGTATATATATGTATACTGTATATGGGTGTATATATGTATACTGTATATGTGTGTGTATATATGTATACTGTATATGTGTGTATATGTATACTGTATATGGGTGTATATATGTATACTGTATATGTGTGTATATATATATGTATACTGTATATGTGTGTGTCTATATATGTATACTGTATATGGGTGTATATATATGTATACTGTATATGTGTGTGTATATGTATTCTGTATATGTGTGTATATATATGTATACTGTATATGTGTGTATATGTATACTGTATGTGTGTATATATATGTATACTGTATATGGGTGTATATATGTATACTGTATATGTGTATATATATGTATACTGTATATGTGTGTGTATATATATGTACACTGTATATGGGTGTATATATGTATACTGTATATGTGTGTATATGTATACTGTTTATGTGTGTATATATATGTATACTGTATGTGTGTGTGTATATATATGTATACTGTATATGTGTATATATGTATACTGTATATGTGTATATATGTATACTGTATGTGTGTATATATATGTATACTGTATATGTGTATATATGTATACTGTATATGTGTATATATGTATACTGTATATGTGTGTATATATATGTATACTGTATATGGGTGTATATATGTATACTGTATATGTATACTGTATATGTGTGTGTATATGTATACTGTATATGTATGTGTATATATATATGTATACTGTATATGTGTGTGTATATATATGTATACTGTATATGTGTGTGTGTATATATATATGTATACTGTATATGTGTGTGTGTGTATATATATGTATACTGTATATGTGTGTGTGTATATATATGTATACTGTTTATGGGTCATAGTCATAGTCATAGTTTGTAAAGCCGAATAAAGACTTGCGTCCATCAAGTTCGACCTGTTAGTTCTGTAATTGCTAAAGTTGATCCAGAGGAGGCAAAAACCCCAAATGATTTGGCCAATCTTCACCTGAGGAAAAATTCCCTCCCGACTCTGAAACCAGCAGTCAGAATAAATCCCTGTATCAACCTACTATTTTATTTTATTTTTAAGTATATGCTGAAATCTGCCTGGTATCTAGAAATGCATCCAGTCCCCGCTTGAACTGGTGTAGTGAATCCGACATTACCGTCTCCTCACTCAGTGAATTCCATATTCTCACTGCTCTTACCGTAAAGAACCCCTTCCTATGCTGGTGCTGAAACCTTTTCTCTGCCAGTCTTAGTGAATGCCCTCTTGTTACCGTAATATCCCTCCTTTTGAACAAATCCCGGGCAAGATCTCTATACTGTCCCCTAACATATTTGTACACATTTATTATGTCCCCCCTCAACCTTCTCTTTTCCAGGCTGAATAGTCCTAGTTTTGCCAACCTCTCTGGGTATTGCAGTCCCTCCATTCCCTTTATTAATTTTGTTGCCCTCCTTTGTACCTTTTCAAGCTCATTTATATCCTTTCTATATATTGGGGCCCATAACTGAGCACAGTATTCCAAGTGTGGTCTGACCAGTGCTTTGTACAGTGGAAGAACAATGTTCTCATCCTTTGCAGCTATACCTCTTCTGATACATCCCATTACCCTGTTTGCCCTTACAGCAGCGGCCTGACTTTGGGCACTCCAATTTAGTTTGCTATCAATCAAGATGCCCAAGTCCTTCTCCATCTCTGAATTCCCCAATGATTTCCCATTCAGTGAGTATTGGTGACTTCCATTTTTCCTTCCCATATGTATGACCTTACATTTCTCCTCGTTAAACCTCATTTGCCATTTAATGCTCCACCTACCCAGCTTATCCAAATCCCTCTGTAGGTCTTCACTATCCTCTTTTGTATTAATTGTTTTACATAACTTTGTGTCATCTGCAAATATTGATATTTTACTATTTATCCCGTTGACTATGTCGTTAATAAAGATATTAAATAACATTGGGCCTAGTACAGACCCCTGTGGTACCCCACTAGTGACGCTTACCCAATCTGAGTATATTCCATTTATAACCACCCTCTGCCTTCTATCCTTTAGCCAGTTAGCTACCCACTTGCAGACATTTTCCCCCAGCCCCATCATTCTCATTTTGTATACCAACCTATTATGTGGCACGCTATCGAACGCTTTTGAGAAGTCGAGATACACGACATCCACTGGTTCCCCCTGATCTACTCGAGAGCTAACCTCCTCGTAGAAGTCAATCAGGTTTGTTTGGCAGGAGCGATTCCTCATGAATCCATGTTGGTTCGGGGTTAATAGATTATTAGCATCAAGATGCTCCGTAATTGCCTCATTAATAAAGCCTTCAAAAATTTTGCCCACAACGGACGTCAGACTCACCGGCCGATAGTTTCCGGCGTCACTTTTCGCTCCCTTTTTGAATATTGGCACTACATTCGCCTGTCGCCAATCAAGTGGCACAGACCCAGTCTCAACAGAGTCCTTAAATATAAGATATAACGGTCTGTCTATCACATTACTTAGTTCCCTTAGTACCCGTGGGTGTATGCCATCAGGTCCTGGTGATTTGTTTATTTTAATGTGTATACAGTATACAGTATATGTATACTGTATATGTGTATATATGTATACTGTATATGTGTATATATGTATACTGTATATGTGTGTATATGTATACTGTATGTGTGTATATATATATGTATACTGTATATGTGTGTGTATATGTATACTGTATATGTGTGTATATATGTATACTGTATATGTGTATATATGTATACTGTATATGTGTATATATGTATACTGTATATGTGTGTGTGTATATATATATGTTTACTGTATATGTGAGTGTATATATATGTATACTGTATATGTGTGTATATATATGTATACTGTATATGTGTGTATTTTTATACTATATATGTGTGTATATATATATGTATACTGTATATGTGTGTGTATATATGTATACTGTATATGTGTGTATATATGTATACTGTATGTCTGTATATATATGTATTCTGTATATGTGTGTATATGTGTATACTGTATATGTGTATATATGTATACTGTATATGTGTGTGTATATATATGTTTACTGTATATGTGTGTGTATATATATGTATACTGTATATGTGTGTATTTTTATACTATATATGTGTGTATATATATATGTATACTGTATATGTGTGTGTATATATGTATACTGTATATGTGTGTATATATGTATACTGTATGTGTGTATATATATGTATTCTGTATATGTGTGTATATGTATGTATACTGTATGTGTGTGTATATATATGTATACTGTATATGTGTGTATATGTATGTATACTGTATATGTGTGTGTATATATGTATACTGTATATGTGTGTACACATGTATACTGTATGTGTATGTATATATGTATACTGTATATGTGTGTATATGTATACTGTATATGGGTGTACACATGTATACTGTATGTGTATGTATATATGTATACTGTATATGTGTGTATATATATATATGTATACTGTATATGTGTGTGTATATATGTATACAGTATATGTGTGTATATATGTATACTGTATGTGTGTGTATATATATGTATACTGTATATGTGTGTATATATGTATACTGTATGTGTGTGTATATATATGTATACTGTATATGTGTGTATATATATATATGTATACTGTATATGGGTGTGTATATATGTATACAGTATATGTGTGTATATATGTATACTGTATGTGTGTGTATATATATGTATACTGTATATGTGTGTATATATGTATACTGTATGTGTGTGTATATATATGTATACTGTATATGTGTGTATATATATATATGTATACTGTATATGGGTGTGTATATGTATACTGTATATGTGTATATATATGTATACTGTATATGTGTGTTTATGTATACTGTTTATGTGTGTATATATATGTGTATACTGTATGTGTGTGTGTATATATATGTATACTGTATGTGTGTGTGTATATGTATACTGTTTATGTGTGTATATATATGTATACTGTATGTGTATATATATGTATACTGTATATGTGTGTGTATATATGTATACAGTATATGTGTGTATATATGTATACTGTATGTGTGTGTATATATATGTATACTGTATATGTGTGTATATATGTATACTGTATGTGTGTGTATATACATGTATACTGTATATGTGTGTATATATATATATATGTATACTGTATATGGGTGTGTATATGTATACTGTATATGTGTATATATATGTATACTGTATATGTGTGTTTATGTATACTGTTTATGTGTGTATATATATGTGTATACTGTATGTGTGTGTGTATATATATGTATACTGTATGTGTGTGTGTATATGTATACTGTTTATGTGTGTATATATATGTATACTGTATGTGTATATATATGTATACTGTATATGTGTGTGTATATATATGTAAACTGTATATGTGTGTGTATATGTATACTGTTTGTGTGTATATATATGTATACTGTATGTGTGTATATATGTATACTGTATATGGGTGTCTATATATATGTATACTGTATATGTGTGTATATATATGTATACTGTATATGTGTGTATATATATATACTGTATATGTGTGTGTATATATATACTGTATATGTGTTTATATATATGTACACTGTATATGTGTGTATATATATGTATACTGTATATGTGTGTGTATATATACTGTATATGTGTTTATATATATGTATACTGTATATGTGTGTATATGTGTATACTGTATATGTGTGTGTATATATGTATACTGTATATGTGTGTGTATATGTATACTGTATATGTGTGTATATATATGTATACTGTATATATGTGTATATATATATGTATACTGTATGTGTGTATATATATTTATACTGTATGTGTGTGTATATATGTATACTGTATATGTGTGTGTATATGTATACTGTATATGTGTGTATATATATGTATACTGTATATATGTGTATATATATATGTATACTGTATGTGTGTATATATATTTATACTGTATGGGTGTATATATATGTATACTGTATATGTGTGTGTATATGTATACTGTATATGGGTGTATATATGTACACTGTATATGTGTGTGTATATATGTATACTGTATATGTGTGTATATATGTATACTGTATATGTGTGTATATGTGTATACTGTATATGTATGTGTATATATGTATACTGTATATGTGTGTATAAATGTATACTGTTTATGGGTGTATATATGTATACTGTATATGTATACAGTATACATATATACACACATATACAGTATACACATATACACACATATACAGTATACATATATACACATACATATACAGTATACACATATACACACATATACAGTATACATATATACACCCATATACAGTATACATATATATACACACATATACAGTATACATATATACACACACATATACAGTATACATATATATACCCATATACAGTATACATATACACACACATATACAGTATACATATATATACACACATATACAGTATACATATATAAAGTATACATATATACACCCATATACAGTATACATATATACACATACATATACAGTATACACATATACACACATATACAGTATACATATATACACCCATATACAGTATAAATATATACACACATATACAGTATACATATACACACATATACAGTATACACATATATACACACATATACAGTATACATATATATACACACATATACAGTATACATATACACACACATATACAGTATACATATATACACACATATACAGTATACATATATATACACACATATACAGTATACATATACACACACATATACAGTATACATATACACACACACATATACAGTATACATATATACACACATATACAGTATACATATACACACACATATACAGTATACATATATACACACACATATACAGTATACACATATACACACATATACAGTATACATATACACACATATACAGTATACATATATACACACATATACAGTATACATATATACACACATATACAGTATACACATATACACACATATACAGTATACATATACACACACATATACAGTATACACATATACACACATATACAGTATACATATACACACACATATACAGTATACACATATACACACATATACAGTATACATATATACACACACATATACAGTATACATATATATACACCCATATATAGTATACACATATACACACATATACAGTATACATATACACACACATATACAGTATACACATATACACACATATACAGTATACATATACACACACATATACAGTATACATATATACACACACATATACAGTATACACATATACACACATATACAGTATACATATACACACATATACAGTATACACATATACACACATATACAGTATACATATACACACATATACAGTATACACATATACACACATATACAGTATACATGTACACACACATATACAGTATACACATATACACACATATACAGTATACATATACACACACATATACAGTATACACATATACACACATATACAGTATACATATACACACATATACAGTATACACATATACACACATATACATATATATATATACATATACACACACATATACAGTATACATATATACACACACTCATACAGTATACAAATATATACACATATACAGTATACATATATATACACATATACAGTATACATATATACACACATATACAGTATACATATATACACCCATATACAGTATACATATATATACACCCATATACAGTATACACATATACACACATATACAGTATACATATACACACATATACAGTATACATATATATACACACATACAGTATACATATATATACACATATACAGTATACATATATATACACACATATACACACATATACAGTATACATATATATATACACACACATATACAGTATACATATACACACACATACAGTATACATATATACACACATACAGTATACATATATACACACATATACAGTATATATATACACACATATACAGTATACATATATACACACACATATACACTATACACATATACACACATATACATATATATATACATACATATACTCACACATATACAGTATACATATATATACACACATATACAGTATACATATATACACCCATATACAGAATACATATACACACACATATACAGTATACACATATACACACATATACAGTATACATATATACACATATACAGTATACATATATACACACATACAGTATACATATATATACACACATATACACACATATACAGTATACATATATATATACACACACATATACAGTATACATATACACACATATACAGTATACATATATACACCCATATACAGAATACATATACACACACATATACAGTATACACATATACAGACATATACAGTATACATATATATATATATACACACATATATACACACATATACAGTATACATATATATACACACACATATACAGTATACATATATATATACACACCCATATACAGTATACATATATACACACATACAGTATACATATATACACACACATATACAGTATACATATACACACCCATATACAGTATACATATATACACACATATACAGTATACATATATACACACATATACAGTATACATATACACACACATATACAGTATACATATATATACATATACAGTATACACATATACACACATATACAGTATACATATATACACACATATACAGTATACATATATATATACACACATATATACACACATATACAGTATACATATATACACATACAGTATACATATATATATATACACACATATACAGTATACATACATATATACACACACCCATATACAGTATACATATATATATATATACACACCCATATACAGTATACATATATACACACACATATACAGTATACATATACACACCCATATACAGTATACATATATACACGCATATATACAGTAATACAGCATATACACACACATATACTGTATATATACACACACACATATATACAGTATACATATACACACACACATATACATTATACATATATATACACACATACAGTATACATATACACACCCATATACAGTATACATATACACACCCATATACAGTATACATATATACACACACATATACAGTATACATATATATACACACATACAGTATACACATATACAGTATACATATATACACACACATATACACCTTATACATATATACACATATACAGTATACATATATACACACACATATACAGTATATATATACACCCATATACAGTATACATATACACACATATACAGTATACATATATACACACACATATACAGTATACATATATACACACATATACAGTATACATATATATACACCCATATACAGTATACACATATACACATATACAGTATACATATACACACACATATACAGTATACATATATACACACATATACAGTATACATATACACACATATACAGTATACATATACACACATATACAGTATACATATATACACACACATATACAGTATACATATATACACACATATACAGTATACATATATATACACCCATATACAGTATACACATATACACACATATACAGTATACATATACACACACATATACAGTATACACATATACACACATATACAGTATACATATACACACATATACAGTATACACATATACACACATATACAGTATACATATACACACACATATACAGTATACACATATACACACATATACAGTATACATATACACACACATATACAGTATACACATATACACACATATACAGTATACATATATACACCCATATACAGTATACATATATACACACATATACAGTATACATATATACACACATATACAGTATACACATATACACACATATACATATATATATACATATACACACACACATACAGTATACATATACATACACATATACAGTATACATATATATACACATATACAGTATACATATATACACACATATACAGCATACATATACACACATATACAGTATACATATATATACACACATACAGTATACATATATATACACATATACAGTATACATATATATACACCCATATACAGTATACATATATATACACACATATACAGTATACATATATACACACACATATACAGTATACATATATACACACATATACAGTATACATATATATACACACATATACAGTATACATATATATATACACACATATACAGTATACATATATACACACATATACAGTATACATATATATACACACCCATATACAGTATACATATATACACACATACGGTATACATATATGCACACACATATACAGTATACATATACACACCCATATACAGTATACATATATACACGCATATATACAGTAATACAGCATATACACACACACACATACAGTATACATATACACACACATATATACTGTATATATACATATATATACACACATACAGTATACATATATACACACATATACAGTATACATATATACACACATATACAGTATACATATATATACACACATATACAGTATACATATATACACACACATATACAGTATACATATATATACACACATATACAGTATACATATATACACGCATATATACAGTAATACAGCATATACACACACAAATATACTGTATATATACACACACATATACAGTATACATATATATACACACATACAGTATACATATATACACACATATACAGTATACATATATACACACATATACAGTATACATATATATACACACACATATACAGTATACATATACACACCCATATACAGTATACATATATACACATATACAGTATACATATATATACACACATATACAGTATACATATATACACATATACAGTATACATATACACACACATATACAGTATACATATACACACACACATATACTGTATACATATACACACCCATATACAGTATACATATATACACACATATATACAGTAATACAGCATATACACATATACTGTATATATACACACACACATATACAGTATACATATATACACACACATATACAGTATACATATATACACACACATATACAGTATACATATACACACATATACAGTATACATATATATACACCCATATACAGTATACACATATACACACATATACAGTATACATATACACACACATATACAGTATACATATATACACACACATATACAGTATACATATATATACACACATATACAGTATACATATATATACACACACATACAGTATACATATATACACATATACAGTATACATATATATACACCCATATACAGTATACACATATACACCCATATACAGTATACATATACACACACATATACAGTATACATATATACACACACATATACAGTATACATATATATACACACATATACAGTATACATATATATACACACACATACAGTATACATATATACACATATACAGTATACATATATATACACACACATATACAGTATACATATATATACACATATACAGTATACATATATACACACATATACAGTATACATATATACACACATATACAGTATACATATATACACATATACAGTATACATATATACACACATATACAGTATACATATATATATACACACATATTAAGTATACATATATATACACACACACATATACAGTATACATATATATACACACACATATACAGTATACATATATATACACACATATACAGTATACATATATATACACATATACAGTATACATATACACACCCATAAACAGTATACATATATATACACACATATACAGTATACATATATACACACATATACAGTATACATATATACACCCATATACAGTTTACATATACACACCCATAAACAGTATACATATATATACACACATATACAGTATACATATATACACACATATACAGTATACATATATATATACACACATATACAGTATACATATATATACACACATATACAGTATACATATATACACATATACAGTATACATATATATACACACACATATACAGTATACATATATATACACACATATACAGTATACATATATACACACATATACAGTATACATATATATACACACATATACAGTATACATATACACACACATATACAGTATACATATATACACACCCATATACAGTATACATATACACACACATATACAGAGTATACATATACACACATATACAGTATACATATACACACACATATACAGTATACATATATATACACACATACAGTATACATATATATACACACACATATACAGTATACATATATATACACACATACAGTATACATATATATACACACACATACACAGTATACATATACACACCCATATACAGTATACATATATACACACATATACAGTATACATATATACACACATATACAGTATACATATACACACACATATACAGTATACATATATATACACATACATATACAGTATACACATATACACACATATACAGTATACATATATACACACATATACAGTATACATATATATACACACATATATACACACATATACAGTATACATATATACACATACAGTATACATATATATATATACACACATATACAGTATACATACATATATACACACACCCATATACAGTATACATATATATATATACACACCCATATACAGTATACATATATACACACACATATACAGTATACATATACACACCCATATACAGTATACATATATACACACATATACAGTATACATATATACACACATATATACAGTATACATATACACACATATACAGTATACATATATACACGCATATATACAGTAATACAGCATATACACACACACATATACTGTATATATACACACACACATATACAGTATACATATACACACACACATATACATTATACATATATATACACACATACAGTATACATATACACACCCATATACAGTATACATATACACACCCATATACAGTATACATATATACACACACATATACAGTATACATATATATACACACATACAGTATACACATATACAGTATACATATATACACACACATATACAGTATACATATATACACATATACAGTATACATATATACACACACATATACAGTATATATATATACACCCATATACAGTATACATATACACACATATACAGTATACATATATACACACACATATACAGTATACATATATACACACATATACAGTATACATATATATACACCCATATACAGTATACACATATACACACATATACAGTATACATATACACACACATATACAGTATACATATATACACACATATACAGTATACATATACACACATATACAGTATACATATACACACATATACAGTATACATATATACACACACATATACAGTATACATATATACACACATATACAGTATACATATATATACACCCATATACAGTATACACATATACACACATATACAGTATACATATACACACACATATACAGTATACACATATACACACATATACAGTATACATATACACACATATACAGTATACACATATACACACATATACAGTATACATATATACACCCATATACAGTATACATATATACACATACATATATACACACCCATATACAGTATACACATATACACACATATACAGTATACATATATACACACACATATACAGTATACATATATATACACACATATACAGTATACATATATACACACACATATACAGTATACATATATATACACACATATACAGTATACATATATACACACATATACAGTATACATATACACACATATACATATACACATATACACACATATACAGTATACATATACACACATATACAGTATACACATATACACACATATACATATATATATATACATATACATATACAGTATACATATATACACATATACAGTATACATATATATACACATATACAGTATACATATATACACACATATACAGTATACATATATATACACCCATATACAGTATACATATATATACACACATATACAGTATACATATATATACACATATACAGTATACATATATATACACATATACAGTATACATATATACACACATATACAGTATACATATATATACACCCATATACAGTATACATATATATACACACATATACAGTATACATATATATATATACACACCCATATACAGTATACATATATACACCCATATACAGTATACATATATACACACATATACAGTATACATATACACACATATACAGTATACATATATATACACACATACAGTATACATATATATACACATATACAGTATACATATATTCACACACATATACAGTATACATATACACACACATACAGTATACATATACACACACACATATACAGTATATATATACACACATATACAGTATACATATATACACCCATATACAGTATACATATATATACACACATATACAGTATACATATATACACACATATACAGTATACATATACACACATATACAGTATACATATATATACACACATACAGTATACATATATATACACATATACAGTATACATATATATACACACATATACACACATATACAGTATACATATATATATACACACACATATACAGTATACATATATACACACATATACAGTATACATATATATACACCCATATACAGTATACACATATACACACATATACAGTATACATATACACACACATATACAGTATACACATATACACACATATACAGTATACATATACACACATATACAGTATACACATATACACACATATACAGTATACATATATACACCCATATACAGTATACATATATACACATACATATATACACACCCATATACAGTATACACATATACACACATATACAGTATACATATATACACACACATATACAGTATACATATATATACACACATATACAGTATACATATATACACACACATATACAGTATACATATATACACACACATATACAGTATACATATATACACACATATACAGTATACATATACACACATATACATATACACATATACACACATATACAGTATACATATACACACATATACAGTATACACATATACACACATATACATATATATATATACATATACATATACAGTATACATATATACACACACACATACAGTATACATATATATACACATATACAGTATACATATATATACACATATACAGTATACATATATACACACATATACAGTATACATATATATACACCCATATACAGTATACATATATATACACACATATACAGTATACATATATATATATACACACCCATATACAGTATACATATATACACCCATATACAGTATACATATATATACACCCATATACAGTATACATATATATACACACATATACAGTATACATATATATATATACACACCCATATACAGTATACATATATACACACATATACAGTATACATATATATACACACATATACAGTATACATATACACACATATACAGTATACATATATATACACACATACAGTATACATATATATACACATATACAGTATACATATATTCACACACATATACAGTATACATATACACACACATACAGTATACATATACACACACACATATACAGTATATATATACACACATATACAGTATACATATATACACCCATATACAGTATACATATATATACACACATATACAGTATACATATATACACACATATACAGTATACATATACACACATATACAGTATACATATATATACACACATACAGTATACATATATATACACATATACAGTATACATATATATACACACATATACACACATATACAGTATACATATATATATACACACACATATACAGTATACATATACACACACATACAGTATACATATACACACACACATATACAGTATATATATACACACATATACAGTATACATATATATACATACATATACACACATATACATATATATATATATACATACATATATACACACATATACAGTATACATATATATACACATATACAGTATACATATACACACATATACAGTATACATATACACACATATACAGTATACATATATACACACATACAGTATACATATATACACCCATATACAGAATACATATATATACACACACATATACAGTATACACATATACACACATATACAGTATACATATATACACATATACAGTATACATATATACACACATACAGTATACATATATATACACACATACACACACATATACAGTATACATATATATATACACACACATATACAGTATACATATACACACATATACAGTATACATATATACACCCATATACAGAATACATATACACACACATATACAGTATACACATATACAGACATATACAGTATACATATATATATACACACATATATACACACATATACAGTATACATATATATATATACACCCATATACAGTATACATATATACACACATACAGTATACATATATACACACACATATACAGTATACATATACACACCCATATACAGTATACATATATACACACATATACAGTATACATATATACACACACATATACAGTATACATATATATACACACATATACAGTATACATATATACACACATATACAGTATACATATACACACCCATATACAGTATACATATATACACACATATACAGTATACATATACACACACATATACAGTATACATATATATACACATACATATACAGTATACACATATACACACATATACAGTATACATATATACACACATATACAGTATACATATATATACACACATATATACACACATATACAGTATACATATATACACACATACAGTATACATATATACACACCCATATACAGTATACATATATACACACATACAGTATACACATATACACACATATACAGTATACATATACACACACATATACAGTATACATATATACACATACAGTATACATATATATATACACACATATACAGTATACATACATATATACACACACCCATATACAGTATACATATATATATACACACCCATATACAGTATACATATATACACACACATATACAGTATACATATACACACCCATATACAGTATACACATATACACACCCATATACAGTATACATATATACACGCATATATACAGTAATACAGCATATACACACACACATATACTGTATATACACACACACATATACATTATACATATACACACCCATATACAGTATACATATATACACATACATATACAGTATACATATATACACACATATACAGTATACATATATATACACACATATACAGTATACATATATATACACACACATATACAGTATACATATATATACACACATACAGTATACACATATACACACATATACAGTATACATATATACACACACATATACAGTATACATATATACACATATACAGTATACATATATACACACACATATACAGTATACATATATACACCCATATACAGTATACATATACACACATATACAGTATACATATATATATATACACCCATATACAGTATACATATATACACACATACAGTATACATATATACACACACATATACAGTATACATATACACACCCATATACAGTATACATATATACACACATATACAGTATACATATATATACACACATATACAGTATACATATATACACACATATACAGTATACATATACACACCCATATACAGTATACATATATACACACATATACAGTATACATATACACACATATACAGTATACATATACACACCCATATACAGTATACATATATACACCCATATACAGTATACATATATACACACATACAGTATACATATATACACACACATATACAGTATACATATACACACCCATATACAGTATACATATATACACACATATACAGTATACATATATACACACATATACAGTATACATATACACACCCATATACAGTATACATATATACACACACATATACAGTATACATATATATACACACATATACAGTATACATATATACACACATATACAGTATACATATACACACCCATATACAGTATACATATATACACACATATACAGTATACATATACACACACATATACAGTATACATATATATACACATACATATACAGTATACACATATACACACATATACAGTATACATATATACACACATATACAGTATACATATATATACACACATATAAACACACATATACAGTATACATATATACACATACAGTATACATATATATATACACACATATACAGTATACATACATATATACACACACCCATATACAGTATACATATATATATACACACCCATATACAGTATACATATATACACACACATATACAGTATACATATACACACCCATATACAGTATACACATATACACACACATATACAGTATACATATATAAACGCATATATACAGTAATACAGCATATACACACACATATACTGTATATACACACACACATATACAGTATACATATACACACACATATACAGTATACATATATACACACACATATACAGTATACATATATACACACATACAGTATACACATATACACACATATACAGTATACATATATACACACACATATACAGTATACATATATACACATATACAGTATACATATATACACACACATATACAGTATACATATATACACCCATATACAGTATACATATACACACATATACAGTATACATATATACACACATACAGTATACATATATATATATACACACTCATATATACACACATATACAGTATACATATATATATACACACATATACAGTATACATATATACACATACAGTATACATATATATATACACACCCATATACCGTATACATATATATACACACCCATATACAGTATACATATATACACACATACGGTATACATATATACACACACATATACAGTATACATATACACACCCATATACAGTATACATATATACACGCATATATACAGTAATACAGCATATACACACACACATATACAGTATACATATACACACACATATATACTGTATATATACATATATATACACACATACAGTATACATATATACACACATATACAGTATACATATACACACATATACAGTATACATATATACACACACATATACAGTATACATATATATACACACATATACAGTATACATATACACACCCATATACAGTATACATATATACACATATACAGTATACATATATATACACACATATACAGTATACATATATACACATATACAGTATACATATACACACACATATACAGTATACATATATACACGCATATATACAGTAATACAGCATATACACACACACATATACAGTATACATATACACACACATATATACTGTATATATACATATATATACACACATACAGTATACATATATACACACATATACAGTATACATATACACACATATACAGTATACATATATACACACACATATACAGTATACATATATACACACACATATACAGTATACATATACACACATATACAGTATACATATATATACACACATATACAGTATACATATATATACACACATATACAGTAATACAGCATATTCACACACACATATACTGTATATATACACACACACATATACAGTATATATATATATATACACATATACAGTATACATATATACACACATATACAGTATACATATATACACATATACAGTATACATATATACACACATATACAGTATACATATATATACACACATATACAGTATACATATATATACACACACACATATACAGTATACATATATATACACACACATATACAGTATACATATATATACACACATATACAGTATACATATATATACACATATACAGTATACATATACACACCCATAAACAGTATACATATATATACACACACATATACAGTATACATATATACACACATATACAGTATACATATATACACCCATATACAGTATACATATACACACCCATAAACAGTATACATATATATACACACATATACAGTATACATATATACACACATATACAGTATACATATATACACCCATATACAGTTTACATATACACACCCATAAACAGTATACATATATACACACACATATACAGTATACATATATACACACATATACAGTATACATATATATATACACACATATACAGTATACATATATATACACACATATACAGTATACATATATACACATATACAGTATACATATATATACACACACATATACAGTATACATATATATACACACATATACAGTATACATATATATACACACATATACAGTATACATATACACACCCATAAACAGTATACATATATATACACACATATACAGTATACATATATACACACATATACAGTATACATATATATACACACATATACAGTATACATATACACACACATATACAGTATACATATATACACACCCATATACAGTATACATATACACACACATATACAGAGTATACATATACACACATATACAGTATACATATACACACACATATACAGTATACATATATATACACACATACAGTATACATATATATACACACACATATACAGTATACATATATATACACACATACAGTATACATATATATACACACACATATACAGTATACATATATATACACACATACAGTATACATATATATACACACACATATACAGTATACATATACAGCGATATTGGCGCCAAATTTAAACACCGCTATGCTGATTGGTCACGGTTACCGGTCGCAAATAATCAGCATTATTGGCCCCAAATTTAAACACCGCTCTGCTGATTGGTCCCGGCCGTGACCAATCACCATTATTGGCGCCAAATTTAAACAACGCTGTGCTGATTGGTCGCGACCGCCGGCCGCAACCAATCAGCATTATTGGCGCCAAATTTAAACCCCGCTCTGCTGATTGGTCGCGTTCGCTGCCCACGACCAATCAGCATTATTGGCGCCAAATTTAAACCCCGCTCTGCTGATTGGTCGTGTTCGCTGCCCGCGACCAATCAGCATTATTGGCGCCAAATTTAAACCCCGCTCTGCTGATTAGTCGCGACCGCCGGCCGTGACCAATCTGCGATATAGCCGCCAAGTTTTAACACCGCTTTGGTGATTGGTCACGGTTGCCGGCCTCGACCAATCAGCGATTTTGGCGCCAAATTTAAACACCGCTCTGCTGATTGCGCCCTGTCGGCCGCATACATATTCTAGAATACCCGATGCATTAGAATCGGGCCACCATCTAGTGGGTGTATATATGTATACTGTATATATGTGTATATATATTTATACTGTATGTGTGTATATATATGTATACTGTATATGTGTATATATATATACTGTATATGTGTGTATATGTGTATACTGTATAAGTGTGTATATATGTATACTGTATAAGTGTGTATATATGTATACTGTATATGTGTGTATATATATGTATACTGTATATGTGTGTATATATGTATACTGTATAAGTGTGTATATATGTATACTGTATATGTGTGTGTATATATATGTATACTGTATATGTGTGTATATGTATACTGTATATGCGTGTATATATATGTATACTGTATATGTGTGTATATATGTATACTGTATGTGTGTGTGTATATATATGTATACTGTATATGGGTGTATATATGTATACTGTATATATGTGTATATATATATTTATACGGTATGTGTGTATATATATGTATACTGTATATATGTATACTGTATATGTGTGTATATATGTATACTGTATGTGTGTATTTATATGTATACTGTATATGTGTTTTTATATATATGTATACTGTATATGGGTGTATATATGTATATACTGTATATATGTGTGTGTGTATATATGTATACTGTATATGTGTATATATGTATACTGTATGTGTGTGTATATATGTATACTGTATATATGTGTATATATATGTATACTGTATGTGTGTATATGTATACTGTATATGTGTGTATATATATGTATACTGTATATGTGTGTATATATGTATACTGTATATATGTGTATATATATGTATACTGTATGTGTGTATATGTATACTGTATATGTGTGTATATATATGTATACTGTATATGTGTGTATATGTATACTGTATATGTGTGTGTATATATATGTATACTGTATATGTGTATGTATAATGTATATGGGTGTATATATATATGTATACTGTATATGTGTGTATATATATGTATACTGTATATGTGTGTATATATGTATACTGTATATGTGTATGTATAATGTATATGGGTGTATATATATGTATACTGTATAAGTGTGTATTTTCATGACTATGAATTAACACATGTGGAATTATATACTTAACAAAAATGTGTGAAACAACTGAAAATATGTCTTATATTCTGGGTTCTTCAGAGTAGCCCCCTTTTGCTTTGATGACTGCTTTGCACACTCTTGGCGTTCTCTTGATGAGCTTCTAGAGGTAGTCACCGGAAATGGTCTTCACCTCACAGGTGTGCCCTGTCAGGTTTAATATGATAAAGTGCTTTATTCTTTGTCGGGTCCAGGGGTCCTGTAGAATGTGAATCCCTGAGGAACAGCGTATCCTTGGCTTGTGCCAAGACAGAAGAAACGTTGCTGAACACTTGGTACCCCAAAGTGATCAATCTATTTGCCAATCAAGATGCCCTGCAGTTGATTAATGCGGACAAATTGGATTCCTTTTATAACTGCGTCTCGACACTTATGTCCAACCAGGTAAAGGCGGCTGCGAGATCCGTGATATATAAGGATTCAAGTTCATTATTGTATCTCTGGATCAAACATAGACTCAGAGTGGTATTCCCATCTCATATATGTATGGCACTTCCACAGTCTGAGGACGCACATTCGGCTGAAGTATATTGCTGCGCAGGAACATGCCGGGTCCCTGAGCTGCAATGCATGCCGCCAGCCAATCAAAGGCCGGTAGCTGATGTCGGCGTGCCAGTCACGAGCGACGCATGGAAGTGACGTCATGCGCTGCCTCTACCGGCACACTGAAATCAGCTACAGAAGAAGGCGCCGCATGTCGTGGGAGCGCAGGAAGGTAAGAAGAATCATTTATTTTTGTTTATTTAATGTATTGGAAAAGAACGACAGAACATTATACCAGGAAAGGGCCAAGGATGGGGAGCATTATACAAGGAAGGGGCTCAGGGTGGGGAGAATTAGACAAGGAAGGGGCCCAGGATGGGGAGCATTATATAATGAAGGGGCCCAGGATGGGGAGCATTATACAAGGAAAGGGCCCAGGATGGGGGGAATTAGACAAGGAAGGGTTCCAGGATGGGGAGCATTATACAAGGAAGGGTCCCAGGATGGGGAGCATTATACAAGGAAGTAGCTTAGGATGAGAAGCATTATACAAGGAAGGGTCCCAGGATGGGGAGAATTAGACAAGGAAGGGTCCCAAGATGGGGAGCATTATACAGGAAGTAGCCTAGGATGAGGAGCATTACACAAGGAAGGGGCGCAAGATGGAGAGCATTATACAAGGAAAGGTCGCAGGATGGGGAGCATTACACAAGGAAGGGGAGCATGATGGGGAGCATTATACAAGGAAGGGGCGCAGGATGGGGAGCATTACACAAGGAAGGGGTGCAAGATGGGGAGCATTATACAAGGAAGTAGCCTAGGATGAGGTGCATTACACAAGGAAGGAACGCAGGATGGGGAGCATTACACAAGGAAGGGGCGCAAGATGGGGAGCATTATACAAGGAAGGGGCGCAAGATGGGGAGCATTATACAAGGAAGGGGCGCAAGATGGGGAGCATTACACAAGGAAGGGGCGCAGGATGGGGAGCACTATACAAGGAAGGGGCGCATGATGGGGAGCATTATACAAGGAAGGGGCGCATGATGGGGAGCATTTTACAAGGAAGAGGCCAAGGATGGGGAGCATTATACCAGGCAGGGGTTCAGAATGGGGGGCATTGTACAAGGAAGCGGCCCAGGATAGGGAGCATTATACCAGAATGGGGGTCATTATATCATGACATGGGCCAGGATGAAGGACATTACACCAGGAAGGGCACAAGGATGGAGGTCATTATACCAGAATGGGGCCTAGGATGGGGGACAGGATACCAGGATGGAAGACATTGTTATAGGATGAGGGACATTGTACCAGGATGGGGTCATTGTTATAGGATGTGGGACATTATACCAGGATGGGGGACATTGTTGCAGGAAGGGGCCAGGATGGGGGACATTATTACAGTAAGAGGCCCAGGACAAAGGACATTATACCAGGAAGGAGCCCAGGATTGGGACGTTATTGCTGAAAGGGGGCTCAGGATGGGGGGTATTATACACAGAAGGTGGATATTATAACAGGAAGAGGCCCAGGATAGGGGATATTATAACAGGAAGGGGTGCAGGATGGGGAACATTATACCAGGAAGGGGCCTAGAATGAGAGACATTATTATAGGATGGGGCTAGGGCTACGATGGGGGAGATTATTACAGGAAACATCCAAGGCAAGGGCGAACACGCGCATCATTATCGGATCTAGAATGCTACAAGGGCCCATAGGCATTATACAAGGAAGGTGCCCAGGATAGGGGGAATTAGACAAGGAAGGGTCCCAGGATGGGGAGCATTATACAAGGAAGTAGCCTAGGATGAGAAGCATTATACAAGGAAGGGTCCCAGGATGTGGAGAATTAGACAAGGAAGGGTCCCAAGATGGGGAGCATTATACAAGGAAGTAGCCTAGGATGAAGAGCATTATACAAGGAAGGGGCGCAGGATAGGGAGCATTACACAAGGAAGGGGAGCAAGATGGAGAGCATTATACAAGGAAGGGGCGCAGGATGGGGAGCATTACACAAGGAAGGGGCGCAGGATGGGGAGCATTATACAAGGAAGGGGCGCATGATGGGGAGCATTATACAAGAAAGGGGCGCAGGATGGGGAGCATTACACAAGGCAGGGGTGCCAGATGGGGAGCATTATACAAGGAAGTAGCCTAGGATGAGATGCATTACACAAGGAAGGCGCGCAGGATGGGGAGCATTACACGAGGAAGGGGCGCAAGATGGGGAGCATTATACAAGGAAGGGGCGCAAGATGGGGAGCATTACACAAGGAAGGGGCGCAGGATGGGGAGCACTATACAAGGAAGGGGCGCATGATGGGGAGCATTATACAAGGAAGGGGCGCATGATGGGGAGCATTTTACAAGGAAGGGGCCAAGGATGGGGAGCATTATACAAGGCAGGGGTTCAGGATGGGGGGCATTGTACAAGGAAGCAGCCCAGGATAGGGAGCATTATACCAGAATGGGGATCATTATACCATGACATGGGCCAGGATGAAGGACATTACACCAGGAAGGGCACAATGATGGAGGTCATTATACCAGAATGGGGCCTAGGATGGGGGACAGGATACCAGGATGGAAGACATTGTTATAGGATGTGGGATATTATACTAGGATAGGGGACATTGTTACAGGAAGGGGCCAGGATGGGGGACATTATTACAGTAAGAGGCCCTGGACCAAGGACATTATACCAGGAAGGAGCCCAGGATTGGGACGTTATTGCTGAAAGGGGCTCAGGATGGGGGGTATTATACACAGAAGGTGGATATTATAACAGGAAGAGGCCCAGGATAGGGGATATTATAACAGGAAGGGGCGCAGGAAGGGGAACATTATACCAGGAAGGGGCCTAGAATGAGAGACATTATTATAGGATGGGGCTAGAGCTACGATGGGGGAGATTATTACAGGAAACATCCAAGGCAAGGGCGAACATGCGCATCATTATCGGATCTAGAATGCTATAAGGGCCCATACATCTGACCAACATGCTGGTGGGGGCCCAGGTCCAAATTTTGCACATCTACAGGAACATGGCATAACAATATGTCATATGTTGGGAAGGGTTTAAGCTACAGCACATTACATAGCCTCTTGCAGCTATATCAATGGAAAAATGAAAAATGTATGGCTTTTTGAAGACGGAAAGGAAAAAATGCAAAACAAAAAATGATCCGGTCCTGAAGGGATTAAGGATTTCCCACCCACAGTAAATGTTGTCACTCAGCTTTCTTCTCTTATGGCCCAGTCCGTCTCCCTGTTTTCTGCACCACTCTCGTAGTCATGTATTTTTTCTCCTTATAAACACTAATATATACTTGCTGATTTCTCCCCCCACAGGTGAGAGACCTTCTGCAGAAAACTGTAGAAACTTTTGTCCGTTTATTTGACCTGATAGACGGGCAATTTTTACCAATCTTCAAAATGCAACTTACATTTGATGACGAGAAAATGGATTTCTATCCAAGCTTCCAGGACGTAGAAGAAGTTGTACTATTTATATTAACTCGGATCTCCAAGACCCTTCAGGTATCAGGATTTTTTTTTCAATGCTGACAACTTACTTTTTATAGTAGGTACATGTGTGGCTCACAGGTAAAAACTGCAGTAAAAAAAATTGGAAATTTGCTGCAACCATTTTGGAATATCACAGCAAAAAAAAAATATAGTACTGGCTGATTTACAATTGCTATTGGCTGTCACCTAGTATATGAGCGTCCGCAGCAGTATCCTCCGGTGGGCCCCCATGCAGGGATAGGACAACGAGTATATTGACTTTGTAATACACATTGCAAAAATATATGAGAATTATAAGTAGAAGAGTTGGGTAGCATAAACACTTTTACAGGCTCGGACTGGCCAACAGGAGAAATGGAGAATCCTCCGGTGGGCCCCCATGAAGGGATGGCTCTCCACTCCAGTCCCCTATTAAAGTGCACCTGTCAGCAGGAGTGTGCTCAGTAAACCACATACACTGTCAGGAGGGCGACATTACACAGAGTAAAATGATACCTTAGTTGATGAAATTCGTCCTGTGGTTCTTGTGTAATCTTTACTTTCAGTTTGGAAATAATGATATGCTTATGCTCCGGGGCGGCGTGTGGGGGCACTCTATCTGGTGCTCTGCTTACATATTCATGTGTATGCTCTTATGACAGCTCACTGATCGTCCACTGACCTGCCTCCTATTTTACCTAGCCCCGCATTACTAGATGCATTATGTAAAAGAGAAGGCAGGTCAGTGAAGGTACAGTGAGCTGTCATAAGAGCATACAGATGAATATGTAAGCAGAGCACCAGATAGAGCGCCCCCCACAGGCCGCCCCGGAGCACGAGCGTATCATTATCTCCAAACTGAAAGTAAATGTTACACAAGAACCACAGGACGGATTTAATCAACTAAGTTATCATTTTAATCAGTGTAGTGGCACCCACCTAACAATGTATGTGTTTTACTGAGCTCAATCCTGCTGACAGGTGCGCTTTAAATGTATAAGTGGTTAAATCTGAATTTTTGGGGTGACAGATGCCCTTTAAGCTCCCTTTAGTGGCCACTGAGGATACACAGCATGGCAGCTTTTATTTAATGTCTATGCTGAGGATATGGAGCTTTGTATGGAGTTTTTGATTTATTTATATCAAAATAGGTGGATGTTCAGGGGGTTTATATTAGAGACTTCTGCAGTATTCATGTCACTTTATAGAACGTTCTTCTTTGTCCAGAATATTCAGACGGTGCAGCCGTGGCTTTCTGGTAGTAACACGGTTCAGATCATCGAGGCCAAACTCCCTGATTACATCTTTGATTCTGCCGCGCTGAAGCTGAAGGAGGCCGTCAGCCACAATCTACACCAGCCATTCAGGCATTTCCAAACCTACGGTAAGCGGGACGTGAATCATTAAAAGGATGATACATACGGTAAGCTGGACGTGAATCATTAAAGGGATGGTACATATGGTAAGCTGGACGTGAATCATTAAAGGGATGGTACATACGGTAAGCTTGACGTGAGTCATTAAAGGGATGGTACATACTGTAAGCTGGACGTGAATAATTATAGGGATGGTACATACAGTAAGCAGGATGTGAGTCATTAAAGGGATGGTACATACGGTAAGCTGGACGTGAATCATTATAGGGATGATACATACAGTAAGCAGGACGTGAGTCTTTAAAGGGATGGTACATACGGTAAGCTGGCTGCGAATCATTAAAGGCATGGTACATACGGTAAGCTGGACATGAGTCATTACAGGGATGGTACATAGGGTAAGCTGGACGTGAGTCATTAAAGGGATGGTACATATGGTAAGCTGGCCGCGAATAATTAAAAGAATGGTACATACAGTAAGCTGGACGTGAATCGTAAGTATTAAAGCGATGGAACATATGGGAAGCTGGACGTGAATCTAGTATTAAAGGGATGGAACAATCACAATCAGAAATCTCCTGCCGGCGCTTGCAGCGTGATATTCCTGTGGACGCTTTTATCCTGATACCTTTCCAAAAGCCATTGAACTCAGTGTTAGGGGTTCCCAGAGGTGTGATCCTCATCTATCAGACATTATCATGCAGAAATACTATATATCATTGGTCTAACAAGCACTGCAAAGAGGATCTGTCTCTAGATTTCACCATATAAATGTAGATTATCAAATTGATTTCTTAGACCTGATGAAGCCAGAGAACTCGCTTTCAAAAATCCATGTCCGATCAGCTGTATAATCCTCTTTGAAAGTTTTCTCCGCCCGATATTAAGATGAGTCTAGATACAACTATAAATTCTGTGTTATATTATTTGATAGTTGAAAGCTTCAGTTGGCTGGTGGATGGTTCAGCCGCGGAGAAAGTAGAAACTGTGTGCAAAGCAGTCATCAAAGCAAAAGGTGGCTACTCTGAAGAACCTAGAATATAAGACATATTTTCAGTTGTTTCACAGTTTTTTGTTAAGTATATAATTCCACATGTGTTAATTCATAGTTTTGATGCCTTCAGTGTGAATGTACAATTTTCATAGTCATGAAAATACAGAAAAATCTTTAAATGAGAAGGTGTGTCCAAACTTTTGGTCTGTACTGTATGTGTGATCATAATGTGTTTTTTTTTTTTACATATTGGACCTTCTTGCATATTATCTCGAACCGTCATTAAATTGACTCATCCCTGCACAGCAACACTGGCTTTGATGTTTCTAGTAAAAATCGACTGCTTATGCGCCGTTCATCATATGCAAGTTATCTAGGACTAGTCCAGCGGGACGTCACTTCCCACAAACAAATCCCACCTCAGATGCTGTGATCACACCCAAATCATGGCATCTTAGTCTCACCTGGCGACGTGGATCTTCTAAGCCTCGGGTCTGGGTGGGCACACGGACCCCGGGTGTTGGTGTGGCAAGCAGGAAGGCACATGAGCAGCAAGGAATTGGCACTCAGGAATCTTGGGAGCTGCAGGATGGATGTAGCGTAACCCAGTAGGAATGGAAGAAAGTTAACGCAGAAGGTGGAGCACACCAAACAAAAGTCTAAAAACTCAATCCTAAGACCCAGGTGTGTGTCCTAATGGTCCATAAATAGGATTTAGGAGATTATGTCACTGAGCTACACAGGACAACCTGTAAAACCTGACGTGGAGCACAACACGGGGCAGCAGACCGAAGTGAAGGAAGCAGAGCTCGGATACCCAAGACAGGTGTATAATACTTAATTTCACATGACCAATTTGCATGACAGCCGGCACATAAAAAGTTTAGTCTTTTAAGGTAGAAACATTTTTGCCAGATATATACCGTGGATGTCAATGCAGGAATTTGGCATGCCTGAAGGACCTAACAGGTTCACTTTACGGGGACCCCCTTTGGTTCGTTTGAAGGGTCCCTTGACAATAAGCTGATCACAGCTGTAGTCGGGTGGACGCAGCAACGAGGACTAAGTTGCAGGAATCATTTTCTTACCATTCCCATTAGAATCAATACTGTCCTAAGTCCTACAGAGCGAGGGGTGCAACGTGTCCGATAATAATTGAGGGTCAAATCAGAAATCTCAAGGGTAAACGAGACTGATTTATATTTGTATTCCAGTTTATAGAAGAATTTCACACCCTGGCCAGAGATATCATGGGACTGCCCACCCGCGCTTACTTCACCATGGTACACCTCGACTACGATGACTTAAAGCAAGGCCTGGCTGACAAAGCAAAAAGTTTTGCAAATATATTACTAGATAGACTGGTGACAAATCACAGATTGGAGAATGAAGAGTGAGTAAAATCCTGGATTCAAGGAGGTTTCACAATAGAAAAAAATAATCTGTAATGGGCCTCTAGCTGCCATGTGCCATTCAGGGGCCCTTGGGGTCGAGGTCAAGTGTTACTTCTGCTATGATTTCATACAGTGAGTTATAGATGCTGATGCTACAGTAAAAGTTAAGAATCTCACATTACTTTACTTATGATACCATAAAATATCATCACATTCCAGTATATAATATACAGGTGCATCTCACTAAATTAGAATATCATCAAAAAGTTAATTTTTTTCATTTCTTCAGTACAAAAATTTAAATTCATATATTATATAGAGTCATTACAAACAGAGTGATATATTTCAAGTGTTTATTTCTGTTAATGTTGTTGATTATGGCTTATAGCCAATGGAAACACAAAAGTCATTATCTCAGTAAATTAAAATAATTAACAAATACACCTGCAAAGGCTTCCTAAGCTTTTAAAAAGGTCCCTTAGTCTGTTTCAGTAGGCTCCACAATCATTGGGAAGACTGCTGACTTGACAGATGTCCAGAAGGCAGTCATTGACACACTCCACAAGGTCCCAGAGTTCCAATTTTCATTTGGAAATCAAGGTCCCAGAGTCTGGAGGAAGAGTGGAGAGGCCACAATCCAAGCTGCTTGAGGTCTTGTGTGAAGTTTCCACAATCAGTGATGGTTTGGGGAGCCATGTCATCTGCTGGTGTAGGTCCACTGTGTTTTATCAAGACCAAAGTCAGCGCAGCCATCTACCAGGACATTTTACAGCACTTCATGCTTCCCTCTGCTGACAAGCTTTTTGGAGATGGAAATGTCATTCTCCAGCAGGACTTGGCCCCTGTCCACACTGCCAAAAGTACCAATACCTGGTTTACAAACAACAGTATCACTGTGCTTGATTGGCCAGTAAACTCGCCTGACCTAATCCCCATAGAGAATCTATTATAGAGAATCTATAGGGTATTGTCAAGAGGAAGATGAGAGACACCAGACCCAACAATGCAGACGAGCTGATGGCTGCTATCAAAGCCACCTGGGCTTCCATAACACCTCAGCAGTGCCACAGACTGATCGCCTCCATGCCACATTGCCGCATTGATGCAGTAATTGATGCAAAAGGAGCCCCGACCAAGTACTGAGTGCATTTACTGACTATACATTTCAGTAGGACATTTCAGATTTTAAAAACATTTTTCAATCTGTTGTTATAAAGTATTCTAATTTACTGAGATAATGACTGTTGTGTTTTCATCGGCTGTAAGCCATAATCATCAACATTAACAGAAATAAACACTTGAAATAGATCCCTCTGTGTGTAATGACTCTATATAATATAGGAGTTTCAATTTTTGTACTGAAAACTGAAATAAAGTAACTTTTTGATGATATTCTAATTTAGTGAGATGCCCCTGTGTGTAATAATCTTTGCTTCGCTTAGGATCTTCATGGAATTTGAGAAAATCAAGGAACAAGCGTTAAAGGCTCCTGAAACTAATGAAGATGTAATAGAGGAGATTGCGCTTGTGGAGCAGGCGAAGAATAAAAGCCTGGTAGAGCTAAAGTCCCGAATTGCTGTACTTACGTCCCTGGGTATAATTAGTGTAAAACATAATATATAGGATTATTCCGATATTTCTTGTGTCCTGGTTAATATGTATTTTTCCATATATAGGTCATGTCATACTAGCTATACTTACCAGTCCCCCTCCAGGTTTCAGTGATCAGATCCCCAACATGATCATGTGATTGCTGCAGCCTATCAGTGACTACGGTGGTAACCTGCTACAGCCAGTGATTGGCTACAGAAATCACATGTCCACATAGAGCAGGAAGAACACAAACTGATGGAGGGAACTGTAGTTGTGGAGCATCAGTATAATTTTATAACCTAAGTTTTTGGAAAAAATATAATTGGTGCAACCCCTGTGATTGTAGATGCTAGATACATTAATACAGAGTGAGTTTCATTTTTTTAATTTTAGGAGTGTCAGCGGAGGATGAGTTATCTTCTAGATGTTCATTTATTTGTACCTGAAGATATCATCCTGAACTCAACATTGTTACTGTGGCCAAAAAATATCAACCCAGTGTTTGATGAAAATGGCCAGGTATGTGGGCTCATTTCTGAAAATGGGGTCTCGGGTGCCAGCCCCAATGAAGCAGCAGCCCCCTGCAGTGTCCAGGTAATTAAACGGGGCGCTCTGGGAGCGTTTTTTGATAACTGTTCCTTTCTAAAAGCTGATTGAAAACGCCAAGTGTAAAGGAGAGGGCGAGCTGCTGGGGAAAAGAGAGAAACTTATGCTGGAACTGGAGAAACTTTTGCGTCGGATGGAAGAATTTGCAGAGTACTCTGAGCTGGATATGATGCAGCAGGTATGATAGTCACAGGCTGTGTTATAGTTTTCCCTCTTCTTATTTTCATTACTTTAAGACTCTTTTCATATTTGTACAGATCCTTTTTACCCAAAACGCATCATGGTTGTCGTGAACGATAATTTTTTTGTGCAACACAAAAGATCATTTCACCCGACGATCAAGTGTTTGGCCATTCGTCGGTGATTGGCAGCCTATTTATACTGCACAATTATCCTTAAACGAGCGTTCCTGGGAAGTAGTTATAAAATGCTCCCTAACTCCGGTTTGGAGTTGCATTAGGCTTTTTTTATGTTGTTTCTTTTGGGGGGGTTTCTATCCCTTTTTAAAGGCAAGAATCAAGAATATTGAGACTACAGCCAATAGTGTAACCTGAAGCTTCAATGCAAAATCTCCATTAGGGCCCCCAACTATTGCAGGTCTTTAATAGTAGTGATCTTCTCATATGAGTCAAAGAGACCTTTTGAGCCCCCCTTAGCTCCAGATGCGACTGCAATCCCTGCACGCACTGTAGTTACGCCCTTGACTGCAGCATTATTTTTGCTATGCAAAAAAAAACTATGGAAAAAACATAAACCCGACTGACCACCATTATCAGCCAGAACAGTCTTTATAGAGGCAGTCCCTAGTGCTTAACCTGAAGTGCAGTCAAACAAAGGCAGGTCAGAGGCAGTCGTCACACCTGAGCACTGGCGTATGAAAGCGTCCACTAGGCCTGAAACGCGTTGCATCCAATAGGCCTGAAACGCATTGCGTCCAATAGGCCTGAAACACGTTGCGTCCAATAGGCCTGAAACGCATTGCATCCAATAGGCCTGAAACGAGTTGTTCCAATAGGCCTGAAACGCATTGCGTCCAATAGGCCTAAAAATCGTTGCGTCCAATAGGCCTGAAAATCGTTGCGTCCAATAGGCCTGAAATACATTGCGTCCAATAGGCCTGAAATGCATTGCGTCCAATAGTCCTGAAATGCATTGCGTCCAATAGGCCTGAAATGCATTGCGTCCAATAGGCCTGAAATGCGTTGCGTCCAATAGGCCTGAAACGCATTGCGTCCAGTAGGCCTGAAACGCGTTGCGTCCAATAGGCCTGAAACGATTTGTGTCCAATAGACCTGAAAGGCCTGAAAGTTACACCTCTGACATCAGCTGTCTATAAAGTGGAGCATATAGGAGTCTGTATTCTGCAAATGAGAAGTAAAGTTCACCGGTGAGAAGTCAGTCTCATACTGTAACTTGTGAATGTCTAACTCATTTTCTTTAATGGAGGCAGTCCGGTTAACCCTTTACTTATCTGTGTTTATTGTGCCTGGTTTCAGTAAGTGACAGATGTGAGGACTGTACAGAAGCGAATAGCAGACGCAGAGGAGGCGGTGGCTTATATTAACAAAGAAGAAGCGCTGTATAAATGGGACCTTACAACATACCCTCAGCTGGATTCTTCAAAAGTCAACATCGAACCTTACCAGAAACTTTTTGCACTGATTTACAAATGGCAAAAAACTGAAAAAAGTATGTGCACCCCATTGGGGAATTCTGAGTTAACTCTTGGCATGCCGTTATTTATTAACACCAGACGTGATCTGAAGTGGAGAGTAAATGGCGCATTTAAACAAGCTGATGATCATTCCCAATTATCAGCCCGTGTAAATGTGCCAGTAATCACCCGATGAACAAGCAAAACACTAATTCGTTGGGAACGAATCATTTATGGCAGCAAAAATCATCTTTATCTACAGCACTTCGCCCCTTGTAACGTTATAGGGACAAAGTATATCTAATAACCAATCGTTCTGTCCGCATCACTGTTCTTCGGTCCTGGAAATAACCAAGCGCCAAAAGTCTTGCATATATTACAAGGGGGTTATGTGTTATTAAAGGGCTGTCCGGCCTTGGGGCACAAGTCTGCAGTCACTCCATGTGACTGCAGTCATGTGAATCCTCACAGCATGTGTACTGTCCGCGTTATAAGGATTCTCCAGCATCGGGAGCACAGGCCTGTGACAGCAAGTATGTGATTTGCATATATACGGTCACATCCCAACTAGACATATCCGGCCTTGCTCAATGCAAGCACATTGAGTGGAGCCAGACACGTCTAGTCGGAATGTGGTCTGAAGTATGCAAATCACATACTTGTGGTCACATAACAGCCCGTTCCCGGCACCGGAAAATCCTCGCAGTGCGTGCAATTTGAGAATTTAAAAGTCTGCAGTTACATAGACTGTAGACTTGTACCCCAAGGCCGGACAATCCCTTCTGCAAAATAGGAGATAAATGTATGATCGGTAGGGGTGCTCTAACCACAGGGTCCTCCAGTAATCCTGAGGACAGAGGTTCCAAAGTCTGCTGTGTGAATGGAGTGATCGTGCGCATGCATAGCCAGTGCTCCATTCATGTCTATGGGAGCAGTCATGCGCATGCATAGCCATCACTCCCATAGATGCACACATGCTTCATTCACAAAGCTGTATCTAGGACCACCGCTTTCAAAACTGCTGGGGGCTGCAGCAGTCAGACTCCCAGTGATCAGACATTTATCAACAACCTTGTGGATAGGTGATTAAACATTATTTATGGGACAACCATAGCCATAGATGTAGAAGAGAAAAAAAGCAGAATAAACAGTAATAGATGAGCTAAAAACATGAAATTTATCAAAATATGTCTTGAAAAATCTCACGCTTCCAGGTGGATCGACGGCGCTTTCCTTGACCTGAACGGAGAAAGCATGGAAGCCGAGGTGGACGAATTCTTCCGAGAGGTCTACAAGATGATGAAACTGTTTCAGCAGAAGCAGAAGACGTTAGAAGAGGAGAAGAAAAAGGCGTCTCAACACCGGACACTGTCTGAAGATAAGGATTCGGTGGACGAGGAAAAGAAGGAAAGCCGCATAGTTCTCATGTGTTCTGCCATCACCGAGCAAATCAAGGCTTTTAAGGTAGATGCATCAAATAATGGATATATCAGTAATCTGGGCCAGGTTTGCTGGAGCGCGCTGTTAACTCCCAATCCCAGCCAACTTTAGCACAGTGGTTACTATCGAGACAGCAGCGGTGGTCGGTCTCCTAGGCAACGATCTGTAAACAAAAGAAAAGTCTTAATATCTCAAGAACGGCTGCAAATGTCAAGAAGCAGTAAATTGCAAAAGTGCAGGTTTTTACAATATCTATGAAGATAGGAATAACCCTTTAATTCATTTTTGTAGCCGTAATCCCGGGACACTGATTATGATTGACTCCTTTTCAGGAATATATCCCTCTGGTGAGCATCCTTTGCAACCCATGCCCCTCCTATATATCCATCCTGGCCTCCATGTGTCCAGCCTGCCCCCCTTCATATATCCATTCTGTCCCATATATCTATATATATCTATATCATATATATATAACAGTTTTGATTTATAAATATCCATCCTAGCCCCCCCATATATGCATCCCACCCCACCCCATATATCTATCCAGGTCCCCACGTGTCCAGCTTGCCCCCCTTCACCTCCATGCGTCCATCCAGGTCCCCACGTGTCCAGCTTGCCCCCCTTCACCTCCATGCGTCCATCCAGGTCCCCACGTGTCCAGCCTGCCCCCCCTTCAGCCCCATGCGTCCATCCAGGTCCCACGTGTCCAGTCTGCCCCCCCTTCAGCCCCATGCGTCCATCCAGGTCCCCACGTGTCCAGCCTGCCCCGCTTCAGCCCCATGCGTCCATCCAGGTCCCCACGTGTCCAGCCTGCCCCCCCTTCAGCCTCATGCGTCCATCCAGGTCGCCACGTGTCCAGCCTGCCCCCCCTTCAGCCCCATGCATCCATCCAGGTACCCACGTGTCCAGCCTGCCCCCCCTTCAGCCCCATGCATCCATCCAGGTCCCCACATGTCCAGCCTGCCCCCCCTTCAGTCCCATGCGTCCATCCATGTCCCCACGTGTCCAGCCTGCCCCCCCTTCAGCTCCATGCGTCCATCCATGTCCCCACGTGTCCAGCCTGACCCCCCTTCAGCCCCATGCATCCATCCATGTCCCCATGTGTCCAGCCTGACCCCCCTTCAGCCCCATGCATCCATCCATGCATCCTGGGTAGGTGTTTATGCCCCTGCATCCATCCATCCTGGGTAGGTGTAAATGCCCCTCCAGCCATCCATCCTGGGTAGATGTATATGCTTTTCCATTCATCCATCCATCCTGGGTAGGTGTATATGCCCCTCCATCCATCCATCCATCCATCCATCCAATCTATCTATCTTTCTATCCCTTCCTTTCTGAGATAAGCTGCAATAATGCATTTGTCCTTTGCTACACCTTTGCACATACACCATATACCTAATCAGTGGCCTTGTTATCAGCTGCTACTCTTTTAATTCAACTGTCCCATCAGTTGGGTGTTGCTGAGTACCACGCA
The DNA here is from genome assembly GCF_046119375.1 of Phyllobates terribilis. Taxonomy (NCBI): domain Eukaryota; kingdom Metazoa; phylum Chordata; class Amphibia; order Anura; family Dendrobatidae; genus Phyllobates; species Phyllobates terribilis. The sequence goes on along the minus strand of NW_027362938.1, from coordinate 1,941,725 downwards.
TTTAAAAAAAATGTGGGGCCGTTGCGATTTCTTTAGTGAAATGCTGGCTCCCTCTGGTGGAGCACTGACTTCTTTAATTTTCTATCTATGGATGAAAAAAAGATAAAAAAAAGTTTGGTCTGAGATGTTGTTTTAAAGTGCTACCTATGTCTGTCAATCAGAGCATCCTATTGGTTTTCACCCAGGCAGATAGATTGCTTGCAATAGATGTAATAAGTGAATGGAACAATAGAATAATGCAAGAGAATGGGACAATGGAACAATGGAATAATGCTAGAATGGAAGAATGGAACATCATTGCACATGTCATAATGGGCTCCTAGCCTTTATCTGGCTGTGCTTCGGCAGTCAGCTACAGTCTGCAGGGAGCCTGTAGACTAGGAAGAAGGTCGACCGCTGCTTGTTTGTTCACTAATTAGTTATCCTCTCCCCATCCCCTTGTCTGCAGGTGCATGGGACATTGGGGGGGAGGGGAGAATGTTTGAAAATAGGCAGACTCATGCAGATTAAAAATGCATGCGTGGGCTGCAGCTGCAACAAGCAGTAAAGTTGTGGGTTTTAAGGTGACTATTGATGAACAACATGTCCTCCTAAGGGGAGTCTTTGTCCCTATCCCTACAATGGGTGCATTCTTGAAGCCAGGGTGCAGTCATAGGCCAAAACCAATTCAGGTTATCTCTTCTTGGCCTTTTGGCTAACATCAAGTGTAGTATCTGTTCTCATTTAGTATATGTGCTTTGCTTTTACCAATATATTGTATTGTAATGTAATGTTATCTATCTATCTATCTACCCCTTCCTTCCCGAGATAAGCTGCAATAATGCATTTGTCCTTTGCTACCCCGTTGCACATACACCATATACCTAGTCAGTGGCCTTGTTATCAGCTGCTACTCTTTTAATTCAACTGTCCCATCAGTTGGGTGTTGCTGAGTACCACGCATTTAAAAAAAATGTGTGGGCCGTTACGATTTCTTTAGTGAAATGCTGGCTCCCTCTGGTGGAGCACTGACTTTTTTAATTTTCTATCTGTGGATGAAAAAAAGATAAAAAAAAAGTTTGGTCTGAGATGTTGTTTTAAAGTGCTACCTATGTCTGTCAATCAGAGCATCCTATTGGTTTTCACCCAGGCAGATAGATTGCTTGCAATAGATGTAATGAGTGAATGGAACAATGGAATAATGCAAGAGAATGGGACAATGGAACAATGGAATAATGCAAGAATGGAAGAATGGAACATCATTGCACATGTCATAATGGGCTCCTGGCCTTTATCTGGCTGTGCTGCTGCAGTCAGCTACAGTCTGCAGGGAGCCTGCAGACTAGGAAGAAGGTGGACTGCTGCTTGTTTGTTCAATAATTAGTTATCCTCTCCCCATCCCCTTGTCTGCAGGTGCATGGGACATTGGGGGGAGGGGAGAATGTTTGAAAAGAGGCAGACTCGTGCAGATTAAAAATGCATGTGTGGGCTGCAGCTGCAACAAGCAGTAAAGTTGTGGGTTTTAAGGTGACTATTGATGAACAACATGTCCTCCTAAGGGGAGTCTTTGTCCCTATCCCTACAATGGGTGCCTTCTTGAAGCCAGGGTGCAGTCATAGGCCAAAACGAATTCAGGTTATCGCTTCTCGGCCTTTTGGCTAACATCAAGTGTAGTATCTGTTCTCATTTAGTATATGTGCTTAGCTTTTACCAATATATTGCATTGCAATGTTATCTATCTATCTATCTATCTATCTATCTATCTATCTATCTTCCCGGCTGCTTGTTTTCCCTCTATCCACACCCTCCTCTTCTTTGATTGACAGCTCTGGCTTCATAGAACCAGAGAAGGAAGGAGACAGAGGTAAAACAAGCAGGTGGGAAGGTGTATGTAAAGGATTGGCCCACGCCGTGATCCACGGAGCGCTTGTACTTGGTTTCAACAGTCATTCTGTGCTGACAGTCCCTTTAAAATCAGTGTTTCCCAAACTTCAGTCCTCACGGCCCCCCACAGGTCATGTCTTCAGGATTTCCATAGTATTGCACAGGTGAGAGAATTCCTGATTCCTTGATGATACTTTCATCACATGTGTAATACTGAGGAAATCCTGAAAACCTGACCTGTTGGGGGCCATGAGGACTGGAGTTTGGGAAACACTGCCTTAAATGGAGCGGTGCTGCAGTTTTATTATTCAGCAATTAGCAGGATCCCCCAACAATTTCTTAAGCAATGAGAAAATGCAGTCCCTAATGATGTCCTCTGACAATAAGCGGATCACGGACAGCAGATGCATTGGGTTCTGCATTTCTTGGAGAATGGGATGGGGCAGCTTCTGTCTTCTCAGTGATACAATCAGGAAGGAGATGCAGCGTGAGACAATCCCTGTCTAGATCTTTGATCTGATCATCAATACAGAGGGCTGATTGGTGAAGACAGAGGGAAAGGCTAATAAAATTATTAAAAAAAACTTAGTTTTTCGGCTGCCACTTCCTCTGGGGTCAGTATGCCAACCTCATTGACTTCATAGCACTTGCCAGAGTGGGCAGACACGATTTATTGCCTTTACACACGTCACCTCCACACAGGGCGATGCTGCTACGACGCCTCTGTAGTGATCAAACGTGGAGTCAAACAGCAGGGCTTTAAGAGGGCTGCCCTTTTCAATCTTGGGACTAAAACACAAAAATAAGACATCCTGTTAAGGGGGATAAAGGTAAGTAAACCGCGTTCAGTGCAGAGTGATGAATTCCAAAAGACAAAGTTTATTCCGCCATCACATAACGTTTCGACCTGTTATAGGTCTTTATCAAGTATATACAAAGACATACAGGGATACTGATCCCCTTTAAGGAAAATCAGTGGCCAGAACCCTTTAAATTCCCCTTAAATGGTCCAAAACTGAAACTGTGGGAACAATATAATCCACTTAGGGTTCAGCAAACTTACAGTCAGGGGTTTGATAAAATTATCTACACCCTTGTGTCTCCAGAAAGCATAGCGGACGTTCACGTGCTGAAAATGCCGACCAGTGCTGGAGTGAGCAGAGGTCCGCAGCTTGTGACACTCCTGCTGTAGTGAAACTACAGGTCCCAGCAGGCTGACGGTCTCTCATCAAGTTATGCTGGGAGCCGCAGGTGCACAAATAGTGCTAGAGGATCCATGTCAGAAATATGAGGCTGCCACTAGGGTTTCTCCCACAAATATGTAATCGGACGTGGAGCAGATCTGCACGTGGATGAGCCATATTCTCTATCTGTGAACATACTACTCCTTCACTCAGATTCTAAGTGGTTCTGCAGCGCATCTGTGCAGAGCAAGCTGTCAATCAAAATCCAGGCCGGGTTTACAGCCGTCGCCCCTGATATAGCGAGCAGTGCTGTGATCCAAGACTGTAGCCGCTCCGTGCACAATGATGAGTGAAGGCCGGCGGCTGCAGGGAGGAAAGAAGTTAATTTTCTCCCGGTACCTACACTATCAATAAGGCGGCCGGGCAGCATTGTAACAATATTTATCTGCAGATTAACCCTATACCTGCAGGTACATAGCATTTTCCAAGGTGACAGGTTCCTTTTAATAAAGAGAAGATGGATAGAGCCGCATTAGTCCGTACTCACGGTGGAAGCCTCCTGACAACTTCTTGAAGAACACTTTCCACATTTGTTACAAGCTTCCCCGACATCTAATAGAAATAAACAGAGAAATGAATTTCTTAATACAGTTTAGAACTCGGCTACAACGAATCAGAAGAAATGAAACCTGTTTGAAGCTGACAAGCAATCAAGCCCCTCCGTAAGCCACACAGAACATGGCTACTTATGTCATCTGCAGGTGATTAAAGGAACCTGTCATGCTGAAATGGTATAAGATCTGTAGGGGGGTGTTGTACAGCAGAGAAGTTGATCAGACTGATAGACATATCTGTGGGAAGAGAGTCAGCAAAACTGGCATTTTATGCAGTGAAAGTCCTGCCGTATGTACACTAGTCCAGTGGGCGGTCCTACTAAGTGATTGACAGTTCCCTGTATGACCATGCAGGCAAAGATAGCTGTCAATCACTAGTAGGACCGCCCACTGGACTCATCTGTACAAACAGCAGGATTCCACTGAATAAATTGATACAGGAAAAACATCTATCTTTGTACCGTATTAGCCAGTAGATAGAAGAGTATTTAGATTTGAGAGTCCTCAGTGGTTGATACCATCTTTTCCGTTAGCCATTAAAAGGTAACAAATTGCAGACTTTCCAGACTACTCAGGTCTCAGGTCTGCCTGATGAAGAAGCCGGAGTCGTCTGGAAAGCTTGCAATTTGTTACCATCTTTTCCGTTAGCCATTAAAGGTATCAACCACTGAGGACTCTCAAATCTAATGAATAAATTACAATTTATACTGAATCTTCTCCCACAAACCTATATATCGTTCTGCTCAGTTTCTCAGGGATAAAACCTGTACATCTGAATGGAGCTTTAATGTTGTTATTACAATCATGTAAACGCAGATCACAAAATCTTTCATATGATCATTTTTTTAACACCTAAAACCCCAATGGATATTTATGTTTACTAAAGGATTCCTTCCCCATTCTTTTGGCAGCTCTTCTTTAGGTATGGACACAGACCGGCATCCGGCATAAAGACATCTGGAGACTTTTCCTTTTTCTGGGATATTGGATAATCTTGTTCATTTCTAACGCTTTAAATCTTTCAAATTCTTTCTGAAAAATGTATCATAAAGGGACTTTCTCAGGTCAGTTTTGCTTGTGGTTGTGTTACCATTATTTGTGCCAAATGTATCAAAGTGTTGCACGATGTTTGATAAATGTTTATGTAGCACTTCCATCTATCTTTATTTATTTTACTCACTTATATAGCGCCATTAATTTCACAGCACTTTACAGACATTATCATCACTGCCCCCATCGGGGCTCACAATCTACATTCCCTATCAGTATGTCTTTGGAGTGTGGGAGAAAACTGGAGAACCCGGAGGAAACCCACGCAAACACAGGGAGAACATACAAACTTCTTGCAGATGTCGTCCTTGGTGGGATTTGAACCCAGGACCCCAGCGCTGCAAAACAACAATGCTAACCACTGAGCCACCGTGTATCTTTATCCACTTTTAACGTCACCCGTCGTTCTTAGACCTGTGTAGCTTACCAAGCCCAATTTCTAAAAGTTGCAAGAGTGCTGTAAAATAGGAAGCTGCACATTTTTGCGCAAAAATGATGCGTCACAAAAGTTTGTTTTTTTTTAACACCAAAAATTGATGTCAATTCCTCGCTACATTGCCCCTTTTCCAGCCACATTTTGTAGAAAAAAATAAAAAGACAAGGTACAGACAGCGGAGTTAAATTTGCCTACAGGAATGATTTTGATCTGGAGCGCATCGTACCCGGATACAGTCACTAGCGGGAACGTCAAACATCTTCTCAATTTGTTTCTCCACCCTTTCCGGATCTGCATTCTTCAAGTCTATCTAAAAGCAAAAGTATAAATACTAATTATTTATCAAAGCTGGACAACATCTAGAAACCATAGAATAAAACTGGCTTAAAATATAGTGTGAACAAGAGTTTAGGGAGAGATGTACAACTGGCACTGGCCTATAAAAGGGATTGTGTAATCGTACAAAACTAGCAAAAATGTAAAGTGCTCGGAAAACAAGGAACGTGCAATTTACCTCTTAGTAAAATCCTATGCTTTCTCAAGAACAGAGGAATTTTAATTTCATATTCTTTTTTAATCAAATCATTTTTATTGAAAAACTCCAACTACAAATATTCCATCTTTCAAATAACATACATGACATAGTAATTCCATAGTAAAAATATGAACAAAGTATCTGAACTTCAATTCCCATAACCCACCCTAAACCCAAATCCCAACACTCCAGAGAGAACCATTTTCAGAGCAGTTCTAGAATAACGGACTATAGCATTCGTAGAAGGGGAAGAAGATAAAAAAGTGACTAACAAAGGGGTAGCAGCGTTTTAATGTTATCATTTACTGCTTGATGCCTGAGCCGGGGAGTGCACGCTGAAAACTGTTGCAGGCTGCTGTAATCACAGGACACAAGCAAACAGCATGGCATTTCCTATCAGCAGGGAGGAAGTAAAGGGAACAGTAATGAAAGTCTCCTCCTACTCCGCTCCATATTGAAATGAATAGTGTGCATCCTACAAATGAGATGCATACAGCAAACAATTGATTTTCCATACATAGGTTTTGAGTTGACCACTGGATATACACATGTGTATCACTAATTACCAGAACTGGAAATCGAAAAAAAAGAAGAGCAAGTTTGGGGTGAATCCTGCCTTCATTACTGCACAGCCGCTCAGAGGGATCGGTACTAGGAACAGCAGGAGTGCCGGCGATGGTCACAGATTTACCTGCTGCGGGACTGAAGGAGTCTGATCGCGCTCGGCTCGAAGCTTTTTACCTGGTTTACGATAGGAATAATTGAACGCTGTGCTTCAAAGGCCAGGAAGAAGTTTGCCACCGTCTGCGCTTGAATACCCTTAAGGGGGGAAAAAAATATATATATACATATATACAAATACTGAAACATCTAAATGCATTAGAACATCAAAGCCGGTGAACCGGTAAATGACTTGTCCTCCAGGGATACAGGCTACTGTCATTCAGTAATTATTGAATAGGAATTTTACATTTTATGTGATCACCACGCTAGAATGTAAATGGAGAAAAACACAACACAACTCCTCACCATATGAAGATATTTTGTGTTTTATAGAACAGGATTTCTGTGGAATAACACGACTGATTTACTATGTATGCACCATAGCCTTCATTTGATGTCACTTACTGTGACCTGTCACCTTGCCCCAACTCTGCAATCCCCAATATCAGTCCATGACCTCAATGGGGTCACTATAAAATTCTAAAGAGGACTGGTCATGTCTCTATTAGAAAATAGACACACTTAGGATAGAAACAATATGAGCATATACCCTGCTATAAGTAAGTAAAAAGCAATAGGAAATATATATAATATAGGGTACTTAGTAAACATGGTTTTTGATTTAAAAAAAGCCATCCCACCAGCACCAAGGTGTACCCAGTCAGTTATGTGAAGTATATAATAAAATACACTTTAGTACAATATTAGTGTTTTGCCCCTTTAAATCTGCTGCTACTTCTGTCACCATGGTAACTGCACTCAAACTCAGCCAATAGGATTGCTCGGTTTGAATTTGGAAAAAAAAAAAAAAGTCCTATATGGTCAGTTTGTTCCATCTCATCTGAGTGTGAAGACAGACACCTGCGATCAGCGAGATTATAGGTATAAGACGTGATATAATATAACGGACGGAGCCGCATCCCATCACACGCACTCAGCAACCACAACTGCCAGGAATCAGCACATTTACCAGACAATAAGTTATTATTCCCCAACACATGATACGCTGAGACACCAGTGGGGGGCGCCGCACTCGTTACATCTCCCATCTGGATGGATCCAGCGACGAGATCCTGATATTTATCCCCAGCTCCGCTCCTCCATAGGGAATGGTCCAGATGCACGCAGAACGGACCGAAGTGTAATACTGCTAGAACTCTGCATGATATCACATCCTCCATATATACCACATAATAAAGGGGTGCTCCCACTGGGACAGGTCATCACCTATCCAGAGATCAGTGATAACTTGTTCCAACTAGACATCCCCTTTAATGGAAGAGATCACATATCTAGCAGCCAATCCTATTCATTCCCAATCTTCCCTGTGCCCAGTAATGCCCCTGGGTATATCGCCAATATGAGCCAATCACCAAACCCTCTGCTGACTGTTCCCCATGTTTTATAGATTTTGGATCCGTTTCTACAAGAGAAGATCTCAGCGGCCTCCATGGGGATGGGTTACTCTGCCAGCGATGGAGCAGGTAGTATCCACCAGCCTGTGATATCTCACCTTCCTCCATATTCTGCTGTTACATGCGTTTCTTCAGCTTTACCCCTTCCCAACAGAACCAATTGATGGTTTTTTCAGTTTTTTTCCTTGGCTTTTTCCAAGGGCTATAACTTTTTCATGTCTGTCCACATAGTGTGAGGTCTTGTTATTTTGCAGGACGAGCGGTACTTATAAATCCCACCATTCATTTACCACATAGTACTAGAAAACGGGAAAAAAAGTCCAAGTGCAGTAAAAGTGCGAGGAAAAAAAAAGCCTGACACTGTTTATCTGGGAAGGGTTTTAACGGCGTACATAGTGTGGTGAAAATGACCTGGTAATAGGATCCTACTCCTCAGTGTGATTACAGCAAGACCAAACTTCTCCAATAGTTTTGGCAAAAGAAAAAACTTTTTTTTTATGGTGTCACCATTTTTTCTGAGACCCGTAACATTTTTGTTTTTCGGGTTGATGGAGCTGTGTGGGGGCTTATTTTTTGAAGGGCAAGAGGACTTTATTGATAACATTTTGGGACACATATGACACGGTCATCGCTTCTTACAGGGTTTTCTGTAGTATTGTGGCGAACGAAAATAATGCAATTTTGGCTTTTTGAATTTTTTTCTGTGTTCACTGATCGTTTGTTTTTTATATTTGGATAGATTGTATTTCTCTGAAAGAGACCATACCACAAATGTGTATATTTTTATTATCTTTATTTTTAGTGGGAGGTGAGTTGAACGTGTGGGGTTTTAATAAATATACATATATATATATATATATATATTTTTTTTTTTTTCACTGCATTTGTATACATTATCTGATTGCTTGTGCTATATACAGCGATACCACAGTAATGCTCCATATAGCAAAATCACGGTCTTCTTTACAGCCCAAATGAAGCTTTATGATGACAGGCACGGAGGCTTCAGCAGACCCCCGGATGTCATAGCAGTCCGTGTGTGCCCTGTGATCGCGTCACAGGAGCGCCGGTGAGCGCATGGAACGATGCGTCCCAATGCCGGCGCGCTGTTAATGCTGCTGTTAGAGATTGACAGCAGCACTGAACAGGTTAACAGTGGTGGGCAGATCTTCGCTCCACTCGCAGCTCTTAGAGGCAGGTCCTGGTTGTTTGTCACAGCCATTATCTGCCATGTACGGGGCGAGCTGACTCTGCTCCATACACCCGCTACTGACTTATACCAGACATGTACGGCAGATGTTGGTAAGGAGTTAAAGCGGTTGTCCAGCTTTTGGGCCTTTTTTTTACTTTAATGCAAGTATTTGGGGCTAAAATTGATTTCTGTAATTGAGTTTCATTAAAAATGTTGCCTTCTGTAGCATCTGTGCTGCACTGTCTATTGCTGGCTTCAAAATTAGCTAACTGAGAATCTATCAGTGAGCTCCTTAGTCTTAAGGGAGAGTTTGTAGATCTTTCATCTGTTTTTTTTTCCTGAGTGCCTTTTAGCTGATCTATGCCCAAAGAAAACACAAAACTTGAATGTGCAGGGAAACAATAAGTCTGTAATAACCAGTGAAAAATTACTTTTAGTAATAAATACATGGACATAAGAAAATACACACTGCTCAAAAAAATAAAGGGAACACTTAAACAACAGAATATAACTCCAAGTAAATCAAACTTCTGTGAAATCAAACTGTCCACTTAGGAAACAACACTGATTGACAATCAATTTCACATGCTGTTGTGCAAATGGAAGACAATAGATGGAAATTATTGGCAATTATCAAGACACACTCAATAAAGGAGTGGTTCTGCAGGTGGGGACCACAGACCACATCTCAGTACCAGTGCTTTCTGGCTGATGTTTTGGTCACTTTTGAATGTTGGTTGTGCTTTCACACTCGTGGTAGCATGAGACGGACTCTACAACCCACAGAAGTTGCTCAGGTAGTGCAGCTCATCCAGGATGGCACATCAATGCGAGCTGTGGCAAGAAGGTTTGCTGCATCTGTCAGCGTAGTGTCCAGAGGCTGGAGGCGCTACCAGGAGACATGCCAGTACACCAGGAGACATGGAGGGGGCCATAGGAGGGCAACAACCCAGCAGCAGGACCCCTACCTCCGCCTTTGTGCAAGGAGGAACAGGAGGAGCACTTCCAGAGCCATGCAAAATGACCTCCAGCAGGCCACAAATGTGCATGTGTCTGCACAAACGGTTATAAACCGACTCCATGAGAGTGGGATGAGGGCCAGACGTCCACAGATGGGGATTGTGCCAAATGCCAGACCTCATGTGGCTGGAGTGTGTCAGCAGTTCCTGCAAGATGAAGGCATTGAAGCTATGGACTGGCCCACCCGTTCCCCAGACCTGAATCCCATTGAGCACATCTGGGACGTCATGTCTCACTCCATCCACCAACGTCATGTTGCACCACAGACTGTCCAGGAGTTGGCGGATGCTTTAGTCCTGGTCTGGGAGGAGATCCCACAGGAGACCATCCGCAACCTCATCAGGAGCATGTCCAGGTGTTGTAGGGAGGTCATACAGGCACGTGGAGGCCACACACAATACTGAGCCTCATTTTGACTTGTTTTAAGGACATTACATCAAAGTTGGATCAGCCTGTAGTGTGTTTTTCCACTTTAATTTTGGGGGTGACTCCGAATCCAGGCCTCCATTGATTAATAAATTTGATTTCCATTGATGATTTTTGTGTGATTTTGTTGTCAACACATTCAACTTTGTACAGAACAAAGTATTCAATGAGAATATTTCATTCATTCAGATCTAGGATGTGTTATTTGAGTGTTCCCTTTATTTTTTTGAGCAGTGTATATATATATATATATATATATATTATAAACAATTACTGCAGCTTTAATGCTATTTATTACGTCTCAGGAGGAGGACGGAAGAGGAAGAGGACGGAAGAGGAGGAGGACGGAAAAGGAGGAGGACGGAAGAGGAGGAGGACGGAAGAGGAGGAGGACGGAAGAGGCGGAGGACGGAAGAGGCGGAGGATGGAAGAGGCGGAGGACAGAAGAGGCGGAGGACGGAAGAGGCGGAGGACAGAAGAGAAGGAGGACGGAAGAGGAGGAGGACGGAAAAGGAGGAGGACGGAAGAGGAGGAGGACGGAAAAGGAGGAGGACGGAAGAGGAGGAGGACGGAAGAGGAGGAGGACGGAAGAGGCGGAGGACGGAAGAGGCGGAGGATGGAAGAGGCGGAGGACAGAAGAGGCGGAGGACGGAAGAGGCGGAGGACAGAAGAGAAGGAGGACGGAAGAGGAGGAGGATGGAAGATGAGGAGGACGGAAGAGGAGGAGGACGTAAGAGGAAGAGGACGGAAGAGGAGGAGGACGGAAGAGGCGGAGGACAGAAAAGGCGGAGGACGGAAGAGGCGGAGGACAGAAGAGGCGGAGGACGGAAGAGGCGGAGGACAGAAGAGGAGGAGGACGGAAGAGAAGGAGGACGGAAGAGGAGGAGGACGGAAGAGGAGGAGGACCGAAGACGAGGAGGACGGAAGAGGAAGAGGACGGAAGAGGAGGAGGATGGAAGTGGAGGAGGATGGAAGAGGAGGAGGACAGAATAGGAAGAGGAGGACAGAACTGCACCTTAAGATCCCTAGGGGGAAAGGGATGGTAGTAATATAGTGGTAGTATATCCGTATTAGTGTAATATGAGTAATAATACTAGTGATAATAGTAAGAAAGTAATAAAATAACAGTAGTAATAGTAGTAGGTAGAATAGCAGTGTGATCCAGGGTCCTAGGACTGATCGCCTTTTCTCGGGGTCAAGAAGGAATTTTTCCCCTGTGACACAAATTGGCTGAAGATGTCCTGGGGTTTTTGCCTTCTTCTGGATCAACACTGTAGGTATAGGGCAGTAGTAGTAGTGATAGGAAAGAATAATAATACTGTAATAAGATAGCACAATGTAATAATAACCATATCAAATAGATTTATAAATACAAATTAAAATAACTCCAGTAGTACAATAATTAGTGTAATATTATATAACTTGTAACAACATTATTAGGTTTGATCCAGGGTCCTTGGACTGATCGCCTTTTCCCGGGGTCAAGAAGGAATTTTTCCCCTGTGACACAAATTGGCTGAAGGTGTCCTGGGGTTTTTGCCTTCTTCTGGATCAACAGCTTTAGGCATAGGGATTTTAGTAATACCATTATTAGAATCACAAGAATAATAAAAAAAAATTAGAATTACATTTTTTTAATTAGTTTTATAACAGTTACAATTAATTGCATTAATGCAATAATAATAAATAGTAAAAATGGTGGTAATAATAATAATACAAAAAACTAGTCCCAGTTAGTAAGTTAGTGTAATGTTAGTGTAGGGACCCATCTGAAGAGGTCGCCTTGACGTTGGCAGATGGGCTCGCACAATTTGCTCAAAATGTGCGCTAAGAACCTCATATTTCTATGTACAGGAGATCTAGCAGTAATACCATTCAAGAGATAGATATCTGTGTACACACATTTTGTTATATACTTTTGTGCAGCACACAGGGCAGGTATACAGGTACAGTGCGAGAGTGTTACAGTGATATTATAACTCGGCCTTAAGGATAAAATGCTGATAACTACAGATCCTGGAAACACATCCGAAACTAGACCTTGTAAGTGTAGCATCGGCGTCTCTGCCCCTTGCTAGGCAGAGACGCCTTCCCTCTCACCTCCCCACTCCTGGCGCGGCGTCCTCCAGCGCTTCTCTCCCCACTGCTGCCGGCGTGCGCTCTTTCCCCGGCAGTGTGCTTAGGGCGCGCGTGCTCCCCCTCTCTTAAAGGGACCGCACGCGCCGTCCTAAGGAGTCCCCGGCCAATTTGCGGAGGACCTCCCATATATAAGGCACCTTCTCCAAAATGGAGGTGCCCGAGCAAAGTTTTTGCAAAGCATACTCACCTCTGCTTCAGCCCTAAGGTCCCGTTTCCAGCCTGACTACCAGTCCTGTCTGCCTGCGTGTCTTCCCTTCAGCCCGACAGTCTGTCTCCTGCATCCGCCAGTCTGTTTATGGGCAAGTCCACCTGCGGACCAGGAAGCACCTGCCAGTTACCTGCCTGCTACCTGCCGTACTTGCTAGCCCGCTCACCTGGGAGCGCTCACCTGCTACCCGCCTGCTAGCCTACCTGGAGGCTCCGCCGTCACTTGCCGTGACCACCTGCCTGTCAGCCAAGAGACTCTTACCTGCTCTGCCATCACTTGCTGTGACCACCTGCCTGCCAGCCAAGAGACTCTTACCAGCTCAGCCGTCACTTGCCGCGGCCACCTGTTACCTGCCAGCTACCTGCCTCGTCTGTCTGCCGGCTCACCTAGGAGCGCCCACCAGTTACCCGCCAGGTACCCGCCTCGTCTGTCTGCCCGCTCACCTGGGAGCACCTGCCTGTTTCCTGCCAGCCTGCCTGGAGACCCGGCCGTCACTTGCTGTGACCACCTTCCTGGTAAACCTAAAGACTGCTACTTGCCCTGCTTCCTCGAACTGTGACCACCTGTCTGCTACCAGAGACTTCCGCCTGCTTGCCGTGTCCATCCACCATACCGGTCAGTCCCAGCCATCTGACCTGTGGGAGCCACCTGCTCTCTTACAAGGTCGTCCCCAGAGTAGCACCTGGTCCCTCAGCCCGGATCCTCCCTAGTCACGGTGTCGTTTGCTGCCGTGCGACCAGGGTCGGTTTGGGTGGATACTTAGTCACGCCCCTCTGGGTCCCTCCTTGCACCTCGGCACAGAGGTCCCACCACCCAGACCCATAACAGTAAGTAACTCGTTCCCAGCTAGTGGTAAATATGTACAGGGCAGTCCGGTACCAAGACCTGCTCTATAGGACACATTATCATCAGGCAGGTCCTGTCAGGGCTCTTACAAGATCTGCGGCAGAAGTGTGGCTGTATAACACAGTCCTGCTCCTGCCTCAGCACCCCACAGTGGAGCCAACCTTGATCCTGGCAGCTTAAGGACTTGTGGAGGATGAAGATGAAGATGGCACACCTAAGGATGAGGAACTACCAGCAAGCAAAAAAGAAAAGAGCACCCAGAAACACCCAGAAGCGACAAGAAAAAGGACAGCTAAGAAGGAAAGAAGAGTGGTGGTGGTGGGAGACTCACTACTGAAAGGAACAGAAGCAGCTATCTGCAGACCGGACATAACCGCAAGAGAAGTATGCTGCCTCCCAGGGGCGAAGATCAAGGATGTTACCGATAGGATACCGAAGCTCATCAGTTCCAAGGATGTCCACCCATTTCTTCTGATACATGTTGGCACCAATGACACGGCAAAGAAGGACCTACCGACAATCTGCAAGGACTTTGAAGCATTGGGGAAGAAAGTAAAAGAACTGGATGCGCAGGTAGTTTTTTCTTCTATCCTTCCAGTAGACGGGCATGGCGTCAGGAGATGGAACAGGATCCTTGATGTGAACAACTGGCTGAGACGATGGTGCAGACAACAAGGATTTGGATTCCTGGACCACGGTGTGAATTACATCTATGATGGACTCCTTGCCAGAGATGGACTACACCTCAACAAACCCGGGAAACACACATTCGCCAGGAGACTCGCAACACTCATCAGGAGGGCGTTAAACTAGAAGAAGAGGGGATGGGAAGAAAAACGCCGGACACGAACATGAAACCAGAGAACATACTAATGAAAGATATGAAGTGCGACAAAGAAGGTCCAAGACAACATACTTGGAAAGGAGGTAAGAAAATTTCTAATACAATCCACAGGGAGAAGATTGGAACAAAACAAAATCGTGTCAACTGCGTGCTAGCAAATGCCAGGAGCCTGACAAACAAGATGGATGAACTGGAAGCAGAAATATCTACAGGTAACTATGACATAGTGGGAATAACGGAGACATGGTTAGATGAAAGCTATGACTGGGCAGTTAACTTACAGGGTTACAGTCTGTTTAGAAGGGATCGAAGAAATCGGAAAGGGGGTTGAGTCTGTCTATATGTAAAGACGTGTCTAAAGCCTACAATACGGGAGGATGTATGGGAGGGAAATGAGGAGGTCAAGTCCTTATGGGTGGAGATACATGGGGCAAAAAACAATAATAAAATTATCATAGGAGTCTGTTATAAACCACCAAATATAGCAGAAGCCACGGAAAGTCTATTAATGAGACAAATAGACGAAGTAGCAAAAAATAACGAGGTGATTATTATGGGGGACTTCATCTACCCCGATATAGACTGGAAACCGAAAGCTGTAGATCTCAGAAAGGAAACAGGTTTCTGTCAATTATCAAAGACAATTATTTGTCACAACTTGTGCAGGAGCCAACTAGAGGGACGGCCCTTTTAGACTTAATATTAACTAACAGGCCAGACAGAATAACTGAGGTGCAGGTCGGGGGGCACCTGGGAAATAGTGACCACAACATTATACAATTCCACATGTGCTTCAGTTGGGTGCCCAGCAAGGGAGTCACAAAAACACTGAACTTCAGGAGGGCAAAGTTTGATCAGCTAAGAGATGCCCTTCACCTTATAGACTGGGATAGTATCTTCAGTAATAGGAGCACGGATAGAAAATGGGAAATTTTCAAAACAGTCCTACATAGTCACTGTAGAAGGTACATACCTTATGGGAATAAAAGGGCTAGGAATAGGAGGAAGCCAATGTGGCTAAATAAGGAAGTCAAGAGGGCAATGAAAAACAAAAAAAGGGCTTTCGGTAAACTTAAACAAGAAGGCAGCGAGGAAGCGCTAATATCTTATAGGGAAAAAAACTAAATCTGTAAGAAACAAATAAGAATAGCAAAAGAGGAGACAGAGAGACTAATTGCCAAGGAAAGTAAAACGAATCCCAAACTGTTCTTTAACTATATAAACAGTAAAAGGATTAAAACTGATGGAGTTGGCCCATTGAAAAATAACCTGGGTAAAATCATAGAGGGCGATGAGGGTAAAGCAAACCTACTCAATAGCTTCTTTTCCACTGTTTTCACAAAAGAAAACAATTTATCGGAGGAAATGCAGAGTGATAAAGTAAACCCTCCACTAAATATCACCCACCTAACCCAGGAGGAAGTCCAGAAACGCCTAAATAATATCAAAATAGACAAGTCACCAGGCCCAGATGGCATACACCCCCGGGTACTAAAAGAATTAAGTAATGTGATAGACAGACCGCTGTATGTTATATTCAAGCACTCTTTATGGACAGGGACTGTCCCACTAGACTGGCGCCAAGCAAATGTGGCACCAATATTCAAAAAGGGGTCTAAAAGTGACCCTGGGAACTATAGACCAGTAAGCTTAACGTCTGTTGTGGGTAAATTGTTTGAAGGATTTCTTAGAGATGCTATTGTAGAATATCTTAATGATAATAACTGTCTAACTCCATATCAACATGGATTCATGAGGGATCGCTCCTGCCAAACAAACCTGATGGCCTTCTACGAGGAGGTGAGCTCACAGCTGGACCGGGGAGAGTCAGTGGATGTTGTATACCTTGACTTCTCCAAAGCGTTTGATACCGTGCCACACAAAAGGTTGGTATATAAAATGAGAATGCTTGGTCTGGGGGATAATATGTGCAAGTGGGTAAAAGCAGAGGGTGGTTATCAATGGAGTAAGCTCAGGGTGTGTCAGGGTTACTAGCGGGGTGCCTCAAGGGTCTGTCTTGGGCCCTATATTATTTAATATATTTATGAATGATCTAGTGGAAGGGTTGCATAGTAAAATAGCAATATTTGCAGATGATACTAAACTTTGTAAAGTAGTTAATACAGATGAGGATAGGGCACAGCTACAGGAGGATTTAGATAAATTGGGGAGTTGGGCCAAAAAATGGCAAATGGGGTTCAATGACGATAAATGTAAGGTCATGCACATGGGAAAGAAAAACAGCAGTCACCCATACATATTAAATGGGAAACCGTTGGGGAAATCTGACATGGAGAAGGACCTGGGCGTCTTGGTTAACAGCAAATTAAATTGGAGTGCCCAGTGTCAGGCAGCAGCTGCGGAGGCAAATAGAGTCATGGCATGCATCAGAAGAGGAATAGGGGCATTTGATGAGAACATTGTTCTTCCTCTGTATAAAGCGCTGGTAGGGCCGCACTTAGAATATTGTGCACAGTTCTGGGCTCCGGTGCTCAGGAAAGACATATTGGAGCTAGAGAGGATACAAAGGAGGGCGACTAAAGTAATAAAGGGAATGGAGGGACTAGAATACCCAGAGAGGTTGTCAAAATTAGGTCTATTTACGTTGGAAAAGAGAAGGCTTAGGGGAGACCTCATAAACATGTATAAATACATCAGGGGGCAGTACAGAGATCTCTCCCATGACCTGTTTATAGCAAGGATGGTGACAAAGACGAGGGGGCACACTATGCGTCTGGAGGAAAGGAGGTTCCTGCACCAGCATAGAAGGGGATTCTTTACGGTGAGAGCCGTGAGACTCTGGAACTCTCTGGGAGAGGAAGTAGTGATGTCCAACTCAATTAATGAGTTCAAGAGAGGCCTGGACGCCTTTCTTGAGAACAATAAAATTATATCTTATGCTTAGTGATAGTTAATTAATCCAGATTGGAGTCGGGAAGTGAATTTTTCCTCAATGATGTAAATTGGCCTATACCGCATGGGGTTTTTTTGCCTTCCCCTGGATCAACGCTGCGGAATAGCTGCAGTGCACAAGAAATAGGCTGAACTGGATGGACGCTTGTCTTTTTTCGGCCTTATAAACTATGTAACTATGTATCTTCAATGTAAAGAACAAGGAGTCCTGGAAATGATCTGGTCCCACCCAGTGGAGTAACTAGAGTCTGATAGGCCCCCACATGCATGATGGTCAGATGTATGGGCCCTTGTAGCATTCTGGATCCTATAAAGATACAGTATATGTGTTCTCTCCCTATGTAGTAATGTCCCCCATCCTGGCTCCTTCTTGTAATAATCTCCCACATGCTGGGCCTTATGTTATAACATTTTCCCCCACCTGTGCCCCTGTCTGGTAATCTCCCCATTCTGGCATCATTTCCTTCATTCTGGTTTAATGTCCCCATCCTGGTATAGTGTCCCCATTCTGATATAATGTCCCCATTTTGGTATAATGTCCCTAACCTGGTATAATATCCCCCATGCTGGTGTAATGCTCCCAATTCTGCTATAATGTCCCCAAAGCCGGTATAACGCCCCACATCCTGGTATAGTATCTCCAGTTCTGGCATAATGTCCTCCATGCTGCTATAATATCCCCCATACTGATATAATATCATCATTGTGATATAATGTCCCCCATCCTGGTATAACATCATCATTGTGATATAATGTCCCCATTCTGATATAGTGTCACCCATCCCGGGTATGGTGTACCCCATTCTGGTATAGTGTCCCTTATTCTGGTATAATGTCCCCAATTCTGGTATAATTTCCCTATTCTGATATAAGGTCCCCATTCTGATTTAATGTCCCCCTTCCTGGTATATTGTCCCCATTCTGATATATTGTCCCCATTCTGATATAGTGTCCTTCATCTTGGTAAAATGTCCCCATACTAGTATAGTGTCCCCATTCTGGTATAATGTCCCCATCCTGGTTTAATGACCATCATACTGGTTTAATGTCCCTCGCCCTGGTTTAATGTCCCCCATCTTGGTACAATGCACTCCATTCTGTTACAGTGTCTCACATTCTGGCATAATGGCCTAATTCTGGTATAATGTCCCCATTCTGGTATAATGTACCCATTCTGGCATAATGTCCCCCATCCTGGTATGGTATCTACTGAGCTGCCATCCTGGGGATGGGTTATCAATATCAGATCGGTGGGCCCCGACACGCGGCACTGGCTCTACCCATCAGTTGTTAGCAACGCTCAGATGTAAATAGTATGAAGATCTGAACATCACTGCTCCATTCACTGTACTGTGTGTCCTGCAAGTCAGCTAATATTCATGCAATAGGAGCTGATCTGCAGCACCAGGTAGCAGCCACTACACATTGACCAGAGCTGTGATGTTCAGCTCCTCAACAATGTTTACATCAGACCTCTGCCAGAGTTTCAAACAACTGAGTAGTGGAGGTGCCACGTGCCGGACCCCCACAAATCTGATATTAATGAGCTAACCAGGGGATAGGCCATCAATATGTTTGTCCTGGAAATTCCCTTTAAGGCCCACCTGCACATACTATGTATATAATATATATATATATATATATGTATATATATATATGCCACAGAGTGGGAAGGGGTTAATCACAGGCTCATAAAACGGACAAACAACACAAATATTGGTTCTATCTTTTACAAATTTGGGGTAGCAATTAAGAGGGCCGTTGGGTCAAAGAGAGAGAGAGAGAGAGAGAGAGGGGAGGGAGAGATACCGGGAGATACCAAGAGAGAGAAAAAAAGACTGACCCAACCAGTGCAAGGCTAAGCCGGGCAGGCGGCAGCGGCTATTTATACCCACTGCTGATCTCTGATTGGTGGAAAATCTGGGTGTGGCTGCTCTCTGATTGCTGGAAAATCTGGGTGTGGCTGCTCTGTGATTGGTCAGCATTATGACCTCACAGTGGCGATGACTCATACCTCCTGGGTGGTTCTTCTGGGCGGTTCTGTTTTCTGACTGGTGGAAATTCTAATCAGCATTATGACCTCACAGTGGCCGTGACTCATGTTTCATGGACTGTTCTATCTGGGTGACCTGAAACATGCTGATCACTGATTGGTGGAAATTCAAGTCATCTTCATGACATCACTATCAGCATGTTATTACTGCTGAGATGTTCAGTTTTTTCCTAAATTTCCTACGTTTTGTCCTAATTTATTAGCACATATATACCACTCATTTCTACAATCAAAGGATCAGGAAACCACTCTGAAATCAATATCCTACAATTTACCCCAACTGCAAATAAACAACTATACACAAAATACCAAAAGATATATCAGATTATAAATGAGCAAATAAAAGACACTATCACATAAAAATAATTTTTAGAAAGGTGTAGAAAAAATGCTGTAAAGTAAGAACGCTTCAAAAATAGAAATGTTAAAGATTTATTTAATCAATTAACAAAATACAAGTGAATGAACAAACGAAAAATCTTGATCCAATCAATATTTGGTGTGACCAACTTTTCACTTTAAAACCGCATCAATTCTTCTAGGTATATCTGCCAAAGTCAGGGATTTTGTAATAATACAGTCAGGTGTCTGGTCATACACCATGGCTAGACTGAGCAAGAATACACAAGGAAGTTATACTACATCAGCAAGGTCTCTAAGGCACAAATTTCAAAGCAGATTGAGGGTTCAAGATGTTTAATTTAAGCACTTATGAAGAAGCACAAGAAAATGTGCAACGTTGAGGTCAGTAGATGCAGTGGTCGGCCAAGGAAACTTAGTGCAGCAGATGTATGACACATTATGGTTACTTTCCTTCAAAAGCGGAAGATGTCCAGCAGTGCCATCAGCTCAGAACTGGCAGCAACCAGTGGGACTCAGCTTCACTCATCTACTGTTCAGAGAAGACTGGCCAGAAGTGGTCTTCATAGCAGAATTGTGGCGAAAAAGCCATATCTTCCACATCAAAACAAGGCCAAGTGACTCAACTATGCATTAAAACAGAGGAACCAGGGTGTAGAAAATTGGCAGGATGTGCTCTGGACAGTTGAGTCCAAATATGAATTTTCCCCCACCTGTGCCCCTGTCTGGTAATGTCCCCATTCTGGCATCATTTCCTTCATTCTTGTTTAATGTCCCCATCCTGGTATAGTGTCCCCATTCTGATATAATGTCCCCATTTTGGTATAATGTCTCTAACCTGGTATAATATCCCCCATGCTGGTGTAATGCTCCCATTTCTGCTATAATGTCCCCAAAGCTGGTATAATGCCCCACATCCTGGTATAGTATCTCCAGTTCTGGCATAATGTCCCCCATGCTGCTATAATATCCCCCATACTGGTATAATATCATCATTGTGATATAATGTCCCCCATCCTGGTATAACATCATCAATGTGATATAATGTCCCCATTCTGATATAGTGTCACCCATCCGGGTATGGTGTACCCCATTCTGGAATAGTGTCCCTTATTCTGGTATAATGTCCCCAATTCTGGTATAATTTCCCCATTCTGATATAATGTCCCCATTCTGATTTAACGTCCCCCTTCCTGGTATATTGTCCCCATTCTGATATATTGTCCCCATTCTGATATAGTGTCCTTCATCTTGGTAAAATGTCCCCATACTAGTATAGTGTCCCCATTCTGGTATATTGTCCCCATTCTGATATATTGTCCCCATTCTGATATAGTGTCCTTCATCTTGGTAAAATGTCCCCATACTAGTATAGTGTCCCCATCCTGGTATAATGTCCCCATCCTGGTATAATGCCCGCCATCCTGGTTTAATAACCAACATACTGGTTTAATGTCCCTCGCCCTGGTTTAATGTCCCCCATCCTGGTACAATGCACTCCATTCTGTTACCATGTCTCACATTCTGGCATAATGACCTAATTCTGATATAATGTCCCCATTCCGGTATAATGTACCCATTCTGGCATAATGTCTCCCATCCTGGCATGGTATCTACTGAGCTGCCATCCTGGGGATAGGTTATAAATATCAGATCGGTGGGCTCCGACATGCGGCACTGGCTCTACCCATCAGTTGTTTGCAACGCTCAGATGTAAATAGTTTGAAGATCTGAACATCACTGCTCCATTCACTGTACTGTGGGTCCTGCAAGTCAGCTAATATTCATGCAATAGGAGCTGATCTGCAGCACCAGGTAGCACCCACTACACAGTGACCTGAGCTGTGATGTTCAGCTCCTCAACAATGTTTATGACTTGCCCCCTGGGCCGTGTGGCACCCGGAACCGGGCTTTAGTGCGATGATGGGGGTAGTAGCGGCAACCCGATCCCGTGGCTCAGGGTGGTCAGACCAAATGCTGTGGCAGTCTATTTATAGATTTGAATGTCCGACTACGCCACCCGTGGATTGTGGTCAGGGATAACCGCCGCTGCAAGGCATACCGCTGAGGCTGGTGTTGGTGTGCAGCAGAGGGATAGGACAACTCCCCACGGGAAGAGTATAGCCTCAGGGCAGTGTAGGAGGATGCTGGGGGTGATGGTGCAGGCGCAGCATAAATAACACAGAGTCCAATGATGCAGTCCAGGGTTTTACTCACAGTTGTTATCCATGCCATTTCTGTCAGCAGTGACTGCCCAAGCCGTGCTGCGTCCACCAGGTGAGGGGCTCGGTCAACCCCCAGACAATTCAGGAGTACGGCACAAGACCCCCTTCTGTCTTTTCTCTGGCCTCTCGTGCCCCACCAATGACCAAACTTCTGTCCAGCTGCCGCGGATCTTTGCGGGCAAACGTTGGCCCTCGTTTCCCGCTATCCTATATGGCGCCTTCCTAGCAGGTTTGGTGGAGGGTCGCACCAATAGATGATCACGACCCCTGTCTGAGGGATAATTTACCTCCACCAACTTGGGAATCCGGTACCCTTCCACGACCTGACCCTTCACCCGATATAACGTGGGTTTGCAACGGTTGCTGTCCGTTCTGCTCTCTCTTAGGGTCCCTTCTGCCTCCTTGTTTCTGGAGCCTTTCTACTCCTCTGTCTCTCCTCTTTCCTTCCTTCTCCTTCTTCTCTTCTCCTCTCTGGCTCCGGCCTTCACCCCAGGCCTGCCTTCTGAGCAGAGCTCCTACAGAGCCTCTGCTCCCTGTCACCTCTCCACTGTACTGAACTGATCCGACTCCTCAACTATGATGGCTCCCACCTTTTATCTGCCTCTGTGTATGAGCTCAGGTGATCAGCACCCAATGAGCTCCTTCCTATGCTCCAGAAACCGTCCCCTTCTGCTCCTACATCACGGGGTTCTCTCCCCCCTCCCCACTCCAGCCAGGGAAATGGTCAGTTGTGCCTGCAATTATATGGGAGCACCATCGAGCTGTCCCCTGGAAATGGGGTGAGTGTGTGTATGGAGCTATTGAGCCCTGGTCCACACTCCATCCTTACCTGGGAGTGGAATATTAGACCTCTGGTTGAGGTGCAATACCCCTGTAGCAACCGAACCCTCGGGGCGCTACATTCCCCCCTGGTAAACCACAGCACGTCCTCGGGCTGGAAAAGAGCAAAAACATTTTATTTACAAGACATGCAAAACTTTTTCAAAACTTTTTACATTAGAAAAGGGCCGGCATTATTCAACTTCCCTTCATGGGAAACACTTTCTTTTTACCAGACATTTTACTGCATTTTTAATATTACCCAAACTCTTTTGTCATATATCATATAAAACATTTTCAATACTATGTGACTCTTTTAGCAGCATATAAAACTTTTCATATAAGTAAACTCTCTTCTTCACTGGCCACTTTGCAACTTGCGACCAGGTGTCCATTTTTCTATTAAGTGCAAAACTTCAGCAACTTTCAAACATGAGGGACGCTTTGTCCAGAGGTAGACGTTGCCGTACTTTTATAAAACCAATAGGGGGCACTTTAAGAAGCGCAACTATTTACAGGGATTGGCCGCTCCCAGTCCTCGGCCGGATGGGGAAGGGGAATGGCTGCTCTCAGTCCTCAGCCAGGTGGGGAAGAGGGATGGCTGCTCTCAGTCCTCAGCCAGGTGACTTGGGGGTTCATTTTGAACGGGCTACAGTCCCAACGGGGGAAACAAAAACAGTTCCTTGTACACATTTGCTCATCAGTAACGGTATCCTCCTGATGCTCCTCCTTCTTCCTCGTACTGATCTTCAGACCCATCCGGGTCCTCTTGATATTCGAGTTCTGGTTCAGGGTGCTGCTCCTCTCTTATCCTCTGGACATGAAGGGCATACCATCCCTTTAGGCCTTGGTGTCGGGTGTAGGACACCAAGTCTCCTGGAAACAGATCCCGCTCCGGGTGGCCTTCTGGCAGGTGGCTCTCCACATCTCTCCGGGTAAAGAAACACATCCGTGTCCATGGTTGAGTCTCGGATGAAACCCCATCCCTGCTCCTGCTGGAACTTTACTACGGTCCCGATGATTCTGGGACCTCAAGCAGCCTGGGGGTCCCGCCGGACGCGCATCTTCTGCTCCGCGCTCCGGGCCTGCAGCTGTTCCTGCCTCTGTCGTCGTGTACGCCTCTCCTGCTTGAACTGCGCCACCTGGCGGCAACAGAACTCCCGTCTGCGGGCTGCGACAACCCCATGAGGTCTTCTCCTGTCGGGTCCCACTGATATTGGACCTCCTCGACCGGGAGCTGGGGAACTTCAACAGGCCGTGGGTCAGGCGGGAGTGAAAGCAGAGGAGCTCCGGCCTCCGCGGGCAGGCTTTCCCGGAGACTAGGGTGGATCCACCCAGGTGGTGGAGGGACTGGCTCTCCATCCGGACCAGACAGTTGGGCATACAGGTCCGCGCCCAGGGGTGGTGGTTTCGAGACCGGGGGCGCACGCGGTTGGGAGGCGCCTAGGGTGGTCAGGCCTTGCGACCGAGCCTGGAGCGGGCCGCTTCCTACCACGTCCGGGGTCAGAGGGCACGACGGGGGGCGTGGTTCAGCGGCAGTCCTCGCGGCTTGCGGTCCAGGTGTTTGCGGCGGGAGCGTGGAAGCTGCAGCAGCTCCCGGGACTTCTGGCTCCGCGGCGGGATCCAGAGGTAAGGCTACGGTGTCAGGACCCGGGGCCGGGGCGTCCGCTTTACTTGCCTCCTCTGCAGCGTCGTCCTCGGCCTCCGGTCTCCTCTCTCCGTCCTCGGGGGCAGGCGCGCTGCCAAGTGCTGACAGTGCCTCTTGCTGCCGGGCCGCTACTCGACAGGCCACTTCCTCTCTCCACCCAGCGACGACGTCCCTCTGCGCTCGGACCATCCTCCGGTCCAGCTCCTCCAGTGCAGTCCGCAGTAACTCAGGGTCTTCTGCGGGGAGCTGAGCCATCAGCTCCATGAGGCTGTAAGGGGACGCCTCGGCCTGCAGCAGGCCGCTTGCCAGAGTGCTGGAGTTGACGCTCCTCTCCATCTCCGGGTGTGGTCTGGCGAGACTGATCCAAACCACACCCTGCCCCTCGGTTGTCTTCTCTTTCTGCCCCTGTTGGGGGTGGTCCTGGGGCAATCTGCTGACAATCACTCTCAGGGGCAGCCCCCCCACCTTGATGGACATCTCTACAGCCGCACTCATGGCTGTTGGGGGTGGGCTCCTTTGGCGCCATTCTGGGACCTGGCCCACGATGGGAGGTGACTTCCTGTTGTCTTTTGGTGCGCACATTATGGCGTTTGTTCTTCTGGGGCGGGCGCCATTTTTAATACAGTGAAACAGTCTCTTTTCAGGCACGCATTACCCGCTGGTGGCGGGTTGGTCACGATCCTGCTGACTACGCCAAAAGCTCACTCGCCCCCTGGGCCGTGGGGCACCCGGAACCGGGCTTTAGTGCGATGATGGGGGTAGTAGTGGAAACCCGATCCCGTGGCTCAGGGTGGTCAGACCAAATGCTGTGGCAGTCTATTTATAGATTTGAATGTCCGACTACGCCACCCGTCGATTGCGGTCAGGGATAACCGCCGCTGCAAGGCAGACCGCTGAGGCTGGTGTTGGTGTGCAGCAGAGGGATAGGACAACTCCCCATGGGAAGAGTATAGCCTCAGGGCAGTGTAAGAGGATGCTGGGGGTGATGTTGCAGGCGCAGCATAAATAACACAGAGTCCAATGATGCAGTCCAGGGTTTTACTCGCAGTTGTTATCAATGTCATTTCTGTCAGCAGTGACTGCCCAAGCCGTGCTGCGTCCACCAGGTGAGGGGCTCGGTCAACCCCCAGAGAATTCAGGAGTATGGCACAGGACCCCCGTCTGTCCTTTCTCTGGCCTCTCGTGCCCCACCAGTGACCAAACTTTTGTCCAGCTGCCGCGGATCTTTGCGGGCAAACGTTGGCCCCCGTTTCCCGCTATCCTATATGGTGCCTTCCTAGCAGGTTTGGCGGGGGTCGCACCAATAGATGATCACGACCCCCGGTTTTTGTCTGAGGGATAATTTACCTCCACCAACTTGGGAATCCGGTACCCTTCCACGACCTGACCCTTCACCCGATATAACGCGGGTTTGCAACGGTTGCTGTCCGTTCTGCTCTCTCTAAGGGTCCCTTCTGCCTCCTTGTTTCTGGAGCCTTTCTACTCCTCTGTCTCTCCTCTTTCCTTCCTTCTCCTTCTTCTCTTCTCCTCTCTGGCTCCGGCCTTCACCCCAGGCCTGCCTTCTGAGCAGAGCTCCTACAGAGCCTCTGCTACCTGTCACCTCTCCACTGTACTGAACTGACCTGACTCCTCAACTAAGATGGCTCCCACCTTTTATCTGCCTCTATGTATGAGCTCAGGTGACCAGCACCCAATGAGCTCCTTCATATGCTCCAGAAACCGTCCCCTTCTGCTCCTACATCACTGGGTTCTCTCCCCCCTCCCCACTCCTGCCAGGGACATGGTCAGATGTGCCTGCAATTATATGGGAGCACCGTCGAACTGTCCCCCGGAAATGGGGTGAGTGTGTGTATGCAGATACTGGGCCCTGGTCCATACTCCATCCTTACCTGGGAGTGGAATATCACACCTCTGGTTGAGGTGCAATACCTCTGTAGCAACCGAACCCTCGGGGCGCTACATTTACATCTGACCTCTGCCAGAGTTTCAAACAACTGAGTAGTGGAGGTGCCACATGCCGGACCCCCACAAATCAGATATTAATGAGCTAACCAGGGGATAGGCCATCAATATGTTTGTCCTGGAAATTCCCTTTAAGGCCCACCTGCACATACTATGTATATAATATATATATATGGCAAAGAGTGGGAAGGGGTTAATCACAGGCTCATAAAACGGACAAACAACACAAATATTGGTTCTATCTTTTACACATTTGGGGTAGCCCTTAAGAGGGCCGTTGGGCCAAAGAGAGAGAGAGAGAAGAGAGAGGGGAGGGAGAGATACCGGGAGATACCAAGAGAGAGAAAAAAAGAGAGACCCAACAAGTGCAAGGCTAAGCCTGGCAGGCGGCAGCGGCTATTTATACCCACTGCTGATCTCTTATTGGTGGAAAATCTGGGCGTAGCTGCTCTCTGATTGGTGGAAAATCTGGGTGTGGCTGCTCTGTGATTGGTCAGCATTATGACCTCACAGTTGCGTTGACTCATACCTCCTGGGTGGTTCTTCTGGGCGGTTCTGTTTTCTGACTGGTGGAAATTCTAATCAGCATTATGACCTCACAGTGGCCGTGACTCATGTTTCATGGACTGTTCTATCTGGGTGACTGAAACATGCTGATCTCTGATTGGTGGAAATTCAAGTCATCTTCATGACATCACAATCAGCATGTTATTACTGCTGAGATGTTCAGTTTTTTCCTAAATTTCCTATGTTTTGTCCTAATTTATTAGCACATATATACCACTCATTCCTACAATCAAAGGATCAGGAAACCACTCTGAAATCAATATCCTACAATTTACCCCAACTGCAAATAAACAACTATACACAAAATACCAAAAGATATATCAGATTATTAATGAGCAAATAAAAGACACAATCACATAAAAATAATTTTTAGAAAGGTGTAGAAAAAATGCTGTAAAGTAAGAACGCTTCAAAAATAGAAATGTTAATGATTTATTTAATCAATTAACAAAATACAAGTGAATGAACAAACGAAAAATCTAGATCCAATCAATATTTGGTGTGACCACCTTTTCACTTTAAAACAGCATCAATTATTCCAGGTACACCTGCGCAAAGTCAGGGATTTTGTAATAATACAGTCAGGTGTCTGGTCATACACCATGGCAAGACTGAGCAAGAATACACAAGGAAGTTATACTACATCAGCAAGGTCTCTAAGGCACAAATTTCAAAGCAGATTGAGGGTTTAAGATGTGTCATTCAAGCACTTATGAAGAAGCACAAGAAATTGTGCAACGTTGAGATCAGTAGATGCAGTGGTCGGCCAAGGAAACTTAGTGCAGCAGATGTATGACACATTATGGTTACTTTCCTTCAAAAGCGGAAGATGTCCAGCAGTGCCATCAGCTCAGAACTGGCAGCAACCAGTGGGACTCAGCTTCACTCATCTACTGTTCAGAGAAGACTGGCCAGAAGTTCTCTTCATAGCAGAATTGTGGCGAAAAAGCCATCTCTTCCACATCAAAACAAGGCCAAGTGACTCAACTATGCATTAGAACAGAGGAACCAGGGTGTAGAAAATTGGCAGGATGTGCTCTGGACGGTTGAGTAAAAATATGAAAAATGTTGTTATTACAGAAAAGATTTTGCTCACTGAAGGGCTGGAGAGCAGTACAATAATGAGTGTCTGTGGGCAATAGTGATGCATAAGCACGGTGGAGGGTCCTGTAAGTTTGGGGCTGCATTTCAGCAAATGGAGGTGGAAATTGAGTCAGAATTATTGGTTCCCTCAATGCTGAGATATAGAGGTAGATACTTATCCATCATGCAATATCATCAGGGAGGTGTCTGATTGGATCCAAATGTTTTCTTCAGCAGAACAACAACCCCAAACGTACAGCCAATGTCATTAAGAATTATCTTCAATGTAAAGAACAAGGAGTCCTGGAAATGATCTGGTCCCACCCAGTGGAGTAACTAGAGTCTGATAGGCCCCCACCTGCATGTTGGTCAGATGTATGGACCCTTGTAGCGTTCTGGATGCTATAAAGATATATGTGTTCTCTCCCTATGTAGTAATGTCCCCCATCCTGGCTCCTTCTTGTAATAATCTCCCACATGCTGGGCCTTATGCTTTAACATTGTCCCCCACCTGTGCCCCTGTCTGGTAATGCCCCCATTCTCGCATCATTTCCTTCATTCTGGTTTAATGTCCCCATCCTGGTATAGTGTCCCCATTCTGATATAATGTCCCCATTTTGGTATAATGTCTCTAACCTGGTATAATATCCCCCATGCTGGTGTAATGCTCCCAATTCTGCTATAATGTCCCCAAAGCTGGTATAATGCCCCACATCCTGGTATAGTATCTCCAGTTCTGTCATTATGTCCCCCATGCTGCTATAATATCCCCCATACTGGTATAATATCATCATTGTGATATAATGTCCCCCATCCTGGTATAACCTCATCATTGTGATATAATGTCCCCATTCTGATATAGTGTCACCCATCCGGGTATGGTGTACCCCATTCTGGTATAGTGTCCCTTATTCTGGTATAATGTCCCCAATTCTGGTATAATTTCCCCATTCTGATACAATGTCCCCATTCTGATTTAATGTCCCCCTTCCTGGTATATTGTCCCCATTCTGATATATTGTCCCCATTCTGATATAGTGTCCTTCATCTTGGTAAAATGTCCCCATACTAGTATAGTGTCCCCATACTGGTATAATGTCCCCATCCTGGTATAATGCCCCCCATCCTGGTTTAATGACCATCATACTGGTTTAATGTCCCTCGCCCTGGTTTAATGTCCCCCATCCTGGTACAATGCACTCCATTCTGTTACAGTGTCTCACATTCTGGCATAATGACCTAATTCTGATATAATGTCCCCATTCTGGTATAATGTACCCATTCTGGCATAATGTCCCCCATCCTGGTATGGTATCTACTGAGCTGCCATCCTGGGGATGGGTTATCAATATCAGATCGGTGGGCTCCGACACGCGGCACTGGCTCTATCCATCAGTTGTTTGCAACGCTCAGATGTAAATAGTTTGAAGATCTGAACATCACTGCTCCATTCACTGTACTGTGGGTCCTGCAAGTCAGCTAATATTCATGCAATAGGAGCTGATCTGCAGCACCAGGTAGCAGCCACTACACAGTGACCAGAGCTGTGATGTTCAGCTCCTCAACAAAGTTTACATCTGACCTCTGCCAGAGTTTCAAACAACTGAGTAGTGGAGGTGCCACGTGCGGGACACCCACAAATCTGATATTAATGAGCTAACCAGGGGCCTTTAAGGCCCACCTGCACATACTATGTATATAATATATATATATATATGGCAAAGAGTGGGAAGGGGTTAATCACAGGTTCATAAAACGGACAAACAACACAAATATTGGTTCTATCTTTTACACATTTGGGGTAGCCCTTAAGAGGGCCGTTGGGTCAAAGAGAGAGAGAGAGAGAAGAGAGAGGGGAGGGAGAGATACCGGGAGATACCAAGAGAGAGAAAAAAAGAGAGACCCAACCAGTGCAAGGCTAAGCCGGGCAGGCTGCAGCGGCTATTTATACCCACTGCTGATCTCTGATTGGTGGAAAATCTGGGTGTGGCTGCTCTCTGATTGCTGGAAAATCTGGGTGTGGCTGCTCTGTGATTGGTCAGCATTATGACCTCACAGTGGCGATGACTCATACCTCCTGGGTGGTTCTGTTTTCTGACTGGTGGAAATTCTAATCAGCATTATGACCTCACAGTGGCCGTGACTCATGTTTCATGGACTGTTCTATCTGGTTGACCTGAAACATGCTGATCTCTGATTGGTGGAAATTCAAGTCATCTTCATGACATCACAATCAGCATGTTATTACTGCTGAGATGTTCAGTTTTTTCCTAAATTTCCTACGTTTTGTCCTAATTTATTAGCACATATATACCACTCATTCCTACAATCAAAGGATCAGGAAACCACTCTGAAATCAATATCCTACAGTTTACCCCAACAGCAAAATAACAACTATACACAAAATACCAAAAGATATATCAGATTATTAATGAGCAAATAAAAGACACAATAACATAAAAATAATTTTTAGAAAGGTGTAGAAAAAATGCTGTAAAGTAAGAACGCTTCAAAAATAGAAATGTTAATGATTTATTTAATCAATTAACAAAATACAAGTGAATGAACAAATGAAAAATCTAGATCCAATCAATATTTGGTGTGACCAACTTTTCACTTTAAAACAGCATCAATTATTTCAGGTACACCTGCGCAAAGTCAGGGATTTTGTAATAATACAGTCAGGTGTCTGGTCATACACCATGGCAAGACTGAGCAAGAATACACAAGGAAGTTATACTACATCAGCAAGGTCTCTAAGGCACAAATTTCAAAGCAGATTGAGGGTTCAAGATGTGTCATTCAAGCACTTATGAAGAAGCACAAGAAAATGTGCAACGTTGAGGTCAGTAGATGCAGTGGTCGGCCAAGGAAACTTAGTGCAGCTGATGTATGACACATTATGGTTACTTTCCTTCAAAAGCAGAAGATGTCCAGCAGTGCCATCAGCTCAGAACTGGCAGTAACCTGTGGGACTCAGCTTCACTCATCTACTGTTCAGAGAAGACTGGCCAGAAGTGGTCTTCATAGCAGAATTGTGGCGAAAAAGCCATATCTTCCACATCAAAACAAGGCCAAGTGACTCAACTATGCATTAAAACAGAGGAACCAGGGTGTAGAAAATTGGCAGGATGTGCTCTGGACGGTTGAGTCAAAATATGAAAAATGTTGTTGTTACAGAAGAGATTTTGTTCACTGAAGGGCTGGAGAGCAGTACAATAATGAGTGTCTGTGGGCAATAGTGATGCATAAGCACGGTGGAGGGTCCTGTAAGATTGGGGCTGCATTTCAGCAAATGGAGGTGGAAATTGGGTCAGAATTATTGGTTCCCTCAATGCTGAGATATAGAGGCAGATACTTATCCGTCATGCAATATCATGAAGGAGGTGTCTGATTGGATCCAAATGTTTTCTTCAGCAGAACAACAATCCCAAACGTACAGCCAATGTCATTAAGAATTATCTTCAATGTAAAGAACAAGGAGTCCTGGAAATGATCTGGTCCCACCCAGTGGAGTAACTAGAGTCTGATAGGCCCCCACCTGCATGTTGGTCAGATGTACAGTACAGACCAAAAGTTTGGACACACCTTCTCATTTAAAGATTTTTCTGTATTTTCATGACTATGAAACTTGTACATTCTCACTGAAGGCATCAAAACTATGAATTAACACATGTGGAATTATATACTTAACAAAAAAGTGTGAAACAACTGAAAATATGTCTTATATTCTAGGTTCTTCAATGTAGCCAATAATAATTGGACACAATGGCCAACGATGTCAGCAGCCATCCATCCTTGACTGACTGATCACGTCCACGAGTCAACATGCTGTAAACCTGTCATGATGAGTGAGCCGATAGATAAGTTCCTGTCAGGGTGAGGGGCAGCATCCTATCACAACATATAGTTGCCCTGAGACATCTGAATGCATCGGCTTTCCTTTATGCCATTCATCAAACATGTCGTATATTTTGTGTATAGCGAGTCACAAGCCTCGCACTGCTCTGCGTCTTATCATTTGGTTCTATGAGCTGCAGTAAAACGTGACGTATATTCCAGGTGCTGACGATAACAATGCCGGTGCAGCCAGCATAGCGGTGGGCTCAGAAGATCAGCTTTGGAAAATGTTCCTCTTTACTCTGTCGCCTCATTGGGGGACACAGGACCATTGGTGTTATGCTGCTGTCCACTAGGAGGCGACACTAGGTTTAATCTGAAAAAGATTAACGGTGGCTCCTCCTCTGCAGTATACACCCCTGGACAGCGTCAATCATCTTCAGTTTTTGCTTAGTGTCGCAAGGAGGCACACCTAAAGATTTTTTCTCCATTTTTTTCCGATTTTTTTCCTTTTTTCAACGGAATTACAGATGGAGATAAGTGGGTCTCCGGAGAGACTCCCGGCATGGCTCCTTCCTCTGCCCCCTTCTAGGGGTGCACAGTTGAAGTCGAGACATCTCCCTACCATGTCGCTCCTTCCCAATCCCTCAGGTGTTGGTTCGAAGTTGAGAACCCCCTCCTTCCCCAATTCCTTTTGGTCTCTGGGTTGAGGTCGAGGCGAGAATTACAGCCCCCTGACGGTGACGACAGCCCCCTGACGGTGACGGCAGCACCCTCCCTAATCCCCCTCTGGGGTTATTAGGTTGAGACACCACAGGTAGGGTCTGTGCAGGCAGCAATATACAGCTCCCAGTAGCTGATGCTCTGCACCAACTTCCAGGAATCACAGCTCTGCTGCAGACTACTGCTGGGGCCGGGGGACAGTGCAGGCAGATAGGCATCAGAGACAAAGGCTAGTCTTAGCTCTGTCTCTCTGCTGGCACCAGCACTCTGGTGCCTCAGGGGGACCCTTTAAGGGCCCCCCCTTAAGCTAATACCCCCACCGCCTTCACTGCCATTAAAACCGGGGGGGTTCGTTTCAGATCCGGCACCCCCCCAGACTACTGCGCCAGCCTGGAGCCCTTTTGGGCATAGATTATAAATTTAGACCGCGGCTCCGGCCTAGCCGAAGCTGCCGCCCCCCGGGCCGGAGGACCAATATGACACTACACAGTCTCATAGAAGGGGCGGAGATGAACTGAAAGGGCGTGCTTTCAGCGCTCCACCCACCTTCTTCTCCGCACTCCGGCGGCCATTATCTACTGAAGGAGCGTTAACCCTTCAGTTACCGGTCGGCAGCTAGTCTCCGGGGGGCACAGGATCGCGGATGTAAACGGCGCTGGACTTCAAGAGGCACACTGGTGGGGTAAGATCACAGCTGGAGTCTCTCACTCGGCTGTGAATTCTATAAGCTTCTCTGCATTGCTGGCCCCCTCTGCATAGCCACCCCTGTATACTATACCGGGCTCAAAGTCCAAGAGAACCAGGCAGGATTGCTATTATGCACTCTGTACAGCCTGCAGTAATACTCTCCCTAGTGGCAGCACGTATCCACATTGCCAGGACTGCAGGCAGACTGCTGCGCCAGAGCCCCATGAAGCACTTGCCAATACTTCGGTGCCTAATACCACACCGGAATGGGTCACTCAGATGTCGCAATCTATGATGCAGTCTATAGATAACCTCACATCCACATTGCTTCAGGCTTTGCAGACTCATGCCTCGGCTATGAACACTACTCAGCAAAGGGAGAGTTCCAATCGGGGACATGATGGCACGGTCACATCCACGTCTAGATCAGGACACAAGCGAACTCACAGGTTACGTTCATTTGCGTCATCCCATACCCACACGGTCGTCCCCTTCCAGTGAGAGACACCGTACTCCCAGCTCATCTAGACCGTCCCCTGACAGGGACAGGCAACGTAGATCCAAACAGCCATCCCTGACCAGAGAAGGCCTCCGCTCCGGTTCTCCCAGCAGGAGACGCCTTAGTGATACTCAGCATTCGGAAGATATCTGTGATTCCGACTCAGACAAGGAAACCGAAGGGTCCCTAATTCCTATTCCCCCTGGCAATACAGTGCTAGTTGATGATTTAATCTCATCCATCCATCGGGTGCTGGACATCTCCGATGCACCCCTGGAGACACCAGGACATAAGATTTCCTTTGAAGGAGTCCTGAAACCGCCTAAGGTCTTCTTTGACCACCCAGAGTTTAATGCGATCCTTAAAAAGCAGTTCTCACAACCTGAGAAAAAGTTTACTAATCGCAAATATCTGGAGGCGCGGTACCCCTTTCCACAGGAGGTCACCAAACAGTGGACAGCTCCACCTGAAGTGGATCCCCCAGTCTCCAGACTAGCAGCACAGATACTCCTTTCACTGCCAGATAGCTCAACCCTCAGGGACACAGCCGACCGGCAGGTGGAACGCATGGCTCGTTCAATTTTCGAGGCCGCAGGGGCCTCCCTGGCTCCCGCGTTCGCCTCAGTTTGGGCTGCCAAGGCAATCTTGGCCTGGGCCTCCAAAATTTACAAACTGACCTACAAGCATCTACCCCTGAACTGTCGGACCAAGCGGCTCAAATAGCAGTTGTGGCAGATTACATGCTCCATGCAGCTCTGGATTCTTCAAGGGGTGCAGCCGGGATAGCATCAAACGCCATCACGATTCGGCGTATCCTCTGGCTGCAGGAATGGAAAGCTGATGCAGCTTCAAAGAAGTCCCTCACACACCTCCCATACCTCAGTGGTCGGCTTTTCGGTGAACAGTTGAACACAATGATATCCAACACCACCGGGGGTAAGAGTACCTCTCTCCCCCAACTAAAGCCCAAACATACACTTACAAAAAGCGCAATCAAGCACGATACCGATCCTTTCGGAACTCTTCCGGCTGGTCTGTCTCGCGACCAGCACAGAATAACAACCGTGCTCCACTTAAGGACAACTCGAGGTCGACGCAAAAGTCGAACAAGACCTGGCAATCAAGGGCAAGCCAGTCAAAATTTAAAGGAGGAAAATCTCGTATTTCCTCCTCATCATGACTCACGAACTCCGGAAGACACCCCATCTGTAGGCGGCCGTCTTTTGCTCTTTCACCAAGTCTGGCTGCCTATTACAGAGTACAGGTGGGTCAGGGAACTAGTGTCTTCAGGATACAAAATAGAGTTCACTTCCAACCCGCCAAACAGATTCTTTCTGTCTGTTCCCCCAAAACCCCCAGCCAAGGCTCGTGCCTTCCACCATGCGGTTTCCTCGCTTCTTTAAGCAGGTGTCATAGTATCGGTCCCCACGGCCGAATGCTTCCAAGGGTTCTACTCAAATTTATTCGTAATCCCCAAAAAAGGAGGCAGCGTACGGCCCATATTGGACCTAAAACAGCTCAACAAATATGTACGGGTACGTCATTTTCACATGGAGTCCCTTCGGTCCATCACTGCGTCCATGGAGAAGGGAGAATTTCTCGCCTCCATAGACATTCAAGACGCATACCTACATATACCAATTACGCCCGCTCATCAGAGATTTCTGAGGTTCGCAATCAACCAGGAACACTACCAGTTCGTGGCTCTCCAGTTCGGACTCGCCACGGCTCCCAGAGTGTTTACCAAGGTCATGGCAGTCACCATGGACATCCTGCACTCCAGAGGCATAATAGTCATTCCATCTCTGGACGATCTCCTCATCAAGGCTCGAACCTTCAAGGACTGCGAAATCAGCGTCTCAATCACAATCGACATTCTGAGTCATTTGGGCTGGTTAGTCAACTTAAAAAAGTCATCACCAACCCCGAGTCAGTCTCTGACCTACTTGGGAATGTTATTCAACACCCTCAAGGGTCTGGTACTCCTCCCCAAGGACAAAGCACTACCTCTCCGTATGGGAGTCCGCACCCTACTTCGCAAACCCCCTTGGTCTCTCCGGTTTGCCATGAGAGTCCTTGGCAGGATGGTGGCGGCAATAGAAGCGGTCCCATTTGCCCAGCTTCACCTCAGGCCTCTCCAACTAGCCATCCTCAAGTCATGGGACAGGAATCCTTTTTCTCTCGACAGGGAGTTTCACTAACAAAAGGAAAATCCTTTCTCAAGGGTCAATGGAAAGTTCTAACCACCGACGCGAGCCTGACGGGTTGGGGTACGGTACACCTACACCACAGAGCACAGGACAAGTGGTCCCCAACAGAAGCGACCATGCCCTTCTATCATTTATTGGCAGCCTCTCACATCAGAGTACTGTCGGACAATGCCATAGCTGTGGCATATGTAAATCACCAAGGGGGGACCCGCAGTGCCCAGGCGATGCGAGAAGTGACACACATTCTCCACTGGGCGGAAGACACAGGTTCTGTTCTCTCTGCGGTCCACATTCCGGGTGTGGACAACTGGGAAGCAGACTTCCTCAGCCGGCAAGGAATGGACTCGGGAGAGTGGTCTCTCCATCCAGAAATTTTTCACCAGATCTGCCATCGCTGGGTGACTCCGGACGTGGACCTAATGGCATCCCACTTCAATGCCAAAGTCTCCAACTTCATGACCAGAACACACGACCCTCGGTCGCTGGGAGCGGACGCCCTGGTTCAGGACTGGATTCAGTTCCAGCTCCTGTACATCTTTCCACATCTTCCCCTGATATCCAGAATGGTGAGGAAGATCAAGCAAGAAGGAGTTCCAACCATTCTCATCGCACCAGACTGGCCCAGACGTACGTGGTACGCTGACATCGTGCAGCTTACAGCAGACGTCCCCTGGCGTCTCCCCAACTGCCCAGATCTTCTGTCACAAGGCCCGTTCTACCACCAGAACTCAGGGGCCCTCAATTTGACGGCATGGCCATTGAGACCTTGGTTTTAACCCAGTCAGGGTTCTCGCCTGACGTCATCAAAACCATGATCAGAGCACGAAAGCCAAACTCTGCAAAGATTTATTACCGTACCTGGAAAGCTTTCTTTACCTGGTGCGATTCTCGTGACCAGACCCCATTCCCTTATTCCCTCCCCAGGGTACTTGGGCTTCTCCAATCGGGTCTGGAGGCCAAACTGTCTCTGGGCTCTCTTAAGAGCCAGGTGTCAGCTCTCTCTGTGCTCTTTCAGACGCGCATTGCTAACAAGCCGCAAGTAAATACATTTCTTCAGGGGGTTTCCCGATTGGTTCCTCCCTACAGACGGCCACTATAAACGTTGGATCTCAACCTGGTGCTGACAGCATTGCAGGAAACACCTTTTGAACCCCTTAGGGAAGTCTCACTCCGCCTTCTATCCCAGAAAGTGGTTTTCCTAGTGGCAATCACCTCGCTACGTAGGGTGTCTGAACTCACAGCACTCTCCTGCAGACAACCCTTCCTGGCTTTTTACCAGGACAAGGTAGTTCTCCATACGGTTCCATCCTTCCTTCCGAAGGTTGTGCCCAACTTCCACCTCAATGAGTAAATTTCACTGCCATCCCTCTGTCTGGCCCCGGTTCATAGAGTGGAAAAGGCTCTGCATACACTTGACCTTGTCAGGGCATTACGTATCTATGTGTGTAGGACTGCGCTGATTCTCTTTTCCTTCTTCTGGAAGGCAGCCGCAAGGGTCTACCAGCTTCCAAAGCTACCCTTGCCAGGTGGATCAAATCCACCATACAAGAGGCGTACCGCCTCAAAAATTCTCCTCTTCCAGCAGGTATTACGGCACACTCTACTCGTGCGGTAGGGGCCTCCTGGGCCATTCGGCACCAGGCTTCGGCGCAACAAGTGTGTAAGGCAGCCACCTGGACTAGTCTACACACGTTTACCAAGCACTACAGGGTTCATACCCAATCCTC
This sequence comes from Phyllobates terribilis, assembly GCF_046119375.1. Lineage (NCBI taxonomy): Eukaryota > Metazoa > Chordata > Amphibia > Anura > Dendrobatidae > Phyllobates > Phyllobates terribilis. The sequence continues at coordinate 1,903,914 of NW_027362938.1, read as the reverse complement.
GGCAGACGCGAGCCTGTGTAGACCTATCCTGCAGGCGGCAGTGCCCCAATTGTAGGGGCCTGTCTACACAATATTCGTCCATTGCTTCCCACCCAGGGACTGCTTTGGGACGTCCCATGGTCCTGTGTCCCCCAATGAGGCGACAGAGTAAAGGAGATTTTTGTGTACTCACCGTAAAATCTCTTTCTCTTAGCCTCTAATTGGGGAACACAGCTCCCACCCTGTTGCCCGTCTCGGGCTGTTGTTACGTTGAGTTCTCATATTGGTGTTTTTCTTGAGCTCGTTCATAGTTGCCTTCTTATAGGCATGGTTATGTTATCCATGTTACGTTCCTCCTACTGCTTTTGCACAAAACTGAAGATGGCTGACGCCGTCCAGGGGTGTATACTGCAAAGGAAGAGCCACCATTAATCTTTTTCAGATTAAGCATAGTGTCGCCTCCTAGTGGACAGCAGCATAACACCCATGGTCCTGTGTCCCCCAATTAGAGGCTAAGAGAAAGAGATTTTACGGTGAGTACACAAAAATCTCCTTATATAGATCCAGTGGATCCTATTTACATTCGCTGCTGTTTACATTGTATGGTTACAAGTCTATTTACACTTCAATATGACTCCAGAATAAATTTTTGTCTTTCTTATACTTGCCGTATATTTTTCCCAAGGAGGGGGTTTAGGTATTGTGCTTTTTTTTTTTCTTTTTTATTTCTACTGTAATATTTCATAATATCTGTGAATAAGTCTTGAAAATAATTTGCATTGAAAAGGTTGAGATCCTCTGAATCTACAGGGATTTTTAGGAATTAAAAATCTACAGCAGTAAATCTGCAGCAGAATTTACATTTTGCACCATGTCTGGATTTAGTAGCAGCTGCCCCTTTAAATGGAATATGTCAGCAGGCTTTTGCTACCCCATTTGAGAGCAGCATAATCCGAGGCCCTGATTCCAACGATGTATCACTTACTGGGCTGCTTGGTGTTATTTTGATAAAATTGCAGGCTTTTTTTCTCATGCAGATCTCTGAATGCTGAGCTCTGTATAATAACCCCACCCACACCACTGATTGGCCGCTTTCTGTGTACACTGTATATAAACTGCCAATCAGTGGTGGGGGGCGTGGTTGGACTACCTGGCTGCAGGTTTACTAGTCCTCTAGTGATAATCTTCTGCTAATAAAAGTGTGATTTTTATCAAAACTACAACAAGCAGCCCTGTAAGTGAGACGTCCCTAGAATCAGGGTCTTTGTCTCTACATCATGCTGCTCTCAACAACAACCAATATATAGTACATCCGACAAGGGGTCAATGTGTTAAAAAAGACCTTTATTATAACAATTTGGGTACATGGCGGCAAAGAAAAGAGCACACACACATATATATAGTAATACCATATAATAGTGAGGAGGTATAATGTAAATATTTGAATTGCAGAGACACCAGGGCTAAATAGTAGTAGCTCCAATTGTGCTAATGCATACTGATAGTATATCCTAGGTCACATAGTAAAAGGATATAATCCCAAATAATAAAAGCCAATATAGGCATTCCCAAGATAATGACCTTTTGGTATATACATATCAAGGGATGTATTATATCCAAGTAGGTTAATTCCTAAGTAACAATAATGTTGTATTGGATTCATTCATACCTGGTATATATTGTCTGCACGTCTTGCAATAGCTCTGGGCTCGGTGGTCCTACTCCTAGTGTGGCGCTCACCCCATCATGCTGCTCTCAGAATAGCCAAGAAAAACCTGCTGACAGATTCCCTTTACAAATAGCTGAAATGGCTCCTAGATACCAGAGAAGGAAAACGTTATTAAAACGGTTTTGTTTCCTAAATAGAAAAGCAAATTAAACACCACTGGATAATGTGGTGTGTGAAACCGTCCATTGGATTGCTGTTTCGGGTGGGCTCAGGAGCAGAGCCCCCATCCTACACAGCTGACATCTTGCTGTAACAGCAGCGGCCAGAGCGGAGCGTCAGTCACTGCTGTTTAACCATTTATATGCCGTCAATCACTGATGGCAAGTTAAATAGCGCAATCACCGGTACGCTATGCAATGTTACTAGAATTTTTTTTTTTACTTTTCCATTTCCTTGAATTACTTGTTGTGATTTGCGGATCCATTGACTGGCCAAGTGGAAGGGCTGCAGCCGATCATTCATGTCCGTAGCAGATACACATTTACATGTGGAAATAGGCCCTTATAGAAATCAATCAATAGAACGTATACCTGGATATCCAGGTTTATCCTTTGCATACATTTAAAGAGGTATAAGTCATGGCATATTACTAGGATGTCATTCTTGGGGGTCTGACAGCCTAATTTAGAAAGAAGTGGATGCATTATTTTTTTCACGCTCCCAATTTAACAATTTGAGTACAGTTGGATCTATTGTTTTTTTTATTTTTTGCACTATGGGTGGGTGGTTGGGAGCACAGCTGTGCAGGAAAAAAAAAGCTTACAGGTTCTCAATTCCTTCATTCTTGGGATCGGTGGCGGAACCACAGGTCGGACCATCGCCAATCAAGATATTATATCCCTTCACACTCATCATTGCTCCCAATTAACAATTTGAGTACGTGCATTTTTTAGGGTATTTTTTTTAGGGTATTTTTGCGCAATGGGTGGGAGCACAACTGTGCAGGAAAAAAAGCTAATAGGTTCCCCATTTCTTCATTCTCAGAATCAGTGGATGGAACATCGCCAATCACAATATTATATCCTTCACACTAATCGTTGCTCCCAATTATCAATTTGAGTACGGTTATACCTATTGTTTTTTTAGGGTTTTTTTTTGCACTGTGGGCGGTTGGGAGCACAGCTGTGCAGGAAAAAAAAAGCTGATAGGTTCCCCATTCCTTCATTCTCAGGATCAGTGGTGGAACCAGAGGGTGGATCATCTCCAATCAAAATATTATATTATTCACAATAATCATTGCTCCTAGTTAACAATTTGAGTACGGTTGAACCCATTGTGTTTTTTTAGGGTTTTTTTTTTTTTTTGCACTATGGGTGCAAGTTATAGTAATATGTGTCACCTTAAAAAAAAAACTAATAGTGTCTCCTGATTGTTCAGACACAAATATATCTGTTGAAAATAGTCTGGTATTCACCAGTAAATTATAACTGTGGTTTTGCTGTTCCACAATAAAAAATCTCTATTATCCTGCTTTTGGCATTTTTTGCCGCAAAGAAAAACAGTAGTAGTGTCTCCTGATTGTTCAGACACAAATATATCTGTTGAAAATAGTCTGGTATACACCACTAAATTATAACTGTGGTTTTGCTGTTCCACGGTAAAAATCTCTATTATCCTGATCTTGGCATTTTTTGCCGTAAAAAAAAACTAATAGTGTCTCCCTGATTTTTCAGACACAAATATATCTGTTGAAAATAGTCTGGTGTGGGCCCGAGAAATACAAGTGTGGTTTTGCAGTTCCACGGGTCAAATCTTTGTATTATCCACTTTTGGGCCATTTTTACCTAAAAATAAACAGTTTGAGTGTGTCGCTCAGTGTTCAGCCGCAAATATATCTATTCAAAATTTTCTGGTATACCCCAGTAAACAATAACTGTGGTTTTGCCATTCCACGGTAAAAATCTCTATTATTCACCTTTTGGTATTTTTTCTGTAAAGAAAAACAGTAATAGTTTCTCCCTGATTGTTCAGATTGTTTAAAAGAGTCGGGTGTAGGCCAGAGAAATAGAACTGTGATTTTCCTCTTCCACGGTTCTAATCTACTTTATTACCCTTTTTCCATTGATAGTGCGAGTGTAAGCTATTTTACTTACTTTACAATGGGCAAGGCGCGTGGCAAGGGACATGGAAGTGGACGTTCTGGTGATGGTACATGCAGAGGACGGGGCCGTGGCCAAGGTGAAAATGTGCCACAACCAACAGCCATATCTTCTCGCTCCCACTTCTTGACCGAATTACTAGGGAAGCACAGAACAACACCAGTATTGCGAACTGATCAGTGTGAACAGGTTATTAATTGGATAGCAGACCACCACTTCCGGTCTGTCTTCCACACGGTCAACTCTTAGTAGCCGTGAGTCTCGACCGCATACTCCTCCTCACCCTGATGCTCCTTCCTCCCACCATGCCGAGTATCGTCAGACAGCAACTGATCCCACACTTGGACACTCTGAAGAGCTGTTCACTGGTCCATTTCCAGATTTGTGCCCCTCGCCTGCTCCGCTTGAAGTGGTGGAAGAGGAGATCCCATGTAGAGATGCCCAAATATTTGAACAGCCACGGCCACAGGAAGTCAACGCTGGCAATTTGTCACAAGAGGTTGACGATGACGAGACACAATTGCCAGGAAGTGAGGAGGAGGATCGTGGTGCGCAAGTGGAAGAGGAGGAGGTGGTGGATGATCTAGTAACTGACCCAACGTGGCAGGAGGACATGCAGAGCAAGGCCAGCAGCAGACCGGGTGAGGGAGACAGAGTACCCCAACAGGCAGGAAGAAGCAGTGTGGTGGCCGCACACAGAAGGCCGGCAACAGTTCCCCGTAACACCAACACGAGGGACGTTGCCAGTACAACCTGTGGGTCTTCCAGAGTCTGGAATTTTTTTAAAGACTCTGCTGATAACCCCAAAAAGGCCATTTGTACCACCTGCCATGCCAGCATCAGCAGGGGTGACAAAACTACCAGCCTGACCACCACCAGCATGATCAGGCACATGGCAGTAAAGCACCCGACTTTGTGGGGCGAACCCCAGGGTCCACGACCAGTGTCAGCAGGTGTCACCTGTTGTGTGTGCATGGCAATCCCCTGTCCATACTGCATGCAAAGATGCCCCCTCCTCTCATTCTTTATGGCAGACTCTCAAGTGTGTGCAAAGCAGTCATCAAAGCAAAAGGTGGCTACTTTGAAGAATCTAGAATATAAGACATATTTTCAGTTGTTTCAAACTTTTTTGTTAAGTATATAATTCCACATGTGTTAATTCATAGTTTTGATGCCTTCAGTGTGAATGTACAATTTTCATAGTCATGAAAATACAGAAAAATCTTTAAATGAGAAGGTGTGTCCAAACTTTTGGTCTGTACTGTATGTACCATCTTGACCAACTTTGAGGAGTCCACCAAGATGGTGAGTGGCGATGACTCCATCATTAGCGTCAGCATTCCACTTGTCTGTCTTTTGCAATGCTCTCTGCAGAGAATTAAAGAGTAGGCATTGCAGCCAGAGTATGATGAGATGGATCAAGAAGCCGTAGCGGTCTATTACACACAGCCCAGCCTCATCTCATCCCAACGTGCATTGGGGGACAATGAGGGAGAGGAGGAGGAGGAAGAACAGGAGCTTGTATCATGCGCTGTAGGCGGTAGTACCTGTACAACTGTCATACCGTCGGTTCAGCGTGGGTGGCCTGAGGACAGGGGGGAGGAGGAGGAGGAGAGCATGGTCATTCGTCATCTTGGTGTGGACACGGAAGTCTTGCCCGTTACCAGTCTGGCGCGCATGGCTGACTTTGTTACTCTGCCTTAACCGTGACCCTCGCGTTGTCAAAATGTTGGGTGACAGTCATTACTGGTTGGTGACACTTTTAGACCCCCGCTACAAGGAGAATGTTCACTCTCTTATTCCTGAGGTGGAGAGGTCTACAAAAATGGGGCAGTACCAGAAGGCCCTTGCTGCAGAACTGTTAAAAAAAAATTCCATCTGAAGACACTAGCGGCAGAGGTCACAGTTCGTTGACCAACCAAGGCGTACAAGCGAGAGAGAGGCAACTCCAATCCAGCAGAGGCAGGGGAACACTGTCAACATTCTGGGACAGTTTTCTGAGACCTGCCCAGCTTACAGGCCCTGAGGCGCGGGGTACTCTCACAAGGAGTGGAAAGTTTCAAAAGATGGTGAGGGAGTACCTTGCCGACCGTACCAGCGTCCTCCGTGATTCCTCTGTGCCTTTTAATTATTGGGTATCCAAGCTGGACACTTGGAATGAAATCGCTCTGTACACCTTGGAGGTCCTGGCCTGCCCTGCCGCTAGCGTGTTATCGCAGCGTGTTTTTAGTGCTGCTGGGGTAATTATAACTGATAAGCGCACGCGCCTGTCAACTGACAATGCTGACAAGCTGACCCTTATCAAAATGAACAAGAGCTGGATTGGGCCAGACTTCTCATCACCACCAAATGACAGCAGAGTAACATAAAGTCAAATCCACTGTGTTATTTCGGGAGGTGTATTCAAATGCACCACTTCACACCCACACATGGGTATACGCTTCCTCATTTCGGCTGTTTTATGTTCTTCTCCTTATCCTCAGCCTCCACCACCACTATACCACCAGGGTGACCGTGGTCCGTGTTGCCATTATTGAAAGTTCCTCAGTCCTTATTTTTGTCAGCTTTTGCTTGGAAGGCATAAGCAAAGACTGTAGGAGACCCACTCCCCAATAATGGGAATAATATATTTAAAATGCTGTACTGTATGGCTCTTGTAAGGGGCATTAAAAGCGTCTTGTTAAGCTACTGCGACCTCCACCACTATTCCGAGGAGCATGAAAAGCGTCTTGTTAAGCTACTGTGACCTCCACCACTTTTCCGAGGGCCATTAAAAGCGTCTTGTTAAGCTACTGGGACGTCCACCACTTTTCCGAGGAGCATTAAAACCGTCTTGTTAATCTACTGGGACTTCCACGTCTCTTCCAAGGGGCATTCAAACCTTCTTGTTAAGCTACTGCGATCTCCACCACTTTTCCGAGGGGCATTAAAAACGTCTTGTTAAGCTAGTTGGACCTCCACGTCTCTTCCAAGGGGAATTCAAACTGTCTTGTTAAGCTACTGGGACATCCACGTCTCTTCCAAGGGGCATTCAAACCGTCTTGGTAAGCTACTGCGACCTCCACCTCTTTTTCGAGGGGCATTAAAAGCGTCTTATTAAGCTACTGGGACCTCCACCACTTTTCCGAGAAGCATTAAAACCGTCTTTCTAAGCTACTGGGACCTCCACGTCTCTTCCAAGGGGCATTAAAAGCGTCTTGTTAAGCTACTGGGACCTCCACCACTTTTCCGAGGGGCATTAAAACCGTCTTTTTAAGGTACTGGTACCTCCACGTCTCTTCCAAGGGGCATTCAAACCGTCTTGTTAAGCTACTGGGACCTTCACCACTTTTCCAAGGGGCATTCAAACAGTCTTGTTAAGCTACTGCGAACTCCACCACTTTTCCAAGGGGCATTAAAACCGTCTTGTTAAGCTACTGGGACCTCCACCACTTTTCCGAGGGGCATTAAAAGCATCTTGTTAAGCTATTGGGACCTCCACCACTTTTCTGAGGAGCATTAAAACCGTCTTGTTAAGCTACTGGGACCTCCACGTCTCTTCCAAGGGGCATTCAAACAGTCTTGTTAAGCTACTTAGACCTCCACGTCTCTTCTGAGGACATTAATAGCGTCTTGTTAAGCTACTGTGACCTCCACCACTTTTCCGAGGGGCATTCAAACTGTCTTGTTAAGCTACTGGGACCTCCACGTCTCTTCCAAGGGGCATTCAAACAGTCTTGTTAAGCTACTGGGACCTCCACGTCTCTTCCAAGGGGCATTCAAAGCGTCATGTTAAGCTACTGGGACCTCCACCACTTTTCCGAGGGGCATTAAAAGCATCTTGTTAAGCTACTGGGACCTCCACCACTTTTCCGAGGAGCATTAAAACCATCTTGTTAAGCTACTGGGACCTCCACCACTTTTTCGAGGAGCATTAAAACCATCTTGTTAAGCTACTGTGACCTCCACGTCTCTTCCAAGGAGCATTCTGACCGTCTTGCTAAGCTACTGCGACCTCCACCACTTTGGCGAGGGGCATTAAAACCGACTTGTTAAGCTACTGGGACCTCCACGTCTCTTCAAAGGGGCATTCAAACCGTCTTGTTAAGCTACTGGGACCTAAACGTCTCTTCCAAGGGGCATTCAAACCGTCTTGTTAAGCTACTGAGACCTCCACCACTATTCAAAGGGGCATTAAAACCGTCTTGTTAAGCTACTGGGACCCCCACCACTTTTCCGAGGGACATTAAAACAGTCTTGTTAAGCTACTGGGACCTCCACGTCTCTTCCAAGGGGCATTCAAACCGTCTTGTTAAGCTACTGGGACCTCCACTTCTCTTCTGAGGGGCATTAAAAGCGACGTGTTAAGCAACTGTGACCTCCACCACTTTTCCGAGGGGCATTAAAACAGTCTTGTTAAGCTACTGGGACCTCAACGTCTCTTCCAAGGGGCATTCAAACCGTCTTGTTAAGCTACTGGGACCTCCATGTCTCTACCAAGGGGCATTCAAACCGTCTTGTTAAGCTACTGCGACCTCCACCACTTTTTCGAGGGGCAGTAAAAGCGTCTTATTAAGCTACTGGGTCCTCCACCACTTTTCCGAGAAGCATTAAAACCGTCTTGTTAAGCTACTGGGACCTCCACGTCTCTTCCAAGGGGCATTCAAACCATCTTGTTAAGCTCCTGGGACCTCCACGTCTCTTCCAAGGGGCATTCAAACAGTCTTGTTAAGCTACTTAGACCTCCACGTCTCTTCTGAGGACATTAATAGCGTCTTGTTAAGCTACTGTGACCTCCACCACTTTTCCGAGGGGCATTCAAACCGTCTTGTTAAGCTACTGGGACCTCCACGTCTCTTCCAAGGGGCATTCAAACAGTCTTGTTAAGCTACTGGGACCTCCACGTCTCTTCCAAGGGGCATTCAAAGCGTCATGTTAAGCTACTGGGACCTCCACCACTTTTCCGAGGGGCATTAAAAGCATCTTGTTAAGCTACTGGGACCTCCACCACTTTTCCGAGGAGCATTAAAACCATCTTGTTAAGCTACTGGGACCTCCACCACTTTTCCGAGGAGCATTAAAACCATCTTGTTAAGCTACTGTGACCTCCACGTCTCTTCCAAGGGGCATTCTGACCGTCTTGCTAAGCTACTGCGACCTCCACCACTTTGGCGAGGGGCATTAAAACCGACTTGTTAAGCTACTGGGACCTCCACGTCTCTTCAAAGGGGCATTCAAACCGTCTTGTTAAGCTACTGGGACCTAAACGTCTCTTCCAAGGGGCATTCAAACTGTCTTGTTAAGCTACTGCGACCTCCACCACTTTTCAAAGGGGCATTAAAACCGTCTTCTTAAGCTACTGGGACCTCCACCACTTTTCCGAGGGGCATTAAAACAGTCTTGTTAAGCTACTGGGACCTCCACGTCTCTTCCAAGGGGCATTCAAACCGTCTTGTTAAGCTACTGGGACCTCCACGTCTCTTCTGAGGGGCATTAAAAGCGACGTGTTAAGCTACTGTGACCTCCACCACTTTTGCGAGGGGCATTAAAACCGTCTTTTTAAGCTACTGGGACCTCAACGTCTCTTCCAAGGGGCATTCAAACCGTCTTGTTAAGCTACTGGGACCTCCACGTCTCTACCAAGGGGCATTCAAACCGTCCTGTTAAGCTACTGCGACCTCCACCACTTTTTCAAGGGGCAGTAAAAGCATCTTATTAAGCTACTGGGTCCTCCACCACTTTTCCGAGAAGCATTAAAACCGTCTTGTTAAGCTACTGGGACCTTCACGTCTCTTCCAAGGGGCATTCAAGCCGTCTTGTTAAGCTCCTGGGACCTCCACGTCTCTTCCAAGGGGCATTCAAACCATCTTGTTAAGCTACTGGGACCTCCACGTCTCTTCTGAGAGGCATTAAAAGCGTCTTTTTAAGCTACTGTGACCTCCACCACTTTTCCGAGGGGCATTAAAACCGTCTTGTTAAGCTACTGGGACCTCCATGTCTCTTCCAAGGGGCATTGAAACCGTCTTGTTAAGCTACTGGGACCTCCACCACTTATCTGCGGGGCATTAAAAGCGTCTTGTTAAGCTACTGTGACCTCCACCACTTTTTCGAGGGGCATTAAAACCGTCTTGTTAAGCTACTGGGACCTCCACGTCTCTTCCGAGGGGCATTCAAACCGTCTTGTTAAGCTACTGGGACCTCCACGTCTCTTCCAAGGGGCATTCAAACCATCTTGTTAAGCTACTGCAACCTCCACCACTTTTCCAAGGGGCATTAAAACCGTCTTGTTAAGCTACTGGGACCTCCACCACTTTTCCGAGGGGCATTGAAAGCATCTTGTTAAGCTACTGGGACCTCCACCACTTTTCTGAGGAGCATTTAAACCATCTTGTTAAGCTACTGGGACCTCCACGTCTCTTCCAAGGGGCATTCAAACCGTCTTGTTAAGCTACTGGGACCTCCACGTCTCTTCTGAGGGGCATTAAAAGCGTCTTGTTAAGCTACTGTGACCTCCACCACTTTTCCGAGGGGCATTAAAACCGTCTTGTTAAGATACTGGGACCTCCACGTCTCTTCCGAGGGGCATTCAAACCGTCTTGCTAAGCTACTTGGACCTCCACGTCTCTTCCGAGGGGCATTAAAAGCGTCTTGTTAAGCTACTGTGACCTCCACCACTTTTCCGAGGGGCATTAAAACCGTCTTGTTAAGCTACTGGGACCTCCACCACTTTTCTGAGGAGCATTAAAACCGTCTTGTTAAGCTACTGGGACCTCCACGTCTCTTCCAAGGGGCATTCAAACCGTCTTGTTAAGCTACTGGGACCTCCACGTCTCTTCTGAGGGGCATTAATAGCGTCTTGTTGAGCTACTGGGACCGCCACCACTTTTCCAAGGGGCATTAAAACCGTCTTGTTAAGCTACTGGGATCTCCACTTTTCTTCTGAGGGGCATTAAAAGCTTTTTCTTAAGCTACTGTGACCTCCACCACTTTTCCGAGGGGCATTAAAACCGTCTTGTTAAGCTACTGGGACCTCCACCACTTTACCAAGGGGTATTAACACCGTCTTGTTAAGCTACTGGGACCTCCACATCTCTTTTGAGGGGCATTAAAAGTGTCTTGTTAAACCACTCTGAACTCCACAGCTCTTCCAAGGGGCATTGATATGTTGTTTTTAATTAACTCTAACCTCCACGACTCTTCGAACGGGCATTGCATTTCCTCTTAATATAATGGTTGTAATATGCTGTACTGCATGGCTCTTGTAAGGGGCACTGCAAGTTCCTCCGTCCTAATTTTTGGCATCTTTTGCTTGGAAGGCATAAGCAAAGACTATGGGAGACCCACTCCCCAATAATGGGAATAATGTTTGTAATATGCTGTACTGCATGGCTCTTGTAAGGGGCATTGCAAGTTCCTCCGTCCTAATTTTTGGCAGCTTTTGCTTGGAAGGCATAAGGAAAGACTATGGGAGACACATTCCCAATAATGGGAATAATGTTTGTAATATCTGTACTGCATGGCTCGTGTAATGGGCATTGCTAGTTCCTCCGTCCTAATTTTTGGCAGCTTTTGCTTGGAAGGCATAAGCAAATACTATGGGAGACCCACTCCCCAATAATGGGAATAATGTTTGTACTATGCTGTACTGTATGGCTCTTGGAAGGGGCATTCAAATCGTCTGGTTAAGCTACTGGGACCTCCACGTCTTTTCCGAGGGGCATTAAAACCATCTTGTTAAGCTACTGTGACCTCCACGTCTGTTCAAAGGGACATCAAAAGTCTTCTTAAGCCACTCTGAACTCCACAGCTCTTCCTAGGGGCATTGAAATGTTGTTTTTAATTACCTCTAACCTCCACGACTCTTCCAACGGACATTGCATTTCCTCCTAATTTTAGTCAGCTTTTGCTTTTCAATGCAAAGGCGAAAACTAAGGGAGACCCACTCCCCAATAGTGGGTAGAAGGTTTTTAGTACGCTGTAATCCATGTCTGTTTCAAGGGGCATTGCAGTTCCTCATAATTTTTTGAAAGCCTTCCATTCACTGCTTAGGCCAACAGTGTACAGGAGACCCAGTTGCTATAAATGGAAAAAAACGGTTTAGTTAAGGCCCTCTGACCTCCATGTCATTTCCAAGGTACATTGGAGTGCCTCGAAATTTTTGGTAGGCATTGCACTCACTGTATGCCCTATAACTGTGTAGCCAAACTGCTCCTTTTGTTACAGAAACATATCCTACAAGACATATGTGGTTGACTGGCCTGATATTGATGTGAATGGTCCCTGTTCCTCCTGCTCTTTCTCCTTTGCCACCACCTCATCCATCATTCATCACCTGAAGCTTTGTTTTAACGGGAGTCATAGAACTGGGATAGTAGCAGGAAAACATCCAGCAATCCTCGGAGGAGGTAGGATATGCGCGAAAACGCTGACCACCTCAGGCCTAGCCGCTACTACATACATGCGCTTGCATTCCAACAAAACAAAGCAGATGCTAACTTGTATCATTATCATCATGGTCCTCACCTTGTCACTCTCAACTCCCCTGATGGAGAAGCCAGGGCCCACCGGAGGAGTCTGGTTCTCTGGTGGGCTCGTCCAATGCTGCCCTAAAGCAGGCCAGGCTAAGAAAAGTGTGTGGGGGGATGTTCCAAGGAGAAATAGGGGCGACTGGGGACCGTTTATGGACACCCGGCTGCCCCCACGCGGCTGGGGACCGTGTGTGAACACCCGGCCGCGGAGCGGCTGGGGACCGAGTATGGACTCCCGGCCGCCCCCTGGCGGCTGGGGACCGAGTGTGGACACCTGGCAGCCGGGCGGCTGGGGAATGAGTATGGATTACAGGCCGCCAATGCTGCCTTGACGCGGTGGTCAGATTCCGCCTCCACGTGCCTAAAAAGGTCCAATTTCAAGTGCAAGCAAGCAAGCAGTATGGTATTGCAGCCTGGCGGTGGGTGGGTGGATGGCAGGCTGCACACTTTGCTTGCATTCCAAGAAAACAAAGCAGATGCTAACTTGTATCATCATCATCATGGTCCTCACCTTGTCACTCTCAACTCCCCTGATGGAGAAGCCAGGGCCCACCGGAGGAGTCTGGTTCTCTGGTGGGCTCGTCCAATGCTGCCCTAAAGCAGGCCGGGCTAAGAAAAGTGTGTGGGGGGATGTTTCAAGGAGAAATAGGGGCGGCTGGGGGCCGTTTATGGACACCCGGCTGCCCCCAGGCGGCTGGGGACCGAGTATGGACACCCGGCCGCCCCCTGGCGGTTGGGGACCGAGTGTGAACACCCCGCCGCCGGGCGGCTGGGGACTGAGTATGGATACCAGGCCGCCAACGCTGCCATGACATGGTGGCCAGATTCCGCCTCCACATGCCTAAAAGGCCCAATTTCAAGTGCAAGCAAGCAGTATGGTATTGCAGCCTGGGGGTGGGTGGGTGGTTGGCTGCATATTTGCGCTTGCATTGCAAGGAATGGGAGAGGTACAATTGAACCCTGCCCTGGGACAAGAACTTGCACGGGGATAATTGCAAGTCTGCATCTTCTGATGCTTCAAGGATGACTTCTGATGGGCACACTTTTAGGCAGTGACCGGGGAGTCAGAGATGCTTCCAGGGGTCTTCCCCATGCTTTCCCCATGTCTTTTCAGCACTGTATGCATGTGTCACACAGCACATGGCCAGATAAGGTTGTAAAATGTTAAAATGACATTTCCCGGTGAATGCATTTGTCACGGTTGAAGCAATACAAAAGTGCAAAAACGCATAAAAAATGCAACTTGTGAACATAGCCCAAGGTGTGGAGGAGTATTTTTTTTTTTGTTATTTATTTTACCTTATACACAAGTTTTTACCCTGGAAAGGAACTTCCTTAACTGAAAGCAGTTTCAGTTTCGTTTTTGAACGTTTTATTGTGAGCCCTTAAAAGTGGCTTAATACCTCTGACCACGTTGTTGACAGCAGTGACCTGGGGGTCAGAAATGCTTCCTGGGACGATCCCCATGCTGTCCCCATGTCATTTTAGCACTGTCACTATCGTTTTGGGCACTTGTTAGGCTTTTAACAGACAGCCGGGGATGCCGCCGCGAAAATTCTCGGGTCTCCCATTGACTAACATTGGGCTCGTGGCTCAGGTCGAGCAACCGAGTATCATGGCGAGCTCGGCCCGAGCTTCGAGCCCCCGAGCATTTTAGTGCTCGCTCTTCACTACTAAATACCCTTCATTATTTATTATTTTTGCACTTTGCGATTTACCCATTCACTTCCGGTTACTTGGGTATTTTGCTTGTCTTTGGTTTTTCTTTGTCTAGTGGCCTTGTGTGAACATACATTTACATTTTGCATGCACATCAATTTATGTTTCAGTTCAGACTTCTAGGTTTTTTCTTTGTAGTTCAGTGTGCTTTAGTACATATAAGGGTGTGGCCGCCCTTTGTCTGAGCTGAAATGTTTATTCTGCCTCAGGTCTATGCTTCTACTAGGGGGTCAGTCTCTCTGCCCTTATCCATATGTACGTCACTTGACAAATGGTAAGGTTTAAATATTAGAGTTAGGACTGTCCCATAAGGGTTGCCGTGATGTGGCGGTATAGCTTTTGCATTATTTTTATCAAAATTATGTTAACTAAATACCCTTCATTATTTATTATTTTTGCACTTTGCGATTTACCCATTCACTTCCGGTTACTTGGGTATTTTGCTTGTCTTTGGTTTTTCTTTGTCTAGTGGCCTTGTGTGAACATGCATTTACATTTTGCATGCAAATCAATTTATGTTTCAGTTCAGACTTCTAGGTTTTTTCTTTATATGCTATATATGCTGTATGTGCGGGAAGGGAGCTTGTATGTACACTGCTTGCTATGTATGGGGGAGGGAAGCTGTCGGACAAAGAGGGGTCCTGCAAACATCCAACTAATGGCCCCCCATATATATTACAGGAAGGTAGGTCAAACCCAAGGATTTTTGCTGGAGCAGCCGATCATGTGCTGTGTATGGGGCCATCTCCCCCACACATATAACCACATTCATGTATATGGGGGAGTCGGGATGTGTTGTGTGGACAAGCGTCCGGTCTAAAGCTAACTAGTGTATGGGCACCTGAGACTAAGGCAAGTTATCATCCAGAAAGTCTTTCTCCAGCCTGCTGAAAAAATGCCGGATAGAGAAAGGCTTTTATCACCTAAGCCAGATCTCACTGGAGGGGAAGCAAGAAGAAAAAAGGAGAAATGTAAAATAAGACACAAGTCCAGACAGTTGTCATCCAAAACTTTATCTGGTATCGACCAAGAAAATTACAATCAGTAAAAGTATAATCCACATTTAGGAAAAACACAGATGAGCTGCGGGACCATCGCTTCTTCTTCTGGGACTTTTTGGCGGACAGGTTGCTCTGCTGTCGGAGGCCTTTCTTGTTCTTGGACTTCTCCTTCATGTGGATTCTGAAGACTAGGAGGCTCCTGAGGGTCCATCTCTCCTGCCGGCAGCTTAGAGTGATTTGGAGATATGTTTACTTCAGTCCAGGAAAGCAAGAGAGGAAAAAGATGAATGTGATGTAATAACAAGACAAACCTAAAAAAAAACATGTATAAAAAATCATGTAACTGCAAACTGCACAAAAATGACCCCAATAACGTAAGTGCTGTAGTATTAAAGAACCTGCAAAACGAGTGGTGTGAAAAGACCTGGGACTTGTCAGAAATATGTAATGTTTTGTCTAAAATGACAAAAAAAAAAAGAAAAGATTCAAGGGATCAGCAGCATTTTATAACAGGTAAAAAATGTACAAATTTGTGACAAGTGATCGGTATTAAGTATTGTGGATGATAACCAGACGTTTATTTCAAATGAAGAGTTTAATGAACGTCTTGTATTCGGCCAATTGGAACCTTCTCGGAAATGTCTGCGCCGGTGATAAAATCTACTTACTAATAGAGTTCCCGACTGGACACAAAGAACTGCAGCTCATGGAGGAATGAAGCTTCTTTCCTTCTCAGCCAAGAACTTCTTATACCAGTCCCGTACGGACTCTATCATGTCCTGATGTCTAGCAGAAAGAGAAAAAATCAATTATAAACTAAATAAAATTTATTAAAGAAAAAAAAACCTCCTGCAAACATGAAGCATTTGTAGCAAAGCACAGCCATTATTTACAGAGCACAATTGTTTTACTTTATTCTATATTAGTGGCCGCTCTGTGCAAAAACTTGTGGGAAATTACTGCAGCACTAATATTGTCCGTCCAGAGAGCACCCAAGTATTCCCCAATTTCTGACTCCACCGCCCGATTGCCCCCACAAGCACAATGCTGCACCGCTGTCACCTGCCTGGTACAGGCTCCTTTATAGGGTCCTTTCAGCTGTTGTTCACCAAGATGTGAAGTAATCCGAGTACAGGGTTTCCCATGTCTGAGTGCAGGGGTGGAGAGCAGAGAGGATCAGACAGGGACAGGCCCATACACAGACTGCTGGTATATAGAGGACAAATCTCGCTGAACAGCAGCCACAAGAAGCTTCTGGATGGGGGCAGTGGGGGTAAGACAGCACTTCAGCAACGTGTTTGGGAGAGAAGGAAGAAAATAAGCAAATGAAGAATATTTATAAAGTTCACAAGTCTGCAATGTGAGGAGGATAATTACATGAAGAAAACCCTCTAGGTGCAGCGTCGGCAACCGGAAAACCGCCCCAAGGGCCGCCTGTGTCATCAGCGCCCCCCTGCTGGACCCCTAATCAGTTGTACTGCAGACTCTGATGATTGATAGTGACACTAGGTCAGCTCTTTCCCTATGGCGGCACTAGCTGACCATCCTGTGGATAGTACAGGTGCCGGATCATTCAGTCCTTTCCCTCTTCCCCAACGTGAAGCAAACATCCCTCTGACCAGACAAACATCCCCCTGACCAGACAAACATCCCCCTGACCAGACAAACATCCCCCTGACCAGGCAAACATCCCCCTGACCAGGCAAACATCCCCCTGACCAGACAAACATCCCCCTGACCAGACAAACATCCCCCTGACCAGGCAAACATCCCCCTGACCAGGCAAACATCCCCCTGACCAGGCAAACATCCCTCTGACCAGGCAAACATCCCTCTGACCAGGCAAACATACAACCCCTTATTTTCTTTCCCATTTTACTTCCTTTATTAATTTCTCCTCCAACATTACTGACAACTCCAAGTTCGATAGTTTGATAGTCTCATCTCCTGCCTTTGTATGTGGAGGAGACAATAAACAGCCGTATACATCCTAAACCTGTCACAAGGACTTTCTCTGCAACTCCCTACTCTCAGCTGTCCCCCTGTAACAATCCACCTTTTTCTCTTTCTCGCTCATACATTTCAGACACTTTATTAACATGTTAATCATATTTCCAAACTTACTGCATTCCACTTCATCTGATCATACATCACCGTTTAAAAGAATCACACTCACTTACTTGTCTGCTGCTGTAATTCTTGGATTGTTTTCTTGCTGTTACTTGGTCTTATTTTGCTGTTTGCTGTCCTTAAACCACCATCTGCCGCACAGTGTCCACATCTTGTTCCACCGGGTCGCTCTTTTGATCCCTGCAACAACAGACACTATGCGAGTATGACTTCACATGTGACATTTCCAAGTCCCTTTACCATTGTGGTGCCAATGGAGTACCCCTTTTCTCATTATCATGCCCCCGAAGCACACTATTTCCCGCTAGCATGCCACCGTAGCACACCTTTTCCCGTTAGTATGCCACCGGGCACACCTATTCCCGTTAGCATGACATCGCAGCACACCTATTCCCGTTAGCATGCCACCGGAGCACACCTTTACCATTAGCATGTCACGTCTCCACGTCTCTTCCAAGGGGCATTCAAACCGTCTTGTTAAGCTACTGGGACCTCCACCACTTATCTGAGGGGCATTAAAAGCTTCTTGTTAAGCTGCTGTGACCTCCACCACTTTTTCGAGGGGCAATAAAACCGTCTTGTTAAGCTACTGGGACCTCCACGTCTCTTCCGAGGGGCATTCAAACTGTCTTGTTAAGCTACTGGGACCTCCACGTCTCTTCCAAGGGGCATTCAAACCGTTTTGTTAAGCTACTGCGACCTCCACGTCTCTACCAAGGGGCATTCAAACCGTCTTGTTAAGCTACTGCGACCTCCGCCACTTTTTCGAGGGGCAGTAAAAGCGTCTTATTAAGCTACTGGGACCTCCACCACTTTTCTGAGAAGCATTAAAACCGTCTTGTTAAGCTACTGGGACCTCCACGTCTCTTCCAAGGGGCATTCAAACCGTCTTGTTAAGCTACTGCGACCTCCACTTCTCTTCTCAGGGGCATTAAAAGCGACTTGTTAAGCTACTGTGACCTCCACCACTTTTCCGAGGGGCATTAAAACCGTCTTGTTAAGCTACTGGGACCTCCAAGTCTCTTCCAAGGGGCATTCAAACCGTCTTGTTAAGCTACTGGGACCTCCACCACTTTTCCAAGGGGCATTCAAACCGTCTTGTTAAGCTATTGGGACCTCCACGTCTCTTCCAAGGGGCATTCAAACCGTCTTGTTAAGCTACTGGGACCTCCACCACTTATCTGAGGGGCACTAAAAGTGTCTTGTTATGCTGCTGTGACCTCCACCACTTTTTCAAGGGGCAATAAAACCGTCTTGTTAAGCTACTGGGACCTCCACGTCTCTTCCGAGGGGCATTCAAACCGTCTTGTTAAGCTACTGGGACCTCCACGTCTCTTCCAAGGGGCATTCAAACCGTCTTGTTAAGCTACTGCGACCTCCACCACTTTTCCAAGGGGCATTAAAACCGTCTTGTTAAGCTACTGGGACCTCCACCACTTTTCTGAGGAGCATGAAAACCTTCTTGTTAAGCTACTGGGACCTCCACGTCTCTTCCAAGGGGCATTCAAACCGTCTTGTTAAGCTACTGGGACCTCCACGTCTCTTCTGAGGGACATTAAAAGCGTCTTGTTAAGCTACTGTGACCTCCACCACTTTTTCGAGGGGCATTAAAACCACCTTGCTAAGATACTGGGACCTCCACGTCTCTTCCAAGGGGCATTCAAACCGTCTTGTTAAGCAACTGGGACCTCCACGTCTCTTCCAAGGGGCATTCAAACCGTCTTGTTAAGCTACTTGGACCTCCACGTCTCTTCCGAGGGGCATTAAAAGCGTCTTGTTAAGCTACTGTGACCTCCACCACTTTTCCGAGGAGCATTAAAACCGTCTTGTTAAGCTACTGGGACCTCCTCGTCTCTTCCAAGGGGCATTCAAACTGTCTTGTTAAGCTACTGGGACCTCCACTTCTCTTCTGAGGGGCATTAATAGTGTCTTGTTAAGCTACTGTGACCTCCACCACTTTTCCGAGGGGCATTTAAACCGGCCAGTTAAGCTACTGGGACCTCCACGTCTCTTCCAAGGAGCATTCAAACAGTCTTGTTAAGCTACTGGGACCTCTACCACGTTTCTGAGGGGCATTAAAATCATCTTGTTAAGCTACTGGGACCTCCACCACTTTTCTGAGGAGCATTAAAACCGTCTTGTTAAGCTGCTGGGACCTCCACGTCTCTTCTGAGGGGCATTAATAGCGTCTTGTTAAGCTACTGCGACCTCCACGTCTCTTCCAAGGGGCATTCAAACCGTCTTGTTAAGGTACTGTGACCTCCACGTCTCTTCCAAGGATCATTCAAACCGTCTTGTTAAGCTACTGCGACCTCCACCACTTTTCCAAGGGGCATTAAAACCATCTTGTTAAGCTACTAGGATCTCCACGTTTCTTCTGAGGGGCATTAAAAGCGTCTTCTTAAGCTACTGTGACCTCCACCACTTTTCTGAGGGGCATTAAAACCGTCTTGTTAAGCTACTGGGACCTCCACATCTCTTTTGAGGGGCATTAAAAGTGTCTTGTTAAACCACTCTGAACTCCACAACTCTTCCAAGGGGCATTGATATGTTGTTTTTAATTAACTCTAACCTCCACGACTCTTCGAACGGGCATTTCATTTCCTCTTAATTTTTGGCTGCTTTTTCTTGGAAGGCATAAGCAAATACTATGGGAGACCCACTCCCCATTAATGGGAATAATGTTTGTAATATGCTGTACTGCATGGCTCTTGTAAGGGGCACTGCAAGTTCCTCCGTCCTAATTTTTGGCAGCTTTTGCTTGGAAGGCATAAGCAAAGACTATGGGAGACCAACTCCCCAATAATGGGAATAATGTTTGTAATATGCTGTACTGCATGGCTCTTGTAAGGGGCATTGCAAGCTCCTTCGTCCTAATTTTTGGCAGCTTTTGCTTGGAAGGCATAAGCAAAGACTATGGGAGACCCACTCCCCAATAATGGGAATAATGTTTGGAATATGCTGTACTGCATGGCTCTTGTAAGGGGCATTGCAAGTTTCTCCATCCTAATTTTTGGCAGCTTTTGCTTGGAAGGCATAAGCTATGACTATGGGATACACACTCCCCAATAATGGGAATAATGTTTGTACTATGCTGTACTGTATGGCTCTTGGAAGGGGCATTAAAAGCCCCTTTTCCGAGGGGCATTCAAAACGTCTGGTTAAGCTACTGGGACCTCCACGTCTTTTCCGAGGGGCATTAAAACCATCTTGTTAAGCTACTGTGACCTCCACGTCTGTTCAAAGGGACATCAAAAGTCTTCTTAAGCCACTCTGAACTCCACAGCTCTTCCTAGGGGCATTGAAATGTTGTTCTTAATTACCTCTAACCTCCACGACTCTTCCAACGGACATTGCATTTCCTCCTAATTTTAGTCAGCTTTTGCTTTTCAATGCAAAGGCGAAAACTAAGGGAGACCCACTCCCCAATAGTGGGTAGAAGGTTTTTAGTACGCTGTAATCCACGTCTGTTTCAAGGGGCATTGCAGTTCCTCATAATTTTTGGAAAGCCTTCCATTCACTGTTTAGGCCAACAGTGTACAGGAGACCCAGTTGATATAAATGGAAAAAACGGTTTAGTTAAGGCCCTCTGACCTCCATGTCATTTCCAAGGTACATTCGAGTGCCTCAAAATTTTTGGTAGGCATTGCACTCACTGTATGCCCTATAACTGTGTAGCCAAACCGCTCCTTTTGTTACAGAAACATATCCTACAAGACATATGTGGTTGACTGGCCTGATATTGATGTGAATGGTCCCTGTTCCTCCTGCTCTTTCTCCTTTGCCACCACCTCATCCATCATTCATCACCTGAAGCTTTGTTTTAATGGGAGTCATAGAACTGGGATAGTAGCAGGAAAACATCCAGCAATCCTCAGAGGAGGTAGGATATGCGCCAAAACGCTGACCACCTCAGGCCTAGTCGCTACTACATACATGCGCTTGCATTCCAAGAAAACAAAGCAGATGCTAACTTGTATCATCATCATCATGGTCCTCACCTTGGCACTCTCAACTCCCCTGATGGAGAAGCCAGGGCCCACCGGAGGAGTCTGGTTCTCTGGTGGGCTCGTCCAATGCTGCCCTAAAGCAGGCCAGGCTAAGAAAAGTGTGTGGGGGGATGTTCCAAGGAGAAATAGGGGCCCCTGGGGACCGTTTATGGACACCCGGCTGCCCCCAGGGGGCTGGGGACCGTGTGTGAAAACCCGGCCGCGGGGCGGCTGGGGACCGAGTACGGACACTCGGCCGCCCCCTGGCGGCTGGGGACCGAGTGTGAACACCTGGCAGCCGGGCGGCTGGGGACTGAGTATGGATTCCAGGCCGCCAATGCTGCCATGACTCGGTGGTCAGATTCCGCCTCCACGTGCCTAAAAAGGCCCAATTTCAAGTGCAAGCAAGCAAGCAGTATGGTAATGCAGCCTGGCGGTGGGTGGGTGGGTGGCAGGCTGCACACTTACGCTTGCATTCCAAGAAAACAAAGCAGATGCTAACTTGTATCATCATCATCATGGTCCTCACCTTGTCACTCTCAACTCCCCTGATGGAGAAGCCAGGGCCCACCGGAGGAGTCTGGTTCTCTGGTGGGCTCGTCCAATGCTGCCCTAAAGCAGGCCGGGCTAAGAAAAGTGTGTGAGGGGATGTTCCAAGGAGAAATAGGGGCGGCTGGGGACCGTTTATGGACACCCGGCTGCCCCCAGGCGGCTGGGGACTGAGTATGGACACCCGGCCGCCACCTGGCGGTTGGGGACCGAGTGTGGACACCCCGCCGCCGGGCGGCTGGGGACTGAGTATGGATACCAGGCTGCCAACGCTGCCATGACATGGTGGCCAGATTCCGCCTCCACATGCCTAAAAGGCCCAAGTTCAAGTGCAAGCAAGCAGTATGGTATTGCAGCCTGGGGGTGGGTGGGTGGTTGGCTGCATATTTGCGCTTGCATTGCAAGGAATGGGAGAGGTACAATTGAACCCTGCCCTGGGACAAGAACTTGCACGGGGATAGTTGCAAGTCTGCATCTTCTGATGCGGCAAGGATGACTTCTGATGGGCACACTTTTAGGCAGTGACTGGGGAGTCAGAGATGCTTCCAGGGGTCTTTCCCATGCTGTCCCCATGTCTTTTCAGCACTGTATGCATGTGTCATACAGCACATGGCCAGATAAGGTTGTAAAATGTTAAAATTACATTTCCCAGTGAATGCATTTGTCACGATTGAAGCAATACAAAAGTGCAAAAACGCATTAAAAATGCTACTTGTGAACATAGCCCAAGGTGTGGAGGAGTATTTTTTTTTTTGGTTATTTATTTTACCTTATACACAAGTCTTTACCCTGGAAAGGAACTTCCTTAACATATTTCACAGGAAAGCAGTTTCAGTTTAGTTTTTGAACGTTTTATTGTGAGCCCTTAAAAGTGGCTTAATACCTCTGACCACATTGTTGACAGCAGTGACCTGGGGGTCAGAAATGCTTCCTGGGGCGATCCCCATGCTGTCCCCATGTCATTTGAGCACTGTCACTATCGTTTTGGGCACTTGTTAGGCTTTTAAAAGACATCCGGGGATGCCGCAGCGAGAATGCTGGGGTCTCCCATAGACTAACATTGGGCTCGTGGCTCAGGTCGAGCACCCGAGTATCATGGCGAGCTCGGCCCGAACTTCGAGCACCCGAGCATTTTAGTGCTCGCTCTTCACTACTAAATACCCTTCATTATTTATTATTTTTGCACTTTGCGATTTACCCATTTACTTCCGGTTACTTGGGTATTTTGCTTGCCTATGGTTTTTCTTTGTCTAGTGGCCTTATGTGAACATGCATTTACATTTTGCCTGCAATTTATGTTTCAGTTCAGACTTCTAGGTTTTTTCTTTGTAGTTCAGTGTGCTTTAGTGCATATTAGGGTGTGGCCACCCTTTGTCTGAGCTGAAATGTTTATTCTGCCTCAGGTCTATGCTTCTACTAGGGGGTCAAGTCTCTCTGCCCTTATCCATATGTACGTCACTTGACAAATGGTAAGGTTTTAATATTAGAGTTAGGACTGTCCCATAAGGGTTGCCGTGATGTGGCGGGATAGCTTTTGCATTATTTTTATCAAAATTATGTTAACTAAATACCCTTCATTATTTATTATTTTTGCACTTTGCGATTTACCCATTCACTTCCGGTTACTTGGGTATTTTGCTTGTCTTTGGTTTTTCTTTGTCTAGTGGCCTTGTGTGAACATGCATTTACATTTTGCATGCACATCAATTTATGTTTCAGTTCAGACTTCTAGGTTTTTTCTTTATATGCTATATATACTGTATGTGCGGGAAGGGAGCTTGTATGTACACTGCTTGCTATGTGTGGGGGAGGGAAGCTGTCGGACAAAGAGGGGTCCTGCAAACATCCAACTAATGGCCCCCATATATATTACAGGAAGGTAGGTCAAACCCAAGGATTTTTGCTGGAGCAGCCGACCATGTGCTGTGTATGGGGCCATCTCCCCCACACATATAACCACATTCATGTATATGGGGGAGTCGGGATGTGTTGTGTGGACAAGCGTCCGGTGTAAAGCTAACTAGTGTATGGGCACCTGAGACTAAGGCAAGTTATCATCCAGAAAGTAATTCTCCAGCCTGCTGCAAAAATGCTGGATAGAGAAAGGCTTTTATCACCTAAGCCAGATCTCACTGGAGGGGAAGCAAGAAGAAAAAAGGAGAAATGTAAAATAAGACACAAGTCCAGACAGTTGTCATCCAAAACTTTATCTGGTATCGACCAAGAAAATTACAATCAGTAAAAGTATAAACCACATTTAGGAAAAACACAGATGAGCTGCGGGACCATCGCTTCTTCTTCTGGGACTTTTTGGCGGACAGGTTGCTCTGCTGTCGGAGGCCTTTCTTGTTCTTGGACTTCTCCTTCATGTGGATTCTGAAGACTAGGAGGCTCCTGAGGGTCCATCTCTCCTGCCGGCAGCTCAGAGTGACTTGGAGATATGTTTCCTTCAGTCCAGGAAAGCAAGAGAGGAAAAAGATGAATGTGATGTAATAACAAGACAAAGCTAAAAAAAAACATGTATAAAAAATCATGTACCTGCAAACTGCGCAAAAATGACCCCAATAACGTAAGTGCTGTAGTATTAAAGAACCTGCAAAACGAGTGGTGTGAAAAGACCTGGGACTTGTCAGGAATATGTAATGTTTTGTCTAAAATGACAAAAAAAAAAGAAAAGATTCAAGGGATGAGCAGCATTTTATAACAGGTAAAAAATATACAAATTTGTGACAAGTGATCGGTATTAAGTATTCTGGATGATAACCAGACGTTTATTTCAAATGAAGAGTTTAATGAACGTCTTGTATTCGGCCAATTGGAACCTTCCCGGAAATGTCTGCGCCGGTGATAAAATCTACTTACTAATAGAGTTCCCGACTGGACACAAAGAACTGCAGCTCATGGAGGAATGAAGCTTCTGTCCTTCTCAGCCAAGAACTTCTTATACCAGTCCCGTACGGCCTCTATCATGTGCTGATATCTAGCAGAAAGAGAAAAAATCAATTATAAACTAAATAAAATTTATTAAAGAAAAAAAAACCTCCTGCGAACATGAAGCATTTGTAGCAAAGCACAGCCATTATTTACAGAGCACAATTGTTTTACTTTATTCTATATTAGTGGCTGCTCTGTGCAAAAACTTGTGGGAAATTACTGCAGCACTAATATTGTCTATCCAGAGAGCACCCAAGTATTCCCCAATTTCTGACTCCACCGCCCGATTGCCCCCACAAGCACAATGCTGCACCGCTGTCACCTGCCTGGTACAGGCTCCTTTATAGGGTCCTTTCAGCTGTTGTTCACCAAGATGTGAAGTAATCCGAGTACAGGGTTTCCCATGTCTGAGTGCAGGGGTGGAGAGCAGAGAGGATCAGACAGGGACAGGCCCATACACAGACTGCTGGTATATAGAGGACAAATCTCGCTGAACAGCAGCTACAAGAAGCTTCTGGATGGGGGCAGTGGGGGTGAGACAGCACTTCAGCAACGTGTTTGGGAGAGAAGGAAGAAAATAAGCAAATGAAGAATATTTATAAAGTTCACAAGTCTGCAATGTGAGGAGGATAATTACATGAAGAAAACCCTCTAGGTGCAGCGTCCGCAACCGGAAAACCGCCCCAAGGTCCACCTGTGTCATCAGCGCCCCCCTGCTGGACCCCTAATCAGTTGTACTGCAGACTCTGATGATTGATAGTGACACTAGGTCAGCTCTTTCCCTATGGCGGCACTAGCTGACCATCCTGTGGATAGGACAGGTGCCGGAACATTCAGTCCTTTCCCTCTTCCCCAACGTGAAGCAAACATCCCTCTGACCAGACAAACATCACTCTGACCAGACAAACATCCCTCTGACCAGACAAACATCCACCTGACCAGACAAACATCCTCCTGACCAGGCAACCATCCCCCTGACCAGGCAAACATCCCCCTGACCAGGCAAACATCCCCCTGACCAGGCAAACATCCCTCTGACCAGGCAAACATCCCCCTGACCAGACAAACATCCCCATGACCAGGCAAACATCCTCCTGACCAGGCAACCATCCCCCTGACCAGGCAAACATCCCCCTGACCAGGCAAACATCCCCCTGACCAGGCAAACATCCCCCTGACCAGACAAACATCCCCATGACCAGGCAAACATCCCTCTGACCAGGCAAACATACAACCCCTTTTTTTCTTTCCCATTTTACTTGCTTTATTAATTTCACCTCCAACATTACTGACAACTCCAAGTTCAATAGTTTGATAGTCTCATCTCCTGCCTTTGTATGTGGAGGAGGCAATAAACCGCCGTATACATCCTAAACCTGTCACAAGGACTTTCTCTGCAACTCCCTACTCTCAGCTGTCCCCCTGTAACAATCCACCTTTTTCTCTTTCTCGCTCATACATTTCAGACACTTTATTAACATGTTAATCATATTTCCAAACTTACTGCATTCCACTTCATCTGATCATACATCACCGTTTAAAAGAATCACAATCACTTACTTGTCTGCTGCGGTAATTCTTGGATTGTTTTCTTGCTGTTGCTTGGTCTTATTTTGCTGTTTGCTGTCCTTAAACCACCATCTGTCGCACAGTGTCCACATCTTGTTCCACCGGGTCGCTCTTTTGATCCCTGCAACAACAGACACTATGCGAGTATGACTTCACATGTGACATTTCCAAGACCCTTGACCATTGTGGTGCCAATGGAGTACCCCATTTCTCGTTATCATGCCACCGAAGCACACCATTTCCCGCTAGCATGCCACCGTAGCACACCTTTTCCCGTTAGTATGCCACCAGGCACACCTATTCCCGTTAGCATGCCATCGGAGCACACCTATTCCCGTTAGCATGCCACCGGAGCACACCTTTACCATTAGCATGTGACCGCAGCACACCTTTACCGTTAGAATGCCACTGGAGCACACCTTTACCATTAGCATGCCACCGGAGCACACCTTTTCCCGTTGGCTTGCCACCGGAGCACGCCACTTTCCCGTTGGCTTGCCACCGGAGCATGCCACTTTCCCGTTGGCTTGCCACCGGAGCACGCCACTTTCCCGTTGGCTTGCCACCGGAGCATGCCACTTTCCCGTTGGCTTGCCACCGGAGCACGCCACTTTCCCGTTGGCTTGCCACCGGAGCACGCCACTTTCCCGTTGGCTTGCCACCGGAGCACGCCACTTTCCCGTTGGCTTGCCACCGGAGCACGCCACTTTCCCGATGGCTTGCCACCGGAGCACGCCACTTTCCCGTTGGCTTGCCACCGGAGCACGCCACTTTCCCGTTGGCTTGCCACCGGAGCACGCCACTTTCCCGTTGGCTTGCCACCGGAGCACGCCACTTTCCCGTTGGCTTGCCACCGAAGCACGCCACTTTCCCGTTGGCTTGCCACCGGAGCATGCCACTTTACCGTTGGCTTGCCACCGGAGCACGCCACTTTTCCGTTGGCTTGCCACCGGAGCACGCCACTTTCCCGTTGGCTTGCCACCGGAGCACGCCACTTTCCCGTTGGCTTGCCACCGGAGCACGCCACTTTCCCGTTGGCTTGCCACCGGAGCACGCCACTTTCCCGTTGGCTTGCCACCGGAGCACGCCACTTTCCCGTTGGCTTGCCACCGGAGCACGCCACTGTCCCGTTGGCTTGCCACCGGAGCACGCCACAGTCCCGTTGGCTTGCCACCGGAGCACGCCACAGTCCCGTTGGCTTGCCACCGGAGCACGCCACAGTCCCGTTGGCTTGCCACCGGAGCACGCCACTTTCCCGTTGGCTTGCCACCGGAGCACGCCACTTTCCCGTTGGCTTGCCACCGGAGCACGCCATTGTCCCGTTGGCTTGCCACCGGAGCACGCCACTGTCCCGTTGGCTTGCCACCGGAGCACGCCACTGTCCCGTTGGCTTGCCACCGGAGCACGCCACTGTCCCGTTGGCATGCCACCGGAGCACGCCACTGTCCCGTTGGCTTGCCACCGGAGCACGCCACTTTCCCGTTGGCTTGCCACCGGATCACGCCACTTTCCCGTTGGCTTGCCACCGGAGTACGCCACTTTCCCGTTGGCTTGCCACCGGAGCACGCCACTTTCCCGTTGGCTTGCCACCGGAGCACGCCACTTTCCCGTTGGCTTGCCACCGGAGCACGCCACTTTCCCGTTGGCTTGCCACCGGAACACGCCACTTTCCCGTTGGCTTGCCACCGGAGCACGCCACAGTCCCGTTGGCTTGCCACCGGAGCACGCCACTTTCCCGTTGGCTTGCCACCGGAGCACGCCACTTTCCCTTTGGCTTGCCACAGGAGCACGCCACTTTCCCGTTGGCTTGCCACCGGAGCACGCCACTTTCCCCTTGGCTTGCCACCGGAGCACGCCACTTTCCCGTTGGCTTGCCACCGGAGCACGCCACTTTCCCGTTGGCTTGCCACCGGAGCACGCCACTTTTCCGTTGGCTTGCCACCGGAGCACGCCACTTTCCCGTTGGCTTGCCACCGGAGCACGCCACTTTCCCGTTGGCTTGCCACCGGAGCACGCCACTGTCCCGTTGGCTTGCCACCGGAGCACGCCACTGTCCCGTTGGCTTGCCACCGGAGCACGCCACTTTCCCGTTGGCTTGCCACCGGAGCACGCCACTTTCCCGTTGGCTTGCCACCGGAGCACGCCACTTTCCCGTTGGCTTGCCACCGGAGCACGCCACTTTCCCGTTGGCTTGCCACCGGAGCACGCCACAGTCCCGTTGGCTTGCCACCGGAGCACGCCACTTTCCCGTTGGCTTGCCACCGGAGCACGCCACTTTCCCGTTGGCTTGCCACCAGAGCACGCCACTTTCCCGTTGGCTTGCCACCGGAGCACGCCACTTTCCCGTTGGCTTGCCACCGGAGCACGCCACTTTCCCATTGGCTTGCCACCGGAGCACGCCACTTTGCCGTTGGCTTGCCACCGGAGCACGCCACTTTCCCGTTGGCTTGCCACAGGAGCACGCCACTTTCCCGTTGGCTTGCCACAGGAGCACGCCACTTTCCCGTTGGCTTGCCACCGGAGCACGCCACTTTCCCGTTGGCTTGCCACCGGAGCACGTCACTTTCCCGTTGGCTTGCCACCGGAGCACGCCACTTTCCCGTTGGCTTGCCACCGGAGCACGCCACAGTCCCGTTGGCTTGCCACCGGAGCACGCCACTTTCCCGTTGGCTTGCCACCGGAGCACGCCACTTTCCCGTTGGCTTGCCACTGGAGCACACCACTTTCCCGTTGGCTTGCCACCGGAGCACGCCACTTTCCCGTTGGCTTGCCACCGGAGCACGCCACTTTCCCGTTGGCTTGCCACCGGAGCACGCCACAGTCCCGTTGGCTTGCCACCGGAGCACGCCACTTTCCCGTTGGCTTGCCACCGGAGCACGCCACTTTCCCGTTGGCTTGCCACCGGAGCACGCCACTTTCCCATTGGCTTGCCACCGGAGCACGCCACTTTCCCGTTGGCTTGCCACCGGAGCCCGCCACTTTCCCGTTGGCTTGCCACCGGAGCACGCCACTTTGCCGTTGGCTTGCCACCGGAGCACGCCACTTTCCCGTTGGCTTGCCACAGGAGCACGCCACTTTCCCGTTGGCTTGCCACAGGAGCACGCCACTTTCCCGTTGGCTTGCCACCGGAGCACGCCACTTTCCCGTTGGCTTGCCACCGGAGCACGCCACTTTCCCGTTGGCTTGCCACCGGAGCACGCCACTTTCCCGTTGGCTTGCCACCGGAGCACGCCACTTTGCCGTTGGCTTGCCACCGGAGCACGCCACTTTCCCGTTGGCTTGCCACAGGAGCACGCCACTTTCCCGTTGGCTTGCCACAGGAGCACGCCACTTTCCCGTTGGCTTGCCACCGGAGCACGCCACTTTCCCGTTGGCTTGCCACCGGAGCACGTCACTTTCCCGTTGGCTTGCCACCGGAGCACGCCACTTTCCCGTTGGCTTGCCACCGGAGCACGCCACAGTCCCGTTGGCTTGCCACCGGAGCACGCCACTTTCCCGTTGGCTTGCCACCGGAGCACGCCACTTTCCCGTTGGCTTGCCACTGTAGCACACCACTTTCCCGTTGGCTTGCCACCGGAGCACGCCACTTTCCCGTTGGCTTGCCACCGGAGCACGCCACTTTCCCGTTGGCTTGCCACCGGAGCACGCCACTTTCCCGTTGGCTTGCCACCGGAGCACGCCACTTTCCCGTTGGCTTGCCACCGGAGCACGCCACTTTCCCGTTGGCTTGCCACCGGAGCACGCCACTTTCCCGTTGGCTTGCCACCGGAGCACGCCACTTTCCCGTTGGTTTGCCACCGGAGCACGCCACTTTCCCGTTGGCTTGCCACCGGAGCACGCCACTTTCCCGTTGGCTTGCCACCGGAGCACGCCACTTTCCCGTTGGCTTGCCACCGGAGCACGCCACTTTCCCGTTGGCTTGCCACCGGAGCACGCCACTGTCCCGTTGGCTTGCCGCCGGAGCACGCCACTGTCCCGTTGGCTTGCCGCCGGAGCACGCCACTTTCCCGTTGGCTTGCCGCCGGAGCACGCCACTTTCCCGTTGGCTTGCCACCGGAGCACGCCACTTTCCCGTTGGCTTGCCACCGGAGCACGTCACTTTCCCGTTGGCTTGCCACCGGAGCACGCCACTTTCCCGTTGGCTTGCCACCGGAGCACGCCACAGTCCCGTTGGCTTGCCACCGGAGCACGCCACTTTCCCGTTGGCTTGCCACCGGAGCACGCCACTTTCCCGTTGGCTTGCCACCGGAGCACGCCACTTTCCCGTTGGCTTGCCACCGGAGCACGCCACTTTCCCGTTGGCTTGCCACCGGAGTACGCCACTTTCCCGTTGGCTTGCCACCGGAGCACGCCACTTTCCCGCTGACTTGCCACCGGAGCACGCCACTGTCCCGCTGGCTTGCCACCGGAGCACGCCACTGTCCCGCTGGCTTACCACCGCAGCACGCCACTTTCCCGCTGGCTTGCCACCGGAGCACGCCACTTTCCCGCTGGCTTGCCACCGGAGCACGCCACTTTCCCGCTGGCTTGCCACCGGAGCACGCCACTTTCCCGCTGGCTTGCCACCGCAGCACGCCACTTTCCCGCTGGCTTGCCACCGGAGCACGCCACTTTCCCGCTGGCTTGCCACCGGAGCACGCCACTTTCCCGCTGGCTTGCCACCGGAGCACGCCACTGTCCCGCTGGCTTGCCACCGGAAGCACGCCACTTTCCCGCTGGCTTGCCAAGGGAGCACGCCATCATCCATTTAATAAAATGGGCCACACTTAGCTTTTTCTTTTATATAATGGGCCCATATAGTTTTTCATTGAATATATTGGGCCCTACATAACCTTACATTTAATATATATAATCGTCTTATCATGTCTGTCTGTCTGTCCTTCTGTCCAGGAAGTCCTGCGTCGCTGATTGGTCCGACCGTGGTCAATCAGCGACGTGGGATTTCAGAAAAAGATGGCGGCCATTAGCAGCTCATCTGCCGCACGGAGGTCAGCGGCGATGTAGCCGGGAGATGACCGGCGCTAGCCGGTCAACTCCCGGTTGCTCGCAGCAGAAGTACCCCGACCAGCGGCGCCGCTGACCTCCATGCGGCTACCGTCGGGAGATCAGCGGTTAGGGCCGCTGATCTTCCGACGGAAAGTGTGAAGGGAGGACCGGGGAGCGGCGCCACCGGTCCGGATACTTCTGCTGCGAGCAGCCGGTCATTTCCCGGCTGCTCGCAGTGGAAGTACCCGCACAGGCAGCGCCGCTCCCCTGTCCTCACTAATACGATTCGGCGGCCACGACCAATCAGCGATATTGGCTCCAAATTTAAACACCGCTCTGCACAGAGGTCAGTGGCGATGCAGCCGGTCATCTCCCGGCTGCTTGCAGCAGAAGTACCCTGACCTGCGGCGCCGCTGACCTCCATGCGGCTACCGTCGCTAGATCAGCGGCTAGGGCCGCTGATCTCCCGACGGCAAGTGTGAAGGGAGGACCGGGGAGCGGCGCCGCCGGTTGGGATACTTCTGCTGCGAGCAGCCGGTCATCTCCCGGCTGCTCACAGTGGAAGTACCCGCTCCCCGGTTCTCACTAATACGATTCGCTGATTGGTCGCGGCCGCCAGCCGTGACCAATCACCGGTTTTGGCGCCAAATTTAAACATGCTCTCCGGTCCTCACTAACACGGTTCGCTGATTGGTCGCGGCCGGCCACATACATATTCTAGAATACCCGATGAGTTAGAATCGGGCCACCATCTAGTTTAATATAATGGGCCACAAATTGCCTTCTAGTTATTACAAGAGGTCCTGCATAGTCTTCCATTTATTTTAATAGGCCCCATATAACCTTTCAGCATCTGAAACAACGGATACTGAAAGCCTGTGCTAGCATTTCTTCTGCGGTGTTGGTATCAGTGTGTCAAGAGTGGGAGAAGAGGGTTGCATTGACAATCCAACACAATGGGCAGCACTTTAAACACATTTTATAAGTGGTCATAAACTGGTAAAAAATTCATGAAAGAATAAAGTTATGTTAAAACCAAGCACACCATTGTATTTTCTTATGAAATTCTCAATGAGTTTGATGTGTCACATCACCCTCTTCCCATTGAAAAAAATAAAGTTAGATCCAAAATGGCCAACTTCAAAATGGCCGCCATAGTCACCACCCATCTGGAAAAGTTTCCCCCTCCCATATACTAATGTGCCATAAACAGGAAGTTGACATCACCAACCATTCCCATTTAATTTAGGTGTATCCATATAAATAGCCCACCCTGTATTATTACCATTTTTATTATTGCTGTACATACTGTAGCTTTTCATTTAATTTATTGGGCCCCATATAGGCTTCCATTTAATATAATGGGCCCCACATAGCCTTCCATTTAATTTAATGGGGTCCACATAGCCTTCCATTTAATTTAATGGGGTCCACATAGCCTTCCATTTTATTTAATGGGACCCACATATGTTTTTATTTAATATAAAGAGCCCCACATAAGCCCCTAATTAATATAATGGGCCCCACCTTGCTTTCCATATAAAATAATGGGTCCCACATAGCCCTCCCTTTTGTTATGATGAGCCTTACATATCACACCATTTCCCGATGATCTGCCACCGAAGTACACCATTGGCTGCTGGGGTGCCACTGGAACACACTCTTTACAGTTGGGGTGCTAACAGAGCACACCTTTCACCATTAGCATGCCACCGGAGTACACTTTTTGCCACTGGCATGCCACTGAAGCACACCCTTTACCATTGGAGTACCATCGGGCACACCCTTTACCGTTGGTGTGCCATCGGAGAACTCTATTTCCCGTAGGCCTACCAGAGGGGCCCAATATGTGACCTTTTTTGCTTACCACCGGGGCACCCATCTTGGGCTTTTTAGCTTCCACCGGGGTGCACTCTTTGGCCTTTTAGCTTACCACCGGGGCACCCAACTTGGGCTTTTTAACTGCGACCGGGGTACACTCTGACCATTTTGCTTACCACCGGGGCACTCATTTTAGGCTTTTTTAGCCTGCCACCGGGGTGCACTTTTTGGCCTTATTGCTTACCACTGGGGCGCACTCTAGGGCTTTTTAGACTACCACCAGGGTACATTCTTTGGCCTTATTGCTTATCACTGGGGCGCACTCTAGGGCTGCTCAGTCTGCCACCAGAGTCTACTCTTTGGCCTTTTTGCCATTGGTGTGCCACCAGAGCACACCCTATGACGTTGGAGTGCCACCGGAGCACACCCTTTACCTTTGGAGTGCCACCGGAACACACAATTTGCCATTGGCAAAAGTATAATGGACCCCCACATAGAATTCTATAAAGTATAATGGCCCCCACATAGCCCTCTATATAGTATAATGAGCCGCCCATTGCCTTCCATGTACTATAATTTAATTTATTGGGCTCCACATAGCTTTTCATTTAATTTATTGAACCCCACATAACCGTCAATTTAATATAATAGGCCGCACTGGACTCCATTTAATATATTGGACCTGACATAGCCTTCCATTTAATAAAATGGGGCCAAAATATCCCTCTATTTAATATAATGGGCACCAAAAAGCCTTCCATGTTTTATATTGGGCACCACATAGCCCTCTATTTAATACAATTGGCCCCACTTAACCTTCCATTTAAAATATTGGGCCCCACATAGCTTTACATTTAATTTACTGGGCTCCATATAGGCTTCCATTTAATATAATGGGCCCCACATAACCTTCCATTTAATATAATGGTCCCCACATTGCCTTCCATTTATTATAATGGAGCCAAGATACATCTCTATTTAATATAATGGACAAAACACAGGCTTCCATTTAATATAATTGGCGCTACATAGCCCTTTATTTGATAAATGCGCCTCACATAGCCCTCCATATAATATTATGGGCCCCGCAACGCTTTCCATTTAATTTAATAGGCCTCACATAGCCCTCAATTTAATACAGAGGGCCCCACAAAACCTTCCAGATAACATAGTGGGCCCCAATATAGCTTTCTTTTTAATACATTGGTCCCCACATAGCTCTCTATTTAATATAATGGGCCTCACATAGCCTTCCATTAAATATCATGGGCCCCATATAGAATTTATCATATACGTAGATGTCCCTTTAAGATAACGGGCCCCACATAGCTTTCCCTTTAATATAATGGGCCCCACATAGATTTTA
The DNA here is from genome assembly GCF_046119375.1 of Phyllobates terribilis. Taxonomy (NCBI): domain Eukaryota; kingdom Metazoa; phylum Chordata; class Amphibia; order Anura; family Dendrobatidae; genus Phyllobates; species Phyllobates terribilis. The sequence goes on along the minus strand of NW_027362938.1, from coordinate 1,869,536 downwards.
TTATTATATAATGGGCTCCACATAGCTTTCCCTTTAATATAATGGGCCCCACATAGCTTTCTCTTTAATATAATGGGCCCCACATAGCTTTCCCTTTAATATAATGGGCCCCACATAGCTTTCGCTTTAATATAATGGGCCCCACATAGCTTTCTCTTTAATATAATGGGCCCCACATAGCTTTCTCTTTAATATAATGGGCCCCACATAGCCATCCATTTAATATAATGGGCCCTACGTAGATGTCCCTTTAAGATAACGGGCCCCACATAGCTTTCCCTTTAATATAATGGGCCCCACATAGCTTTCCCTTTAATATAATGGGCCCCACATAGCTTTCTCTTTAATATAATGGGCCCCACATAGCTTTCCCTTTAATATAATGGGCCCCACATAGCTTTCCCTTTAATATAATGGGCCCCACATAGCTTTTTCTTTAATATAATGGGCCCCACATAGCTTTTTCTTTAATATAATGGGCCCCACATAGCTTTCCCTTTAATATAATGGACCCCACATAGCTTTCTCTTTAATATAATGGGCCCCACATAGCTTTCCCTTTAATATAATGGGCCCCACATAGCTTTTTCTTTAATATAATGGACCCCACATAGCTTTCCCTTTAATATAATGGGCCCCACATAGCTTTTTCTTTAATATAATGGGCCCCACATAGCTTTTTCTTTAATATAATGGGCCCCACATAGCTTTCTCTTTAATATAATGGGCCCCACATAGCTTTCTCTTTAATATAATGGGCCCCACATAGCTTTCTCTTTAATATAATGGGCCCCACATAGCTTTCTCTTTAATATAATGGGCCCCACATAGCTTTCTCTTTAATAAAATGGGCCCCACATAGCTTTCTCTTTAATATAATGGGCCGCACATAGCTTTCCCTTTAATATAATGGGCCCCACATAGCTTTCCCTTTAATATAATGGGCCCCACATAGCTTTCCCTTTAATATAATGGGCCCCACATAGCTTTTTCTTTAATATAATGGGCCCCACATAGCTTTTTCTTTAATATAATGGGCCCCACATAGCTTTCTCTTTAATATAATGGGCCCCACATAGCTTTCTCTTTAATATAATGGGCCGCACATAGCTTTCTCTTTAATATAATGGGCCCCACATAGCTTTCTCTTTAATATAATGGGCCCCACATAGCTTTCTCTTTAACATAATGGGCCCCACATAGCTATCCCTTTAATATAATGGGCCCCACATAGCTTTCTCTTTAATATAATGGGCCCCACATAGCTTTCTCTTTAATATAATGGGCCCCACATAGCTTTCTCTTTAATATAATGGGCCCCACATAGCTTTCCCTTTAATATAATGGGCCCCACATAGCTTTCTCTTTAATATAATGGGTCCCACATAGCTTTCTCTTTAATATAATGGGCCCCACATAGCTTTCCCTTTAATATAACGGGCCCCACATAGCTTTCCCCTTAATATAATTGGCCCCCCATAGCTTTCTCTTTAATATAATTGGCCCCACATAGCTTTCCCTTTAATATAATGGGCACCACATAGATTTTATTATTATATAATGGGCCCCACATATCCGTCCCTTTAATATTATGGACCCCACATAGATTTATTATAATATAATGGGCCCCACATAGATTTATTATAATATAATGGGCCCCACCTAACCCTCCAGTTTATACACTGCAGTCGCTCTCTTTCTTCTCTTCTTTACCTAGTCCAGTCTTTCGTGACGACTTCCCGCCATGATTCGTCTTTGCAGTTTGCTGTCCAGGTTTCGGCTGCTCCGCACTTTTCAGCAGATCACCGCACTCCTGAAAAACAAAAATGTTACAAATATAAGCGACTTAAATAAATAATGCCGCCCACTGTGCCACCAAATGCAAATATGTGCCACACTGTGCCCATGAGTATATCATTCACCGCAATGAATCCTGCTCCACTGAGAATATAAATCAGTCACTAGCTTGTGCCCCCGTTATAAATAGTGTTGAGCGAGCACTAAAATGCTCGGGTGCTCGAAGCTCGGCCCGAGCTCGCCGTGATACTCGGGTGCTCGACCTGAGCAACGAGCCCATGTTAGTCTATGGGAGACCCGAGCATTTTTGCGGAGGCACCCCCGGCAGTCTGTAGAAAGCCTAAAAAGTGCCCAAAATGATAGTGACAGTGCTCAGATGACATGGGGACAGCATGGGGATCGCACCAGGAAGCATTTCTGACCCCCAGGTCACTGTTGTCAACAACGTGGTCAGAGGTATTAAGCCACTTTTACAGGCTCATAAGAAAATGTTCAAAAACGAAAGTGAAACTTTTTTCCTGTGAAATATGTTAAGGAATTTCTTTTCCAGGGTAAAGACTTGTGTATAAGGTAAAATAAATAACCAAAAACAAAAATACTCCTCCACACCTTGGGCTATGTTCACAAGTAGCATTTTTTATGCGTTTTTGCACTTTTGTATTGCTTTCAACTGTGACAAATGCATTCACCGGGAAATGTCATTTTAACATTTTACAACCTTATCTGGCCATGTGCTGTGTGACACATGCATACAGTGCTGAAAAGACATGGGAACAGCATGAGGAAGACCCCTGGAAGGATCTCTGACTCCCAGGTCACTGCCTAAAAGTGTGCCCATCAGAAGTGATCCTTGCCGCATCAGAAGATGCAGACTTGCAACTATCCCCGTGCAAGTCCTTGTCCCAGGGCAGTGTTCAATTGTACCTCCCCCATTCCTTGCAATGCAAGCGCAAATATGCAGCCAACCACCCACCCACCCCCAGGCTGCAATACCATACTGCTAGCTTGCACTTGAAATTGGGCCTTTTAGTTTTGAGGAGGCCGAAGCTGGCCACTACCTCATGGCTGCTTCGGCAGCGAGGTATCCATACTCAGTCCCCAGCTGCCCGGGTGTCCACACCTGGTCCCCAGCCGCCTGGGGGCGGCGGGGTGTCCATAGACGGTCCCGAGCCAACCCAATTTCTCCGCGGAACATCCCCACACACTTTTCTTAGACTGGCCTGCTTTAGGGCAGCATTGGACGAGCCCACTAGAGAACCCGACTCCATCAGGGGAGGTGAGAATGCCAAGGTGAGGAGCATGATGATGATAGAAGTTAGCATCTGCTTTGTTTTGTTGGAATGCAAGCATAAGTGTGCAACCTGCCACCAACCCACCCCGAGGCTGCAATACCATACTGCTAGCATGCGTGCACTTGAAATTGGGCCTTTTAGGCATGTGGAGGCCGGAGCTGGCCACTACCTCATGGCTGCTTCGGCAGCGAGGTATCGATACTCAGTCCCCAGCCGCCCGGCGGCCGGGTGTCCATGCTCGGTCCCCAGCCGCCAGGGGGCGGCCGGGTGTCCACACTCGGTCCCCAGCCGCCCCGCGGCCAGGTGTCCATAAACGGTTCCAAGCCGCCCCGATTTCTCCGCGGAACATCCCCACACACTTTTCTTAGACTGGCCTGCTTTAGGGCAGCATTGGACGAGCCCACCAAAGAACCCGACTTCTCCGGTGGGCCCTGGCTTCTCTATCAGGGGAGTTGAGAGTGCCAAGGTGAGGAGCATGATGAGGATGATAGAAGTTAGCATCTGCTTTGTTTTCAAGGAATGCAAGCGCATGTATGTAGTAGCGGCTAGGCCTGAGGTGGTCAGCGTTTTGGCGCATATCCTACCTCCTCCGAGGATTGCTGGATATTTTCCTGCTACTATCCAAGTTCTATGACTCTCGTTAAAACAAAGCTTCAAGTGATAAATGATGGATGAGGTAGTGGCAAAGGAGAAAGAGCAGGAGGAACAGGGACCATTCACATCAATATCAGGCCAGTCAACCACATATGTCTTGTAGGATATGTTTCTGTAACAAAAGGAGCGGTTTGGCTACACAGTTATAGGGCATACAGTGAGTGCAATGCCTACCAAAACTTTTGAGGCACTCCAATGCCCCTTGGAAATGACATGGAGGTCAGAGGGCCTTAACTAAACCTTTTTTTCCATTTATGGCAACTGGGTCTCCTGTGCACTGTTGGCCTAAGCAGTGAATGGAAGGCTTTCCAAAAATTATAAGGAACTGCAATGCCCCTGGAAACAGACGTGGATTACAGCGTACTAAAAACCTTCTACCCATTATTGGGGAGTGTGTCTCCCGTAGTGTTCACCTTTGCATTGAAAAGCAAAAGCTGACTAAAATTAGGAGGAAATGCAATGCCCGTTGGAAGAGTCGTGGAGATTAGAGGTAAGGTAATTAAAAACAATATTTCAATGCCCCTTGGAAGAGCTGTGGAGTTCAGAGTGGCTTAAGAAGACGCTTTTAATGCCCCTTTGAAGAGACGTGGAGGTCACAGTAGCTTAACAAGACAGTTTTAATGCCCCTTACAAGAGCCATACAGTACAGCATCTTAAAAACATTATTCCCATTATTGGGGAGTGGGTCTCCCATAGTATTTGCTTATGCCTTCCAAGCAAAAGCTTCCAAAAATTATGAGGAAATGCAATGGCCGTTCGAAGAGTCGTGGAGGTCCCAGTAGCTTAACAAGACGCTTTTAATGCCCCTCAGAAGAGACGTGGAGGTCAGAATGGTATAACAAGACGGTTTTAATGCCCCTTACAAGACACGTGGAGGTCAGAGTGGTATAACAAGACGCTTTTAATGCCCCTCAGAAGAGACGTGGAGGTCAGAGTGGTATAACAAGACGGTTTTAATGCCCCTTACAAGAGACGTGGAGGTCAGAGTGGTATAACAAGATGGTTTTAATGCCCCTCAGAAGAGACGTGGAGGTCAGAGTGGTATAACAAGATGGTTTTAATGCCCCTCTGAAGAGACGTGGAGGTCAGAGTGGTATAACAAGACGGTTTTAATGCCCCTTACAAGACACGTGGAGGTCAGAGTGGTATAACAAGACGGTTTTAATGCCCCTTACAAGACACGTGGAGGTCAGAGTGGTATAACAAGACTCTTTTAATGCCCCTTACAAGAGACGCTCATTATTTTGGCATTTGGCAAATATTAAAAATGATGGTAATCCTAATTGACCTAAAATGGGAAAGGTTTAGGCTGAGTTCACACGATGCGTATTTCATGCGTTTCGGCGGCGTTTTTGCAGTTGCGTAAACGCCGCGGAAACGCATGAAAAACGCATGGTAGAAGGGAAGCAATGTTCCCCAATTGAAATCCGCATGTGCTGTGCCCATGATGCGGATTTTTCCGCAGCGTTAACGCTGCGGTCAAAAATCCGCAGCATGTCAATTAATTTTGCGGAAACGCGGCGATTTCGCCACCATTGACTTGCATTAGAACGCGCCAATTCCGCAAGACAGCATTTGTACTTGCGTAATTGGTGCGTTCTAATGTGCGGATGGTACCCGGGTGTAGAGGAGAGGAGAGTCTCATCCACACCCAGGTACCATTAAAAAAGCTGTAAAAGAAGAATAAAATAAAAAATAAATGTATTCTTACCATCTGTCGGCCCGCACAGCCCTCCCGCTTGGTTCCCGGCACTTACAGTGAGTTGTAGGACCTGCGGTGACGTCAGAGTCATGTGACGGGTCACGTGACGCTGACGTCAGCAGGTCTTTCAATTCAAAGTTGCCGGCAGCCGGGAGAACGGAGTGAGCAGGACAGCGCGGGCCATCGGAGGTAAGTATATACACTCTCTCGGTTCACACTGTATAAATCCATGCTGTTTGCATGGATTTATATAGTGTGACCTAGTTATCAAGCACTTTCCAGGTGATGCTAACATCGCCTGGAAAGCGCTTGTCAATCTGCATGCGGAAACGCATGTGAATCTGCATGTGGATCCGCATGTATTCTGCAGGAAAAACACATGCACAATCTGCATACGTTTTTTCTGCCAGGGAGATGCAGAAATGATGCAGAAATTTTCTGCTTCATTTCTGCATCGTGTGCACATACCCTTATTCTGATTTCATGTCAGATATTGAGAAAAACATGCAGATGTGTCTATTTATACAGTGTATGGAAACTTCTGATTTCAACTGTGTATGTATATATATATATATATATATATATATATATATATATATATGTGTATAATATATACACGACGAAGCTCACACACCACAACACCCACAGCAGAGGAACTGGCTGCACACACACCTGCTCCTGTCAGTGCTGTGAGCGCTCCTCATATCGCTGCTGGCTCCGCCCCTCAGGTCGCTGCTGGCTCCGCCCCTCGTGTCGCTGTTGGCTCAGCCCCTCATATCGCTGCTGGCTCCGCCCCTCATATCGCTGCTGGTTCCGCCCCTCATGTCGCTGTTGGCTCAGCCCCTCATGTGGCTGCTGGCTCCGCCCCTCATATCGCTGCTAGCTCTGCCCCTCACATCGCTGCTGGCTCCGCCCCTCACATCGCTGCTGGCTCCGCCCCTCATATCGCTGCTGGCTCCGCCCCTCACATCGCTGCTGGCTCCGCCCATCAGCCGCTCACAGTCCTCAGCAATATGGAGACATCCGCACTGATCAGAATCCTCGGGGGCGTGGCCTGTCACTGTAGTCACAGAAGGGTTGTCATGGAGATCTCAAGGGAAGGCAGGTGGGCGGGGCTTAGAGCAGGAAGTAGAAGCCGTGCAGTGTGATTGGCTCCTTACCTTCTGGCAGTAATGGAGCAGATATATGGCTCCTATATAATGGAGGGGGCTCAGGAGGGGTTCCCCACCCTAAAGGTCAGGGGATAAATAATACTGGACATGAGCGAGGGCAGGAGGACATTATTCTATATTGTAAGAAATCTGATTTCTTCCTTCCTCACAGTTTTTCCTGTGCAAGGCCACATGTATTGTGCGATAATCTGTGACTATGGGGGGATCTGCTCCTCACATCTACATCAATCCCCCCACGTCTGAGCTCTCCCTTACAGGGGTCTTCTGCTCTGCACATTGATGCCGTATCCATGGAGATGACATCATGGCCGGTACATGCGGATCTCCCCGATGGGACCCTCATGTATCTGGAGGACGAGGCACTGCTGCTCCTCGGGGAGAGGGGGCACAATTCCTGTACACATGATACAGGGGCTTCTGCCATCTCTGGGCTGAGAATAATGCTGGCAGCGCGCAGTCTACATGATGTGAGGATTACAAGTCTGCAGTCACAGAGAGTCACACAGATGACTGCAGCCTTCAGCTTCACACCGGACAATCCCTTTAAATACATGTATATTGGTCTAAAAATACTTTTTACTATTTTGCTTCATGTATCATTTGCTCTGTTCGGCCTTTACCAGCTTTTTGCTTCCCAGCAGCACATTGATGGCTGCAGAATGAGTTAACTTGAGATTCAGTCAGTGAGCTCCTTATGATGTGGAGTTTCCAGCTCTTTTATTTCTGCGATGATTTATGACTGCATCAGAGATCAGCCCAACTTTCATGCTGGTCTGTGAACATCATCAGCACAGAGAAGGTCAGAATGAGCTCACTGATAAATTCTCAGTGAGCTCAATCTGCAACTAGCAATGCAAAGGAAATAAAAAAGCCAAATTGTTTATGAAACGTTATTGAAAAAATATTTGTATGTATATATTTAGCCCAAAATGTCTGAGTGTCCATATCCTTAGTACCAGCACAGCTGAGGATCCCTTTTTCATTGCCCATAAAGTGTGGTGCCAACAAAAGTGCCCCCCAAACACGGTATGATACCCCCATGGTGAATTCCTCCATATGCGCAGTATAATGACCCTACTGTACCCGACCTCAACTCCCAGGGTAAAGTATGATCCCCCAACTGCCCCACACCTCTCCACACTCCATAGAGTATAATGCACTCAGTATAAGACTCTCGCCATGGTTCTCCACACAGTATAAGGCACTCGCCATGGTCCTCCACGCAGTATAATGCACTCCCTCGTGGTCCTCCACGCAGTATAATGCACTCCCACGTGGTCCTCCACACAGTACAATGCACTCCCCGTGGTCCTCCACACAGTATAATGCACTCCCCCATGGTCCTCTACACAGTAAAATGCACTCCCCCATGGTCCTCCACACAGTACAATGCACTCCCCCATGGTCCTCCACACAGTACAATGCACTCCCCCATGGTCCTCCACACAGTACAATGTACTCCCCCATGGTCCTCCACACAGTATAAAGCCCCCGTCTCACATAGCGATCTCGCTAGCGAGATCGCTGCTGTGTCACGGTTTTGGTGACTCACCAGCGACCTCACCAGCGATGTCACTAGGTGTGACACTTTGAAACTGACGCGCCCCCTGGGACATATTCCTTTTTGAGGGGAATACCCGGCACCGGATCAGATGGGGGGTTGTAGTCTCCGAGCGGCTGTGACCCGGTCCCGTGCCCAGGGCGTCAAGCTAAGTGTTATGTGGCAGTCCTTACTGATGTTATAAGAGTTCTTTTGTGTCGACTACGCCACCCGTTGTAATGCGGTCACTGTGGCCGCCGCTGCAGCAGGGTCCGCTGAGGCTGATGGTGGATGTGCAGCTTGGTGGGATAACCCCCAACGGGAGGGGTATAGCCTCAGAGGGGACAGGCGCAGAGGATGGGGGTTGTGGTGGTGCGGTGCAGCCGGCAATGAAGACAGACTCGGGTTGTGCAGTTAAGGGAGTTTACTTACTGCGGATGTTTCGGTCACTCCAGCTGTTAGTGACCACCCGAGCCGTGCTGCGTCCACCAGGTCCTGGATCCGGCCAACCCCCAAACAAGTCCGGAGCGTGGCCCTGAGCTCTCCCTCTGTCCTTTCTTCAGCCGTCCCCACCAGTGATCCACCTAGGTCCAGCTCCCTCGGGCCTTCTGCTGGGCAACCCTTGGCCTTAGGTTCCCTGACCCTCCATGTGGTATGCCTTCAGGGTGGATGTAGTGGGTGGCCGTGGCAGATGCTGCCCACAGCCTCCGGTCTCTGGCTAGGGATGTTTTTGCCCCCACCAGCTTGGGTTCCGGTACCCTTGTGCTGACTCCTCACCCGGTGCTCTAATTTGGGTTCTTGGGTCCCTTCAGTCTTCCCCCTCTGGGTCTTTCTCTTTCTTTCTCCTCTCTCTCTCTCCAGGGCTGCTGTTTCCTTTTCTCTCTCCAACTGACTTGTTCTCAGCGTCTGACCCTGATCTAAGTTGGTGCCCTCCTTATATATCCCTCTATGTGTGAGCTCAGGTGACCAGCACCCAATGAGCTCCTATCACTACCCAGACTGCTCCCCCTATCTGCCCCTACACTACATGGGATGTACCACCCCCCTCCCACTCCAGCCAGGAACAGGCTCGGTTGTACCTGCACATTTCTAAGTGGGAGTACCGTCGGCCTGCTCCTCTGGAATGGGATGTATGTAGTGCATGCAGTCTATCTGAGCTCAGTTCCACACTCCTTCCTTACCCGGGAGTGGAATATCACACCTCTGGGTTGAGGTGCAATACCCCTGTAGCAGCCGAATCCTCAGGGTGCTACATTCCCCCCTGGTAAATCACAGCACGTCCTCGGGCTGTAAGACATAAAACACCAAAACATACAAAATTTTTATATGAACATATAAAACATATAAACATTATATATATATAAAACTTTTTATATAAACATTCTCGTAGACTTCTCTTGTCTCTGGTTCCTCCTCCGGATACTGTGCAACGTGTGTCCGGGAAAAGTGCGACAGTCTTTCTAGAAAAATGGTTTCTCCTATAAAACCGGTAGGGGGCGCTTTAGGAAGCGCAACTATATACAGGGGAATTTGAAAGTTGGCCGCTCTCAGTCCTCGGCCAGGTAAAGGGAAAGGGATGGCTGCTCACAGTCCTCAGCCTGGTTTGGGTAGGGGACACACGGGTTGAACTGTTCACTGGTCCCAACGGGGACTAAACTTTAAAGCAGCCACGGTTACTTGGGTACCCCGACAGGTAACTATATACAGTCCTTTGTACTATCTCAGTCATAGTACCTTCTAGCCTTGAACCCGTCCGGGTCTTCTGGCTCCTCCTCCCTACACCGCAACTCCTCCTCTGTCAGGCGATGCACGTGGAGGGCGTAAGGTCCCTTGGCACACTTGTGCCGGGTGAACGTTACCTCGTCACCGACGTAGAGGTCACGGCCTTTGTGACCCTCTGGCAGGTGGGACTCGACGTCCCGTCGGGTAACGAAGACGTCACCCATGGTGTTCCGGTCCTTTATGAAGCCCCACCCATGCTGCGCATTAAACTTTATTACCGTCCCGATGGTACGGGGACGATTTGCTGCATAGGGGTCCCTTCTGGTCCGACTCTTTTGCTCCGCGCTGCGGGTCTGGGCCCATTGCTCTCTGACCCGCCTCTCCTCCCGTTCTCTCTGAAACTCTGCCAGCTGTTGACGGCAACACTCTGTGCGTTCAGCTGCAGCTGCCCGAGTCTCTCCGGTGAACCCCATCAAATCTTCTCCCGTGGGGTCCCACACGAATTGGGCTTCTTCTAGTGGAGGCGAGACCCGAGTCACGGGCTTTGGAGCCGGGATCAGGGGCTCACACAGGGGACCTAACTTCTTTTGTCGCTCCAGTTCCAAGAATTCTTCGGGCCAGATGAAAGGCCGCCCGTCCGGCCACGCCAGCTGGCTGAAGGGGTCCTCTCCCAGATATGGCACCCTTGGTGTTTCGGGTGCGGGCGTGATGGTGGGGGCGCCCAGGTTACCCAGGCCTTGCGGCCAGGCCGGGGGCATCTGGAAGGTAAATGGAACTGTTAACACGGCGGCGCCCTGGGCTACCTGGCCTTGCGACCAGGCCGGAGGCTCCGCGGAGGTAGATGGCTCTGCTGGGGATGCGGCGCCCGGAAACGCTAGGCCCTGCGACCAGGCCGGAGGCTCCTCCTCTTCCTTCGCCACGCTCCGGGTCACGACGCGTGACGTCACCGGGGTCGCGACGGCGGCTTCCGGTCGGGGCCTAGTCGGTGGCGGTGTCATGGCGGTCTCGGGTACGGCCGGGGGACCTTCGGGCTCTGCGACGGGGAGCTGGGGCAGATAAGCGGTCTTCCGGTATGGGGTATAGGCGTCCCCCTTACCTGCTGCCATGCGTCTCGCTCCCTCTTCTGCGCCGTCTCCGGCCTTGGGTCCTCCCGCGTCATCCGCAGAGGCAGTCGGTGTCTTCTTCCAAGGGAGCGGGTTCCGTGGACGGGTTCCAGCTTGCTGGGCCATCTCCCGGCCCCACTCCGCCAGGATCTCCCTCTGCACTCGGGCCATCCTTCCCGCGAGGCCCTCCAGGGCACTCCGCGCGCACTCCCGATCTCGGGGAAGCTGCGCCAGGATCTCCGCTAAGCCTAGCGGGGTTGTTGACTCCAGCAGGCTCCTGACCATCGGGTCGGTGCTGCTCTGCTCTCCTCTTTCTTCCTCTTGCAGGCTCCTGGCCAGCGGGCCGGTGCTGCGCTGCTGCCGCTCCATTCCCGGGTCTACTCTTCCTCTCCTCGACTCCGGGTGCTCTCGCTCTGGACACCTTGCCTCCGGGTGCGCTCGCTCCAGACTGCTCCAAGCGACACCCATCTTTTCTCTTCTCTTTCGTCTCCTCCCACTTCGAGGGCGGTCCCGGGGCAACTCGGTGACTGTCAGCTCCAGGGGGAGTTCTTTCACGCTGACAGACACCTCCAGCATCACAGTCTCTGTTGGTGGGGGCGGTTTCCACTTTTGGCGCCATTTTCTGTCCTGGCCCACGATGGGAGGTGGCCTCCTGCCCTCCTTTGGCACGCCCATAATGGCGTCCGCTGCTCTTCCAAGGCGGGAAATCTGCGGTTTTGGCGGGAATCGCTTCCCAGTGGCGGGAAACTCTGCAGATGGCGGGAACAAGCTGGAAATGGCGGACAATCGGCGGGAAACGACTGGTGATGGAGTCCGATGGCGTGGACCCTCCGGAACCGGCGGGAGTCTTCTTTCTGAGGTAAACTTGCACTTTTCTTCAGGCACGCAGTACCCGGGTGTTGCGGGCACGTAATCCTGCCGACTACGCCAAAGTTGACGCGCCCCCTGGGACATATTCCTTTTTGAGGGGAATACCCGGCACCGGATCAGATGGGGGGTTGTAGTCTCCGAGCGGCTGTGACCCGGTCCCGTGCCCAGGGCGTCAAGCTAAGTGTTATGTGGCAGTCCTTACTGATGTTATAAGAGTTCTTTTGTGTCGACTACGCCACCCGTTGTAATGCGGTCACTGTGGCCGCCGCTGCAGCAGGGTCCGCTGAGGCTGATGGTGGATGTGCAGCTTGGTGGGATAACCGCCAACGGGAGGGGTATAGCCTCAGAGGGGACAGGCGCAGAGGATGGGGGTTGTGGTGGTGCGGTGCAGCCGGCAATGAAGACAGACTCGGGTTGTGCAGTTAAGGGAGTTTACTTACTGCGGATGTTTCGGTCACTCCAGCTGTTAGTGACCACCCGAGCCGTGCTGCGTCCACCAGGTCCTGGATCCGGCCAACCCCCAAACAAGTCCGGAGCGTGGCCCTGAGCTCTCCCTCTGTCCTTTCTTCAGCCGTCCCCACCAGTGATCCACCTAGGTCCAGCTCCCTCGGGCCTTCTGCTGGGCAACCCTTGGCCTTAGGTTCCCTGACCCTCCATGTGGTATGCCTTCAGGGTGGATGTAGTGGGTGGCCGTGGCAGATGCTGCCCACAGCCTCCGGTCTCTGGCTAGGGATGTTTTTGCCCCCACCAGCTTGGGTTCCGGTACCCTTGTGCTGACTCCTCACCCGGTGCTCTAATTTGGGTTCTTGGGTCCCTTCAGTCTTCCCCCTCTGGGTCTTTCTCTTTCTTTCTCCTCTCTCTCTCTCCAGGGCTGCTGTTTCCTTTTCTCTCTCCAACTGACTTGTTCTCAGCGTCTGACCCTGATCTAAGTTGGTGCCCTCCTTATATATCCCTCTATGTGTGAGCTCAGGTGACCAGCACCCAATGAGCTCCTATCACTACCCAGACTGCTCCCCCTATCTGCCCCTACACTACATGGGATGTACCACCCCCCTCCCACTCCAGCCAGGAACAGGCTCGGTTGTACCTGCACATTTCTAAGTGGGAGTACCGTCGGCCTGCTCCTCTGGAATGGGATGTATGTAGTGCATGCAGTCTATCTGAGCTCAGTTCCACACTCCTTCCTTACCCGGGAGTGGAATATCACACCTCTGGGTTGAGGTGCAATACCCCTGTAGCAGCCGAATCCTCAGGGTGCTACAAAACGATCAGGCCCCTGCTGAGGTCGCTGCTGTGAGGTCGCTGATCGCTGCAAAGTGTCCTGGACCATTTTTTGGTCGTTGGCCTCCCGCTGGCCAGCACACATCGCTGTGTGTGACCAGCGGGACCAACGATCTGGCTGGTAACCATGGTAAACATCGGGTTACTAGGGGCACGCGCGCACTTAGTAACCGCTGTTTACCATGGATACCACTCTGCTACGGTGCGCGGAGGCTACCGTTCACCTTAGCAGAGTCGTATCCATGATAAACAGCGGGTTACTAGGGGCACACGTGCACTTAGTAACCCGATGTTTACCATAGTTACCAGCCTGCTCCTGCTTAAGCAGCAGGCTGGTAACAGGAGCAGGACATCGTGGAACGATTCTTTCCACGATATCGCTGCTCCCCTGATCGCTGGTGAGCCTGCCTGTTTGACAGCTCACCAGCGATGTATTAGCGATGCAGCAACGATCCCTGACAGGTCGTATCGTTGTCGGGATCGCTGCTGCATCGCTTAGTGTGACGGAGCCTTAAGACACTCGCCATGGTTCTCCACTCAGTATAATGCATTCCCCCATGGTCCTCCACACAGTACAATGCACTCCCCCATGGTCCTCCACACAGTACAATGTACTCCCCCATGGTCCTCCACACAGTATAAGACACTCGCCATGGTTCTCCACTCAGTATAATGCATTCCCCCATGGTCCTGTACGCAGTATAATGCAGCCCCCCATAGGGTAAAATGCAGCCCCCCCCCCACCCGTAGGGTAAAATGCAGCCCCAGTCCTCCAGTATTATCAGTACACAATGATTTAAAAAATAAATCCATACTTACCGCTCCTCGTTCCCCGCTGCTTCAGTCTCTGCAGCTGATCACCTCAGCAGCTGCCAGCTCCACTGTCTGACACAGCGTGGCGCGTCATCATGCCGCTGCGTCAGACGCAGAGGAGGAATGATGGGAGAGGGAGTGTCACATGATGCTCCCTCCTCCAGGTTTTCGTGGGCCCCGGGCGAAAGAGTCTCAGTGGCCCCTTTAACACATCCAACCATTCATGATGCACAGATACAGCAGAGAAATTATAGATATAGATATAGTACAATGCCAAAAATGTCACTGACTTCTTACATTTCATGAGTGATATCTATTGTAAATTCTACAATAGCTCAGAAACCGGTGAATCCTCACAGCGCACAGTGCAGACCGGACAGTATAGTCCTCCATACAGTGTTATGGCACCACATAGTCCTCCATACAGTATTATGAGCCCTATATAATGCTCAATACAAAATACTGGATCCCATATAATTCACCATAGAGAATACTGCCTGTTCCCCATGTAATGCCATATGCAGGCTGGACCCCATACAGAGGCCCCACAAGCCCGCTGCATCCTCCCCAGGGCCCCCACAAGCTGGCTGCATCCCCCCAGGGCCCCCCTCAAGCCTGCATCACCCCCCCCAGAGCCCCCACATGCCTGCAGCATCCCCCCCATAGACCCCACAAGTCTGCAGCATCCCCCCCAGAGCACCCACAAGCCCACAGCATCCCCCCCAGGGCCCCACAAGCCCGCAGAATCCCCCCCAGGGCCCCCGAAGCCCGCAGCATCCCCTTAGGGCCCCCACAAGCCCGCAGCATCCCCCCGGGGCCCCCACAAGCCCTGGACCGTACCTGCATCACCACCAGTAAAGGTATTGAAGTTTACCCTTGTGTGTGTGCCTGTACTTCCTTTGGGACCGTCCTGCCGTCTCCCTCCTGCTTCCACCATCTTTCTACACCTCTACACTGCCCTGAGGCCTGCTCGACCTGTGGGGAGCCGTCCCATCATAGCTGCCCCTAACATCAGCCTCAGTGGACTGTCGCAGCGCTGGTAACCTCTTACCAGAATCCACAGGTGGCGTCACGACAATTTCCCCTATAAGCATCCCCCCCCCCCCTTTGAGTGACCGCCCTGGGCCACGGACTGGGCCAGCCACCGTGATATCCCCTGGCAACCAGAGGCCCGGCTGCCGAGTGCCCCACGGCCCTGGGGGCGAGTCACTATGCACAGTGTTTCATGAATTAATATTCACAGTGACCCTCCATCCTGCGATTAAAAGGGTCCATACATTTGACACCTCCGTCTGACTCCCACAGTCTCCTCCGCACAGATCGATATTAAGATGGCCACCGCAATGGCATGGGGAGTGCAGCAGTGAGTCCAGAGCACGGCTCCTCGCTCTAAAATGCCCATCAGAAAGAAGAGGTCAGACATTTATTTTCTATGAGCGCTCTATTATCCTATTTATCAAACATCAGCACTACAAGAATCCGTCCTGAGCCATGCTGGGATCTTTGAACGTGGGCCCCCGGGAGGATCGGGCCCCTCATGGTGGAGCAGATCACACTCATTATAATCCATCACTGATAGAAGATACACAAACAACAACACAGGATGATTGTAAAACAGTGAGGTAATATTTTATTGAGCCACCAAACACACAATAAACATATCGAACAGTCCCAGCAAATACCTAATATGGTGCAAATTACAGAGTCTCACCCTTCCGCTGACTCGCTGGGATTAAAGCAGCTGCCAATCCGAGGGGTTTCTGGGGCTGACTACCCCCACCAATGGCACTCCCACCAAAGAGCACCCACAAAGAGGAGGTAACAACAAGCTTAGAAAGCAGACAGTCCATTGAGGTACGTGGCCAGGAGACCAGAAAGTTCCAACCTGGCTTCTCCGAACATATCCATGGAACTAGGTGACCGGAAGGTCCCGACTTGGCTTTTTCCGAGCATATTCACGAGTTCCAGGTGGCCGGAGTGTCCCAACCTGGCTACTCCAAACATCTCCATGGGACCAGGTGACTGGTGGGTCCCAACCTGGTTTTCCCAGATGTATCCATGGGTTCTATAGTAGTCAATGGAGCAGATCTGTATTCCTCCAGCCAGGGCTGTGGTCCCTTAAGCTGGCATCCTGTAGAAACCAAATCTGTGTCCCTCTTAATGGATTCATGGTGTTCTGTAGAGCTGTCCCATAGAGTGTTCCTGGCAGTGGTTTTGTAAAAAGACTCCTTTATGTAGTTCACAACTGTCCTTCTTCATGACTTCATCCACAGGTCAAGAGAAAGGGGCGGTGTTACTAATTCCCATTACTGGAGCATCCACAGTTCATCCCCCAATGTTGACTTGCAAACATTGCAAACATTGAAGGATAAACTATAAATTCCGAAACAATGCAAGTCAACAAATTGCATGGACTTATAAAATGGTAATCAACATATTTAGCAAACATCCATTGTTCAAAGAGCCTGCGTCCCTGTATTGCAAAGATAACAGTACAATAAACCAGAAGAGTTGATATAAGAGGTAAATAACCATTTATCAATGAACAAATATCACCTCAACCTACAAGATGAGTCAACATTCAGACTCATGACAAAAGATCATGTGCGTTGACCAACCGAAGAAAGAAACACATAAATTCAATAGTTAATAATTCAGGCAATAGTCTATCATTCTGGGCCTATGGAATTTACATCTGGATAATTACGATTAAATGCTGTGTCGTCACAGGCCCCTTTAGTTTTAGGGACTGGCAGGGGTCCTAAAAACTCAAATATAATTTTTTTTCTTACATTAAAACTAGATTTTATTAAAATAAACCCCCAAAAAACAAGAACAAAAAAACTAAACCTGATTAACATCGCAGAGAACAACAACCCAAACTGTACAACGATCACATGATTTATCCGGCACGAAAAACAGCATCAAGAATAAAATAGTAATAATTAATGGCAAAATTGTAGCTTTTGTTCATTTTGTCTCTATACTGCACGATAAACGCTGGAAAGAAAAAATATAAGAACCTTTCCTGGGGTTTTGCCATTGAATGCTGGAAAAAATAAAAAAACATCAGCAGAATTGTTTTTTATTAATCTCACGCAAAAGAAAAATGGAATAAAAATTATAAAAACTTTGTCTGTTCCCCAAAATGTTACCAGTGAATCCTATAGCTGCTCCGCATGGACCCAAACTGGTAAACTAAAAACTCCTGCATGCCCCGTGTGTGTGTATGTATATATATATATATACATACACATATATATATACTCCTCTGTACTATATACACGGCAGAGCTCACACACCACAACACGCTCCGCTGCGGCGCCACAAAAAGAGCGGACCTGGCTGCACACACACCTGCTCCTGTCACCTGTATACACAGTTGAAACCAGAAATTTACATACACTATATAAATGTTAGAACCCTCCTGTTTGTTTTTTCCATCTTGTGTTTTGCAGTCACGTGACCATCTGCCTTTATATTCCAGCTCCGCCCTTTTGGCTGTGTTGGACTTCAGTGTTGTTTGACTGCTTTTCTAGCCAGGTGCTTCTGTGCCTTTCTCTGTCAGTTCGCTTGGTCCTTCTGGGACCTCTAGTACCTTTTTGTCAGTTTATCTTTTTGTGTTCTGTAACAACTTCTCTGTTTAGGAGATGTCCCATTTTTGTTCCAGTCCTTAGTTCTTTTAGGGACCCCTCTCCTTTATGCTATAGGTCTTCGTTCAGACTAGCCGAGGACTAAGGCGGGTCTGTTCGCTAGGAACAGGCAGCCCGCTACATCGTAGGGATTCAGCTTAGTCTTACTGTAGGGACAGCTTTCTCCTTTCTTTCCTTAGTACTTGTTGCAGATCATAACAATAAAAAGACACATCTGCATGTTTTTCTCAATATCTGACATGAAATCAGAATAAACCTTCCCGTTTTAGGTCAATTAGGATTACCATAATTTTTAAGATTTGCCAAATGCCAGAATAATAAGAGAGAGAATGTTTTAAAGCATTTTTATTACTTACTGCAAAGTCATAAGTTTACATACACTAATATTGCTATACCTTTAAAAAATTCTGGACTGCCCATATGGTGATGTCATGTGTTTGGAAACTTCTGATAGCTTTTTTGGCAACATCTCAGTTAATTAGAGACACACCTGTGGATGTATTTTAATGCACACCTGAAACACACTGCTTCTTTGTGTAGCATCATGGGAAAGTCTAAAGAAATCAGCCAAGATATCAGGAAGAGAATTGTGGACTTGCACAAGTCTGGCTCATCCTTGGGTACAATTTCAAGATACCTGAAGGTGTCTCGTTAATCTGTACAAACAATTATATGCAAGTACAAACAAGATGGGAATGTCCAGCCATCATACCGCTCAGGAAGGAGACGGGTTCTGTGTCCCAGAGATGAACGTGCTTTGGTCCGATATGTGCATATCAAGGACAAAAGCAAAAGATCTTGTGAAGATGATAGGGGAAGCTGATAAGATTGTGTCAATATCCCCAGTGAAATGAGTACTGTATCAATATAGGCTGAAAGGCCACTGTGCCAGGAAGAAGCCATTACTCCAAAAGAAAGATAAAAAAGCCAGATTAATGTTTGCAAATGCACACAGGAACAAAGACCTTAATTTTTGGAGACATGTCCCGTGGTCTGATGAAACTAAAATTGAACTTTTTGGGCATAGTGACCATCGTTACTTTTGGAAGAAAAAAGGAGAAGCTTGGAAGCCTAAGAACACCATCCCAACTGTGAAACACGGGGGTGGCAGCATCATGTGGGGTTGATTTCCTGTAGGAGGGACTGGCGATAGCGCCACTCACAGGCATCACGTGACCTCCCGGCTGCAGCCGGCTCTTTCTTCCGCTGATGTCACGTCAAATGAGGGGTGACATTAGTGTCGCGGACCCCGCGGTGGATGCTGGGCTGTGGGCGGGGGTTACCCCGCGCGTCCCACCCAGCATCCTCCGCGCCCCACTCCCAATGAATGAGGAGACGGAAAGAGGGAAACTTTTGACTTAACAGTAAGTAATAAAAATGTCCTAAAACATTCTCTCTCTCCCATTATTCTGACATTTGGCAAATCTTAAAAATGATGGTAATCCTAATTGTCCTAAAATGGGAAAGGTTTATTCTGATTTCATGTCAGATATTGAGAAAAACATGCAGATGTGTCTATTTATACAGTGTATGGAAACTTCTGATTTCACCTGTGTATATATATATATATGTGTGTATATTATATACACGGCGAAGCTCACACACCACAACACCCACAGCAGAGGAACTGGCTGCACACACACCTGCTCCTGTCAGTGCTGTGAGCGCCCCTCATATCGCTGCTGGCTCCGCCCCTCATATCGCTGCTGGCTCCGCCCCTCATATCGCTGCTGGCTCCGCCCTCATATCGCTGCTGGCTCCGCCCCTCATATCGCTGCTGGCTCCGCCCCTCATATCGCTGCTGGCTCCGCCCCTCATATCGCTGCTGGCTCCGCCCCTCATGTCGCTGCTGGCTCCGCCCCTCATATCGCTGCTGGCTCCGCCCCTCACATCGCTGCTGGCTCCGCCCCTCATATCGCTGCTGGCTCCGCCCCTCATATCGCTGCTGGCTCCACCCCTCATGTCGCTGCTGGCGCTCCGCCCCTCATATCGCTGCTGGCTCCGCCCCTCATATCGCTGCTGGCTCCGCCTCTCATATAACTGCTGGCTCCGCCCCTCACATCGCTGCTGGCTCCGCCCCTCATATCGCTGCTGGCTCTGCCCCTCACATCACTGCTGGCTCCGCCTCTCATATCGCTGCTGGCTCCGCCTCTCATATAACTGCTGGCTCCGCCCCTCACATCGCTGCTGGCTCCGCCCCTCATATCGCTGCTGGCTCTGCCCCTCACATCACTGCTGGCTCCGCCCTTCATATCGCTGCTGGCTCCGCCCATCATATCGCTGCTGGCTCCGCCTCTCATATCGCTGCTGGCTCCGCCCATCATATCGCTGCTGGCTCCGCCTCTCATATCGCTGCTGGCTCCGCCCCTCATGTAGCCGCTGGCTCCGCCCCTCATGTCGCTGCTGGCTCCGCCCCTCACATCGCTGCTGGCTCCGCCCCTCACATCGCTGCTGGCTCCGCCCCTCACATCGCTGCTGGCTCCGCCCATCAGCCGCTCACAGTCCTCAGCAATATGGAGACATCCGCACTGATCAGAATCCTCGGGGGAGTGGCCTGTCACTGTAGTCACACAAGGGTTGTCATGGAGATCTCAAGGGAAGGCAGGTGGGCGGGGCTTAGAGCAGGAAGTAGAAGCCGTGCAGTGTGATTGGCTCCTTACCTTCTGCCAGTAATGGAGCAGATATATGGCTCCTATATAATGGAGGGGGTTCAGGAGGGGTTCCCCACCCTAAAGGTCAGGGGATAAATAATACTGGACATGAGCGAGGGCAGGAGGACATTATTCTATATTGTAAGAAATCTGATTTCTTCTTTCCTCACAGTTTTTCCTGTGCAAGGCCACATGTATTGTGCGATAATCTGTGAATATGGGGGGATCTGCTCCTCACATCCACATCAATCCCCCCACGTCTGAGCTCTCCCTTACAGGGGTCTTCTGCTCTGCACATTGATGCCGTATCCATGGAGATGACATCATGGCCGGTACATGCGGATCTCCCCGATGGGACCCTCATGTATCTGGAGGACGAGGCGCTGCTGCTCCTCGGGGAGAGGGGGCACAATTCCTGTACACATGATACAGGGGCTTCTGCCATCTCTGGGCTGAGAATAATGCTGGCAGCGCGCAGTCTACATGATGTGCGGATTACAAGTCTGCAGTCACAGAGAGTCACACAGATGACTGCAGCCTTCAGCTTCACACCGGACAATCCCTTTAAATACATGTATATTGCTCTAAAAAGACTTTTTACTATTTTGCTTCATGGATCATTTGCTCTGTTCGGCCTTTACCAGCTTTTTGCTTCCCAGCAGCACATTGATGGCTGCAGAATGAGTTAACTTGAGATTCAGTCAGTGAGCTCCTTATGATGTGGAGTTTCCAGCTCTTTTATTTCTGCGATGATTTATGACTGAATCAGAGATCAGCCCAACTTTCATGCTGGTCTGTGAACATAATCAGCACAGAGAAGGTCAGAATGAGCTCACTGATAAATTCTCAGTGAGCTCATTCTGCAACTAGCAATGCAAAGGAAATAAAAAAGCCAAATTGTTTATGAAACGTTATTGAAAAAATATTTGTATGTATATATTTAGCCCAAAATGTCTGAGGGTCCATATCCTTAGTACCAGCACAGCTGAGGATTTGGTATAATCAGGGGCGTACATAGGACGCAGAAGTTCTAATTGGGCCCCCCCCCAGCAACAAAAATGTAAATAATTGTCGGGGTCGCAGAAGATCAGATCTCACAACCTTCCAGCCTTTACATAGTAATTTTCCTCCTGCTGAAGTCCTAGATCCCTTTTTCATTGCCCATAAAGTGTGGTGCCAACAAAAGTGCCCCCCAAACATGGTATGATACCCCCATGGTGAATTCCTCCATATGCGCAGTATAATGACCCTACTGTACCCCACCTGAACTCCCAGGGTAAAGTATGATGACACCAACACAGTATGATCCCCCAACTGCCCCACACCTCTCCATACTCCATAGAGTACAATGCACTCGCCATGGTCCTCCACACAGTATAAGACTCTCGCCATGGTCCTCCACACAGTATAAGGCACTCGCCGTGGTCCTCCATGCAGTATAATACAGTCCCCATGGTCCTCCACGCAGTATAATGCACTCCCTCGTGGTCCTCCACGCAGTATAATGCACTCCCTCGTGGTCCTCCACGCAGTATAATGCACTCCCTCTTGGTCCTCCACGCAGTATAATGCACTCCCACGTGGTCCTCCACACAGTATAATGCACTCCCACGTGGTCCTCCACACAGTACAATGCACTCCCCGTGGTCCTCCACACAGTATAATGCACTCCCCCATGGTCCTCCACACAGTATAATGCTCTCCCCCATGGTCCTCCACACAGTACAATGCACTCCCCCATGGCCCTCCACACAGTACAATGCACTCCCCCATGGTCCTTCACACAGTACAATGCACTCCCCCATGGTCCTCCACACAGTACAATGCATTCCCTCATGGTCCTCCACACAGTATAAGACTCTCGCCATGGTCCTCCACACAGTATAAGGCACTCGCCATGGTCCTCCACGCAGTATAATACAGTCCTCATGGTCCTCCACGCAGTATAATGCACTCCCTCGTGGTCCTCCACGCTGTATAATGCACTCCCTCGTGGTCCTCCACGCTGTATAATGCACTCCCACGTGGTCCTCCACACAGTATAATGCACTCCCCCATGGTCCTCCACACAGTACAATGCACTCCCCCATGGTCCTCCACACAGTACAATGCACTCCCCCATGGTCCTCCACACAGTATAAGACACTCGCCATGGATCTCCACTCAGTATAATGCATTCCCCCATAGGGTAAAATGCAGCCCCAGTCCTCCAGTATTATCAGTACACACTGATTTAAAAATAAATCCATACTTACCGCTCCTCGTTCCCCGCTGCTTCAGTCTCTGCAGCTGATCACCTCCGCAGCTGCCAGCTCCACTGTCTGACACAGCGCGGCGCGTCATCATGCCGCTGCGTCAGACGCAGAGGAGGAATGATGGGAGAGATAGTGTCACATGATGCTCCCTCCTCCAGGTTTTCGTGGGCCCCGGGCGAAAGAGTCTCAGTGGCCCCTTTAACACATCCAACCATTCATGATGCACAGATACAGCAGAGAAATTATAGATATAGATATAGTACAATGCCAAACATTTCACTGACTTCTTACATTTCATGAGTGATATCTACTGTAAATTCTACAATAGCTCAGAAACCGGTGAATCCTCACAGCGCACAGTGCAGACCGGACAGTATAGTCCTCCATACAGTGTTATGGCACCAAATAGTCCTCCATACAATATTATGGGCACCACATAGTCCTCCATACAGTATTATGAGCCCCATATCATGCTCCATACAAAATACTGGATCCCATATAATTCACCGTAGAGAATACTGCCTTGTCCCCATGTAATGCCATATGCAGGCTGGACCCCATACAGAGGCCCCACAAGCCCGCTGCATCCCACCCGGGGCCCCCACAAGCCTTCTGCTTCCCCCCGGGGCCCCCACAAGCCTGCAGCACCCCCCCCCCCCCCGCAGAGGACCCAGAAGCCTGCAGCATCCCCCCCAGAGCTCCCACAAGCCCACAGCATCCCCCCCCAGAGCACCCACAAGCCTGCAGCATCCCCCGAGAGCACCCACAAGCCCACAGCATCCCCCCCCAGGGCCCCACAAGCAAGCAGCATCTCCCCCAGAGCACCCACAAGCCCACAGTATCCCCCCAAGGGCCCCCACAAACCCACAGCATCCCCCCCAGGGCCCCAGAAGCCCACAGCACCCCTTCAGGGCCCCACAAGCCCGCAGCATCCCCCCCAGAGCACCCACAAGCCCACAGCATCCCCCCCAGGGCCCCACAAGCCCGCAGCATCTCCCCCAGGGCCCCACAAGCTCACAGCATCCCCCCCAGAGCCCCCACAAGACCGCAAAATCCCCCTTAGGGCCCCCACAAGCCCACAGCATCCCCCCCCAGAGCCCTCACAAGCCCACAGCATCCCCTTAGGGCCCCCACAAGCACACATTATCCCTGCATTATTCCCCAGAGCCCCCTAAGATCTCCACAAGCATTAATTAACCCCACCAGACTGCCCTCCAGCATTAACCCCCCCAAATCCCTCACTCGCAAGTATCAAGCCCCCTCACCCCAAAAAACAACAAGAAGAAAAGACATCAGACCAGCAATTAATAGAACAATCTCCTGTTTCTCAGCTTAGGATACTGACCTCCTCCTGCAGCTTCACCGGCAGCTCTGTCTCTGCATGAGACTCTGGCATCTGGTGCTGAACTAGAACACGCCCCCGGAAATGACATCATACCTGGAAAGATCCCATACATTCTAGCGTCTAGGGCACGGGAAGAGGTAAGTATTGTGCCGGCCGGGGCCCTGAGCAGGCGGGGGTGGCCCATAGTGCGCTGGGATGCCCGACGGCGAGTAAGCCCCCCGCCTGCTCAGGGCCCCGCCGCTTGCCTGGGTGCAGGAGGGGGACCCGATGCGGGGGTACACAGTGCAGGCGACTGCTATGGGGCCCCCCCAGCTCACGGGCCCCATAGCAGTCGCGTGGCCTGCCGCCATTGGCGGGACGCCACTGGGTACAATGGTGTCTGGCCTGGACAATCCTCTGTAAGGGAAACCAAGTCCGAACTGATAGATTTTCCCTGCACTGATACATTGTAGCAAACGGTCAGGACAGGAAGGGGATCGTCTAGACTGAATACCATTGTAATAAATGCTCCGCTGCTGTCAGGATGAGATTTTTTTCAGGTTCTGGATATTAACAAGAATGATTTTATTCTCAGACAACAAGCAGAGATCTTACAAATGGCCGAAAAGTGGAATAATCCTTCATTGCAGAGACGAGAACTTTCCTCCTGTATCCGGCGGATCGTCCTGTGGCTGAGAACAGTCTTTGCGGAGCGATTCCTCCCTATGAGGGGAACGTCGGCGCGGTGGAGCTGCTGTATCAGCCACGGAGGGGAATGAAGAGCAAGAAAGATTTATCCCTCATCCTGGAGGATCCGGAGCTGAAGACTGCGGAGATCAAAGCTGAAGGTGAAGCCACATGTGATCTGTATACATCGGCAGAGGGGTCGTCACATGAGGAAATCCCCCCATATATATGGAGATGGCGATCTGTGGGGGCCGGACACAGAATGGGTGTGTGGTGTAACCAAAGAGAACACTAAGTCAGCACAGGAGCTGTGTACACAAAACGGAAGCATTCTGCAAAGTTACTTTATTCTCTTTATCCCCTTCCCGACATCCGCAGAATTTAAGTGTCGCAATTCCAATGAGTTGTGGATTTTTGGTTCAAGTTGCCCAACGGGACCAAAAAATAATGTGATAGAAAAGTATTAAAATTGAAATTTATATAGATAAAAAAAATCCTTTTAAATTTCCTCCCTCCATTTGTCAATACAAAGCAAGACTAAAAGATTATATATATATATTTATTTATTTAGTATTGACACACTGCCAAAAAGTCTGATCTATCAAATCATAAATATATTAACCCCTACAGCAAATGCCCAACAGCAAAGATAATCTAAACACCCCATTTTTTTTTTCTTTTTGGGTAATTTTACCTCCCAAAAAATGCATCAAAAAGATGAAAAGTTTGTAGACAGCAGAGAATGGCATCAATAACCCCCGCAGGTCGGCGAGCAGAAAGCGAACCTCGCCCAGATTCATCAGCAGAAACATGGAACAAATGCAGGGTCTCACAAAATGGTGACACAATACCGGGTTATTTATTACTGTTTGGTGACACCATAATACGGCAATTCTGGCTTCTTCATTTATTTTTCCGCTATTTAATAATTTGGGCTTTGATAGGTCGGACTTTTACAGACACGACAATATAAAATGTTTCTTTTTTAATTTCTTTTTTTTTACCTCGGGAAAAAGGGGTGATTTAACATTTTTGTTTATTTTTTTTCCTTTGTAAAACTTTTTTCTTTTTTTTCCATTTTTACTTTATTTTTTTATGTCCCCTTAGGGCACTTGAACCTGCAATCTCTTGACTGCTTATTCTATATACAGTAATCCTCTAGTAATGCAGTATACAGTTTATAAGATTAAGTCCAGACTGTGGATGAACTTCACAGGAGTACCAAGATGGCAGCCATGCAGGCCTTCACCATTCCCCTGACTGCCATTGTCATCCATTTCCTGGCGATAGCTCAATTTAAATGCCGCTGTTGGCTCAGGTGGCCACAGTCTACTCAAGTCGCCGCTGTTCTGGGCTGGCTGGCAAATTGCACACAGTAGCAACCCATCCTTACTGAGTTTTATCTATGGCTGATTCATAAAGTGAGTAAAGGTTACAAAGCTTTAAAAACATAAAGCCGGTGTTATGATGTAATAGTTGAGGTCAAATGCCGACTAGATTCTCATCAACTTCTATCAGTGGGCTACTCAGAGAGGTGTCTGAGACTCTAGTCAGCATGTGACCAGGCTCGGACTGGCCTGCTGGGGAATTCCCCGGTGGGCCCCACTGCAGGGCCAGCACTGACAAGAGAAGGAAGGCTCCTCCCACTCCTACCCTAGCACAGCTATGCACTTGTCTATACATCGTATGCTGTGTGTGTGGGTGTGTGTGGTTTGACTTGTCTATATACCGTATGCTGTGTGGGGGGACTTGTCTATATACTGTATGCTGTGTATGGGGGACTTGTCTATATACCGTATGCTGTGTGTGAGGGACTTGTCTATATACCACATGCTGTGTGTGGGGGACTTGTCTATATACTGTATGCTGTGTGTGGGGGGGGACTTGTCTATATACCGTATGCTGTGTGTGGGGGACTTGTCTATATACCGTATGCTGTGTGTGGGGGACTTATCTATATACCGTATGCTGTGTGTGGGGGACTTGTCTATATACCGTATGCTGTGTGTGGGGGACTTGTCTATATACCGTATGCTGTGTGTGGGGGACTTGTCTATATACCGTATGCTGTGTGTGGGGGACTTGTCTATATACTGTATGCTGTGTGTGGGGGACTTGTCTATATACAGTATGCTGCGTGTGGGGGACTTGTCTATATACTGTATGCTGTGTGTGAGGGACTTGTCTATATACCACATGCTGTGTGTGGGGGACTTGTCTATATACTGTATGCTGTGTGTGGGGGGGGACTTGTCTATATACCGTATGCTGTGTGTGGGGGACTTGTCTATATACCGTATGCTGTGTGGGGGGACTTGTCTATATACTGTATGCTGTGTGGGGGGACTTGTCTATATACTGTATGCTGTGTGTGGGGGACTTGTCTATATACCGTATACTGTGTGTGGGGGACTTGTCTATATACCGTATGCTGTGTGAGGGGGACTTGTCTATATACCGTATGCTGTGTGTGGGGGACTTGTCTATATACCGTATGCTGTGTGTGGGGGACTTGTCTATATACCGTATGCTGCGTGTGGGGAACTTGTCTATATACCGTATGCTGTGTGTGGGGAACTTGTCTATATACTGTATGCTGTGTGTGGGGACTTGTCTATATACTGTATGCTGTGTGTGGGGACTTGTCTATATACCGTATGCTGTGTGTGGGGGGACTTGTCTATATACCGTATGCTGTGTGTGGGGGACTTGTCTATATACCGTATGCTGTGTGTGGGGGACTTGTCTATATACTGTATGCTGTGTGTGGGGGACTTGTCTATATACTGTATGCTGTGTGGGGGGGACTTGTCTATATACCGTATGCTGTGTGTGGGGGACTTGTCTATATACTGTATGCTGTGTGTGGGGGGACTTGTCTATATACCGTATGCTGTGTGTGGGGGACTTGTCTATATACTGTATGCTGTGTGTGGGGACTTGTCTATATACTGTATGCTGTGTGTGGGGGACATGTCTATATACTGTATGCTGTGTTGGGGGGACTTGTCTATATACCGTATGCTGTGTGGGGGACTTGTCTATATACCGTATGCTGTGTGTGGGGGACTTGTCTATATACTGTATGCTGTGTGTGGGGGGGACTTGTCTATATACTGTATGCTGTGTGTGGGGGGGACTTGTCTATATACCGTATGCTGTGTGGGGGGACTTGTCTATATACCATATGCTGTGTGTGGGGGACTTGTCTATATACTGTATGCTGTGTGGGGGGACTTGTCTATATACCGAATGCTGTGTGGGGGGGACTTGTCTATATACTGTATGCTGTGTGTGGGGGACTTGTCTATATACCGTATGCTGTGTATGGGGGACTTGTCTATATACCGTATGGGGGGGACTTGTCTATATACCATATGCTGTGTGTGGGGGACTTGTCTATATACTGTATGCTGTGTGGGGGACTTGTCTATATACTGTATGCTGTGTGTGGGGGACTTGTCTATATACTGTATGCTGTGTGTGGGGGACTTGTCTATATACCGTATGCTGTGTGGGGGGGACTTGTCTATATACCGTAAGCTGTGTGTGGGGGACTTGTCTATATACTTTATGCTGTGTATGGGGGACTTGTCTATATACTGTATGCTGTGTATGGGGGACTTGTCTATATACTGTATGCTGTGTGTGGGGGACTTGTCTATATACTGTATGCTGTGTGTGGGGGACTTGTCTATATACCTTATGCTGTGTGTGGGGGGACTTGTCTATATACCGTATGCTGCGTGTGGGGAACTTGTCTATATACCGTATGCTGTGTGTGGGGAACTTGTCTATATACTGTATGCTGTGTGTGGGGACTTGTCTATATACTGTATGCTGTGTGTGGGGACTTGTCTATATACCGTATGCTGTGTGTGGGGGGACTTGTCTATATACCGTATGCTGTGTGTGGGGGACTTGTCTATATACCGTATGCTGTGTGTGGGGGACTTGTCTATATACTGTATGCTGTGTGTGGGGGACTTGTCTATATACTGTATGCTGTGTGGGGGGGACTTGTCTATATACCGTATGCTGTGTGTGGGGGACTTGTCTATATACTGTATGCTGTGTGTGGGGGGACTTGTCTATATACCGTATGCTGTGTGTGGGGGACTTGTCTATATACTGTATGCTGTGTGTGGGGACTTGTCTATATACTGTATGCTGTGTGTGGGGGACATGTCTATATACTGTATGCTGTGTGGGGGGGACTTGTCTATATACCGTATGCTGTGTGGGGGACTTGTCTATATACCGTATGCTGTGTGTGGGGGACTTGTCTATATACTGTATGCTGTGTGTGGGGGGGACTTGTCTATATACTGTATGCTGTGTGTGGGGGGGACTTGTCTATATACCGTATGCTGTGTGGGGGGACTTGTCTATATACCATATGCTGTGTGTGGGGGACTTGTCTATATACTGTATGCTGTGTGGGGGGACTTGTCTATATACCGAATGCTGTGTGGGGGGGACTTGTCTATATACTGTATGCTGTGTGTGGGGGACTTGTCTATATACCGTATGCTGTGTGGGGGGGACTTGTCTATATACCGTATGCTGTGTGTGGGGGACTGACATGTCTATATACCGTATGGGGGGGACTTGTCTATATACCATATGCTGTGTGTGGGGGACTTGTCTATATACTGTATGCTGTGTGGGGGACTTGTCTATATACTGTATGCTGTGTGTGGGGGACTTGTCTATATACTGTATGCTGTGTGTGGGGGACTTGTCTATATACTGTATGCTGTGTGGGGGGGACTTGTCTATATACCGTAAGCTGTGTGTGGGGGACTTGTCTATATACTTTATGCTGTGTATGGGGGACTTGTCTATATACTGTATGCTGTGTATGGGGGACTTGTCTATATACTGTATGCTGTGTGTGGGGGACTTGTCTATATACTGTATGCTGTGTGTGGGGGACTTGTCTATATACCTTATGCTGTGTGTGGGGGGACTTGTCTATATACCGTATGCTGTGTGTGGGGGACTTGTCTATATACCGTATGCTGTGTGGGGGGGACTTGTCTATATACTGTATGCTGTGTGGGGGGACTTGTCTATATACCGTATGCTGTGTGTGGGGGACTTGTCTATATACCGTATGCTGTGTATGGGGGACTTGTCTATATACCGTATGCTGTGTGTGGGGGGACTTGTCTATATACCGTAAGCTGTGTGTGGGGGACTTGTCTATATACTGTATGCTGTGTGTGGGGGGACTTGTCTATATACCGTATGCTGTGTATGGGGGACTTGTCTATATACCGTATGCTGTGTGTGGGGGGACTTGTCTATATACCGTATGCTGTGTGTGGGGGACTTGTCTATATACCGTATGCTGTGTGGGGGGGACTTGTCTATATACTGTATGCTGTGTGGGGGGGACTTGTCTATATACTGTATGCTGTGTGTGGGGGACTTGTCTATATACCGTATGCTGTGTGTGGGGGACTTGTCTATATACCGTATGCTGTGTGGGGGGGACTTGTCTATATACTGTATGCTGTGTGGGGGGGACTTGTCTATATACTGTATGCTGTGTGTGGGGGACTTGTCTATATACCGTATGCTGTGTGTGGGGGACTTGTCTATATACTGTATGCTGTGTGGGGGGGACTTGTCTATATACTGTATGCTGTGTGTGGGGGACTTGTCTATATACCGTATGCTGTGTGTGGGGGACTTGTCTATATACTGTATGCTGTGTGGGGGGGACTTGTCTATATACTGTATGCTGTGTGTGGGGGACTTGTCTATATACCGTATGCTGTGTGTGGGGGACTTGTCTATATACCGTATGCTGTGTGTGGGGGACTTGTCTATATACTGTATGCTGTGTGTGGGGGACTTGTCTATATACTGTATGCTGTGTGGGGGGGACTTGTCTATATACCGTATGCTGTGTGGGGGACTTGTCTATATACCGTATGCTGTGTGTGGGGGACTTGTCTATATACTGTATGCTGTGTGTGGGGGACATGTCTATATACTGTATGCTGTGTGGGGGGGACTTGTCTATATACCGTATGCTGTGTGGGGGACTTGTCTATATACCGTATGCTGTGTGTGGGGGACTTGTCTATATACTGTATGCTGTGTGTGGGGGGGACTTGTCTATATACTGTATGCTGTGTGTGGGGGGGACTTGTCTATATACCGTATGCTGTGTGGGGGGACTTGTCTATATACCATATGCTGTGTGTGGGGGACTTGTCTATATACTGTATGCTGTGTGGGGGGACTTGTCTATATACCGAATGCTGTGTGGGGGGGACTTGTCTATATACTGTATGCTGTGTGTGGGGGACTTGTCTATATACCGTATGCTGTGTGGGGGGGACTTGTCTATATACCGTATGCTGTGTGTGGGGGACTGACATGTCTATATACCGTATGGGGGGGACTTGTCTATATACCATATGCTGTGTGTGGGGGACTTGTCTATATACTGTATGCTGTGTGGGGGACTTGTCTATATACTGTATGCTGTGTGTGGGGGACTTGTCTATATACTGTATGCTGTGTGTGGGGGACTTGTCTATATACCGTATGCTGTGTGGGGGGGACTTGTCTATATACCGTAAGCTGTGTGTGGGGGACTTGTCTATATACTTTATGCTGTGTATGGGGGACTTGTCTATATACTGTATGCTGTGTATGGGGGACTTGTCTATATACTGTATGCTGTGTGTGGGGGACTTGTCTATATACTGTATGCTGTGTGTGGGGGACTTGTCTATATACCTTATGCTGTGTGTGGGGGGACTTGTCTATATACCGTATGCTGTGTGTGGGGGACTTGTCTATATACCGTATGCTGTGTGGGGGGGACTTGTCTATATACTGTATGCTGTGTGGGGGGACTTGTCTATATACCGTATGCTGTGTGTGGGGGACTTGTCTATATACCGTATGCTGTGTATGGGGGACTTGTCTATATACCGTATGCTGTGTGTGGGGGGACTTGTCTATATACCGTAAGCTGTGTGTGGGGGACTTGTCTATATACTGTATGCTGTGTATGGGGGACTTGTCTATATACCGTATGCTGTGTATGGGGGACTTGTCTATATACCGTATGCTGTGTGTGGGGGGACTTGTCTATATACCGTATGCTGTGTGTGGGGGACTTGTCTATATACCGTATGCTGTGTGGGGGGGACTTGTCTATATACTGTATGCTGTGTGTGGGGGACTTGTCTATATACCGTATGCTGTGTGTGGGGGACTTGTCTATATACCGTATGCTGTGTGTGGGGAAATTGTCTATATACCGTATGCTGTGTGGGGGGGACTTGTCTATATACCGTATGCTGTGTGGGGGGGACTTGTCTATATACCGTATGCTGTGTGGGGGGGACTTGTCTATATACCATATGCTGTGTGGGGGGGACTTGTCTATATACTGTATGCTGTGTGTGGGGGACTTGTCTATATACTGTATGCTGTGTGTGGGGGGACTTGTCTATATACCGTATGCTGTGTGTGGGGAAATTGTCTATATACCGTATGCTGTGTGGGGGGGACTTGTCTATATACCGTATGCTGTGTGGGGGGGACTTGTCTATATACCGTATGCTGTGTGGGGGGGACTTGTCTATATACCATATGCTGTGTGGGGGGGACTTGTCTATATACTGTATGCTGTGTGTGGGGGACTTGTCTATATACTGTATGCTGTGTGGGGGGACTTGTCTATATACTGTATTCTGTGTGTGGGGGACTTGTCTATATACTGTATGCTGTGTGGGGGGACTTGTCTATATACTGTATGCTGTGTATGGGGGACTTGTCTATATACTGTATGCTGTGTGGGGGGACTTGTCTATATACTGTATGCTGTGTATGGGGGACTTGTCTATATACTGTATGCTGTGTGTGGGGGACTTGTCTATATACCGTATGCTGTGTGTGGGGGACTTGTCTATATACCGTATGCTGTGTGTGGGACTTATCTATATACTGTATGGTGTGTGTGGGGGACTTGTCTATATACCGTATGCTGTGTATAGGGGACTTGTCTATATACTGTATGCTGTGTATAGGGGACTTGTCTATATACTGTATGCTGTGTGTGGGGGACTTGTCTATATACTGTATGCTGTGTGTGGGGGACTTGTCTATATACTGTATGCTGTGTGTGGGGGACTTGTCTATATACCGTATGCTGTGTATAGGGGACTTGTCTATATACTGTATGCTGTGTGTGGGGGACTTGTCTATATACTGTATGCTGTGTATGGGGGACTTGTCTATATACCTTATGCTGTGTGTGGGGGGACTTGTCTATATACCGTATGCTGTGTGTGGGGGACTTGTCTATATACCGTATGCTGTGTGGGGGGGACTTGTCTATATACTGTATGCTGTGTGGGGGGACTTGTCTATATACTGTATGCTGTGTGTGGGGGACTTGTCTATATACCGTATGCTGTGTGTGGGGGACTTGTCTATATACCGTATGCTGTGTGTGGGGGACTTGTCTATATACCGTAAGCTGTGTGTAGGGGACTTGTCTATATACTGTATGCTGTGTATGGGGGACTTGTCTATATACCGTATGCTGTGTATGGGGGACTTGTCTATATACCGTATGCTGTGTGTGGGGGGACTTGTCTATATACCGTATGCTGTGTGTGGGGGACTTGTCTATATACCGTATGCTGTGTGGGGGGGACTTGTCTATATACCGTATGCTGTGTGGGGGGGACTTGTCTATATACCGTATGCTGTGTGGGGGGGACTTGTCTATATACTGTATGCTGTGTGGGGGGGACTTGTCTATATACCGTATGCTGTGTGGGGGGACTTGTCTATATACTGTATGCTGTGTGGGGGGACTTGTCTATATACTGTATTCTGTGTGTGGGGGACTTGTCTATATACTGTATGCTGTGTGAGCGGACTTGTCTATATACTGTATGCTGTGTGTGGGGGGGACTTGTCTATATACCGTATGCTGTGTGTGGGGGACTTGTCTATATACTGTATGCTGTGTGGGGGGACTTGTCTATATACTGTATGCTGTGTGGGGGGGACTTGTCTATATACCGTATGCTGTGTGTGGGGGACTTGTCTATATACCGTATGCTGTGTGTGTGGGGGACTTGTCTATATACCATATGCTGTGTGTGGGGGACTTGTCTATATACTGTATGCTGTGTGTGGGGGGACTTGTCTATATACCGTAGGGTGTGTGTGGGGGACTTGTCTATATACTGTATGCTGTGTGTGTGGGGGACTTGTCTATATACTGTATGCTGTGTGTGGGGGACTTGTCTATATATTGTATGCTGTGTGTGGGGGACTTGTCTATATACCGTATGCTGTGTGGGGGACTTGTCTATATACCGTATGCTGTGTGTGGGGGACTTGTCTATATACTGTATGCTGTGTGTGTGGGGGACTTGTCTATATACTGTATGCTGTGTGTGGGGGACTTGTCTATATATTGTATGCTGTGTGTGGGGGACTTGTCTATATACCGTATGCTGTGTGGGGGACTTGTCTATATACCGTATGCTGTGTGTGGGGGACTTGTCTATATACTGTATGCTGTGTGTGGGGGACTTGTCTATATACCGTATGCTGTGTGTGGGGGGACTTGTCTATATACCGTAGGGTGTGTGTGGGGGACTTGTCTATATACTGTATGCTGTGTGTGTGGGGGACTTGTCTATATACTGTATGCTGTGTGTGGGGGACTTGTCTATATATTGTATGCTGTGTGTGGGGGACTTGTCTATATACCGTATGCTGTGTGGGGGACTTGTCTATATACCGTATGCTGTGTGTGGGGGACTTGTCTATATACTGTATGCTGTGTGTGGGGGACTTGTCTATATATTGTATGCTGTGTGTGGGGGACTTGTCTATATACCGTATGCTGTGTGGGGGACTTGTCTATATACCGTATGCTGTGTGTGGGGGACTTGTCTATATACTGTATGCTGTGTGTGGGGGACTTGTCTATATACTGTATGCTGTGTGTGGGGGACATGTCTATATACTGTATGCTGTGTGTGGGGACTTGTCTATATACCGTATGCTGTGTGTGGGGGACTTGTCTATATACCGTATGCTGTGTGTGGGGGACTTGTCTATATACCGTATGCTGTGTGTGGGGGTCTTGTCTATATACCGTATGCTGTGTGGGGGGGACTTGTCTATATACCGTATGCTGTGTGGTGGGGGAGGGGGTGCTGGACTTGGTTCTCTTTGCTATATGTGGGGGAGGGAGACCTGGATAAATATGCTATACATGGAGAAGGGGATCTTGGCTATATACTTTGTGTGGGGGAGCGGGGACCTGGATAAATATGCTATACATGGAGGAGGGGACCTTGGCTATATACTTTGTGTGGGGGAGCGGGGACCTGGCTATATACTTTGTGTGGGGGAGCGGGGACCTGGCTATATACTTTGTGTGGGGGAGCGGGGACCTGGCTATATACTTTGTGTGGGGTGCGGGGACCTGGCTATATACTTTGTGTGGGGGAGCGGGGACCTGGCTATATACTTTGTGTGGGGGAGCGGGGACCTGGCTATATACTTTGTGTGGGGGAGCGGGGACCTGGCTATATACTTTTTGTGGGGTGCGGGGACCTGGCTATATACTGTGTGTGGGGGAGCGGGGACCTGGCTATATACTTTGTGTGGGGTGCGGGGACCTGGCTATATACTGTGTGTGGGGGAGCGGGGACCTGGCTATATACTTTGTGTGGGGGAGCGGGGACCTGGCTATATACTTTGTGTGGGGGAGCGGGGACCTGGCTATATACTTTGTGTGGGGGAGCGGGGACCTGGCTATATACTTTGTGTGGGGGAGCGGGGATCTTGGCTATATACTTTGTGTGGGGGAGCGGGGACCTGGCTATATACTGTGTGTGGGGGAGCGGGGACCTGGCTATATACTTTGTGTGGGGGAGCGGGGACCTGGCTATATACTGTGTGTGGGGGAGCGGGGACCTGGCTATATACTTTGTGTGGGGGAGCGGGGACCTGGCTATATACTGTGTGTGGGGGTGCGGGGACCTGGCTGTATACTTTGTGTGGGGGAGCGGGGACCTGGCTATATACTGTGTGTGGGGGAGCGGGGGCCTGGCTGTATACTTTGTGTGGGGGAGCGGGGACCTGGCTATATACTGTGTGTGGGGGAGCGGGGACCTGGCTATATACTGTGTGTGGGGGAGCGGGGGCCTGGCTATATACTTTGTGTGGGGGAGCGGGGACCTGGCTGTATACTTTGTGTGGGGGAGCGGGGACCTGGCTATATACTTTGTGTGGGGGAGCGGGGGCCTGGCTATATACTGTGTGTGGGGGAGCGGGGACCTGGCTGTATACTTTGTGTGGGGGAGCGGGGACCTGGCTATATACTGTGTGTGGGGGAGCGGGGACCTGGCTATATACTGTGTGTGGGGGAGCGGGGACCTGGCTATATACTTTGTGTGGGGGAGCGGGGACCTGGCTGTATACTTTGTGTGGGGGAGCGGGGACCTGGCTATATACTTTGTGTGGGGGAGCGGGGACCTGGCTATATACTGTGTGTGGGGGAGCGGGGACCTGGCTATATACTGTGTGTGGGGGAGCGGGGACCTGGCTCTATACTGTGTGTGGGGGAGCGGGGACCTGGCTGTATGTGGTAGGTGTGGGGCAGTTGATGTTACGGGGGCAGCTTTATTGTGAATGTATATGTAGTGGGTACAATGTGGAGGACTCTTTATAGATCACAGACATCATATGTGCTGATCAGGAGCCTTTCTGTGAATGCGATGTGTCAGGTCAGAGCTGCACTATTGCTAGATGATCTTGTGGGTGAACGTCTCATTCAGACGTCTGTTTTTTTACATCCATGTTATTGACAGACATAATACGCACCTTTATCATCTATGGGGCAGCTCACATATCCATATATATATATATTTTTTTTATTTGCATATAGTAACAAACATTGATACAATTCGGATCGATCCCTTTGATGAAAATCAGTTTTGTTTTTTTTCCTTTTTTTTAATGTACCAGAAAACTACAGATGTCTGAATGAGGCCTGAAGATCTGATCAAATGTGGCAGATTGTTCCTGGAGGATTTCCATAGAAAATCAGAGCAAATTAGCAAGAATCCGCAAGAAAATCCACAACAGCAAATTTGCACTTCATGATTTTGGTGCAGATCTTTCTGGTAATTCACTGTGGAAAACAGCAGCGTGTAAAATAAAAAGAAATAAACTTGCTGGGAGTTGTAGTCCCTCACCACATACTGCAGTGCTATTATGACGCAGTGATGGTGAAATGTGTATCTAATCCTATCCTGTGTGATACTGTCTGCTGAGCCGTGTATCTAATCCCGCCCTGTGCGATACTGTCTGCTGAGCCGTGTATCTAATCCACTCCTGTGTGATACTATCTGATGAGCTGTGTATCTAATCCTATCCTGTGTGATACTGTCTGCAGAGCTGTGTATCTAATCCTCTCCTGTGTGATACTGTCTGCTGAGCTGTGTTTCTAATCCTATGCTGTGTGATACTGTCTGCTGAGCTGTGTATCTAATCCTCTCCTGTGCGATACTGTCTACTGAGCCGTGTATCTAATCCTCTCCTGGTGAAACTGTGTGCTGAGCTGTGTATCTAATGCCATCCTGTGTGATACTGTCTGCTGAGCTGTGTATCTAATCCTCTCCTGTGTGATACTGTCTGCTGAGCTGTGTATCTAATCCTCTAATGTGTGATACTGTCTGCTGAGCTGTGTATCTAATCGTCTCCTGTGTGATACTGTCTGATGAACTGTGTATCTAATCCTATCCTGTGTGATACTGTCTGCTGAGCCGTGTATCTAATCCCGCCCTGTGCGATACTGTCTGCTGAGCCGTGTATCTAATCCACTCCTGTGTGATACTGTCTGCTGAGCTGTGTATCTAATCCTATGCTGTGTGATACTGTCACCTGAGCTGTGTATCTAATCCTCTCCTGTGTGATACTGTCTGCTGAGCCGTGTATCTAATCCTCTGTGTAA
Source organism: Phyllobates terribilis (assembly GCF_046119375.1). Taxonomy (NCBI): domain Eukaryota; kingdom Metazoa; phylum Chordata; class Amphibia; order Anura; family Dendrobatidae; genus Phyllobates; species Phyllobates terribilis. The sequence continues at coordinate 1,831,993 of NW_027362938.1, read as the reverse complement.
TACTGTGTGTTGAGCCGTGTATCTAATCCTCTCCTGTGTGATACTGTCTGCTGAGCAGTGTATCTAATCTTATCCTGTGTGATACTGTCTGCTGAGCTGTGTATCTAATCCCCTCCTGTGTGATACTGTCTGCTGAGCTGTGTATCTAATCCTATGATGTGTATCTAATCCTCTCCTGTGTGATACTGTCTACTGAGCCGTGTATCTAATCCCCTCCTGTGATACTGTCTGCTGAGCCGTGTATCTAATCCTATCCTGTGTGATACTGTCTGCTGAGCTGTGTATCTAATCCTATCCTGTGTGATACCATCTGCTGAGCAGTGTATCTAATCCTATCCTGTGTGATACTGTTTGCTGACCTGTGTATCTAATCCTATGCTGTGTGATACTGTCTGGTGAGCTGTGTATCTAATCCTGTACAGTGATACTGTCTGCTGAGCAGTGTATCTAATCCTATCCTGTGTGATACTGTCTGCTGAGCTGTGTATCTAATCCTGTCCTGTGTGATACTGTCTGCTGAGCTGTGCATCTAATCCTATCCTGTGTGATAATATCTGCTAAACAGTGTATCTAATCAGCCCCTGTGTGATACTGTCTGCTGAGCTGTGTATCTAATCCTCTCCTGTGTGATACTGTCTGCTGAGCCGTGTATCTAATCCTATCCTGTGTGATACTGTCTGCTGAGCCGTTTATCTCTAATCCTACCCTGTGTGACACTGTCTGCTGAGCCGTGTATCTAATCCTCTCCTGTGTGATACCGTCTGCTGAGCTGTGTATCTAATTCTCTCCTGTGTGATACCGTCTGCTGAGCTGTGTATCTAATCCTATCCTGTGTGATACTGTCTGCTGAGCAGTGTATCTAATACTATCCTGTGTGATACTGTCTGCTCAGCCGTGTATCTAATCCACTCCTGTGTGATACTGTCTGCTGAGCTGTGTATCTAATCCTATGCTGTGTGATACTTACTGTCTGCTGATCTGTGTATCTAATCCTCTCCTGTGTGATACTGTCTGCTGAGCTGTGTATCTAATCCTATCCGGTGTGATACTGTCTGCTGAGCCGTGTATCTAATCCTATCCTGTGTGATACTGTCTGCTGAGCTGTGTATCTAATCCTCTCCTGTGTGATACTGTCTGCTGAGCTGTGTATCTAATCCTGTCCTGTGTGATACTGTCTGCGGAGCCGTGTATCTAATCCTATGCTGTGTGATACTGTCTGCTGAGCTGTGTATCTAATCCTCTCCTGTGTGATACTGTCTGCTGAGCTGTGTATCTAATCCTGTCCTGTGTGATACTGTCTGCTGAGCCGTGTATCTAATCCTATGCTGTGCGATACTGTCTGCTGAGCTGTGTATCTAATCCTATGCTGTGTGATACTGTCTGCTGAGCTGTGTATCTAATCCTATGCTGTGTGATACTGTCTGCTGAGCTGTGTATCTAATCCTATGCTGTGTGATACTGTCTCCTCAGCTGTGTATCTAATCCCCTCCTGTGTGATACTGTCTGCTGAGCCGTGTATCTAATCCTATGCTGTGTGATACTGTCTGCTGAGCCATGTATCTAATCCTCTCCTGTGAGATACTGTCTGCTGAGCTGCGTATCTAATCCTCTCCTGTGTGATACTGTCTGATGAACTGTGTATCTAATCCTGTCCTATGTGATACTGTCTGCTGAGCTGTGCATCTAATCCTCTCCTGTGTAATACTGTCTGATGAACTGTGTATCTAATCTTATCCTGTGTGATACTGTCTGCTGAGCTGTGTATCTAATCTTATCCTGTGTGGTACTGTCTGCTGAGCTGTGTATCTAATCCCCTCCTGTGTGATACTGTCTGCTGAGCTGTGTATCTAATCCCCTCCTGTGTGATACTGTCTGTTGAGCCGTGTATCTAATCCTATGCTGTGTGATACTGCCTGCTGAGCTGTGTATCTAAACCTATACTGTGTATCTCATCCTCTCCTGTGTGATACTGTCTGCTGAGCTCTGTATCTAATCCTCTCCTGTGTGATACTGTCTGCTGAGCTATGTATCTAATCCTCTCCTGTGTGATACTGTCTGCTGTGCTGTGTATCTAATCCTGTGTGATACTGTCTGCTGAGCTGTGTATCTAATTCTCTCCTGTGTGATACCGTCTGCTGAACTGTGTATCTAATACTCTCCTGTGTGATACTGTCTGCTGAGCAGTGTATCTAATACTCTCCTGTGTGATACTGTCTGCTGAGCTGTGTATCTAATCCTATGCTGTGTGATACTGTCTGCTGATCTGTGTATCTAATCCTCTCCTGTGTGATACTGTCTGCTGAGCTGTGTATCTAATCCTGTCCTGTGTGATACTGTCTGCTGAGCCGTGTATCTAATCTTATACTGTGTGATACTGCCTGCTGACCTGTGTATCTAATCCTATGCTGTGTGATACTGTATGCTGAGCAGTGTATCTAATCCCCTCCTGTGTGATACTGTCTCCTCAGCTGTGTATCTAATCCCCTCCTGTGTGATACTGTCTGCTGAGCCGTGTATCTAATCCTATGCTGTGTGATACTGTCTGCTGAGCCATGTATCTAATCCTCTCCTGTGAGATACTGTCTGCTGAGCTGCGTATCTAATCCTCTCCTGTGTGATACTGTCTGCTGAGCTGTGTATCTAATCCTATGCTGTGTGATACTGTCTGCTGAGCTGTGTATCTAATCTTATCCTGTGTGATACTGTCTGCTGAGCTGTGTATCTAATCCCCTCCTGTGTGATACTGTCTGCTGAGCTGTGTATCTAAACCTCTCCTGTGTGATACTGTCTGCTGAGCAGTGTATCTAATACTCTCCTGTGTGATACTGTCTGCTGAGCTGTGTATCTAATCCTATCCTGTGTGATACTGTCTGCTTAGCCGTGTATCTAATCCTCTCCTGTGTGATACTGTCTGCTGAGCTGTGTATCTAATCCTCTCCTGTGTGATACTGTCTGCTGAGCAGTGTATCTAATACTCTCCTGTGTGATACTGTCTGCTGAGCTGTGTATCTAATCCTATGCTGTGTGATACTGTCTGCTGATCTGTGTATCTAATCCTCTCCTGTGTGATACTGTCTGCTGAGCTGTGTATCTAATCCTACGCTGTGTGATACTGTCTGCTGAGCTGTGTATCTAATCCTCTCCTGTGTGATACTGTCTGCTGAGCTGTGTATCTAATCCTGTCCTGTGTGATACTGTCTGCTGAGCCGTGTATCTAATCCTATGCTGTGTGATACTGTCTGCTGAGCTGTGTATCTAATCTTATACTGTGTGATACTGCCTGCTGACCTGTGTATCTAATCCTATGCTGTGTGATACTGTATGCTGAGCAGTGTATCTAATCCCCTCCTGTGTGATACTGTCTCCTCAGCTGTGTATCTAATCCCCTCCTGTGTGATACTGTCTGCTGAGCCGTGTATCTAATCCTATGCTGTGTGATACTGTCTGCTGAGCCATGTATCTAATCCTCTCCTGTGAGATACTGTCTGCTGAGCTGCGTATCTAATCCTCTCCTGTGTGATACTGTCTGCTGAGCTGTGTATCTAATCCTATGCTGTGTGATACTGTCTGCTGAGCTGTGTATCTAATCTTATCCTGTGTGATACTGTCTGCTGAGCTGTGTATCTAATCCCCTCCTGTGTGATACTGTCTGTTGAGCCGTGTATCTAATCCTATGCTGTGTGATACTGTCTGCTGAGCTGTGTATCTCATCCTCTCCTGTGTGATACTGTCTGCTGAGCTGTGTATCTAATCCTCTCCTGTGTGATACTGTCTGCTGAGCTATGTATCTAATCCTGTGTGATACTGTCTGCTGAGCTGTGCATCTAATCCTATCCTGTGTGATACTATCCGCAGAGCAGTGTATCTAATCTTATCCTGTGTGATACTGTCTGCTGAGCTGTGTATCTAATCCCCTCCTGTGTGATACTGTCTGCTGAGCTGTGTATCTAATCCTCTCCTGTGTGATACTGTCTGCTGAGCAGTGTATCTAATCTTATCCTGTGTGATACTGTCTGCTGAGCTGTGTATCTAATCCCCTCCTGTGTGATACTGTCTGCTGAGCTGTGTATCTAATCCTATCCTGTGTGATAATGTCTGCTGAGCTGTGTGTCTAATCCAATCCTGTGTGATACTGTCTGATGAGCTGTGTATCTAATCCCCTCCTGTGTGATACTGTCTGCTGAGCTGTGTATCTAATCCTATCCTGTGTGATAATGTCTGCTGAGCTGTGAGTCTAATCCTATCCTGTGTGATACTGTCTGATGAGCTGTGTATCTAATCCTCTCCTGTGTGATAATGTCTGCTGAGCCGTGTATCTAATCCACTCCTGTGTGATACTGTCTGCTGAGCTGTGTATCTAATCCTCTCCTGTGTGATACTATCTGCTGAGCTGTGTATCTAATCCTCTCCTGTGTCATACTGTCTGATGAGCTGTGTATCTAATCCTCTCCTGTGTGGTACTGCCTACTGAGCTGTGTATCTAATCCCGCCCTGTGCGATACTGTCTGCTGAGCCGTGTATCTAATCCACTCCTGTGTGATACTGTCAGCTGAGCTGTGTATCTGATCCTCTCCTGTGTGATACTGTCTGCTGAGCCGTGTATCTAATCCTCTCCTGTGTGATACTGCCTACTGAGCTGTGCATCTAATCCTATCCTGTGTGATACCATCAGCTGAGCAGTGTATCTAATCCTATCCTGTGTGATACCATCTGCTGAGCTGTGTATCTAATCCTATCCTGTGTGATACTGTCTGCTGAGCTGTGTATCTAATCCACTCCTGTGTGATACTGTCTGCTGAGCTGTATATCTAATCCTATCCTGTGTGATACTATCTGCTGAGCTGTGTATCTAATCCTCTCCTGTGTGATACTATCTGCTGAGCTGTGTATCTAATCCTCTCCTGTGTGATACTGTCAGCTGAGCTGTGTATCTAATCCTCTCCTGTGTGATACTGTCTGCTGAGCCGTGTATCTAATCCTGTCCTGTGTGATACTGTCTGATGAGCTATGTATCTAATCCTCTCCTGTGTGATACTGTCTGCTGAGCTGTGTATCTAATCCTGTCCTGTGTGATACTGTCTGATGAGCTATGTATCTAATCCTCTCCTGTGCGATACTGTCTGATGAGCCGTGTATCTAATCCTCTCCTGTGTGATACTGTCTGCTGAGCTGTGCATCTAATCCTATCCTGTGTGATACTATCTGCTGAGCAGTGTATCTAATCCTCTCCTGTGTGATACTGTCTGCTGAGCCGTGTATCTAATCCTCTCCTGTGTGATACTGTCTGCTGAGCTGTGTATCTAATCCTCTCCTGTGTGATACTGTCTGCTGAGCTGTGTATCTAATCCTACCCTGTGTGATACTGTCTGCTGAACCGTGTATCTAATCCTGCCCTGTGTGATACTGTCTGCTGAGCAGTGTATCTAATTCTATCCTGTGTGATACCATCTGCTGAGCTGTGTATCTAATCCTCTCCTGTGTGATACTGTCTGCTGAGCCGTGTATCTAATCCTCTCCTGTGTGATACTGTCTGCTGAGCTGTGTATCAAATCCCCTCCTGTGTGATACTGCCTGCTGAGCCGTGTATCTAATCCTACCCTGTGTGATACTGTCTGCTGAACCGTGTATGTAATCCTGCCCTGTGTGATACTGTCTGCTGAGCAGTGTATCTAATCCTCTCCTGTGTGATACTGTCTGCTGAGCCGTGTATCTAATCCTCTCCTGTGTGATACTGTCTGCTGAGCCGTGTATCTAATCCTCTCCTGTGTGATACTGTCTGCTGAGCTGTGCATCTAATCCTATCCTGTGTGATACTATCTGCTGAGCAGTGTATCTAATCCTCTCCTGTGTGATACTGTCTGCTGAGCCGTGTATCTAATCCTCTCCTGTGTGATACTGTCTGCTGAGCTGTGTATCTAATCCTCTCCTGTGTGATACTGTCTGCTGAGCCGTGTATCTAATCCTACCCTGTGTGATACTGTCTGCTGAACCGTGTATCTAATCCTGCCCTGTGTGATACTGTCTGCTGAGCAGTGTATCTAATCCTCTCCTGTGTGATACTGTCTGCTGAGCTGTGTATCAAATCCTCTCCTGTGTGATACTGTCTGCTGAGCCGTGTATCTAATCCACTCCTGTGTGATACTGTCAGCTGAGCTGTGTATCTGATCCTCTCCTGTGTGATACTGTCTGCTGAGCCGTGTATCTAATCCTCTCCTGTGTGATACTGCCTACTGAGCTGTGCATCTAATCCTATCCTGTGTGATACCATCAGCTGAGCAGTGTATCTAATCCTATCCTGTGTGATACCATCTGCTGAGCTGTGTATCTAATCCTCTCCTGTGTGATACTGTCTGCTGAGCTGTGTATCTAATCCACTCATGTGTGATACTGTCTGCTGAGCTGTGTATCTAATCCTCTCCTGTGTGATACCGTCTGCTGAGCCATGTATCTAATCCTCTCCTGTGTGATACTGTCTGCTGAGCAGTGTATCTAATCCTATCCTGTGTGATACCATCTGCTGAGCTGTGTATCTAATCCTCTCCTGTGTGATACTGTCTGCTGAGCTGTGTATCAAATCCTCTCCTGTGTGATACTGTCTGCTGAGCTGTGTATCTAATCCTATCCTGTGTGATACCATCTGCTGAGCCATGTAACTAATCCTCTCCTGTGTGATACTGTCTGCTGAGCCCTGTATCTAATCATATCCTGTGTGATACCATCTGCTGAGCAGTGTATCTAAACCTATCCTGTGTGATACCAGCTGCTGAGCCGTGTATCTAATCCTCTCCTGTGTGATACTGTCTGCTGAGCTGTGTATCTAATCCTATCCTTTGTGATACTGTCTGCTGAGCTGTGTATCTAATCCTTTCCTGTGTGATACTGTCTGCTGAGCTGTGTATCTAATCCTCTCCTGTGTGATACTGTCTGCTGAGCTGTGTATCTAATCCTCTCCTGTGCTTTACTGTCTGCTGAGCCGTGTATCTAATCCTCTCCTGTGTGATACTGTCTGCTGAGCTGTGTATCTAATCCTGTCCTGTGTGATACAGTCCGCTGAGCTATGTATCTAATCCTCTCCTGTGCGATATTCTCTGCTGAGCTGTGTATCTAATCCTCTCCTGTGTGATACTGTCTGCTGAGCTGTGTATCTAATCCTATCCTTTGTGATACTGTCTGCTGAGCTGTGTATCTAATCCTTTCCTGTGTGATACTGTCTGCTGAGCTGTGTATCTAATCCTCTCCTGTGTGATACTGTCTGCTGAGCTGTGTATCTAATCCTCTCCTGTGCTTTACTGTCTGCTGAGCCGTGTATCTAATCCTCTCCTGTGTGATACTGTCTGCTGAGCTGTGTATCTAATCCTGTCCTGTGTGATACAGTCCGCTGAGCTATGTATCTAATCCTCTCCTGTGCGATATTCTCTGCTGAGCTGTGTATCTAATCCTATCCTGTGTGATACTGTCTGCTGAACCGTGTATGTAATCCTGCCCTGTGTGATACTGTCTGCTGAGCAGTGTATCTAATCCTATCCTGTGTGATACCATCTGCTGAGCTGTGTATCTAATCCTCTCCTGTGTGATACTGTCTGCTGAGCTGTGTATCTAATCCTATCCTGTGTGATACCATCTGCTGAGCCGTGTAACTAATCCTCTCCTGTGTGATACTGTCTGCTGAGCCGTGTATCTAATCATATCCTGTGTGATACCATCTGCTGAGCAGTGTATCTAAACCTATCCTGTGTGATACCAGCTGCTGAGCTGTGTATCTAATCCTATCCTTTGTGAAACTGTCTGCTGAGCAGTGTATCTAATCCTTTCCTGTGTGATACCATCTGCTGAGCTGTGTATCAAATCCTCTCCTGTGTGATAATGTCTGCTGAGCCGTGTATCTAATCCTCTCCTGTGTGATACTGTCTGCTGAGCTGTGTATCTAATCCTGTCCTGTGTGATACAGTCCGCTGAGCTATGTATCTAATCCTCTCCTGTGCGATATTCTCTGCTGAGCTGTGTATCTAATCCCCTCCTGTGTGATACTGTCTGCTGAGCTGTGCATCTAATCCTATCCTGTGTGATACTATCTGCTGAGCAGTGTATCTAATCCTATCCTGTGTGATACTATCTGCTGAGCCGTGTATCTAATCCCGCCCTGTGCGATACTGTCTGCCGAGCCGTGTATCTAATCCTCTCCTGTGTGATACTGTCTGCTGAGCTGTGCATCTAATCCTATCCTGTGTGATACTATCTGCTGAGCAGTGTATCTAATCCTATCCTGTGTGATACTGTCTGCTGAGCCGTGTATCTAATCCCGCCCTGTGCGATACTGTCTGCTGAGCCGTGTATCTAATCCTCTCCTGTGTGATAATGTCTGCTGAGCCGTGTATCTAATCTTCTCCTGTGTGATACTGTCTGCTGAGCTGTGTATCTAATCCTCTCCTGTGTGATACTGTCTGCTGAGCTGTGTATCTAATCCTGTCCTGTGTGATACAGTCCGCTGAGCTATGTATCTAATCCTCTCCTGTGCGATATTCTCTGCTGAGCTGTGTATCTAATCCCCTCCTCTGTGATACTGTCTGCTGAGCTGTGCATCTAATCCTATCCTGTGTGATACTATCTGCTGAGCAGCGTATCTAATCCACTCCTGTGTGATACTGTCTGCTGAGCTGTGTATCTAATCCCGCCCTGTGCGATACTGTCTGCTGAGCCGTGTATCTAATCCACTCCTGTGTGATACTGTCTGATGAACTATGTATCTAATCCTATCCTGTGTGATACTGTCTGCTAAGCCGTGTATCTAATCCCGCCCTGTGCGATACTGTCTGCTGAGCCGTGTATCTAATCCACTCCTGAGTGATACTATCTGCTGAGCTTTGTATCTAATCCTGTGCTGTGTGATAATGTCAGCTGAGTTGTGTATCTAATCCTCTCCTGTGTGATACTGTCTGCTGAGCCGTGTATCTAATCCACTCCTGTGTGATACCATCTGCTGAGCTTTGTATCTAATCTTGTGCTGTGTGATACTGTCAGTTGAGTTGTGTATCTAATCCTCTCCTGTGTGATACCATCTGCTGAGCTGTGTATCTAATCCTTTCCTGTGTGATACTGTCTGCTGAGCTGTGTATCTAATCCTCTCCTGTGTGATACTGTCTGCTGAGCTATGTATCTAATCCTCTCCTGTGTGATACTGTCTGCTGAGCAATGTATCTAATCCTCTCCTGTGTGATACTGTCTGCTGAGCTGTGTATCTAATCCTTTCCTGTGTGATACTGCCTGCTGAGCTGTGTATCTAAGCCTATCCTGTGTGATACTGTCTGCTGAGCCATGTATATAATCCTCTACTGTGTGATACTGTCAGGTGAGCTGTGTATCTAAGCCTATCCTGTGTGATACTGTCTGCTGAGCCATGTATTTAATCCTATCCTGTGTGATATTGTCAGCTGAGCTGTGTATCTAATACTCTCCTGTGTGATACCATCTGCTGAGCCGTGTATCTAATCCTATCCTGTGCGATACTGTCTGCTGAGCTGTGTATCAAATCCTCTCCTGTGTGATACTGACTGCTGTGCTGTGTATCTAATCCTATGCTGTGTGATACTGTCTGCTGAGCTGTGTATCTAATCCTATGCTGTGTGATACTGTCTGCTGAGCTGTATCTCTAATCCTACCCTGTGTGATACTGTCTGCTCAACCGTGTATCTAATCCTCTCCTGTGTGATACCGTCTGCTGAGCAGTGTATCTAATCCTCTCTTGTGTGATACCGGCTGCTGAGCTGTGTATCTAATCCTCTCCTGTGCGATACTGTCTGCTGAGCTGTGTATCTAATCCTCTCCTGTGTGATACTGTCAGCTGAGCTGTGTATCTAATCCTCTCCTGTGTGATACTGTCTGCTGAGCTGTGTATCTAATCCTGTCCTGTGTGATACTGTCTGATGAGCTATGTATCTACTCCTCTCCTGTACGATACTGTCTGCTGAGCTGTGTATCTAATCCTCTCCTGTGTGATACTGTCAGCTGAGCTGTGTATCTAATCCTCTCCTGTGTGATACTGTCTGCTGAGCCGTGTATCTAATCCTGTCCTGTGTGATACTGTCTGATGAGCTATGTATCTAATCCTCTCCTGTGTGATACTGTCTGCTGAGCTGTGTATCTAATCCTGTCCTGTGTGATACTGTCTGATGAGCTATGTATCTAATCCTCTCCTGTGCGATACTGTCTGATGAGCCGTGTATCTAATCCTCTCCTGTGTGATACTGTCTGCTGAGTTGTGCATCTAATCCTCTCCTGTGTGATACTATCTGCTGAGCAGTGTATCTAATCCTCTCCTGTGTGATACTGTCTGCTGAGCCGTGTATCTAATCCTCTCCTGTGTGATACTGTCTGCTGAGCTGTGTATCTAATCCTCTCCTGTGTGATACTGTCTGCTGAGCCGTGTATCTAATCCAACCCTGTGTGATACTGTCTGCTGAACCGTGCATCTAATCCTGCCCTGTGTGATACTGTCTGCTGAGCAGTGTATCTAATTCTATCCTGTGTGATACCATCTGCTGAGCTGTGTATCTAATCCTCTCCTGTGTGATACTGTCTGCTGAGCTGTGTATCAAATCCTCTCCTGTGTGATACTGTCTGCTGAGCCGTGTATCTAATCCTACCCTGTGTGATACTGTCTGCTGAGCAGTGTATCTAATCCTATCCTGTGTGATACCATCTGCTGAGCTGTGTATCTAATCCTCTCCTGTGTGATACTGTCTGCTGAGCTGTGTATCAAATCCTCTCCTGTGTGATACTGTCTGCTGAGCTGTGTATCTAATCCTATCCTGTGTGATACTGTCTGCTGAGCCATGTATCTAATCCTACCCTGTGTGATACTGTCTGCTGAACCGTGTATCTAATCCTGCCCTGTGTGATACTGTCTGCTGAGCTGTGTATCTAATCCTATCGTGTGTGATACCATCTGCTGAGCCGTGTAACTAATCCTCTCCTGTGTGATACTGTCTGCTGAGCCCTGTATCTAATCATATCCTGTGTGATACCATCTGCTGAGCAGTGTATCTAAACCTATCCTGTGTGATACTACCTGCTGAGCTGTGTATCTAATCCTATCCTGTGTGATACTGCCTGCTGAGCTGTGTATCTAATCCTCTCCTGTGTGATACTGTCTGCTGAGCTGTGTATCTAATCCTCTCCTGTGTGATACTATCTGCTGAGCAGTGTATCTAATCCTCTCCTGTGTGATACTGTCTGCTGAGCCGTGTATCTAATCCTCTACTGTGTGATACTATCTGCTGAGCCGTGTAACTAATCCTCTCCTGTGTGATACTGTCTGCTGAGCCCTGTATCTAATCATATCCTGTGTGATACCATCTGCTGAGCAGTGTATCTAAACCTATCCTGTGTGATACTGTGTGCTGAGCTGTGTATCTAATCCTATCCTTTGTGATACTGTCTGCTGAGCTGTGTATCTAATCCTCTCCTGTGTGATACTATCTGCTGAGCAGTGTATCTAATCCTCTCCTGTGTGATACTATCTGCTGAGCAGTGTATCTAATCCTCTCCTGTGTGATACTGTCTGCTGAGCCGTGTATCTAATCCTCTCCTGTGTGATACTATCTGCTGAGCAGTGTATCTAATCCTATCCTGTGTGATACTGTCTGCTGAGCCGTGTATCTAATCCCGCCCTGTGCGATACTGTCTGCTGAGCCGTTGATCTAATCCACTCCTGTGTGATACTGTCTGCTGAGCTGTGTATCTAATCCCGCCCTGTGCGATACTGTCTGCTGAGCCGTGTATCTAATCCACTCCTGTGTGATACTATCTGCTGAGCTTTGTATCTAATCCTGTGCTGTGTGATACTGTCAGCTGAGTTGTGTATCTAATCCTATCCTGTGTGATACCATCTGCTGAGCTGTGTATCTAATCCTTTCCTGTGTGATACTGTCTGCTGAGCTGTGTATCTAATCCTCTCCTGTGTGATACCGTCTGCTGAGCAGTGTATCTAATCCTCTCCTGTGTGATACTGTCTGCTGAGCTATGTATCTAATCCTCTCCTGTGTGATACTGTTTGCTGAGCTGTGTATCTAATCCTTTCCTGTGTGATACTGCCTGCTGAGCTGTGTATCTAAGCCTATCCTGTGTGATACTGTCTGCTGAGCCATGTATATAATCCTCTACTGTGTGATACTGTCAGGTGAGCTGTGTATCTAATCCTCTCCTGTGTGATATTGTCAGCTGAGCTGTGTATCTAATCCTGTCCTGTGTGATACTGTCTGCTGAGCAGTGTATCTAATTCCATCCTGTTTGATACCATCTGCTGATCCGTGTATCTAATCCTCTCCTGTGTGATACCGGCTGCTGAGCTGTGTATCTAATCCTATGCTGTGTGATACTGTGTGCTGAGCTGTGTATCTAATCCTATGCTGTGTGATACTGTCTGCTGAGCTGTATATCTAATCCTATCCTGTGTGATACTGTCTGCTGAGCTGTGTATCTAATCCTACCCTGTGTGATACTGTCTGCTCAACCGTGTATCTAATCCTCTCCTGTGTGATACCGTCTGCTGAGCAGTGTATCTAATCCTCTCCTGTGTGATACCGGCTGCTGAGCTGTGTATCTAATCCTCTCCTGTGCGATACTCTCTGCTGAGCTGTGTATCTAATCCTTTCCTGTGTGATACTGTGTGCTGAGCTGTGTATGTGATCCTCTGTGTGATACTGTCTGATGAGCTGTGTATCTAATCCTCTCCTGTGTGATACTGTCTGCTGAGCTGTGTATCTAATCCTCTCCTGTGTGATACTGTCTGATGAACTGTGTATCTAATCCTATCCTGTGTGATACTGTCTGCTGAGCCGTGTATCTAATCCCGCCCTATGCGATACTGTCTGCTGAGCCGTGTATCTAATCCACCCGTGTGATACAGTCTGCTGAGCTGTGTATCTAATCCTATGCTGTGTGATACTGTCTGCTGAGCTGTGTATCTAATCCTCTCCTGTGTGATACTGTCTGATGAACTGTGTATCTAATCCTCTCCTGTGTGATACTGTCTGCTGAGCTGTGTATCTAATCCTCTCCTGTGTGATACTGTCTGCTGAGCTGTGTATCTAATCCTCTCCTGTGTGATACTGTCTGCTGAGCTGTGTATCTAATCCTCTCCTGTGTGATACTGTCTGCTGAGCTGTGTATCTAATCCTCTCCTGTGTGATACTGTCAGCTGAGCTGTGTATCTAATCCTCTCCTGTGTGATACTGTCTGCTGAGCCGTGTATCTAATCCTCTCCTGTGTAATACTATCTGCAGAGCAGTGTATCTAATTCTATCCGGTGTGATACTGTCTGCTGAGCTGTGTATCTAATCCTCTCCTGTGTGATACTGTCTGATGAGCTGTGTATCTAATCCTCTCCTGTGTGATACTGTCAGCTGAGCTGTGTATCTAATCCTCTCCTGTGTGATACTGTCAGCTGAGCTGTGTATCTAATCCTCTCCTGTGTGATACTGTCTGCTGAGCCGTGTATCTAATCCTGTCCTGTGTGATACTGTCTGATGAGCTATGTATCTAATCCTTTCCTGTGTGATACTGTCTGCTGAGCTGTGTATCTAATCCTGTCCTGTGTGATACTGTCTGATGAGCTATGTATCTAATCCTCTCCTGTGCGATACTGTCTGATGAGCCGTGTATCTAATCCTCTCCTGTGTGATACTGTCTGCTGAGCTGTGCATCTAATCCTATCCTGTGTGATACTATCTGCTGAGCAGTGTATCTAATCCTCTCCTGTGTGATACTGTCTGCTGAGCCGTGTATCTAATCCTCTCCTGTGTGATACTGTCTGCTGAGCTGTGTATCTAATCCTCTCCTGTGTGATACTGTCTGCTGAGCTGTGTATCAAATCCCCTCCTGTGTGATACTGTCTGCTGAACCGTGTATGTAATCCTGCCCTGTGTGATACTGTCTGCTGAGCAGTGTATCTAATCCTCTCCTGTGTGATACTGTCTGCTGAGCCGTGTATCTAATCCTCTCCTGTGTGATACTGTCTGCTGAGCCGTGTATCTAATCCTCTCCTGTGTGATACTGTCTGCTGAGCTGTGCATCTAATCCTATCCTGTGTGATACTATCTGCTGAGCAGTGTATCTAATCCTCTCCTGTGTGATACTGTCTGCTGAGCCGTGTATCTAATCCTCTCCTGTGTGATACTGTCTGCTGAGCTGTGTATCTAATCCTCTCCTGTGTGATACTGTCTGCTCAGCCGTGTATCTAATCCTACCCTGTGTGATACTGTCTGCTGAACCGTGTATCTAATCCTGCCCTGTGTGATACTGTCTGCTGAGCTGTGCATCTAATCCTCTCCTGTGTGATACTATCTGCTGAGCAGTGTATCTAATCCTCTCCTGTGTGATACTGTCTGCTGAGCCGTGTATCTAATCCTCTCCTGTGTGATACTGTCTGCTGAGCTGTGTATCTAATCCTCTCCTGTGTGATACTGTCTGCTGAGCCGTGTATCTAATCCAACCCTGTGTGATACTGTCTGCTGAACCGTGCATCTAATCCTGCCCTGTGTGATACTGTCTGCTGAGCAGTGTATCTAATTCTATCCTGTGTGATACCATCTGCTGAGCTGTGTATCTAATCCTCTCCTGTGTGATACTGTCTGCTGAGCTGTGTATCAAATCCTCTCCTGTGTGATACTGTCTGCTGAGCTGTGTATCTAATCCTACCCTGTGTGATACTGTCTGCTGAGCAGTGTATCTAATCCTATCCTGTGTGATACCATCTGCTGAGCTGTGTATCTAATCCTCTCCTGTGTGATACTGTCTGCTGAGCTGTGTATCAAATCCTCTCCTGTGTGATACTGTCTGCTGAGCTGTGTATCTAATCCTATCCTGTGTGATACTGTCTGCTGAGCCGTGTATCTAATCCTACCCTGTGTGATACTGTCTGCTGAACCGTGTATCTAATCCTGCCCTGTGTGATACTGTCTGCTGAGCTGTGTATCTAATCCTATCGTGTGTGATACCATCTGCTGAGCCGTGTAACTAATCCTCTCCTGTGTGATACTGTCTGCTGAGCCCTGTATCTAATCATATCCTGTGTGATACCATCTGCTGAGCAGTGTATCTAAACCTATCCTGTGTGATACTGCCTGCTGAGCTGTGTATCTAATCCTATCCTTTGTGATACTGTCTGCTGAGCTGTGTATCTAATCCTCTCCTGTGTGATACTATCTGCTGAGCAGTGTATCTAATCCTCTCCTGTGTGATACTGTCTGCTGAGCCGTGTATCTAATCCTCTACTGTGTGATACTATCTGCTGAGCCGTGTAACTAATCCTCTCCTGTGTGATACTGTCTGCTGAGCCCTGTATCTAATCATATCCTGTGTGATACCATCTGCTGAGCAGTGTATCTAAACCTATCCTGTGTGATACTGTGTGCTGAGCTGTGTATCTAATCCTATCCTGTGTGATACTGTCTGCTGAGCTGTGTATCTAATCCTCTCCTGTGTGATACTATCTGCTGAGCAGTGTATCTAATCCTCTCCTGTGTGATACTATCTGCTGAGCAGTGTATCTAATCCTCTCCTGTGTGATACTGTCTGCTGAGCCGTGTATCTAATCCTCTCCTGTGTGATACTATCTGCTGAGCAGTGTATCTAATCCTATCCTGTGTGATACTGTCTGCTGAGCCGTGTATCTAATCCCGCCCTGTGCGATACTGTCTGCTGAGACGTTGATCTAATCCACTCCTGTGTGATACTGTCTGCTGAGCTGTGTATCTAATCCCGCCCTGTGCAATACTGTCTGCTGAGCCGTGTATCTAATCCACTCCTGTGTGATACTATCTGCTGAGCTTTGTATCTAATCCTGTGCTGTGTGATACTGTCAGCTGAGTTGTGTATCTAATCCTATCCTGTGTGATACCATCTGCTGAGCTGTGTATCTAATCCTTTCCTGTGTGATACTGTCTGCTGAGCTGTGTATCTAATCCTCTCCTGTGTGATACCGTCTGCTGAGCAGTGTATCTAATCCTCTCCTGTGTGATACTGTCTGCTGAGCTATGTATCTAATCCTCTCCTGTGTGATACTGTTTGCTGAGCTGTGTATCTAATCCTTTCCTGTGTGATACTGCCTGCTGAGCTGTGTATCTAAGCCTATCCTGTGTGATACTGTCTGCTGAGCCATGTATATAATCCTCTACTGTGTGATACTGTCAGGTGAGCTGTGTATCTAATCCTCTCCTGTGTGATATTGTCAGCTGAGCTGTGTATCTAATCCTGTCCTGTGTGATACTGTCTGCTGAGCAGTGTATCTAATTCCATCCTGTTTGATACCATCTGCTGATCCGTGTATCTAATCCTCTCCTGTGTGATACCGGCTGCTGAGCTGTGTATCTAATCCTATGCTGTGTGATACTGTGTGCTGAGCTGTGTATCTAATCCTATGCTGTGTGATACTGTCTGCTGAGCTGTATATCTAATCCTACCCTGTGTGATACTGTCTGTTCAACCGTGTATCTAATCCTCTCCTGTGTGATACCGTCTGCTGAGCAGTGTATCTAATCCTCTCCTGTGTGATACCGGCTGCTGAGCTGTGTATCTAATCCTCTCCTGTGCGATACTCTCTGCTGAGCTGTGTATCTAATCCTTTCCTGTGTGATACTGTGTGCTGAGCTGTGTATGTGATCCTCTGTGTGATACTGTCTGATGAGCTGTGTATCTAATCCTCTCCTGTGTGATACTGTCTGCTGAGCTGTGTATCTAATCCTCTCCTGTGTGATACTGTCTGATGAACTGTGTATCTAATCCTATCCTGTGTGATACTGTCTGCTGAGCCGTGTATCTAATCCCGCCCTATGCGATACTGTCTGCTGAGCCGTGTATCTAATCCACCCGTGTGATACAGTCTGCTGAGCTGTGTATCTAATCCTATGCTGTGTGATACTGTCTGCTGAGCTGTGTATCTAATCCTCTCCTGTGTGATACTGTCTGATGAACTGTGTTTCTAATCCTCTCCTGTGTGATACTGTCTGCTGAGCTGTGTATCTAATCCTCTCCTGTGTGATACTGTCTGCTGAGCTGTGTATCTAATCCTCTCCTGTGTGATACTGTCAGCTGAGCTGTGTATCTAATCCTCTCCTGTGTGATACTGTCTGCTGAGCCGTGTATCTAATCCTCTCCTGTGTAATACTATCTGCAGAGCAGTGTATCTAATTCTATCCGGTGTGATACTGTCTGCTGAGCTGTGTATCTAATCCTCTCCTGTGTGATACTGTCTGATGAGCTGTGTATCTAATCCTCTCCTGTGTGATACTGTCAGCTGAGCTGTGTATCTAATCCTCTCCTGTGTGATACTGTCAGCTGAGCTGTGTATCTAATCCTCTCCTGTGTGATACTGTCTGCTGAGCCGTGTATCTAATCCTGTCCTGTGTGATACTGTCTGATGAGCTATGTATCTAATCCTTTCCTGTGTGATACTGTCTGCTGAGCTGTGTATCTAATCCTGTCCTGTGTGATACTGTCTGATGAGCCATGTATCTAATCCTCTCCTGTGCGATACTGTCTGATGAGCCGTGTATCTAATCCTCTCCTGTGTGATACTGTCTGCTGAGCTGTGCATCTAATATTATCCTGTGTGATACTATCTGCTGAGCAGTGTATCTAATCCTCTCCTGTGTGATACTGTCTGCTGAGCCGTGTATCTAATCCTCTCCTGTGTGATACTGTCTGCTGAGCCGTGTATCTAATCCTCTCCTGTGTGATACTGTCTGCTGAGCTGTGCATCTAATCCTATCCTGTGTGATACTATCTGCTGAGCTGTGTATCTAATCCTCTCCTGTGTGATACTGTCTGCTGAGCCGTGTATCTAATCCTCTCCTGTGTGATACTGTCTGCTGAGCCGTGTATCTAATCCTCTCCTGTGTGATACTGTCTGCTGAGCTGTGTATCTAATCCTCTCCTGTGTGATACTGTCTGCTGAGCCGTGTATCTAATCCTACCCTGTGTGATACTGTCTGCTGAACCGTGTATCTAATCCTGCCCTGTGTGATACTGTCTGCTGAGCAGTGTATCTAATTCTATCCTGTGTGATACCATCTGCTGAGCTGTGTATCTAATCCTCTCCTGTGTGATACTGTCTGCTGAGCTGTGTATCAAATCCTCTCCTGTGTGATACTGTCTGTTGAGCCGTGTATCTAATCCACTCCTGTGTGATACTGTCAGCTGAGCTGTGTATCTGATCCTCTCCTGTGTGATACTGTCTGCTGAGCCGTGTATCTAATCCTCTCCTGTGTGATACTGTCTGCTGAGCTGTGCATCTAATCCTATCCTGTGTGATACCATCAGCTGAGCAGTGTATCTAATCCTATCCTGTGTGATACCATCTGCTGAGCTGTGTATCTAATCCTATCCTGTGTGATACTGTCTGCTGAGCTGTGTATCTAATCCACTCCTGTGTGATACTGTCTGCTGAGCTGTATATCTAATCCTATCCTGTGTGATACTATCTGCTGAGCTGTGTATCTAATCCTCTCCTGTGTGATACTGTCTGCTGAGCAGTGTATCTAATCCTATCCTGTGTGATACCATCTGCTGAGCTGTGTATCTAATCCTCTCCTGTGTGATACTGTCTGCTGAGCTGTGTATCAAATCCTCTCCTGTGTGATACTGTCTGCTGAGCTGTGTATCTAATCCTATCCTGTGTGATACCATCTGCTGAGACATGTAACTAATCCTCTCCTGTGTGATACTGTCTGCTGAGCCCTGTATCTAATCATATCCTGTGTGATACCATCTGCTGAGCAGTGTATCTAAACCTATCCTGTGTGATACCAGCTGCTGAGCCGTGTATCTAATCCTCTCCTGTGTGATACTGTCTGCTGAGCTGTGTATCTAATCCTTTCCTGTGTGATACCATCTGCTGAGCAGTGTATCTAAACCTATCCTGTGTGATACCAGCTGCTGAGCTGTGTATCTAATCCTCTCCTGTGTGATAATGTCTGCTGAGCCGTGTATCTAATCCTCTCCTGTGTGATACTGTCTGCTGAGCTGTGTATCTAATCCTGTCCTGTGTGATACAGTCCGCTGAGCTATGTATCTAATCCTCTCCTGTGCGATATTCTCTGCTGAGCTGTGTATCTAATCCTCTCCTGTGTGATACTGTCTGCTGAGCTGTGTATCTAATCCTCTCCTGTGTGATACTGTCTGCTGAGCCGTGTATCTAATCCTACCCTGTGTGATACTGTCTGCTGAACCGTGTATGTAATCCTGCCCTGTGTGATACTGTCTGCTGAGCAGTGTATCTAATCCTATCCTGTGTGATACCATCTGCTGAGCTGTGTATCTAATCCTCTCCTGTGTGATACTGTCTGCTGAGCTGTGTATCAAATCCTCTCCTGTGTGATACTGTCTGCTGAGCTGTGTATCTAATCCTATCCTGTGTGATACTGTCTGCTGAGCCGTGTAACTAATCCTCTCCTGTGTGATACTGTCTGCTGAGCCGTGTATCTAATCATATCCTGTGTGATACCATCTGCTGAGCCGTGTAACTAATCCTCTCCTGTGTGATACTGTCTGCTGAGCCGTGTATCTAATCATATCCTGTGTGATACCATCTGCTGAGCAGTGTATCTAAACCTATCCTGTGTGATACCAGCTGCTGAGCTGTGTATCTAATCCTATCCTTTGTGATACTGTCTGCTGAGCTGTGTATCTAATCCTTTCCTGTGTGATACCATCTGCTGAGCTGTGTATCTAATCCTCTCCTGTGTGATAATGTCTGCTGAGCCGTGTATCTAATCCTCTCCTGTGTGATACTGTCTGCTGAGCTGTGTATCTAATCCTGTCCTGTGTGATACAGTCCGCTGAGCTATGTATCTAATCCTCTCCTGTGCGATATTCTCTGCTGAGCTGTGTATCTAATCCCCTCCTGTGTGATACTGTCCGCTGAGCTGTGCATCTAATCCTATCCTGTGTGATACTATCTGCTGAGCAGTGTATCTAATCCTATCCTGTGTGATACTATCTGCTGAGCCGTGTATCTAATCCCGCCCTGTGCGATACTGTCTGCTGAGCCGTGTATCTAATCCTCTCCTGTGTGATACTGTCTGCTGAGCTGTGCATCTAATCCTATCCTGTGTGATACTATCTGCTGAGCAGTGTATCTAATCCTATCCTGTGTGATACTGTCTGCTGAGCCGTGTATCTAATCCCGCCCTGTGCGATACTGTCTGCTGAGCCGTGTATCTAATCCTCTCCTGTGTGATAATGTCTGCTGAGCCGTGTATCTAATCTTCTCCTGTGTGATACTGCCTGCTGAGCTGTGTATCTAATCCTGTCCTGTGTGATACAGTCCGCTGAGCTATGTATCTAATCCTCTCCTGTGCGATATTCTCTGCTGAGCTGTGTATCTAATCCCCTCCTCTGTGATACTGTCTGCTGACCTGTGCATCTAATCCTATCCTGTGTGATACTATCTGCTGAGCAGTGTATCTAATCCACTCCTGTGTGATACTGTCTGCTGAGCTGTGTATCTAATCCCGCCCTGTGCGATACTGTCTGCTGAGCCGTGTATCTAATCCACTCCTGTGTGATACTGTCTGATGAACTGTGTATCTAATCCTATCCTGTGTGATGCTGTCTGCTGAGCTGTGTATCTAATCCCGCCCTGTGCGATACTGTCTGCTGAGCCGTGTATCTAATCCACTCCTGTGTGATACTATCTGCTGAGCTTTGTATCTAATCCTGTGCTGTGTGATACTGTCAGCTGAGTTGTGTATCTAATCCTATCCTGTGTGATACCATCTGCTGAGCTGTGTATCTAATCCTTTCCTGTGTGATACTGTCTGCTGAGCTGTGTATCTAATCCTCTCCTGTGTGATACCGTCTGCTGAGCCGTGTATCTAATCCTCTCCTGTGTGATACTGTCTGCTGAGCTATGTATCTAATCCTCTCCTGTGTGATACTGTTTGCTGAGCTGTGTATCTAATCCTTTCCTGTGTGATACTGCCTGCTGAGCTGTGTATCTAAGCCTATCCTGTGTGATACTGTCTGCTGAGCCATGTATATAATCCTCTACTGTGTGATACTGTCAGGTGAGCTGTGTATCTAATCCTCTCCTGTGTGATATTGTCAGCTGAGCTGTGTATCTAATCCTGTCCTGTGTGATACTGTCTGCTGAGCAGTGTATCTAATTCCATCCTGTTTGATACCATCTGCTGATCCGTGTATCTAATCCTCTCCTGTGTGATACCGGCTGCTGAGCTGTGTATCTAATCCTATGCTGTGTGATACTGTGTGCTGAGCTGTGTATCTAATCCTATGCTGTGTGATACTGTCTGCTGAGCTGTATCTCTAATCCTACCCTGTGTGATACTGTCTGCTCAACCGTGTA
Organism: Phyllobates terribilis; assembly: GCF_046119375.1. Taxonomy (NCBI): domain Eukaryota; kingdom Metazoa; phylum Chordata; class Amphibia; order Anura; family Dendrobatidae; genus Phyllobates; species Phyllobates terribilis. Next base: position 1,810,632 of record NW_027362938.1, on the reverse strand, counting down.
TCTAATCCTCTCCTGTGTGATACCGTCTGCTGAGCAGTGTATCTAATCCTCTCCTGTGTGATACCGGCTGCTGAGCTGTGTATCTAATCCTCTCCTGTGTGATACTCTCTGCTGAGCTGTGTATCTAATCCTTTCCTGTGTGATACTGTGTGCTGAGCTGTGCATGTGATCCTCTGTGTGATACTGTCTGATGAGCTGTGTATCTAATCCTCTCCTGTGTGATACTGTCTGCTGAGCTGTGTATCTAATCCTCTCCTGTGTGATACTGTCTGATGAACTGTGTATCTAATCCTATCCTGTGTGATACTGTCTGCTGAGCCGTGTATCTAATCCCGCCCTGTGCGATACTGTCTGCTGAGCCGTGTATCTAATCCACCCGTGTGATACTGTCTGCTGAGCTGTGTATCTAATCCTATGCTGTGTGATACTGTCTGCTGAGCTGTGTATCTAATCCTCTCCTGTGTGATACTGTCTGATGAACTGTGTTTCTAATCCTCTCCTGTGTGATACTGTCTGCTGAGCTGTGTATCTAATCCTCTCCTGTGTGATACTGTCTGCTGAGCTGTGTATCTAATCCTCTCCTGTGTGATACTGTCAGCTGAGCTGTGTATCTAATCCTCTCCTGTGTGATACTGTCTGCTGAGCTGTGTATCTAATCCTCTCCTGTGTGATACTGTCTGCTGAGCTGTGTATCTAATCCTCTCCTGTGTGATACTGTCTGATGAGCTGTGTATCTAATCCTCTCCTGTGTGATACTGCCTGCTGAGCTGTGTATCTAAGCCTATCCTGTGTGATACTGTCTGCTGAGCCATGTATATAATCCTCTACTGTGTGATACTGTCAGGTGAGCTGTGTATCTAATCCTCTCCTGTGTGATATTGTCAGCTGAGCTGTGTATCTAATCCTGTCCTGTGTGATACTGTCTGCTGAGCAGTGTATCTAATTCCATCCTGTTTGATACCATCTGCTGATCCGTGTATCTAATCCTCTCCTGTGTGATACCGGCTGCTGAGCTGTGTATCTAATCCTATGCTGTGTGATACTGTGTGCTGAGCTGTGTATCTAATCCTATGCTGTGTGATACTGTCTGCTGAGCTGTATCTCTAATCCTACCCTGTGTGATACTGTCTGCTCAACCGTGTATCTAATCCTCTCCTGTGTGATACCGTCTACTGAGCAGTGTATCTAATCCTCTCCTGTGTGATACCGGCTGCTGAGCTGTGTATCTAATCCTCTCCTGTGTGATACTCTCTGCTGAGCTGTGTATCTAATCCTTTCCTGTGTGATACTGTGTGCTGAGCTGTGTATGTGATCCTCTGTGTGATACTGTCTGATGAGCTGTGTATCTAATCCTCTCCTGTGTGATACTGTCTGCTGAGCTGTGTATCTAATCCTCTCCTGTGTGATACTGTCTGATGAACTGTGTATCTAATCCTATCCTGTGTGATACTGTCTGCTGAGCCGTGTATCTAATCCCGCCCTGTGCGATACTGTCTGCTGAGCCGTGTATCTAATCCACCCGTGTGATACTGTCTGCTGAGCTGTGTATCTAATCCTATGCTGTGTGATACTGTCTGCTGAGCTGTGTATCTAATCCTCTCCTGTGTGATACTGTCTGATGAACTGTGTTTCTAATCCTCTCCTGTGTGATACTGTCTGCTGAGCTGTGTATCTAATCCTCTCCTGTGTGATACTGTCTGCTGAGCTGTGTATCTAATCCTCTCCTGTGTGATACTGTCAGCTGAGCTGTGTATCTAATCCTCTCCTGTGTGATACTGTCTGCTGAGCTGTGTATCTAATCCTCTCCTGTGTGATACTGTCTGCTGAGCTGTGTATCTAATCCTCTCCTGTGTGATACTGTCTGATGAGCTGTGTATCTAATCCTCTCCTGTGTGACTCTGTCTGCTGAGCCGTGTATCTAATCCTCTCCTGTGTGATACTGTGTGCTGAGATGTGTATCTTATCCTATCCTGTGTGATACTGTCTGATGAACTGTGTATCTAATCCTATCTTGTGTGATACCATCTGCTGAGTCGTGTATCTAATCCCGCCCTGTGCGATACTGTCTGCTGAGCCGTGTATCTAATCCACTCCTGTGTGATACTGTCTGATGAACTGTGTATCTAATCCTCTCCTGTGTGATACTGTCTGCTGAGCTGTGTATCTAATCCTCTCCTGTGTGATACTGTTTGCTGAGCTGTGTATCTAATCCTGTCCTGTGTGATACTGTCTGCTGAGCCGTGTATCTAATCCTATGCTGTGTGATACTGTCTGCTGAGCTGTGTATCTAATCTTATACTGTGTGATACTGCCTGCTGACCTGTGTATCTAATCCTATGCTGTGTGATACTGTATGCTGAGCAGTGTATCTAATCCCCTCCTGTGTGATACTGTCTCCTCAGCTGTGTATCTAATCCCCACCTGTGTGATACTGTCTGCTGAGCCGTGTATCTAATCCTATCCTGTGTGATACTGTCTGCTGAGCCATGTATCTAATCCTCTCCTGTGAGATACTGTCTGCTGAGCTGCGTATCTAATCCTCTCCTGTGTGATACTGTCTGCTGAGCTGTGTATCTAATCCTATGCTGTGTGATACTGTCTGCTGAGCTGTGTATCTAATCTTATCCTGTGTGATACTGTCTGCTGAGCTGTGTATCTAATCCCCTCCTGTGTGATACTGTCTGTTGAGCCGTGTATCTAATCCTATGCTGTGTGATACTGTCTGCTGAGCTGTGTATCTAAACCTATGCTGTGTATCTCATCCTCTCCTGTGTGATACTGTCTGCTGAGCTGTGTATCTAATCCTCTCCTGTGTGATACTGTCTGCTGAGCTATGTATCTAATCCTGTGTGATACTGTCTGCTGAGCTGTGCATCTAATCCTATCCTGTGTGATACTATCCGCAGAGCAGTGTATCTAATCTTATCCTGTGTGATACTGTCTGCTGAGCTGTGTATCTAATCCCCTCCTGTGTGATACTGTCTGCTGAGCTGTGTATCTAATCCTCTCCTGTGTGATACTGTCTGCTGAGCAGTGTATCTAATCTTATCCTGTGTGATACTGTCTGCTGAGCTGTGTATCTAATCCCCTCCTGTGTGATACTGTCTGCTGAGCTGTGTATCTAATCCTATCCTGTGTGATAATGTCTGCTGAGCTGTGTGTCTAATCCTATCCTGTGTGATACTGTCTGATGAGCTGTGTATCTAATCCTCTCCTGTGTGATAATGTCTGCTGAGCAGTGTATCTAATCTTATCCTGTGTGATACTGTCTGCTGAGCTGTGTATCTAATCCCCTCCTGTGTGATACTGTCTGCTGAGCTGTGTATCTAATCCTATCCTGTGTGATAATGTCTGCTGAGCTGTGTGTCTAATCCTATCCTGTGTGATACTGTCTGATGAGCTGTGTATCTAATCCTCTCCTGTGTGATAATGTCTGCTGAGCCGTGTATCTAATCCACTCCTGTGTGATACTGTCTGCTGAGCTGTGTATCTAATCCTCTCCTGTGTGATACTATCTGCTGAGCTGTGTATCTAATCCTCTCCTGTGTCATACTGTCTGATGAGCTGTGTATCTAATCCTCTCCTGTGTGATACTGCCTACTGAGCTGTGTATCTAATCCCGCCCTGTGCGATACTGTCTGCTGAGCCGTGTATCTAATCCACTCCTGTGTGATACTGTCAGCTGAGCTGTGTATCTGATCCTCTCCTGTGTGATACTGTCTGCTGAGCCGTGTATCTAATCCTCTCCTGTGTGATACTGTCTGCTGAGCTGTGTATCTAATCCTCTCCTGTGTGATACTGTCTGCTGAGCTGTGCATCTAATCCTATCCTGTGTGATACCATCAGCTGAGCAGTGTATCTAATCCTATCCTGTGTGATACCATCTGCTGAGCTGTGTATCTAATCCTATCCTGTGTGATACTGTCTGCTGAGCTGTGTATCTAATCCACTCCTGTGTGATACTGTCTGCTGAGCTGTATATCTAATCCTATCCTGTGTGATACTATCTGCTGAGCTGTGTATCTAATCCTCTCCTGTGTGATACTATCTGCTGAGCTGTGTATCTAATCCTCTCCTGTGTGATACTGTCAGCTGAGCTGTGTATCTAATCCTCTCCTGTGTGATACTGTCTGCTGAGCCGTGTATCTAATCCTGTCCTGTGTGATACTGTCTGATGAGCTATGTATCTAATCCTCTCCTGTGTGATACTGTCTGCTGAGCTGTGTATCTAATCCTGTCCTGTGTGATACTGTCTGATGAGCTATGTATCTAATCCTCTCCTGTGCGATACTGTCTGATGAGCCGTGTATCTAATCCTCTCCTGTGTGATACTGTCTGCTGAGCTGTGCATCTAATCCTATCCTGTGTGATACTATCTGCTGAGCAGTGTATCTAATCCTCTCCTGTGTGATACTGTCTGCTGAGCCGTGTATCTAATCCTCTCCTGTGTGATACTGTCTGCTGAGCTGTGTATCTAATCCTCTCCTGTGTGATACTGTCTGCTGAGCTGTGTATCTAATCCTACCCTGTGTGATACTGTCTGCTGAACCGTGTATCTAATCCTGCCCTGTGTGATACTGTCTGCTGAGCTGTGTATCAAATCCCCTCCTGTGTGATACTGCCTGCTGAGCCGTGTATCTAATCCTACCCTGTGTGATACTGTCTGCTGAACCGTGTATGTAATCCTGCCCTGTGTGATACTGTCTGCTGAGCAGTGTATCTAATCCTCTCCTGTGTGATACTGTCTGCTGAGCCGTGTATCTAATCCTCTCCTGTGTGATACTGTCTGCTGAGCCGTGTATCTAATCCTCTCCTGTGTGATACTGTCTGCTGAGCTGTGCATCTAATCCTATCCTGTGTGATACTATCTGCTGAGCAGTGTATCTAATCCTCTCCTGTGTGATACTGTCTGCTGAGCCGTGTATCTAATCCTCTCCTGTGTGATACTGTATGCTGAGCTGTGTATCTAATCCTCTCCTGTGTGATACTGTCTGCTGAGCCGTGTATCTAATCCTACCCTGTGTGATACTGTCTGCTGAACCGTGTATCTAATCCTGCCCTGTGTGATACTGTCTGCTGAGCAGTGCATCTAATTCTATCCTGTGTGATACCATCTGCTGAGCTGTGTATCTAATCCTCTCCTGTGTGATACTGTCTGCTGAGCTGTGTATCAAATCCTCTCCTGTGTGATACTGTCTGCTGAGCCGTGTATCTAATCCACTCCTGTGTGATACTGTCAGCTGAGCTGTGTATCTGATCCTCTCCTGTGTGATACTGTCTGCTGAGCCGTGTATCTAATCCTCTCCTGTGTGATACTGCCTACTGAGCTGTGCATCTAATCCTATCCTGTGTGATACCATCAGCTGAGCAGTGTATCTAATCCTATCCTGTGTGATACCATCTGCTGAGCTGTGTATCTAATCCTCTCCTGTGTGATACTGTCTGCTGAGCTGTGTATCTAATCCACTCCTGTGTGATACTGTCTGCTGAGCTGTGTATCTAATCCTCTCCTGTGTGATACCGTCTGCTGAGCCATGTATCTAATCCTCTCCTGTGTGATACTGTCTGCTGAGCAGTGTATCTAATCCTATCCTGTGTGATACCATCTGCTGAGCTGTGTATCTAATCCTCTCCTGTGTGATACTGTCTGCTGAGCTGTGTATCAAATCCTCTCCTGTGTGATACTGTCTGCTGAGCTGTGTATCTAATCCTATCCTGTGTGATACCATCTGCTGAGCCATGTAACTAATCCTCTCCTGTGTGATACTGTCTGCTGAGCCCTGTATCTAATCATATCCTGTGTGATACCATCTGCTGAGCAGTGTATCTAAACCTATCCTGTGTGATACCAGCTGCTGAGCCGTGTATCTAATCCTCTCCTGTGTGATACTGTCTGCTGAGCTGTGTATCTAATCCTATCCTTTGTGATACTGTCTGCTGAGCTGTGTATCTAATCCTTTCCTGTGTGATACTGTCTGCTGAGCTGTGTATCTAATCCTCTCCTGTGTGATACTGTCTGCTGAGCTGTGTATCTAATCCTCTCCTGTGCTTTACTGTCTGCTGAGCCGTGTATCTAATCCTCTCCTGTGTGATACTGTCTGCTGAGCTGTGTATCTAATCCTGTCCTGTGTGATACAGTCCGCTGAGCTATGTATCTAATCCTCTCCTGTGCGATATTCTCTGCTGAGCTGTGTATCTAATCCTCTCCTGTGTGATACTGTCTGCTGAACCATGTATCTAATCCTACCCTGTGTGATACTGTCTGCTGAACCGTGTATGTAATCCTGCCCTGTGTGATACTGTCTGCTGAGCAGTGTATCTAATCCTATCCTGTGTGATACCATCTGCTGAGCTGTGTATCTAATCCTCTCCTGTGTGATACTGTCTGCTGAGCTGTGTATCTAATCCTATCCTGTGTGATACCATCTGCTGAGCCGTGTAACTAATCCTCTCCTGTGTGATACTGTCTGCTGAGCCGTGTATCTAATCATATCCTGTGTGATACCATCTGCTGAGCAGTGTATCTAAACCTATCCTGTGTGATACCAGCTGCTGAGCTGTGTATCTAATCCTATCCTTTGTGAAACTGTCTGCTGAGCAGTGTATCTAATCCTTTCCTGTGTGATACCATCTGCTGAGCTGTGTATCAAATCCTCTCCTGTGTGATAATGTCTGCTGAGCCGTGTATCTAATCCTCTCCTGTGTGATACTGTCTGCTGAGCTGTGTATCTAATCCTGTCCTGTGTGATACAGTCCGCTGAGCTATGTATCTAATCCTCTCCTGTGCGATATTCTCTGCTGAGCTGTGTATCTAATCCCCTCCTGTGTGATACTGTCTGCTGAGCTGTGCATCTAATCCTATCCTGTGTGATACTATCTGCTGAGCAGTGTATCTAATCCTATCCTGTGTGATACTATCTGCTGAGCCGTGTATCTAATCCCGCCCTGTGCGATACTGTCTGCCGAGCCGTGTATCTAATCCTCTCCTGTGTGATACTGTCTGCTGAGCTGTGCATCTAATCCTATCCTGTGTGATACTATCTGCTGAGCAGTGTATCTAATCCTATCCTGTGTGATACTGTCTGCTGAGTCGTGTATCTAATCCCGCCCTGTGCGATACTGTCTGCTGAGCCGTGTATCTAATCCTCTCCTGTGTGATAATGTCTGCTGAACCGTGTATCTAATCTTCTCCTGTGTGATACTGTCTGCTGAGCTGTGTATCTAATCCTGTCCTGTGTGATACAGTCCGCTGAGCTATGTATCTAATCCTCTCCTGTGCGATATTCTCTGCTGAGCTGTGTATCTAATCCCCTCCTCTGTGATACTGTCTGCTGAGCTGTGCATCTAATCCTATCCTGTGTGATACTATCTGCTGAGCAGTGAATCTAATCCACTCCTGTGTGATACTGTCTGCTGAGCTGTGTATCTAATCCCGCCCTGTGCGATACTGTCTGCTGAGCCGTGTATCTAATCCACTCCTGTGTGATACTGTCTGATGAACTATGTATCTAATCCTATCCTTTGTGATACTGTCTGCTAAGCCGTGTATCTAATCCCGCCCTGTGCGATACTGTCTGCTGAGCCGTGTATCTAATCCACTCCTGAGTGATACTATCTGCTGAGCTTTGTATCTAATCCTGTGCTGTGTGATAATGTCAGCTGAGTTGTGTATCTAATCCTCTCCTGTGTGATACTGTCTGCTGAGCCGTGTATCTAATCAACTCCTGTGTGATACCATCTGCTGAGCTTTGTATCTAATCTTGTGCTGTGTGATACTGTCAGTTGAGTTGTGTATCTAATCCTCTCCTGTGTGATACCATCTGCTGAGCTGTGTATCTAATCCTTTCCTGTGTGATACTGTCTGCTGAGCTGTGTATCTAATCCTCTCCTGTGTGATACTGTCTGCTGAGCTATGTATCTAATCCTCTCCTGTGTGATACTGTCTGCTGAGCAATGTATCTAATCCTCTCCTGTGTGATACTGTCTGCTGAGCTGTGTATCTAATCCTTTCCTGTGTGATACTGTCTGCTGAGCCATGTATATAATCCTCTACTGTGTGATACTGTCAGGTGAGCTGTGTATCTAAGCCTATCCTGTGTGATACTGTCTGCTGAGCCATGTATTTAATCCTATCCTGTGTGATATTGTCAGCTGAGCTGTGTATCTAATACTCTCCTGTGTGATACTGTCTGCTGAGCCGTGTATCTAATCCTATCCTGTGCGATACTGTCTGCTGAGCTGTGTATCAAATCCTCTCCTGTGTGATACTGACTGCTGTGCTGTGTATCTAATCCTATGCTGTGTGATACTGTCTGCTGAGCTGTGTATCTAATCCTATGCTGTGTGATACTGTCTGCTGAGCTGTATCTCTAATCCTACCCTGTGTGATACTGTCTGCTCAACCGTGTATCTAATCCTCTCCTGTGTGATACCGTCTGCTGAGCAGTGTATCTAATCCTCTCTTGTGTGATACCGGCTGCTGAGCTGTGTATCTAATCCTCTCCTGTGCGATACTGTCTGCTGAGCTGTGTATCTAATCCTCTCCTGTGTGATACTGTCAGCTGAGCTGTGTATCTAATCCTCTCCTGTGTGATACTGTCTGCTGAGCTGTGTATCTAATCCTGTCCTGTGTGATACTGTCTGATGAGCTATGTATCTACTCCTCTCCTGTACGATACTGTCTGCTGAGCTGTGTATCTAATCCTATCCTGTGTGATACTGTTAGCTGAGCTGTGTATCTAATCCTCTCCTGTGTGATACTGTCTGCTGAGCCGTGTATCTAATCCTGTCCTGTGTGATACTGTCTGATGAGCTATGTATCTAATCCTCTCCTGTGTGATACTGTCTGCTGAGCTGTGTATCTAATCCTGTCCTGTGTGATACTGTCTGATGAGCTATGTATCTAATCCTCTCCTGTGCGATACTGTCTGATGAGCCGTGTATCTAATCCTCTCCTGTGTGATACTGTCTGCTGAGCCGTGTATCTAATCCTCTCCTGTGTGATACTGTCTGCTGAGCTGTGTATCTAATCCTCTCCTGTGTGATACTGTCTGCTGAGCCGTGTATCTAATCCAACCCTGTGTGATACTGTCTGCTGAACCGTGCATCTAATCCTGCCCTGTGTGATACTGTCTGCTGAGCAGTGTATCTAATTCTATCCTGTGTGATACCATCTGCTGAGCTGTGTATCTAATCCTCTCCTGTGTGATACTGTCTGCTGAGCTGTGTATCAAATCCTCTCCTGTGTGATACTGTCTGCTGAGCTGTGTATCTAATCCTATCCTGTGTGATACTGTCTGCTGAGCCGTGTATCTAATCCTACCCTGTGTGATACTGTCTGCTGAACCGTGTATCTAATCCTGCCCTGTGTGATACTGTCTGCTGAGCTGTGTATCTAATCCTATCGTGTGTGATACCATCTGCTGAGCCGTGTAACTAATCCTCTCCTGTGTGATACTGTCTGCTGAGCCCTGTATCTAATCATATCCTGTGTGATACCATCTGCTGAGCAGTGTATCTAAACCTATCCTGTGTGATACTGCCTGCTGAGCTGTGTATCTAATCCTATCCTTTGTGATACTGTCTGCTGAGCTGTGTATCTAATCCTCTCCTGTGTGATACTATCTGCTGAGCAGTGTATCTAATCCTCTCCTGTGTGATACTGTCTGCTGAGCCGTGCATCTAATCCTCTACTGTGTGATACTATCTGCTGAGCCGTGTAACTAATCCTCTCCTGTGTGATACTGTCTGCTGAGCCCTGTATCTAATCATATCCTGTGTGATACCATCTGCTGAGCAGTGTATCTAAACCTATCCTGTGTGATACTGTCTGCTGAGCTGTGTATCTAATCCTATCCTTTGTGATACTGTCTGCTGAGCTGTGTATCTAATCCTCTCCTGTGTGATACTATCTGCTGAGCAGTGTATCTAATCCTCTCCTGTGTGATAATGTCTGCTGAGCCGTGTATCTAATCCTCTCCTGTGTGATACTGTCTGCTGAGCCGTGTATCTAATCCTCTCCTGTGTGATACTATCTGCTGAGCAGTGTATCTAATCCCGCCCTGTGCGATACTGTCTGCTGAGCCGTTGATCTAATCCACTCCTGTGTGATACTGTCTGCTGAGCCGTGTATCTAATCCTCTCCTGTGTGATACTATCTGCTGAGCTGTGTATCTAATCCTCTCCTGTGTGATACTGTCTGCTGAGCTGTGTATCTAATCCCGCCCTGTGCGATACTGTCTGCTGAGCCGTGTATCTAATCCACTCCTGTGTGATACTATGTGCTGAGCTTTGTATCTAATCCTGTGCTGTGTGATACTGTCAGCTGAGTTGTGTATCTAATCCTATCCTGTGTGATACCATCTGCTGAGCTGTGTATCTAATCCTTTCCTGTGTGATACTGTCTGCTGAGCTGTGTATCTAATCCTCTCCTGTGTGATACCGTCTGCTGAGCCGTGTATCTAATCCTCTCCTGTGTGATACTGTCTGCTGAGCTATGTATCTAATCCTCTCCTGTGTGATACTGTTTGCTGAGCTGTGTATCTAATCCTTTCCTGTGTGATACTGCCTGCTGAGCTGTGTATCTAAGCCTATCCTGTGTGATACTGTCTGCTGAGCCATGTATATAATCCTCTACTGTGTGATACTGTCAGGTGAGCTGTGTATCTAATCCTCTCCTGTGTGATATTGTCAGCTGAGCTGTGTATCTAATCCTGTCCTGTGTGATACTGTCTGCTGAGCAGTGTATCTAATTCCATCCTGTTTGATACCATCTGCTGATCCGTGTATCTAATCCTCTCCTGTGTGATACCGGCTGCTGAGCTGTGTATCTAATCCTATGCTGTGTGATACTGTGTGCTGAGCTGTGTATCTAATCCTATGCTGTGTGATACTGTCTGCTGAGCTGTATCTCTAATCCTACCCTGTGTGATACTGTCTGCTCAACCGTGTATCTAATCCTCTCCTGTGTGATACCGTCTGCTGAGCAGTGTATCTAATCCTCTCCTGTGTGATACCGGCTGCTGAGCTGTGTATCTAATCCTCTCCTGTGCGATACTCTCTGCTGAGCTGTGTATCTAATCCTTTCCTGTGTGATACTGTGTGCTGAGCTGTGTATGTGATCCTCTGTGTGATACTGTCTGATGAGCTGTGTATCTAATCCTCTCCTGTGTGATACTGTCTGCTGAGCTGTGTATCTAATCCTCTCCTGTGTGATACTGTCTGATGAACTGTGTATCTAATCCTATCCTGTGTGATACTGTCTGCTGAGCCGTGTATCTAATCCCGCCCTATGCGATACTGTCTGCTGAGCCGTGTATCTAATCCACCCGTGTGATACAGTCTGCTGAGCTGTGTATCTAATCCTATGCTGTGTGATACTGTCTGCTGAGCTGTGTATCTAATCCTCTCCTGTGTGATACTGTCTGATGAACTGTGTTTCTAATCCTCTCCTGTGTGATACTGTCTGCTGAGCTGTGTATCTAATCCTCTCCTGTGTGATACTGTCTGCTGAGCTGTGTATCTAATCCTCTCCTGTGTGATACTGTCAGCTGAGCTGTGTATCTAATCCTCTCCTGTGTGATACTGTCTGCTGAGCCGTGTATCTAATCCTCTCCTGTGTAATACTATCTGCAGAGCAGTGTATCTAATTCTATCCGGTGTGATACTGTCTGCTGAGCTGTGTATCTAATCCTCTCCTGTGTGATACTGTCTGATGAGCTGTGTATCTAATCCTCTCCTGTGTGATACTGTCAGCTGAGCTGTGTATCTAATCCTCTCCTGTGTGATACTGTCAGCTGAGCTGTGTATCTAATCCTCTCCTGTGTGATACTGTCTGCTGAGCCGTGTATCTAATCCTGTCCTGTGTGATACTGTCTGATGAGCTATGTATCTAATCCTTTCCTGTGTGATACTGTCTGCTGAGCTGTGTATCTAATCCTGTCCTGTGTGATACTGTCTGATGAGCTATGTATCTAATCCTCTCCTGTGCGATACTGTCTGATGAGCCGTGTATCTAATCCTCTCCTGTGTGATACTGTCTGCTGAGCTGTGCATCTAATCCTATCCTGTGTGATACTATCTGCTGAGCAGTGTATCTAATCCTCTCCTGTGTGATACTGTCTGCTGAGCCGTGTATCTAATCCTCTCCTGTGTGATACTGTCTGCTGAGCTGTGTATCTAATCCTCTCCTGTGTGATACTGTCTGCTGAGCTGTGTATCAAATCCCCTCCTGTGTGATACTGTCTGCTGAGCCGTGTATCTAATCCTACCCTGTGTGATACTGTCTGCTGAACCGTGTATGTAATCCTGCCCTGTGTGATACTGTCTGCTGAGCAGTGTATCTAATCCTCTCCTGTGTGATACTGTCTGCTGAGCCGTGTATCTAATCCTCTCCTGTGTGATACTGTCTGCTGAGCCGTGTATCTAATCCTCTCCTGTGTGATACTGTCTGCTGAGCCGTGTATCTAATCCACTCCTGTGTGATACTGTCTGATGAACTGTGTATCTAATCCTGTCCTATGTGATACTGTAAGCTGAGCTGTGTATCTAATCCTCTCCTGTGTGATACTGTCTGCTGAGCTGTGCATCTAATCCTATCCTGTGTGATACTGTCTGCTGAGACGTGTATCTAATCCTTTCCTGTGTGATACCATCTGCTGAGCTATGTATCTAATCCTTTCCTGTGTGATACCATCTGCTGAGCTGTGTATCTAATCCTCTCCTGTGTGATACTGTCTGTGGAGCCGTGTATCTAATCCTCTCCTGTGTGATACTGTCTGCTGAGCTGTGTATCTAATCCTCTCCTGTGCGATACTGTCTGCTGAGCTGTATATCTAATCCTCTCCTGTGTGATACTGTCTGCTGAGCAGTGTATCTAATCCTCTCCTGTGTGATACTGTCTGCTGAGCTGTGTATCTAATCCTCTCCTGTGTGATACTGTCAGCTGAGCTGTGTATCTAATCCTCTCCTGTGTGATACTGTCTGCTGAGCCGTGTATCTAATCCTGTCCTGTGTGATACTGTCTGATGAGGTATGTATCTAATCCTCTCCTGTGTGATACTGTCTGCTGAGCTGTGTATCTAATCCTGTCCTGTGTGATTCTGTCTGATGAGCTATGTATCTAATCCTCTCCTGTGCGATACTGTCTGATGAGCCGTGTATCTAATCCTCTCCTGTGTGATACTGTCTGCTCAACTGTGCATCTAATCCTATCCTGTGTGATACTATCTGCTGAGCTGTGTATCTAATCCTATCCTGTGTGATACTGTCTGCTGAGCTGTGTATCTAATCCTCTCCTGTGTGATACTGTCTGCTGAGCCGTGTATCTAATCCTCTCCTGTGTGATACTTTCTGCTGAGCTGTGTATCTAATCCTTTCCTGTGTGATACTGTCTGCTGAGCCGTGTATCTAATCCTACCCTGTGTGATACTGTCTGCTGAACCGTGTATCTAATCCTGCCCTGTGTGATACTGTCTGCTGAGCAGTGTATCTAATTCTATCCTGTGTGATACCATCTGCTGAGCTGTGTATCTAATCCTCTCCTGTGTGATACTGTCTGCTGAGCTGTGTATCAAATCCTCTCCTGTGTGATACTGTCTGCTGAGCCGTGTATCTAATCCTACCCTGTGTGATACTGTCTGCTGAACCGTGTATGTAATCCTGCCCTGTGTGATACTGTCTGCTGAGCAGTGTATCTAATCATCTCCTGTGTGATACTGTCTGCTGAGCCGTGTATCTAATCCTCTCCTGTGTGATACTTTCTGCTGAGCCGTGTATCTAATCCTCTCCTGTGTGATACTGTCTGCTGAGCCGTGTATCTAATCCTCTCCTGTGTGATACTGTCTGCTGAGCTGTGCATCTAATCCTATCCTGTGTGATACTATCTGCTGAGCAGTGTATCTAATCCTCTCCTGTGTGATACTGTCTGCTGAGCCGTGTATCTAATCCTCTCCTGTGTGATACTGTCTGCTGAGCTGTGCATCTAATCCTCTCCTGTGTGATACTGTCTGCTGAGCCGTGTATCTAATCCTCTCCTGTGTGATACTGTCTGCTGAGCCGTGTATCTAATCCTCTCCTGTGTGATACTGTCTGCTGAGCAGTGTATCTAATCCTCTCCTGTGTGATACTATCTGCTGAGCAGTGTATCTAATCCTCTCCTGTGTGATACTGTCTGCTGAGCCGTGTATCTAATCCTCTCCTGTGTGATACTGTCTGCTGAGCCGTGTATCTAATCCTCTCCTGTGTGATACTTTCTGCTGAGCCGTGTATCTAATCCTCTCCTGTGTGATACTGTCTGCTGAGCCGTGTATCTAATCCTCTCCTGTGTGATACTGTCTGCTGAGCTGTGCATCTAATCCTATCCTGTGTGATACTTTCTGCTGAGCAGTGTATCTAATCCTCTCCTGTGTGATACTGTCTGCTGAGCCGTGTATCTAATCCTCTCCTGTGTGATACTGTCTGCTGAGCCGTGTATCTAATCCTCTCCTGTGTGATACTGTCTGCTGAGCAGTGTATCTAATCCTCTCCTGTGTGATACTATCTGCTGAGCAGTGTATCTAATCCTCTCCTGTGTGATACTGTCTGCTGAGCCGTGTATCTAATCCTCTCCTGTGTGATACTGTCTGCTGAGCCGTGTATCTAATCCTCTCCTGTGTGATACTTTCTGCTGAGCCGTGTATCTAATCCTCTCCTGTGTGATACTGTCTGCTGAGCCGTGTATCTAATCCTCTCCTGTGTGATACTGTCTGCTGAGCTGTGCATCTAATCCTATCCTGTGTGATACTATCTGCTGAGCAGTGTATCTAATCCTCTCCTGTGTGATACTGTCTGCTGAGCCGTGTATCTAATCCTATCCGGTGTGATACTGTCTGCTGAGCTGTGTATCTAATCCTATCCTGTGTGATACTGTCTGCTGAGCTGTCTATCTAATCCTCTCCTGTGTGATACTGTCTGCTGAGCCGTGTATCTAATCCTACCCTGTGTGATACTGTCTGCTGAACCGTGTATCTAATCCTGCCCTGTGTGATACTGTCTGCTGAGCAGTGTATCTAATTCTATCCTGTGTGATACCATCTGCTGAGCTGTGTATCTAATCCTCTCGTGTGTGATACTGTCTGCTGAGCTGTGTATCAAATCCTCTCCTGTGTGATACTGTCTGCTGAGCCGTGTATCTAATCCTCTCCTGTGTGATACTGTCTGCTGAGCTGTGTATCTAATCCTATCCTGTGTGATACTGTCTGCTGAATCGTGTATGTAATCCTGCCTTGTGTGATACTGTCTGCTGAGCAGTGTATCTAATCCTATCCTGTGTGATACCATCTGCTGAGCTGTGTATCTAATCCTCTCCTGTGTGATACTGTCTGCTGAGCTGTGTATCAAATCCTCTCCTGTGTGATACTGTCTGCTGAGCTGTGTATCTAATCCTATCCTGTGTGATACCATCTGCTGAGCCGTGTAACTAATCCTCTCCTGTGTGATACTGTCTGCTGAGCCCTGTATCTAATCATATCCTGTGTGATACCATCTGCTGAGCAGTGTATCTAAACCTATCCTGTGTGATACCAGCTGCTGAGCCGTGTATCTAATCCTCTCCTGTGTGATACTGTCTGCTGAGCTGTGTATCTAATCCTATCCTTTGTGATACTGTCTGCTGAGCTGTGTATCTAATCCTTTCCTGTGTGATACCATCTGCTGAGCTGTGTATCTAATCCTCTCCTGTGTGATAATGTCTGCTGAGCCGTGTATCTAATCCTCTCCTGTGTGATACTGTCTGCTGAGCTGTGTATCTAATCCTGTCCTGTGTGATACAGTCCGCTGAGCTATGGATCTAATCCTCTCCTGTGCGATATTCTCTGCTGAGCTGTGTATCTAATCCTCTCCTGTGTGATACTGTCTGCTGAGCTGTGTATCTAATCCTCTCCTGTGTGATACTTTCTGCTGAGCCGTGTATCTAATCCTCTCCTGTGTGATACTGTCTGCTGAGCCGTGTATCTAATCCTCTCCTGTGTGATACTGTCTGCTGAGCTGTGCATCTAATCCTATCCTGTGTGATACTATCTGCTGAGCAGTGTATCTAATCCTCTCCTGTGTGATACTGTCTGCTGAGCCGTGTATCTAATCCTCTCCTGTGTGATACTGTCTGCTGAGCTGTGCATCTAATCCTCTCCTGTGTGATACTATCTGCTGAGCAGTGTATCTAATCCTCTCCTGTGTGATACTATCTGCTGAGCAGTGTATCTAATCCTCTCCTGTGTGATACTGTCTGCTGAGCCGTGTATCTAATCCTCTCCTGTGTGATACTGTCTGCTGAGCCGTGTATCTAATCCTCTCCTGTGTGATACTTTCTGCTGAGCCGTGTATCTAATCCTCTCCTGTGTGATACTGTCTGCTGAGCCGTGTATCTAATCCTCTCCTGTGTGATACTGTCTGCTGAGCTGTGCATCTAATCCTATCCTGTGTGATACTATCTGCTGAGCAGTGTATCTAATCCTCTCCTGTGTGATACTGTCTGCTGAGCCGTGTATCTAATCCTATCCGGTGTGATACTGTCTGCTGAGCTGTGTATCTAATCCTATCCTGTGTGATACTGTCTGCTGAGCTGTCTATCTAATCCTCTCCTGTGTGATACTGTCTGCTGAGCCGTGTATCTAATCCTACCCTGTGTGATACTGTCTGCTGAACCGTGTATCTAATCCTGCCCTGTGTGATACTGTCTGCTGAGCAGTGTATCTAATTCTATCCTGTGTGATACCATCTGCTGAGCTGTGTATCTAATCCTCTCGTGTGTGATACTGTCTGCTGAGCTGTGTATCAAATCCTCTCCTGTGTGATACTGTCTGCTGAGCCGTGTATCTAATCCTCTCCTGTGTGATACTGTCTGCTGAGCTGTGTATCTAATCCTCTCCTGTGTGATACTGTCTGCTGAGCAGTGTATCTAATCCTATCCTGTGTGATACCATCTGCTGAGCTGTGTATCTAATCCTCTCCTGTGTGATACTGTCTGCTGAGCTGTGTATCAAATCCTCTCCTGTGTGATACTGTCTGCTGAGCTGTGTATCTAATCCTATCCTGTGTGATACCATCTGCTGAGCCGTGTAACTAATCCTCTCCTGTGTGATACTGTCTGCTGAGCCCTGTATCTAATCATATCCTGTGTGATACCATCTGCTGAGCAGTGTATCTAAACCTATCCTGTGTGATAGCAGCTGCTGAGCCGTGTATCTAATCCTCTCCTGTGTGATACTGTCTGCTGAGCTGTGTATCTAATCCTATCCTTTGTGATACTGTCTGCTGAGCTGTGTATCTAATCCTTTCCTGTGTGATACCATCTGCTGAGCTGTGTATCTAATCCTCTCCTGTGTGATAATGTCTGCTGAGCCGTGTATCTAATCCTCTCCTGTGTGATACTGTCTGCTGAGCTGTGTATCTAATCCTGTCCTGTGTGATACAGTCCGCTGAGCTATGGATCTAATCCTCTCCTGTGCGATATTCTCTGCTGAGCTGTGTATCTAATCCTCTCCTGTGTGATACTGTCTGCTGAGCTGTGTATCTAATCCTCTCCTGTGTGATACTGTCTGCTGAGCCGTGTATCTAATCCTACCCTGTGTGATACTGTCTGCTGAACCGTGTATGTAATCCTGCCCTGTGTGATACTGTCTGCTGAGCAGTGTATCTAATCCTATCCTGTGTGATACCATCTGCTGAGCTGTGTATCTAATCCTCTCCTGTGTGATACTGTCTGCTGAGCTGTGTATCAAATCCTCTCCTGTGTGATACTGTCTGCTGAGCTGTGTATCTAATCCTATGCTGTGTGATACTGTCTGCTGAGCAGTGTATCTAATCTTCTCCTGTGTGATAATGTCTGCTGAACTGTGTATCTAATCCTATCCTGTGTGATACCATCTGCTGAGCCGTGTAACTAATCCTCTCCTGTGTGATACTGTCTGCTGAGCCCTGTATCTAATCATATCCTGTGTGATACCATCTGCTGAGCAGTGTATCTAAACCTCCTGTGTGATACCAGCTGCTGAGCTGTGTATCTAATCCTATCCTTTGTGATACTGTCTGCTGAGCTGTGTATCTAATCCTTTCCTGTGTGATACCATCTGCTGAGCTGTGTATCTAATCCTCTCCTGTGTGATAATGTCTGCTGAGCCGTGTATCTAATCCTCTCCTGTGTGATACTGTCTGCTGAGCTGAGTATCTAATCCTGTCCTGTGTGATACAGTCCGCTGAGCTATGTATCTAATCCTCTCCTGTGCGATATTCTCTGCTGAGCTGTGTATCTAATCCCATCCTGTGTGATACTGTCTGCTGAGCCGTGTATCTAATCCCCTCCTGTGTGATACTGTCTGCTGAGCTGTGCATCTAATCCTATCCTGTGTGATACTATCTGCTGAGCAGTGTATCTAATCCTATCCTGTGTGATACTATCTGCTGAGCCGTGTATGTAATCCCGCCCTGTGCGATACTGTCTGCTGAGCCGTGTATCTAATCCTCTCCTGTGTGATACTGTCTGCTGAGCTGTGCATCTAATCCTATCCTGTGTGATACTATCTGCTGAGCAGTGTATCTAATCCTATCCTGTGTGATACTGTCTGCTGAGCCGTGTATCTAATCCCGCCCTGTGCGATACTGTCTGCTGAGCCGTGTATCTAATCCTCTCCTGTGTGATAATGTCTGCTGAGCCGTGTATCTAATCCTCTCCTGTGTGATACTGTCTGCTGAGCTGTGTATCTAATCCTGTCCTGTGTGATACAGTCCGCTGAGCTATGTATCTAATCCTCTCCTGTGCGATATTCTCTGCTGAGCTGTGTATCTAATCCCCTCCTCTGTGATACTGTCTGCTGAGCTGTGCATCTAATCCTATCCTGTGTGATACTATCTGCTGAGCAGTGTATCTAATCCACTCCTGTATGATACTGCCTGCTGAGCTGTGTATCTAATACCGCCCTGTGCGATACTGTCTGCTGAGCCGTGTATCTAATCCACTCCTGTGTGATACTGTCTGATGAACTGTGTATCTAATCCTATCCTGTGTGATACTGTCTGCTGAGCCGTGTATCTAATCCCGCCCTGTGCGATACTGTCTGCTGAGCCGTGTATCTAATCCACTCCTGTGTGATACTATCTGCTGAGCTTTGTATCTAATCCTGTGCTGTGTGATACTGTCAGCTGAGTTGTGTATCTAATCCTATCCTGTGTGATACCATCTGCTGAGCTGTGTATCTAATCCTTTCCTGTGTGATACTGTCTGCTGAGCTGTGTATCTAATCCTCTCCTGTGTGATACTGTCTGCTGAGCTATGTATCTAATCCTCTCCTGTGTGATACTGTCTGCTGAGCAATGTATCTAATCCTCTCCTGTGTGATACTGTCTGCTGAGCTGTGTATCTAATCCTTTCCTGTGTGATACTGCCTGCTGAGCTGTGTATCTAAGCCTATCCTGTGTGATACTGTCTGCTGAGCTGTGTGTCTAATCCTCTCCTGTGTGATACTGTCTGCTGAGCCATGTATTTAATCCTCTCCTGTGTGATATTGTCAGCTGAGCTGTGTATCTAATACTCTCCTGTGTGATACTGTCTGCTGAGCTGTGTATCTAATCCTATCCTGTGCGATACTGTCTGCTGAGCTGTGTATCAAATCCTCTCCTGTGTGATACTGACTGCTGTGCTGTGTATCTAATCCTATGCTGTGTGATACCGTCTGCTGAGCCGTGTATCTAATCCTCTCCTGTGTGATACTGTCTGCTGAGCTGTGTATCTAATCATATGCTGTGTGATACTGTCTGATGAGCTGTATCTCTAATCCTACCCTGTGTGATACTGTCTGCTCAACCGTGTATCTAATCCTCTCCTGTGTGATACCGTCTGCTGAGCAGTGTATCTAATCCTCTCCTGTGTGATACCGGCTGCTGAGCTGTGTATCTAATCCTCTCCTGTGCGATACTGTCTGCTGAGCTGTGTATCTAATCCTCTCCTGTGTGATACTGTCAGCTGAGCTGTGTATCTAATCCTCTCCTGTGTGATACTGTCTGCTGAGCTGTGTATCTAATCCTGTCCTGTGTGATACTGTCTGATGAGCTATGTATCTAATCCTCTCCTGTGCGATACTGTCTGCTGAGCTGTGTATCTAATCCTCTCCTGTGTGATACTGTCAGCTGAGCTGTGTATCTAATCCTCTCCTGTGTGATACTGTCTGCTGAGCCGTGTATCTAATCCTGTCCTGTGTGATACTGTCTGATGAGCTATGTATCTAATCCTCTCCTGTGTGATACTGTCTGCTGAGCTGTGTATCTAATCCTGTCCTGTGTGATACTGTCTGATGAGCTATGTATCTAATCCTCTCCTGTGCGATACTGTCTGATGAGCCGTGTATCTAATCCTCTCCTGTGTGATACTGTCTGCTGAGCTGTGCATCTAATCCTCTCCTGTGTGATACTATCTGCTGAGCAGTGTATCTAATCCTCTCCTGTGTGATACTGTCTGCTGAGCCGTGTATCTAATCCTCTCCTGTGTGATACTGTCTGCTGAGCTGTGTATCTAATCCTCTCCTGTGTGATACTGTCTGCTGAGCCGTGTATCTAATCCAACCCTGTGTGATACTGTCTGCTGAACCGTGCATCTAATCCTGCCCTGTGTGATACTGTCTGCTGAGCAGTGTATCTAATTCTATCCTGTGTGATACCATCTGCTGAGCTGTGTATCTAATCCTCTCCTGTGTGATACTGTCTGCTGAGCTGTGTATCAAATCCTCTCCTGTGTGATACTGTCTGCTGAGCCGTGTATCTAATCCTACCCTGTGTGATACTGTCTGCTGAACCGTGTATCTAATCCTGCCCTGTGTGATACTGTCTGCTGAGCAGTGTATCTAATCCTATCCTGTGTGATACCATCTGCTGAGCCGTGTAACTAATCCTCTCCTGTGTGATACTGTCTGCTGAGCCCTGTATCTAATCCTCTCCTGTGTGATACTGTCTGCTGAGCTGTGTATCTAATCCTATCCTGTGTGATACCATCTGCTGAGCAGTGTATCTAAACCTCTCCTGTGTGATACTGTCTGCTGAGCTGTGTATCTAATCCTATCCTTTGTGATACTGTCTGCTGAGCTGTGTATCTAA
This sequence comes from Phyllobates terribilis, assembly GCF_046119375.1. NCBI lineage: Eukaryota > Metazoa > Chordata > Amphibia > Anura > Dendrobatidae > Phyllobates > Phyllobates terribilis. The sequence continues at coordinate 1,789,515 of NW_027362938.1, read as the reverse complement.
TCCTCTCCTGTGTGATACTATCTGCTGAGCAGTGTATCTAATCCTCTCCTGTGTGACTGTCTGCTGAGCCGTGTATCTAATCCTCTACTGTGTGATACTATCTGCTGAGCAGTGTATCTAATCCTATCTTGTGTGATACCATCTGCTGAGCTGTGTATCTAATCCTCTCCTGTGTGATACTGTCTGCTGAGCAGTGTATCTAATCCTATCCTGTGTGATACTGTCTGCTGAGCCGTGTATCTAATCCCGCCCTGTGCGATACTGTCTGCTGAGCCGTGGATCTAATCCACTCCTGTGTGATACTGTCTGCTGAGCTGTGTATCTAATCCCGCCCTGTGCGACACTGTCTGCTGAGCCGTGTATCTAATCCACTCCTGTGTGATACTGTCTGATGAACTGTGTATCTAATCCTATCCTGTGTGATGCTGTCTGCTGAGCTGTGTATCTAATCCCGCCCTGTGCGATACTGTCTGCTGAGCCGTGTATCTAATCCACTCCTGTGTGATACTATCTGCTGAGCTTTGTATCTAATCCTGTGCTGTGTGATACTGTCAGCTGAGTTGTGTATCTAATCCTATCCTGTGTGATACCATCTGCTGAGCTGTGTATCTAATCCTTTCCTGTGTGATACTGTCTGCTGAGCTGTGTATCTAATCCTCTCCTGTGTGATACCGTCTGCTGAGCCGTGTATCTAATCCTCTCCTGTGTGATACTGTCTGCTGAGCTATGTATCTAATCCTCTCCTGTGTGATACTGTTTGCTGAGCTGTGTATCTAATCCTTTCCTGTGTGATACTGCCTGCTGAGCTGTGTATCTAAGCCTATCCTGTGTGATACTGTCTGCTGAGCCATGTATATAATCCTCTACTGTGTGATACTGTCAGGTGAGCTGTGTATCTAATCCTCTCCTGTGTGATATTGTCAGCTGAGCTGTGTATCTAATCCTCTCCTGTGTGATACTGTTTGCTGAGCTGTGTATCTAATCCTTTCCTGTGTGATACTGCCTGCTGAGCTGTGTATCTAATCCTCTCCTGTGTGATACTGTCTGCTGAGCCATGTATATAATCCTCTACTGTGTGATACTGTCAGGTGAGCTGTGTATCTAATCCTCTCCTGTGTGATATTGTCAGCTGAGCTGTGTATCTAATCCTGTCCTGTGTGATACTGTCTGCTGAGCAGTGTATCTAATTCCATCCTGTTTGATACCATCTGCTGATCCGTGTATCTAATCCTCTCCTGTGTGATACCGGCTGCTGAGCTGTGTATCTAATCCTATGCTGTGTGATACTGTGTGCTGAGCTGTGTGTCTAATCCTATGCTGTGTGATAATGTCTGCTCAACCGTGTATCTAATCCTCTCCTGTGTGATACCGTCTGCTGAGCAGTGTATCTAATCCTCTCCTGTGTGATACCGTCTGCTGATCCGTGTATCTAATCCTCTCCTGTGTGATACCGGCTGCTGAGCTGTGTATCTAATCCTATGCTGTGTGATACTGTGTGCTGAGCTGTGTATCTAATCCTCTCCTGTGTGATACCGGCTGCTGAGCTGTGTATCTAATCCTCTCCTGTGCGATACTCTCTGCTGAGCTGTGTATCTAATCCTTTCCTGTGTGATACTGTGTGCTGAGCTGTGTATGTGATCCTCTGTGTGATACTGTCTGATGAGCTGTGTATCTAATCCTCTCCTGTGTGATACTGTCTGCTGAGCTGTGTATCTAATCCTCTCCTGTGTGATACTGTCTGATGAACTGTGTATCTAATCCTATCCTGTGTGATACTGTCTGCTGAGCCGTGTATCTAATCCCGCCCTGTGCAATACTGTCTGCTGAGCCGTGTATCTAATCCACCCGTGTGATACAGTCTGCTGAGCTGTGTATCTAATCCTATGCTGTGTGATACTGTCTGCTGAGCTGTGTATCTAATCCTATGCTGTGTGATACTGTCTGCTGAGCTGTGTATCTAATCCTCTCCTGTGTGATACTGTCTGATGAACTGTGTTTCTAATCCTCTCCTGTGTGATACTGTCTGCTGAGCTGTGTATCTAATCCTCTCCTGTGTGATACTGTCTGCTGAGCTGTGTATCTAATCCTCTCCTGTGTGATACTGTCAGCTGAGCTGTGTATCTAATCCTCTCCTGTGTGATACTGTCTGCTGAGCTGTGTATCTAATCCTCTCCTGTGTGATACTGTCTGCTTAGCTGTGTATCTAATCCTCTCCTGTGTAATACTATCTGCAGAGCAGTGTATCTAATCCTATCCGGTGTGATACTGTCTGCTGAGCTGTGTATCTAATCCTCTCCTGTGTGATACTGTCTGATGAGCTGTGTATCTAATCCACTCCTGTGTGACTCTGTCTGCTGAGCCGTGTATCTAATCCTCTCCTGTGTGATACTGTGTGCTGAGATGTGTATCTTATCCTATCCTGTGTGATACTGTCTGATGAACTGTGTATCTAATCCTCTCCTGTGTGATACTGTCTGCTGAGCTGTTTATCTAATCCTATCCTGTGTGATACTGTCTGCTGAGCTGTGTATCTAATCCTCTCCTGTGTGATACTGTCTGCTGAGCTGTTTATCTAATCCTCTCCTTTGTGATACTGTCTGCTGAGCTGTGTATCTAATCTTGTCCCGTGTGATACCGTCTGCTGAGCTATGCATCTAATCCTGTCCTGTGTGATACTGTCTGCTGAGCAGTGTATCTAATCTTATCCTGTGATACTGTCTGCTGAGCTGTGTATCTAATCCCCTCCTGTGTGATTCTGTCTGCTGAGAAGTGTATCTAATCCTATGCTGTGTGATACTGTCTGCTGAGCTGTGCATCTAATCCTATGCTGTGTATCTAATCATCTCCTGTGTGATAATGTCTGCTGAGCCGTGTATCTAATCCTATCCTGTGTGATACTGTCAGCTGAGCTGTGTATCTAATCCTATCCTGTGTAATACCATCTGCTGAGCAGTGTATCTAATCCTATCCTGTGTGATACTGTCAGCTGAGCTGTGTATCTAATCCTCTCCTGTGTGATACTGTCTGCTGAGCTGTGTATCTAATCCTCTCCTGTGTGATACTGTCTGCTTAGCTGTGTATCTAATCCTCTCCTGTGTAATACTATCTGCAGAGCAGTGTATCTAATCCTATCCGGTGTGATACTGTCTGCTGAGCTGTGTATCTAATCCTCTCCTGTGTGATACTGTCTGATGAGCTGTGTATCTAATCCACTCCTGTGTGACTCTGTCTGCTGAGCCGTGTATCTAATCCTCTCCTGTGTGATACTGTGTGCTGAGATGTGTATCTTATCCTATCCTGTGTGATACTGTCTGATGAACTGTGTATCTAATCCTATCTTGTGTGATACCATCTGCTGAGTCGTGTATCTAATCCCGCCCTGTGCGATACTGTCTGCTGAGCCGTGTATCTAATCCACTCCTGTGTGATACTGTCTGATGAACTGTGTATCTAATCCTCTCCTGTGTGATACTGTCTGCTGAGCTGTGTATCTAATCCTCTCCTGTGTGATACTGTCTGCTGAGCTGTTTATCTAATCCTCTCCTTTGTGATACTGTCTGCTGAGCTGTGTATCTAATCTTATCCTGTGATAGTGTCTGCTGAGCTGTGTATCTAATCCCCTCCTGTGTGATTCTGTCTTCTGAGAAGTGTATCTAATCCTATGCTGTGTGATACTGTCTGCTGAGCTGTGCATCTAATCCTATGCTGTGTATCTAATCATCTCCTGTGTGATAATGTCTGCTGAGCCGTGTATCTAATCCTATCCTGTGTGATACTGTCAGCTGAGCTGTGTATCTAATCCTATCCTGTGTAATACCATCTGCTGAGCAGTGTATCTAATCCTATCCTGTGTGATACTGTCTGCTGAGCTGTGTATCTAATCCTCTCCTGTGTGATACTGTCTGCTGAGCCGTGTATCTAATCCTCTCCTGTGTGATACTGTGTGCTGAGCTGTGTATCTAATCCACTCCTGTGCGTTACTGTCTGCTGAGCTGTGTATCTAATCCTCTCCTGTGGGATACTGTCTGATGAACTGTGTATCTAATACTGTCCTATGTGATACTGTCAGCTGAGCTGTGTATCTAATCCTCTCCTGTGTGATACTGTCTGCTGAGCTGTGTATCTAATCCTCTCCTGTGTGATACTGTCTGCTGTGTCATATATCTAATCCCGCCCTGTGCGATACTGTCTGCTGAGCCGTGTATCTAATCCACTCCTGTGTGATACTGTCTGATGAACTGTGTATCTAATCCTGTCCTATGTGATACTGTCAGCTGAGCTGTGTATCTAATCCTCTCCTGTGTGATACTGTCTGCTGAGCTGTGCATCTAATCCTGTCCTGTGTGATACCGTCTGCTGAGCTATGTATCTAATCCTTTCCTGTGTGATACTGTCTGCTGAGCTGTGTATCTAATCCTCTCCTGTGCGATACTGTCTGCTGAGCCGTGTATCTAATCCTCTCCTGTGCGATACCGTCTGCTGAGCTGTGTATCTAATCCTCTTCTGTGTGATACTGTCTGCTGAGCAGTGTATCTAATCTTATACTGTGTGATACTGTCTCCTGAGCTGTGTATCTAATCCCCTCCTGTGTGATACTTTCTGCTGAGCTGTGTGTCTAATCCTATCCTGTGTGATACTGTCTGCTGAGCCGTGTATCTAATCCTCTCCTGTGTGATACTGTCTGCTAAGCCGTGTATCTAATCCTATGCTGTGTGATAGTCTGCTGAGCAGTGTATCTAATCTTATACTGTGTGATACTGTCTGCTGAGCTGTGTATCTAATCCCCTCCTGTGTGTTACTGTCTGCTGAGCTGTGTATCTAATCCTCTCCTGTGTGATACTGTCTGCTGAGCTGTGTATCTAATCCCCTACTGTGTGATACTGTCTGCTGAGCTGTATATCTAAACCTGTCCTGTGTGATACCGTCTGCTGAGCTATGTATCTAATCCTCTCCTGTGTGATACTGTCTGCTGAGCTGTGTGTCTAATCCTATCCTGTGTGATACTGTCTGCTGAGCCGTGTATCTAATCCTCTCCTGTGTGATACTGTCTGCTAAGCCGTGTATCTAATCCTATCCTGTGTGATACTGTCTGCTGAGCTGTGTATCTAATCCTCTCCTGTGTGATACTGTCTGCTGAGCCGTGTATCTAATCCTCTCCTGTGTGATACTGTGTGCTGAGCTGTGTATCTAATCCTCTCCTGTGCGTTACTGTCTGCTGAGCTGTGTATCTAATCCTCTCCTGTGTGATACTGTCTGCTGAGCCGTGTATCTAATCCCATCCTGTGTGATACTGTCTGCTGAGCTGTGTATCTAATCATGTAATGTGTGATACTGTCTGCTGAGCTGTGTATCTAATCGTCACCTGTGTGATACTGTCTGATGAACTGTGTATCTAATCCTATCTTTCGTGATACTGTCTGCTGAGCCGTGTATCTAATCCACTCCTGTGTGATACTGTCTGATGAACTGTGTATCTAATCCTGTCCTATGTGATACTGTAAGCTGAGCTGTGTATCTAATCCTCTCCTGTGTGATACTGTCTGCTGAGCTGTGCATCTAATCCTATCCTGTGTGATACTGTCTGCTGAGACGTGTATCTAATCCTTTCCTGTGTGATACCATCTGCTGAGCTATGTATCTAATCCTTTCCTGTGTGATACCATCTGCTGAGCTGTGTATCTAATCCTCTCCTGTGTGATACTGTCTGTGGAGCCGTGTATCTAATCCTCTCCTGTGCGATACCGTCTACTGAGCTGTGTATCTAATCCTCTCCTGTGCGATACTGTCTGCTGAGCTGTGTATCTAATCCTCTCCTGTGTGATACTGTCTGCTGAGCAGTGTATCTAATGTTATACTGTGTGATACTGTCTGCTGAGCTGTGTATCTAATCCTCTCCTGTGTGATACTGTCTGCTGAGCTGTGTATCTAATCCTCTCCTGTGTGATACTGTCTGCTGAGCAGTGTATCTAATGTTATACTGTGTGATACTGTCTGCTGAGCTGTGTATCTAATCCTCTCCTGTGTGATACTGTCTGCTGAGCAGTGTATCTAATGTTATACTGTGTGATACTGTCTGCTGAGCTGTGTATCTAATCCTCTCCTGTGTGATACTGTCTGCTGAGCTGTGTATCTAATCCTCTCCTGTGTGATACTGTCTGCTGAGCTGTGTATCTAATCCTCTCCTGTGCGATACTGTCTGCTGAGCTGTGTATCTAATCCTCTCCTGTGTGATACTGTCTGCTGAGCAGTGTATCTAATGTTATACTGTGTGATACTGTCTGCTGAGCTGTGTATCTAATCCTCTCCTGTGTGGTACTGTCTGCTGAGCTGTGTATCTAATCCCCTCCTGTGTGATACTGTCTGCTGAGCCGTGTATCTAATCCTCTCCTGTGTGATACCGTCTGCTGAGCTATGTATCTAATCCTGTCCTGTGTGATACTGTCTGCTGAGCCGTGTATCTAATCTTATACTGTGTGGTACTGTCTGCTGAGCTGTGTATCTAATCCCCTCCTGTGTGATACTGTCTGCTGAGCCGTGTATCTAATCCTCTCCTGTCTGATACCGTCTGCTGAGCTATGTATCTAATCCCCTCCTGTGTGATAATGTCTGCTGAGCTGTGTATCTAATCCTCTCCTGTGTGATAATGTCTGCTGAGCTGTGTATCTAATCCTGTCCTGTGTGATACTGTCTGCTGAGCTGTGTATCTAATCCTATCCTGTGTGATACTATCTGCTGAACCGTGTATCTAATCCTCTCCTGTGTGATACTGTCTGCTGAGTTGTGTATCTAATCCTACCCTGTATGATACTGTCTGCTGAGCCGTGTATCTAATCCTCTCCTGTGTCATACTGTCTGCTGAGCCGTGTATCTAATCCTCTCCTGTGTGATACTGTCTGCTGAGCTATGTATCTAATCCTCTCCTATGTGATACTGTCTGCTGAGCCGTGTATCTAATCCTCTCCTGTGTCATACTGTCTGCTGAGCCGTGTATCTAATCCTCTCCTGTGTGATACTGTCTGCTGAGCTGTATCTCTAATCCTCTCCTGTGTGATACCATCTGCTGAGCCGTGTATCTAATCCTCTCCTGTGTGATACTGTCTGCTGAGCCGTGTATCTAATCCTCTCCTGTGTGATACTGTCTACTGAGCATTGTATCTAATCCTCTCCTGTGTGATACTGTCTGCTGAGCAGTGTTTCTAATCCTCTCCTGTGTGATACTGTGTGCTGAGCCGTGTATCTAATCCTCTCCTGTGTGATACTGTCTGCTGAGCTGTGTATCTAATCTTCTCCTGTGTGATACTGTCTGCTGAGCTGTGTATCTAATCTTCTCCTGTGTGATACTGTCTGCTGAGCTGTGTATCTAATCCTATTCGGTGTGATACTGTCTGCTGAGCTGTGTATCTAATCCTATTCGGTGTGATACTGTCTGCTGAGCTGTGTATCTAATCCTATCCGGTGTGATACTATCTGCTGAGCCGTGTATCTAATCCACTCCTGTGTGATACTGTCTGCTGAGCTGTGTATCTAATCCTACCCTGTATGATACTGTCTGCTGAGCCGTGTATCTAATCCTCTCCTGTGTCATACTGTCTGCTGAGCCGTGTATCTAATCCTCTCCTGTGTGATACTGTCTGATGAACTGTGTATCTAATCCTATCCTGTGTGATACTGTCTGCTGAGCCGTGTATCTAATCCCGCCCTGTGCAATACTGTCTGCTGAGCCGTGTATCTAATCCACCCGTGTGATACAGTCTGCTGAGCTGTGTATCTAATCCTATGCTGTGTGATACTGTCTGCTGAGCTGTGTATCTAATCCTATGCTGTGTGATACTGTCTGCTGAGCTGTGTATCTAATCCTCTCCTGTGTGATACTGTCTGATGAACTGTGTTTCTAATCCTCTCCTGTGTGATACTGTCTGCTGAGCTGTGTATCTAATCCTCTCCTGTGTGATACTGTCTGCTGAGCTGTGTATCTAATCCTCTCCTGTGTGATACTGTCAGCTGAGCTGTGTATCTAATCCTCTCCTGTGTGATACTGTCTGCTGAGCTGTGTATCTAATCCTCTCCTGTGTGATACTGTCTGCTTAGCTGTGTATCTAATCCTCTCCTGTGTAATACTATCTGCAGAGCAGTGTATCTAATCCTATCCGGTGTGATACTGTCTGCTGAGCTGTGTATCTAATCCTCTCCTGTGTGATACTGTCTGATGAGCTGTGTATCTAATCCACTCCTGTGTGACTCTGTCTGCTGAGCCGTGTATCTAATCCTCTCCTGTGTGATACTGTGTGCTGAGATGTGTATCTTATCCTATCCTGTGTGATACTGTCTGATGAACTGTGTATCTAATCCTCTCCTGTGTGATACTGTCTGCTGAGCTGTTTATCTAATCCTATCCTGTGTGATACTGTCTGCTGAGCTGTGTATCTAATCCTCTCCTGTGTGATACTGTCTGCTGAGCTGTTTATCTAATCCTCTCCTTTGTGATACTGTCTGCTGAGCTGTGTATCTAATCTTGTCCTGTGTGATACCGTCTGCTGAGCTATGCATCTAATCTTGTCCTGTGTGATACTGTCTGCTGAGCAGTGTATCTAATCTTATCCTGTGATACTGTCTGCTGAGCTGTGTATCTAATCCCCTCCTGTGTGATTCTGTCTGCTGAGAAGTGTATCTAATCCTATGCTGTGTGATACTGTCTGCTGAGCTGTGCATCTAATCCTATGCTGTGTATCTAATCATCTCCTGTGTGATAATGTCTGCTGAGCCGTGTATCTAATCCTATCCTGTGTGATACTGTCAGCTGAGCTGTGTATCTAATCCTATCCTGTGTAATACCATCTGCTGAGCAGTGTATCTAATCCTATCCTGTGTGATACTGTCAGCTGAGCTGTGTATCTAATCCTCTCCTGTGTGATACTGTCTGCTGAGCTGTGTATCTAATCCTCTCCTGTGTGATACTGTCTGCTTAGCTGTGTATCTAATCCTCTCCTGTGTAATACTATCTGCAGAGCAGTGTATCTAATCCTATCCGGTGTGATACTGTCTGCTGAGCTGTGTATCTAATCCTCTCCTGTGTGATACTGTCTGATGAGCTGTGTATCTAATCCACTCCTGTGTGACTCTGTCTGCTGAGCCGTGTATCTAATCCTCTCCTGTGTGATACTGTGTGCTGAGATGTGTATCTTATCCTATCCTGTGTGATACTGTCTGATGAACTGTGTATCTAATCCTATCTTGTGTGATACCATCTGCTGAGTCGTGTATCTAATCCCGCCCTGTGCGATACTGTCTGCTGAGCCGTGTATCTAATCCACTCCTGTGTGATACTGTCTGATGAACTGTGTATCTAATCCTCTCCTGTGTGATACTGTCTGCTGAGCTGTGTATCTAATCCTCTCCTGTGTGATACTGTCTGCTGAGCTGTTTATCTAATCCTCTCCTTTGTGATACTGTCTGCTGAGCTGTGTATCTAATCTTATCCTGTGATAGTGTCTGCTGAGCTGTGTATCTAATCCCCTCCTGTGTGATTCTGTCTTCTGAGAAGTGTATCTAATCCTATGCTGTGTGATACTGTCTGCTGAGCTGTGCATCTAATCCTATGCTGTGTATCTAATCATCTCCTGTGTGATAATGTCTGCTGAGCCGTGTATCTAATCCTATCCTGTGTGATACTGTCAGCTGAGCTGTGTATCTAATCCTATCCTGTGTAATACCATCTGCTGAGCAGTGTATCTAATCCTATCCTGTGTGATACTGTCTGCTGAGCTGTGTATCTAATCCTCTCCTGTGTGATACTGTCTGCTGAGCCGTGTATCTAATCCTCTCCTGTGTGATACTGTGTGCTGAGCTGTGTATCTAATCCACTCCTGTGCGTTACTGTCTGCTGAGCTGTGTATCTAATCCTCTCCTGTGGGATACTGTCTGATGAACTGTGTATCTAATACTGTCCTATGTGATACTGTCAGCTGAGCTGTGTATCTAATCCTCTCCTGTGTGATACTGTCTGCTGAGCTGTGTATCTAATCCTCTCCTGTGTGATACTGTCTGCTGTGTCATATATCTAATCCCGCCCTGTGCGATACTGTCTGCTGAGCCGTGTATCTAATCCACTCCTGTGTGATACTGTCTGATGAACTGTGTATCTAATCCTGTCCTATGTGATACTGTCAGCTGAGCTGTGTATCTAATCCTCTCCTGTGTGATACTGTCTGCTGAGCTGTGCATCTAATCCTGTCCTGTGTGATACCGTCTGCTGAGCTATGTATCTAATCCTTTCCTGTGTGATACTGTCTGCTGAGCTGTGTATCTAATCCTCTCCTGTGCGATACTGTCTGCTGAGCCGTGTATCTAATCCTCTCCTGTGCGATACCGTCTGCTGAGCTGTGTATCTAATCCTCTTCTGTGTGATACTGTCTGCTGAGCAGTGTATCTAATCTTATACTGTGTGATACTGTCTCCTGAGCTGTGTATCTAATCCCCTCCTGTGTGATACTTTCTGCTGAGCTGTGTGTCTAATCCTATCCTGTGTGATACTGTCTGCTGAGCCGTGTATCTAATCCTCTCCTGTGTGATACTGTCTGCTAAGCCGTGTATCTAATCCTATGCTGTGTGATAGTCTGCTGAGCAGTGTATCTAATCTTATACTGTGTGATACTGTCTGCTGAGCTGTGTATCTAATCCCCTCCTGTGTGTTACTGTCTGCTGAGCTGTGTATCTAATCCTCTCCTGTGTGATACTGTCTGCTGAGCTGTGTATCTAATCCCCTACTGTGTGATACTGTCTGCTGAGCTGTATATCTAAACCTGTCCTGTGTGATACCGTCTGCTGAGCTATGTATCTAATCCTCTCCTGTGTGATACTGTCTGCTGAGCTGTGTGTCTAATCCTATCCTGTGTGATACTGTCTGCTGAGCCGTGTATCTAATCCTCTCCTGTGTGATACTGTCTGCTAAGCCGTGTATCTAATCCTATCCTGTGTGATACTGTCTGCTGAGCTGTGTATCTAATCCTCTCCTGTGTGATACTGTCTGCTGAGCCGTGTATCTAATCCTCTCCTGTGTGATACTGTGTGCTGAGCTGTGTATCTAATCCTCTCCTGTGCGTTACTGTCTGCTGAGCTGTGTATCTAATCCTCTCCTGTGTGATACTGTCTGCTGAGCCGTGTATCTAATCCCATCCTGTGTGATACTGTCTGCTGAGCTGTGTATCTAATCATGTAATGTGTGATACTGTCTGCTGAGCTGTGTATCTAATCGTCACCTGTGTGATACTGTCTGATGAACTGTGTATCTAATCCTATCTTTCGTGATACTGTCTGCTGAGCCGTGTATCTAATCCACTCCTGTGTGATACTGTCTGATGAACTGTGTATCTAATACTGTCCTATGTGATACTGTAAGCTGAGCTGTGTATCTAATCCTCTCCTGTGTGATACTGTCTGCTGAGCTGTGCATCTAATCCTATCCTGTGTGATACTGTCTGCTGAGACGTGTATCTAATCCTTTCCTGTGTGATACCATCTGCTGAGCTATGTATCTAATCCTTTCCTGTGTGATACCATCTGCTGAGCTGTGTATCTAATCCTCTCCTGTGTGATACTGTCTGTGGAGCCGTGTATCTAATCCTCTCCTGTGCGATACCGTCTACTGAGCTGTGTATCTAATCCTCTCCTGTGCGATACTGTCTGCTGAGCTGTGTATCTAATCCTCTCCTGTGTGATACTGTCTGCTGAGCAGTGTATCTAATGTTATACTGTGTGATACTGTCTGCTGAGCTGTGTATCTAATCCTCTCCTGTGTGATACTGTCTGCTGAGCTGTGTATCTAATCCTCTCCTGTGTGATACTGTCTGCTGAGCAGTGTATCTAATGTTATACTGTGTGATACTGTCTGCTGAGCTGTGTATCTAATCCTCTCCTGTGTGATACTGTCTGCTGAGCAGTGTATCTAATGTTATACTGTGTGATACTGTCTGCTGAGCTGTGTATCTAATCCTCTCCTGTGTGATACTGTCTGCTGAGCTGTGTATCTAATCCTCTCCTGTGTGATACTGTCTGCTGAGCTGTGTATCTAATCCTCTCCTGTGCGATACTGTCTGCTGAGCTGTGTATCTAATCCTCTCCTGTGTGATACTGTCTGCTGAGCAGTGTATCTAATGTTATACTGTGTGATACTGTCTGCTGAGCTGTGTATCTAATCCTCTCCTGTGTGGTACTGTCTGCTGAGCTGTGTATCTAATCCCCTCCTGTGTGATACTGTCTGCTGAGCCGTGTATCTAATCCTCTCCTGTGTGATACCGTCTGCTGAGCTATGTATCTAATCCTGTCCTGTGTGATACTGTCTGCTGAGCCGTGTATCTAATCTTATACTGTGTGGTACTGTCTGCTGAGCTGTGTATCTAATCCCCTCCTGTGTGATACTGTCTGCTGAGCCGTGTATCTAATCCTCTCCTGTCTGATACCGTCTGCTGAGCTATGTATCTAATCCCCTCCTGTGTGATAATGTCTGCTGAGCTGTGTATCTAATCCTCTCCTGTGTGATAATGTCTGCTGAGCTGTGTATCTAATCCTGTCCTGTGTGATACTGTCTGCTGAGCTGTGTATCTAATCCTATCCTGTGTGATACTATCTGCTGAGCCGTGTATCTAATCCTCTCCTGTGTGATACTGTCTGCTGAGTTGTGTATCTAATCCTACCCTGTATGATACTGTCTGCTGAGCCGTGTATCTAATCCTCTCCTGTGTCATACTGTCTGCTGAGCCGTGTATCTAATCCTCTCCTGTGTGATACTGTCTGCTGAGCTATGTATCTAATCCTCTCCTATGTGATACTGTCTGCTGAGCCGTGTATCTAATCCTCTCCTGTGTCATACTGTCTGCTGAGCCGTGTATCTAATCCTCTCCTGTGTGATACTGTCTGCTGAGCTGTATCTCTAATCCTCTCCTGTGTGATACCATCTGCTGAGCCGTGTATCTAATCCTCTCCTGTGTGATACTGTCTGCTGAGCCGTGTATCTAATCCTCTCCTGTGTGATACTGTCTACTGAGCATTGTATCTAATCCTCTCCTGTGTGATACTGTCTGCTGAGCAGTGTTTCTAATCCTCTCCTGTGTGATACTGTGTGCTGAGCCGTGTATCTAATCCTCTCCTGTGTGATACTGTCTGCTGAGCTGTGTATCTAATCTTCTCCTGTGTGATACTGTCTGCTGAGCTGTGTATCTAATCTTCTCCTGTGTGATACTGTCTGCTGAGCTGTGTATCTAATCCTATTCGGTGTGATACTGTCTGCTGAGCTGTGTATCTAATCCTATTCGGTGTGATACTGTCTGCTGAGCTGTGTATCTAATCCTATCCGGTGTGATACTATCTGCTGAGCCGTGTATCTAATCCACTCCTGTGTGATACTGTCTGCTGAGCTGTGTATCTAATCCTACCCTGTATGATACTGTCTGCTGAGCCGTGTATCTAATCCTCTCCTGTGTCATACTGTCTGCTGAGCCGTGTATCTAATCCTCTCCTGTGTGATACTGTCTGCTGAACTGTGTATCTAATCCTCTCCTGTGTGATACTGTCTGCTGAGCCGTGTATCTAATCTTCTCCTGTGTGATACTGTCCGCTGAGCTGTGTATCTAATCCTATTCGGTGTGATACTGTCTGCTGAGCTGTGTATCTAATCCTATTCGGTGTGATACTGTCTGCTGAGCTGTGTATCTAATCCTATCCAGTGTGATACTGTCTGCTGAGCTGTGTATCTAATCCTATCCGGTGTGATACTGTCTCCTGAGCTGTGTATCTAATCCTCTCCTGTATGATACTGTCTGCTGAGCCGTGTATCTAATCCTCTCCTGTGCGATACCGTCTGCTGAGCAGTGAGTCTAATCCTTTCCTGTGCGATACTGTCTGCTGAGCTGTGTATCTAATCCTCTCCTGTGTGATACTGTCTGCTGAGCAGTGTATCTAATCTTATACTGTGTGATACTGTCTCCTGAGCTGTGTATCTAATCCCCTCCTGTGTGATACTGTCTGCTGAGCTGTGTGTCTAATCCTATCCTGTGTGATACTGTCTGCTGAGCCGTGTATCTAATCCTCTCCTGTGTGATACTGTCTGCTAAGCCGTGTATCTAATCTTATGCTGTGTGATAGTCTGCTGAGCCGTGTATCTAATCCTCTCCTGTGTGATACTGTCTGCTAAGCCGTGTATCTAATCTTATGCTGTGTGATACTGTCTGCTGAGCTGTGTATCTAATCCTCTCCTGTGTGATACTGTCTGCTGAGCTGTGTATCTAATCCTCTCCTGTGTGATACTGTCTGCTGAGCTGTGTATCTAATCCCCTCCTGTGTGATACTGTCTGCTGAGCTGTGTATCTAATCCTCTCCTGTGTGATACTGTCTGCTGAGCAGTGTATCTAATCTTATACTGTCTGGTACTGTCTGCTGAGCTGTGTATCTAATCCCCTACTGTGTGAAACTGTCTGCTGAGCTGTATATCTAAACCTGTCCTGTGTGATACCGTCTGCTGAGGTATGTATCTAATACTCTCCTGTGTGATACTGTCTGCTAAGCCGTGTATCTAATCCTATCCTGTGTGATACTATCTGCAGAGCAGTGTATCTAATCCTCTCCTGTGTGATACTGTGTGCTGAGCTGTGTATCTAATCCTCTCCTGTGTGATACTGTCTGCTGAGCCGTGTATCTAATCCTCTCCTGTGTGATACTGTGTGCTGAGCTGTGTATCTAATCCTCTCCTGTGTGATATTGTCTGCTGAGCCGTGTATCTAATCCCATCCTGTGTGATACTGTCTGCTGAGCTGTGTATCTAATCATGTAATGTGTGATACTGTCTGCTGAGCTGTGTATCTAATCGTCACCTGTGTGATACTGTCTGATGAACTGTGTATCTAATCCTATCTTTCGTGATACTGTCTGCTGAGCCGTGTATCTAATCCTCTCCTGTGTGATACTGTGTGCTGAGCTGTGTATCTAATCCTCTCCTGTGCGTTACTGTCTGCTGAGCTGTGTATCTAATCCTCTCCAGTGTGATACTGTCTGCTGAGCCGTGTATCTAATCCCATCCTGTGTGATACTGTCTGCTGAGCTGTGTATCTATTCATGTAATGTGTGATACTGTCTGCTGAGCTGTGTATCTAATCGTCTCCTGTGTGATACTGTCTGATGAACTGTGTATCTAATCCTATCTTTCGTGATACTGTCTGCTGAGCTGTGTATCTAATCCCCTCCTGTGTGATACTATCTGCTGAGCTGTGTATCTAATCCTCTCCTGTGTGATACTGTCTGCTGAGCTGTGCATCTAATCCTATCCTGTGTGATACTGTCTGCTGAGACGTGTATCTAATCCTTTCCTGTGTGATACCATCTGCTGAGCTATGTATCTAATCCTTTCCTGTGTGATACCATCTGCTGAGCTGTGTATCTAATCCTCTCCTGTGTGATAATGTCTGTGGAGCCGTGTATCTAATCCTCTCCTGTGAGATACCGTCTGCTGAGCTGTGTATCTAATCCTCTCCTGTGCGATACTGTCTGCTGAGCTGTGTATCTAATCCTCTCCTGTGTGATACTGTCTGCTGAGCAGTGTATCTAATCTTATACTGTGTGATACTGTCTGCTGAGCTGTGTATCTAATCCTCTCCTGTGTGATACTGTCTGCTGAGCTGTGTATCTAATCCTCTCCTGTGTGATACTGTCTGCTGAGCTGTGTATCTAATCCTCTCCTGTGTGATACTGTGTGCTGAGCCGTGTATCTAATCCTCTCCTGTGTGATACTGTCTGCTGAGCCGTGTATCTAATCCTATGCTGTGATAATCTGCTGAGCAGTGTATCTAATCTTATACTGTGTGATACTGTCTTCTGAGCTGTGTATCTAATCCCCTCCTGTTTGATACTGTCTGCTGAGCTGTGTATCTAATCCTCTCCTGTGTGATACTGTCTGCTGAGCAGTGAATCTAATCTTATACTGTGTGGTACTGTCTGCTGAGCTGTGTATCTAATCCCCTCCTGTGTGATACTGTCTGCTGAGCCGTGTATCTAATCCTCTCCTGTGTGATACCGTCTGCTGAGCTATGTATCTAATCCTGTCCTGTGTGATACTGTCTGCTGAGCTGTGTATGTATCTAATCCCCTCCTGTGTGATAATGTCTGCTGAGCTGTGTATCTAATCCTCTACTGTGTGATAATGTCTGCTGAGCTGTGTATCTAATCCTGTCCTGTGTGATACTGTCTGCTGAGCTGTGTATCTAATCCTATCCTGTGTGATACTATCTGCTGAGCCGTGTATCTAATCCTCTCCTGTGTGATACTGTCTGCTGAGTTGTGTATCTAATCCTACCCTGTATGATACTGTCTGCTGAGCTGTGTATCTAATCCTCTCCTGTGTGATACTGTCTGCTGAGCCGTGTATCTAATCCTCTCCTGTGTGATACTGTCTGCTGAGCTATGTATCTAATCCTCTCCTGTGTGATACTGTCTGCTGAGCCGTGTATCTAATCCTCTCCTGTGTCATACTGTCTGCTGAGCCGTGTATCTAATCCTCTCCTGTGTGATACTGTCTGCTGAGCTGTATCTCTAATCCTCTCCTGTGTGATACCATCTGCTGAGCCGTGTATCTAATCCTCTCCTGTGTGATACTGTCTGCTGAGCCGTGTATCTAATCCTCTCCTGTGTGATACTGTCTGCTGAGCCGTGTATCTAATCCTCTCCTGTGTGATACTGTCTACTGAGCATTGTATCTAATCCTCTCCTGTGTGATACTGTCTGCTGAGCAGTGTTTCTAATCCTCTCCTGTGTGATACTGTGTGCTGAGCCGTGTATCTAATCCTCTCCTGTGTGATACTGTCTGCTGAGCTGTGTATCTAATCTTCTCCTGTGTGATACTGTCTGCTGAGCTGTGTATCTAATCTTCTCCTGTGTGATACTGTCTGCTGAGCTGTGTATCTAATCCTATTCGGTGTGATACTGTCTGCTGAGCTGTGTATCTAATCCTATTCGGTGTGATACTGTCTGCTGAGCTGTGTATCTAATCCTATCCGGTGTGATACTGTCTGCTGAGCTGTGTATCTAATCCTATCCGGTGTGATACTATCTGCTGAGCCGTGTATCTAATCCACTCCTGTGTGATACTGTCTGCTGAGCTGTGTATCTAATCCTACCCTGTATGATACTGTCTGCTGAGCCGTGTATCTAATCCTCTCCTGTGTCATACTGTCTGCTGAGCCGTGTATCTAATCCTCTCCTGTGTGATACTGTCTTCTGAGCTGTGTATCTAATCCTCTCCTGTGTGATACTGTCTGCTGAGCTGTGTATCTAATCCTATCCTGTGTGATACTGTCTGCTGAGCCGTGTATCTAATCTTCTCCTGTGTGATACTGTCTGCTGAGCTGTGTATCTAATCCTATTCGGTGTGATACTGTCTGCTGAGCTGTGTATCTAATCCTATTCGGTGTGATACTGTCTGCTGAGCTGTGTATCTAATCCTATCCAGTGTGATACTGTCTGCTGAGCTGTGTATCTAATCCTATCCGGTGTGATACTGTCTGCTGAGCTGTGTATCTAATTCTACCCTGTATGATACTGTCTGCTGAGCCGTGTATCTAATCCTCTCCTGTGTCATACTGTCTGCTGAGCCGTGTATCTAATCCTCTCCTGTGTGATACTGTCTGCTGAGCTGTGTATCTAATCCTCTCCTGTGTGATACTGTCTGCTGAGCCGTGTATCTAATCCTCTCCTGTGTGATACTGTCTGCTGAGCTGTGTATCTAATCCTCTCCTGTGTGATACTGTCTGCTGAGCCGTGTATCTAATCCTCTCCTGTGTCATACTGTCTACTGAGCCGTGTATCTAATCCTCTCCTGTGTGATACCATCTGCTGAGCCTTGTAACTAATCCTCTCCTGTGTGATACTGTCTGCTGAGCTGTGTATCTAATCTTCTCCTGTGTGATACTGTCTGCTGAGCTGTGTATCTAATCCTATTCGGTGTGATACTGTCTGCTGAGCTGTGTATCTAATCCTATTCGGTGTGATACTGTCTGCTGAGCTGTGTATCTAATCCTATCCGGTGTGATACTGTCTGCTGAGCTGTGTATCTAATCCTATCCGGTGTGATACTCTCTGCTGAGCTGTGTATCTAATCCTATCCGGTGTGATACTGTCTGCTGAGCTGTGTATCTAATCCTATCCGGTGTGATACTGTCTGCTGAGCTGTGTATCTAATCCTATCCTGTGTGATACTGTCTGCTGAGCTGTGTATCTAATCCTCTCCTGTGTGATACTGTCTGCTGAGCAGTGTATCTAATCTTATACTGTGTGATACTGTCTCCTGAGCTGTGTATCTAATCCCCTCCTGTGTGATACTGTCTCCTGAGCTGTGTATCTAATCCCCTCCTGTGTGATACTGTCTGCTGAGCTGTGTGTCTAATCCTATCCTGTGTGATACTGTCTGCTGAGCCGTGTATCTAATCCTCTCCTGTGTGATACTGTCTGCTAAGCCGTGTATCTAATCCTATGCTGTGTGATAGTCTGCTGAGCAGTGTATCTAATCTTATACTGTGTGATACTGTCTGCTGAGCTGTGTATCTAATCCCCTCCTGTGTGATACTGTCTGCTGAGCTGTGTATCTAATCCTCTCCTGTGTGATACTGTCTGCTGAGCAGTGTATCTAATTTTATACTGTGTGGTACTGTCTGCTGAGCTGTGTATCTAATCCCCTACTGTGTGATACTGTCTGCTGAGCTGTATATCTAAACCTGTCCTGTGTGATACCGTCTGCTGAGCTATGTATCTAATCCTCTCCTGTGTGATACTGTCTGCTGAGCTGTGTGTCTAATCCTATCCTGTGTGATACTGTCTGCTGAGCCGTGTATCTAATCCTCTCCTGTGTGATACTGTCTGCTAAGCCGTGTATCTAATCCTATCCTGTGTGATACTGTCTGCTGAGCCGTGTATCTAATCCTCTCCTGGGTGATACTGTCTGCTGAGCTATGTATCTAATCCTCTCCTGTGTGATACTGTCTGCTGAGCCGTGTATCTAATCCTCTCCTGTGTCATACTGTCTGCTGAGCCGTGTATCTAATCCTCTCCTGTGTGATACTGTCTGCTGAGCTGTATCTCTAATCCTCTCCTGTGTGATACCATCTGCTGAGCCGTGTATCTAATCCTCTCCTGTGTGATACTGTCTGCTGAGCCGTGTATCTAATCCTCTCCTGTGTGATACTGTCTGCTGAGCCGTGTATCTAATCCTCTCCTGTGTGATACTGTCTACTGAGCATTGTATCTAATCCTCTCCTGTGTGATACTGTCTGCTGAGCAGTGTTTCTAATCCTCTCCTGTGTGATACTGTGTGCTGAGCCGTGTATCTAATCCTCTCCTGTGTGATACTGTCTGCTGAGCTGTGTATCTAATCTTCTCCTGTGTGATACTGTCTGCTGAGCTGTGTATCTAATCTTCTCCTGTGTGATACTGTCTGCTGAGCTGTGTATCTAATCCTATTCGGTGTGATACTGTCTGCTGAGCTGTGTATCTAATCCTATTCGGTGTGATACTGTCTGCTGAGCTGTGTATCTAATCCTATCCGGTGTGATACTGTCTGCTGAGCTGTGTATCTAATCCTATCCGGTGTGATACTATCTGCTGAGCCGTGTATCTAATCCACTCCTGTGTGATACTGTCTGCTGAGCTGTGTATCTAATCCTACCCTGTATGATACTGTCTGCTGAGCCGTGTATCTAATCCTCTCCTGTGTCATACTGTCTGCTGAGCCGTGTATCTAATCCTCTCCTGTGTGATACTGTCTTCTGAGCTGTGTATCTAATCCTCTCCTGTGTGATACTGTCTGCTGAGCTGTGTATCTAATCCTATCCTGTGTGATACTGTCTGCTGAGCCGTGTATCTAATCTTCTCCTGTGTGATACTGTCTGCTGAGCTGTGTATCTAATCCTATTCGGTGTGATACTGTCTGCTGAGCTGTGTATCTAATCCTATTCGGTGTGATACTGTCTGCTGAGCTGTGTATCTAATCCTATCCAGTGTGATACTGTCTGCTGAGCTGTGTATCTAATCCTATCCGGTGTGATACTGTCTGCTGAGCTGTGTATCTAATTCTACCCTGTATGATACTGTCTGCTGAGCCGTGTATCTAATCCTCTCCTGTGTCATACTGTCTGCTGAGCCGTGTATCTAATCCTCTCCTGTGTGATACTGTCTGCTGAGCTGTGTATCTAATCCTCTCCTGTGTGATACTGTCTGCTGAGCCGTGTATCTAATCCTCTCCTGTGTGATACTGTCTGCTGAGCTGTGTATCTAATCCTCTCCTGTGTGATACTGTCTGCTGAGCCGTGTATCTAATCCTCTCCTGTGTCATACTGTCTACTGAGCCGTGTATCTAATCCTCTCCTGTGTGATACCATCTGCTGAGCCTTGTAACTAATCCTCTCCTGTGTGATACTGTCTGCTGAGCTGTGTATCTAATCTTCTCCTGTGTGATACTGTCTGCTGAGCTGTGTATCTAATCCTATTCGGTGTGATACTGTCTGCTGAGCTGTGTATCTAATCCTATTCGGTGTGATACTGTCTGCTGAGCTGTGTATCTAATCCTATCCGGTGTGATACTGTCTGCTGAGCTGTGTATCTAATCCTATCCGGTGTGATACTGTCTGCTGAGCTGTGTATCTAATCCTATCCGGTGTGATACTGTCTGCTGAGCTGTGTATCTAATCCTATCCGGTGTGATACTGTCTGCTGAGCTGTGTATCTAATCCTATCCGGTGTGATACTGTCTGCTGAGCTGTGTATCTAATCCTATCCTGTGTGATACTGTCTGCTGAGCTGTGTATCTAATCCTCTCCTGTGTGATACTGTCTGCTGAGCAGTGTATCTAATCTTATACTGTGTGATACTGTCTCCTGAGCTGTGTATCTAATCCCCTCCTGTGTGATACTGTCTCCTGAGCTGTGTATCTAATCCCCTCCTGTGTGATACTGTCTGCTGAGCTGTGTGTCTAATCCTATCCTGTGTGATACTGTCTGCTGAGCCGTGTATCTAATCCTCTCCTGTGTGATACTGTCTGCTAAGCCGTGTATCTAATCCTATGCTGTGTGATAGTCTGCTGAGCAGTGTATCTAATCTTATACTGTGTGATACTGTCTGCTGAGCTGTGTATCTAATCCCCTCCTGTGTGATACTGTCTGCTGAGCTGTGTATCTAATCCTCTCCTGTGTGATACTGTCTGCTGAGCAGTGTATCTAATTTTATACTGTGTGGTACTGTCTGCTGAGCTGTGTATCTAATCCCCTACTGTGTGATACTGTCTGCTGAGCTGTATATCTAAACCTGTCCTGTGTGATACCGTCTGCTGAGCTATGTATCTAATCCTCTCCTGTGTGATACTGTCTGCTGAGCTGTGTGTCTAATCCTATCCTGTGTGATACTGTCTGCTGAGCCGTGTATCTAATCCTCTCCTGTGTGATACTGTCTGCTAAGCCGTGTATCTAATCCTATCCTGTGTGATACTATCTGCAGAGCAGTGTATCTAATCCTATCCTGTGTGATACTGTCTGCTGAGCTGTGTATCTAATCCTCTCCTGTGCGATACTGTCTGCTGAGCCGTGTATCTAATCCTCTCCTGTGTGATACTGTGTGCTGAGCTGTGTATCTAATCCTCTCCTGTGCGTTACTGTCTGCTGAGCTGTGTATCTAATCCTCTCCTGTGTGATACTGTCTGCTGAGCCGTGTATCTAATCCCATCCTGTGTGATACTGTCTGCTGAGCTGTGTATCTAATCATGTAATGTGTGATACTGTCTGCTGAGCTGTGTATCTAATCGTCTCCTGTGTGATACTGTCTGATGAACTGTGTATCTAATCCTATCTTTCGTGATACTGTCTGCTGAGCCGTGTATCTAATCCTCTCCTGTGTGATACTGTCTGATGAACTGTGTATCTAATCCTGTCCTATGTGATACTGTAAGCTGAGCTGTGTATCTAATCCTCTCCTGTGTGATACTGTCTGCTGAGCTGTGCATCTAATCCTATCCTGTGTGATACTGTCTGCTGAGACGTGTATCTAATCCTTTTATGTGTGATACCATCTGCTGAGCTATGTATCTAATCCTTTCCTGTGTGATACCATCTGCTGAGCTGTGTATCTAATCCTCTCCTGTGTGATACTGTCTGTGGAGCCGTGTATCTAATCCTCTCCTGTGCGATACCGTCTGCTGAGCCGTGTATCTAATCCTATCCAGTGTGATACTGTCTGCTGAGCTGTGTATCTAATCCTCTCCTGTGTGATACTGTCTGCTGAGCTGTGTATCTAATCCTATCCTGTGTGATACTGTCTGCTGAGCTGTGTATCTAATCCTCTCCTGTGTGATACTGTCTGCTGAGCAGTGTATCTAATCTTATACTGTGTGATACTGTCTCCTGAGCTGTGTATCTAATCCCCTCCTGTGTGATACTGTCTCCTGAGCTGTGTATCTAATCCCCTCCTGTGTGATACTGTCTGCTGAGCTGTGTGTCTAATCCTATCCTGTGTGATACTGTCTGCTGAGCCGTGTATCTAATCCTCTCCTGTGTGATACTGTCTGCTAAGCCGTGTATCTAATCCTATGCTGTGTGATAGTCTGCTGAGCAGTGTATCTAATCTTATACTGTGTGATACTGTCTGCTGAGCTGTGTATCTAATCCCCTCCTGTGTGATACTGTCTGCTGAGCTGTGTATCTAATTCTCTCCTGTGTGATACTGTCTGCTGAGCAGTGTATCTAATTTTATACTGTGTGGTACTGTCTGCTGAGCTGTGTATCTAATCCCCTACTGTGTGATACTGTCTGCTGAGCTGTATATCTAAACCTGTCCTGTGTGATACCGTCTGCTGAGCTATGTATCTAATCCTCTCCTGTGTGATACTGTCTGCTGAGCTGTGTGTCTAATCCTATCCTGTGTGATACTGTCTGCTGAGCCGTGTATCTAATCCTCTCCTGTGTGATACTGTCTGCTAAGCCGTGTATCTAATCCTATCCTGTGTGATACTATCTGCAGAGCAGTGTATCTAATCCTATCCTGTGTGATACTGTCTGCTGAGCTGTGTATCTAATCCTCTCCTGTGCGATACTGTCTGCTGAGCCGTGTATCTAATCCTCTCCTGTGTGATACTGTGTGCTGAGCTGTGTATCTAATCCTCTCCTGTGCGTTACTGTCTGCTGAGCTGTGTATCTAATCCTCTCCTGTGTGATACTGTCTGCTGAGCCGTGTATCTAATCCCATCCTGTGTGATACTGTCTGCTGAGCTGTGTATCTAATCATGTAATGTGTGATACTGTCTGCTGAGCTGTGTATCTAATCGTCTCCTGTGTGATACTGTCTGATGAACTGTGTATCTAATCCTATCTTTCGTGATACTGTCTGCTGAGCCGTGTATCTAATCCTCTCCTGTGTGATAATGTCTGATGAACTGTGTATCTAATCCTGTCCTATGTGATACTGTAAGCTGAGCTGTGTATCTAATCCTCTCCTGTGTGATACTGTCTGCTGAGCTGTGCATCTAATCCTATCCTGTGTGATACTGTCTGCTGAGACGTGTATCTAATCCTTTTATGTGTGATACCATCTGCTGAGCTATGTATCTAATCCTTTCCTGTGTGATACCATCTGCTGAGCTGTGTATCTAATCCTCTCCTGTGTGATACTGTCTGTGGAGCCGTGTATCTAATCCTCTCCTGTGCGATACCGTCTGCTGAGCCGTGTATCTAATCCTATCCAGTGTGATACTGTCTGCTGAGCTGTGTATCTAATCCTCTCCTGTGTGATACTGTCTGCTGAGCTGTGTATCTAATCCTCTCCTGTGTGATACTGTCTGCTGAGCCGTGTATCTAATCCTATGCTGTGATAATCTGCTGAGCAGTGTATCTAATCTTATACTGTGTGATACTGTCTTCTGAGCTGTGTATCTAATCCCCTCCTGTTTGATACTGTCTGCTGAGCTGTGTATCTAATCCTCTCCTGTGTGATACTGTCTGCTGAGCAGTGTATCTAATCTTATACTGTGTGGTACTGTCTGCTGAGCTGTGTATCTAATCCCCTCCTGTGTGATACTGTCTGCTGAGCCGTGTATCTAATCCTCTCCTGTGTGATACCGTCTGCTGAGCTATGTATCTAATCCTGTCCTGTGTGATACTGTCTGCTGAGCTGTGTATGTATCTAATCCCCTCCTGTGTGATAATGTCTGCTGAGCTGTGTATCTAATCCTGTCCTGTGTGATACTGTCTGCTGAGCTGTGTATCTAATCCTATCCTGTGTGATACTATCTGCTGAGCCGTGTATCTAATCCTCTCCTGTGTGATACTGTCTGCTGAGTTGTGTATCTAATCCTATCCTGTGTGATACTGTCTGCTGAGCTGTGTATCTAATCCTATCCGGTGTGATACTGTCTGCTGAGCTGTGTATCTAATCCTCTCCTGTGTCATACTGTCTGCTGAGCCGTGTATCTAATCCTCTCCTGTGTGATACTGTCTGCTGAGCTATGTATCTAATCCTCTCCTGTGTGATACTGTCTGCTGAGCCGTGTATCTAATCCTCTCCTGTGTCATACTGTCTGCTGAGCCGTGTATCTAATCCTCTCCTGTGTGATACTGTCTGCTGAGCTGTATCTCTAATCCTCTCCTGTGTGATACCATCTGCTGAGCCGTGTATCTAATCCTCTCCTGTGTGATACTGTCTGCTGAGCTGTGTATCTAATCTTCTCCTGTGTGATACTGTCTGCTGAGCTGTGTATCTAATCTTCTCCTGTGTGATACTGTCTGCTGAGCTGTGTATCTAATCCTATTCGGTGTGATACTGTCTGCTGAGCTGTGTATCTAATCCTATTCGGTGTGATACTGTCTGCTGAGCTGTGTATCTAATCCTATCCGGTGTGATACTGTCTGCTGAGCTGTGTATCTAATCCTATCCGGTGTGATACTATCTGCTGAGCCGTGTATCTAATCCACTCCTGTGTGATACTGTCTGCTGAGCTGTGTATCTAATCCTACCCTGTATGATACTGTCTGCTGAGCCGTGTATCTAATCCACTCCTGTGTGATACTGTCTGCTGAGCTGTGTATCTAATCCTACCCTGTATGATACTGTCTGCTGAGCCGTGTATCTAATCCTCTCCTGTGTCATACTGTCTGCTGAGCCGTGTATCTAATCCTATCCAGTGTGATACTGTCTGCTGAGCTGTGTATCTAATCCTATCCGGTGTGATACTGTCTGCTGAGCTGTGTATCTAATCCTACCCTGTATGATACTGTCTGCTGAGCCGTGTATCTAATCCTCTCCTGTGCGATACCGTCTGCTGAGCAGTGTGTCTAATCCTTTCCTGTGTGATACTGTCTGCTGAGACGTGTATCTAATCCTTTTATGTGTGATACCATCTGCTGAGCTATGTATCTAATCCTTTCCTGTGTGATACCATCTGCTGAGCTGTGTATCTAATCCTCTCCTGTGTGATACTGTCTGTGGAGCCGTGTATCTAATCCTCTCCTGTGCGATACCGTCTGCTGAGCTGTGTATCTAATCCTCTCCTGTGCGATACTGTCTGCTGAGCTGTGTATCTAATCCTCTCCTGTGTGATACTGTCTGCTGAGCAGTGTATCTAATGTTATACTGTGTGATACTGTCTGCTGAGCTGTGTATCTAATCCTCTCCTGTGTGATACTGTCTGCTGAGCTGTGTATCTAATCCTCTCCTGTGTGATACTGTCTGCTGAGCCGTGTATCTAATCCTATGCTGTGATAATCTGCTGAGCAGTGTATCTAATCTTATACTGTGTGATACTGTCTTCTGAGCTGTGTATCTAATCCCCTCCTGTTTGATACTGTCTGCTGAGCTGTGTATCTAATCCTCTCCTGTGTGATACTGTCTGCTGAGCAGTGTATCTAATCTTATACTGTGTGGTACTGTCTGCTGAGCTGTGTATCTAATCCCCTCCTGTGTGATACTGTCTGCTGAGCCGTGTATCTAATCCTCTCCTGTGTGATACCGTCTGCTGAGCTATGTATCTAATCCTGTCCTGTGTGATACTGTCTGCTGAGCTGTGTATGTATCTAATCCCCTCCTGTGTGATAATGTCTGCTGAGCTGTGTATCTAATCCTGTCCTGTGTGATACTGTCTGCTGAGCTGTGTATCTAATCCTATCCTGTGTGATACTATCTGCTGAGCCGTGTATCTAATCCTCTCCTGTGTGATACTGTCTGCTGAGTTGTGTATCTAATCCTATCCTGTGTGATACTGTCTGCTGAGCTGTGTATCTAATCCTATCCGGTGTGATACTGTCTGCTGAGCTGTGTATCTAATCCTCTCCTGTGTCATACTGTCTGCTGAGCCGTGTATCTAATCCTCTCCTGTGTGATACTGTCTGCTGAGCTATGTATCTAATCCTCTCCTGTGTGATACTGTCTGCTGAGCCGTGTATCTAATCCTCTCCTGTGTCATACTGTCTGCTGAGCCGTGTATCTAATCCTCTCCTGTGTGATACTGTCTGCTGAGCTGTATCTCTAATCCTCTCCTGTGTGATACCATCTGCTGAGCCGTGTATCTAATCCTCTCCTGTGTGATACTGTCTGCTGAGCTGTGTATCTAATCTTCTCCTGTGTGATAATGTCTGCTGAGCTGTGTATCTAATCCTCTCCTGTGTGATAATGTCTGCTGAGCTGTGTATCTAATCCTGTCCTGTGTGATACTGTCTGCTGAGCTGTGTATCTAATCCTATCCTGTGTGATACTATCTGCTGAGCCGTGTATCTAATCCTCTCCTGTGTGATACTGTCTGCTGAGTTGTGTATCTAATCCTACCCTGTATGATACTGTCTGCTGAGCCGTGTATCTAATCCTCTCCTGTGTCATACTGTCTGCTGAGCCGTGTATCTAATCCTCTCCTGTGTGATACTGTCTGCTGAGCTATGTATCTAATCCTCTCCTATGTGATACTGTCTGCTGAGCCGTGTATCTAATCCTCTCCTGTGTCATACTGTCTGCTGAGCCGTGTATCTAATCCTCTCCTGTGTGATACTGTCTGCTGAGCTGTATCTCTAATCCTCTCCTGTGTGATACCATCTGCTGAGCCGTGTATCTAATCCTCTCCTGTGTGATACTGTCTGCTGAGCCGTGTATCTAATCCTCTCCTGTGTGATACTGTCTACTGAGCATTGTATCTAATCCTCTCCTGTGTGATACTGTCTGCTGAGCAGTGTTTCTAATCCTCTCCTGTGTGATACTGTGTGCTGAGCCGTGTATCTAATCCTCTCCTGTGTGATACTGTCTGCTGAGCTGTGTATCTAATCTTCTCCTGTGTGATACTGTCTGCTGAGCTGTGTATCTAATCTTCTCCTGTGTGATACTGTCTGCTGAGCTGTGTATCTAATCCTATTCGGTGTGATACTGTCTGCTGAGCTGTGTATCTAATCCTATTCGGTGTGATACTGTCTGCTGAGCTGTGTATCTAATCCTATCCGGTGTGATACTATCTGCTGAGCCGTGTATCTAATCCACTCCTGTGTGATACTGTCTGCTGAGCTGTGTATCTAATCCTACCCTGTATGATACTGTCTGCTGAGCCGTGTATCTAATCCTCTCCTGTGTCATACTGTCTGCTGAGCCGTGTATCTAATCCTCTCCTGTGTGATACTGTCTGCTGAACTGTGTATCTAATCCTCTCCTGTGTGATACTGTCTGCTGAGCCGTGTATCTAATCTTCTCCTGTGTGATACTGTCCGCTGAGCTGTGTATCTAATCCTATTCGGTGTGATACTGTCTGCTGAGCTGTGTATCTAATCCTATTCGGTGTGATACTGTCTGCTGAGCTGTGTATCTAATCCTATCCAGTGTGATACTGTCTGCTGAGCTGTGTATCTAATCCTATCCGGTGTGATACTGTCTGCTGAGCTGTGTATCTAATCCTCTCCTGTATGATACTGTCTGCTGAGCCGTGTATCTAATCCTCTCCTGTGCGATACCGTCTGCTGAGCAGTGTGTCTAATCCTTTCCTGTGCGATACTGTCTGCTGAGCTGTGTATCTAATCCTCTCCTGTGTGATACTGTCTGCTGAGCAGTGTATCTAATCTTATACTGTGTGATACTGTCTCCTGAGCTGTGTATCTAATCCCCTCCTGTGTGATACTGTCTGCTGAGCTGTGTGTCTAATCCTATCCTGTGTGATACTGTCTGCTGAGCCGTGTATCTAATCCTCTCCTGTGTGATACTGTCTGCTAAGCCGTGTATCTAATCTTATGCTGTGTGATAGTCTGCTGAGCCGTGTATCTAATCCTCTCCTGTGTGATACTGTCTGCTAAGCCGTGTATCTAATCTTATGCTGTGTGATACTGTCTGCTGAGCTGTGTATCTAATCCTCTCCTGTGTGATACTGTCTGCTGAGCTGTGTATCTAATCCTCTCCTGTGTGATACTGTCTGCTGAGCTGTGTATCTAATCCCCTCCTGTGTGATACTGTCTGCTGAGCTGTGTATCTAATCCTCTCCTGTGTGATACTGTCTGCTGAGCAGTGTATCTAATCTTATACTGTCTGGTACTGTCTGCTGAGCTGTGTATCTAATCCCCTACTGTGTGAAACTGTCTGCTGAGCTGTATATCTAAACCTGTCCTGTGTGATACCGTCTGCTGAGGTATGTATCTAATACTCTCCTGTGTGATACTGTCTGCTAAGCCGTGTATCTAATCCTATCCTGTGTGATACTATCTGCAGAGCAGTGTATCTAATCCTCTCCTGTGTGATACTGTGTGCTGAGCTGTGTATCTAATCCTCTCCTGTGTGATACTGTCTGCTGAGCCGTGTATCTAATCCTCTCCTGTGTGATACTGTGTGCTGAGCTGTGTATCTAATCCTCTCCTGTGTGATATTGTCTGCTGAGCCGTGTATCTAATCCCATCCTGTGTGATACTGTCTGCTGAGCTGTGTATCTAATCATGTAATGTGTGATACTGTCTGCTGAGCTGTGTATCTAATCGTCACCTGTGTGATACTGTCTGATGAACTGTGTATCTAATCCTATCTTTCGTGATACTGTCTGCTGAGCCGTGTATCTAATCCTCTCCTGTGTGATACTGTGTGCTGAGCTGTGTATCTAATCCTCTCCTGTGCGTTACTGTCTGCTGAGCTGTGTATCTAATCCTCTCCAGTGTGATACTGTCTGCTGAGCCGTGTATCTAATCCCATCCTGTGTGATACTGTCTGCTGAGCTGTGTATCTATTCATGTAATGTGTGATACTGTCTGCTGAGCTGTGTATCTAATCGTCTCCTGTGTGATACTGTCTGATGAACTGTGTATCTAATCCTATCTTTCGTGATACTGTCTGCTGAGCCGTGTATCTAATCCACTCCTGTGTGATACTGTCTGATGAACTGTGTATCTAATCCTGTCCTATGTGATACTGTCTGCTGAGCTGTGTATCTAATCCCCTCCTGTGTGATACTATCTGCTGAGCTGTGTATCTAATCCTCTCCTGTGTGATACTGTCTGCTGAGCTGTGCATCTAATCCTATCCTGTGTGATACTGTCTGCTGAGACGTGTATCTAATCCTTTCCTGTGTGATACCATCTGCTGAGCTATGTATCTAATCCTTTCCTGTGTGATACCATCTGCTGAGCTGTGTATCTAATCCTCTCCTGTGTGATAATGTCTGTGGAGCCGTGTATCTAATCCTCTCCTGTGAGATACCGTCTGCTGAGCTGTGTATCTAATCCTCTCCTGTGCGATACTGTCTGCTGAGCTGTGTATCTAATCCTCTCCTGTGTGATACTGTCTGCTGAGCAGTGTATCTAATCTTATACTGTGTGATACTGTCTGCTGAGCTGTGTATCTAATCCTCTCCTGTGTGATACTGTCTGCTGAGCTGTGTATCTAATCCTCTCCTGTGTGATACTGTCTGCTGAGCTGTGTATCTAATCCTCTCCTGTGTGATACTGTGTGCTGAGCCGTGTATCTAATCCTCTCCTGTGTGATACTGTCTGCTGAGCCGTGTATCTAATCCTATGCTGTGATAATCTGCTGAGCAGTGTATCTAATCTTATACTGTGTGATACTGTCTTCTGAGCTGTGTATCTAATCCCCTCCTGTTTGATACTGTCTGCTGAGCTGTGTATCTAATCCTCTCCTGTGTGATACTGTCTGCTGAGCAGTGTATCTAATCTTATACTGTGTGGTACTGTCTGCTGAGCTGTGTATCTAATCCCCTCCTGTGTGATACTGTCTGCTGAGCCGTGTATCTAATCCTCTCCTGTGTGATACCGTCTGCTGAGCTATGTATCTAATCCTGTCCTGTGTGATACTGTCTGCTGAGCTGTGTATGTATCTAATCCCCTCCTGTGTGATAATGTCTGCTGAGCTGTGTATCTAATCCTCTCCTGTGTGATAATGTCTGCTGAGCTGTGTATCTAATCCTGTCCTGTGTGATACTGTCTGCTGAGCTGTGTATCTAATCCTATCCTGTGTGATACTATCTGCTGAGCCGTGTATCTAATCCTCTCCTGTGTGATACTGTCTGCTGAGTTGTGTATCTAATCCTACCCTGTATGATACTGTCTGCTGAGCTGTGTATCTAATCCTCTCCTGTGTGATACTGTCTGCTGAGCCGTGTATCTAATCCTCTCCTGTGTGATACTGTCTGCTGAGCTATGTATCTAATCCTCTCCTGTGTGATACTGTCTGCTGAGCCGTGTATCTAATCCTCTCCTGTGTCATACTGTCTGCTGAGCCGTGTATCTAATCCTCTCCTGTGTGATACTGTCTGCTGAGCTGTATCTCTAATCCTCTCCTGTGTGATACCATCTGCTGAGCCGTGTATCTAATCCTCTCCTGTGTGATACTGTCTGCTGAGCCGTGTATCTAATCCTCTCCTGTGTGATACTGTCTGCTGAGCCGTGTATCTAATCCTCTCCTGTGTGATACTGTCTACTGAGCATTGTATCTAATCCTCTCCTGTGTGATACTGTCTGCTGAGCAGTGTTTCTAATCCTCTCCTGTGTGATACTGTGTGCTGAGCCGTGTATCTAATCCTCTCCTGTGTGATACTGTCTGCTGAGCTGTGTATCTAATCTTCTCCTGTGTGATACTGTCTGCTGAGCTGTGTATCTAATCTTCTCCTGTGTGATACTGTCTGCTGAGCTGTGTATCTAATCCTATTCGGTGTGATACTGTCTGCTGAGCTGTGTATCTAATCCTATTCGGTGTGATACTGTCTGCTGAGCTGTGTATCTAATCCTATCCGGTGTGATACTGTCTGCTGAGCTGTGTATCTAATCCTATCCGGTGTGATACTATCTGCTGAGCCGTGTATCTAATCCACTCCTGTGTGATACTGTCTGCTGAGCTGTGTATCTAATCCTACCCTGTATGATACTGTCTGCTGAGCCGTGTATCTAATCCTCTCCTGTGTCATACTGTCTGCTGAGCCGTGTATCTAATCCTCTCCTGTGTGATACTGTCTTCTGAGCTGTGTATCTAATCCTCTCCTGTGTGATACTGTCTGCTGAGCTGTGTATCTAATCCTATCCTGTGTGATACTGTCTGCTGAGCCGTGTATCTAATCTTCTCCTGTGTGATACTGTCTGCTGAGCTGTGTATCTAATCCTATTCGGTGTGATACTGTCTGCTGAGCTGTGTATCTAATCCTATTCGGTGTGATACTGTCTGCTGAGCTGTGTATCTAATCCTATCCAGTGTGATACTGTCTGCTGAGCTGTGTATCTAATCCTATCCGGTGTGATACTGTCTGCTGAGCTGTGTATCTAATTCTACCCTGTATGATACTGTCTGCTGAGCCGTGTATCTAATCCTCTCCTGTGTCATACTGTCTGCTGAGCCGTGTATCTAATCCTCTCCTGTGTGATACTGTCTGCTGAGCTGTGAATCTAATCCTCTCCTGTGTGATACTGTCTGCTGAGCCGTGTATCTAATCCTCTCCTGTGTGATACTGTCTGCTGAGCTGTGTATCTAATCCTCTCCTGTGTGATACTGTCTGCTGAGCCGTGTATCTAATCCTCTCCTGTGTCATACTGTCTACTGAGCCGTGTATCTAATCCTCTCCTGTGTGATACCATCTGCTGAGCCTTGTAACTAATCCTCTCCTGTGTGATACTGTCTGCTGAGCTGTGTATCTAATCTTCTCCTGTGTGATACTGTCTGCTGAGCTGTGTATCTAATCCTATTCGGTGTGATACTGTCTGCTGAGCTGTGTATCTAATCCTATTCGGTGTGATACTGTCTGCTGAGCTGTGTATCTAATCCTATCCGGTGTGATACTGTCTGCTGAGCTGTGTATCTAATCCTATCCGGTGTGATACTGTCTGCTGAGCTGTGTATCTAATCCTATCCGGTGTGATACTGTCTGCTGAGCTGTGTATCTAATCCTATCCGGTGTGATACTGTCTGCTGAGCTGTGTATCTAATCCTATCCGGTGTGATACTGTCTGCTGAGCTGTGTATCTAATCCTATCCTGTGTGATACTGTCTGCTGAGCTGTGTATCTAATCCTCTCCTGTGTGATACTGTCTGCTGAGCAGTGTATCTAATCTTATACTGTGTGATACTGTCTCCTGAGCTGTGTATCTAATCCCCTCCTGTGTGATACTGTCTCCTGAGCTGTGTATCTAATCCCCTCCTGTGTGATACTGTCTGCTGAGCTGTGTGTCTAATCCTATCCTGTGTGATACTGTCTGCTGAGCCGTGTATCTAATCCTCTCCTGTGTGATACTGTCTGCTAAGCCGTGTATCTAATCCTATGCTGTGTGATAGTCTGCTGAGCAGTGTATCTAATCTTATACTGTGTGATACTGTCTGCTGAGCTGTGTATCTAATCCCCTCCTGTGTGATACTGTCTGCTGAGCTGTGTATCTAATCCTCTCCTGTGTGATACTGTCTGCTGAGCAGTGTATCTAATCTTATACTGTGTGGTACTGTCTGCTGAGCTGTGTATCTAATCCCCTACTGTGTGATACTGTCTGCTGAGCTGTATATCTAAACCTGTCCTGTGTGATACCGTCTGCTGAGCTATGTATCTAATCCTCTCCTGTGTGATACTGTCTGCTGAGCTGTGTGTCTAATCCTATCCTGTGTGATACTGTCTGCTGAGCCGTGTATCTAATCCTCTCCTGTGTGATACTGTCTGCTAAGCCGTGTATCTAATCCTATCCTGTGTGATACTATCTGCAGAGCAGTGTATCTAATCCTATCCTGTGTGATACTGTCTGCTGAGCTGTGTATCTAATCCTCTCCTGTGCGATACTGTCTGCTGAGCCGTGTATCTAATCCTCTCCTGTGTGATACTGTGTGCTGAGCTGTGTATCTAATCCTCTCCTGTGCGTTACTGTCTGCTGAGCTGTGTATCTAATCCTCTCCTGTGTGATACTGTCTGCTGAGCCGTGTATCTAATCCCATCCTGTGTGATACTGTCTGCTGAGCTGTGTATCTAATCATGTAATGTGTGATACTGTCTGCTGAGCTGTGTATCTAATCGTCTCCTGTGTGATACTGTCTGATGAACTGTGTATCTAATCCTATCTTTCGTGATACTGTCTGCTGAGCCGTGTATCTAATCCTCTCCTGTGTGATACTGTCTGATGAACTGTGTATCTAATCCTGTCCTATGTGATACTGTAAGCTGAGCTGT
This sequence comes from Phyllobates terribilis, assembly GCF_046119375.1. Lineage (NCBI taxonomy): Eukaryota > Metazoa > Chordata > Amphibia > Anura > Dendrobatidae > Phyllobates > Phyllobates terribilis. Next base: position 1,755,860 of record NW_027362938.1, on the reverse strand, counting down.
GTATCTAATCCTCTCCTGTGTGATACTGTCTGCTGAGCTGTGCATCTAATCCTATCCTGTGTGATACTGTCTGCTGAGACGTGTATCTAATCCTTTTATGTGTGATACCATCTGCTGAGCTATGTATCTAATCCTTTCCTGTGTGATACCATCTGCTGAGCTGTGTATCTAATCCTCTCCTGTGTGATACTGTCTGTGGAGCCGTGTATCTAATCCTCTCCTGTGCGATACCGTCTGCTGAGCCGTGTATCTAATCCTATCCAGTGTGATACTGTCTGCTGAGCTGTGTATCTAATCCTCTCCTGTGTGATACTGTCTGCTGAGCTGTGTATCTAATCCTCTCCTGTGTGATACTGTCTGCTGAGCCGTGTATCTAATCCTATGCTGTGATAATCTGCTGAGCAGTGTATCTAATCTTATACTGTGTGATACTGTCTTCTGAGCTGTGTATCTAATCCCCTCCTGTTTGATACTGTCTGCTGAGCTGTGTATCTAATCCTCTCCTGTGTGATACTGTCTGCTGAGCAGTGTATCTAATCTTATACTGTGTGGTACTGTCTGCTGAGCTGTGTATCTAATCCCCTCCTGTGTGATACTGTCTGCTGAGCCGTGTATCTAATCCTCTCCTGTGTGATACCGTCTGCTGAGCTATGTATCTAATCCTGTCCTGTGTGATACTGTCTGCTGAGCTGTGTATGTATCTAATCCCCTCCTGTGTGATAATGTCTGCTGAGCTGTGTATCTAATCCTGTCCTGTGTGATACTGTCTGCTGAGCTGTGTATCTAATCCTATCCTGTGTGATACTATCTGCTGAGCCGTGTATCTAATCCTCTCCTGTGTGATACTGTCTGCTGAGTTGTGTATCTAATCCTATCCTGTGTGATACTGTCTGCTGAGCTGTGTATCTAATCCTATCCGGTGTGATACTGTCTGCTGAGCTGTGTATCTAATCCTCTCCTGTGTCATACTGTCTGCTGAGCCGTGTATCTAATCCTCTCCTGTGTGATACTGTCTGCTGAGCTATGTATCTAATCCTCTCCTGTGTGATACTGTCTGCTGAGCCGTGTATCTAATCCTCTCCTGTGTCATACTGTCTGCTGAGCCGTGTATCTAATCCTCTCCTGTGTGATACTGTCTGCTGAGCTGTATCTCTAATCCTCTCCTGTGTGATACCATCTGCTGAGCCGTGTATCTAATCCTCTCCTGTGTGATACTGTCTGCTGAGCTGTGTATCTAATCTTCTCCTGTGTGATACTGTCTGCTGAGCTGTGTATCTAATCTTCTCCTGTGTGATACTGTCTGCTGAGCTGTGTATCTAATCCTATTCGGTGTGATACTGTCTGCTGAGCTGTGTATCTAATCCTATTCGGTGTGATACTGTCTGCTGAGCTGTGTATCTAATCCTATCCGGTGTGATACTGTCTGCTGAGCTGTGTATCTAATCCTATCCGGTGTGATACTATCTGCTGAGCCGTGTATCTAATCCACTCCTGTGTGATACTGTCTGCTGAGCTGTGTATCTAATCCTACCCTGTATGATACTGTCTGCTGAGCCGTGTATCTAATCCACTCCTGTGTGATACTGTCTGCTGAGCTGTGTATCTAATCCTACCCTGTATGATACTGTCTGCTGAGCCGTGTATCTAATCCTCTCCTGTGTCATACTGTCTGCTGAGCCGTGTATCTAATCCTATCCAGTGTGATACTGTCTGCTGAGCTGTGTATCTAATCCTATCCGGTGTGATACTGTCTGCTGAGCTGTGTATCTAATCCTACCCTGTATGATACTGTCTGCTGAGCCGTGTATCTAATCCTCTCCTGTGCGATACCGTCTGCTGAGCAGTGTGTCTAATCCTTTCCTGTGTGATACTGTCTGCTGAGACGTGTATCTAATCCTTTTATGTGTGATACCATCTGCTGAGCTATGTATCTAATCCTTTCCTGTGTGATACCATCTGCTGAGCTGTGTATCTAATCCTCTCCTGTGTGATACTGTCTGTGGAGCCGTGTATCTAATCCTCTCCTGTGCGATACCGTCTGCTGAGCTGTGTATCTAATCCTCTCCTGTGCGATACTGTCTGCTGAGCTGTGTATCTAATCCTCTCCTGTGTGATACTGTCTGCTGAGCAGTGTATCTAATGTTATACTGTGTGATACTGTCTGCTGAGCTGTGTATCTAATCCTCTCCTGTGTGATACTGTCTGCTGAGCTGTGTATCTAATCCTCTCCTGTGTGATACTGTCTGCTGAGCCGTGTATCTAATCCTATGCTGTGATAATCTGCTGAGCAGTGTATCTAATCTTATACTGTGTGATACTGTCTTCTGAGCTGTGTATCTAATCCCTTCCTGTTTGATACTGTCTGCTGAGCTGTGTATCTAATCCTCTCCTGTGTGATACTGTCTGCTGAGCCGTGTATCTAATCCTCTCCTGTGTGATACCGTCTGCTGAGCTATGTATCTAATCCTGTCCTGTGTGATACTGTCTGCTGAGCTGTGTATGTATCTAATCCCCTCCTGTGTGGTACTGTCTGCTGAGCTGTGTATCTAATCCCCTCCTGTGTGATACTGTCTGCTGAGCCGTGTATCTAATCCTCTCCTGTGTGATACCGTCTGCTGAGCTATGTATCTAATCCTGTCCTGTGTGATACTGTCTGCTGAGCCGTGTATCTAATATTATACTGTGTGGTACTGTCTGCTGAGCTGTGTATCTAATCCCCTCCTGTGTGATACTGTCTGCTGAGCCGTGTATCTAATCCTCTCCTGTCTGATACCGTCTGCTGAGCTATGTATCTAATCCCCTCCTGTGTGATAATGTCTGCTGAGCTGTGTATCTAATCCTCTCCTGTGTGATAATGTCTGCTGAGCTGTGTATCTAATCCTGTCCTGTGTGATACTGTCTGCTGAGCTGTGTATCTAATCCTATCCTGTGTGATACTATCTGCTGAGCCGTGTATCTAATCCTCTCCTGTGTGATACTGTCTGCTGAGTTGTGTATCTAATCCTACCCTGTATGATACTGTCTGCTGAGCCGTGTATCTAATCCTCTCCTGTGTCATACTGTCTGCTGAGCTGTGTATCTAATCCTCTCCTGTGTGATACTGTCTGCTGAGCTATGTATCTAATCCTCTCCTATGTGATACTGTCTGCTGAGCCGTGTATCTAATCCTCTCCTGTGTCATACTGTCTGCTGAGCCGTGTATCTAATCCTCTCCTGTGTGATACTGTCTGCTGAGCTGTATCTCTAATCCTCTCCTGTGTGATACCATCTGCTGAGCCGTGTATCTAATCCTCTCCTGTGTGATACTGTCTGCTGAGCCGTGTATCTAATCCTCTCCTGTGTGATACTGTCTACTGAGCATTGTATCTAATCCTCTCCTGTGTGATACTGTCTGCTGAGCAGTGTTTCTAATCCTCTCCTGTGTGATACTGTGTGCTGAGCCGTGTATCTAATCCTCTCCTGTGTGATACTGTCTGCTGAGCTGTGTATCTAATCTTCTCCTGTGTGATACTGTCTGCTGAGCTGTGTATCTAATCTTCTCCTGTGTGATACTGTCTGCTGAGCTGTGTATCTAATCCTATTCGGTGTGATACTGTCTGCTGAGCTGTGTATCTAATCCTATTCGGTGTGATACTGTCTGCTGAGCTGTGTATCTAATCCTATCCGGTGTGATACTATCTGCTGAGCCGTGTATCTAATCCACTCCTGTGTGATACTGTCTGCTGAGCTGTGTATCTAATCCTACCCTGTATGATACTGTCTGCTGAGCCGTGTATCTAATCCTCTCCTGTGTCATACTGTCTGCTGAGCCGTGTATCTAATCCTCTCCTGTGTGATACTGTCTGCTGAACTGTGTATCTAATCCTCTCCTGTGTGATACTGTCTGCTGAGCCGTGTATCTAATCTTCTCCTGTGTGATACTGTCCGCTGAGCTGTGTATCTAATCCTATTCGGTGTGATACTGTCTGCTGAGCTGTGTATCTAATCCTATTCGGTGTGATACTGTCTGCTGAGCTGTGTATCTAATCCTATCCAGTGTGATACTGTCTGCTGAGCTGTGTATCTAATCCTATCCGGTGTGATACTGTCTGCTGAGCTGTGTATCTAATCCTCTCCTGTATGATACTGTCTGCTGAGCCGTGTATCTAATCCTCTCCTGTGCGATACCGTCTGCTGAGCAGTGTGTCTAATCCTTTCCTGTGCGATACTGTCTGCTGAGCTGTGTATCTAATCCTCTCCTGTGTGATACTGTCTGCTGAGCAGTGTATCTAATCTTATACTGTGTGATACTGTCTCCTGAGCTGTGTATCTAATCCCCTCCTGTGTGATACTGTCTGCTGAGCCGTGTATCTAATCCTCTCCTGTGTGATACTGTCTGCTAAGCCGTGTATCTAATCTTATGCTGTGTGATAGTCTGCTGAGCAGTGTATCTAATCCTCTCCTGTGTGATACTGTCTGCTGAGCTGTGTATCTAATCCCCTCCTGTGTGATACTGTCTGCTGAGCTGTGTATCTAATCCTCTCCTGTGTGATACTGTCTGCTGAGCAGTGTATCTAATCTTATACTGTCTGGTACTGTCTGCTGAGCTGTGCATCTAATCCCCTACTGTGTGAAACTGTCTGCTGAGCTGTATATCTAAACCTGTCCTGTGTGATACCGTCTGCTGAGCTATGTATCTAATACTCTCCTGTGTGATACTGTCTGCTAAGCCGTGTATCTAATCCTATCCTGTGTGATACTATCTGCAGAGCAGTGTATCTAATCCTATCCTGTGTGATACTGTCTGCTGAGCTGTGTATCAAATCCTCTCCTGTGTGATACTGTCTGCTGAGCCGTGTATCTAATCCTCTCCTGTGTGATACTGTGTGCTGAGCTGTGTATCTAATCCTCTCCTGTGTGATATTGTCTGCTGAGCCGTGTATCTAATCCCATCCTGTGTGATACTGTCTGCTGAGCTGTGTATCTAATCATGTAATGTGTGATACTGTCTGCTGGGCTGTGTATCTAATCGTCACCTGTGTGATACTGTCTGATGAACTGTGTATCTAATCCTATCTTTCGTGATACTGTCTGCTGAGCCGTGTATCTAATCCTCTCCTGTGTGATACTGTGTGCTGAGCTGTGTATCTAATCCTCTCCTGTGCGTTACTGTCTGCTGAGCTGTGTATCTAATCCTCTCCAGTGTGATACTGTCTGCTGAGCCGTGTATCTAATCCCATCCTGTGTGATACTGTCTGCTGAGCTGTGTATCTATTCATGTAATGTGTGATACTGTCTGCTGAGCTGTGTATCTAATCGTCTCCTGTGTGATACTGTCTGATGAACTGTGTATCTAATCCTATCTTTCGTGATACTGTCTGCTGAGCCGTGTATCTAATCCACTCCTGTGTGATACTGTTTGATGAACTGTGTATCTAATCCTGTCCTATGTGATACTGTCTGCTGAGCTGTGTATCTAATCCCCTCCTGTGTGATACTATCTGCTGAGCTGTGTATCTAATCCTCTCCTGTGTGATACTGTCTGCTGAGCTGTGCATCTAATCCTATCCTGTGTGATACTGTCTGCTGAGACGTGTATCTAATCCTTTCCTGTGTGATACCATCTGCTGAGCTATGTATCTAATCCTTTCCTGTGTGATACCATCTGCTGAGCTGTGTATCTAATCCTCTCCTGTGTGATACTGTCTGTGGAGCCGTGTATCTAATCCTCTCCTGTGAGATACCGTCTGCTGAGCTGTGTATCTAATCCTCTCCTGTGCGATACTGTCTGCTGAGCTGTGTATCTAATCCTCTCCTGTGTGATACTGTCTGCTGAGCAGTGTATCTAATCTTATACTGTGTGATACTGTCTGCTGAGCTGTGTATCTAATCCTCTCCTGTGTGATACTGTCTGCTGAGCTGTGTATCTAATCCTCTCCTGTGTGATACTGTCTGCTGAGCCGTGTATCTAATCCTATGCTGTGATAATCTGCTGAGCAGTGTATCTAATCTTATACTGTGTGATACTGTCTTCTGAGCTGTGTATCTAATCCCCTCCTGTTTGATACTGTCTGCTGAGCAGTGTATCTAATCTTATACTGTGTGGTACTGCCTGCTGAGCTGTGTATCTAATCCCCTCCTGTGTGATAGTGTCTGATGAGCCGTGTATCTAATCCTCTCCTGTGTGATACCGTCTGCTGAGCTATGTATCTAATCCTCTCCTGTGTGATACTGTGTGCTGAGCTGTGTATGTATCTAATCCCCTCCTGTGTGATAATGTCTGCTGAGCTGTGTATCTAATCCTCTCCTGTGTGATAATGTCTGCTGAGCTGTGTATCTAATCCTGTCCTGTGTGATACTGTCTGCTGAGCTGTGTATCTAATCCTATCCTGTGTGATACTATCTGCTGAGCCGTGTATCTAATCCTCTCCTGTGTGATACTGTCTGCTGAGTTGTGTATCTAATCCTACCCTGTATGATACTGTCTGCTGAGCTGTGTATCTAATCCTCTCCTGTGTCATACTGTCTGCTGAGCCGTGTATCTAATCCTCTCCTGTGTGATACTGTCTGCTGAGCTATGTATCTAATCCTCTCCTGTGTGATACTGTCTGCTGAGCCGTGTATCTAATCCTCTCCTGTGTCATACTGTCTGCTGAGCCGTGTATCTAATCCTCTCCTGTGTGATACTGTCTGCTGAGCTGTATCTCTAATCCTCTCCTGTGTGATACCATCTGCTGAGCCGTGTATCTAATCCTCTCCTGTGTGATACTGTCTGCTGAGCCGTGTATCTAATCCTCTCCTGTGTGATACTGTCTGCTGAGCCGTGTATCTAATCCTCTCCTGTGTGATACTGTCTACTGAGCATTGTATCTAATCCTCTCCTGTGTGATACTGTCTGCTGAGCCGTGTATCTAATCCTCTCCTGTGTGATACTGTGTGCTGAGCCGTGTATCTAATCCTCTCCTGTGTGATACTGTCTGCTGAGCTGTGTATCTAATCTTCTCCTGTGTGATACTGTCTGCTGAGCTGTGTATCTAATCTTCTCCTGTGTGATACTGTCTGCTGAGCTGTGTATCTAATCCTATTCGGTGTGATACTGTCTGCTGAGCTGTGTATCTAATCCTATTCGGTGTGATACTGTCTGCTGAGCTGTGTATCTAATCCTATCCGGTGTGATACTGTCTGCTGAGCTGTGTATCTAATCCTATCCGGTGTGATACTATCTGCTGAGCCGTGTATCTAATCCACTCCTGTGTGATACTGTCTGCTGAGCTGTGTATCTAATCCTACCCTGTATGATACTGTCTGCTGAGCCGTGTATCTAATCCTCTCCTGTGTCATACTGTCTGCTGAGCCGTGTATCTAATCCTCTCCTGTGTGATACTGTCTGCTGAGCTGTGTATCTAATCCTATCCTGTGTGATACTGTCTGCTGAGCCGTGTATCTAATCTTCTCCTGTGTGATACTGTCTGCTGAGCTGTGTATCTAATCCTATTCGGTGTGATACTGTCTGCTGAGCTGTGTATCTAATCCTATTCGGTGTGATACTGTCTGCTGAGCTGTGTATCTAATCCTATCCAGTGTGATACTGTCTGCTGAGCTGTGTATCTAATCCTATCCGGTGTGATACTGTCTGCTGAGCTGTGTATCTAATTCTACCCTGTATGATACTGTCTGCTGAGCCGTGTATCTAATCCTCTCCTGTGTCATACTGTCTGCTGAGCCGTGTATCTAATCCTCTCCTGTGTGATACTGTCTGCTGAGCTGTGTATCTAATCCTCTCCTGTGTGATACTGTCTGCTGAGCCGTGTATCTAATCCTCTCCTGTGTGATACTGTCTGCTGAGCTGTGTATCTAATCCTCTCCTGTGTGATACTGTCTGCTGAGCCGTGTATCTAATCCTCTCCTGTGTCATACTGTCTGCTGAGCCGTGTATCTAATCCTCTCCTGTGTGATACCATCTGCTGAGCCTTGTAACTAATCCTCTCCTGTGTGATACTGTCTGCTGAGCTGTGTATCTAATCTTCTCCTGTGTGATACTGTCTGCTGAGCTGTGTATCTAATCCTATTCGGTGTGATACTGTCTGCTGAGCTGTGTATCTAATCCTATTCGGTGTGATACTGTCTGCTGAGCTGTGTATCTAATCCTATCCGGTGTGATACTGTCTGCTGAGCTGTGTATCTAATCCTATCCGGTGTGATACTGTCTGCTGAGCTGTGTATCTAATCCTATCCGGTGTGATACTGTCTGCTGAGCTGTGTATCTAATCCTATCCGGTGTGATACTGTCTGCTGAGCTGTGTATCTAATCCTATCCGGTGTGATACTGTCTGCTGAGCTGTGTATCTAATCCTATCCTGTGTGATACTGTCTGCTGAGCTGTGTATCTAATCCTCTCCTGTGTGATACTGTCTGCTGAGCAGTGTATCTAATCTTATACTGTGTGATACTGTCTCCTGAGCTGTGTATCTAATCCCCTCCTGTGTGATACTGTCTCCTGAGCTGTGTATCTAATCCCCTCCTGTGTGATATTGTCTGCTGAGCTGTGTGTCTAATCCTATCCTGTGTGATACTGTCTGCTGAGCCGTGTATCTAATCCTCTCCTGTGTGATACTGTCTGCTAAGCCGTGTATCTAATCCTATGCTGTGTGATAGTCTGCTGAGCAGTGTATCTAATCTTATACTGTGTGATACTGTCTGCTGAGCTGTGTATCTAATCCCCTCCTGTGTGATACTGTCTGCTGAGCTGTGTATCTAATCCTCTCCTGTGTGATACTGTCTGCTGAGCAGTGTATCTAATCTTATACTGTGTGGTACTGTCTGCTGAGCTGTGTATCTAATCCCCTACTGTGTGATACTGTCTGCTGAGCTGTATATCTAAACCTGTCCTGTGTGATACCGTCTGCTGAGCTATGTATCTAATCCTCTCCTGTGTGATACTGTCTGCTGAGCTGTGTGTCTAATCCTATCCTGTGTGATACTGTCTGCTGAGCCATGTATCTAATCCTCTCCTGTGTGATACTGTCTGCTAAGCCGTGTATCTAATCCTATCCTGTGTGATACTATCTGCAGAGCAGTGTATCTAATCCTATCCTGTGTGATACTGTCTGCTGAGCTGTGTATCTAATCCTCTCCTGTGCGATACTGTCTGCTGAGCCGTGTATCTAATCCTCTCCTGTGTGATACTGTGTGCTGAGCTGTGTATCTAATCCTCTCCTGTGCGTTACTGTCTGCTGAGCTGTGTATCTAATCCTCTCCTGTGTGATACTGTCTGCTGAGCCGTGTATCTAATCCCATCCTGTGTGATACTGTCTGCTGAGCTGTGTATCTAATCATGTAATGTGTGATACTGTCTGCTGAGCTGTGTATCTAATCGTCTCCTGTGTGATACTGTCTGATGAACTGTGTATCTAATCCTATCTTTCGTGATACTGTCTGCTGAGCCGTGTATCTAATCCACTCCTGTGTGATACTGTCTGATGAACTGTGTATCTAATCCTGTCCTATGTGATACTGTAAGCTGAGCTGTGTATCTAATCCTCTCCTGTGTGATACTGTCTGCTGAGCTGTGCATCTAATCCTATCCTGTGTGATACTGTCTGCTGAGACGTGTATCTAATCCTTTTATGTGTGATACCATCTGCTGAGCTATGTATCTAATCCTTTCCTGTGTGATACCATCTGCTGAGCTGTGTATCTAATCCTCTCCTGTGTGATACTGTCTGTGGAGCCGTGTATCTAATCCTCTCCTGTGCAATACCGTCTGCTGAGCTGTGTATCTAATCCTCTCCTGTGCGATACTGTCTGCTGAGCTGTGTATCTAATCCTCTCCTGTGTGATACTGTCTGCTGAGCAGTGTATCTAATGTTATACTGTGTGATACTGTCTGCTGAGCTGTGTATCTAATCCTCTCCTGTGTGGTACTGTCTGCTGAGCTGTGTATCTAATCCTCTCCTGTGTGATACTGTCTGCTGAGCCGTGTATCTAATCCTATGCTGTGATAATCTGCTGAGCAGTGTATCTAATCTTATACTGTGTGATACTGTCTTCTGAGCTGTGTATCTAATCCCCTCCTGTTTGATACTGTCTGCTGAGCTGTGTATCTAATCCTCTCCTGTGTGATACTGTCTGCTGAGCAGTGTATCTAATCTTATACTGTGTGGTACTGTCTGCTGAGATGTGTATCTAATCCCCTCCTGTGTGATACTGTCTGCTGAGCCGTGTATCTAATCCTCTCCTGTGTGATAATGTCTGCTGAGCTATGTATCTAATCCTGTCCTGTGTGATACTGTCTGCTGAGCTGTGTATGTATCTAATCCCCTCCTGTGTGATAATGTCTGCTGAGCTGTGTATCTAATCCTCTCCTGTGTGATAATGTCTGCTGAGCTGTGTATCTAATCCTGTCCTGTGTGATACTGTCTGCTGAGCTGTGTATCTAATCCTATCCTGTGTGATACTATCTGCTGAGCCGTGTATCTAATCCTCTCCTGTGTGATACTGTCTGCTGAGTTGTGTATCTAATCCTATCCTGTGTGATACTGTCCGCTGAGCTGTGTATCTAATCCTATCCGGTGTGATACTGTCTGCTGAGCTGTGTATCTAATCCTCTCCTGTGTCATACTGTCTGCTGAGCCGTGTATCTAATCCTCTCCTGTGTGATACTGTCTGCTGAGCTATGTATCTAATCCTCTCCTGTGTGATACTGTCTGCTGAGCCGTGTATCTAATCCTCTCCTGTGTCATACTGTCTGCTGAGCCGTGTATCTAATCCTCTCCTGTGTGATACTGTCTGCTGAGCTGTATCTCTAATCCTCTCCTGTGTGATACCATCTGCTGAGCCGTGTATCTAATCCTCTCCTGTGTGATACTGTCTGCTGAGCTGTGTATCTAATCTTCTCCTGTGTGATACTGTCTGCTGAGCTGTGTATCTAATCTTCTCCTGTGTGATACTGTCTGCTGAGCTGTGTATCTAATCCTATTCGGTGTGATACTGTCTGCTGAGCTGTGTATCTAATCCTATTCGGTGTGATACTGTCTGCTGAGCTGTGTATCTAATCCTATCCGGTGTGATACTGTCTGCTGAGCTGTGTATCTAATCCTATCCGGTGTGATACTATCTGCTGAGCCGTGTATCTAATCCACTCCTGTGTGATACTGTCTGCTGAGCTGTGTATCTAATCCTACCCTGTATGATACTGTCTGCTGAGCCGTGTATCTAATCCACTCCTGTGTGATACTGTCTGCTGAGCTGTGTATCTAATCCTACCCTGTATGATACTGTCTGCTGAGCCGTGTATCTAATCCTCTCCTGTGTCATACTGTCTGCTGAGCCGTGTATCTAATCCTATCCAGTGTGATACTGTCTGCTGAGCTGTGTATCTAATCCTATCCGGTGTGATACTGTCTGCTGAGCTGTGTATCTAATCCTACCCTGTATGATACTGTCTGCTGAGCCGTGTATCTAATCCTCTCCTGTGCGATACCGTCTGCTGAGCAGTGTGTCTAATCCTTTCCTGTGCGATACTGTCTGCTGAGCTGTGTATCTAATCCTCTCCTGTGTGATACCGTCTGCTGAGCAGTGTATCTAATCTTATACTGTGTGATACTGTCTCCTGAGCTGTGTATCTAATCCCCTCCTGTGTGATACTGTCTGCTGAGCTGTGTGTCTAATCCTATCCTGTGTGATACTGTCTGCTGAGCCGTGTATCTAATCCTTTCCTGTGTGATACTGTCTGCTAAGCCGTGTATCTAATCCTATGCTGTGTGATAGTCTGCTGAGCAGTGTATCTAATCTTATACTGTGTGATACTGTCTGCTGAGCTGTGTATCTAATCCCCTCCTGTGTGATACTGTCTGCTGAGCTGTGTATCTAATCCTCTCCTGTGTGATACTGTCTGCTTAGCAGTGTATCTAATCTTATACTGTGTGGTACTGTCTGCTGAGCTGTGTATCTAATCCCCTACTGTGTGATACTGTCTGCTGAGCTGTATATCTAAACCTGTCCTGTGTGATACCGTCTGCTGAGCTATGTATCTAATCCTCTCCTGTGTGATACTGTCTGCTGAGCTGTGTGTCTAATCCTATCCTGTGTGATACTGTCTGCTGAGCCGTGTATCTAATCCTCTCCTGTGTGATACTGTCTGCTAAGCCGTGTATCTAATCCTATCCTGTGTGATACTATCTGCAGAGCAGTGTATCTAATCCTATCCTGTGTGATACTGTCTGCTGAGCTGTGTATCTAATCCTCTCCTGTGTGATACTGTCTGCTGAGCCGTGTATCTAATCCTCTCCTGTGTGATACTGTGTGCTGAGCTGTGTATCTAATCCTCTCCTGTGCGTTACTGTCTGCTGAGCTGTGTATCTAATCCTCTCCTGTGTGATACTGTCTGCTGAGCCGTGTATCTAATCCCATCCTGTGTGATACTGTCTGCTGAGCTGTGTATCTAATCATGTAATGTGTGATACTGTCTGCTGAGCTGTGTATCTAATCGTCTCCTGTGTGATACTGTCTGATGAACTGTGTATCTAATCCTATCTTTCGTGATACTGTCTGCTGAGCCGTGTATCTAATCCACTCCTGTGTGATACTGTCTAATGAACTGTGTATCTAATCCTGTCCTATGTGATACTGTAAGCTGAGCTGTGTATCTAATCCTCTCCTGTGTGATACTGTCTGCTGAGCTGTGCATCTAATCCTATCCTGTGTGATACTGTCTGCTGAGACGTGTATCTAATCCTTTCCTGTGTGATACCATCTGCTGAGCTATGTATCTAATCCTTTCCTGTGTGATACCATCTGCTGAGCTGTGTATCTAATCCTCTCCTGTGTGATACTGTCTGTGGAGCCGTGTATCTAATCCTCTCCTGTGAGATACCGTCTGCTGAGCTGTGTATCTAATCCTCTCCTGTGCGATACTGTCTGCTGAGCTGTGTATCTAATCCTCTCCTGTGTGATACTGTCTGCTGAGCAGTGTATCTAATCTTATACTGTGTGATACTGTCTGCTGAGCTGTGTATCTAATCCTCTCCTGTGTGATACTGTCTGCTGAGCTGTGTATCTAATCCTCTCCTGTGTGATACTGTCTGCTGAGCCGTGTATCTAATCCTATGCTGTGATAATCTGCTGAGCAGTGTATCTAATCTTATACTGTGTGATACTGTCTTCTGAGCTGTGTATCTAATCCCCTCCTGTTTGATACTGTCTGCTGAGCTGTGTATCTAATCCTCTTCTGTGTGATACTGTCTGCTGAGCAGTGTATCTAATCTTATACTGTGTGGTACTGTCTGCTGAGCTGTGTATCTAATCCCCTCCTGTGTGATACTGTCTGCTGAGCCGTGTATCTAATCCTCTCCTGTGTGATACCGTCTGCTGAGCTATGTATCTAATCCTGTCCTGTGTGATACTGTCTGCTGAGCTGTGTATGTATCTAATCCCCTCCTGTGTGATAATGTCTGCTGAGCTGTGTATCTAATCCTCTCCTGTGTGATAATGTCTGCTGAGCTGTGTATCTAATCCTGTCCTGTGTGATACTGTCTGCTGAGCTGTGTATCTAATCCTATCCTGTGTGATACTATCTGCTGAGCCGTGTATCTAATCCTCTCCTGTGTGATACTGTCTGCTGAGTTGTGTATCTAATCCTACCCTGTATGATACTGTCTGCTGAGCCGTGTATCTAATCCTCTCCTGTGTCATACTGTCTGCTGAGCCGTGTATCTAATCCTCTCCTGTGTGATACTGTCTGCTGAGCTATGTATCTAATCCTCTCCTGTGTGATACTGTCTGCTGAGCCATGTATCTAATCCTCTCCTGTGTCATACTGTCTGCTGAGCCGTGTATCTAATCCTCTCCTGTGTGATACTGTCTGCTGAGCTGTATCTCTAATCCTCTCCTGTGTGATACCATCTGCTGAGCCGTGTATCTAATCCTCTCCTGTGTGATACTGTCTGCTGAGCCGTGTATCTAATCCTCTCCTGTGTGATACTGTCTACTGAGCATTGTATCTAATCCTCTCCTGTGTGATACTGTCTGCTGAGCAGTGTTTCTAATCCTCTCCTGTGTGATACTGTGTGCTGAGCCGTGTATCTAATCCTTTCCTGTGTGATACTGTCTGCTGAGCTGTGTATCTAATCTTCTCCTGTGTGATACTGTCTGCTGAGCTGTGTATCTAATCTTCTCCTGTGTGATACTGTCTGCTGAGCTGTGTATCTAATCCTATTCGGTGTGATACTGTCTGCTGAGCTGTGTATCTAATCCTATTCGGTGTGATACTGTCTGCTGAGCTGTGTATCTAATCCTATCCGGTGTGATACTGTCTGCTGAGCTGTGTATCTAATCCTATCCGGTGTGATACTATCTGCTGAGCCGTGTATCTAATCCACTCCTGTGTGATACTGTCTGCTGAGCTGTGTATCTAATCCTACCCTGTATGATACTGTCTGCTGAGCCGTGTATCTAATCCTCTCCTGTGTCATACTGTCTGCTGAGCCGTGTATCTAATCCTCTCCTGTGTGATACTGTCTGCTGAGCTGTGTATCTAATCCTCTCCTGTGTGATACTGTCTGCTGAGCCGTGTATCTAATCTTCTCCTGTGTGATACTGTCTGCTGAGCTGTGTATCTAATCCTATTCGGTGTGATACTGTCTGCTGAGCTGTGTATCTAATCCTATTCGGTGTGATACTGTCTGCTGAGCTGTGTATCTAATCCTATCCAGTGTGATACTGTCTGCTGAGCTGTGTATCTAATCCTCTCCTGTGTGATACTGTCTGCTGAGCCGTGTATCTAATCCTCTCCTGTGTCATACTGTCTGCTGAGCTGTATCTCTAATCCTCTCCTGTGTGATACCATCTGCTGAGCCGTGTATCTAATCCTCTCCTGTGTGATACTGTCTGCTGAGCCGTGTATTTAATCCTCTCCTGTGTGATACTGTCTGCTGAGCTGTATCTCTAATCCTCTCCTGTGTGATACCATCTGCTGAGCCGTGTATCTAATCCTCTCCTGTGTGATACTGTCTGCTGAGCCGTGTATCTAATCCTCTCCTGTGTGATACCATCTGCTGAGCCTTGTAACTAATCCTCTCCTGTGTGATACTGTCTGCTGAGCTGTGTATCTAATCTTCTCTTGTGTGATACTGTCTGCTGAGCTGTGTATCTAATCCTATTCGGTGTGATACTGTCTGCTGAGCTGTGTATCTAATCCTATTCGGTGTGATACTGTCTGCTGAGCTGTGTATCTAATCCTATCCGGTGTGATACTGTCTGCTGAGCTGTGTATCTAATCCTATCCGGTGTGATACTGTCTGCTGAGCTGTGTATCTAATCCTATCCGGTGTGATACTGTCTGCTGAGCTGTGTATCTAATCCTATCCGGTGTGGTACTGTCTGCTGAGCTGTGTATCTAATCCTCTCCTGTGTGATACTGTCTGCTGAGCAGTGTATCTAATCCTATCCGGTGTGATACTGTCTGCTGAGCTGTGTATCTAATCCTATCCTGTGTGATACTGTCTGCTGAGCTGTGTATCTAATCCTCTCCTGTGTGATACTGTCTGCTGAGCAGTGTATCTAATCTTATACTGTGTGATACTGTCTCCTGAGCTGTGTATCTAATCCCCTCCTGTGTGATACTGTCTGCTGAGCCGTGTATCTAATCCTCTCCTGTGTGATACCGTCTGCTGAGCTATGTATCTAATCCTGTCCTGTGTGATACTGTCTGCTGAGCTGTGTATGTATATAATCCCCTCCTGTGTGATAATGTCTGCTGAGCTGTGTATCTAATCCTGTCCTGTGTGATACTGTCTGCTGAGCTGTGTATCTAATCCTATCCTGTGTGATACTATCTGCTGAGCCGTGTATCTAATCCTCTCCTGTGTGATACTGTCTGCTGAGTTGTGTATCTAATCCTACCCTGTATGATACTGTCTGCTGAGCCGTGTATCTAATCCTCTCCTGTGTCATACTGTCTGCTGAGCCGTGTATCTAATCCTCTCCTGTGTGATACTGTCTGCTGAGCTATGTATCTAATCCTCTCCTGTGTGATACTGTCTGCTGAGCCGTGTATCTAATCCTCTCCTGTGTCATACTGTCTGCTGAGCCGTGTATCTAATCCTCTCCTGTGTGATACTGTCTGCTGAGCTGTGTATCTAATCCTCTCCTGTGTGATACTGTCTACTGAGCATTGTATCTAATCCTCTCCTGTGTGATACTGTCTGCTGAGCAGTGTTTCTAATCCTCTCCTGTGTGATACTGTGTGCTGAGCATTGTATCTAATCCTCTCCTGTGTGATACTGTCTGCTGAGCAGTGTTTCTAATCCTCTCCTGTGTGATACTGTGTGCTGAGCCGTGTATCTAATCCTCTCCTGTGTGATACTGTCTGCTGAGCTGTGTATCTAATCTTCTCCTGTGTGATACTGTCTGCTGAGCTGTGTATCTAATCTTCTCCTGTGTGATACTGTCTGCTGAGCTGTGTATCTAATCCTATTCGGTGTGATACTGTCTGCTGAGCTGTGTATCTAATCCTATTCGGTGTGATACTGTCTGCTGAGCTGTGTATCTAATCCTATCCGGTGTGATACTGTCTGCTGAGCTGTGTATCTAATCCTATCCGGTGTGATACTATCTGCTGAGCCGTGTATCTAATCCACTCCTGTGTGATACTGTCTGCTGAGCTGTGTATCTAATCCTACCCTGTATGATACTGTCTGCTGAGCCGTGTATCTAATCCTCTCCTGTGTCATACTGTCTGCTGAGCCGTGTATCTAATCCTCTCCTGTGTGATACTGTCTGCTGAGCTGTGTATCTAATCCTCTCCTGTGTGATACTGTCTGCTGAGCCGTGTATCTAATCTTCTCCTGTGTGATACTGTCTGCTGAGCTGTGTATCTAATCCTATTCGGTGTGATACTGTCTGCTGAGCTGTGTATCTAATCCTATTCGGTGTGATACTGTCTGCTGAGCTGTGTATCTAATCCTATCCAGTGTGATACTGTCTGCTGAGCTGTGTATCTAATCCTATTCGGTGTGATACTGTCTGCTGAGCTGTGTATCTAATTCTACCCTGTATGATACTGTCTGCTGAGCCGTGTATCTAATCCTCTCCTGTGTCATACTGTCTGCTGAGCCGTGTATCTAATCCTCTCCTGTGTGATACTGTCTGCTGAGCTGTGTATCTAATCCTCTCCTGTGTGATACTGTCTGCTGAGCCGTGTATCTAATCCTCTCCTGTGTGATACTGTCTGCTGAGCTGTGTATCTAATCCTCTCCTGTGTGATACTGTCTGCTGAGCCGTGTATCTAATCCTCTCCTGTGTGATACTGTCTGCTGAGCTGTGTATCTAATCCTCTCCTGTGTGATACTGTCTGCTGAGCTGTGTATCTAATCCTCTCCTGTGTCATACTGTCTGATGAGCCGTGTATCTAATCCTCTCCTGTGTGATACTGTCTGCTGAGCTATGTATCTAATCCTCTCCTGTGTGATACTGTCTGCTGAGCCGTGTATCTAATCCTCTCCTGTGTCATACTGTCTGCTGAGCCGTGTATCTAATCCTCTCCTGTGTGATACTGTCTGCTGAGCTGTATCTCTAATCCTCTCCTGTGTGATACCATCTGCTGAGCCGTGTATCTAATCCTCTCCTGTGTGATACTGTCTGCTGAGCCGTGTATCTAATCCTCTCCTGTGTGATACTGTCTGCTGAGCCGTGTATCTAATCCTCTCCTGTGTGATACTGTCTACTGAGCATTGTATCTAATCCTCTCCTGTGTGATACTGTGTGCTGAGCCGTGTATCTAATCCTATCCTGTGTGATACTGTCTGCTGAGCAGTGTTTCTAATCCTCTCCTGTGTGATACTGTGTGCTGAGCCGTGTATCTAATCCTCTCCTGTGTGATACTGTCTGCTGAGCTGTGTATCTAATCTTCTCCTGTGTGATACTGTCTGCTGAGCTGTGTATCTAATCTTCTCCTGTGTGATACTGTCTGCTGAGCTGTGTATCTAATCCTATTCGGTGTGATACTGTCTGCTGAGCTGTGTATCTAATCCTATTCGGTGTGATACTGTCTGCTGAGCTGTGTATCTAATCCTATCCGGTGTGATACTGTCTGCTGAGCTGTGTATCTAATCCTATCCGGTGTGATACTATCTGCTGAGCCGTGTATCTAATCCACTCCTGTGTGATACTGTCTGCTGAGCTGTGTATCTAATCCTACCCTGTATGATACTGTCTGCTGAGCCGTGTATCTAATCCTCTCCTGTGTCATACTGTCTGCTGAGCAGTGTATCTAATCCTCTCCTGTGTGATACTGTCTGCTGAGCTGTGTATCTAATCCTCTCCTGTGTGATACTGTCTGCTGAGCCGTGTATCTCATCTTCTCCTGTGTGATACTGTCTGCTGAGCTGTGTATCTAATCCTATTCGGTGTGATACTGTCTGCTGAGCTGTGTATCTAATCCTATTCGGTGTGATACTGTCTGCTGAGCTGTGTATCTAATCCTATCCAGTGTGATACTGTCTGCTGAGCTGTGTATCTAATCCTATCCGGTGTGATACTGTCTGCTGAGCCGTGTATCTAATCCTCTCCTGTGTCATACTGTCTGCTGAGCCGTGTATCTAATCCTCTCCTGTGTGATACTGTCTGCTGAGCTGTGTATCTAATCCTCTCCTGTGTGATACTGTCTGCTGAGCCGTGTATCTAATCCTCTCCTGTGTCATACTGTCTGCTGAGCCGTGTATCTAATCCTCTCCTGTGTGATACTGTCTGCTGAGCTGTATCTCTAATCCTCTCCTGTGTGATACCATCTGCTGAGCCGTGTATCTAATCCTCTCCTGTGTGATACTGTCTGCTGAGCCGTGTATCTAATCCTCTCCTGTGTGATACCATCTGCTGAGCCTTGTAACTAATCCTCTCCTGTGTGATACTGTCTGCTGAGCTGTGTATCTAATCTTCTCCTGTGTGATACTGTCTGCTGAGCTGTGTATCTAATCCTATTCGGTGTGATACTGTCTGCTGAGCTGTGTATCTAATCCTATTCGGTGTGATACTGTCTGCTGAGCTGTGTATCTAATCCTATCCGGTGTGATACTGTCTGCTGAGCTGTGTATCTAATCCTATCCGGTGTGATACTGTCTGCTGAGCTGTGTATCTAATCCTATCCGGTGTGATACTGTCTGCTGAGCTGTGTATCTAATCCTATCCGGTGTGGTACTGTCTGCTGAGCTGTGTATCTAATCCTCTCCTGTGTGATACTGTCTGCTGAGCAGTGTATCTAATCCTATCCGGTGTGATACTGTCTGCTGAGCTGTGTATCTAATCCTATCCTGTGTGATACTGTCTGCTGAGCTGTGTATCTAATCCTCTCCTGTGTGATACTGTCTGCTGAGCAGTGTATCTAATCTTATACAGTGTGATACTGTCTCCTGAGCTGTGTATCTAATCCCCTCCTGTGTGATACTGTCTGCTGAGCTGTGTATCTAATCCTCTCCTGTGTGATACTGTCTGCTGAGCCGTGTATCTAATCCTATGCTGTGTGATAGTCTGCTGAGCAGTGTATCTAATCTTATACTGTGTGATACTGTCTGTTGAGCTGTGTATCTAATCCCCTCCTGTGTGATACTGTCTGCTGAGCTGTGTATCTAATCCTCTCCTGTGTGATACTGTCTGCTGAGCAGTGTATCTAATCTTATACTGTGTGGTACTGTCTGCTGAGCTGTGTATCTAATCCCCTACTGTGTGATACTGTCTGCTGAGCTGTATATCTAAACCTGTCCTATGTGATACTGTCTGCTGAGCTGTGTGTCTAATCCTATCCGGTGTGATACTGTCTGCTGAGCCGTGTATCTAATCCTCTCCTGTGTGATACTGTCTGCTAAGCCGTGTATCTAATCCTATCCTGTGTGATACTATCTGCAGAGCAGTGTATCTAATCCTATCCTGTGTGATACTGTCTGCTGAGCTGTGTATCTAATCCTCTCCTGTGTGATACTGTCTGCTGAGCCGTGTATCTAATCCTCTCCTGTGTGATACTGTGTGCTGAGCTGTGTATCTAATCCTCTCCTGTGCGTTACTGTCTGCTGAGCTGTGTATCTAATCCTCTCCTGTGTGATACTGTCTGCTGAGCCGTGTATCTAATCCCATCCTGTGTGATACTGTCTGCTGAGCTGTGTATCTAATCATGTAATGTGTGATACTGTCTGCTGAGCTGTGTATCTAATCGTCTCCTGTGTGATACTGTCTGATGAACTGTGTATCTAATCCTATCTTTCGTGATACTGTCTGCTGAGCCGTGTATCTAATCCACTCCTGTGTGATACTGTCTGATGAACTGTGTATCTAATCCTGTCCTATGTGATACTGTAAGCTGAGCTGTGTATCTAATCCTCTCCTGTGTGATACTGTCTGCTGAGCTGTGCATCTAATCCTATCCTGTGTGATACTGTCTGCTGAGACGTGTATCTAATCCTTTCCTGTGTGATACCATCTGCTGAGCTATGTATCTAATCCTTTCCTGTGTGATACCATCTGCTGAGCTGTGTATCTAATCCTCTCCTGTGTGATACTGTCTGTGGAGCCGTGTATCTAATCCTCTCCTGTGCGATACCGTCTGCTGAGCTGTGTATCTAATCCTCTCCTCTGCGATACTGTCTGCTGAGCTGTGTATCTAATCCTCTCCTGTGTGATACTGTCTGCTGAGCTGTGTATCTAATCCTCTCCTGTGTGATACTGTCTGCTGAGCTGTGTATCTAATCCTCTCCTGTGCGATACCGTCTGCTGAGCTGTGTATCTAATCCTCTCCTCTGCGATACTGTCTGCTGAGCTGTGTATCTAATCTTATCCGGTGTGATACTGTCTGCTGAGCTGTGTATCTAATCCTATGCTGTGATAATCTGCTGAGCAGTGTATCTAATCTTATACTGTGTGATACTGTCTTCTGAGCTGTGTATCTAATCCCCTCCTGTTTGATACTGTCTGCTGAGCTGTGTATCTAATCCTCTCCTGTGTGATACTGTCTGCTGAGCAGTGTATCTAATCTTATACTGTGTGGTACTGTCTGCTGAGCTGTGTATCTAATCTTATACTGTGTGATACTGTCTGCTGAGCTGTGTATCTAATCCCCTCCTGTGTGATACTGTCTGCTGAGCCGTGTATCTAATCCTCTCCTGTGTGATACCGTCTGCTGAGCTATGTATCTAATCCTGTCCTGTGTGATACTGTCTGCTGAGCTGTGTATGTATCTAATCCCCTCCTGTGTGGTAATGTCTGCTGAGCTGTGTATCTAATCCTCTCCTGTGTGATAATGTCTGCTGAGCTGTGTATCTAATCCTGTCCTGTGTGATACTGTCTGCTGAGCTGTGTATCTAATCCTATCCTGTGTGATACTATCTGCTGAGCCGTGTATCTAATCCTCTCCTGTGTGATACTGTCTGCTGAGTTGTGTATCTAATCCTACCCTGTATGATACTGTCTGCTGAGCCGTGTATCTAATCCTCTCCTGTGTCATACTGTCTGCTGAGCCGTGTATCTAATCCTCTCCTGTGTGATACTGTCTGCTGAGCTATGTATCTAATCCTCTCCTGTGTGATACTGTCTGCTGAGCCGTGTATCTAATCCTCTCCTGTGTCATACTGTCTGCTGAGCCGTGTATCTAATCCTCTCCTGTGTCATACTGTCTGCTGAGCTGTATCTCTAATCCTCTCCTGTGTGATACCATCTGCTGAGCCGTGTATCTAATCCTCTCCTGTGTGATACTGTCTGCTGAGCCGTGTATCTAATCCTCTCCTGTGTGATACTGTCTGCTGAGCCGTGTATCTAATCCTCTCCTGTGTGATACTGTCTACTGAGCATTGTATCTAATCCTCTCCTGTGTGATACTGTCTGCTGAGCAGTGTTTCTAATCCTCTCCTGTGTGATACTGTGTGCTGAGCCGTGTATCTAATCCTCTCCTGTGTGATACTGTCTGCTGAGCTGTGTATCTAATCTTCTCCTGTGTGATACTGTCTGCTGAGCTGTGTATCTAATCTTCTCCTGTGTGATTCTGTCTGCTGAGCTGTGTATCTAATCCTATTCCGTGTGATACTGTCTGCTGAGCTGTGTATCTAATCCTATTCCGTGTGATACTGTCTGCTGAGCTGTGTATCTAATCCTATCCGGTGTGATACTGTCTGCTGAGCTGTGTATCTAATCCTATCCGGTGTGATACTATCTGCTGAGCCGTGTATCTAATCCACTCCTGTGTGATACTGTCTGCTGAGCTGTGTATCTAATCCTACCCTGTATGATACTGTCTGCTGAGCCGTGTATCTAATCCTCTCCTGTGTCATACTGTCTGCTGAGCCGTGTATCTAATCCTCTCCTGTGTGATACTGTCTGCTGAGCTGTGTATCTAATCCCCTCCTGTGTGATACTGTCTGCTGAGCTGTGTATCTAATCCTATCCTGTGTGATACTGTCTGCTGAGCTGTGTATCTAAACCTATCCTGTGTGATACTGTCTGCTGAGCCGTGTATCTATTCCTCTCCTGTGTGATACTGTCTGCTGAGCTGTGTATCTAATCCTCTCCTGTGTGATACTGTCTGCTGAGCCGTGTATCTAATCTTCTCCTGTGTGATACTGTCTGCTGAGCTGTGTATCTAATCCTATTCGGTGTGATACTGTCTGCTGAGCTGTGTATCTAATCCTATTCGGTCTGATACTGTCTGCTGAGCTGTGTATCTAATCCTATCCAGTGTGATACTGTCTGCTGAGCTGTGTATCTAATCCTATCCGGTGTGATACTGTCTGCTGAGCTGTGTATCTAATCCTACCCTGTATGATACTGTCTGCTGAGCCGTTTATCTAATCCTCTCCTGTGTCATACTGTCTGCTGAGCCGTGTATCTAATCCTCTCCTGTGTGATACTGTCTGCTGAGCTGTGTATCTAATCCTCTCCTGTGTGATACTGTCTGCTGAGCCGTGTATCTAATCCTCTCCTGTGTCATACTGTCTGCTGAGCCGTGTATCTAATCCTCTCCTGTGTGATACTGTCTGCTGAGCTGTATCTCTAATCCTCTCCTGTGTGATACCATCTGCTGAGCCGTGTATCTAATCCTCTCCTGTGTGATACTGTCTGCTGAGCCGTGTATCTAATCCTCTCCTGTGTGATTCTGTCTGCTGAGCATTGTATCTAATCCTCTCCTGTGTGATACTGTCTGCTGAGCAGTGTTTCTAATCCTCTCCTGTGTGATACTGTCTGCTGAGCTGTGTATCTAATCTTCTCCTGTGTGATACTGTCTGCTGAGCTGTGTATCTAATCCTATTCGGTGTGATACTGTCTGCTGAGCTGTGTATCTAATCCTATTCGGTGTGATACTGTCTGCTGAGCTGTGTATCTAATCCTATCCGGTGTGATTCTGTCTGCTGAGCTGTGTATCTAATCCTATGCTGTGTGATACTGTCTGCTGAGCTGTGTATCTAATCCTATGCTGTGTGATACTGTCTGCTGAGCTGTGTATCTAATCCTATTCGGTGTGATACTGTCTGCTGAGCTGTGTATCTAATCCTATTCGGTGTGATACTGTCTGCTGAGCTGTGTATCTAATCCTATCCGGTGTGATTCTGTCTGCTGAACTGTGTATCTAATCCTATCCGGTGTGATACTGTCTGCTGAGCTGTGTATCTAATCCTATCCGGTGTGATACTGTCTGCTGAGCTGTGTATCTAATCCTATCCTGTGTGATACTGTCTGCTGAGCTGTGTATCTAATCCTATCCGGTGTGATACTGTCTGCTGAGCTGTGTATCTAATCCTATCCTGTGTGATACTGTCTGCTGAGCTGTGTATCTAATCCTATCCTGTGTGATACTGTCTGCTGAGCTGTGTATCTAATCCTATCCGGTGTGATACTGTCTGCTGAGCTGTGTATCTAATCCTATCCTGTGTGATACTGTCTGCTGAGCTGTGTATCTAATCCTCTCCTGTGTGATACTGTCTGCTGAGCTGTGTATCTAATCCTATCCGGTGTGATACTGTCTGCTGAGCTGTGTATCTAATCCTCTCCTGTGTGATACTGTTTGCTGAGCTGTGTATCTAATCCTTTCCTGTGTGATACTGTCTGCTGAGCAGTGTATCTAATCTTCTCCTGTGTGATACTGTCTGCTGAGCTGTGTATCTAATCCTCTCCTGTGTGATACTGTCTGCTGAGCTGTGTATCTAATCCTCTCCTGTGTGATACTGTCTGCTGAGCTGTGTATCTAATCCCCTCCTGTGTGATAATGTCTGCTGAGCTGTGTATCTAATCTTCTCCTGTGTGATACTGTCTGCTGAGCTGTGTATCTAATCCTGTCCTGTGTGATACTGTCTGCTGAGCTGTGTATCTAATCCTCTCCTGTGTGATACTGTCTGCTGAGCTGTGTATCTAATCCTGTCCTGTGTGATACTGTCTGCTGAGCTGTGTATCTAATCCTCTCCTGTGTGATACTGTCTGCTGAGCTGTGTATCTAATCCTATCCGGTGTGATACTGTCTGCTGAGCCGTGTATCTAATCCTCTCTCATGTTATGTCTTCATCTTTTAATATTTCTAACGGCACCAGGCAGGGATGCCTGCTTTCCCCTCTCCTTTTTATTCTTACACTAGAACCTTTACTACAAAAGCTCAGAGAGGAGGGGAGGATCGTTGGCATCAAATCAGCTGGTACTGAACATAAAATCGCAGCATACGCAGACGATCTACTGATCATGACCTCTAACCCGAGAATATCTGTCCCAGTTATCCTGACATTACTCAAGGAATACGGTGCACTATCAAATTTTAAGGTGAATCTTAGCAAATCTCAAGTCTTAAATATAAATATCCCAGAACCACAAAAACCACAAATGGCAATCGGGTCCCCCTTTACCTGGTCCCCCCCATCAATACGTTTCTTGGGAGTTGAGATTTCTCCAAACCTACAAGAACTTTATAAGTTAAACTTCCCACCGCTATTGCAGAAAATCCAGAAACTTACCCCCAACTGGAATATCTCATACATCTCCTGGTTGGGTAGGAAAAATCTCCTTAAATGTATGATATGGCCAAAAATAACTTATCTAGTGCAAGCCCTTCCAATCCACCTACCTAATTCTTTTTTCATTGACATACGAAAACTCCTCAGCCGTTTTCTGTGGCACAACCAAAAACCCAGACTTCCCTTACAAATATTATCCCTCCCACACTCTGAAGGAGGTATAGATCTGCCAGATCTAAAGATACTTCAACAAGCCACTCATCTCCAAAGAGTCGTGGATGGATCAGGCTCCCACCACAGAAGCAATGGATTAAAGTAGAAGAAACAATCCTTAAATTCCCCCTTAGACAGCTCATCCTCACGCCCTCAAGTAGTACTAGGTATACATCAATTAAAAACCCTTTCACCGCCACTACTTTTAAAATCTGGTCCAATCCCCATATAAGACAAATATGCTCCCCGTTTCCCTCCCCTCTCCTACAAGTTACAGACCTAGTTCTCTCCTTTCTCCAGCCCATAATGCCACAATACACAACTCAATTCGCAACTTGATAACACCACTCCAAAAAATTACAGATAATGGGGTCATGCCCTGCTTGGCAGAACTCAATCAAATGCTAGATACTATCTCTTTTCACCCCTTTATGTACCAGAAATTTATGTCTAACTTAAAACTAGTCTTTAAAACTCCAAATTATATTAAGGAAATGACTGATTTTGAAAAACTTATAGCTGCAAAAAAAAACCAAAAAAGAACGTTATCAGCTCTACAAAAACAATTATGCCTAGCCAGAACCCCTAAGAAACTGCCATATGTAATGAAGTGGGAACAGGATCTGAATAGGCCTTTTACCCCATCTGAAATTAAAAGATGACTACTAGCACCTAAAGTCTCCTCTAGATGTGTTAGAGTACAAGAGAATGGCTATAAAGTTCTCTCCAGGTGGTATATGACTCCATCAAAACTTCAGAAATGTTACAAAGGACTTGATCCTAACTGCTGGAGATGCTCTTCTGATGTGGGCACTATGCTCCACATGTGGTGGAACTGTACATTGATTAAGCCCTTCTGGACAAAAATAATTCAAACTATTAATACAATTTTAAACTTGCAACTCTTGACCTCGCCGGAGATCTGCCTTCTGTTTCTGTTCCTAGATAACTTCCCTAAAATAAAATTAACCCTTCTTAGACAGCTCCTGGCCTCGACTAAGTTACTTGTGACATCCTTATGGAAATCTGCGAAGACCCCAAATATCTCACTCTGGGAAATGAAGGTTGAACAAATATACAGGCTAGAAGAATTGGCTAGTTGGGATGAAAAAAGGCATAAACAATTCTCGTTGATATGGCGTCCCTGGCACAAATATATTACAGACCGCACAATACTAACCTAAAATACTCAGATCGCTAGCCCATTCTAATCCCAACTCCCCCCCCCCCCTCCCATCATCTATATCTTTGTAGTCCCCCCCCCCTCCATCTCATCTCCCCGTTCATCCCACTTCCCTTTCAACCTTCCCCCCTTCTCCAGGTTTGTTTTTTTTTCTTTTTCTCTTCTGAAGTTTTTATTTCCAGGATATCACAATAAACCTTCTTGAATATGATAACATGTTATGTGACCACAATTTTGTACTACGACATGTTCAAAAGAATTGAACCTCTCTTATATTTTTTCTCTCTTCCGAAACGTGTCAATGTTTGGCTGAAATTTATGCAGTCTGGTCAATTTCTGCTCTTATAATCTATGTGATATCGTACAATGTGACTTTTCTTTGTTCAATTGTTAACCTTCTTTAAAAAAAACCTTAATAAAAAGATGTTTAAAAGAAAAGAATAAGCAGGACAAATAAAGGGTTTATCCAACATGTAAAACTAATTTGGAAGCTATAGTTATGCTTTTAATAGGACTCTTTCAGCATGACTGTGCAAACCAAGCACAGGAGCTCACTGCCAATCATTTAACTACTGTTTTTCCACTATATGATTAGATATTAAGTGCAAATTGCTTGTTTCTTGGTAATGGCCGCATGCTTTTGCAAAAACTGTGCAGCCATTAACAATAAGTGAACCATTTGTAATTAATTTCTACCAGTACAGCTGAAAAAAGCTGTGATCTTTATGAAATGGGTTGTTAGCAGATGTACCTTGGTCGCAGACATGCTATACTCATCAGGTGCTACATGAAACTCAAGCCTAAAGATGGCCGCGACACTCATGGGCCGCTGCATTGTGCTTGCCCCCCAGGCTAAAATTTGCCAGCCAATAATATGTGACTGGTATATCAAATACTGTGATACAGACATCAGATGTTTTACAGTAGATACACTGTCATATATATGACTACCAACATAAGGAGCATGAGTAATCCAAGACTTTATCACTACAGGCAACACCAAAACTATAGATACCACCAAAATGAAACAATAGGCGCTTATTGCCGCTAAAATAAATCTCTATTAAATATTGCAAAAATTAAGACAATCGTACAGAGTATAGCAATGGAGGATCACAAACACATGAGTATCACATTTATAGAGACATAGTAGTCACATATATATATATATATATATATAAATACAGTACAGACCAAAAGTTTGGACACACCTTCTCATTTAAAGCTTTTTCTGTATCTTCATAACTATGAATATTGTACATTCACACTGAAGGCATCAAAACTATGAATTAACCCATGTGGAATTATATACTTAACAAAAAAGTGTGAAACAACTGAAAATATGTCTTATATTCTAGGTTCTTCAAAGTAGCCACCTTTTGCTTTGATGACTGCTTTGCACACTCTTGGCATTCTCTTGATGAGCTTCAAGAGGTAGTCACCGGAAATGGTTTTCACTTCACAGGTGTTTCCTGTCAGGTTTAGTAAGTGGGATTTCTTACCTTATAAATGGGGTTGGGACCATCAGTTGTGTTGTGCAGAAATCAGCTGGATACACAGCTGATAGTCCTACTGAATAGACTGTTAGCTGCTTTTTTCTTACCATAATACAAATTCTAAGTAAAGAAAAACGAGTGGCCATCATTACTTTAAGAAATGAAGGTCTGTCAGTCCGAAAAATTGGGAAAACTTTGAATGTATCCCCAAGTGCAGTTGCAAAACCCATCAAGAAAACAAAGAAACTGGCTCACATGAGGACCGCCCCAGGAAAGGAAGACCAAGAGTCACCTCTGCTTCTGAGGATAAGTTTATCCGAGTCACCAGCCTCAGAAATCGCAGGTTAACAGCAGCTCAGATTAGAGACCAGGTCAATGCCACACAGAGTTCTAGCAGCAGACACATCTCTACAACAACTGTTAAGAGGAGACTTTGTGCAGCAGGTCTTCATGGTAAAATAGCTGCTAGGAAACCACTGCTAAGGACAGACAACAAGCAGAAGAGACTTGTTTGGGCTAAAGAACACAAGGAATGGACATTAGACCAGTGGAAATCTGTGCTTTGGTCTGATAAGTCCAAATTTGAGATCTTTGGTTCCAACCACTGTGTTTTTGTGCGACGCAGAAAAGGTGAACGCATGGACTCTACATGCCTGGTTCCCATCGTGAAGCATGGAGGAGGAGGTGTGATGGTGTGGGGGGGCTTTGCTGGTGACACTGTTGGGGATTTATTCTAAATTTAAGGCATACTGAACCAGCATGGCTACCACAGCATCTTGCAGCGGCATGCTATTCCATCCGGTTTGCGTTTAGTTGGACCATCATTTATTTTTCAACAGGACAATGACCCCAAACACACCTCCAGGCTGTGTAAGGGCTATTTGACCAAGAAGGAGAGTGATGGGGGGCTACGCCAGATGACCTGGCCTCCACAGTCACCAGACCTGAACCCAATCGAGATGGTTTGGGGTGAGCTGGACCGCAGAGTGAAGGTAAAAAGGCCAACAAGTGCTAAGCATCTCTGGGAACTCCTTCAAGATTGTTGGAAGACCATTTCCGGTGACTCCCTCTTGAAGCTCATCAAGAGAATGCCAAGAGTGTGCAAAGCAGTCATCAAAGCAAAAGGTGGCTACTTTGAAGAACCTAGAATATAAGACATATTTTCAGTTGTTTCACACTTTTTTGTTAAGTATATAATTCCACATGTGTTAATTCATACTTTTGATGCCTTCAGTGTGAATGTACAATTTTCAGAGTCATGAAAATACAGAAAAATCTTTAAATAAACTTTTGGTCTGTACTGTATATATAATATAACGCTACAAGCCTCCCTCTGTCTGAAGCCTTTAAAGACTTGGCAAGCGCTACATGCCTGCGCAGTCTGGCTCTAGACAGAAGAACCCATTACGTTACAGGTAAGAGGAGTGTGTATGGCGCCGGAGATTGCGGTATGCGTAGACACTGAACACATACCGCGATCTCCGGCGCTATACTTACCTGACCGGGAGGAGCGTTGCAGCGGTGCTTCTCTTCTCGCCGGAGACCAAGGCAGGAGTGAAGGCGTTGGAATCGGCACATATGCATAGCTCTATCCGGCGCCATTTTACTGAAGACATATTTGCAGTGTGTCTTCAGCAAAATGGCGTTGAACAGCACGGTATGGGCACACGCGTACTCTGGCGCCGCACTGCTCCCCGGCAGAACAGGATTCAGAAGCACTGGAGCACAGGGAAGAAAGGTGAGTATGTGTTTATTTTTTTGTATCTGTGCACCGTGAAAGGGATGAGGGGTGCCATACATACCAGCAATGGGGTGTGAAGGGTACCATACATACCAGGAAAGGGGTGTGAGGGGGTACAATGCATACCAGGATTTGGGGGCTGACTGAACCATGAAAACCAGGATTGGGGGGTGAGGGGTGCCATACATACCAGGATTGGGGGGTGAGGGGTGTCATATATACCAGGATTGGGGGGTGAGGGGTGCCATACATACCAGGATTTGGGGGGTGACTGAACCATGAAAACCAGGATTGGGGGTGAGGGGTGCCATACATACCAGGATTGGGGGGTGAGTGGTGCCATACATACCAGGAATGGGGGGTGAGGGGTACCATACATACCAGGAAAGGGGTGTGAGGGGACCATGCATACCAGGATTGGGGGATGAGGGGTACAATGCATACCAGGATTTGGGGGGTGACTGAACCATGAAAACCAGGATTGGGGGGTGATGGATGCCATACATACCAGGATTGGGGGGTGAGGGGTGCCATACATACCAGGATTTGGGGGGGTGACTGAACCATGAAAACCAGGATTGGGGGTGAGGGGTGCCATACATACCAGGATTGGGGGGTGAGTGGTGCCATACATACCAGGATTGGGGGGTGAGGGGTACCATGCATACAAGGATAGGAAAGTGGGGTTCTATGCATACCAGAATAGGGATGAGGGGTACCATGCATACCTGGATTGGGGGATGAGGGGACCATGCATACCTGGATTGGGGGATGAGGGGACCATGCATACCAGGATTGGGGGATGAGGGAACCATGCATACCAGGATTGGGGGATGAGGGAACCATGCATACCAGGATTGGGGGATGAGGAGGCCATATGTACCAGGATTGGGGATGAGAGAGTCATGCATACCAGGATTGGGGATGAGAGAGCCATGCATACCAGGATGGGGGATGAGGAGGCCATACATACCAGGGTAACGCTGAGGGGGCCATGTGCAGCATGATGGGGATTAGAGGTGCCATACATACCAGGACAGGGATGAGGGGTGCCATGCATACCACTATACCAGGACAGGGATGAGGGGTGCCATGCATACCACTATACCAGGATAAGGATGAGGGGTGTCATGCATACAGGGATGAGGGGTGCCATGCATACCGGGACAGGGATGAGGGGTGCCATGCATACCGGGACAGGGATGAGGGGTGCCATGCATACCGGGACAGGGATGAGGGGTGCCATGCATACCGGGATAGGGATGAGGGGTGCCATGCATACCGGGATAGGGATGAGGGGTGCCATGCATACCAGGATGGGGATGGGGACCACGTATAAAAGGAAGGGGGGGGGCATATATACCAGGATGGGGGATATTGTCAGAATTGGGGGACATTACCCCTATACCAGTGTCAGCAGAAGACCCCCTCCCCCTTAAAAGTGCATCAGGAACACATTTTTGGCTTAAATTTTTTTATTTTTATTTTCCTCCTCTAAAACCTAGGTGCGTCTTATGGTCCGGTGCATCTTATAGTCCGAAAAATACGGTACTTCTTACATTACATGAGTGATATCTATTGTAAATTCCATAATAGCTCAGAAACCGGCGAATCCTCACAGTGCATGGGGCGTGTCATGGGGGGATTCAAAAGTTTTCATTTTAGACTGTACATTATAGTCCTCCATACAGTAGTATGAGCACCACATAGTCCTCCATACAGTATTATGGGCACTACATAGCACTCCATACAGTATTATGGGCACCACATAGTTCTCTATATAGAATGGGCTCCATACTGAATAATGGACCCCATATAATGTTCCATACAGAATAATAGGCCCCATATAATGCTCTATACAGAATAATGAACCCCATATAATGCTCATTACACCATAATTGACCCCATATATTACTCCATGAAGAATAATGGGCGTCATGTAATATGCCATACAGAATAATGGGCCCCATATAATGCTCCATAGAGAATGGGCCCCATATAATGCTCCATAGAGAATGGGCACCATATAATGCACCATAGAGAATGGGCCCCATATAATGCTCCATAAAGAATGGGCCCCATATAATGCTCCATAGAGAATGGGCCCCATATAATGCTCCATAGAGAATGGGCTCCATACATAAAAAATAAATAATAAAATACTCACCTCTCCTCATACCCTGCTGGCTACAGGTCCTGTCTCTTCAACACTGAGACGTGACAGAGTCAGAAGACGCAGAGGAGACTGGACCTGCGGCCAGCAGGGTATGACGAGAGGTGAGTATTTCAAACACCGTAAAGCACGAGGGGGGGGGGTACACCGGGCCCCCCCAACTCACAGGCCCAATAGCGTTCCAGTGTCCCCAACTGTGAGTGGGGCCCCCCTCTTGCCCAGGGCCCTGGCACTTGCCCTGGTGCAATGGGTGGTTATGCCGGTTCTGGCCCTGTAGCTGGTGCAGGATCAGTCTGGGGCAGGGGTCTGTATAGTAAGGTCTGAAGTGTCTCGATCTCAGGTCCGATGTGATTTGAACATTGATACAGATCGAGAGCCGATGATCTCACACTGACAGCACGACCCCAACCTGCTTGAAGGGTCCATCTGCTACAATAAATCTTTCTGATCCTCAGCAGAGCGACCATAGATAACATTCAGGATCTGACCCTGGACTTGTCAGGAGGTGAGCAGCATCCTGCCACTTCCACACTCTACAAAAAGTATAAATCTCCTGTCCTGACCACTATCCGGAGCTCAGGCTAAGGCCACGGCCCCACTATCAGTATTTGGTCAGTATATTTTCTCAGGGGTGGGAACCAAAACCAGGTCAGTAACAATCAGAGAAAAGGTATAATAGAAACAAGTCACCAATTCTGCATTTATCACCAACTCCTGGTTTCGTCTCCCACTCCTGTGATAAAATACTGACCGAATACTGACCGAATACTGATAGTGGGGTCGTGGCCTTACAAGAATCAAAGATGTCTGCCCTCTCGTACTGCTCAGCGGCTGAAGCTTCTCTCCGGCAGGCATAAGAACGTGGCCTGTGCCGGCTGTTCTGGGCTGCAGATGCCCAGCTGGCACATGTACACAATGAAAGATACAGGGCCGCCCTGCAGTCTGTAAAGAAGCAGCTGCTTGGCCACCGGCTTGGAGGGCATGTGCCCCTCTGGCCCACCTCGCCCCTGGTCAATATGATACCATCTTTTTCATTAGTTGGTGAGGTTAGAAGAAATTTCACTCCAAGACAGTGGATTTTGTACTTTATTCCAGTATATTTATACATAGAAAACATGGTAATGAAAAACAAGTAGATGCACGTGCATAAAAATGTCCCAACATTAATTAAAAAAAAGCCTTTAAGATACAGATAATACTTGTATACAAAAATATTAACACATTCTCAAATTGTATATAAAGTGCACAAAAGCCAATAGCCCTGACATATAGTGTACACAGGGTCCCGTCCCCCCCCCCATATGGTATACACAAAATACAATGTCATCCAGGAAATAACAAAGAATAACAAATACATTTAATCTATTCTGAAATCCCATGTCTATACAAGATAATAATATGTAAAATTCTACAGTGTCAAAGAAATGAGCTAGAGACTACTACATGGCGATGATGCCTACAACAAGATAATGCCCAGCTAATGCTGCAAATGATACAAATATTACCAGTCACCCAATTAGACACATGAGGTCCGGGCAAGTGATTTTCTACAGTTCATTGACCTCTATGATGACATCTAATATTTTCAATCATTTATAGAGCGGGGTACATTGGGCCTCATTAATAAATCTGCTCACTAGAAAACTAGTTACCCATACTAACCAATTAGAGCTCAGCTAAGGTTGTTTTAACTGACCTGGAAAAGTAAAAGCTGATCTGTGATTGGCTGGGATAAGTAAAAAGGCTGTTTTAATAAATGATTCCCAATGTACCAAGCCCCGCCATAAATGTTATTGATTACAGTAGGGGCCACAATATCCCATGTGTATAGTCATCACATTCATCTTATTGTCTGCGGTTACCTTGGGACATGCTATATTGAAATGTAAGATGATATCAGTGGGGTCCATGAGGCAGAGCAGTGTGCGGTACGTGTGACATTTCCTAATATCGAGCAATCAATACTGTACCTTGGTCTGGAATGCAAAGTCTGCGTGGACAAGGAAGGGGCTCCCAGATGCCAGCTGTAAAACCCGTCGCTCCACCATCACACGCTCATCACCGTCAGCAAGCAGGGCTCTTTTGCCGATGATCTTAACAGCAAAATGTTTGCGGGTAGATGAATCTTCCGCCAGCAGGACCGTTCCATAGCATCCCCGGCCAAGCACTTGATGGAATAATAATCTCCTCTTGATGGTATCAGAGACTGTGCTTTTGGAGCTGGTTGGCCGAACACCGCTGCTTCCTTCAGCTTCTTCAGCCTTCTGCTTTAGATCCATGGGTTTCTGTCCTAATGTAATCCTTCTTCTTTTCTTCTCCTTTTTGTCCCCTGATGAGATGAAGATGGCTCCTCTCTTCTTGGCTCCCATCTTCTGACTTTCTACCTTCTCCTTTTCTTCCACTTCTTCTTTCTTCTGGACTGGTTGTTTTGTCCTGTTGACTGAAGACTTCCTCTCATCATCAGATGTGTCATGGGAAGGTCTTAGTCTCTTCGCTCCTTCTCTCCTCACCACGTTCTCCTCTACTTCTTCTTTCTTCTGGACTGGTGGTTTTGTCCTGTTGACTGAAGACTTCCTCTCATCATCAGATGTGTCATGGGAAGATCTTCGTGTCTTCACTCTTTCTCTGCTCACCACAATCTCCTCCTCTTTTATATCCATATTATTGCTTTGCTTAGAGTTAGCCGACATCTCCTCCACTGTTGTTGGTCAATTCCAACTGTCACTTCCAACTGTCACTCAGTGCACTTCATATGGAATCATCATGCATGCACCACCACTGGTCATGTGATCAGCATCTGACCAATGATATTTAAGAGATAAATGAACATTAGCTGAGATTAAATATTCAGGTAATATTCAGATATTCTGTGGAACACAAGGTGCCACATTTACTAATAGTAATAGAACTGCACTAAGTCGACAATTTAATTTACATTGTTACTACAGAGCATCAGATGAATGTAATATAATAAATATTAGCAAGATGTATGATTTCCATCCACTCTACGTATCATAGAAATACAGATGTACTATCTTTTTATATAGAGATGTAGCAGAAGCCATCCTGATTGTTTGCAGCATGCTATGGTGATAGAGAAGCATGCATGACTGTGGCATGGAAATGGTGAGGAGCACCAAAATGGGACATATGATTCATGTAGCCAGGGGCGTAATGTCCGCGGTCGCAGTGGCAGTCACTGCGACCGGGCCCAGGGGGGGTTGGGGCTTGTAAACGCCAGCAGAAATTTCAACAGGATGTGTGTATCGCAGGGCACAGTCGCTTCGGGTCCGTGCGTGACAAATCAGGGGCGGGCTGGGGCGGGGGCAGAGCCAGACTGGGGTGTCTGGGGCCCACCAGGGACATTGACTCCAGGGGCCCACCCGGGCCCACCCACCCTTCAGCTATTTGCAAATACCTGTTAGCCGTTATACCCATTATATTGGCGTCTCCTGCCCATCACTGTGCGCTCACCAGAACTGCGATGTACAATTACTGTAGTTTGCATTAATGGGTTTTTATTGGTGAAAACAAGTTCTCAGCGATGCACAGGTTGGGAAGGTGATCACTTATTTATTGGTGGAATCCGCACTGTCAGAAGATTGTGGCACTTTGACTATTTGGTGAGATTTTTACCTCTGTATTTATAAGACAAAACCAGGAGTGGAGCAATCCGAGGTCATGTTTTATGCATTTCTCACCCACTCCTGGTTTTGTCTTATAAATAAATACAGAGGTGAAAATCTCACCAAATGCCAACTTGCTTTCTCTGGTGAACCTCTGTAACTGCATCTCTGCTGCTGTGTAATAGTCACAGGGCAGGGAGGGGTTAAACATCCAAGTATTTAATATCTATTGGAAATAAAGAGGTTTCCCCTTATTGATATCAGATAAAACAAATGACCAACCACAATCCACTCTACCAAGACCAATATTACCAGATAGAAGGCAGAAATACCACCACACCGTGACCAGATCACATATTACCACCACATAGTGCCCAAATAATGCCACATACAAGGCACAAATACCGCCACACCATGACCAAAGCACATAATACCACCACATAGTGATCAAATGCTACCAGATACAAGGTATAAATACTGACACACCATGAGACCACATATTACCACCACATAGTGACTGAATAATACCACATAGAAGGGACAAATATCGCCATGTCATGACCAAAGCACATAATGCCACCACATAGTGACAAATAATGCTAAAATAATAAAAATGTAAAAAAGCTCAGTATATTGGGTCAGTGTACAGGTTATACAGTGATCACCAGTGACATTATGCACAGGAGCTCTGTATATAGTGTACAGGTTATACAGTCATCACCAGTGACATTATACACAGAAGCTCTGTATATAGTGTCAGTGTACAGGTAATGCAATGATCACCATTGATATTATACACAGGAGCTCTGTATATAGTGTACAGGTAATACAGTGATCACCAGTGACATTATACACAGGAGCTCTGTATATAGTGTCAGTGTACAGGTAATACAGTGATCACCAGTGACATTATGCACAGGAGCTCTGTATATAGTGTCAGTGTGTGTGTATAGGTAATACACATACTCACCAGTGATGTCTCTAGGTGAAGTTCTTTATCTGCAGACCGATATATCACATCTTCTATACAGGACTTATCTCTGCAGAAAATAACATAGTTAGCTATAACTGATCACTTCGAGAGCACAAGCCACACTTTTCCCAAGATTTCTACACTGCATGAAATGACAAAATGCAACATAGTGCCGCACTACACAGTAAAAATAAAACACAAAATACATTTAGGGACTCCATCTTTAATAAAAAAAAAACATCATGAGAGATCAGAGATTATGGGGCCCAGTCAGGGATCGTACATAGAAATCATGTGGCTCAGTCAGGGGCGTATACAGAAATCATGGGGCCAATCAGGCTAGGGGTGTACATAGAGATCATGGGGCCCAGTCAGCGGCGTACATAGAGATCATGGGGCCCAGTCAGCGGCGTACATAGAGATCATGGGGCCAATCAGGTTAGGGGTGTACATAGAGATCATGGACCCCCTCAGCGGCGTACATAGAGATCATGGGGCCCAGTCAGCGGAGTACATAGAGACATGGGGCCCAGTCAGCGGCATACATAGAGATCATGGGGCCCAGTCAGAAGTGTACATAGAGATCATGGGGCCCAGTCAGCGGCGTACAAAGAGATCATGGGGCCCAGTCAGCAGCGTACATAGAGATCATGGGGCCGAGTCAGCGGCGTACATAGAGATCATGGGGCCCAGTCAGGGATCGTACATAGAGATCATGGTGCCTAGTCAGGGATCGTACATAGAGATCATGGGGCCGTATGAGGTGAGGCTCTCACCTCCTCAGGGAGCTCTCACAGGACATCACAGGCCTTAGTATGAAGCAATACTAGAAGACTTGTGGAATTGCTTCATACTAAGGCCTGTGATGCCCTGTGGGAGCTCCTGAGGGCACCATACTGGGGAGGTGAGATCCTCACTTGGCAGTAGTAGGAGCAGCGTCTCCATAGTGTGGCATTCACATCACACTACATGCTGCACTGTACAGGACTCCCAGCCGGCAGCAGGACAGATGAGGAGGTAACTGTCTGGGACCAGCGCCGGACTGGAGTACCTGGGGCCCACCAGGAAAAAATCAATCTTGGGGCCCACAAGCACCATGCAGTTACCGTATATAGGAATAACATAAGTCCACAAACTCTTTCAAAATGAATCAACTTTATTAACCAATAAATCTCTACTGCTGTGTAGTAGTCACAACACAGGGAGAGGTTAAACATCCAAGTATTTAATATGTATTGCAAATAAAGAATGTTCCCATTCTTAATATCCGAAAAAACAAATGACTGACAACCATCCACTATACCTAGACTAATAATACCATATAGAAGAGAGAAATACCGCCACACCATGACCAGAACACATACCACCACATAGTGATCAAATACTACCAAGTACAAGGTATATATACTGCCACACCATGAGAAGACCACATATTAGCACAACATAGTGACTGTCTGAATAATACCACATACAAGGGACAAATACCGCCACGCCATGACCATGGCTCATAATGGCACCAGATAGTGACTGATAATGAAAATGTAAAAAAGCTCAGTATATAGAGTCAGTGTACAGATAATGTAGAGATTATCAGTGACATTATACACAGGAGCTCTGTGTATAGTGTCAGTGTAGAGGTAATACAGTGATCATCAGTGACATTATACACAGGAGCTCTGTATATAGTGTCAGTGTACAGGTAATACAGTGATCACCAGTGACATTATACACAGGAGCTGTGTATATAGTGTATAGGTAATACAGTGATCACCAGTGACATTATACACAGGAGCTCTGTATATAGTGTATAGGTAATATAGTGATCACCAGTGACATTATACATAGGAGCTCTGTATATAGTGTCAGTGTACAGGAAATACATGGATCACCAGTGACATTATACACAGGAGCTCTGTATATAGTGTCAGTGTACAGGTAATATAGTGATCACCAGTGACATTATGCATAGGAGCTCTGTATATAGTGTCAGTGTACAGGTAATATAGTGATCACCAGTGACATTATGCATAGGAGCTCTGTATATAGTGTCAGTGTACAGGTAATATAGTGATCACCAGTGACATTATGCACAGGAGCTCTGTATATAGTGTCAGTGTACAGGTAATATAGTGATCACCAGTGACATTATACACAGGAGCTCTGTATATAGTGTCAGTGTACAGGTAATATAGTGATCACCAGTGACATTATACACAGGAGCTCTGTGTATGGTGTCAGTGTACAGGTAATACAGGGATCACCAGTGACATTATGCACAGCTCTGTATATAGTGTCAGTGTGTGTGTGTATAGGAAATACAGGGATCACTCGTGACATTATACACAGGAGCTCTGTATATAGTGTCAGTGTACAGGTAATACAGTGATCACCAGTGACATTATGCACAGGAGCTCTGTATATAGTGTCAGTGTGTGTGTGTATAGGTAATACACATACTCACCAGTGATGTCTCTAGGTGAAGTTCTTTAACTGCAGACCGATATATCATATCTTCTATACAGGACTTATCTCTGCAGAAAATAACCTAGTTAGCTATAACTGATCACTTCCAGAGCACAATCCACACTTTTCCCAAGATTTCTACACTGCATGAAATGACAAAAAAAGAAACATAGCACTGCACTACACAGTAACAGTGCTCCAGTGTCATTCTGTGCCTGCTCATCTGTCAGCAGACATATTTGTCTGATGGCAAAGATCTAAGAGAGATGAAGACAGAAGACCTATGGATTCCGTTGGGAGTGAGGATTTTTCTTTATTAAAGATGGAGTCCCTAAATGTGTTTTATTTTTAATAATAAAAAAAAAAAATTCTGTCTTTTTTTTTTCTGTTTACTAGAAATTGATGGTGGCTATGTCTAATTTGGCGTGAAACCATGAATTTCGGGCTTAGTACCAGCTGATAAGGCAAAGATGGCCTGGTACTAACCCTATTATTACCCAGGTTGCCACTCACCACCAGGGCCGCTGGAAGAGCCGGGTAAAGCACCTGGAAATGGTGCCATGATGAATGCGCCATTTTCAGGGGTGGCTGTGGGCTGCGATTTTCAGCGTGGAGGGCCAAGAACGCATGGGCCTTACCATGCTGCGAATCCCAGCCCCCAGCCAGTCACAGACGCCCATTCTCTGTGTCAGCGTCTGTGATTGGCTGTTGGGACTGTCACACATATAGAAGCGTGAAAATAAATAAATAATAAAACAAAAATGACATAGCACTCTGCAGAAATTTTGATTCTCAGCGCAGATAGAGGTGGCAGCCCGTAGCTGTCTGCTTTATCTGCCTGGTTTTACCTTGACTGGCGATCAAAAGTCAGGAAAGCCCAATGCTTTTTGTAAATTATTTAAAAAAATAATTAAAAAAAAAAATGCGTGGGCTCCCGCCATATTTTGATCGGGGGGGCTGGGGGCTGGGATTCTCAGCATGGTAAGGCTCAAGCATTCTGGGCCCCCCACGCTGAAAATGGCAGCCTGCAGCCACCCCTGGAATTGGCGCATTCATCGTAGCGCCATTTCCAGGCACTTTATCCGGCTCTTCCAATGGCCCTGGTGGGGGGTGGCACGCTGGGTAATAATGGGGTTAATACCAGCTTTGTATTATCAGCTGGAACTAAGCCTGAAATTCATGGAGTCACGCCAAACTAGACATGGCCACCATGAATTTCCAGTAAACAGAAAAAAACACAACACAGAATTTTTTTTTTAATAAAAATAAAACACAAAACACATGTAGGGACTCCATCTTTAATTAAAAACAAAACCCTTGCTCTGACGTAATCCACGGATCTTCTGTCTCCAGCTCTGCTACATCTTTGCCATCAGACAAATATCAGAGATGAGCAGGCACAGAATGACACTAGAACACAGTTGTCAGAGAAGTGCTCAGCTGGCCTCCAGCCGCCGACCATGTTTTCCTGTGCGTTGCAAATAATGCATACTTTCAAACACATGCCTATTTTTGCTATGCAAGTCTACAGTACATTGCGTCTGCGCTGATTTACAACGGATGCGTTGTAACGCACAGCATAAACGCAATGTTAACAGCAGCGAGAAGGGGAGACGGAGCCCTGGAGACCGCCTAGTCAGTCTACTGGTGGTACTATCATGCCCATTGCCCAGTATGTACTGCCAGCCTCTGTGGTATTAGCATTCAAGCTCACATGGCATGTCCTGCCAACCAGCCACTGGTGTTAGTAGTAGCATGATAGTACCACACCACCAGTGGCTGGGCAATGGGCATGCATGATGGTACCACCAGTGGCTGGGCAATGGGCATGCATGATGGTACCACCAGTGGCTGGCAGGACATGCTGGGCATGATTCATGCCTAGTATGTCCTGCCAGCCTCCTTGGTACTATCAGGCCCACCCACTATGTCCTGCCAGCCCCTGGTAATAGTACATGCTGCTGGGCATAGTACCAGTAACCAGAGGCTGGCAGCAGGACATGCTGGGCAATGGGCATGATGATAATCATGCCCATTGCCCAGTAGTATTTACTGCCAGCCTCGGCCAGGGGTCCTCCCAGTCACCCCTCCCCCCTATCCCTTCCTCCCAGTCACCCCTCCCCCCTATCCCTTCCTCCCTCCCCGTTTCATACTGACGCGTCGAGATGAGCTGCAGCCGCTGCCTGGAGCGACGCAGGGTCCGCACTCCACAGCGCGCACAGGAAGCAGTCCCAGGGCAATGACGTCATCACCCTGAGACTGACCTCCTGCGCACGCGCCGGCAGTGTCGCACTGCGCAGAGGAGGCAGAGGGCCCATCACTAATCATATCGGCAGTGCTGCGAACCGGGGGGGGCCCTCTGTTCAGGGGGTAGGGGGCGGGGCCATCGGGACCCGGGGTTTTCCCGATCCTCCGGTGGGCCAGTCCCCCCTGCAGAGGGGCATAT
Organism: Phyllobates terribilis; assembly: GCF_046119375.1. Classification (NCBI taxonomy): domain Eukaryota; kingdom Metazoa; phylum Chordata; class Amphibia; order Anura; family Dendrobatidae; genus Phyllobates; species Phyllobates terribilis. The sequence continues at coordinate 1,714,602 of NW_027362938.1, read as the reverse complement.
GTATACATGCAGGTCGGGCACATCCCAGTGGTGCAGACACATCCACACTGCACCCTGTATACTTGTGCACTGCCGTCTGCTGCAGTGGTAGGAGCCGCCTGAATGCATCTTCTTCCTGCCGGAGAGGAGCTTGTGGGCCTGTGCGGTGAGGAGGTGGACGCTGCGCACCTCCTGAGAAGTATATGGCTCTCCATGTATCTGTGCACATAGTATACCACTCTAGTATATAGCAGAAAGGAGACATCGACCAGAAGAGTCCAGGCATGTGGGTGATGCTAATAATTATTATATTGATAACCAGGTGGAAGAGGAGGAAATGCAGAAAAAGGGGGGAAATAAAAACTATACGCAAAGGGGACGTCGAGACAGGAATTACAATTAACACCAGTGGGAGTGGATCATGATTAGAACAGCAAAGGGATAATACAGAGAATCAAGCCACAAATTAATCCAGTATATAAAAATATATATACATATCATTAGTTAGATATATCTGTACATATGATTGTTTAATTATCATAAACTTTACATAAAGTGCAAGTGCCTCCAAAGAATAAATCTACATAAATTATATATCTCATATGTGAACAAATACAGGTGTTTCTCACTAAATTAGAATATAATCAAACAGTTATTGTTTATTTCTGTTAATGCTGATGATTATGGCTATACGAGTTTCACTTTTTTTATATTGAAGAACTGAAATAAAGTAACTTTTTGATGATATTCTATTTTAGTGAGATGCACCTGTGTATGTATATATACAAGGGCTGGTCCCTTATTATTTGGATGTCGGTGTGAATCCTGTAGAGCAGTGGTCGGCAAACTTTTTTGCACCAGGGACCCGTTTTAAGCAAGACCAGTTTTCAATGGCCCGGTGGGGGTGGGGGCGGGGCTTTGGTCATATGTGGGTGGGGTTATGGAGGGGTGGAGCTTAGTGCATACTTATCATATAATTATGACATTTATAATGAGAATGTGATTCAACTTACCATAGGTTCAGAATGAGTGGGAGCACCAGGCTTGTTTCCCTGGATCAGTGGGAGCACTGGGCTTGTTTTCCTGTAACAAGACGATCCCATCTAGGTCCCATCTGATGATGATGACCACTACTACTGCTACTGGACACAGCCACTGCTGCTATGAATTTTCACTGTTATTTGCTTTTTTCACTTTAACCAGAAAATCTGCTGCTGGGCCGCACGACACCAGAACACAGCTACAGGAGTCATAAGGGTGGGACACCTGACGTCATATCTAGCTGCCCATTAGCATCCAGAGCCCCTCCCCCTCCAACTCGCAGCTAGCAGGAGGGGAAGGAGCGCTGGACACACATGACCTGCTTGTCCCTGCTCCTGCCTGAGCACATTCTGCGAGTAGGGCCGCATGGCTAATTATCTATTCACTGCCAGTCCCTCCTCCTCTTTTCTTATAGGCTACTGATCACATGCTGGCTTTCTCTCTGCTGATCCTCTACAACTGTCAGCGGCGCTGCGGACCGGCTGAAAAACCCCAACGGCCCGGTCCTGGTCCGCGGACCGGCGGTTGGGGACCTCTGCTGTAGAGAGTAGTGCACTGACTTGGGCATATGTGCTGTTGACAGATATGTATTTGTATCCACTTTAAGCGTTTTTAAAAAAGGTGACCACATGTGCATTGTACTCACGCTATAGCAGATGCAGATCCCACTCCTGAATGGCGTCCACCCGACGTATGTTTCGGCTTCTTGTCTTCGTCAGGGGGTGGCATCATTCGGAAAGAGCTAAGAGTTAAACGGCCAACTATAGCCAATCAGGATGGAGGTATGTCTCCACCAACCAATGGGTGCTGAGGAGGCGTGGCTCGATACACAACGCGCACCAACGCTACGAGGAAACTATGTGACCTGTGATGCTGCGAGCACGTGATGGAGACACTTGATCGGGGGTCACGGGGCACATATAGATACAGTCGGGGAGGATGATGTGGAGACGTTCATGTGTATTGCCTCTTCAGCAGACATCTAATCTACTGATTGAGTGTGGATATATCGGATAAAGTGGAAAATCTTCTTAATTTATAATGATGGATAACGAGTATAGGTTATATATTACAGCAATACACAGGAATAGGGGGTAGTGAGTGTTACATGTATATAAGCATAGGCGGATTATAATGAGGACGATCTGGGCTACCGCCCGGGGCCCCTAACCTCCAGGGGGCCCGGGGCTCCGGGGTGTCTATGGCCAGATTGTCCTCATTATATGTGCGGCGCCACGGCACATACCGGCAGACAGTGGGGGGGGGGCCCAAGGATCGCTCCCCCAGCAGCGGCACACAGCCGCTGCTTCTTCTTCCGCCGGGCCAGCACTGCAGCAGTTAACTTCCCTGTGCTGGCCCGGCCGCGTCACTGCTAGGAGACACGGCCCTGTGCGCGGCCGTGTCTCCTAGCTGTGACGTCACGCAGTGCGCACCCGGCCTGCAGTGCTGCACCGGAAAAGAGCTGGAGCCGAGTCGGGGGATGGTGAGTGTGTGTGTGTGTGTGTATGTATATGTATGTATGTGTGTGTGTGTGCAGGCAGATGTCATTGTGTGATGTCTGTTTATATGTATTTTTGTGTTTCAAATGTGTTTATGCGTGTATGTATATGTTTGTGTGTGCGTGACTGCGTGCGGCCTCCTGCTGAGTATAGATGGCGCTATGCGGCCTCCTGCTGTCTCTGGGGGGGCGCCGTGCGGCCTCCCGCTGTGTATAGATGGCGCCGTGCGGCCCCCTGCTGTCTCTGGGGGGGGGCGCCGTGCGGCCTCCCGCTGTGTATAGATGGCGCCGTGCGGCCTACTGCTGTCTCTGGGGGGGGGGGGCGCCGTGCAGCCTCCCGCTGTGTATATATGGCGCCATGCAGCCTCCCGCTGTGTATAGATGGCGCCGTGCGGCTTCCCGCTGTGTATAGATGGCATTGTGCGGCCCCCTGTGTATAGATGGCATCGTGCGGCCTTCCGCTGTTTATAGGTGGGGCCTCCTGCTGTGTATAGGTGGCGCCGTGCGGCCTCCCGCTGTGTATAGGTGGCGCCGCCCGCTGTGCATAGGTGGCGCCGTGCGGCCTCCCGCTGTGTATAGGTGGCGCCTCCCGCTGTGTATAGGTGGCGCCGTGCGGCCTCCCGCTGTGTATAGGTGGCGCCGTGCTGCCTCCCGCTGTGTATAGGTGGCGCCGTGCGGCCTCCCGCTGTGTATAGGTGGTGCCGTGCGGCCTCCCGCTGTGTATAGGTGGCGCCGTGCGGCCTCCCGCTGTGTATAGGTGACGCCGTGCGGCCTCCTGCTGAGTATAGATGGCGCCGTGCGGCCTCCTGCTGTCCTTGGGGTCGGGGGCGCCGTGCGGCCTCCTGCTGAGTATAGATGGCGCCGTGCGGCCTCCTGCTGTCTCTGTGGGGGGGGCGCTGTGCGGCCTCCCGCTGTGTATAGATTGCGCCGTGCGGCCTCCTGCTCTCTCTGGGGGGGGCGCTGTGGGCCTGCCGCTGTGTATAGGTGGCGCCGTGTGGCCTCCCGCTGTGTATAGATGGCGCCGTGCGGCCTCCCACTGTGTATAGATGGCTACGTGCGGCTTCCCGCTGTGTATAGATGGCTACGTGCGGCCTCCCGCTGTGTATAGATGGCTACGTGCGGCCTCCCGCTGTGTATAGATGGCTATGTGCGGCCTCCCAGTGTGTATAGATGGCTACGTGCGGCCTCCCGCTGTGTATAGATGGCTACGTGCGGCCTCCAGCTGTGTATAGATGGTTACGTGTGCTCAATATTGAGTCATACAATTAATGTAAGGCTATGTGCCCACGATGCAGAAATGCTCCGGATTTTTTTTGAGCGTTTCCGCGTCTCCCTGGCAGAAAAAACGCATGTGGATTGTACATGCGGATTGTACATGCTTTTTTCCTGCCTGGGACTTGCTGATGTGAAGCGTTCTACTTGCATTTCCGCATGCGGGTTGACAAGCGATTTTAGCATCACTTGGAAAGTGCTTGACAACTTGGTCACACTATATAAATACATGCAACCGGCATGGATTTATATAGTGTGACCATAAAAGAATGGTAAAAAATAAATATATAATTACCTTCTGATGGCCTGCCGACGTCAGCGGTCGCGTGACCCGTCACATGACTAAATGACGTCACGGCAGGTCCTTTTCAGACCATCGCGAGCTGCTGGCAAGCCAGGACGCATCGGATAAAGACACCGGGGGCCATCAGAAGGTAAGTATAATATTTATTTTTTATTTTATTCTTTTTTTACAGGTTCTATGGTACCCGGGTCCGGAGGACAGTCTCCTCTTCTCCAAACCCGGGTACCATCCGCACATTGAAGCGCATGGATTCTGCATGTACAGATCCAGTGATGCGGATTCCATGTGTTCCAATGCAAGTCAATGGCGGCGAAAGCGCCGTGCTTCCGCAAAATAATTGGTAGTGCAGCGGATTTTTCCGCAATGATAATCCGCAGCAGAAATTTACACAACATGTGCAAAGCACATGCGGATTATCATTGGGGAACATGGCAGACCTTCTACCAAGCGTTTTTAAGCGTTTCTGCAGCGGAATTGCCACCGCGGAAACGCTTAAAAAAGGCATAGTGGGCACACAGCCTAAAAAAAATTATTATAATTAATATTGTGTTCTCCCCGCCTCAGTCCTCACAGCACAACGCTGAACACTAGCTCCTCATCACCAGTCCTCCTGTCCCGGCACAATGTGCGCACTGCTGCAGCTGCAGGTGGAATAGTGTCCACTGGACTGAGAAGGCCCCGCCCCTTCTGGTGACATCATGATTCCATGAAATCACTCCTCCCCCTCAAGAAATCAACTCCAATCTAGACGCTGCCCTGTTGCTGAGGCGTGGTGACGCTGTAGCTGGGTCATTGCAGTCAGAGTAGTGGTGTTTGGTGTCTGCACTACAGGTAAGAAGATGGGAATGTGCCAAGGTGATTACTACATTCAGGACAATAAGTAGCTAGCTGTAGGTGTGCAGAATCCCACTCCCAATATTGTCAGGGTCTCGCACCCCTTCATGTCGTGGGCTGTCAGGCTCCCGCACCCCCTCGTGTAGTGAGCTGCCAGGCTTCCGCACCCCCTCGTTTCGTGGGCTGTCAGGGTCTCGCACCCCCTCGTTTCGTGGGCTGTCAGGGTCTCGCACCCCCTCGTTTCGTGGGCTGTCAGGGTCTCGCACCCCCTCGTGTCGTGGGCTGTCAGGCTCCCGCACCCCTTCATGTCGTGGGCTGTCAGGCTCCCGCACCCCCTCGTGTCGTGGGCTGCCAGGCTCCCGCACCCCCTCGTGTAGTGGGCTGCCAGGCTCCAGCACCCACTCGTGTCGTGGGCTGCCAGGCTCCCGCACCCCCTCGTGTAGTGGGCTGCCAGGCTCCCGCACCCCCTCGTGTCGTGGGCTGTCAGGCTCCCGCACCCCTTCATGTCGTGGGCTGTCAGGCTCCCGCACCCCCTTGTGTCATGGGCTGTCGGGGCTCCCGCACCCCTCGTGTCGTGGGCTGTCGGGCTCCCGCACCCCCTCGTGTCGTGGGCTGTCGGGCTCCCGCATCCCCTCGTGTCATGGGCTGTCAGGCTCCCGCACCCCCTCGTGTCGTGGGCTGCCAGGCTCCCGCATCCCCTCGTGTCGAGGGCTGTCAGGCTCCCGCACCCCCTCGTGTCGTGGGCTGCCAGGCTCCCGCACCCCCTCGTGTCGTGGGCTGCCAGGCTCCCGCACCCCCTCGTGTCGTGGGCTGCCAGGCTCCCGCACCCCCTCGCGTCGAGGGCTGTCAGGCTCCCGCCCCCCGTCGTGTCGTGGGCTGTCAGGCTCCCGCACCCCCTCGTGTCGTGGGCTGTCAGGCTCCCGCACCCCCTCGTGTCGTGGGCTGTCAGGCTCCCGCACCCCCTCGTGTCGTGGGCTGTCAGGCTCCCGCACCCCCTCTTGTCGTGGGCTGCCAGGCTCCCGCACCCCCTCTTGTCGTGGGCTGCCAGGCTCCCGCACCCCCTCGTGTCAAGGGCTGCCAGGCTCCCGCACCCCCTCGTGTCATCGGCTGTCAGGCTCCCGCACTCTCCCCCTGTCGTTGTCTGTGGAGAAGATTAATACATATTTTCATTTTTCAGGTTTTCTCTTATAAAACAAGATCCCTGAGCTTCTGTCTTTGACCGAAAAAATGGCGTCTGACAAGTCGCTGCTGTCTGCAGAAATGAACACAAACATGGAGGAAGCGCTGTATGAACAGATGCTGATGAAGGTACGAAAGATGAATTGGAGAGGCCAGCAATCACCGGGTGAATGTCTCCTCCGTCAGCCGCCGGGGGCGCTGCAGTCTCCAACATTTACCTAATGTGTATTGTTGGCTTTAGACCCCTCACAGTTGTACTATTTTGGTGCAGGAAAAATCTGTTTGCAGAACCATCCTGTTCATGTTACTCACTGATTCTCACTTATTGCCTCATTTCAGGCCAAACAGGAGATACAGAGCAGAATACCGAACTTACCAGAAAGCAGACAGATCAGACCCCGGCCGGGTGAGATGGGCATCCTCTGATTATTATCCAGATTACTTTGTGCATATTATGTGACAGATACCACAGTGGGGCAGTGGGGTCTTATTGACTGCAACGGTCACATGATGCAACCAACGTGGGGGGTCACATAATTTCTTATGCAGTTGATTACATGTAAATGCTGCTTGGCTTTTGCCGATTTTATTGTGTTTTTGTTCACTTTTTGTTTTTATTTCTGTGTTAGGTTTCTGCATTAAAACTCGCACATCCAAAAATACCAAAATCTTTATTAACATCTGCAAGTCGAACCAGATCCCAGCGGCCCCGGACCTGACGGAGGAGGAGTTAGTCAGCATCCTGGAATCTGATGATCCCTCCGGCTATCGAGTCCCCATGAGCCTTGGAGAGCCCCACGTTGAAGTTGATAATAGTACGTTTTTTTTTAATACAGCACGTCTCTTTTTAAAGGGGTAGTCCAGAGATATCCTTAAAGGGGATAAAATAGCAAGTATTACAACTTACTAATCCTCAATGGTCAAAGGTGCCATCTCCACAGGTTCTGGTAGGTCCACTTCCAGTCTGCGGAATAAAGTTTGACATCTTGTTGACTTTTGAACTTTTTTGGTTTAGATTTGGGACTTAGAGGGATTGTCCACTACTTGGATTCCCCTTTAAGAACTTATACCACTTATTCATAGCAGCCCTACTAAGGTCAATGGATTGAGTCGGCACCGCAAAGTATCTAAGTCCTTGTGCACTTTGTCCTACAGGTGGAGGCAGCTGCACGGCGTACGACATAGTGATTAATGGCACCGTCTTTGAGAAAATTACGGTAACTGCAATTGCTTATTCCGACATACGAGCTGTCTGCTCTCCTTTGTGTCAGCTCCTTACTTTGTATTTTTTTTATTAGAATAATGAGCTTTTCAGGGAATTTTTTATCACCGTGGCCATGGAGGGACTAGAGAACAAGTACGAAATGGAGCTGTCAAGAGGTAACGACCGCATCACTGATATTTTCCTTGATTTTTCCATCGACCACACAAGGACTTGTTCTTTCGTGGAGCAAGTTTACCATATAATATATTGAACATTTTTATGTACCAACCTGTTGTATGGCACCGTATCAAATGCCTTTGAAAAGTCCAGATAGACAACATCCACCAAGTTTCCCTGGTCCAACCTGAACTTACCTCCCCATAGAATCTTTTCAGATTAGTTTGCAGGACAGATCCCTCATAATCATATGTTTAGGTTATTCTTATTGAGGTGCTCCAGGTTAGTATCTCTTAGAAAACCCTCAAAGTTGTTGCCCACAGTACAAGTTAAACTTACCAACCTATAAATTCCAGGCTCAGATGTTATCCCCTTCTTGAATATTGGTACCACATTTGCTATGTGGGTGTAACCCTGGTGGATATGGACCCACTGCCCCACGGGAGGGTTGTGACTAGGTGTCTACTGGGTCTCCACTAGAACCTCTGGTGGTGAGGATAGACTGGGCCGCCGGTAGACACCAGGTACCACTTCAGTGCAGTTCCCGGGACTGCAGCAGCATTCCGGAGGTACCAGGGTACCAGACTCAGGAGAGCGAAGACAAGGACTAGGTCAGACAGTCTGAGATCAGGGCAGGAAGCACAGGTTCAGGATAGAGAAAAATGGCAAGGGGGACAGGGGTTTTTGATACCAGAAAACTCCTTTAACGCTTGCAACCTCTGTTGCTTGACTGCTACTCAAACAGTCAAATCAGTCAGTAAGAATTTAGGGAACTTCCATGGCGATATTTTGCATCAGTATTTGTTAGCAGACGCCAGGAGTGGATCCAAAACAGAAGAGGTGAAAGTGTTTCAGTTACTATTTTTCACTGTGTTTGTTCCCCTCTGGTTTTCAGCTTACAAATACTGATGTAAATTAGTGCCCAAAATACTCACTGTGTGAATGAGGCGAGGAAGCTGCTTGTAGTACTTTAATAGAAGTCCTTATTCTGAGGATGAGTTCTGTAATTCTTGTCTTCTCTGCTCCATCAAACTCCCCAGAGCAGGGGCAACCCCTGGAGCAAAATTTCTGGCGGCAGATGTCCAGACGTATGACTCAGTGATGTGTGATAGACCCCGACTCCCAAACAAAATGAATCAGACACATACAAAATAAATACACAAATCATTGCAATTAGGTGTCAAACGTTCTCAACTTTATTTAAATTTACATGACACCGAAAATGGCACAACCCTCGACTCACGAAGAGTCACCCTCCAGCGCTCAGGAGAGGAAAACCCCCTGTGGAGGAAACCTCTAGGGAACCATGGCTGGAGGGCTGCCCTTCCCTTGGGCTTAGAGAGTTAGTGCCGATATATGACGGAGTTTTAGAATTTCTACATATTTACAGAGAACGACATAACAAATATAGACTATTAATGTGATAAACTGGATGTGGGAGAGATCTGGCTGCGATATCTGTCACCACATTTATTGCTGGAACGAATTTAGTTGATCTGATTTCCCAGGTGGATCTACCACTTCTCCCTTACAGATCCAGCTCCGTCTCTCAAGATGTTGGGTACTTGGTTACAGGGTTGCTCATTATGGATAACCCCTAATAGGATGCGTATCCCCTCCCCCTCCCAATTTATCACCCATTAAAGTCAACGATCCATCCATGAACTCCCAAAGAAGAGCAGCTCTTTGTACATAGTAACAGAAGGGGATCCTGTTTTGGGGACCCCCCCTCTGTTACCTTCCCTTCCCCCCGGGGTGTCTAAGAAGAGAACCCCTTTCCCTGCTAGAACCTCCAAATTACACCAACATTGGCACATTACGTGGGGTGGTCAAGCTCAAGGTCCTCAGGCGCATCATCAGTAATGGCACTGATCATGGCAGCGCGGCATTCTTTTATGGAATCTTCTTTATGACACTTGTTTATGCCCTCACAATAGTTGTCATGGTTACTACAAGGGCTATTACTGATGCAGGGTCCAAGTATTAACCCTTTCATCATTGGTAATTCACTTTCATTATGGAGGCAAATAACTGCACTTGTTACCAAGCAGGAGTCTTATCATTACGGCTTCCCTTAGGCACCATAAGAAATAAAGATTATAGAACATACGTACAAGTGTTTCAGGAGTGTTTTGCACTTTTTAGATCCATAGATTGGGCTTATAACTAGCACTTTACAAAGCGTAAAATTAAGAGGAAATTACTTGTAAAATAATATTATAGGGAATTGCATTTCAAGCATTTTCCTAATGTGCATTCTGCATACTTGCATAGTTACATAGGTTGAAAAAGTTTGAACTTTAATGTCCTTGGTCTATCTCCAAAGTTATACATTTTCTATTACTAGATTATTTATAACCCACAATGTCATGTTTTGTTAAAAAAGTATCCAGCCCTTCTATAAATGCTGTTATACTATCTGCCATTACTATATCTTGTGGTTGGCATTCCACAGTCTGACTGCTCTAACTGTAAAGAATCCTTTCCTATTAAGTTGCCAGAATCGCTTCTCCTCCGCTTGTTATGAATGTTCCTGGTGCTTTGTAAGGTCCTGGAAAGTGATAAGTCATGTGCCAGTACTATGCATTGACCACATATGTATTTATACATATAAATGTATATTTATGAAGGAGATGATAATTACCCTTCATAGAGGTGTTACGATCATTCATAAATTGCTTTCATAGGTTTGATCTCCAGGATTAGGAGAGATTTGGGGTGTAAACGTAATAAACAATGAGTAAAACATCAAAGCAAACGAAAAAGGGTTTGTGACCCAAACTGGTAGGTGAGACCGGCTAGCCCCATATTATACGAGGTCACAACCAGGTTTCGCCTGAGGAGGGCAGCACTAATGAGTCCTCAGGAGCGCATAACCCTGAAATATGCAGCGATTCTACACTACCCATTATAAAAGGGTTTAATATGCTACTTACTACCATGTTTTAATTAAGATACTGTAACATACCTGGCGGCGTCCTTGCATGGTGGTCCATCTCCCACTGTGCAAGAGGGCGCACTTGATCTCCAGTCCAGAATGTCTCTCTGGCTTCCCTCCTTGCTGTCTGTTTGTCTGTTTTGGCTGCATAGGGCGACGCCCGCTGAACTTCCTGTTTCTTGTACCTGCTGCGGACACGCCCCTGTTGCACCTTCAGCCTATTGCTGTCCATCTTTGGGTATTTATACCACCTTCTTCCTCAAGATGGCGCCTGAGCATTGTGTACTGTCAGTCGGCTTTTTGTCTCTGACATGCCAGGTCCTATCCTGTTTTCCTGCCTGTTTTCCAGTTCTGTGTCTGAACTGTGGTCTGTTCTTGTGAACACGCTTCTTGCCTGTTCTTTCGCCTTCTAAGGGCCGTATTCCTAGATCTGCCTGTCTGTGCCTTGCGGTATCTGTTCCCGTCTGAACAGAGTCCTGTTTGTGTCTCTGCCTTGTGGTATCTGTTCCCGTCTGAACAGAGTCCTGTTTGTGTCCCTGCCTTGCGGTATCTGTTCCTGTCTGAACTGAGTCCTGTCTATGTCTCCTGCCTTGCGGTGTCAGTTCCCGTGTCTGAACTGAGTCCTGTCTGTGTACTCTTGCCTGCTGCCTTTCCTGGAGGCTGTATTTCCAGGCCTGTCTGAACACGCTCCTAGCCTGTTCCTCCCGCCTTCTAGGGGCCGATTACCTAGATCCGTTCCTGTATCTTGTCTGTCCTGTCTGAACACGCTCCTTGCCTGTTCGTCCCGCCTCTCTGGGGGCCGTATTCCCAGACCCGCTCCTGTATCCCGCTGCAGTGTCGGTCTCTTTCGTACACTCAGTTCCAGTCTGAACTCTCTCCTATCCTTTACCTGTTTTGCCTCTATGTCCGTTCCTTTCCTTTTTCTGCAGAGTCTGAACTCGTACCTAACTCCTGCTTGTTGTCTCTGTACTCCCGTTTGTGAGTTTGTGGTCCACTTGCTACTTCACTGCAAATACCCTGTGGGTATCTGGCTCTGCCTTTCCCTTCCTATCTGTTCCGTGTGAACAGAGCCCTGTCCGTCCTGCTCTGACCCCTTGCTCACTGCTCCGGCAGCCTTGCTCCGCTCTGACCCTTTTGCTCACTGCTCCGGCAGCCTTGCTCCGCTCTGACCCTTTTGTTCACTGCTCCGGCAGTCCTGTCCTACCCTGCTTCTGCCCACTGCTCCGGCAGTCCTGTCCTGCCCTGCTTCTGCCCGCTGCTCCGGCAGTCCTGTCCTGCCCTGCTTCTGCCCGCTGCTCCGGCAGTCCTGTCCTGCCCTGCTTCTGCCCGCTGCTCCGGCAGTCCTGTCCTGCCCTGCTTCTGCCCGCTGCTCCGGCAGTCCTGTCCTGCCCTGCTTCTGCCCGCTGCTCCGGCAGTCCTGTCCTGCCCTGCTTCTGCCCGCTGCTCCGGCAGTCCTGTCCTGCCCTGCTTCTGCCCGCTGCTCCGGCAGTCCTGTCCTGCCCTGCTTCTGCCCGCTGCTCCGGCAGTCCTGTCCTGCCCTGCTTCTGCCCGCTGCTCCGGCAGTCCTGTCCTGCCCTGCTTGTGCTCGCTGCTCCTGCAGCCCCGTCCTGCTCTGTTCTTGCCCACCGCTTTGGGCTTTCCCTCTCTGCTGTGGTTGTCTACCGCATCTGCGGTTCTGTGACCCAGTCTGTACTGGGTCTTAACCTTTCTGTGCTCCAGCCCGTCCTTTCGGCCAGTACCTCCCTGCCTGCATACTCGCCTGTATCCACCCATCTGCATACCTGCCGTGTTTGCTTACATCCACCAGTCTGTGCCAGCCTAACCTGCCTGTTCCAGTAATCCCAGTGTGGGTCAACCCCCGTGTCCGGAGTTTGACCTGGAGTAGCACCTGGTCCCTCTGCCCAGTTTCTCCCTGGTGCACTGGCGTCGTATGCCGTCGTGCCACCTTGGTCGGATCGGCCAGATACTTAGTCACGCCCCTCCAGTCACTCTCCGGTCCATGGTCCAGTGGAACCACAACACCCGCACACGCCAGTCAGTCCGGGCGTGTGCATAACAGCATGCTCAGGCCATGGTTCCCGTTGAGCCCCACGGCCTTCGCTCTCTGAGAAGTTTTCCAGCGAATACATGCATTAAAAATAAATAAATAAAATTTATTTTTTTTTCTCAGCTGAGTTCCAGGCGAATTACGCACCCGTCCAGATGGATCTATCTGCTCTCGTTCCTGCGGATCCGCCACGTTACTATGGGGATCCAAGACAAAGTCGTGCATTTGTGGAGCAATGCATGCTACACTTCAAGTTCTACCCTCTATGTTTTCCCACCGATCGGGTTAAGGTGGCATTCATTATGTCTTACCTGGCGGGTGATGCCTTGGAATGGATCAACCCCCTATATGAAACACAGGATCCGATCCTCCTGGACCTAATGGCCTTCCTGGTGGCCTTTCTAATGGTCTTCGATGATCCTAACCCGGAGGCTCCTGCTGAAGCTTCACCTCCCAATATCCCGGAGCAGCCCCGATGGGTAATATGTGTGGGTAGCGCAATAGTCCTCCAGCCCAATGAGACTACTGCCCACCCAGAATCCTCACAGGGTGACTACGCTTTCCGGAATACTTCTCCCAACCTCAAGAGGCAGTCCAGACGTGCTAGACGTAGAGGCAAGCCGTCACACCAGGGTCTGTCCTCCCTGAGACCTCCTGACCCCAACCTTGAAGTCCCTACTGAAGCTTCATCTCCCTGTATCCCGGAGAAGCCCCAACGGGTAATGTGCGTGGGTAGTGCTCCGGTTCTCCTGCCCGAAGAGACTTCTGCCCATCCAGACTCCACACAGGAGAACTTCCTGCACCCGGCATCAGATGCTTCACCCACTTTAACCGGTGTGCACGTCCAAGGATGCTCCAAAGCTGTGGTTACCTCTGAGTCTGTGCACCTCTACTACCTGGCGGAGGACCCCCTGTTGCCTCCTGAATCCTCCGGGATACCACTCGATGACAAATGGAGAGAGACTTCTCTACACTCGGTACTCGATACTTTGTCCGCTTCGTCCTGTGAGCCTGACAATGGGTACCCCAAAGTGGTAGTTACCCCCGAGTCTCTACACCCCTCCGACCAGGCGGAGGACCTCCAGTTGTCTCCAGAACCCTTCGGGGTGCTACCTGGTAGCGAAAGGACAGAGACTCTCCTATACTCTGTACCTGATACCTCGCTTTCTTCGTCCAGTGAGTCCAACCTAGTGTACTCCGAAGCAGAGGTTACTCCCGAGTCTCTACACCCCTCCGACCAGGCGGAGGACCTCCAGTTATCTCCAGAACCCTTCGGGGTGCTACCTGGTAGCGAAAGGACAGAGACTCTCCTTTACTCTGTACCTGATACCTCGCTCGCTTCGTCCAGTGAGTCCAACCTAGTGTACTCTGAAGCAGAGGTTACTCCCGAGTCTCTACACCCCTCCGACCAGGCGGAGGACCTCCAGTTGTCTCCAGAACCCTTCGGGGTGCCACCTGGTGGTGAATGGACAGAGACTTTCCTATATCCTGGATCTGATACCTCGCTTGCTTCGTCCAGTGAGTCCGACCTTGTGTACTCTGAAGCAGAGGTTACCCTTGAGTCTCTACACCCCTCTGACCAGGCGGAGGACCTCCAGTTGTCTCCAGAACCCTTCGGGGTGCCACCTGGTGGTGAATGGACAGAGACTTTCCTATACTCGGTACCCGATACCTCGCCTGCTTCCTCCAGTGAGTCCGACCTAGTGTACTCTGAAGCAGATGTTTTCTCTGAGCCTCTGCACTCTTCTGACCCGGCGGAGGACCTCCAGTTGTTTCCTGAATTCTCCGGGGTACCACCAGATAATAAAGAGACAGTGACTTTTCCTCATTATGTACCTGATAACCCGTCTATTTCTTCCTGTGAGCTTGACAAGATGTACCTCGAAGCAGAGATTACCCCCAAGTCTCTGTCCCCCTCCAACCCGGTGAGGGACTTCCAGTTGTCTCCTGTACCCTCTGGGGTGCCACCTGAAAATATGTGGAGAGAGACTTCCTTGTGTGCTGTTCCTGGTACTCCACCCGTTTCGTCTGTTGCTAAGGATGGCTGGATAGGAGGTAGCATCCTAGCTAACCAGATGAGATCAATTTTTCCTGTGGACAGTGGAAGTGATCTCCTTGAAGTGAACGACTGGTCCTCGAATTCCCTGCGGAAGATTCTGGCAGGCCTGAAGAAGAGGGGGCGTAAGGGGGGGGGTACTGTAACATACCTGGCGGCGTCCTTGCATGGTGGTCCATCTCCCACTGTGCAAGAGCGCGCACTTGATCTCCAGTCCAGAATGTCTCTCTGGCTTCCCTCCTTGCTGTCTGTTTGTCTGTTTTGGCTGCATAGGGCGACGCCCGCTGAACTTCCTGTTTCTTGTACCTGCTGCGGACACGCCCCTGTTGCACCTTCAGCCTATTGCTGTCCATCTTTGGGTATTTATACCACCTTCTTCCTCAAGATGTCGCCTGAGCATTGTGTCCTGTCAGTCGGCTTTTTGTCTCTGACATGCCAGGTCCTATCCTGTTTTCCTGCCTGTTTTCCAGTTCTGTGTCTGAACTGTGGTCTGTTCTTGTGAACACGCTTCTTGCCTGTTCTTTCGCCTTCTAAGGGCCGTATTCCTAGATCTGCCTGTCTGTGCCTTGCGGTATCTGTTCCCGTCTGAACAGAGTCCTGTTTGTGTCTCTGCCTTGTGGTATCTGTTCCCGTCTGAACAGAGTCCTGTTTGTGTCCCTGCCTTGCGGTATCTGTTCCTGTCTGAACTGAGTCCTGTCTATGTCTCCTGCCTTGCGGTGTCAGTTCCCGTGTCTGAACTGAGTCCTGTCTGTGTACTCTTGCCTGCTGCCTTTCCTGGAGGCTGTATTTCCAGGCCTGTCTGAACACGCTCCTAGCCTGTTCCTCCCGCCTTCTAGGGGCCGATTACCTAGATCCGTTCCTGTATCTTGTCTGTCCTGTCTGAACACGCTCCTTGCCTGTTCGTCCCGCCTCTCTGGGAGCCGTATTCCCAGACCCGCTCCTGTATCCCGCTGCAGTGTCGGTCTCTTTCGTACACTCAGTTCCAGTCTGAACTCTCTCCTATCCTTTACCTGTTTTGCCTCTATGTCCGTTCCTTTCCTTTTTCTGCAGAGTCTGAACTCGTACCTAACTCCTGCTTGTTGTCTCTGTACTCCCGTTTGTGAGTTTGTGGTCCACTTGCTACTTCACTGCAAATACCCTGTGGGTATCTGGCTCTGCCTTTCCCTTCCTGTCTGTTCCGTGTGAACAGAGCCCTGTCCGTCCTGCTCTGACTCCTTGCTCACTGCTCCGGCAGCCTTGCTCCGCTCTGACCCTTTTGTTCACTGCTCCGGCAGTCCTGTCCTGCTCTGCTTCTGCCCACTGCTCCGGCAGTCCTGTCCTGCCCTGCTTCTGCCCGCTGCTCCGGCAGTCCTGTCCTGCCCTGCTTCTGCCCGCTGCTCCGGCAGTCCTGTCCTGCCCTGCTTCTGCCCGCTGCTCCGGCAGTCCTGTCCTGCCCTGCTTCTGCCCGCTGCTCCGGCAGTCCTGTCCTGCCCTGCTTCTGCCCGCTGCTCCGGCAGTCCTGTCCTGCCCTGCTTCTGCCCGCTGCTCCGGCAGTCCTGTCCTGCCCTGCTTCTGCCCGCTGCTCCGGCAGTCCTGTCCTGCCCTGCTTCTGCCCGCTGCTCCGGCAGTCCTGTCCTGCCCTGCTTGTGCTCGCTGCTCCTGCAGCCCCGTCCTGCTCTGTTCTTGCCCACCGCTTTGGGCGTTCCCTCTCTGCTGTGGTTGTCTACCGCATCTGCGGTTCTGTGACCCAGTCTGTACTGGGTCTTAACCTTTCTGTGCTCCAGCCCGTCCTTTCGGCCAGTACCTCCCTGCCTGCATACTCGCCTGTATCCACCCATCTGCATACCTGCCGTGTTTGCTTACATCCACCAGTCTGTGCCAGCCTAACCTGCCTGTTCCAGTAATCCCAGTGTGGGTCAACCCCCGTGTCCGGAGTTTGACCTGGAGTAGCACCTGGTCCCTCTGCCCGGTTTCTCCCTGGTGCACTGGCGTCGTATGCCGTCGTGCCACCTTGGTCGGATCGGCCAGATACTTAGTCACGCCCCTCCAGGCACTCTCCGGTCCATGGTCCAGTGGAACCACAACACCCGCACACGCCAGTCAGTCCGGGCGTGTGCATAACAGCATGCTCAGGCCATGGTTCCCGTTGAGCCCCACGGCCTTCGCTCTCTGAGAAGTTTTCCAGCGAATACATGCATTAAAAATAAATAAATAAAATTTATTTTTTTTTCTCAGCTGAGTTCCAGGCGAATTACGCACCCGTCCAGATGGATCTATCTGCTCTCGTTCCTGCGGATCTGCCACGTTACTATGGGAATCCAAGACAAAGTCGTGCATTTGTGGAGCAATGCATGCTACACTTCAAGTTCTACCCTCTATGTTTTCCCACCGATCGGGTTAAGGTGGCATTCATTATGTCTTACCTGGCGGGTGATGCCTTGGAATGGATCAACCCCCTATATGAAACACAGGATCCGATCCTCCTGGACCTAATGGCCTTCCTGGTGGCCTTTCTAATGGTCTTCGATGATCCTAACCCGGAGGCTCCTGCTGAAGCTTCACCTCCCAATATCCCGGAGCAGCCCCGATGGGTAATGTGTGTGGGTAGCGCAATAGTCCTCCAGCCCAATGAGACTACTGCCCACCCAGAATCCTCACAGGGTGACTACGCTTTCCGGAATACTTCTCCCAACCTCAAGAGGCAGTCCAGACGTGCTAGACGTAGAGGCAAGCCGTCACGCCAGGGTCTGTCCTCCCTGAGACCTCCTGACCCCAACCTTGAAGTCCCTACTGAAGCTTCATCTCCCTGTATCCCGGAGAAGCCCCAACGGGTAATGTGCGTGGGTAGTGCTCCGGTTCTCCTGCCCGAAGAGACTTCTGCCCTTCCAGACTCCACACAGGAGAACTTCCTGCACCCGGCATCAGATGCTTCACCCACTTTAACCGGTGTGCATGTCCAAGGATGCTCCAAAGCTGTGGTTACCTCTGAGTCTGTGCACCTCTACTACCTGGCGGAGGACCCCCTGTTGCCTCCTGAATCCTCCGGGATACCACTCGATGACAAATGGAGAGAGACTTCTCTACACTCGGTACTCGATACTTTGTCCGCTTCGTCCTGTGAGCCTGACAATGGGTACCCCAAAGTGGTAGTTACCCCCGAGTCTCTACACCCCTCCGACCAGGCGGAGGACCTCCAGTTGTCTCCAGAACCCTTCGGGGTGCTACCTGGTAGCGAAAGGACAGAGACTCTCCTATACTCTGTACCTGATACCTCGCTCGCTTCGTCCAGTGAGTCCAACCTAGTGTACTCCGAAGCAGAGGTTACTCCCGAGTCTCTACACCCCTCCGACCAGGCGGAGGACCTCCAGTTATCTCCAGAACCCTTCGGGGTGCTACCTGGTAGCGAAAGGACAGAGACTCTCCTTTACTCTGTACCTGATACCTCGCTCGCTTCGTCCAGTGAGTCCAACCTAGTGTACTCCGAAGCAGAGGTTACTCCCTAGTCTCTACACCCCTCCGACCAGGCGGAGGACCTCCAGTTGTCTCCAGAACCCTTCGGGGTGCCACCTGGTGGTGAATGGACAGAGACTTTCCTATATCCTGGATCTGATACCTCGCTTGCTTCGTCCAGTGAGTCCGACCTTGTGTACTCTGAAGCAGAGGTTACCCTTGAGTCTCTACACCCCTCTGACCAGGCGGAGGACCTCCAGTTGTCTCCAGAACCCTTCGGGGTGCCACCTGGTTGTGAATGGACAGAGACTTTCCTATTCTCGGTACCCGATACCTCGCCTGCTTCCTCCAGTGAGTCCGACCTAGTGTACTCTGAAGCAGATGTTTTCTCTGAGCCTCTGCACTCTTCTGACCCGGCGGAGGACCTCCAGTTGTTTCCTGAATTCTCCGGGGTACCACCAGATAATAAAGAGACAGTGACTTTTCCTCATTATGTACCTGATAACCCGTCTATTTCTTCCTGTGAGCTTGACAAGATGTACCTCGAAGCAGAGATTACCCCCAAGTCTCTGTCCCCCTCCAACCCGGTGAGGGACTTCCAGTTGTCTCCTGTACCCTCTGGGGTGCCACCTGAAAATATGTGGAGAGAGACTTCCTTGTGTGCTGTTCCTGGTACTCCACCCGTTTCGTCTGTTGCTAAGGATGGCTGGATAGGAGGTAGCATCCTAGCTAACCAGATGAGATCAATTTTTCCTGTGGACAGTGGAAGTGATCTCCTTGAAGTGAACGACTGGTCCTCGAATTCCCTGCGGAAGATTCTGGCAGGCCTGAAGAAGAGGGGGCGTAAGGGGGGGGGTACTGTAACATACCTGGCGGCGTCCTTGCATGGTGGTCCATCTCCCACTGTGCAAGAGCGCGCACTTGATCTCCAGTCCAGAATGTCTCTCTGGCTTCCCTCCTTGCTGTCTGTTTGTCTGTTTTGGCTGCATAGGGCGACGCCCGCTGAACTTCCTGTTTCTTGTACCTGCTGCGGACACGCCCCTGTTGCACCTTCAGCCTATTGCTGTCAATCTTTGGGTATTTATACCACCTTCTTCCTCAAGATGTCGCCTGAGCATTGTGTCCTGTCAGTCGGCTTTTTGTCTCCGACATGCCAGGTCCTATCCTGTTTTCCTGCCTGTTTTCCAGTTCTGTGTCTGAACTGTGGTCTGTTCTTGTGAACACGCTTCTTGCCTGTTCTTTCGCCTTCTAAGGGCCATATTCCTAGATCTGCCTGTCTGTGCCTTGCGGTATCTGTTCCCGTCTGAACAGAGTCCTGTTTGTGTCTCTGCCTTGTGGTATCTGTTCCCGTCTGAACAGAGTCCTGTTTGTGTCCCTGCCTTGCGGTATCTGTTCCTGTCTGAACTGAGTCCTGTCTATGTCTCCTGCCTTGCGGTGTCAGTTCCCGTGTCTGAACTGAGTCCTGTCTGTGTACTCTTGCCTGCTGCCTTTCCTGGAGGCTGTATTTCCAGGCCTGTCTGAACACGCTCCTAGCCTGTTCCTCCCGCCTTCTAGGGGCCGATTACCTAGATCCGTTCCTGTATCTTGTCTGTCCTGTCTGAACACGCTCCTTGCCTGTTCGTCCCGCCTCTCTGGGGGCCGTATTCCCAGACCCGCTCCTGTATCCCGCTGCAGTGTCGGTCTCTTTCGTACACTCAGTTCCAGTCTGAACTCTCTCCTATCCTTTACCTGTTTTGCCTCTATGTCCGTTCCTTTCCTTTTTCTGCAGAGTCTGAACTCGTACCTAACTCCTGCTTGTTGTCTCTGTACTCCCGTTTGTGAGTTTGTGGTCCACTTGCTACTTCACTGCAAATACCCTGTGGGTATCTGGCTCTGCCTTTCCCTTCCTGTCTGTTCCGTGTGAACAGAGCCCTGTCCGTCCTGCTCTGACTCCTTGCTCACTGCTCCGGCAGCCTTGCTCCGCTCTGACCCTTTTGCTCACTGCTCCGGCAGCCTTGCTCCGCTCTGACCCTTTTGTTCACTGCTCCGGCAGTCCTGTCCTGCCCTGCTTCTGCCCACTGCTCCGGCAGTCCTGTCCTGCCCTGCTTCTGCCCGCTGCTCCGGCAGTCCTGTCCTGCCCTGCTTCTGCCCGCTGCTCCGGCAGTCCTGTCCTGCCCTGCTTCTGCCCGCTGCTCCGGCAGTCCTGTCCTGCCCTGCTTCTGCCCGCTGCTCCGGCAGTCCTGTCCTGCCCTGCTTCTGCCCGCTGCTCCGGCAGTCCTGTCCTGCCCTGCTTCTGCCCGCTGCTCCGGCAGTCCTGTCCTGCCCTGCTTCTGCCCGCTGCTCCGGCAGTCCTGTCCTGCCCTGCTTCTGCCCGCTGCTCCGGCAGTCCTGTCCTGCCCTGCTTGTGCTCGCTGCTCCTGCAGCCCCGTCCTGCTCTGTTCTTGCCCACCGCTTTGGGCGTTCCCTCTCTGCTGTGGTTGTCTACCGCATCTGCGGTTCTGTGACCCAGTCTGTACTGGGTCTTAACCTTTCTGTGCTCCAGCCCGTCCTTTCGGCCAGTACCTCCCTGCCTGCATACTCGCCTGTATCCACCCATCTGCATACCTGCCGTGTTTGCTTACATCCACCAGTCTGTGCCAGCCTAACCTGCCTGTTCCAGTAATCCCAGTGTGGGTCAACCCCCGTGTCCGGAGTTTGACCTGGAGTAGCACCTGGTCCCTCTGCCCGGTTTCTCCCTGGTGCACTGGCGTCGTATGCCGTCGTGCCACCTTGGTCGGATCGGCCAGATACTTAGTCACGCCCCTCCAGGCACTCTCCGATCCATGGTCCAGTGGAACCACAACACCCGCACACGCCAGTCAGTCCGGGCGTGTGCATAACAGATACAAGGCATACTTGTAAGGAGAGATGAAAAAGGTGATGGGGGACAACATATAAATATACTGAGGAACTCTATACACTAGTGGCCAAAATTGAGGCAACACCCCCAAGATTTATGAATTTTTAGCATTTTGCCAATACCAATACAAATTTCATGAATGTTTTTGATTTCACAGTAAAGTTTTTAAGTAGAAATAAAATCTCATATAGAAACACAATATTAGCAGGAAATTTGTTAATTTGTCAACAAATTGGACACTATTGTCACTCAGATGACTGTGGGAGAAAAGCCATTGATTTGTCCTATTTTCATATCTAACACTAAATGTTAATACTCAGTTGGACAGCCCTCGGCCTTGATGACTGCCTGGCATCTACTTGGCATGCTATCTACCAGTTTGTGTAAATCAGATGGTGTGATGATATGAAGCCATGATTTGATGATGGCTGCAGTGAGTTCCTGCTTGTGTGAAGCCCGCTGTTTTGACACCGCTCTTTTGAGCCGAGCCCAGAGATTCTCAATAGGATTGAGATCTGGGCTGTTTCCTGGCCAATTCAATAGCTGGACATTTTTGTCCTTGAACCAAGAGAGACATTTTTTAGCTGTATGGCATGGGGCTCCATCTTAAAATAAACGGTGTCCCTTCACCAAATACATCACGTGCCGAAGGAATGAGTTTAGGCTGAAGGACTTCCTTGATGTACTTTTCAGCATTAACTGTTTCTTCAATTACCTGCAGCCGACCACCTGCATCTCTGGACACGCAGCCCCCTACCATAACACTCAGAGGAGGCTTCATGGTGGGTATTGTACCCTCTGGCAACCAGTCCTCTCCAGGTCGTCGTCGAACGTAGCAGACACCGTCGCTGCCAAAGATGGATATGCGTGTCTCATCGCTCCATATAACATTTCTCCATTGTTCAATGGTCCATTTACAATGTTCTTTGGCCCCTGCAGATGTTTCTGATGCTGTGAGGTTTTCAAAAATGGCTTTTTACCTGGTATTCTGGCTCTTAACCCCGAGTTTACCAGTCGTCGTCGAACCGTCCGATCGGACACTGTCACTCCGGTGTTAACAAGCTCCTTGTTGATGTTAACAGCAGTTTATTTCCTGTTATTTAGGGCGATTCTAACAATTCTTCTATCAGTCTGAGGAGTTGTAGCCTTCTTCCTTTCTCTACCTGGTTTATTCTTTATCGAACCAGTCTCTTGAAACCGCTTACACACTTTGAGAATGAATACATGTAATTGCTTACCTTCTGATGACAAACTGGCTTTAAAATATAAAAACCGCATTTTAATCGCACAATATCTGTCTTAAATCACACCCAGGTCACTATAAACCAACATAGAATACATATCGCAGAAGAGGGCGAGTGTACAAGTAAGTAGGTCAGTGAAATCCTCCATTAAATATTGGTGATGGTGAAAAGCTGAAGGTGTTGCCTCAATTTTGGCCACTGGTGTATAACACAAAATATAAACAAAAAAGAAAGGGAAGAACATTTCTGCAAAAAAAACGTGTCGCTCGGCAGGAAAATCCCCTTGATATTGCGTTTTTTGAGATTTTTTTTTCCCGTTGTTTAGAAACGCTGCAAAAATACTGAAAGAATAGACATGAAACTGCTTCAAATCTGCAAGGATTCACTTTTCCTGGTACTATCAAACATAGCGTTTTTGGGAACTTGGAGCTCTATATTACAAATATATCCATCCCTCCAGTTGAAAGAAATTAACATTTTCCTGGAGGGAAGTTTATATTTTACATTATGTCAGTTTTTGTCTATCGATGATAAAGTGCAGTTTGCAGCAATTTTTATTGTGACATATACCCAAATCATTCACGAAAATATTTCACATTCAACGCGCGTCGGGCGGGCCTGCGTCCTCTCACATGCCAGAGCTGAGTTTCAGTTCCAGTCTGACCCTGTTAATCATCTATGGTTTCCCTTCAGAGTGGAAAATGCTGAAAAATCGGAAGTTCCTGGGATCCATTTTTGAACAGAATATCAGAACCAAATCAAAACCGATGATTCAGGAAATGGACATAATGGGGTAAGTCCCAACTCTAAGGTACAAGTCTATGGCATACAGTCTGTAAAAGACGACAGAGTAGGCTGCTGTTGAGCATCGGCAGCTTCTTCTCTGATGTTCCTCGCTCATCCATGTCTTATAATACCACATTTTCCCTAGGGACACAAAGTATGACGAGCGTCACTCCTTCTGGTGATAGGTTATACCCAACAGATGGGGCAGCGCCACTCCTCGTGGTGATGGGTTATACCCAACAGATGGGGGAGCGCCACTCCTTGAGGTGATAGGTTATACCCAACAGATGGGGGAGCGCCACTCCTCGTGGTGATGGGTTATACCCAACAGATGGGGGAGCGCCACTCCTCGTGGTGATGGGTTATACTCAACAGATGGGGGAAGTTGCAGAATGGCTTGTTATGGTGCAAGAACAATGTGGACATTGTTTTTTTTTTTGTTGTTTTAACTATTATGTCTTTATGTTCTTTATTTTTTTCCTACAGACCCTCCCAGCTAACTCCAAGCAAGTCCCTGATCTCAGAAGTTGAAAGGTTTGGGTTACTTTGAGCTTTAATGCATGCATTTACTTTTTTTAGAATCCCATCTTACGAAAAATATAGGATATCCAACTTCTTGGACTCCAAAAATAAGGGGGCTGCAGCCTGGAAGTAACCCCGCTGCCCTTTTTAAAGAATATGCTGGTGTGGGGCAGCTACCCAGATTTTCACTGTGCAGGAGAACTGAAGCTAAGCCCATTCACTTTGCTGGATCTATGCTGTCGTTCCGCTGCACAGTGGAGGCCATGATGCCAATGTGCAGGGAATGACTGTGAAAGGGGCTGTTCCTCATTACCAGCATCAGTGCCCCTTTATTATATTAGAGATCGACCCCAACAGATCATAAATTGATGGTGTACCCTTGCATTATACTGCTGCCTTCCTTTTTTTTATCAGTTCACCCGTGAAACCAGATTACATGATTGTGGCGGAACCTCCTGTAGGACACCCAAGTTTTCTGGTGGCTGAAATCTCTTTACCTAAAGTGGTGAGACCCTCAGATGTGGTTTAGGATTGTGACCTTTTTGTATTTCATGTGATTTCCAATAGTCTTCCCTTATTAAAAGTCTGTGCCAACCTCGTGCTACCGGTCCTCCTCTGCCAACTTTTATCATCACAGCTTTGATGTGTCCACAGTAGCCAATTGCTGGCAGCTGTGACACATTTACTGGATGATGATGATATAATTTTTTTTTCATACCATGGTGGGTTGTTTGCAAGCTGTTGGAATGAGAAAGAAGATCTCTGTAAACGACTCTGTCAGCAGAGAACGACTGTTCAAACCAAGCACAGACGCCCAGTGCTTCACGGCGGGACCAGTCATTTATATAAGCCTTCCCCCCTGCTTGTTTCCCCTCCATCTCCACCATCACCTCTTCTTTGACAGTTCTGGCTTCATAGATCCAGAGAGGAGATAGAGGGAAAACAAGCTGGTGGGAAGATGTATATATTATTATTGTTATTTAATTATATAGTGCCATTGATTCCATGGTGCTGGTGCATATAAATGATGTTATAATGATGATATAAATGATGAAAGAGGTTTGTTGCAATAGTGTAGAACACGCCGCTCTTTATTTTTTCTATATTAATGCGACATTTGGAGGAATCGCACAGAAAATGCTTTAAATGTCTTTATTTTTTAATTTCATTTTTCTCATGTCCATGATTCACATTGCGTTAAATGAGGCATAATGAAGATTAAGAATGTTTCAGCTAATGTAACCTTCATCAGACAGGATAATGTAGCTTAAGGGGACCCACTTGGTTAAATATAGGGGTCAGTTCTGGTCTTCCCAAAAAGCAGATGAAGTAGTCACCACACGGGAATCTGGTGATTACTGGGTTTGCTTTTGGGGACCCCAGATTTTTTCATATAACCGAGTGGGCCTTCTGACTAATGAAGGCTACATTATCTGAAATTCTGGTACCATTCATTATGCCTCACTTAAAGGGGTTGTCTGGCACTTTAATATTGATGACCTATCCTAAGGATATTCCATTAGTATTAAAGTGGTGGACAACCCCTTTTAATGCCGTGTGAATCCTAAAAAATATTTGAAGCATTTTCTGTGAGCAGTTCCTCCACGTGTCAGATTTAATGTATGAGACGTGTGGAGCTACACAGTAACTTCTAGTTGGCCGCGTATCAAGATAAAAGTTTAGATTTTTGTGCACTTGTTGGTTACAACTTTCTTTCCCGTACAGAAGCGTTCAGCGACATAAGCGTTGTTACCTCTCTGGTCTTCTCTTTACAGTCTTCTGCTAGATCTCTTGTGTTGGACTTGGGTGAAGACAGAATAGTCAGACGTCCCGATTTGTATCATCTAGACGTCTTCATTCCTTACAATATCATCCAAGAACAAAGTGGAGCTCAGTTCAACAAGGACAGTAAGGTGAGACAATTAAGCAAAGCTGGACATGTCTTATAGCCCATTCTGAAATCTCCTTCTTAAAGAGGTTCTCTGAGAAAATGTATATAATAAAATTTTAAAAAATGTATACATTTATTTAGCAAAAATAAATTCTTTTAATTGGTGGATAATTCTATGTGAATACTTTTATTCCCAAAAATGGCAAAAGTATTCTCGGAGTGATACCTTTATTGGCTAACCAGAAAAAAATATATATATATGCAAGCTTTCAGAGCACAGAGGCTCCTTCTTCAGGCAATATTACAAATGAATTCTTAACATTTGTAATCCTTTGCATCAAATTTTCTGGCTAACACGGTACCACAATATAAATTTGTACGGTACCACAATATAAATTTGTACTGTACATCACAATTAGGGGATAATAATTGCATATGGACATAATGGCCAACTATGTCAGCAGCCATCCATCCTAGATGGGTGAAGGTAAACTGTTTGAGACGGACATCTCTGACCTACCTGTCGGAATCAAGAACGTGCATCTATGTCATCAATTGACTGATTGATCACGTCCATGAGTCAACATGTTGTAAACCTGTCATGGTGAGTGAGCCGATAGGATGCTGCCCCTCACCCTGACAGGAACTTATCTATCACAACATATAGTTGCCCAGAGACATCTGAATGCATCGGCTTTCCTTTATGCCATTCATCAAACATGTCGTATATTTTGTGTATAGCGAGTCACAAGCCTCGCACTGCTCTGCGTCTTATCATTTGGTTCTATGAGCTGCAGTAAAACGTGACGTATATTCCAGGTGCTGACTATCACAATGCCGGTCCAGCCAGCATAGCGGTGTGCTCAGAAGATCAGCTTTGGAAATCGTTCCTCTTATATAGATCCAGTGGATCCTACTTACATTCGCTGCTGTTTACATTGTATGGTTACAAGTCTATTTAGACTTCAATATGACTCCAGAATAAATTTTTGTCTTTCTTATACTTGCCGTATATTTTTCCCAAGGAGGGGGTTTAGGTATTGTGCTTTTTTTTTTTTATTTCTACTGTAATATTTCATAATATCTGTGAATAAGTCTTGAAAATAATTTGCATTGAAAAGGTTGAGATCCTCTGAATCTACAGGGATTTTTAGGAATTAAAAATCTACAGCAGTAAATCTGCAGCAGAATTTACATTTTGCACCATGTCTGGATTTAGTAGCAGCTGCCCCTTTAAATGGAATATGTCAGCAGGTTTTTGCTACCCCATTTGAGAGCAGCATAATCCGAGGCCCTGATTCCAACGATGTATCACTTACGGGGCTGCTTGGTGTTATTTTGATAAAATTGCAGGTTTTTTTTTCTCATGCAGATCTCTGAATGCTGAGCTCTGTATAATAACCCCACCCCTGATTGTTCAGACACAAATATATCTGTTGAAAATAGTCTGGTGTAGGCCCGAGAAATACAAGTGTGGTTTTGCAGTTCCACGGGTCAAATCTCTGTATTATCCTGCTTTTTTGCATTTTTTGCTGTAAAGAAAAACAGTACTGTCTCCTGATTGTTCAGACACAAATATATCTATTTAAAATTTTCTGGTATACCCCAGTAAACAATAACTGTGGTTTTGCCATTCCACAGTAAAAAATCTCTATTATTCACCTTTTGGTATTTTTTCCGTAAAGAAAAACAGTAATAATTTCTCCCTGATTGTTCAGATTGTTTAAAAGAGTCGGGTGTAGGCCAGAGAAATAGAACTGTGGTTTTCCTCTTCCACGGTTCTGATCTACTTTATTACCCTTTTTCCATTGATGGTGCGAGTGTAAGCTATTTTACTTACTTTACAATGGGCAAGGCGCGTGGCAAGGGACATGGAAGTGGACGTTCTGGTGATGGTGCATGCAGAGGACCGGGCCGTGGCCAAGGTGAAAATGTGCCACAACCAACAGCCATATCTTCTCGCTCCCACTTCTTGACCGAATTACTAGGGAAGCACAGAACAACACCAGATCAGTGTGAACAGGTTATTAATTGGATAGCAGATAATACTTCCAGTTACCTGGGCACCACCACCTCCGGTCTGTCTTCCACACGGTCAACTCTTAGTAGCCATGAGTCTCGACCGCATACTCCTCCTCACCCTGATGCTCCTCCCTCCCACCATGCCGAGTGTCATCAGACAGCAACTGATCCCACACTTGGACACTCTGAAGAGCTGTTCACTGGTCCATTTCCAGATTTGTGCCCCTCGCCTGCTCCGCTTGAAGTGGTGGAAGAGGAGATCCCATGTAGAGATGCCCAAATATTTGAACAGCCACGGCCAGAGGAAGTCAACGCTGGCAATTTGTCACAAGAGGTTGACGATGACGAGACACAATTGCCAGGAAGTGAGGAGGAGGATCGTGGTGCGCAAGTGGAAGAGGAGGAGGTGGTGGATGATCTAGTAACTGACCCAATGTGGCAGGAGGACATGCAGAGCGAGGCCAGCAGCAGACAGGGTGAGGGAGGCAGAGTACCCCAATAGGCAGAAAAAAGCAGTGTAGTGGCCGCACACAGAAGGCCGGCAACAGTTCCCCGTAACACCAACACGAGGGACGTTGCCAGTACAACCTGTAGGTCTTCCAGAGTCTGGAATTTTTTTAAAGACTCTGCTGATATCCCCAAAAAGGCCATTTGTACCACCTGCCATGCCAGCATCAGCAGGGGTGACAAAACTACCAGCCTGATCACCACCAGCATGATCAGGCACATGGCAGCAAAGCACCCGACTTTGTGGGGCGAACCCCAGGGTCCATGACCAGTGTCAGCGGGTGTCACCTGTTGTGTGTGCATGGCAATCCCCTGTCCATACTGCATGCAAAGATGCCCCCTCCTCTCAGTCTTTATGGCAGTCTCTCAAGAGTGTGCAAAGCAGTCATCAAAGCAAAAGGTGGCTACTTTGAAGAACCTAGAATATAAGACATATTTTCAGTTGTTTCACACTTTTTTGTTAAGTATATAATTCCACATGTGTTAATTCATAGTTTTGATGCCTTCAGTGTGAATGTACAATTTTCATAGTCATGAAAATACAGAAAAATCTTTAAATGAGAAGGTGTGTCCAAACTTTTGGTCTGTACTGTATGTACCATCTTGACAAACTTTGAGGAGTCCACCAAGATGGTGAGTGGCGATGACGCCATCATTAGCGTCAGCATTCCACTTGTCTGTCTTTTGCAATGCTCTCTGCAGAGAATTAAAGAGGAGGCATTGCAGCCAGAGTATGATGAGATGGATCAAGAAGCCGTAGCGGTCGATTACACACAGCCCAGCCTCATCTCATCCCAACGTGCATTGGGGGACAATGAGGGAGAGGAGGAGGAGGAAGAACAGGAGCTTGTATCATGCGCTGTAGACGGTAGTACCTGTACAACTGTCATACTGTCAGTTCAGCGTGGGTGGCCTGAGGACGGGGGGGGGAGGAGGAGGAGGAGGAGGAGAAGAGCATGGTCAGTCGTCATCTTGGTGAGGACACGGAAGTCTTGCCCGTTACCAGTCTGGCACGCATGGCTGACTTTATGTTACTCTGCCTTAACCATGACCCTCGCGTTGTCAAAATGTTGGGTGACAGTCATTACTGGTTGGTGACACTTTTAGACCCCCGCTACAAGGTGAACTTTCACTCTCTTATTCCTGAGGTGGAGAGGTCTACGAAAATGGGGCAGTACCAGAAGGCCCTTGCTGCAGAACTGTTAAAAAAAAATTCCCATCTGAACACGCTAGCGGCAGAGGTCACAGTTCGTTGACCAACCAAGGCGTACAAGCGAGAGAGAGGCAACTCCAATCCAGCAGAGGCAGGGGAACACTGTCAACATTCTGGGACAGTTTTCTGAGACCTGCCCAGCTTACAGGCCCTCAGGCGCGGGGTACTCTCACAAGCAGTGGAAAGTTTCAAAAGATGGTGAGGGAGTACCTTGCCGACCGTACCAGCGTCCTCCGTGATTCCTCTGTGCCTTTTAATTATTGGGTATCCAAGCTGGACACTTGGAATGAAATCGCTCTGTACGCCTTGGAGGTCCTGGCCTGCCCTGCCGCTAGCGTGTTATCGGTGCGTGTTTTTAGTGCTGCTGGGGTAATTATAACTGATAAGCGCACTCGCCTGTCAACTGACAATGCTGACAAGCTGACCCTTATCAAAATGAACAGTAGCTGGATTTGGCCAGACTTCTCATCACCACCAAATGACAGCAGAGTAACATAAAGTCAAATCCACTGTGTTATTTCGGAAGGTGTATTCACATGCACCGCTTCACACCCACACATGGGTATACGCTTCCTCATTTCGGCTGTTTTATGTTCTTCTCCTTATCCTCAGCCTCCACCACCACTATACCACCAGGGTGACCGTGGTCCGTGTTGCCATTATTGAAAGTTCCTCCGTCCTTATTTTTGTCAGCTTTTGCTTGGAAGGAATAAGCAAAGACTGTGGGAGACCCACTCCCCAATAATGGGAATAATATTTTTAAAATGCTGTACTGTATGGCTCTTGTAAGGGGCATTAAAAGCGTCTTGTTAAGCTACTGCGACCTCCACCACTTTTCCGAGGGGCATTCAAACCGTCTTGTTAAGCTACTGCGATCTCCACCACTTTTCCGAGGGGCATTAAAACCGTCTTGTTAAGCTACTGTGACCTCCACCACTTTTCCGAGGGCCATTAAAAGCGTCTTGTTAAGCTACTGGGACCTCCACCACTTTTCCGAGGAGCATTAAAACCGTCTTGTTAATCTACTGGGACTTCCACATCTCTTCCAAGGGGCATTCAAACCGTCTTGTTAAGCTACTGGGACCTCCACCACTTTTCTGAGGGGCATTAAAAGCGTCTTATTAAGCTACTGGTAGGTCCACCACTTTTCCGAGGGGCATTAAAAACGTCTTGTTAAGCTAGTGGGACCTCCACGTCTCTTCCAAGGGGCATTCAAACTGTTTTGTTAAGCTACTGGGACCTCCACGTCTCTTCCAAGGGGCATTCAAACCGTCTTGGTAAGCTACTGCGACCTCCACCACTTTTTCGAGGGGCATTAAAAGCGTCTTATTAAGCTACTGGGACCTCCACCACTTTTCCGAGAAGCATTAAAACCGTCTTGTTAAGCTACTGGGACCTCCACGTCTCTTCCAAGGGGCATTCAAACCGTCTTGGTAAGCTACTGCGACCTCCACCACTTTTTCGAGGGGCATTAAAAGCGTCTTATTAAGCTACTGGGACCTCCACCACTTTTCCGAGAAGCATTAAAACCGTCTTGCTAAGCTACTGGGACCTCCACGTCTCTTCCAAGGGGCATTCAAACCGTCTTCTTAAGCTACTGGGACCTCCACGTCTCTTCCAAGGGGCATTCAAACCTTCTTGTTAAGCTACTGGGACCTCCACGTCTCTTCTGAGAGGCATTAAAAGAGTATTGTTAAGCTACTGGGACCTCCAGCACTTTTCCGAGGGGCATTAAACCGTCTTTTTAAGCTACTGGTACCTCCACGTCTCTTCCAAGGGGCATTCAAACCATCTTGTTAAGCTACTGGGACCTGCACCACTTTTCCAAGGGGCATTCAAACAGTCTTGTTAAGCTACTACGACCTCCACCACTTTTCCAAGGGGCATTAAAACCGTCTTGTTAAGCTACTAGGACCTCCACTTTTCCGAGGGGCATTAAAAGCATCTTGTTAAGCTACTGGGACCTCCACCACTTTTCCGAGGAGCATTAAAACCATCTTGTTAAGCTACTGTGACCTCCACGTCTCTTCCAAGGGGCATTCAAAGCGTCTTGTTAAGCTACTGGGACCTCCACCACTTTTCCGAGGGGCATTAAAAGCATCTTCTTAAGCTACTGGGACCTCCACCACTTTTCCGAGGAGCATTAAAACCATCTTGTTAAGCTACTGTGACCTCCACGTCTCTTCCAAGGGGCATTCTAACCGTCTTGTTAAGCTACTGTGACCTCCACGTCTCTTCCAAGGGGCATTCAAACCGTCTTGTTAAGCTACTGGGATCTCCACTTCTCTTCTGAGGGGCATTAAAAGCGACTTGTTAAGCTTCTGTGACCTCCACCACTTTTCCGAGGGGCATTAAAACCGTCTTGTTAAGCTACTGGGACCTCCACGTCTCTTCCAAGGGGCATTCAAACTGTCTTGTTAAGCTGCTGGGTCCTCCACGTCTCTACCAAGGGGCATTCAAACCGTCTTGTTAAGCTACTGCGACCTCCACCACTTTTTCGAGGGGCAGTAAAAGCGTCTTTTTAAGCTACTGGGACCTCCACCACTTTTCCGAGAAGCATTAAAACCGTCTTGATAATCTACTCGGACCTCCACTTCTCTTCCAAGGGGCATTCAAACCATCTTGTTAAGCTACTGGGACCTCCACGTCTCTTCTGAGAGGCATTAAAAGCATCTTGTTAAGCTACTGTGACCTCCACAACTTTTCCGAGGGGCATTAAAACTGTCTTGTTAAGCTACTGGGACCTCCACGTCTCTTCCAAGGGGCATTCAAACCGTCTTGTTAAGCTACTGGGACCTCCACGTCTCTTCCAAGGGGCATTCAAACCGTCTTGTTAAGCTACTGGGACCTCCACGTCTCTTCCAAGGGGCATTCAAACCTTCTTGTTAAGCTACTGGGACCTCCACGTCTCTTCTGAGAGGCATTAAAAGAGTATTGTTAAGCTACTGGGACCTCCAGCACTTTTCCGAGGGGCATTAAACCGTCTTTTTAAGCTACTGGTACCTCCACGTCTCTTCCAAGGGGCATTCAAACCATCTTGTTAAGCTACTGGGACCTGCACCACTTTTCCAAGGGGCATTCAAACAGTCTTGTTAAGCTACTACGACCTCCACCACTTTTCCAAGGGGCATTAAAACCGTCTTGTTAAGCTACTAGGACCTCCACTTTTCCGAGGGGCATTAAAAGCATCTTGTTAAGCTACTGGGACCTCCACCACTTTTCCGAGGAGCATTAAAACCATCTTGTTAAGCTACTGTGACCTCCACGTCTCTTCCAAGGGGCATTCAAAGCGTCTTGTTAAGCTACTGGGACCTCCACCACTTTTCCGAGGGGCATTAAAAGCATCTTCTTAAGCTACTGGGACCTCCACCACTTTTCCGAGGAGCATTAAAACCATCTTGTTAAGCTACTGTGACCTCCACGTCTCTTCCAAGGGGCATTCTAACCGTCTTGTTAAGCTACTGTGACCTCCACGTCTCTTCCAAGGGGCATTCAAACCGTCTTGTTAAGCTACTGGGATCTCCACTTCTCTTCTGAGGGGCATTAAAAGCGACTTGTTAAGCTTCTGTGACCTCCACCACTTTTCCGAGGGGCATTAAAACCGTCTTGTTAAGCTACTGGGACCTCCACGTCTCTTCCAAGGGGCATTCAAACTGTCTTGTTAAGCTGCTGGGTCCTCCACGTCTCTACCAAGGGGCATTCAAACCGTCTTGTTAAGCTACTGCGACCTCCACCACTTTTTCGAGGGGCAGTAAAAGCGTCTTTTTAAGCTACTGGGACCTCCACCACTTTTCCGAGAAGCATTAAAACCGTCTTGATAATCTACTCGGACCTCCACTTCTCTTCCAAGGGGCATTCAAACCATCTTGTTAAGCTACTGGGACCTCCACGTCTCTTCTGAGAGGCATTAAAAGCATCTTGTTAAGCTACTGTGACCTCCACAACTTTTCCGAGGGGCATTAAAACTGTCTTGTTAAGCTACTGGGACCTCCACGTCTCTTCCAAGGGGCATTCAAACCGTCTTGTTAAGCTACTGGGACCTCCACGTCTCTTCCAAGGGGCATTCAAACCGTCTTGTTAAGCTACTTGGACCTCCACGTCTCTTCCGAGGGGCATTAAAAGCGTCTTGTTAAGCTAGTGTGACCTCCACCACTTTTCCGAGGGGCATTAAAACAGTCTTGTTAAGCTACTGGGACCTTCACGTCTCTTCCAAGGGGCATTCAAACCGTCTTGTTAAGCTACTGGGACCTCCACGTCTCTTCCAAGGGGCATTCAAACCATCTTGTTAAGCTACTGCGACCTCCACCACTTTTCCAAGGGGCATTAAAATCGTCTTGTTAAGCTACTGGGACCTCCACCACTTTTCTGAGGAGCATTAAAACCGTCTTGTTAAGCTACTGGGACCTCCACGTCTCTTCCAAGGGGCATTAAAATCGTCTTGTTAAGCTACTGGGACCTCCACTACGTTTCTGAGGGGCATTAAAACCATCTTGTTAAGCTACTGGGACCTCCACCACTTTTCTGAGGAGCATTAAAACCGTCATGTTAAGCTGCTGGAACCTCCACGTCTCTTCTGAGGGGCATTAATAGCGTCTTGTTAAGCTACTGTGACCTCCACGTCTCTTCCAAGGGGCATTCAAACCGTCTTGTTAAGCTGCTGGGACCTCCACGTCTCTTCTGAGGGGCATTAATAGCGTCTTGTTAAGCTACTGCGACCTCCACCACTTTTCCAAGGGGCATTAAAACCGTCTTGTTAAGCTACTGGGATCTCCACGTTTCTTCTGAGGGGCATTAAAAGCGTCTTCTTAAGCTACTGTGACCTCCAGCACTTTTCCGAGGGGTATTAAAACCGTCTTGTTAAGCTACTGGGACCTCCACCACTTTTCCAAGGGGTATTAAAACCGTCTTGTTAAGCTACTGGGACCTCCACATCTCTTTTGAGGGGCATTAATAGCGTCTTGTTAAACCACTCTGAACTCCACAGCTCTTCCAAGGGGCATTGATATGTTGTTTTTAATTAACTCTAACCTCCACGACTCTTCGAACGGGCATTGCAGTTCCTCTTAATTTTTGGCAGCTTTTTCTTGGAAGGCATAAGCAAATACTATGGGAGACCCACTCCCCAATAATGGGAATAATGTTTGTAATATGCTGTACTGCATGGCTCTTGTAAGGGGCATTGCAAGCTCCTTCGTCCTAATTTTTGGCAGCTTTTGCATGGAAGGCATAAGCAAAGACTATGGGAGACCCACTCCCCAATAATGGGAATAATGTTTGGAATATGCTGTACTGCATGGCTCTTGTAAGGGGCATTGCAAGTTCCTCCGTCCCAATTTTTGGCAGCTTTTGCTTGGAAGGCATAAGCAATGACTATGGGATACACACTCCCCAATAATGGGAATAATGTTTGTACTATGCTGTACTGTATGGCTCTTGGAAGGGGCATTAAAAGCCCCTCTTCCGAGGGGCATTCAAACCGTCTGGTTAAGCTACTGGGACCTCCACGTCTTTTCCGAGGGGCATTAAAACCATCTTGTTAAGCTACTGTGACCTCCATGTCTCTTCAAAGGGACATTAAAACAGTCTTCTTAAGCCACTCTGAACTCCACAGCTCTTCCTAGGGGCATTGAAATGTTGTTTTTAATTACCTCTAACCTCCACAACTCTTCCAACAGACATTGCATTTCCTCCTAATTTTAGTCAGCTTTTGCTTTTCAATGCAAAGGCGAAAACTAAGGGAGACCCACTCCCCAATAGTGTGTAGAAGGTTTTTAGTACGCTGTAATCCACGTCTGTTTCAAGGGGCATTGCAGTTCCTCATAATTTTTGGAAAGCCTTCCATTCACTGTTTAGGCCAACAGTGTACAGGAGACCCAGTTGCTATAAATGGAAAAAACTGTTTAGTTAAGGCCCTCTGACCTCCGTGTCATTTCCAAGGTACATTGGAGTGCCTCGAAATTTTTGGTAGGCATTGCACTCACTGTATGCCCTATAACTGTGTAGCCAAACGCTCCTTTTGTTACAGAAACATATCCTACAAGACATATGTGGTTGACTGGCCTGATATTGATGTGAATGGTCCCTGTTCCTCCTGCTCTCCTTTGCCACCACCTCATCCATCATTCATCACCTGAAGCTTTGTTTTAACGGGAGTCATAGAACTGGGATAGTAGCAGGAAAACATCCAGCAATCCTCGGAGGAGGTAGGATATGCGCCAAAACGCTGACCACCTCAGGCCTTGCCGCTACTACATACATGCGCTTGCATTCCAACAAAACAAAGCAGATGCTAACTTGTATCATCATCATGGTCCTCACCTTGGCACTCTCAACTCCCCTGATGGAGAAGCCAGGGCCCACCGGAGGAGTCTGGTTCTCTGGTGGGCTCGTCCAATACTGCCCTAAAGCAGGCCAGGCTAAGAAAAGTGTGTGGGGGGATGTTCCAAGGAGAAATAGGGGCGGCTGGGGACCGTTTATGGACACCCGGCTGCCCCCAGGCAGCTGGTGACCGAGTATGGACACCAGGCCGCCCCCTGGCGGTTGGGGACCGAGTGTGGACACCCCGCCGCCGGGCGGCTGGGGACTGAGTATGGATACCAGGCCGCCAACGCTGCCATGACATGGTGGCCAGATTCCGCCTCCACATGCCTAAAAGGCCCAATTTCAAGTGCAAGCAAGCAGTATGGTATTGCAGCCTGGGGGTGGGTGGGTGGTTGGCTGCATATTTGCGCTTGCATTGCAAGGAATGGGGGAGGTACAATTGAACCCTGCCCTGGGACAAGAACTTGCACGGGGATAGTTGCAAGTCTGCATCTTCTGATGCGGCAAGGATGACTTCTGATGGGCACACTTTTAGGCAGTGACCGGGGACTCAGAGATGCTTCCAGGGGTCTTCCCCTTGCTGTCCCCATGTCTTTTCAGCACTGTATGCATGTGTCACACAGCACATGGCCAGATAAGGTTGTAAAATGTTAAAATGACATTTCCCGGTGAATGCATTTGTCACGGTTGAAGCAATACAAAAGTGCAAAAACGCATTAAAAATGCTACTTGTGAACATAGCCCAAGGTGTGGAGGAGTATTTTTTTTTTTTGTTATTTATTTTACCTTATACACAAGTCTTTACCCTGGAAAGGAACTTCCTTAACATATTTCACAGGAAAGCAGTTTCAGTTTAGTTTTTGAACGTTTTATTGTGAGCCCTTAAAAGTGACTTAATACCTCTGACCACGTTGTTGACAGAAGTGACCTGGGGGTCAGAAATGCTTCCTGGGGCGATCCCCATGCTGTCCCCATGTCATTTGAGCACTGTCACTATCGTTTTGGGCACTTGTTAGGCTTTTAAAAGACAGCCGGGGATGCCGCCGCAAAAATGCTCGGGTCTCCCATAGACTAACATTGGGCTCGTGGCTCAGGTCGAGCAACCGAGTATCATGGCGAGCTCGGCCCGAGCTTTGAGCACCCGAGCATTTTAGTGCTCGCTCTTCACTACTAAATACCCTTCATTATTTATTATTTTTGCACTTTGTGATTTACCCATTTACTTCTAGTTACTTGGGTATTTTGCTTGCCTTTGGTTTTTCTTTGTCTAGTGTCCTTGTGTGAACATGCATTTACATTTTGCATGCACATCAATTTATGTTTCAGTTCAGACTTCTAGGTTTTTTCTTTGTAGTGTGCTTTAGTACATATTAGGGTGTGGCCAACCTTTGTCTGAGCTGAAATGTTTATTCTGCCTCAGGTCTATGCTTCTACTAGGGGGTCAGTCTCTCTGCCCTTATCCATATGTACGTCACTTGACAAATGGTAAGGTTTTAATATTAGAGTTAGGACTGTCCCATAAGGGTTGCTATGACGTGGCGGGATAGCTTTTACATTATTTTGATCAAAATTATGTTAACTAAATACCCTTCATTATTTATTATTTTTGCACTGTGCGATTTACCCATTTACTTCCAGTTACTTGGGTATTTTGCTTGTCTTTGGTTTTTCTTTGTCTAGTGGCCGTGTGTGAACATGCATTAACATTTTGCATGCACATCAATTTATGTTTCAGTTCAGATTTCTAGGTTTTTTCTTTATATGCTATATATGCTGTATGTGCGGGAAGGGAGCTTGTCTGTACACTGCTTGCTATGTGTGGGGGAGGGAAGCTGTCGGACAAAGAGGGGTCCTGCAAACATCCAACTAATGGCCCCCCATATATATTACAGGAAGGTAGGTCAAACCCAAGGATTTTTGCTGGAGCAGCCGACCATGTGCTGTGTATGGGGCCATCTCCCCCACACATATAACCACATTCATGTATATGGGGGAGTCGGGATGTGTTGTGTGGACAAGCGTCCGGTCTAAAGCTAACTAGTGTATGGGCATCTGAGACTAAGGCAAGTTATCATCCAGAAAGTCATTCTCCAGCCTGCTGCAAAAATGCCGGATAGAGAAAGCCTTTTATCTCCTAAGCCAGATCTCACTGGAGGGGAAGCAAGAAGAAAAAAGGAGAAATGTAAAATAAGACACAAGTCCAGACAGTTGTCATCCAAAACTTTATCTGGTATCGACCAAGAAAATTACAATCAGTAAAAGTATAAACCACATTTAGGAAAAACACAGATGAGCTGCGGGACCATCGCTTCTTCTTCTGGGACTTTTTGGCGGACAGGTTGCTCTGCTGTCGGAGGCCTTTCTTGCTCTTGGACTTCTCCTTCATGTGGATTCTGAAGACTAGGAGGCTCCTGAGGGTCCATCTCTCCTGCCGGCAGCTCAGAATGACTTGGAGATATGTTTCCTTCAGTCCAGGAAAGCAAGAGAGGAAAAAGATGAATGTGATGTAATAACAAGACAAAGCTAAAAAAAAACATGTATAAAAAATCATGTAACTGCAAACTGCACAAAAATGACTCCAATAACGTAAGTGCTGTAGTATTAAAGAACCTGCAAAACGAGTGGTGTGAAAAGACCCGGGACTTGTCAGGAATATGTAATGTTTTGTCTAAAATGACAAAAAAAAAAGAAAAGATTCAAGGGATCAGCAGCATTTTATAACAGGTAAAAAATATACAAATTTGTGACAAGTGATCGGTATTAAGTATTGTGGATGATAACCAGACGTTTATTTCAAATGAAGAGTTTAATGAACGTCTTGTATTTGGCCAATTGGAACCTTCCCGGAAATGTCTGCGCCGGTGATAAAATCTACTTACTAATAGAGTTCCCGACTGGACACAAAGAACTGCAGCTCATGGAGGAATGAAGCTTCTTTCCTTCTCAGCCAAGAACTTCTTATACCAGTCCCGTACGGCCTCTATCATGTGCTGATATCTAGCAGAAAGAGAAAAAATCAATTATAAACTAAATAAAATTTATTAAAGAAAAAAAAACCTCCTGCAAACATGAAGCATTTGTAGCAAAGCACAGCCATTATTTACACAGCACAATTGTTTTACTTTATTCTATATTAGTGGCCGCTCTGTGCAAAAACTTGTGGGAAATTACTGCAGCACTAATATTGTCCGTCCAGAGAGCACCCAAGTATTCCCCAATTTCTGACTCCACCGCCCGATTGCCCCCACAAGCACAATGCTGCACCGCTGTCACCTGCCTGGTACAGGCTCCTTTATAGGGTCCTTTCAGCTGTTGTTCACCAAGATGTGAAGTAATCTGAGTACAGGGTTTCCCATGTCTGAGTGCAGGGGTGGAGAGCAGAGAGGATCAGACAGGGACAAGCCCATACACAGACTGCTGGTATATAGAGGACAAATCTCGCTGAACAGCAGCTACAAGAAGCTTCTGGATGGGGCAGTGGGGGTGAGACAGCACTTCAGCAACGTGTTTGGGAGAGAAGGAAGAAAATAAGCAAATGAAGAAAATTTATAAAGTTCACAAGTCTGCAATGTGAGGAGGATAATTACATGAAGAAAACCCTCTAGGTGCAGCGTCGGCAACCGGAAAACCGCCCCAAGGTCCACCTGTGTCATCAGCGCCCCCCTGCTGGACCCCTAATCAGTTGTACTGCAGACTCTGATGATTGATAGTGACACTTGGTCAGCTCTTTCCCTATGGCGGCACTAGCTGACCATCCTGTGGATAGGACAGGTGCCGGATCATTCAGTCCTTTCCCTCTTCCCCAACGTGAAGCAAACATCCCTCTGACCAGACAAACATCCCTCTGACCAGACAAACATCCCCCTGACCAGACAAACATCCCCCTGACCAGGCAAACATCCCCCTGACCAGACAAACATCCCTCTGACCAGGCAAACATCCCCCTGACCAGACAAACATCCCCCTGACCAGGCAAACATCCCTCTGACCAGGCAAACATCCCCCTGACCAGGCAAACATTCCCCTGACCAGACAAACATCCTCCTGACCAGGCAACCATCCCCCTGACCAGGCAAACATCCCCCTGACCAGGCAAACATCCCCCTGACCAGGCAAACATCCCTCTGACCAGGCAAACATACAACCCCTTATTTTCTTTCCCATTTTACTTCCTTTATTAATTTCTCCTCCAACATTACTGACAACTCCAAGTTCAATAGTTTGATAGTCTCATCTCCTGCCTTTGTATGTGGAGGAGACAATAAACAGCCGTATACATCCTAAACCTGTCACAAGGACTTTCTCTGCAACTCCCTACTCTCAGCTTTCCCCCTGTAACAATCCACCTTTTTCTCTTTCTCGCTCATACATTTCAGACACTTTATTAACTTGTTAATCATATTTCCAAACTTACTGCATTCCACTTCATCTGATCATACATCACCGTTTAAAAGAATCACAATCACTTACTTGTCTGCTGCTGTAATTCTTGGATTGTTTTCTTGCTGTTACTTGGTCTTATTTTGCTTTTTTGCTGTCCTTAAACCACCATCTGCCGCACAGTGTCCACATCTTGTTCCACCGGGTCGCTCTTTTGATCCCTGCAACAACAGACACTATGCGAGTATGACTTCACATGTGACATTTCCAAGTCCCTTTACCATTGTGGTGCCAATGGAGTACCCCTTTTCTCATTATCATGCCCCCGAAGAACACCATTTCCCGCTAGCATGCCACCGTAGCACACCTTTTCCCGTTAGTATGCCACCGGGCACAACCTATTCCCGTTAGCATGCCACCGGTGCACACCTTTACCATTAGCATGTGACCGGAGCACACCTTTACCGTTAGCATGCCACCGGAGCACGCCACTTTCCCGTTGGCTTGCCACCGGAGCACGCCACTTCCCAGTTGGCATGCCACCGGAGCACGCCACTTCCCCGTTGGCTTGCCACCGGAGCACGCCACTTCCCCATTGGCTTGCCACCGGAGCACGCCACTTTCCCGTTGGCTTGCCACCGCAGCACGCCACTTTCCCGTTGGCTTGCCACTGCAGCACGCCACTTTACCGTTGGCTTGCCACGGAGCACGCCACTTAACCGTTGGCTTGCCACCGGAGCATGCCACTTTCCCGTTGGCTTGCCACCGGAGCACGCCTCTTTCCCGTTGGCTTGCCACCGGAGCACGCCACTTTCCCGTTGGCTTGCCACCGGAGCACGCCACTTTCCCGTTGGCTTGCCACCGGAGCACGCCACTTTCCCGTTGGCTTGCCACCGGAGCACGCCACTTTCCCGTTGGCTTGCCACCGGAGCACGCCACTTCCCCGTTGGCTTGCCACCGGAGCACGCCACTTTCCCGTTGGCTTGCCACCGCAGCACGCCACTTTCCCGTTGGCTTGCCACCGCAGCACGCCACTTTCCCGTTGGCTTGCCACCGGAGCACGCCACTTTCCCGTTGGCTTGCCACCGGAGCACGCCTCTTTCCCGTTGGCTTGCCAACGGAGCACGCCACTTTCCGGTTGGCTTGCCACCAGAGCACGCCACTTTCCCGTTGGCTGGCCACCGGAGCACGCCACTTTCCCGTTGGCTGGCCACCGGAGCACGCCACTTTCCCGTTGGCTGGCCACCGGAGAACGCCACTTTCCCGTTGGCTTGCCACCGGAGCACGCCACTTTCCCGTTGGCTTGCCACCGGAGCACGCCACTTTCCCGTTGGCTTGCCACCGGAGCACGCCACTTTCCCGTTGGCTTGCCACCGGAGCACGCCACTTTCCCGTTGGCTTGCCACCGGAGCACGCCACAGTCCCGTTGGCTTGCCACCGGAGGACGACACTTTCCCGTTGGCTTGCCACCGGAGCACGCCACTTTCCCGTTGGCTTGCCACCGCAGCACGCCACTTTCCCGTTGGCTTGCCACCGGAGCACGCCACTTTCCCGTTGGCTTGCCACCGGAGCACGCCACTTTCCCGTTGGCTTGCCACCGGAGGACGCCACTTTCCCGTTGGCTTGCCACCGGAGCACGCCACTTTCCCGTTGGCTTGCCACAGGAGCACGCCACTTTCCCGTTGGCTTGCCACAGGAGCACACCACTTTCCCGTTGGCTTGCCACAGGAGCACGCCACTTTCCCGTTGGCTTGCCACCGGAGCACGCCACTTTCCCGTTGGCTTGCCACCGGACCACGCCACTTTCCCGTTGGCTTGCCACCGGACCACGCCACTTTCCCGTTGGCTTGCCACCGGAGCACGCCACTTTCCCGCTGGCTTGCCACCGGAGCACGCAACTTTCCCGTTGGCTTGCCACCGGATCACGCCACTTCCCAGTTGGCTTGCCACCGGAGCACGCCACTTCCCAGTTGGCTTGCCACCGGAGCACGCCACTTTCCCGTTGGCTTGCCACCCGAGCACGCCACTTTCCCGTTGGCTTGCCACCGGAGCACGCCACTTTCCCGTTGGCTTGCCACCGGAGCACGCCACTTTCCCGTTGGCTTGCCACCGGAGCACGCCACTTTCCCGTTGGCTTGCCACCGGAGCACGCCACTCTCCCGTTGGCTTGCCACCGGAGCACGCCACTTTCCCGTTGGCTTGCCACCGGAGCACGCCACAGTCCCGTTGGCTTGCCACCGGAGCACGCCACAGTCCCGTTGGCTTGCCACCGGAGCACGCCACAGTCCCGTTGGCTTGCCACCGGAGCACGCCACAGTCCCGTTGGCTTGCCACCGGAGCACGCCACTTTCCCGTTGGCTTGCCACCGGAGCACGCCACTTTCCCGTTGGCTTGCCACCGGAGCACGCCACTTTCCCGTTGGCTTGCCACCGGAGCACGCCACTTCCCCGTTGGCTTGCCACCGGAGCACGCCACTTCCCCGTTGGCTTGCCACCGGAGCATGCCACTTTCCCGTTGGCTTGCCACCGGAGCATGCCACTTTCCCGTTGGCTTGCCACCGGAGCACGCCACTTTCCCGTTGGCTTGCCACCGGAGCACGCCACTTCCCCGTTGGCTTGCCACCGGAGCACGCCACTTCCCCGTTGGCTTGCCACCGGAGCACGCCACTTCCCCGTTGGCTTGCCACCGGAGCACGCCACTTCCCCGTTGGCTTTCCACCGGAGCACGCCACTTCCCCGTTGGCTTTCCACCGGAGCACGCCACTTCCCCGTTGGCTTTCCACCGGAGCACGCCACTTTCCCGTTGGCTTGCCACCGGAGCACGCCACTCTCCCGTTGGCTTGCCACCGGAGCACGCCACTTTCCCGTTGGCTTGCCACCGGAGCACGCCACAGTCCCGTTGGCTTGCCACCGGAGCACGCCACAGTCCCGTTGGCTTGCCACCGGAGCACGCCACAGTCCCGTTGGCTTGCCACCGGAGCACGCCACAGTCCCGTTGGCTTGCCACCGGAGCACGCCACTTTCCCGTTGGCTTGCCACCGGAGCACGCCACTTTCCCGTTGGCTTGCCACCGGAGCACGCCACTTCCCCGTTGGCTTGCCACCGGAGCACGCCACTTCCCCGTTGGCTTGCCACCGGAGCACGCCACTTCCCCGTTGGCTTGCCACCGGAGCACGACACTTTCCCGTTGGCTTGCCACCGGAGCATGCCACAGTCCCGTTGGCTTGCCACCGGAGCACGCCACAGTCCCGTTGGCTTGCCACCGGAGCACGCCACTTTCCCGTTGGCTTGCCACCGGAGCATGCCACTTTCCCGTTGACTTGCCACCGGAGCACGCCACTTTCCCGTTGGCTTGCCACCGGAGCATGCCACAGTCCCGTTGGCTTGCCACCGGAG
The DNA here is from genome assembly GCF_046119375.1 of Phyllobates terribilis. Lineage (NCBI taxonomy): Eukaryota > Metazoa > Chordata > Amphibia > Anura > Dendrobatidae > Phyllobates > Phyllobates terribilis. Next base: position 1,671,485 of record NW_027362938.1, on the reverse strand, counting down.
CACGCCACAGTCCCGTTGGCTTGCCACCGGAGCACGCCACAGTCCCGTTGGCTTGCCACCGGAGCACGCCACTTTCCCGTTGGCTTGCCACCGGAGCACGCCACTTTCCCGTTGGCTTGCCACCGGAGCACGCCACTTTCCCGTTGGCTTGCCACCGGAGCACGCCACTTTCCCGTTGGCTTGCCACCGGAGCACGCCACTTCCCCGTTGGCTTGCCACCGGAGCACGCCACTTCCCCGTTGGCTTGCCACCGGAGCACGCCACTTCCCCGTTGGCTTGCCACTGGAGCACGCCACTTTCCCGTTGGCTTGCCACCGGAGCACGCCACAGTCCCGTTGGCTTGCCACCGGAGCACGCCACAGTCCCGTTGGCTTGCCACCGGAGCACGCCACTTTCCCGTTGGCTTGCCACCGGAGCACGCCACTTTCCCGTTGGCTTGCCACCGGAGCACGCCACTTTCCCGTTGGCTTTTCACCGGAGCACGCCACTTTCCCGTTGGCTTGCCACCGGAGCACGCCACTCTCCCGTTGGCTTGCCACCGGAGCATGCCACTTTCCCGTTGGCTTGCCACCGGAGCACGCCACTTTCCCGTTGGCTTGCCACCGGAGCACGCCACAGTCCCGTTGGCTTGCCACCGGAGCACGCCACAGTCCCGTTGGCTTGCCACCGGAGCGCTCCACAGTCCCGTTGGCTTGCCACCGGAGCACGCCACAGTCCCGTTGGCTTGCCACCGGAGCACGCCACAGTCCCGTTGGCTTGCCACCGGAGCACGCCACTTTCCCGTTGGCTTGCCACCGGAGCACGCCACTTTCCCGTTGGCTTGCCACCGGAGCACGCCACTTTCCCGTTGGCTTGCCACCGGAGCACGCCACTTTCCCGTTGGCTTGCCACCGGAGCACGCCACTTCCCCGTTGGCTTGCCACCGGAGCACGCCACTTTCCCGTTGGCTTGCCACCGGAGCACGCCACTTTCCCGTTGGCTTGCCACCGGAGCACGCCACTTTCCCGTTGGCTTGCCACCGAAGCACGCCACTTTCCCGTTGGCTTGCCACCGGAGCACGCCACTTTCCCGTTGGCTTGCCACCGAAGCACGCCACTTTCCCGTTGGCTTGCCACCGGAGCACACCACTTTCCCGCTGGCTTGCCACCGGAGCACACCATCATCCATTTAATAAAATGGGCCACACTTAGCTTTTTCTTTTATATAATGGGCCCATATAGTTTTTCATTGAATATATTGGGCCCCACATAACCTTACATTTAATATATATAATCATCTTATCATATTTGTCTGTCTGTCCTTCTGTCCAGGAAGTCCTGCGTCGCTGATTGGTCCGACCGTGGTCAATCAGCGACGTGGGATTTCAGAAAAAGATGGCGGCCATTAGCGGCTCATCTGCCGCACGGAGGTCAGCGGCGATGCAGCCGGGAGATGACCGGCGCTAGCGGTCAACTTCCGGCTCACAGCAGAAGTACCCCGACCGGCGTCGCCGCTGACCTCCATGCGGCTACCATCGGGAAATCAGCGGTTAGGGCTGCTGATCTTCCGACGGCAAGTGTGAAGGGAGGATCGGGGAGCGGCGCTACCGGTCGGGATACTTCTGCTGCGAGCAGCCGGTCATCTCCCGGCTGCTCGCAGCGGAAGTACCCGCACAGGCAGCACCGCTCCCCTGTCCTCACTAATACGATTCGGCGGCCGCGACCAATCAGCGATATTGGCTCCAAATTTAAACACCGCTCTGCACAGAGGTCAGTGGCGATGCAGCCGGTCATCTCCCAGCTGCTCGCAGCAGAAGTACCCCGACCGGCGGCGCCGCTGACCTCCATGCGGCTACCGTCGCTAGATCAGTGGCTAGGGCCGCTTATCTCCCGACGGCAAGTGTGAAGGGAGGACCGGGGAGCGGCGCCGCCGGTTGGGATACTTCTGCTGCGAGCAGCCGGTCATCTCCCGGCTGCTCACAGTGGAAGTACCCGCTCCCCGGTTCTCACTAATACGATTCGCTGATTGGTCGCGGCCGCCGTCCGTGACCAATCACCGGTTTTGGCGCCAAATTTAAACATGCTCTCCGGTCCTCACTAACACGGTTCGCTGATTGGTCGCGGCCGGCCGCATACATATTCTAGAATAACCGATGAGTTAGAATTTTTATTTTCCTCCTCTAAAACCTAGGTGCGTCTTATGGTCCGGTGCATCTTATAGTCCGAAAAATACGGTACTTCTTACATTACATGAGTGATATCTATTGTAAATTCCAGAATAGCTCAGAAACCGGCGAATCCTCACAGTGCATGGGGCGTGTCATGGGGGGATTCAAAAGTTTTCATTTTAGACTGTACATTATAGTCCTCCATACAGTATTGTGGACACCACATAGTCCTCCATACAGTATTATGGGCACTACATAGCACTCCATACAGTATTATGGGCACCACATAGTCCTCTATATAGAATGGGCTCCATACTGAATAATGGACCCCATATAATGTTCCATACAGAATAATAGGCCCCATATAATGCTCTATACAGAATAATGAACCCCATATAATGCTCATTACACCATAATTGACCCCATATATTACTCCATGAAGAATAATGGGCGTCATGTAATATGCCATACAGAATAATGGGCCCCATATAATGCTCCATAGAGAATGGGCCCCATATAATGCTCCATAGAGAATGGGCCCCATATAATGCACCATAGAGAATGGGCCCCATAAAATGCACCATAGAGAATGGGCCCCATATAATGCTCCATAAAGAATGGGCCCCATATAATGCTCCATAGAGAATGGGCCCCATATAATGCTCCATAGAGAATGGGCTCCATACATAAAAAATAAATAATAAAATACTCACCTCTCCTCATACCCTGCTGGCTACAGGTCCTGTCTCTTCAACACTGAGACGTGACAGAGTCAGAAGACGCAGAGGAGACTGGACCTGCGGCCAGCAGGGTATGACGAGAGGTGAGTATTTCAAACACCGTAGAGCACGGGGGGGGGTTACACCGGGCTCCCCCAACTCACAGGCCCAATAGCGTTCCAGTGTCCCCAACTGTGAGTGGGGCCCCCCTCTTGCCCAGGGCCCTGGCACTTGCCCTGGTGCAATGGGTGGTCATGCCGGCTCTGGCCCTGTAGCTGGTGCAGGATCAGTCTGGGGCAGGGGTCTGTATAGTAAGGTCTGAAGTGTCTCTATCTCAGGTCCGATGTGATTTGAACATTCATACAGATCGAGAGCCGATGATCTCACACTGACAGCGCGACCCCAACCTGCTTGAAGGGTCCATCTGCTACAATAAATCTTTCTGATCCTCAGCAGAGCGACCATAGATAACATTCAGGATCTGGCCCTGGACTTGTCAGGAGGTGAGCAGCGTCCTGCCACTTCCACACTCTACAAAAAGTATAAATCTCCTGTCCTGACCACTATCCGGCCCCACTATCAGTATTTGGTCAGTATATTTTCTCAGGAGTGGGAGCCAAAACCAGGTCAGTAACAATCAGAGAAAAGGTATAATAGAAACAAGTCACCAATTCTGCATTTATCACCAACTCCTGTGAAAAAATACTGACCGAATACTGATAGTGGGGTCGTGGCCTTACAAGAATCAAAGATGTCTGCCCTCTCGTACTGCTCAGCGGCTGAAGCTTCTCTCCGGCAGGCATAAGAACGTGGCCTGTGCCGGCTGTTCTGGGCTGCAGATGCCCGGCTGGCACATGTACACAATGAAAGATACAGGGCCGCCCTGCAGTCTGTAAAGAAGCAGCTGCTTGGCGACCGGCTTGGAGGGCATGTGCCCCTCTGGCCCACCTCACCCCTGGTCAATATGATACCATCTTTTTCATTAGTTGGTGAGGTTAGAAGAAATTTCACTCCAAGACAGTGGATTTTGTACTTTATTCCAGTATATTTATACATAGAAAACATGGCAATGAAAAACAAGTAGATGCACGTGCATAAAAATGTCCCAACATTAATTAACAAAAACCTTTAAGATACAGATAATACTTGTATACAAAAATATTAACACATTCTCAAATTGTATATAAAGTGCACAAAAGTCAATAGCCCTGACATATAGTGTACACAGGGTCCCGTCCCCCCCCCCATATGGTATACACAAAATACAATGTCATCCAGGAAATAACAAAAAATAACAAATACATTTAATCTATTCTGAAATCCCATGTCTATACAAGATAATAATATGTAAAATTCTACAGTGTCAAAGAAATGAGCTAGAGACTACTACATGGCGATGATGCCTACAACAAGATAATGCCCAGCTAATGCTGTAAATGATACAAATATTACCAGTCACCCAATTAGACACATGAGGTCCGGGCAAGTGATTTTCTACAGTTCATTGACCTCTATGATGACATCTAATATTTTCAATCATTTATAGAGCGGGGTACATTGGGCCTCATTAATAAATCTGCTCACTAGAAAACTAGTTACCCATACTAACCAATTAGAGCTCAGCTAAGGTTGTTTTAACTGACCTGGAAAAGTAAAAGCTGTTCTGTGATTGGCTGGGATAAGTAAAAAGGCTGTTTTAATAAATGATTCCCAATGTACCAAGCCCCGCCATAAATGTTATTGATTACAGTAGGGGCCACAATATCCCATGTGTATAGTCATCACATTCATCTTATTGTCTGCGGTTACCTTGGGACATGCTATATTGAAATGTAAGATGATATCAGTGGGGTCCATGAGGCAGAGCAGTGTGTGGTACGTGTGACATTTCCTAATATCGAGCAATCAATACTGTACCTTGGTCTGGAATGCAAAGTCTGCGTGGACAAGGAAGGGGCTCCCAGATGCCAGCTGTAAAACCCGTCGCTCCACCATCACATGCTCATCACCGTCAGCAAGCAGGGCTCTTTTGCTGATGATCTTAACAGCAAAATGTTTGCGGGTAGATGAATCTTCCGCCAGCAGGACCGTTCCATAGCATCCCCGGCCAAGCACTTGATGGAATAATAATCTCCTCTTGATGGTATCAGAGACTGTGCTTTTGGAGCCGGTTGGCCGAACACCGCTGCTTCCTTCAGCTTCTTCAGCCTTCTGCTTTAGATCCATGGGTTTCTGTCCTAATGTAATCCTTCTTCTTTTCTTCTCCTTTTTGTCCCCTGATGAGATGAAGATGGCTCCTCTCTTCTTGGCTCCCATCTTCTGACTTTCTACCTTCTCCTTTTCTTCCACTTCTTCTTTCTTCTGGACTGGTTGTTTTGTCCTGTTGACTGAAGACTTCCTCTCATCATCAGATGTGTCATGGGAAGGTCTTAGTCTCTTCGCTCCTTCTCTCCTCACCACGTTCTCCTCTACTTCTTTCTTCTGGACTGGTGGTTTTGTCCTGTTGACTGAAGACTTCCTCTCATCATCAGATGTGTCATGGGAAGGTCTTCGTGTCTTCACTCTTTCTCTGCTCACCACAATCTCCTCCTCTTTTATATCCATATTATTGCTTTGCTTAGAGTTAGCCGACATCTCCTCCACTGTTGTTGGTCAATTCCAACTGTCACTTCCAACTGTCACTCAGTGCACTTCATATGGAATCATCATGCATGCACCACCACTGGTCATGTGATCAGCATCTGACCAATGATATTTAAGAGATAAATGAACATTAGCTGAGATTAAATATTCAGGTAATATTCAGATATTCTGTGGAACACAAGGTGCCACATTTACTAATAGTAATAGAACTGCACTAAGTCGCCAATTTAATTTACATTGTTACTACAGAGCATCAGATGAATGTAATATAATAAATATTAGCAAGATGTATGATTTGCATCCACTCTACGTATCATAGAAATAGGAGCACCAAAATGGGACATATGATTTACGTAGCCAGGGGCGTAATGTCCGCGGTCGCAGTGGCAGTCACTGCGACCGGGCCCAGGGGGGTTGGGGCTTGTAAACGCCAGCAGAAATTTCAACAGGATGTGTGTATCGCAGTGCACAGTCGCTTCGGGTCCGTGCGTGACAAATCAGGGGCGGGCTGGGGCGGGGGCAGAGCCGGACTGGGGTGTCTGGGGCCCACCAGGGACATTGACTCCAGGGGCCCACCCACCCTTCAGCTATTTGCAAATACCTGTTAGCCGTTATACCCATTATATTGGTGGCTCCTGCCCATCACTGTGCGCTCACCAGAACTGCGATGTACAATTACTGTAGTTTGCATTAAAGGGTTTTTATTGGTGAAAACAAGTTCTCAGCGATGCACAGGTTGGGAAGGTGATCACTTATTTATTGGTGGAATCCGCACTGTCAGAAGATTGTGGCACTTTGAGTATTTGGTGAGATTTTTACCTCAGTATTTATAAGACAAAACCAGGAGTGGAGCAATCCGAGGTAATGTTTTATGCATTTCTCACCCACTCCTGGTTTTGTCTTATAAATACAGAGGTGAAAATCTCACCAAATGCCAACTTGCTTTCTCTGGTGAACCTCTGTAACTGCATCTCTGCTGCTGTGTAATAGTTACAGGATAGGGAGGGGTTAAACATCCAAGTATTTAATATCTATTGGAAATAAAGAGGTTTCCCCTTATTGATATCAGATAAAACAAATGACCAACCACAATCCACTCTACCAAGACCAATATTACCAGATAGAAGGCAGAAATACCACCACACCATGACCAGATCACATATTACCACCACATAGTGCCCAAATAATGCCACATACAAGGCACAAATACCGCCACACCATGACCAAAGCACATAATACCACCACATAGTGATCAAATGCTACCAGATACAAGGTATAAATACTGACACACCATGAGACCACATATTACCACCACATAGTGACTGAATAATACCACATAGAAGGGACAAATATCGTCATGTTATGACCAAAGCACATAATGCCACCACATAGTGACAAATAATGCTAAAATAATAAAAATGTAAAAAAGCTCAGTATATTGGGTCAGTGTACAGGTTATACAGTGATCACCAGTGACATTATGCACAGGAGCTCTGTATATAGTGTACAGGTTATACAGTCATCACCAGTGACATTATACACAGAAGCTCTGTATATAGTGTTAGTGTACAGGTAATGCAATGATCACCATTGATATTATACACAGGAGCTCTGTATATAGTGTACAGGTAATACAGTGATCACCAGTGACATTATGCACAGGAGCTCTGTATATAGTGTCAGTGTGTGTGTGTATAGGTAATACACATACTCACCAGTGATGTCTCTAGGTGAAGTTCTTCATCTGCAGACCAATATATCACATCATCTATGCAGGACTTATCTCTGCAGAAAATAACATAGTTAGCTATAACTGATCACTTCCAGAGTACAATCCACACTTTTCCCAAGATTTCTACACTGCATGAAATGACATAATGCAACATAGTGCCGCACTACACAGTAAAAATAAAACACAAAATACATTCAGGGACTCCATCTTTAATAAAAAAAAATAAATCATGAGAGATCAGAGATTATGGGGCCCAGTCAGGGATCGTACATAGAAATCATGTGGCCCAGTCAGGGGCGTATATAGAAATCATGGGGCCAATCAGGTTAGGGGTGTACATAGAGATCATGGGGCCCAGTCAGCGGCGTACATAGAGATCATTGGGCCCAGTCAGCGGCGTACATAGAGATCATGGGGCCAATCAGGTTAGGGGTGTACATAGAGATCATGGGGCCCCCTCAGCGGCGTACATAGAGATCATGGGGCCCAGTCAGCGGCGTACATAGAGATCATGGGGCCCAGTCAGCGGCATACATAGAGATCATGGGGCCCAGTCAGCGGTGTACATAGAGATCATGGCGCCCAGTCAGGGATCGTACATAGAGATCATGGGGCCCCGTCAGCGGCATACATAGAGATCATGGGGCCCAGTCAGCGGTGTACATAGAGATCATGGGGCCCAGTCAGCGGCGTACATAGAGATCATGGGGCCCAGTCAGCGGAGTACATAGAGATCATGGGGCCCAGTCAGCGGCGTACATAGAGATCATGGGGCCCAGTCAGCGGCGTACATAGAGATCATGGGGCCCAGTCAGCGGCATACATAGAGATCATGGGGCCCAGTCAGCGGTGTACATAGAGATCATGGCGCCCAGTCAGCGGTGTACATAGAGATCATGGGGCCCAGTCAGCGGCGTACATAGAGATCATGGGGCCCAGTCAGCGGAGTACATAGAGATCATGGGGCCCAGTCAGCGGCGTACATAGAGATCATGGGGCCCAGTCAGCGGCGTACATAGAGATCATGGGGCCCAGTCAGCGGCATACATAGAGATCATGGGGCCCAGTCAGCGGTGTACATAGAGATCATGGCGCCCAGTCAGGGATCGTACATAGAGATCATGGGGCCCCGTCAGCGGCATACATAGAGATCATGGGGCCCAGTCAGCGGTGTACATAGAGATCATGGGGCCCAGTCAGCGGCGTACATAGAGATCATGGGGCCCAGTCAGCGGAGTACATAGAGATCATGGGGCCCAGTCAGCGGCGTACATAGAGATCATGGGGCCCAGTCAGCGGCGTACATAGAGATCATGGGGCCCCGTCAGGGATCGTACATAGAGATCATGGGGCCCCGTCAGGGATCGTACATAGAGATCATGGGGCCGTATGAGGTGAGGCTCTCACCTCCTCAGGGAGCTCCCACAGGGCATCACAGGCCTTAGTATGAAGCAATACTAGAAGACTTGTGGAATTGCTTCATGCTAAGGCCTGTGATGCCCTGTGGGAGCTCCTGAGGGCACCATACTGGCGAGGTGAGATCCTCACTTGGCAGTAGTAGGAGCAGCGTCTCCATAGTGTGGCATTCACATCACACTACATGCCGCACTGTACAGGACTCCCAGCCGGCAGCAGGACAGATGAGGAGGTAACTGGGACCAGCGCCGGACTGGAGTACCTGGGGCCCACCAGGAAAAAATCAATCTTGGGGCCCACCAGCACCATGCAGTTACCGTATATAGGAATAACATAAGTCCACAAACTCTTTCAAAATGAATCAACTTTATTAACCAATAAATCTCTGCTGCTGTGTAGTAGTCACAACACAGGGAGAGGTTAAACATCCAAGTATTTAATATGTATTGCAAATAAAGAATGTTCCCATTCTTAATATCCGAAAAAACAAATGACTGACAACAATCCACTATACCTAGACTAATAATACCATATAGAAGAGAGAAATACCGCCACACCATGACCAGAACACATACCACCACATAGTGATCAAATACTACCAAGTACAAGGTATATATACTGCCACACCATGAGAAGACCACATATTAGCACAACATAGTGACTGTCTGAATAATACCACATACAAGGGACAAATACCGCCACGCCATGACCATGGCACATAATGGCACCAGATAGTGACTGATAATGAAAATGTAAAAAAAGCTCTGTATATAGTCAGTGTACAGATAATGTAGAGATTATCAGTGACATTATACACAGGAGCTCTGTGTATAGTGTCAGTGTAGAGGTAATACAGTGATCATCAGTGACATTATACACAGGAGCTCTGTATATAGTGTCAGTGTACAGGTAATATAGTGATCACCAGTGACATTATACACAGGAGCTCTGTATATAGAGTCAGTGTACAGATAATGTAGAGATCATCAGTGACATTATACACAGGAGCTCTGTGTTTGGTGTCAGTGTACAGGTAATACAGTGTTCACCAGTGACATTATACACAGGAGCTCTGTATATAGTGTCAGTGTACAGGTAATACAGTGATCACCAGTGACATTATGCATAGGAGCTCTGTATATAGTGTCAGTGTACAGAAAATACAGGGATCACCAGTGACATTATACACAGGAGCTCTGTGTTTGGTGTCAGTGTACAGGTAATACAGTGTTCACCAGTGACATTATACACAGGAGCTCTGTATATAGTGTCAGTGTACAGGTAATATAGTGATCACCAGTGATATTATACACAGGAGCTCTGTATATAGTGTCAGTGTACAGGTAATATAGTGATCACCAGTGACATTATACACAGGAGCTCTGTGTATGGTGTCAGTGTACAGGTAATACAGGGATCACCAGTGACATTATGCACAGCTCTGTATATAGTGTCAGTGTGTGTGTGTATAGGAAATACAGGGATCACCAGTGACATTATACACAGGAGCTCTGTATATAGTGTCAGTGTACAGGTAATACAGTGATTACCAGTGACATTATGCACAGGAGCTCTGTATATAGTGTCAGTGTGTGTGTGTATAGGTAATACACATACTCACCAGTGATGTCTCTAGGTGAAGTTCTTTAACTGCAGACCGATATATCACATCTTCTATACAGGACTTAACTCTGCAGAAAATAACATAGTTAGCTATAACTGATCACTTCCAGAGCACAGTCCACACTTTTCCCAAGATTTCTACACTGCATGAAATGACAAAAAAAGAAACATAGCACTGCACTACACAGTAACAGCGCTCCAGTGTCATTCTGTGCCTGCTCATCTGTCAGCAGACATATTTGTCTGATGGCAAAGATCTAAGAGAGATGAAGACAGAAGACCTATGGATTAAGTTGGGAGTGAGGATTTTTCTTTATTAAAGATGGAGTCCCTAAATGTGTTTTATTTTTAATAAAAATAATTTATTTTTTTGTCTTTTTTTTTCTGTTTACTAGAAATTGATGGTGGCTATGTCTAATTTGGTGTGAAACCATGAATTTCGGGCTTAGTACCAGCTGATAAGGCAAAGCTGGCCTGGTACTAACCCTATTATTACCCAGGGTGCCACTCACCACCGGGGCCGCTGGAAGAGCCGGGTAAAGCACCTGGAAATGGTGCCATGATGAATGCGCCATTTTCAGGGGTGGCTGTGGGCTGCGATTTTCAGCGTGGAGGGCCAAGAACGCTTGGGCCTTACCATGCTGCGAATCCCAGCCCCCAGCTGCCTGGTTTTATCTGGCTGGCGATCAACATTTGGCGGGAAAAAAAAAGGTTAAGTAAGTTTAAAACAAATATTCGGCTTCTCTGTCTTTTGATCGCCAGCCAAGGTAAAGCCAGGCAGCTGGGGGTGGCAGTACGTAGCTGTCTGCTTTATCTGCGGTGAGAATCAAAAATTCGTTTTTAAAAATTTATTTTCACACTTCTATATGTGACAGACCCAACAGTCAATCGCAGATGCTGTCAAAGAGGATGGGCGTCTGTGATTGGCTGTTTGAGTAATGTACAATCAGCCCATACATTCTAGTATGGTACTATGTATGGGCTGCTTTCAGGTTACTCAAGCAGCCAATCACAGACGCCCATTTTCTGTGTCAGCGTCTGTGATTGGCTGTTGGGACTGTCACATATAGAAGTGTGAAAATAAATAAATAATAAAACAAAAATGACATAGCGCTCTGCAGAAATTTTGATTCTCAGCGCAGATAGAGGTGGCAGCCCGTAGCTGTCTGCTTTATCTGCCTGGTTTTACATTGGCTGGTGATCAAAAGTCAGGAAAGCCCAATTTTTTTTTAATTTTTAAAAAAAATAATAAAAAAAAAATGTGTGGCCTCCCGCAATATTTTGATCATCAGCCTGGTAAAACCAGGCAGCTGGGGGCTGGGATTCTCAGCATGGTAAGGCCCAAGCATTCTGGGCCCCCCACGCTGAAAACGGCAGCCCGCAGCCACCCTTGGAATTGGCGCATTCATCGTAGCGCCATTTCCAGGCACTTTATCCGGCTCTTCCAACGGCCCTGGTGGAGGGTGGCACGCTGGGTAATAATGGGGTTAGTACCAGCTTTGTATTATCAGCTGGCACTAAGCCTGAAATTCAAACCAAACCAAACTAGACATGGCCACCATGAATTTCTAGTCAACAGAAAAAAAAAAACACAACTCAGAATTTTTTTTTAATAAAAATAAAACACATGTAGGGACTCCATCTTTAATAAAAAACCAAAATCCTCGCTCTGACGTAATCCACGGATCTTCTGTCTCCAGCTCTGCTACATCTTTGCCATCAGACAAATATCAGAGATGAGCAGGCACAGAATTACACTAGAACCAAGTTGTCAGAGAAGTGCTCAGCTGGCCTCCAGCCGCCGACCATGTTTTCCTGTGCGTTGCAAATAATGCATACTTTCAAACACATGCCTATTTTTGCAATGCAAGTCTACGGTACATTGCGTCTGCGCTGATTTACAACGGATGCGTTGTAACGCACAGCATAAACGCAATGTTAACCCAGCCTAACAGCAGCGAGAAGGGGAGACGGAGCCCTGGAGACCGCCTAGTCAGTCTACTGCTGGTACTATCATGCCCATTGCCCAGTATGTACTGCCAGCCTCTGTGGTATTAGCATTCAAGCTCACATGGCATGTCCTGCCAGCCAGCCACTGGTGTTAGTACTAGCATGATAGTACCACACCACCAGAGGCTGGGCAATGGGCATGCATGATGGTACCACCAGTGGCTGGCAGGACATGTGACGCGCCCCCTGGGCCATGTTGTGTAGCGTTGCGCACGCGGGGAATACCCGGAGCCGGATCCGATAGGGGTAGTAGTCCTTGTGGCGGTGACCCGGTCCGTGCCCAGGGTGTCAAACTAAGTGGCGTTATTGATATGATGGTATTAGTGTCCGACTACGCCACCCGTTGAATGCGGCTATGAAGTCGCCGCTGCAGGGCAGTCCGCTGAGGCCGGTTGTACGGATGTGCAGCGTGGATGGTATAACCCCCAACGGGAGGGGTATAGCCTCAGGGCAGCTGATGAAGCAGGAAAAGATGATAGTGGTAGTGGTGTGACAAGGAAGCTCAGAGACGTGCATTGCAGTTTTCACAGCTTTACTCACAGTTGGTGTTCAGATCACTTCGGCCAAGAGTGACCACCCGAGCCGTGCTGCGTCCACCAGGTGCGGGACTCGGCCAACTCCCAGGCAGTTCCAGAGCGTGGTCCTGAGCTCCCCTCTCTTCCTTCCTACTGGCCGTCCCCACCAGGGATCCACCTTTGTCCAGCTCCCTCGGGCCTTCTGGTGGTGAAAGCTCTCCCGGCTTCCCTGACCCTATACGTGGTATGCCTTCCTGGTGGATATGGCGAGGGGTCGCGCCAAAACTTGTCCACGACCTCCGGTTCCTGGCTGAGGATAATTGGCCTACACCAGTTTGGGATCCGGTACCCTGTTCTGCCAACCCTTCACCCGTTAACTCGTGGGATCTCAGGGTTCCCTCTTCTCTTGCGTCTCTGGGCCCCTCCTGGTGTTTCTGTTCCTCCTTCTTCTCCTTTCTCTCTCTCTCTGCTTCAGGCCTCCTCTCCAGGCCTGGCTCTGGAGCTGGGCCCAGACTGAGCCACAGCTCCCTGTCAGCCCTCTCTGGCTGAGCTCCTCTCTGCACAGAGCAGACCAAAAAGACCCTTGTCCTAAGATGGTGCCCACCTTATATACTCCCTCTGACACCCGAGCCCAGGTGACAAGCAACCAATGGGCTCCTACCTCTGCCCAGAGTCCCTCCCCTCTCTACTCCTACACCACTAGGATGTTCCTCCCCCCTCCCCACTCCAGCCAGGGACAGAAGCTGTCGTACCTGCACATCTATCTGGTGGGAGTACTGTTGATCTGTCCCCCGGAAATGGGGTGAGTGTAGTGCATGCAGCTAACTGAGCCCAGTTCCACACTCCATCCTTACCCGGGAGTGGAATATCACACCTCTGGTCTGAGGTGCAATACCCCTGTAGCAGCCGAGTCCTCGGGGTGCTACACATGCTGGGCATGATTCATGCCTAGTATGTCCTGCCAGCCTCCTTAGTACTATCATGCCCACCCAGCATGTCCTACCAGCCCCTGGTGGTAGTACATGCTGCTGGGCATAGTACCAGTAACCAGAGGCTGGCAGCAGGACATGCTGGGCAATGGGCATGATGAGAACCATGCCCATTGTCCAGTAGTATTTACTGCCAGCCCCGGCCAGGGGTCCTCCCAGTCACCCCTCCCCACCCCCCTCCCCGTTTCATACTGACGCGTCGAGATGAGCTGCAGCCGCTGCCTGGAGCGACGCAGGGTCCGCACTCCACAGCGCGCACAGGAAGCAGTCCCAGGGCGATGACGTCATCACCCTGAGACTGACCTCCTGCGCACGCGCCGGCAGTGTCGCTGCGCAGAGGAGGCAGAGGGCCCATCACTAATCATATCGGCAGTGCTGCGAACCGGGGGGGGGGCTCTGTTCTCTGTACAGGGCCCAGGGGGTGTAGGGGGCGGGGCCATCGGGACCCGGGGTTTTCCCGATCCTCCGGTGGGCCAGTCCGTCCCTGCAGAGGGGCATATGTATACATGCAGGTCGGCCACATCCCAGTGGTGCAGACACATCCACACTGCACCCTGTATACTTGTGCACTGCCGTCTGCTGCAGTGGTAGGAGCCGCCTGAATGCATCTTCTTCCTGCCGGAGAGGAGCTTGTGGGCCTGTGCGGTGAGGAGGTGGACGCTGCGCACCTCCTGAGAAGTATATGGCTCTCCATGTATCTGTGCACATAGGATACCACTCTAGTGTATAGCAGAAAGGAGACATCGACCAGAAGAGTCCAGGCATGTGGGTGATGCTAATAATTATTATATTGATAACCAGGTGGAAGAGGAGGAAATGCAAAAAAAGGGGGGAAATTAAAAACTATACGCAAAGGGGACGTCGAGACAGGAATTACAATTAACACCAGTGGGAGTGGATCATGATTAGAACAGCAAAGGGATAATACAGAGAATCAAGCCACAAATTAATCCAGTATATAAAAATATATATACATATCATTAGTTAGATATATCTGTACATATGATTGTTTAATTATCATAAACTTTACATAAAGTGCAAGTGCCTCCAAAGAATAAATCTACATAAATTATATATCTCATATGTGAACAAATACAGGTGTTTCTCACTAAATTAGAATATAATCAAACAGTTATTGTTTATTTCTGTTAATGCTGATGATTATGGCTATACGAGTTTCACTTTTTTTATATTGAAGAACTGAAATAAAGTAACTTTTTGATGATATTCTAATTTAGTGAGATGCACCTGTGTATGTATATATACAAGGGCTGGTCCCTTATTATTTGGATGTCGGTGTGAATCCTGTAGAGCAGTGGTCGGCAAACTTTTTTGCACCAGGGACCCGCTTTAAGCAAGACCAGTTTTCAATGGCCCGGTGGGGGCAGGGCTTTGGTCATATGTGGGTGGGGTTATGGAGGGGTGGAGCTTAGTGCATACTTATCATATAATTATGACATTTATAATGAGAATGTGATTCAACTTACCATAGGTTCAGAATGAGTGGGAGCACCAGGCTTGTTTCCCTGGATCAGTGGGAGCACTGGGCTTGTTTTCCTGTAACAAGACGATCCCATCTAGGTCCCATCTGATGATGATGACCACTACTACTGCTACTGGACACAGCCACTGCTGCTATGAATTTTCACTGTTATTTGCTTTTTTCACTTTAACCAGAAAATCTGCTGCTGGGCCGCACGACACCAGAACACAGCTACAGGAGTCATAAGGGTGGGACACCTGACGTCATATCTAGCTGCCCATTAGCATCCAGAGCCCCTCCCCCTCCAACTCGCAGCTAGCAGGAGGGGAAGGAGCGCTGGACACACATGACCTGCTTGTCCCTGCTCCTGCCTGAGCACATTCTGCGAGTAGGGCCGCATGGCTAATTATCTATTCACTGCCAGTCCCTCCTCCTCTTTTCTTATAGACTACTGATCACATGCTGGCTTTCTCTCTGCTGATCCTCTACAACTGTCAGCGGCGCTGCGGACCGGCTGAAAAACCCCAACGGCCCGGTCCTGGTCCGCGGACCGGCGGTTGGGGACCTCTGCTGTAGAGAGTAGTGCACTGACTTGGGCATATGTGCTGTTGACAGATATGTATTTGTATCCACTTTAAGCGTTTTTAAAAAAGGTGACCACATGTGCATTGTACTCACGCTATAGCAGATGCAGATCCCACTCCTGATTGGCGTCCACCCGACGTATGTTTCGGCTTCTTGTCTTCGTCAGGGGGTGGCATCATTCGGAAAGAGCTAAGAGTTAAACGGCCAACTATAGCCAATCAGGATGGAGGTATGTCTCCACCAACCAATGGGTGCTGAGGAGGCGTGGCTCGATACACAACGCGCACCAACGCTACGAGGAAACTATGTGACCTGTGATGCTGCGAGCACGTGATGGAGACACTTGATCGGGGGTCACGGGGCACATATAGATACAGTCGGGGAGGATGATGTGGAGACGTTCATGTGTATTGCCTCTTCAGCAGACATCTAATCTACTGATTGAGTGTGGATATATCGGATAAAGTGGAAAATCTTCTTAATTTATAATGATGGATAACGAGTATAGGTTATATATTACAGCAATACACAGGAATAGGGGGTAGTGAGTGTTACATGTATATAAGCATAGGCGGATTATAATGAGGACGATCTGGGCTACCGCCCGGGGCCCCGAACCTCCAGGGGGCCCGGGGCTCCGGGGTGTCTATGGCCAGATTGTCCTCATTATATGTGCGGCGCCACGGCACATACCGGCAGACAGTGGGGGGGGGGGCCCAAGGATCGCTCCCCCAGCAGCGGCACACAGCCGCTGCTTCTTCTTCCGCCGGGCCAGCACTGCAGCAGTTAACTTCCCTGTGCTGGCCCGGCCGCGTCACTGCTAGGAGACACGGCCCTGTGTGCGGCCGTGTCTCCTAGCTGTGACGTCACGCAGTGCGCACCCGGCCTGCAGTGCTGCACCGGAAAAGAGCTGGAGCCGAGTCGGGGGATGGTGAGTGTGTGTGTGTGTATGTATATGTATGTATGTGTGTGTGTGTGCAGGCAGATGTCATTGTGTGATGTCTGTTTATATGTATTTTTGTGTTTCAAATGTGTTTATGCGTGTATGTATATGTTTGTGTGTGCGTGACTGCGTGCGGCCTCCTGCTGAGTATAGATGGCGCTGTGCGGCCTCCTGCTGTCTCTGGGGGGGCGCCGTGCGGCCTCCCACTGTGTATAGATGGCGCCGTGCGGCCCCCTGCTGTCTCTGGGGGGGGGCGCCGTGCGGCCTCCCGCTGTGTATAGATGGCGCCGTGCGGCCTACTGCTGTCTCTGGGGGGGGGGCACCGTGCAGCCTCCCGCTGTGTATATATGGCGCCGTGCAGCCTCCCGCTGTGTATAGATGGCGCCGTGCGGCCTCCCGCTGTGTATAGATGGCATTGTGCGGCCCCCTGTGTATAGATGGCATCGTGCGGCCTTCCGCTGTTTATAGGTGGCGCCGTGGGGCCTCCCGCTGTGTATAGGTGGCGCCGTGCGGCCTCCCGCTGTGTATAGGTGGCGCCGCCCGCTGTGCATAGGTGGCGCCGTGCGGCCTCCCGCTGTGTATAGGTGGCGCCTCCCGCTGTGTATAGGTGGCGCCGTGCGGCCTCCCGCTGTGTATAGGTGGCGCCGTGCTGCCTCCCGCTGTGTATAGGTGGTGCCGTGCGGCCTCCCGCTGTGTATAGGTGGCGCTGTGCGGCCTCCCGCTGTGTATAGGTGGCGCCGTGCGGCCTCCCGCTGTGTATAGGTGACGCCGTGCGGCCTCCTGCTGAGTATAGATGGCGCCGTGCGGCCTCCTGCTGTCTTTGGGGTCGGGGGCGCCGTGCGGCCTCCTGCTGAGTATAGATGGCGCCATGCGGCCTCCTGCTGTCTCTGTGGGGGGGGCGCTGTGCGGCTTCCCGCTGTGTATAGATTGCGCCGTGCGGCCTCCTACTCTCTCTGGGGGGGGCGCTGTGGGCCTGCCGCTGTGTATAGGTGGCGCCGTGTGGCCTCCCGCTGTGTATAGATGGCGCCGTGCGGCCTCCCGCTGTGTATAGATGGCTACGTGCGGCCTCCCGCTGTGTATAGATGGCTACGTGCGGCCTCCCGCTGTGTATAGATGGCTACGTGCGGCCTCCCGCTGTGTATAGATGGCTATGTGCGGCCTCCCAGTGTGTATAGATGGCTACGTGCGGCCTCCCGCTGTGTATAGATGGCTACGTGCGGCCTCCAGCTGTGTATAGATGGTTACGTGTGCTCAATATTGAGTCATACAATTAATGTAAGGCTATGTGCCCACGATGCAGAAATGCTCCGGATTTTTTTTGAGCGTTTCCGCGTCTCCCTGGCAGATAAAACGCATGTGGATTGTACATGCGGATTGTACATGCTTTTTTCCTGCCTGGGACTTGCTGATGTGAAGCGTTCTTCACTTGCATTTCCGCATGCGGGTTGACAAGCGATTTTAGCATCACTTGGAAAGTACTTGACAACTTGGTCACACTATATAAATACATGCAACCGGCATGGATTTATATAGTGTGACCATAAAAGAATGGTAAAAAATAAATATATAATTACCTTCTGATGGCCTGCCGACGTCAGCGGTCGCGTGACCCGTCACATGACTAAATGACGTCACGGCAAGTCCTTTTCAGACCATCGCGAGCTGCCGGCAAGCCAGGACGCATCGGATAAAGACACCGGGGGCCATCAGAAGGTA
Organism: Phyllobates terribilis; assembly: GCF_046119375.1. Classification (NCBI taxonomy): domain Eukaryota; kingdom Metazoa; phylum Chordata; class Amphibia; order Anura; family Dendrobatidae; genus Phyllobates; species Phyllobates terribilis. The sequence goes on along the minus strand of NW_027362938.1, from coordinate 1,652,965 downwards.
AGTATAATATTTATTTTTTATTTTATTCTTTTTTTACAGGTTCTATGGTACCCGGGTCCGGAGGACAGTCTCCTCTTCTCCAAACCCGGGTACCATCCGCACATTGAAGCGCATGGATTCTGCATGTACAGATCCAGTGATGCGGATTCCATGTGTTCTAATGCAAGTCAATGGCGGCGAAAGCGCCGTGCTTCCGCAAAATAATTGGTAGTGCAGCGGATTTTTCCGCAATGATAATCCGCAGCAGAAATTTACACAGCATGTGCAAAGCACATGCGGATTATCATTGGGGAACATGGCAGACCTTCTACCAAGCGTTTTTAAGCGTTTCTGCAGCGGAATTGCCACCGCGGAAACGCTTAAAAAACGCATAGTGGGCACACAGCCTAAAAAAAATTATTATAATTAATATTGTGTTCTCCCCGCCTCAGTCCTCACAGCACAACGCTGAACACGAGCTCCTCATCACCATCCTCCTGTCCCGGCACAATGTGCGCACTGTTGCAGCTGCAGGTGGAATAGTGTCCACTGACTGGACTGAGAAGGCCCCGCCCCTTCCGGTGACGTCATGGTTCCATGAAATCACTCCTCCCCCTCAAGAAATCAACTCCAATCTAGACGCTCCCCTGTTGCTGAGGCGTGGTGACGCTGTAGCTGGGTGATTGCAGTCAGAGTAGTGGTGTTTGGTGTCTGCACTACAGGTAAGAAGATGGGAATGTGCCAAGGTGATTACTACATTCAGGACAATAAGTAGCTAGCTGTAGGTGTGCAGAATCCCACTCCCAATATTGTCAGGGTCTCGCACCCCCTCATGTCGTGGGCTGTCAGGCTCCCGCACCCCCTCGTGTAGTGAGCTGCCAGGCTCCCGCACCCCCTCGTTTCGTGGGCTGTCAGGGTCTCGCACCCCCTCGTTTCGTGGGCTGTCAGGGTCTCGCACCCCCTCGTTTCGTGGGCTGTCAGGGTCTCGCACCCCCTCGTGTCGTGGGCTGTCAGGCTCCCGCACCCCTTCATGTCGTGGGCTGTCAGGCTCCCGCACCCCCTCGTGTCGTGGGCTGCCAGGCTCCCGCACCCCCTCGTGTAGTGGGCTGCCAGGCTCCAGCACCCACTCGTGTCGTGGGCTGCCAGGCTCCCGCACCCCCTCGTGTAGTGGGCTGCCAGGCTCCCGCACCCCCTCGTGTCGTGGGCTGTCAGGCTCCCGCACCCCTTCATGTCGTGGGCTGTCAGGCTCCCGCACCCCCTTGTGTCATGGGCTGTCGGGGCTCCCGCACCCCTCGTGTCGTGGGCTGTCGGGCTCCCGCACCCCCTCGTGTAGTGGGCTGCCAGGCTCCCGCACCCCCTCGTGTCGTGGGCTGTCAGGCTCCCGCACCCCTTCATGTCGTGGGCTGTCAGGCTCCCGCACCCCCTTGTGTCATGGGCTGTCGGGGCTCCCGCACCCCTCGTGTCGTGGGCTGTCGGGCTCCCGCACCCCCTCGTGTCGTGGGCTGTCGGGCTCCCGCATCCCCTCGTGTCATGGGCTGTCAGGCTCCCGCACCCCCTCGTGTCGTGGGCTGCCAGGCTCCCGCATCCCCTCGTGTCGAGGGCTGTCAGGCTCCCGCACCCCCTCGTGTCGTGGGCTGCCAGGCTCCCGCACCCCCTCGTGTCGTGGGCTGCCAGGCTCCCGCACCCCCTCGTGTCGTGGGCTGCCAGGCTCCCGCACCCCCTCGCGTCGAGGGCTGTCAGGCTCCCGCCCCCCGTCGTGTCGTGGGCTGTCAGGCTCCCGCACCCCCTCGTGTCGTGGGCTGTCAGGCTCCCGCACCCCCTCGTGTCGTGGGCTGTCAGGCTCCCGCACCCCCTCGTGTCGTGGGCTGTCAGGCTCCCGCACCCCCTCTTGTCGTGGGCTGCCAGGCTCCCGCACCCCCTCTTGTCGTGGGCTGCCAGGCTCCCGCACCCCCTCGTGTCAAGGGCTGCCAGGCTCCCGCACCCCCTCATGTCGTCGGCTGTCAGGCTCCCGCACTCTCCCCCTGTTGTTGTCTGTGGAGAAGATTAATACATATTTTCATTTTTCAGGTTTTCTCTTATAAAACAAGATCCCTGAGCTTCTGTCTTTGACCGAAAAAATGGCGTCTGACAAGTCGCTGCTGTCTGCAGAAATTAACACAAACATGGAGGAAGCGCTGTATGAACAGATGCTGATGAAGGTACGAAAGATGAATTGGAGAGGCCAGCAATCACCGGGTGAATGTCTCCTCCGTCAGCTGCCGGGGGCGCGGCAGTCTCCAACATTTACCTAATGTGTATTGTTGGCTTTAGACCCCTCACAGTTGTACTATTTTGGTGCAGGAAAAATCAGTTTGCATAACCATCCTGTTCATGTTACTCACTGATTCTCACTTGTTGCCTCATTTCAGGCCAAACAGGAGATACAGAGCAGAATACCGAACTTACCAGAAAGCAGAGAGATCAGACCCCAGCCGAGTGAGATGGGCGTCCTCTGATTATTATCCAGATTACTTTGTGCATATTATGTGACAGATACCACAGTGGGGCAGTGGGGTCTTATTGACTGCAACGGTCACATGATGCAACCAACGTGGGGGGTCACATAATTTCTTATGCAGTTGATTACATGTAAATGCTGCTTGGCTTTTGCCGATTTTATTGTGTTTTTGTTCACTTTTTGTTTTTATTTCTGTGTTAGGTTTCTGCATTAAAACTCGCACATCCAAAAATACCAAAATCTTTATTAACATCTGCAAGTCGAACCAGATCCCAGCGGCCCCGGACCTGACGGAGGAGGAGTTAGTCAGCATCCTGGAATCTGATGATCCCTCCGGCTATCGAGTCCCCATGAGCCTTGGAGAGCCCCACGTTGAAGTTGATAATAGTACGTTTTTTTTTAATACAGCACGTCTCTTTTTAAAGGGGTAGTCCAGAGATATCCTTAAAGGGGATAAAATAGCAAGTATTACAACTTACTAATCCTCAATGGTCAAAGGTGCCATCTCCACAGGTTCTGGTAGGTCCACTTCCAGTCTGCGGAATAAAGTTTGACATCTTGTTGTTGACTTTTGAACTTTTTTGGTTTAGATTTGGGACTTAGAGGGATTGTCCACTACTTGGATTCCCCTTTAAGAACTTATACCACTTATTCATAGCAGCCCTACTAAGGTCAATGGATTGAGTCGGCACCGCAAAGTATCTAAGTCCTGGTGCACTTTGTCCTACAGGTGGAGGCAGCTGCACGGCGTACGACATAGTGATTAATGGCACCGTCTTTGAGAAAATTACGGTAACTGCAATTGCTTATTCCGACATACGAGCTGTCTGCTCTCCTTTGTGTCAGCTCCTTACTTTGTATTTTTTTTATTAGAATAATGAGCTTTTCAGGGAATTTTTTTATCACCGTGGCCATGGAGGGACTAGAGAACAAGTACGAAATGGAGCTGTCAAGAGGTAACGACCGCATCACTGATATTTTCCTTGATTTTTCCATCGACCACACAAGGACTTGTTCTTTCGTGGAGCAAGTTTACCATATAATATATTGAACATTTTTATGTACCAACCTGTTGTATGGCACCGTATCAAATGCCTTTGAAAAGTCCAGATAGACAACATCCACTAAGTTTCCCTGGTCCAACCTGAACTTACCTCCCCATAGAATCTTTTCAGATTAGTTTGCAGGACAGATCCCTCATAATCATATGTTTAGGTTATTCTTATTGAGGTGCTCCAGGTTAGTATCTCTTAGAAAACCCTCAAAGTTGTTGCCCACAGTACAAGTTAAACTTACCAACCTATAAATTCCAGGCTCAGGTGTTATCCCCTTCTTGAATATTGGTACCACATTTGCTATGTGGGTGTAACCCTGGTGGATATGGACCCACTGCCCCACGGGAGGGTTGTGACTAGGTGTCTACTGGGTCTCCACTAGAACCTCTGGTGGTGAGGATAGACTGGGCCGCCGGTAGACACCAGGTACCACTTCAGTGCAGTTCCCGGGACTGCAGCAGCATTCCGGAGGTACCAGGGTACCAGACTCAGGAGAGCGAAGACAAGGACTAGGTCAGACAGTCTGAGATCAGGGCAGGAAGCACAGGTTCAGGATAGAGAAAAATGGCAAGGGGGACAGGGGTTTTTGATACCAGAAAACTCCTTTAACGCTTGCAACCTCTGTTGCTTGACTGCTACTCAAACAGTCAAATCAGTCAGTAAGAATTTAGGGAACTTCCATGGCGATATTTTGCATCAGTATTTGTTAGCAGACGCCAGGAGTGGATCCAAAACAGAAGAGGTGAAAGTGTTTCAGTTACTATTTTTCACTGTGTTTGTTCCCCTCTGGTTTTCAGCTTACAAATACTGATGTAAATTAGTGCCCAAAATACTCACTGTGTGAATGAGGCGAGGAAGCTGCTTGTAGTACTGTAATAGAAGTCCTTATTCTGAGGATGAGTTCTGTAATTCTTGTCTTCTCTGCTCCATCAAACTCCCCAGAGCAGGGGCAACCCCTGGAGCAAAATTTCTGGCGGCAGATGTCCAGACGTATGACTCAGTGATGTGTGATGGACCCCGACTCCCAAACAAAATGAATCAGACACATACAAAATAAATACACAAATCATTGCAATTAGGTGTCAAACGTTCTCAACTTTATTTAAATTTACATGACACCGAAAATGGCACAACCCTCGACTCACGAAGAGTCACCCTCCAGCGCTCAGGAGAGGAAAACCCCCTGTGGAGGAAACCTCTAGGGAACCATGGCTGGAGGGCTGCCCTTCCCTTGGGCTTAGAGAGTTAGTGCCGATATATGACGGAGTTTTAGAATTTCTACATATTTACAGAGAACGACATAACAAATATAGACTATTAATGTGATAAACTGGATGTGGGAGAGATCTGGCTGCGATATCTGTCACCACATTTATTGCTGGAACGAATTTAGTTGATCTGATTTCCCAGGTGGATCTACCACTTCTCCCTTACAGATCCAGCTCCGTCTCTCAAGATGTTGGGTACTTGGTTACAGGGGTTGCTCATTATGGATAACCCCTAATAGGATGCGTATCTCCTCCCCCTCCCAATTTATCACCCATTAAAGTCAACGATCCATCCATGAACTCCCAAAGAAGAGCAGCTCTTTGTACATAGTAACAGAAGGGGATCCTGTTTTGGGGACCCCCCCTCTGTTACCTTCCCTTCCCCCCGGGGTGTCTAAGAAGACAACCCCTTTCCCTGCTAGAACCTCCAAATTACACCAACATTGGCACATTACGTGGGGTGGTCAAGCTCAAGGTCCTCAGGCGCATCATCAGTAATGGCGCTGATCATGGCAGCGCGGCATTCTTTTATGGAATCTTCTTTATGACACTTGTTTATGCCCTCACAATAGTTGTCATGGTTACTACAAGGGCTATTACTGATGCAGGGTCCAAGTATTAACCCTTTCATCATTGGTAATTCACTTTCATTATGGAGGCAAATAACTGCACTTGTTACCAAGCAGGAGTCTTATCATTACGGCTTCCCTTAGGCACCATAAGAAATAAAGATTATAGAACATACGTACAAGTGTTTCAGGAGTGTTTTGCACTTTTTAGATCCATAGATTGGGCTTATAACTAGCACTTTACAAAGCGGAAAATTAAGAGGAAATTACTTGTAAAATAATATTATAGGGAATTGCATTTCAAGCATTTTCCTAATGTGCATTCTGCATACTTGCATAGTTACAAAGGTTGAAAAAGTTTGAACTTTAATGTCCTTGGTCTATCTCCAAAGTTATACATTTTCTATTACTAGATTATTTATAACCCACAATGTCATGTTTTGTTAAAAAAGTATCCAGCCCTTCTATAAATGCTGTTATACTATCTGCCATTACTATATCTTGTGGTTGGCATTCCACAGTCTGACTGCTCTAATTGTAAAGAATCCTTTCCTATTAAGTTGCCAGAATCGCTTCTCCTCCGCTTGTTATGAATGTTCCTGGTGCTTTGTAAGGTCCTGGAAAGTGATAAGTCATGTGCCAGTACTATGCATTGACCACATATGTATTTATACATATAAATGTATATTTATGAAGGAGTTGATAATTACCCTTCATAGAGGTGTTACGATCATTCATAAATTGCTTTCATAGGTTTGATCTCCAGGATTAGGAGAGATTTGGGGTGTAAACGTAATAAACAATGAGTAAAACATCAAAGCAAACGAAAAAGGGTTTGTGACCCAAACTGGTAGGTGAGACCGGCTAACCCCATATTATATGAGGTCACAACCAGGTTTCGCCTGAGGAGGGCAGCACTAATGAGTCCTCAGGAGCGCATAACCCTGAAATATGCAGCGATTCTACACTACCCATTATAAAAGGGTTTAATATGCTACTTACTACCATGTTTTAATTAAGATACAAGGCATACTTGTAAGGAGAGATGAAAAAGGTGATGGGGGACAACATATAAATATACTGAGGAACTCTATACACTAGTGGCCAAAATTGAGGCAACACCCCCAAGATTTATGAATTTTTAGCATTTTGCCAATACCAATACAAATTTCATGAATGTTTTTGATTTCACAGTAAAGTTTTTAAGTAGAAATAAAATCTCATATAGAAACACAATATTAGCAGGAAATTTGTTAATTTGTCAACAAATTGGACACTATTGTCACTCAGATGACTGTGGGAGAAAAGCCATTGATTTGTCCTATTTTCATATCTAACACTAAATGTTAATACTCAGTTGGACAGCCCTCGGCCTTGATGACGGCCTGGCATCTACTTGGCATGCTATCTACCAGTTTGTGTAAATCAGATGGTGTGATGATATGAAGCCATGATGTGATGATGGCTGCAGTGAGTTCCTGCTTGTGTGAAGCCCGCTGTTTTGACACCGCTCTTTTGAGCCGAGCCCAGAGATTCTCAATAGGATTGAGATCTGGGCTGTTTCCTGGCCAATTCAATAGCTGGACATTTTTGTCCTTGAACCAAGAGAGACATTTTTTAGCTGTATGGCATGGGGCTCCATCTTAAAATAAACGGTGTCCCTTCACCAAATACATCACGTGCCGAAGGAATGAGTTTAGGCTGAAGGACTTCCTTGATGTACTTTTCAGCATTAACTGTTTCTTCAATTACCTGCAGCCGACCACCTGCATCTCTGGACACGCAGCCCCCTACCATAACACTCAGAGGAGGCTTCATGGTGGGTATTGTACCCTCTGGCAACCAGTCCTCTCCAGGTCGTCGTCGAACGTAGCAGACACCGTCGCTGCCAAAGATGGATATGCGTGTCTCATCGCTCCATATAACATTTCTCCATTGTTCAATGGTCCATTTACAATGTTCTTTGGCCCCTGCAGATGTTTCTGATGCTGTGAGGTTTTCAAAAATGGCTTTTTACCTGGTATTCTGGCTCTTAACCCCGAGTTTACCAGTCGTCGTCAAACCGTCCGATCAGACACTGTCACTCCGGTGTTAACAAGCTCCTTGTTGATGTTAACAGCCGTTTATAACCTGTTATTTAGGGCGATTCTAACAATTCTTCTATCAGTCTGAGGACTTGTAGCCTTCTTCCTTTCTCTACCTGGTTTATTCTTTATCGAACCAGTCTCTTGAAACCGCTTACACACTTTGAGAACGAAAACATGTAATTGCTTACCTTCTGATGACAAACTGGCTTTAAAATATAAAAACCGCATTTTAATCGCACAATATCTGTCTTACATCACACCCAGGTCACTATAAACCAACATAGAATACATATCGCAGAAGAGGGCGTGTGTACAAGTAAGTAGGTCAGTGAAAACCTCCATTAAATATTGGTGATGGTGAAAAACTGAAGGTGTTGCCTCAATTTTGGCCACTGGTGTATAACACAAAATATAAACAAAAAAGAAAGGGAAGAACATTTCTGCACAAAAAACGTGTCGCTCGGCAGGAAAATCCCCTTGATATTGCATTTTTTGAGATTTTTTTTTCCCGTTCTTTAGAAACGCTGCAAAAATACTGAAAGAATAGACATGAAACTGCTTCAAATCTGCAAGGATTCACTTTTCCTGGTACTATCAAACATAGCGTTTTTGGGAACTTGGAGCTCTATATTACAAATATGTCCGTCCCTCCAGTTGAAAGAAATTAACATTTTCCTGGAGGGAAGTTTATATTTTACATTATGTCAGTTTTTGTCTATCGATGATAAAGTGCAGTTTGCAGCAATTTTTATTGTGACATATACCCAAATCATTCACGAAAATATTTCACATTCAACGCGCGTCGGGCGGGCCTGCGTCCTCTCACATACCAGGCCTGAGTTTCAGTTCCAGTCTGACCCTGTTAATCATCTATGGTTTCCCTTCAGAGTGGAAAATGCTGAAAAATCGGAAGTTCCTGGGATCCATTTTTGAACAGAATATCAGAACCAAATCAAAACCGATGATTCAGGAAATGGACATAATGGGGTAAGTCCCAACTCTAAGGTACAAGTCTATGGCATACAGTCTGTAAAAGACGACAGAGTAGGCTGCTGTTGAGCATCGGTGGCTTCTTCTCTGATGTTCCTCGCTCATCCATGTCTTATAATACCACATTTCCCCTAGGGACACAAAGTATGACGAGCGCCACTCCTTCTGGTGATAGGTTATACCCAACAGATGGGGCAGCGCCACTCCTCGTGGTGATGGGTTATACCCAACAGATGGGGGAGCGCCACTCCTTGAGGTGATAGGTTATACGCAACAGATGGGGGAGCGCCACTCCTCGTGGTGATGGGTTATACCCAACAGATGGGGGAGCACCACTCCTCGTGGTGATGGGTTATACTCAACAGATGGGGGAAGTTGCAGAATGGCTTGTTATGGTGCAAGAACAATGTGGACATTGTTTTTTTTTTTGTTGTTTTAACTATTATGTCTTTATGTTCTTTATTTTTTTCCTACAGACCCTCCCAGCTAACTCCAAGCAAGTCCCTGATCTCAGAAGTTGAAAGGTTTGGGTTACTTTGAGCTTTAATGCATGCATTTACTTTTTTTAGAATCCCATCTTACGAAAAATATAGGATATCCAACTTCTTGGACTCCAAAAATAAGGGGGCTGCAGCCTGGAAGTAACCCCGCTGCCCTTTTTAAAGAATATGCTGGTGTGGGGCAGCTACCCAGATTTTCACTGTGCAGGAGAACTGCAGCTAAGCCCATTCACTTTGCTGGATCTATGCTGTCGTTCCGCTGCACAGTGGAGGCCATGATGCCAATGTGCAGGGAATGACTGTGAAAGGGGCTGTTCCTCATTACCAGCATCAGTGCCCCTTTATTATATTAGAGATTGACCCCAACAGATCATAAATTGATGGTGTACCCTTGCATTATACTGCTGCCTTCCTTTTTTTATCAGTTCACCCGTGAAACCAGATTACATGATTGTGGCGGAACCTCCTGTAGGACACCCAAGTTTTCTGGTGGCTGAAGTCTCTTTACCTAAAGTGGTGAGAGCCTTAGATGTGGTTTAGGATTGTGACCTTTTTGTATTTCATGTGATTTCCAATAGTCTTCCTTTATTAAAAGTCTATGCCAACCTCGTGCTACCGGTCCTCCTCTGCCAACTTTTATCATCACAGCTTTGATGTGTCCACAGTAGCCAATTGCTGGCAGCTGTGACACATTTGCTGGATGATGATGATATCATTTTTTTTTCATACCATGGTGGGTTGTTTGCAAGCTGTTGGAATGAGAAAGAAGATCTCTGTAAACGACTGTCAGCAGAGAACGACTGTTCAAACCAAGCACAGACGCCCAGTGCTTCACGGCGGGACCAGTCATTTATATAAACCTCCCCCCCTGCTTGTTTCCCCTCCATCTCCACCATCACCTCTTCTTTGACAGTTCTGGCTTCATAGATCCAGACAGGAGATAGAGGGAAAACAAGCTGCTGGGAAGATGTATATATTTTTATTTAATTATATAGTGCCATTGATCTCATGGTGCTGGTGCATATAAATGATGTTATAATGATGATATAAATGATGAAAGAGGTTTGTTGCAATAGTGTAGAACACGCCGCTCTTTATTTTTTCTATATTAATGCGACATTTGGAGGAATCGCACAGAAAATGCTTTAAATGTCTTTATTTTTTAATTTCATTTTTCTCATGTCCATGATTCACATTGCGTTAAATGAGGCATAATGAAGATGAAGAATGTTTCAGCTAATGCAGCCTTCATCAGACAGGATAATGTAGCTTAAGGGGACCCACTTGGTTAAATATAGGGGTCAGTTCTGGTCTTCCCAAAAAGCAGATTAAGTAGTCACCACACGGGAATCTGGTGATTACTGGGTTTGCTTTTGGGGACCCCAGATTTCTTCATATAACCAAGTGGGCCTTCTGACTAATGAAGGCTACGTTATCTGAAATTCTGGTACCATTCATTATGCCTCACTTAAAGGGGTTGTCTGGCACTTTAATATTAATGACCTATCCTAAGGATATTCCATTAGTATTAAAGTGGTGGACAACCCCTTTTAATGCCGTGTGAATCCTAAAAAATATTTGAAGCCTTTTCTGTGAGCAGTTCCTCCACGTGTCAGATTTAATGTATGAGACGTGTGGAGCTACACAGTAACTTCTAGTTGGCCACGTATCAAGATAAAAGTTTAGATTTTTGTGCACTTGTTGGTTACAACTTTCTTTCCCGTACAGAAGCGTTCAGCGACATAAGCGTTGTTACCACTCTGGTCTTCTCTTTACAGTCTTCTGCTAGATCTCTTGTGTTGGACTTGGATGAAGACAGAATAGTCAGACGTCCCGATTTGTATCATCTAGACGTCTTCATTCCTTACAATATCATCCAAGAACAAAGTGGAGCTCAGTTCAACAAGGACAGTAAGGTGAGACAATTAAGCAAAGCTGGACATGTCTTATAGCCCATTCTGAAATCTCCTTCTTAAAGAGGTTCTCTGAGAAAATGTATATAATAAAATTTTAAAAAATGTATACATTTATTTAGCAAAAATAAATTCTTTTAATTGGTGGATAATTCTATGTGAATACTTTTATTCCCAAAAATGGCAAAAGTATTCTCGGAGTGATACCTTTATTGGCTAACCAGAAAAAAAAATATATATATGCAAGCTTTCAGAGCACAGAGGCTCCTTCTTCAGGCAATATTACAAATGAATTCTTAACATTTGTAATCCTGCCTGAAGAAGGAACCTGTGTGCTCTGTAAGTTTGCATATATATATATATTTTTCTGGTTAGCCAATAAAGGTATCACTCTGAGAATACTTTTGCCATTTTTGGGCATAAAATTATTTCCATCAAATTTTCTGGCTAACACGGTACCACAATATAAATTTGTACTGTACATCACAATTAGGGGATGATAATTGCATATGGACATAATGGCCAACGATGTCAGCAGCCATCCATCCTAGATGGGTGAAGGTAAACTGTTTGAGACGGACATCTCTGACCTACCTGTTGGAATCAAGAACGTGCATCTATGTCATCAATTGACTGATTGATCACGTCCATGAGTCAACATGTTGTAAACCTGTCATGGTGAGCGAGCCGATAGGATGCTGCCCCTCACCCTGACAGGAACTTATCTATCACAACATATAGTTGCCCAGAGACATCTGAATGCATCGGCTTTCCTTTATGCCATTCATCAAACATGTCGTATATTTTGTGTATAGCGAGTCACAAGCCTCGCACTGCTCTGCGTCTTATCATTTGGTTCTATGAGCTGCAGTAAAACGTGACGTATATTCCAGGTGCTGACTATCACAATGCCGGTCCAGCCAGCATAGCGGTGGGCTCAGAAGATCAGCTTTGGAAATCGTTCCTCTTATATAGATCCAGTGGATCCTACTTACATTCGCTGCTGTTTACATTGTATGGTTACAAGTCTATTTAGACTTCAATATGACTCCAGAATAAATTTTTGTCTTTCTTATACTTGCCGTATATTTTTCCCAAGGAAGGGGTTTAGGTATTGTGCTTTTTTTTTTTTTTATTTCTACTGTAATATTTCATAATATCTGTGAATAAGTCTTGAAAATAATTTGCATTGAAAAGGTTGAGATCCTCTGAATCTACAGGGATTTTTAGGAATTAAAAATCTACAGCAGTAAATCTGCAGCAGAATTTAAATTTTGCACCATGTCTGGATTTAGTAGCAGCTGCCCCTTTAAATGGAATATGTCAGCAGGTTTTTGCTACCCCATTTGAGAGCAGCATAATCCGAGGCCCTGATTCCAACGATGTATCACTTACGGGGCTGCTTGGTGTTATTTTGATAAAATTGCAGTTTTTTTTTTCTCATGCAGATCTCTGAATGCTGAGCTCTGTATAATAACCCCACCCCTGATTGTTCAGACACAAATATATCTGTTGAAAATAGTCTGGTGTAGGCCCGAGAAATACAAGTGTGGTTTTGCAGTTCCACGGGTCAAATCTCTGTATTATCCTGCTTTTTTGCATTTTTTGCTGTAAAGAAAAACAGTACTGTCTCCTGATTGTTCAGACACAAATATATCTATTTAAAATTTTCTGGTATACCCCAGTAAACAATAACTGTGGTTTTGCCATTCCACGGTAAAAAATCTCTATTATTCACCTTTTGGTATTTTTTCCGTAAAGAAAAACAGTAATAATTTCTCCCTGATTGTTCAGATTGTTTAAAAGAGTCGGGTGTAGGCCAGAGAAATAGAACTGTGGTTTTCCTCTTCCACGGTTCTGATCTACTTTATTACCCTTTTTCCATTGATGGTGCGAGTGTAAGCTATTTTACTTACTTTACAATGGGCAAGGCGCGTGGCAAGGGACATGGAAGTGGACGTTCTGGTGATGGTGCATGCAGAGGACGGGGCCGTGGCCAAGGTGAAAATGTGCCACAACCAACAGCCATATCTTCTCGCTCCCACTTCTTGACCGAATTACTAGGGAAGCACAGAACAACACCAGATCAGTGTGAACAGGTTATTAATTGGATAGCAGATAATACTTCCAGTTACCTGGGCACCACCACCTCCGGTCTGTCTTCCACACGGTCAACTCTTAGTAGCCATGAGTCTCGACCGCATACTCCTCCTCACCCTGATGCTCCTCCCTCCCACCATGCCTAGTGTCATCAGACAGCAACTGATCCCACACTTGGACACTCTGAAGAGCTGTTCACTGGTCCATTTCCAGATTTGTGCCCCTCGCCTGCTCCGCTTGAAGTGGTGGAAGAGGAGATCCCATGTAGAGATGCCCAAATATTTGAACAGCCACTGCCAGAGGAAGTCAACGCTGGCAATTTGTCACAAGAGGTTGACGATGACGAGACACAATTGCCAGGAAGTGAGGAGGAGGATCGTGGTGCGCAAGTGGAAGAGGAGGAGGTGGTGGATGATCTAGTAACTGACCCAATGTGGCAGGAGGACATGCAGAGCGAGGCCAGCAGCAGACAGGGTGAGGGAGGCAGAGTACCCCAATAGGCAGAAAAAAGCAGTGTAGTGGCCGCACACAGAAGGCCGGCAACAGTTCCCCGTAACACCAACACGAGGGACGTTGCCAGTACAACCTGTAGGTCTTCCAGAGTCTGGAATTTTTTTAAAGACTCTGCTGATATCCCCAAAAAGGCCATTTGTACCACCTGCCATGCCAGCATCAGCAGGGGTGACAAAACTACCAGCCTGACCACCACCAGCATGATCAGGCACATGGCAGCAAAGCACCCGACTTTGTGGGGCGAACCCCAGGGTCCATGACCAGTGTCAGCGGGTGTCACCTGTTGTGTGTGCATGGCAATCCCCTGTCCATACTGCATGCAAAGATGCCCCCTCCTCTCAGTCTTTATGGCAGTCTCTCAAGAGTGTGCAAAGCAGTCATCAAAGCAAAAGGTGGCTACTTTGAAGAACCTAGAATATAAGACATATTTTCAGTTGTTTCACACTTTTTGTTAAGTATATAATTCCACATGTGTTAATTCATAGTTTTGATGCCTTCAGTGTGAATGTACAATTTTCATAGTCATGAAAATACAGAAAAATCTTTAAATGAGAAGGTGTGTCCAAACTTTTGGTCTGTACTGTATGTACCATCTTGACAAACTTTGAGGAGTCCACCAAGATGGTGAGTGGCGATGACGCCATCATTAGCGTCAGCATTCCACTTGTCTGTCTTTTGCAATGCTCTCTGCAGAGAATTAAAGAGGAGGCATTGCAGCCAGAGTATGATGAGATGGATCAAGAAGCCGTAGCGGTCGATTACACACAGCCCAGCCTCATCTCATCCCAAAGTGCATTGGGGGACAATGAGGGAGAGGAGGAGGAAGAAGAACAGGAGCTTGTATCATGCGCTGTAGACGGTAGTACCTGTACAACTGTCATACTGTCAGTTCAGCGTGGGTGGCCTGAGGACAGGGGGGGGGGGAGGAGGAGAGCATGGTCAGTCGTCATCTTGGTGAGGACACGGAAGTCTTGCCCGTTACCAGTCTGGCACGCATGGCTGACTTTATGTTACTCTGCCTTAACCGTGACCCTCGCGTTGTCAAAATGTTGGGTGACAGTCATTACTGGTTGGTGACACTTTTAGACCCCCGCTACAAGGAGAACTTTCACTCTCTTATTCCTGAGGTGGAGAGGTCTACGAAAATGGGGCAGTACCAGAAGGCCCTTGCTGCAGAACTGTTAAAAAAAAATTCCCATCTGAACACGCTAGCGGCAGAGGTCACAGTTCGATGACCAACCAAGGCGTACAAGCGAGAGAGAGGCAACTCCAATCCAGCAGAGGCAGGGGAACACTGTCAACATTCTGGGACAGTTTTCTGAGACCTGCCCAGCTTACAGGCCCTCAGGCGCGGGGTACTCTCACAAGCAGTGGAAAGTTTCAAAAGATGGTGAGGGAGTACCTTGCCGACCGTACCAGCGTCCTCCGTGATTCCTCTGTGCCTTTTAATTATTGGGTATCCAAGCTGGACACTTGGAATGAAATCGCTCTGTACGCCTTGGAGGTCCTGGCCTGCCCTGCCGCTAGCGTGTTATCGGTGTGTGTTTTTAGTGCTACTGGGGTAATTATAACTGATAAGCGCACTCGCCTGTCAACTGACAATGCTGACAAGCTGACCCTTATCAAAATGAACAGTAGCTGGATTGGGCCAGACTTCTCATCACCACCAAATGACAGCAGAGTAACATAAAGTCAAATCCACTGTGTTATTTCGGAAGGTGTATTCACATGCACCGCTTCACACCCACACATGGGTATACGCTTCCTCATTTCGGCTGTTTTATGTTCTTCTCCTTATCCTCAGCCTCCACCACCACTATACCACCAGGGTGACCGTGGTCCGTGTTGCCATTATTGAAAGTTCCTCCGTCCTTATTTTTGTCAGCTTTTGCTTGGAAGGCATAAGCAAAGACTGTGGGAGACCCACTCCCCAATAATGGGAATAATATTTTTAAAATGCTGTACTGTATGGCTCTTGTAAGGGGCATTAAAAGCGTCTTGTTAAGCTACTGCGACCTCCACCACTTTTCCGAGGGGCATTCAAACCGTCTTGTTAAGCTACTGCGATCTCCACCACTTTTCCGAGGGGCATTAAAACCGTCTTGTTAAGCTATTGTGACCTCCACCACTTTTCCGAGGGCCATTAAAAGCGTCTTGTTAAGCTACTGGGACCTCCACCACTTTTCCGAGGAGCATTAAAACCGTCTTGTTAATCTACTGGGACTTCCACATCTCTTCCAAGGGGCATTCAAACCGTCTTGTTAAGCTACTGGGACCTCCACCACTTTTCTGAGGGGCATTAAAAGCGTCTTATTAAGCTACTGGTATGTCCACCACTTTTCCGAGGGGCATTAAAAGCGTCTTGTTAAGCTAGTGGGACCTCCACGTCTCTTCCAAGGGGCATTCAAACTGTTTTGTTAAGCTACTGGGACCTCCACGTCTCTTCCAAGGGGCATTCAAACCGTCTTGGTAAGCTACTGCGACCTCCACCACTTTTTCGAGGGGCATTAAAAGCGTCTTATTAAGCTACTGGGACCGCCACCACTTTTCCGAGAAGCATTAAAACCATCTTGTTAAGCTACTGGGACCTCCACGTCTCTTCCAAGGGGCATTCAAACCATCTTGGTAAGCTACTGCGACCTCCATCACTTTTTCGAGGGGCATTAAAAGCATCTTATTAAGCTACTGGGACCTCCACCACTTTTCCGAGAAGCATTAAAACCGTCTTGCTAAGCTACTGGGACCTCCACGTCTCTCCCAAGGGGCATTCAAACCGTCTTGTTAAGCTACTGGGACCTCCACGTCTCTTCTGAGAGGCATTAAAAGAGTATTGTTAAGCTACTGGGACCTCCACCACTTTTCCGAGGGGCATTAAACCGTCTTTTTAAGCTACTGGTACCTCCACGTCTCTTCCAAGGGGCATTCAAACCATCTTGTTAAGCTACTGGGACCTGCACCACTTTTCCAAGGGGCATTCAAACAGTCTTGTTAAGCTACTACGACCTCCACCACTTTTCCAAGGGACATTAAAACCGTCTTGTTAAGCTACTGGGACCTCCACTTTTCCGAGGGGCATTAAAAGCATCTTGTTAAGCTACTGGGACCTCCACCACTTTTCCGAGGAGCATTAAAACCATCTTGTTAAGCTACTGTGACCTCCACGTCTCTTCCAAGGGGCATTCAAAGCGTCTTGTTAAGCTACTGGGACCTCCACCACTTTTCCGAGGGGCATTAAAAGCATCTTGTTAAGCTACTGGGACCTCCACCACTTTTCCGAGGAGCATTAAAACCATCTTGTTAAGCTACTGTGACCTCCACGTCTCTTCCAAGGGGCATTCTAACCGTCTTGTTAAGCTACTGTGACCTCCACGTCTCTTCCAAGGGGCATTCAAACCGTCTTGTTAAGCTACTGGGATCTCCACTTCTCTTCTGAGGGGCATTAAAAGCGACTTGTTAATCTTCTGTGACCTCCACCAGTTTTCCGAGGGGCATTAAAACCGTCTTGTTAAGCTACTGGGACCTCCACGTCTCTTCCAAGGGGCATTCAAACTGTCTTGTTAAGCTGCTGGGACCTCCACGTCTCTACCAAGGGGCATTCAAACCGTCTTGTTAAGCTACTGCGACCTCCACCACTTTTTCGAGGGGCAGTAAAAGCGTCTTTTTAAGCTACTGGGACCTCCACCACTTTTCCGAGAAGCATTAAAACCGTCTTGTTAAGCTACTGGGACCTCCACTTCTCTTCCAAGGGGCATTCAAACCATCTTGTTAAGCTACTGGGACCTCCACGTCTCTTCTGAGAGGCATTAAAAGCATCTTGTTAAGCTACTGTGACCTCCACAACTTTTCCGAGGGGCATTAAAACTGTCTTGTTAAGCTACTGGGACCTCAACGTCTCTTCCAAGGGGCATTCGAACCGTCTTGTTAAGCTACTGGGACCTCCATGTCTCTTCCAAGGGGCATTCAAACCGTCTTGTTAAGCTACTTGGACCTCCACGTCTCTTCCGAGGGGCATTAAAAGCGTCTTGTTAAGCTAGTGTGACCTCCACCACTTTTGCGAGGGGCATTAAAACAGTCTTGTTAAGCTACTGGGACCTTCACGTCTCTTCCAAGGGGCATTCAAACCGTCTTGTTAAGCTACTGGGACCTCCACGTCTCTTCCAAGGGGCATTCAAACCGTCTTGTTAAGCTACTGCGACCTCCACCACTTTTCCAAGGGGCATTAAAATCGTCTTGTTAAGCTACTGGGACCTCCACCACTTTTCTGAGGAGCATTAAAACCGTCTTGTTAAGCTACTGGGACCTCCACGTCTCTTCCAAGGGGCATTCAAACCGTCTTGTTAAGCTACTGGGACCTCCACTACGTTTCTGAGGGGCATTAAAACCATCTTGTTAAGCTACTGGGACCTCCACCACTTTTCTGAGGAGCATTAAAACCGTCATGTTAAGCTGCTGGAACCTCCACGTCTCTTCTGAGGGGCATTAATAGCGTCTTGTAAAGCTACTGTGACCTCCACGTCTCTTCCAAGGGGCATTCAAACCGTCTTGTTAAGCTGCTGGGACCTCCACGTCTCTTCTGAGGGGCATTAATAGCGTCTTGTTAAGCTACTGCGACCTCCACCACTTTTCCAAGGGGCATTAAAACCGTCTTGTTAAGCTACTGGGACCTTCACGTCTCTTCCAAGGGGCATTCAAACAGTCTTGTTAAGCTACTGGGACCTCCACGTCTCTTCCAAGGGGCATTCAAACCGTCTTGTTAAGCTACTGGGACCTCCACGTCTCTTCCAAGGGGCATTCAAACCGTCTTGTTAAGCTACTGCGACCTCCACCACTTTTCCAAGGGGCATTAAAATCGTCTTGTTAAGCTACTGGGACCTCCACCACTTTTCTGAGGAGCATTAAAACCGTCTTGTTAAGCTACTGGGACCTCCACGTCTCTTCCAAGGGGCATTCAAACAGTCTTGTTAAGCTACTGGGACCTCCACTACGTTTCTGAGGGGCATTAAAGCCATCTTGTTAAGCTACTGGGACCTCCACCACTTTTCTGAGGAGCATTAAAACCGTCATGTTAAGCTGCTGGAACCTCCACGTCTCTTTTGAGGGGCATTAATAGCGTCTTGTTAAGCTACTGTGACCTCCACGTCTCTTCCAAGGGGCATTCAAACCGTCTTGTTAAGCTGCTGGGACCTCCACGTCTCTTCTGAGGGGCATTAATAGCGTCTTGTTAAGCTACTGCGACCTCCACCACTTTTCCAAGGGGCATTAAAACTGTCTTGTTAAGCTACTGGGATCTCCACGTTTCTTCTGAGGGGCATTAAAAGCGTCTTCTTAAGCTACTGTGACCTCCACCACTTTTCCGAGGGGTATTAAAACCGTCTTGTTAAGCTACTGGGACCTCCACCACTTTTCCAAGGGGTATTAAAACCGTCTTGTTAAGCTACTGGGACCTCCACATCTCTTTTGAGGGGCATTAATAGCGTCTTGTTAAACCACTCTGAACTCCACAGCTCTTCCAAGGGGCATTGATATGTTGTTTTTAATTAACTCTAACCTCCACGACTCTTCGAACGGGCATTGCAGTTCCTCTTAATTTTTGGCAGCTTTTTCTTGGAAGGCATAAGCAAATACTATGGGAGACCCACTCCCCAATAATGGGAATAATGTTTGTAATATGCTGTACTGCATGGCTCTTGTAAGGGGCATTGCAAGCTCCTTCGTCCTAATTTTTGGCAGCTTTTGCATGGAAGGCATAAGCAAAGACTATGGGAGACCCACTCCCCAATAATGGGAATAATGTTTGGAATATGCTGTACTGCATGGCTCTTGTAAGGGGCATTGCAAGTTCCTCCGTCCCAATTTTTGGCAGCTTTTGCTTGGAAGGCATAAGCAATGACTATGGGATACACACTCCCCAATAATGGGAATAATGTTTGTACTATGCTGTACTGTATGGCTCTTGGAAGGGGCATTAAAAGCCCCTCTTCCGAGGGGCATTCAAACCGTCTGGTTAAGCTACTGGGACCTCCACGTCTTTTCCGAGGGGCATTAAAACCATCTTGTTAAGCTACTGTGACCTCCATGTCTCTTCAAAGGGACATTAAAACAGTCTTCTTAAGCCACTCTGAACTCCACAGCTCTTCCTAGGGGCATTGAAATGTTGTTTTTAATTACCTCTAACCTCCACAACTCTTCCAACAGACATTGCATTTCCTCCTAATTTTAGTCAGCTTTTGCTTTTCAATGCACAGGCGAAAACTAAGGGAGACCCACTCCCCAATAGTGGGTAGAAGGTTTTTAGTACGCTGTAATCCACGTCTGTTTCAAGGGGCATTGCAGTTCCTCATAATTTTTGGAAAGCCTTCCATTCACTGTTTAGGCCAACAGTGTACAGGAGACCCAGTTGCTATAAATGGAAAAAACTGTTTAGTTAAGGCCCTCTGACCTCCATGTCATTTCCAAGGTACATTGGAGTGCCTCAAAATTTTTGGTAGGCATTGCACTCACTGTATGCCCTATAACTGTGTAGCCAAACTGCTCCTTTTGTTACAGAAACATATCCTACAAGACATATGTGGTTGACTGGCCTGATATTGATGTGAATGGTCCCTGTTCCTCCTGCTCTCCTTTGCCACCACCTCATCCATCATTCATCACCTGAAGCTTTGTTTTAACGGGAGTCATAGAACTGGGATAGTAGCAGGAAAACATCCAGCAATCCTCGGAGGAGGTAGGATATGCGCCAAAACGCTGACCACCTCAGGCCTTGCCGCTACTACATACATGCGCTTGCATTCCAACAAAACAAAGCAGATGCTAACTTGTATCATCATCATGGTCCTCACCTTGGCACTCTCAACTCCCCTGATGGAGAAGCCAGGGCCCACCGGAGGAGTCTGGTTCTCTGGTGGGCTCGTCCAATGCTGCCCTAAAGCAGGCCAGGCTAAGAAAAGTGTGTGGGGGGATGTTCCAAGGAGAAATAGGGGCGGCTGGGGACCGTTTATGGACACCCGGCTGCCCCCAGGCGGCTGGCGACCGAGTATGGACACCCGGCCGCCCCCTGGCGGTTGGGGACCGAGTGTGGACACCTCGCCGCTGGGCGGCTGGGGACTGAGTATGGATACCAGGCCGCCAACGCTGCCATGACATGGTGGCCAGATTCCGCCTCCAGATGCCTAAAAGGCCCAATTTCAAGTGCAAGCAAGCAGTATGGTATTGCAGCCTGGGGGTGGGTGGGTGGTTGGCTGCATATTTGCGCTTGCATTGCAAGGAATGGGGGAGGTACAATTGAACCCTGCCCTGGCACAAGAACTTGCACGGGGATAGTTGCAAGTCTGCATCTTCTGATGCGGCAAGGATGACGTCTGATGGGCACACTTTTAGGCAGTGACCGGGGAGTCAGAGATGCTTCCAGGGGTCTTCCCCATGCTGTCCCCATGTCTTTTCAGCACTGTATGCATGTGTCACACAGCACATGGCCAGATAAGGTTGTAAAATGTTAAAATGACATTTCCCGGTGAATGCATTTGTCACGGTTGAAGCAATACAAAAGTGCAAAAACGCATTAAAAATGCTACTTGTGAACATAGCCCAAGGTGTGGAGGAGTATTTATTTTTTTTTTGTTATTTATTTTACCTTATACACAAGTCTTTACCCTGGAAAGGAACTTCCTTAACATATTTCACAGGAAAGCAGTTTCAGTTTAGTTTTTGAACGTTTTATTGTGAGCCCTTAAAAGTGGCTTAATACCTCTGACCACGTTGTTGACAGAAGTGACCTGGGGGTCAGAAATGCTTCCTGGGGCGATCCCCATGCTGTCCCCATGTCATTTGAGCACTGTTACTATCGTTTTGGGCACTTGTTAGGCTTTTAAAAGACAGCCGGGGATGCCGCCGCAAAAATGCTCGGGTCTCCCATAGACTAACATTGGGCTCGTGGCTCAGGTCGAGCAACCGAGTATCATGGCGAGCTCGGCCCGAGCTTTGAGCACCCGAGCATTTTAGTGCTCACTCTTCACTACTAAATACCCTTCATTATTTATTATTTTTGCACTTTGCGATTTACCCATTTACTTCTAGTTACTTGGGTATTTTGCTTGCCTTTGGTTTTTCTTTGTCTAGTGTCCTTGTGTGAACATGCATTTACATTTTGCATGCACATCAATTTATGTTTCAGTTCAGACTTCTAGGTTTTTTCTTTGTAGTTCAGTGTGCTTTAGTACATATTAGGGTGTGGCCACCCTTTGTCTGAGCTGAAATGTTTATTCTGCCTCAGGTCTATGCTTCTACTAGGGGGTCAGTCTCTCTGCCCTTATCCATGTGTACGTCACTTGACAAATGGTAAGGTTTTAATATTAGAGTTAGGATTGTCCCATAAGGGTTGCCGTGACGTTGCGGGATAGCTTTTACATTATTTTGATCAAAATTATGTTAACTAAATACCCTTCATTATTTATTATTTTTGCACTGTGCGATTTACCCATTTACTTCCAGTTACTTGGGTATTTTGCTTGTCTTTGGTTTTTCTTTGTCTAGTGGCCGTGTGTGAACATGCATTTACATTTTGCATGCACATCAATTTATGTTTCAGTTCAGACTTCTAGGTTTTTTCTTTATATGCTATATATGCTGTATGTGCGGGAAGGGAGCTTGTCTGTACACTGCTTGCTATGTGTGGGGGAGGGAAGCTGTCGGACAAAGAGGGGTCCTGCAAACATCCAACTAATGGCCCCCCATATATATTACAGGAAGGTAGGTCAAACCCAAGGATTTTTGCTGGAGCAGCCGACCATGTGCTGTGTATGGGGCCATCTCCCCCACACATATAACCACATTCATGTATATGGGGGAGTCGGGATGTGTTGTGTGGACAAGCGTCCGGTCTAAAGCTAACTAGTGTATGGGCACCTGAGACTAAGGCAAGTTATCATCCAGAAAGTCATTCTCCAGCCTGCTGCAAAAATGCCGGATAGAGAAAGCCTTTTATCTCCTAGGCCAGATCTCACTGGAGGGGAAGCAAGAAGAAAAAAGGAGAAATGTAAAATAAGACACAAGTTCAGACAGTTGTCATCCAAAACTTTATCTGGTATCGACCAAGAAAATTACAATCAGTAAAAGTATAATCCACATTTAGGAAAAACACAGATGAGCTGCGGGACCATCGCTTCTTCTTCTGGGACTTTTTGGCGGACAGGTTGCTCTGCTGTCGGAGGCCTTTCTTGCTCTTGGACTTCTCCTTCATGTGGATTCTGAAGACTAGGAGGCTCCTGAGGGTCCCTCTTTCCTGCCGGCAGCTCAGAATGACTTGGAGATATGTTTCCTTCAGTCCAGGAAAGCAAGAGAGGAAAAAGATGAATGTGATGTAATAACAAGACAAAGCTAAAAAAAAACATGTATAAAAAATCATGTAACTGCAAACTGCACAAAAATGACTCCAATAACGTAAGTGCTGTAGTATTAAAGAACCTGCAAAACGAGTGGTGTGAAAAGACCTGGGACTTGTCAGGAATATGTAATGTTTTGTCTAAAATGACAAAAAAAAAGAAAAGATTCAAGGGATGAGCAGCATTTTATAACAGGTAAAAAATATACAAATTTGTGACAAGTGATCGGTATTAAGTATTGTGGATGATAACCAGACGTTTATTTCAAATGAAGAGTTTAATGAACGTCTTGTATTCGGCCAATTGGAACCTTCCCGGAAATGTCTGCGCCGGTGATAAAATCTACTTACTAATAGAGCTCCCGACTGGACACAAAGAACTGCAGCTCATGGAGGAATGAAGCTTCTTTCCTTCTCAGCCAAGAACTTCTTATACCAGTCCCGTACGGCCTCTATCATGTCCTGATATCTAGCAGAAAGAGAAAAAATCAATTATAAACTAAATAAAATTTATTAAAGAAAAAAAAACCTCCTGCAAACATGAAGCATTTGTAGCAAAGCACAGCCATTATTTACAGAGCACAATTGTTTTACTTTATTCTATATTAGTGGCCGCTCTGTGCAAAAACTTGTGGGAAATTACTGCAGCACTAATATTGTCCGTCCAGAGAGCACCCAAGTATTCCCCAATTTCTGACTCCACCGCCCGATTGCCCCCACAAGCACAATGCTGCACCGCTGTCACCTGCCTGGTACAGGCTCCTTTATAGGGTCCTTTCAGCTGTTGTTCACCAAGATGTGAAGTAATCCGAGTACAGGGTTTCCCATGTCTGAGTGCAGGGGTGGAGAGCAGAGAGGATCAGACAGGGACAGGCCCATACACAGACTGCTGGTATATAGAGGACAAATCTCGCTGAACAGCAGCTACAAGAAGCTTCTGGATGGGGGCAGTGGGGGTGAGACAGCACTTCAGCAACGTGTTTGGGAGAGAAGGAAGAAAATAAGCAAATGAAGAATATTTATAAAGTTCACAAGTCTGCATTGTGAGGAGGATAATTACATGAAGAAAACCCTCTAGGTGCAGCGTCCGCAACCGGAAAACCGCCCCAAGGTCCACCTGTGTCATCAGCGCCCCCCTGCTGGACCCCTAATCAGTTGTACTGCAGACTCAGATGATTGATAGTGACACTAGGTCAGCTCTTTCCCTATGGCGGCAATAGCTGACCATCCTGTGGACAGGACAGGTGCCGGATCATTCAGTCCTTTCCCTCTTCCCCAACGTGAAGCAAACATCCCTCTGACCAGACAAACATCCCCCTGACCAGGCAAACATCCCCCTGACCAGGCAAACATCCCCCTGACCAGGCAAACATCCCCCTGACCAGACAAACATCCCCATGACCAGCAAACATCCCTCTGACCAGGCAAACATACAACCCCTTTTTTTCTTTCCCATTTTACTTGCTTTATTAATTTCACCTCCAACATTACTGACAACTCCAAGTTCAAGAGTTTGATAGTCTCATCTCCTGCCTTTGTATGTGGAGGAGGCAATAAACAGCCGTATACATCCTAAACCTGTCACAAGGACTTTCTCTGCAACTCCCTACTCTCAGCTTTCCCCCTGTAACAATCCACCTTTTTCTCTTTCTCGCTCATACATTTCAGACACTTTATTAACATGTTAATCATATTTCCAAACTTACTGCATTCCACTTCATCTGATCATACATCACCGTTTAAAAGAATCACAATCACTTACTTGTCTGCTGCGGTAATTCTTGAATTGTTTTCTTGCTGTTGCTTGGTCTTATTTTGCTGTTTGCTGTCCTTAAACCACCATCTGCCGCACAGTGTCCACATCTTGTTTCACCGGGTCGCTCTTTTGATCCCTGCAACAACAGACACTATGCGAGTATGACTTCACATGTGACATTTCCAAGTCCCTTGACCATTGTGGTGCCAATGGAGTACCCCTTTTCTCGTTATCATGCCACCGAAGTACACCATTTCCCGCTAGCATGCCACCGTAGCTCCCCTTTTCCCGTTAGTATGCCACCGGGCACACCTATTCCCGTTAGCATGCCATCGGAGCACACCTATTCCCGTTAGCATGCCACCGGAGCACCCCGTTTCCCGTTAGCATGCCACCGGAGCACCGCTTTTCCCATTAGCATGCCACCGTAGCACACCTTATCCCGTTAGCATGCCACCGGAGGACACCACTTTCCCGTTGGCTTGCCACCGGAGCACGCCACTTTCCCGTTGGCTTGCCACCGGAGCACGCCACTTTCCCGTTGGCTTGCCACCGGAGCACGCCACTTTCCCGCTGGCTTGCCACCGGAGCACGCCACTTTCCCGCTGGCTTGCCACCGGATCACGCCACTTTCCCGCTGGCTTGCCACCGGAGCACGCCACAGTTCCGCTGGCTTGCCACCGGAGCACGCCACAGTCCCGTTGGATTGCCACCGGAGCACGCCACTTTCCCGTTGGCTTGCCACTGGAGCACGCCACTTTCCCGTTGGCTTGCCACCGGAGCACGCCACTTTCCCGTTGGCTTGCCACCGGAGCACGCCACTTTCCCGTTGGATTGCCACCGGAGCACGCCACAGTCCCGTTGGCTTGCCACCGGAGCACGCCACAGTCCCGTTGGCTTGCCACCGGAGCACGCCACAGTCCCGTTGGCTTGTCACCGGAGCACGCCACTTTCCCGTTGGCTTGCCACCGGAGCACGCCACAGTCCCGTTGGCTTGCCACCGGAGCACGCCACAGTCCCGTTGGCTTTCCACCGGAGCACGCCACAGTCCCGTTGGCTTGCCACCGGAGCACGCCACAGTCCCGTTGGCTTGCCACCGGAGCACGCCACTTTCCCGTTGGCTTGCCACCGGAGCACGCCACTTTCCCGTTGGCTTGCCTCCGGAGCACGCCACTTTCCCGTTGGCTTGCCACCGGAGCACGTCACTTTCCCGTTGGCTTGCCACCGGAGCACGCCACTTTCCCGTTGGCTTGCCACCGGAGCACGCCACTTTCCCGTTGGCTTGCCACCGGAGCACGCCACTTTCCCGTTGGCTTGCCACCGGAGCACGCCACTTTCCCGATGGCTTGCCACTGGAGCACGCCACTTTCCCGTTGGCTTGCCACCGGAGCACGCCACTTTCCCGTTGGCTTGCCACCGGAGCACGCCACAGTCCCGTTGGTTGCCACCGGAGCACGCCACAGTCCCGTTGGCTTGCCACCGGAGCACGCCACAGTCCCGTTGGCTTGCCACCGGAGCACGCCACAGTCCCGTTGGCTTGCCACCGGAGCACGCCACAGTCCCGTTGGCTTGCCACCGGAGCACGCCACTTTCCCGTTGGCTTGCCACCGGAGCACGCCACTTTCCCGTTGGCTTGCCACCGGAGCACGCCACAGTCCCGTTGGCTTGCCACCGGAGCACGCCACTTTCCCGTTGGCTTGCCACCGGAGCATGCCACTTTCCCGTTGGCTTGCCACCGGAGCACGCCACTTTCCCGTTGGCTTGCCACCGGAGCACGCCACTTTCCCGTTGGCTTGCCACCGGAGCACGCCACTTTCCCGTTGGCTTGCCACCGGAGCACGCCACTTTCCCGTTGGCTTGCCACCGGAGCACGCCACTTTCCCGATGGCTTGCCACCGGAGCACGCCACAGTCCCGTTGGCTTGCCACTGGAGCACGCCACAGTCCCGTTGGCTTGCCTCCGGAGCATGCCACTTTCCCGTTGGCTTGCCACCGGAGCACGCCACAGTCCCGTTGGCTTGCCACCGGAGCACGCCACTTTCCCGTTGGCTTGCCACCGGAGCACGCCACAGTCCCGTTGGCTTGCCACCGGAGCACGCCACTTTCCCGTTGGCTTGCCACCGGAGCACGCCACTGTCCCGTTGGCTTGCCACCGGAGCACGCCACTGTCCCGTTGGCTTGCCACCGGAGCACGCCACTGTCCCGTTGGCTTGCCACAGGAGCACGCCACTGTCCCGTTGGCTTGCCACCGGAGCACGCCACTTTCCCGTTGGCTTGCCACCGGAGCACGCCACTTTCCCGTTGGCTTGCCACCGGAGCACGCCACTTTCCCTTTGGCTTGCCACCGGAGCACGCCACAGTCCCGTTGGCTTGCCACCGGAGCACGCCACTTTCCCGTTGGCTTGCGACCGGAGCACGCCACAGTCCCGTTGGCTTGCCACCGGAGCACGCCACAGTCCCGTTGGCTTGCCACCGGAGCACGCCACAGTCCCGTTGGCTTGCCACCGGAGCACGCCATTTTCCCGTTGGCTTGCCACCGGAGCACGCCACTTTCCCGTTGGCTTGCCACCGGAACACGCCACTTTCCCGTTGGCTTGCCACCGGAGCACGCCACTTTCCCGTTGGCTTGCCACCGGAGCACGCCACTTTCCCGTTGGCTTGCCACCGTAGCACGCCACTTTCCCGATGGCTTGCCACCGGAGCACGCCACAGTCCCGTTGGCTTGCCACCGGAGCACGCCACTTTCCCGTTGGCTTGCCACCGGAGCACGCCACTGTCCCGTTGGCTTGCCACCGGAGCACGCCACTGTCCCGTTGGCTTGCCACCGGAGCACGCCACTGTCCCGTTGGCTTGCCACCGGAGCACGCCACTGTCCCGTTGGCTTGCCACCGGAGCACGCCACTTTCCCGTTGGCTTGCCACCGGAGCACGCCACTTTCCCGTTGGCTTGCCACCGGAGCACGCCACTTTCCCTTTGGCTTGCCACCGGAGCACGCCACAGTCCCGTTGGCTTGCCACCGGAGCACTCCACTTTCCCGTTGGCTTGCCACCGGAGCACGCCACTTTCCCGTTGGCTTGCCACCGGAGCACGCCACTTTCCCGTTGGCTTGCCACCGGAGCACGCCACTTTCCCGTTGGCTTGCCACCGGAGCACGCCACTTTCCCGTTGGCTTGCCACCGGAGCACGCCACTTTCCCGTTGGCTTGCCACCGGAGCACGCCACTGTCCCGTTGGCTTGCCACCGGAGCACGCCACTTTCCCGTTGGCTTGCCACCGGAGCACGCCACTGTCCCGTTGGCTTGCCACCGGAGCACGCCACTTTCCCGTTGGCTTGCCACCGGAGCACGCCACTTTCCCGTTGGCTTGCCACCGGAGCACGCCACTTTCCCGTTGGCTTGCCACCGGAGCACGCCACTTTCCCGTTGGCTTGCCACCGGAGCACGCCACTTTCCCGTTGGCTTGCCACCGGAGCACGCCACTTTCCCGTTGGCTTGCCACCGGAGCACGCCACAGTCCCGTTGGCTTGCCACCGGAGCACGCCACTTTCCATTTGGCTTGCCACCGGATCACGCCACTTTCCCGTTGGCTTGCCACCGGAGCACGCCACTGTCCCTTTGGCTTGCCACCGGAGCACGCCACTTTCCCGTTGGCTTGCCACCGGAGCACGCCACTTTCCCTTTGGCTTGCCACCGGATCACGCCACTTTCCCGTTGGCTTGCCACCGGAGCACGCCACTTTCCCGTTGGCTTGCCACCGGAGCACGCCACTTTCCCGTTGGCTTGCCACCGGAGCACGCCACAGTCCCGTTGGCTTGCCACCGGAGCACGCCACTTTCCCGTTGGCTTGCCACCGGAGCACGCCACTTTCCCGTTGGCTTGCCACCGGAGCACGCCACAGTCCCGTTGGCTTGCCACCGGAGCACGCCACTTTCCCGTTGGCTTGCCACCGGAGCATGCCACTTTCCCGTTGGCTTGCCACCGGAGCACGCCACTTTCCCGTTGGCTTGCCACCGGAGCACGCCACTTTCCCGTTGGCTTGCCACCGGAGCACGCCACTTTCCCGTTGGCTTGCCACCGGAGCACGCCACTTTCCCGTTGGCTTGCCACCGGAGCACGCCACTTTCCCGTTGGCTTGCCACCGGAGCACGCCACTTTCCCGATGGCTTGCCACCGGAGCACGCCACAGTCCCGTTGGCTTGCCACTGGAGCACGCCACAGTCCCGTTGGCTTGCCTCCGGAGCATGCCACTTTCCCGTTGGCTTGCCACCGGAGCACTCCACAGTCCCGTTGGCTTGCCACCGGAGCACGCCACTTTCCCGTTGGCTTGCCACCGGAGCACGCCACAGTCCCGTTGGCTTGCCACCGGAGCACGCCACTTTCCCGTTGGCTTGCCACCGGAGCACGCCACTGTCCCGTTGGCTTGCCACCGGTGCACGCCACTGTCCCGTTGGCTTGCCACCGGAGCACGCCACTGTCCCGTTGGCTTGCCACAGGAGCACGCCACTGTCCCGTTGGCTTGCCACCGGAGCACGCCACTTTCCCGTTGGCTTGCCACCGGAGCACGCCACTTTCCCGTTGGCTTGCCACCGGAGCACGCCACTTTCCCTTTGGCTTGCCACCGGAGCACGCCACAGTCCCGTTGGCTTGCCACCGGAGCACGCCACTTTCCCGTTGGCTTGCCACCGGAGCACGCCACTTTCCCGTTGGCTTGCCACCGGAGCACGCCACTTTCCCGTTGGCTTGCGACCGGAGCACGCCACAGTCCCGTTGGCTTGCGACCGGAGCACGCCACAGTCCCGTTGGCTTGCCACCGGAGCACGCCACAGTCCCGTTGGCTTGCCACCGGAGCACGCCACAGTCCCGTTGGCTTGCCACCGGAGCACGCCATTTTCCCGTTGGCTTGCCACCGGAGCACGCCACTTTCCCGTTGGCTTGCCACCGGAACACGCCACTTTCCCGTTGGCTTGCCACCGGAGCACGCCACTTTCCCGTTGCCTTGCCACCGGAGCACGCCACTTTCCCGTTGGCTTGCCACCGTAGCACGCCACTTTCCCGATGGCTTGCCACCGGAGCACGCCACAGTCCCGTTGGCTTGCCACCAGAGCACGCCACAGTCCCGTTGGCTTGCCTCCGGAGCATGCCACTTTCCCGTTGGCTTGCCACCGGAGCACGCCACAGTCCCGTTGGCTTGCCACCGGAGCACGCCACTTTCCCGTTGGCTTGCCACCGGAGCACGCCACAGTCCCGTTGGCTTGCCACCGGAGCACGCCACTTTCCCGTTGGCTTGCCACCGGAGCACGCCACTGTCCCGTTGGCTTGCCACCGGAGCACGCCACTTTCCCTTTGGCTTGCCACCGGATCACGCCACTTTCCCGTTGGCTTGCCACCGGAGCACGTCACTTTCCCGTTGGCTTGCCACCGGAGCACGCCACTTTCCCGTTGGCTTGCCACCGGAGCACGCCACAGTCCCGTTGGCTTGCCTCCGGAGCATGCCACTTTCCCGTTGGCTTGCCACCGGAGCACGCCACAGTCCCGTTGGCTTGCCACCGGAGCACGCCACTTTCCCGTTGGCTTGCCACCGGAGCACGCCACAGTCCCGTTGGCTTGCCACCGGAGCACGCCACTTTCCCGTTGGCTTGCCACCGGAGCACGCCACTGTCCCGTTGGCTTGCCACCGGAGCACGCCACTGTCCCGTTGGCTTGCCACCGGAGCACGCCACTGTCCCGTTGGCTTGCCACCGGAGCACGCCACTGTCCCGTTGGCTTGCCACCGGAGCACGCCACTTTCCCGTTGGCTTGCCACCGGAGCACGCCACTTTCCCGTTGGCTTGCCACCGGAGCACGCCACTTTCCCTTTGGCTTGCCACCGGAGCACGCCACAGTCCCGTTGGCTTGCCACCGGAGCACTCCACTTTCCCGTTGGCTTGCCACCGGAGCACGCCACTTTCCCGTTGGCTTGCCACCGGAGCACGCCACTTTCCCGTTGGCTTGCCACCGGAGCACGCCACTTTCCCGTTGGCTTGCCACCGGAGCACGCCACTTTCCCGTTGGCTTGCCACCGGAGCACGCCACTTTCCCGTTGGCTTGCCACCGGAGCACGCCACTGTCCCGTTGGCTTGCCACCGGAGCACGCCACTTTCCCGTTGGCTTGCCACCGGAGCACGCCACTGTCCCGTTGGCTTGCCACCGGAGCACGCCACTTTCCCGTTGGCTTGCCACCGGAGCACGCCACTTTCCCGTTGGCTTGCCACCGGAGCACGCCACTTTCCCGTTGGCTTGCCACCGGAGCACGCCACTTTCCCGTTGGCTTGCCACCGGAGCACGCCACTTTCCCGTTGGCTTGCCACCGGAGCACGCCACTTTCCCGTTGGCTTGCCACCGGAGCACGCCACAGTCCCGTTGGCTTGCCACCGGAGCACGCCACTTTCCATTTGGCTTGCCACCGGATCACGCCACTTTCCCGTTGGCTTGCCACCGGAGCACGCCACTGTCCCTTTGGCTTGCCACCGGAGCACGCCACTTTCCCGTTGGCTTGCCACCGGAGCACGCCACTTTCCCTTTGGCTTGCCACCGGATCACGCCACTTTCCCGTTGGCTTGCCACCGGAGCACGCCACTTTCCCGTTGGCTTGCCACCGGAGCACGCCACTTTCCCGTTGGCTTGCCACCGGAGCACGCCACTTTCCCGCTGGCTTGCCACCGGAGCACGCCACTTTCCCGCTGGCTTCCCACCGGAGCACGCCACAGTCCCGTTGGCTTGCCACCGGAGCACGCCACAGTCCCGTTGGCTTGCCACCGGAGCACGCCACAGTCCCGTTGGCTTGCCACCGGAGCACGCCACAGTCCCGTTGGCTTGCCACCGGAGCACGCCACAGTCCCGTTGGCATGCCACCGGAGCACGCCACTTTCCCGTTGGCTTGCCACCGGAGCACGCCACTTTCCCGTTGGCTTGCCACCGGAGCACGCCACAGTCCCGTTGGCTTGCCACCGGAGCACGCCACAGTCCCGTTGGCTTGCCACCGGAGCACGCCACAGTCCCGTTGGCTTGCCACCGGAGCACGCCACAGTCCCGTTGGCTTGCCACCGGAGCACGCCACTTTCCCGTTGGCTTGCCACCGGAGCACGCCACTTTTCCGTTGGCTTGCCTCCGGAGCACGCCACTTTCCCGTTGGCTTGCCACCGGAGCACGTCACTTTCCCGTTGGCTTGCCACCGGAGCACGCCACTTTCCCGTTGGCTTGCCACCGGAGCACGCCACTTTCCCGTTGGCTTGCCACCGGAGCACGCCACTTTCCCGATGGCTTGCCACCGGAGCACGCCACTTTCCCGTTGGCTTGC
This sequence comes from Phyllobates terribilis, assembly GCF_046119375.1. NCBI lineage: Eukaryota > Metazoa > Chordata > Amphibia > Anura > Dendrobatidae > Phyllobates > Phyllobates terribilis. Next base: position 1,621,029 of record NW_027362938.1, on the reverse strand, counting down.
CACCGGAGCACGCCACAGTCCCGTTGGCTTGCCACCGGAGCACGCCACTTTCCATTTGGCTTGCCACCGGATCACGCCACTTTCCCGTTGGCTTGCCACCGGAGCACGCCACTGTCCCTTTGGCTTGCCACCGGAGCACGCCACTTTCCCGTTGGCTTGCCACCGGAGCACGCCACTTTCCCTTTGGCTTGCCACCGGATCACGCCACTTTCCCGTTGGCTTGCCACCGGAGCACGCCACTTTCCCGTTGGCTTGCCACCGGAGCACGCCACTTTCCCGTTGGCTTGCCACCGGAGCACGCCACTTTCCCGCTGGCTTGCCACCGGAGCACGCCACTTTCCCGCTGGCTTCCCACCGGAGCACGCCACAGTCCCGTTGGCTTGCCACCGGAGCACGCCACAGTCCCGTTGGCTTGCCACCGGAGCACGCCACAGTCCCGTTGGCTTGCCACCGGAGCACGCCACAGTCCCGTTGGCTTGCCACCGGAGCACGCCACAGTCCCGTTGGCATGCCACCGGAGCACGCCACTTTCCCGTTGGCTTGCCACCGGAGCACGCCACTTTCCCGTTGGCTTGCCACCGGAGCACGCCACAGTCCCGTTGGCTTGCCACCGGAGCACGCCACAGTCCCGTTGGCTTGCCACCGGAGCACGCCACAGTCCCGTTGGCTTGCCACCGGAGCACGCCACAGTCCCGTTGGCTTGCCACCGGAGCACGCCACTTTCCCGTTGGCTTGCCACCGGAGCACGCCACTTTTCCGTTGGCTTGCCTCCGGAGCACGCCACTTTCCCGTTGGCTTGCCACCGGAGCACGTCACTTTCCCGTTGGCTTGCCACCGGAGCACGCCACTTTCCCGTTGGCTTGCCACCGGAGCACGCCACTTTCCCGTTGGCTTGCCACCGGAGCACGCCACTTTCCCGATGGCTTGCCACCGGAGCACGCCACTTTCCCGTTGGCTTGCCACCGGAGCACGCCACAGTCCCGTTGGCTTGCCACCGGAGCACGCCACAGTCCCGTTGGCTTGCCACCGGAGCACGCCACAGTCCCGTTGGATTGCCACCGGAGCACGCCACAGTCCCGCTGGCTTGCCACCGGAGCACGCCACAATCCCGTTGGCTTGCCACCGGAGCACGCCACTTTCCCGTTGGCTTCCCACCGGAGCACGCCACTTTCCCGTTGGCTTGCCACCGGAGCACGCCACAGTCCCGTTGGCTTGCCACCGGAGCACGCCACTTTCCCGTTGGCTTGCCACCGGAGCACGCCACTTTCCCGTTGGCTTGCCACCGGAGCACGCCACTTTCCCGTTGGCTTGCCACCGGAGCACGCCACTTTCCCGTTGGCTTGCCACCGGAGCACGTCACTTTCCCGTTGGCTTGCCACCGGAGCACGCCACTTTCCCGTTGGCTTACCACCGGAGCACGGCACTTTCCCGTTGGCTTGCCACCGGAGCACGCCACTTTCCCGATGGCTTGCCACCGGAGCACGCCACAGTCCCATTGGCTTGCCACCGGAGCACGCCACAGTCCCGTTGGCTTGCCTCCGGAGCATGCCACTTTCCCGTTGGCTTGCCACCGGAGCACGCCACTTTCCCGTTGGCTTGCCACCGGAGCACGCCACAGTCCCGTTGGCTTGCCACCGGAGCACGCCACTTTCCCGTTGGCTTGCCACCGGAGCACGCCACTGTCCCGTTGGCTTGCCACCGGAGCACGCCACTGTCCCGTTGGCTTGCCACCGGAGCACGCCACTGTCCCGTTGGCTTGCCACCGGAGCACGCCACTGTCCCGTTGGCTTGCCACCGGAGCACGCCACTTTCCCGTTGGCTTGCCACCGGAGCACGGCACTTTCCCGTTGGCTTGCCACCGGAGCACGCCACTTTCCCTTTGGCTTGCCACCGGAGCACGCCACAGTCCCGTTGGCTTGCCACCGGAGCACGCCACTTTCCCGTTGGCTTGCCACCGGAGCACGCCACTTTCCCGTTGGCTTGCCACCGGAGCACGCCACTTTCCCGTTGGCTTGCCACCGGAGCACGCCACTTTCCCGTTGGCTTGTCACCGGAGCACGCCACTTTCCCGTTGGCTTGCCACCGGAGCACGCCACTTTCCCGTTGGCTTGCCACCGGAGCACGCCACTTTCCCGTTGGCTTTCCACCGGAGCACGCCACTTTCCCGTTGGCTTGCCACCGGAGCACGCCACTGTCCCGTTGGCTTGCCACCGGAGCACGCCACTTTCCCGTTGGCTTGCCACCGGAGCACGCCACTTTCCCGTTGGCTTGCCACCGGAGCACGCCACTTTCCCGTTGGCTTGCCACCGGAGCACGCCACTTTCCCGTTGGCTTGCCACCGGAGCACGCCACTTTCCCGTTGGCTTGCCACCGGAGCACGCCACTTTCCCGTTGGCTTGCCACCGGAGCACGCCACTTTCCCGTTGGCTTGTCACCGGAGCATGCCACTTTCCCGTTGGCTTGCCACCGGAGCACGCCACTTTCCCGTTGGCTTGCCACCGGAGCACGCCACTCTCCCTTTGGCTTGCCACCAGAGCACGCCACTCTCCCGTTGGCTTGCCACCGGAGCACGCCACTTTCCCGTTGGCTTGCGACCGGAGCACGCCACTTTCCCGTTGGCTTGCCACCGGAGCACGCCACTTTCCCGTTGGCTTGCCACCGGAGCACGCCACTTTCCCGTTGGCTTGCCACCGGAGCACGCCACTTTCCCGTTGGCTTGCCACCGGAGCACGCCACTTTCCCGTTGGCTTGCCACCGGAGCACGCCACTTTCCCGTTGGCTTGCCACCGGAGCACGCCACTTTCCCGTTGGCTTGCCACCGGAGCACGCCACTTTCCCGTTGGCTTGCCACCGGAGCACGCCACTTTCCCGTTGGCTTGCCACCGGAGCACGCCACTTTCCCGTTGGCTTGCCACCGGAGCACGCCACTTTCCCGTTGGCTTGCCACCGGAGCACGCCACTTTCCCGTTGGCTTGCCACCGGAGCATGCCACTTTCCCGTTGGCTTGCCACCGGAGCACGCCACTTTCCCGTTGGCTTGTCACCGGAGCATGCCACTTTCCCGTTGGCTTGCCACCGGAGCACGCCACTTTCCCGTTGGCTTGCCACCGGAGCACGCCACAGTCCCGTTGGCTTGCCACCGGAGCACGCCACTGTCCCGTTGGCTTGCCACCGGAGCACGCCACTCTCCCGTTGGCTTGCCACCGGAGCACGCCACTGTCCCTTTGGCTTGCCACCGGAGCACGCCACTTTCCCGTTGGCTTGCCACCGGAGCACGCCACTTTCCCGTTGGCTTGCCACCGGAGCACGCCACTTTCCCCTTGGCTTGCCACCAGAGCACGCCACTTTCCCGCTGGCTTGCCACCGGAGCACGCCACTTTCCCGCTGGCTTCCCACCGGAGCACGCCACTGTCCCGCTGGCTTGCCACCTGAAGCACGTCACTTTCCCGCTGGCTTGCCAAGGGAGCACGCCATCATCCATTTAATAAAATGGGCCACACTTAGCTTTTTCTTTTATATAATGGGCCCATATAGTTTTTCATTGAATATATTGGGCCCTACATAACCTTACATTTAATATATATAATCGTCTTATCATGTCTGTCTGTCTGTCCTTCTTTCCAGGAAGTCCTGCGTCGCTGATTGGTCCGACCGTGGTCAATCAGCGATGTGGGATTTCAGAAAAAGATGGCGGCCATTAGCAGCTCATCTGCCGCACGGAGGTCAGCGGCAATGCAGCCGGGAGATGACCGGCGCTAGCCGGTCAACTCCCGGTTGCTCGCAGAAGAAGTACCCCGACCAGCGGTGCCGCTGACCTCCATGCGGCTACCGTCGGAAGATCAGCGGTTAGGGCCGCTGATCTTCCGACGGAAAGTGTGAAGGGAGGACCGGGGAGCGGCGCCACCGGTCGGGATACTTCTGCTGCGAGCAGCCGGTCATTTCCCGGCTGCTCGCAGTGGAAGTACCCGCACAGGCAGCGCCGCTCCCCTGTCCTCACTAATACGATTCGGCGGCCACGACCAATCAGCGATATTGGCTCCAAATTTAAACACCGCTCTGCACAGAGGTCAGTGGCGATGCAGCCGGTCATCTCCCGGCTGCTCGCAGCAGAAGTACCCCGACCTGCGGCGTCGCTGACCTCCATGCGGCTACCGTCGCTAGATCAGCGGCTAGGGCCGCTGATCTTCCGACGGCAAGTGTGAAGGGAGGACCGGGGAGCGGCGCCGCCGGTTGGGATACTTCTGCTGCGAGCAGCCGGTCATCTCCCGGCTGCTCACAGTGGAAGTACCCGCTCCCCGGTTCTCACTAATACGATTCACTGATTGGTCGCGGCCGCCAGCCGTGACCAATCACCGGTTTTGGCGCCAAATTTAAACATGCTCTCCGGTCCTCACTAACACGGTTCGCTGATTGGTCGCGGCCGGCCGCATACATATTCTAGAATACCCGATGAGTTAGAATCGGGCCACCATCTAGTTTAATATAATGGGCCACAAATTGCCTTCTAGTTATTACAAGAGGTCCTGCATAGTCTTCCATTTATTTTAATAGGCCCCATATAACCTTTCACCATCTGAAACAACGGATACTGAAAGCCTGTGCTAGCATTTCTTCTGCGGTGTTGCTATCAGTGTGTCAAGAGTGGGAGAAGAGGGTTGCATTGACAATCCAACACAATGGGCAGCACTTTAAACATATTTTATAAGTGGTCATAAACTTGTAAAAAATTCATGAAAGAATAAAGTTATGTTAAAACCAAGCACACCATTGTATTTTCTTATGAAATTCTCAATGAGTTTGATGTGTCACATCACCCTCTTCCCATTGAAAAAAATAAAGTTAGATCCAAAATGGCCAACTTCAAAATGGCCGCCATAGTCACCACCCATCTGGAACAGTTTCCCCCTCTCATATACTAATGTGCCATAAACAGGAAGTTGACATCACCAACCATTCCCATTTAATTTAGGTGTATCCATATAAATAGCCCACCCTGTATTATTACCATTTTTATTATTGCTGTACATACTGTAGCTTTTCATTTAATTTATTGGGCCCCATATAGGCTTCCATTTAATATAATGGGCCCCACATAGCCTTCCATTTAATATAATGGGCCCCACATAGCCTACTATTTAATTTAATGGGGTCCACATAGCCTTCCATTTAATTTAATGGGGTCCACATAGCCTTCCATTTTATTTAATGGGGCCCACATGTTTTTATTTAATATAAAGAGCCCCACATAAGCCCCTAATTAATATAATGGGCCCCACCTTGCTTTCCATATAAAATAATGGGTCCCACATAGCCCTCCCTTTTGCTATGATGAGCCTTACATATCACACCATTTCCCGATGGTCTGCCACCGAAGTACACCATTGGCTGCTGGGGTGCCACTGGAACACACTCTTTACAGTTGGGGTGCCAACAGAGCACACCTTTCACCATTAGCATGCCACCGGAGTACACTTTTTGCCACTGGCATGCCACTGAAGCACACCCTTTACCATTGGAGTACCATCGGGCACACCCTTTACCGTTGGTGTGCCATCGGAGAACTCTATTTCCCGTAGGCCTACCAGAGGGGCCCAATATGTGACCTTTTTTGCTTACCACCGGGGCACCCATCTTGGGCTTTTTAGCTTCCACCGGGGTGCACTCTTTGGCCTTTTAGCTTACCACCGGGGCACCCAACTTGGGCTTTTTAACTGCGACCGGGGTACACTCTGACCATTTTGCTTACCACCGGGGCACTCATTTTAGGCTTTTTTAGCCTGCCACCGGGGTGCACTTTTTGGCCTTATTGCTTACCACTGGGGCGAACTCTAGGGCTTTTTAGCCTACCACCAGGGTACATTCTTTGGCCTTATTGCTTATCACTGGGGCGCACTCTAGGGCTGCTCAGTCTGCCACCAGAGTCTACTCTTTGGCCTTTTTGCCATTGGTGTGCCACCAGAGCACACCCTATGACGTTGGAGTGCCACCGGAGCACACCCTTTACCTTTGGAGTGCCACCGGAACACACAATTTGCCATTGGCAAAAGTATAATGGACCCCCACATAGAATTCTATAAAGTATAATGGCCCCCACATAGCCCTCTATATAGTATAATGAGCCGCACATTGCCTTCCATGTACTATAATTTAATTTATTGGGCTCCACATAGCTTTTCATTTAATTTATTGAACCCCACATAACCGTCAATTTAATATAATAGGCCGCACTGGACTCCATTTAATATATTGGACCTGACATAGCCTTCCATTTAATAAAATGGGGCCAAAATATCCCTCTATTTAATATAATGGGCACCAAAAAGCCTTCCATGTTTTATATTGGGCACCTCATAGCCCTCTATTTAATACAATTGGCCCCACTTAACCTTCCATTTAAAATATTGGGCCCCACATAGCTTTACATTTAATTTACTGGGCTCCATATAGGCTTCCATTTAATATAATGGGCCCCACATAACCCTCCATTTAATATAATGGTCCCCACATTGCCTTCCATTTATTATAATGGAGCCAAGATACATCTCTATTTAATATAATGGACAAAACACAGGCTTCCATTTAATATAATTGGCGCTACATAGCCCTTTATTTGATAAATGCGCCTCACATAGCCCTCCATATAATATTATGGGCCCCGCAATGCTTTCCATTTAATTTAATAGGCCTCACATAGCCCTCAATTTAATACAGAGGGCCCCACAAAACCTTCCAGATAACATAGTGGGCCCCAATATAGCTTTCTTTTTAATGTATTGGTCCCCACATAGCCCTCTATTTAATATAATGCGCCCCACATAGCCTTCCATTAAATATCATGGGCCCCATATAGAATTTATCATAATTAAATGGGCCCCGCATAGCTTTCTCTTTAATATAATGGGCCCCACATAGCTTTCCCTTTAATATAATGGGCACCACATAGATTTTATTATTATATAATGGGCCCCACATAGCTTTCCCTTTAATATAATGGGCCCCACATAGCTTTCTCTTTAATATAATGGGCCCCACATAGCTTTCACTTTAATATAATGGGCCCCACATAGCTTTCTCTTTAATATAATGGGCCCCACATAGCTTTCTCTTTAATATAATGGGCCCCACATAGCTTTCTCTTTAATATAATGGGCCCCACATAGCCATCCATTTAATATAATGGGCCCTACGTAGATGTCCCTTTAAGATAACGGGCCCCACATAGCTTTCCCTTTAATATAATGGGCCCCACATAGCTTTCCCTTTAATATAATGGGCCCCACATAGCTTTCTCTTTAATATAATGAGCCCCACATATCTTTCCCTTTAATATAATGGGCACCACATAGATTTTATTATTATATAATGGGCCCCACATAGCTTTCCCTTTAATATAATGGGCCCCACATAGCTTTCTCTTTAATATAATGGGCCCCACATAGCTTTCTCTTTAATAAAATGGGCCCCACATAGCTTTCTCTTTAATATAATGGGGCACACATAGCTTTCCCTTTAATATAATGGGCCCCACATAGCTTTCCATTTAATATAATGGGCCCCACATAGCTTTCCCTTTAATATAATTGGCCCCACATAGCTTTTTCTTTAATATAATGGGCCCCACATAGCTTTTTCTTTAATATAATGGGCCCCACATAGCTTTCTCTTTAATATAATGGGCCCCACATAGCTTTCTCTTTAATATAATGGGCCCCACATAGCTTTTTCTTTAATATAATGGGCCCCACATAGCTTTCTCTTTAATATAATGGGCCCCACATAGCTTTCTCTTTAACATAATGGGCCCCACATAGCTTTCCCTTTAATATAATGGGCCCCACATAGCTTTCTCTTTAATATAATGGGCCCCACATAGCTTTCTCTTTAATATAATGGGCCCCACATAGCTTTCTCTTTAATATAATGGGCCCCACATACCTTTCTCTTTAATATAATGGGCCCCACATAGCTTTCTCTTTAATATAATGGGCCCCACATAGCTTTCTCTTTAATATAATGGGCCCACATAGCTTTCTCTTTAATATAATGGGCCCCACATAGCTTTTTCTTTAATATAATTGGCCTCACATAGCTTTCCCTTTAATATAATGGGCCCCACATAGCTTTCCCTTTAATATAATGGGCCCCACATAGCTTTCCCTTTAATATAATTGGCCCCACATAGCTTTCTCTTTAATATAATGGGCCCCACATAGCTTTCTCTTTAATATAATGGGCCCCACATAGCTTTATCTTTAATATAATTGGCCCCACATAGCTTTCCCTTTAATATAATGGGCCCCACATAGCTTTCTCTTTAATATAATGGGCCCCACATAGCTTTATCTTTAATATAATTGGCCCCACATAGCTTTCCCTTTAATATAATGGGCCCCACATAGCTTTCTCTTTAATATAACGGGCCCCACATAGCTTTCTCTTTAATATAATGGGCCCCACATAGCTTTATCTTTAATATAATTGGCCCCACATAGCTTTCCCTTTAATATAATGGGCCCCACATAGCTTTCCCCTTAATATAATTGGCCCCACATAGCTTTCCCTTTAATATAATGGACCCCACATAGATTTATTATAATATAATGGGCCCCACATAGATTTATTATAATATAATGGGCCCCACCTAACCCTCCAGTTTATACACTGCAGTCGCTCTCTTTCTTCTCTTCTTTACCTAGTCCAGTCTTTCGTGACGACTTCCCGCCATGATTCGTCTTTGCAGTTTGCTGTCCAGGTTTCGGCTGCTCCGCACTTTCAGCAGATCACCGCACTCCTGAAAAACAAAAATGTTACAAATATAAGCGACTTAAATAAATAATGCCGCCCACTGTGCCACCAAATGCAAATATGTGCCACACTGTGCCGATGAGTATATCATTCACCGCAATGAATCCTGCTCCACTGAGAATATAAATCAGTCACTAGCTTGTGCCCCCGTTATAAATAGTGTTGAGCGAGCACTAAAATGCTCGGGTGCTCGAAGCTCGGCCCGAGCTCGCCGTGATACTCGGGTGCTCGACCCGAGCAACGAGCCCATGTTAGTCTATGGGAGACCCGAGCATTTTTGCAGCGGCACCCCCGGCAGTCTGTAGAAAGCCTAAAAAGCGCCCAAAATGATAGTGACAATGCTCAGATGACATGGGGACAGCATGGGGATCGCCCCAGGAAGCATTTCTGACCCCCAGGTCACTGTTGTCAACAACGTGGTCAGAGGTATTAAGACACTTTTACAGGCTCATAAGAAAACGTTCAAAAACGAAAGTGAAACTTTTTTCCTGTGAAATATGTTAAGGAATTTCTTTTCCAGGGTAAAGACTTGTGTATAAGGTAAAATAAATAACCAAAAACAAAAATACTCCTCCACACCTTGGGCTATGTTCACAAGTAGCATTTTTTATGCGTTTTTGCACTTTTGTATTGCTTTCAACTGTGACAAATGCATTCACCGGGAAATGTCATTTTAACATTTTACAACCTTATCTGGCCATGTGCTGTGTGACACATGCATACAGTGCTGAAAAGACATGGGAACAGCATGGGGAAGACCCCTGGAAGGATCTCTGACTCCCAGGTCACTGCCTAAAAGTGTGCCCATCAGAAGTGATCCTTGCCGCATCAGAAGATGCAGACTTGCAACTATCCCCGTGCAAGTCCTTGTCCCAGGGCAGTGTTCAATTGTACCTCCCCCATTCCTTGCAATGCAAGCGCAAATATGCAGCCAACCACCCACCCACCCCCAGGCTGCAACACCATACTGCTAGCTTGCACTTGAAATTGGGCCTTTTAGTTTTGAGGAGGCCGAAGCTGGCCACTACCTCATGGCTGCTTCGGCAGCGAGGTATCCATACTCAGTCCCCAGCCGCCCGGGTGTCCACACCTAGTCCCTAGCCGCCTGGGGGCGGCGGGGTGTCCATAGACGGTCCCGAGCCACCCCAATTTCTCCGCGGAACATCCCCACACACTTTTCTTAGACTGGCCTGCTTTAGGGCAGCATTGGACGAGCCCACTAGAGAACCCGACTCCATCAGGGGAGGTGAGAATGCCAAGGTGAGGAGCATGATGATGATAGAAGTTAGCATCTGCTTTGTTTTGTTGGAATGCAAGCATAAGTGTGCAACCTGCCACCAACCCACCCCGAGGCTGCAATACCATACTGCTAGCATGCGTGCACTTGAAATTGGGCCTTTTAGGCATGTGGAGGCCGGAGCTGGCCACTACCTCATGGCTGCTTCGGCAGCGAGGTATCGATACTCAGTCCCCAGCCGCCCGGCGGCCGGGTGTCCATGCTCGGTCCCCAGCCGCCAGGGGGCGGCCGGGTGTCCACACTCGGTCCCCAGCCGCCCCGCGGCCAGGTGTCCATAAACGGTTCCGAGCCGCCCCGATTTCTCCGCGGAACATCCCCACACACTTTTCTTAGACTGGCCTGCTTTAGGGCAGCATTGGACGAGCCCACCAAAGAACCCGACTTCTCCGGTGGGCCCTGGCTTCTCTATCAGGGGAGTTGAGAGTGCCAAGGTGAGGAGCATGATGAGGATGATAGAAGTTAGCATCTGCTTTGTTTTCAAGGAATGCAAGCGCATGTATGTAGTAGCGGCTAGGCCTGAGGTGGTCAGCGTTTTGGCGCATATCCTACCTCCTCCGAGGATTGCTGGATGTTTTCCTGCTACTATCCAAGTTCTATGACTCTCGTTAAAACAAAGCTTCAAGTGATAAATGATGGATGAGGTAGTGGCAAAGGAGAAAGAGCAGGAGGAACAGGGACCATTCACATCAATATCAGGCCAGTCAACCACATATGTCTTGTAGGATATGTTTCTGTAACAAAAGGAGCGGGTTGGCTACACAGTTATAGGGCATACAGTGAGTGCAATGCCTACCAAAACTTTTGAGGCACTCCAATGCCCCTTGGAAATGACATGGAGGTCAGAGGGCCTTAACTAAACCTTTTTTTCCATTTATGGCAACTGGGTCTCCTGTGCACTGTTGGCCTAAGCAGTGAATGGAAGGCTTTCCAAAAATTATAAGGAACTGCAATGCCCCTTGAAACAGACGTGGATTACAGCGTACTAAAAACCTTCTACCCATTATTGGGGAGTGTGTCTCCCGTAGTTTTCACCTTTGCATTGAAAAGCAAAAGCTGACTAAAATTAGGAGGAAATGCAATGCCCGTTGGAAGAGTCGTGGAGATTAGAGGTAAGGTAATTAAAAACAATATTTCAATGCCCCTTGGAAGAGCTGTGGAGTTCAGAGTGGCTTAAGAAGACGCTTTTAATGCCCCTTTGAAGAGACGTGGAGGTCACAGTAGCTTAAGAAGACGGTTTTAATGCCCCTTACAAGAGCCATACAGTACAGCATCTTAAAAACATTATTCCCATTATTGGGGAGTGGGTCTCCCATAGTATTTGCTTATGCCTTCCAAGCAAAAGCTTCCAAAAATTATGAGGAAATGCAATGCCCGTTTGAAGAGTCGTGGAGGTCCCAGTAGCTTAACAAGACGCTTTTAATGCCCCTCAGAAGAGACGTGGAGGTCAGAGTGGCATAACAAGACGGTTTTAATGCCCCTTACAAGACACGTGGAGGTCAGAGTGGTATAACAAGACGCTTTTAATGCCCCTCAGAAGAGACGTGGAGGTCAGAGTGGTATAACAAGACGGTTTTAATGCCCCTTACAAGAGACGTGGAGGTCAGAGTGGTATAACAAGATGGTTTTAATGCCCCTCAGAAGAGACGTGGAGGTCAGAGTGGTATAACAAGACGGTTTTAATGCCCCTTACAAGACACGTGGAGGTCAGAGTGGTATAACAAGACGGTTTTAATGCCCCTTACAAGACACGTGGAGGTCAGAGTGGTATAACAAGACGCTTTTAATGCCCCTTACAAGAGACGCTCATTATTCTGGCATTTGGCAAATATTAAAAATGATGGTAATCCTAATTGACCGAAAATGGGAAAGGTTTATTCTGATTTCATGTCAGATATTGAGAAAAACATGCAGATGTGTCTATTTATACAGTGTATGGAAACTTCTGATTTCAACTGTGTATGTATATATATATATATATATGTGTATAATATATACACGGCGAAGCTCACACACCACAACACCCACAGCAGAGGAACTGGCTGCACACACACCTGCTCCTGTCAGTGCTGTGAGCGCTCCTCATATCGCTGCTGGCTCCGCCCCTCATATCGCTGCTGGCTCCGCCTCTCATATAACTGCTGGCTCCGCCCCTCATGTCGCTGCTGGCTCCGCCCCTCATATCGCTGCTGTCTCTGCCCCTCACATCGCTGCTGGCTCCGCCCATCAGCTGCTCACAGTCCTCAGCAATATGGAGACATCCGCACTGATCAGAATCCTTGGGGGCGTGGCCTGTCACTGTAGTCACACAAGGGTTGTCATGGAGATCTCAAGGGAAGGCAGGTGGGCGGGGCTTAGAGCAGGAAGTAGAAGCCATGCAGTGTGATTGGCTCCTTCTGCCAGTAATAGAGCAGATATATGGCTCCTATATACTGGAGGGGGCTCAGGAGGGGTTCCCCACCCAAAAGGTCAGGGGATAAATAATACTGGACATGAGCGAGGGCAGGAGGACATTATTCTATATTGTAAGGAATCTGATTTCTTCTTTCCTCACAGTTTTTCCTGTGCAAGGCCACATGTATTGTGCGATAATCTGTGAATATGGGGGGATCTGCTCCTCACATCCACATCAATCCCCCCACGTCTGAGCTCTCCCTTACAGGGGTCTTCTGCTCTGCGCATTGATGCCGTATCCATGGAGATGACATCATGGCCGGTACATGCGGATCTCCCCGATGGGACCCTCATGTATCTGGAGGACGAGGCGCTGCTGCTCCTCGGGGAGAGGGGGCACAATTCCTGTACACATGATACAGGGGCTTCTGCCATCTCTGGGCTGAGAATAATGCTGGCAGCGCGCAGTCTACATGATGTGAGGATTACAAGTCTGCAGTCACAGAGAGTCACACAGATGACTGCAGCCTTCAGCTTCACACCGGACAATCCCTTTAAATACATGTATATTGCTCTAAAAAGACTTTTTACTATTTTGCTTCATGTAACATTTGCTCTGTTCGGCCTTTACCAGCTTTTTGTTTCCCAGCAGCACATTGATGGCTGCAGAATGAGTTAACTTGAGATTCAGTCAGTGAGCTCCTTATGATGTGGAGTTTCCAGCGATGATTTATGACTGAATCAGAGATCAGCCCAACTTTCATGCTGGTCTGTGAACATAATCAGCACAGAGAAGGTCAGAATGAGCTCACTGATAAATTCTCAGTGAGCTCATTCTGCAACTAGCAATGCAAAGGAAATAAAAAAGTCAAATTGTTTATGAAACGTTATTGAAAAAAATTATTATGTATATATTTAGCCCAAAATATCTGAGTGTCCATATCCTTAGTACCAGCACAGCTGAGGATTTGGTACAATCAGGGGCGTACATAGGAATCATGGGGCCCCATAGCTGAAGTTCTAATTGGGCCCCCCCCCAACAAAAATATGTAAAAATGTAAATAATTGTCGGGGTCACAGAAGAGCAGATCTCACAACCTTCCAGCCTTTACATAGTAATTTTCCTCCTGCTGAAGTCCGAGATCCCTTTTTCATTGCCCATAAAGTGTGGTGCCAACAAAAGTGCCCCCCAAACACGGTATGATACCCCCATGGTGAATTCCTCCACATGCGCAGTATAATAACCCTACTGTACCCCACCCCAACTCCCAGGGTAAAGTATGATGACACCAACACAGTATGATCCCCAACTGCCCCACACCTCTCCACACTCCATAGAGTATAATGCACTCGCCATGGTCCTCCACACAGTATAAGACTCTCGCCATGGTCCTCCACACAGTATAAGGCACTCGCCATGGTCCTCCACGCAGTATAATACACTCCCCATGGTCTTCCACGCAGTATAATGCACTCCCCCATGGTCCTCCACACAGTACAATACACTCCCCCATGGTCCTCCACGCAGTATAATACACTCCCCATGGTTCTCCACACAGTATAATGCACTCCCCCATGATCCTCCACGCAGTATAATACACTCCCCATGGTCCTCCACGCAGTATAATGCACTCCCTCGTGGTCCTCCACGCAGTATAATGCACTCCCCCATGGTCCTCCACACAGTACAATGCACTCCCCCATGGTCCTCCACACAGTACAATGCACTCCCCCATGGTCCTCCACACAGTACAATGCACTCCCCCATGGTCCTCCACACAGTACAATGCACTCCCTCATGGTCCTCCACACAGTACAATGCACTCCCCCATGGTCCTCCACACAGTACAATGCACTCCCCCATGGTCCTCCACACAGTACAATGCACTCCCCCATGGTCCTCCACACAGTGTAAGACACTCGCCATGGTTCTCCACTCAGTATAATGCATTCCCCCATAGTCCTGTACGCAGTATAATGCAGCCCCCCATAGGGTAAAATGCAGCCCCCCACCCGTAGGGTAAAATGCAGCCCCAGTCCTCCAGTATTATCAGTACACACTGATTTATAAATAAATACATACTTACCGCTCCTCGTTCCCTGCTGCTTCAGTCTCTGCAGCTGATCACCTCAGCAGCTGCCAGCTCCACTGTCTGACACAGCGTGGCGCGTTATCATGCCGCTGCGTCAGACGCAGAGGAGGAATGATGGGAGAGGGAGTGTCACATGATGCTCCCTCCTCCAGGTTTTCGTGGGCCCCTTTAACACATCCAACCATTCATGATGCACAGATACAGCAGAGAAATTATAGATATAGATATAGTACAATGCCAAACATTTCACTGACTTCTTACATTTCATGAGTGATATGTATTGTAAATTCTACAATAGCTCAGAAACCGGTGAATCCTCACAGCGCACAGTGCAGACCGGACAGTATAGTCCTCCATACAGTGTTATGGCACCACATAGTCCTCCATACAGTATTATGAGCCCCATATAATGCTCCATACAAAATACTGGATCCCATATAATTCACCATAGAGAATACTGCCTGGTCCCCATGTAATGCCATATGCAGGCTGGACCCCATACAGAGGCTCCACAAGCCCGCTGCATCCCCCCGGGGCCCCCACAAGCCTGCTGCATCCCCCCGGGGCCCCCACAAGCCTGCTGCATCCCCCCACGGCCCCCACAAGCCCTGGACTGTACCTGCATCACCACCAGTAAAGGTATTGAAGTTTACCCTTGTGTGTGTGCCTGTACTTCCTCTGGGACCGTCCTGCCGTCTCCCTCCTGCTTCCACCATCTTTCTACACCTCTACACTGCCCTGAGGCCTGCTCCACCTGTGGGGAGCCGTCCCATCATAGCTGCCCCTAACATCAGCCTCAGTGGACTGTCGCAGCGCTGGTAACCTCTTACCAGAATCCACAGGTGGCGTCACGACAATTTCCCCTATAAACATTCCCCCCTTTTGAGTGACCGGCCTTGGCCACGGACCAGGCCAGCCACCATGATATCCCCCGGCAACCAGAGGCCCGGCTGCCGAGTGCCCCACGGCCCTGGGGGCGAGTCACTATGCACAGTGGTTCATGAATTAATATTCACAGTGACCCTCCATCCTGCGATTAAAAGAGTCCGTACATTTGACACCTCCGTCTGACTCCCACAGTCTCCTCCGCACAGATCGATATTAAGATGGCCACCGCAATGGCATGGGGAGTGCAGCAGTGAGTCCAGAGCGCAACTCCTCGCTCTAAAATGCCCATCAGAAAGAAGAGGTCAGACATTTATTTTCTATGAGCGCTCTATTATCCTATTTATCAAACATCAGCACTACAAGAATCCATCCTGAGCTGTGCTGGGATCTTTGAACGTGGGCCCCCGGGAGGATCGGGCCCCTCATGGTGGAGCAGATCACACTCATTATAATCCATCACTGATAGAAGATACATAAACAACAATACAGGATGATTGTAAAACAGTGAGGTAATATTTTATTGAGCCACCAAACACACAATAAACATATCGAACAGTCCCAGCAAATACCTAATATGGTGCAAATTACAGAGTTTCACCCTTCCGCTGACTCGCCGGGATTAAAGCAGCTGCCAATCCGAGGGGCTTCTGGGGCTGACTACCCCCACCAATGGCATCCCCACCAAAGAGCACCCACAAAGAGGAGGTAACAACAAGCTTAGAAAGCAGACAGTCCATTGAGGTACGTGGCCAGGAGACCAGAAAGTTCCAACCTGGCTTCTCCGAACATATCCATGGAACTAGGTGACCGGAAGGTCCCGACTTGGCTTTTTCCGAGTATATTCACGAGTTCCAGGTGGCCGGAGTGTCCCAACCTGGCTACTCCAAACATCTCCATGGGACCAGGTGACTGGTGGGTCCCAACCTGGTTTTCCCAGATGTATCTGTGGCACCCCAGGGGTCTGGTTTCCACAGTAACAGCAATGTTATGTCTGAGAGCAGGTGGGAGGTCTCTTGGTCAGGAATCCTATGCATGCCACACCTCCTGCCCAGTCCTGGGAGGGGAAGAACTTCCCCTGTATAAACCTGGGGCTGAGGCAGGGTTAGAGAGTTGAGAGGGAGAGTTCAGCCAGGAGGGCTGACAGGGAGCTGTGGCTCCGGCTGGGCCCAGCTCCTGGGCCATGCCAGAAGTAGAGAAGAGAAGCAGCATAGGAAGAAACAACAGGAGCTCTGTGGGAGCAGTGCTACAAGGAGTCAGGGGCTGGCAGCTGCAGAGCTCGCCCTGACTGAGAAGTTATCACCGGACCCGGAGTCCGAGGCTGTGGGGACTAATCCTTACCCAGCAGCAGAAACCGACCGGCAGGGGATTGCAGGTCCTCTGGCCCAGAAACCCGAAGGCACGGTCACACGCGTGGGACCAGCACCGCCATCGTGGAGCGGAAGCCATTAGAAGGCCCCGAGTCACCGGCCATACGGGTGAGCACCACACGGTACACTCAGGGACGTGGGCTACTTTTACCCGCCTCTAGCAAGGTAGCCAGAAGAGTACAGTTAGCTGGGAAGGCCTACAACTCCGCCTGGCCAGGGGAGATCCCATCTGCTCAAGGACTGACCAGGCCCCGATCGCTAGCAAGTACTCTGGGAGGGTCTATCTTTGTCACCAGTAAAGACCCTGAACTACACGCATCGTCTCTGAGTGGTTCCTGCTACCCCCATCATCCACGTCGGCTGCCCTGAGGCCATACCCCTCCCGTTGGGGGTTATACCATCCCCGCTGCACCATCCTTCCACCGGCCTCAGCGGTCTGCCCTGCAGCGGCAGCTCCAAAGCTGCATTCAACGGGTGGCGTAGTCATCCAACATCTACTGCTAATAGACTCGCCACTTAGTTTGACTCCCTGGGCACGGACCGGGTCACCGCCACGAGACTACTACCCCCATCTGATCCGGCTCCGGGTAAGCCCACGTGCACGCGATGCCGCACGACACAGAAGGCCCAGGGGCGCGTCAATTTTTGGCGTAGTCGGCAGGATTTCGTGCCCGCAACCACCGGGTACTGCGTGCCTGAAAAAGACTGTTCAAACTTACCTGTGGTGAAGATTCCCGCCATCCGGCGCCATCTTCCGCTTCCTTCCCGCCATCGGTGGAGTTTTCCCGCCATCCGGCGCCATCTTCAGCCTTCTTCCCGCCATACGTGGAGTTTTCCCGCCATTGGACGCCATCTTGAGGATGCCGCGCGGGAAGAAGAGGGGCGTGGACTCCGAAAGCGCGCGAGAACTGAAGCCCCGCCTCACGTCCGGACGTTGCGTAAGGTCCTGGAAGGAGCCCAGCAGACGCCGACGTCACAGGAGCGCGACGGAAGGTCCTCAACCCTGACGATCCACTGCGGAGCCGCGGCCTACGGAAGAGGATCATCGCAAGGTAGGCCACGGTCCACTAGGGGGGAGAAGGATGCCGGATACGGAGGAGAGCTTCACCGCTTCAACCCCCGCCAGCGCCACCGCTGTTGCGGTCATGCCTTTCACCATGCCCTATATCCCGGGGGCAGCCTGGCTACCCCAGTACTCAGGGGAGTCACATACCCTGCATGACTTTAGAGAAAAGCTGGATAGCCTCTTCCAGGTGTACCCCCTCACAGAGGAGCAAAAAGTGAGCATCCTGGTGGCCCAATTAACCGGGGCAGCCCAAAGGGAGGTAAAGTCCTGGCCACCTGGGAGGAGGACTGTCGCAGAGATACTAACCCAGCTAACCGAGGAGGAGCTGCAGTACTACCAATACGAGGAAAGCCAAGAGGACCCGGACGGGTCTGAGGACTACCCTCAGGAGGGAGCACAAAGAGGACATAGCTACTGAAGGGAAGTAGCGTGAATAAAGAGCTGTAAATAGTTACCCGTAAGGGTACAAGGACTGCTGCTAATTAAAATATGGTCCCCGTTGGGATTAGTGAATTGTTCCCCATGTGCCCCTATCTTAAACCAGGCTGAGAACTGTGAGCAGCCATTCCTTATCCCCACTGGCCGAGGACTGAGAGCGGCCATATCCTGTAAATAATTATGTGTTTCTAGTAATTTATGGGAGTCTTTGGTGGATTTGCCGGGAATCCTTTGTACATAGTTGGAGCGTAACCCAGGACGGACTGAAGACTGTTAAGGACTCGGGGCAGGACAGACCCCTACCTGGTTACGTCTCCCTGTTTTGGTGAAATGGACACCTTGCTTTTCTTCAAAGACTGCGCCCGGTTGCGGACACGCCGTAACCATCTTTATGTGTTTTTTTTATTGTACTATTATTGTTTATACCTTGTTATGTTTAAAAATATGTTTAGTCCCGGAGTACTAAATTTCACTAGGGGGGAATGTGGCACCCCAGGGGTCTGGTTTCCACAGTAACAGCAATGTTATGTCTGAGAGCAGGTGGGAGGTCTCTTGGTCAGGAATCCTATGCATGCCACACCTCCTGCCCAGTCCTGGGAGGGGAAGAACTTCCCCTGTATAAACCTGGGGCTGAGGCAGGGTTAGAGAGTTGAGAGGGAGAGTTCAGCCAGGAGGGCTGACAGGGAGCTGTGGCTCCGGCTGGGCCCAGCTCCTGGGCCATGCCAGAAGTAGAGAAGAGAAGCAGCATAGGAAGAAACAACAGGAGCTCTGTGGGAGCAGTGCTACAAGGAGTCAGGGGCTGGCAGCTGCAGAGCTCGCCCTGACTGAGAAGTTATCACCGGACCCGGAGTCCGAGGCTGTGGGGACTAATCCTTACCCAGCAGCAGAAACCGACCGGCAGGGGATTGCAGGTCCTCTGGCCCAGAAACCCGAAGGCACGGTCACACGCGTGGGACCAGCACCGCCATCGTGGAGCGGAAGCCATTAGAAGGCCCCGAGTCACTGGCCATACGGGTGAGCACCACACGGTACACTCAGGGACGTGGGCTACTTTTACCCGCCTCTAGCAAGGTAGCCAGAAGAGTACAGTTAGCTGGGAAGGCCTACAACTCCGCCTGGCCAGGGGAGATCCCATCTGCTCAAGGACTGACCAGGCCCCGATCGCTAGCAAGTACTCCGGGAGGGTCTATCTTTGTCACCAGTAAAGACCCTGAACTACACGCATCGTCTCTGAGTGGTTCCTGCTACCCCCATCATCCACGTCGGCTGCCCTGAGGCCATACCCCTCCCGTTGGGGGTTATACCATCCCCGCTGCACCATCCTTCCACCGGCCTCAGCGTTCTGCCCTGCAGCGGCAGCTCCAAAGCTGCATTCAACGGGTGGCGTAGTCATCCAACATCTACTGCTAATAGACTCGCCACTTAGTTTGACTCCCTGGGCACGGACCGGGTCACCGCCACGAGACTACTACCCCCATCTGATCCGGCTCCGGGTAAGCCCCCGTGCACGCGATGCCGCACGACACAGAAGGCCCAGGGGCGCGTCATATCCATGGGTTCTGTGGTAGTCAATGGAGCAGATCTGTATTCCTCCAGCCAGGACTGTGGTCCCTTAAGCTGGCATCCTGTAGAAACCAAATCTGTGTCCCTCTTAATGGATTCATGGTGTTCTGTAGAGCTGTCCCATAGAGTGTTCCTGGCAGTGGTTTTGTAAAAAGACTCCTTTATGTAGCTCACAACTGTCCTTCTTCATGACTTCATCCACAGGTCAAGAGAAAGGGGTGGTGTTACTAATTCCCATTACTGGAGCATCCACAGTTCATCCCCCAATGTTGACTTGCAAACATTGAAGGATAAACTATAAATTCCGAAACAATGCAAGTCAACAAATTGCATGAACTTATAAAATGGTAATCAACATATTTAGCAAACATCCATTGTTCAAAGAGCCTGCGTCCCTGTATTGCAAATATAACAGTACAATAAACCAGAAGAGTTGATATAAGAGGTAAATAACCATTTATCAATGAACAAATATCACTTCAACCTACAAGATGAGTCAACATTCGGACTCATGACAAAAGATCATGTGCGTTGACCAACCGAAGAAAGAAACACATAAATTCAATAGTTAATAATTCAGGCAATAGTCTATCATTCTGGGCCTATGGAATTTACATCTGGATAATTACGATTAAATGATGTGTCGTCACAGGCCCCTTTAGTTTTAGGGACTGGCGGGGGTCCTTTACAGTTGCTCTCCCACTAGTTCATCCTTCTTTCCTTTACTCCGTTTCAATAAAATATTTGGAAATATACAAAGTAAAAACTCAAATATAATTTTTTTTCTTACATTAAAACTTGATTTTATTAAAATAAACCCCCAAAAAACAAGAACAAAAAAACTAAACCTGATTAACATCGCAAAGAACAACAACCCAAACTGTACAACGATCACATGATTTATCCGGCACGAAAAACAGCATCAAGAATAAAATAGTAAGAATTAACGGCAAAATTGTAGCTTTTGTTCATTTTGTCTCTATACTGCACGATAAACGCTGGAAAGAAAAAATATAAGAACCATTCCTGGGGTTTAGCCATTGAATGCTGGAAAAAATAAAAAAACATCAGCAGAATTGTTTTTTTTATAAATCTCACGCAAAAGAAAAATGGAATAAAAATTATAAAAACTTTGTCTGTTCCCCAAAATGTTACCAGTGAATCCTATAGCAGCTCCGCATGGACCCAAACTGGTAAACTAAAAACTCCTGCATGCCCCGTGTGTGTGTATGTATATATATATATATATATATATACATACACATATATATATATATACTCCTCTGTACTATATGCACGGCAGAGCTCACACACCACAACACGCTCCGCTGCGGCGCCACAAAAAGAGCGGACCTGGCTGCACACACACCTGCTCCTGTCACCTGTATACACGGTTGAAACCAGAAATTTACATACACTATATAAATGTTAGAACCCTCCTGTTTGTTTTTTCCATCTTGTGTTTTGCGGTCACGTGACCATCTGCCTTTATATTCCAGCTCCGCCCTTTTGGCTGTGTTGGACTTCGGTGTTGTTTGACTGCTTTGCTAGCCAGGTGCTTCTGTGCCTTTCTCTGTCAGTTCGCTTTGTCCTTCTGGGACCTCTAGTACCTTTTTGTCAGTTTATCTTTTTGTGTTCTGTAACAACTTCTCTGTTTAGGAGATTTCCCATTTTTGTTCCAGTCCTTAGTTCTTTTAAGGCCCCGTCACACTTAGCGACGCTGCAACGATCCCGACAACGATACGACCTGCCAGGGATCGTTGCTGCGTCGCTATGTGGTCGCTGGTGAGCTGTCAAACAGGCAGGCTCATCAATGATCAGGGGAGCAGCGACATCGTGGAAAGAATCTTTCCACGATGTTCTGCTCCTGGTTATCAGCCTGCTGAAGCAGGAGCAGGCTGGTAACCATGATAAACATCGGGTTACTAGGGGCACACGCGCACCTAGTAACCCGTTGTTTATCATGGTTACGAGCCTGCTAAAGTGAGCGGTAACCTCACTGTAGCAGAGTGGTGGAGGAGCGGGGTATATGCTGTAGCCGCTGCTGCAGCTACCACCTGTGCCCGCTGCTAAAGGGACATGAATATTCCCTCTGAGGCCTCTCCCATGGGCGTGGAGAAGACGGAATATTCATTCTCTTTAGTAGCGGGCACGGAGGAGCGCTGAGCCCCGGCTCCTGCTGTCAGTGCCCGCTGCTAAAGAGAAAGCATATTCACGCTTCTCCACGCCCATAGTCCCGGCGTGGAGAGGAGTGAATGTGCCGGCAGCAGCTCACCTGGGCTTCTGAGAGCGCGCGCAGCTCAGATGCCGACATGAGCTGCTGCAGACAGGACGCAGCGCTGGAGCAGAGGTGAGGAAGGAAGGTGAGTATTAGTGTTTATTGTTTTGTGTGCAGTGATTGGGGGGATGAGGAAGCCACACATACCAGGATACTTGGATTGAGTAAGCCACACATACCAGGAATGGGGGATTAATGAGGCCACACATACCAGGAATGGGGGATTGAGGAGGCCACACTTACCAGGATTTGGGGATTGAGGAGGCCACACATAGCAGGGATTAGGGGATTGAGGAGGCCACACATACCAGGATACTTGGATTGAGGAGGCCACACATACCAGGAATGGGGGATTGAGGAGGCCACACATACCAGGAATGGGGGATTGAGGAGGCCACACATACCAGGATTTGGGGATTGAGGAGGCCACACATACCAGGATTTGGGGATTGAGGAGGCCACACATACCAGGAATGGGGGATTGAGGAGGCCACACATACCAGGAATGGAGGATTGAGGAGGCCACACATACCAGGATTGGGGGGTTGAGGAGGCCACACATACCAGGATTGGGGGATTGAGGCCACACATACCAGGATTGAGGGGTTGAGGAGGCCACACATACCAGGATTGGGGGATTGAGGAGGCCACACATACCAGGATTGGGGGATTGAGGAGGCCACACATACCAGGATTTGGGGATTGAGGAGGCCACACATACCAGGATTTGGGGATTGAAAAGGCCACACATACCAGGATTGGGGGGTTGAGGAGGCCACACATACCAGGATTGGGGGATTGAGGGGGCCACACATACCAGGATTGAGAGGTTGAGGAGGCCACACAGACCAGGATTGAGGGGTTGAGGAGGCCACACATACCAGGATTGGGGGATTGAGGAGGCCACACATACCCGGATTGGGGGATTGAGGAGGCCACACATACCAGGATTGGGGGATTGAGGAGGCCACACATACCAGGATTTGGGGATTGAGGAGGCCACACATACCAGGATTGAGGGGTTGAGGAGGCCACACATACCAGGATTGGGGGATTGAGGAGGCCACACATACCAGGATTGGGGGATTAAGGAGGCCACACATACCAGGATTGGAGGATTGAGGAGGCCATACATACCAGGATTGGGGGATTGAGGAGGTCACACTTACCAGGATTGGGGGATTTAGGAGGCCACACTTACCAGGATTGGGGAATTGAGGAGGCCTCACATACCAGGGATTGTGGGATTGAGGGGGCCACACATACCAGGGATTGTGGGATTGAGGGGGCCACGCATACCAGGGATTGTGGGATTTGAGGGGGCCACACATACCAGGGATTGTGGGATTGAGGGGGCCACACATACCAGGGATTGTGGGATTGAGGGGGCCACACATACCAGGGATTGTGGGATTGAGGGGGCCACGCATACCAGGGATTGTGGGATTTGAGGGGGCCACACATACCAGGGATTGTGGGATTGAGGGGGCCACACATACCAGGGATTGGGGGATAGAGGAGGCTACACATACCAGGGATTGTGGGGGCCACACATACCAGGATTGGGGGATTGAGGAGGCCACACATACCAGGATTTGGGGATTGAGGAGGCCACACATACCAGGATTGAGGGGTTGAGGAGGCCACACATACCAGGATTGGGGGATTGAGGAGGCCACACATACCAGGATTGGGGGATTAAGGAGGCCACACATACCAGGATTGGAGGATTGAGGAGGCCATACATACCAGGATTGGGGGATTGAGGAGGCCACACATACCAGGATTGAGGGGTTGAGGAGGCCACACATACCAGGATTGGGGGATTGAGGAGGCCACACATACCAGGATTGGGGGATTGAGGAGGCCACACATACCAGGATTGGGGGATTGAGGAGGCCACACATACCAGGATTTGGGGATTGAGGAGGCCACACATACCAGGATTTGGGGATTGAAAAGGCCACACATACCAGGATTAGGGGGTTGAGGAGGCCACACATACCAGGATTGGGGGATTGAGGGGGCCACACATACCAGGATTGAGAGGTTGAGGAGGCCACACAGACCAGGATTGAGGGGTTGAGGAGGCCACACATACCAGGATTGGGGGATTGAGGAGGCCACACATACCCGGATTGGGGGATTGAGGAGGCCACACATACCAGGATTGGGGGATTGAGGAGGCCACACATACCAGGATTTGGGGATTGAGGAGGCCACACATACCAGGATTGAGGGGTTGAGGAGGCCACACATACCAGGATTGGGGGATTGAGGAGGCCACACATACCAGGATTGGGGGATTAAGGAGGCCACACATACCAGGATTGGAGGATTGAGGAGGCCATACATACCAGGATTGGGGGATTGAGGAGGTCACACTTACCAGGATTGGGGGATTTAGGAGGCCACACTTACCAGGATTGGGGAATTGAGGAGGCCTCACATACCAGGGATTGTGGGATTGAGGGGGCCACACATACCAGGGATTGTGGGATTGAGGGGGCCACGCATACCAGGGATTGTGGGATTTGAGGGGGCCACACATACCAGGGATTGTGGGATTGAGGGGGCCACACATACCAGGGATTGGGGGATTGAGGAGGCTACACATACCAGGGATTGTGGGGGCCACACATACCAGGGATTGTGGGATTGAGGGGGCCACGCATACGAGGATGGGGAAATTTACCAGTAGCTGCTGCATTTCCCACCCTAGGCTTATACTCAAGTCAATAGGTTTTCCCATTTTTATGTGGTAAAATTAGGGGCCTCGGCTTATATTCGGGTCGGCTTATTTAAAATATACGGTATTTTAAAATCAGTGAGTACGTGGTGCCCATAATACTGCAGGACTGTGGCGTGCATTATACTATATGGGGGCTGCATTTTACCCTATTGGGTGTGTAATATACTGTATGGAGGACTATGGGGAGTGCATTATATTCTATGGAGTACCATGGGAAGTTCATTATACTATATGGAGGATTATGGGGGGCGCATTATACTATATGGAGGTTTATGGGGGGAGCATTATACTATATGGAGGATTATGGGGGCGCATTAAACTATATGGAAGATTATTGGTGGTGCATTATACTATATGGAAGGCTATGTGGGGCCATTATAATATTTTGAGAGCTATGTGGGGGGCCATTATACTGTATGAAAGCAATTATACAGTGTGAATGTTTGTGTGGGGTCATTATACTGTTTGGAGGGCTGTGTGGGGGCCATTATACTGTTTGGAGGGCTGTGTGGGGCCATGAGAGTGTATGGAGGGCTCTGTGGGGTTCACAGTTGGGGGATTATACTGTGTTAGGGTCACCATACTTTGCCGTGGGAGTTGAAGTGGGGTACAATAGGGTCATTATACTGTGCATGTGGAGGAATGCACCATAGGGGTATCATACTGTTTGGGGGGCACTTTTGTTGGCATCATACTTTATGGGGGCAATGAAGGAGGAATCTACGACTTCAGAAGGAGGTAAATTTCTATGTAAAGGCTGGAAAGTTATGAGATCTGCTCTTCTGTGACACAGACAAATATTTATTTTTTGTAGGGGGGGGCCCAATTAGAGCTTCTGCTATGGGGCCCCATGACTTCTATGTACGCCCCTGGGTAAGAGGAGGTGTATGGCGTCGGAGATCGCGGTATGCGTAGGCACTGAACGCACTCTGCGATCTCCGGCGCCATACTTACATACTTACCTGACCGGGAAGAGCGTTGCCGCGGCGCCTCTCTTCAGCGGAGACCGGGGTGGAGTGAGACGTCGGATCGGCGCGTGCGCATAGAGCTATCCGGTGCCATTTTACTGAAGACACATTTACAGTGTGTCTTCAGCAAAATGGCACCAGACAGCGCGGTGCTCTGGCGCCAGACAGCGCGGTGCTCTGTCGCCGCACTCCTCCTCCGGCCTCCGGCAGAAAAGGACGCTGCAGCGCTGGAGTACAGAGAAGAAAGGTGAGTATAACTGTTTATTTTTTGGGGATGTGTGTATAGTGGGGGGGTGAGGGGTGCCACGCATACCGGGATTAGGGGAGCCATGCATACCAGAATAGGGATGAGGGGAGCCATGCATACCAGAATAGGGATGAGGGGTGACACGCATACCAGGATTGGGGATGAGGGGTGCCATGCATACCAGGATTGGGGATGAGGGGTGCGATGCATACCAGAATAGGGATGAGGGGTGCCACACATACCGGGATTGGGGATGAGGGGTGCCACGCATACCAGGATTGGGGATGAGGGGTGCCACGCATACCAGGATTGGGGATGAGGGGTGCCACGCATACCAGGATTGGGGATGAGGGGTGCCACGCATACCAAAATAGGGATGAGGGGTGACACGCATACCGGGATTGGGGATGAGGGGGTGACACGCATACCGGGATTGGGGATGACGGGTGACACGCATACCGGGATTGGGGATGAGGGGTGCCACGCATACCGGGATTGGGGATGAGGGGTGCCACGCATAATGGGATTGAGGATGAGGGGAGCCACGCATATCGGGATTGGGGATGAGGGGAGCCACGCATATCGTGATTGGGGATGAGGGGTTCCACGCATAGCAGAATAGGTATGAGGGGTGCCACGCATACCAGAATAGGGATGAGGGGTGCCACGCATACCAGGATTGGGGATGAGGGGTGCCACGCATACCAGGATTGGGGATGAGGGGTGACACGCATACCAGGATTGGGGATGAGGGGTGACACGCATACCAGGATTGGGGATGAGGGGTGACACGCATACCATGATTGGGGATGAGGGGTGCCAAGCATAATGGCATTGGGGATGAGGGGAGCCACGCATACCGGGATTGGGGATGAGGGGTGCCACGCATAATGGCATTTGGGATGAGGGGAGCCACGCATACCAGGATTGGGGATGAAAGGTGCCACACATACCAGAATAGGGATGAGGGGTGCCACGCATACCAGGATTGGGGGTGAGGGGTACCACGCATACCAGAATTGGGGGGTGAGGGGTGCCACGCATACCGGGATTGGGGGTGAGGGGGGCCAGGCATACTGGGATTGGGGATGAGGGGTGCCACGCATACCGGGATTGGGGATGAGGGGTGCCACGCATACCAGGATTGGGGCTGAAAGGTGCCACGCATACCAGAATAGGGATGAGGGGTGCCACGCATACCGGGATTGGGGATGAGGGGTGCCACGGATATCGGGATTTGGGATGAGGGGTGCCACGCATACCGGGATTGGGGATGAGGGGTGCCACGCATACCGGGATTGTGGATGAGGGGTGCCACGCATACCAGGATTGGGGATGAGGGGTGCCACGCATACCGGGATTGGGGATGAGGGGTGCCACGCATACCGGGATTGGGGATGAGGGGTACCACGCATACCAGAATAGGGATGAGGGGTGCCACACATACCGGGATTGGGGATGAGGGGTGCCACGCATACCGGGATTGGGGATGAGGGGTGCCACGCATACCAGGATTGGGGGTGAGGGGTACCACGCATACCAGGATTGGGGGGTGAGGGGTGCCACGCATACCGGGATTGGGGGTGAGGGGGGCCAGGCATACTGGGATTGGGGATGAGGGGTGCCACGCATACCGGGATTGGGGATGAGGGGTGCCACGCATACCAGGATTGGGGATGAAAGGTGCCACGCATACCAGAATAGGGATGAGGGGTGCCACGCATACCGGGATTGGGGATGAGGGGTGCCACGCATACCAGGATTGGGGATGAGGGGTGCCACGCATACCAGGATTGGGGATGAGGGGTGCCACACATACCAGGATTGGGGATGAGGGGTGCCACGCATACCAGGATTGGGGATGAAAGGTGCCACGCATACCAGAATAGGGATGAGGGGTGCCACGCATACCGGGATTGGGGGTGAGGGGTGCCACACATACCGGGATTGGGGGTGAGGGGAGCCACGCATACCGGGATTGGGGATGAGGGGTGCCACGCATACCGGGATTGGGGATGAGGGATAGGGTGCCATGCATACCAGGATGAGGGATACCATACACAGCAGGATAGGGATGAGGGGTGCCACGTATACCAGGATTGGGGGTGAGGGGTGCCACGCATACCAGGATTGGGGGGTGAGCGGTGCCACGCATACCAGGATTGGAGGGCGAGGGGTGCCACGCATACCAGGATTGGGGATGAGGGGTGCCACGCATACCAGGATTGGGGATGAGGGGTGACACGCATACCAGGATTGGGGATGAGGGGTGACACGCATACCATGATTGGGGATGAGGGGTGCCAAGCATAATGGCATTGGGGATGAGGGGAGCCACGCATACCGGGATTGGGGATGAGGGGTGCCACGCATAATGGCATTTGGGATGAGGGGAGCCACGCATACCAGGATTGGGGATGAAAGGTGCCACACATACCAGAATAGGGATGAGGGGTGCCACGCATACCAGGATTGGGGGGTGAGGGGTGCCACGCATACCGGGATTGGGGGTGAGGGGGGCCAGGCATACTGGGATTGGGGATGAGGGGTGCCACGCATACCGGGATTGGGGATGAGGGGTGCCACGCATACCAGGATTGGGGATGAAAGGTGCCACGCATACCAAAATAGGGATGAGGGGTGCCACGCATACCGGGATTGGGGATGAGGGGTGCCAAGCATACCAGGATTGAGGATGAGGGGTGCCACGCATACCAGGATTGGGGATGAAAGGTGCCACGCATACCAGAATAGGGATGAGGGGTGCCACGCATACCGGGATTGGGGATGAGGGGTGCCACGGATATCGGGATTGGGGATGAGGGGTGCCACGCATACCGGGATTGGGGATGAGGGGTGCCACGCATACCGGGATTGTGGATGAGGGGTGCCACGCATACCAGGATTGGGGATGAGGGGTGCCACGCATACCGGGATTGGGGATGAGGGGTGCCACGCATACCAGGATTGGGGATGAGGGGTACCACGCATACCAGAATAGGGATGAGGGGTGCCACACATACCGGGATTGGGGATGAGGGGTGCCACGCATACCGGGATTGGGGATGAGGGGTGCCACGCATACCAGGATTGGGGGTGAGGGGTACCACGCATACCAGGATTGGGGGGTGAGGGGTGCCACGCATACCGGGATTGGGGGTGAGGGGGGCCAGGCATACTGGGATTGGGGATGAGGGGTGCCACGCATACCGGGATTGGGGATGAGGGGTGCCACGCATACCAGGATTGGGGATGAAAGGTGCCACGCATACCAGAATAGGGATGAGGGGTGCCACGCATACCGGGATTGGGGATGAGGGGTGCCACGCATACCAGGATTGGGGATGAGGGGTGCCACGCATACCAGGATTGGGGATGAGGGATGCCACACATACCAGGATTGGGGATGAGGGGTGCCACGCATACCAGGATTGGGGATGAAAGGTGCCACGCATACCAGAATAGGGATGAGGGGTGCCACGCATACCGGGATTGGGGGTGAGGGGTGCCACACATACCGGGATTGGGGGTGAGGGGAGCCACGCATACCGGGATTGGGGATGAGGGGTGCCACGCATACCGGGATTGGGGATGAGGGATAGGGTGCCATGCATACCAGGATGAGGGATACCATACACACCAGGATAGGGATGAGGGGTGCCACGTATACCAGGATTGGGGGTGAGGGGTGCCACGCATACCAGGATTGGGGGGTGAGTGGTGCCACGCATACCAGGATTGGAGGGTGAGGGGTGCCACGCATACCAGGATTGGGGGGTGAGGGGTGCCACGCATGCCAGGATTTGGGGGGTGAGGGGTGCCACGCATACCGGGATTGGGGGTGAGGGGTACCACGTATACCGGGATTGGGAGTGAGGGATAGGGTGCCATGCATACTAGGATGAGGGATACCATACACACCAGGATAGGGATGAGGGGTGCCATGTATACCAGGATTGGGGATGAGGGGAGCCACGCATACCGGGATTGGGGATGAGGGGAGCCACGCATACCGAAAATGGGGATGAGGGGAGCCACGCATTCCGGAAATGGGGATGAGGGGAGCCACGCATACCGGAAATGGGGATTAGGGGTGCCACGCATACCGGGATTGGGGATGAGGGGTGCCACACATACCAGGATTGGGGATGAGGGGTGCCACGCATACCAGGATTGGGGATGAGGGGTGCCACGCATACCAGAATAGGGATGAGGGGTGCCACACATACCGGGATTGGGGATGAGGGGAGCCACGCATACCAGGATTGGATGGTGGGGACAGGATGGGGGCAGCACATACCAGCATGGGAGACCATATACCAATAAAAATGCTCACCACCCGGGCGTAGAACGGGTTCAATAGCTAGTATATATATATATATGTGTGTATTATATACACGGCAAAGCTCACACACCACAACACCCACAGCAGAGGAACTGGCTGCACACACACCTGCTCCTGTCAGTGCTGTGAGCGCCCCTCATATCGCTGCTGGCTCCGCCCCTCATGTCGCTGCTGGCTCCGCCCCTCATGTCGCTGCTGGCTCCGCCCCTCATGTCGCTGCTGGCTCCGCCCCTCATATCGCTGCTGGCTCCGCCCCTCACATCGCTGCTGGCTCCGCCCATCAGGCGCTCACAGTCCTCAGCAATATGGAGACATCCGCGCTGATCAGAATCCTTGGGGGCGTGGCCTGTCACTGTAGTCACACAAGGGTTGTCATGGAGATCTCAAGGGAAGGCAGGTGGGCGGGGCTTAGAGCAGGAAGTAGAAGCCGTGCAGTGTGATTGGCTCCTTACCTTCTGCCAGTAATGGAGCAGATATATGGCTCCTATATAATGGAGGGGGTTCAGGAGGGGTTCCCCACCGTAAAGGTCAGGGGATAAATAATACTGGACATGAGCGAGGGCAGGAGGACATTATTCTATATTGTAAGAAATCTGATTTCTTCTTTCCTCACAGTTTTTCCTGTGCAAGGCCACATGTATTGTGCGATAATCTGTGACTATGGGGGGATCTGCTCCTCACATCCACATCAATCCCCCCACGTCTGAGCTCTCCCTTACAGGGGTCTTCTGCTCTGCACATTGATGCCGTATCCATGGAGATGACATCATGGCCGGTACATGTGGATCTCCCCGATGGGACCCTCATGTATCTGGAGGACGAGGCACTGCTGCTCCTCGGGGAGAGGGGGCACAATTCCTGTACACATGATACAGGGGCTTCTGCCATCTCTGGGCTGAGAATAATGCTGGCAGCGCGCAGTCTACATGATGTGAGGATTACAAGTCTGCAGTCACAGAGAGTCACACAGATGACTGCAGCCTTCAGCTTCACCCCGGACAATCCCTTTAAATACATGTATATTGCTCTAAAAAGACTTTTTACTATTTCTCTTCATGTAACATTTGCTCTGTTCGGCCTTTACCAGCTTTTTGCTTCCCAGCAGCACATTGATGGCTGCAGAATGAGTTAACTTGAGATTCAGTCAGTGAGCTCCTTATGATGTGGAGTTTCCAGCGCTTTTATTTCTGCGATGATTTATGACTGAATCAGAGATCAGCCCAACTTTCATGCTGGTCTGTGAACATAATCAGCACAGAGAAGGTCAGAATGAGCTCACTGATAAATTCTCAGTGAGCTCATTCTGCAACTAGCAATGCAAAGGAAATAAAAAAGCCAAATTGTTTATGAAACGTTATTGAAAAAATATTTGTATGTATATATTTAGTGTCCATATCCTTAGTACCAGCACAGCTGAGGGTTTGGTACAATCAGGGACGTACATAGGAATCATGGGGCCCCATAGCAGAAGTTCTAATTGGGCCCTCCCCAACAAAAAAATGTAAATAATTGTCGGGGTCACAGAAGAGCAGATCTCACAACCTTCCAGTCTTTACATAGTAATTTTCCTCCTGCTGAAGTCCTAGATCCCTTTTTCATTGCCCATAAAGTGTGGTGCCAACAAAAGTGCCCCCCAAACACGGTATGATACCCCCATGGTGAATTCCTCCATATGCGCAGTATAATGACCCTACTGTACCCGACCTCAACTCCCAGGGTAAAGTATGATCCCCCAACTGCCCCACACCTCTCCACACTCCATAGAGTATAATGCACTCGCCATGGTCCTCCACACAGTATAAGACTTTCGCCATGGTCCTCCACACAGTATAAGGCACTCGCCATGGTCCTCCACGCAGTATAATACACTCCCCATGGTCCTCCATGCAGTATAATGCACTCCCTCGTGGTCCTCCACGCAGTATAATGCACTCCCTCGTGGTCCTCCACGCAGTATAATGCACTCCCACGTGGTCCTCCACACAGTACAATGCACTCTCTGTGGTCCTCCACACAGTATAATGCACTCCCCCATGGTCCTCCACACAGTATAATGCACTCCCCCATGGTCCTCCACACAGTACAATGCACTCCCCCATGGTCCTCCACACAGTACAATGTACTCCCCCATGGTCCTCCACACAGTATAAGACACTCGCCATGGTCCTCCACACAGTATAATGCACTCCCCCATGGTCCTCCACACAGCACAATGCACTCCCCCATGGTCCTCCACACAGTACAATGCACTCCCCCATGGTCCTCCACACAGTACAATGTACTCCCCCATGGTCCTCCACACAGTACAATGTACTCCCCCATGGTCCTCCACACAGTATAAGACACTCGCCATGGTTCTCCACTCAGTATAATGCACTCCCCCATGGTCCTCCACACAGTATAAGACACTCGCCATGGTCCTCCACACAGTATAATGCACTCCCCCATGGTCCTCCACACAGCACAATGCACTCCCCCATGGTCCTCCACACAGTACAATACACTCCCCCATGGTCCTCCACACAGTACAATGTACTCCCCCACGGTCCTCCACACAGTATAAGACACTCGCCATGGTTCTCCACTCAGTATAATGCATTCCCCCATGGTCCTGTACGCAGTATAATGCAGCCCCCCATAGGGTAAAATGCAGCCCCCCCCACCCGTAGGGTAAAATGCAGCCCCAGTCCTCCAGTATTATCAGTACACACTGATTTAAAAATAAATACATACTTACCGCTCCTCGTTCCCCGCTGCTTCAGTCTCTGCAGCTGATCACCTCAGCAGCTGCCAGCTCCACTGTCTGACACAGCGTGGCGCGTCATCATGCTGCTGCGTCAGACGCAGAGGAGGAATGATGGGAGAGGGGGTGTCACATGATGCTCCCTCCTCCAGGTTTTCGTGGGCCCCGGGCGAAAGAGTCTCAGTGGCCCCTTTAACACATCCAACCATTCATGATGCACAGATACAGCAGAGAAATTATAGATATAGATATAGTACAATGCCAAACATTTCACTGACTTCTTACATTTCATGAGTGATATCTACTGTAAATTCTACAATAGCTCAGAAACCGGTGAATCCTCACAGCGCACAGTGCAGACCGGACAGTATAGTCCTCCATACAGTGTTATGGCACCACTAAGTCCTCCATACAATATTATGGGCCCCACATAGTCCTCCATACAGTATTATGAGCCCCATATAATGCTCCATACAAAATACTGGATCCCATATAATTCACCGTAGAGAATACTGCCTGGTCCCCATGTAATGCCATATGCAGGCTGGACCCCATACAGAGGCCCCACAAGCCCCCCACAAGCCTGCAGCATCCCCCCCAGAGCCCCCACAAGCCCGCAGCATCCCACCCCAGAGCACCCACAAGCCAGCAGCATCCCCCCCAGAGCACCCACAAGCCCGCTGCATCCCCCCAGGGCCCCCACAAGCCTGCTGCATCCCCCCGGGGCCCCCACAAGCCTGCAGCACACACCCCCAGAGCCCCCACAAGCCTGCAGTATCCCCTCAAGGGCCCCCACA
The DNA here is from genome assembly GCF_046119375.1 of Phyllobates terribilis. Lineage (NCBI taxonomy): Eukaryota > Metazoa > Chordata > Amphibia > Anura > Dendrobatidae > Phyllobates > Phyllobates terribilis. The sequence goes on along the minus strand of NW_027362938.1, from coordinate 1,586,992 downwards.
AGCCCACAGCATCCCCCCCAGGGCCCCCACAAGCCCACAGCATCCCCCCCAGAGCCCCCAGAAGCTCACAGCATCCCCCCCAGTGCCCCCACAAGCTCACAGCATCCCCCCCAGAGCCTCCACAAGCCCGCAGCATCCCCCCAGAGCACCCACAAGCCCGCAGCATCCCCCCCAGAGCACCCACAAGCCCACAGCATCCCCCCAGGGCCCCACAAGCCCGCAGCATCCCCCCCAGAGCACCCACAAGCCCACAGCATCCCCCCAGGGCCCCACAAGCCCACAGCATCCCCCCAGGGCCCCACAAGCCCGCAGCATCCCCCCCAGGGCCCCACAAGCCCACAGCATTCCCGCCCCAGAGCCCCCACAAGCCCACAGCATCCCCCCCAGGGCCCCACAAGCCTGCAGCATCCCCCCAGAGCACCCACAAGCCCACAGCAACCCCCCAGGGCCCCACAAGCCCGCAGCATCCCCCCAGGGCCCCACAAGCCCACAGCATTCCCCCCCCAGAGCACCCACAAGCTCGCAGCATCCCCCCCCAGAGCCCCCACAAGACCGCAGAATCCCCCTTAGGGCCTCCCTAAGCCCGCAGCATCCCCCCCCCAGAGCCCTCACAACCCCGTTGCATCCCCTTAGGGCCCCCACAAGCACGCATTATCCCTGCATTATTCCCCACAGCCCCCTAAGATCTCCACAAGCATTAATTAACCCCACCAGACTGCCCTCCAGCATTAACCCCCCCAAATCCTTCACTCACAAGTATTAAGCCCCCTCACCCAAAAAAAAACAAGAAGAAAAGACATCAGACCAGCAATTAATAGAACAATCTCCTGTTTCTCAGCTTAGGATACTGACCTCCTCCTGCAACTTCACCGGCAGCTCTGTCTCTGCATGAGACTCTGGCGTCTGGTGCTGAACTAGAACACGCCCCCGGAAATGACATCATACCTGGAAGGATCCCATACATTCTAGCGTCTAGGGCACGGGAAGAGGTAAGTATTGTGCCGGCCGGGGCCCTGAGCAGGCGGGGGGGGGGCCCATAGTGCGCCGGGATGCAAAATGGTGAGTAAGCCCCCCGCCTGCTCAGGGCCCCGCCTCTTGCCTGGGTGCAGGAGGGGGACCCAATGCGGGGGTACACAGTGTAGGCGACTGCTATGGGCCCCCCCTGCTCACGGGCCCCATAGCAGTCGCGTGGCCTGCCGCCATTGGCGGGACGCCACTGGGTACAATGGTGTCTGGCCTGGACAATCCTCTGTAAGGGAAACCAAGTCCAAACTGATAGATTTTCCCTGCACTGATACATTGTAGCAAACGGTCAGGACAGGAGGGGGATCGTCTAGACTGAATACCATTGTAATAAATGCTCCGCTCCTGTCAGGATTAGATTTTTTTCAGGTTCTGGATATAAACAAGAATGATTTTATTCTCAGACAACAAGCAGAGATCTTACAAATGGTAGAAAAGTGGAATAATCCTTCATTGCAGAGAGGAGAACTTTCCTCCTGTATCCGGCGGATCGTCCTGTGGCTGAGAACAGTCTTTGCGGAGCGATTCCTCCCTATGAGGGGAACGTCGGCGCGGTGGAGCTGCTGTATCAGCCACGGAGGGGAATGAAGAGCAAGAAAGATTTATCCCTCATCCTGGAGGATCCGGAACTGAAGACTGCGGAGATCAAAGCTGAAGGTGAAGCCACATGTGATCTGTATACATCAGCAGAGGGGTCGTCACATGAGGAAATCCCCCCATATATATGGAGATGGCGATCTGTGGGGGCCGGACACAGAATGGGTGTGTGGTGTACCCAAAGAGAACACTAAGTCAGCACAGGAGCTGTGTACACAAAACGGAAGCATTCTGCAAAGTTACTTTATTCTCTTTATCCCCTTCCCAACATCCGCAGAATTTAAGTGTCGCAATTCCAATGAGTTGTGGATTTTTGGTTCAAGTTGCCCAACGGGACCAAAAAATAATGTGATAGAAAAGGATTAAAATTGAAATTTATATATAAAAAAAAATCCTTTGAAATTTCCTACCTCCATTTGTCAATACAAAACAAGACTAAAAGATTATATATATATATTTATTTATTTAGTATTGACACACTGACAAAAAGTCCGATCTATCAAATCATAAATATATTAACCCCTACAGCAAATGCCCAACAGCAAAGATAATCTAAACACCCAATTTTTTTTTCTTTTGGGGTAATTTTACCTCCCAAAAAATGCATCAAAAAGAGATGAAAAGTTTGTAGACAGCAGAGAATGGCATCAATAACCCCCGCAGGTCGGCGAGCAGAAAGCGAACCTCGCCCAGATTCATCAGCAGAAGCATGGAACAAATGCAGGGTCTCACAAAATGGTGACACAATACCGGGTTATTTATTACTGTTTGGTGACACCATAATACGGCAATTCTGGCTTCTTCATTTATTTTTCCGCTATTTAACGTGCGGTTTAAATAATTTGGGCTTTGATAGGTTGGACTTTTACAGACACGACAATATAAAATGTTTCTTTTTTAATTTATTTTTTTTTACCTCGGGAAAAAGGGGTGATTTAACATTTTTGTTTATTTTTTTTCCTTTGTAAAACTTTTTTCTTTTTTTTTCCATTTTTACTTTATTTTTTTATGTCCCCTTAGGGCACTTGAACCTGCAATCTCTTGACTGCTTATTCTATATACAGTAATCCTCTAGTAATGCAGTATACAGTTTATAAGATTAAGTCCAGACTGTGGATGAACTTCACAGGCGTACCAAGATGGCAGCCATGCAGGCCTTCACCATTCCCCTGACTGCCATTATCATCCATTTCCTGGCGATGGCGCAATTTAAATGCCGCTGTTGGCTCAGGTGGCCACAGTCTACTCAAGTCGCTGCTGTCGGCTCAGGTCACCGCTGTTCTGGGCTGGCTGGCAAATTGCACACAGTAGCAACCCATCCTTACTGAGTTTTATCTGTGGCTGATTCATAAAGTGAGTAAAGGTTACAAAGCTTTAAAAAGATAAAGCCGGTGTTATGATGTAATAGTTGAGGTCAAATGCCGACTAGATTCTCATCCACTTCTATCAGTGGGCAACTCACATAGGTGTCTGAGACTCTAGTCAGCATGTGACCAGGCTCGGACTGGCCTGCTGGGGAATTCCCCGGTGGGCTCCACTGCAGGGCCAGCAGTGACAAGAGAAGGAAGGCTCCTCCCACTCCTACCCTAGCACAGCTATGCACTTGTCTATATATCGTATGATGTGTGTGTGTGGTGGGGACTTGTCTATATACTGTATGCTGTGTGTGTGTGGTGGGGACTTGTCTATATACCGTATGCTGTGTGTGGGGGACTTGTCTATATATCGTATGCTGTGTGTGGGGGACTTGTCTATATACCGTATGCTGTGTATGGGGGACTTGTCAATATACTGTATGCTGTGTGTGGGGGACTTGTCTATATACCGTATGCTGTGTGGGGGGGACTTGTCTATATACCATATGCTGTGTGTGGGGGACTTGTCTATATACCGTATGCTGTGTGGGGGGGACTTGTCTATACACCGTATGCTGTGTGTGGGTGACTTGTCTTTATACCATATGCTGTGTGTCGGGGACTTGTCTATATACCGTATGCTGTGTATCGGGGACTTGTCTATATACTGTATGCTGTGTGTGGGGGACTTGTCTATATACCGTATGCTGTGTGTGGGGGACTTGTCTATATACTGTATGCTGTGTGTGGGGGACTTGTCTATATACTGTATGCTGTGTGTGGGGGACTTGTCTATATACTGTATGCTGTGTGGGGGGGACTTGTCTATATACTGTATGCTGTGTGTGGGGGACTTGTCTATATACTGTATGCTGTGTGTGGGGGACTTGTCTATATACCGTATGCTGTGTATGGGGGACTTGTCTATATACCGTATGCTGTGTGTGGGGGACTTGTCTATATACCGTATGCTGTTTGTGGGGGACTTGTCTATATACAGTATGCTGTGTGTGGGGGACTTGTCTATATACTGTATGCTGTGTGGGGGACTTGTCTATATACCGTATGCTGTGTGTGGGGGAACTTGTCTATATACCGTATGCTGTGTGTGGGGGACTTGTCTATATACTGTATGCTGTGTGTGGGGGACTTGTCTTTATACCATATGCTGTGTGTGGGGGACTTGTCTATATACCGTATGCTGTGTTTGGGGGACTTGTCTATATACCGTATGCTGTGTGTGGGGGACTTGTCTATATACTGTATGCTGTGTGTGGGGGACTTGTCTTTATACCATATGCTGTGTATGGGGGGCTTGTCTATATACCGTATGCTGTGTATGGGGGACTTGTCTATATACCGTATGCTGTGTGTGGGGGACTTGTCTATATACTGTATGCTGTGTGTGGGGGACTTGTCTATATACCGTATGCTGTGTGTGGGGGACTTGTCTATATACCATATGCTGTGTGTGGGGGACTTGTCTGTATACCATATGCTGTGTGTGGGGGACTTGTCTATATACCGTATGCTGTGTATGGGGGACTTGTCTATATACTGTATGCTGTGTGTGGGGGACTTGTCTATATACCGTATGCTGTGTATGGGGGACTTGTCTATATACTGTATGCTGTGTGGGGGGGACTTGTCTTTATACTATATGCTGTGTGTGGGGGACTTGTCTATGTACCGTATGCTGTGTATGGGGGACTTGTCTATATACCGTATGCTGTTTGTAGGGGACTTGTCTATATACTGTATGCTGTGTGTGGGGGACTTGTCTATATTCCGTATGCTGTGTGTGGGGGACTTGTCTATATACCGTATGCTGTGTGTGGGGGACTTGTCTATATACCGTATGCTGTGTATGGGGGACTTGTCTATATACTGTATGCTGTGTGTGGGGGACTTGTCTATATACCGTATGCTGTGTTTGGGGGACTTGTCTATATACTGTATGCTGTGTGTGGGGGACTTGTCTATATACTGTATGCGTGTATGGGGGACTTGTCTATATACCGTAAGCTGTGTGTGGGGGACTTGTCTATATACCGTATGCTGTGTGTGGGGGGCTTGTCTATATACTGTATGCTGTGTGTGGGGGACTTGTCTATATACCGTATGCTGTGTGTGGGGGACTTGTCTATATACCATATGCTGTGTGTGAGGGACTTGTCTGTATACCATATGCTGTGTGTGGGGGACTTGTCTATATACCGTATGCTGTGTATGGGGGACTTGTCTATATACTGTATGCTGTGTGTGGGGGACTTGTCTATATACCGTATGCTGTGTGGGGGGGACTTGTCTTTATACTATATGCTGTGTGTGGGGGACTTGTCTATGTACCGTATGCTGTGTATGGGGGACTTGTCTATATACCGTATGCTGTGTGTAGGGGACTTGTCTATATACTGTGTGCTGTGTGTGGGGGACTTGTCTATATACCGTATGCTGTGTGGGGGACTTGTCTATATACTGTATGCTGTGTGTGGGGGACTTGTCTATATACCGTATGCTGTGGGGGGGGACTTGTCTATATACCGTATGCTGTGTGTGGGGGACTTGTCTATATACCGTATGCTGTGTGGGGGGGACTTGTCTATATACCGTATGCTGTGTGGGGTGGACTTGTCTATATACTGTGGTCACTGCATTCTGAGTCTTCTATCCTTTGGATTACGAGCTCGGAGAGATGAGACACAGGACAGGGTGTGTGTCAAACAAACTCTAAACTTTATTACAAAGCATGGGTTTTATATCCACCCTGAAGGCAGGAAACGGATTTACCATATATGGTTTGATTATACAATTTTAGCACACAAAGACTGATTTCTATTCTCGTGCTTGTGTTGAAACATTCAATCGGACACATTTGATTAGACACATTTAATCAGATACATTCTGATGACTAGCAAGGACGCATTATTGATTCAAGAAGGAACATTCACTGCTGGTGTTATTTTGACCTAAAGTAACTTTCAGACTCATATAGCATAGATGGGGTCTTTGAATTTGAGAGGCCTCATCTTCTGCTATAACATTCCATCCTTTTGTTCCTTCATTTATCAATATGTTTCTCTATATTTTCTTTTAGTACACCGCTGAATACACATTAGAAAAAGCTTAAAAACCAAATAAACCGCAAGACACATTAGCAAAACCTGTAAAATAGCTCGCACTATACCAGCCAACCACCCACCGATACCTTTAAACCAATTAGCAGGATTTAGAAAGGAAAAGGTGTTTGCCCACCAGGAATCCTGGTTCTTAAGGTTGGCCTCATCATAAAGCTTCCTTAATTTTACAACGTCCTCTAACTTATGTTTCAGCGTCAATACACTAGAATTGTCTACATACTGACAGCATGCGGGCCCTATTATCTGGCACATCCCTCCTTGTGCTGCTGTTAAATAATCTAGTACAAGGGTATGTTGGTTCGTGACAATAATCAATTGATTCTGTACTGCAAGAGATCCGTTAACTACTTCTAAAATATCCCAAATCTGATCATCAAGATAGTCCGTAGCTTCTACTAATTTATCCCACATTTGTGTCAACATAGGGTATATAAACAATGCACTGAAAAATTTGTTTACCCCTCCCATTTGAACTATATGGGGTCTCCCACTTGGTCTTTCTTTATTGTCTGCTGATCGCTTATGCAGTGTATGTTTTGGGATAGACAAAGGATCTAGCTGGTCTGGAGTAACAATATAAGTTGCGGGTGTCAATCTGGCTAAAGTACAAGTTCCTGTTACTCCTACTGGGAGCCACTTGAAAGCCTTGTCTCCACATACCCAATCCATGGATAAGGGGAGATTCCATAATGCTGAATGTTGCAGTATTAGACGGTGAACTAAATCAACAAACTTAGAGACATTTGACATCATACACCACCCAGGCACTTGACCTATAGGGGAACAATAGCCAGCATCAGGATTGCCACACGTAGATGCACCTCTCTGATAACTTGAGCTTTCATTACACTGTAGATTGCCAGGTATTTTGGCACAGGTATCACTTGTCCCGTTTTTAAAATAAACATTATTCACCCAATTAGAAGTGTGTAGATATCTTTCCAACAGGGAAGGTTTAAAGGCATCACTGCTTCCTGAAGTGGCATTAAAACTTATTTTCAATCCTTGTTCAGGTATTTTCCCTAGATCAATAATTTTTATTTTGTTACGAGGTACCCACTCCCCTCCTTTAAATGCTATATACAACCTGGGAATTATTTGACCCGTCAGGTTCCCTTGCCACCAGGGAAATTTTGTCCATCCTACTACGGGAATCCCAACAGTGGTATTCCACAGTCTCTGTGTGGCATTATTGGCCCAAGTATCTGAACAGTTCACCCAAAAGTTTATCTCTTCCCATGAGACTGGGACATCGAGAAAGGGTATGCTAGTGGATGTCACAGGGGCATGTGTACATATCCAACAATTAGCAATGGTCTGGTTTTGCTCCTTTAGTCCATCGATTAGAGCAAGATGGTGTCTAATGAATCTATTGTCGTCTCCATCCATGGTGCCTAACCTAGTCCATGCACCTGTGGTCGCAAGGATGCAGGTAAGTATAAACAATGTCATCATTCTTTGTCCGCTGGTTCTCCTAGTATCTTTTTGCAATGGGACGCGTGGATCCAGGTCTCTTTTCCCTCTAGCTTAATGGCTGTGCTTGTGGTCAGCAGAACTTGAAAGGATCCGTCAAACCGTGGATCTAGGCTTTTCCTCACGTGTCTTTTTATAACCACCCAGTCTCCAGGTTGCAGCGTATGGCTTCTAGAGTCTTGATCTGGATCTGGAAGAGAACTGAAGACATTATCATGTACTTGCTTAATCCTTTTGTGTAAAGCCCTCACGTAGGAACTTAGCACATGGTTATTCATTTCTAATGCTTGTGGATAGATACACCCTAGGCTGGGTACGTTGCCAAACAATATCTCATATGGAGAGAGTCCAGTCTTTCTATTAGGCGTATATCTTACTGAAAACAGAGCAAGCGGTAAACAGTCCGGCCATGGTTTTCCTGTCTCAGCCATGGCTTTCTGAATTTTTAATTTCAATGTCCCATTCAGTCTTTCCACTTTGCCACTACTTTGCGGGTGATATGGGGTGTGGAATGCTTGTTGAATTCCTAGAGCTGACATGACTTCATTCATTATTTCACCTGTGAAGTGTGTACCTCTGTCACTCTCAATTACCTCTGGTACCCCATACCTGCAGACCACCTCCGCAAGCAGTTTCTTTGCGGTTGCCGCAGCCGTGGCTTTGGCAATCGGGAAAGCCTCCGGCCATCCTGAGAACAAATCAATACAGATCAACACATATTCCCATGATCCTGACTTTGGCAGCTGAATATAATCAATTTGCAGTCTCTGGAATGGATAGAGGGGCCGGGGGGTGTGTTTGGGTGGTGTTTTAACTACTCTACCCTGAATATGTGTAGCACATATCATGCACCCTTGTACCAGGTTTTCTATACAGGTGGAGAATCCTGGTGCCACCCAATGTTTCTGCATCACACTCATCACAGCCGTTTTAGATTGGTGTGTCGGCCCATGTAGTATCTGGGCAGCTGCTGGGTACAGTGCCCTTGGAAGGCATCGTCGTGTCCCTTTCCCCCATACCCCATTTGCTTCATTCAGGCATGCACCTTCCTTTAACCACTTATCAACCTCCTCCTTTTGAGCCTGAGCCTGCATTTGGGATAAGATGTCCTCCGACACAAAGGGGTTTTTAGGGGCACTTAGCTGACTTACTGTTGACCCTTGTTGTGGCTTACAGGCTGCTGTTTTTGCCGCTGCATCTGCCATCACGTTTCCTCTGCTTACCTGGTCGGTGCGTCTGGTATGTGCTCTTACCTTTATGACAGCTACCTTTTTGGGTAGTTGTAGTGCATCAATTAACTGCTGGACCGCATCAGCATTCTTAATGGGGTGTCCTGCTGCCGTCAGGAAACCTCTTGACTTCCCTTCCGCTAGTTTACAGGCCTCGGTTAGGGCCCTAAGTTCGGCCTCTTGAGCCGATTGGTGTGGGAGCATTGGTTCTGCCTTGATTACTGCATTGAGGGAGACAACTGCATATCCAGTATGGAAAGTACCTGAATCGTCCTGATGACGGGATCCATCTACAAAAAATTCAAAATCTGCATTTTGTAATTCATGTTCAAATACAGTAGGTAAACCTGCCGTTTCTTGTGCCATCATTTGTGCACAGTCATGAGGAACTTCCTCTCTTGGATCTTCCTTATAAAGCACAGTACCTGACCCCTCCTTTAGATCCGAGAGAGGTAACAAAGTTCCTGGATTTAGGGTAGTACACCTCTGTAAAGAAACATTGGGAGGCATTAACAGTGCACATTGTAACCTAAGATGACGTGCTGCTGAGAGGTGAGCGGGTTGCACTTGGTTCAATATAGTGTAGACATCATGAGGTGTTAGCACGGTGAGCGGGTGGTCAAGAACAATGTCTGCGGATTTATGGAGTAATAGTCCAACAGCATGCAGAGCACGTACGCAGGATGGTGCACCTCTGGCTACCGCGTCTAATCTGCCACTAAAATAGGCAACAGGTCTCTGATTATCACCGTGTGTTTGAGTTAAAACTCCTACTGCATGTCCGGCTTGTTCATGATGGTACAGAGTAAATGGGAGCTCATAATTAGGGGTACCCAAAGCTAGAGCGGCCAAAATACGGTTCTTGAGAGAATAAAAACAGTCTATTGCCTCTGGTGTTAGTACAAAAGGTGTTGGAGTAAGACAGTCATAGAGGGGCTGCATCAAATAGAGACGGCATGAATCCACTGTCTGCAATAGGAAACAAGTCCAAGAAAAGTTCTGAGGGCTGCAACATTAATGGGGACGGTGAATGCCTGTACTGCTTGTTTACGTGCATTTGTTAAATGACGAGCTCCTGGTGTAATGCAATGTCCCAAAAAGGTGACTGAAGATTTACAAAACTGAAGCTTATCTTTCGATGCCTTGCAGCCAGCGTGATAGAGAAACAACATAAGCGATATAGTTGGACTATGACATTGTTTCCTGGAGGAGGCACAAATGAGCAGGTCATCGACATATTGCAGAACAACGATATGTGGTTCAGACCATCCCTCCAGTATTTCCTGCAGACTTGCAGTGTACATTGTGGGTGAATTCTGGGCACCCTGTGGCAACACTGTCCATGTATATTGACTACCCTGGAATGTGAAAGCAAACAAGTACTGACAGTCAGGATGTAATGGTACACTGAAAAATGCATTTGCCAAATCGACCACTGAAAAACAAAGAGAGTTAGAAGGTATCTGTGACACAAGAGTATGCGGGTTGGGCACAACTGGTGTTAGAAGTTCTGTGGCTTTGTTAACCAACCGGAGGTCATGGACCATTCTATATGCGGCTGGTTGTCCTGGCACGCTCTTTTTCTTTACTGGGAACAGGGGAGTGTTGCAAGGGGACTGGGTTTTGACTAGGACTCCCCTCTGTAGTAATTTTTGGACTTGCTGGGCTATGGCATTATCCTGAGCCGAGCTAAGGGGATACTGCTTCTGTTGAGGCAAGATTGCTCCTGGTTTTAATTTTACCATTACTGGTTGAACTCTTAACCTACCAACATCTGTTTGGTCTGAGGCCCAAAAATCATGTGGCACAGCATGCTCCAATATCGGGGGAAACTCATTTGTCTCTTCTATGCTGGCAAGATCTAGTGACATAATTTTGCAAAGGGTACTTGGTTTTAAACCTGGGGTCATCGTGACAGTGCCATCGGGATGATACTCAATATGTGCTTGTAATTGGGACAACACATCATTTCCCAATAGATTACATTGGCCTCGGGGCGATACCATGAGCTGGCTATGTACAGTAGCTCCTTGAATTTGCAGGGGAATTCTCTTAGTGACAGGGAGCAGGACAGATGGGGAATTGAAGGGGGTGGCAATGACATGATGTGAAAAATCAGTGTCAGTGTATGGCCAATCACCTTGCGTTATTACTGAATTGTCGGCCCCCGTATCTACTTGGAAATCGATTTCATGTCCCCCTGGTAGGTTCACCTGCACTATACAACTGGGAGTTGGGGGTAAGGAGATGAGGGGTTCATGTGCAAGCTACCCTCATCCTATGGGGGCGTTGTTTGGTTGGCTGGAGGACCTGTACTCTGAGCATTTGGATACGGGTTGGTCCTACAGTCCTTTCTAAAATGTCCAGGCTTTTTACATCCGTAACACAGTTTCTGTCCTCCTCCTTCAGTCCGTCCTCTGCCTCTGTTGTTTCTGGGGGTCGTCTCTACTATGTGTATTTTGGCAGCTCTTTTTGCCTGCCCTATGTCATGCTGTGCCCCCTGAGCTATTCTAGCTAAATCTTCTGCCTTCACTGATCTCCAGTCCGGTCTTCTTGCTTTTACCTTCTCTGCAATCTCCTTCTCCTTCATGAAAGCACTTGCTAATACCCTCTCACTAGTCTTATTTCTGGGGTTGAACCCCATTTCTGACCAGGTTTTCTTTAATGCATAGAAATAATCCTTAGGATCTTCCTCCTTCCCCTGCACTCTATCTTCTAGTGTAACTTGCTTTTCTGCTTGCCTGTCTTTACATGCTTTTACCAACGCTTTTACGTACAGAACCCCGGCTGCTGCATCATTAGCCTCCGCTACATCAGGGCCTGTTCTATTGTCATATTGTTTATAAGTTTTGTCCGTCAGTCTGTCATACTGAGCTTCATCTGCCAATTTCCCCTTAATTACCCCTTGCAGATCTATTCTAGTGGCATGGTACGTATCCTGTATGGTGGTGATCATTCTAGCGAAACCCATAGGGGACTGGGATGGGTCTGGCAGCTGGGAGATCAACGCCAACTGCTCTGAAGGACTCCATGGTCTATACATTAACATTGTGCGAGCTTCCTGACCTGGAACAACTGCGTCCCCCCCCCCCCGCTGCTGCTGCTGCTCCCGGTGCTCCTGGCACAACTACCGTCCTCATTGGGAATAGACTAGCTTGGTGGGGTCTCGGTCCTCCACATGGCACACAGATGTCTACTGTCAAGGGGTTCTGCTGTCCACATCTGGGGCAAACCCAACAATTGGGTTCCTGAGAATTCTGGTACTGGGGTGGGGGTGAGCTGGGTGACGTCGGGAGCGGACAGAGAGAAAAATCTGTCACTCCGGTTTTTGTCAGTCTGTAACGTCCGTCTCCTAATTCTTCAATTTTTCCTTTAAAATGAGCGCATGCAATCATCCATACATCCACTGTCTTCAACAGACCCTTATCTTTCAGCCATCCATGATAGCAGTTAAAGAAGGATTTCCATTTCTCTCCATTCATCTCTCCATTCTCATTCATTCCCGCTTTACACAATATTTTGTCAATTCCAATCAGTGCCTGTTTCCCTTCTCTGCGTACCACTAAGTCTTTGGCTATAATGCCTTCCTTGGCATTTTGGTTCCCCATTTTTTTGGGTTCTCCTCACTTAGAGTAGACTCCTCAGTCACTTAGACAATGGTCACTTAGACAATGGGCCACAAAGGTTTCTGAACCATTCCACTACTAGCCTTCCAGGACTTATACGCCAACCAGAAAAACAGACCAAAAACACCAATCCCGAGACACACCCACAACACAATCATCAGATCCATACTTTCATTCTTAAGTTTTTCCAAAGGATAGAAGGCAGGACTGTCAATTTAACTGAGGGAATTCTACTGGTTCAAAGGGACCTGAGCCAGACAACAATCTGTGAATTACCTGGGGAGCCGACCGCTCGGGGGTGAGGGAGTCTCTTCTATGCAGTGATATAATTAGGTAGAATATAACAGTTATTCTTACCTCAGCGCTGTATATATCACCAACAGAGAGCTTCACTCGTCCCACGTCTCGGACCGGTCGAGCACCCCTGGGTAGATTAACTCAAGGTCCCTGTTCGGGCGCCAGCTGTGGTCACTGCATTCTGAGTCTTCTATCCTTTGGATTACGAGCTCGGAGAGACTGAGACACAGGACAGGATGTGTGTCAAACAAGCTCTAAACTTTATTACAAAGCATGGGTTTTATATCCACTCTGAAGGCAGGAAACGGATTTACCATATATGGTTTGATTATACAATTTTAGCACACAAAGACTGATTTCTATTCTCGTGCTTGTGTTGAAACATTCAATCGGACACATTTAATCAGATACATTCTGATGACTAGCAAGGACGCATTATTGATTCAAGCAGGAACATTCACAGCTTGTGTTATTTTGACCTAAAGTAACTTTCAGACTTATATAGCATAGATGGGGTCTTTGAATTTGAGGGGCCTCATCTTCTGCTATAACAAGGTGTACGGAGCGGAGCCGTGCGTGTACGAAATGTACAGAGCATAGCAGTGTGTGTACGAGGTGTACGGGGCTATCTGTCTATCACTCTACACATGCCCTCCGTTCCTCCATAATCCAAACATCGCACCTCAGTCTTAAATACTTCTCCCGTGCTGCGCCGTTCTCTGGAATGCACTACCCCAGACAATCTGATACCTAGCCCCCACATTTTTAAGCAAGCTTTAACCCCTTTCTGATGTGGGGCGTAATAATATGTATCTGCGCCTTGGGCGTTATTGATCAGGTACATATTATTATGCCCCGGCGATCGCCCGCTGTGTGGGAGCGATTGCCGCCAGGTGTCAGCTGATTGTGACAGTGGACATCCGGTACTATGTTTCAGGAGCTGTCCCGCACCGCTCCCGGTACATTAACCTGGAAATACTGCAGAGCCCCCTCTTACCTTGGATCGGAGACCCCGTGCCATGGTGACCCGATGTCATCATAATGACTTCCGGGTCACCAGGCATCAGGAAGTTAGATATATCATGCACAGTGCAGGATCTACCTAACTTGTGTCTTCAGGGCTGACAGCCTGCATAGCATAAGGATGCTGCTGCTGCATCACTATGCTATGCAAGTGATCAGCCTGCAAAAAATGAAAGTCCCATAGTGGGACAAAATGTAAAAGTGTAAGAAAGTGAAAAAAATATAAAAAAAAATAATGAAAAAATAATAAAAAAATAAATAAAAATATACTGTACCCATAAATAAATATTATTAATAGTGATGAGCGAACGTGTTCGCCACTGCTCGGTACTCGCCCGAGCATCTCACTGCTCGAGATGCTCGGAACTCGACAAGTATTTCCGGGTTGCTCGGGCGGGAGCTCGGGTCTCCTCCCTGCATGTTTGGCGCTCTTTAGAGAGCCAATGAACATGCAGGGATTGCCTGCCACACACTGTAATGCCGTAGCCATGTTGGTTGTGGGCATTACACTGATTGACTGGCCACACAGCGTCATCAGCAGTATATAACACCGGGCGCCGTTATGCTCGTCACAGTCACTCCGGAATCAGGCAGAGTAGGGAGAGGTGTCAGGGAGAGATTTGCTTGTTTAGAGTTAGTATAGGTATTCCACAACATACATATATATATATATATATATATATATATATATATATATATATATATATATATATATATATATATACACAGTGCAGACCAAAAGTTTGGACACACCTTCTCATTTAAAGATTTTTCTGTATTTTCATGACTATGAAAATTGTACATTCACACTGAAGGCATCAAAACTATGAATTAACACATGTGGAATTATATACTTAACAAAAAACTGTGAAACAACTGAAAATATGTCTTATATTCTAGGTTCTTCAAAGTAGCCACCTTTTGCTTTGATGACTGCTTTGCACACTCTTGGCATTCTCTTGATGAGTTTCAAGAGGTAGTCACCGGAAATGGTCTTCCAATAATCTTGAAGGAGTTCCCAGAGATGCTTAGCACTTGTTGGCCCTTTTGCCTTCACTCTGCGGTCCAGCTCACCCCAAACCATCTCAACTGGGTTCAGGTCTGGTGACTGTGGAGGCCAGGTCATCTGGCGTAGCACCCCATCACTCTCCTTCTTGGTCAAATAGCCCTTACACAGCCTGGAGGTGTGTTTGTGGTCGTTGTCCTGTTGAAAAATAAATGATGGTCCAACTAAACGCAAACCGGATGGAATAGCATGCCGCTACAAGATGCTGTGGTAGCCATGCTGGTTCAGCATGCCTTCAATTTTGAATAAATCCCCAACAGTTTCACCAGCAAAGCACCCCCACACCATCACACCTCCTTCTCCATGCTTCACGGTGGGAACCAGGCATGTAGAGTCCATCCATTCACCTTTTCTGCGTCGCACAAAGACACGGTGGTTGGAACCAAAGATCTCAAATTCGGACTCATCAGACCAAATCACAGATTTCTACTGGTCTAATGTCCATCCCTTGTGTTCTTTAGCCCATACAAGTCTCTTCTGTTGTCTGTCCTTAGCAGTGGTTTCCTAGCAGCTATTTTACCATAAAGGCCTGCTGCACAAAGTCTCCTCTTAACAGTTGTTGTAGAGATGTGTCTGCTGCTAGAACTCTGTGTGGCATTGACCTGGTCTCTAATCTGAGCTGCTGTTAACCTGCGATTTCTGAGGCTGGTGACTCAGATAAACTTATTGTAACGGGTCTGGGAGGCGGAACCTCTGAGCAACTATACAAGGGGGCGGTCCTTGTAAGGAAGCGGGTGGCACCCAGGGAAGACGGGCAGGTAGTCACAGCAAGTGACAGGGACAGTCTCTGGGTAAACGGGCAGGTGGTCACGGCAAGTGACCGGGACAGTCTCTGGGTAAACGGGCAGGTGGTCACGGCAAGTGACCGGGACAGTCTCTGGGTAAACGGGCAGGGAGTCACAGCAAGTGACCGGGACAGTCTCTTGACAGGCGGGTGGTCACGGCAAGTGACGGCAGAGCCTCCAGGTAGGCTAGCAGGCTGGTAGCAGGTGGACGCTCCCAGGTGAGCGAGCAAGAGTCTCTGGACAGGCAGGTGATCACAGCACGTGACGGCAGAGCCTCCAGGTAGGCTAACAGGCAGGTAGCAGGTGAGCGCTCCCAGGTGAGCGGGCAAGAGTCTCTGGACAGGCAGGTGGTCACAGCACGTGACGGCAAAGCCTCCAGGTAGGCTAACAGGCAGGTAGCAGATGAGCGCTCCCAGGTGAGCGGGCAAGAGTCTCTGGGCAGGCAGGTGGTCACAGCACGTGACGGCGGAGCCTCCAGGTAGGCTAGCAGACAGGTAGCAGGTGAGCGCTCCCAGGTGAGCGGGCAAGAGTCTCTGGACAGGCAGGTGGTCACAGCACGTGACGGCGGAGCCTCCAGGTTGGCTAGCAGGCAGGTAGCAGATATGCGCTCCCAGGTGAGCGGGCAGAAGGATCCATAGACAGACTGGCAGAGCAGGTAGGCAGACTGTCGGACCGCAGGAATAGTAGCAGGTAGACACGAGACTGGCAGGTATCAGACAGGAAACTGGCAGGTAACTGGAAACGGGACCTGAGGGCTGAAGCAGAGTGATGAAATGTGCTACAACATTGCTCGGGCACCTCCATTTTGGAGGAGATGCCTTATATATGGTGAAGTCCTCCGGCCATTGGCCGGGGACTCCTTAGGACGGCGCGCGCGGCCCCTGTAAGAGAGGGGGAGCGCGCGCGTGCGCGCCCTAAGCACCGTGGCCGGGAAGGAGCGCGCGCTGCCAGCAGAGCGGGAGGAGGACGCCGGGCACGGAGCGGAGAGGTGAGGGGAACAGCGTCCCTGCCTAGCAGGAGGCAGGGACGCCGACGCTACACTTATCCTCAGAAGCAGAGGTGACTCTTGCTCTTCCTCTCCTGGGGCGGTCCTCATGTGAGCCAGTTTCTTTGTAGCGCTAGATGGTTTTTGCAACTGCACTTGGGGACACTTTCAAAGTTTTCCCAATTTTTCGGACTGACTGACCTTCATTTCTTAAAGTAATGATGGCCACTCGTTTTTCTTTACTTAGCTGCTTTTTTCTTGCCATAATACAAATCCTAACAGTCTATTCAGTAGGACTATCAGCTGTGTATCCACCAGACTTCTGCACAGCACAACTGATGGTCCCAATCCCATTTATAAGGCAAGAAATCCCACTTATTAAACCTGACAGGGCACACCTGTGAAGTGAAAACCATTTCTGGTGACTACCTCTTGAAGCTCACCAAGAGAATGCCAAGAGTGTGCAAAGCAGTCATCAAAGCAAAAGGTGGCTACTTTGAAGAACCTAGAATATAAGACATATTTTCAGTTGTTTCACACTTTTTTGTTAAGTAAACAATAGTTTTGATGCCTTCAGTGTGAATGTACAATTTTCATAGTCATGAAAATACAGAAAAATCTTTAAATGAGAAGGTGTATCCAAACTTTTGGTCTGTACTGTATATATATATATATATATATATATATATATATATATATATATATATATACTAGATGGTGGCCCGATTCTAACGCATCGGGTATTCTAGAATATGTATGCTGCCGACCGGGCGCGACTAATCAGCGAAGCAGTGTTTAAATGGGTTGTGCACTACTTTAAATTAATCCCCCAACGTATCCCCCTGGGGCCCCTCCCGACGGTAAATGTGAAAGGAGAACCAGGGAGCGAGGCCGCCGGTCGGGGTACTTCTGCTGCGAGCAGCCGGGAGATGACTGGCTAGCACTGGTCATCTCCCGGCTGCGTCGCCGCTGATCTCCCGACGGTGGCCTGCGTGTTTCAAATCCGGCGCCAATTCGCGGCCGGGCTGCGCCAGTTGTTGATTGGTCGCATCCCAATGCAGATTCACGATTCATCACTGAATATCACTTTCATCCTGTCATCCACAGTCCACGATTGCTTTTCCTTAGCCCATTGTAACCTTGTTTTTTTTCTGTTTAGGTGTTAATGATGGCTTATGTTTAGCTTTTCTGTATGTAAATCCCAGTTCCTTTAGGCGGTTTCTTACAGTTCGGTCACAGACATTGACTCCAGTTTCAGCCCATTCGTTCCTCATTTGTTTTGTTGTGCATTTCCTGTTTTGGAGACATATTGCTTTAAGTTTCCGGTCTTGATGCTTTGATGTCTTCCTTGGTCTACCAGTATGTTTGCCTTTAACAACCTTCTGTAATGCACACGCCCGGGCTGAGCGGCGTGTGCGTGTGATTCCACTGGACCGTGCCGGAGAGTGAATGCCTGGAGGGGCGTAACTAGGTATTCACCCGATCCGACCAGGGTCGCACGACGGCCTACGACGCCAGTGCACCAAGGAGGAACCGAGCAGAGGGACCAGGTGCTACTCCAGGACAGACCCCGGACACGGCTGTTGACCCACACAGGGGAATACAGGAACAGACAGGTTAGGCTGGCACACAGACTGGTGGGTATAGGCAGGCACGACTGGTATGCAGGCAGGCGGGTATGTAGGCAGGGGGGTACAGGCAAGCACGGCTAGAGTGCAGACAGGGAGGCACTAGCAGGTAGGAACACAGGCGGGATAGGACCCAGTACACACTGGGACTCAGGAACAGAACCACAGATGTGGCGGACAAACACAGCAGAGTAAGGCCGCCCAGAGTGGTGAGCGAGAGCAGAGCAGGACGAGACCGCCTGGAGCGGTGAGCGAGAGTAGAGCAGGACGAGGCCGCCTGGAGCGGTGAGCAAGAGTAGAGCAGGACTAGGCCGCCTGGAGCGGTGAGCAAGAGTAGAGCAGGACGAGGCCGCCTGGAGCAGTGAGCAAGAGTAGAGCAGGACGAGGCCGCCTGGAGCAGTGAGCAAGAGTAGAGCAGGACGAGGCCGCCTGGAGCGGTGAGCAAGAGTAGAGCAGGACGAGGCCGCCTGGAGCGGTGAGCAAAGGCAGAGCAGGCTATAACCGCCGGAGCGGTGAGCAAAGGCAGAGCAGGGTAGAACCGCCGGAGCGGTGAGCAAAGGCAGAGCAGGCTAGAACCGCCGGAGCGGTGAGCAAAGGCAGAGCAGGCTAGAACCGCCGGAGCGGTGAGCAAAGGCAGAGCAGGCTAGAACCGCTGGAGCGGTGAGCAAAGGCAGAGCAGGCTAGAACCGCCGGAGCGGTGAGAAAAGGCAGAGCAGGCTAGAACCGCCGGAGCGGTGAGCAAAGGCAGAGCAGGGGGGACAGGGCTCTGTTCACACGGAACAGACAGGAAGGGAAAGGCAGAACCAGATACCCACAGGGTACTTGCAGTGAAGTAGCGAGTGGACCACAAACTCACAAACGGGAGTACCGTGACAACGAGCAGGAGTTAGGTACGAGTTCAGACTCTGCAGAAAAAGGAAAGGTACGGACATAGAGAAACACAGGAAACAGGCTAGAAGAATATACAGATAAGAACAGACACAGTAGCAAGATACAGGAGCAGGTCTAGGTATGCGGCCCCTAGAAGGCGGAAGGAACAGGCTAGGAGCGTGTTCAGACAGGAACAGGCAAGATACAGGAACGGGTCTAGGTATGCAGCCCCTAGAAGGCGGGAGGAACAGGCTAGGAGCGTGTTCAGACAGGACAGACAAGATACAGGAGCGGGTATAGGTATGCGGCCCCTAGAAGGCGAAACGAACAGGCAAGGAGCGTGTTCAGACAGGCCTGGAAATACAGCCTCCAGGATAGGCAGACAAGCAAACACAGAAGGGGACCTGGCACATTCAGAGTGAAAGACCACACTGAATGAAACACAATGCTCAGGCAGGGATTCATTGGAGCAGCTGGGTTAAATACCAGGTGACAGACAGCAATAGGCTGAGGACGCACAAGGGGTGTGCCTGCAGCAGGTACAAAAAGCAGGAAGTGATCGGGCGCCGCCTTTAAGCAGCAGAAACAGACACAAACAGACAGCATGGAGGGAAGCCAGAGAGACATTCTGGACTGGAGATCAAGTGTGCGCTCTTGCACAGTGGGAGATGGACCACTATGCAAGGACGCCGCCAGGTATGTTACAGTACCCCCCCCCTTACGCCCCCCTCTTCTTCAGGCCTGCCAGAATCTTCCGCAGGGAATTCGAGGGCCAATCCTTCACTTCAAGGAGATCACTTCCACTGTCCACAGGAAAAACTGGTCTCATCTGGTTAGCTAGGATGCTACCTCCTATCCAGCCATCTTCAGCAACAGACGAAACGGGTGGAGTACCAGGAACAGCACACAAGGAAGTCTCTCTCCACTTATTATCAGGTAGCACCCCAGAGGGTTCAGGAGACAACTGGAAGTCCTCCGCCAGGTTGGAGGGGGGCAGAGACTCGGGGGTAACCTCCACTTCGGAGTACACTTGTTCAGACTCACTGGATGAAGCAGGCGAGGTATCAGGTACCGAGTATAGGAGAGTCTCTGTCCATTCGCTATCAAGTAGCACCCTGAAGGGTTCAGGAGACACCTGGAGGTCCTCTGCCGGGTCAGAGGAGTGCAGAGACTCGGGGGTAACCTCTGCTTCAGAAAACACTAAGTCGGACTCACTGGACAAAGCAGGCGAGGTATCGGGTGCCGAGTATAGGAAAGTCTCTGTCCATTCACCACCAGGTGGCACCCCGAAGGGTTCTGGAGGCAACTGGAGGTCCTCCGCCTGGTCGGAGGAGTGTAGAGACTCATGAATAACCTCTGCTTCAGAGTACACTAGGTTAGACTCACTAGGCGAAGCGAGCGAGGTATCAGATCCAGGATATAGGAAAGTCTCTGTCCATTCACCACCAGGTGGCACCCCGAAGGGTTCTGAAGACAACTGGAGGTCCTCCGCCTGGTCGGAGGGGTGTAGAGACTCGGAAGTAACCTCTGCTTCGGAGTACACTAGGTTGGACTCACTGGACGAAGCGAGCAAGGTATCAGGTACAGAGTATAGGAGAGTCTCTGACCTTTCGCTACCAGGTAGCACCCCGAAGGGCTCAGGAGACAACTGGAGGTCCTCCGCCAGGTCGGAGGGGTGAAGAGACTCATGGGTAACCTCTGCTTCGGAGTACACTAGGTCTGACTCACTGGATGAAGCAGCCGAGGTATCAGGTACCGAGTATAGGAAAGTCTCTGTCCATTCGCTACCAGGTAGCACCCCGAACGGTTCAGGAGACAACTGGAGATCCTCCGCCTGATCGGAGGGGTGTAGAGACTCGGGGGTAACCTCTGCTTCGGAGAACACTAGGTCGGACTCACTGGACGAAGCGGGCGAGGTATCAGGTGCAGAGTATAGGGAAGTCGCTCTCCAATTGTCATCAAGTGGTAACCCGGGGGATTCAGGAGGCAACAGGGGGTCCTCCGGTGTGGATTCTGGGTGGGCAGCAGTCTCTTCGGGCAGGAGAACTGGTGCACTACCCACGCACATTACCCGTTGGGGCTTCTCCGGGATACAGGGAGATGAAGCTTCAGTAGGGACTTCAAGGTTGGGGTCAGGAGGTCTCAGGGAGGGCAGACCCTGGCGTGACGGCTTGCCTCTACGTCTAGCACATCTGGACTGCCTCTTGAGGTTGGGAGAAGTATTCCAGAGAGCGTAGTCACCCTGTGAGGATTCTGGGTGGGCAGTAGTCTCATTGGGCTGGAGGACTATTGCGCTACCCACACACATTACCCATCGGGGCTGCTCTGGGATATTGGGAAGTGAAGCTTCAGCAGGAGCCTCTGGGTTAGGATCATCGAAGACCATTAGAAAGGCCACCAGGAAGGCCATTATGTCCAGGACGATAGGATCCTGTGCTTCCCATAGGGGGTTGATCCAATTCAAGGCATCACCCGCTAGGTAAGACATCATGAATCCCACCTTAGCCCGATCTGTGGGAAAACATACAGGGTAGAACTTGAAGTGTAGCATGCATTGCTCCACAAATGCACGACTCTGTCTTGGATCCCCATAGTAACGTGGCGGATCCGCAGGAACGAGAGCTGATAGATCCATCTGGACGGGTGCGTAATTCGCCTGGAACTCAGCTAAGGAAAAAAAAAATTATTTATTTATTTTTAATGCACGTGTTCGCTGGAAAACGTCTCAGAGAGCGAAGGCCGTGGGGCTCAACGGGAACCATGGCCTGAGCATGCTGTAATGCACACGCCCGGGCTGAGCGGCGTGTGCGTGTGATTCCACTGGACCGTGCCGGAGAGTGAATGCCTGGAGGGGCGTAACTAGGTATTCACCCGATCCGACCAGGGTCGCACGACGGCATACGACGCCAGTGCACCAAGGAGGAACCGAGCAGAGGGACCAGGTGCTACTCCAGGACAGACCCCGGACACGGCTGTTGACCCACACAGGGGAATACAGGAACAGACAGGTTAGGCTAGCACACAGACTGGTGGGTATAGGCAGGCACGACTGGTATGCAGGCAGGCGGGTATGCAGGCAGGGGGGTACAGGCAAGCACGGCTAGAGTGCAGACAGGGAGGCACTAGCAGGTAGGAACACAGGCGGGATAGGACCCAGTACACACTGGGACTCAGGAACAGAACCACAGATGTGGCGGACAAACACAGCAGAGTAAGGCCGCCCAGAGTGGTGAGCGAGAGCAGAGCAGGACGAGACCGCCTGGAGCGGTGAGCGAGAGTAGAGCAGGACGAGGCCGCCTGGAGCGGTGAGCAAGAGTAGAGCAGGACGAGGCCGCCTGGAGCGGTGAGCAAGAGTAGAGCAGGACGAGGCCGCCTGGAGCGGTGAGCAAGAGTAGAGCAGGACGAGGCCGCCTGGAGCAGTGAGCAAGAGTAGAGCAGGACGAGGCCACCTGGAGCGGTGAGCAAGAGTAGAGCAGGACGAGGCCGCCTGGAGCGGTGAGCAAGAGTAGAGCAGGACAAGGCCGTCTGGAGCGGTGAGCAAAGGCAGAGCAGGCTATAACCGCCGGAGCGGTGAGCAAGGCAGAGCAGGCTAGAACCGCTGGAGCGGTGAGCAAAGGCAGAGCAGGCTAGAACCGCCGGAGCGGTGAGCAAAGGCAGAGCAGGCTAGAACCGCCGGAGCGGTGAGCAAAGGCAGAGCAGGCTAGAACCGCCGGAGCGGTGAGCAAAGGCAGAGCAGGCTAGAACCGCCGGAGCGGTGAGCAAAGGCAGAGCAGGCTAGAACCGCCGGAGCGGTGAGCAAAGGCAGAGCAGGGTGGACAGGGCTCTGTTCACATGGAACAGACAGGAAGGGAAAGGCAGAACCAGATACCCACAGGGTACTTGCAGTGAAGTAGCGAGTGGACCACAAACTCACAAACGGGAGTACCGTGACAACGAGCAGGAGTTAGGTACGAGTTCAGACTCTGCAGAAAAAGGAAAGGTACGGACATAGAGAAACACAGGAAACAGGCTAGAAGAATATACAGACAAGAACAGACACAGTAGCAAGATACAGGAGGAGGTCTAGGTATGCGGCCCCTAGAAGGCGGAAGGAACAGGCTAGGAGCGTGTTCAGACAGGAACAGGCAAGATACAGGAACGGGTCTAGGTATGCAGCCCCTAGAAGGCGGGAGGAACAGGCTAGGAGCGTGTTCAGACAGGACAGACAAGATACAGGAGCGGGTCTAGGTATGCGGCCCCTAGAAGGCGAAACGAACAGGCAAGGAGCGTGTTCAGACAGGCCTGGAAATACAGCCTCCAGGATAGGCAGACAAGCAAACACAGAAGGGGACCTGGCACATTCAGAGTGAAAGACCACACTGAATGAAACACAATGCTCAGGCAGGGATTCATTGGAGCAGCTGGGTTAAATACCAGGTGACAGATAGCAATAGGCTGAGGACGCACAAGGGGTGTGCCTGCAGCAGGTACAAAAAGCAGGAAGTGATCGGGCGCCGCCTTTAAGCAGCAGAAACAGACACAAACAGACAGCATGGAGGGAAGCCAGAGAGACATTCTGGACTGGAGATCAAGTGCGCGCTCTTGCACAGTGGGAGATGGACCACTATGCAAGGACGCCGCCAGGTATGTTACACCTTCCCATGTTGTTTGTATTTGGTCCAGATTTTAGACACAGCTGACTGTGAACAACCAACATCTTTTGCAACATTGTGTGATGATTTACCTTCTTTTAAGAGTTTGATAATCCTCTCCTTTGTTTCAATTGACATCTCTTGTGTTGGAGCCATGATTCATGTCAGTCCACTTGGTGCAATAGCTCTCCAAGGTGTGATAACTCCTTTTTAGATGCATACTAATGAGCAGATCTAATTTGATGCAGGTGTTAGTTTTAGAAATGTAAATTTACAGGGTGATTCCAGAATTTTTTCCTCAGAATTGAGTGATTCCATAATTTTTCCCTCTGCTTGGTCTGAAAAAAATTACCCTTACTGAGTAACACATTTTTAATCTTGATTTCTTTTAGTGTTTCTTAAAGCCCTAAAGTTGCCATTTGAAATTACTTTAGTTTTGTGCCATGTCTGTGATCTGCTTTTTTCAACAACATTAAACAGCTGAATGAACATCCTCTGAGCCCGGTGATTCCATAATTTTTGCCAGGGGTTGTATATATACACTGCTAAAAAAAATAAAGGGAACACTCAAATAACGCATCCTAGATCTGAGTGAATGAAATATTTTCATTGAATACTTTGTTCTGTACAAAGTTGAATGTGTTGACAACAAAATCACACAAAAATCATCAATGGAAATCAAATTTATTAACCAATGGAGGCCTGGATTTGGAGTCACCTCCAAAATTAAAGTGGAAAAACACACTACAGGCTGATCCAACTTTGATGTAATGTCCTTAAAACAAGTTAAAATGAGGCTCAGTATGGTGTGTGGCCTCCACGTGCCTGTATGACCTCCCTACAATGCCTGGGCTTGCTCCTGATGAGGTTGCGGATGGTCTCCTGTGGGATCTCCTCCCATACCTGGACTAAAGCATCCGCCAACTCCTGGACAGTCTGTGGTGCAACGTGACGTTGGTGGATGGAGTGAAACATGATGTCCCAGATGTGCTCAATTGGATTCAGGTCTGGGGAACGGGCGGCCAGTCCATAGCTTCAATACCTTCATCTTGCAGGAACTGCTGACACACTCCAACCACATGAGGTCTGGCATTGTCCTGCATTAGGAGGAACCCAGGGCCAACCGCACCAGCATATGGTCTCACAAGGGGCCTGAGGATCTCATCTCGGCACCTAATGGCAGTCAGGCTACCTCTGGTGAGCACATGGAAGACTGTGCGGCCCTCCAAAGAAATGCCACCCCACACCATTACTGACCCACTGCCAAACCGGTCATGCTGAAGGATGTTGCAGGCAGCAGATCGCTCTCCACGGCGTCTCCAGACTCTGTCACATGTGCTCAGTGTGAACCTGCTTTCATCTGTGAAGAGAACAGGGCGCCAGTGGCGACTTTGCCAATCCTGGTGTTCTGTGGCAAATGCCAAGCGTCCTGCATGGTGTTGGGCTGTGAGCACAACCCCCATCTGTGGACATCGGGCCCTCATACTACCCTCATGGAGTCGGTTTCTAACCATTTCTGCAGACACATGCACATTTGTGGCCTGCCGGAGGTAATTTTGCAGGGCTCTGGCAGTGTTCCTCCTTGCACAAAGGAGGAGGTAACGGTCCTGCTGCTGGGTTGTTGCCCTCCTATGGCTCCCTCCACATCTCCTGGTGTACTGGCCTGTCTCCTGGTATCTGCTCCATGCTCTGGACACTGTGCTGGCAGACACAGCTAACCTTCTTGCACAGCTCGCACTGATGTGCCATCCTGGATAAACTGCACTACCTGAGCAACTTCTGTGGGTGGGTTGTACTGTAGACACCGCCTCATGCTACTGTACCTCTAGGGGTGAGAGCAATGGCAAAATGAAAAAGTGACCAAAACAACAGCCAAAACGGATGAGAACAGAGAAATGGTCTGTGGTCACCACCTGCAGAACCATTCCTTTATAGGAGGTATCTTGCTAATTGCCGATCATTTCTACCAGTTGTTTGTTCCATTTGCACAACAGCAGGAGAAATTGATTCACAATCAGTGTTGCTTCATAACTGGACAGGTAGATTTCACAGAAGTGTTATTGACTTGGAGTCACATTGTGTTGTTTAAGTGTTCCCTTTATTTTTTTGAGCAGTGTGTATATATATATATATATATATATATATATATATATATATATATATATATATACCCATCTGAACTAACAGTCCTTCTGAGGACTAATCCAGTTGCATATAATCAGTGCTAGGCAGGCAGGCAGTTATGTGGCAAACTGCAGTGCATATAGTGCAAGAGGGTCCATTGAATGTTCCTGCTGCTGCTGTTCTTACAGATATTTGTAGACATAGCCCCAGATATCAGAGGCCAGGGAATTTTTTTTTTTTAGCTTAATCCTGGTTATTTGCTTAAAAAGCAATCCAGAGAACCCCATTTTTCTGCTCCATTTGCTTGTTGGCACTGCAGAATACAGCCAGATCCTTTCCATATTACATCGATAAAAATCCAGAAATTTGTAGTGAACGTGGAAAATATTGGCCTACATTTACAGTGAGTACGGAAAGTATTCAGACCCCTTTAAATTTTTCACTCTTTGTTTCACTGCAGCCATTTGGTAAATTCTAAAAAGTTTATTTTTTTTCTCATTAAAGTACACTCAGCACCCCATCTTGACTGAAACCCCCCCCAGAAATGTAGCCATTTTTGCAAAATTATTAAAAAAGAAAAACTGAAATATCACATGGCCATAAGTATTCAGACCCTTTGCTTAGTATTGTGTAGAAGCCCCCTTTTGAGCTAATACAGCCATGAGTCTTCTTGGGAATGATGCAACAAGTTTTTCACACCTGAATTTGGGGATCCTCTGCCATTCTTCCCTGCAGATCCTCTCCAGTTCCATCAGGTTGGATGGTGAACGTTGGTGGGCAGCCATTTTCAGGTCTCTCCAGAGATGCTCAATTGGGTTTAGGTCAGGACTCTGGCTGGGCCAGTCAAGAATGGTCACAGAGTTGTTATGAAGCCATTCCTTTGTTATTTTAGCTGTGTGCTTATGGTCATTGTCTTGTTGGAAGGTCCAGAGCACTCTGGAAGAGGTTTTCATCCAGGATATCTCTGTACTTGGCTGCATTCATGTTTCCTTCAATTGCAACCAGTTGTCCTGTCCCTGCAGCTGAAAAACACCCCCATAGCATGATGCTTCCACCACGTTTCACTGTTGGGATTGTATTGGGCAGGTGAAGAGCAGTGCCTGGTTTTCTCCACACAAAGCACTTAGAACATTTTGGTGATAATTCTATCTTCGTCTCATCAGACCAGAGAATCTTATTTCTCATAGTCTTGGAGTCCTTCATGTGTTTTTGAGCAAACTCTATGCAGGCTTTCATATGTCTTGCACTGAGGAGAGGCTTCCGTCGGGCCTCTCTGCCATAAAGGCCTAACTGGTGGAGGGCTGCAGTGATAGTTGACTTTGTGGAACTTTCTCCCATCTCCCTACTGCATTTCTGGATCTCAGCCACAGTGATCTTGGAGTTCTTCTTTACCTCTCTCACCAAGGCTCTTCTCCCATGATTGCTCAGTTTGGCTGGAAGGCCATGTCTAGGAAGACTTCTGGTGGTCCCAAACTTCTTCCATTTAAGGATTATGGAGGCCACTGTGCTCTTAGGAACCTTGAGTAATGCAGAAATTTTTTTGTAACCTTGGCCATATCTGTGCCGTGCCACAATTCTGTCTCTGAGCTCCTTGGCCAGTTCCTTTGAGCTCATGATTCTCATTTGGTCTGACATGCACTGTGTGCTGTGAGGTCTTATATAGACAGGTGTGCAGTTTCCAAATCAAGTCCTATCAGTTTAATTAAGCACAGATGGACTCCAATGAAGGAGTAGAACCATCTCAAGGAGGATCACAAGGAAATGGACAGCATGTGACTTAAATATGAGTGTCTGAGCAAAGGGTCTGAATACTTATGACCATGTGATATTTCAGTTTTTCTTTTTTAATAAATTTGCAAAAATTTCTACATTTCTGTTTTTTTTCAGTGAAGATGGGGTGCAGAGTATACTTTAATGAGAAAAAAGTGAACTTTTTATAATTTACCAAATGGCTGCAATGAAACAAAGAGTGAAAAATGTAAAGGGTCTGAATACTTTCCGTACCCACTGTAAATTTTGTTGAAGTGTGTCAGTGAAGTTATTGACACGAGGTCGCTGTGAAAAAATAGTAACCTACAGGCCAGCTATATAAAGACAAAAAAATTTAAATAATAAAAATATGGGAGGAAGAGAAACCAATCACAAACTAAAATGTTTTTATACAAATGCACAAAGCATGGGCAACAAACAAGGAGAATTGGAACTATTAACGCAGGAAAAGGAATATGATGTCATTGGAATCACTGAAACTTGGTGGGACGATACACATGATTGGAATACAAGGCTAAAAGGCTACAACTTATTTGTAAGAAACAGACTTGATAAACGAGGAGGAGGTGTCGCATTGTATGTTAGAAAAGCGAATATCTGCACAGAGATTGAAGCTTCAGAGAATGGGAGTTCTGTGGAAACTGTTTGGGTAAGAATACAAGGAGAGAACAACGGAAAGGACACCATTGTAGGCATTTACTACAGGCCACCTGGGCAAGCTGAAGATATGGATGAACTCTTTATGTATCAAATGACCAAGTTCTCCAAAACATATGACGTAGTGGTCATGGGAGATTTCAACTATCCAGACATTTGTTGGAAATGTCTCTCAAGTAAAGCTAACAGGTCAAGCGAATGCTTATCCTCTCTTGCTGACAACTTTATCTTCCAAAAGGTAGGGGAGAAAACTAGGGGATCTGCTACTTTGGATCTAATCCTTATAAACAGGGAGGAAATGGTTGAGGAGGTAAAAGTGGCTGGGACCCTAGGAGGCAGCGATCATGCTATTATAGAATTTTGGATAACTAGAGGAGGAAGACATGTGAAGACTCAAACTTCAAGGTTAGATTTCAGAAAGAGAATAGGAGGGATCCAATAGCTGGATGTCCTTAAGGACAAAAATGTCCAGGAAGGATGGGAATTTTTTAAAAATGAGATTCTCAAAGCACAATCGTTAACAATCCCGAAAAGTAGGAAGAATGGGAAGCATTTAAGGAAACCAGGATGGATGAACACAGAACTTAAACACATGCTAAAAAGAAAGAAAGAAATGTTTATTAAATGGAAAGAGGGAGGCATATCTAAAGAAGATTATAATGCAGTCTGCAGATCCTGCAGGGCACGTATCAGGTTAGCTAAAGCTGACAATGAATTAAGGCTTGCAAGAGATGTCAAAAACAATAAAAAAGGATTTTGGGGGTATGTCAAAAGTAAAAGAAAAGTCAAAGATGCTATAGGATTTTTACAGGATGAAAATTGTGAAATGGTAAGAAAGGATGTTGAGAAGGCAGAACTTTTTAATTCCTATTTTGCATCTGTTTTCTCTCAGAAAGAAAATGTAACATCAACTGATCTTCACTGTCCTATTAAAGGAATAGAAGAATCCAAGTTATCTGTAAACAGAGAGATTGTGAGGGAATATTTAGCTAACATAAATGAGTTCAAGTCTCTAGGTCCAGATGAATTACACCCCAGAGTACTGAAGGAGATCGTAGAAGAAATTTTAGAACCACTCTCCATAATCTTTGAAAATTCTTGGAGAACAGGAGAAGTCCCAGAAGACTGGAGAAGAGCAAATGTTGTTCCTATCTTCAAAAAGGGGAAGAAGGTGGACCCAGGGAACTATAGGCCGGTGAGTCTGACTTCTATACCAGGAAAGATCTTTGAACAAATTATTAAACAACATGTATGTAAGTACCTGGATAAGAATGAAGTGATTAACCAGAGTCCTCATGGGTTTGTAACTAACAAGTCATGTCAGACTAACTTAATTTCCTTCTATGACAGAATCACTGACTGGGTGGATCAGGGAAATGCTGTAGATATAGTATATCTTGACTTCAGCAAAGCATTTGACAGAGTATCTCACACCATCCTTATTGAAAAAATTACCAAGTATGGAATGGACAAGAAAACTGTTAGGTGGATTCATAACTGGCTTAGTGATCGGACTCAAAGAGTGGTCGTAAATGGCTTCACATCCAGTTGGATGAATGTCTCAAGTGGGGTACCACAGGGCTCTGTCCTGGGACCTGTATTGTTCAACATCTTTATCATTGATTTAGATGAAGGAATTGAGGGTAAACTGATTAAATTTGCTGATGACACAAAGCTAGGAGAGATAGCTAATACCAGAGAAGAGAGAGAGAGGATTCAAAAAGACCTAAATAAACTGGAGCAGTGGGCAGCAACTAACAGAATGGTTTTTAACAGGGAAAAATGCAAAGTACTACATCAATAAAAATGAAAAAAGCATATACAAAATGGGAGGAATAGAGCTAAGCAACAGTACATGTGAAAAAGACTTAGGTATACTAATAGATCATAAACTGAACATGAGTCAACAGTGTGATGCAGCAGCAAAAAAGGCAAATACAATTCTGGGATGTATTAACAGAAGCATACAGTCTAGATCACGTGAAGTCATTATTGGACTTTACTCCTCTTTGGTCAGACCTCATCTGGAATACTGTGTCCAGTTTTGGGCACCACATTTTAAAAAAGACATCGACAAACTGGAGCAAGTTCAGAGAACAGCGACCAGAATGGTGACCGGTCGGCAAACCATGTCCTATGAGGAACGGTTACAGGATTTGGGAATGTTTAGCTTGCAAGTCTACAACTAGTGTTAATGCTGGGAAGAGCCGGTCTATAATCTATTGTGAATGTTGTGGTCAGTCAGTCCACAGTGTAGTGTAAATATTAGAATCAATCGGTCCTTAGTTCAACAAAAATACTGTGGTTAATAAGTCCACAACTAGTGTTAATGCTGGGATGAGCCGGTCTATAATCTATTGTGAATGTTGTGGTCAGTTAGGTCAGTTAGTCCACAGACTAGTGCAAATGATATAGACAGTCAGTCCACAGTATGGTATATTACTGTGCTTGGTCGGTCCCCACCTAGTGTAAATACAATGGTCATTCGGTGCACAGTCTATTGTAAATGTTGTGGTCAGTCATTCCAGAGTATTGTATAACTACTGTGCTCAGTCAATGCACACCTAGTGTAAATGCTGTGTTCTGTCAGTCCCTGGTCTAGGGTGAATGCTGTGGTGAGTGTCGCGTAATCATGGTATTGATTGTGTCACCGCTGAGATCAGGTGGGTTATGAAATAAAAGACAGAGGATAATGAGAAGAAATGATCCTTATCTCTGTACCTGAGATATGGTGGTGTTATACTAGGAGTTGTGTATAGAAGATGTACCAGTCTATAATCTATTGTGAAAGTTGTGGTCAGTCAGTCCACAGACTAGTGCAAATGATATAGACAGTCAGTCCACAGTATGGTATTATTACTGTGCTCGGTCGGTCCCAACCAAGTGTAAATACTATGGTCAGTCGGTGCACAGTCTATTGTAAATGTTGTGGTCAGTCATTCCAGAGTATTGCATAACTACTGTGCTCAGTCAATGCACACCTAGTGTAAATGCTGTGTTCTGTCAGTCCCTGGTCTAGGGTGAATGCTGTGGTGAGTGTCGCGTAATCATGGTATTGATTGTGTCACCGCTCAGATCAGGTGGGTTATGAAATAAAAGACAGAGGATAATGAGACGAAATGATCCTTATCTCTGTACCTGAGATATGGTGGTGTTATACTAGGAGTTGTGTATAGAAGATGTACATTTGAAAAAACACATACAGTATATTGTCATGTATCAGGAAGGTGGGTGTTATTACACCTCCGCCAGTCTAGAACTTAAGCCTAGACCAACGATTATCAGTAATTAATGCGAAAATTAATTACCTGTTATGTGATTCCTCTGATTCTCTTCTTGGAGTCCACAAACAAAAAATTTATGTTCTAATATCTCATTGGGATTCAGTCACCTGTAAAAAGACAACCTATATGATAATATGTTCCTGCTACATGCTATACACACCAATAACACACTAGGGCCAAAATTACTTATCTCAGGGATAATGACTGTGGTTAGTCTTTCCACCGTTTATTGTAAAAGCTGAAGTCAGTCAGTCAACAGTCTACTGTAAATGTTGTAGTCAGTCAGTCCACAGTGTAGTGTAAACATTAGAATCAATCGGACCTTAGATCAACATAAATACTGTGGTTAATAAGTCCACAACTAGTGTTAATGCTGGGATGAGCCGGTCTATAATCTATTGTGAATGTTGTGGTCAGTTAGTCCACAGACTAGTGGAAATGATATAGACAGTCAGTCCACAGTATGGTATTATTACTGTGCTCGGTCGGTCCCAACCAAGTGTAAATACTATAGTCAGTCGGTGCACAGTCTATTGTAAATGTTGTGGTCAGTCATTCCAGAGTATTGTATAACTACTGTGCTCAGTCAATGCACACCTAGTGTAAATGCTGTGTTCTGTCAGTCCCTGGTCTAGGGTGTAACATAGTAACATAGTTTGTGAAGCCGAATAAAGACTTGCGTCCATCAAGTTCGACCTGTTAGTTCAGTAATTGCTAAAGTTGATCCAGAGGAGGGCAAAAACCCCAAATGATTTGGCCAATCTTCACCTGAGGAAAAATTCCCTCCCGACTCTGAAACCAGCAGTCAGAATAAATCCCTGTATCAACTTACTATTTTATTTTATTTTTAAGTATATGCTGAAATCTGCCTGGTATCTAGAAATGCATCCAGTCCCCGCTTGAACTGGTGTAGTGAATCCGACATTACCGTCTCCTCACTCAGTGAATTCCATATTCTCACTGCTCTTACCGTAAAGAACCCCTTCCTATGCTGGTGCTGAAACCTTTTCTCTTCCAGTCTTAGTGAATGCCCTCTTGTTACCATAATATCCCTCCTTTTGAACAAATCCCGGGCAAGATCTCTATACTGTCCCCTAACATATTTGTACACATTTATTATGTCCCCCCTCAACCTTCTCTTTTCCAGGCTGAATAGTCCTAGTTTTGCCAACCTCTCTGGGTATTGCAGTCCCTCCATTCCCCTTATTAATTTTGTTGCCCTCCTTTGTACCTTTTCAAGCTCATTTATATCCTTTCTATATATTGGGGCCCATAACTGAGCACAGTATTCCAAGTGTGGTCTGACCAGTGCTTTGTACAGTGGAAGAACAATGTTCTCATCCTTTGCAGCTATACCTCTTCTGATACATCCCATTACCCTGTTTGCCCTTACAGCAGCGGCCTGACTTTGGGCACTCCAATTTAGTTTGCTATCAATCAAGATGCCCAAGTCCTTCTCCATCTCTGAATTCCCCAATGATTTCCCATTCAGTGAGTACTGGTGACTTCCATTTTTCCTTCCCATATGTATGACCTTACATTTCTCCTCGTTAAACCTCATTTGCCATTTAATGCTCCACATACCCAGCTTATCCAAGTCCCTCTGTAGGTCTGCACTGTCCTCTTTTGTATTAATTGTTTTACATAACTTTGTGTCATCTGCAAATATTGATATTTTACTATTTATCCCGTTGACTATGTCGTTAATAAAGATATTAAATAACATTGGGCCTAGTACAGACCCCTGTGGTACCCCACTAGTGACGCTTACCCAATCTGAGTATATTCCATTTATAACCACCCTCTGCCTTCTATCCTTTAGCCAGTTAGCTACCCACTTGCAGACATTTTCCCCCAGCCCCATCATTCTCATTTTGTATACCAACCTATTATGTGGCACGCTATCGAACGCTTTTGAGAAGTCGAGATACACGACATCCACTGGTTCCCCCTGATCTACTCGAGAGCTAACCTCCTCGTAGAAGTCAATCAGGTTTGTTTGGCAGGAGCGATTCCTCATGAATCCATGTTGGTTCGGGGTTAATAGATTATTAGCATCAAGATGCTCCGTAATTGCCTCTTTAATGAAGCTTTCAAAAATTTTGCCCACAACGGACGTCAGACTCACCGGCCGATAGCTTCCGGCGTCACTTTTCGCTCCCTTTTTGAATATTGGCACTACATTCGCCTGTCGCCAATCAAGTGGCACAGACCCAGTCTCAACAGAGTCCTTAAATATAAGATATAACGGTCTGTCTATCACATTACTTAGTTCCCTTAGTACCCGTGGGTGTATGCCATCAGGTCCTGGTGATTTGTTTATTTTAATGTTACTGAGGCGTTTCTGTACCCCAGCTTGGGTTAGATTTGTCATACTTAGTGGAGGATTAAGTTTGTCACTTCTCATTTCTCCTGTTAGTTCGATTTCCTTTGTGAAAGTTGTCGAAAAAAAAATATTTAATAGATTAGCTTTATCCTCATCTTTCTCTATGATTTTGCCTTCCTCACTTTTTATCGGTCCAATATTATCCGATTTAATCCTTTTACTATTTATATACGTAAAGAACAGTTTGGGATTTGATCTACTTTCCCTAGCAATACGTCTCTCTGTTTCCTCCTTCGCTATTTTTATTTGTTTTTTACAGGTTCTCGTTTTTTCCTTGTAACACATTAGTGCCTCCTTACTGTTTTCCTGTTTTAATCTCTTCAATGCCTCTTTTTTGCTATTTAACGCCCCTTTTACGTTCTTGTTCAACCATATTGGTTTCCTCTTATTTCTGGCCCTTTTATTCCCATACGGTATATACCTCTCGCACTGAGTATTCAGAATTCTTTTGAAGGTTTCCCATTTACTATTCGTATTCCTTTGATTAAGAACTTTGTCCCAGTCTATAAGTTGAAGGCTTTCTTTCAGCTGATCAAACTTCGCCCTCCTAAAGTTTAATGTTTTTGTTGTTCCCTTATTAATAACCCTACTGAAGGGCATTTTGAAGTCGATAATATTATGGTCGCTATTACCTAGGTGCCCCCCTATCTGTACCTCAGTTATTCTATCAGGCCTATTAGTCAATATTAAGTCCAACACGGCCTTCCCTCTCGTTGGTTCCTGCACTAGTTGGGAGAGATAATTATCCTTAATATTTGTCAAGAACCTTTTTCCTTTCTGAGATCTACAGGTTTCTGTTTCCCAGTCAATATCCGGGTAGTTGAAATCCCCCATTACAATCACTTCATTATGTTTTGCTACTTTGTCTATTTGTCCTAATAGCAGATTATCATTCTCCTCTGTTATATTTGGTGGCTTATAGCAGACCCCCAGTAATATTTTATTATTATTTTTTGCCCCCTCTATCTCTACCCACATGGACTCGACCCCCTCTTCTCCCTCTCCTATATCTTCCCTTAGTCTGGGTTTTAGACATGACTTTACATATAAGCAGACTCCTCCGCCTTTCCCCTGTTTCCGGTCCCTTCTAAATAAACTATAATCTAATAAATTTACCGCCCAGTCGTAGCTATCGTCTAGCCAAGTCTCTGTTATACCTACGATGTCATACCTCTCCTCCGATATAAGCGCCTGCAGCTCATCCGCCTTATTGGTCAGGCTTCTTGCGTTGGTCAGCATGCAAGATAAAACTTTGGGGTTATTTAGCATCCTATTCTTCTCTAACGATCTAACTGTACTATCCCCACCCCCCTCTCCACCCTCATTATATTCACTTCTCCCCTTCCCCCTTGCTTGCCTCACATCCCACCTATTTCCTTGGTTTCCCCCCACGTCTCTAGTTTAAAAACTCCTCCAACCTATTAGCCATCTTCTTCCCCAGCACCGCTGCACCCGCCCCATTGAGGAGCAGCCCGTCCCTACGGTAGAGCCTGTAGCCGACCGCGAAGTCGGCCCAGTTCTCCATGAACCCAAACCCTTCTGCCTTGCACCAACTCTTTAGCCACTTATTCACCTCCCACAGTGTATGCTGTGGTCAGTCTCGTGTCATCATGTTATTGATTGTGTCACCGCTGAGATCAGGTGTCTTATCAAAATAAAGACAGAGGATAATGAGAAGAAATGATCCTTATCTCTGTACCTGAGATATGGTGGTGTTATATTTGGAGTTGTGTATAGAAGATATACATTTGAAAAAAGACATACAGTATATTGTCATGTAAGAGGAAGGAGGTTGTTATTACCCCTCCGCCAGTCTAGAACTTAAGCCTAGACCAACGATTATCAGTAATTAATACGAGAATTAATTACCTGTTATGTGATTCCTCTGATTCTCTTCTTGGAGTCCACAAACAAGAATTTCACGTTCTTCTATCTCATTCGGATTCAGTCACCTGTAAAAAGACAACCTATTTGATAATATGTTCCTGCTACATGCTATACACACCAATAACACACTAGGGCCAAAATTAGTTATCTCAGGGATGATGACTGTGGTTAGTCTATCCACAGTTTATTGTAAAAGCTGTAGTCAGTCAGTCCACAGTCTACTGTAAATGTTGTGGTCAGTCAGTCCACAGTGTAGTGTAAATATTAGAATCAATCGGTCCTTAGTTCAACATAAATACTGTGGTTAATAAGTCCACAACTAGTGTTAATGCTGGGATGAGCCGGTCTATAATCTATTGTGAATGTGTGGTCAGTTAGTCCACAGACTAGTGCAAATGATATTACCAGTCAGTCCACAGTATGGTATTATTACTGTGCTCGGTCGGTCCCAACCAAGTGTAAATACTATGGTCAGTCGATGCACAGTCTATTGTAAATGTTGTGGTCAGTCATTCCAGAGTATTGTATAACTACTGTGCTCAGTCAATGCACACCTAGTGTAAATGCTTTGTTCTGTCAGTCCCTGGTCTAGTGTGAATGCTGTGGTGAGTGTCGCGTAATCATGGTATTGATTGTGTCACCGCTCAGATCAGGTGGGTTATGAAATAAAAGACAGAGGATAATGAGAAGAAATGTTCTTTATCTCTGTACCTGAGATATGGTGGTGTTATACTAGGAGTTGTGTAAAGAAGATATACATTTGTAAAAACACATACAGTATATTGTCATGTATCAAGAAGGTGGGTGTTATTACACCTCCGCCAGTCTAGAACTTAAGCCTAGACCAACGATTATCAGTAATTAATACGAGAATTAATTACCTGTTATGTGATTCCTCTGATTCTCTTCTTGTAGTCCACAAACAAAAATTTCACGTTCTAATATCTCATTGGGATTCAGTCACCTGTAAAAAAACAAACTATATGATAATATGTTCCTGCTACATGCTATACACACCAATAACGCACTAGGGCCAAAATTAGTTATCTCAGGCATAATGACTGTGCTTAGTCTATCCACAGTTTACTGTAAAAGCTGTAGTCAGTCAGTCCACAGTCTACTGTAAATGTTGTGGTCAGTCAGTCCACAGTGTAGTGTAAATATTAGAATCAATCAGTCCTTAGTTCAACATAAATATTGTGGTTAATAAGTCCACAACTAGTGTTAATGCTGGGATGAACCAGTCTATAATCTATTTTGAATGTTGTGGTCAGTTAATCCACAGAGTAGTGCAAATGATAAAGACAGTCAGTCTACAGTATGGTATTATTACTGTGCTCGGTCGGTCCCCACCTAGTGTAAATACAATGGTCAGTCGGTGCACAGTCTATTGTAAATGTTGTGGTCAGTCATTCCAGAGTATTGTATAACTACTGTGCTCAGTCAATGCACACCTAGTGTAAATGCTGTGTTCTGTCAGTCATTGGTCTAGGGTGAATGCTGTGGTGAGTGTCGCGTAATCATGGTATTGATTGTGTCACCGCTCAGATCAGGTGGGTTATGAAATAAAAGACAGAGGATAATGAGAAGAAATGTTCCTTATATCTGTACCTGAGATACGGTGGTGTTACACTAGGAGCTGTGTATAGAAGATGTACATTTTCAAAAACACATACAGTATATTGTCATGTATCAGCAAGGTGAGTGCTATTACAACTCCGCCAGTCTAGAACTTAAGCCTAGACCAACGATTATCAGTAATTAATACGAAAATTAATTACCTGTTTTGTGATTCCTCTGATTCTCTTCTTGGAGTCCACAAACAAAAATTTCACGTTCTAATATCTCATTCGGATTCAGTCACCTGTAAAAAGACAACCTATATGATAATATGTTCCTGCTACATGCTATACACACCAATAACACACTAGGGCCAAAATTACTTATCTCAGGGATAATGACTGTGATTAGTCTTTCCACAGTGTATTGTAAAAGCTGTAGTCAGTCAGTCCACAGTCTACTGTAAATGTTGTGGTCAGTCAGTCCACAGTGTAGTGTAAACATTAGAATCAATCGGTCCTTAGTTCAGCATAAATACTGTGGTTAATAAGTCCACAACTAGTGTTAATGCTGGGATGAGCCGGTCTATAATCTATTTTGAATGTTGTGGCCAGTTAGTCCACAGACTAGTGAAAATGATATAGACAGTCAGTCCACAGTATGTTATTATTACTGGGCTCGGTCGGTCCCCACTTAGTGTAAATACTATGGTCAGTCGTTACACAGTCTATTGTAAATGTTGTGGTCAGTCATTCCAGAGTATTGTATAACTACTGTGCTCAGTCAATGTACACCTAGTGCAAATGCTGTGTTCTGTCAGTCCCTGGTCTAGGGTGAATGCTGTGGTCAGTCTCGCGTAATCAAGGTATTGATTGTGTCACCGCTGAGATCAGGTGTGTTATGAAATAAAAGAAGGAGGATCATGAGAAGAAATGTTCCTTATCTCTGTACCTGAGATATGGTGGTGTTATACTAGGAGATGTGTATAGAAGATGTACATTTTAAAAAACACGTACAGTATATTGTCATGTATCAGGAAGGTGGGTGTTATTACACCTCCGCAAGTCTAGAACTTTAGACTAGAAAAATGATTATCAGTAATTAATACGAGAATTAATTACCTTATGTGATTCTGCTGATTCTCTTTTTGTAGTCCACAAACAAAAATTTCACGTTCTAATATCTCTTAGAGATTCAGTCACCTGTAAAAAGACAACCTATATGATAATATGTTCCTGCTACATGCTATACACACCAATAACACACTAGGGCCAAAATTACTTATCTCTGGGATAATGACTGTGGTTAGTCTTTCCACAGTTTATTGTAAAAGCTGTAGTCAGTCAGTCCACAGTCTACTGTAAATGTTGTGTTCAGTCAGTCCACAGTGTAGAGGAAATATTAGAATCAATTGGTCCTTACTTCAGCATAACTACTGTGGTTAATAAGTCCACAACTAGTGTTAATGCTGGGATGAGCCGGTCTATAATCTATTGTGAATGTTGTGGTCAGTTAGGTCAGTTAGTCCACAGACTAGTGCAAATGATATAGACAGTCAGTCCACAGTATGGTATTATTACTGTGCTTGGTCGGTCCCCACCTAGTGTAAATACAATGGTCAGTCGGTGCACAGTCTATTGTAAATGTTGTGGTCAGTCATTCCAGAGTATTGTATAACTACTGTGCTCAGTCAATGCACACCTAGTGTAAATGCTGTGTTCTGTCAGTCCCTGGTCTAGGGTGAATGCTGTGGTCAGTCTCGCGTAATCATGGTATTGATTGTGTCACCGCTGAGATCAGGTGTGTTATGAAATAAAAGACAGAGGATAATGAGTAGAAATAATCCTTATCTCTGTACCTGAGATGTGGTGGTGTTATACTAGGAGTTGTGTATAGAAGATATACATTTGAAAAAACACATACAGTATATTGTCATGTATCAGGAAGGTGGGTGTTATTACACCTCCGCCAGTCTAGAACTTAAGCCTAGACCAACGATTATCAGTAATTAATACAAGAATTAATTACCTGTTATGTGATTCCTCTGATTCTCTTCTTGGAGTCCACAAACTAAAATTTCACGTTCTAATATCTCATTGGGATTCAGTCACCAGTAAATAGACAAACTATATGATGATATGTTCCTGCTACATGCTATACACACCAATAACACACTAGGGCCAAAATTACTTATCACAGGGATAATGACTGTGGTTAGTCTATCCACAGTCTACTGTAAATGTTGTGGTCAGTCAGTCCACAGTGTAGTGTAAATATTAGTATCAGTCGGTCCTTAGTTCAGCATAAATACTGTGGTTAATAAGTCCACAACTAGTGTTAATGCTGGGATGAGCCGGTCTATAATCTATTGTGAATGCTGTGGTCAGTTAGTCCACAGACTAGTGGAAATGATATAGACAGTCAGTCCACAGTATGGTATTATTACTGTGCTCGGTCGGTCCCAACCAAGTGTAAATACTATAGTCAGTCGGTGCACAGTCTATTGTCAATGTTGTGGTCAGTCATTCCAGAGTATTGTATAACTACTGTGCTCAGTCAATGCACACCTAGTGTAAATGCTGTGTTCTGTCAGTCCCTGGTCTAGGGTGTATGCTGTGGTCAGTCTCGTGTCATCATGGTATTGATTGTGTCACCGCTGAGATCAGGTGTGTTATGAAATAAGAGACAGAGGATAATGAGAAGAAATGATCCTTATCTCTGTACCTGAGATATGGTGGTGTTATACTAGGAGTTGTGTATAGAAGATGTACATTTGAAAAAACACATAGAGTATATTGTAATGTATCAGGAAGGTGGGTGTTATTACACCTCCGCCAGTCTGGAACTTAAGCCTAGACCAACGATTATCAGTAATTAATACGAGAATTAATTACCTGTTATGTGAGTCCTCTGATTCTCTTCTTGGAGTCCACAAACAAAAATGTCACATTCTAATATCTCATTGGGATTCAGTCACCTGTAAAAAGACAACCTATATGATAATATGTTCCTGCTACATGCTATACACACCAATAACACACTAGGGCCAAAATTACTTATCTCAGGGATAATGACTGTGGTTAGTCTTTCCACAGTTTATTGTGAAAGCTGTAGTCAGTCAGTCCACAGTCTACTGTAAATGTTGTGGTCAATCAATCCACAGTGTAGTGTAAATATTAGAATCAATTGGACCTTAGTTCAGCATAAATACTGTGGTTAATAAGTCCACAACTAGTGTTAATGCTGGGATGAACCAGTCTATAATCTATTGTGAAAGTTGTGGTCAGTTAGTCCACAGACTAGTGCAAATGATATAGACAGTCAGTCCACAGTAAGGTATTATTACTGTGCTCGGTCGGTCCCAACCAAGTGTAAATACTATAGTCAGTCGGTGCACAGTCTATTGTAAATGTTGTGGTCAGTCATTCCAGAGTATTGTATAACTACTGTGCTCAGTCAATGCACACCTAGTGTAAATGCTGTGTTCTGTCAGTCCCTGGTCTAGGGTGTATGCTGTGGTCAGTCTCGTGTCATCATGTTGTTGATTGTGTCACCGCTGAGATCAGGTGTGTTATCAAAATAAAGACAGAGGATAATGAGAAGAAATGATCCTTATCTCTGTACCTGAGATATGGTGGTGTTATACTTGGAGTTGTGTATAGAAGATGTACATTTGAAAAAACACATACAGTATATTGTCATGTATCAGGAAGGTGGGTGTTATTACACCTCCGCCAGTCTAGAACTTAAGCCTAGACCAACGATTATCAGTAATTAATACGAGAATTAATTACCTGTTATGTGATTCCTCTGATTCTCTTCTTGTAGTCCACAAACAAAAATTTCACATTCTAATATCTCATTGGGATTCAGTCACCTGTAAAAAGACAACCTATATGATAATATGTTCCTGCTACATGCTATACACACCAATAACACACTAGGGCCAAAATTAGTTATCTCAGGGATGATGACTGTGGTTAGTCTATCCACAGTTTATTGTAAAAGCTGTAGTCAGTCAGTCCACAGTCTACTGTAAATGTTGTCGTCAGTCAGTCCACAGTGTAGTGTAAATATTAGAATCAATCGATCCTTAGTTCACCATAAATACTGTGGTTAATAAGTCCACAACTAGTGTTAATGCTGGGATGAGCCGGTCTATAATCTATTGTGAATGTTGTGGTCAGTTAGTCCACAGACTAGTGCAAATGATATAGACAGTCAGTCCACAGTATGGTATTATTACTGTGCTCGGTCGGTCCGCACCTAGTGTAAATACTATGGTCAGTCGTTGCACAGTCTATTGTAAATGTTGTGGTCAGTCATTCCAGAGTATTGTATAACTACTGTGCTCAGTCAATGCACACCTAGTGTAAATGCTGTGTTCTGTCAGTCGCTGGTCTAGGGTGAATGCTGTGGTCAGTCTCGCGTCTTCATGGTATTGATTGTGTCACCGCTCAGATCAGGTGTGTTATGAAATAAAAGACAGAGGATAATGAGAAGAAATGTTTCTTATCTCTGTACCTGAGATATGGTGGTGTTATACTAGGAGTTGTGTATAGAAGATATACATTTGTAAAAACACATACAGTATATTGTCATGTATCAGGAAGGTGGGTGTTATTACACCTCCGCCAGTCTAGAACTTAAGCCTAGACCAACGATTATCAGTAATTAATACGAGAATTAATTACCTGTTATGTGATTCCTCTGATTCTCTTCTTGGAGTCCACAAACAAAAATTTCACGTTCTAATATCTCATTGGGATTCATTCACCTGTAAAAAAACAAACTATATGATAATAAGTTCCTGCTACATGCTATACACACCAATAACACACTAGGGCCAAAATTAGTTATCTCAGGGATAATGACTGTGCTTAGTCTATCCACAGTTTATTGTAAAAGCTGTAGTCAGTCAGTCCACAGTCTACTGTAAATGTTGTGGTCAGTCAGTCCACAGTGTAGTGTAAATATTAGAATCAATCGGTCCTTAGATCAGCATAAATACTGTGGTTAATAAGTCCACAACTAGTGTTAATGCTCGGAAGAGCCGGTCTATAAATTATTGTGAATGTGTGGTCAGTTAGTCCACAGACTAGTGCAAATGATATAGACAGTCAGTCCACAGTATGGTATTATTACTGTGCTCGGTCGGTCCCAACCAAGTGTAAATACTATGGTCAGTCGGTGCACAGTCTATTGTAAATGTTGTGGTCAGTCATTCCAGAGTACTGTAATAACTACTGTGCTCAGTCAATGCACACCTAGTGTAAATGCTTTGTTCTGTCAGTCCCTGGTCTAGTGTGAATGCTGTGCTCAGTCTCGCGTAATCATGGTATTGATTGTGTCACCGCTCAGATCAGGGGTGTTATGAAATAAAAGACAGAGGATAATGAGAAGAAATGATCCTTATCTCTGTACCTGAGATATGGTGGTGTTATACTAGGAGTTGTGTATAGAAGATGTACATTTGAAAAAACACATACGGTATATTGTCATGTATCAGAAAGGTGGGTGTTATTACCCCACCGCCAGTCTAGAACTTAAGCCTAGACCAACGATTATCAGTAATTAATACAAAAATTAATTACCTGTTATGTGATTCCTCTGATTCTCTTCTTGGAGTCCACAAACAAAAATGTCACATTCTAATATCTCATTGGGATTCAGTCACCTGTAAAAAGACAACCTATATGATAATATGTTCCTGCTACAGTCTACTGTAAATGTTGTGGTCAATCAATCCACAGTGTAGTGTAAATATTAGAATCAAATCGGTCCTTAGTTCAGCATAAATACTGTGGTTAATAAATCCACAACTAGTGTTAATGCTGGGATGAATCGGTCTATAATCTATTGTGAATGATGGGGTCATTTAGTCCACAGACTAGTGCAAATTACATAGACAGTCAGTCCACAGTATGGTATTATTATTGTGCTCGGTCAGTCCCCACCTAGTGTAAATACAATGGTCAGTCGGTGCACAGTCTATTGTAAATGTTGTGGTCAGTCATTCCAGAGTATTGTATAACTACTGTGCTCAGTCAATGCACACCTAGTGTAAATGCTGTGTTCTGTCAGTCCCTGGTCTAGGGTGAATGCTGAGGTCAGTCTCGCGTCATTATGGTATTGATTGTGTCACCGCTGAGAGCAGGTGGGTTATGAAATAAAAGACAGAGGATAATGAGAAGAAATGATCCTTATCTCTGTACCTGAGATATGGTGGTGTTATACTAGGAGTTGTGTATAGAAAATGTACATTTGAAAAAACACATACAGTATATTGTCATTTTTGGCCCTTTCACACTAGGACCAAAATTAGTTATCTCAGGGATAATGACTGTGGTTAGTCTTTCCACAGATTATTGTAAAAGCTGTAGTCAGTCAGTCCACAATCTACTGTAAATGTTGTGGTCAGTCAGTCCACAGTGTAGTGTAAATAGTAGAATCAAGCCTAGACCAACGATTATCAGTAATTAATACGAGAATTAATTACCTGTTATGTGAT
This sequence comes from Phyllobates terribilis, assembly GCF_046119375.1. Taxonomy (NCBI): domain Eukaryota; kingdom Metazoa; phylum Chordata; class Amphibia; order Anura; family Dendrobatidae; genus Phyllobates; species Phyllobates terribilis. Next base: position 1,543,085 of record NW_027362938.1, on the reverse strand, counting down.
TCCTCTGATTCTCTTCTTGGAGTCCACAAACAAAAATTTCACGTTCTAATATCTCATTGGGAATCAGTCACCTGTAAAAAGACAACCTATATGATAAGATATTCCTGCTACATTCTATACACACCAATAACACACTAGGGCCAAAATTACTTATCTCAGGGATAATGACTGTGGTTAGTCTTTCCACAGTTTCTTGTAAAAGCTGTAGTCAGTCAGTCCACAGTCTACTGTAAATGTTGTGGTCAATCAATCCACAGTGTAGTGTAAATATGAGAATCAATCGGTCCTTAGTTCAACAAAAATACTGGGGTTAATAAGTCCACAACTAGTGTTAATGCTGGGATGAGCCGGTCTATAATCTATTGTGAATGTTGTGGTCAGTTAGTCCACAGACTAGTGCAAATGATATAGACAGTCAGTCCACAGTATGGTATTATTACTGTGCTAAGTCGGTCCCCACCTAGTTTAAATACTATGGTCAGTCGGTGCACAGTCTATTGTAAATGTTGTGGTCAGTCATTCCAGAGTATTGTATAACTACTGTGCTCAGTCAATGTACACCTAGTGTAAATGCTGTGTTATGTCAGTCCCTGGTCTAGGGTGAATGCTGTGTTCAGTCTCGCATAATCATGGTATTGATTGTGTCACCGCTGAGAGCAGGTGTGTTATGAAATAAAAGAAGCAGAATAATGAGAAGAAATGTTCGTTATCTCTGTACCTGAGATATGGTGGTGTTATACTAGGAGTTGTGTATAGAAGATGTACATTTGAAAAAACAAATCCAGTATATTGTCATGTATCAGGAAGGTGGGTGTTATTACACCTCCGCCAGTCTAGAACTTAACCTAGACCAACCATTATCAGTAATTAATACGAGAATTAATTACCTGTTATGTGATTCCTCTGATTCTCTTCTTGTAGTCCACAAACAAAAATTTCACATTCTAATATCTCATTGGGATTCAGTCACCTGTAAAAAGTCAAACTATATGATAATATGTTCCTGCTACATGCTATACACACCAATAACACACTAGGGCCAACATTACATATCTCAGGGATAATGACTGTGGTTAGTCTTTCCACAGTTTATTGTAAAAGCTGTAGTAAGTAAGTCCACAGTCTACTGTAAATGTTGTGGTCAGTCAGTCCACAGTGTAGTGTAAATATTAGAATCAATCGGTCCTTAGTTCAGCATAAATACTGTGGTTAATAAGTCCACAACTACTGATAATGCTGGGATCAGCCGGTCTATAATCTATTTTGAATGTTGTGGTCAGTTAGTCCACAGACTAGTGCAAATGATCTAGACAGTCAGTCCACCGTATATTATTATTACTGTGCTTGGTCGGTCCCCGCCTATTGTAAATACTATGGTCAGTCTATGCACAGTCTATTGTAAATGTTGTGGTCAGTCATTCCAGAGTATTGTATAACTGCTGTGCTCAGTCAATGCACACCTAGTGTAAATGCTGTGTTCTGTCAGTCCCTAGTCTAGGGTAAATGCTGTGGTCAGTCTCGCTTAATCATGGTATTGATTGTGTCACCGCTCAGATCAGGTGGGTTATGAAATAAAAGACAGAGGATAATGACAAGAAATGTTCCTTATCTCTGTACCTGAGATATGGTGGTGTTATACTAGGAGTTGTGTATAGAAGATGTACATTTGAAAAAACACATACAGTATATTGTCATGTATCAGGAAGGTGGGTGTTATTACACCTCCGCCAGTCTAGAACTTAAGCCTAGACCAACGATTCTCTACTTGGAGTCCACAAACAAAAATTACACGTTCTAATATCTCACTGTGATTCAGTCACCTGTAAAAAGACAAACTATATGATAAGATGTTCCTGCTACATGCTATACACACCAATAACACACTAGGGCCAAAATTACTTATCTCAGGGATAATGACTGTGGTTAGTCTATCCACAGCTTATTGTAAAAACTGTAGTCAGTCAGTCCACAGTCTACTGTAAATGTTGTGGTCAGTCAGTCCACAGTGTAGTGTAAATATTATAATCAATCGGTCCTTAGTTCAGCATAAATACTGTGGTTAATAAGTCCACAACTAATGTTAATGCTGGGATAAGCCGGTCTATAATCTATTGTGAATGTTGTGGTCAGTTAGTCCACAGACTAGTGCAAGTGATATAGACAGTCAGTCCACAGTATGGTATTATTACTGTGCTCGGTTGGTCCCCACCTAGTATAAATACTATGGTCAGTCGGTGCACAGTCTATTGTAAATGTTGTGGTCAGTCATTCCAGAGTATTGTATAACTACTGTGCTCAGTCAATGTACACCTAGCGTAAATGCTGTGTTCTGTCAGTCCTTGGTCTAGGGTGAATGCTGTGGTCAGTCTCGCGTCATCATGGTATTGATTGTGTCACCGCTGAGAGCAGGTGTGTTACGAAATAAAAGACCGAGGATAATGAGAAGAAATGATCCTTATCTCTGTACCTGAGATATGGTGGTGTTATACTAGGAGTTGTGTATAGAAGATATACATTTGAAAAAACACATACAGTATATTGTCATGTATCAGGAAGGTGGGTGTTATTACACCTCCGCCAGTCTAGAACTTAAGCCTAGACCAACGATTATCAGTAATTAATACGAGAATTAATTACCTGTTATGTTATTCCTCTGATTCTCTTCTTGGAGTCCACAAACAAAAATTTCCCGTTCTAATATCTCATTGGGATTCAGTCACCTGTAAAAAGACAAACTATATGATAATATGTTCTTGCTACATGCTATACACACCAATAACAGACTAGGGCCAAAATTACTTATTTCAGGGATAATGACTGTGGTTAGTCTATCCACAGTTTATTCTAAAAGCTGTAGTCAGTCAGTCCACAACCTACTGTAAATGTTGTGGTCAGTCAGTCCACAGTGTAGTGTAAATATTAGAATCAATCGGTCCTTAGTTCAGCATAAATACTGGGGTTAATAAGTCCACAACTAGTGTTAATGCTGGGATGAACCAGTCTATAATCTATTGTGAATGTTGTGGTCAGTTAGTCCACAGACTAGTGCAAATTATATAGACAGTCAGTCCACAGTATGGTATTATTACTGTGCTCGGTCGGTCCCCACCTAGTGTAAATACTATGGTCAGTCGGTGCACAATCTATTGTAAATGTTGTGGTCAGTCATTCTAGAGTATTGTATAACTACTGTGCTCAGTAGTGTTGAGCCTTCCGATACTGAAATATCGGGTATCGACCGATATTCGCGGTATTGGAGTTCCAATACTGAGTTCCAATACTTTTAGAATATCGAATACCGGAATCGAAAGTTGCCAAAATGCCTGCGCTCTGCAGTGTCTCTGAAAGATGACAAGCTGGATGGCAGCGCTCAGCTTACTGTACTTGTCATTTAGTGTAAAGGATTTGTTAAAAAAAATAATAGTGTTTTCATTCACCGTCTCTTTAAAAAAGCCGGCCGGCAATTCAGCAGCGGCATACACCGGTCCCCGACAATTTACAACAGAAAGAATAGAGCATCACACATAGATTAGATAGATAGAAACATGTCAGTCACATATATATGAAGTACAGTGACAGTGTTGATTACTGTACTTGTCATTTAGTGTTAAAATAAAGGATTTATTTAAAAAAAAATTGGCGTGGGGTTCCCCGTAATTTTAGTCTCTAGCGGAGGTTAAGCAGACGGCTGGGGCAGATGTTTGAAGCCTGGGAAGGGGGTAATACCCACGGAGCTTCCCTGGCTACTAATATCAGCCCCCAGCTGAATACCTAGCCTTTACTAGCTATTAAAATGGGGGACCCCCCAAAAAATGATGTTGGGTCCCCCCTATTTTAATAGCTAGCAAAGGCTAGGCTGACAGCTGGGGGCTGATATTAATAGCCCAGGAAGGGTGCCATGAATATTGGCCCCCTCCCAGGCTAGAAACACCAGCCGTCAGCCGCCCCAGAAATGGCGCATCCATAGGATGCGCCAATTCTGGCACTTAGCCTCGCTCTTCCCACTGCCCTGTAGCGGTGGCAGTGGGGTAATAGGGCTGGGGTTGATGTCAGCTTATAATGCCAGCTGACATCAAGCCCATGTTAGTAATGGAGCGGCGTCTATAAGACACCCCCATTACTAACCCCATAGTCAAAGTTAAAAAAAAACACAAACACCCAGAATAAAGTCCTTTAATTGAAATAAAGACACAATTCTTTATTGTTCTAAATTAAACCATACTTACCGTCACGCCCATTCCAGCTGAAGCCGATGATCTCCTGCAATAAAAGAAAAATAATAAAGCAACATCATCCTTACCTTTCGATGGTTCACAGGACAGCTCCAGCTCTGCTACATCGAGATGACAGGCTGGATCGCAGCAGAAAGCAGCCATCCAGCCTGTCATCCCGCAGACACTGAGAAGCGCAGGCATGCTTGCGCTCCTTAGTGTCAGACTGTGACGGCATCCAGATAAGCCGAGGTCATGTCAAATGAACTCAGCTCACCTCATGCACGTCACTGACAGCGTGGGAAAATTCTCCTGCGCTCAGCGCTTCAGCAGGAGAATTCTCTCACGCTCACCGCATGCACAGGAGAATTCTCCCAAGCTGTCAGTGACGTGCATGAGGTGAGCTGAGTTCATTGTCGGCTCATCTGGATGCCGTCAGAGCCAGACACTGAGGAGCGCAAGCATGCCTGCGCTTCTCAGTGTCTGCGGGATGACAGGCTGGATGGCAGCTTTCTGCTGCGGTCCAGCCTGTCATCTCGATGTAGCAGAGCTGGAGCTGTCCTGTGAACCATCGAAAGGTAAGGATGATGTTGCTTTATTATTTTTCTTTTATTGCAGGAGATCGTTGGCTTCAGCTGGAATGGGCGTGATGGTAGGTATGGTTTAATTTAGAACAATAAAGAATTGTGTGTTTATTTCAATTAAAGGACTTTATTCTGGGTGTTTGTGTTTTTTTGTAACTTTGACTATGGGGTTAGTAATGGGGGTGTCTTATAGACGCCTCTCCATTACTAACCTGGGCTTGATGTCAGCTGGCATTATAAGCTGACATCAACCCCAGCCCTATTACCCCACTGCCACCGCTACAGGGCAGTGAGAAGAGCGAGGCTAAGTGCCAGAAATGGCGCATCCTATGGATGCGCCATTTCTGGGACGGCTGACGGCTGGTGTTTCTAGCCTGGGAGGGGGCCAATATTCATGGCACCCTTCCTGGGCTATTAATATCAGCCCCCAGCTGTCTGCCTAGCCTTTGCTAGCTATTAAAATAGGGGGACCACACGTCAATTTTTTGGGGGTCCCCCATTTTAATAGCTAGTAAAGGCTAGGTATTCAGCTGGGGGCTGATATTAGTAGCCTGGGAAGCTCCGTGGGTATTACCCCCTTCCCAGGCATCAAACATCTGCCCGAGCCGTCTGCTTAACCTCCGCTAGAGACTAAAATTACGGGGAACCCCACGCCAATTTTTTTTTTAATAAATCCTTTATTTTAACACTAAATGACAAGTACAGTAATCAACACTATCACTGTACTTCATATATATGTGTAGCGTCGGCGTCCCTGCCTCCTGCTAGGCAGGGACGCTGTTCCCCTCACCTCTCCTCTCCGTGCCCGGCGTCCTCCTACCGCTCTGCTGGCAGCGCGCGCTGCTTCCCGGCCACTGTGCTTAGGGCGCGCGCGCGCTCCCCCTCTCTTAAAGGGGCCGTGCGCGCCGTCCTAAGGAGTACCCGGCCAATGGCCGGAGGACCTCACCATATATAAGGCACCTCCTCCAAAATGGAGGTGTCCGAGCAATGTTGTTGCAAAGCCTTCACTCTGCTTCAGCCCTCAGGTCCCGTTACCAGTTACCTGCCAGTCACCTGCCAGATTCCTGCCTGTTACCTGCCAGTCACCTGCCAGATTCCTGCTTGATACCTGCCTGATATCCTTTTACCTGCTTGCAAGCCTGCGGTCCGACGGTCTGCCTTCCGACACCTGTCAGTCTGTCTATGGACGAGCCTGCCCGCTCACCTGGGAGCGCTCACCTGCTACCTGCCTGATAGCCTACCTGGAGGCTCTGCCGTCACTTGCCGTGACCACCTGCCTGTCCAGAGACTCTTGCCTGCTCACCTGGGAGCGCTCACCTGCTACCTGTCTGCTAGCCTACCTGGAGGCTCTGCCGTCACTTGCCGTGACCACCTGCCCATCCAGAGACTCTTGACCGCTCACCTGGGAGCGCTCATCAGCCACCTGCCTGCTGTCCTTCTACCCAGAGACTGTCCCTGTCACTTGCCGTGAGAACCCGTCCTTCTACTCAGAGACTGTCCCTGTCACTTGCCGTGACTACCTGCCCTTCTACCCAGAGACTGTCCCTGTCACTTGCCGTGACTACCTGCCCTTCTACCCAGAGACTGTCCCTGTCACTTGCCGTGACTACATGCCCGTCTTCCCTGGGAGCCACCCGCTTCCTTACAAGGACCGCCCCCTTGTATAGTTGCTCAGAGGTTCCGCCTCCCAGACCCGTTACAATATGTGACTGACATGTTTCTATCTATCTAATCTATGTGTGATGCTCTATCTTTCTGTTCTAAATTGTCGGGTACCGATGCTGAATTGCCGGCCGGCTTTTTTAAAGAGACGGTGCATGAAAACGCTATTATTTTTTTAAATAAATCCTTTACACTAAATGTCAAGTACAGTAAGCAAAACTGTCACTGTACTTATTATATATGTGACTGACATGTTTCTATCTATCTAATCTATGTGTGAAGCTCTATTCTTTCTGTTCTAAATTGTCGGGTACCGGTGTATGCCGCTGATGAATTGCCGGCTTTTCATGTTTCACTGTGAGCACTGTTCCCATTGATTTGGGCAACCACCTCCCCCAATACATTCTACATTATTGTTAGTTGTTTTCCTTCATGTAGAATTAACCTACAAGGAAAGAAAGGGTTTATTTTCATTCCGATATTTGTGTCCCATTGACTTCCATTGGTTTCCGGTATCGGAATCGGCGATATCCGATACTTTTTGAGTATCGGCCCGATCCAATCCGATCCGATATTTCCTGATATCGGAAGGTATCGCTCAACAATAGTGCTCAGTCAATGCACACCTAGTGTAACTGCTGTATTCTGTCAGTCCCTGGTCTAGGGTGAATGCTGTGGTCAGTCTCGCGTAATCATGGTATTGATTGTGTCACCGCTCAGATCAGGTGGGTTATGAAATAAAAGACAGAGGATAATGAGAAGAAATGATCCTTATCTCTGTACCTGAGATATGGTGGTGTTATACTAGGAGTTGTGTATAGAAGATGTACATTTGAAAAAACACATACAGTATATTGTCATGTATCAGGAAGGTGGGTGTTATTACACCTCCGCTAGTCTAGAACTTAAGCCTAGACCAACGATTATCAGTAATTAATACGAGAATTAATTACCTGTTATGTGATTCCTCTGATTCTCTTCTTGGAGTCCACAAACAAAAATTTCACATTCTAATATCTCATTGGGATTGAGTCACCTGTAAAAAGACAACCTATATGATAATATGTTCCTGCTACATGCTATACACACCAATAACCCACTAGGGCCAAAATTAGTTATCTCAGGGATAATGACTGTGGTTAGTCTTTCCACAGTTTATTGTAAAAGCTGTAGTCAGTCCACAGTCTACTGTAAATGTTGTGGTCAATCAATCCACAGTGTAGTGTAAATATTAGAATCAATCGGTCCTTAGTTCAACAAAAATACTGGGGTTAATAAGTCCACAACTAGTGTTAATGCTGGGATGAGCCGGTCTATAATCTATTGTGAATGTTGTGGTCAGTTAGACCACAGACTAGTGCAAATGATATAGACAGTCAGTCCACAGTATGGTATTATTACTGTGCTCGGTCGGTCCCCACCTAGTGTAAATACAATGGTCAGTCGGTGCACAGTCTATTGTAAATGTTGTGGACAGTCATTCCAGAGTATTGTATAACTACTGTGCTCAGTCAATGCACACCTAGTGTAAATGCTGTGTTCTGTCAGTCCCTGGTCTCAGGTGAATGCTGTGGTGAGTGTCGCGTAATCATGGTATTGATTGTGTCACCGCTCAGATCAGGTGGGTTATGAAATAAAAGACAGAGGATAATGAGAAGAAATGATCCTTATCTCTGTACCTGAGATATGGTGGTGTTATACTTGGGGTTGTGTATAGAAGATGTACATTTGAAAAAACACATACAGTATATTGTCATATATCAGGAAGGTGGGTGTTATTACACCTCCGCCAGTCTAGAACTTAAGCCTAGACCAACGATTATCAGTAATTAATACGAGAATTAATTACCTGTTATGTGATTCCTCTGATTCTCTTCTTGGAGTCCACAAACAAAAATTTCACATTCTAATATCTCATTGGGATTCAGTCACCTGTAAAAAGACAACCTATATGATAATATGTTCCTGCTACATGCTATACACACCAATAACACACTAGGGCCAAAATTACTTATCTCAGGGATAATGACTGTGGTTAGTCTATCCACAGTTTATTGTAAAAGCTGTAGTCAGTCAGTCAACAGTCTACTGTAAATGTTGTGGTCAATCAATCCACAGTGTAGTGTAAATATTAGAATCAATCGGTCCTTAGTTCAACAAAAATACTGGGGTTAATAAGTCCACAACTAGTGTTAATGCTGGGATGAGCCGGTCTATAATCTATTGTGAATGTTGTGGTCAGTTAGACCACAGACTAGTGCAAATGATATAGACAGTCAGTCCACAGTATGGTATATTACTGTGCTCGGTCGGTCCCCACCTAGTGTAAATACAATGGTCAGTCGGTGCACAGTCTGTTGTAAATGTTGTGGTCAGTCATTCCAGAGTATTGTATAACTACTGTGCTCAGTCAATGCACACCTAGTGTAAATACAATGGTCAGTCGGTGCACAGTCTATTGTAAATGTTGTGGTCAGTCATTCCAGAGTATTGTATAACTACAATGCTAAGTCAATGCACACCTAGTGTAAATGCTGTGTTCTGTCAGTCCCTGGTCTAGGGTGAATGCTGTGGTGAGTGTCGCGTAATCATGGTATTGATTGTGTCACCGCTCAGATCAGGTGGGTTATGAAATAAAGGACAGAGGATAATGAGAAGAAATGATCCTTATCTCTGTACCTGAGATATGGTGGTGTTATACTAGGAGTTGTGTATAGAAGATGTACATTTGAAAAAACACATACAGTATATTGTCATGTATCAGGAAGGTGGGTGTTATTACACCTCCCCCAGTCTAGAACTTAAGCCTAGACCAACGATTATCAGTAATTAATACGAGAATTAATTACCTGTTATTTTGATTCCTCTGATGAACATTTGTTGGGAATCTCTCTCAAGTAAAACTAACAGGTCAAGCAAATTCTTATCCTCTCTTGCTGACAACTTTATCTTCCAAAAGGTAGGGGAGAAAACAAGGGGATCTGCTACTTTGGATCTAATTCTTATAAACAGGGAGGAAATGGTTGAGGAGGTAAAGGTGGCTGGGACCCTAGGAGGCAGCGATCATGCTATTATAGAATTTTGGATAACTAGAGGAGGAAGACATGTGAAGACTCAAACTTCAAGGTTAGATTTTAGAAAGGCAGATTTTAAGAGACTCAGAAAGAGAATAGGAGGGATCCAATGGCTGGATGTCCTTAAGGACAAAAATGTCCAGGAAGGATGGGAAATTTTTAAAAATGAGATTCTCAAAGCACAATCGTTAACAATCCCGAAAAGTAGGAAGAATGGGAAGCATTTAAGGAAACCAGGATGGATGAACACAGAACTTAAACACATGCTAAAAAGAAAGAAAGAAATGTTTATTAAATGGAAAGAGGGAGGCATATCTAAAGAAGATTATAATGCAGTCTGCAGATCCTGTAGGGCACGTATCAGGTTAGCTAAAGCTGACAATGAATTAAGGCTTGCAAGAGATGTCAAAAGCAATAAAAAAGGATTTTGGGGGTATGTCAAAAGTAAAAGAAAAGTCAAAGATGCTATAGGATTTTTACAGGATGAAAATGGAGAAATGGTAAGAGAGGATGTTGAGAAGGCCGAACTTTTTAATTCCTATTTTGCATCTGTTTTCTCTCAGAAAGAAAATGTAACATCAACTGATCTTCACTGTCCATTTAAAGGAATAGAGGAATCCAAGTTATCAGTAAACAGAAAGATTGTGAGGGAATATTTAGCTAACATAAATGAGTTCAAGTCTCCAGGTCCAGATGAATTACACCCCAGAGTACTGAAGGAGATTGTAGAAGAAATTTTAGAACCACTCTCCATAATCTTTGAAAATTCTTGGAGAACAGGAGAAGTCCCAGAAGACTGGAGAAGAGCAAATGTTGTTCCTATCTTCAAAAAGGGGAAGAAGGTGGACCCAGGGAACTATAGGCCGGTGAGTCTGACTTCTATACCAGGAAAGATCTTTGAACAAATTATTAAACAACATGTATGTAAGTACATGGATAAGAATGAAGTGATTAACCAGAGTCAGCATGGGTTTGTAACTAACAAGTCATGTCAGACTAACTTAATTTCCTTCTATGACAGAATCACTGACTGGGTGGATCAGGGAAATGCTGTAGATATAGTATATCTTGACTTCAGCAAAGCATTTGACAAAGTATCTCACATCATCCTTATTGAAAAAATGACCAAGTATGCAATGGACCAGGCAACTGTTAGGTGGATTCATAACTGGCTTAGTGATCGGACTCAAAGGGTGGTTGTAAATGGCTTCACATCCAGCTGGATGAATGTCTCAAGTGGGGTACCACAGGGCTCCGTCCTGGGACCTGTATTGTTCAACATCTTTATCAATGATTTAGATGAAGGAATTGAGGGTAAACTGATTAAATTTGCTGATGACACAAAGCTAGGAGGGATAGCTAATACTAGAGAAGAGAGAGAGAGGATTCAAAAAGACCTAAATAAACTGGAGCAGTGGGCAGCAACCAACAGAATGGTTTTTAACAGGGAAAAATGCAAAGTACTACATCTGGGCAATAAAAATGAAAAAAGCATATACAGAATGGGAGGAATAGAGCTAAGCAACAGTACATGTGAAAAAGACTTAGGTATACTAATAGATCATAGACTGAACATGAGTCAACAGTGTGATGCAGCAGCAAAAAAGGCAAATACAATTCTGGGATGTATTAACAGAAGCATACAGTCTAGATCACGTGAAGTCATTATCGGTCTTTACTCCTCTTTGGTCAGACCTCATCTGGAATACTGTGTACAGTTTTGGGCACCACATTTTAAAAAAGACATAGACAAACTGGAGCAAGTTCAGAGAAGAGCGACCAGAATGGTGACTGGTCTGCAAACCATGTCCTATGAGGAACGGTTGCAGGATTTGGGAATGTTTAGCTTGCAAAAAAGAAGACTGAGAGGAGACTTAATAGCTGTCTACAAATATGTCAAGGGCTGTCACATTGTAGAAGGATCATCTTTATTCTCATTTGCACAAGGAAAGACTAGAAGCAATGGGATGAAACTAAATGGGAGGAGACACAGATTAGATATTAGAAAAAACTTTTTGACAGTTAGGGTGATTAATGAGTGGAGCAGGCTGCCACGAGAGGTGGTGAGTTCCCCTTCAATGGACGTCTTCAAACAGAGGCTGGACAGACATCTGTCTGAGATGATCTAGTGAATCCTGCTTTGAGCAGGGGGTTGGACCAGATGACCCAGGAGGTCCCTTCCAACTCTACCATTCTATGATTCTATGATTCTATGATTCTATGATTCTATGATTCTTTACTTGGAGTCCACAAACAAAAATTTCACGTTCTAATATCTCATTGGGATTCAGTCACCTGTAAAAAGACAACCTATATGATAATATGTTCCTGCTACATGCTATACACACCAATAACACACTAGGGCCAAAATTACTTATCTCAGGGATAATGACTGTGGTTAGTCTTTCCACAGTTTATTGTAAAAGCTGTAGTCAGTCAGTCCACAGTCTACTGTAAATGTTGTGGTCAATCAATCCACAGTGTAGTGTAAATATTAGAATCAATCGGTCCTTAGTTCAACAAAAATACTGGGATTAATAAGTCCACAACTAGTGTTAATGCTGGGATGAGCCGGTCTATAATCTATTGTGAATGTTGTGGTCAGTTAGACCACAGACTAGTGCAAATGATATAGACAGTCAGTCCACAGTATGGTATTATTACTGTGCTCGGTCGGTCTCCACCTAGTGTAAATACAATGGTCAGTCGGTGCACAGTCTATTGTAAATGTTGTGGTCAGTCATTCCAGAGTATTGTATAACTACTGTGCTCAGTCAATGCACACCTAGTGTAAATGCTGTGTTCTGTCAGTCCCTGGTCTAGGGTGAATGCTGTGGTGAGTGTCGCGTAATCATGGTATTGATTGTGTCACCGCTCAGATCAGGTGGGTTATGAAATAAAAGACAGAGGATAATGAGACGAAATGATCCTTATCTCTGTACCTGAGATATGGTGGTGTTATACTAGGAGTTGTGTATAGAAGATATACATTTGAAAAAACACATACAGTATATTGTCATGTATCAGGAAGGTGGGTGTTATTACACCTCCGCCAGTCTAGAACTTAAGCCTAGACCAACAATTATCAGTAATTAATACGAGAATTAATTACCTGTTATGTGATTCCTCTGATTCTCTTCTTGGAGTCCACAAACAAAAATGTCACATTCTAATATCTCATTGGGATTCAGTCACCTGTAAAAAGACAAACTATATGATAATATGTTCCTGCTACATGCTAATTGCAAAAAGAACTTCGGTACTCCATACATGAAAATATAAGAAATATTGTATCTAGACTAATGTCACTTTGAAAAATGAAGTTTTTTTGCGCCTAATTTGGCCAATTTATGTGTGCCCATCAACCACGACAAGGTCACCTTCGTATGATGGGAAACTACGCTACGCTATCACTGGATATGCCACTCTTGGGCTGTAAGCCTTTATGGACAATATGTCTATGCTTGGGCTTTTAACCTACAATGTATGGGCTGATAGAGCTAGTTAAAACCACCTGTGACTGAATGGGAGGGACACATGGTGAGAAAAAAAGCTGTCAAACTTCTAATAGTGTGAACACGTACCTGCTGCAATGCTCCAGGAGCGGGATCCCAAAAATGATTAATAGAAAAAAGAGAGGGGTCGCTCACTGGTCTATTCGGGTGCTCTGAAGAAAAGAGTAATCTCAATTGCAAAAAGAACTTCGGCACTCCATACATGAAAATATAAGAAATATTGTATCTAGACTAATGTCACTTTGAAAAATGAAGTTATTTTGCGCATAATTTGGCCAATTTATGTGTGCCCATCAACCACGACAAGGTCACCTTCGTATGATGGGAAACTACGCTACGCTACCACTGGATATGCCACTCTTGGGCTGTAAGCCTGTATGGACAATATGTCTATGCTTTTTTCCTACTACATGCTATACACACCAATAACACACTAGGGCCAAAATTACTTATCTCAGGGATAATGACTGTGGTTAGTCTTTCCACAGTTTATTGTAAAAGTTGTAGTCAGTCAGTCCACAGTCTACTGTAAATGTTGTGGTCAGTCAGTCCACAGTGTAGTGTAAATATTAGAATCAATCGGTCCTTAGTTCAACAAAAATACTGGGGTTAATAAGTCCACAACTAGTGTTAATGCTGGGATGAGCCGGTCTATAATCTATTGTGAATGTTGTGGTCAGTTAGACCACAGACTAGTGCAAATGATATAGACAGTCAGTCCACAGTATGGTATTATTACTGTGCTCGGTCGGTCCCCACCTAGTGTAAATACAATGGTCAGTCGGTGCACAGTCTATTGTAAATGTTGTGGTCAGTCATTCCAGAGTATTGTATAACTACTGTGCTCAGTCAATGCACACCTAGTGTAAATGCTGTGTTCTGTCAGTCCCTGGTCTAGGGTGAATGCTGTGGTGAGTGTTGCGTAATCATGGTATTGATTGTGTCACTGCTCAAATCAGGTGGGTTATGAAATAAAAGACAGAGGATAATGAGAAGAAATGATCCTTATCTCTGTACCTGAGATATGGTGGTGTTATACTAGGAGTTGTGTATAGAAGATGTACATTTGAAAAAACACATACAGTATATTGTCATGTATCAGGAAGGTGGGTGTTATTACACCTCCGCCAGTCTAGAACTTAAGCCTAGACCAACGATTATCAGTAATTAATACGAGAATTAATTACCTGTTATGTGATTCCTCTGATTCTCTTCTTGGAGTCCACAAACAAAAATTTTACATTCTAATATCTCATTGGGATTCAGTCACCTGTAAAAAGACAACCTATATGATAATATGTTCCTGCTACATGCTATACACACCAATAACACACTAGGGCCAAAATTACTTATCTCAGGGATAATGACTGTGGTTAGTCTTTCCACAGTTTATTGTAAAAGCTGTAGTCAGTCAGTCCACAGTCTACTGTAAATGTTGTGGTTAATCAATCCACAGTGTAGTGTAAATATTAGAATCAATCGTTCCTTAGTTCAACAAAAATACTGGGGTTAATAAGTCCACAACTAGTGTTAATGTTGGGATGAGCCGGTCTATAATCTATTGTGAATGTTGTGGTCAGTTAGACCACAGACTAGTGCAAATGATATAGACAGTCAGTCCACAGTATGGTATTATTACTGTGCTTGGTCGGTCCCCACCTAGTGTAAATACAATGGTCAGTCGGTGCACAGTCTATTGTAAATGTTGTGGTCAGTCATTCCAGAGTATTGTATAACTACTGTGCTCAGTCAATGCACACCTAGTGTAAATGCTGTGTTCTGTCAGTCCCTGGTCTAGGGTGAATGCTGTGGTGAGTGTCGCGCAATCATTGTATTGATTGTGTCACCGCTCAGATCAGGTGGGTTATGAAATAAAAGACAGAGGATAATGAGAAGAAATGATCCTTATCTCTGTACCTGAGATATGGTGGTGTTATACTAGGAGTTGTGTATAGAAGATGTACATTTGAAAAAACATATACAGTATATTGTCATGTATCAGGAAGGTGGGTGTTATTACACCTCCGCCAGTCTAGAACTTAAGCCTAGACCAACGATTATCAGTAATTAATACGAGAATTAATTACCTGTTATGTGATTCCTCTGATTTTCTTCTTGGAGTCCACAAACAAAAATTTCACATTTTAATATCTCATTGGGATTCAGTCACCTGTAAAAAGACAACCTATATGATAATATGTTCCTGCTACATGCTATACACACCAATAACACACTAGGGCCAAAATTACTTATCTCAGGGATAATGACTGTGGTTAGTCTTTCCACAGTTTATTGTAAAAGCTGTAGTCAGTCAGTCCACAGTCTACTGTAAATGTTGTGGTCAATCAATCCACAGTGTAGTGTAAATATCAGAATCAATCGGTCCTTAGTTCAACAAAAATACTGGGGTTAATAAGTCCACAACTAGTGTTAATGCTGGGATGAGCCGGTCTATAATCCATCGTGAATGTTGTGGTCAGTTAGACCACAGACTAGTGCAAATGATATAGACAGTCAGTCCACAGTATGGTATTATTACTGTGCTCGGTCGGTCCCCACCTAGTGTAAATATAATGGTCAGTCGGTGCACAGTCTATTGTAAATGTTGTGGTCAGTCATTCCAGAGTATTGTATAACTACTGTGCTCAGTCAACGCACACCTAGTGTAAATGCTGTGTTCTGTCAGTCCCTGGTCTAGGGTGAATGCTGTGGTGAGTGTCGCGTAATCATGGTATTGATTGTGTCACCGCTCAGATCAGGTGGGTTATGAAATAAAAGACAGAGGATAATGAGACGAAATGATCCTTATCTCTGTACCTGAGATATGGTGGTGTTATACTAGGAATTGTGTATAGAAGATGTACATTTGAAAAAACACATACAGTATATTGTCATGTATCAGGAAGGTGGGTGTTATTACACCTCAGCCAGTCTAGAACTTAAGCCTAGACCAACGATTATCAGTAATTAATACGAGAATTAATTAGCTGTTATGTGATTCCTCTGATTCTCTTCTTGTAGTCCACAAACAAAAATTTCGCATTCTAATATCTCATTGGGATTCAGTCACCTGTAAAAAGACAACCTATATGATAATATGTTCCTGCTACATGCTATACACACCAATAACACACTAGGGCCAAAATTACTTATCTCAGGGATAATGACTGTGGTTAGTCTTTCCACAGTTTATTGTAAAAGCTGTAGTCAGTCAGTCCACAGTCTACTGTAAATGTTGTGGTCAATCAATCCACAGTGTAGTGTAAATATTAGAATCAATCGGTCCTTAGTTCAACAAAAATACTGGGGTTAATAAGTCCACAACTAGTGTTAATGCTGGGATGAGCCGGTCTATAATCTATTGTGAATGTTGTGGTCAGTTAGACCACAGACTAGTGCAAATGATATAGACAGTCAGTCCACAGTATGGTATTATTACTGTGCTCGGTCGGTCCCCACCTAGTGTAAATACAATGGTCAGTCGGTGCACAGTCTATTGTAAATGTTGTGGTCAGTAATTTCAGAGTATTGTATAACTACTGTGCTCAGTCAATGCACACCTAGTGTAAATGCTGTGATCTGTCAGTCCCTGGTCTAGGGTGAATGCTGTGGTGAGTGTCGCGTAATCATGGTATTGATTGTGTCACCGCTCAGATCAGGTGGGTTATGAAATAAAAGACAGAGGATAATGAGAAGAAATGATCCTTATATCTGTACCTGAGATATGGTGGTGTTATACTAGGAGTTGTGTATAGAAGATGTACATTTGAAAAAACACATACAGTATATTGTCATGTATCAGGAAGGTGGGTGTTATTACACCTCCGCCAGTCTAGAACTTAAGCCTAGACCAACGATTATCAGTAATTAATACGAGAATTAATTACCTGTTATGTGATTCCTCTGATTCTCTTCTTGGAGTCCACAAACAAAAATTTCACATTCTAATATCTCATTGGGATTCAGTCACCTGAAAAAAGACAAACTATATGATAATATGTTCCTGCTACATGCTATACACACCAATAACACACTAGGGCCAAAATTACTTATCTCAGGGATAATGACTGTGGTTAGTCTTGCCACAGTTTATTGTAAAAGCTGTAGTCAGTCAGTCCACAGTCTACTGTAAATGTTGTGGTCAATCAATCCACAGTGTAGTGTAAATATTAGAATCAATCGGTCCTTAGTTCAACAAAAATACTGGGGTTAATAAGTCCACAACTAGTGTTAATGCTGGGATGAGCTGGTCTATAATCTATTGTGAATGTTGTGGTCAGTTAGACCACAGACTAGTGCAAATGCTTTTCTTCAGAGCACCCGAATAGACCAGTGAGCGACCCCTCTCTCTTTTCTATTAATCATTTTTGGGATCCCGCTCCTGGAGCATTGCAGCAGGTACGTGTTCACACTATTAGAAGTTTGACAGCCTTTTTTCTGACCATGTGTCCCTCCCATTCAGTCACAGGTGGTTTTAACTAGCTCTACCAGCCCATACATTGTAGGTTAAAAGCCCAAGCATAGACACATTGTCCATACAGGCTTACAGCCCAAGAGTGGCATATCCAGTGGTAGCATAGCGTAGTTTCCCATCATACGAAGGTGACCTTGTCGTGGTTGATGGGCACACATAAATTGGCCAAATTATGCGCAAAAAACTTTCATTTTTCAAAGTGACATTAGTCTAGATACAATATTTCTTATATTTTCATGTATGGAGTGCCGAAGTTCTTTTTGCAATTGAGATTACTCTTTTCTTCAGAGCACCCGAATAGACCAGTGAGCGACCCCTCTCTTTTTTCTATTAATCATTTTTGGGATCCCACTCCTGGAGCATTGCAGCAGGTACGTGTTCACACTATTAGAAGTTTGACAGCCTTTTTTCTGACCATGTGTCCCTCCCATTCAGTCACAGGTGGTTTTAACTATCTCTACCAGCCCATACATTGTAGGTTAAAAGCCCAAGCATAGACATATTGTCCATACAGGCTTACAGCCCAAGAGTGGCATATCCAGTGGTAGCGTAGCGTAGTTTCCCATCATACGAAGGTGACCTTGTCGTGGTTGATGGGCACACATAAATTGGCCAAATTATGCGCAAAAAACCTTCATTTTTCAAAGTGACATTAGTCTAGATACAATATTTCTTATATTTTCATGTATGGAGTGCCGAAGTTCTTTTTGCAATTGAGATTACTCTTTTCTTCAGAGCACCCGAATAGACCAGTGAGCGACCCCTCTCTTTTTTCTATTAATCATTTTTGGGATCCCGCTCCTGGAGCATTGCAGCAGGTACGTGTTCACACTATTAGAAGTTTGACAGCCTTTTTTCTGACCATGTGTCCCTCCCATTCAGTCACAGGTGGTTTTAACTAGCTCTACCAGCCCATACATTGTAGGTTAAAAGCCCAAGCATAGACATATTGTCCATACAGGCTTACAGCCCAAGAGTGGCATATCCAGTGGTAGCGTAGCGTAGTTTCCCATCATACGAAGGTGACCTTGTCGTGGTTGATGGGCACACATAAATTGGCCAAATTATGCGCAAAAAACCTTCATTTTTCAAAGTGACATTAGTCTAGATACAATATTTCTTATATTTTCATGTATGGAGTGCCGAAGTTCGTTTTGCAATTGAGATTACTCTTTTCTTCAGAGCACCCGAATAGACCAGTGAGCGACCCCTCTCTTTTTTCTAGTGCAAATGATATAGACAGTCAGTCCACAGTATGGTATTATTACTGTGCTCGGTCGGTCCCCACCTAGTGTAAATACAATGGTCAGTCGGTGCACAGTCTATTGTAAATGTTGTGGTCAGTCATTCCAGAGTATTGTATAACTACTGTGCTCAGTCAACGCACACCTAGTGTAAATGCTGTGTTCTGTCAGTCCCTGGTCTAGGGTGAATGCTGTGGTGAGTGTCGCGTAATCATGGTATTGATTGTGTCACCGCTCAGATCAGGTGGGTTATGAAATAAAAGACAGAGGATAATGAGACGAAATGATCCTTATCTCTGTACCTGAGATATGGTGGTGTTATACTAGGAGTTGTGTATAGAAGATGTACATTTGAAAAAACACATACAGTATATTGTCATGTATCAGGAAGGTGGGTGTTATTAAACCTCAGCCAGTCTAGAACTTAAGCCTAGACCAACGATTATCAGTAATTAATACGAGAATTAATTACCTGTTATGTGATTCCTCTGATTCTCTTCTTGGAGTCCACAACCAAAAATTTCACATTCTAATATCTCATTGGGATTCAGTCACCTGTAAAAAGACAACCTATATGATAATATGTTCCTGCTACATGCTATACAAACCAATAACACACTAGGGCCAAAATTACTTATCTCAGGGATAATGACTGTGGTTAGTCTTTCCACAGTTTATTGTAAAAGCTGTAGTCACTCAGTCCACAGTCTACTGTAAATGTTGTGGTCAATCAATCCACAGTGTAGTGTAAATATTAGAATCAATCGGTCCTTAGTTCAACAAAAATACTGGGGTTAATAAGTCCACAACTAGTGTTAATGCTGGGATGAGCCGGTCTATAATCTATTGTGAATGTTGTGGTCAGTTAGGCCTCTGACTAGTGCAAATGATATAGACAGTCAGTCCACAGTATGGTATTATTACTGTGCTCGGTCGGTCCCCACCTAGTGTAAATACAATGGTCAGTCGGTGCACAGTCTATTGTAAATGTTGTGGTCAGTCATTCCAGAGTATTGTATAACTACTGTGCTCAGTCAATGCACACCTAGTGTAAATGCTGTGTTCTGTCAGTCCCTGGTCTAGGGTGAATGCTGTGGTGAGTGTCGCGTAATCATGGTATTGATTGTGTCACCGCTCAGATCAGGTGGGTTATGAAATTAAAGACAGAGGATAATGAGAAGAAATGATCCTTATCTCTGTACCTGAGATATAGTGGTGTTATACTAGGAGTTGTGTATAGAAGATATACATTTGAAAAAACACATACAGTATATTGTCATGTATCAGGAAGGTGGGTGTTATTACACCTCCGCCAGTCTAGAACTTAAGCCTAGACCAACGATTATCAGTAATTAATACGAGAATTAATTACCTGTTATGTGATTCCTCTGATTCTCTTCTTGTAGTCCACAAACAAAAATTTCGCATTCTAATATCTCATTGAGATTCAGTCACCTGTAAAAAGACAACCTATATGATAATATGTTCCTGCTACATGCTATACACACCAATAACACACTAGGGCCAAAATTACTTATCTCAGGGATAATGACTGTGGTTAGTCTTTCCACAGTTTATTGTAAAAGCTGTAGTGAGTCAGTCCACAGTGTAGCGTAAATATTAGAATCAATCGGTCCTTAGTTCAACAAAAATACTGGGGTTAATAAGTCCACAACTAGTGTTAATGTTGGGATGAGCCGGTCTATAATCTATTGTGAATGTTGTGGTCAGTTAGACCACAGACTAGTGCAAATGATATAGACAGTCAGTCCACAGTATGGTATTATTACTGTGCTCGGTCGGTCCCCACCTAGTGTAAATACAATGGTCAGTCGGTGCACAGTCTATTGTAAATGTTGTGGTCAGTCATACCAGAGTATTGTATAACTACTGTGCTCAGTCAATGCACACCTAGTGTAAATGCTGTGTTCTGTCAGTCCCTGGTCTAGGGTGAATGCTGTGGTGAGTGTCGCATAATCATGGTATTGATTGTGTCACCGCTCAGATCAGGTGGGTTATGAAATAAAAGACAGAGGATAATGAGAAGAAATGATCCTTATCTCTGTACCTGAGATATGGTGGTGTTATACTAGGAGTTGTGTATAGAAGATGTACATTTGAAAAAACACATACAGTATATTGTCATGTATCAGGAAGGTGGGTGTTATTACACCTCCGCCAGTCTAGAACTTAAGCCTAGACCAACGATTATCAGTAATTAATACGAGAATTAATTACCTGTTATGTGATTCCTCTGATTCTCTTCTTGGAGTCCACAAACAAAAATTTCACATTCTAATATCTCATTAGGATTCAGTCACCTGTAAAAAGACAACCTATATGATAATATGTTCCTGCTACATGCTATACACACCAATAACACACTAGGGCCAAAATTACTTATCTCAGGGATAATGACTGTGGTTAGTCTTTCCACAGTTTATTGTAAAAGCTGTAGTCAGTCAGTCCACAGTCTACTGTAAATGTTGTGGTCAATCAATCCACAGTGTAGTGTAAATATTAGAATCAATCGGTCCTTAGTTCAACAAAAATACTGGGGTTAATAAGTCCACAACTAGTGTTAATGTTGGGATGAGCCGGTCTATAATCTATTGTGAATGTTGTGGTCAGTTAGACCACAGACTAGTGCAAATGATATAGACAGTCAGTTCACAGTATGGTATTATTACTGTGCTCGGTCGGTCCCCACCTAGTGTAAATACAATGGTCAGTCGGTGCACAGTCTATTGTAAATGTTGTGGTCAGTCATTCCAGAGTATTGTATAACTACTGTGCTCAGTCAACGCACACCTAGTGTAAATGCTGTGTTCTGTCAGTCCCTGGTCTAGGGTGAATGCTGTGGTGAGTGTCGCGTAATCATGGTATTGATTGTGTCACCGCTCAGATCAGGTGGGTTATGAAATAAAAGACAGAGGATAATGAGACGAAATGATCCTTATCTCTGTACCTGAGATATGGTGGTGTTATACTAGGAGTTGTGTATAGAAGATGTACATTTGAAAAAACACATACAGTATATTGTCATGTATCAGGAAGGTGGGTGTTATTACACCTCAGCCAGTCTAGAACTTAAGCCTAGACCAACGATTATCAGTAATTAATACGAGAATTAATTACCTGTTATGTGATTCCTCTGATTCTCTTCTTGGAGTCCAGAAACAAAAATTTCACATTCTAATATCTCATTGGGATTCAGTCACCTGTAAAAAGACAACCTATATGATAATATGTTCCTGCTACATGCTATACACACCAATAACACACTAGGGCCAAAATTACTTATCTCAGGGATAATGACTGTGGTTAGTCTTGGCACAGTTTATTGTAAAAGCTGCAGTCACTCAGTCCACAGTCTACTGTAAATGTTGTGGTCAATCGATCCACAGTGTAGTGTAAATATTAGAATCAATCGGTCCTTAGTTCAACAAAAATACTGGGGTTAATAAGTCCACAACTAGTGTTAATGCTGGGATGAGCCGGTCTATAATCTATTGTGAATGTTGTGGTCAGTTAGACCACAGACTAATGCAAATGATATAGACAGTCAGTCCACAGTATGGTATTATTACTGTGCTCGGTCGGTCCCCACCTAGTGTAAATACAATGGTCAGTTGGTGCACAGTCTATTGTAAATGTTGTGGTCAGTCATTCCAGAGTATTGTATAACTACTGTGCTCAGTCAATGCACACCTAGTGTAAATGCTGTGTTCTGTCAGTCCCTGGTCTAGGGTGAATGCTGTGGTGAGTGTCGCGTAATCATGGTATTGATTGTGTCACCGCTCAGATCAGGTGGGTTATGAAATAAAAGACAGAGGATAATGAGAAGAAATGATCCTTATATCTGTACCTGAGATATGGTGGTGTTATACTAGGAGTTGTGTATAGAAGATGTACATTTGAAAAAACACATACAGTATATTGTCATGTATCAGGAAGGTGGGTGTTATTACACCTCCGCCAGTCTAGAACTTAAGCCTAGACCAACGATTATCAGTAATTAATACGAGAATTAATTACCTGTTATGTGATTCCTCTGATTCTCTTCTTGTAGTCCACAAACAAAAATTTCGCATTCTAATATCTCATTGGGATTCAGTCACCTGTAAAAAGACAACCTATATGATAATATGTTCCTGCTACATGCTATACACACCAATAACACACTAGGGCCAAAATTACTTATCTCAGGGATAATGACTGTGGTTAGTCTTTCCACAGTTTATTGTAAAAGCTGTAGTCAGTCAGTCCACAGTCTACTGTAAATGTTGTGGTCAATCAATCCACAGTGTAGTGTAAATATTAGAATCAATCGGTCCTTAGTTCAACAAAAATACTGGGGTTAATAAGTCCACAACTAGTGTTAATGTTGGGATGAGCCGGTCTATAATCTATTGTGAATGTTGTGGTCAGTTAGACCACAGACTAGTGCAAATGATATAGACAGTCAGTCCACAGTATGGTATTATTACTGTGCTCGGTCGGTCCCCACCTAGTGTAAATACAATGGTCAGTTGGTGCACAGTCTATTGTAAATGTTGTGGTCAGTCATTCCAGAGTATTGTATAACTACTGTGCTCAGTCAATGCACACCTAGTGTAAATGCTGTGTTCTGTCAGTCCCTGGTCTAGGGTGAATGCTGTGGTGAGTGTCGCGTAATCATGGTATTGATTGTGTCACCGCTCAGATCAGGTGGGTTATGAAATAAAAGACAGAGGATAATGAGAAGAAATGATCCTTATATCTGTACCTGAGATATGGTGGTGTTATACTAGGAGTTGTGTATAGAAGATGTACATTTGAAAAAACACATACAGTATATTGTCATGTATCAGGAAGGTGGGTGTTATTACACCTCCGCCAGTCTAGAACTTAAGCCTAGACCAACGATTATCAGTAATTAATACGAGAATTAATTACCTGTTATGTGATTCCTCTGATTCTCTTCTTGTAGTCCACAAACAAAAATTTCGCATTCTAATATCTCATTGGGATTCAGTCACCTGTAAAAAGACAACCTATATGATAATATGTTCCTGCTACATGCTATACACACCAATAACACACTAGGGCCAAAATTACTTATCTCAGGGATAATGACTGTGGTTAGTCTTTCCACAGTTTATTGTAAAAGCTGTAGTCAGTCAGTCCACAGTCTACTGTAAATGTTGTGGTCAATCAATCCACAGTGTAGTGTAAATATTAGAATCAATCGGTCCTTAGTTCAACAAAAATACTGGGGTTAATAAGTCCACAACTAGTGTTAATGCTGGGATGAGCCGGTCTATAATCTATTGTGAATGTTGTGGTCAGTTAGACCACAGACTAGTGCAAATGATATAGACAGTCAGTCCACAGTATGGTATTATTACTGTGCTCGGTCGGTCCCCACCTAGTGTAAATACAATGGTCAGTCGGTGCACAGTCTATTGTAAATGTTGTGGTCAGTCATTCCAGAGTATTGTATAACTACTGTGCTCAGTCAACGCACACCTAGTGTAAATGCTGTGTTCTGTCAGTCCCTGGTCTAGGGTGAATGCTGTGGTGAGTGTCGCGTAATCATGGTATTGATTGTGTCACCGCTCAGATCAGGTGGGTTATGAAATAAAAGACAGAGGATAATGAGACGAAATGATCCTTATCTCTGTACCTGAGATATGGTGGTGTTATATTAGGAGTTGTGTATAGAAGATGTACATTTGAAAAAACACATACAGTATATTGTCATGTATCAGGAAGGTGGGTGTTATTACACCTCCGCCAGTCTAGAACTTAAGCCTAGACCAACGATTATCAGTAATTAATACGAGAATTAATTACCTGTTATGTGATTCCTCTGATTCTCTTCTTGGAGTCCAGAAACAAAAATTTCACATTCTAATATCTCATTGGGATTCAGTCACCTGTAAAAAGACAACCTATATGATAATATGTTCCTGCTACATGCTATACACACCAATAACACACTAGGGCCAAAATTACTTATCTCAGGGATAATGACTGTGGTTAGTCTTGCCACAGTTTATTGTAAAAGCTGTAGTCACTCAGTCCACAGTCTACTGTAAATGTTGTGGTTAATCAATCCACAGTGTAGTATAAATATTAGAATCAATCGGTCCTTAGTTCAACAAAAATACTGGGGTTAATAAGTCCACAACTAGTGTTAATGCTGGGATGAGCCGGTCTATAATCTATTGTGAATGTTGTGGTCAGTTAGACCACAGACTAATGCAAATGATATAGACAGTCAGTCCACAGTATGGTATTATTACTGTGCTCGGTCGGTCCCCACCTAGTGTAAATACAATGGTCAGTCGGTGCACAGTCTATTGTAAATGTTGTGGTCAGTCATTCTACAGTATTGTATAACTACTGTGCTCAGTCAATGCACACCTAGTGTAAATGCTGTGTTCTGTCAGTCCCTGGTCTAGGGTGAATGCTGTGGTGAGTGTCGCGTAATCATGGTATTGATTGTGTCACCGCTCAGATCAGGTGGGTTATGAAATTAAAGACAGAGGATAATGAGAAGAAATGATCCTTATCTCTGTACCTGAGATATGGTGGTGTTATACTAGGAGTTGTGTATAGAAGATGTACATTTGAAAAAACACATACAGTATATTGTCATGTATCAGGAAGGTGGGTGTTATTACACCTCCGTCAGTCTAGAACTTAAGCCTAGACCAACGATTATCAGTAATTAATACGAGAATTAATTACCTGTTATGTGATTCCTCTGATTCTCTTCTTGTAGTCCACAAACAAAAATTTCGCATTCTAATATCTCATTGGGATTCAGTCACCTGTAAAAAGACAACCTATATGATAATATGTTCCTGCTACATGTTATACACACCAATAACACACTAGGGCCAAAATTACTTATCTCAGGGATAATGACTGTGGTTAGTCTTTCCACAGTTTATTGTAAAAGCTGTAGTCAGTCAGTCCACAGTCTACTGTAAATGTTGTGGTCAATCAATCCACAGTGTAGTGTAAATATTAGAATCAATCGGTCCTTAGTTCAACAAAAATACTGGGGTTAATAAGTCCACAACTAGTGTTAATGCTGGGATGAGCCGGTCTATAATCTATCGTGAATGTTGTGGTCAGTTAGACCACAGACTAGTGCAAATGATATAGACAGTCAGTCCACAGTATGGTATTATTACTGTGCTCGGTCGGTCCCCACCTAGTGTAAATACAATGGTCA
Organism: Phyllobates terribilis; assembly: GCF_046119375.1. Taxonomy (NCBI): domain Eukaryota; kingdom Metazoa; phylum Chordata; class Amphibia; order Anura; family Dendrobatidae; genus Phyllobates; species Phyllobates terribilis. The sequence continues at coordinate 1,517,090 of NW_027362938.1, read as the reverse complement.
GTCGGTGCACAGTCTATTGTAAATGTTGTGGTTAGTCATTCCAGAGTATTGTATAACTACTGTGCTCAGTCAACGCACACCTAGTGTAAATGCTGTGTTCTGTCAGTCCCTGGTCTAGGGTGAATGCTGTGGTGAGTGTCGCGTAATCATGGTATTGATTGTGTCACCGCTCAGATCAGGTGGGTTATGAAATAAAAGACAGAGGATAATGAGACGAAATGATCCTTATCTCTGTACCTGAGATATGGTGGTGTTATACTAGGAGTTGTGTATAGAAGATGTACATTTGAAAAAACACATACAGTATATTGTCATGTATCAGGAAGGTGGGTGTTATTACACCTCAGCCAGTCTAGAACTTAAGCCTAGACCAACGATTATCAGTAATTAATACGAGATTTAATTACCTGTTATGTGATTCCTCTGATTCTCTTCTTGGAGTCCACAAACAAAAATTTCACATTCTAATATCTCATTGGGATTCAGTCACCTGTAAAAAGACAACCTATATGATAATATGTTCCTGCTACATGCTATACACACCAATAACACACTAGGGCCAAAATTACTTATCTCAGGGATAATGACTGTGGTTAGTCTTGCCACAGTTTATTGTAAAAGCTGTAGTCACTCAGTCCACAGTCTACTGTAAATGTTGTGGTTAATCAATCCACAGTGTAGTGTAAATATTAGAATCAATCGGTCCTTAGTTCAACAAAAATACTGGGGTTAATAAGTCCACAACTAGTGTTAATGCTGGGATGAGCCGGTCTATAATCTATTGTGAATGTTGTGGTCAGTTAGACCACAGACTAATGCAAATGATATAGACAGTCAGTCCACAGTATGGTATTATTACTGTGCTCGGTCGGTCCCCACCTAGTGTAAATACAATGGTCAGTCGGTGCACAGTCTATTGTAAATGTTGTGGTCAGTCATTCCAGAGTATTGTATAACTACTGTGCTCAGTCAATGCACACCTAGTGTAAATTCTGTGTTCTGTCAGTCCCTGGTCTAGGGTGAATGCTGTGGTGAGTGTCGCGTAATCATGGTATTGATTGTGTCACCGCTCAGATCAGGTGGGTTATGAAATTAAAGACAGAGGATAATGAGAAGAAATGATCCTTATCTCTGTACCTGAGATATGGTGGTGTTATACTAGGAGTTGTGTATAGAAGATGTACATTTGAAAAAACACATACAGTATATTGTCATGTATCAGAAAGGTGGGTGTTATTACACCTCCGCCAGTCTAGAACTTAAGCCTAGACCAACGATTATCAGTAATTAATACGAGAATTAATTACCTGTTATGTGATTCCTCTGATTCTTTTCTTGTAGTCCAAAAACAAAAATTTCGCATTCTAATATCTCATTGGGATTCAGTCACCTGTAAAAAGACAACCTATATGATAATATGTTCCTGCTACATGCTATACACACCAATAACACACTAGGGCCAAAATTACTTATCTCAGGGATAATGACTGTGGTTAGTCTTTCCACAGTTTATTTTAAAAGCTGTAGTCAGTCAGTCCACAGTCTACTGTAAATGTTGTGGTCAATCAATCCACAGTGTAGTGTAAATATTAGAATCAATCGGTCCTTAGTTCAACAAAAATACTGGGGTTAATAAGTCCACAACTAGTGTTAATGCTGGGATGAGCCGGTCTATAATCTATTGTGAATGTTGTGGTCAGTTAGACCAAAGACTAGTGCAAATGATATAGACAGTCAGTCCACAGTATGGTATTATTACTGTGCTCGGTCGGTCCCCACCTAGTGTAAATACAATGGTCAGTCGGTGCACAGTCTATTGTAAATGTTGTGGTCAGTAACTCCAGAGTATTGTATAACTACTGTGCTCAGTCAATGCACACCTAGTGTAAATGCTGTGTTTGTCAGTCCCTGGTCTAGGGTGAATGCTGTGGTGAGTGTCACGTAATCATGGTATTGATTGTGTCACCGCTCAGATCAGGTGGGTTATGAAATAAAAGACAGAGGATAATGAGAAGAAATGATCCTTATCTCTGTACCTGAGATATGGTGGTGTTATACTAGGAGTTGTGTATAGAAGATGTACATTTGAAAAAACACATACAGTATATTGTCATGTATCAGGAAGGTGGGTGTTATTACACCTCCGCCAGTCTAGAACTTAAGCCTAGACCAACGATTATCAGTAATTAATACGAGAATTAATTACCTGTTATGTGATTCCTCTGATTCTCTTCTTGGAGTCCACAAACAAAAATTTCACATTCTAATATCTCATTGGGATTCAGTCACCTGTAAAAAGACAACCTATATGATAATATGTTCCTGCTACATGCTATACACACCAATAACACACTAGGGCCAAAATTACTTATCTCAGGGATAATGACTGTGGTTAGTCTTTCCACAGTTTATTGTAAAAGCTGTAGTCAGTCAGTCCACAGTCTACTGTAAATGTTGTGGTCAATCAATCCACAGTGTAGTGGAAATATTAGAATCAATCGGTCCTTAGTTCAACAAAAATACTGGGGTTAATAAGTCCACAACTAGTGTTAATGTTGGGATGAGCCGGTCTATAATCTATTGTGAATGTTGTGGTCAGTTAGACCACAGACTAGTGCAAATGATATAGACAGTCAGTCCACAGTATGGTATTATTACTGTGCTCGGTCGGTCCCCACCTAGTGTAAATACAATGGTCAGTCGGTGCACAGTCTATTGTAAATGTTGTGGTCAGTCATTCCAGAGTATTGTATAACTACTGTGCTCAGTCAATGCACACCTAGTGTAAATTCTGTGTTCTGCCAGTCCCTGGTCTAGGGTGAATGCTGTGGTGAGTGTCGCGTAATCATGGTATTGATTGTGTCACCGCTCAGATCAGGTGGGTTATGAAATTAAAGACAGAGGATAATGAGAAGAAATGATCCTTATCTCTGTACCTGAGATATGGTGGTGTTATACTAGGAGTTGTGTATAGAAGATGTACATTTGAAAAAACACATACAGTATATTGTCATGTATCAGGAAGGTGGGTGTTATTACACCTCCGCCAGTCTAGAACTTAAGCCTAGACCAACGATTATCAGTAATTAATACGAGAATTAATTACCTGTTATGTGATTCCTCTGATTCTTTTCTTGTAGTCCACAAACAAAAATTTTGCATTCTAATATCTCATTGGGATTCAGTCACCTGTAAAAAGACAACCTATATGATAATATGTTCCTGCTACATGCTATACACACCAATAACACACTAGGGCCAAAATTACTTATCTCAGGGATAATGACTGTGGTTAGTCTTTCCACAGTTTATTGTAAAAGCTGTAGTCAGTCAGTCCACAGTCTACTGTAAATGTTGTGGTCAATCAATCCACAGTGTAGTGTAAATATTAGAATCAATCGGACCTTAGTTCAACAAAAATACTGGGGTTAATAAGTCCACAACTAGTGTTAATGTTGGGATGAGCCGGTCTATAATCTATTGTGAATGTTGTGGTCAGTTAGACCACAGACTAGTGCAAATGATATAGACAGTCAGTCCACAGTATGGTATTATTACTGTGCTCGGTCGGTCCCCACCTAGTGTAAATACAATGGTCAGTCGGTGCACAGTCTATTGTAAATGTTGTGGTCAGTAATTCCAGAGTATTGTATAACTACTGTGCTCAGTCAATGCACACCTAGTGCAAATGCTGTGTTCTGTCAGTCCCTGGTCTAGGGTGAATGCTGTGGTGAGTGTCGCGTAATCATGGTATTGATTGTGTCACCGCTGAGATCAGGTGTGTTATGAAATAAAAGACAGAGGATAATGAGAAGAAATGATCCTTATCTCTGTACCTGAGATATGGTGGTGTTATACTAGGAGTTGTGTATAGAAGATGTACATTTGAAAAAACACATACAGTATATTGTCATGTATCAGGAAGGTGGGTGTTATTACACCTCCGCCAGTCTAGAACTTAAGCCTAGACCAACGATTATCAGCAATTAATACGAGAATTAATTACCTGTTATGTGATTCCTCTGATTCTCTTCTTGGAGTCCACAAACAAAAATTTCACATTCTAATATCTCATTGGGATTCAGTCACCTGTAAAAAGACAACCTATATGATAATATGTTCCTGCTACATGCTATACACACCAATAACACACTAGGGCCAAAATTACTTATCTCAGGGATAATGACTGTGGTTAGTCTTGCCACAGTTTATTGTAAAAGCTGTAGTCAGTCAGTCCACAGTCTACTGTAAATGTTGTGGTTAATCAATCCACAGTGTAGTGTAAATATTAGAATCAATCGTTCCTTAGTTCAACAAAAATACTGGGGTTAATAAGTCCACAACTAGTGTTAATGCTGGGATGAGCCGGTCTATAATCTATTGTGAATGTTGTGGTCAGTTAGACCACAGACTAGTGCAAATGATATAGACAGTCAGTCCACAGTATGGTATTATTACTGTGCTTGGTCGGTCCCCACCTAGTGTAAATACAATGGTCAGTCGGTGAACAGTCTATTGTAAATGTTGTGGTCAGTAATTCCAGAGTATTGTATAACTACTGTGCTCAGTCAATGCACACCTAGTGTAAATGCTGTGTTCTGTCAGTCCCTGGTCTAGGGTGAATGCTGTGGTGAGTGTCGCGTAATCATGGTATTGATTGTGTCACCGCTCAGATCAGGTGGGTTATGAAATAAAAGACAGAGGATAATGAGAAGAAATGATCCGTATATCTGTACCTGAGATATGGTGGTGTTATACTAGGAGTTGTGTATAGAAGATGTACATTTGAAAAAACACATACAGTATATTGTCATGTATCAGGAAGGTGGGTGTTATTACACCTCCGCCAGTCTAGAACTTAAGCCTAGACCAACGATTATCAGTAATTAATACGAGAATTAATTACCTGTTATGTGATTCCTCTGATTCTCTTCTTAGAGTCCACAAACAAAAATTTCACATTCTAATATCTCATTGGGATTCAGTCACCTGTAAAAAGACAACCTATATGATAATATGTTCCTGCTACATGCTATACACACCAATAACACACTAGGGCCAAAATTACTTATCTCAGGGATAATGACTGTGGTTAGTCTTTCCACAGTTTATTGTAAAAGCTGTAGTCAGTCAGTCCACAGTCTACTGTAAATGTTGTGGTCAATCAATCCACAGTGTAGTGTAAATATTAGAATCAATCGGTCCTTAGTTCAACAAAAATACTGGGGTTAATAAGTCCACAACTAGTGTTAATGTTGGGATGAGCCGGTGTATAATCTATTGTGAATGTTGTGGTCAGTTAGACCACAGACTAGTGCAAATGATATAGACAGTCAGTCCACAGTATGGTATTATTACTGTGCTCGGTCGGTCCCCACCTAGTGTAAATACAATGGTCAGTCGGTGCACAGTCTATTGTAAATGTTGTGGTCAGTCATTCCAGAGTATTGTATAACTACTGTGCTCAGTCAATGCACACCTAGTGTAAATGCTGTGTTCTGTCAGTCCCTGGTTTAGGGTGAATGCTGTGGTGAGTGTCGCGCAATCATGGTATTGATTGTGTCACCGCTCAGATCAGGTGGGTTATGAAATTAAAGACAGAGGATAATGAGAAGAAATGATCCTTATCTCTGTACCTGAGATATGGTGGTGTTATACTAGGAGTTGTGTATAGAAGATGTACATTTGAAAAAACACATACAGTATATTGTCATGTATCAGGAAGGTGGGTGTTATTACACCTCCGCCAGTCTAGAACTTAAGCCTAGACCAACGATTATCAGTAATTAATACGAGAATTAATTACCTGTTATGTGTTTCCTCTGATTCTCTTCTTGGAGTCCACAAACAAAAATTTCACATTCTAATATCTCATTGGGATTCAGTCACCTGTAAAAAGACAACCTATATGATAATATGTTCCTGCTACATGCTATACACACCAATAACACACTAGGGCCAAAATTACTTATCTCAGGGATAATGACTGTGGTTAGTCTTTCCACAGTTTATTGTAAAAGCTGTAGTCAGTCAGTCCACAGTCTACTGTAAATGTTGTGGTCAATCAATCCACAGTGTAGTGTAAATATTAGAATCAATCGGTCCTTAGTTCAACAAAAATACTGGGGTTAATAAGTCCACAACTAGTGTTAATGTTGGGATGAGCCAGTCTATAATCTATTGTGAATGTTGTGGTCAGTTAGACCACAGACTAGTGCAAATGATATAGACAGTCAGTCCACAGTATGGTATTATTACTGTGCTCGGTCGGTCCCCACCTAGTGTAATTACAATGGTCAGTCAGTGCACAGTCTATTGTAAATGTTGCGGTCAGTCATTCCAGAGTATTGTATAACTACTGTGCTCAGTCAATGCACACCTAGTGTAAATGCTGTGTTCTGTCAGTCCCTGGTCTAGGGTGAATGCTGTGGTGAGTGTCGCGCAATCATGGTATTGATTGTGTCACCGCTCAGATCAGGTGGGTTATGAAATTAAAGACAGAGGATAATGAGAAGAAATGATCCTTATCTCTGTACCTGAGATATGGTGGTGTTATACTAGGAGTTGTGTATAGAAGATGTACATTTGAAAAAACACATACAGTATATTGTCATGTATCAGGAAGGTGGGTGTTATTACACCTCCGCCAGTCTAGAACTTAAGCCTAGACCAACGATTATCAGTAATTAATACGAGAATTAATTACCTGTTATGTGATTCCTCTGATTCTCTTCTTGGAGTCCACAAACAAAAATTTCGCATTCTAATATCTCATTGGGATTCAGTCACCTGTAAAAACACAACCTATATGATAATATGTTCCTGCTACATGCTATACACACCAATAACACACTAGGGCCAAAATTACTTATCTCAGGGATAATGACTGTGGATAGTCTTTCCACAGTTTATTGTAAAAGCTGTAGTCAGTCAGTCCACAGTCTACTGTAAATGTTGTGGTCAATCAATCCACAGTGTAGTGTAAATATTAGAATCAATCGGTCCTTAGTTCAACAAAAATACTGGGGTTAATAAGTCCACAACTAGTGTTAATGCTGGGATGAGCCGGTCTATAATCTATTGTGAATGTTGTGGTCAGTTAGGCCACAGACTAGTGCAAATGATATAGACAGTCAGTCCACAGTATGGTATTATTACTGTGCTCGGTCGGTCCCCACCTAGTGTAAATACAATGGTCAGTCGGTGCACAGTCTATTGTAAATGTTGTGGTCAGTCATTCCAGAGTATTGTATAACTATTGTGCTCAGTCAATGCACACCTAGTGTAAATGCTGTGTTCTGTCAGTCCCTGGTCTAGGGTGAATGCTGTGGTGAGTGTCGCGTAATCATGGTATTGATTGTGTCACCGCTCAGATCAGGTGGGTTATGAAATAAAGGACAGAGGATAATGAGAAGAAATGATCCTTATCTCTGTACCTGAGATATGGTGGTGTTATACTAGGAGTTGTGTATAGAAGATGTACATTTGAAAAAACACATACAGTATATTGTCATGTATCAGGTAGGTGGGTGTTATTACACCTCCGCCAGTCTAGAACTTAAGCCTAGACCAACGATTATCAGTAATTAATACGAGAATTAATTACCTGTTATGTGATTCCTCTGATTCTCTTCTTGGAGTCCACAAACAAAAATTTCACATTCTAATATCTCACTGGGATTCAGTCACCTGTAAAAAGACAACCTATATGATAATATGTTCATGCTACATGCTATACACACCAATAACACACTAGGGCCAAAATTACTTATCTCAGGGATAATGACTGTGGTTAGTCTTTCCACAGTTTATTGTAAAAGCTGCAGTCAGTCAGTCCACAGTCTACTGTAAATGTTATGGTCAATCAATCCACAGTGTAGTGTAAATATTAGATTCAATCGGTCCTTAGTTCAACAAAAATACTGGGGTTAATAAGTCCACAACTAGTGTTAATGCTGGGATGAGACGGTCTATAATCTATTGTGAATGTTGTGGTCAGTTAGACCACAGACTAGTGCAAATGATATAGACAGTCAGTCCACAGTATGGTATTATTACTGTGCTTGGTCGGTCCCCACCTAGTGTAAATACAATGGTCAGTCGGTGCACAGTCTATTGTAAATGTTGTGGTCAGTCATTCCAGAGTATTGTATAACTACTGTGCTCAGTCAATGCACACCTAGTGTAAATTCTGTGTTCTGCCAGTCCCTGGTCTAGGGTGAATGCTGTGGTGAGTGTCGCGTAATCATGGTATTGATTGTGTCACCGCTCAGATCAGGTGGGTTATGAAATTAAAGACAGAGGATAATGAGAAGAAATGATCCTTATCTCTGTACCTGAGATATGGTGGTGTTATACTAGGAGTTGTGTATAGAAGATGTACATTTGAAAAAACACATACAGTATATTGTCATGTATCAGGAAGGTGGGTGTTATTACACCTCCGCCAGTCTAGAACTTAAGCCTAGACCAACGATTATCAGTAATTAATACGAGAATTAATTACCTGTTATGTGATTCCTCTGATTCTTTTCTTGTAGTCCACAAACAAAAATTTTGCATTCTAATATCTCATTGGGATTCAGTCACCTGTAACAAGACAACCTATATGATAATATGTTCCTGCTACATGCTATACACACCATTAACACACTAGGGCCAAAATTACTTATCTCAGGGATAATGACTGTGGTTAGTCTTTCCACAGTTTATTGTAAAAGCTGTAGTCAGTCAGTCCACAGTCTACTGTAAATGTTGTGGTCAATCAATCCACAGTGTAGTGTAAATATTAGAATCAATCGGTCCTTAGTTCAACAAAAATACTGGGGTTAATAAGTCCACAACTAGTGTTAATGCTGGGATGAGCCGGTCTATAATCTATTGTGAATGTTGTGGTCAGTTAGACCACAGACTAGTGCAAATGATATAGACAGTCAGTCCACAGTATGGTATTATTACTGTGCTCGGTCGGTCCCCACCTAGTGTAAATACAATGGTCAGTCGGTGCACAGTCTATTGTAAATGTTGTGGTCAGTAATTCCAGAGTATTGTATAACTACTGTGCTCAGTCAATGCACACCTAGTGTAAATGCTGTGTTCTGTCAGTCCCTGGTCTAGGGTGAATGCTGTGGTGAGTGTCACGTAATCATGGTATTGATTGTGTCACCGCTCAGATCAGGTGGGTTATGAAATAAAAGACAGAGGATAATGAGAAGAAATGATCCTTATCTCTGTACCTGAGATATGGTGGTGTTATACTAGGAGTTGTGTATAGAAGATGTACATTTGAAAAAACACATACAGTATATTGTCATGTATCAGGAAGGTGGGTGTTATTACACCTCCGCCAGTCTAGAACTTAAGCCTAGACCAACGATTATCAGTAATTAATACGAGAATTAATTACCTGTTATGTGATTCCTCTGATTCTCTTCTTGGAGTACACAAACAAAAATTTCACATTCTAATATCTCATTGGGATTCAGTCACCTGTAAAAAGACAAACTATATGATAATATGTTCCTGCTACATGCTATACACACCAATAACACACTAGGGCCAAAATTACTTATCTCAGGGATAATGACTGTGGTTAGTCTTGCCACAGTTTATTGTAAAAGCTGTAGTCAGTCAGTCCACAGTCTACTGTAAATGTTGTGGTTAATCAATCCACAGTGTAGTGTAAATATTAGAATCAATCGTTCCTTAGTTCAACAAAAATACTGGGGTTAATAAGTCCACAACTAGTGTTAATGCTGGGATGAGCCGGTCTATAATCTATTGTGAATGTTGTGGTCAGTTAGACCACAGACTAGTGCAAATGATATAGACAGTCAGTCCACAGTATGGTATTATTACTGTGCTTGGTCGGTCCCCACCTAGTGTAAATACAATGGTCAGTCGGTGAACAGTCTATTGTAAATGTTGTGGTCAGTAATTCCAGAGTATTGTATAACTACTGTGCTCAGTCAATGCACACCTAGTGTAAATGCTGTGTTCTGTCAGTCCCTGGTCTAGGGTGAATGCTGTGGTGAGTGTCGCGTAATCATGGTATTGATTGTGTCACCGCTCAGATCAGGTGGGTTATGAAATAAAAGACAGAGGATAATGAGAAGAAATGATCCGTATATCTGTACCTGAGATATGGTGGTGTTATACTAGGAGTTGTGTATAGAAGATGTACATTTGAAAAAACACATACAGTATATTGTCATGTATCAGGAAGGTGGGTGTTATTACACCTCCGCCAGTCTAGAACTTAAGCCTAGACCAACGATTATCAGTAATTAATACGAGAATTAATTACCTGTTATGTGATTCCTCTGATTCTCTTCTTGGAGTCCACAAACAAAAATTTCACATTCTAATATCTCATTGGGATTCAGTCACCTGTAAAAAGACAACCTATATGATAATATGTTCCTGCTACATGCTATACACACCAATAACACACTAGGGCCAAAATTACTTATCTCAGGGATAATGACTGTGGTTAGTCTTTCCACAGTTTATTGTAAAAGCTGTAGTCAGTCAGTCCACAGTCTACTGTAAATGTTGTGGTCAATCAATCCACAGTGTAGTGTAAATATTAGAATCAATCGGTCCTTAGTTCAACAAAAATACTGGGGTTAATAAGTCCACAACTAGTGTTAATGTTGGGATGAGCCGGTCTATAATCTATTGTGAATGTTGTGGTCAGTTAGACCACAGACTAATGCAAATGATATAGACAGTCAGTCCACAGTATGGTATTATTACTGTGCTCGGTCGGTCCCCACCTAGTGTAAATACAATGGTCAGTCGGTGCACAGTCTATTGTAAATGTTGTGGTCAGTCATTCCAGAGTATTGTATAACTACTGTGCTCAGTCAATGCACACCTAGTGTAAATGCTGTGTTCTGTCAGTCCCTGGTCTAGGGTGAATGCTGTGGTGAGTGTCGCGCAATCATGGTATTGATTGTGTCACCGCTCAGATCAGGTGGGTTATGAAATTAAAGACAGAGGATAATGAGAAGAAATGATCCTTATCTCTGTACCTGAGATATGGTGGTGTTATACTAGGAGTTGTGTATAGAAGATGTACATTTGAAAAAACACATACAGTATATTGTCATGTATCAGGAAGGTGGGTGTTATTACACCTCCGCCAGTCTAGAACTTAAGCCTAGACCAACGATTATCAGTAATTAATACGAGAATTAATTACCTGTTATGTGTTTCCTCTGATTCTCTTCTTGGAGTCCACAAACAAAAATTTCACATTCTAATATCTCATTGGGATTCAGTCACCTGTAAAAAGACAACCTATATGATAATATGTTCCTGCTACATGCTATACACACCAATAACACACTAGGGCCAAAATTACTTATCTCAGGGATAATGACTGTGGTTAGTCTTTCCACAGTTTATTGTAAAAGCTGTAGTCAGTCAGTCCACAGTCTACTGTAAATGTTGTGGTCAATCAATCCACAGTGTAGTGTAAATATTAGAATCAATCGGTCCTTAGTTCAACAAAAATACTGGGGTTAATAAGTCCACAACTAGTGTTAATGTTGGGATGAGCCGGTCTATAATCTATTGTGAATGTTGTGGTCAGTTAGACCACAGACTAGTGCAAATGATATAGACAGTCAGTCCACAGTATGGTATTATTACTGTGCTCGGTCGGTCCCCACCTAGTGTAATTACAATGGTCAGTCAGTGCACAGTCTATTGTAAATGTTGCGGTCAGTCATTCCAGAGTATTGTATAACTACTGTGCTCAGTCAATGCACACCTAGTGTAAATGCTGTGTTCTGTCAGTCCCTGGTCTAGGGTGAATGCTGTGGTGAGTGTCGCGCAATCATGGTATTGATTGTGTCACCGCTCAGATCAGGTGGGTTATGAAATTAAAGACAGAGGATAATGAGAAGAAATGATCCTTATCTCTGTACCTGAGATATGGTGGTGTTATACTAGGAGTTGTGTATAGAAGATGTACATTTGAAAAAACACATACAGTATATTGTCATGTATCAGGAAGGTGGGTGTTATTACACCTCCGCCAGTCTAGAACTTAAGCCTAGACCAACGATTATCAGTAATTAATACGAGAATTAATTACCTGTTATGTGATTCCTCTGATTCTCTTCTTGGAGTCCACAAACAAAAATTTCGCATTCTAATATCTCATTGGGATTCAGTCACCTGTAAAAACACAACCTATATGATAATATGTTCCTGCTACATGCTATACACACCAATAACACACTAGGGCCAAAATTACTTATCTCAGGGATAATGACTGTGGATAGTCTTTCCACAGTTTATTGTAAAAGCTGTAGACAGTCAGTCCACAGTCTACTGTAAATGTTGTGGTCAATCAATCCACAGTGTAGTGTAAATATTAGAATCAATCGGTCCTTAGTTCAACAAAAATACTGGGGTTAATAAGTCCACAACTAGTGTTAATGCTGGGATGAGCCGGTCTATAATCTATTGTGAATGTTGTGGTCAGTTAGGCCACAGACTAGTGCAAATGATATAGACAGTCAGTCCACAGTATGGTATTATTACTGTGCTCGGTCGGTCCCCACCTAGTGTAAATACAATGGTCAGTCGGTGCACAGTCTGTAGTAAATGTTGTGGTCAGTCATTCCAGAGTATTGTATAACTATTGTGCTCAGTCAATGCACACCTAGTGTAAATGCTGTGTTCTGTCAGTCCCTGGTCTAGGGTGAATGCTGTGGTGAGTGTCGCGTAATCATGGTATTGATTGTGTCACCGCTCAGATCAGGTGGGTTATGAAATAAAGGACAGAGGATAATGAGAAGAAATGATCCTTATCTCTGTACCTGAGATATGGTGGTGTTATACTAGGAGTTGTGTATAGAAGATGTACATTTGAAAAAACACATACAGTATATTGTCATGTATCAGGTAGGTGGGTGTTATTACACCTCCGCCAGTCTAGAACTTAAGCCTAGACCAACGATTATCAGTAATTAATACGAGAATTAATTACCTGTTATGTGATTCCTCTGATTCTCTTCTTGGAGTCCACAAACAAAAATTTCACATTCTAATATCTCACTGGGATTCAGTCACCTGTAAAAAGACAACCTATATGATAATATGTTCCTGCTACATGCTATACACACCAATAACACACTAGGGCCAAAATTACTTATCTCAGGGATAATGACTGTGGTTAGTCTTGCCACAGTTTATTGTAAAAGCTGTAGTCAGTCAGTCCACAGTCTACTGTAAATGTTGTGGTCAATCAATCCACAGTGTAGTGTAAATATTAGATTCAATCTGTCCTTAGTTCAACAAAAATACTGGGGTTAATAAGTCCACAACTAGTGTTAATGCTGGGATGAGACGGTCTATAATCTATTGTGAATGTTGTGGTCAGTTAGACCACAGACTAGTGCAAATGATATAGACAGTCAGTCCACAGTATGGTATTATTACTGTGCTCGGTCGGTCCCCACCTAGTGTAAATACAATGGTCAGTCGGTGCACAGTCTATTGTAAATGTTGTGGTCAGTAATTCCAGAGTATTGTATAACTACTGTGCTCAGTCAATGCACACCTAGTGTAAATGCTGTGTTCTGTCAGTCCCTGGTCTAGGGTGAATGCTGTGGTGAGTGTCGCGTAATCATGGTATTGATTGTGTCACCGCTCAGATCAGGTGGGTTATGAAATAAAAGACAGAGGATAATGAGAAGAAATGATCCGTATATCTGTACCTGAGATATGGTGGTGTTATACTAGGAGTTGTGTATAGAAGATGTACATTTGAAAAAACACATACAGTATATTGTCATGTATCAGGAAGGTGGGTGTTATTACACCTCCGCCAGTCTAGAACTTAAGCCTAGACCAACGATTATCAGTAATTAATACGAGAATTAATTACCTGTTATGTGATTCCTCTGATTCTCTTCTTGGAGTCCACAAACAAAAATTTCACATTCTAATATCTCATTGGGATTCAGTCACCTGTAGAAAGACAACCTATATGATAATATGTTCCTGCTACATGCTATACACACCAATAACACACTAGGGCCAAAATTACTTATCTCAGGGATAATGACTGTGGTTAGTCTTTCCACAGTTTATTGTAAAAGCTGTAGTCAGTCAGTCCACAGTCTACTGTAAATGTTGTGGTCAATCAATCCACAGTGTAGTGTAAATATTAGAATCAATCGGTCCTTAGTTCAACAAAAATACTGGGGTTAATAAGTCCACAACTAGTGTTAATGTTGGGATGAGCCGGTCTATAATCTATTGTGAATGTTGTGGTCAGTTAGACCACAGACTAGTGCAAATGATATAGACAGTCAGTCCACAGTATGGTATTATTACTGTGCTCGGTCTGTCCCCACCTAGTGTAAATACAATGGTCAGTCGGTGCACAGTCTATTGTAAATGTTGTGGTCAGTCATTCCAGAGTATTGTATAACTACTGTGCTCAGTCAATGCACACCTAGTGTAAATGCTGTGTTCTGTCAGTCCCTGGTCTAGGGTGAATGCTGTGGTGAGTGTCGCGCAATCATGGTATTGATTGTGTCACCGCTCAGATCAGGTGGGTTATGAAATTAAAGACAGAGGATAATGAGAAGAAATGATCCTTATCTCTGTACCTGAGATATGGTGGTGTTATACTAGGAGTTGTGTATAGAAGATGTACATTTGAAAAAACACATACAGTATATTGTCATGTATCAGGAAGGTGGGTGTTATTACACCTCCGCCAGTCTAGAACTTAAGCCTAGACCAACGATTATCAGTAATTAATACGAGAATTAATTACCTGTTATGTGTTTCCTCTGATTCTCTTCTTGGAGTCCACAAACAAAAATTTCACATTCTAATATCTCATTGGGATTCAGTCACCTGTAAAAAGACAACCTATATGATAATATGTTCCTGCTACATGCTATACACACCAATAACACACTAGGGCCAAAATTACTTATCTCAGGGATAATGACTGTGGTTAGTCTTTCCACAGTTTATTGTAAAAGCTGTAGTCAGTCAGTCCACAGTCTACTGTAAATGTTGTGGTCAATCAATCCACAGTGTAGTGTAAATATTAGAATCAATCGGTCCTTAGTTCAACAAAAATACTGGGGTTAATAAGTCCACAACTAGTGTTAATGTTGGGATGAGCCGGTCTATAATCTATTGTGAATGTTGTGGTCAGTTAGACCACAGACTAGTGCAAATGATATAGACAGTCAGTCCACAGTATGGTATTATTACTGTGCTCGGTCGGTCCCCACCTAGTGTAATTACAATGGTCAGTCAGTGCACAGTCTATTGTAAATGTTGTGGTCAGTCATTCCAGAGTATTGTATAACTACTGTGCTCAGTCAATGCACACCTAGTGTAAATGCTGTGTTCTGTCAGTCCCTGGTCTAGGGTGAATGCTGTGGTGAGTGTCACGCAATCATGGTATTGATTGTGTCACCGCTCAGATCAGGTGGGTTATGAAATTAAAGACAGAGGATAATGAGAAGAAATGATCCTTATCTCTGTACCTGAGATATGGTGGTGTTATACTACGAGTTGTGTATAGAAGATGTACATTTGAAAAAACACATACAGTATATTGTCATGTATCAGGAAGGTGGGTGTTATTACACCTCCGCCAGTCTAGAACTTAAGCCTAGACCAACGATTATCAGTAATTAATACGAGAATTAATTACCTGTTATGTGATTCCTCTGATTCTCTTCTTGTAGTCCACAAACAAAAATTTCGCATTCTAATATCTCATTGGGATTCAGTCACCTGTAAAAACACAACCTATATGATAATATGTTCCTGCTACATGCTATACACACCAATAACACACTAGGGCCAAAATTACTTATCTCAGGGATAATGACTGTGGTTAGTCTTTCCACAGTTTATTGTAAAAGCTGTAGTCAGTCAGTCCACAGTCTACTGTAAATGTTGTGGTCAATCAATCCACAGTGTAGTGTAAATATTAGAATCAATCGGTCCTTAGTTCAACAAAAATACTGGGGTTAATAAGTCCACAACTAGTGTTAATGTTGGGATGAGCCGGTCTATAATCTATTGTGAATGTTGTGGTCAGTTAGACCACAGACTAGTGCAAATGATATAGACAGTCAGTCCACAGTATGGTATTATTACTGTGCTCGGTCGGTCCCCACCTAGTGTAAATACAATGGTCAGTCGGTGCACAGTCTATTGTAAATGTTGTGGTCAGTCATTCCAGAGTATTGTATAACTACTGTGCTCAGTCAATGCACACCTAGTGTAAATGCTGTGTTCTGTCAGTCCCTGGTCTAGGGTGAATGCTGTGGTGAGTGTCGCGCAATCATGGTATTGATTGTGTCACCGCTCAGATCAGGTGGGTTATGAAATTAAAGACAGAGGATAATGAGAAGAAATGATCCTTATCTCTGTACCTGAGATATGGTGGTGTTATACTAGGAGTTGTGTATAGAAGATGTACATTTGAAAAAACACATACAGTATATTGTCATGTATCAGGAAGGTGGGTGTTATTACACCTCCGCCAGTCTAGAACTTAAGCCTAGACCAACGATTATCAGTAATTAATACGAGAATTAATTACCTGTTATGTGTTTCCTCTGATTCTCTTCTTGGAGTCCACAAACAAAAATTTCACATTCTAATATCTCATTGGGATTCAGTCACCTGTAAAAAGACAACCTATATGATAATATGTTCCTGCTACATGCTATACACACCAATAACACACTAGGGCCAAAATTACTTATCTCAGGGATAATGACTGTGGTTAGTCTTTCCACACTTTATTGTAAAAGCTGTAGTCAGTCAGTCCACAGTCTACTGTAAATGTTGTGGTCAATCAATCCACAGTGTAGTGTAAATATTAGAATCAATCGGTCCTTAGTTCAACAAAAATACTGGGGTTAATAAGTCCACAACTAGTGTTAATGTTGGGATGAGCCGGTCTATAATCTATTGTGAATGTTGTGGTCAGTTAGACCACAGACTAGTGCAAATGATATAGACAGTCAGTCCACAGTATGGTATTATTACTGTGCTCGGTCGGTCCCCACCTAGTGTAATTACAATGGTCAGTCAGTGCACAGTCTATTGTAAATGTTGCGGTCAGTCATTCCAGAGTATTGTATAACTACTGTGCTCAGTCAATGCACACCTAGTGTAAATGCTGTGTTCTGTCAGTCCCTGGTCTAGGGTGAATGCTGTGGTGAGTGTCGCGCAATCATGGTATTGATTGTGTCACCGCTCAGATCAGGTGGGTTATGAAATTAAAGACAGAGGATAATGAGAAGAAATGATCCTTATCTCTGTACCTGAGATATGGTGGTGTTATACTAGGAGTTGTGTATAGAAGATGTACATTTGAAAAAACACATACAGTATATTGTCATGTATCAGGAAGGTGGGTGTTATTACACCTCCGCCAGTCTAGAACTTAAGCCTAGACCAACGATTATCAGTAATTAATACGAGAATTAATTACCTGTTATGTGATTCCTCTGATTCTCTTCTTGGAGTCCACAAACAAAAATTTCGCATTCTAATATCTCATTGGGATTCAGTCACCTGTAAAAACACAACCTATATGATAATATGTTCCTGCTACATGCTATACACACCAATAACACACTAGGGCCAAAATTACTTATCTCAGGGATAATGACTGTGGATAGTCTTTCCACAGTTTATTGTAAAAGCTGTAGACAGTCAGTCCACAGTCTACTGTAAATGTTGTGGTCAATCAATCCACAGTGTAGTGTAAATATTAGAATCAATCGGTCCTTAGTTCAACAAAAATACTGGGGTTAATAAGTCCACAACTAGTGTTAATGCTGGGATGAGCCGGTCTATAATCTATTGTGAATGTTGTGGTCAGTTAGGCCACAGACTAGTGCAAATGATATAGACAGTCAGTCCACAGTATGGTATTATTACTGTGCTCGGTCGGTCCCCACCTAGTGTAAATACAATGGTCAGTCGGTGCACAGTCTGTAGTAAATGTTGTGGTCAGTCATTCCAGAGTATTGTATAACTATTGTGCTCAGTCAATGCACACCTAGTGTAAATGCTGTGTTCTGTCAGTCCCTGGTCTAGGGTGAATGCTGTGGTGAGTGTCGCGTAATCATGGTATTGATTGTGTCACCGCTCAGATCAGGTGGGTTATGAAATAAAGGACAGAGGATAATGAGAAGAAATGATCCTTATCTCTGTACCTGAGATATGGTGGTGTTATACTAGGAGTTGTGTATAGAAGATGTACATTTGAAAAAACACATACAGTATATTGTCATGTATCAGGTAGGTGGGTGTTATTACACCTCCGCCAGTCTAGAACTTAAGCCTAGACCAACGATTATCAGTAATTAATACGAGAATTAATTACCTGTTATGTGATTCCTCTGATTCTCTTCTTGGAGTCCACAAACAAAAATTTCACATTCTAATATCTCACTGGGATTCAGTCACCTGTAAAAAGACAACCTATATGATAATATGTTCCTGCTACATGCTATACACACCAATAACACACTAGGGCCAAAATTACTTATCTCAGGGATAATGACTGTGGTTAGTCTTGCCACAGTTTATTGTAAAAGCTGTAGTCAGTCAGTCCACAGTCTACTGTAAATGTTGTGGTTAATCAATCCACAGTGTAGTGTAAATATTAGATTCAATCGGTCCTTAGTTCAACAAAAATACTGGGGTTAATAAGTCCACAACTAGTGTTAATGCTGGGATGAGACGGTCTATAATCTATTGTGAATGTTGTGGTCAGTTAGACCACAGACTAGTGCAAATGATATAGACAGTCAGTCCACAGTATGGTATTATTACTGTGCTCGGTCGGTCCCCACCTAGTGTAAATACAATGGTCAGTCGGTGCACAGTCTATTGTAAATGTTGTGGTCAGTAATTCCAGAGTATTGTATAACTACTGTGCTCAGTCAATGCACACCTAGTGTAAATGCTGTGTTCTGTCAGTCCCTGGTCTAGGGTGAATGCTGTGGTGAGTGTCGCGTAATCATGGTATTGATTGTGTCACCGCTCAGATCAGGTGGGTTATGAAATAAAAGACAGAGGATAATGAGAAGAAATGATCCGTATATCTGTACCTGAGATATGGTGGTGTTATACTAGGAGTTGTGTATAGAAGATGTACATTTGAAAAAACACATACAGTATATTGTCATGTATCAGGAAGGTGGGTGTTATTACACCTCCGCCAGTCTAGAACTTAAGCCTAGACCAACGATTATCAGTAATTAATACGAGAATTAATTACCTGTTATGTGATTCCTCTGATTCTCTTCTTGGAGTCCACAAACAAAAATTTCACATTCTAATATCTCATTGGGATTCAGTCACCTGTAGAAAGACAACCTATATGATAATATGTTCCTGCTACATGCTATACACACCAATAACACACTAGGGCCAAAATTACTTATCTCAGGGATAATGACTGTGGTTAGTCTTTCCACAGTTTATTGTAAAAGCTGTAGTCAGTCAGTCCACAGTCTACTGTAAATGTTGTGGTCAATCAATCCACAGTGTAGTGTAAATATTAGAATCAATCGGTCCTTAGTTCAACAAAAATACTGGGGTTAATAAGTCCACAACTAGTGTTAATGTTGGGATGAGCCGGTCTATAATCTATTGTGAATGTTGTGGTCAGTTAGACCACAGACTAGTGCAAATGATATAGACAGTCAGTCCACAGTATGGTATTATTACTGTGCTCGGTCTGTCCCCACCTAGTGTAAATACAATGGTCAGTCGGTGCACAGTCTATTGTAAATGTTGTGGTCAGTCATTCCAGAGTATTGTATAACTACTGTGCTCAGTCAATGCACACCTAGTGTAAATGCTGTGTTCTGTCAGTCCCTGGTCTAGGGTGAATGCTGTGGTGAGTGTCGCGCAATCATGGTATTGATTGTGTCACCGCTCAGATCAGGTGGGTTATGAAATTAAAGACAGAGGATAATGAGAAGAAATGATCCTTATCTCTGTACCTGAGATATGGTGGTGTTATACTAGGAGTTGTGTATAGAAGATGTACATTTGAAAAAACACATACAGTATATTGTCATGTATCAGGAAGGTGGGTGTTATTACACCTCCGCCAGTCTAGAACTTAAGCCTAGACCAACGATTATCAGTAATTAATACGAGAATTAATTACCTGTTATGTGTTTCCTCTGATTCTCTTCTTGGAGTCCACAAACAAAAATTTCACATTCTAATATCTCATTGGGATTCAGTCACCTGTAAAAAGACAACCTATATGATAATATGTTCCTGCTACATGCTATACACACCAATAACACACTAGGGCCAAAATTACTTATCTCAGGGATAATGACTGTGGTTAGTCTTTCCACAGTTTATTGTAAAAGCTGTAGTCAGTCAGTCCACAGTCTACTGTAAATGTTGTGGTCAATCAATCCACAGTGTAGTGTAAATATTAGAATCAATCGGTCCTTAGTTCAACAAAAATACTGGGGTTAATAAGTCCACAACTAGTGTTAATGTTGGGATGAGCCGGTCTATAATCTATTGTGAATGTTGTGGTCAGTTAGACCACAGACTAGTGCAAATGATATAGACAGTCAGTCCACAGTATGGTATTATTACTGTGCTCGGTCGGTCCCCACCTAGTGTAATTACAATGGTCAGTCAGTGCACAGTCTATTGTAAATGTTGTGGTCAGTCATTCCAGAGTATTGTATAACTACTGTGCTCAGTCAATGCACACCTAGTGTAAATGCTGTGTTCTGTCAGTCCCTGGTCTAGGGTGAATGCTGTGGTGAGTGTCACGCAATCATGGTATTGATTGTGTCACCGCTCAGATCAGGTGGGTTATGAAATTAAAGACAGAGGATAATGAGAAGAAATGATCCTTATCTCTGTACCTGAGATATGGTGGTGTTATACTACGAGTTGTGTATAGAAGATGTACATTTGAAAAAACACATACAGTATATTGTCATGTATCAGGAAGGTGGGTGTTATTACACCTCCGCCAGTCTAGAACTTAAGCCTAGACCAACGATAATCAGTAATTAATACGAGAATTAATTACCTGTTATGTGATTCCTCTGATTCTCTTCTTGTAGTCCACAAACAAAAATTTCGCATTCTAATATCTCATTGGGATTCAGTCACCTGTAAAAACACAACCTATATGATAATATGTTCCTGCTACATGTTATACACACCAATAACACACTAGGGCCAAAATTAGTTATCTCAGGGATAATGACTGTGGTTAGTCTTTCCACAGTTTATTGTAAAAGCTGTAGTCAGTCAGTCCACAGTCTACTGTAAATGTGGTCAATCAATCCACAGTGTAGTGTAAATATTAGAATCAATCGGTCCTTAGTTCAACAAAAATACTGGGGTTAATAAGTCCACAACTAGTGTTAATGCTGGGATGAGCCGGTCTATAATCTATTGTGAATGTTGTGGTCAGTTAGACCACAGACTAGTGCAAATGATATAGACAGTCAGTCCACAGTATGGTATTATTACTGTGCTTGGTCGGTCCCCACCTAGTGTAAATACAATGGTCAGTCGGTGCACAGTCTATTGTAAATGTTGTGGTCAGTCATTCCAGAGTATTGTATAACTACTGTGCTCAGTCAATGCACACCTAGTGTAAATGCTGTGTTCTGTCAGTCCCTGGTCTAGGGTGAATGCTGTGGTGAGTGTCGCGTAATCATGGTATTGATTGTGTCACCGCTCAGATCAGGTGGGTTATGAAATAAAAGACAGAGGATAATGAGAAGAAATGATCCGTATATCTGTACCTGAGATATGGTGGTGTTATACTAGGAGTTGTGTATAGAAGATGTACATTTGAAAAAACACATACAGTATATTGTCATGTATCAGGAAGGTGGGTGTTATTACACCTCCGCCAGTCTAGAACTTAAGCCTAGACCAACGATTATCAGTAATTAATATGAGAATTAATTACCTGTTATGTGATTCCTCTGATTCTCTTCTTGGAGTCCAGAAACAAAAATTTCACATTCTAATATCTCATTGGGATTTAGTCACCTGTAAAAAGACAACCTATATGATAATATGTTCCTGCTACATGCTGTACACACCAATAACACACTAGGGCCAAAATTACTTATCTCAGGGATAATGACTGTGGTTAGTCTTTCCACAGTTTATTGTAAAAGCTGTAGTCAGTCAGTCCACAGTCTACTGTAAATGTTGTGGTCAATCAATCCACAGTGTAGTGTAAATATTACAATCAATCGGTCCTTAGTTCAACAAAAATACTGGGGTTAATAAGTCCACAACTAGTGTTAATGTTGGGATGAGCCGGTCTATAATCTATTGTGAATGTTGTGGTCAGTTAGACCACAGACTAGTGCAAATGATATAGACAGTCAGTCCACAGTATGGTATTATTACTGTGCTCGGTCGGTCCCCACCTAGTGTAAATACAATGGTTAGTCGGTGCACAGTCTATTGTAAATGTTGTGGTCAGTCATTCCAGAGTATTGTATAACTACTGTGCTCAGTCAATGCACACCTAGTGTAAATGCTGTGTTCTGTCAGTCCCTGGTCTAGGGTGAATGCTGTGGTGAGTGTCGCGCAATCATGGTATTGATTGTGTCACCGCTCAGATCAGGTGGGTTATGAAATAAAGGACAGAGGATAATGAGAAGAAATGATCCTTATCTCTGTACCTGAGATATGGTGGTGTTATACTAGGAGTTGTGTATAGAAGATGTACATTTGAAAAAACACATACAGTATATTGTCATGTATCAGGAAGGTGGGTGTTATTACACCTCCGCCAGTCTAGAACTTAAGCCTAGACCAACGATTATCAGTAATTAATACGAGAATTAATTACCTGTTATGTGATTCCTCTGATTCTCTTCTTGGAGTCCACAAACAAAAATTTCACATTCTAATATCTCATTGGGATTCAGTCACCTGTAAAAAGACAACCTATATGATAATATGTTCCTGCTACATGCTATACACACCAATAACACACTAGGGCCAAAATTACTTATCTCAGGGATAATGACTGTGGTTAGTCTTTCCACAGTTTATTGTAAAAGCTGTAGTCAGTCAGTCCACAGTCTACTGTAAATGTTGTGGTCAATCAATCCACAGTGTAGTGTAAATATTAGATTCAATCGGTCCTTAGTTCAACAAAAATACTGGGGTTAATAAGTCCACAACTAGTGTTAATGCTGGGATGAGACGGTCTATAATCTATTGTGAATGTTGTGGTCAGTTAGACCACAGACTAGTGCAAATGATATAGACAGTCAGTCCACAGTATGGTATTATTACAGTGCTCGGTCGGTCCCCACCTAGTGTAAATACAATGGTCAGTCGGTGCACAGTCTATTGTAAATGTTGTGGTCAGTCATTCCAGAGTATTGTATAACTACTGTGCTCAGTCAATGCACACCTAGTGTAAATGCTGTGTTCTGTCAGTCCCTGGTCTAGGGTGAATGCTGTGGTGAGTGTCGCATAATCATGGTATTGATTGTGTCACCGCTCAGATCAGGTGGGTTATGAAATAAAAGACAGAGGATAATGAGAAGAAATGATCCTTATCTCTGTACCTGAGATATGGTGGTGTTATACTAGGAGTTGTGTATAGAAGATGTACATTTGAAAAAACACATACAGTATATTGTCATGTATCAGGAAGGTGGGTGTTATTACACCTCTGCCAGTCTAGAACTTAAGCCTAGACCAACGATTATCAGTAATTAATACGAGAATTAATTACCTGTTATGTGTTTCCTCTGATTCTCTTCTTGGAGTCCACAAACAAAAATTTCACATTCTAATATCTCATTGGGATTCAGTCACCTGTAAAAAGACAACCTATATGATAATATGTTCCTGCTACATGCTATACACACCAATAACACACTAGGGCCAAAATTACTTATCTCAGGGATAATGACTGTGGTTAGTCTTTCCACAGTTTATTGTAAAAGCTGTAGTCACTCAGTCCACAGTCTACTGTAAATGTTGTGGTCAATCAATCCACAGTGTAGTGTAAATATTAGAATCAATCGGTCCTTAGTTCAACAAAAATACTGGGGTTAATAAGTCCACAACTAGTGTTAATGTTGGGATGAGCCGGTCTATAATCTATTGTGAATGTTGTGGTCAGTTAGACCACAGACTAGTGCAAATGATATAGACAGTCAGTCCACAGTATGGTATTATTACTGTGCTCGGTCGGTCCCCACCTAGTGTAAATACAATGGTCAGTCGGTGCACAGTCTATTGTAAATGTTGTGGTCAGTCATTCCAGAGTATTGTATAACTACTGTGCCCAGTCAATGCACACCTAGTGTAAATGCTGTGTTCTGTCAGTCCCTGGTCTAGGGTGAATGCTGTGGTGAGTGTCGCGCAATCATGGTATTGATTGTGTCACCGCTCAGATCAGGTGGGTTATGAAATTAAAGACAGAAGATAATGAGAAGAAATGATCCTTATCTCTGTACCTGAGATATGGTGGTGTTATACTAGGAGTTGTGTATAGAAGATGTACATTTGAAAAAACACATACAGTATATTGTCATGTATCAGGAAGGTGGGTGTTATTACACCTCCGCCAGTCTAGAACTTAAGCCTAGACCAACGATTATCAGTAATTAATACGAGAATTAATTACCTGTTATGTGTTTCCTCTGATTCTCTTCTTGGAGTCCACAAACAAAAATTTCACATTCTAATATCTCATTGGGATTCAGTCACCTGTAAAAAGACAACCTATATGATAATATGTTCCTGCTACATGCTATACACACCAATAACACACTAGGGCCAAAATTACTTATCTCAGGGATAATGACTGTGGTTAGTCTTTCCACAGTTTATTGTAAAAGCTGTAGTCAGTCAGTGCACAGTCTACTGTAAATGTTGTGGTCAATCAATCCACAGTGTAGTGTAAATATTAGAATCAATCGGTCCTTAGTTCAACAAAAATACTGGGGTTAATAAGTCCACAACTAGTGTTAATGTTGGGATGAGCCGGTCTATAATCTATTGTGAATGTTGTGGTCAGTTAGACCACAGACTAGTGCAAATGATATAGACAGTCAGTCCACAGTATGGTATTATTACTGTGCTCGGTCGGTCCCCACCTAGTGTAAATACAATGGTCAGTCGGTGCAGTCTATTGTAAATGTTGTGGTCAGTCATTCCAGAGTATTGTATAACTACTGTGCTCAGTCAATGCACACCTAGTGTAAATGCTGTGTTCTGTCAGTCCCTGATCTAGGGTGAATGCTGTGGTGAGTGTCGCGCAATCATGGTATTGATTGTGTCACCGCTCAGATCAGGTGGGTTATGAAATTAAAGACAGAGGATAATGAGAAGAAATGATCCTTATCTCTGTACCTGAGATATGGTGGTGTTATACTAGGAGTTGTGTATAGAAGATGTACATTTGAAAAAACACATACAGTATATTGTCATGTATCAGGTAGGTGGGTGTTATTACACCTCCGCCAGTCTAGAACTTAAGCCTAGACCAACGATTATCAGTAATTAATACGAGAATTAATTACCTGTTATGTGATTCCTCTGATTCTCTTCTTGGAGTCCACAAACAAAAATTTCACATTCTAATATCTCATTGGGATTCAGTCACCTGTAAAAAGACAACTTATATGATAATATGTTCCTGCTACATGCTATACACACCAATAACACACTAGGGCCAAAATTACTTATCTCAGGGATAATGACTGTGGTTAGTCTTTCCACAGTTTATTGTAAAAGCTGTAGTCAGTCAGTCCACAGTCTACTGTAAATGTTGTGGTCAATCAGTCCACAGTGTAGTGTAAATATTAGAATCAATCGGTCCTTAGTTCAACAAAAATACTGGGGTTAATAAGTCCACAACTAGTGTTAATGTTGGGATGAGCCGGTCTATAATCTATTGTGAATGTTGTGGTCAGTTAGACCACAGACTAGTGCAAATGATATAGACAGTCAGTCCACAGTATGGTATTATTACTGTGCTCGGTCGGTCCCCACCTAGTGTAAATACAATGGTCAGTCGGTGCACAGTCTATTGTAAATGTTGTGGTCAGTAATTCCAGAGTATTGTATAACTACTGTGCTCAGTCAATGCACACCTAGTGTAAATGCTGTGTTCTGTCAGTCCCTGGTCTAGGGTGAATGCTGTGGTGAGTGTCGCGTAATCATGGTATTGATTGTGTCACCGCTCAGATCAGGTGGGTTATGAAATAAAAGACAGAGGATAATGAGAAGAAATGATCCTTATCTCTGTACCTGAGATATGGTGGTGTTATACTAGGAGTTGTGTATAGAAGATGTACATTTGAAAAAACACATACAGTATATTGTCATGTATCAGGAAGGTGGGTGTTATTACACCTCCGCCAGTCTAGAACTTAAGCCTAGACCAACGATTATCAGTAATTAATACGAGAATTAATTACCTGTTATGTGATTCCTCTGATTCTCTTCTTGGAGTACACAAACAAAAATTTCACATTCTAATATCTCATTGGGATTCAGTCACCTGTAAAAAGACAAACTATATGATAATATGTTCCTGCTACATGCTATACACACCAATAACACACTAGGGCCAAAATTACTTATCTCAGGGATAATGACTGTGGTTAGTCTTTCCACAGTTTATTGTAAAAGCTGTAGTCAGTCAGTCCACAGTCTACTGTAAATGTTGTGGTCAATCAATCCACAGTGTAGTGTAAATATTAGAATCAATCGGTCCTTAGTTCAACAAAAATACTGGGGTTAATAAGTCCACAACTAGTGTTAATGCTGGGATCAGCCGGTCTATAATCTATTGTGAATGTTGTGGTCAGTTAGACCACAGACTAGTGCAAATGCTTTTCTTCAGAGCACCCGAATAGACCAGTGAGCGACCCCTCTCTCTTTTCTATTAATCATTTTTGGGATCCCGCTCCTGGAGCATTGCAGCAGGTACATGTTCACACTATTAGAAGTTTGACAGCCTTTTTTCTGACCATGTGTCCCTCCCATTCAGTCACAGGTGGTTTTAACTAGCTCTACCAGCCCATACATTGTAGGTTAAAAGCCCAAGCATAGACATATTGTCCATACAGGCTTACAGCCCAAGAGTGGCATATCCAGTGGTAGCATAGCGTAGTTTCCCATCATACGAAGGTGACCTTGTCGTGGTTGATGGGCACACATAAATTGGCCAAATTATGCGCAAAAAAACTTCATTTTTCAAAGTGACATTAGTCTAGATACAATATTTCTTATATTTTCATGTATGGAGTGCCGAAGTTCTTTTTGCAATTGAGATTACTCTTTTCTTCAGAGCACCCGAATAGACCAGTGAGCGACCCCTCTCTTTTTTCTATTAATCATTTTTGGGATCCCGCTCCTGGAGCATTGCAGCAGGTACGTGTTCACACTATTAGAAGTTTGACAGCCTTTTTTCTGACCATGTGTCCCTCCCATTCAGTCACAGGTGGTTTTAACTAGCTCTACCAGCCCATACATTGTAGGTTAAAAGCCCAAGCATAGACATATTGTCCATACAGGCTTACAGCCCAAGAGTGGCATATCCAGTGGTAGCGTAGCGTAGTTTCCCATCATACGAAGGTGACCTTGTCGTGGTTGATGGGCACACATAAATTGGCCAAATTATGCGCAAAAAACCTTCATTTTTCAAAGTGACATTAGTCTAGATACAATATTTCTTATATTTTCATGTATGGAGTGCCGAAGTTCTTTTTGCAATTGAGATTACTCTTTTCTTCAGAGCACCCGAATAGACCAGTGAGCGACCCCTCTCTTTTTTCTATTAATCATTTTTGGGATCCCGCTCCTGGAGCATTGCAGCAGGTACGTGTTCACACTATTAGAAGTTTGACAGCCTTTTTTCTGACCATGTGTCCCTCCCATTCAGTCACAGGTGGTTTTAACTATCTCTACCAGCCCATACATTGTAGGTTAAAAGCCCAAGCATAGACATATTGTCCATACAGGCTTACAGCCCAAGAGTGGCATATCCAGTGGTAGCGTAGCGTAGTTTCCCATCATACGAAGGTGACCTTGTCGTGGTTGATGGGCACACATAAATTGGCCAAATTATGCGCAAAAAACCTTCATTTTTCAAAGTGACATTAGTCTAGATACAATATTTCTTATATTTTCATGTATGGAGTGCCGAAGTTCTTTTTGCAATTGAGATTACTCTTTTCTTCAGAGCACCCGAATAGACCAGTGAGCGACCCCTCTCTTTTTTCTATTAATCATTTTTGGGATCCCGCTCCTGGAGCATTGCAGCAGGTACGTGTTCACACTATTAGAAGTTTGACAGCCTTTTTTCTGACCATGTGTCCCTCCCATTCAGTCACAGGTGGTTTTAACTAGCTCTACCAGCCCATACATTGTAGGTTAAAAGCCCAAGCATAGACATATTGTCCATACAGGCTTACAGCCCAAGAGTGGCATATCCAGTGGTAGCGTAGCGTAGTTTCCCATCATACGAAGGTGACCTTGTCGTGGTTGATGGGCACA
This sequence comes from Phyllobates terribilis, assembly GCF_046119375.1. NCBI lineage: Eukaryota > Metazoa > Chordata > Amphibia > Anura > Dendrobatidae > Phyllobates > Phyllobates terribilis. The sequence goes on along the minus strand of NW_027362938.1, from coordinate 1,488,506 downwards.
CATAAATTGGCCAAATTATGCGCAAAAAACCTTCATTTTTCAAAGTGACATTAGTCTAGATACAATATTTCTTATATTTTCATGTATGGAGTGCCGAAGTTCGTTTTGCAATTGAGATTACTCTTTTCTTCAGAGCACCCGAATAGACCAGTGAGCGACCCCTCTCTTTTTTCTAGTGCAAATGATATAGACAGTCAGTCCACAGTATGGTATTATTACTGTGCTCGGTCGGTCCCCACCTAGTGTAAATACAATGGTCAGTCGGTGCACAGTCTATTGTAAATGTTGTGGTCAGTCATTCCAGAGTATTGTATAACTACTGTGCTCAGTCAACGCACACCTAGTGTAAATGCTGTGTTCTGTCAGTCCCTGGTCTAGGGTGAATGCTGTGGTGAGTGTCGCGTAATCATGGTATTGATTGTGTCACCGCTCAGATCAGGTGGGTTATGAAATAAAAGACAGAGGATAATGAGAAGAAATGATCCTTATCTCTGTACCTGAGATATGGTGGTGTTATACTAGGAGTTGTGTATAGAAGATGTACATTTGAAAAAACACATACAGTATATTGTCATGTATCAGGAAGGTGGGTGTTATTACACCTCCGCCAGTCTAGAACTTAAGCCTAGACCAACGATTATCAGTAATTAATACGAGAATTAATTACCTGTTATGTGATTCCTCTGATTCTCTTCTTGTAGTCCACAAACAAAAATTTCGCATTCTAATATCTCATTGGGATTCAGTCACCTGTAAAAAGACAATGTATATGATAATATGTTCCTGCTACATGCTATACACACCAATAACACACTAGGGCAAAAATTACTTATCTCAGGGATAATGACTGTGGTTAGTCTTTCCACAGTTTATTGTAAAAGCTGTAGTCAGTCAGTCCACAGTCTACTGTAAATGTTGTGGTTAATCAATCCACAGTGTAGTGTAAATATTAGAATCAATCGGTCCTTAGTTCAACAAAAATACTGGGGTTAATAAGTCCACAACTAGTGTTAATGCTGGGATGAGCCGGTCTATAATCTATTGTGAATGTTGTGGTCAGTTAGACCACAGACTAATGCAAATGATATAGACAGTCAGTCCACAGTATGGTATTATTACTGTGCTCGGTCGGTCCCCACCTAGTGTAAATACAATGGTCAGTTGGTGCACAGTCTATTGTAAATGTTGTGGTCAGTCATTCCAGAGTATTGTATAACTACTGTGCTCATTCAATGCACACCTAGTGTAAATGCTGTGTTCTGCAAGTCCCTGGTCTAGGGTGAATGCTGTGGTGAGTGTCGCATAATCATGGTATTGATTGTGTCACCGCTCAGATCAGGTGGGTTATGAAATAAAAGACAGAGGATAATGAGACGAAATGATCCTTATCTCTGTACCTGAGATATGGTGGTGTTATACTAGGAGTTGTGTATAGAAGATGTACATTTGAAAAAACACATACAGTATATTGTCATGTATCAGGAAGGTGGGTGTTATTACACCTCAGCCAGTCTAGAACTTAAGCCTAGACCAACGATTATCAGTAATTAATACGAGAATTAATTACCTGTTATGTGATTCCTCTGATTCTCTTCTTGGAGTCCACAACCAAAAATTTCACATTCTAATATCTCATTGGGATTCAGTCACCTGTAAAAAGACAAACTATATGATAATATGTTCCTGCTACATGCTATACACACCAATAACACACTAGGGCCAAAATTACTTATCTCAGGGATAATGACTGTGGTTAGTCTTGCCACAGTTTATTGTAAAAGCTGTAGTCAGTCAGTCCACAGTCTACTGTAAATGTTGTGGTTAATCAATCCACAGTGTAGTGTAAATATTAGAATCAATCGTTCCTTAGTTCAACAAAAATACTGGGGTTAATAAGTCCACAACTAGTGTTAATGCTGGGATGAGCCGGTCTATAATCTATTGTGAATGTTGTGGTCAGTTAGACCACAGACTAGTGCAAATGATATAGACAGTCAGTCCACAGTATGGTATTATTACTGTGCTCGGTCGGTCCCCACCTAGTGTAAATACAATGGTCAGTCGGTGCACAGTCTATTGTAAATGTTGTGGTCAGTCATTCCAGAGTATTGTATAACTACTGTGCTCAGTCAACGCACACCTAGTGTAAATGCTGTGTTCTGTCAGTCCCTGGTCTAGGGTGAATGCTGTGGTGAGTGTCGCGTAATCATGGTATTGATTGTGTCACCGCTCAGATCAGGTGGGTTATGAAATAAAAGACAGAGGATAATGAGACGAAATGATCCTTATCTCTGTACCTGAGATATGGTCGTGTTATACTAGGAGTTGTGTATAGAAGATGTACATTTGAAAAAACACATACAGTATATTGTCATGTATCAGGAAGGTGGGTGTTATTACACCTCAGCCAGTCTAGAACTTAAGCCTAGACCAACGATTATCAGTAATTAATACGAGAATTAATTACCTGTTATGTGATTCCTCTGATTCTATTCTTGTAGTCCAAAAACAAAAATTTCGCATTCTAATATCTCATTGGGATTCAGTCACCTGTAAAAAGACAACCTATATGATAATATGTTCCTGCTACATGCTATACACACCAATAACACACTAGGGCCAAAATTACTTATCTCAGGGATAATGACTGTGGTTAGTCTTTCCACAGTTTATTGTAAAAGCTGTAGTCAGTCAGTCCACAGTCTACTGTAAATGGTGTGGTCAATCAATCCACAGTGTAGTGTAAATATTAGAATCAATCGGTCCTTAGTTCAACAAAAATACTGGGGTTAATAAGTCCACAACTAGTGTTAATGCTGGGATGAGCCGGTCTATAATCTATTGTGAATGTTGTGGTCAGTTAGACCACAGACTAGTGCAAATGATATAGACAGTCAGTCCACAGTATGGTATTATTACTGTGCTCGGTCGGTCCCCACCTAGTGTAAATACAATGGTCAGTCGGTGCACAGTCTATTGTAAATGTTGTGGTCAGTAATTCCAGAGTATTGTATAACTACTGTGCTCAGTCAATGCACACCTAGTGTAAATGCTGTGTTCTGTCAGTCCCTGGTCTAGGGTGAATGCTGTGGTGAGAGTCACGTAATCATGGTATTGATTGTGTCACCGCTCAGATCAGGTGGGTTATGAAATAAAAGACAGAGGATAATGAGAAGAAATGATCCTTATCTCTGTACCTGAGATATGGTGGTGTTATACTAGGAGTTGTGTATAGAAGATGTACATTTGAAAAAACACATACAGTATATTGTCATGTATCAGGAAGGTGGGTGTTATTACACCTCCGCCAGTCTAGAACTTAAGCCTAGACCAACGATTATCAGTAATTAATACGAGAATTAATTACCTGTTATGTGATTCCTCTGATTCTCTTCTTGGAGTACACAAACAAAAATTTCACATTCTAATATCTCATTGGGATTCAGTCACCTGTAAAAAGACAAACTATATGATAATATGTTCCTGCTACATGCTATACACACCAATAACACACTAGGGCCAAAATTACTTATCTCAGGGATAATGACTGTGGTTAGTCTTGCCACAGTTTATTGTAAAAGCTGTAGTCAGTCAGTCCACAGTCTACTGTAAATGTTGTGGTCAATCAATCCACAGTGTAGTGTAAATATTAGAATCAATCGTTCCTTAGTTCAACAAAAATACTGGGGTTAATAAGTCCACAACTAGTGTTAATGCTGGGATGAGCCGGTCTATAATCTATTGTGAATGTTGTGGTCAGTTAGACCACAGACTAGTGCAAATGATAAAGACAGTCAGTCCACAGTATGGTATTATTACTGTGCTTGGTCGGTCCCCACCTAGTGTAAATACAATGGTCAGTCGGTGCACAGTCTATTGTAAATGTTGTGGTCAGTAATTCCAGAGTATTGTATAACTACTGTGCTCAGTCAATGCACACCTAGTGTAAATGCTGTGTTCTGTCAGTCCCTGGTCTAGGGTGAATGCTGTGGTGAGTGTCGCGTAATCATGGTATTGATTGTGTCACCGCTCAGATCAGGTGGGTTATGAAATAAAAGACAGAGGATAATGAGAAGAAATGATCCGTATATCTGTACCTGAGATATGGTGGTGTTATACTAGGAGTTGTGTATAGAAGATGTACATTTGAAAAAACACATACAGTATATTGTCATGTATCAGGAAGGTGGGTGTTATTACACCTCCGCCAGTCTAGAACTTAAGCCTAGACCAACGATTATCAGTAATTAATACGAGAATTAATTACCTGTTATGTGATTCCTCTGATTCTTTTCTTGTAGTCCACAAACAAAAATTTTGCATTCTAATATCTCATTGGGATTCAGTCACCTGTAAAAAGACAACCTATATGATAATATGTTCCTGCTACATGCTATACACACCAATAACACACTAGGGCCAAAATTACTTATCTCAGGGATAATGACTGTGGTTAGTCTTTCCACAGTTTATTGTAAAAGCTGTAGTCAGTCAGTCCACAGTCTACTGTAAATGTTGTGGTCAATCAATCCACAGTGTAGTGTAAATATTAGAATCAATCGGTCCTTAGTTCAACAAAAATACTGGGGTTAATAAGTCCACAACTAGTGTTAATGCTGGGATGAGCCGGTCTATAATCTATTGTGAATGTTGTGGTCAGTTAGACCACAGACTAGTGCAAATGATATAGACAGTCAGTCCACAGTATGGTATTATTACTGTGCTCGGTCGGTCCCCACCTAGTGTAAATACAATGGTCAGTCGGTGCACAGTCTATTGTAAATGTTGTGGTCAGTAATTCCAGAGTATTGTATAACTACTGTGCTCAGTCAATGCACACCTAGTGTAAATTCTGTGTTCTGTCAGTCCCTGGTCTAGAGTGAATGCTGTGGTGAGTGTCGCGCAATCATGGTATTGATTGTGTCACCGCTCAGATCAGGTGGGTTATGAAATTAAAGACAGAGGATAATGAGAAGAAATGATCCTTATCTCTGTACCTGAGATATGGTGGTGTTATACTAGGAGTTGTGTATAGAAGATGTACATTTGAAAAAACACATACAGTATATTGTCATGTATCAGGAAGGTGGGTGTTATTACACCTCCGCCAGTCTAGAACTTAAGCCTAGACCAACGATTATCAGTAATTAATACGAGAATTAATTACCTGTTATGTGTTTCCTCTGATTCTCTTCTTGGAGTCCACAAACAAAAATTTCACATTCTAATATCTCATTGGGATTCAGTCACCTGTAAAAAGACAACCTATATGATAATATGTTCCTGCTACATGCTATACACACCAATAACACACTAGGGCCAAAATTACTTATCTCAGGGATAATGACTGTGGTTAGTCTTTCCACAGTTTATTGTAAAAGCTGTAGTCAGTCAGTCCACAGTCTACTGTAAATGTTGTGGTCAATCAATCCACAGTGTAGTGTAAATATTAGAATCAATCGGTCCTTAGTTCAACAAAAATACTGGGGTTAATAAGTCCACAACTAGTGTTAATGTTGGGATGAGCCGGTCTATAATCTATTGTGAATGTTGTGGTCAGTTAGACCACAGACTAGTGCAAATGATATAGACAGTCAGTCCACAGTATGGTATTATTACTGTGCTCGGTCGGTCCCCACCTAGTGTAAATACAATGGTCAGTCGGTGCACAGTCTATTGTAAATGTTGTGGTCAGTCATTCCAGAGTATTGTATAACTACTGTGCTCAGTCAATGCACACCTAGTGTAAATTCTGTGTTCTGTCAGTCCCTGGTCTAGGGTGAATGCTGTGGTAAGTGTCGCGTAATCATGGTATTGATTGTGTCACCGCTCAGATCAGGTGGGTTATGAAATTAAAGACAGAGGATAATGAGAAGAAATGATCCTTATCTCTGTACCTGAGATATGGTGGTGTTATACTAGGAGTTGTGTATAGAAGATGTACATTTGAAAAAACACATACAGTACATTGTCATGTATCAGGAAGGTGGGTGTTATTACACCTCCGCCAGTCTAGAACTTAAGCCTAGACCAACGATTATCAGTAATTAATACGAGAATTAATTACCTGTTATGTGATTCCTCTGATTCTTTTCTTGTAGTCCACAAACAAAAATTTTGCATTCTAATATCTCATTGGGATTCAGTCACCTGTAAAAAGACAACCTATATGATAATATGTTCCTGCTACATGCTATACACACCAATAACACACTAGGGCCAAAATTACTTATCTCAGGGATAATGACTGTGGTTAGTCTTTCCACAGTTTATTGTAAAAGCTGTAGTCAGTCAGTCCACAGTCTACTGTAAATGTTGTGGTCAATCAATCCACAGTGTAGTGTAAATATCAGAATCAATCGGTCCTTAGTTCAACAAAAATACTGGGGTTAATAAGTCCACAACTAGTGTTAATGCTGGGATGAGCCGGTCTATAATCTATTGTGAATGTTGTGGTCAGTTAGACCACAGACTAGTGCAAATGATATAGACAGTCAGTCCACAGTATGGTATTATTACTGTGCTCGGTCGGTCCCCACCTAGTGTAAATACAATGGTCAGTCGGTGCACAGTCTATTGTAAATGTTGTGGTCAGTAATTCCAGAGTATTGTATAACTACTGTGCTCAGTCAATGCACACCTAGTGCAAATGCTGTGTTCTGTCAGTCCCTGGTCTAGGGTGAATGCTGTGGTGAGTGTCACGTAATCATGGTATTGATTGTGTCACCGCTCAGATCAGGTGGGTTATGAAATAAAAGACAGAGGATAATGAGAAGAAATGATCCTTATCTCTGTACCTGAGATATGGTGGTGTTATACTAGGAGTTGTGTATAGAAGATGTACATTTGAAAAAACACATACAGTATATTGTCATGTATCAGGAAGGTGGGTGTTATTACACCTCCGCCAGTCTAGAACTTAAGCCTAGACCAACGATTATCAGTAATTAATACGAGAATTAATTACCTGTTATGTGATTCCTCTGATTCTCTTCTTGGAGTACACAAACAAAAATTTCACATTCTAATATCTCATTGGGATTCAGTCACCTGTAAAAAGACAACCTATATGATAATATGTTCCTGCTACATGCTATACACACCAATAACACACTAGGGCCAAAATTACTTATCTCAGGGATAATGACTGTGGTTAGTCTTTCCACAGTTTATTGTAAAAGCTGTAGTCAGTCAGTCCACAGTCTACTGTAAATGTTGTGGTCAATCAATCCACAGTGTAGTGTAAATATTAGAATCAATCGGTCCTTAGTTCAACAAAAATACTGGGGTTAATAAGTCCACAACTAGTGTTAATGCTGGGATGAGCCGGTCTATAATCTATCGTGAATGTTGTGGTCAGTTAGACCACAGACTAGTGCAAATGATATAGACAGTCAGTCCACAGTATGGTATTATTACTGTGCTCGGTCGGTCCCCACCTAGTGTAAATACAATGGTCAGTCGGTGCACAGTCTATTGTAAATGTTGTGGTTAGTCATTCCAGAGTATTGTATAACTACTGTGCTCAGTCAACGCACAACTAGTGTAAATGCTGTGTTCTGTCAGTCCCTGGTCTAGGGTGAATGCTGTGGTGAGTGTCGCGTAATCATGGTATTGATTGTGTCACCGCTCAGATCAGGTGGGTTATGAAATAAAAGACAGAGGATAATGAGACGAAATGATCCTTATCTCTGTACCTGAGATATGGTGGTGTTATACTAGGAGTTGTGTATAGAAGATGTACATTTGAAAAAACACATACAGTATATTGTCATGTATCAGGAAGGTGGGTGTTATTACACCTCAGCCAGTCTAGAACTTAAGCCTAGACCAACGATTATCAGTAATTAATACGAGAATTAATTACCTGTTATGTGATTCCTCTGATTCTTTTCTTGTAGTCCAAAAACAAAAATTTCGCATTCTAATATCTCATTGGGATTCAGTCACCTGTAAAAAGACAACCTATAGGATAATATGTTCCTGCTACATGCTATACACACCAATAACACACTAGGGCCAAAATTACTTATCTCAGGGATAATGACTGTGGTTAGTCTTTCCACAGTTTATTGTAAAAGCTGTAGTCAGTCAGTCCACAGTCTACTGTAAATGGTGTGGTCAATCAATCCACAGTGTAGTGTAAATATTAGAATCAATCGGTCCTTAGTTCAACAAAAATACTGGGGTTAATAAGTCCACAACTAGTGTTAATGCTGGGATGAGCCGGTCTATAATCTATTGTGAATGTTGTGGTCAGTTAGACCACAGACTAGTGCAAATGATATAGACAGTCAGTCCACAGTATGGTATTATTACTGTGCTCGGTCGGTCCCCACCTAGTGTAAATACAATGGTCAGTCGGTGCACAGTCTATTGTAAATGTTGTGGTCAGTAATTCCAGAGTATTGTATAACTACTGTGCTCAGTCAATGCACACCTAGTGTAAATGCTGTGTTCTGTCAGTCCCTGGTCTAGGGTGAATGCTGTGGTGAGAGTCACGTAATCATGGTATTGATTGTGTCACCGCTCAGATCAGGTGGGTTATGAAATAAAAGACAGAGGATAATGAGAAGAAATGATCCTTATCTCTGTACCTGAGATATGGTGGTGTTATACTAGGAGTTGTGTATAGAAGATGTACATTTGAAAAAACACATACAGTATATTGTCATGTATCAGGAAGGTGGGTGTTATTACACCTCCGCCAGTCTAGAACTTAAGCCTAGACCAACGATTATCAGTAATTAATACGAGAATTAATTACCTGTTATGTGATTCCTCTGATTCTTTTCTTGTAGTCCACAAACAAAAATTTTGCATTCTAATATCTCATTGGGATTCAGTCACCTGTAAAAAGACAACCTATATGATAATATGTTCCTGCTACATGCTATACACACCAATAACACACTAGGGCCAAAATTACTTATCTCAGGGATAATGACTGTGGTTAGTCTTTCCACAGTTTATTGTAAAAGCTGTAGTCAGTCAGTCCACAGTCTACTGTAAATGTTGTGGTCAATCAATCCACAGTGTAGTGTAAATATTAGAATCAATCGGTCCTTAGTTCAACAAAAATACTGGGGTTAATAAGTCCACAACTAGTGTTAATGTTGGGATGAGCCGGTCTATAATCTATTGTGAATGTTGTGGTCAGTTAGACCACAGACTAGTGCAAATGATATAGACAGTCAGTCCACAGTATGGTATTATTACTGTGCTCGGTCGGTCCCCACCTAGTGTAAATACAATGGTCAGTCGGTGCACAGTCTATTGTAAATGTTGTGGTCAGTCATTCCAGATTATTGTATAACTACTGTGCTCAGTCAATGCACACCTAGTGTAAATGCTGTGTTCTGTCAGTCCCTGGTCTAGGGTGAATGCTGTGGTGAGTGTCGCGCAATCATGGTATTGATTGTGTCACCGCTCAGATCAGGTGGGTTATGAAATTAAAGACAGAGGATAATGAGAAGAAATGATCCTTATCTCTGTACCTGAGATATGGTGGTGTTATACTAGGAGTTGTGTATAGAAGATGTACATTTGAAAAAACACATAGAGTATATTGTCATGTATCAGGAAGGTGGGTGTTATTACACCTCCGCCAGTCTAGAACTTAAGCCTAGACCAACGATTATCAGTAATTAATACGAGAATTAATTACCTGTTATGTGATTCCTCTGATTCTTTTCTTGTAGTCCACAAACAAAAATTTTGCATTCTAATATCTCATTGGGATTCAGTCACCTGTAAAAAGACAACCTATATGATAATATGTTCCTGCTACATGCTATACACACCAATAACACACTAGGGCCAAAATTACTTATCTCAGGGATAATGACTGTGGTTAGTCTTTCCACAGTTTATTGTAAAAGCTGTAGTCAGTCAGTCCACAGTCTACTGTAAATGTTGTGGTCAATCAATCCACAGTGTAGTGTAAATATTAGAATCAATCGGTCCTTAGTTCAACAAAAATACTGGGGTTAATAAGTCCACAACTAGTGTTAATGTTGGGATGAGCCGGTCTATAATCTATTGTGAATGTTGTGGTCAGTTAGACCACAGACTAGTGCAAATGATATAGACAGTCAGTCCACAGTATGGTATTATTACTGTGCTCGGTCGGTCCCCACCTAGTGTAAATACAATGGTCAGTCGGTGCACAGTCTATTGTAAATGTTGTGGTCAGTCATTCCAGAGTATTGTATAACTACTGTGCTCAGTCAATGCACACCTAGTGTAAATTCTGTGTTCTGTCAGTCCCTGGTCTAGGGTGAATGCTGTGGTGAGTGTCGCGTAATCATGGTATTGATTGTGTCACCGCTCAGATCAGGTGGGTTATGAAATTAAAGACAGAGGATAATGAGAAGAAATGATCCTTATCTCTGTACCTGAGATGTGGTGGTGTTATACTAGGAGTTGTGTATAGAAGATGTACATTTGAAAAAACACATACAGTATATTGTCATGTATCAGGAAGGTGGGTGTTATTACACCTCCGCCAGTCTAGAACTTAAGCCTAGACCAACGATTATCAGTAATTAATACGAGAATTAATTACCTGTTATGTGATTCCTCTGATTCTCTTCTTGGAGTCCACAAACAAAAATTTTGCATTCTAATATCTCATTGGGATTCAGTCACCTGTAAAAAGACAACCTATATGATAATATGTTCCTGCTACATGCTATACACACCAATAACACACTAGGGCCAAAATTACTTATCCCAGGGATAATGACTGTGGTTAGTCTTTCCACAGTTTATTGTAAAAGCTGTAGTCAGTCAGTCCACAGTCTACTGTAAATGTTGTGGTCAATCAATCCACAGTGTAGTGTAAATATCAGAATCAATCGGTCCTTAGTTCAACAAAAATACTGGGGTTAATAAGTCCACAACTAGTGTTAATGCTGGGATGAGCCGGTCTATAATCTATTGTGAATGTTGTGGTCAGTTAGACCACAGACTAGTGCAAATGATATAGACAGTCAGTCCACAGTATGGTATTATTACTGTGCTCGGTCGGTCCCCACCTAGTGTAAATACAATGGTCAGTCGGTGCACAGTCTATTGTAAATGTTGTGGTCAGTAATTCCAGAGTATTGTATAACTACTGTGCTCAGTCAATGCACACCTAGTGCAAATGCTGTGTTCTGTCAGTCCCTGGTCTAGGGTGAATGCTGTGGTGAGTGTCACGTAATCATGGTATTGATTGTGTCACCGCTCAGATCAGGTGGGTTATGAAATAAAAGACAGAGGATAATGAGAAGAAATGATCCTTATCTCTGTACCTGAGATATGGTGGTGTTATACTAGGAGTTGTGTATAGAAGATGTACATTTGAAAAAACACATACAGTATATTGTCATGTATCAGGAAGGTGGGTGTTATTACACCTCCGCCAGTCTAGAACTTAAGCCTAGACCAACGATTATCAGTAATTAATACGAGAATTAATTACCTGTTATGTGATTCCTCTGATTCTCTTCTTGGAGTACACAAACAAAAATTTCACATTCTAATATCTCATTGGGATTCAGTCACCTGTAAAAAGACAAACTATATGATAATATGTTCCTGCTACATGCTATACACACCAATAACACACTAGGGCCAAAATTACTTATCTCAGGGATAATGACTGTGGTTAGTCTTGCCACAGTTTATTGTAAAAGCTGTAGTCAGTCAGTCCACAGTCTACTGTAAATGTTGTGGTTAATCAATCCACAGTGTAGTGTAAATATTAGAATCAATCGTTCCTTAGTTCAACAAAAATACTGGGGTTAATAAGTCCACAACTAGTGTTAATGCTGGGATGAGCCGGTCTATAATCTATTGTGAATGTTGTGGTCAGTTAGACCACAGACTAGTGCAAATGATATAGACAGTCAGTCCACAGTATGGTATTATTACTGTGCTTGGTCGGTCCCCACCTAGTGTAAATACAATGGTCAGTCGGTGCACAGTCTATTGTAAATGTTGTGGTCAGTAATTCCAGAGTATTGTATAACTACTGTGCTCAGTCAATGCACACCTAGTGTAAATGCTGTGTTCTGTCAGTCCCTGGTCTAGGGTGAATGCTGTGGTGAGTGTCGCGTAATCATGGTATTGATTGTGTCACCGCTCAGATCAGGTGGGTTATGAAATAAAAGACAGAGGATAATGAGAAGAAATGATCCGTATATCTGTACCTGAGATATGGTGGTGTTATACTAGGAGTTGTGTATAGAAGATGTACATTTGAAAAAACACATACAGTATATAGTCATGTATCAGGAAGGTGGGTGTTATTACACCTCCGCCAGTCTAGAACTTAAGCCTAGACCAACGATTATCAGTAATTAATACGAGAATTAATTACCTGTTATGTGATTCCTCTGATTCTCTTCTTGGAGTCCACAAACAAAAATTTCACATTCTAATATCTCATTGGGATTCAGTCACCTGTAAAAAGACAACCTATATGATAATATGTTCCTGCTACATGCTATACACACCAATAACACACTAGGGCCAAAATTACTTATCTCAGGGATAATGACTGTGGTTAGTCTTTCCACAGTTTATTGTAAAAGCTGTAGTCAGTCAGTCCACAGTCTACTGTAAATGTTGTGGTCAATCAATCCACAGTGTAGTGTAAATATTAGAATCAATCGGTCCTTAGTTCAACAAAAATACTGGGGTTAATAAGTCCACAACTAGTGTTAATGTTGGGATGAGCCGGTCTATAATCTATTGTGAATGTTGTGGTCAGTTAGACCACAGACTAGTGCAAATGATATAGACAGTCAGTCCACAGTATGGTATTATTACTGTGCTCGGTCGGTCCCCACCTAGTGTAATTACAATGGTCAGTCAGTGCACAGTCTATTGTAAATGTTGTGGTCAGTCATTCCAGAGTATTGTATAACTACTGTGCTCAGTCAATGCACACCTAGTGTAAATGCTGTGTTCTGTCAGTCCCTGGTCTAGGGTGAATGCTGTGGTGAGTGTCGCGCAATCATGGTATTGATTGTGTCACCGCTCAGATCAGGTGGGTTATGAAATTAAAGACAGAGGATAATGAGAAGAAATGATCCTTATCTCTGTACCTGAGATATGGTGGTGTTATACTAGGAGTTGTGTATAGAAGATGTACATTTGAAAAAACACATACAGTATATTGTCATGTATCAGGAAGGTGGGTGTTATTACACCTCCGCCAGTCTAGAACTTAAGCCTAGACCAACGATTATCAGTAATTAATACGAGAATTAATTACCTGTTATGTGATTCCTCTGATTCTCTTCTTGTAGTCCACAAACAAAAATTTCGCATTCTAATATCTCATTGGGATTCAGTCACCTGTAAAAACACAACCTATATGATAATATGTTCCTGCTACATGCTATACACACCAATAACACACTAGAGCCAAAATTACTTATCTCAGGGATAATGACTGTGGTTAGTCTTTCCACAGTTTATTGTAAAAGCTGTAGTCAGTCAGTCCACAGTCTACTGTAAATGTTGTGGTCAATCAATCCACAGTGTAGTGTAAATATTAGAATCAATCGGTCCTTAGTTCAACAAAAATACTGGGGTTAATAAGTCCACAACTAGTGTTAATGCTGGGATGAGCCGGTCTATAATCTATTGTGAATGTTGTGGTCAGTTAGGCCACAGACTAGTGCAAATGATATAGACAGTCAGTCCACAGTATGGTATTATTACTGTGCTCGGTCGGTCCCCACCTAGTGTAAATACAATGGTCAGTCGGTGCACAGTCTATTGTAACTGTTGTGGTCAGTCATTCCAGAGTATTGTATAACTATTGTGCTCAGTCAATGCACACCTAGTGTAAATGCTGTGTTCTGTCAGTCCCTGGTCTAGGGTGAATGCTGTGGTGAGTGTCGCGTAATCATGGTATTGTGTCACCGCTCAGATCAGGTGGGTTATGAAATAAAGGACAGAGGATAATGAGAAGAAATGATCCTTATCGCTGTACCTGAGATATGGTGGTGTTATACTAGGAGTTGTGTATAGAAGATGTACATTTGAAAAAACACATACAGTATATTGTCATGTATCAGGTAGGTGGGTGTTATTACACCTCCGCCAGTCTAGAACTTAAGCCTAGACCAACGATTATCAGTAATTAATACGAGAATTAATTACCTGTTATGTGATTCCTCTGATTCTCTTCTTGGAGTCCACAAACAAAAATTTCACATTCTAATATCTCACTGGGATTCAGTCACCTGTAAAAAGACAACCTATATGATAATATGTTCATGCTACATGCTATACACACCAATAACACACTAGGGCCAAAATTACTTATCTCAGGGATAATGACTGTGGTTAGTCTTTCCACAGTTTATTGTAAAAGCTGTAGTCAGTCAGTCCACAGTCTACTGTAAATGTTGTGGTCAATCAATCCACAGTGTAGTGTAAATATTAGATTCAATCGGTCCTTAGTTCAACAAAAATACTGGGGTTAATAAGTCCACAACTAGTGTTAATGCTGGGATGAGACGGTCTATAATCTATTGTGAATGTTGTGGTCAGTTAGACCACAGACTAGTGCAAATGATATAGACAGTCAGTCCACAGTATGGTATTATTACTGTGCTTGGTCGGTCCCCACCTAGTGTAAATACAATGGTCAGTCGGTGCACAGTCTATTGTAAATGTTGTGGTCAGTAATTCCAGAGTATTGTATAACTACTGTGCTCAGTCAATGCACACCTAGTGTAAATGCTGTGTTCTGTCAGTCCCTGGTCTAGGGTGAATGCTGTGGTGAGTGTCACGTAATCATGGTATTGATTGTGTCACCGCTCAGATCAGGTGGGTTATGAAATAAAAGACAGAGGATAATGAGAAGAAATGATCCTTATCTCTGTACCTGAGATATGGTGGTGTTATACTAGGAGTTGTGTATAGAAGATGTACATTTGAAAAAACACATACAGTATATTGTCATGTATCAGGAAGGTGGGTGTTATTACACCTCCGCCAGTCTAGAACTTAAGCCTAGACCAACGATTATCAGTAATTAATACGAGAATTAATTACCTGTTATGTGATTCCTCTGATTCTCTTCTTGGAGTACACAAACAAAAATTTCACATTCTAATATCTCATTGGGATTCAGTCACCTGTAAAAAGACAAACTATATGATAATATGTTCCTGCTACATGCTATACACACCAATAACACACTAGGGCCAAAATTACTTATCTCAGGGATAATGACTGTGGTTAGTCTTGCCACAGTTTATTGTAAAAGCTGTAGTCAGTCAGTCCACAGTCTACTGTAAATGTTGTGGTCAATCAATCCACAGTGTAGTGTAAATATTAGAATCAATCGGTCCTTAGTTCAACAAAAATACTGGGGTTAATAAGTCCACAACTAGTGTTAATGTTGGGATGAGCCGGTCTATAATCTATTGTGAATGTTGTGGTCAGTTAGACCACAGACTAGTGCAAATGATATAGACAGTCAGTCCACAGTATGGTATTATTACTGTGCTCGGTCGGTCCCCACCTAGTGTAATTACAATGGTCAGTCAGTGCACAGTCTATTGTAAATGTTGTGGTCAGTCATTCCAGAGTATTGTATAACTACTGTGCTCAGTCAATGCACACCTAGTGTAAATGCTGTGTTCTGTCAGTCCCTGGTCTAGGGTGAATGCTGTGGTGAGTGTCGCGCAATCATGGTATTGATTGTGTCACCGCTCAGATCAGGTGGGTTATGAAATTAAAAACAGAGGATAATGAGAAGAAATGATCCTTATCTCTGTACCTGAGATATGGTGGTGTTATACTACGAGTTGTGTATAGAAGATGTACATTTGAAAAAACACATACAGTATATTGTCATGTATCAGGAAGGTGGGTGTTATTACACCTCCGCCAGTCTAGAACTTAAGCCTAGACCAACGATTATCAGTAATTAATACGAGAATTAATTACCTGTTATGTGATTCCTCTGATTCTCTTCTTGTAGTCCAAAAACAAAAATTTCGCATTCTAATATCTCATTGGGATTCAGTCACCTGTAAAAACACAACCTATATGATAATGTGTTCCTGCTACATGCTATACACACCAATAACACACTAGGGCCAAAATTACTTATCTCAGGGATAATGACTGTGGTTAGTCTTTCCACAGTTTATTGTAAAAGCTGTAGTCAGTCAGTCCACAGTCTACTGTAAATGTTGTGGTCAATCAATCCACAGTGTAGTGTAAATATTAGAATCAATCGGTCCTTAGTTCAACAAAAATACTGGGGTTAATAAGTCCACAACTAGTGTTAATGCTGGGATGAGCCGGTCTATAATCTATTGTGAATGTTGTGGTCAGTTAGACCACAGACTAGTGCAAATGATATAGACAGTCAGTCCACAGTATGGTATTATTACTGTGCTCGGTCGGTCCCCACCTAGTGTAAATACAATGGTCAGTCGGTGCACAGTCTATTGTAAATGTTGTGGTCAGTCATTCAAGAGTATTGTATAACTACTGTGCTCAGTCAATGCACACCTAGTGTAAATGCTGTGTTCTGTCAGTCCCTGGTCTAGGGTGAATGCTGTGGTGAGTGTCGCGCAATCATGGTATTGATTGTGTCACCGCTCAGATCAGGTGGGTTATGAAATTAAAGACAGAGGATAATGAGAAGAAATGATCCTTATCTCTGTACCTGAGATATGGTGGTGTTATACTAGGAGTTGTGTATAGAAGATGTACATTTGAAAAAACACATACAGTATATTGTCATGTATCAGGAAGGTGGGTGTTATTACACCTCCGCCAGTCTAGAACTTAAGCCTAGACCAACGATTATCAGTAATTAATACGAGAATTAATTACCTGTTATGTGTTTCCTCTGATTCTCTTCTTGGAGTCCACAAACAAAAATTTCACATTCTAATATCTCATTGGGATTCAGTCACCTGTAAAAAGACAACCTATATGATAATATGTTCCTGCTACATGCTATACACACCAATAACACACTAGGGCCAAAATTACTTATCTCAGGGATAATGACTGTGGTTAGTCTTTCCACAGTTTATTGTAAAAGCTGTAGTCAGTCAGTCCACAGTCTACTGTAAATGTTGTGGTCAATCAATCCACAGTGTAGTGTAAATATTAGAATCAATCGGTCCTTAGTTCAACAAAAATACTGGGGTTAATAAGTCCACAACTAGTGTTAATGTTGGGATGAGCCGGTCTATAATCTATTGTGAATGTTGTGGTCAGTTAGACCACAGACTAGTGCAAATGATATAGACAGTCAGTCCACAGTATGGTATTATTACTGTGCTCGGTCGGTCCCCACCTAGTGTAATTACAATGGTCAGTCAGTGCACAGTCTATTGTAAATGTTGTGGTCAGTCATTCCAGAGTATTGTATAACTACTGTGCTCAGTCAATGCACACCTTGTGTAAATGCTGTGTTCTGTCAGTCCCTGGTCTAGGGTGAATGCTGTGGTGAGTGTCGCGCAATCATGGTATTGATTGTGTCACCGCTCAGATCAGGTGGGTTATGAAATTAAAGACAGAGGATAATGAGAAGAAATGATCCTTATCTCTGTACCTGAGATATGGTGGTGTTATACTACGAGTTGTGTATAGAAGATGTACATTTGAAAAAACACATACAGTATATTGTCATGTATCAGGAAGGTGGGTGTTATTACACCTCCGCCAGTCTAGAACTTAAGCCTAGACCAACGATTATCAGTAATTAATACGAGAATTAATTACCTGTTATGTGATTCCTCTGATTCTTTTCTTTTAGTCCACAAACAAAAATTTTGCATTCTAATATCTCAATGGGATTCAGTCACCTGTAAAAAGACAACCTATATGATAATATGTTCCTGCTACATGCTATACACACCAATAACACACTAGGGCCAAAATTACTTATCTCAGGGATAATGACTGTGGTTAGTCTTTCCACAGTTTATTGTAAAAGCTGTAGTCAGTCAGTCCACAGTCTACTGTAAATGTTGTGGTCAATCAATCCACAGTGTAGTGTAAATATCAGAATCAATCGGTCCTTAGTTCAACAAAAATACTGGGGTTAATAAGTCCACAACTAGTGTTAATGCTGGGATGAGCCGGTCTATAATCTATTGTGAATGTTGTGGTCAGTTAGACCACAGACTAGTGCAAATGATATAGACAGTCAGTCCACAGTATGGTATTATTACTGTGCTTGGTCGGTCCCCACCTAGTGTAAATACAATGGTCAGTCGGTGCACAGTCTATTGTAAATGTTGTGGTCAGTAATTCCAGAGTATTGTATAACTACTGTGCTCAGTCAATGCACACCTAGTGTAAATGCTGTGTTCTGTCAGTCCCTGGTCTAGGGTGAATGCTGTGGTGAGTGTCGCGTAATCATGGTATTGATTGTGTCACCGCTCAGATCAGGTGGGTTATGAAATAAAAGACAGAGGATAATGAGAAGAAATGATCCTTATCTCTGTACCTGAGATATGGTGGTGTTATACTAGGAGTTGTGTATAGAAGATGTACATTTGAAAAAACACATACAGTATATAGTCATGTATCAGGAAGGTGGGTGTTATTACACCTCCGCCAGTCTAGAACTTAAGCCTAGACCAACGATTATCAGTAATTAATACGAGAATTAATTACCTGTTATGTGATTCCTCTGATTCTCTTCTTGGAGTCCACAAACAAAAATTTCACATTCTAATATCTCATTGGGATTCAGTCACCTGTAAAAAGACAACCTATATGATAATATGTTCCTGCTACATGCTATACACACCAATAACACACTAGGGCCAAAATTACTTATCTCAGGGATAATGACTGTGGTTAGTCTTTCCACAGTTTATTGTAAAAGCTGTAGTCAGTCAGTCCACAGTCTACTGTAAATGTTGTGGTCAATCAATCCACGGTGTAGTGTAAATATTAGAATCAATCGGTCCTTAGTTCAACAAAAATACTGGGGTTAATAAGTCCACAACTAGTGTTAATGTTGGGATGAGCCGGTCTATAATCTATTGTGAATGTTGTGGTCAGTTAGACCACAGACTAGTGCAAATGATATAGACAGTCAGTCCACAGTATGGTATTATTACTGTGCTCGGTCGGTCCCCACCTAGTGTAAATACAATGGTCAGTCGGTGCACAGTCTATTGTAAATGTTGTGGTCAGTCATTCAAGAGTATTGTATAACTACTGTGCTCAGTCAATGCACACCTAGTGTAAATGCTGTGTTCTGTCAGTCCCTGGTCTAGGGTGAATGCTGTGGTGAGTGTCACGTAATCATGGTATTGATTGTGTCACCGCTCAGATCAGGTGGGTTATGAAATAAAAGACAGAGGATAATGAGAAGAAATGATCCTTATCTCTGTACCTGAGATATGGTGGTGTTATACTAGGAGTTGTGTATAGAAGATGTACATTTGAAAAAACACATACAGTATATTGTCATGTATCAGGAAGGTGGGTGTTATTACACCTCCGCCAGTCTAGAACTTAAGCCTAGACCAACGATTATCAGTAATTAATACGAGAATTAATTACCTGTTATGTGATTCCTCTGATTCTCTTCTTGGAGTACACAAACAAAAATTTCACATTCTAATATCTCATTGGGATTCAGTCACCTGTAAAAAGACAAACTATATGATAATATGTTCCTGCTACATGCTATACACACCAATAACACACTAGGGCCAAAATTACTTATCTCAGGGATAATGACTGTGGTTAGTCTTGCCACAGTTTATTGTAAAAGCTGTAGTCAGTCAGTCCACAGTCTACTGTAAATGTTGTGGTTAATCAATCCACAGTGTAGTGTAAATATTAGAATCAATCGTTCCTTAGTTCAACAAAAATACTGGGGTTAATAAATCCACAACTAGTGTTAATGCTGGGATGAGCCGGTCTATAATCTATTGTGAATGTTGTGGTCAGTTAGACCACAGACTAGTGCAAATGATATAGACAGTCAGTCCACAGTATGGTATTATTACTGTGCTCGGTCGATCCCCACCTAGTGTAAATACAATGGTCAGTCGGTGCACAGTCTATTGTAAATGTTGTGGTCAGTCATTCCAGAGTATTGTATAACTACTGTGCTCAGTCAATGCACACCTAGTGTAAATGCTGTGTTCTGTCAGTCCCTGGTCTAGGGTGAATGCTGTGGTGAGTGTCGCGTAATCATGGTATTGATTGTGTCACCGCTCAGATCAGGTGGGTTATGAAATAAAAGACAGAGGATAATGAGAAGAAATGATCCTTATCTCTGTACCTGAGATATGGTGGTGTTGTACTAGGAGTTGTGTATAGAAGATGTACATTTGAAAAAACACATACAGTATATTGTCATGTATCAGGAAGGTGGGTGTTATTACACCTCCGCCAGTCTAGAACTTAAGCCTAGACCAACGATTATCAGTAATTAATACGAGAATTAATTACCTGTTATGTGATTCCTCTGATTCTCTTCTTGGAGTCCACAAACAAAAATTTCACATTCTAATATCTCATTGGGATTCAGTCACCTGTAAAAAGACAACCTATATGATAATATGTTCCTGCTACATGCTATACACACCAATAACACACTAGGGCCAAAATTACTTATCTCAGGGATAATGACTGTGGTTAGTCTTTCCACAGTTTATTGTAAAAGCTGTAGTCAGTCAGTCCACAGTCTACTGTAAATGTTGTGGTCAATCATTCCACAGTGTAGTGTAAATATTAGAATCAATCGGTCCTTAGTTCAACAAAAATACTGGGGTTAATAAGTCCACAACTAGTGTTAATGTTGGGATGAGCCGGTCTATAATCTATTGTGAATGTTGTGGTCAGTTAGACCACAGACTAGTGCAAATGATATAGACAGTCAGTCCACAGTATGGTATTATTACTGTGCTCGGTCGGTCCCCACCTAGTGTAAATACAATGGTCAGTCGGTGCACAGTCTATTGTAAATGTTGTGGTCAGTCATTCCAGAGTATTGTATAACTACTGTGCTCAGTCAATGCACACCTAGTGTAAATGCTGTGTTCTGTCAGTCCCTGGTCTAGGGTGAATGCTGTGGTGAGTGTCGCGCAATCATGGTATTGATTGTGTCACCGCTCAGATCAGGTGGGTTATGAAATTAAAGACAGAGGATAATGAGAAGAAATGATCCTTATCTCTGTACCTGAGATATGGTGGTGTTATACTAGGAGTTGTGTATAGAAGATGTACATTTGAAAAAACACATACAGTATATTGTCATGTATCAGGAAGGTGGGTGTTATTACACCTCCGCCAGTCTAGAACTTAAGCCTAGACCAACGATTATCAGTAATTAATACGAGAATTAATTACCTGTTATGTGATTCCTCTGATTCTCTTCTTGGAGTCCACAAACAAAAATTTCACATTCTAATATCTCATTGGGATTCAGTCACCTGTAAAAAGACAACCTATATGATAATATGTTCCTGCTACATGCTATACACACCAATAACACACTAGGGCCAAAATTACTTATCTCAGGGATAATGACTGTGGTTAGTCTTTCCACAGTTTATTGTAAAAGCTGTAGTCAGTCAGTCCACAGTCTACTGTAAATGTTGTGGTCAATCAATCCACAGTGTAGTGTAAATATTAGAATCAATCGGTCCTTAGTTCAACAAAAATACTGGGGTTAATAAGTCCACAACTAGTGTTAATGTTGGGATGAGCCGGTCTATAATCTATTGTGAATGTTGTGGTCAGTTAGACCACAGACTAATGCAAATGATATAGACAGTCAGTCCACAGTATGGTATTATTACTGTGCTCGGTCGGTCCCCACCTAGTGTAATTACAATGGTCAGTCAGTGCACAGTCTATTGTAAATGTTGTGGTCAGTCATTCCAGAGTATTGTATAACTACTGTGCTCAGTCAATGCACACCTAGTGTAAATGCTGTGTTCTGTCAGTCCCTGGTCTAGGGTGAATGCTGTGGTGAGTGTCGCGTAATCATGGTATTGATTGTGTCACCGCTCAGATCAGGTGGGTTATGAAATTAAAGACAGAGGATAATGAGAAGAAATGATCCTTATCTCTGTACCTGAGATATGGTGGTGTTATACTACGAGTTGTGTATAGAAGATGTACATTTGAAAAAACACATACAGTATATTGTCATGTATCAGGAAGGTGGGTGTTATTACACCTCCGCCAGTCTAGAACTTAAGCCTAGACCAACGATTATCAGTAATTAATACGAGAATTAATTACCTGTTATGTGATTCCTCTGATTCTCTTCTTGTAGTCCACAAACAAAAATTTCGCATTCTAATATCTCATTGGGATTCAGTCACCTGTAAAAAGACAACCTATATGATAATATGTTCCTGCTACATGCTATACACACCAATAACACACTAGGGCCAAAATTACTTATCTCAGGGATAATGACTGTGGTTAGTCTTTCCACAGTTTATTGTAAAAGCTGTAGTCAGTCAGTCCACAGTCTACTGTAAATGTTGTGGTCAATCAATCCACAGTGTAGTGTAAATATTAGAATCAATCGGTCCGTAGTTCAACAAAAATACTGGGGTTAATAAGTCCACAACTAGTGTTAATGCTGGGATGAGCCGGTCTATAATCTATTGTGAATGTTGTGGTCAGTTAGGCCACAGACTAGTGCAAATGATATAGACAGTCAGTCCACAGTATGGTATTATTACTGTGCTCGGTCGGTCCCCACCTAGTGTAAATACAATGGTCAGTCGGTGCACAGTCTATTGTAAATGTTGTGGTCAGTCATTCCAGAGTATTGTATAACTACTGTGCTCAGTCAATGCACAACTAGTGTAAATGCTGTGTTCTGTCAGTCCCTGGTCTAGGGTGAATGCTGTGGTGAGTGTCGCGTAATCATGGTATTGATTGTGTCACCGCTCAGATCAGGTGGGTTATGAAATAAAGGACAGAGGATAATGAGAAGAAATGATCCTTATCTCTGTACCTGAGATATGGTGGTGTTATACTAGGAGTTGTGTATAGAAGATGTACATTTGAAAAAACACATATAGTATATTGTCATGTATCAGGTAGGTGGGTGTTATTACACCTCCGCCAGTCTAGAACTTAAGCCTAGACCAACGATTATCAGTAATTAATACGAGAATTAATTACCTGTTATGTGATTCCTCTGATTCTCTTCTTGGAGTCCACAAACAAAAATTTCACATTCTAATATCTCACTGGGATTCAGTCACCTGTAAAAAGACAACCTATATGATAATATGTTCATGCTACATGCTATACACACCAATAACACACTAGGGCCAAAATTACTTATCTCAAGGATAATGACTGTTGTTAGTCTTTCCACAGTTTATTGTAAAAGCTGTAGTCAGTCAGTCCACAGTCTACTGTAAATGTTGTGGTCAATCAATCCACAGTGTAGTGTAAATATTAGATTCAATCGGTCCTTAGTTCAACAAAAATACTGGGGTTAATAAGTCCACAACTAGTGTTAATGCTGGGATGAGCCGGTCTATAATCTATTGTGAATGTTGTGGTCAGTTAGACCACAGACTAGTGCAAATGATATAGACAGTCAGTCCACAGTATGGTATTATTACTGTGCTTGGTCGGTCCCCACCTAGTGTAAATACAATGGTCAGTCGGTGCACAGTCTATTGTAAATGTTGTGGTCAGTCATTCCAGAGTATTGTATAACTACTGTGCTCAGTCAATGCACACCTAGTGTAAATGCTGTGTTCTGTCAGTCCCTGGTCTAGGGTGAATGCTGTGGTGAGTGTCGCGTAATCATGGTATTGATTGTGTCACCGCTCAGATCAGGTGGGTTATGAAATTAAAGACAGAGGATAATGAGAAGAAATGATCCTTATCTCTGTACCTGAGATATGGTGGTGTTATACTAGGAGTTGTGTATAGAAGATGTACATTTGAAAAAACAAATACAGTATATTGTCATGTATCAGGAAGGTGGGTGTTATTACACCTCCGCCAGTCTAGAACTTAAGCCTAGACCAACGATTATCAGTAATTAATACGAGAATTAATTACCTGTTATGTGATTCCTCTGATTCTCTTCTTGGAGTCCACAAACAAAAATTTCACATTCTAATATCTCATTGGGATTCAGTCACCTGTAAAAAGACAAACTATATGATAATATGTTCCTGCTACATGCTATACACACCAATAACACACTAGGGCCAAAATTACTTATCTCAGGGATAATGACTGTGGTTAGTCTTTCCACAGTTTATTGTAAAAGCTGTAGTCAGTCAGTCCACAGTCTACTGTAAATGTTGTGGTCAATCAATCCACAGTGTAGTGTAAATATTAGAATCAATCGGTCCTTAGTTCAACAAAAATACTGGGGTTAATAAGTCCACAACTAGTGTTAATGCTGGGATGAGCCGGTCTATAATCTATTGTGAATGTTGTGGTCAGTTAGACCACAGACTAGTGCAAATGATATAGACAGTCAGTCCACAGTATGGTATTATTACTGTGCTCGGTCGGTCCCCACCTAGTGTAAATACAATGGTCAGTCGGTGCACAGTCTATTGTAAATGTTGTGGTCAGCAATTCCAGAGTATTGTATAACTACTGTGCTCATTCAATGCACACCTAGTGTAAATGCTGTGTTCTGTCAGTCCCTGGTCTAGGGTGAATGCTGTGGTGAGTGTCGCATAATCATGGTATTGATTGTGTCACCGCTCAGATCAGGTGGGTTATGAAATAAAAGACAGAGGATAATGAGAAGAAATGATCCTTATATCTGTACCTGAGATATGATGGTGTTATACTAGGAGTTGTGTATAGAAGATGTACATTTGAAAAAACACATACAGTATATTGTCATGTATCAGGAAGGTGGGTGTTATTACACCTCCGCCAGTCTAGAACTTAAGCCTAGACCAACGATTATCAGTAATTAATACGAGAATTAATTACCTGTTATGTGATTCCTCTGATTCTCTTCTTGGAGTCCACAAACAAAAATTTCACATTCTAATATCTCATTGGGATTCAGTCACCTGTAAAAAGACAACCTATATGATAATATGTTCCTGCTACATGCTATACACACCAATAACACACTAGGGCCAAAATTACTTATCTCAGGGATAATGACTGTGGTTAGTCTTTCCACAGTTTATTGTAAAAGCTGTAGTCAGTCAGTCCACAGTCTACTGTAAATGTTGTGGTCAATCAATCCACAGTGTAGTGTAAATATTAGAATCAATCGGTCCTTAGTTCAACAAAAATACTGGGGTTAATAAGTCCACAACTAGTGTTAATGTTGGGATGAGCCGGTCTATAATCTATTGTGAATGTTGTGGTCAGTTAGACCACAGACTAGTGCAAATGATATAGACAGTCAGTCCACAGTATGGTATTATTACTGTGCTCGGTCGGTCCCCACCTAGTGTAAATACAATGGTCAGTCGGTGCACAGTCTATTGTAAATGTTGTGGTCAGTCATTCCAGAGTATTGTATAACTACTGTGCTCAGTCAACGCACACCTAGTGTAAATGCTGTGTTCTGTCAGTCCCTGGTCTAGGGTGAATGCTGTGGTGAGTGTCGCGTAATCATGGTATTGATTGTGTCTCCGCTCAGATCAGGTGGGTTATGAAATAAAAGACAGAGGATAATGAGACGAAATGATCCTTATCTCTGTACCTGAGATATGGTGGTGTTATACTAGGAGTTGTGTATAGAAGATGTACATTTGAAAAAACACATACAGTATATTGTCATGTATCAGGAAGGTGGGTGTTATTACACCTCAGCCAGTCTAGAACTTAAGCCTAGACCAACGATTATCAGTAATTAATACGAGAATTAATTACCTGTTATGTGATTCCTCTGATTCTCTTCTTGGAGTCCAGAAACAAAAATTTCACATTCTAATATCTCATTGGGATTCAGTCACCTGTAAAAAGACAACCTATATGATAATATGTTCCTGCTACATGCTATACACACCAATAAGACACTAGGGCCAAAATTACTTATCTCAGGGATAATGACTGTGGTTAGTCTTGGCACAGTTTATTGTAAAAGCTGCAGTCACTCAGTCCACAGTCTACTGTAAATGTTGTGGTTAATCAATCCACAGTGTAGTGTAAATATTAGAATCAATCGGTCCTTAGTTCAACAAAAATACTGGGGTTAATAAGTCCACAACTAGTGTTAATGCTGGGATGAGCCGGTCTATAATCTATTGTGAATGTTGTGGTCAGTTAGACCACAGACTAATGCAAATGATATAGACAGTCAGTCCACAGTATGGTATTATTACTGTGCTCGGTCGGTCCCCACCTAGTGTAAAATACAATGGTCAGTCGGTGCACAGACTATTGTAAATGTTGTGGTCAGTCATTCCAGAGTATTGTATAACTACTGTGCTCAGTCAATGCACACCTAGTGTAAATGCTGTGTTCTGTCAGTCCCTGGTCTAGGGTGAATGCTGTGGTGAGTGTCGCGTAATCATGGTATTGATTGTGTCACCGCTCAGATCAGGTGGGTTATGAAATAAAAGACAGAGGATAATGAGAAGAAATGATCCTTATATCTGTACCTGAGATATGGTGGTGTTATACTAGGAGTTGTGTATAGAAGATGTACATTTGAAAAAACACATACAGTATATTGTCATGTATCAGGAAGGTGGGTGTTATTACACCTCCGCCAGTCTAGAACTTAAGCCTAGACCAACGATTATCAGTAATTAATACGAGAATTAATTACCTGTTATGTGATTCCTCTGATTCTCTTCTTGTAGTCCACAAACAAAAATTTCGCATTCTAATATCTCATTGGGATTCAGTCACCTGTAAAAAGACAACCTATATGATAATATGTTCCTGCTACATGCTATACACACCAATAACACACTAGGGCCAAAATTACTTATCTCAGGGATAATGACTGTGGTTAGTCTTTCCACAGTTTATTGTAAAAGCTGTAGTCAGTCAGTCCACAGTCTACTGTAAATGTTGTGGTCAATCAATCCACAGTGTAGTGTAAATATTAGAATCAATCGGTCCTTAGTTCAACAAAAATACTGGGGTTAATAAGTCCACAACTAGTGTTAATGCTGGGATGAGCCGGTCTATAATCTATTGTGAATGTTGTGGTCAGTTAGACCACAGACTAGTGCAAATGATATAGACAGTCAGTCCACAGTATGGTATTATTACTGTGCTCGGTCGGTCCCCACCTAGTGTAAATACAATGGTCAGTCGGTGCACAGTCTATTGTAAATGTTGTGGTCAGTAATTCCAGAGTATTGTATAACTACTGTGCTCATTCAATGCACACCTAGTGTAAATGCTGTGTTCTGTCAGTCCCTGGTCTAGGGTGAATGCTGTGGTGAGTGTCGCATAATCATGGTATTGATTGTGTCACCGCTCAGATCAGGTGGGTTATGAAATAAAAGACAGAGGATAATGAGAAGAAATGATCCTTATATCTGTACCTGAGATATGGTGGTGTTATACTAGGAGTTGTGTATAGAAGATGTACATTTGAAAAAACACATACAGTATATTGTCATGTATCAGGAAGGTGGGTGTTATTACACCTCCGCCAGTCTAGAACTTAAGCCTAGACCAACGATTATCAGTAATTAATACGAGAATTAATTACCTGTTATGTGATTCCTCTGATTCTCTTCTTGAAGTCCACAAACAAAAATTTCACATTCTAATATCTCATTGGGATTCAGTCACCTGTAAAAAGACAACCTATATGATAATATGTTCCTGCTACATGCTATACACACCAATAACACACTAGGGCCAAAATTACTTATCTCAGGGATAATGACTGTGGTTAGTCTTTCCACAGTTTATTGTAAAAGCTGTAGTCAGTCAGTCCACAGTCTACTGTAAATGTTGTGGTCAATCAATCCACAGTGTAGTGTAAATATTAGAATCAATCGGTCCTTAGTTCAACAAAAATACTGGGGTTAATAAGTCCACAACTAGTGTTAATGTTGGGATGAGCCGGTCTATAATCTATTGTGAATGTTGTGGTCAGTTAGACCACAGACTAGTGCAAATGATATAGACAGTCAGTCCACAGTATGGTATTATTACTGTGCTCGGTCGGTCCCCACCTAGTGTAAATACAATGGTCAGTCGGTGCACAGTCTATTGTAAATGTTGTGGTCAGTCATTCCAGAGTATTGTATAACTACTGTGCTCAGTCAACGCACACCTAGTGTAAATGCTGTGTTCTGTCAGTCCCTGGTCTAGTGTGAATGCTGTGGTGAGTGTCGCGTAATCATGGTATTGATTGTGTCACCGCTCAGATCAGGTGGGTTATGAAATAAAAGACAGAGGATAATGAGACGAAATGATCCTTATCTCTGTACCTGAGATATGGTGGTGTTATACTAGGAGTTGTGTATAGAAGATGTACATTTGAAAAAACACATACAGTATATTGTCATGTATCAGGAAGGTGGGTGTTATTACACCTCAGCCAGTCTAGAACTTAAGCCTAGACCAACGATTATCAGTAATTAATACGAGAATTAATTACCTGTTATGTGATTCCTCTGATTCTCTTCTTGGAGTCCAGAAACAAAAATTTCACATTCTAATATCTCATTGGGATTCAGTCACCTGTAAAAAGACAACGTATATGATAATATGTTCCTGCTACATGCTATACACACCAATAACACACTAGGGCCAAAATTACTTATCTCAGGGATAATGACTGTGGTTAGTCTTGCCACAGTTTATTGTAAAAGCTGCAGTCACTCAGTCCACAGTCTACTGTAAATGTTGTGGTTAATCAATCCACAGTGTAGTGTAAATATTAGAATCAATCGGTCCTTAGTTCAACAAAAATACTGGGGTTAATAAGTCCACAACTAGTGTTAATGCTGGGATGAGCCGGTCTATAATCTATTGTGAATGTTGTGGTCAGTTAGACCACAGACTAATGCAAATGATATAGACAGTCAGTCCACAGTATGGTATTATTACTGTGCTCGGTCGGTCCCCACCTAGTGTAAATACAATGGTCAGTTGGTGCACAGTCTATTGTAAATGTTGTGGTCAGTCATTCCAGAGTATTGTATAACTACTGTGCTCAGTCAATGCACACCTAGTGTAAATGCTGTGTTCTGTCAGTCCCTGGTCTAGGGTGAATGCTGTGGTGAGTGTCGCGTAATCATGGTATTGATTGTGTCACCGCTCAGATCAGGTGGGTTATGAAATAAAAGAAAGAGGATAATGAGACGAAATGATCCTTATCTCTGTACCTGAGATATGGTGGTGTTATACTAGGAGTTGTGTATAGAAGATGTACATTTGAAAAAACACATACAGTATATTGTCATGTATCAGGAAGGTGGGTGTTATTACACCTCCGCCAGTCTAGAACTTAAGCCTAGACCAACGATTATCAGTAATTAATACGAGAATTAATTACCTGTTATGTGATTCCTCTGATTCTCTTCTTGGAGTCCAGAAACAAAAATTTCACATTCTAATATCTCATTGGGATTCAGTCACCTGTAAAAAGACAACCTATATGATAATATGTTCCTGCTACATGCTATACACACCAATAACACACTAGGGCCAAAATTACTTATCTCAGGGATAATGACTGTGGTTAGTCTTGGCACAGTTTATTGTAAAAGCTGCAGTCACTCAGTCCACAGTCTACTGTAAATGTTGTGGTTAATCAATCCACAGTGTAGTGTAAATATTAGAATCAATCGGTCCTTAGTTCAACAAAAATACTGGGGTTAATAAGTCCACAACTAGTGTTAATGCTGGGATGAGCCGGTCTATAATCTATTGTGAATGTTGTGGTCAGTTAGACCACAGACTAGTGCAAATGATATAGACAGTCAGTCCACAGTATGGTATTATTACTGTGCTCGGTCGGTCCCCACCTAGTGTAAATACAATGGTCAGTCGGTGCACAGTCTATTGTAAATGTTGTGGTCAGTAATTCCAGAGTATTGTATAACTACTGTGCTCAGTCAATGCACACCTAGTGTAAATGCTGTGTTCTGTCAGTCCCTGGTCTAGGGTGAATGCTGTGGTGAGTGTCGCGTAATCATGGTATTGATTGTGTCACCGCTCAGATCAGGTGGGTTATGAAATAAAAGACAGAGGATAATGAGAAGAAATGATCCTTATATCTGTACCTGAGATATGGTGGTGTTATACTAGGAGTTGTGTATAGAAGATGTACATTTGAAAAAACACATACAGTATATTGTCATGTATCAGGAAGGTGGGTGTTATTACACCTCCGCCAGTCTAGAAATTAAGCCTAGACCAACGATTATCAGTAATTAATACGAGAATTAATTACCTGTTATGTGATTCCTCTGATTCTCTTCTTGGAGTCCACAAACAAAAATTTCACATTCTAATATCTCATTGGGATTCAGTCACCTGTAAAAAGACAAACTATATGATAATATGTTCCTGCTACATGCTATACACACCAATAACACACTAGGGCCAAAATTACTTATCTCAGGGATAATGACTGTGGTTAGTCTTGCCACAGTTTATTGTAAAAGCTGTAGTCAGTCAGTCCACAGTCTACTGTAAATGTTGTGGTTAATCAATCCACAGTGTAGTGTAAATATTAGAATCAATCGTTCCTTAGTTCAACAAAAATACTGGGGTTAATAAGTCCACAACTAGTGTTAATGCTGGGATGAGCCAGTCTATAATCTATTGTGAATGTTGTGGTCAGTTAGACCACAGACTAGTGCAAATGATATAGACAGTCAGTCCACAGTATGGTATTATTACTGTGCTCGGTCGGTCCCCACCTAGTGTAAATACAATGGTCAGTCGGTGCACAGTCTATTGTAAATGTTGTGGTCAGTCATTCCAGAGTATTGTATAACTACTGTGCTCAGTCAACGCACACCTAGTGTAAATGCTGTGTTCTGTCAGTCCCTGGTCTAGGGTGAATGCTGTGGTGAGTGTCGCGTAATCATGGTATTGATTGTGTCACCGCTCAGATCAGGTGGGTTATGAAATAAAAGACAGAGGATAATGAGACGAAATGATCCTTATCTCTGTACCTGAGATATGGTCGTGTTATACTAGGAGTTGTGTATAGAAGATGTACATTTGAAAAAACACATACAGTATATTGTCATGTATCAGGTAGGTGGGTGTTATTACACCTCAGCCAGTCTAGAACTTAAGCCTAGACCAACGATTATCAGTAATTAATACGAGATTTAATTACCTGTTATGTGATTCCTCTGATTCTCTTCTTGGAGTCCACAAACAAAAATTTCACATTCTAATATCTCATTGGGATTCAGTCACCTGTAAAAAGACAACCTATATGATAATATGTTCCTGCTACATGCTATACACACCAATAACACACTAGGGCCAAAATTACTTATCTCAGGGATAATGACTGTGGTTAGTCTTTCCACAGTTTATTGTAAAAGCTGTAGTCAGTCAGTCCACAGTCTACTGTAAATGTTGTGGTCAATCAATCCACAGTGTAGTGTAAATATTAGAATCAATCGGTCCTTAGTTCAACAAAAATACTGGGGTTAATAAGTCCACAACTAGTGTTAATGCTGGGATGAGCCGGTCTATAATCTATTGTGAATGTTGTGGTCAGTTAGACCACAGACTAGTGCAAATGATATAGACAGTCAGTCCACAGTATGGTATTATTACTGTGCTCGGTCGGTCCCCACCTAGTGTAAATACAATGGTCAGTCGGTGCACAGTCTATTGTAAATGTTGTGGTCAGTAATTCCAGAGTATTGTATAACTACTGTGCTCAGTCAATGCACACCTAGTGTAAATGCTGTGTTCTGTCAGTCCCTGGTCTAGGGTGAATGCTGTGGTGAGTGTCGCGTAATCATGGTATTGATTGTGTCACCGCTCAGATCAGGTGGGTTATGAAATAAAAGACAGAGGATAATGAGAAGAAATGATCCTTATATCTGTACCTGAGATATGGTGGTGTTATACTAGGAGTTGTGTATAGAAGATGTACATTTGAAAAAACACATACAGTATATTGTCATGTATCAGGAAGGTGGGTGTTATTACACCTCCGCCAGTCTAGAAATTAAGCCTAGACCAACGATTATCAGTAATTAATACGAGAATTAATTACCTGTTATGTGATTCCTCTGATTCTCTTCTTGGAGTCCACAAACAAAAATTTCACATTCTAATATCTCATTGGGATTCAGTCACCTGTAAAAAGACAAACTATATGATAATATGTTCCTGCTACATGCTATACACACCAATAACACACTAGGGCCAAAATTACTTATCTCAGGGATAATGACTGTGGTTAGTCTTGCCACAGTTTATTGTAAAAGCTGTAGTCAGTCAGTCCACAGTCTACTGTAAATGTTGTGGTTAATCAATCCACAGTGTAGTGTAAATATTAGAATCAATCGTTCCTTAGTTCAACAAAAATACTGGGGTTAATAAGTCCACAACTAGTGTTAATGCTGGGATGAGCCGGTCTATAATCTATTGTGAATGTTGTGGTCAGTTAGACCACAGACTAGTGCAAATGATATAGACAGTCAGTCCACAGTATGGTATTATTACTGTGCTCGGTCGGTCCCCACCTAGTGTAAATACAATGGTCAGTCGGTGCACAGTCTATTGTAAATGTTGTGGTCAGTCATTCCAGAGTATTGTATAACTACTGTGCTCAGTCAACGCACACCTAGTGTAAATGCTGTGTTCTGTCAGTCCCTGGTCTAGGGTGAATGCTGTGGTGAGTGTCGCGTAATCATGGTATTGATTGTGTCACCGCTCAGATCAGGTGGGTTATGAAATAAAAGACAGAGGATAATGAGACGAAATGATCCTTATCTCTGTACCTGAGATATGGTGGTGTTATACTAGGAGTTGTGTATAGAAGATGTACATTTGAAAAAACACATACAGTATATTGTCATGTATCAGGAAGGTGGGTGTTATTACACCTCAGCCAGTCTAGAACTTAAGCCTAGACCAACGATTATCAGTAATTAATACGAGATTTAATTACCTGTTATGTGATTCCTCTGATTCTCTTCTTGGAGTCCACAAACAAAAATTTCACATTCTAATATCTCATTGGGATTCAGTCACCTGTAAAAAGACAACCTATATGATAATATGTTCCTGCTACATGCTATACACACCAATAACACACTAGGGCCAAAATTACTTATCTCAGGGATAATGACTGTGGTTAGTCTTGCCACAGTTTATTGTAAAAGCTGTAGTCACTCAGTCCACAGTCTACTGTAAATGTTGTGGTTAATCAATCCACAGTGTAGTATAAATATTAGAATCAATCGGTCCTTAGTTCAACAAAAATACTGGGGTTAATAAGTCCACAACTAGTGTTAATGCTGGGATGAGCCGGTCTATAATCTATTGTGAATGTTGTGGTCAGTTAGACCACAGACTAATGCAAATGATAAAGACAGTCAGTCCACAGTATGGTATTATTACTGTGCTCGGTCGGTCCCCACCTAGTGTAAATACAATGGTCAGTCGGTGCACAGTCTATTGTAAATGTTGTGGTCAGTCATTCCAGAGTATTGTATAACTACTGTGCTCAGTCAACGCACACCTAGTGTAAATGCTGTGTTCTGTCAGTCCCTGGTCTAGGGTGAATGCTGTGGTGAGTGTCGCGTAATCATGGTATTGATTGTGTCACCGCTCAGATCAGGTGGGTTATGAAATAAAAGACAGAGGATAATGAGACGAAATGATCCTTATCTCTGTACCTGAGATATGGTGGTGTTATACTAGGAGTTGTGTATAGAAGATGTACATTTGAAAAAACACATACAGTATATTGTCATGTATCAGGAAGGTGGGTGTTATTACACCTCAGCCAGTCTAGAACTTAAGCCTAGACCAACGATTATCAGTAATTAATACGAGATTTAATTACCTGTTATGTGATTCCTCTGATTCTCTTCTTGGAGTCCACAAACAAAAATTTCACATTCTAATATCTCATTGGGATTCAGTCACCTGTAAAAAGACAACCTATATGATAATATGTTCCTGCTACATGCTATACACACCAATAACACACTAGGGCCAAAATTACTTATCTCAGGGATAATGACTGTGGTTAGTCTTGCCACAGTTTATTGTAAAAGCTGTAGTCACTCAGTCCACAGTCTACTGTAAATGTTGTGGTTAATCAATCCACAGTGTAGTGTAAATATTAGAATCAATCGGTCCTTAGTTCAACAAAAATACTGGGGTTAATAAGTCCACAACTAGTGTTAATGCTGGGAAGAGCCGGTCTATAATCTATTGTGAATGTTGTGGTCAGTTAGACCACAGACTAATGCAAATGATATAGACAGTCAGTCCACAGTATGGTATTATTACTGTGCTCGGTCGGTCCCCACCTAGTGTAAATAGAATGGTCAGTCGGTGCACAGTCTATTGTAAATGTTGTGGTCAGTCATTCCAGAGTATTGTATAACTACTGTGCTCAGTCAATGCACACCTAGTGTAAATTCTGTGTTCTGTCAGTCCCTGGTCTAGGGTGAATGCTGTGGTGAGTGTCGCGTAATCATGGTATTGATTGTGTCACCGCTCAGATCAGGTGGGTTATGAAATTAAAGACAGAGGATAATGAGAAGAAATGATCCTTATCTCTGTACCTGAGATATGGTGGTGTTATACTAGGAGTTGTGTATAGAAGATGTACATTTGAAAAAACACATACAGTATATTGTCATGTATCAGAAAGGTGGGTGTTATTACACCTCCGCCAGTCTAGAACTTAAGCCTAGACCAACGATTATCAGTAATTAATACGAGAATTAATTACCTGTTATGTGATTCCTCTGATTCTTTTCTTGTAGTCCAAAAACAAAAATTTCGCATTCTAATATCTCATTGGGATTCAGTCACCTGTAAAAAGACAACCTATATGATAATATGTTCCTGCTACATGCTATACACACCAATAACACACTAGGGCCAAAATTACTCATCTCAGGGATAATGACTGTGGATAGTCTTTCCACAGTTTATTGTAAAAGCTGTAGTCAGTCAGTCCACAGTCTACTGTAAATGTTGTGGTCAATCAATCCACAGTGTAGTGTAAATATTAGAATCAATCGGTCCTTAGTTCAACAAAAATACTGGGGTTAATAAGTCCACAACTAGTGTTAATGCTGGGATGAGCCGGTCTATAATCTATTGTGAATGTTGTGGTCAGTTAGACCACAGACTAGTGCAAATGATATAGACAGTCAGTCCACAGTATGGTATTATTACTGTGCTCGGTCGGTCCCCACCTAGTGTAAATACAATGGTCAGTCGGTGCACAGTCTATTGTAAATGTTGTGGTCAGTAATTCCAGAGTATTGTATAACTACTGTGCTCAGTCAATGCACACCTAGTGTAAATGCTGTGTTCTGTCAGTCCCTGGTCTAGGGTGAATGCTGTGGTGAGTGTCACGTAATCATGGTATTGATTGTGTCACCGCTCAGATCAGGTGGGTTATGAAATAAAAGACAGAGGATAATGAGAAGAAATGATCCTTATCTCTGTACCTGAGATATGGTGGTGTTATACTAGGAGTTGTGTATAGAAGATGTACATTTGAAAAAACACATACAGTATATTGTCATGTATCAGGAAGGTGGGTGTTATTACACCTCCGCCAGTCTAGAACTTAAGCCTAGACCAACGATTATCAGTAATTAATACGAGAATTAATTACCTGTTATGTGATTACTCTGATTCTCTTCTTGGAGTCCACAAACAAAAATTTCACATTCTAATATCTCATTGGGATTCAGTCACCTGTAAAAAGACAAACTATATGATAATATGTTCCTGCTACATGCTATACACACCAATAACACACTAGGGCCAAAATTACTTATCTCAGGGATAATGACTGTGGTTAGTCTTGCCACAGTTTATTGTAAAAGCTGTAGTCAGTCAGTCCACAGTCTACTGTAAATGTTGTGGTCAATCAATCCACAGTGTAGTGTAAATATTAGAATCAATCGGTCCTTAGTTCAACAAAAATACTGGGGTTAATAAGTCCACAACTAGTGTTAATGTTGGGATGAGCCGGTCTATAATCTATTGTGAATGTTGTGGTCAGTTAGACCACAGACTAGTGCAAATGATATAGACAGTCAGTCCACAGTATGGTATTATTACTGTGCTCGGTCGGTCCCCACCTAGTGTAAATACAATGGTCAGTCGGTGCACAGTCTATTGTAAATGTTGTGGTCAGTCATTCCAGAGTATTGTATAACTACTGTGCTCAGTCAATGCACACCTAGTGTAAATGCTGTGTTCTGTCAGTCCCTGGTCTAGGGTGAATGCTGTGGTGAGTGTCGCGCAATCATGGTATTGATTGTGTCACCGCTCAGATCAGGTGGGTTATGAAATTAAAGACAGAGGATAATGAGAAGAAATGATCCTTATCTCTGTACCTGAGATATGGTGGTGTTATACTAGGAGTTGTGTATAGAAGATGTACATTTGAAAAAACACATACAGTATATTGTCATGTATCAGGAAGGTGGGTGTTATTACACCTCCGCCAGTCTAGAACTTAAGCCTAGACCAACGATTATCAGTAATTAATACGAGAATTAATTACCTGTTATGTGATTCCTCTGATTCTCTTCTTGGAGTCCACAAACAAAAATTTCACATTCTAATATCTCATTGGGATTCAGTCACCTGTAAAAAGACAACCTATATGATAATATGTTCCTGCTACATGCTATACACACCAATAACACACTAGGGCCAAAATTACTTATCTCAGGGATAATGACTGTGGTTAGTCTTTCCACAGTTTATTGTAAAAGCTGTAGTCAGTCAGTCCACAGTCTACTGTAAATGTTGTGGTCAATCAATCCACAGTGTAGTGTAAATATTAGAATCAATCGGTCCTTAGTTCAACAAAAATACTGGGGTTAATAAGTCCACAACTAGTGTTAATGTTGGGATGAGCCGGTCTATAATCTATTGTGAATGTTGTGGTCAGTTAGACCACAGACTAGTGCAAATGATATAGACAGTCAGTCCACAGTATGGTATTATTACTGTGCTCGGTCGGTCCCCACCTAGTGTAAATACAATGGTCAGTCGGTGCACAGTCTATTGTAAATGTTGTGGTCAGTCATTCCAGAGTATTGTATAACTACTGTGCTCAGTCAATGCACACCTAGTGTAAATTCTGTGTTCTGTCAGTCCCTGGTCTAGGGTGAATGCTGTGGTGAGTGTCGCGTAATCATGGTATTGATTGTGTCACCGCTCAGATCAGGTGGGTTATGAAATTAAAGACAGAGGATAATGAGAAGAAATGATCCTTATCTCTGTACCTGAGATATGGTGGTGTTATACTAGGAGTTGTGTATAGAAGATGTACATTTGAAAAAACACATACAGTATATTGTCATGTATCAGGAAGGTGGGTGTTATTACACCTCCGCCAGTCTAGAACTTAAGCCTAGACCAACGATTATCAGTAATTAATACGAGAATTAATTACCTGTTATGTGATTCCTCTGATTCTTTTCTTGTAGTCCACAAACAAAAATTTTGCATTCTAATATCTCATTGGGATTCAGTCACCTGTAAAAAGACAACCTATATGATAATATGTTCCTGCTACATGCTATACACACCAATAACACACTAGGGCCAAAATTACTTATCTCAGGGATAATGACTGTGGTTAGTCTTTCCACAGTTTATTGTAAAAGCTGTAGTCAGTCAGTCCACAGTCTACTGTAAATGTTGTGGTCAATCAATCCACAGTGTAGTGTAAATATTAGAATCAATCGGTCCTTAGTTCAACAAAAATACTGGGGTTAATAAGTCCACAACTAGTGTTAATGTTGGGATGAGCCGGTCTATAATCTATTGTGAATGTTGTGGTCAGTTAGACCACAGACTAGTGCAAATGATATAGACAGTCAGTCCACAGTATGGTATTATTACTGTGCTCGGTCGGTCCCCACCTAGTGTAAATACAATGGTCAGTCGGTGCACAGTCTATTGTAAATGTTGTGGTCAGTCATTCCAGAGTATTGTATAACTACTGTGCTCAGTCAATGCACACCTAGTGTAAATTCTGTGTTCTGTCAGTCCCTGGTCTAGGGTGAATGCTGTGGTGAGTGTCGCGTAATCATGGTATTGATTGTGTCACCGGTCAGATCAGGTGGGTTATGAAATTAAAGACAGAGGATAATGAGAAGAAATGATCCTTATCTCTGTACCTGAGATATGGTGGTGTTATACTAGGAGTTGTGTATAGAAGATGTACATTTGAAAAAACACATACAGTATATTGTCATGTATCAGGAAGGTGGGTGTTATTACACCTCCGCCAGTCTAGAACTTAAGCCTAGACCAACGATTATCAGTAATTAATACGAGAATTAATTACCTGTTATGTGATTCCTCTGATTCTTTTCTTGTAGTCCACAAACAAAAATTTTGCATTCTAATATCTCATTGGGATTCAGTCACCTGTAAAAAGACAAACTATATGATAATATGTTCCTGCTACATGCTATACACACCAATAACACACTAGGGCCAAAATTACTTATCTCAGGGATAATGACTGTGGTTAGTCTTGCCACAGTTTATTGTAAAAGCTGTAGTCAGTCAGTCCACAGTCTACTGTAAATGCTGTGGTTAATCAATCCACAGTGTAGTGTAAATATTAGAATCAATCGTTCCTTAGTTCAACAAAAATACTGGGGTTAATAAGTCCACAACTAGTGTTAATGCTGGGATGAGCCGGTCTATAATCTATTGTGAATGTTGTGGTCAGTTAGACCACAGACTAGTGCAAATGATATAGACAGTCAGTCCACAGTATGGTATTATTACTGTGCTTGGTCGGTCCCCACCTAGTGTAAATACAATGGTCAGTCGGTGCACAGTCTATTGTAAATGTTGTGGTCAGTAATTCCAGAGTATTGTATAACTACTGTGCTCAGTCAATGCACACCTAGTGTAAATGCTGTGTTCTGTCAGTCCCTGGTCTAGGGTGAATGCTGTGGTGAGTGTCGCGTAATCATGGTATTGATTGTGTCACCGCTCAGATCAGGTGGGTTATGAAATAAAAGACAGAGGATAATGAGAAGAAATGATCCGTATATCTGTACCTGAGATATGGTGGTGTTATACTAGGAGTTGTGTATAGAAGATGTACATTTGAAAAAACACATACAGTATATTGTCATGTATCAGGAAGGTGGGTGTTATTACACCTCCGCCAGTCTAGAACTTAAGCCTAGACCAACGATTATCAGTAATTAATACGAGAATTAATTACCTGTTATGTGATTCCTCTGATTCTCTTCTTGGAGTCCACAAACAAAAATTTCACATTCTAATATCTCATTGGGATTCAGTCACCTGTAAAAAGACAACCTATATGATAATATGTTCCTGCTACATGCTATACACACCAATAACACACTAGGGCCAAAATTACTTATCTCAGGGATAATGACTGTGGTTAGTCTTTCCACAGTTTATTGTAAAAGCTGTAGTCAGTCAGTCCACAGTCTACTGTAAATGTTGTGGTCAATCAATCCACAGTGTAGTGTAAATATTAGAATCAATCGGTCCTTAGTTCAACAAAAATACTGGGGTTAATAAGTCCACAACTAGTGTTAATGTTGGGATGAGCCGGTCTATAATCTATTGTGAATGTTGTGGTCAGTTAGACCACAGACTAGTGCAAATGATATAGACAGTCAGTCCACAGTATGGTATTATTACTGTGCTCGGTCGGTCCCCACTTAGTGTAAATACAATGGTCAGTCGGTGCACAGTCTATTGTAAATGTTGTGGTCAGTCATTCCAGAGTATTGTATAACTACTGTGCTCAGTCAATGCACACCTAGTGTAAATGCTGTGTTCTGTCAGTCCCTGGTCTAGGGTGAATGCTGTGGTGAGTGTCGCGCAATCATGGTATTGATTGTGTCACCGCTCAGATCAGGTGGGTTATGAAATTAAAGACAGAGGATAATGAGAAGAAATGATCCTTATCTCTGTACCTGAGATATGGTGGTGTTATACTAGGAGTTGTGTATAGAAGATGTACATTTGAAAAAACACATACAGTATATTGTCATGTATCAGGAAGGTGGGTGTTATTACACCTCCGCCAGTCTAGAACTTAAGCCTAGACCAACGATTATCAGTAATTAATACGAGAATTAATTACCTGTTATGTGTTTCCTCTGATTCTCTTCTTGGAGTCCACAAACAAAAATTTCACATTCTAATATCTCATTGGGATTCAGTCACCTGTAAAAAGACAACCTATATGATAATATGTTCCTGCTACATGCTATACACACCAATAACACACTAGGGCCAAAATTACTTATCTCAGGGATAATGACTGTGGTTAGTCTTTCCACAGTTTATTGTAAAAGCTGTAGTCAGTCAGTCCACAGTCTACTGTAAATGTTGTGGTCAATCAATCCACAGTGTAGTGTAAATATTAGAATCAATCGGTCCTTAGTTCAACAAAAATACTGGGGTTAATAAGTCCACAACTAGTGTTAATGTTGGGATGAGCCGGTCTATAATCTATTGTGAATGTTGTGGTCAGTTAGACCACAGACTAGTGCAAATGATATAGACAGTCAGTCCACAGTATGGTATTATTACTGTGCTCGGTCGGTCCCCACCTAGTGTAAATACAATGGTCAGTCGGTGCACAGTCTATTGTAAATGTTGTGGTCAGTCATTCCAGAGTATTGTATAACTACTGTGCTCAGTCAATGCACACCTAGTGTAAATTCTGTGTTCTGTCAGTCCCTGGTCTAGGGTGAATGCTGTGGTGAGTGTCGCGTAATCATGGTATTGATTGTGTCACCGGTCAGATCAGGTGGGTTATGAAATTAAAGACAGAGGATAATGAGAAGAAATGATCCTTATCTCTGTACCTGAGATATGGTGGTGTTATACTAGGAGTTGTGTATAGAAGATGTACATTTGAAAAAACACATACAGTATATTGTCATGTATCAGGAAGGTGGGTGTTATTACACCTCCGCCAGTCTAGAACTTAAGCCTAGACCAACGATTATCAGTAATTAATACGAGAATTAATTACCTGTTATGTGATTCCTCTGATTCTTTTCTTGTAGTCCACAAACAAAAATTTTGCATTCTAATATCTCATTGGGATTCAGTCACCTGTAAAAAGACAAACTATATGATAATATGTTCCTGCTACATGCTATACACACCAATAACACACTAGGGCCAAAATTACTTATCTCAGGGATAATGACTGTGGTTAGTCTTGCCACAGTTTATTGTAAAAGCTGTAGTCAGTCAGTCCACAGTCTACTGTAAATGCTGTGGTTAATCAATCCACAGTGTAGTGTAAATATTAGAATCAATCGTTC
The DNA here is from genome assembly GCF_046119375.1 of Phyllobates terribilis. Classification (NCBI taxonomy): domain Eukaryota; kingdom Metazoa; phylum Chordata; class Amphibia; order Anura; family Dendrobatidae; genus Phyllobates; species Phyllobates terribilis. The sequence continues at coordinate 1,447,044 of NW_027362938.1, read as the reverse complement.
CTTAGTTCAACAAAAATACTGGGGTTAATAAGTCCACAACTAGTGTTAATGCTGGGATGAGCCGGTCTATAATCTATTGTGAATGTTGTGGTCAGTTAGACCACAGACTAGTGCAAATGATATAGACAGTCAGTCCACAGTATGGTATTATTACTGTGCTTGGTCGGTCCCCACCTAGTGTAAATACAATGGTCAGTCGGTGCACAGTCTATTGTAAATGTTGTGGTCAGTAATTCCAGAGTATTGTATAACTACTGTGCTCAGTCAATGCACACCTAGTGTAAATGCTGTGTTCTGTCAGTCCCTGGTCTAGGGTGAATGCTGTGGTGAGTGTCGCGTAATCATGGTATTGATTGTGTCACCGCTCAGATCAGGTGGGTTATGAAATAAAAGACAGAGGATAATGAGAAGAAATGATCCGTATATCTGTACCTGAGATATGGTGGTGTTATACTAGGAGTTGTGTATAGAAGATGTACATTTGAAAAAACACATACAGTATATTGTCATGTATCAGGAAGGTGGGTGTTATTACACCTCCGCCAGTCTAGAACTTAAGCCTAGACCAACGATTATCAGTAATTAATACGAGAATTAATTACCTGTTATGTGATTCCTCTGATTCTCTTCTTGGAGTCCACAAACAAAAATTTCACATTCTAATATCTCATTGGGATTCAGTCACCTGTAAAAAGACAACCTATATGATAATATGTTCCTGCTACATGCTATACACACCAATAACACACTAGGGCCAAAATTACTTATCTCAGGGATAATGACTGTGGTTAGTCTTTCCACAGTTTATTGTAAAAGCTGTAGTCAGTCAGTCCACAGTCTACTGTAAATGTTGTGGTCAATCAATCCACAGTGTAGTGTAAATATTAGAATCAATCGGTCCTTAGTTCAACAAAAATACTGGGGTTAATAAGTCCACAACTAGTGTTAATGTTGGGATGAGCCGGTCTATAATCTATTGTGAATGTTGTGGTCAGTTAGACCACAGACTAGTGCAAATGATATAGACAGTCAGTCCACAGTATGGTATTATTACTGTGCTCGGTCGGTCCCCACTTAGTGTAAATACAATGGTCAGTCGGTGCACAGTCTATTGTAAATGTTGTGGTCAGTCATTCCAGAGTATTGTATAACTACTGTGCTCAGTCAATGCACACCTAGTGTAAATGCTGTGTTCTGTCAGTCCCTGGTCTAGGGTGAATGCTGTGGTGAGTGTCGCGCAATCATGGTATTGATTGTGTCACCGCTCAGATCAGGTGGGTTATGAAATTAAAGACAGAGGATAATGAGAAGAAATGATCCTTATCTCTGTACCTGAGATATGGTGGTGTTATACTAGGAGTTGTGTATAGAAGATGTACATTTGAAAAAACACATACAGTATATTGTCATGTATCAGGAAGGTGGGTGTTATTACACCTCCGCCAGTCTAGAACTTAAGCCTAGACCAACGATTATCAGTAATTAATACGAGAATTAATTACCTGTTATGTGTTTCCTCTGATTCTCTTCTTGGAGTCCACAAACAAAAATTTCACATTCTAATATCTCATTGGGATTCAGTCACCTGTAAAAAGACAACCTATATGATAATATGTTCCTGCTACATGCTATACACACCAATAACACACTAGGGCCAAAATTACTTATCTCAGGGATAATGACTGTGGTTAGTCTTTCCACAGTTTATTGTAAAAGCTGTAGTCAGTCAGTCCACAGTCTACTGTAAATGTTGTGGTCAATCAATCCACAGTGTAGTGTAAATATTAGAATCAATCGGTCCTTAGTTCAACAAAAATACTGGGGTTAATAAGTCCACAACTAGTGTTAATGTTGGGATGAGCCGGTCTATAATCTATTGTGAATGTTGTGGTCAGTTAGACCACAGACTAGTGCAAATGATATAGACAGTCAGTCCACAGTATGGTATTATTACTGTGCTCGGTCGGTCCCCACCTAGTGTAATTACAATGGTCAGTCAGTGCACAGTCTATTGTAAATGTTGTGGTCAGTCATTCCAGAGTATTGTATAACTACTGTGCTCAGTCAATGCACACCTAGTGTAAATGCTGTGTTCTGTCAGTCCCTGGTCTAGGGTGAATGCTGTGGTGAGTGTCGCGCAATCATGGTATTGATTGTGTCACCGCTCAGATCAGGTGGGTTATGAAATTAAAGACAGAGGATAATGAGAAGAAATGATCCTTATCTCTGTACCTGAGATATGGTGGTGTTATACTAGGAGTTGTGTATAGAAGATGTACATTTGAAAAAACACATACAGTATATTGTCATGTATCAGGAAGGTGGGTGTTATTACACCTCCGCCAGTCTAGAACTTAAGCCTAGACCAACGATTATCAGTAATTAATACGAGAATTAATTACCTGTTATGTGATTCCTCTGATTCTCTTCTTGTAGTCCACAAACAAAAATTTCGCATTCTAATATCTCATTGGGATTCAGTAACCTGTAAAAACACAACCTATATGATAATATGTTCCTGCTACATGCTATACACACCAATAACACACTAGGGCCAAAATTACTTATCTCAGGGATAATGACTGTGGTTAGTCTTTCCACAGTTTATTGTAAAAGCTGTAGTCAGTCAGTCCACAGTCTACTGTAAATGTTGTGGTCAATCAATCCACAGTGTAGTGTAAATATTAGAATCAATCGGTCCTTAGTTCAACAAAAATACTGGGGTTAATAAGTCCACAACTAGTGTTAATGTTGGGATGAGCCGGTCTATAATCTATTGTGAATGTTGTGGTCAGTTAGACCACAGACTAATGCAAATGATATAGACAGTCAGTCCACAGTATGGTATTATTACAGTGCTCGGTCGGTCCCCACCTAGTGTAATTACAATGGTCAGTCAGTGCACAGTCTATTGTAAATGTTGTGGTCAGTCATTCCAGAGTATTGTATAACTACTGTGCTCAGTCAATGCACACCTAGTGTAAATGCTGTGTTCTGTCAGTCCCTGGTCTAGGGTGAATGCTGTGGTGAGTGTCGCGCAATCATGGTATTGATTGTGTCACCGCTCAGATCAGGTGGGTTATGAAATTAAAGACAGAGGATAATGAGAAGAAATGATCCTTATCTCTGTACCTGAGATATGGTGGTGTTATACTAGGAGTTGTGTATAGAAGATGTACATTTGAAAAAACACATACAGTATATTGTCATGTATCAGGAAGGTGGGTGTTATTACACCTCCGCCAGTCTAGAACTTAAGCCTAGACCAACGATTATCAGTAATTAATACGAGAATTAATTACCTGTTATGTGATTCCTCTGATTCTCTTCTTGGAGTCCACAAACAAAAATTTCACATTCTAATATCTCACTGGGATTCAGTCACCTGTAAAAAGACAACCTATATGATAATATGTTCATGCTACATGCTATACACACCAATAACACACTAGGGCCAAAATTACTTATCTCAGGGATAATGACTGTGGTTAGTCTTTCCACAGTTTATTGTAAAAGCTGTAGTCAGTCAGTCCACAGTCTACTGTAAATGTTGTGGTCAATCAATCCACAGTGTAGTGTAAATATTAGATTCAAACGGTCCTTAGTTCAACAAAAATACTGGGGTTAATAAGTCCACAACTAGTGTTAATGCTGGGATGAGACGGTCTATAATCTATTGTGAATGTTGTGGTCAGTTAGACCACAGACTAGTGCAAATGATATAGACAGTCAGTCCACAGTATGGTATTATTACTGTGCTTGGTCGGTCCCCACCTAGTGTAAATACAATGGTCAGTCGGTGCACAGTCTATTGTAAATGTTGTGGTCAGTAATTCCAGAGTATTGTATAACTACTGTGCTCAGTCAATGCACACCTAGTGTAAATGCTGTGTTCTGTCAGTCCCTGGTCTAGGGTGAATGCTGTGGTGAGTGTCAGGTAATCATGGTATTGATTGTGTCACCGCTCAGATCAGGTGGGTTATGAAATAAAAGACAGAGGATAATGAGAAGAAATGATCCTTATCTCTGTACCTGAGATATGGTGGTGTTATACTAGGAGTTGTGTATAGAAGATGTACATATGAAAAAACACATACAGTATATTGTCATGTATCAGGAAGGTGGGTGTTATTACACCTCCGCCAGTCTAGAACTTAAGCCCAGACCAACGATTATCAGTAATTAATACGAGAATTAATTACCTGTTATGTGATTCCTCTGATTCTCTTCTTGGAGTCCACAAACAAAAATTTCACACTCTAATATCTCATTGGGATTCAGTCACCTGTAAAAAGACAAACTATATGATAATATGTTCCTGCTACATGCTATACACACCAATAACACACTAGGGCCAAAATTACTTATCTCAGGGATAATGACTGTGGTTAGTCTTGCCACAGTTTATTGTAAAAGCTGTAGTCAGTCAGTCCACAGTCTACTGTAAATGTTGTGGTTAATCAATCCACAGTGTAGTGTAAATATTAGAATCAATCATTCCTTAGTTCAACAAAAATACTGGGGTTAATAAATCCACAACTAGTGTTAATGCTGGGATGAGCCGGTCTATAATCTATTGTGAATGTTGTGGTCAGTTAGACCACAGACTAGTGCAAATGATATAGACAGTCAGTCCACAGTATGGTATTATTACTGTGCTCGGTCGGTCCCCACCTAGTGTAAATACAATGGTCAGTCGGTGCACAGTCTATTGTAAATGTTGTGGTCAGTCATTCCAGAGTATTGTATAACTACTGTGCTCAGTCAACGCACACCTAGTGTAAATGCTGTGTTCTGTCAGTCCCTGGTCTAGGGTGAATGCTGTGGTGAGTGTCGCGTAATCATGGTATTGATTGTGTCACCGCTCAGATCAGGTGGGTTATGAAATAAAAGACAGAGGATAATGAGAAGAAATGATCCGTATATCTGTACCTGAGATATGGTGGTGTTATACTAGGAGTTGTGTATAGAAGATGTACATTTGAAAAAACACATACAGTATATTGTCATGTATCAGGAAGGTGGGTGTTATTACACCTCCGCCAGTCTAGAACTTAAGCCTAGACCAACGATTATCAGTAATTAATACGAGAATTAATTACCTGTTATGTGATTCCTCTGATTCTCTTCTTGGAGTCCACAAACAAAAATTTCACATTCTAATATCTCATTGGGATTCAGTCACCTGTAAAAAGACAACCTATATGATAATATGTTCCTGCTACATGCTATACACACCAATAACACACTAGGGCCAAAATTACTTATCTCAGGGATAATGACTGTGGTTAGTCTTTCCACAGTTTATTGTAAAAGCTGTAGTCAGTCAGTCCACAGTCTACTGTAAATGTTGTGGTCAATCAATCCACAGTGTAGTGTAAATATTAGAATCAATCGGTCCTTAGTTCAACAAAAATACTGGGGTTAATAAGTCCACAACTAGTGTTAATGTTGGGATGAGCCGGTCTATAATCTATTGTGAATGTTGTGGTCAGTTAGACCACAGACTAGTGCAAATGATATAGACAGTCAGTCCACAGTATGGTATTATTACTGTGCTCGGTCGGTCCCCACCTAGTGTAAATACAATGGTCAGTCGGTGCACAGTCTATTGTAAATGTTGTGGTCAGTCATTCCAGAGTATTGTATAACTACTGTGCTCAGTCAATGCACACCTAGTGTAAATGCTGTGTTCTGTCAGTCCCTGGTCTAGGGTGAATGCTGTGGTGAGTGTCGCGCAATCATGGTATTGATTGTGTCACCGCTCAGATCAGGTGGGTTATGAAATTAAAGACAGAGGATAATGAGAAGAAATGATCCTTATCTCTGTACCTGAGATATGGTGGTGTTATACTAGGAGTTCTGTATAGAAGATGTACATTTGAAAAAACACATACAGTATATAGTCATGTATCAGGAAGGTGGGTGTTATTACACCTCCGCCAGTCTAGAACTTAAGCCTAGACCAACGATTATCAGTAATTAATACGAGAATTAATTACCTGTTATGTGATTCCTCTGATTCTCTTCTTGTAGTCCACAAACAAAAATTTCACATTCTAATATCTCATTGGGATTCAGTCACCTGTAAAAACACAACCTATATGATAATATGTTCCTGCTACATGCTATACACACCAATAACACACTAGGGCCAAAATTACTTATCTCAGGGATAATGACTGTGGTTAGTCTTTCCACAGTTTATTGTAAAAGCTGTAGTCAGTCAGTCCACAGTCTACTGTAAATGTTGTGGTCAATCAATCCACAGTGTAGTGTAAATATTAGAATCAATCGGTCCTTAGTTCAACAAAAATACTGGGGTTAATAAGTCCACAACTAGTGTTAATGCTGGGATGAGCCGGTCTATAATCTATTGTGAATGTTGTGGTCAGTTAGACCACAGACTAGTGCAAATGATATAGACAGTCAGTCCACAGTATGGTATTATTACTGTGCTCGGTCGGTCCCCACCTAGTGTAAATACAATGGTCAGTCGGTGCACAGTCTATTGTAAATGTTGTGGTCAGTCATTCCAGAGTATTGTATAACTATTGTGCTCAGTCAATGCACACCTAGTGTAAATGCTGTGTTCTGTCAGTCCCTGGTCTAGGGTGAATGCTGTGGTGAGTGTCGCGTAATCATGGTATTGATTGTGTCACCGCTCAGATCAGGTGGGTTATGAAATAAAGGACAGAGGATAATGAGAAGAAATGATCCTTATCTCTGTACCTGAGATATGGTGGTGTTATACTAGGAGTTGTGTATAGAAGATGTACATTTGAAAAAACACATACAGTATATTGTCATGTATCAGGTAGGTGGGTGTTATTACACCTCCGCCAGTCTAGAACTTAAGCCTAGACCAACGATTATCAGTAATTAATACGAGAATTAATTACCTGTTATGTGATTCCTCTGATTCTCTTCTTGGAGTCCACAAACAAAAATTTCACATTCTAATATCTCACTGGGATTCAGTCACCTGTAAAAAGACAACCTATATGATAATATGTTCATGCTACATGCTATACACACCAATAACACACTAGGGCCAAAATTACTTATCTCAAGGATAATGACTGTTGTTAGTCTTTCCACAGTTTATTGTAAAAGCTGTAGTCAGTCAGTCCACAGTCTACTGTAAATGTTGTGGTCAATCAATCCACAGTGTAGTGTAAATATTAGATTCAATCGGTCCTTAGTTCAACAAAAATACTGGGGTTAATAAGTCCACAACTAGTGTTAATGCTGGGATGAGCCGGTCTATAATCTATTGTGAATGTTGTGGTCAGTTAGACCACAGACTAGTGCAAATGATATAGACAGTCAGTCCACAGTATGGTATTATTACTGTGCTTGGTCGGTCCCCACCTAGTGTAAATACAATGGTAAGTCGGTGCACAGTCTATTGTAAATGTTGTGGTCAGTAATTCCAGAGTATTGTATAACTATTGTGCTCAGTCAATGCACACCTAGTGTAAATGCTGTGTTCTGTCAGTCCCTGGTCTAGGGTGAATGCTGTGGTGAGTGTCGCGTAATCATGGTATTGATTGTGTCACCGCTCAGATCAGGTGGGTTATGAAATAAAAGACAGAGGATAATGAGAAGAAATGATCCGTATATCTGTACCTGAGATATGGTGGTGTTAAACTAGGAGTTGTGTATAGAAGATGTACATTTGAAAAAACACATACAGTATATTGTCATGTATCAGGAAGGTGGGTGTTATTACACCTCCGCCAGTCTAGAACTTAAGCCTAGACCAACGATTATCAGTAATTAATACGAGAATTAATTACCTGTTATGTGATTCCTCTGATTCTCTTCTTGGAGTCCACAAACAAAAATTTCACATTCTAATATCTCATTGGGATTCAGTCACCTGTAAAAAGACAACCTATATGATAATATGTTCCTGCTACATGCTATACACACCAATAACACACTAGGGCCAAAATTACTTATCTCAGGGATAATGACTGTGGTTAGTCTTTCCACAGTTTATTGTAAAAGCTGTAGTCAGTCAGTCCACAGTCTACTGTAAATGTTGTGGTCAATCAATCCACAGTGTAGTGTAAATATTAGAATCAATCGGTCCTTAGTTCAACAAAAATACTGGGGTTAATAAGTCCACAACTAGTGTTAATGTTGGGATGAGCCGGTCTATAATCTATTGTGAATGTTGTGGTCAGTTAGACCACAGACTAGTGCAAATGATATAGACAGTCAGTCCACAGTATGGTATTATTACTGTGCTCGGTCGGTCCCCACCTAGTGTAATTACAATGGTCAGTCAGTGCACAGTCTATTGTAAATGTTGTGGTCAGTCATTCCAGAGTATTGTATAACTACTGTGCTCAGTCAATGCACACCTAGTGTAAATGCTGTGTTCTGTCAGTCCCTGGTCTAGGGTGAATGCTGTGGTGAGTGTCGCGCAATCATGGTATTGATTGTGTCACCGCTCAGATCAGGTGGGTTATGAAATTAAAGACAGAGGATAATGAGAAGAAATGATCCTTATCTCTGTACCTGAGATATGGTGGTGTTATACTAGGAGTTGTGTATAGAAGATGTACATTTGAAAAAACACATACAGTATATTGTCATGTATCAGGAAGGTGGGTGTTATTACACCTCCGCCAGTCTAGAACTTAAGCCTAGACCAACGATTATCAGTAATTAATACGAGAATTAATTACCTGTTATGTGATTCCTCTGATTCTCTTCTTGTAGTCCACAAACAAAAATTTCGCATTCTAATATCTCATTGGGATTCAGTAACCTGTAAAAACACAACCTATATGATAATATGTTCCTGCTACATGCTATACACACCAATAACACACTAGGGCCAAAATTACTTATCTCAGGGATAATGACTGTGGTTAGTCTTTCCACAGTTTATTGTAAAAGCTGTAGTCAGTCAGTCCACAGTCTACTGTAAATGTTGTGGTCAATCAATCCACAGTGTAGTGTAAATATTAGAATCAATCGGTCCTTAGTTCAACAAAAATACTGGGGTTAATAAGTCCACAACTAGTGTTAATGCTGGGATGAGCCGGTCTATAATCTACTGTGAATGTTGTGGTCAGTTAGGCCACAGACTAGTGCAAATGATATAGACAGTCAGTCCACAGTATGGTATTATTACTGTGCTCGGTCGGTCCCCACCTAGTGTAAATACAATGGTCAGTCGGTGCACAGTCTATTGTAAATGTTGTGGTCAGTCATTCCAGAGTATTGTATAACTACTGTGCTCAGTCAATGCACACCTAGTGTAAATGCTGTGTTCTGTCAGTCCCTGGTCTAGGGTGAATGCTGTGGTGAGTGTCGCGTAATCATGGTATTGATTGTGTCTCCGCTCAGATCAGGTGGGTTATGAAATAAAGGACAGAGGATAATGAGAAGAAATGATCCTTATCTCTGTACCTGAGATATGGTGGTGTTATACTAGGAGTTGTGTATAGAAGATGTACATTTGAAAAAACACATACAGTATATTGTCATGTATCAGGTAGGTGGGTGTTATTACACCTCCGCCAGTCTAGAACTTAAGCCTAGACCAACGATTATCAGTAATTAATACGAGAATTAATTACCTGTTATGTGATTCCTCTGATTCTCTTCTTGGAGTCCACAAACAAAAATTTCACATTCTAATATCTCACTGGGATTCAGTCACCTGTAAAAAGACAAACTATATGATAATATGTTCCTGCTACATGCTATACACACCAATAACACACTAGGGCCAAAATTACTTATCTCAGGGATAATGACTGTGGTTAGTCTTTCCACAGTTTATTGTAAAAGCTGTAGTCAGTCACTCCACAGTCTACTGTAAATGTTGTGGTCAATCAATCCACAGTGTAGTGTAAATATTAGAATCAATCGGTCCTTAGTTCAACAAAAATACTGGGGTTAATAAGTCCACAACTAGTGTTAATGTTGGGATGAGCCAGTCTATAATCTATTGTGAATGTTGTGGTCAGTTAGACCACAGACTAGTGCAAATGATATAGACAGTCAGTCCACAGTATGGTATTATTACTGTGCTCGGTCGGTCCCCACCTAGTGTAAATACAATGGTCAGTCGGTGCACAGTCTATTGTAAATGTTGTGGTCAGTCATTCCAGAGTATTGTATAACTACTGTGCTCAGTCAATGCACACCTAGTGTAAATGCTGTGTTCTGTCAGTCCCTGGTCTAGGGTGAATGCTGTGGTGAGTGTCGCGCAATCATGGTATTGATTGTGTCACCGCTCAGATCAGGTGGGTTATGAAATTAAAGACAGAGGATAATGAGAAGAAATGATCCTTATCTCTGTACCTGAGATATGGTGGTGTTATACTAGGAGTTGTGTATAGAAGATGTACATTTGAAAAAACACATACAGTATATTGTCATGTATCAGGAAGGTGGGTGTTATTACACCTCCGCCAGTCTAGAACTTAAGCCTAGACCAACGATTATCAGTAATTAATACGAGAATTAATTACCTGTTATGTGTTTCCTCTGATTCTCTTCTTGGAGTCCACAAACAAAAATTTCACATTCTAATATCTCATTGGGATTCAGTCACCTGTAAAAAGACAACCTATATGATAATATGTTCCTGCTACATGCTATACACACCAATAACACACTAGGGCCAAAATTACTTATCTCAGGGATAATGACTGTGGTTAGTCTTTCCACAGTTTATTGTAAAAGCTGTAGTCAGTCAGTCCACAGTCTACTGTAAATGTTGTGGTCAATCAATCCACAGTGTAGTGTAAATATTAGAATCAATCGGTCCTTAGTTCAACAAAAATACTGGGGTTAATAAGTCCACAACTAGTGTTAATGTTGGGATGAGCCGGTCTATAATCTATTGTGAATGTTGTGGTCAGTTAGGCCACAGACTAGTGCAAATGATATAGACAGTCAGTCCACAGTATGGTATTATTACTGTGCTCGGTCGGTCCCCACCTAGTGTACTTACAATGGTCAGTCAGTACACAGTCTATTGTAAATGTTGTGGTCAGTCATTCCAGAGTATTGTATAACTACTGTGCTCAGTCAATGCACACCTAGTGTAAATGCTGTGTTCTGTCAGTCCCTGGTCTAGGGTGAATGCTGTGGTGAGTGTCGCGCAATCATGGTATTGATTGTGTCACCGCTCAGATCAGGTGGGTTATGAAATTAAAGACAGAGGATAATGAGAAGAAATGATCCTTATCTCTGTACCTGAGATATGGTGGTGTTATACTACGAGTTGTGTATAGAAGATGTACATTTGAAAAAACACATACAGTATATTGTCATGTATCAGGAAGGTGGGTGTTATTACACCTCCGCCAGTCTAGAACTTAAGCCTAGACCAACGATTATCAGTAATTAATACGAGAATTAATTACCTGTTATGTGATTCCTCTGATTCTCTTCTTGTAGTCCACAAACAAAAATTTCGCATTCTAATATCTCATTGGGATTCAGTCACCTGTAAAAAGACAACCTATATGATAATATGTTCCTGCTACATGCTATACACACCAATAACACACTAGGGCCAAAATTACTTATCTCAGGGATAATGACTGTGGTTAGTCTTTCCACAGTTTATTGTAAAAGCTGTAGTCAGTCAGTCCACAGTCTACTGTAAATGTTGTGGTCAATCAATCCACAGTGTAGTGTAAATATTAGAATCAATCGGTCCTTAGTTCAACAAAAATACTGGGGTTAATAAGTCCACAACTAGTGTTAATGCTGGGATGAGCCGGTCTATAATCTATTGTGAATGTTGTGGTCAGTTAGGCCACAGACTAGTGCAAATGATATAGACAGTCAGTCCACAGTATGGTATTATTACTGTGCTCGGTTGGTCCCCACCTAGTGTAAATACAATGGTCAGTCGGTGCACAGTCTATTGTAAATGTTGTGGTCAGTCATTCCAGAGTATTGTATAACTATTGTGCTCAGTCAATGCACACCTAGTGTAAATGCTGTGTTCTGTCAGTCCCTGGTCTAGGGTGAATGCTGTGGTGAGTGTCGCGTAATCATGGTATTGATTGTGTCACCGCTCAGATCAGGTGGGTTATGAAATAAAGGACAGAGGATAATGAGAAGAAATGATCCTTATCTCTGTACCTGAGATATGGTGGTGTTATACTAGGAGTTGTGTATAGAAGATGTACATTTGAAAAAACACATACAGTATATTGTCATGTATCAGGTAGGTGGGTGTTATTACACCTCCGCCAGTCTAGAACTTAAGCCTAGACCAACGATTATCAGTAATTAATACGAGAATTAATTACCTGTTATGTGATTCCTCTGATTCTCTTCTTGGAGTCCACAAACAAAAATTTCACATTCTAATATCTCACTGGGATTCAGTCACCTGTAAAAAGACAACCTATATGATAATATGTTCATGCTACATGCTATACACACCAATAACACACTAGGGCCAAAATTACTTATCTCAAGGATAATGACTGTTGTTAGTCTTTCCACAGTTTATTGTAAAAGCTGTAGTCAGTCAGTCCACAGTCTACTGTAAATGTTGTGGTCAATCAATCCACAGTGTAGTGTAAATATTAGATTCAATCGGTCCTTAGTTCAACAAAAATACTGGGGTTAATAAGTCCACAACTAGTGTTAATGCTGGGATGAGCCGGTCTATAATCTATTGTGAATGTTGTGGTCAGTTAGACCACAGACTAGTGCAAATGATATAGACAGTCAGTCCACAGTATGGTATTATTACTGTGCTTGGTCGGTCCCCACCTAGTGTAAATACAATGGTCAGTCGGTGCACAGTCTATTGTAAATGTTGTGGTCAGTAATTCCAGAGTATTGTATAACTACTGTGCTCAGTCAATGCACACCTAGTGTAAATGCTGTGTTCTGTCAGTCCCTGGTCTAGGGTGAATGCTGTGGTGAGTGTCGCGTAATCATGGTATTGATTGTGTCACCGCTCAGATCAGGTGGGTTATGAAATAAAAGACAGAGGATAATGAGAAGAAATGATCCGTATATCTGTACCTGAGATATGGTGGTGTTATACTAGGAGTTGTGTATAGAAGATGTACATTTGAAAAAACACATACAGTATATTGTCATGTATCAGGAAGGTGGGTGTTATTACACCTCCGCCAGTCTAGAACTTAAGCCTAGACCAACGATTATCAGTAATTAATATGAGAATTAATTACCTGTTATGTGATTCCTCTGATTCTCTTCTTGGAGTCCACAAACAAAAATTTCACATTCTAATATCTCATTGGGATTCAGTCACCTGTAAAAAGACAACCTATATGATAATATGTTCCTGCTACATGCTGTACACACCAATAACACACTAGGGCCAAAATTACTTATCTCAGGGATAATGACTGTGGTTAGTCTTTCCACAGTTTATTGTAAAAGCTGTAGTCACTCAGTCCACAGTCTACTGTAAATGTTGTGGTCAATCAATCCACAGTGTAGTGTAAATATTAGAATCAATCGGTCCTTAGTTCAACAAAAATACTGGGGTTAATAAGTCCACAACTAGTGTTAATGTTGGGATGAGCCGGTCTATAATCTATTGTGAATGTTGTGGTCAGTTAGACCACAGACTAGTGCAAATGATATAGACAGTCAGTCCACAGTATGGTATTATTACTGTGCTCGGTCGGTCCCCACCTAGTGTAAATACAATGGTCAGTCGGTGCACAGTCTATTGTAAATGTTGTGGTCAGTCATTCCAGAGTATTGTATAACTACTGTGCTCAGTCAATGCACACCTAGTGTAAATGCTGTGTTCTGTCAGTCCCTGGTCTAGGGTGAATGCTGTGGTGAGTGTCGCGCAATCATGGTATTGATTGTGTCACCGCTCAGATCAGGTGGGTTATGAAATTAAAGACAGAGGATAATGAGAAGAAATGATCCTTATCTCTGTACCTGAGATATGGTGGTGTTATACTAGGAGTTGTGTATAGAAGATGTACATTTGAAAAAACACATACAGTATATTGTCATGTATCAGGAAGGTGGGTGTTATTACACCTCCGCCAGTCTAGAACTTAAGCCTAGACCAACGATTATCAGTAATTAATACGAGAATTAATTACCTGTTATGTGATTCCTCTGATTCTCTTCTTGTAGTCCACAAACAAAAATTTCACATTCTAATATCTCATTGGGATTCAGTCACCTGTAAAAACACAACCTATATGATAATATGTTCCTGCTACATGCTATACACACCAATAACACACTAGTGCCAAAATTACTTATCTCAGGGATAATGACTGTGGTTAGTCTTTCCACAGTTTATTGTAAAAGCTGTAGTCAGTCAGTCCACAGTCTACTGTAAATGTTGTGGTCAATCAATCCACAGTGTAGTGTAAATATTAGAATCAATCGGTCCTTAGTTCAACAAAAATACTGGGGTTAATAAGTCCACAACTAGTGTTAATGCTGGGATGAGCCGGTCTATAATCTATTGTGAATGTTGTGGTCAGTTAGACCACAGACTAGTGCAAATGATATAGACAGTCAGTCCACAGTATGGTATTATTACTGTGCTCGGTCGGTCCCCACCTAGTGTAAATACAATGGTCAGTCGGTGCACAGTCTATTGTAAATGTTGTGGTCAGTCATTCCAGAGTATTGTATAACTACTGTGCTCAGTCAATGCACACCTAGTGTAAATGCTGTGTTCTGTCAGTCCCTGGTCTAGGGTGAATGCTGTGGTGAGTGTCGCGTAATCATGGTATTGATTGTGTCACCGCTCAGATCAGGTGGGTTATGAAATAAAGGACAGAGGATAATGAGAAGAAATGATCGTTATCTCTGTACCTGAGATATGGTGGTGTTATACTAGGAGTTGTGTATAGAAGATGTACATTTGAAAAAACACATACAGTATATTGTCATGTATCAGGAAGGTGGGTGTTATTACACCTCCGCCAGTCTAGAACTTAAGCCTAGACCAACGATTATCAGTAATTAATACGAGAATTAATTACCTGTTATGTGATTCCTCTGATTCTCTTCTTGGAGTCCACAAACAAAAATTTCACATTCTAATATCTCATTGGGATTCAGTCACCTGTAAAAAGACAACCTATATGATAATATGTTCCTGCTACATGCTATACACACCAATAACACACTAGGGCCAAAATTACTTATCTCAGGGATAATGACTGTGGTTAGTCTTTCCACAGTTTATTGTAAAAGCTGTAGTCAGTCAGTCCACAGTCTACTGTAAATGTTGTGGTCAATCAATCCACAGTGTAGTGTAAATATTAGATTCAATCGGTCCTTAGTTCAACAAAAATACTGGGGTTAATAAGTCCACAACTAGTGTTAATGCTGGGATGAGACGGTCTATAATCTATTGTGAATGTTGTGGTCAGTTAGACCACAGACTAGTGCAAATGATATAGACAGTCAGTCCACAGTATGGTATTATTACAGTGCTCGGTCGGTCCCCACCTAGTGTAAATACAATGGTCAGTCGGTGCACAGTCTATTGTAAATGTTGTGGTCAGTCATTCCAGAGTATTGTATAACTACTGTGCTCAGTCAATGCACACCTAGTGTAAATGCTGTGTTCTGTCAGTCCCTGGTCTAGGGTGAATGCTGTGGTGAGTGTCGCATAATCATGGTATTGATTGTGTCACCGCTCAGATCAGGTGGGTTATGAAATAAAAGACAGAGGATAATGAGAAGAAATGATCCTTATCTCTGTACCTGAGATATGGTGGTGTTATACTAGGAGTTGTGTATAGAAGATGTACATTTGAAAAAACACATACAGTATATTGTCATGTATCAGGAAGGTGGGTGTTATTACACCTCCGCCAGTCTAGAACTTAAGCCTAGACCAACGATTATCAGTAATTAATACGAGAATTAATTACCTGTTATGTGATTCCTCTGATTCTCTTCTTGGAGTCCACAAACAAAAATTTCACGTTCTTCTATCTCTTTGGGATTCAGTCACCTGTAAAAAGACAACCTATATGATAATATGTTCCTGCTACATGCTATACACACCAATAACACACTAGGGCCAAAATTACTTATCTCAGGGATAATGACTGTGGTTAGTCTTACCACAGTTTATTGTAAAAGCTGTAGTCAGTCAGTCCACAGTCTACTGTAAATGTTGTGGTTAATCAATCCACAGTGTAGTGTAAATATTAGAATCAATCGGTCCTTAGTTCAACAAAAATACTGGGGTTAATAAGTCCACAACTAGTGTTAATGCTGGGATGAGCCGGTCTATAATCTATTGTGAATGTTGTGGTCAGTTAGACCACAGACTAATGCAAATTATATAGACAGTCAGTCCACAGTATGGTATTATTACTGTGCTCGGTCGGTCCCCACCTAGTGTAAATACAATGGTCAGTCGGTGCACAGTCTATTGTAAATGTTGTGGTCAGTCATTCCAGAGTATTGTATAACTACTGTGCTCAGTCAATGCACACCTAGTGTAAATTCTGTGTTCTGTCAGTCCCTGGTCTAGGGTGAATGCTGTGGTGAGTGTCGCGTAATCATGGTATTGATTGTGTCACCGCTCAGATCAGGTGGGTTATGAAATTAAAGACAGAGGTTAATGAGAAGAAATGATCCTTATCTCTGTACCTGAGATATGGTGGTGTTATACTAGGAGTTGTGTATAGAAGATGTACATTTGAAAAAACACATACAGTATATTGTCATGTATCAGGAAGGTGGGTGTTATTACACCTCCGCCAGTCTAGAACTTAAGCCTAGACCAACGATTATCAGTAATTAATACGAGAATTAATTACCTGTTATGTGATTCCTCTGATTCTCTTCTTGTAGTCCACAAACAAAAATTTCACATTCTAATATCTCATTGGGATTCAGTCACCTGTAAAAACACAACCTATATGATAATATGTTCCTGCTACATGCTATACACACCAATAACACACTAGTGCCAAAATTACTTATCTCAGGGATAATGACTGTGGTTAGTCTTTCCACAGTTTATTGTAAAAGCTGTAGTCAGTCAGTCCACAGTCTACTGTAAATGTTGTGGTCAATCAATCCACAGTGTAGTGTAAATATTAGAATCAATCGGTCCTTAGTTCAACAAAAATACTGGGGTTAATAAGTCCACAACTAGTGTTAATGCTGGGATGAGCCGGTCTATAATCTATTGTGAATGTTGTGGTCAGTTAGACCACAGACTAGTGCAAATGATATAGACAGTCAGTCCACAGTATGGTATTATTACTGTGCTCGGTCGGTCCCCACCTAGTGTAAATACAATGGTCAGTCGGTGCACAGTCTATTGTAAATGTTGTGGTCAGTCATTCCAGAGTATTGTATAACTACTGTGCTCAGTCAATGCACACCTAGTGTAAATGCTGTGTTCTGTCAGTCCCTGGTCTAGGGTGAATGCTGTGGTGAGTGTCGCGTAATCATGGTATTGATTGTGTCACCGCTCAGATCAGGTGGGTTATGAAATAAAGGACAGAGGATAATGAGAAGAAATGATCCTTATCTCTGTACCTGAGATATGGTGGTGTTATACTAGGAGTTGTGTATAGAAGATGTACATTTGAAAAAACACATACAGTATATTGTCATGTATCAGGAAGGTGGGTGTTATTACACCTCCGCCAGTCTAGAACTTAAGCCTAGACCAACGATTATCAGTAATTAATACGAGAATTAATTACCTGTTATGTGATTCCTCTGATTCTCTTCTTGGAGTCCACAAACAAAAATTTCACATTCTAATATCTCATTGGGATTCAGTCACCTGTAAAAAGACAACCTATATGATAATATGTTCCTGCTACATGCTATACACACCAATAACACACTAGGGCCAAAATTACTTATCTCAGGGATAATGACTGTGGTTAGTCTTTCCACAGTTTATTGTAAAAGCTGTAGTCAGTCAGTCCACAGTCTACTGTAAATGTTGTGGTCAATCAATCCACAGTGTAGTGTAAATATTAGATTCAATCGGTCCTTAGTTCAACAAAAATACTGGGGTTAATAAGTCCACAACTAGTGTTAATGCTGGGATGAGACGGTCTATAATCTATTGTGAATGTTGTGGTCAGTTAGACCACAGACTAGTGCAAATGATATAGACAGTCAGTCCACAGTATGGTATTATTACAGTGCTCGGTCGGTCCCCACCTAGTGTAAATACAATGGTCAGTCGGTGCACAGTCTATTGTAAATGTTGTGGTCAGTCATTCCAGAGTATTGTATAACTACTGTGCTCAGTCAATGCACACCTAGTGTAAATGCTGTGTTCTGTCAGTCCCTGGTCTAGGGTGAATGCTGTGGTGAGTGTCGCATAATCATGGTATTGATTGTGTCACCGCTCAGATCAGGTGGGTTATGAAATAAAAGACAGAGGATAATGAGAAGAAATGATCCTTATCTCTGTACCTGAGATATGGTGGTGTTATACTAGGAGTTGTGTATAGAAGATGTACATTTGAAAAAACACATACAGTATATTGTCATGTATCAGGAAGGTGGGTGTTATTACACCTCCGCCAGTCTAGAACTTAAGCCTAGACCAACGATTATCAGTAATTAATACGAGAATTAATTACCTGTTATGTGATTCCTCTGATTCTCTTCTTGGAGTCCACAAACAAAAATTTCACGTTCTTCTATCTCTTTGGGATTCAGTCACCTGTAAAAAGACAACCTATATGATAATATGTTCCTGCTACATGCTATACACACCAATAACACACTAGGGCCAAAATTACTTATCTCAGGGATAATGACTGTGGTTAGTCTTACCACAGTTTATTGTAAAAGCTGTAGTCAGTCAGTCCACAGTCTACTGTAAATGTTGTGGTTAATCAATCCACAGTGTAGTGTAAATATTAGAATCAATCGGTCCTTAGTTCAACAAAAATACTGGGGTTAATAAGTCCACAACTAGTGTTAATGCTGGGATGAGCCGGTCTATAATCTATTGTGAATGTTGTGGTCAGTTAGACCACAGACTAATGCAAATTATATAGACAGTCAGTCCACAGTATGGTATTATTACTGTGCTCGGTCGGTCCCCACCTAGTGTAAATACAATGGTCAGTCGGTGCACAGTCTATTGTAAATGTTGTGGTCAGTCATTCCAGAGTATTGTATAACTACTGTGCTCAGTCAATGCACACCTAGTGTAAATTCTGTGTTCTGTCAGTCCCTGGTCTAGGGTGAATGCTGTGGTGAGTGTCGCGTAATCATGGTATTGATTGTGTCACCGCTCAGATCAGGTGGGTTATGAAATTAAAGACAGAGGTTAATGAGAAGAAATGATCCTTATCTCTGTACCTGAGATATGGTGGTGTTATACTAGGAGTTGTGTATAGAAGATGTACATTTGAAAAAACACATACAGTATATTGTCATGTATCAGGAAGGTGGGTGTTATTACACCTCCGCCAGTCTAGAACTTAAGCCTAGACCAACGATTATCAGTAATTAATACGAGAATTAATTACCTGTTCTGTGATTCCTCTGATTCTCTTCTTGTAGTCCACAAACAAAAATTTCGCATTCTAATATCTCATTGGGATTCAGTCACCTGTAAAAACACAACCTATATGATAATATGTTCCTGCTACATGCTATACACACCAATAACACACTAGGGCCAAAATTACTTATCTCAGGGATAATGACTGTGGTTAGTCTTTCCACAGTTTATTGTAAAAGCTGTAGTCAGTCAGTCCACAGTCTACTGTAAATGTTCTGGTCAATCAATCCACAGTGTAGTGTAAATATTAGAATCAATCGGTCCTTAGTTCAACAAAAATACTGGGGTTAATAAGTCCACAACTAGTGTTAATGCTGGGATGAGCTGGTCTATAATCTATTGTGAATGTTGTAGTCAGTTAGACCACAGACTAGTGCAAATGATATAGACAGTCAGTCCACAGTATGGTATTATTACTGTGCTCGGTCGGTCCCCACCTAGTGTAAATACAATGGTCAGTCAGTGCACAGTCTATTGTAAATGTTGTGGTCAGTAATTCCAGAGTATTGTATAACTACTGTGCTCAGTCAATGCACACCTAGTGTAAATGCTGTGTTCTGTCAGTCCCTGGTCTAGGGTGAATGCTGTGGTGAGTGTCGCGTAATCATGGTATTGATTGTGTCACCGCTCAGATCAGGTGGGTTATGAAATAAAAGACAGAGGATAATGAGAAGAAATGATCCTTATATCTGTACCTGAGATATGGTGGTGTTATACTAGGAGTTGTGTATAGAAGATGTATATTTGAAAAAACACATACAGTATATTGTCATGTATCAGGAAGGTGGGTGTTATTACACCTCCGCCAGTCTAGAACTTAAGCCTAGACCAACGATTATCAGTAATTAATACGAGAATTAATTACCTGTTATGTGATTCCTCTGATTCTCTTCTTGTAGTCCACAAACAAAAATTTCACATTCTAATATCTCATTGGGATTCAGTCACCTGTAAAAAGACAAACTATATGATAATATGTTCCTGCTACATGCTATACACACCAATAACACACTAGGGCCAAAATTACTTATCTCAGGGATAATGACTGTGGTTAGTCTTGCCACAGTTTATTGTAAAA
The DNA here is from genome assembly GCF_046119375.1 of Phyllobates terribilis. NCBI lineage: Eukaryota > Metazoa > Chordata > Amphibia > Anura > Dendrobatidae > Phyllobates > Phyllobates terribilis. Next base: position 1,426,429 of record NW_027362938.1, on the reverse strand, counting down.
GCTGTAGTCAGTCAGTCCACAGTCTACTGTAAATGTTGTGGTCAATCAATCCACAGTGTAGTGTAAATATTAGAATCAATCGTTCCTTAGTTCAACAAAAATACTGGGGTTAATAAGTCCACAACTAGTGTTAATGTTGGGATGAGCCGGTCTATAATCTATTGTGAATGTTGTGGTCAGTTAGACCACAGACTAGTGCAAATGATATAGATAGTCAGTCCACAGTATGGTATTATTACTGTGCTCGGTCGGTCCCCACCTAGTGTAAATACAATGGTCAGTCGGTGCACAGTCTATTGTAAATGTTGTGGTCAGTCATTCCAGAGTATTGTATAACTACTATGCTCAGTCAATGCACACCTAGTGTAAATGCTGTGTTCTGTCAGTCCCTGGTCTAGGGTGAATGCTGTGGTGAGTCTCGCGTAATCATGGTATTGATTGTGTCACCGCTCAGATCAGGTGGGTTATGAAATAAAAGACAGAGGATAATGAGAAGAAATGATCCTTATCTCTGTACCTGAGATATGGTGGTGTTATACTAGGAGTTGTGTATAGAAGATGTACATTTGAAAAAACACATACAGTATATTGTCATGTATCAGGAAGGTGGGTGTTATTACACCTCCGCCAGTCTAGAACTTAAGCCTAGACCAACGATTATCAGTAATTAATATGAGAATTAATTACCTGTTATGTGATTCCTCTGATTCTCTTCTTGGAGTCCACAAACAAAAATTTCACATTCTAATATCTCAGTGGGATTCAGTCACCTGTAAAAAGACAACCTATATGATAATATGTTCCTGCTACATGCTGTACACACCAATAACACACTAGGGCCAAAATTACTTATCTCAGGGATAATGACTGTGGTTAGTCTTTCCACAGTTTATTGTAAAAGCTGTAGTCACTCAGTCCACAGTCTACTGTAAATGTTGTGGTCAATCAATCCACAGTGTAGTGTAAATATTAGAATCAATCGGTCCTTAGTTCAACAAAAATACTGGGGTTAATAAGTCCACAACTAGTGTTAATGTTGGGATGAGCCGGTCTATAATCTATTGTGAATGTTGTGGTCAGTTAGACCACAGACTAGTGCAAATGATATAGACAGTCAGTCCACAGTATGGTATTATTACTGTGCTCGGTCGGTCCCCACCTAGTGTAAATACAATGGTCAGTCGGTGCACAGTCTATTGTAAATGTTGTGGTCAGTCATTCCAGAGTATTGTATAACTACTGTGCTCAGTCAATGCACACCTAGTGTAAATGCTGTGTTCTGTCAGTCCCTGGTCTAGGGTGAATGCTGTGGTGAGTGTCGCATAATCATGGTATTGATTGTGTCACCGCTCAGATCAGGTGGGTTATGAAATAAAAGACAGAGGATAATGAGAAGAAATGATCCTTATCTCTGTACCTGAGATATGGTGGTGTTATACTAGGAGTTGTGTATAGAAGATGTACATTTGAAAAAAACACATACAGTATATTGTCATGTATCAGGAAGGTGGGTGTTATTACACCTCCGCCAGTCTAGAACTTAAGCCTAGACCAACGATTATCAGTAATTAATACGAGAATTAATTACCTGTTATGTGATTCCTCTGATTCTCTTCTTGGAGTCCACAAACAAAAATTTCACGTTCTTCTATCTCTTTGGGATTCAGTCACCTGTAAAAAGACAACCTATATGATAATATGTTCCTGCTACATGCTATACACACCAATAACACACTAGGGCCAAAATTACTTATCTCAGGGATAATGACTGTGGTTAGTCTTACCACAGTTTATTGTAAAAGCTGTAGTCAGTCAGTCCACAGTCTACTGTAAATGTTGTGGTTAATCAATCCACAGTGTAGTGTAAATATTAGAATCAATCGGTCCTTAGTTCAACAAAAATACTGGGGTTAATAAGTCCACAACTAGTGTTAATGCTGGGATGAGCCGGTCTATAATCTATTGTGAATGTTGTGGTCAGTTAGACCACAGACTAATGCAAATTATATAGACAGTCAGTCCACAGTATGGTATTATTACTGTGCTCGGTCGGTCCCCACCTAGTGTAAATACAATGGTCAGTCGGTGCACAGTCTATTGTAAATGTTGTGGTCAGCCATTCCAGAGTATTGTATAACTACTGTGCTCAGTCAATGCACACCTAGTGTAAATTCTGTGTTCTGTCAGTCCCTGGTCTAGGGTGAATGCTGTGGTGAGTGTCGCGTAATCATGGTATTGATTGTGTCACCGCTCAGATCAGGTGGGTTATGAAATTAAAGACAGAGGTTAATGAGAAGAAATTATCCTTATCTCTGTACCTGAGATATGGTGGTGTTATACTAGGAGTTGTGTATAGAAGATGTACATTTGAAAAAACACATACAGTATATTGTCATGTATCAGGAAGGTGGGTGTTATTACACCTCCGCCAGTCTAGAACTTAAGCCTAGACCAACGATTATCAGTAATTAATACGAGAATTAATTACCTGTTATGTGATTCCTCTGATTCTCTTCTTGTAGTCCACAAACAAAAATTTCGCATTCTAATATCTCATTGGGATTCAGTCACCTGTAAAAACACAACCTATATGATAATATGTTCCTGCTACATGCTATACACACCAATAACACACTAGGGCCAAAATTACTTATCTCAGGGATAATGACTGTGGTTAGTCTTTCCACAGTTTATTGTAAAAGCTGTAGTCAGTCAGTCCACAGTCTACTGTAAATGTTCTGGTCAATCAATCCACAGTGTAGTGTAAATATTAGAATCAATCGGTCCTTAGTTCAACAAAAATACTGGGGTTAATAAGTCCACAACTAGTGTTAATGCTGGGATGAGCTGGTCTATAATCTATTGTGAATGTTGTAGTCAGTTAGACCACAGACTAGTGCAAATGATATAGACAGTCAGTCCACAGTATGGTATTATTACTGTGCTCGGTCGGTCCCCACCTAGTGTAAATACAATGGTCAGTCAGTGCACAGTCTATTGTAAATGTTGTGGTCAGTAATTCCAGAGTATTGTATAACTACTGTGCTCAGTCAATGCACACCTAGTGTAAATGCTGTGTTCTGTCAGTCCCTGGTCTAGGGTGAATGCTGTGGTGAGTGTCACGTAATCATGGTATTGATTGTGTCACCGCTCAGATCAGGTGGGTTATGAAATAAAAGACAGAGGATAATGAGAAGAAATGATCCTTATATCTGTACCTGAGATATGGTGGTGTTATACTAGGAGTTGTGTATAGAAGATGTACATTTGAAAAAACACATACAGTATATTGTCATGTATCAGGAAGGTGGGTGTTATTACACCTCCGCCAGTCTAGAACTTAAGCCTAGACCAACGATTATCAGTAATTAATACGAGAATTAATTACCTGTTATGTGATTCCTCTGATTCTCTTCTTGTAGTCCACAAACAAAAATCTCGCATTCTAATATCTCATTGGGATTCAGTCACCTGTAAAAAGACAACCTATATGATAATATGTTCCTGCTACATGCTATACACACCAATAACACACTAGGGCCAAAATTACTTATCTCAGGGATAATGACTGTGGTTAGTCTTGCCACAGTTTATTGTAAAAGCTGTAGTCACTCAGTCCACAGTCTACTGTAAATGTTGTGGTCAATCAATCCACAGTGTAGTGTAAATATTAGAATCAATCGGTCCTTAGTTCAACAAAAATACTGGGGTTAATAAGTCCACAACTAGTGTTAATGCTGGGATGAGCCGGTCTATAATCTATTGTGAATGTTGTGGTCAGTTAGACCACAGACTAATGCAAATTATATAGACAGTCAGTCCACAGTATGGTATTATTACTGTGCTCGGTCGGTCCCCACCTAGTGTAAATACAATGGTCAGTCGGTGCACAGTCTATTGTAAATGTTGTGGTCAGTCATTCCAGAGTATTGTATAACTACTGTGCTCAGTCAATGCACACCTAGTGTAAATTCTGTGTTCTGTCAGTCCCTGGTCTAGGGTGAATGCTGTGGTGAGTGTCGCGTAATCATGGTATTGATTGTGTCACCGCTCAGATCAGGTGGGTTATGAAATTAAAGACAGAGGATAATGAGAAGAAATGATCCTTATCTCTGTACCTGAGATATGGTGGTGTTATACTAGGAGTTGTGTATAGAAGATGTACATTTGAAAAAACACATACAGTATATTGTCATGTATCAGGAAGGTGGGTGTTATTACACCTCCGCCAGTCTAGAACTTAAGCCTAGACCAACGATTATCAGTAATTAATACGAGAATTAATTACCTGTTATGTGATTCCTCTGATTCTCTTCTTGTAGTCCACAAACAAAAATTTCGCATTCTAATATCTCATTGGGATTCAGTCACCTGTAAAAACACAACCTATATGATAATATGTTCCTGCTACATGCTATACACACCAATAACACACTAGGGCCAAAATTACTTATCTCAGGGATAATGACTGTGGTTAGTCTTTCCACAGTTTATTGTAAAAGCTGTAGTCAGTCAGTCCACAGTCTACTGTAAATGTTCTGGTCAATCAATCCACAGTGTAGTGTAAATATTAGAATCAATCGGTCCTTAGTTCAACAAAAATACTGGGGTTAATAAGTCCACAACTAGTGTTAATGCTGGGATGAGCCGGTCTATAATCTATTGTGAATGTTGTAGTCAGTTAGACCACAGACTAGTGCAAATGATATAGACAGTCAGTCCACAGTATGGTATTATTACTGTGCTCGGTCGGTCCCCACCTAGTGTAAATACAATGGTCAGTCAGTGCACAGTCTATTGTAAATGTTGTGGTCAGTAATTCCAGAGTATTGTATAACTACTGTGCTCAGTCAATGCACACCTAGTGTAAATGCTGTGTTCTGTCAGTCCCTGGTCTAGGGTGAATGCTGTGGTGAGTGTCGCGTAATCATGGTATTGATTGTGTCACCGCTCAGATCAGGTGGGTTATGAAATAAAAGACAGAGGATAATGAGAAGAAATGATCCTTATATCTGTACCTGAGATATGGTGGTGTTATACTAGGAGTTGTGTATAGAAGATGTACATTTGAAAAAACACATACAGTATATTGTCATGTATCAGGAAGATGGGTGTTATTACACCTCCGCCCATCTAGAACTTAAGCCTAGACCAACGATTATCAGTGCCAAAATTACTTATCTCAGTGATAATGACTGGTTAGTCTTTCCACAGTTTATTGTAAAAGCTGTAGTCACTCAGTCCACAGTCTACTGTAAATGTTGTGGTTAATCAATCCACAGTGTAGTGTAAATATTAGAATCAATCGGTCCTTAGTTCAACAAAAATACTGGGGTTAATAAGTCCACAACTAGTGTTAATGCTGGGATGAGCCGGTCTATAATCTATTGTGAATGTTGTGGTCAGTTAGACCACAGACTAATGCAAATGATATAGACAGTCAGTCCACAGTATGGTATTATTACTGTGCTCGGTCGGTCCCCACCTAGTGTAAATACAATGGACAGTCGGTGCACAGTCTATTGTAAATGTTGTGGTCAGTCATTCCAGAGTATTGTATAACTACTGTGCTCAGTCAATGCACACCTAGTGTAAATGCTGTGTTCTGTCAGTCCCTGGTCTAGGGTGAATGCTGTGGTGAGTGTCGCGCAATCATTGTATTGATTGTGTCACCGCTCAGATCAGGTGGGTTATGAAATAAAAGACAGAGGATAATGAGAAGAAATGATCCTTATCTCTGTACCTGAGATATGGTGGTGTTATACTAGGAGTTGTGTATAGAAGATGTACATTTGAAAAAACACATACAGTATATTGTCATGTATCAGGAAGGTGGGTGTTATTACACCTCCGCCAGTCTAGAACTTAAGCCTAGACCAACGATTATCAGTAATTAATACGAGAATTAATTACCTGTTATGTGATTCCTCTGATTTTCTTCTTGGAGTCCACAAACAAAAATTTCACATTTTAATATCTCATTGGGATTCAGTCACCTGTAAAAAGACAACCTATATGATAATATGTTCCTGCTACATGCTATACAAACCAATAACACACTAGGGCCAAAATTACTTATCTCAGGGATAATGACTGTGGTTAGTCTTTCCACAGTTTATTGTAAAAGCTGTAGTCAGTCAGTCCACAGTCTACTGTAAATGTTGTGGTCAATCAATCCACAGTGTAGTGTAAATATTAGAATCAATCGGTCCTTAGTTCAACAAAAATACTGGGGTTAATAAGTCCACAACTAGTGTTAATGCTGGGATGAGCCGGTCTATAATCTATCGTGAATGTTGTGGTCAGTTAGACCACAGACTAGTGCAAATGATATAGACAGTCAGTCCATAGTATCGTATTATTACTGTGCTCGGTCGGTCCCCACCTAGTGTAAATACAATGGTCAGTCGGTGCACAGTCTATTGTAAATGTTGTGGTCAGTCATTCCAGAGTATTGTATAACTACTGTGCTCAGTCAATGCACACCTAGTGTAAATGCTGTGTTCTGTCAGTCCCTGGTCTAGGGTGAATGCTGTGGTGAGTGTCGCGTAATCATGGTATTGATTGTGTCACCGCTCAGATCAGGTGGGTTATGAAATAAAAGACAGAGGATAATGAGAAGAAATGATCCTTATCTCTGTACCTGAGATATGGTGGTGTTATACTAGGAGTTCTGTATAGAAGATGTACATTTGAAAATAACACATACAGTATATTGTCATGTATCAGGAAGGTGGGTGTTATTACCCCTCCGCCAATCTAGAACTTAAGCCTAGACCAACGATTATCAGTAATTAATACGAGAATTAATTACCTGTTATGTGATTCCTCTGATTCTCTTCTTGGAGTCCACAAGCAAAAATTTCACATTCTAATATCTCATTGGGATTCAGTCACCTGTAAAAAGACAACCTATATGATAATATGTTCCTGCTACATGCTATACACACCAATAACACACTAGGGCCAAAATTACTTATCTCAGGGATAATGACTGTGGTTAGTCTTTCCACAGTTTATTGTAAAAGCTGTAGTCAGTCAGTCCACAGTCTACTGTAAATGTTGTGGTTAATCAATCCACAGTGTAGTGTAAATATTAGAATCAATCGGTCCTTAGTTCAACAAAAATACAAGACCACAACTAGTGTTAATGCTGGGATGAGCCGGTCTATAATCTATTGTGAATGTTGTAGTCAGTTAGTCCACAGACTAGTGCAAATGATATAGACAGTCAGTCCACAGTATGGTATTATTACTGTGCTCGGTCGGTCCCAACCATGTGTAAATACTATGGTCAGTCGGTGCACAGTCTATTGTAAATGTTGTGGTCAGTCATTCCAGAGTATTGTATAACTACTGTGCTCAGTCAATGCACACCTAGTGCAAATGCTGTGTTCTGTCAGTCCCTGGTCTAGTGTGAATGCTGTGGTCAGTCTCGCGTAATCATGGTTTTGATTGTGACACTGCTCAGGTCAGGGGTGTTATGAAATAAAAGACAGAGGATAATGAGAAGAAATGTTCCTTATCTCTGTACCTGAGATATGGTGGTGTTATACTAGGAGTTGTGTATAGAAGATATACATTTTAAAAAACACATACAGTATATTGTCATGTATCAGGAAGATGGGTGTTATTACACCTCCGCCCATCTAGAACTTAAGCCTAGACCAACGATTATCAGTGCCAAAATTACTTATCTCAGTGATAATGACTGGTTAGTCTTTCCACAGTTTATTGTAAAAGCTGTAGTCAGTCAGTCCACAGTCTACTGTAAATGTTGTGGTCAGTCAGTCCACCGTGTAGTGTAAATATTAGAATCAATCGGTCCTCAGTTCAGCATAACTACTGTGTTTAATAAATCCACAACTAGTGTTAATGCTTCGATGAATCGGTCTATAATCTATTTTGAATGTTGTGGTCAGTCTCGCGTCATCATGGTATTGATTGATCTGCAAATAGGTGTTCTACAGTACTTACTAATTCTTTTTCTAAAGTTCAACAGCTGCAGATTGTGCCATCGTCCCTTTTATCCAATGATGAGACATTCTTCCATTGTCTTATCATGGTATTCCAGCTTTGGAGAAGTTGAAAACACCTTAAAAGACTTGTTCTTCCTGAAGAAATGGCCACTCTTTATGAGGTGTTAAATAGGTGGTTTCCACTTTCTCTAAATGTTTTTTACCACAGTCCAATTTTTGTGAATTGCATTACTATTCTTTTCATCCATTGATCGGTGCTTTCTTCCCATATTGCAGAAATGGACACTATTTAACTTCTTGCCATCAAACGGTACCATTCTATCCCACATTGTATGAAATATTTGGGGCACAACATGAATAGTAAAGGAAAGAGAGTTGCCATCTCACCAATTGACAAGCGTGTAAATATTCTGAACCATCAGGCTACTGAAAAATAATTTACCAAAATGTATGTTGTTCTTCAGGACATGCACAGATGCTGTTAAAAAATCCAGCCTCCTCCAACCCCTTCAGCTGGCCATTCCATCTCCAAAATTGGTGAATAACACCAATAATTCCAAATATATAGGTTACAAAGCACCTAATGCTGCAGAAAATCTAAAGTTTCGGTAGACAGAACAACTACATTGTTAAAACCATTAAGAAAATTAAGGCACCTTTGGAGAACTTGATCTTGCTGAGGAGATGGTCTCTCTATAAAGGCTAGATCTGCAAATAGGTGTTCTCCAGTACTTACTAATTGTTTTTCTAAAGTTCAACAGTTGCAGATTGTGCCATTGTCCTTTTTATCCAATGATGAGACATTCTTCCATTGTGATATCATGGTATTCCAGTTTTAGAGAAGTTGAAAACATCTTAAAAGACTTGTTCTTCCTGTAGAAATGGCCATTTTTTATGAGGTGTTAAATAGGTGGTTTCCACCTTCTCCAAATGTTTTTCACCACAGTCCAATTTTTGTGTATTGCAGTACTACTCTTTTCATCCATTGATCCGTGCGTTCTTCCCATATTGCATCAATGGACACTATTTATCTTCTTGCCATCAAAAGGTACCAATATGACCCACATTGTCTGAAATATTTGGGGCACAACATGAATAGTAAAGGAAAGAGAGTTGCCATCTCACCAATTGACAAGCGTGTAAATATTCTGAACCATCAGGCCACTGAAAAATAATTTACCAACATGTATGTTGTTCTTCAGGACCCGCACCTATGTTGTTAAAAAATCCAGCCTCCTCCAACCCCTTCATCTGGCCATTCCATCTCCAAAATTGGTGAATAACACCAATATTTCCAAATATATAGGTTACAAAGCACCTAATGCTGCAGAAAATCTAACATTTCAGTAGGCAGATTAAGTACATTGTTAAAACCAAAAAGAAAATTAAGGCACCTTTGGAGAACTTGATCTTGCTGAGGAGATGGTCACTCTATAAAGGATAGATCTGCAAATAGGTGTTCTCCAGTACTTACTCATTGTTTTTCCAAAGTTCAACAGTTGCAGATTGCGCCATCGTCCTTTTTATCCAATGATGAGACATTCTTCCATTGTCTTATCATGGTATTCCAGCTTTAGAGAAGGTGAAAACATCTTAAAAGACTTGTTCTTCCTGAAGAAATGGCCATTCTTTATGAGGTGTTAAATAGGTGGTTTCCACCTTGTCTATATGTTTTGCACCACAGTCCAATTTTTGTGTATTGCATTACTATACTTTTCATCCATTGATTGGTGCATTCTTCCCATATCGCATCAATGGACACTATTTATCTTCTTGCCATCAAAAGGTACCTCATAATACACACCTCAGCTACTGCAGAACCTCATAATACACACCTCAGCTGCTGCAGAACCTCATAATACACACCTCATCTGCTGCAGAACCTCATAATACACACCTCAGCTGCTGCAGAACCTCATAATACACACCTCAGCTGCTGCAGAACCTCATAATACACACCTCAGCTGCTGCAGAATCTCATAATACACACCTCAGCTGCTGCAGAACCTCATAATACACACCCCAGCTGCTGCAGAACCTCATAATACACAAAAGATATAAAGAACCTGCTGACAGATTCCCTTTAACTGTAAGAAATAGCAGAGCATGCTTCACTGTATTCTCTGGTAAAATGATGGACACCCTAATAGAAAAGTGACTGACCCCATTATAGAAAATAATATGGTCCATGTGGCCCCGTCTGTGTCTGCCACATGCTAATTACATTTCCTGTATTCTGTGTGTCCTGTTCTTAAACGAAAGAGTACAGCGTAATTCCAAATGCAGGTGTGAACCGCGCTTTGAATATGTATTTGGGTTGTTGGCTCTTCCACTGAGCCCAGGAAGGATATTGTATATAGATTAAGAATGATGCTACACAGAAATGTAATATTAGTACATAGCCAAATCTCACATAATACTAATATACAGCGGCAAAATATCCCCAAACTGTAACCAAACAATATCATCATTATGCAATCAAATGCAAGGAAATACAGAGAAAAATCCATCTATATCCACATCACACACAATCTATAGAGATACACACAGATGCATCTATATGTACATTCATTTCTACAGATCTCCATCTATATATACACATTTACAGGAGCACATTCTATCATCCACCCCTGGGGTCGCCCCTATTTCCTCATAGATATCTGAGTTATCTTTATTCTGTCTTTATTCTCTGTACAAGTCGCCTCTAGAATAGTAAAGCGCTGCAGAGAGAAACATTATTATTATTATTATTATTATTGGATCTTTCCCTATATAACGCATATACTGTACATACACACACGTTTTCAGTAGGTGTGTGCAGTATATGTGTTATATATACTGGAGATATAGATGTGGGTCTGTAAATGTGTATATACATATGTATACTGTGTGAATGAACGCATAAAATATATGTACATACAATCACACAGAAATAATGTCTATATACATTTACTCCCATTAATAACGTCCTTATATACACATATATATCTGTCCAGGTATGCCTGCATCCAAGTATACATACACATGCATTTATATAGACATGTAGAGACACAATTACATCTACCTCTACCCATGATCCTCTACACACCCAGATCTGAGGATTTATCACACCCTCTGATTGACACTTAGTTGCTGTTGAAAGCAGCCAATCACAGCACTGCGTTCATTTTCTATAGCATTATGAGTGGAGTTTGCACTTAGTTGCTATAGGCCACAGTTTTTCCACGGTTGTTATACGTCTCCCCACTCATTTAATTCCGTCCTTCAGATATTAGATCGCTGGATACCTGGTATCAGGAAGCTGCCATAACTCACTGTGTCCACAAGATGGAGCCTCTGTATGAATAATCGCTTCTGTACCTCTAATTGCCAGCATGTTTCCTGCTGCTCCTCCGCCGGCTGTCGGGTTGTGGCTCCTCCTCCCTCGGGCAGGACCTCGCGCTTCTGCCTCCTCCGCGGTTTGGCAGCTAATGCGCGTAGATTCTGATTATATCAGCGAGGAGTCGATTGTGACGTCACAGCGCGGGCGGCCAGCTACGTTCTAAAGGGGCGGAGCTTATGAGGTACTGCTTCTACCGAGCAAATACTGCTGGTGAGCAAGGGGGAGGGATCTAATGTAATAGCTGCCGAAATAATGACCATAAGCCTCTGTATATACTGCTCATCAGTCACTGTGTATACTGCTCATCAGTCACTGTATATACTGCTCATCAGTCACTGTATATACTGCTCATCAGTCACTGTATATAGTGCTCATCAGTCACTGTATATAGTGCTCATCAGTCACTGTATATACTGCTCATCAGTCACTGTGTATAGTGCTCATCAGTCACTGTATATAGTGCTCATCAGTCACTGTATATAGTGCTCATCAGTCACTGTATATAGTGCTCATCAGTCACAGTATATACTGCCCATCAGTCACTGTATATAGTGCTCATCAGTCACAGTATATAGTGCTCATCAGTCACTGTATATAGTGCTCATCAGTCACTGTGTATAGTGCTCATCAGTCACTGTATATACTGCTCATCAGTCACTGTATATAGTGCTCATCAGTCACTGTGTATACTGCTCATCAGTCACTGTGTATAGTGCTCATCAGTCACTGTATATAGTGCTCATCAGTCACTGTGTATAGTGCTCATCATTCACTGTATATAGTGCTCATCAGTCACTGTGTATACTGCTCATCAGTCACTGTATATAGTGCTCATCAGTCACTGTGTATAGTGCTCATCAGTCACTGTATATACTGCTCATCAGTCACTGTATATAGTGCTCATCAGTCACTGTGTATAGTGCTCATCAGTCACTGTATATACTGCTCATCAGTCACTGTATATAGTGCTCATCAGTCACTGTATAGTGCTCATCAGTCACTGTGTATACTGCTCATCAGTCACTGTGTATAGTGCTCATCAGTCACTGTGTATACTGCTCATCAGTCACTGTGTATAGTGCTCATCAGTCACTGTGTATAGTGCTCATCAGTCACTGTGTATACTGCTCATCAGTCACTGTGTATAGTGCTCATCAGTCACTGTATATAGTGCTCGTCAGTCACTGTATATAGTGCTCATCAGTCACTGTATATACTGCTCATCAGTCACTGTATATACTGCTCATCAGTCACTGTGTATAGTGCTCATCAGTCACTGTGTATACTGCTCATCAGTCACTGTATATAGTGCTCATCAGTCACTGTATATAGTGCTTATCAGTCACTGTATATACTGCTCATCACTCACTGTATATCCTGCTCATCAGTCACTGTATATACTGCTCATCAGTCACTGTATATACTGCTCATCAGTCACGGTGTATAGTGCTCATCAGTCACTGTATATACTGCTCATCAGTCACTGTATATACTGCTCATCAGTCACTGTATATAGAGCTCATCAGTCACTGTATATAGTGCTCATCAGTCACTGTATATAGTGCTCATCAGTCACTGTATATACTGCTCATCAGTCACTGTATATAGTGCTCATCAGTCACTGTGTATAGTGCTCATCAGTCACTGTATATACTGCTCATCAGTCACTGTATATAGAGCTCATCAATCACTGTATATAGTGCTCATCAGTCACTGTATATAGTGCTCATCAGTCACTGTGTATAGTGCTCATCAGTCACTGTATATACTGCTCATCAGTCACTGTATATAGTGCTCATCAGTCACTGTGTATACTGCTCATCAGTCACTGTGTATAGTGCTCATCAGTCACTGTATATAGTGCTCATCAGTCACTGTGTATAGTGCTCATCAGTCACTGTATATAGTGCTCATCAGTCACTGTATATAGTGCTCATCAGTCACTGTGTATAGTGCTCATCAGTCACTGTATATACTGCTCATCAGTCACTGTATATAGTGCTCATCAGACACTGTATATACTGCTCATCAGTCACTGTGTATACTGCTCATCAGTCACTGTGTATAGTGCTCATCAGTCACTGTATATAGTGCTCATCAGTCACTGTGTATAGTGCTCATCAGTCACTGTATATACTGCTCATCAGTCACTGTATATACTGCTCATCAGTCACTGTATATAGTGCTCATCAGTCACTGTATATACTGCTCATCAGTCACTGTGTATAGTGCTCATCAGTCACTGTATATAGTGCTCGTCAGTCACTGTATATAGTGCTCATCAGTCACTGTGTATAGTGCTCATCAGTCACTGTATATACTGCTCATCAGTCACTGTATATACTGCTCATCAGTCACTGTATATACTGCTCATCAGTCACTGTATATAGTGCTCATCAGTCACTGTATATACTGCTCATCAGTCACTGTATATACTGCTCATCAGTCACGGTGTATAGTGCTCATCAGTCACTGTATATACTGCTCATCAGTCACTGTATATACTGCTCATCAGTCACTGTATATAGAGCTCATCAGTCACTGTATATAGTGCTCATCAGTCACTGTATATAGTGCTCATCAGTCACTGTATATACTGCTCATCAGTCACTGTATATAGTGCTCATCAGTCACTGTGTATAGTGCTCATCAGTCACTGTATATACTGCTCATCAGTCACTGTATATAGAGCTCATCAATCACTGTATATAGTGCTCATCAGTCACTGTATATAGTGCTCATCAGTCACTGTGTATAGTGCTCATCAGTCACTGTATATACTGCTCATCAGTCACTGTGTATAGTGCTCATCAGTCACTGTATATACTGCTCATCAGTCACTGTATATAGTGCTCATCAGACACTGTATATACTGCTCATCAGTCACTGTGTATACTGCTCATCAGTCACTGTGTATAGTGCTCATCAGTCACTGTATATAGTGCTCATCAGTCACTCTATATACTGCTCATCAGTCACTGTGTATAGTGCTCATCAGTCACTGTATATAGTGCTCATCAGTCACTGTATATAGTGCTCATCAGTCACTGTGTATAGTGCTCATCAGTCACTGTATATACTGCTCATCAGTCACTGTATATACTGCTCATCAGTCACTGTATATAGTGCTCATCAGTCACTGTATATACTGCTCATCAGTCACTGTGTATAGTGCTCATCAGTCACTGTATATAGTGCTCGTCAGTCACTGTATATAGTGCTCATCAGTCACTGTGTATAGTGCTCATCAGTCACTGTATATACTGCTCATCAGTCACTGTATATACTGCTCATCAGTCACTGTATATACTGCTCATCAGTCACTGTATATAGTGCTCATCAGTCACTGTATATACTGCTCATCAGTCACTGTGTATAGTGCTCATCAGTCACTGTATATACTGCTCATCAGTCACTGTATATACTGCCCATCAGTCACTGTGTATAGTGCTCATCAGTCACTGTATATACTGCTCATCAGTCACTGTATATAGTGCTCATCAGTCACTGTATATACTGCTCATCAGTCACTGTGTATAGTGCTCATCAGTCACTGTATATAGTGCTTATCAGTCACTGTATATAGTGCTCATCAGTCAGTGTGTATAGTGCTCATCAGTCACTGTATATAGTGCTCATCAGTCACTGTATATAGTGCTCATCAGTCACTGTATATAGTGCTCATCAGTCACTGTGTATAGTGCTCATCAGTCACTGTATATAGTGCTCATCAGTCACTGTATATAGTGCTCATCAGTCACTGTATAAACTGCTCATCAGTCACTGTATATAGTGCTCATCAGTCACTGTATATAGTGCTCATCGGTCACTGTATATTGTGCTCATCAGTCACTGTGTATAGTGCTCATCAGTCTCTGTATATAGTGCTCATCAGTCACTGTGTATAGTGCTCATCAGTCACTGTATATAGTGCTCATCAGTCACTGTATATACTGCTCATCAGTCACTGTGTATAGTGCTCATCACTCACTGTATATAGTGCTCATCAGTCACTGTATATAGTGCTCATCAGTCACTGTGTATAGTGCTCATCAGTCACTGTATATACTGCTCATCAGTCACTGTATATAGTGATCATCAGTCACTGTGTATAGTGCTCATCAGTCACTGTATATAGTGCTCATCAGTCACTGTATATAGTGCTCATCAGTCACTGTATATACTGCTCATCAGTCACTGTATATAGTGCTCATCAGTCACTGTGTATAGTGCTCATCAGTCACTGTATATACTGCTCATCAGTCACTGTATATAGTGCTCATCAGTCACTGTGTATAGTGCTCATCAGTCACTGTATATAGTGCTCATCAGTCACTGTGTTTAGTGCTCATCAGTCACTGTATATAGTGCTCATCAGTCACTGTATATAGTGCTCATCAGTCACTGTGTATAGTGCTCATCAGTCACTATATAGTGCTCATCAGTCACTGTATATAGTGCTCATCAGTCACTGTGTATAGTGCTCATCAGTCACTGTATATACTGCTCATCAGTCACTGTATATAGTGCTCATCAGTCACTGTATATAGTGCTCATCAGTCACTGAATATAGTGCTCATCAGTCACTGTATATAGTGCTCATCTGTCACTGTATATAGTGCTCATCTGTCACTGTATATAGTGCTCATCAGTCACTGTATATAGTGCTCATCAGTCACTGTGTATAGTGCTCATCAGTCACTGTATATAGTGCTCATCAGTCACTGTATATAGTGCTCATCAGTCACTGTATATACTGCTCATCAGTCACTGTATATAATGCTCATCAGTCACTGTATATAGTGCTCATCAGTTACTGTGTATACTGCTCATCAGTCACTGTATATACTGCTCATCAGTCACTGTATATAGTGCTCATCAGTCACTGTACATAGTGCTCATCAGTCACTGTATATACTGCTCATCAGTCACTGTATATACTGCTCATCAGTCACTGTATATAGTGCCCATCAGTCACTGTATATAGTGCTCATCAGTCACTGTATATAGCGCCCATCAGTCACTGTATATAGCGCTCATCAGTCACTGTATATAGCGCTCATCAGTCACTTTGTATAGTGCTCATCAGTCACTGTATATAGTGCTCATCAGTCACTGTATATAGTGCTCATCAGTCACTGTATATAGTGCTCATCAGTCGCTGTATATACTGCTCATCAGTCACTGTATATAGTGGTCATCAGTCACTGTATATACTGCTCATCAGTCACTGTGTATAGTGCTCATCAGTCACTGTGTATAGTGCTCATCAATCACTCTATATACTGCTCATCAGTCACTGTATATAGTGCTCATCAGTCACTGTATATAGTGCTCATCAGTCACTGTGTATACTGCTCATCAGTCACTGTATATAGTGCCCATCAGTCACTGTATATAGTGCTCATCAGTCACTGTTTATAGTGCTCATCAGTCACTGTGTATAGTGCTCATCAATCACTGTATATACTGCTCATCAGTCACTGTATATACTGCTCATCAGTCACTGTATATAGTGCTCATCAGTCACTATATATAGTGCTCATCAGTCACTGTGTATACTGCTCATCAGTCACTGTATATACTGCTCATCAGTCACTGTATATAGCGCTCATCAGTCACTGTATATAGTGCCCATCAGTCACTGTATATAGTGCTCATCAATCACTGTATATACTGCTCATCAGTCACTGTATATAGTGCTCATCAGTCACTGTATATAGTGGTCATCAGTCACTGTGCATAGTGCTCATCAGTCACTGTATATACTGCTCATCAGTCACTGTATATAGTGGTCATCAGTCACTGTATATAGTGGTCATCAGTCACTGTGCATAGTGCTCATCAGTCACTGTATATACTGCTCATCAGTCACTGTATATAGTGCTCATCAGTCACTGTATATAGTGCTCATCAGTCACTGTGCATAGTGCTCATCAATCACTGTATATACTGCTCATCAGTCACTGTATATAGTGCTCATCAGTCACTGTATATAGTGCTCATCAGTCACTGTGTATACTGCTCATCAGTCACTGTATATAGTGCCCATCAGTCACTGTGTATACTGCTCATCAGTCACTGTATATAGTGCCCATCAGTCACTGTATATAGTGCTCATCAATCACTGTATATACTGCTCATCAGTCAGTGTATATAGTGCTCATCAGTCACTGTGCATAGTGCTCATCAGTCACTGTATATAGTGCTCATCAGTCACTGTGTATACTGCTCATCAGTCACTGTATATAGTGCCCATCAGTCACTGTATATAGTGCTCATTAGTCACTGTATATAGCGATCATCAGTCACTGTGTATAGTGCTCATCAGTCACTGTGTATAGTGCCCATCAGTCACTGTATATACTGCTCATCAGTCACTGTATATAGCGCTCATCAGTCACTGCATATAGTGCTCATCAGTCACTGTATATAGTGCTCATCAGTCACTGTGTATAGTGCTCATCAGTCACTGTATATACTGCTCATCAGTCACTGTATATAGTGCTCATCAGTCACTGTGTATAGTGCTCATCAGTCACTGTATATAGTGCTCATCAGTCACTGAATATACTGCTCATCAGTCACTGTATATAGTGCTCATCAGTCACTGTATATAGTGCTCATCAGTCACTCTATATAGTGCTCATCAGTCACTGAATATAATGCTCATCAGTCACTGAATATAATGCTCATCAGTCACTGTATATAGTGCTCATCAGTCACTGTATATAGTGCTCATCAGTCACTGTGTATACTGCTCATCAGTCACTGTATATAGTGCTCATCAGTCACTGTATATACTGCTCATCAGTCACTGTATATAGTGCTCATCAGTCACTGTATATACTGCTCATCAGTCACTGTATACAGCGCCCATCAGTCACTGTATATAGCGCTCATCAGTCACTGTATATAGCGCTCATCAGTCACTGTGTATAGTGCTCATCAGTCACTGTATATAGTGCTCATCAGTCACTGTGTATAGTGCTCATCAGTCACTGTATATAGTGCTCATCAGTCACTTTATATACTGCTCATCAGTCACTGTATATAGCGCCCATCAGTCACTGTATATAGCGCTCATCAGTCACTGTATATAGCGCTCATCAGTCACTGTGTATAGTGCTCATCAGTCACTGTATATAGTGCTCATCAGTCACTGTGTATAGTGCTCATCAGTCACTGTATATACTGCTCATCAGTCACTGTATATAGCGCTCATCAGTCACTGTATATAGTGCTCATCAGTCACTGTATATAGTGCTCATCAGTCACTGTGTATAGTGCTCATCAGTCACTGTATATACTGCTCATCAGTCACTGTATATAGTGCTCATCAGTCACTGTGTATAGCGCTCATCAGTCACTGTATATAGCGCTCATCAGTCACTGTATATAGCGCTCATCAGTCACTGTATATAGTGCTCATCAGTCACTGTTTTTAGTGCTCATCAGTCACTGTATATAGTGCTCATCAGTCACTGTATATAGTGCTCAGCAGTCACTGTATATAGTGCTCATCAGTCACTGTATATACTGCTCATCAGTCACTGTATATAGTGCTCATCAGTTACTGTATATAGTGCTCATCAGTCACCGTATATAGTGCTCATCAGTCACCGTATATACTGCTCATCAGTCACTGTGTATACTGCTCATCAGTCACTGCATATAGTGCTCATCAGTCACTGTATATAGTGCTCATCAGTCACTGTATATACTGCTCATCAGTCACTGTATATACTGCTCATCAGTCACTGTATATAGTGCCCATCAGTCACTGTATATAGCGCTCATCAGTCACTGTATATAGCGCTCATCAGTCACTGTGTATAGTGCTCATCAGTCACTGTGTATAGTGCTCATCAGTCACTGTACATAGTGCTCATCAGTCACTGTATATAGTGCTCATCAGTCACTGTATATAGTGCTCATCAGTCACTGTGTATACTGCTCATCAGTCACTGTATATAGTGCTCATCAGTCACTGTATATACTGCTCATCAGTCACTGTATTTAGTGCTCATCAGTCACTGTACATAGTGCTCATCAGTCACTGTATATAGTGCTCATCAGTCACTGTATATACTGCTCATCAGTCACTGTGTATAGTGCTCATCAGTCACTGTATATAGTGCTCATCAGTCACTGTTTTTAGTGCTCATCAGTCACTGTATATAGTGCTCATCAGTCACTGTATATAGTGCTCAGCAGTCACTGTATATAGTGCTCATCAGTCACTGTATATACTGCTCATCAGTCACTGTATATAGTGCTCATCAGTTACTGTATATAGTGCTCATCAGTCACCGTATATAGTGCTCATCAGTCACCGTATATACTGCTCATCAGTCACTGTGTATACTGCTCATCAGTCACTGTATATAGTGCTCATCAGTCACTGTATATACTGCTCATCAGTCACTGTATATAGTGCCCATCAGTCACTGTATATAGCGCTCATCAGTCACTGTATATAGCGCTCATCATTCACTGTGTATAGTACTCATCAGTCACTGTATATAGTGCTCATCAGTCACTGTGTATAGTGCTCATCAGTCACTGTATATAGTGCTCATCAGTCACTGTATATAGCGCTCATCAGTCACTGTATATAGTGCTCATCAGTCACTGTATATACTGCTCATCAGTCACTGTGTATACTGCTCATCAGTCACTGTATATAGTGCTCATCAGTCACTGTATATACTGCTCATCAGTCACTGTACATAGTGCTCATCAGTCACTGTATATAGTGCTCATCAGTCACTGTATATACTGCTCATCAGTCACTGTGTATAGTGCTCATCAGTCACTGTATATAGTGCTCATCAGTCACTGTACATAGTGCTCATCAGTCACTGTGTATAGTGCTCATCAGTCACTGTGTATAGTGCTCATCAATCACTGTATATACTGCTCATCAGTCACTGTATATAGTGCTCATCAGTCACTGTATATAGTGCTCATCAGTCACTGTATATAGTGCTCACCAGTCACTGTGTATACTGCTCATCAGTCACTGTGTATAGTGCTCATCAATCACTGTATATACTGCTCATCAGTCACTGTATATAGTGCTCATCAGTCACTGTATATACTACTCATCAGTCACTGTGTATACTGCTCATCAGTCACTGTATATACTGCTCATCAGTCACTGTACATAGTGCTCATCAGTCACTGTATATAGTGCCCATCAGTCACTGTATATAGCGCTCATCAGTCACTGTATATAGCGCTCATCAGTCACTGTGTATAGTGCTCATTAGTCACTGTATATAGTGTTCATCAGTCACTGTGTATAGTGCTCATCAGTCACTGTATATAGTGCTCATCAGTCACTGTGTATAGTGCTCATCAGTCACTGTATATAGTGCTCATCATTCACTGTGTATAGTGCTCATCAGTCACTGTATATAGTGCTCATCAGTCACTGTATGTAGTGCTCATCAGTCACTGTGTATAGTGCTCAGCAGTCACTGTATATAGTGCTCATCAGTCACTGTATATAGTGCTCATCAGTCACTGTATATACTGCTCATCAGTCACTGTGTATAGTGCTCATCAGTCACTGTATATAGTGCTCATGAGTCACTGTATATAGTGCTCATCAGTCACTGTATATAGCGCTCATCAGTCACTGTGTATAGCGCTCATCAGTCACTGTATATAGCGCTCATCAGTCACTGTATATAGCGCTGATCAGTCACTGTGTATAGTGCTCAGCATTCACTGTATATAGTTCTCATCAGTCACTGTATATAGTGCTCATCAGTCACTGTATATTGTGCTCATCAGTCACTGTGTATAGTGCTCAGCAGTCACTGTATATAGTACTCATCAGTCACTGTA
Organism: Phyllobates terribilis; assembly: GCF_046119375.1. NCBI lineage: Eukaryota > Metazoa > Chordata > Amphibia > Anura > Dendrobatidae > Phyllobates > Phyllobates terribilis. The sequence goes on along the minus strand of NW_027362938.1, from coordinate 1,405,210 downwards.
TATAGTGCTCATCAGTCTCTGTCTATAGTGCTCATCAGTCACTGTATATAGTGCTCATCAGTAACTGTATATAGTGCTCATCAGTCACTGTGTATACTGCTCATCAGTCACTGTGTATACTGCTCATCATTCACTGTGTATAGTGCTCATCAGTCACTGTATATAGTGCTCATCAGTCACTGTGTATAGTGCTCATCAGTCACTGTATATAGTGCTCAGCAGTTACTGTATATAGTGCTGAGCAGTCACTGTATATAGTGCTCATCAGTCACTGTCTATACTGCTCATCAGTCACTGTATATAGAGCTCATCAGTCACTGTATATAGTGCTCATCAGTCACTGTGTATAGTGCTCATCAGTCACTGTGTATAGTGCTCAGCAGTCACTGTGTATAGTGCTCATCAGTCACTGTATATAGTGCTCATCAGTCACTGTGTATAGTGCTCATCAGTCACTGTATATAGTGCTCATCAGTCACTGTATATACTGCTCATCAGTCACTGTATATAGTGCTCATCAGTCACTGTGTATAGTGCTCATCAGTCACTGTATATGACTCGCCCCCTGGGCCGTGGGGCACTCGGATCCGGGCCGTAGGGAACGATGGGAGTAGTAGTGGCAACCCGGTTCCGTGGCTCAGGGTGGTCAGGCCAGTGGTAGTCCGTTATGTGCTATTGATTATGTCCGACTACGCCACCCGTGGATTTGCGGTCATTAGGAACCGCCGCTGTAAGGCGGACCGCTGGGGCTGATGATGTATGCAGCTGGGATGGTGTGACTCCCCACGGGAAGAGTGCGGCCCCAGGGCAGTGTAGTGGATGTTGGGAGTGATGGTAGTGAGAGTCCCAGTGTTGATAGTGCTGGAGGAGCAAGGAGCACGCAGACAACAGGTTGCAGTCCAGGGTCTTTACTAGAACAGGTAAATTGACCCACAAACAGTCTCAGCTAGGAGGGGACCTGGATGTCTGAGAGCAACGGGGAAATTGGCCCTGGTCAGGGTGAGGGTGTAGGCCTACCGTGCTTTCTGCGCTCCTTCTGGCTATCTCCTCGTTATAGGGTAACAGCCCACGTTTCCGAGCTTTCCCTGTATTCTCGCCTGTATGGCCTGCGACGTGGGTTCCTTTCTACTCCCAGCCTTGTACGGCTTTGCTGGTCCCTTCTGTTGTGGCAGGGCCTCCAGGCTTCTTAGGCCAAGGAATATACAGTCCCCTGCGGGCTGGTTATCTGCTGGGGGATGTGGAATCCTTCCAGCCTCAGACACCAAAGTCTGGTAAATTAAGTCCTTTATCTGCCAAGACAGGCTCACTTCGCCTCTTGTCTCTGGCTTGTGGCTCTCCTCCTGCCACACTTCCTCTTAGGTGCAATACAACTCTCTGTCCGTGCTCTGCTCTGGGACAAGTCTCAGTCCTGAGACAGGCCTTCAAGTTCTCTCTAACCGTGCCCCCAGCACCAGCTTTTATAGGGGCAGCCTGCTCCCCCTACTGGCCTGAGACAGGAGGTACTGCATGCTAATGTTCCCCTGACTAGAGAACCTCCCCCTTGCTCTCAGACACAGCTTTATTACATTTTGTGGCATCCAGGCCAGGGTGACACATTCCCCCCTAGTGAAATTTAGTACTCCGGGACTAAACAATAAACAAAGACAATATGCATAACTATAAAACATTAACAGACAGACGACGCACAGATTGAGTTCTTAAGGTCACAGTGTGGTCTGTGACCGGGTGTCCATATCACCAATACAACGGGGAGCCTTAACCAGGTGGGGGTCTGTCCTACCCCAAGTCCTTTACAGTCTTAGTTCATTCCTTGGTTAAGCTCCGAACGCAGTCCATACAAGGTCCCGGTTATAAAAAGTCCATAACCTTTGAGTCCTTACGTTAGCTGCAAGAAACTGAAACACAGAATTACCAAACATGCATGTAACTTGGCAAACAATTCAACATTTGGCAACAGGGTTATTTACAATTTTAGCACGCTCTATATTCTCCAGCAAGCGGGTATCTGCCCCTTTGTGCTCCTGGTTGACCTCCTTAACCCACTGTCTGGTGGTGGACTGACTTGGCTTTCCCCACTAGCGTTAGGGGTGCAGCTACCAGCTGGGTGTACAGGTAGGGCAGGCAGCTGTCTGCGGGTCCTTTGGCTTACCGCAGGCATGGCAGGCTCACTGTCAGCAGAGGGTTGACTCTCCTGGGCTGCTGGTACAGGCTCTTCTGCCTCTGGAACCGCTTGCTCCTCTTCACCTTCCGGCTCTGGTGTTGGTTGTTGCTGTGCCGGTTGCAGGAAATGCAGGACAGGTACCACTATGGCATAATTTATGCGAGTCCAGGACTGAGGGAACTCTCCGAGAACGGTGCTGATCATTTCTTCCTTATCCTCTGCGGGTTCAAGGTCACTCTGATCCTCTTCTGCACTACGGAGTTGCTCGGGGCACCTTTTGAGGTGGTCTCTGGAGACGGTACTAGTGGTTTCTCCTCCGTCCTTGGTGATTACGCACACCTTTGGGTTGTCGTGGTCAGACTGCAGTACGGTGTAGGGTTCCCTTTCCCACTGGTCGTCCAACTTATGTAGCCTTCTCTTCCGCTTCAGGACTTGCTCACCAGGTTCTAGGGGACCAGCAGGGGCGTGTTGATTGAAGAGTTTTTCTTGCCTCTCTCTCACCGGGGCCAGGCTCTTCTCCACACTCTCCTGTACCTTCTTGTACTGCAGTTGCCTTTCCGTATCCCAGTCCGCATCCGGGGAGGTGTCCTCAGGTATTAGGACTCCCATCTCCAGGTCTACGGGCAGCTTACCTCGTCTAGCTCGCATCAGGTAAGCCGGGGTGCAGTTTGTAGCATTCACCTGGATATTGTTGTATAGGTCTATCAGGTCCGGCAGTTTTTCTGGCCACAGGCTGCGCTCCTCCAGGGGCAATGTCTTCAGGAGATCAATGACTATATTGTTCATCTTCTCACACATCCCATTGGTTTGGGGGTGGTAAGGCGTTGTACGAATCTTCTTACAGCCATAGAGGTTGCAGAACTCCTGGAAGATTTCAGCCTCGAACGCTGGACCCTGGTCTGTCAGGACCTGTTCCGGATACCCGTGTGGACGGCAGAAGTATTGCTGGAAGGCTCTGGCCGCTGTTTGGGCTGTCAAGTCCTTTACCGGGACCACCACGAGAAAACGGGAATAATGGTCCACGATTCTCAGGGCATAGATGTATCCTGACCGGCTTGGAGCCAATTTGACGTGGTCCAGAGCTACCAGCTCAAGAGGCTGCGTGGTGACGATGGGCCTCAAGGGTGTCTTCTGGCTGGCACGGTCTTTCCTCCTTAGGTGACAAGGGCCACAGTCTCTGCACCATTTTTCTACAGCTCCTCTCATGCCGACCCAAAAGAACCTTCCTCTTAGCAGGAACTCCAGTTTCTTCCAACCGAAGTGTCCCGCTCTGTCATGGTAAGCCCCCAGGACCATAGCTGCATCCCGCCTTGGGACCACGACTTGCCAGGTCAGCTCGTGCGTCCGGTGGTTGACAATCCTTCTGCACAACTTGCCTTCGTAGAGGAACAGCTTGCTCTTCTCCTTCCATAGCTGCTTGGCTTCCTCTGGGGCATCTGGATCTAGGCGGGCGTCTTCCTGGGTCAGCAGATCTTTCACCAGGCGGACTGCAGGGTCACTATCTTGGGTCTCGGCCCAGCTGTGGTGAGGTAGGGGATTGATCATCACAGTTGTTAGATCCTCCTCCTTCACGCGGTGGGAGTGTTGAGTGGCTCCATACCGGTGAAACGCGGGGAGTTCTGCCTCCTCCAGCTCTTCTGGGTCTTCGTCACCTGCAGGTAAGTGAGGCATTCTTGATAGGGCGTCCGCTTTGGCATTGGTTTTGCCTGCCCGGTACTTGATCACGAAGTCATAGTTGGAGAGACGGGCCATCCACCGCTGTTCCAGGGCACCCAGTCTTGCATTGTCCAGGTGTGTCAACGGGTTGTTGTCCGTGTACACGGTGAACTTTGCGGAGGCCAGGTAATGCTTGAAGCGTTCTGTCACGGCCCACACCACTGCCAAGAATTCTAGCTTGAAGGAGCTGTAATTCTCCGGGTTCCTCTCGGTGGGCCTCAGCTTCCGACTGGCGTACGCGATCACCCGTTCTCTGCCCTGTTGGTTTTGGGACAGTACGGCTCCCAGTCCCACATTACTGGCATCTGTGTGGAGGATAAAAGGCTGGCCATAGTCAGGGTAGGCCAGGATCTCATCCCCCGTGAGGGCCATCTTTAGCTGGCGGAAGGACTCCTCTTCCGGTTTATCCCACTTGAAGGGTGGCTTTTGACTCCTGGACTTAGACTGTCTGATCAGGAGGTCCTGCATAGGAGCTGCCATCTTAGTGAACCTGGGGATGAACCTTCGGTAGTAGCCTACCAACCCGAGAAACTGTCTCACCTCTTTGATGTTCGAGGGGCTTGGCCAGCTCTTGATTGCCGTGACCTTGTCAGGGTCGGGGGCCACTCCTTCCGCGCTTACCACGTGCCCTAGGTACTGGACCTTTGGTTTCAACAGGTGACACTTCGATGGTTTCACCTTCAGGCCATAGCCTGCCAGGGCTTCGAACACCTCGGCCAGGTGCTTTAGATGGTCCTCGTAGGTTTTCGAATAGACGATCACGTCGTCCAGGTAGAGGAGGACCATCTCGAAGTTTCGGTGCCCTAGACAGCATTCCATCTGCCTCTGGAAGGTCCCTGGTGCGTTGCAGAGCCCGAAGGGCATACAGTTGAATTCGCTCAATCCCATCGGGGTGGTGAAGGCGGTCTTCTCCTTGTCAGCCTCTGCCACAGGAACCTGCCAGTACCCGCTAGTAAGGTCCAAAGTAGAAGAGAAGTTAGCAGATTTTAGTGCGGCTAAAGACTCCTCTATTCTAGGCAGCGGATATGCGTCTCTGTGGGTGATACGGTTGATTTGTCTATAGTCCACGCACATTCTCATGGTGCCGTCTTTCTTTTTCACCAGAACCAAGGGGGCTGCCCAGGGGCTACAGCTATCTCTAATGACCCCAGCTTCTTTCATCTCTCTTAGCATGCCCTTTGCGTTCTGATAATGTGCAGGGGGTACAGGTCGGTGTCTTTCTTTTATTGGTGGGTGGCTCCCTGTGGGGATGTGGTGTTCTATCCCTTTTACTCTGCCGAAGTCTAGCGGGTGCTTACTAAAGACTCTCTCGTACTCCTGTACCACCCGGTAGACTCCTTGTTTTTGGTGCAGGGGAGTGGAGTCAGCACCCACGTGGAGTTTCTGGCACCAGTCCTCCTTTTGTTTCTGGGAGCCATTACCCTCCGCCTGTGGAGATGGAGGCAAGGGTTCCACGGCCCTGATAGCTTTGTGTTCGACAACAAACAGTTTTGCGAGTGTAGCGTGCCTGGGTAAGTGTACTTCCCTCTCCCCAATGTTGAGAATGCGGACGGGCACCCTCCCATGACGGACATCAACCACCCCCCGGGCTGTCAAAATGGTGGGCCTGCTGTCTGAGTACACGGGTTCTACCATGGCTTGGTAGTCTCTACCTCTCAACCCGATTGCAGTCCGACACCAGATCATCATTTCACTTTTGGGAGACATGGAAATGGGGAATGGGTCACTCAGTCTTACGCTACCGATCTCACCACCAGACAGTTCTACCTGCTGCCGTCTCATCAGGGCTTTTATCTCCTTGTTGAGGACTCTCTGTTGGCTGGAACTAGCATTCACTGCCACCTGTTGTAGAATTACAATTACCTCTGAAAGACAATTTTCAATTACGTTAGTACCCACAGTTATTTTAGGGTGACTTTCACGATGGTCAATGTCCACGATAATCACTCCCTGTGCCGGTAGTTCAACTTTACCAATTTTAATGGTCATCTCCTTGAACCCCATCTGCGGCACGGGTAAGCCATTACTGGCGATGATGCTCAAGTTACTGTCTGGATACCGTATGATATCAGCATCAGTCCAATACTGCTTAAAAAGTACATAAGGGATAGTGGTTACTTGCGATCCTGTATCTGTTAGAACCTTGCTCTTAGGTTTTTTCCTTTGCTGGTCACATGACCTTGTTGGCCTATTTAATCCTGCTCCGCCCTTCTGGCTTTGCTGGACTTCATTGTATAACTACTTTCTAGCTAGCCTGTGCTCTGTATCCAACTCTGTTAGTTTGCTTGGTCTACGGACCTCTATGTTCTATATATTTTGTTTGTTCGTCTGTCTGCTACTATTTCTGTTAGGAGGTGTCCATTTTCCTCCCAGTCCTTAGTACTTGTAGGGATTCCATCCCCACATCTATAGGTCTCCGTACAGACTAGCTTAGGACTTTAGCAGGTCTGATCGCAGGATCAGGTCCCCTGTTACATCGTAGGGATTCAGCTGAGTTCTATCGTAGGGACAGATCTCCTCTCTTTCCTTAGCTCTGGTAGCAGAACATAACAGTAAGTCCAGCCTGCAAATTCTCTAAGGAAAGATTTTTCTGTTCCATCATGGTGTCGGTTCAGGATTTGGCTCATCGTCTGCAGGGACTCTCTCTGGAGGTGGCCGAGCTCCGTCAGCACATGAGTAACTGTCCTGGAGCACATTTCTTGGAGCCTAAGGTATGTTTGCCGGATTTATTTTTTGGTGAACACCGAGAATTTTTTTCATTTAAAAATGCTTGCTTATTGTATTTTCGTTTGAGACCCAAGTCCTCTGGGGATGAATCCCAGCGCATAGGGTTCATAATGTCACTTTTGCGCAAAGAGCCTCAGGAGTGGGCCTTTTCTTTGCAAACTAGTGATACATGCTTCAGATCAGTGGATAGTTTTTTTTCTGCTTTGGGGCTATTATATGATGATCCTGACCGTGTCGCATCAGCTGAGACTGAGTTAAGACGTTTGAGACAGGGATCAGGTAATGTGGAAAAATATTGTACTCATTTCCGTCGATGGTCTACTCAAACAGGGTGGAACGATTCTGCTCTGAAAAGTCTATTTCTTGCTGGGCTCAATGAAAGGGTTAAAGACCTGCTAATTGCTTATCCTACACCTGAAGATTTGCAACAGGCTATGCAATTAGCTATACGGGTGGATAGAAGACTGCGTGCAAGGGTTAATGAGAGCAAATCCTCTGCTATGTCAGTTTCTGGTTATGAGAATGTGTGTACTGACAGTGGTGAACCGATGGAGATTGGATCGGTGGCACCTCGCTCTCAAGAAAAAGACCGTAGAGTTTTTGAAGGCTTGTGTTTCTATTGCGGAAAATCTGGTCATTTGATTAAAGGCTGTGAGCTTCGTATGAAGAAAGAAAAAAAAATGGTCAGTCATGCCCGTATTGCCTGTTTAAATTCCAAGGGTGTATTTTTAGCTGCTTCCACGATTGCTCAGGAAAAATTAATGGAATTTCGGGTGTTTGTCGATTGTGGGTCTACTCTGAATGTAATTGATGGGGGATTCTTGGAAAGACTCAATTTAAAACCCGAACCTTTATCATCCCCCATTGCTGTGGTTTCTGTGGATGGCTCCCCTTTGAAGAATATTACTCTCAAGGTCTGTGAATTTCCTCTCACTATTAATGGTGTTCACCATGAGAAATTGGATTTGGTAGTGTTGAATAACTTGCCTTCTCCAGTAATATTGGGATTGCCCTGGTTAAAATTTCACAATCCTGTACTGGATTGGTCTACCAGTGAAATTAAATCCTGGAGCCATAAATGTTATGACAAGTGTTGTAACGGGCGTATTGCAGCTTTGGATAGGGGAGAATTGCCTGTTCCTATTCAGGATTTTTGGAGAGTTTTTTCTGAGAAAGAATCGCAGGTTTTGCCTCCCCATAGAGACTATGATTGTTCTATTGAATTTGTCCCTGGAGCGATTCTTCCTAAAAGTCGTTTATTTAACCTTACTATTCCTGAGAGGAAGGCTTTGGAGGAATACATACAGACAAGCTTGGCCGCCGGTCACATTAGGCCCTCTAAGTCTCCTGTGGCTGTTGGATTTTTTTTTGTAAAAAAAAAGGACGGCGGTTTACGTCCTTGTCTGGATTTTCGTGAGATTAACAAAATTACTGTACGCAATCCTTACCCACTGCCATTGATTCCTGATTTATTTAACCAGTTAATGGGGGCCAAGTGGTTCTCTAAAATTGACCTTAAGGGGGCATACAATCTGTTGCGCATGAAGGAGGGTGACGAATGGAAGACTGCTTTTAACACTCCTGTGGGTCATTTTGAGAATCTGGTGATGCCTTTTGGTCTTACCAATGCTCCTGCATTTTTTCAGAATCTTATTAATGACATCCTTAGACCTTTGATCGGCAAAAATGTGGTTGTGTATTTGGATGACATTTTGATTTATTCGCCGGATCTGGAGTCTCATTGGCGGAGCGTACGTGAGGTATTACAGTTGTTAATGGACAATTCGCTTTTTGCTAAGCTGGAGAAATGTGAGTTCGCTGTACAGAGAATTAGTTTTTTGGGTTACATTATCTCCAGCGAAGGTTTTGAGATGGACCCGGTTAAAGTTCAAGCTGTACAGGAATGGCCTAGGCCTATTGGTTTGAAATCGATACAGAGGTTTTTAGGTTTCGCCAATTATTACAGAAAATTCATAAAAATTTTTTCTAGTATTGTCAAACCTCTGACCGATCTCACCAGGAAAGGTGCTGATGCGGTTCAGTGGACTTCTGAGGCCATTGAAGCTTTTGTGTATCTCAAGGAGAGGTTCACCTCTGCTCCCATCCTTATGCAGCCTGATGTGACTAAGCCGTTTTTGGTTGAGGTTGATGCTTCCTCTGTGGGGGTTGGCGCAGTATTGTCTCAGGATAACGGGGATGGATTACATCCCTGTGCTTTTGACGCGCCCCTGGGCCTGTGTCGCGCAGCGTTGCGCACGCGGGAGCTTACCCGGAGCCGGATCTGTTGAGGGTTGTAGTCTCGTGGCGGTGATCTGTTCCGTGCCCAGGGAGTCAGACTAAGTGGCGCTGTATCAGCGGTAGATGTTGGACGACTACGCCACCCGTTGAGTACAGCTAAGGAGCTGCTGCTGCAGGGCAGACCGCTGAGGCCGGTGGTAGGATTGTGCAGCGTGATAGTATAACCCCCAACGGGAGGGGTATGGCCTCAGGGCAGCCGACGTGGATGATGGGGGTAGCAGGAACCACTCGGAGACGGTACGGTGTAGTTCAGGGTCTTTACTGGTGACAAAGATAGACCCTCCCGGAGTACTGGCTAGCGATTGGGGCCTGGTCAGTCCTTGAGCAGATGGGATCTCCCCTGGCCAGGCGGAGTTGTAGGCCTCCCAAACTAACAATACTCTTCTGGCTACCTTGCTAGAGGCGGGTATAAGTAGCCCACGTCCCTGAGTGTACCGTGTGGTGCTCACCCGTATGGCCTATGACTCGGGGCCTTCTAGTAGCTTCCGCTTCCACGACGGCGGTGCTGGTCCCACGCGTGTGACCGTGCCTTCGGGTTTCTGGGCCAGAGGACCTGCAATCCCCTGCCGGTCGGTTTCTGCTGCTGGATAGGAGTTAGTCCCCACAGCCTCGGACTCCGGGTCCGGTGATAACTTCTCAGTCAGGGCGAGCTCTGCAGCTGCCAGCCCCTGACTCCTTGTAGCACTGCTCCCACAGAGCTCCTGTTGTTTCTTCCTATGCTGCTTCTCTTCTCTACTTCTTCTCTACTCACTAACCCTGCCTCAGCCCTAGGTTTATATAGGGGAAGTTCTTCCCCTCCCAGGACTGGGCAGGAGGTGTGGCATGCATAGGATTCCTGACCAAGAGACCTCCCACCTGCTCTCAGACATAACATTGCTGTTACTGTGGAAACCAGACCCCTGGGGTGCCACATTCCCCCCTAGTGAAATTTAGTACTCCGGGACTAAACATATTTTTAGAAAAACATAACAAGGTATAAACAATAATAATACAATAAGAAAAACACATAAAGATGGTCACGGCGTGTCCGCAACCGGGAAGAAGCGAGGTAGTGCTTAAAGCGTTCGGTGACTGCCCACACCACTGCCAGGAACTCTAGCTTAAATGAGCTGTAATTCTCAGGGTTTCTCTCGGTGGGTCGCAGTTTTCGGCTGGCGTAAGCGATTACTCGTTCTTTCCCCTGCTGGATCTGGGACAGCACGGCTCCTAGCCCGATGTTACTTGCGTCGGTGTAGAGGATAAAGGGCTGGCTGTAATCAGGGTACGCCAGGATTTCATCCCCCGTGAGGGCCATCTTCAGCTGGCGGAAGGACTCTTCTTCTAACTTCTCCCATCTGAAGGGTGGCTTCTGGTTCTTGGCCTTCCGGGACTGGCCTATCAGGAGGTCCTGCATAGGAGCTGCCTTTTTGGTGAAACCGGGGATGAATCTGCGGTAATAGCCTACCAACCCGAGGAACTGCCGCACTTCCTTTACACTGGAGGGACTTGGCCATTCCTTAATTGCGGTGATCTTATCAGGGTCGGGAGCCACTCCATCAGCGCTCACCACGTGTCCCAGGTACTGCACCTTTGGTTTCAGGAGGTGACACTTGGAGGGTTTCACCTTTAGGCCGTAGCTTGCCAGAGCTTCGAACACTTCCGCCAGGTGTTTCAGGTGGTCCTCATACGTCTTGGAATATACGATGACATCGTCCAGGTACAACAAGACCGTCTCGAAGTTTCTGTGGCCCAGACAGCACTCCATTAATCGTTGGAAGGTTCCTGGTGCGTTGCAGAGTCCGAACGGCATGCAGGTAAACTCGCTAAGTCCCATCGGGGTGGTGAATGCGGTCTTCTCCCGGTCCGCCTCTGCTACAGGAACCTGCCAGTACCCACTAGTGAGATCCAAGGTAGAGAAGAAGTTAGCAGATCTTAAAGCAGCCAAAGACTCCTCTATCCTTGGTAAGGGGTACGCCTCCTTGTGTGTGATACGGTTGATTTTCCGGTAATCTACACACATCCTCATGGTGTTGTCTTTCTTTTTGACTAAGACTAGTGGAGCTGCCCAGGGGCTACAGCTATCCCTGATCACCCCAGCCTCCTTCATGTCTCTAAGCATCCCCTTGGCGTGTTGGTAGTGTGCAGGGGGTACGGGTCGATACCTCTCTTTTATGGGAGGATGGTCTCCCGTGGGGATGTGGTGTTCTACCCCCTTGACTCGCCCGAAGTCTAACGGGTGTTTACTAAACACTCTCTCGTACTCTTGAACCACCCGATAGACTCCCTGTTTCTGGTGTGAGGGAGTGGAGTCAGTACCCAAATGTAGTTGCTGACACCAGTCCTCCATTGTTTTCTTAGAGCCGTTACCTTCCTCCGGGGAAGATGGAGGCAAGGGTTCTACGGACTGTATGGAATCTTGATTGATGGTATACAATTTGGCTAGCGTGGCATACCGAGGCAGGTACACTTCCCTCTTCCCGATATTTATTATGCGAACGGGCACCCTCCCATGGCGTACATTGACCACCCCCCGTGCTGTCAAAATGGTGGGCCTACTGTCTGAGTAAACTGGTTCTACCATTGCCTGGTAATCTCTACCTCTCAGACCAATAGCTGCCCGGCACCAAATCATCATTTCACTTTTCGGGGGCATGGCAATAGGGAAAGGGTCACACATTCGCACGCTACCAATCTCACCACCGGAGAGTTCTAGCTGTTGCCGTCGCATCAGTGCCCGGATCTCTTTCTGGAGCACTCGCTGCTGGCCGGAGCTGGCGTTCCTGGCAACCTGCTGTAAAAGGAAAATCACCTCTGCAAGACAATTTTCAATTACATTAGTTCCTAGAGTTATCTTTGGGTGACTCTCGTGTTTGTCAATGTCTACAATGATCAGTCCCTGTGCTGCCAATTCGACTCTACCGATTTTAATGGTCACCTCTTTAAATCCAATCTGTGGCACGGGCTGACCATTGCTGGCGATGATACTCAAGTCGTCGTCAGGGTAGCGGGTGATATCCGAGTCATTCCAGTACTGCTTGAAGAGCACGTACGGGATGGTGGTGACCTGTGACCCGGTGTCCAGTAGGGCACTCATAGGAATGCCATCCAGTACCACGGGTAAGACTGGACGTCCTCCCACATATTTGTCGCGCCAGTTCGATGGGCCTGGTGATCTTTTTCCTGGGGGTTGGCCCTCTACCCCAGGTTGTGCCAGTTTAAAGGACAGTACCTTGCCATATGTCCGGGTTGATTGCAGCGGCGGCAGATGGGTCGTCCGTCCTCGTTGTATCGGTCGCTGGGTCTTCCTCTGGCCGGTGGGGTCCTCCTTGGTCGACGCCACGGGATGTCCTCCGGTCCGGATGCCAGCTGGATCTTCCCTGGAGTGGAAACCTGTAAAGACTGCACAGTTCGGGTTAGCGCAGCAACGCTTTTAGCTAGCTCTTGGACCTGATGGTGCAGGTCTGGAGCCGGGTCATTGTTCAAAGCCTGCGCATCAGCTCCCACAGGCCCTGCCGACAAGGGCGCCGCCTCCTGGTGGTAAGTGGTAGTGGGGCGTCTGTGGGTCACAACGCCACCTGGTGCCGGTTCTCGGAGCACCCGGATGGCTCTGTCCTTGAACTGTGCAAATCCCAGATGAGGGTCCTGTAAGGCCATTGCCCGCAACTGGGTTCGGTGGGCATTGCAATATAAACCCTCTATAAATTGTTCAGTCAACAGCCTGTCCTCGTCTCCCACACCGTCAGGGTCGGTCTGCTTAATGGCTCTCAGGGCCTCTTGTAGGTTCAGGGCATAGTCCCTTATACTCTCATGTGCCCGCTGTTTGCACCCGTAGAATCTAAGCTTGATCTCGGCTGAGGTGCGGGTATCAAAGGTGTCCCTCAGCCGGGTTAGTATCCCTGCGACAGTCCTCCCCCCAGGTGGCCAGGACTTTACCTCCCTTTGGGCTGCCCCGGTTAATTGGGCCACCAGGATGCTCACTTTTTGCTCCTCTGTGAGGGGGTACACCTGGAAGAGGCTATCCAGCTTTTCTCTAAAGTCATGCAGGGTATGTGACTCCCCTGAGTACTGGGGTAGCCAGGCTGCCCCCGGGATATAGGGCATGGTGAAAGGCATGACCGCAACAGCGGTGGCGCTGGCGGGGGTTGAAGCGGTGAAGCTCTCCTCCTTATCCGACATCCTTCTCCCCCCTAGTGGACCGTGGCCTACCTTGCGATGATCCTCTTCCGTAGGCCGCGGCTCCGCAGTGGATCGTCAGGGTTGAGGACCTTCCGTCGCGCTCCTGTGACGTCGGCGTCTGCTGGGCTCCTTCCAGGACCTTACGCAACGTCCGGATGTGAGGCGGGGCTTCAGTTCTCGCGCGCTTTCGGAGTCCACGCCCCTCTTCTTCCCGCGCTGCGTCCTCAAGATGGCGTCCAATGGCGGGAAAACTCCACGTGTGGCGGGAAGAAGGCTGAAGATGGCGCCGGATGGCGGGAAAACTCCACCGATGGCGGGAAGGAAGCGGAAGATGGCGCCGGATGGCGGGAATCTTCACCACAGGTAAGTTTGAACAGTCTTTTTCAGGCACGCAGTACCCGGTGGTTGCGGGCACGAAATCCTGCCGACTACGCCAAAAGTTGACGCGCCCCTGGGCCTGTGTCGCGCAGCGTTGCGCACGCGGGAGCTTACCCGGAGCCGGATCTGTTGAGGGTTGTAGTCTCGTGGCGGTGATCCGGTCCGTGCCCAGGGAGTCAGACTAAGTGGCGCTGTATCAGCGGTAGATGTTGGACGACTACGCCACCCGTTGAGTACAGCTAAGGAGCTGCTGCTGCAGGGCAGACCGCTGAGGCCGGTGGTAGGATTGTGCAGCGTGATAGTATAACCCCCAACGGGAGGGGTATGGCCTCAGGGCAGCCGACGTGGATGATGGGGGTAGCAGGAACCACTCGGAGACGGTACGGTGTAGTTCAGGGTCTTTACTGGTGACAAAGATAGACCCTCCCGGAGTACTGGCTAGCGATTGGGGCCTGGTCAGTCCTTGAGCAGATGGGATCTCCCCTGGCCAGGCGGAGTTGTAGGCCTCCCAAACTAACAATACTCTTCTGGCTACCTTGCTAGAGGCGGGTATAAGTAGCCCACGTCCCTGAGTGTACCGTGTGGTGCTCACCCGTATGGCCGGTGACTCGGGGCCTTCTAGTAGCTTCCGCTTCCACGACGGCGGTGCTGGTCCCACGCGTGTGACCGTGCCTTCGGGTTTCTGGGCCAGAGGACCTGCAATCCCCTGCCGGTCGGTTTCTGCTGCTGGATAGGAGTTAGTCCCCACAGCCTCGGACTCCGGGTCCGGTGATAACTTCTCAGTCAGGGCGAGCTCTGCAGCTGCCAGCCCCTGACTCCTTGTAGCACTGCTCCCACAGTGCTCCTGTTGTTTCTTCCTATGCTGCTTCTCTTCTCTACTTCTTCTCTACTCACTAACCCTGCCTCAGCCCTAGGTTTATATAGGGGAAGTTCTTCCCCTCCCAGGACTGGGCAGGAGGTGTGGCATGCATAGGATTCCTGACCAAGAGACCTCCCACCTGCTCTCAGACATAACATTGCTGTTACTGTGGAAACCAGACCCCTGGGGTGCCACACTTTTTTTTCAAAAAAATTTTCGGAGACTGAACTGAATTACGATATTGGTAATCGGGAATTATTGGCTATTAAACTCGCATTTGAACACTGGCGCCACTTCTTGGAAGGTGCGGAATTTCCCGTTCAGGTTCTTACGGATCATAAAAATCTGATATATCTTGATGCTGCCAAGCGCCTGAATACCCGTCAGGCTAGGTGGGCACTGTTTTTCTCGCGGTTTAATTTCTCCGTTACTTACATCCCTGGTACTAAGAATGTTAAGGCGGGTGCCTTGTCTCGCAGTTTTTCTCCCATAGTCGGTGCTGAGAAAGAGGAGAACATTTTACAAGAAGGTGTTGTGATAGCTACTTTGGACTCCGTTTTGGAAGATGAGATTCTTAAAGCACAGGAGAATGCCCCATCTAACACTCCTCATGGGAGGTTGTTTGTGCCTGGGACCTTTAGGAGAGATTTGTTTGTTGAGTGTCACGAATCTCGGTTAGCAGGTCATCCCAGAATCTCTGAGACCAAGAGACTGGTGGGTCGCAGTTTTTGGTGGCCTGGATGGCAGAAGGAAGTCATTAAGTGGGTGCGTCAATGTACTATATGTGCTAGATCTAAGTCCTCACATACTCCTGCTGCGGGGTTGCTTTGTCCTTTGGAGGTTCCCAGTGCTCCTTGGACACATTTGGCTATGGACTTTATAACTGACCTTCCCCCCTCTGAGGGTTTTACTGTCATCTGGGTGGTCGTGGACCGTTTTAGCAAGATGTGTCACTTGGTTCCCTTCGTCAAACTGCCCTGCGCTAAAACTCTCGCTAAGGCCTTTGTCAAGGAAATTGTCAGACTTCATGGCGTTCCTACTGACATTGTTTCTGATAGGGGTCCTCAGTTCGTGGCTCGTTTTTGGCGTGCCTTTTGTGACAGGTTGGGAGTTCATTTATCGTTCTCGTCCGGATATCATCCTGAATCTAATGGCCAGACAGAAAGGAAAAACCAGGATGTTGAGCAGTTCTTGCGTTGTTTTGTGGCAGACAATCAAGAGGGGTGGTCTGAGTTTCTGCCACTTGCTGAATTTGCTCTGAACAATCATACATCTTCTTCTGCTGGTTGTTCGCCTTTTTTTTGTTGTTCTGGGAGACATCCGTCGTTTGGGTCGTTCTCCAAGTTGGGATCTGCCGTGCCTGAGGAGGAGAATTTTTCCGGTGATTTGGAGAGAGTTTGGACGGATGTGCGTGGTAATCTTCAGGAGGCCAACAGAAAATCTAAAGACTACTTTGATAGGAAACGACAGGAGGTTTTGTTCGCTGTTGGTGACATGGTTTGGTTGTCCTCTAGGAATCTGCGGTTGAGGATTCCTTCTAAGAAATTGGGTCCCAAGTTTGTAGGGCCCTTTAAGGTGCTTCAGGTTGTCAACCAATCTGCTGTTAGGTTGGAGGTTCCTACCTCCTGGAGAATTAATCCGGTATTTCATGTCTCTCTGTTAAAAAAAGCTGTTGTGTCGGATGGTGACGCCTCTGCCTCTGTTCCTCCGGTGGTGGAGGACGGGGAATATGAAATTTCTCGCATCCTTAACTCTAGACGGTATAGAGGTAGTTTGCAGTATCTTGTGGCCTGGAAAGGTTTCGGACCCGAGGATAACTCTTGGGTGAGGTCAGATGATGTTTCCGCGTCCAGACTTATCAGAGCGTTTCACAGGAGATTTCCTGATAAGCCTGGTCCTAGGGGATCCGGAGGATCCTCTTAGAAGGGGGGGTACTGTTAGAACCTTGCTCTTAGGTTTTTTCCCTTGCTGGTCACATGACCTTGTTGGCCTATTTAATCCTGCTCCGCCCTTCTGTCTTTGCTGGACTTCATTGTATAACTACTTTCTAGCTAGCCTGTGCTCTGTATCCAACTCTGTTAGTTTGCTTGGTCTACGGACCTCTATGTTCTATATATTTTGTTTGTTCGTCTGTCTGCTACTATTTCTGTTAGGAGGTGTCCATTTTCCTCCCAGTCCTTAGTACTTGTAGGGATTCCTTCCCCACATCTATAGGTCTCCGTACAGACTAGCTTAGGACTTTAGCAGGTCTGATCGCAGGATCAGGTCCCCTGTTACATCGTAGGGATTCAGCTGAGTTCTATCGTAGGGACAGATCTCCTCTCTTTCCTTAGCTCTGGTAGCAGAACATAACAGTATCCAGCAAGGCGCTCATGGGGATACCGTCCAGCACCACGAGTAAAACCGGGCGCCCCCCAACGTACTTATCACGCCAATTATAAGGGCCTGGTGATCTTATGCCTGGGGGTTGGCCCTCTGCCCCAGGTTGAACCCGTTTAAATTACAGTACCTGGAAATGTGTCCGGGCTGGTTGCATCGACGGCAAATGGGCTGTCCATCCTCTGCGTAGCGGTCTGTGGGCCTCCCTCGGAACGACGGGATCCTCCTCTGTCGACGCCACGGGACATCCTCCGGACTTGAAGCCGGCTCGATGGGTCTTGACGGGTCCACTTGCAACGCCTGGACGGTCCTGGTCAACGCCGTGATGCTCCTGGTCAGCTCCTGGACTTGGTGGTGCAGGTCTTTCGACGGGGCTTGGTTCAGGGCTTGTGCATCAGCCCCCACGGGGTCCATAGAGGAGGGCGCCGCCTCCTGGTGGTAGGTGAGAGCAGGGCGCCGGGGGTTTATAGCGCCACTGGTTGCAGATTCACGAGCACCCTTATGGCCCTGTCCTTAAATTGGGCAAAGGTCAGGTCAGGGTTCTGAAAGAACATGAGGCGCAGTTGGGCCCTGTGGGCGCTAGACAGCAGACCTTCTATGAATTGTTCTGTTAGCAGCTTATCCGTTCCCTGCACACTGCCAGGGTCAGTTTGTTGAATAGCCCTCAAGGCTTCCTGCAGATTTAGGGCATAGTCTCTGATGCTGTCCTGTGCCCGCTGCTTACATCCATAGAACCTCATTTTAATCTCAGCGGAGGTACGTGTGTCAAAGGTACCCCGCAGCCGGGCCAGAATACCCTTCACAGTCCTTTTCTCCTCAGTGGGCCATGATTTTACCTCCCTTTGGGCTGCGCCAGTTAACTGCCCTGTTAATATGCTGACCTTCTGTTCCTCTGTCAGGGGGTAAACGTGGAACAAACTGTACAGCCTTTCCTTGAAGTCAGTTAGGACATGGGGCTCCCCTGAGTACTTGGGCAGCCAGGCCGCTCCAGGGATGTAGGGCAGGGAAAAGGGCATCACCGCTGCTGCAGCTGCGTTGGTGGTAGTGGGCGCCTCTGTATCCGACATCTTCCTCCCCCCTAGTCAAGCGTGGCTTACCTTCCGACGATCCTCTTCTGTAGGCCGCGGCTCCGCTGCTGCTGCTCTGGACGAGGACCTTGCGTCGCGTCCTGATGACGTCAGCGTCGCTCTCTCTCCCTTCCAGGACCTTGCGCAGCGTCGGTGCGTGGGGCGGAGCTTCGGATCTCGCGCGCTTTCGGCGTCCACGCCCCTCTTCTTCCCGTGCGGCGTCCCAAAGATGGCGTCCGATGGCGGGAAGCGGCTGCGGATGGCGGGAAGACGGCAGAAGATGGCGGGAAACGACCCAAGATGGCGTCCGATGGCGGGAAACGACTCCGGACGGCGGGAAACTTCGCCACAGGTAAGTACAAAAGTCTCTTTCAGGCACGCAGTACCCGGTGGTTGCGGGCACGAAATCCTGCCGACTACGCCAAAGCTGACTCGCCCCCTGGGCCGTGGGGCACTCGGATCCAGACAATAGGGGGAACGATGAGAGTAGTAGTGGCAACCCGGTTCCGTGGCTCAGGGTGGTCAGGCCAGTGGTAGTCCGTTATGTGCTGTTGATTATGTCCGACTACGCCACCCGTGGATTTGCGGTCATTGGGTACCGCCTCTGCAAGGCAGACCGCTGGGGCTGATGATGTGTGCAGCTGGGATGGTGTGACTCCCCACGGGAAGAGTGCGGCCCCAGGGCAGTGTAGTGGATGTTGGGAGACATGGTAGTGAGAGTCCCAGTGCTGATAGTGCTGGAGGAGCAAGGAGCACGCAGACAACAGGTTGCAGTCCAGGGTCTTTACTGAAACAGGTAAACTGACCCATAAACAGTCCCAGCTAGGAGGGGACCTGGATGTCTGAGAGCAACGGGGAAATTGGCCCTGGTCAGGGTGAGGGTGTAGGCATACCGTGCTTTCTGCGCTCCTTCTGGCTATCTCCTCGTTATAGGGTAACAGCCCACGTTTCCGAGCTTTCCGTGTATTCTCGCCTGTATGGCCTGTGACGTGGGTTCCTTTCTGCTCCCAGCCTTGTACGGCTTTACTGGTCCCTTCGGTTGTGGCAGGGCCTCCAGGCTTCTTAGGCCAAGGAATATACAGTCCCCTGCGAACTGGTTCTCTGCTGGGGGATGTAGAATCCTCCCAGCTTCAGGCACCAAAGTCTGGTAGATTAAGTCTTTTATCTGCCAAGACAGGCTCTCTTCGCCTCTTGTCTCTGGCTTGTGGCTCTCCTCCTGCCACACTTCCTCTTAGGTGCAATACAAAACTGTCTGTCCCTGCTCTGCTCTGGGACAAGTCTCAGTCCTGAGACAGGCCTTCAAGTTCTCTCTAACCCTGCCCCCAGCACCAGCTTTTATAGGGGCAGCCTGCTCCCCCTACTGGCCTGAGACAGGAGGCATTGCATGCTAATGTTCCCCTGACCAGAGAACCTCCCCCCTGCTCTCAGACACAGCTTTAATTACACTGTGGCATCCAGGCCAGGGTGACACACCTCCATACATTAAAAAAAAAATCAAATACTCACCTCACTCCTCCTCACCTGCTGCAGCTGCTCGGGTCCAGACTCCAGCATCGCCGGTATCTTCTCGCTCTGCTCTCCCTGTGATGGCTCAGGGGAGCTCGCGGTGGAAAGACGTCACCGCACCCTCTGACCTGAGACGTCACAGGGAGCGCAGAGCAGGAAGACAGCGGATCTGCGGAGGCACGGGGAGAGGTAAGTATCCGGCTGCCAGGGCCCTGAGCAAGCGGGGGAGAAGGGCGGGCGCTGACACCGCTCTCCTCCGCCCATAGCCCAGCGGGGTGCGCGACCGCCAGTGGGCCCCTCTGCCTGCTTAGGGCCCCGGCACTTGCCCGGGTGCGCCGGGTGTTGACGCCGGCCCTGGAGCCATACGTACCAGGATATGGAAATTTAACAGTAGCTGCTGCATTTCCCACCCTAGGCTTATACTCAAGTCAATAAATTTTCCCAGTTTTTTGTTGTAAAATTAGGGGTCTCGGCTTATACTCGGGTAACCGCGCACAGGCAGCATGTGACCCCCGGCTGCAGCCGGCTCTTGCTTCCGCTTATGTCACGACTATTTGCGGCTGCAGCCAGGGAGTCTCCTGTTTTGTGTTCCACGGTGAGTGATGGGCTGTGGGCGGGGTTATCCCCCATCCTGTCACACCCGGCATCCACAGCACGCGCATTCATTGACAGAGCGCGCGGTGGATGCTGGGTGTGACACGATGGGGGAAAACCCCTCCCACACCCCGTCATTCACCGGGATACGTGGAACAGGAGACCCATGGCTGCAGCTGCAAATAGTCGTGATGTAAGCGGAAGCAAGAGCCAGCTGCAGCCGGGGGAATTACGTGCTGGCTGTGCGTGGTCAGCGATGTTGTCACAAGCAGTATTGACAACATGACGTAATTACAAAATTCATTAGGGGCCCCGGGGGGATACATTGGGGGGTCAATTTAAAGTAGTGCACAACCCATTTAAACACTGCTTCGCTGATTAGTCGCGCCCGGTCGGCCGCATACATATTCTAGAATACCCGATGCGTTGGAATCGGGCCACCATCTAGTATATATATATATATATATATATATATATATACTAGCTATTGAACCCGTTCTACGCCCGGGTGGTGAGCATTTTTATTGGTATATGGTCTCCCATGCTGGTATGTGCTGCCCCCCTCCTTGTATTTGTGCTGCCCCCATCCTGTCCCCACCATCCAATCCTGGTATGCGTGGTACCCCTCACCCCCAATCCTGGTATGCGTGGAACCCCTCACCCCCAATCCTGGTATGCGTGGCACCCCTCACCCCCAATCCTGGTATGCATGGCACCCCTCACCCCCAATCCTGGTATGCGTGGCACCCCTCATCCCTATCCTGGTGTGTATGGTATCCCTCATCCTGGTATGCATGGCACCCTATCCCTCAC
Source organism: Phyllobates terribilis (assembly GCF_046119375.1). Classification (NCBI taxonomy): domain Eukaryota; kingdom Metazoa; phylum Chordata; class Amphibia; order Anura; family Dendrobatidae; genus Phyllobates; species Phyllobates terribilis. The sequence continues at coordinate 1,384,557 of NW_027362938.1, read as the reverse complement.
TCCCAATCCCGGTATGCGTGGCACCCCTCACCCCCAATCCCGGTATGCGTGGCACCCCTCATCCCGGTATGCGTGGCACCCCTCATCCTTATCCTGGTGTGTATGGTATCCATCATCCTGGTATGCATGGTACCCCATCCCTCATCCCTATCCTGGTGTGTATGGTATCCCTCATCCTGGTATGCATGGCACCCCATCCCTCATTCCCAATCCCGGTATGCGTGGCACCCCTCACCCCCAATCCCGGTATGCATGGCACTCCTCATCCCCAATCCCAGTATGCCTGGCACCCCTCACACTTTTTTGTTAAGTATATAATTCCACATGTGTTAATTCATAGTTTTGATGCCTTCAGTGTGAATGTACAATTTTCATAGTCATGAAAATACAGAAAAATCTTTAAATGAGAAGGTGTGTCCAAACTTTTGGTCTGTACTGTATATATATATATATATATATATATATATATAGTCGTGCTCAAAAGTTTACATAAAACAGCAGAATTTTTCCTTTCTTGGCCTTGTTTCAGAGAATATGAATGAGAACAAAAAAACTTTTTCTCCACTCATGGTTATTGGTTGGGTGAAGTCATTTATTGTCAAACTACTGTGTTTTCTCTTTTTAAATCTTAATGACAACCGAAAACATCCAAATGACCCTAATCAAAGGTTCACATACCCTGGTGATTTTGGCCTGATAACATGCACAGAATTTGACACAAATGGGTTTGAATGGCTGCTAAAGGTAACATGCTCACCTGTGACCTGTTTGCTTGTAATCAGTGTGTGCATAAAAGCTGAGAGAGTTTCTGGCATCCAGACAGACTCTTCCTCTTTCATCCAGCCACTGACGTTTCTGGATTGTGAGTCATGGGGAAAGCAAAAGAATTGTCGAGTGGAGAAAATTTTTTTTTGTTATCATTCATATTCTCGGAAACAAGGCCAAGAAAGGAACAATTCTGCCGAGGTATGTAAACTTTTGAGCAGAACAGTATATACATACATATATATACATACAGAGGCAGGTAAAAGTTTGGACACCTCTGGTCAAAATTACTGTTATTGTGAACAGTTAAGCAAGCGGAAGGTGAAATTATCTCTAAAAGACCTAAATTTAAAGATGACACATTTACTTTGAATTTTAGGCAAAAATATATACAGTACAGACCAAAAGTTTGGACACACCTTCTCATTTAAAGATTTTTCTGTATTTTCATAACTATGAAAATTGTACATTCACACTGAAGGCATCAAAACTATGAATTAACACATGTGGAATTATATACTTAACAAAAAAGTGTGAAACAACTGAAAATATGTCATATTCTAGGTTCTTAAAAATAGCCATCTTTTGCTTTGATGACTGCTTTGCACACTCTTGGCATTCTCTTGATGAGCTTCAAGAGGTAGTCACCGGAAATGGTTTTCACTTCACAGGTGTGCCCTGTCAGGTTTAATAAGTGGGATTTCTTGCCTTATAAATGGGGTTGGGACCATCAGTTGTGTTGTGCAGAAGTCTGGTGGATACACAACTTATAGTCCTACTGAATAGACTGTTAGAATTTGTATTATGGCAAGAAAAAAGCAGCTAAGAAAAACGAGTGACCATCATTACTTTAAGAAATGACAATCAGTCAGTGCGAAAAATTGGGCAAACTTTGAAAGTGTCCCCAAGTGCAGTTGCAAAAACCCTCAAGCGCTACAAAGAAACTGGCTCACATGAGGACCGCCCCAGGAAAGGAAGACCAAGAGTCACCTCTGCTTCTGAGGATAGGTTTATCCCAGTCACCAGCCTCAGAAATCGCAGGTTAACAGCAGCTCAGATTAGAGACCAGGTCAATGCCACTCAGAGTTCTAGCAGCAGACACATCTCTTCAACAACTGTTAAGAGAAGACTTTGTGCAGCAGGCCTTCATGGTAAAATAGCTGCTAGGAAACCACTGCTAAGGACAGGCAACAAGCAGAAGAGACTTGTTTGGGCTAAAGAACACAAGGAATGGACATTGGACCAGTGGAAATCTGTGCTTTAGTCTGATGAGTCCAAATTTGAGATCTTTGGTTCCAACAACCGTGTCTTTGTGCGACGCAGAAAAGGTGAACGGATGAACTCTACATGCATGGTTCCCACAGTGAAGCATGAAGGAGGAGGTGTGATGGTGTGGGGGTGCTTTTCTGGTGACACTGTTGGGGATTTATTCAAAATTGAAGGCATACTGAACCAGCATGGCTACCATAGCATCTTGCAGCGGCATCCTATTCCATCCAGTTTGTGTTTAGTTGGACCATCATTTATTTTTCAACAGGACAATGATCCTAAACACACCTCCAGGCTGTGTAAGGGCTATTGGACCAAGAAGGAGAGTGATGGGGTGCTACGCCAGATGACCTGGCCTCCACAGTCACCAGACCTGAACCCAATTGAGATGGTTTGGGGTGAGCTGCACCGCAGAGTGAAGACAAAAGGGCCAATAAATGCTAAGCATCTCTGGGAACTCCTTCAAGATTTTTGGAAGACCATTTCCGGTGACTACCACTTGAAGCTCATCAAGAGAATGCCAAGAGTGTGCAAAGCAGTCATCAAAGCAAAAGGTGGCTACTTTGAAGAACCTAGAATATAAGACATATTTTCAGTTGTTTCACACTTTTTTGTTAAGTATATAATTCCACATGTGTTAATTCATAGTTTTGATGCCTTCAGTGTGAATGTACAATTTTCATAGTCATGAAAATACAGAAAAATCTTTAAATGAGAAGGTGTGTCCAAACTTTTGGTCTGTACTGTATATACTGTTGTTTTTTACATTTTAAAAATTATAAAAATGAAAATGGGCCAATGCAAAAGTTTGGGCATCCTTGGAGATTTGTGTGCTCAGATAACTTTGACCAAGGTTTCAGACCTTAATTAGCCCATTAGGGTTATGGCTTGTTCACTATCATCGTTAGGAAAGGCCAGGTGATGCAAATTTCCCAACTTTAGAAAAACCCAGCCTCGTCTAACCTTGTGCTAAAAAAACAGCAGCCATGGGTTCTTCTAAGCAGCTGCCTAGCACTCTGAAAATGAAAATGGTGGAGGCCCACAAAGCCTAAAAAGGCTATGAGCAGATAGAAAAGCGTTTTTAAATTGCCCTTTCCCCAGTTCGAAATGTAATTAAGAAATGGTAGTTAACATGAACTGTGGAGGTCAAGATAAGGTCTGGATGACCAAGCAAGATTTCAGTGAGAGCTGCTCATAGGATTGCTAGAGAGGCAAATCATAACCCCCACTTGACTGCATAAGATCTTCAGAGACACCTGCACAAATATGGCCTTCATGGAAGAGTCATCAGAATGAAACCTCTCCTGCATCCTCACCATAAAATTCAGTGTCAGAAGTATGCAAAAGAACAGCTAAACAAGCTTCATGCACTTTGGAACTGATGAGGTTAAAATAGAACTCTTTGGCCACAATGATCTAAGGTATGTGTGGAGAAAAAGGACACAGAATTTCAGGAAAAGAAAATCTCACCAAACATTAAGCATGGGGGTGGGTCAATCATGCTTTGGGGTTGTGTTGCAGCCAATGGCACGGGGAACATTTCACAGGTAGAGGGAAGAATGGATTCAATGAGATTTCAACAAATTCTTGATGCAAACATAACACCATCTGTAGAAAACCTGAATTTGAAAAGGGGATGGCTTATACAAATGGATAATGATCCTAAATACAAGTCAAAATCGGCAGTACCTCAAAATGCGCTAGTTGAAGGTTTTACAATGGCACTCACACTGCCGATCGGAACATCATTGAAAATCTGTGGCTAGACCTCAAAATAGCAGTGCATGCAAGACGACCAAGGAATCTCACAGAACGGGAAGAATTTTCCAAGGAAGAATGGATGAAAATCCCTCAAGCGAGAATTGAAAGATTCTTTTCTGGCTACAAAAAGCGTTTACAAGCTGTGATACGTTCAAAAGGGGGCGCTACTAGGTACTAACCATGCAGGGTGCACAAACTTTTGCATCGGCACATTTTCCTTTTTGTAATTTTTAAAATGTAAAAGATGAAAAAATATATATTTGTTTTTTGCGTAACATACAAATTAAACGTGTCATCTTTAACTTTAGGCCTTTTAGAGATCATTTCATCTTCAACTTGCTTAACTGTTCACAATAACAGTAATTTTGACCAGGGGTGTATACATACAGGGTGGTCCAAAAGTAGGTGGCCAGAAAATAATAACATTTATTTTGATTTATATATAAAATTATATTTACTAACACAAGCATAACATTGACAATTACATTTTATTCTGAACAATAATACAAAAGCCCTTAAATTTTATCAGCGCAGGGGCTCAAACTGTTTTCCATTACAATTTGCACAGCTTTGAAGTTGCCTCTTACGCTTCGACAAACTTTTTTGCACAAGTCTCTTTGGGTATTAATTTCTTGAAATCCATCTCTTATGTAATTTTTCAAATCACTGACACTTTTTGGTTTTCGACTATAAACTTTGTCCTTGAGTACTCCCCAAAAGAAAAAATCCATTGGGGTCAAGTCTGGTGAACGTGCCGGCCAATCAAGTGGGCCTCTTCGGCCAATCCATTTATTAGGAAATGTTTCATCGAGATACTCGTGGGCTACTCTTGAATAATGTGGAGGGGCCCCATCTTGTTGGAAAAAAGGTCATTTGAATTAGGCTGTTTCTGTAACTGGGGAACAACTTGATTCATTAGAATTTCGAGATACTTATCTCCTGTGACTGTTCCATCAAAAAATATTGGTCCTAAAACACCAAAACTTGAAATACCCCCCAAACATTGACACCAGGCTCATTTAGTTGTTGCTCTAATGTTAAATGCATGTTCTCATTATACCAGTAAATACAATTATGTCTGTTAATATGGCCGGAGAATGTGAAAGAAGCTTTATCTCTCCACATAATGTTATCTAAAATTACTGGATTTTCTTCAGTTTCGTTAAGCATAATCTCACTAAATTGCAGCCGCCTGTCTGGATCATCCTCCAATAAACCATGAATTAGACGTGGACGATAAGCTTTCCACCCAATAGATTTCAGGATTCGCATGATAGAAGCTCGTGAAATTCCCAATTCCAGAGAGGCTCTTCTGTGGACTTTTTAGGACTCTGAACAAATGTTTCAGCAACAAGTTGTTTATTATCTTCTGTACAGACTGTTTTGGGTCGAGCAGTTTTTGGAGCATTAAGGATTGAGCCAGTGGCATTGAATTTGTCACGAATGCGGTAAATGCTTTGTCTCTTTGGGGCTTGAGTACCAAATCTTTCAACCCAATTTGCTCTAACGGTTTCAGCATTTTGAGATTTCCAATACTCTTTTAAAATCCATTTTCTTTGATCTGTATGTAAATTCTTTGCCATTATGTGTTATCTGAATTATCTGAAAAGAAAACAGATTTGGGGGAGATCTATCTGTGAAAACTAGATCTGTGAAACTGGCTCAGTTGCCCTTAGCAACCAATCAGATTCCACCTTTCATTTTCCAAAGAGTCTGTAAGGAATGAAAAGTGGAATCTGATTGGTTGCTAAGGGCAACTGAGCCAGTTTCACTTTACACCATGTTTGATAAATTTCCCCCTTCATAACCTTATTACACTTTCTGTCCACCTACTTTTGGACCATCCTGTATATACATACACAATGTCCGGCCCATTTTTTGGAGTTTTGTTTGAAATTATGACCAATTTTCCCTTTTTTCTCTGTTTTTTTTGTGTTGTTCCAATACACTCAAAGGAAGTAAACGTGTGTATAAGAAAACATGTGTAATTGCAATAATTTTCTGGGAGAAATACTTCATTTTCTGGAACAATTTCAAGGGTACCAACACTTTCAGCGATGACTGTATACAGTATGTGTTTTTATATACAGCATGTTTGTATTTACAGTGTGAGTGTGAACAGGTGCATCTCACTAAATTAGAATATCATCAAAAAGTTAAGTTATATCAGTTCTTCAATACAAAAAGTGAAACTCATATATTATATAGAGTCATTACAAACAGTAATCTATTTCAAGTGTTTATTTCTGTTGATGATTATGGCTTACAGCCAATGAAAACGCAAAAGTCATTATCTTAGTAAATTAGAATACTTTATAACAACAGCTTGAAAAATGTTTTTACAATCCGAAATGTCCTCCTGAAATGTCTGTTCAGTAAATGCCCTCAATACTTGGTCGGGCTCCTTTTGCATCAATTACTGCAGCAATGCGGCAATGTGGCATGGAGGCGATCAGCCTGTGGCACTGCTGAGGGGTTATGGAAGCCCAGGTGGCTTTGATAGCAGCCTTCAGCTCGCCTGCATTGTTGGGTCTGGTGTCTCTCATCTTCCTCTTGACAATACCCCATAGATTCTCTATAATAGATTCTCTATGGGGCTAAGGTCAGGCGAGTTTGCTGCCAATCAAGCACAGTGATACTGTTGTTTTTAAACCAGGTATTGGTACTTTTGGCCGTGTGGACAGGGGCCAAGTCCTGCTGGAGAATGACATTTACATCTCTAAAAAAGAGGGAAGCATGAAGTGCTCTAAAATGTCCCGGTAGATGGCTGCACTGACTTTGGTCTTGATAAACCACAGTGGACCTACACCAGCAGATGACATGGCCCCCAAACCATCACTGATTGTGGAAACGTCACAGTAGACCTCCAGCAGCTTGGATTGTGGCCTCTCCACTCTTCCTCCAGAGTCTGGGACCTTGTGGAGTGTGTCAAACTAAGGGACCTTTTTAAATGCTTAGGAAGCCTTTGCAGGTGTTTTTTGTTAATTATTCTAATTTACCGAGATAATGACTTTTGTGTTTTCATTGGCGGTAAACCATAGTCATCAACATTAACAGAAATAAACACTTGAAATAGATCACTCTGATTGTAATGACTCTATATAATAGATCCCTCTGTGTGTAATGACTCTATATAATAGATCACTCTGTGTGTAATGACTCTATATAATAGATCCCTCTGTGTGTAATGACTCTATATAATAGATCACTCTGTGTGTAATGACTCTATATAATAGATCCCTCTGTGTGTAATGACTCTATATAATAGATCCCTCTGCGTGTAATGACTCTATGTAATAGATCCCTCTGTGTGTAATGACTCTATATAATAGATCCCTCTGTGTGTAATGACTCTATATAATATATGAGTTTCACTTTTTGTATTGAAGAACTGAAATAAATTCACTTTTTGATGATATTCTAATTTAGTGAGATGCACCTGTATGTGAATACAGTGTGTATATTACAGTATGTTTGCAGGGCTGCTACCAGGAATTTCAGGGCCCCATACTGGCAACATTTTTGGGCCCCTTGATACTCCGCCCAGACTCCACCCCAGCTCCGCCTCCATCTCTCAAATCTGTCATAGTGCCACAGCCCACTTCTGCACCACGTCCTTCCCAGTCCCACATTAACAGTTCTCATGGAACACCATATTAGATACATTGTTTTTTTGTTTTGGCCAAAAGATTTTTTAAGCCTGCCACCACGACAAGGTAGACTCTTTTGGCAGGGCCCTACTCTACTCTAACATTAAAAATTAGTTAAAATATCCAATACTCTTTTTAGGTATATTTGTATTTATTTTTCTTTAAGGGAATGTGTCACATACATTTTTTAAACTAATTGAAATCAGATTGTGATAATGTTTTTATAATCTGTATTTCTGATTTCAGGGTATTGTATTCTGTTTCCTGTACATTTATGGAAGGTGCTCTCTTGCCTGTTTGGAGATATGGACATTGGACATATGTCACAAGATACTGTATTATAGAGGACTCTATTTCCTTGAGAGAGCTTTCTATACATGTTCTCATGTTTAGTGACATGCAGATGTTATTGTGCAGGAAGGGGGGAGAGGTGAGCTGTGACACTACCTACTGTGAATGGTGGATTCTGTTATCTCTCATTGTAATCCTGCTTGTTATGATAATGAGCTGACTGCTGAAAAGGGATCTCTTCTGGACTTGTTAGTCTATTAGAAAAGCAGTTTCTGGTTATTTATTATTTTATGATATAAGGGGTGACAAACTTTAAAGTAAATTATTCCAAGACTTTAAACTATGATTAAAAGGATTGGCCATTTTTTGCTTATTGTTGACCAATGTGTTTGAGAAGAAGGTAAGGCACTTACTAATATGGCCTTTCTTGAATTTCAGCACTAAATATCAGATATGGGAAACACAAATCTCGGCTCTGCTGAATTTCTGCACTGAATGCCTTTTATCATCTACAAACACATTGGTTAACAATAACCAGAGAGTGGTCAATGCCCTTAACATAAAAACTTCCTAACACATTCCCAGTAAACATTTCACTAACTAAATGTATTTTTCATAAGAGTCATTTAGTTAAATCCTTTGGCCAATTAAACATCATAAAAATGAAGGCATTGGCTCTTCTATCATCTCTATAAAAACAGTGGGAGGGAGTGTAAAGTGCTGTAGTGCTGTAGTCGTGACCGAGCTGCAGTCCCTTTGGCACTTTACAGACAAGGGGCGTCCCAGTCCCAGAGTGCTATAAAGTGTGGGGGGCATCACACCCACTTGTGGGCCGTAGGCCTCCGCTGCCTCCAGGCTTCCGTCCTCAGGAGCCGCCGTACACAATGCATGGAACAACATTCAAACAGTCAAACTTTCAGTAACAAGTACAAGTTCATCATGTGGGTACAAGTGGGATCGGGCCCAGCAATGCAGACTTCCTTCCTCCTTAGCACAACTCCTCTTCTCTTCTGCCACACGTTCATTCTGGACTACCCCCAAGTCTGCTGACTCCATCAGCCCCAGGGATTCATTGTCCACTCCAGCAGTGCCCCCGGGACCTGCCACCTGCTCCTCATGTAACTCCATGTCGCAATGTCAGAAGACCAGCCCGCTCTATGGTACCTGGCCTGAGCCATAGGCTCCAGGTGCTGTTGGAATGGCCATCACGGATCTCCATTTGGCCTCCCACTGTACAGAACATTTGGCCCATGCTGCCCCAACAACCCACCACCCCACCTGAACTTGAATTCTCTTCTACCCTTCACTGGCTGACACTGAATCCCCTCTAACCAGGAAGTGCCCCCCCTTCTAATCAGCACTAGTGCCCTCCCACTGGGCTAAACCTAACCTTAACCATTTCCTATCTCACATGCTAATCTATTATCCTTATGCTATATTCTATGCTATGCTAAACCACAATATTGCAATATGTAGTAAAAATCACACCACAGGCTGATCTTCAATGGAGCGCCGTCAGAACAGGCTCCAGGGCCTTCAACAGGCCAGCGGCAGCCATGACAACCCATCGGCACCCTGCATTACTGGAGGAAGGGGCAAGGTGTGCCCCCCAGACTGCGCTTTAAAAATGAGATTGACAGCAGCATTTAAGGGATTAACAGCAGTGAGTGGAGCTTAGCTCTGCCTGCTGCTGTTACAGTCAGATGCTGGCTGTATTAGGCCACGTACACACACTGAGTATTTGGTGAGTTTTTTACCTCAGTATTTGTAAGCCAAAACCCGGAGTGGGTGATAAATCTAGAGGTGGTGACATGGTCCTATTATACTTTTCCTCTGATTCTTCCACTCCTGGTTTTGGCTTACATATACTGATGTAAAGAACTCACCAAATACTCAACGTGTGCCCGTGACATAGGGGTATGTGCATGTGCAGTCTTTTATACATCGGCGTATCCACTTATTTTTTTTCTATAGAAAGACGCTTCTGGAAAACCCTGGCTGGGTGGGTAGATAAAATAGTGGAAGCTTAAGATTGGATCGGTCATTTCTTTTAGTTGCTTTCGAAGCCTGAAGTGCTTAACAGAAGAGACAAGAAATGAAATATATGCACAGCAAGTCGTTTTGACATTACTGTGCATATATTCATTCTTTTTTATGTTTTTTAAGTGTTTTTTCAGGTGGGTTCATGGCAGAATATGCCTGAAAATGAGGCGGTGTGCACATACCCTAACAGTCAACATCTCTGGGAAATGATGCAGACTACTACTATTGGAGGTTAGAGGAAAAGGAGTCACTGGTTACAAATGCCTATAACAGGTATTCTTGTACTTCCATTTACCCACAGTGCATCTGCAGTAGTGATGGACAGTCTGGCTCTTTTTGGCGATCTGTCTCTCCTGGCTCTGCTCACCAAAAACAGCCAGCTCTTTTGGATCCTAAACCGATCCCTATTAAATATGTGTTTACAATAGGTGAAGACATATTTAAGATGATGTTAATGAGGCTGAAACTCTGCCTACTTGCAGTTGACCAATTAAATTGATGAGTGGGCAGAATTTGGTCTGGGTGGGAGTTACGTCCCCTGAACATTGGAATTTAACACCCAGTTAGAGCCATTCAGAGAATATAGTGGCTCTCACTGGGGCGCTGACCCCCATCATTCACAGCAGTAAGCCGTCAGTTTGTTTCAGTTCGTTTGTGAACGACCCATCACTAATCTGCGGGCTCCTTCATCTTGCAGCATCCATCTTCATTCTTCCCAAAGTCGGGGAGGGGGGTGTTATCCAGTATGGTGGTATTGGTGGTATTATACACCTATGATCTAGGGCGGTGTCTGCCTCACACTATATTCCTTATAGCTCATGTCATTACTTTCTTGAATATGAGGAATTCCAAAGATATGTACGTGGACATGCAATAGCAATAGCAAAAAAAAACAAAAAAAAAAACTCCGGCCTCCCTCCACCCCTTAATAGCCGGCCATCTCACACCTTATTTCCCCGTCACCCAGAACAGCTCAATGAGTTGTTATGGAGGAGGGGGAAAAAGGTAATTATAGTCACCGGTAAATATAATTTTACATAGCAAAGCAATATAGCTTTAAATGCTATGATTTAAAAAAAAAAAAAATCCGGCCTCCTTCCACCCCTTAACAGCCAGCCATCTCACACCTTATTTCCCCGTCACCCAGGACAGCTCAATGAGTTGTTATGGAGGAGGGGGAAAAGTATAACTATAGTCATCGGTAGTCACCGGTAAATATAATTATTTTACATAGCAAAGCAATATAGCTCTAAATGCTATGATTTAAAAAAAAAAAAAAAAACTGGCCTCCTTCCACCCCTTAATAGCCAGCCATCACTCACCTTATCTCCCCGTCACCCAGAACAGCTCAATGAGTTGTTATGGAGGAGGGGGAAAAGTATAACTATAGTCACCGGTAGTCACCGGTAAATATAATTATTTTACATAGCAAAGCAATATAGCTTTAAATGCTATGATTTAAAAAAAAAAAAAAAAAAAAAATCCGGCCTCCTTCCACCCCTTAATAGCCGGCCATCTCACACCTTATTCCTCACAGCCCGTGTCATTGCTGTCACGAATATGAGGAATGTAAATTACCGGTATATTTAAAAATTGTCATAGGCATTAAAAAAAAAAAAGTCCGGCCTCCTTCCACCCCTTAATAGCCGGCCTGTCTTTCACCTTTTATTTCCTCTCAGCTCAGGACAGCACCATAATCTGCTGCTATGATGGGCGAGAGGAAATGCAGTCACCGGTTCTAAATGCCCATGACCGAGGTGAAGTGCAGGTGTTATTGCACTTCTACTTACCAAGCATCTCTTGGCTCCTCCATCTTGCTGGTTGCATCTTCACTCCTCCCGAGGTTAAGTGCCTGATGGATATTGGAGACATCTTCTTACTCCACGTCGCCCTGTAGCCAGTGCCAATCCTGGGATCCATACTTCAATCTTTCTATATTCTGATGATCTTCATTTCCTTCTGTTCTTCTTCCAGGGACTCAAGAGGGCACTATCTCTGATGACACGTGAGTCTTCAAGGGTTTTCTAGCTGACAAATGAAAACCCTCTGAATGCAGCCTGTTTTTCTGGGGGGATCGATGACATTGTGGCCTCTGCTGCCTCCAACTTGCCTAGATGGAACCTTTTGCGGCGGTGATGAGGTTCAGATGTCTGGATGAAACACAACAGATGATTAGTATTTAAGGATGATGACTTATCACATTAAATAAAGTCACAATCTTTGCTCTTCATTTGTGTAGATTTTATTCCCAAGTAATCCTACATATTGGTTTTCTGGTCAATGTACTGCAATCAGCATGAGAATCAATACAGCAATTGACTATATTTGGTTTATTACCTAATCATGGGAGGTTCCATCGGTAATATACTGTAATATTTCTGTCATGTGAGATTGGTGATCTTCAGGGGAAACATTTATGCCAGGTTCATTGGTGGCTGGCAAATTACCACCTTTTAGGCTGCTCACCCACTAATCCAGTGTGCCGTCATACAAAGCTCATGCTAGCAAACATTAATGTATGCAGGATGACGTTAAAGATTGTTGGTGTATGAACATAAGAGCTGAAGCTAGATGCATCAAACCCGGGTGCTCTGTACAGACCCTGTGCACAATCAATGATGGAGGGGCATTAAATTCAGAATCCGATGGCGCTTGGCATAATTTTTTTTCTTTCAGATTCCTACTAATTCGGACAGCAGAAGCCTCTATATGCCTCCTCGAGGTATATGAAGATTGAGATGACTGCTCATGCTGATATATAGACTTTTCTGGGAGACCTATTACAGTTTTGTACAAATTCGAGCTGTAATTCGACCTTATCCATGAGCACTTTCTCTTATGTACAATGGTTAAAGAAGAATATATTGGGCGTTGCATTCACTAGTCTTACTCTTCTTAAACATTAGATGGCTGTACAATTTCAGACTGCCAATCCTTTTGTTCTTACTGAGATAAGTTGCCACCAGATATTTGGCCAGCTACCATGTCGGCACTCGCTCAACCGAGCTCTCCGGTGTTCCCTATGTGAGAGCTGCTGCCAGACATGCCTATAGGTGGTTTATCTCAATGAGAACAAAAGGATTGGCAACCCTGAATTGGACATGTCAGATACTTAACTCCCGCAAAAATCAATTGTCCGGGGGTTCCTATACAGATTAGACTGTTGGTAGAATCTATCGTTATCGGTGGGTTTGGCCAACAATAGTTTAATGTGTATTGGAGTAAAATGCACCAAATTTATGACAAGGTGCATGGCTGTAACATACCTGGCGGCGTCCTTGCATGGTGGTCCATCTCCCACTGTGCAAGAGAGCGCACTTGATCTCCTGTCCAGAGTGTCTCTCTGGCTTCCCTCCATGCTGTCTGTTTGTGTCTGTCTCTGCTGCTTAAGGGCGGCGCCCGATCACTTCCTGCTTTTTTTACCTGCTGTGGGTCACACCCCTTGTGCGTCCTCAGCCTATTGCTGTCTGACACTTGGTATATAGCTCAGCAGCTCCCTTCTTTCCCTGCCTGAGCATAAGTGTTTCTTTCAGTGTGTGCTTGCACTCTGAAGGTGCCAGGTCCCGTTCTGTGTTCTCTTGTCTGCCTATCCTGGAGGCTGTATTTCCAGGCCTGTCTGAACACGCTCCTAGCCTGTTCCTCCTGCCTTCTAGGGGCCGATTACCTAGACCTGTTCCTGTATCTTGTCTGACCTGTCTGAACACGCTCCTAGCCTGTTCCTCCTGCCTTCTAGGGGCCGATTACCTAGACCTGTTCCTGTATCTTGTCTTACCTGTCTGAACACGCTCCTAGCCTGTTCCTCCTGCCTTCTAGGGGTCGGTTCCCTTGACCCGCTCCTGTATCTTGTCTGTCCTGTCTGAACACGCTCCTTGCCTGTTCATCCTGCCTCTCTGGGGGCCGTATTCCCAGACCCGCTCCTGTATCCCGCTGCAGTGTCGGTCTCCTCCGTACACTCAGTTCCAGTCTGAACTCTCTCCTATCCTTTACCTGTTTTTCCTCTATGTCCGTTCCCTTCCTTTTTCTGCAGAGTCTGAACTCGTACCTAACTCCTGCTTGTTGTCTCTGTTCTCCCGTTTGTGAGTTTGTGGTCCACTCGCTACTTCACTGCAAGTACCCTGTGGGTGTCTGGCTCTGCCTTTCCCTTCCTGTCTGTTCCGTGTGAACAGAGCCCTGTCCCCCCTACTCAGCCTAGCCTGCTCTGACTCCTCTGGCCGCTGCTCCGGCAGTCCTGTCCTGCCCTGCTTCTGCCCGCTGCTCCGGCAGTCCTGTCCTGCCCTGCTTCTGCCCGCTGCTCCGGCAGTCCTGTCCTGCCCTGCTTCTGCCCGCTGCTCCGGCAGTCCTGTCCTGCCCTGCTTCTGCCCGCTGCTCCGGCAGTCCTGTCCTGCCCTGCTTCTGCCCGCTGCTCCGGCAGTCCTGTCCTGCCCTGCTTCTGCCCGCTGCTCCGGCAGTCCTGTCCTGCCCTGCTTCTGCCCGCTGCTCCGGCAGTCCTGTCCTGCCCTGCTTGTGCCCGCTGCTCCGGCAGTCCTGTCCTGCCCTGCTTGTGCTCGCTGCTCCGGCAGCCCTGTCCTGCCCTGCTTGTGCTCGCTGCTCCTGCAGCCCCGTCCTGCTCTGTTCTTGCCCACCGCTTCGGGCGTTCCCTCTCTGCTGTGGTTGTCTACCGCATCTGCGGTTCTGTGACCCAGTCTGTACTGGGTCTTAACCTTTCTGTGCTCCAGCCCGTCCTTTCGGCCAGTACCTCCCTGCCTGCATACTCGCCTGTATCCACCCATCTGCATACCAGCCGTGTTTGCTTATATCCACCAGTCTGTGCCAGCCTAACCTGCCTGTTCCTGAGTCCCAGTGTGTACTGGGTCCTATCCCGCCTGTGTTCCTACCTGCTAGTGCCTCCCTGTCTGCACTCTAGCTGCGCTTGCCTTTACCCGCCTGCCTGCATACCAGTCGTGCCTGCCTATACCCTCCAGTCTGTGTGCCAGCCTACCAGCCTGTTCCTGTATTCCCCTGTGTGGGTCAACAGCCGTGTCCGGGGTCTGTCCTGGAGTAGCACCTGGTCCCTCTGCTCGGTTCCTCCTTGGTGCACTGGCGTCGTATGCCGTCGTGCGACCCTGGTCGGATCGGGTGAATACTTAGTCACGCCCCTCCAGGCATTCACTCTCCGGCACGGTCCAGTGGAATCACTACTATCACACGCACACGCCGCTCAGCCCGGGCGTGTGCATAACAGCATGCTCAGGCCATGGTTCCCGTTGAGCCCCACGGCCTTCGCCCTCTGAGAAGTTTTCCAGCGAATATATGCATTAAAATAAATAAATAAATTTTTTTTTCCCTTAGCTGAGTTCCAGGCGAATTACGCACCGTCCAGATGGATCTATCAGCTCTCGTTCCTGCGGATCCGCCACGTTACTATGGGGATCCAAGACAGTGTCGTGCATTTGTGGAGCAATGCATGCTACACTTTAAGGCCTACCCTCTCTACTTTCCTTCCGATTGGGCTAAAGTGGCCTTTATGATGTCTTACCTGGCGGGTGATGCCTTGGAATGGATCAACCCCCTATATGAAACACAGGATCCGATCCTCCGGGACCTAATGGCCTTCCTGGTGGCCTTTCTAATGGTCTTCGATGATCCTAACCCGGAGGCTCCTGCTGAAGCTTCACCTCCCAATATCCCGGAGCAGCCCCGATGGGTAATGTGTGTGGGTAGCGCAATAGTCCTCCAGCCCAATGAGACTACTGCCCACCCAGAATCCTCACAGGGTGACTACGCTTTCCGGAATACTTCTCTCAACCTCAAGAGGCAGTCCAGACGTGCTAGACGTAGAGGCAAGCCGTCACGCCAGGGTCTGTCCTCCCTGAGACCTCCTGACCCCAACCTAGAAGTCCCTACTGAAGCTTCATCTCCCTGTATCCCGGAGAAACCCCAATGGGTAATGTGCGTGGGTAGTGCACCAGTTCTCCTGCCCGAAGAGACTTCTGCCCATCCAGACTCCACACAGGAGAACTTCCTGCACCCGGCATCAGATGCTTCTCTCTCTTTAACCGGTGTGCATGTCCAAGGATGCTCCAAAGCTGTGGTTACCTCTGAGTCTGTGCACCTCTACTACCTGGCGGAGGATCCCCTGTTGCCTCCTGAATCCTCCGGGATACCACTCGATGACAAATGGAGAGAGACTTCTCTACACCCGGTACTCAATACTTTGTCCGCTTCGTCCTGTGAGCCTGACAATGGGTACCCCAAAGTGGTAGTTACCTCCGAGTCTCTACACCCCTCCGACCAGGCGGAGGATCTCCAGTTGTCTCCTGAACCCTTCGGGGTGCTACCTGGTAACGAAAGGACAGAGACTCTCCTATACTCTGTACCTGATACCTCGCTCGCTTCGTCCAGTGAGTCCAACCTAGTGTACTCCGAAGCAGAAGTTACTCCCGAGTCTCTACACCCCTCCGACCAGGCGGAGGACCTCCAGTTGTGTTCAGAACCCTTCGGGGTGCCACCTGGTGGTGAATGGACAGAGACTTTCCTATACTCGGTACCCGATACCTCGCCTGCTTCCTCCAGTGAGTCCAACCTAGTGTACTCCGAAGCAGAGGTTACTCCCGAGTCTCTACACCCCTCCGACCAGGCGGAGGACCTCCAGTTGTGTTCAGAACCCTTTGGGGTGCCACCTGGTGGTGAAAGGACAGAGACTCTCCTATACTCTGTACCTGATACCTCGCTCGCTTCGTCCAGTGAGTCCAACCTAGTGTACTCCGAAGCAGAGGTTACTCCCGAGTCTCTACACCCCTCCGACCAGGCGGAGGACCTCCAGTTGTGTTCAGAACCCTTCGGGGTGCCACCTGGTGGTGAATGGACAGAGACTTTCCTATACTCGGTACCCGATACCTCGCCTGCTTCCTCCAGTGAGTCCGACCTAGTGTACTCTGAAGCAGTTGTTTTCTCTGAGCCTCTGCACTCTTCTGACCCGGCGGAGGACCTCCAGTTGTTTCCTGAATCCTCCGGGGTACCACCAGATAACAATGAGACAGTGACTTTTCCTCATTATGTACCTGATAACCCGTCTATTTTTTCCTGTGAGCTTGACAAGATGTACCTCGAAGCAGAGATTACCCTTAAGTCTCTGTCCCCCTCCAACCCAGTGAACGACTGGTCCTCGAATTCCCTGCGGAAGATTCTGGCAGGCCTGAAGAAGAGGGGGCGTAAGGGGGGAGGTACTGTAACATACCTGGCGGCGTCCTTGCATGGTGGTCCATCTCCCACTGTGCAAGAGAGCGCACTTGATCTCCTGTCCAGAGTGTCTCTCTGGCTTCCCTCCATGCTGTCTGTTTGTGTCTGTCTCTGCTGCTTAAGGGCGGCGCCCGATCACTTCCTGCTTTTTTTACCTGCTGTGGGTCACACCCCTTGTGCGTCCTCAGCCTATTGCTGTCTGACACTTGGTATATAGCTCAGCAGCTCCCTTCTTTCCCTGCCTGAGCATAAGTGTTTCTTTCAGTGTGTGCTTGCACTCTGAAGGTGCCAGGTCCCGTTCTGTGTTCTCTTGTCTGCCTATCCTGGAGGCTGTATTTCCAGGCCTGTCTGAACACGCTCCTAGCCTGTTCCTCCTGCCTTCTAGGGGCCGATTACCTAGACCTGTTCCTGTATCTTGTCTGACCTGTCTGAACACGCTCCTAGCCTGTTCCTCCTGCCTTCTAGGGGCCGATTACCTAGACCTGTTCCTGTATCTTGTCTTACCTGTCTGAACACGCTCCTAGCCTGTTCCTCCTGCCTTCTAGGGGTCGGTTCCCTTGACCCGCTCCTGTATCTTGTCTGTCCTGTCTGAACACGCTCCTTGCCTGTTCATCCTGCCTCTCTGGGGGCCGTATTCCCAGACCCGCTCCTGTATCCCGCTGCAGTGTCGGTCTCCTCCGTACACTCAGTTCCAGTCTGAACTCTCTCCTATCCTTTACCTGTTTTTCCTCTATGTCCGTTCCCTTCCTTTTTCTGCAGAGTCTGAACTCGTACCTAACTCCTGCTTGTTGTCTCTGTTCTCCCGTTTGTGAGTTTGTGGTCCACTCGCTACTTCACTGCAAGTACCCTGTGGGTGTCTGGCTCTGCCTTTCCCTTCCTGTCTGTTCCGTGTGAACAGAGCCCTGTCCCCCCTACTCAGCCTAGCCTGCTCTGACTCCTCTGGCCGCTGCTCCGGCAGTCCTGTCCTGCCCTGCTTCTGCCCGCTGCTCCGGCAGTCCTGTCCTGCCCTGCTTCTGCCCGCTGCTCCGGCAGTCCTGTCCTGCCCTGCTTCTGCCCGCTGCTCCGGCAGTCCTGTCCTGCCCTGCTTCTGCCCGCTGCTCCGGCAGTCCTGTCCTGCCCTGCTTCTGCCCGCTGCTCCGGCAGTCCTGTCCTGCCCTGCTTCTGCCCGCTGCTCCGGCAGTCCTGTCCTGCCCTGCTTCTGCCCGCTGCTCCGGCAGTCCTGTCCTGCCCTGCTTGTGCCCGCTGCTCCGGCAGTCCTGTCCTGCCCTGCTTGTGCTTGCTGCTCCGGCAGCCCTGTCCTGCCCTGCTTGTGCTCGCTGCTCCTGCAGCCCCGTCCTGCTCTGTTCTTGCCCACCGCTTCGGGCGTTCCCTCTCTGCTGTGGTTGTCTACCGCATCTGCGGTTCTGTGACCCAGTCTGTACTGGGTCTTAACCTTTCTGTGCTCCAGCCCGTCCTTTCGGCCAGTACCTCCCTGCCTGCATACTCGCCTGTATCCACCCATCTGCATACCAGCCGTGTTTGCTTATATCCACCAGTCTGTGCCAGCCTAACCTGCCTGTTCCTGAGTCCCAGTGTGTACTGGGTCCTATCCCGCCTGTGTTCCTACCTGCTAGTGCCTCCCTGTCTGCACTCTAGCTGCGCTTGCCTTTACCCGCCTGCCTGCATACCAGTCGTGCCTGCCTATACCCTCCAGTCTGTGTGCCAGCCTACCAGCCTGTTCCTGTATTCCCCTGTGTGGGTCAACAGCCGTGTCCGGGGTCTGTCCTGGAGTAGCACCTGGTCCCTCTGCTCGGTTCCTCCTTGGTGCACTGGCGTCGTATGCCGTCGTGCGACCCTGGTCGGATCGGGTGAATACTTAGTCACGCCCCTCCAGGCATTCACTCTCCGGCACGGTCCAGTGGAATCACTACTATCACACGCACACGCCGCTCAGCCCGGGCGTGTGCATAACAATGGCCTTTAGAAAAATCTGGTGCTTGAATAGTTTTACAGAGATAAATACATCTATGCTACCCTTGTATCATTTTCTATAATATGTAACAGTAAATCTATTAAAGGCAATATGTCACTAGGTTTTTGCTACCTTATCTGAGAGCAGCATGATGTAGATAAAGAGACCCTGAATCCAACAATGTATCACTTAGTTTACTTTGTGCAGTGGTTCTGATACAGAGTTCTTAGATTTAGCAATGTAGCAGAGTTGAGAAAGCTAACCCCGCCCACACTAGGCTGTGCATGTAAACAGTCCATTGACATTGAGCTGCTTAACACAGGAGGAGGCGGAGTCGGACTAGCAAGCATGTGCTGTTGTAGTCCTGGCAATGATAATCACCAGGTGATAAAACTTTCAGTGTAAGTAAACAACAGCACACAGCATTACAGGTGACATATCATTGAAATCTGTGATTTAACCTCTTCCTCATGCTGTCCGCAGATTACATAGTAAAAAGTTCACCCTGACCTGGATACAATTTCTGTCCATTTACTTACTACAGAGATGTGTGGTGGGGGCATCTGAAGGGCTTCCACAGAGACCCAGTCAATATGCTGGAAAAAGGGATGATCTCTGATGTTTCTGTGGACTCCTAAGCGCTTGGCGGGATCTCTCTGGAGGAGCTGGAAATGAAAAATATGCTTACTAGTCAATCAGTGCAGGTAAAAAATCTTATAACAGAACAATTCTACAGGACTTCTGTAGTGCAACGTTAGACCCTAGGGCTCTTTCACACGTCTGTGTGTCCGGTATGTGTGGTGACAGTTTCCACACGTACCGGAGACACTGACACACGTAGACCCATTCAAATGAATGGGTCTGCGCACATGTCAGTGTGTTTCCACGGACCGTGTGTCTGTGTGATCCACACAGACATGCCAGTTTTTGCCAGCCGGCAGCACGGATCACACGGACCCATTCAAGTCAATGGATCTGTGTAAACATGTACCGCACATGGATGCCATCCGTGTGACATGTTCCGGGCTTGGAAATCAGCGGTACAGTTAGAGCTAATCCCAAACGCCGGGTGCTGAATGCTGTCCTCATCATAGTTCCCTGCCGGCGCAGCGATCAGCACCAGCAGGGGATAGTGATGAGAGTACAATTCTGCTCCCGGTGTCTCCACCTGTAAAAATAAGAATAAAATTTAAAAAATCCTTATACTCACCTGTCCTAAGTGTCCCCCGCTGTAATCCACACGACCGCTCAGCAGAGGAGCTGTGCTCAGTGAGCGGTGTCCTGTCAGTCACTGAGCTCAGCGCAGCTCCGGGGCCTGCTCGCTGCAGGAGTCATTCTCCCCTGCTCCTCTGCTACTACTCTCATCATTATCTCCTGCTGGTGCCGATCGCAGTGTCAGCAGGGGACTATGATGAGGGCAGTGTTCAGCGCCCGGTGCTTGGAAACAGTACTAACTGTACCGCTGATTCCCAAATTCCGGTGCGTGTGCTCCTGATGCGCCACACGGGTGGCACATGAGCGTCACACGTGTGCCACACAGGTGCACAAGGACACGCATATCTCCGGTACCAGAAATATCAGGACGTGTGAAAGAGCCCTTAGGTCCAACTGACTGTAGACTGCCAGTAGATCCATGACAGCAAGGCTCAGTGACTAAACACTTCTACCCAGCAAAACAAGTACTCATGTAGATCCTCAAATGGATTCATTGCTGGTTAGAAAGGGAAAAATGAAGAGTACATTGGCCTATTCTGTGCGGCTTCAGTACATTTACCATGGCAGTACATTACTAAGTAGTAAATCCAATATCCGTATCGTTCTCACCTCTCTAATGATGTCTTCAGCGCCGGAGGAAGATGTATCAAATAGTGCAGGATGGTAAGTGCACTCACCGGTAACCATCTCATTTATGATGAGGCCAAGCGCGTACCAGTCCACTCCGGCGCCATACTCCTCCCTAGCCAGCATCTGTCACAGAGGAGAGAACAGTTACTACATAGGTGACATGTCAGCACATGAATGTATCAGGCTTTGTATCACGTTTGTGTACTTCTGTGGTAAAATGACACAGAGTCAGTTGAAGTAAGAAGCGTCATTGATGTTTGCTGAAAGAGGCTTTTAAGTTTCCTGGAAGAGATGTGCCGACTGCCGACTACTTCATTGTAGTTTAGTGCATTATTTTTTAACCTTGCATTTTAGGCTGTCGGCCAAAGTTTAGTTTACTCTAGGGTAATGCACATGATGTATTTTTTGGGAAGGAGGGGCAAGTCCACCGAGTTTTTCAAGAGGAAGACGCTTCAGGAAAAGTCTGAGTTATTTTTATCCTGAAGCATCTTTTTTTTTTTTACCCTTCTTCGTCATTTCCATGTCCCTGACGCCCATCCCCCTGCTCCCTCTCTCTGGAGCACTCTGGAATGCCTGCTCTGTCTGCAACAAGCTCCATTTTGTCCATGACCTCTTTACCTATCACAATCTCTCCTTCCTGGGCATCACAGAGACATGGTTGACACCCTCTGACACTGCCTCCCCTGCTGCGCTGTGTTACGGTGGCCTCCACTTCACCCACACTCCTCGCCCTGGTAACAGACATGGTGGAGGAGTGGGTCTACTCCATTCTACCAACTGCACCTTTAGCCCTATCCCACCTCTACCCTCTCTTATTCTACCTTCTTTTGATGTCCACTCTGTCCGCATTTACTCTCCCTCCAACCTCCAAGTGGCTGTCATATACCGACCTCCAGGCCCGGTCACTGCCTTTATTGACCAATTCTCCACCTAGCTTCTTTACTTTATCTCTGCTGACATTCCCACAATCATCATGGACGATTTCAACATCCCCACTGACACTCACCAGCCAGCAGCATCCAAACTCCTGTGGCTTACTTCATCCTTTGGAATTACTCAGTGGTCCTCCTCAGCCACCCACACAGACGGACACACACTAGACCTCATCTTCACCCGACTCTGCTCCCTATATATCCTTACAACCTCCCCACTACCCTTATCTGACCACCATCTACTCATGTTGTCATCCCTGTCCTCCTCACCTGTCACCCATGTCCAGCAACTAGCACACCCCCGCAGAGACCTTGCACATCTAGACACTCACACACTCTCTGGCTCTATTCTACCACTGACATCCATATCTTCACTCCACGACACAGACAGCGCCACTGCTTTCTACAATGCCACTCTTGCATCAGCTATTGACTCGGTCGCCCCTCTTATGCATGGCAGAGCACGACGAGTCAATAGGCAACCCTGGCACAACAACCTCACTATACAGCTTCGACAAGCATCCAGGGTTGCAGAAAACACATTCTCAAGATGACTACATTCAAACAAGCAACACTTGCATTCAAATCAGCCCTCACCTCTGCTAAACATGCCTACTTCACAACCCTCATATCTTGCTTATCCTACAACCCCAAACAGCTATTCAACACTTTTAAATCTCTCCTCCACCCCCCACTGCCCCCTCCGACCGCCGTCATCTCTGTTGAGGAGTTTGCCACACACTTCAAAAACAAAATTGACCAAACAAGGCAAGTCTATACTGCCCAACCACCACAACCCCTTTGTTTTCCAGACCATTGCCCTTCCCCCATAACCTACCTTCACAACATCACGGAAGGAGACCTTACTCGTCTCCTCTCCAAATCACACCTCACCACTTGTGCACTCGACCCCATCCCATCCCACCTCCTCCCCAACCTCACCCCACCCATCCCTTACTCATCTCTTCAACCTATCACTAACTTCTGGCACCTTCCCTGCTGCCTTCAAACATGCCTAAATCACGCCCATCCTCAAAAAGCCATCCCTCGAGCCAACCGCCTTGTCCAGCTACCGCCCCATATCGCTGCTCCCATTTGCCTCCAAACTCCTTGAGCAACATGTTCACACTGAACTTTCCTCTTACTTCTCATCTAACTCTCTCTTCGACAACCGACAATCCGGCTTCCGCCCCCATCATTCCACTGAAACTGCCCTTACCAAAATCACCAATGACTTACTTACAGCCAAAGCTAACAGACAATTCTCTGTACTCCTTCTTCTTGACCTGTCCTCTGCTTTCGACACAGTTGACCACTGACTCCTACTACAGATCCTCTCTTGCTTTGGCGTCAAAAATCTTGCCCCATCCTGGATGTCCTCATACCTTTCTAACCGCACATTTAGCGTCTCCCACTCCCACACTACTTCCTCACCCCGGTAATCTCCGGTCCTCCCAAGAACTCCTTCTCTCCTCCACACTTATTCGCTCCTCGCCCAATGGCCTCCAAGATTTCTCCCGAATATCCCCCATCCTATGGAATTCTGTGCTTCACCACATCTGATTATCCTCCACACTTGGATCCTTCAGACGGAACCTGAAAACCCATCTCTTCAAACAAGCTTAGAGCCTGCCATGATCTTGCCTGCTGCCACCTCAACAACACTGGAGCCACCACAACAACCCAACCTACTGTCTTCTTCCCCATTCCTGTAGAATGTAAGCCCGCAAGGGCAGGGCCCTCTTCCCTCTGTACCAGTCTATCATTGTTAGTTTGTTTACTGTAAGTGATATCTGTATTTGGTATGTAACCCCTCCTTATGTACAGCACCATGTACATCCTTATGTACAGTATCAATGGCGCTATATAAATAAATAATAATAATAATAATATTTTCATGAGTGCTTTTTCAACATTTTTGACCATTGGCATTTTTTTAGCATTTCTCCAGCATTTTTGTGGTATTTTTTTACTGCTGTTTTCCATTCCTTTTTTGTAAAAAAAACTATGTTCAATAATGAAGAAACCGTTAGTGTTAGCAAAAACAATAGCACAACGCTCAAAAAGATACTTGGATGTTTGCTGGAAAACACTTTAAGAATGGTAAGGTCACTTCTTTTAACCACTTTGCGTCTTTGGAAGCCTGAAGTGATTAACCCCTTAAGCCCCGCGGGTGGTTTCCACGTTAATGACCGGGCCAATTTTTACAATTCTGACCACTGTCACTTTATGAGGTAATTACTCTCGAACGCTTCAACGGATCCCCCTGATTCTGAGATTGTTTTTTCGTGACATATTGTACTTCATGATTGTGGAAAAATTTCTTCGATATCACTTGCGTTTATTTGTGAAAAAAACGGAAATTTGGCGAAAATTTTGAAAATTTTGCAATTTTCAAAATTTGAATTTTTAAGCCCTGAAATCAGAGCGATATGTCACACAAAAGAGTTAATAAATAACATTTCCCACATGTCTACTTTACATCAGCACAATTTTGGAACCAAAATTTTTTTTTGTTAGGGAGCTATAAGGGTTAAAAGTTGACCAGCGATTTCTCATTTTTCCAACAAAATTTACAAAACCATTTTTTTAGGGACCACATCACATTTGAAGTCACTTTGAGAGGTCTTTATGACAGAAAATACCCAAAAGTGACACCATTCTAAAAACTGCACCCCTCAAGGTGCTCAAAACCACATTCAAGAACTTTATTAACCCTTCAGGTGCTTCACAGGAATTTTTTGAATGTGGAAGAAAAAAATGAACATTTAACTTTTTTCACAAAAATGTTAATTTAGACCCAATTTTTTTTATTTTCACAGGGGTAACAAGAAAAAATGGACCCCAAAATTTGTTGTGCAATTTCCCCTGGGCACGCAGATACCCAATATTTGGGGAAAAAATACTGTTTGGGCGCACGGCAGGGCTCGGAAGGGAAGGAGCGCTATTTGACTTTTTGATTGTAAAATTTGCTTGAATAATTAGCGGACGCCATGTTGTGTTTGGAGAGCCCATGTGTGCCCAAACTTTGGAGCTCCCCCACAAGTGACCCCATTTTGGAAACTAGACCCCCCAAGGCACCTTTCTAGATGCATAGTGAGCACTTGGAACCCCCAGGTGCTTCACAAATTGATTCGTAACAATGAAAAAGTGAAAAAAAAAACACTTTTTCATTTTTATGAATCAATTTGTGAAGCACCTGAGTGTTCCAAGTGCTCACAATGCATCTAGATAGGTGCCTTGGGGGGTCTAGTTTCCAAAATGGGGTCACTTGTGGGGGAGCTCCAATGTTTGGGCACACAGCGGCTCTCCAAACGCAACATGGTGTCGCTAACAATTTGAGCCGATTTTCCGTTAAATTTGTTAGAGGACACCATGTTGCATTTAGAGAGTCCCTGTGTGCCCAAACATTGGAGCTCCCCCACAAGTGACCCCATTTTGGAAACTAGACCCCCCAAGGCACCTATCTAGATGCATAGTGAGCACTTGGAACCCCCAGGTGCTTCACAAATTGATTCATAACAATGAAAAAGTGAAAAAAAAAACACTTTTTCATTTGTATGAATCAATTTGTGAAGCACCTGAGGGTTCCAAGTGCTCACTATGCATCTAGATAGGTGCCTTGGGTGGTCTAGTTTCCAAAATGGGGTCACTTGTGGGGGAGCTCCAATATTTGGGCACACAGCGGCTCTCTAAATGCAACATGGTGTCCGCTAACAAATTTAACGCAAAATTGGCTCAAATTGTTAGCGACACCATGTTGCGTTTGGAGAGCTGCTGTGTGCCCAAACATTGGAGCTCACCCACAAGTGACCCCATTTTGGAAACTAGACCCCCCAAGGCACCTATCTAGATGCATAGTGAGCACTTGGAACCCTCAGGTGCTTCACAAATTGATTCGTAACAATGAAAAAGTGAAAAAAAAAACACTTTTTCATTTTTATGAATCAATTTGTGAAGCACCTGGGGGTTCCAACTGCTCACTATGCATCTAGATAGGTGCCTTGGGGGGTCTAGTTTCCAAAATGGGGTCACTTGTGGGGGAGCTCCAATGTTTGGGCACACAGGGACTCTCTAAATGCAACATGGTATCCGCTAACAAATTGAATGGAAAATCGGCTCAAATTGTTAGCGGACGCCACATTGCGTTTGGAGAGCCCCTCTGTGCCCAAACTTTGGAGCTCCCCCACAAGTGACCCCATTTTGGAAACTAGACCCCCCAAGGCACCTTTCTAGATGCATAGTGAGCACTTGGAACCCCAGGTTCTTCACAAATTGATTCATAAAAATGAAAAAGTGTTTTTTTTTTCACTTTTTCATTTTTACGAATCAATTTGTGAAGCACCTGGGGGTTCCAAGTGCTCACTATGCATCTAGAAAGGTGCCTTGGGGGGTCTAGTTTCCAAAATGGGGTCACTTGTGGGGGAGCTCCAAAGTTTGGGCACAGAGGGGCTCTCCAAACGCAATGTGGTGTCCGCTAACAATTTGAGCCGATTTTCCATTCAATTTGTTAGCGGATACCATGTTGCATTTAGAGAGTCCCTGTGTGCCCAAACATTGGAGCTCCCCCACAAGTGACCCCATTTTGGAAACTAGACCCCCCAAGGCACCTATCTAGATTCATAGTGAGCACTTGGAACCCCAGGTGCTTCACAAATTGATTCATAAAAATGAAAAAGTGTTTTTTTTTCACTTTTTCATTTTTACGAATCAATTTGTGAAGCACCTGGGGGTTCTAAGTGCTCACTATGCATCTAGATAGGTGCCTTGGGGGGTCTAGTTTCCAAAATGGGGTCACTTGTGGGGGAGCTCCAATGTTTGGACACACAGGGGCTCTCCAAACGCAACATGGCGTCCGCTAACAATTTGAGCCGATTTTCCATTCAATTTGTTAGCGGACACCATGTCGCGTTTGGAGAGCCCGTGATGTGCCTAAACAGTGGAGCTCCCCCACAAGTGTCCCCATTTTGGAAACTATACCCCTCAAAGATTTTATTAAGGTGTATAGTGAACATTTTGAACCCAGAGGTACGGCACATTATTTGTTTACATTAGGTCATCATATTGAATAAGTTTTCATTATTCTTGAGCGCAAGTGCTCGCTACTTGAGTTTGCATCGGGTACTCAGGTATGCACCATGTACAGCGTGTGCTCGAGTGACATGCTCGAGTCCCTGCTCCGCATGTTTCACGGTTATTAGACACCCAAAAAAAAACATGCGGGGATCGCTCGTGCATGGCAGGCAATCCCCATAAAGTTTTTTGGCCGCGAAGCATATGGGGCAGAGACTCGAGCATGTCACTCAAATACCCACGATACTAAATGCATACCAGAGCACCCGATGCAAACTCAAGTAGCGAGCACTTGCTCTCAACACTAGTCGCCATATTGTCATCTTTTTTTCTTACTTTTGAAAAAAATCCCAACCCCAGCCCTAACCCTAGCACAACCCTAGCCCCAGCACAACCCTAGCCCCAGCACAACCCTAGCCCCAGCACAGCCCTAGCCCCAAACCCAGCCCTAACCCTAGCCCAATCCTAACTCAAGAGTTTATTTTTGACGCCGTTCCTTGTGCGGTATAAGTGATTAGACGACTTTATTCTTCGGGTCGGTGTGATTACAGCAATGCCAGAATCATATGGGGTTTTTATGACTGACAGCTGTCACACACTAAAAGACGCATTTTTTGTAAAATCTAGTTTTTGCATCGCCATATTTTGAGAGCTATAATTTTTCCAGATTTTGGCAGACAGTCATGTGACGGCTCGTTTTTTGCGGGATGACTTGACGTTGTTATTGGTGCCATTTTCAGGCACGTGACATTTTTTGATCGCTTTCTATTCCGATTTTTGGGAGGCAGAATAAACAAAAACCAACAATTCAGGAATTGTTTTTTTTTTTTTTTTTATTCTGTTCCGCGTGTGGTAAAATTGATGAGGCAGCTTTACTCTTCGGGTCAGTACGTTTACAGCGGTACCACATTTGTATCATTTTTCTATGTTTTGGCGCTTATACACAATAAAAGCTATTTTATAGAAAAAAATATTTTTTAGTATCGCTTTATTCTGAGAGCTATAACTTTTTTATTTTTCGGCTGATGGAGCTATATGGCAGCTTGTTTTTTGCGGGACGAGATGACGTTTTCAGCGGTATCATTTTTATTTATATGCGTCTTTTTGATCGCGTGTTATTCCACTTTTTGTTTGGCGGTATGGTGATAAAGCATTGTTTTTTGCTTGTTTTTTTTTTTTTTTTTTTTTACCGTGTTCACTGAAGGGGTTAACTAGTGGGACAGTTTTATAGGTCAGGTTGTTCCGGACACGGCGATACCAAATATGTGTACTTTTATTGTTTTTTTTTTATTTTTTTTATAATAATATTTATTGATGGGTACATTATATTTTTATTTTTGGTGTATTATTTTTTTTATTTTTTTATAATATTTTTGCACATTTTTTTTTTTTTTTTTTTCCACTTTCACACAGTTTATACACTTTATTACTTTCTCCCACTCTGGGACTTTCACTTTTTTTTTTCTGATCGCCTGCATGGCACAGGA
This sequence comes from Phyllobates terribilis, assembly GCF_046119375.1. Lineage (NCBI taxonomy): Eukaryota > Metazoa > Chordata > Amphibia > Anura > Dendrobatidae > Phyllobates > Phyllobates terribilis. The sequence goes on along the minus strand of NW_027362938.1, from coordinate 1,356,272 downwards.
ATGGAGCACCATCCCTATGCCATGCAAGCTGTCAGAAATGCACAGTGTGAAGATTGCTTGGAGATGCACTGCGCATGTCCAAGCAATCTTCCTGCTCTCTGGTGACCCGGATGTTGTCATGACGACATCGGGTCGTCATGGCAACACCCGGGAAGCCTTTGCAGACTGCGCTGGAAGCCGGAAGAGGAGGTGAGTATCGCCGATCACCTCCCCTTGCCCCCGCAATGCCGCGATCGACTTCGATCGACTTCGATCGCAGCATCGCGGGGGTTAATGTGCTGGGAGCGGTGCGTGACCGCTCCCTGCACATAGTACCGGGTGTCAGCTGTGACAATCAGCTGACACCCGGCGGCGATCGCGCCCGCACATCCTGTGTGCGGGCGCGATCGCGATGACGTACTAATACGGGTCTGGCTCTTAAGTCCCAGGGCACAGACGCGTATTAGTACGTCAGATGTTATTAAGGGGTTAAAAGCCTCTCAAAAGACAACATATGAACGGCAATTCGTTTTTACACTGAAATGCATATGTTTGTTCGTTTGAGCGTTTAGTTTGTGCTTTTTCAGCCAATTTTTCAAACCTCTCTAAATACGTCTTTTTGCCGTCTATTTGTCCAGTATATGTTACTATTCTGAAAAAAAAAGTATGGGATAGCTAGTAGAACACACTATTCCATCATTTAATACAGTCTAAACATATATTTTAAATTTACACTTTTTTACCATGTAGGTCTGTGAGTTATGGATACCACTGTTTGCCATCCATCACACGCATTTGTTACAGGGATACATCCTGAACTTTTCAATAGGTTATACTGATATACAAGTGCTTCGCGCTAAATTAGAATATCATCAAAAAGTTAATTCATTTCAGTTCTTCAATACAAAAAGTGAAACTCATATATTATATAGAGTCATTACACACAGAGTGATCTATTATATAGAGTCATTACACACAGAGTGATCTATTTCACGTGTTTATTTCTGTTAATGTTGATGATTATGGCTTACAGCCAATGAAAACACAAAAGTCATTATCTCAGTAAAGAATACTTAACAAAAAACACCTGCAAAGGCTTCCTAAGCGTTTAAAAAGGTCCCTTAGTCTGTTTCAGTAGGCTCCACAATCATGGGGAAGACTGCTGACTTGACAGATGTCCAGAAGGCAGTCATTGACACACTCCATAATGAGGGTAAGCCACAAAAGGTCATTGCTAACGAAGCTGGCTGTTCACAGAGTGCTGTGTCCAAGCATATTAATGGAAAGTTGAGTAGAAGGAAAAAATGGGGTAGAAAAAGGTGCAGAAGCAACCAGGATTGAAAGGATTGTTAAGAAAAGGCCATTAGAAAATTTGGGGGAGATTCACAAGGAGTGGACTGCTGCTGGAGTCATTGTTACAAGAGCCACCACACACAGACGTATCAAGGACATGGGCTACAAGTGTCGCATTCCTTGTGTCAAGCCACTCATGACCAATAGACAGCGCCAGAAGCGTCTTACCTGGGCCAAGGAGAAAAAGACCTGGACTGTTCTCAGTGGTCCAAGGTGTTGTTTTCAGATGAAAGTAAATTTTGCATTTCATTTGGAAATCAAGGACCCAGAGTCTGGAGGAAGAGTGGAGAGGCCACAATCCAAGCTGCTGGAGGTCTAGTGTGAAGTCTCCACAATCAGTGATGGTTTGGGGAGCCATGTCATCTGCTGGTGTAAGTCCACTGTGTTTTATCAAGACCAAAGTCAGCTCAGCCGTCTACCAGGAAATTTTAGAGCACTTCATGCTTCCCTCTGCCAACAAGCTTTTTGGAGATGGAAATGTCATTCTCCAGCAGGACTTGGCCCCTGTCCACACTGCCAAAAGTACCAATACCTGGTTTACACACAACAGTATCACTGTGCTTGATTGGCAGCAAACTCGCCTGACCTTAAGAGAATCTATGGGGTATTGTCAAGAGGAAGATGAGAGACACCAGACCCAACAATGCAGACGAGCTGAAGGCTGCTATCAAAGCAACTGGTCTTCCAGAACACCTCAGCAGTGCCACAGGCTGATCGCCTCCATGCCACATTGCCGCATTGATGCAGTAATTGATGCAAAAGGAGTGTTAGCAGAGGATTAATCCGTGTGACATCCAGAGTTTAGAACACAGAATGTAGGTTTATTCATATCCAGCATAGGCACAGCATGGAGTCTGGTGTTACTGCAGCATGAGGAAATCAAATACATATATAACAACAACACAGGAAGAGAAGGAGGGGGCATCCTGTCTGTGGGAGTTTTTTTTTTTTTTTTAACTAAACTTTGTTAATAACCTCACAATATGCACAACATATGAAACAGCACAGTAGTTGTTGCAATACACATACAGATTAATATGTATTATTCCAACACCCCCACTCAACAACTACTTATCCTCTTAGTCCCATTATGGTTCTCAATTCTTGGAACCTAGCTCATAGCAATGGCTTTGTCATAATGTCAGCTACCATCTTATCAGTTTCGCAATAGACAAACTGAATTATCCCACGATCTATCAAATCACGTAGATGATGATGTCTGACGTCAATGTGCTTGGTTCTAGCACTGATCTTTTCACTGCATGCAAGTTTAATGCATCCTTGGTTGTCCTCATAAATCACCGTCGGCTGAGTTGTCGGTTTGCCAAGATCGTCCATCAATTGTCTTAGCCAAACAACCTCCTGGCTTGCATAGGCTGCGGACACATACTCCGCTTCTGTAGATGACAAGGCAACAGACATTTGTTTCCTACTAGACCAGGAGATTGAACTTTCTCCAACTCTAAACAAGTATCCACTTGTGGATTTACGATCACGCGAATCACCAGCCCAATCCGCATCTACATAGCCGGTAAGCTCTAGATCTCCTGCTGCAGATAGTTTTAAATTTACATCTTGCGTTTCTTTCAAATATCGGAGAAGTCTCTTAACAGCATTCCAGTCTCTTTGGCGCGGTTCTTCCACATATCTGCAAAGGATTCCAACTGTTGTTGTGATATCCGGTCGAGTCATAGTTGATATGTATAGAAGTGCTCCCACTGCCTGACGAAATTTCTCATTGTTAGGCAACAGGTCATCTTCTCCTTCCAGCTTCAGGTAGGATGGTTCCATTGGGGTTGATATACCTTTGGCCTCTGACATTTTAAACTGATTCAGAATCAAATTAATTTTTGCACTTTGGTTTAGAAGAAAACTTCCATCTTCCTCTCTCTGGATTTGGATTCCTAGATAATATGTCACACTTCCAAGGTCTTTTGTTTCAAAGTGCTGATTCAGAATTTCAGTCATTTTTCCAATTTCTGCGTCGTCTTGATGAACAACAATCACGTCGTCCACATATAAGAGAATATACATCCACTTTCCATCTGTATATTTTGTGTATAAGCACGGATCTGCTTGACCTCTTTTAAATCCTTCTTCCAACAAGACTTTATTCATCTTGGTGTTCCATGCTCTTGCTGATTGCTTAAGACCATAGAGAGATTTTTGTAGTTTGCAAACAAGATTCTCTTCACCTCTTTTTACATAACCTTCAGGTTGAGTCATGTATAAGTCCTCCTCAATGTCACCATTTAAAAAGGCAGTTTTTATATCCAAATGTCTGACATAGCATAGCATAGCATAGTTTTAAAGCCGAATAAAGACTTGCGTCCATCAAGTTCGACCTGTTAGTTCTGTAATTGCTAAAGTTGATCCAGAGGAGGGCAAAAACCCCAAATGATTTAGCCAATCTTCACCTGAGGAAAAATTCCTTCCCGACTCTGAAACCAGCAGTCAGAATAAATCCCTGTATCAACCTACTATTTTATTTTATTTTTAAGTATACGCTGAAATCTGCCTGGTATCTAGAAATGCATCCAGTCCCCGCTTGAACTGGTGTAGTGAATCCGACATTACCGTCTCCTCACTCAGTGAATTCCATATTCTCACTGCTCTTACCGTAAAGAACCCCTTCCTATGCTGGTGCTGAAACCTTTTCTCTTCCAGTCTTAGTGAGTGACCTCTTGTTACCGTAATATCCCTCCTTTTGAACAAATCCCTGGCAAGGTCTCTATACTGTCCCCTAACATATTTGTACACATTTATTATGTCCCCCCTCAACCTTCTCTTTTCCAGGCTGAATAGTCCTAGTTTTGCCAACCTCTCTGGGTATTGCAGTCCCTCCATTCCCCTTATTAATTTTGTTGCCCTCCTTTGTACCTTTTCAAGCTCATTTATATCCTTTCTATATATTGGGGCCCATAACTGAGCACAGTATTCCAAGTGTGGTCTGACCAGTGCTTTGTACAGTGGAAGAACAATGTTCTCATCCTTTGCAGCTATACCTCTTCTGATACATCCCATTACCCTGTTTGCCCTTACAGCAGCGGCCTGACTTTGGGCACTCCAATTTAGTTTGCTATCAATCAAGATGCCCAAGTCCTTCTCCATCTCTGAATTCCCCAATGATTTCCCATTCAGTGAGTACTGGTGACTTCCATTTTTCCTTCCCATATGTATGACCTTACATTTCTCCTCATTAAACCTCATTTGCCATTTAATGCTCCACCTACCCAGCTTATCCAAGTCCCTCTGTAGGTCTGCACTGTCCTCTTTTGTATTAATTGTTTTACATAACTTTGTGTAATTGTAAAATAATACTCTTCTTGTATTATTTTTTCTACTGAGGACTTCGCAAAGTATCAATATCACGATATTCTTATAAAAAATGTATCTATTTATTCTTGGATTGTCCATTAAAAAGAATCAGATTGCAGCAGGTACATACAATAATGAGTTATAAAGTAATTGTCCATTTGTCCATAATTAGCTTAATTGTTGAGATTCACCCATCTTTCCTTGGATCCTGGCTGGTAAATCATGTCTTTGTCCAGCACGTGTCCAGGCCTACATGTCATCTGCTTCTCAGCATGAAGATTCTTCTTCTGTGTCTTGTGGGGTGGGAAGAGCAAGAGAGTCCCCCCTTTCTGTACCATGGGCTTTTATAGCCAGTCGTATGGACACCTGTTCTACATATGGTAGTGAACCAAAAATACACACACAAATAGCGCATGTCAACTAGACACGATGGCTGATGCAATCCTTGTATAGAACTCAGATTTAAGAAAAATGATTATTGATTAACATTCCAAATGAATTTCCATAATTAACCATTTAACATTTCCCCCTTTTTTGAGAATAAAAGGACTTTAACCGAAAATTCTCAAAAGAAGATACATTCATCAATCATTTTTTTTCTTTCCTTCTTCCTTGGCAATATCATTAAATTTCCATAATAATAATATCAATATCAGATTGTTGTTATATAATGATGTGAATTCATGTTATGGTAAGCTGTGACTAATATTCATTTAATATGTATAATTATACTTCCCTATATCTAAATTGAAGCAATCGCGGGTCCAATCGTCATCATCTGATGTCATCGGGTCGTCGTCTCGTCTTCTTCTTGGTTCTTTTATAACACAGTCTTTAGATGAAAACTCCTTTGAAACAAATGACAGCGTGTAGATATTGTACAGTCCATAACTGTATTCATTATTGTGCAGTCCATAAACTGTACTCTTTATTAGAAAGATCATGTGTGTCAGATGATAAGAAGACAAAGTCCATGGATGAAATGTAGCTTTAATATCTGTGCAGTGTCACCTGGACTTACGGTGGATAGTTCTGGAATCTTCCGTGTCGTCCGCACTGGTCTCGTGTCACTTTTTGAACAGATGTGACGTCTTTGTTCAGTAAAGCAAGGGTTAACTTGACACTTCCCTGCTTTATATAGCCCCATAACCAGTACTCAGTCCTTTATATACAGGACACATATGCCAGGTATTACCTGTTCACCAGCTTTCATTGAAGCGTTGCAGGTGATAAGAAACCACTGGAACGTGATGAAACTTGAGCACAACCCAGTACATATAGGATCATCGTCCTCTGCCGTCCCGGTGATCAGTGGTGTGAATTGTATCTGACACAGTCTATCATCACTCAGCATTCACACCTGTTACCTTCTGAGACTTCCGGATATCAGTTGCTTCTTCTTGTAACTTTTGAGAATCTCTTTGATTTATAAAAATTAAAAGTCTTTATTAAGATAGAATTCATAATTGCGATGTCTTGATTGAAGTCTTCATTCCCTAATCTGATACCAAATCTGGCAACTTTCCTAACCTATAATATCACAACGTACCATAGCAATCAATAATATCCATCAAATTATTATCAAAACATTAAAATAAATTATGTTTGGAATAATAAACAATAATAGATAATAATTCATTAGTAATCAAGTTCTCCATATGATAGAACATTTTTATGTCATAGGTGTAATTACCTTTTCCAACCCATAGGTGTCAGTGTGTTTTGAAACAACAAGTGTTTATATCTTTATTAAACCAATAATACCAAAGAATGTATATTCCTGAACTAAAATGAATAAATATATGTGAATTTATAAATGAATGAATGAATGAATTGTTGTGTTTACTCAGAAAATGTAAACATTTTTCTTATATTAATATATATCATCATTATATTTGATGAAGCAATATTCTTGTACTTGACATTACCCCATTAAATATTAATGTGTTTTCTCAATTGAAATCTTGAACTGAATTAAAATCAAAAATTGAGAATTAAAAATGAAAAATGGAAAAATAAGAAAATAAGTAAGAATAAAATTTTAAAAATGAAAAATAAAATTAAGAGTAAAAATAAGAATAAAAATAAAAATAAGGCCTTTAAATTTTAATGACAAATGCAGAGTAATTATATTCTCCATAAAAAATACCCTTATATCTCCATTATCTGGATGATTTCATATTTGTCATAACCTTGTATCACCAAAAAATATTAAATTATTAAACTATGCAACTTTGCATGTAACACCCTTCTTAATTATATCATTGTACCTTATTATTGTTTCTTCTTTATTAAAATGTGTAAAAAAATAAGTATTGATCAAAAGTGATTATGTAATCAGGATCAAAAACACATTTTCCCCCTTAATACCAAAAAATATTATTTTATAAAATTTATGTATATATCAGAACCAAATTAAAAATAATTATTCTTCTAGAAATATTGTGCATAAATTTCATATCGATGAGTAGCATAGATTTGTCTAAAGAGAGGTGTGTACCTATTTAGGTAACCATTAAAAATAATATCATAGTTATTCAAGAATATTATCATGTGGAAAAATTATTCTAAATATAAATGTGCTTTGTAAACCATTTTGATGTGTGGTTGCCCTTATCCACTATTAGTTAAATCAAGAAATAATAATTATTAAAGAAATATAGAAATATATATATATGTGGATAATACCTAATTATGTATTATAATTTTTCTCAGAATTAAATATATTTTTGTACCTTCACATAAAGAAACATTTTTTTTTCAAACATACAAACATACGAGGCCTCTGTCACATCAATCACACTTAGCAGCTGCTGATTTACTCATCTGTCACCTTCACTCTGACATTCACAGATCTGTTCAACTCAAACATTCCACATATGAAGTTTTAGATATATATATATTTAACCCAAAATTGTTGTATCCCAATTTATTAATGCGCATTGCCATATCAATTAAATATCTTAATATTCTTTGAATATTCCCCAAGTACATATTATATAATATGAGAGTAAGTCACTGGAATTTCAGACACTCTCTTGACTTAGATTCTTTTTTCACTGGCTGCCCGGTCTTAAGTTACATCAGCTGAAAATAGAATGAATGGGATCTATACTATTAGCTCAAAGTTCAGAGGCCGCAGCTGTCACACGTCATGCTGGAAAGCTACAGGTTAAAACGAACACTTCATGCACAGAAAATATTAATTCATAAGTGCTACACATAATAATTAATAAGTATTACATATATATTATAGTCCAACTAGATATATTGTTATTATTTTAAAATGTTATACACATAAAATCATGCAATTTTTTTCCACTTCCTGTGTGAATAAAGAAATAAATCCATTTTAGAGTTGTTTGATCAAATCCTGCTTTGGAATGAAACCTCTAAGGAAATATAAGAAAGTAAAATTAAATATCAAATTCATACAGAAACAGAATTATTTAAATATGTTATACATATATTGGTTGGTTCTAATGTAATTCAAAATATTGTTACTTAAATTTATATATATGAAGTTCTAATTTATTAATTAATATATATATATTTTTTATAAATATATATATATATAAATACAATTATACACAATCTCTACTTAAACAAGTGTATATATATATATATATATATATATATATATATATATATATACGAACTATTAGAAACTATGTAGCTACAATTTTACTGTATAAGATTATAAATAAATATTGAGACATTGTATAACATTTTGATACAACATCATAATTACAGTTTTTCCTTAGCCACTCCCTAAACCAAATCTTCTGTCTCTCTCAAATATCTCCAGGAACGCCCTATTTAGGAAAGACATTTTTCTATCCTTCAAACCCTCAGAGAACTGCCTGTTCTTCTGTTCACATTCCCTGACGTCACTGTGAGCCGGTCGTCTCACCTGTCTCTGTTCATCAGTTTCGGCCATTTTCCTTTCTAGGGAAAAGTCACAGCTTTGCATTTTTAACTCTTTGTGTGGAGATATGGAGTTTTGAATTATCTGATATGGCTTATAACAGATATGAAATCTCCTGCGTATTTGATAGAGTTCACTATGGGGATGACTCAGTCTAGGAGAGGTTGATATTGGCTTTTGATAAGATTTTACCTTTCCTGGTTTTATAAAATTAACTTGATTTATTTTCTTTGCACGATTCTCATGTTTTCTAACAGAATCCAGCAACTGTGCACATTTGAATAGGGATTCTTTTTGTGACACTATAACTCTAGATACTGGATCTAGGAATTTGAATTTTTGTACAAAAGTTTTTATCATATGTTGTACTTTTCCATTTTTGATAAGAGCTTTGTACAACCGTTCAAATATGGATATGAATGTATATGTACATTCCTTCCTACCAATCCTTAGTTTCTGCAGATCTTCTATGTTGGGAAAATCCTTTGTGACACAATAAATCAAATATCTTAACCTGTCCGAATCATTTTCCCATCCATTAGGAGAGTAACATCTGACAATGTCACAGGAATCCATATTTTAAATAATTGATTCCTCTCCTCATGGGATAAATCAAACTTATCAGAGAAGCTCTCAAATGTCTCTGAATTTCTACAGGCATGGATTTTGACATCATATTTTGGCATGATTTTGTATAATTTCAGCAAATTTTTCCTCATTTTAATTTGCAGTTAAGCCTGGGTAATTCCTGAATTCTCTGATATTTTTAGTGGCTCTTGTACGTCCGCTCCTCCTACGTCACTCACGTCTCCTCCCACATCACCTAGTATGTCGGTTTCTCGTATGTCAGTCATGTCTCCTCCCATGTCAGGTTTCTGTATGTCCGTCTCTTGGTCAGACCCAAGGTCACCTTCAGTTACAGACACGTGTCTCAAATCTTGTTCATTTTCCACATTACAGTCAGAATCATTGTCACTATCTGACACTATTTCTACACAATTTTCCTGCTTAGAACTTTCAAGTACAAAATCATGAAATACCTGTACAAGATGTAGAATATTCCGCAATTTGTGTTTCTCTCTATTTACCAATTTAGAAGTTAACTGTAAATTCTGCAATTCACATTCTTTGTATAAACTGAGCCACAAAACGTCTAAGTCATCTCCTACATTAACTTTGAAATTAATATTACTTTGTTTAGCAAAAGAAGAAATTATATCCATATTTTGCTTACCTTAAGATTCCTTAACTTTTCTTTATCAGCACGTCCTGTCTTCAGTTCGTCTGATTCTGTTCCTTGTTAGTACCTCTGCTTCCCGTTAGTCCTCAGTCTGTAGGCTTCTTTCTGCTTCTCGTGACAAATTAGTGAATTTACTGACACGTGAACAACAGCTGTTCAGCTCGTCAGGACTCCCCCCCCCTTGTTCACGGGAAGAAATTCACTTACTTAATTTAAAAAAAAATGAAAAAACAGGGCTGGCTGGCTCACCATTGTAAAATAATACTCTTCTCTGTATTATTTTTTCTACTGAGGACTTCGCAAAGTATCAATATCACGATATTCTTATAAAAAAATGTATCTATTTATTCTTGGATTGTCCATTAAAAAGAATCAGATTGCAGCAGGTACATACAATAATTAGTTATAAAGTAATTGTCCATTTGTCCATAATTAGCTTAATTGTTGAGATTCACCCATCTTTCCTTGGATCCTGGCTGGTAAATCATGTCTTTGTCCAGCACGTGTCCAGGCCTACATGTCAGATACGTCTCAGCATGAAGATTCTTCTTGTGGGGTGGGCAGAACAAGAAAGCCCCCCCTTTCTGTAGCATGGGCTTTTATAGCCAGTCGTATGGCACACCTGTTCTACATATGGTAGTGAACCAAAAATACACACACAAATAGCGCATGTCAACTAGACACGATGGCTGTTGCAATCCTTGTATAGAACTCAAATTTAAGAAAAATGATTATCGATTAACATTCCAAATGAATTTCCATAATTAACCATTTAACATGGCAGCATCATGGTTTGGGCCTGCTTTTCTTCAGCAGGGACAGAGAAGATGGTTAAAATTGATGGGAAGATGGATGGAGCCAAATACAGGACCATTCTGGAAGAAAACCTGTTGGAGTCTGCAAAAGACCTGAGACTGGGACGGAAATTTATCTTCCAACAAGACAATGATCCCAAACATAAAGCAAACTCTACAATGGAATGGTTCAAAAATAAACATATCCAGGTGTTAGAATGGCCAAGTCAAAGTCCAGACCTGAATCCAAACGAGAATCTTGGAAAGAGCTGAAAACTGCTGTTCACAAACGCCCTCCATCCAACCTCAATGAGCTCGAGCTGTTTTGCAAGGAAGTATGGGCAAGAATTTCAGCCACTCGATGTGCAAAACTGATAGAGACATACCCCAAGCGACTTGCAGCTGTAATCGCAGCAAAAGGTGGCGCTACAAAGTATTAACTCAAGGGGGCCGAATAATATTGCACGCCCCACTTTTCAGTTTTTAATTTGTTAAAAAAGTTTAAAATAGCAAATAAATTTCATTCCACTTCACGATTGTGTCCCACTTGTTGTTGATTCTTCCCCCAAAAAATAGAATTTTATATCTTTATGTTTAAAGCCAGAAATATGGCAAAAGGTAGAAAAGTTCAAGGGGGCCAAATCCTTTCACAATGCAGTGTATAGGCGACGGCAGTACTGTGTATCTGCAGGATTCCAGGCCAGTATCTGCCACCCGCTGTATTTCCCATGGGGGAAGCTCTGGGATTTTATTACAGGGAAACTGTCATCAGGTTTTTGCTATGTAATCTAAAAGCAACAAGTCGGGGCAGAGGACCTTATCCCAGCGATGTGTCACTTGCTGGTCTGCATGATGGCATTTTGATATAATCCCTCTTTTATCTGCCGCAGATCTAGCAGTTCCCTGAATTCACAGATTATGTAGAGACCAATGCGGGAAAGTTACCCCAAATGTTCTAGAAGTCAGCGTTGGATTTTCTGCTTTCAGATCACCTCACAGACCAATGTAAGTTAAGGGACAAGTTCAGATGACGGTTTATCCCACTGTTTTTTGAAAGAAATTCGCCATTAAAACTCATGCATACAGTACAAAAAGAAATAGATGCCACAACCAGGGCCGGCTCCAGGATTTCATGGGCCCCGGGCAAAAGTCTCAGTGGGATCCTTTCACACCTACCACGATTCATGATGCACAGAAATATAGGTATAGTACAATGCTAAAGATTTCACTGACTTCTCACATTACATGAGTGATATCTATTGTAAAGTCTACAACAGCTCAGAAACCGGCGAATCCTCCCAGCGCACAGTTCAGACCAGACAATATAGTCCTCTATACAGTATTATGGGCCCCACGTAGTCCTCCATATACAGTATTATGAGCACCACGTAGTCCTCCATATACAGTATTATGTGCACCACGTGGTCCTCCATATACAGTATTATGGGCACCACATGGTCCTCCATATACCGTATTATGGGCACCACATGGTCCTCCATATACAGTATTATGGGCACCACATGGTCCTCCACACAGTATTATGGGCACCACATGGTCCTCCATATACAGTATTATGGGTACCACATGGTCCTCCACACAGTATTATGGGCACCACATGGTCCTCCATACAGTATTATGGGCACCACATGGTCCTCTATACAGTATTATGGGCACCACATGGTCCTCCATACAGTATTATGGACACCACATGGTCCTCCATACAGTATTATGGACACCACATGGTCCTCTATACAGTATTATGGACACCACATGGTCCTCCATACAGTATTATGGACACCACATGGTCCTCCATACAATATTATGGGCAGCACATGGTCCTGCATCCAGTACTATGGGCACCATATATTTCTCCATACAGAATAATGGACCGCATATAATGCTCCATACAGTATGATCCCCATATATTGCTCCATTCAGTATAATGGACCCCATATATTGCTCCATAAAGTAAAATGAGCCCCATATATTGCTCCATACATAATGGGTACGATATAATGCTCCATACAGAATAATGGAGCCCAAATATTGCTCCATACAGTATGGGCCCCATATATTGCTCCATACAGTATGGGCCTTATATATTGCTCCATAAATAGTGGGCCCAATATATTGCTCCATAAAGAATAGGCCCCATATAATGCTCCATAGATAATGAGCCCTATATAATACTCCATACATAATGGGCCCCATATATTGTTCAATAGATAATGAGCCCCATATAATACTCCATACATAAAAAAAAAAATCAAATACTCACCGCTCCTTGCTGGAAGCAGGCCTGTCTCATCAGCGTCTTCCGACTCTCTGCCCTGGGACTGCTCAGCAGAGGGTGCTCTGTAGTGACGTCATCGCGCCCTCTGCCCTGAGATGTCACAGAGTAAGAAGACGCAGAAGACAGAGGAGCAGCAGAGGAACAGGGAGAGGTAAGTATTGCAAACAGTTTAAAGCACTGGGGAAGGCCCAGTGCAAGTGCCCATTCGCTGGCATCAGGCTCCGCTGACTCATGGGCCCCATAGCGCGCTGGTGTCCCAGAGGGTGAGTGGGCCCCCTGCTCGCTCAGGGCCCAGGCACTTGCCCGGGTGGTGATGCCGGCCCTGGGTACAACACATACGGCACCCGTTTTTAACTGATCCGCTGCAATGATTATGTAGGAAACTGTATTCATTTACAATCATCCACAGCGTGAGAGAAAACAGCTACAACATTACTGAATAAACAGAAACCCTGCAAGTATAAGAAAATGATTTTATTAAAAATATTTTGCATATCAATCCAGTTTGAAAAAAAATAACTTATTAAGCATTTTTTGGAACGTAGCAGTCCACATCTGACAGACTCCTGTAACTCTGGACACAGTATAATAGTGTGGCCGCTGTTCTCTAGCAGGACCCTCTAATGATAGAAGCAGGACGGCATACTGGATCTCGCACAACGCTACCTGCATGCCATCTGATTGGCTACTGTAAGTGCTCCAGCCGTATAAAGATCACTATGTATACAATATACTCCGAAAAGATGTCAGTGATTACTGTGAAGTCAAAATATTGTGGCCCCCATTGAGCAGGAATGATTAGAGATGGACAAGCTCCAGTTGGCAGACAGTCAGTGATGGCGGAGAGCTGATCATCTTTACTCGCTGCTCATTAGGAAAGTGGTCGCTTTCTGAAACCATTTGACTCTGAACTCGGCGTCAGACGCCATTATGTAAGAGGCCAATGTCTGAGTGGTTTTTGTGTCCATTTGTCCTTCCTCTGTTCTTTCTGCCAAAAGATCCTCAGCCATAACCTAAGGATTAAAATAAAGTTGAATTGTTCCTAATATTTTTTTACATTTAGCACATGAATTGAATTTCATAAATTAAAAGAAAACTTTCCCTCCGATGTCCACAAAACTGAGCGCCACTACATAAGCCACAAATAGTCTCCCCTCTCTCTCCCAGTCTGTGCAGCGGACGGGAACCATTTAAATGGGTGCAGGGCCGATTTTAGATAAAGTGGGGCCCTGGGGAAAAGTTTAAAGTGGGGTCCCAAATGCTGACATACAGCACCACACAAACATTTAGCTTGTATGTACATGCGCTGAGATCAGGCCGCTAAACGAGCGCAATCCACAATACTGAAGCCGTTCGACGCTTGTTTCCCGGCCTCTTTACACCAGCTGAGGAAGAATGATGGGTACAGAACAATCACTAATAGATCAATCTGTCCCCATACAGCATCATGTTATCAGCAGCACATCTGCAGGTTACACCGGGCGATGTGCTGCTGAGAACAAGGATTTTTGTTCTGGCATAAACAATCCAATTACTCGATGAATAGGCAGCATTTTGCTTGTTTAGTATAATACATGCCATAGTCCTCCATATTTTATAATGTGCCCCACAGCCCCCCATATTGTATAATGAGGCCCATAGTCCTCCATATAGTATAATACACTCCCGATAGCCCTCCATATAGTATAATACACTCCCCATAACCCTCTATATAGTATAATATACTCCCCATAGTCCTCCATATTGTATAATGTGCCCCACAGCCCCCCATATTGTATAATGAGGCCCATAGTCCTCCATATAGTATAATACACTCCCCATAGCCCTCCATATAGTATAATACACTCCCCATAACCCTCTATATAGTATAATATACTCCCCATAGTCCTCCATATTGTATAATGTGCCCCACAGCCCTCCATATTGTATAATGAGGCCCATAGTCCTCCATATAGTATAATACACTCCCCATAGCCCTCCATATAGTATAATACACTCCCCATAACCCTCTATATAGTATAATATACTCCCCATAGTCCTCCATATTGTATAATGTGCCCCACAGCCCTCCATATTGTATAATGTGGCCCATATTCCTCCAAATAGTATAATACACTCCCCATAGCTCTCTATATAGTATAATGCACCTCATAGTTCTCCATATAGTATAATGCACCTCATAGTCCTCCATATAGTATAATGCACCTCATAGCCCTCCTTATAGTATAATATACTCCCCATAGTACTTCATATAGTATAATGCACTCCCCATAGTCTTTCATATTGTATAATGTGCCCCACAGCCCTCCATATTGTATAATGTGGCCCATATTCCTCAATATAGTAAATACATTCCCCATAGCCCTCCATATAGTATAATGCACCTCATAGTCCTCCATATAGTATAGTACACTCCCCATAGCCCTCCATATAGTATAATACACTGCCCCATAGCCCTCCATATAGTATAATACACTGCCCCATAGCCCTACATATAGTATAATACACTGCCCCATAGCCCTCCATATACTATAATACACTGCCCCATAGCCCTCCATATAGTATAATACACTGCCACATAGCCCTCTATATAGTATAATATACTGCCCCATAGCCCTCCATATAGTATAATACACTCCCTATAGTATAATGCACTCTCCCAAAGTCTTCAATATTGTATAATGTGCCCCACAGAGCTCCATATTGTATAATGTGACAGATATTCCTACAAATAGTATAATACACTCCCCGTAGCCCTCCACATAGTATAATGCACCTCATAGTCCTCCATATAGTATAATGAACCTCATAGTCCGCCATATAGTATAATACACTCCCCATAGCCCTCCATATAGTATAATGCACTCCCCATAGCCCTCCATAATAGTATAATGCACTTCATAGTCCTCCATATAGTATAATACACTCCCTATAGCCCTCTAAATAGTATAATGCACTCCCCAAAGTCCTCCATATAGTATAATATACTCCCCATAGTCCTCCATATAGTATAATATACTCCCCATAGTCCTCCATATAGTATAATGCACTCCCAATAGTCCTCCATATAGTATAATGTGCCCCACAGCCCTCCATATTGTATAATGTGGCCCATATTCCTCAATATAGTATAATACATTCCCCATAGTCCTCCATATAGTATAATACACTTCCCATAGCCCTCCATATAGTATAATACACTTCCCATAGCCCTCCATATAGTATAATACACTCCCCATAGCCCTCCATATAGTATAATACACTCCCCATAGCCCTCCATATAGTATAATGCACCTCATTGTCCTCCATATAGTATAATTTACTCCCCATAGTCCTCCATATAATGGAATGCACCTCATAGTCCTCCATATAGTATAATGCCACTCCCTATAGCCCTCCCTATAGTATAATACACTCCCCATAGAGCTCCATATAGTATTATACACTCCCCATAGCCCTCCATATAGTATAATACACTCCCCATAGAGCTCCATATAGTATTATACACTCCCCATAGCCCTCCATATAGTATAATACACTCCCCATAGCCCCCCATATAGTATAATGCACCTCATAGTCCTCCATATAGTATAATACACTCCCCATAGCCCTCCATATAGTATAATGCACTCCCCATAGCCCTCCATATCGTATAATACACTCCCCATAGCCCTCTATATTGTATAATGCACCTCATAGTCCTCCATATAGTATAACACACTCCCCATAGCCCTCCATATAGTATATTATACTCCCCATAGTCCTCCATAGAATGGAATGCACCTCATAGTCCTCCATATAGTATAATGCAATCCCTATAGCCCTCCATATAGTATAATGCACTCCCTATAGCCCTCCCTATAGTATAATGCACTCCCCATAGCCCTCCCTATAGTATAATGCACTCTCCATAGTCCTTCATAGTGTATAATGCACTCCCCATAGTCCTTCATATAGTATAATGCTTTCTCCTCAGTCATTAATAGAGTATAAGGCAGCCAAACATATAGTACATATAATATAATGCAACCCATAGTCCTCGTAAAGTATAATTCGGCCCCAACCATAGAGTATAATTCAGCCACTCCATACAGTATAATGCAGCCCCCCAGTTCTGCAGTATTATGGTCACCACGTATAAAAAACAAATACATACAATACTCCCCTCTCCTCATTCTCCAGCTGCTCCATGCTCTGCAGAGCGTCTTAGCAGCTCCACTCTGCAGGCACAGTCATTCCCCCGCTACCGATACAGTTCAATGCCCAATGCGGGGGAACGAACTCACGGGCCCTATAGCGGCACGCCACGGGCTGGAGGCCTGCCCTTACACCGGCCCTGAATGGGTGTCTCATGCTGGAAAAGTGTTTTTCTGCTTTTTTTTCTTGCCATAGTACAAATTCTATTCAGTAGGTCTATCAGCTGTGTATCCACCAGACTTCTGCACAACACAACTGATAGTCCCAACCCCATTAATAAGGCAAAAAATCTCACTTATTAAACCTGACAGGGCACACCTGTGAAGTGAAAAACATTTCCGGTGACTACCTCTTGAAGTTCATCAAGAGAATGCCAAGAGTGTGCAAAGCAGTCATCAAAGCAAAAGGTGGCTACTTTGAAGAACCTAGAATATAAGACATATTTTCAGTTGTTTTACACTTTTTGTTAAGTATATAATTCCACATGTGTTAATTCATAGTTTTGATGCCTTCAGTGTGAATGTACAATTTTCATAGTCATTGAAAATACAGAAAAATCTTTAAATGAGAAGGTGTGTCCAAACTTTTGGTCTGTTACTGTATATATCCAGGATGTGTGATCAAGGGGTGCCATACATACCAGAATGGGGGATCAAGGGGTGTCATGCATACCAGGATGGGTGATCAAGGGATTCCATGCATACCAGGATGGGGGATCAACGGGTGTCATGCATAGCAGGATGGGGGATCAAGGGGTGCCATGAAAACTAGGATGGGGATCAGGGTGTGCCATGCATACCAGGATGGTAGATCAAAGGGGTGCCATGAATACCAGGATGGGGGATCAAGGGGTGCCATGCATTCCAGGATGGGGATGAGGGCCACGTATACCAAGATGGGATGGGGGCCACATATAACCAGGAAGGAGGGACCATACATACCAGGATGGAGGATATTAACAGACTTGGGGGACATTACCCCAATACCAATGTCAGCAGCAGACTCCTATTAGACAAAGATAGCACAAGTATACAGAAAATGCAGTTTTTAAAAGGAAGGTTTTTATGATTAAGGGAAAAGGAAATCCAAACCTACAGGGCCCTGTGTGAAAAAGTGATGCACCTCCCTCCTTAAAACATAAATTAACTGTAATTTGTCACATCTTTGGGAAGCTGAGTTCAATTTCCGTAGCCCCACACAGCCCTGTTTACTGCCACACGTGTTCTCAATCAAGAAGTCACTTAAATAGGACATGCCTGACAAAGTGAAGTAGAACAAAAGATCCTCTAAAGCTAGACATCATGCTGCGATCCAAAGAAATTCAGTACCAAATGAGAAACAAAGTAATTGAGATCTATCAGTCTGGAAAAAGTTCTAAAGCCATTTCTAAAGATTTGGGACTGCAGCGAACCACAGTGGGAGTCATTATCCACAATAGGCGAAAATATGGAACAATGGTGAACTTTCCTAGGTGTGGCCGGCTGATCAAAATTACCCCAAGAGCGCAGCAACGACTCATCCAAGAGGTCACAAAAGACCCCACAACAACATCCAGAGAACTGCAGGTCTCACTTGCCTCAGTTAAGGACAGTGTTCATGACTACACCATAAGAAAGAGACTGGGCAAAAATTACACGCATAGCAGAGTTCCAAGACGAAAACCACTGCTGAGCAATAAGAACAAAGGCTCATCTCAGTTTTGGCAGAAAACATCTTGATGATCACCAAGACTTTTGGGAGAATACTCTGTGGACTGACAAGACAAAAGTTTAACTTTTTGGAAGGTGTATGTCCCATTACATCTGGCGTAGAAGTAACACTGCATTTCAAAAAAGGAACATCATACCAACAGTAAAATATGGTGGCGGTAGCTTGATGGTCTGGGACTGTTATGCTGCTTCAGGACCTGGAAGATTTGCTGTGGTAAATGGAACCATGAATTCTGCTGGTTAACCAAAAAATCCTGAAAGAGAATTAAGACTTTGCAGTGGCTTAGTCAAAGTCCTGACCTTAAGAAAGCGGTTCATGCTCGGAAACCCTCCAATGTGGCTAAATTACAACAATTTTGCAAAGATGAGTGGGCAAAAATTCCTCCAGAGTGTTATAAAAGACTCATTGCCAATTATCCCAAACACTTGATTGTAGTTGTTGTTGCTGAGGGTGCTTCTACCAGTTATTAGGCTTAGAGGGCAATCACTTTTTCACACAGGGCCCTGTAGGTTTGGATTTCTTTTTCCCTTAATAATTAGGATCTTCATTTAAAAACTGCATTTTGTGTTTACTTGTGTTATCTTTGTCTAATATTAAAATTTGTTTTGAGATCTGAAATATTTAAGTATGACAAACATGCAAAAGAATGAGAAATCAGGAAGGGGCAAACAACTTTTCACACATACACATATACATATATATATATATATTCATCCCACAATGTCCCATTCATGGTAGAAGAGAGGGATTGGTAAGATGGGACAACCATTACAAACCAGCCACCTGATCAGACGTTATTGAACACCTTTCCAGAAACTTTAATCAATCTTATCTGCTGTTATTTTCTGAAGAGAGGAAACAAATGTCCTAAAAATAAAAAAATATAAAAAAAAGTAAAAAAAAATAAATAAAAAATAATAATCGGCTCACCTCCACTATGAGCATTTTTTGCTCTTCTAATAATCCAAGCTTTCCTAATTGTTCTTCTATTTGCTCCTGTGTCTTCATATTCCTCTCCAGCACAAATGATGCATGCTGGGACTGTAAGAGCTGTAATAGAAGCCTAGAAGAACCATCAGAGGTCAGGCCCATCTGGTTACAGAAAGAACACAGATACACGCTGTATAAGACAATGGGATGGAAACAAGATTTTAAAAGGAGTTATCAAACACTTTTATACTCCACTGGATAGGTCATTAATATAAGATAGGTGGGGTCCAACCATCGGCCCCCCGATGATCAGCTGTCATCACCTCTGGCAAGATGTAGGCAATGTTCAAAGTGGAACAAAACCGCTCCGTACACTGCGGCCGCTGCCGGGTGCAGACCAGCTATTGAGGAGTACCGGAGGTGATCTGCAGCACCAGGCAGTGGCCACTGGGGTGCGCTCTGTTCACAAGTTACATCCGGCCGTTGCCAGAGCTATAAACAGCTTATTGGTGGGGAGCCAAGAGTCGGACCTACAACGATCTGACATAGACCACCTATTTTATGCATAAATCATCTGCATTAAAGCATTAGAGAACGTCTTTAAGAGCCCTGCATTTTCAGAGCCAAACTTCAGTCAACATCTAATAACCAATTACAAGGTCTTTCTTAGGACTCGTTCACACGAATGTATTTTCAGTAGGAAAGTTGTCTGTGGAACAAATGGACGGCACTCAGACCAATGGGATTCAATGGGAAAGTGCAGAGGAGTCATTTTTCTTTTTTGTCACTGATCGAATCTGTGTGTGAGCAAAAAATAAAGAAAGAAAATGGCAGCATGTCCTCGTTTCATCCGTCAGCCAAGATTCACCCATTCAAGTCTATGGGTACAGAAAAAAATCTGCTTTATACAGATACATTGCAATCCTGTAGCCCTGGAAACTGTAAATGGTTAAAAAGCCAGATTAGATCTGGACTGCACATGGACGACAAGTGAGAAAATAATTCTCCCACTTTTCTGGATGAAACTCTGAATGATATTTTATCTGCTTGTGTGAACAGGCCCTTAGAGGTCTCGACAAGACGGAGGAGCTGATCCAGAGTGTCCAGGGAAAGCTAGCAGTCCAGGTAATGGCGGATACGGAGGCAACCATCCACATCGTGCTCCATGCCCTTCTAATCTGACCTCCGTGACAGTGATGCTCAGTGTAAAGCCTGAGCTCAGGAGATGTGGGCTCGGACCCTGTTCAGACACACTGGAACTGATCAATCTCCATTCAACATTATGAAGGTAAAACTGGAGCACTGGCCCCACTCAAATATATTGTATTATGGTCAAATCATTCCCTTTAGGAGCTGAGTGCTGTGTAATAGAGGAGGATAAGGCCCCCCGTATACAGTAATCTATTCTCTGATAGGCGAGAGGGCAGAGACGTCATCTCCTCCTTTCTGATAATGTCCCCTGTATCCTGCTGACAGTGATTGTGCCATCCCAGCCGGTGACACTAGAGCCGCTCCCCGCTCTTAGGCTATGTGCCCATGTAAAACCGTCTGCCATGCAAAGCAATGTGAATTGGGATGTGCTGTGCACATGATGCGCTAATTAGCGCGCCAAATTCACATTGCGCTGCAAAACGCAGCATGACCATTTCTACCGCGATTACGCGGCCATTGAAAAGCAGCAAACCCGCAGGTATATGTGGATTTGCTGCGTTTCAATTAAATTCAATGGCCGAGACTTTGCAGCGTAATCGGGGTGCGTGTGGTACCCAGGATGAAGAAGAGACTACAACTCCTCTTCATCCCGGCTACCAAGCGGTGAAAAAAAGAAATAAATAAGGTAAAAATAAAAAAACCCTGTATACTCCCCTCTCCGGTCTGCTCCCGGCAGCGTCCTCTCTCCTCGGCGTCCAGCGGTGTACTGGCAGGACCTGCGGTGACGTCTAGTCAGCTGATGGTCACCTGACCGCTGACGTCAGAGGTCAGGTGATGGTCGCGTGACCATCAGCTGACTAGATGACGTCACCACAGGTCCTGCCAGTATACCGCGGGACGCTGAAGAGAGAGAACGCTGCTGGGAGGAGACCGGAGAGGTGAGTATACAGGGTTTATTTATTTTTAACTTTTTAATTCTTTTTTTTTTTTACTATAGATGCAGCATTTAAAGCATCTAAGTTGGTCACACAATATAAATCCATTGGATTTATATTGTGCAACCAACTTGTCAAGCACTTTTCCAAGTGATGCTCAAAATCACTTGGAAAAGTGCTTGAAAAAACGCTGAAAAAATGCTGAAAAAACACTTCTCTCTGGCAGAAAAAATGCATGTAAATCTGCTACGTGTGCACATAGCCTTAGCGTGTATGTGCTGTACTTATCATTCAGGACTGTGCAAAGACCTGCCTGTGACCAAAAGAACAACAAGGCTGTGTGCACACGCTGCAGATTTGGTGCGTTTTTCAATGGAACAGGCTGCCACGAGAGGTGGTGAATTCTCCTTCAATGGAAGTCTTCAAACAGAGGCTGGACAGACATTTGTCTGAGATGCTTTAGTGCAGGGTTCCCCAACTCCAGTCCTCAAGGCCCACCAACAGGTGATGTAACTATTGCCTCTGCTGATGATGGAATTATCACCTGTGCAATACTAAGGAAATCCTGAAAACATGACCTGTTGGTGGGCCTTGAGGACTGGAGTTGGGGAACCCTGCTTTAGTGAATCCTGCATTGAGCAGGGGTTGGACACTAGGACCCTGGAGGTTCCTCCAATTCTAATGTTCTAGGATTCTATGTATAAACACCAGCTGCAATCTTCCATGGAGAAGTAACTGTGGTTTCAGGAGAACTTGCAGCAGAAGGTCTGTGCCTTCCGCTAGCTCCTCCCCCTTCCACTAGCTCCTCCCCCTTCCTTCTTTAAAGAGTATTAATAGCACTAACTGTCATCTATCTCACTAATAGGAAAGTTTGTCTTCACTGAATACAGATTTTACAGATGTTACCGCGAATTGAGACTGAAAGATCAATCCAGCAGGAAAAAGAAGACTTCTCTGATAAGATTATAAAATTACTTATTTTCATGTGTAATATTAATTTACAAAACAAAAATGAAAACAACGGTTATTCTTTAACTAATAAAGCACTTAGGACACGGATTCATTAAGACTGGCCATATTCAAGCTGCTCTTGATGAGGGAGCGTGCTGGAGTCAGACGGTCCAGATTCATTAAGTGGCGCATGAATTATGCGCTTCTGACAAGTGGTGTGTGCACCTTGCCACAAATCTTACTCCAGTCACGGACTGGAGTAAGATTTCTGGTGTAAGGGAAGCCACAGTTCGCTATGAATTAGACAAGCTGTGGTGCCACACTTCCATCCTGCCCCAACTCTGCCCATTTTGGTGAAGCTGGGCAAAACTGACGTGAAAACACCAAACGTCACAACATTTTTGATCAACTCAACAATGTACGAGGTGTATGAAGCGGAGCCGCGCGTGGACAAGGTGTGCAGAGCGGAGCCGCGCATGTACGAGGTGTGTGGAGCGGAGCCGCGCGTGTACGAGGTGTGCGGAGCAGAGCCCCGCGTGTATGAGGTGTGCGGAGCGGAGCCGCGCGTGTACTAGGTGTGCGGAGCGGAGCCGCGGGTGTACGAGGTGTATAGAGCAGAGCCGCGCATGTATGAGGTGTGCGGAGCCCCGCGTGTACGAGGTGTACAGAGCGGAGCCGCGCGTGTACTAGGTGTGCGGAGCGGAGCCGCGGGTGTACGAGGTGTACAGAGCAGAGCCGCGCATGTATGAGGTGTGCGGAGCGGAGTCGAGCGTGTACGAGGTGTGCAGAGCAGAGCCGCGAATGTACGAGGTGTACGGAGCGGAGCTGCACGTGTCCGAGGTGTGCGGAGCGGAGTGGAGCCACACGTGTACAACGGAGCGAGGCCGCGCAAGTACAAGGTGTACGGAGCGAAACTGCGCAAGTACGAGGTGTACGGAGCGGAGACGCGTGTGTACGACGTGTACGGAGCAGAGCCGCGCGTGTACGAGGTGTGCGGAGAGGGGCCGCGCGTGTACGAGTTTTACAGAATGGAGACGCGCATGTACGAGTTGTACGGAGCGGAGTCGAGCGTGTATGATGTGTGCGAAACGGAGCCGCGCGTGTACGAGGTGTATGGAGCAGAGCTGCGCATTTACGAGTGTGCGGAGCGGATCCGCGCTTGTACAAGGTATACTGAGTGGAGCTGTGCGTGTACGAGGTGTGCAGAGTGGAGGCGCGCATGTATGAGGTGTATAGAGCGGAACTGTGCGTGTACGAGTTGTGCGGAGCGGAGCCGCGCGTGTAAGAGTGTGCGGAGCCAAGCATGTATGAGGTGTGCAGAGCGGAGCCGCGCGTGTACGAGGTGTGTGGAGCGGAGACACGCGTTTACAAGGTGTGCGGAGTGGAGCTGCGCGTGTACGAGGTGTGCGGAGTGGAGCTGCGCGTGTACGAGGTGTGCGGAGCGGAGCCGCGCGTGTACGAGGTGTATGGAGCGGAGACACGCGTGTACAAGGTGTGCAGAGCAGAGCCGTACGTGTACGAGGTGTGTGGAGCAGAGCCGCGCGTGTACGAGGTGTGTGGAGCAGAGCCGCGCGTGTAAGAGGTGTGCGGAGCGGAGCCGCGCGTGTACAAGGTGTGCGGAGCAGAGCCGCACATGTACGAGTGTGCGGAACGGAGCCAATCGTGTACAAGGTGTGCGAAGTGGAGCGGATCCACACATGTACAAAGTGTACGGAGCGGAGCCGCGCGTGTATGAGCTGTACAGAGCGGAGCCGTGCATGTACGAGGTGTGCAGAGCGGAGCTGCATGTGTACAAAGTGTATGGAGCGGAACCATGCGTGCACAAGGTGTACGGAGCAGAGCCAATCGTGTATGAGGTGTACGGAGCGGAGCCGCATGTGTACGAGGTGTGCGGAGCGGATCCGCGCGTGTACAAAGTGTACAGAGAAAAGCCGCGCGTGTACGAGCTGTACGGAGCAGAGCAGCGCATGTACGAGTGTGCGGAGCAGAGCCGCGCGTGTAAGAGTGTGCGGAGCCGAGCATGTATGAGGTGTGCAGAGCGGAACCGCACGTGTACTAGGTGTGTGGAGCGGAGCTGCACGTGTACGAGGTGTGCGGAGCGGAGCCGCGCGTGTACGAGGTGTATGGAGCGGAGACACGCGTGTACAAGGTGTGCGGAGTGGAGCTGCGCGTGTACGAGGTGTGCGGAGCGGAGCCGCGCGTGTACGAGGTGTATGGAGCGGAGACACGCGTGTACAAGGTGTGCAGAGCAGAGCCATACGTGTACGAGGTGTGTGGAGCAGAGCCGCGCGTCTACGAGGTGTGCGGAGCGGATCCGCGCGTGTACAAAGTGTACAGAGAAAAGCCGCGCGTGTACGAGCTGTACGGAGCGGGCCGCACGTGTACGAGGTGTACGGAGCAGAGCAGCGCGTGTACAGGGTGTACAGAGCGGAGCTTAGCGTGTACGAGGTGTGCAGAGCGGAGCCGTGCGTGTACGGGGTATGTGGAGCAGAGCCGCGCAAGTACAAGTGACGCGCCCCTGGGCCTGTGTCGCGCTGCGTTGCGCACGCGGGAGCTTACCCGGAGCCGGATCTCTTGAGGGTTGTAGTCTCGTGGCGGTGATCCGGTCCGTGCCCAGGGAGTCAGACTAAGTGGCGCTGTATTAGCGGTAGATGTTGGACGACTACGCCACCCGTTGAGTACAGCTAAGGAGCTGCTGCTGCAGGGCAGACCGCTGAGGCCGGTGGTAGGATTGTGCAGCGTGATAGTATAACCCCCAACGGGAGGGGTATGGCCTCAGGGCAGCCGACGTGGATGATGGGGGTAGCAGGAACCACTCAGAGACGGTACGGTGTAGTTCAGGGTCTTTACTGGTGACAACGATAGACCCTCCCGTAGTACTGGCTAGCGATTGGGGCCTGGTCAGTCCTTGAGCAGATGGGATCTCCCCTGGCCAGGCGGAGTTGTAGGCCTCCAAACTAATGATACTCTTCCGGCTACCTTGCTATAGGCGGGTATAAGTAGCCCACGTCCCTGAGTGTACCGTGTGGTGCTCACCCGCATGGCCGGTGACTCGGGGCCTTCTAGTAGCTTCCGCTCCACGACGGCGGTGCTGGTCCCACGCGTGTGACCGTGCCTTCGGGTTTCTGGGCCAGAGGACCTGCAATCCCCTGCCGGTCGGTTTCTGCTGCTGGATAGGAGTTAGTCCCCACAGCCTCGGACTCCGGGTCCGGTGATAACTTCTCAGTCAGGGCGAGCTCTGCAGCTGCCAGCCCCTGACTCCTTGTAGCACTGCTCCCACAGAGCTCCTGATGTTCTTTCCTCTATCTGCTTCTCTTCTCTGTCTCTACTTCTTCTCTACTCACTAACCCTGCCTCAGCCCTAGGTTTATATAGGGGAAGTTCTTCCCCTCCCAGGACTGGGCAGGAGGTGTGGCATGCACAGGATCCCTGACCAAGAGACCTCCCACCTGCTCTCAGACATAACATTGCCGTTACTGTGGAAACCAGACCCCTGGGGTGCCACATTCCCCCCTAGTGAAATTTAGTACTCCGGGACTAAACATATTTTTAGAAAAACATAACAAGGTATAAACAATAATAATACAATAAGAAAAACACATAAAGATGGTGTGATGAACCTGTAGCCGCCATCTTGGTAATGATAAATCATATCCAGGGATGGCCACACTTCAGCAGCCCCCACCCTTGGGACCTTCTGTTAAAACGTCAACTAGATAGTTTCCCCCCATCCAGGCTCCTGTAAGATAAGAAGCCTACTTAACACTTGAATGCTAGGAGCTTCAAAGACTTCGAGAGGAAACACAGCCAGCAGGGGGGGGTGCTTCGTCTATCTGTACCTGACCATTTGTCCCATAGGACTAGTTTCTTTGTCTGTCACAAGCATGGAGGCATAAGATATAGAAACATGAATAGTACACGCATGTTGCGTGGGATGGGCCAATAAAAAAATATCACGGCGTCCCGGAGCCATTGCGCACACAAGCCTCCGCGGTAGACGTTTGTACGTGCTCTGGAAGCCAAGATATAGCGCGGAGCCATTCCTGAGGACCGTATGGTATCATAATTGATATCAAAAGGTCGGTTACGGCGGCCCGAATCCATGGGAACCCCTGGGGGTATCATGAGACCATCCCAGAAGAAGTTATTGGGTTCCATAGAATTTGGGCTTCTGATCGAAGTTAGACCTGAGGGTGGAGACTGAGCCAGCTGACCTCACCAGCAGTGGGCGGGACAGGGCAGGTAAGATAGCAGGACAGACAAGAGACAAGTCAGTCTTGACCCAAGAGTGGTGTGCTGAACATCTGAGCACCAGCTGAGGCCACCAAGGGGAGGAGCAGTTTGACCATGCGGTGGTAGGCCTCAGCCTGTAACAAAGAACCGTGCCTGCGACCGCAGAATCCTCTCCCTGCGTCACAAGAAAATCAAGAAACCGGTAACTGATATGCTGTGGTGATTCTGTGTGTTGTATTCCATTGTTGTATAGTTTAGCCTGACCTTATACCTGTGTATATTTAGTTGTATATCGTGTATCTAGTGTATTATTATAATCAATTACCTCAAGTAATTGTGGGCCTGCCTTTTATTCTGCATAACGAACGCACGTCCGTGTGAGCTCGGCTCAAGCCAAAAACGCTACCCAGGGTTGGTTCCTGACCCGATATAGGCCCATTCACGGACTGGGCGTATATCTAAAATAGGGACTGGTGGCAGCATACCAACTGGGGATTGGGGAAGGCTGGTAGTGACGGTCGGAGGTTCAGATATATATATTCCTGGCGCGGCCAAGGAAGATATATATACCGCCCTCACTACAGAGGGCCCCGATACCCAGTAGGTTACAGGACAGTCTCTCTGGCGACCGCTTATCCTAGGTGCAGTTCCTTGACTGACCTGAGGCTAAGAGGGCGCTAGCGAGTTGTGCTGTGTAGTGACGTTGAAGGGATAACACACTGCCGTGTTCCCTGCGCTGGTTGCAGCTACCTGGCACTACTTTCTCTAGGTGCAGTACCTTGACTGACCTGAGAGGTAAGGGGGCGCCAGAGAGCTGCACCCACCGGCCGGCTTTCATCACATTGGTGGCAGAGCGGTGGGATTGCAGAATAATAGTGTTGTGGGACCCCTACTCCCAGGCACTAAAGACTGCCAGTGGTAACTTCCACTGCTGGAGTCTTAAGGTCAGCCCAACGTTAGACGGTCAGGCTAAAAGTATAACAAGGTGTGTGCAAACTCAGGGTTGCAGCGGTGTCGGTTACCAAGATGGCAGACGGCACCAGGAGCAAGACCCTGCAAGAGGCTAATGCTACGGTCCGTGTGGCAGGAGGGGAGGACATTGTTACTCATGGCGAGGAGGAGTCCAGCCCGGGCACCTCAGGGAGCCAGTCCCCAGTATACGGTCCCGCAGTGGGCTGCCCACCACCTACCCAGCCCAGCCTGTCCAGATCACAAGCCCTTTTACAAGCGGCTATGGCAAGTCTCCAGTCTCATGGCGATGCCGTCTACAAAACCCTCCTGGCAGCATCAGAGAAGGCAGCGGAGGAGGAGCGTGCAGAGCGGGCTGCGGAGCGGGCTGCGGAGCGTGAAGCTGCAGAGCGCCGGGAGGCTGCGGAGCGTGAAGCTGCAGAGCGCCGGGAGGCTGCGGAGCGTGAAGCTGCAGAGCGCCGGGAGGTTGCGGAGCGTGCAGAGCGAGCTGCGGAGCGCCAGCACCAACTGGACCTGGCCCAGCGGGGGCTTCCGCTAGAGCAACCAACCCATCAGGAGACCAAGTCGTCCAAAGTCCGAGCTGAGGACTTCCCTCTACTGGAGAAGGATGGGGACCTGGACTCCTTTCTGGTGGCATTTGAACGGACCTGTCTTCAGCACCATCTGGCCCGGGATCAGTGGGCCAGATACCTGACCCCCCGTTTGAGGGGTAAGTCCCTGGATGCCTTGGGGGACTTACCT
Organism: Phyllobates terribilis; assembly: GCF_046119375.1. Taxonomy (NCBI): domain Eukaryota; kingdom Metazoa; phylum Chordata; class Amphibia; order Anura; family Dendrobatidae; genus Phyllobates; species Phyllobates terribilis. The sequence continues at coordinate 1,327,550 of NW_027362938.1, read as the reverse complement.
GCCGGGGAGGTACAGAACTACGACTGCATCAAGCGGGCCCTGATCCGGCAGTACAACCTCACTCCCGAGTCGTACCGCCAGAAGTTCCGGAGCCTGCTGCGTGGCCCCAAGGACACCTGGACCGATCATATGCGGGCGCTGTTGAGAGCCGCAGAGCACTGGACCTCGGGTCTAGCGCTTACTACCCGCCAGGAGGTCCAGGAACTGTTCGTCACGGAGCAGTTCTTGTGGAACTGCCCAGAGGACCTCCGACAGTTCCTCCGTGACCGAAAACCAACAGGGGCTTCTGCTACAGCCGCCCTGGCAGACGAGTATGCCAATAACAGGGCGCCTGAGCTGAAGAAGTCTGCCAGCAGCACCTGGAGAGGGGGTAAGCCCAGTCATGCCCCTGTTTCCCCGGCCCCTAGAACACAAGGGGTGTATCCCCCTGTTGCCCTCTCCAGGCAAGGACCAGACGTAAGACGTGGTCATCTATGCAACAAACCAGGACACTTTAGGGCTGAGTGTCCCCAGCGCCAAAAGACCCCATCCCAGTCCCAGAGAGCGCCCAATGTTTTGTGTGTGGGAGGGGGTGGTGGTAGGTCCCTGGACAACATCCAACCCGTCACCATAGGCCGTTCTGCGGTCATGGGACTGCGGGACACGGGCGCTGAACGAACACTGGTACGGCCTGAGGTGGTGTCCCCCCAGGACTTGGTACCAGGAAAGACTCTTTCCGTCTCCGGGGTTGGAGGCGTGGAGCCGGCACTTCCCGTTGCCATGGTGTATTTGGACTGGGGTGCCGGAAGGGGGATGCGGGAGGTGGGAGTAACGCCAAATATTCCCGCAAATGTTTTATTAGGGACCGACTTGGGGCGTCTAGTATCGCAGTATGTACCCTCTGAACCCCCAAGTTCGGCCCCCCAAGAGTGTATTGATTTGTCTGCTGCTAATGCCAACCATGTTGTATGTAGTGTGTGTCCTGCTGAGGAGGAGGGAGTGAAACCTGAGGGTAACACCTGCACAGACACAACACAAACAGGGTTAGTGAAAGCAGGTGGGGAGTGTGGGGATGCCCGCAGAGGTGCTCAGCCGGCGTGCCGTGACCTCTTGTCCTCCGGTGAGGGAGGGGGCGGGCAGGATTCTGTAGAGGGAAGCTCAGGGATGGAGAGGGGGGCAGCTACCGGCAGTGTAGGGCTCCCAGGGGTATCCAGGCTGCTGAGTATAGGCCCACTGCAGGGGGAGGAACAGGCCATGGGAGGTGGGGGTGTCCCAAGAGAGGAGCCGCCAGGTAAGACCCCAGGGCAGGAGTTCCCCACATCCGAGATGTCCAAAGGCCTAGGAAGCCTGCCTGATCGGGCGGCTTGGTCAGAAACAGAGGGGAAGCAGGCACTACCCACGGTCACAGCGGTCATAGCCGCTGTCACCAGGAGTGGGAGCGCCGGAGCCCAAGGGGCCTTGCAGAGGTCCGACGGCTTCCCCACTTCTGACCAAGTGTCTGCCGGGTCAGACAGCGGCCAGGTGACATGCCCGGAGGGGCTGACGGAGGATGTGGCAGTTTCGTCGGCCACATCAAGTCAGGAATTTCAGGCTGCGTTGGAAGCAGACGACAGCCTGAAAGCTCTCAAGGAACAGGCGGCACAGCCTCCCATGGAGTCAGACTGCGAGCGGGTGGTCTGGGACCAGGGACGGCTGTACCGGGTAACGGTCCAGCAGGGTTCACCGGAGGCGTGGCCCAGGGACCGACAGTTAGTGGTACCCTATCCGTTCAGGGCGGAATTGTTGCGGATCGCACACGAGATTCCGATGGCCGGACACCTAGGGATCGCTAAAACCAAGGCCAGGATAGCTCAGCATTTCTACTGGCCTGGGATGGGAGCCGCGGTGGGTGCCTACTGCCGTTCGTGTGACACCTGTCAGAGGGTGGGGAAGGCGGGGCCGCGCCCCAAAGCCCCACTGGTAACTCTGCCAATCATCGAAGAGCCTTTCTCGAGGGTCGCTGTGGATCTTATTGGACCTCTGTCCACTCCCAGCCACTCCGGGAAATGCTTCATACTCACGGTAGTGGACTATGCCACCCGGTACCCGGAAGCGGTAGCTTTGTCGTCCATTCGGGCCGACAAGGTGGCTACCGCCTTACTGGAGATCTTCTCCAGAGTGGGTTTCCCCCAAGAAATGCTCACCGACCGAGGGACCCAGTTCATGTCGCGGCTGATGGAGTCCCTCTGTAAGCAAATGCAGGTGCAACATCTGGTGGCCAGCCCGTATCACCCACAGACTAATGGCCTGTGTGAGCGGTTCAATGGCACCTTAAAGCAGATGCTTAAGATGTTGGTCGACTCCCACGGGAGAGACTGGGAGCGTTACCTCCCACACCTCCTATTTGCTTACCGGGAGGTTCCGCAGGCCTCAACGGGGTTCTCCCCCTTTGAGCTCCTGTACGGGCGACGGGTACGGGGCCCCCTGGCTCTGGTGAAGTAAGCATGGGAAGGGGATTTGGCCACCCCCGAGGTGTCGGTCATCGAGTATGTCGTGCGCCACCGGGACAGGATGATGGCCTTGGCAAAGCTGGTGCAGGACAATATGGCCCAGGCCCAGGCCGACCAGAAGCGGTGGTACGACCAGAATGCTTGTGAGAGGACCTACCAGGTGGGTCAAAAGGTGTGGGTACTGGTCCCCGTACCACAGAACAAGCTTCAGGCAGCCTGGGAAGGTCCCTACTTCGTGCACCAGAAACTCAATGCCGTCACCTATCTGGTCACCCTGGATCACGCCCGTGGAAGGAGGAAGGCCTTCCACGTGAACATGATGAAGGCTCATCATGAGCGGGAAGCGACTGCCCACCCAGTGTGCAACCTTCCCGAGGAAGGAGAGGTAGAAACCCTCCTGGATCTGCTCACCCAAGCCAAGGCGGGTGGGTCCATCGAGGATGTGGGGGTTGGCCACCAGCTCACGGAGGACCAACGGTCCCAGCTGGGGACCACCCTGCACCCCTTCCGGGGGCTGTTCAGCAGCCTGCCCGGAAGGACTGAGATGGCTGTCCACGACGTGGACACTGGCGATCACCCGCCGATCCGGCGTTCAGCATATCGGGTCTCTTTCGAGGTGCAGGGAAACATGCGCCAAGAGATAGACGAGATGCTGAAGCTGGGGGTGATCCAGGCATCCAGCAGCGCGTGGGCCTCGCCTGTAGTCCTCGTACCAAAGAAGGACCGAACTACACGGTTCTGCGTGGACTACCGGGGGCTCAACGCTGTAACGGCCACCGATGCGTTCCCCATACCACGCATCGATGACCTGCTCGATCGGATGGCCGGGGCTAAGTACCTGACCATCATGGATCTGAGCCGGGGGTACTGGCAGATTCCTCTGACCCCCGCGGCAAGGGAACGCTCTGCCTTTATCACCCCTTTTGGACTGTACGAGTCCACAGTGATGCCATTCGGCATGAAGAATGCCCCTGCCACTTTTCAGCGGATGGTCAATACGCTGCTTGAGGGACTTGAAGGGTACGCGGCTGCGTACTTGGACGATATTGCAGTCTTCAGTCCCACTTGGGAGGATCACCTAGAGCACCTGCGGCAGGTGCTCGGTCGGATCCACCGGGCAGGCTTGACCATCAAGCCGGAAAAGTGCCAGCTGGGCATGAGTGAGGTCCTCTACCTGGGTCACCGGGTAGGCGGGGGGGTTCTGAAGCCAGAACCGGGGAAAGTGGATGCCATCGCATCCTGGCCCACTCCTAGGACCAAAAAGCAGGTGATGTCCTTCTTGGGGACCGCCGGGTACTATAGGAGGTTCGTCCCACACTATAGCACCCTGGCCAAGCCCCTGACGGACCTCACCAAGAAGAAGCTGCCCGTCGCAGTCGACTGGACAGTCGCCTGCGAGACAGCTTTCGGGGCACTCAAGGCCGCCCTAAGTAGCTCCCCTGTACTGCAAGCTGCCGACTTCGACCGGCCGTTTGTGGTACAGACCGACGCCAGTGACTTTGGCCTCGGTGCTGTGCTAAGTCAGGTCAACACGACAGGCCAGGAACATCCTGTCTTGTACCTGAGCAGGAAGCTACTGCCCCGGGAGGTGGCTTACTCCACGGTGGAAAAAGAATGCCTGGCAATTGTATGGGCCCTGCAGCGTCTGCAGCCCTACTTGTACGGGAGCCATTTCACCGTGGAGACGGACCACAACCCCCTCAGCTGGTTACACACGGTCTCTGGGTCGAATGGCAGGTTGCTACGCTGGAGCCTCGCTCTCCAGCAGTACCACTTCTCCATTCGCCACAGAAGAGGCCGTGACCACGGTAACGCTGACGGGTTATCCCGGCAAGGGGAGGGTGCAGAAGGACGCACGGGGGAACACAGGAATGTGCTACCCCCTCGCGCCCTCGTATAGGGGGAGGTGTGATGAACCTGTAGCCGCCATCTTGGTAATGATAAATCATATCCAGGGATGGCCACACTTCAGCAGCCCCCACCCTTGGGACCTTCTGTTAAAACGTCAACTAGATAGTTTCCCCCCATCCAGGCTCCTGTAAGATAAGAAGCCTACTTAACACTTGAATGCTAGGAGCTTCAAAGACTTCGAGAGGAAACACAGCCAGCAGGGGGGGGTGCTTCGTCTATCTGTACCTGACCATTTGTCCCATAGGACTAGTTTCTTTGTCTGTCACAAGCATGGAGGCATAAGATATAGAAACATGAATAGTACACGCATGTTGCGTGGGATGGGCCAATAAAAAAATATCACGGCGTCCCGGAGCCATTGCGCACACAAGCCTCCGCGGTAGACGTTTGTACGTGCTCTGGAAGCCAAGATATAGCGCGGAGCCATTCCTGAGGACCGTATGGTATCATAATTGATATCAAAAGGTCGGTTACGGCGGCCCGAATCCATGGGAACCCCTGGGGGTATCATGAGACCATCCCAGAAGAAGTTATTGGGTTCCATAGAATTTGGGCTTCTGATCGAAGTTAGACCTGAGGGTGGAGACTGAGCCAGCTGACCTCACCAGCAGTGGGCGGGACAGGGCAGGTAAGATAGCAGGACAGACAAGAGACAAGTCAGTCTTGACCCAAGAGTGGTGTGCTGAACATCTGAGCACCAGCTGAGGCCACCAAGGGGAGGAGCAGTTTGACCATGCGGTGGTAGGCCTCAGCCTGTAACAAAGAACCGTGCCTGCGACCGCAGAATCCTCTCCCTGCGTCACAAGAAAATCAAGAAACCGGTAACTGATATGCTGTGGTGATTCTGTGTGTTGTATTCCATTGTTGTATAGTTTAGCCTGACCTTATACCTGTGTATATTTAGTTGTATATCGTGTATCTAGTGTATTATTATAATCAATTACCTCAAGTAATTGTGGGCCTGCCTTTTATTCTGCATAACGAACGCACGTCCGTGTGAGCTCGGCTCAAGCCAAAAACGCTACCCAGGGTTGGTTCCTGACCCGATATAGGCCCATTCACGGACTGGGCGTATATCTAAAATAGGGACTGGTGGCAGCATACCAACTGGGGATTGGGGAAGGCTGGTAGTGACGGTCGGAGGTTCAGATATATATATTCCTGGCGCGGCCAAGGAAGATATATATACCGCCCTCACTACAGAGGGCCCCGATACCCAGTAGGTTACAGGACAGTCTCTCTGGCGACCGCTTATCCTAGGTGCAGTTCCTTGACTGACCTGAGGCTAAGAGGGCGCTAGCGAGTTGTGCTGTGTAGTGACGTTGAAGGGATAACACACTACCGTGTTCCCTGCGCTGGTTGCAGCTACCTGGCACTACTTTCTCTAGGTGCAGTACCTTGACTGACCTGAGAGGTAAGGGGGCGCCAGAGAGCTGCACCCACCGGCCGGCTTTCATCACAGATGGTTACGGCATGTCCGCAACCGGGTGCAGTCTTTGAAGAAAAGCAAGGTGTCCATTTCACCAAAACAGGGAGACGTAACCAGGTAGGGGTCTGTCCTGCCCCGAGTCCTTAACAGTCTTTAGTCCATTCCTAGGTTACGCTCCAACCATGTACAAGGATTCCCGGTAAATCCACCAAGGACTCCTATAAATAACTAGAAACACATAATTATTTACAAGCAACAAGAAAAACAGGTAACCACAAATAAAACAATTTATACACTTCAAATCCTCCAACGTGCGGGTAACTGGCCTCTAGTGGCCCTAGTGGACCTACGGAGCTGACTGTCTAGCCCTGAACTACAGGGTGTAGGAGCTGTCAAGGGTAAACTGGGCAGCTGTCTACCGGCTCTTTGGCTCACTAGGGGTACGGCAGGCTCACTATAAGCAGAGGGTTGATCCTCCTGTTCTGCTTGTGTGGAGTCTTCTGCCTCCTGGACCGGCTGCTCTTCCAGCTCTACCTGTTGCTCCGTAGGCACTTGGGATGCTGGTTGGAGGAACGTGAGGACGGGTACCACAACTGCACCATTGACTTGAGTCCAGGACCGAGGGAAGTCTCCGAGCACAGTACTAACCATATCCTCCCTTTCCTCTACGGGTCGATGGTCTTCTTGTTCCTCTTCAGGGTTCCGTAGCTGTTCAGGACACTTCTTCAGGTGATCCCGGGATACAATGGCTATGGTCTCCCCTCCGTCTTTACTGATGGTACAGACTTTCGGGTTCTCGTGGCTTGAGAGCAGTACGGTGTACGGGTCCTTCTCCCACTGGTCGTCCAACTTGTGGAGCCGTCTTTTCCTCTTCAAGACCTGCTCTCCGGGTACCAGGGGAACAGCGGGAGCATACTGGTTGTAAGTTTTCTCTTGTCTTTCCCTAGCCTGACAGAGACTTCGCTCCACGCTCTCCTGTACTTTCCGGTACTGCTGCTGCCTCTCTGTGTCCCAGTCTGCTTCTGGTGAAGTGTCCTCGGGTGTCAGGACTCCCATTTCCAGGTCAACAGGTAACTTACCAGGTCTCGCCCTCATTAGGTAAGCCGGGGTACAGTTGGTGGAACCTACCGGGATGTGGTTGTATAGGTCCACCAGATCGGGAAGCTTCTCAGGCCACTGATTGCGTTCTTCCAGGGGCAACGTTTTCAGGAGATCCATTACCACCTGGTTCATTTTCTCACAAAGTCCATTAGTTTGCGGATGATAGGGCGTCGTCCTTATCTTCCGGCAGCCATACAGATTGCAGAATTCCTGAAAGACCTCCGCTTCAAAGGCAGGTCCCTGGTCCGTCAGCACTTGGTCCGGGTACCCGTGTGGACGGGAGAAGTGCTGCTGGAAGGCTCTAGCTGCTGTTTGAGCCGTTAAGTCCTTAACGGGGACGACAACCAAGAACCGGGAGTAATGATCCACAATGGTTAACGCGTAGACGTAGCCACTTCTGCTTGGGGTCAGTTTTACATGATCCAAGGCTACCAGTTCCAACGGCTGCCGGGTGACGATGGACTGCAGGGGAGTCTTCTGGCTGGCACGGTCCTTCCTTCTTAGGTTGCACGGGCCACAGTCTCTGCACCACCTCTCGATGGTTCCCCTCATGCCTACCCAGTGGAACCGCCCACGCAACAGGAACTCCAGCTTCTTCCATCCGAAGTGTCCAGCCCCGTCGTGGTATGCCTCCATCACCATGGCTGCGTCTCTCCGTGGCACCACTACTTGCCAGATTAGTTCATGCGTCCGGGAGTTAACCATTCTGCGGCACAACTTCCCCTTGTAAAGGAACAGTCGACTCTTCTCAGCCCACAGTTGCTTGGCTTCCTCCGGAGCGTCTGGGTCAAGGCGAGCCTCTGGCCGAGTCAGCATCTCCTTTACCAGCCGGACGGCAGGGTCACTGTCTTGCGTTTCCTCCCAGTTGTAGTGAGGCAAGGGGTTAAACGTAGCGGCTTGCTTACTCCTTACCCGATGGGAATACTGGATAGTCCCATGACGGTGGAACGCGGGGAGTTCGACTTCTTCCAGTCCCTCTGGATCTTCTCCTACGTCCGGTAGGTTTGGCATCCTGGACAGGGCGTCCGCGTTGGTATTGGAGCGTCCTGCCCGGTATTTGATTGTGAACTCCTAGTTGGACAGACGGGCCATCCATCTCTGCTCTAGGGCACCGAGTCTTGCCGTGTCCAGGTGTGTCAACGGGTTGTTATCCGTGTACACGGTGAACCGGGAAGAAGCGAGGTAGTGCTTAAAGCGTTCGGTGACTGCCCACACCACTGCCAGGACCTCTAGCTTAAATGAGCTGTAATTCTCAGGGTTTCTTTCAGTGGGTCGCAGTTTTCGGCTAGCGTAAGCGATTACTCGTTCTTTCCCCTGCTGGATCTGGGACAGTACGGCTCCTAGCCCGATGTTACTTGCGTCGGTGTAGAGGATAAAGGGCTGGCTGTAATCAGGGTACGCCAGGATTTCATCCCCCGTGAGGGCCATCTTCAGCTGGCGGAAGGACTCTTCTTCTAACTTCTCCCATTTGAAGGGCGGCTTCTGGTTCTTGGCCTTCCGGGACTGGCCTATCAGGAGGTCCTGCATAGGAGCTGCCTTTTTGGTGAAACCGGGGATGAATCTGCGGTAATAGCCTACCAACCCGAGGAACTGCCGCACTTCCTTTACACTGGAGGGACTTGGCCATTCCTTAATTGCGGTGATCTTATCAGGGTCGGGAGCCACTCCGTCAGCGCTCACCACGTGTCCCAGGTACTGCACCTTTGGTTTCAAGAGGTGACACTTGGAGGGTTTTACCTTTAAGCCGTAGCTTGCCAGAGCTTCGAACACTTCCGCCAGGTGTTTCAGGTGGTCCTCATAAGTCTTGGAATATACGATGACATCGTCCAGGTACAACAGGACCGTCTCGAAGTTTCTGTGGCCCAGACAGCACTCCATTAATCGTTGGAAGGTTCCCGGTGCGTTGCAGAGTCCGAACGGCATACAGGTAAACTCGCTAAGTCCCATCGGGGTGGTGAATGCGGTCTTCTCCCGGTCCGCCTCTGCTACAGGAACCTGCCAGTACCCGCTAGTGAGATCCAAGGTAGAGAAGAAGTTAGCAGATCTTAAAGCAGCCAAAGACTCCTCTATCCTTGGTAAGGGGTACGCATCCTTGTGTGTGATACGGTTAATTTTCCGGTAATCTACACACATCCTCATGGTGTTGTCTTTCTTTTTGACTAAGACTAGTGGAGCTGCCCAGGGGCTACAGCTATCCCTGATCACCCCAGCCTCCTTCATGTCCCTAAGCATCCCCTTGGCGTGTTGGTAGTGTGCAGGGGGTACGGGTCGATACCTCTCTTTTATGGGAAGATGGTCTCCCGTGGGGATGTGGTGTTCTACCCCCTTGACTCGCCCGAAGTCTAACGGGTGTTTACTAAACACTCTCTCGTACTCTTGAACCACCCGATAGACTCCCTGTTTCTGGTGTGAGGGAGTGGAGTCAGTACCCAAATGTAGTTGCTGACACCAGTCCTCCATTGTTTCTTTAGAGCCGTTACCTTCCTCCGGGGAAGATGGAGGCAAGGGTTCTACGGACTGTATGGAATTTTGATTGATGGTATACAATTTGGCTAGCGTGGCATACCGGGGCAGGTACACTTCCCTCTTCCCGATATTTATTATGCGAACGGGCACCCTCCCATGGCGTACATTAACCACCCCCCGTGCTGTCAAAATGGTGGGCCTACTGTCTGAGTAAACTGGTTCTACCATTGCCTGGTAATCTCTACCTCTCAGACCAATAGCTGCCCGGCACCAAATCATCATTTCACTTTTTGGGGCATGGCAATAGGGAAAGGGTCACACATTCTTACGCTACCAATCTCACCACCGGAGAGTTCTATCTGTTGCCGTCGCATCAGTGCCCGGATCTCTTTCTGGAGCACTCGCTGCTGGCCGGAGCTGGCGTTCTTGGCAACCTGTTGTAAAAGGAAAATCACCTCTGCAAGACAATTTTCAATTACATTAGTTCCTAGAGTTATCTTTGGGTGACTCTCGTGTTTGTCAATGTCTACAATGATCAGTCCCTGTGCTGCCAGTTCGACTCTACCGATTTTAATGGTCACCTCTTTAAATCCAATCTGTGGCACGGGCTGACCATTGCTGGCGATGATACTCAAGTCGTCGTCAGGGTAGCGGGTGATATCCGAGTCATTCCAGTACTGCTTGAAGAGCACATACGGGATAGTGGTGACCTGTGACCCGGTGTCCAATAGGGCACTCATAGGGATGCCATCCAGTACCACAGGCAAGACTGGACGTCCTCCCACATATCTGTCGCGCCAGTTCGATGGGCCTGATGATCTTTTTCCTGGGGTTTGGCCCTCTACCCCAGGTTGTGCCAGTTTAAAGGACAGTACCTTGCCATATGTCCGGGTTGATTGCAGCGGCGGCAGATGGGTTGTCCGTCCTCGTTGTATCGGTCGCTGGGTCTTCCTCTGGCCGGTGGGGTCCTCCTTGGTCGACGCCACGGGATGTCCTCCGGTCCGGATGCCAGCTGGATCTTCCCTGGAGTGGAAACCTGTAAAGACTGCACAGTTCGGGTTAGCGCGGCAACGCTTTTAGCTAGCTCTTGGACCTGATGGTGCAGGTCTGGAGCCGGGTCATTGTTCAAAGCCTGCGCATCAGCTCCCACAGGCCCTGCCGACAAGGGTGCCGCCTCCTGGTGGTAAGTGGTAGTGGGGCGTCTGTGGGTCACAACGCCACCTGGTGCCGGTTCTCGGAGCACCCGGATGGCTCTGTCCTTGAACTGTGCAAATCCCAGATGAGGGTCCTGTAAGGCCATTGCCCGCAACTGGGTTCGGTGGGCATTGCAATATAAACCCTCTATAAATTGTTCAGTCAACAGCCTGTCCTCGTCTCCCACTCTCATGTGCCCGCTGTTTGCACCCGTAGAATCTAAGCTTGATCTCGGCTGAGGTGCGGGTATCAAAGGTGTCCCTCAGCCGGGTTAGTATCCCTGCAACAGTCCTTCCCCCAGGTGGCCAGGACTTTACCTCCCTTTGGGCTGCCCCGGTTAATTGGGCCACCAGGATGCTCACTTTTTGCTCTTCTGTGAGGGGATACACCTGGAAGAGGCTATCCAGCTTTTCTCTAAAGTCATGCAGGGTATGTGACTCCCCTGAGTACTGGGGTAGCCAGGCCGCTCCCGGGATATAGGGCATGGTGAAAGGCATGACTGCAGCAGCGGTGGCGCTGGCGGGGGTTGAGGCAGTGAAGCTCTCCTCCGTATCCGACATCTTCCTCCCCCCTAGTGGACCGTGGCCTACCTTGCGATGATCCTCTTCCGTAGGCCGCGGCTCCGCAGTGGATCGTCAGGGTTGAGGACCTTCCGTCGCGCTCCTGTGACGTCGGCGTCTGCTGGGCTCCTTCCAGGACCTTACGCAACGTCCGGACGTGAGGCGGGGCTTCAGTTCTCGCGCGCTTTCGGAGTCCACGCCCCTCTTCTTCCCGCGCGGCGTCTTCAAGATGGCGTCCAACGGCGGGAAAACTCCACGGATGGCGGGAAGAAGACAGAAGATGGCGCCGGATGGCGGGAAAACTTCGCGGATGGCGGGAAGAAGACAGAAGATGGCGCCGGATGGCGGGAATCTTCACCACTGGTAAGTTTGAACAGTCTTTTTCAGGCACGCAGTACCCGGTGGTTGCGGGCACGAGATCCTGCCGACTACGCCAAAAGTTGACGCGCCCCTGGGCCTGTGTCGCGCTGCGTTGCGCACGCGGGAACTTACCCGGAGCCGGATCTCTTGAGGGTTGTAGTCTCGTGGCGGTGATCCGGTCCGTGCCCAGGGAGTCAGACTAAGTGGCGCTGTATTAGCGGTAGATGTTGGACGACTATGCCACCCGTTGAGTACAGCTAAGGAGCTGCTGCTGCAGGGCAGACCGCTGAGGCCGGTGGTAGGATTGTGCAGCGTGATAGTATAACCCCCAACGGGAGGGGTATGGCCTCAGGGCAGCCGACGTGGATGATGGGGGTAGCAGGAACCACTCAGAGACGGTACGGTGTAGTTCAGGGTCTTTACTGGTGACAACGATAGACCCTCCCGGAGTACTGGCTAGCGATTGGGGCCTGGTCAGTCCTTGAGCAGATGGGATCTCCCCTGGCCAGGCGGAGTTGTAGGCCTCCCAAACTAACGATACTCTTCTGGCTACCTTGCTAGAAGCGGGTATAAGTAGCCCACGTCCCTGAGTGTACCGTGTGGTGCTCACCCGTATGGCCGGTGACTCGGGGCCTTCTAGTAGCTTCCGCTCCACGACGGCGGTGCTGGTCCCACGCGTGTGACCGTGCCTTCGGGTTTCTGGGCCAGAGGACCTACAATCCCCTGCCGGTCGGTTTCTGCTGCTGGATAGGAGTTAGTCCCCACAGCCTCGGACTCCGGGTCCGGTGATAACTTCTCAGTCAGGGCGAGCTCTGCAGCTGCCAGCCCCTGACTCCTTGTAGCACTGCTCCCACAGAGCTCCTGATGTTCTTTCCTCTATCTGCTTCTCTTCTCTGTCTCTACTTCTTCTCTACTCACTAACCCTGCCTCAGCCCTAGGTTTATATAGGGGAAGTTCTTCCCCTCCCAGGACTGGGCAGGAGGTGTGGCATGCACAGGATCCCTGACCAAGAGACCTCCCACCTGCTCTCAGACATAACATTGCCGTTACTGTGGAAACCAGACCCCTGGGGTGCCACACAAGGTGTGGAGAAGAGACACGCATGTACGAGGTGTGTGGAGTACAGCCGCGCGTGTACGAAGTGTGCGGAGCGGAGTCGCGCGTGTACGAGGTGTGCAGAGCAGAGCCGCACATGTACGAGTGTGCGGAGCGGAGCCAATCATGTACGAGGTGTGCGGAGCGGATCCGCGCGTGTACAAAGTGTATGGAGCGGAGCCGCGCGTGTATGAGCTGTACGGAGCGGAGCCGTGCATGTACGAGGTGTGCAGAGCAGAGCTGCGCGTGTACAAAGTGTATGGAGCGGAGCCGCGTGTGTACGAGGTGTGCGGAGCGGAGCCGCACGTGTACGAGCTGTACGGAGCGGAGCCGCATGTGTACGAGCTGTACAGAGCGGAGCCGTGCATGTACGAGGTGTGCAGAGCGCAGACATGCGTGTACGAGGTGTGCGGAGCGGACCCACGCGTGTACGAGGTGTGCGGAGCAGAGCCGCAAGTGTACGAGTGTGCGGAGCTTAGCCGCTCGTGTACAAGGTGTACGGAGCGGAGCCGCGCGTGTACGAGGTGTATAGAGCGGAGACACGCATGTATGAGGTGTGTGGAGCGGATCCGTGTGTGTACAAGGTGTACGGAGTGGAGCCGCGCGTGTAGGAGCTGTACGGAGCGGAGCCGCGCGTGTACGAGCTGTACGGAGCGGAGCCGTGCGTGTACGATGTGCAGAACGGAGCTGCGCGTGTCCAAAGTGTATGGAGCGGAACCGTGCGTGTACGAAATGTGCGGAGCAGAGCTGCGCATGTACGAGTGTGCGGAGTCACGCGTGTACGAGGTGTGCAAAGCGGAGTTGCGCGTGTACAAGGTGTGCGGAGCGGAGCCGCGCATGTACAAGGTGTGTGGAGCGGAGCAGCGCATGTACGAGGTGTGTGGAGCGGAGCCGTGTGTGTATGAGGTGTACACAGCAGAGCAGCGAATGTACGAGTGTGTGGAGCGGATCCGCGCATGTACGAGTGTGCGCAGCGGAGCCGCGTGTGTACGATATGTGCAGAGCGGAGCCGCGCATGTACGAGGTGTGTGGAGCGGAGACACGCGTGTACGAGGTGTGTGGAGCAGATCCGCATGTGTACAAGGTGTACGGAGCGGAGCAGCGCATGTACGAGCTGTACGGAGCGGAGCCACGCATGTACGAGCTGTACGGAGCGGAATATTGCATGTACGAGGTGTGCGGAGCAGAGCTGCGCTTGTACGAGGTGTGCGGAGCGGAGCCACGCGTGTACGAGGTGTACAGAGCAGAGCAGCGCGTGTACGAGTGTGCGGAGCGGAGTCGCGCGTGTATGAGGTGTACGGAGCAGAGCCACGCGTGTACGCGGTGTACGGAGGGGTATTGCGCGTCTATGAGGTGTACGGAGCAGAGCCGTGCGTGTAAGAGGTGTATAGAGCGGAGCCGCGCTTCTACGAGTTGTACGGAGTTGAGCCGCACATGTACAAGGCGTACGGAGCAGCGTCGCGTGTGTACGATGTGTGCGGAGCAGAGCCACCCATGTACGAGGTGTACAGAGCAGAGCAGCATGTGTACGAGTGTGCAGAGCTGGAGAGGAGCCGCGCGTGTACGAGATGTACGGAGCGAAACAACGCGTGTACGAGGTGTACGGAGCGGAGCCACATGTGTACTAGGTGTACGGAGCAGAGCCGCGCATGTACAAGGTGTGCGGAGCGGAGCCGCATGTGTACAAGGTGTACAGAGCAGAGCAGTGAGTGTACGAGTGTGCGGAGCAGATCCGCGCTTGTACTAGGTGTACGGCGCGGAGCCGCACGTGTACTAGCTGTACGGAGCATAGCTGTGCATGTACGAGGTGTACGGAGCAGAGCCGCACGTGTACGAGTGTGCAGAGCGGAGCCGCGCATGTACGAGGTGTACAGAGCAGAGCAGCGTGTGTACGAGTTTGCGGAGCGGATCCGCACGTGTACAAGGTGTACGGAGTGGAGCCGCGCATGTACAAGCTGTACGGAGCGGAGCCGCGCGTGTACGAGCTGTACGGAGTGGAGCCCCGCGTGTACGAGGTGTACGGATCAGAGCAGCGCGTGTACGAGGTGTACGGATCAGAGCAGCGCGTGTACGAGTGTGCGGAGCGGAGCCGCGAGTTTACGAGGTGTACGGAGCGGAGCCACGCATTTACGAGGTTTACAGAGCGGAGCTGCGTGTGTACGAGGTGTGCGGAGCCGCACATGTACGACATTTAAGGAGTGGAGCCGTGCGTGTTCGAGCTGTTGGGTGAGGAGCCGTGCGTGTACGAGGTGTGCAGAGCGGAGCCCAGCGTGTATGAGGTTGTGGAGCAGAAATGTAGCACCCTGAGGATTCGGCTGCTACAGGGGTATTGCACCTCAACCCAGAGGTGTGATATTCCACTCCCGGGTAAGGAAGGAGTGTGGAACTGAGCTCAGATAGACTGCATGCACTACACACATCCCACTTCAGAGGAGCAGGCCGACGGTACTCCCACTTAGAAATGTGCAGGTACAACCGAGCCTGTTCCTGGCTGGAGTGGGAGGGGGGTGGTACATCCCATGTAGTGTAGGGGCAGATAGGGGGAGCAGTCTGGGTAGTGATAGGAGCTCATTGGGTGCTGGTCACCTGAGCTCACACATAGAGGGATATATAAGGAGGGCACCAACTTAGATCAGGGTCAGACGCTGAGAACAAGTCAGTTGGAGAGGAGAGAGAAGAAAACAGCAGCCCTGGAGAGAGAGAGAGGAGAAAGAAAGAGAAAGACCCAGAGGGGGAAGACTGAAGGGACCCAAGAACCCAAATTAGAGCACCGGGTGAGGAGTCAGCACAAGGGTACCGGAACCCAAGCTGGTGGGGGCAAAAACATCCCTAGCCAGAGACCGGAGGCTGTGGGCAGCATCTGCCACGGCCACCCACTACATCCACCCTGAAGGCATACCACATGGAGGGTCAGGGAACCTAAGGCCAAGGGTTGCCCAACAGAAGGCCCGAGGGAGCTGGACCTAGGTGGATCACTGGTGGGGACGGCTGAAGAAAGGACAGAGGGAGAGCTCAGGGCCACGCTCCGGACTTGTTTGGGGGTTGGCCGGATCCAGGACCTGGTGGACGCAGCACGGCTCGGGTGGTCACTAACAGCTGGAGTGACCGAAACATCCGCAGTAAGTAAACTCCCTTAACTGCACAACCCGAGTCTGTCTTCATTGCCGGCTGCACCGCACCACCACAACCCCCATCCTCTGCGCCTGTCCCCTCTGAGGCTATACCCCTCCCGTTGGGGGTTATCCCACCAAGCTGCACATCCACCATCAGCCTCAGCGGACCCTGCTGCAGCGGCGGCCACAGTGACCGCATTACAACGGGTGGCGTAGTCGACACAAAAGAACTCTTATAACATCAGTAAGGACTGCCACATAACACTTAGCTTGACGCCCTGGGCACGGGACCGGGTCACAGCCGCTCGGAGACTACAACCCCCCATCTGATCCGGTGCCGGGTATTCCCCTCAAAAAGGAATATGTCCCAGGGGGCGCGTCAACTTTGGCGTAGTCGGCAGGATTACGTGCCCGCAACACCCGGGTACTGCGTGCCTGAAGAAAAGTGCAAGTTTACCTCAGAAAGAAGTCTCCCGCCGGTTCCGGAGGGTCCACGCCATCGGACTCCATCACCAGTCGTTTCCCGCCGATTGTCCGCCATTTCCAGCTTGTTCCCGCCATCTGCCGAGTTTCCCGCCACTGGGAAGCGATTCCCGCCAAAACCGCAGATTTCCCGCCTTGGAAGAGCAGCGGACGCCATTATGGGCGTGCCAAAGGAGGGCAGGAGGCCACCTCCCATCGTGGGCCAGGACCGAAAATGGCGCCAGAAGTGGAAACCGCCCCCACCAACAGAGACTGTGATGCTGGAGGTGTCTGTCAGCGTGAAAGAACTCCCCCTGGAGCTGACAGTCACCGAGTTGCCCCGGGACCGCCCTCGAAGTGGGAGGAGACGAAAGGGAAGAGAAAAGATGGGTGTCGCTTGGAGCAGTCTAGAGCGAGCGCACCCGGAGGCAAGGTGTCCAGAGCGAGAGCACCCGGAGTCGAGGAGAGGAAGAATAGACCCAGGAATGGAGCGGCAGCAGCGCAGCACCGGCCCGCTGGCCAGGAGCCTGCAAAAGGAAGAAAGAGGAGAGCAGAGCAGCACCGACCCGATGGTCAGGAGCCTGCTGGAGTCAACAACCCCGCTAGGCTTAGCGGAGATCCTGGCGCAGCTTCCCCGAGATCGGGAGTGCGCGCGGAGTGCCCTGGAGGGCCTCGCGGGAAGGATGGCCCGAGTGCAGAGGGAGATCCTGGCGGAGTGGGGCCGGGAGATGGCCCAGCAAGCTGAAACCCGTCCACGGAACCCGCTCCCTTGGAAGAAGACACCGACTGCCTCTGCGGATGACGCGGGAGGACCCAAGGCCGGAGACGGCGCAGAAGAGGGAGCGAGACGCATGGCAGCAGGTAAGGGGGACGCCTATACCCCATACCGGAAGACCGCTTATCTGCCCCAGCTCCCCGTCGCAGAGCCCGAAGGTCCCCCGGCCGTACCCGAGACCGCCATGACACCGCCACCGACTAGGCCCCGACCGGAAGCCGCCGTCGCGACCCCGGTGACGTCACGCGTCGTGACCTGGAGCGTGGCGAAGGAAGAGGAGCCTCCGGCCTGGTCGCAGGGCCTAGCGTTTCCGGGCGCCGCATCCCCAGCAGAGCCATCTACCTCCGCGGAGCCTCCGGCCTGGTCGCAAGGCCAGGTAGCCCAGGGCGCCGCCGTGTTAACAGTTCCATTTACCTTCCAGATGCCCCCGGCCTGGCCGCAAGGCCTGGGTAACCTGGGCGCCCCCACCATCGCGCCCGCACCCGAAACACCAAGGGTGCCATATCTGGGAGAGGACCCCTTCAGCCAGCTAGCGTGGCCGGACGGGCGGCCTTTCATCTGGCCCGAAGAATTCTTGGAACTGGAGCGACAAAAGAAGTTAGGTCCCCTGTGTGAGCCCCTGATTCCGGCTCCAAAGCCCGTGACTCGGGTCTCGCCTCCACTAGAAGAAGCCCAATTCGTGTGGGACCCCACGGGAGAAGATTTGATGGGGTTCACCGGAGAGACTCGGGCAGCTGCAGCTGAACGCACAGAGTGTTGCCGTCAACAGCTGGCAGAGTTTAAGAGAGAACGGGAGGAGAGGCGGGTCAGAGAGCAATGGGCCCAGACCCGCAGCGCGGAGCAAAAGAGTCGGATCAGAAGGGACCCCTGTGCAGCAAATCGTCCCCGTACCATCGGGACGGTAATAAAGTTTAATGCGCAGCATGGGTGGGGCTTCATAAAGGACCGGAACACCATGGGTGACGTCTTCGTTACCCGACGGGACGTCGAGTCCCACCTGCCAGAGGGTCACAAAGGCCGTGACCTCTACGTCGGTGACGAGGTAACGTTCACCCGGCACAAGTGTGCCAAGGGACCTTACGCCCTCCACGTGCATCGCCTGACAGAGGAGGAGTTGCGGTGTAGGGAGGAGGAGCCAGAAGACCCGAACGGGTTCAAGGCTAGAAGGTACTATGACTGAGATAGTACAAAGGACTGTATATAGTTACCTGTCGGGGTACCCAAGTAACCGTGGCTGCTTTAAAGTTTAGTCCCCGTTGGGACCAGTGAACAGTTTAACCCGTGTGTCCCCTACCCAAACCAGGCTGAGGACTGTGAGCAGCCATCCCTTTCCCTTTACTTGGCCGGGGACTGAGAACGGCCAAATTCCCCTGTAAATAGTTGCGCGTCCTAAAGCGCCCCCTACCGGTTTTATAGGAGAAACCATTTTTCTAGAAAGACTGTCGCACTTTTCCCGGACACACGTTGCACAGTGTCCGGAGGAGGAACCTGAAACCAGAGACGACGAGAATGTTTATATGAAAAAGTTTTATATATATATAATGTTTTATATGTTTTATATGTTCATATAAAAATTTTGTATGTTTTGGTGTTTTATGTCTTACAGCCCGAGGACGTGCTGTGATTTACCAGGGGGGAATGTAGCACCCTGAGGATTCGGCTGCTACAGGGGTATTGCACCTCAACCCAGAGGTGTGATATTCCACTCCCGGGTAAGGAAGGAGTGTGGAACTGAGCTCAGATAGACTGCATGCACTACACACATCCCACTTCAGAGGAGCAGGCCGACGGTACTCCCACTTAGAAATGTGCAGGTACAACCGAGCCTGTTCCTGGCTGGAGTGGGAGGGGGGTGGTACATCCCATGTAGTGTAGGGGCAGATAGGGGGAGCAGTCTGGGTAGTGATAGGAGCTCATTGGGTGCTGGTCACCTGAGCTCACACATAGAGGGATATATAAGGAGGGCACCAACTTAGATCAGGGTCAGACGCTGAGAACAAGTCAGTTGGAGAGGAGAGAGAAGAAAACAGCAGCCCTGGAGAGAGAGAGAGGAGAAAGAAAGAGAAAGACCCAGAGGGGGAAGACTGAAGGGACCCAAGAACCCAAATTAGAGCACCGGGTGAGGAGTCAGCACAAGGGTACCGGAACCCAAGCTGGTGGGGGCAAAAACATCCCTAGCCAGAGACCGGAGGCTGTGGGCAGCATCTGCCACGGCCACCCACTACATCCACCCTGAAGGCATACCACATGGAGGGTCAGGGAACCTAAGGCCAAGGGTTGCCCAACAGAAGGCCCGAGGGAGCTGGACCTAGGTGGATCACTGGTGGGGACGGCTGAAGAAAGGACAGAGGGAGAGCTCAGGGCCACGCTCCGGACTTGTTTGGGGGTTGGCCGGATCCAGGACCTGGTGGACGCAGCACGGCTCGGGTGGTCACTAACAGCTGGAGTGACCGAAACATCCGCAGTAAGTAAACTCCCTTAACTGCACAACCCGAGTCTGTCTTCATTGCCGGCTGCACCGCACCACCACAACCCCCATCCTCTGCGCCTGTCCCCTCTGAGGCTATACCCCTCCCGTTGGGGGTTATCCCACCAAGCTGCACATCCACCATCAGCCTCAGCGGACCCTGCTGCAGCGGCGGCCACAGTGACCGCATTACAACGGGTGGCGTAGTCGACACAAAAGAACTCTTATAACATCAGTAAGGACTGCCACATAACACTTAGCTTGACGCCCTGGGCACGGGACCGGGTCACAGCCGCTCGGAGACTACAACCCCCCATCTGATCCGGTGCCGGGTATTCCCCTCAAAAAGGAATATGTCCCAGGGGGCGCGTCAGAAACACACGTGTACGAGGTGTGTGGAGCGGAGCCGCGCGTGGACGAGGTGTGCGGAGCGGAGCCGTGCGTGTGCGAGGTGTGCGGAGCCACGCGTGTATGAGGTGTACGGAGCGGAGCCGCACGTGTACTACGTGTAAGGAGCATAGTCGCGCGTGTACGAAGTGTGCAGAGCGGAGCCGCGCATGTACGAGGTGTACAGAGCGGATCCGCGCGTGTATGAGCTGCACGGAGCGGAGCCGAGCGTGTACACGTTGTACGGAGCTGAGTCGCGCTTGTACGAGTGTGCGGAGCAGAGTCGCGCGTGTACGAAGTGTATGGAGCACAGTCGCGCGTGTACGAGTGTGCGAAACGGAGCTGCGTGTGTACGAGGTGTACAGAGTGGAGCCGAGTGTGTACGAGGTGTACGGAGCTGAGTCGCGCTTGTATGATGTGTGCAGAGCATAGCTGCGTGTGTGCGAGGTGTACAGAGCAGCGCGTGTACGATTGTGCAGAGTTGGAGCGGAGCCGCACGTGTACGAGATGTACGGAGCGAAGCCACGCGTTTACGAGGTGTACGGAGAGGAGCCACGCGTGTACGACCTGCACGGAGCGGAGCCGAGCGTGTACGGAGCTGAGTTGCGCGTGTACGAGTGTACAGAGTGGAGCCGAGTGTGTACAAGGTGTACGGAGCGGAGTCGTGCTTGTATGATGTGTGCGGAGCGGAGCCACGTGTGTACGAGGTGTATGGAGCAGAGCTGCGCAATTACGAGTCTGCGGAGCGGAGGCGCGCGTGTACGAGGTGTACAGAGCAGAGCAGCGCGTGTCCGAGTGTGCGGAGCAGAGTCGGACGTGTACGAGGTGTACGGAGCGGAGCCACGCGTGTATGAGGTGTACGGAGCGGAGCCGCGTGTGTACTAGGTGTACAGAGTGGTGCCGCGCATGTACGATTTGTACGAAGCTGAGCCGCGCATGTACAAGAAGTACGGAGCAGCGTCGTGTGTGTACGATGTGTGCGGAGCAGAGACGCGCGTGTACGAGTATGCGGAGCGGAGCCGCCCGTGTACGAGATGTGCAGAGCGGAGCCGCTCGTGTACGAGATGTGCAGAGCGGAGCCGCGCGTGTACGAAGTGTACAGAGCAGAGCAGCGCGTGTACGAGTGTGCGGAGCTGGAGCGGAATCTCGAGTGTACGAGATGTATGGAGCGGAGACACGCGTGTATGAGGTGTGCGGAGTGGATCCGCGCGTGTACAAGGAGTATGGAGTGGAGCCGCGAGTGTATGAGCTGTACGGAGCAGAGCCGTGCGTGTACGAGGTGTGCAGAGCGGAGGCGCGCGTGTATGAGGTGTATGGAGCGGAGCTGTGCGGAGCGGAGCCGCACATGTACGAGTGTGTGGAGGCCAGCGTGTATGAGGTGTGCAGAGCGGAGCCGCGCGTGTACGAGTGTGCGGAGTGGAGCTGCGCGTCTACGAGGTGTGCGGAGTGGAGCCGCGCGTGTACGAGGTGTGTGGAGCGGAGACATGCTTGTACGAGGTGTGTGGAGCGGAGACACGCGTGTACGAGGTTTGTGGAGCAGAGCCAATCGTGTACGAGGTGTATGGAGAGGAGACAATCGTGTACGAGATGTACGGAGCGAAACAACGCGTGTACGAGGTGTACGAAGCGGAGCCACATGTGTACTAGGTGTACGGAGCAGAGCCGCGCATGTACAAGGTGTGCGGAGCGGAGCCGCATGTGTACAAGGTGTACAGAGCAGAGTAGTGAGTGTACGAGTGTGCGGAGCAGATCCGCGCTTGTACTAGGTGTACGGCGCGGAGCCGCACGTGTACTAGCTGTACGGAGCATAGCTGTGCATGTACGAGGTGTACGGAGCAGAGCCGCACGTGTACGAGTGTGCAGAGCGGAGCCGCGTGTGTACGAGGTGTACGGATCAGAGCAGCGCGTGTACGAGGTGTACGGATCAGAGCAGCGCGTGTACGAGTGTGCGGAGCGGAGCCGCGAGTTTACGAGGTGTACGGAGCGGAGCCACGCATTTACGAGGTTTACAGAGCGGAGCTGCGTGTGTACGAGGTGTGCGGAGCCGCACATGTACGACATTTAAGGAGTGGAGCCGTGCGTGTACGAGCTGTAGGGAGAGGAGCCGTGCGTGTACGAGGTGTGCAGAGCGGAGCCCAGCGTGTATGAGGTTGTGGAGCAGAAACACACGTGTACGAGGTGTGTGGAGCGGAGCCGCGCGTGGACGAGGTGTGCGGAGCGGAGCCGTGCGTGTGCGAGGTGTACGGAGCGGAGCCGCGCATGTACGAGGTGTACAGAGCGGATCCGCGCGTGTACGAGCTGCACGGAGCGGAGCCGAGCGTGTACGAGTTGTACGGAGCTGAGTCGCGCTTGTACGAGTGTGCGGAGCAGAGTCGCGCGTGTACGAAGTGTATGGAGCAGAGTCGCGTGTGTACGAGTGTGCGAAACGGAGCTGCGTGTGTACGAGGTGTACAGAGTGGAGCCGAGTGTGTACGAGGTGTACGGAGCTGAGTCGCGCTTGTATGATGTGTACAGAGCATAGCCGCGCGTGTGCGAGGTGTACAGAGCAGCGCGTGTACGAGTGTGCAGAGCTGGAGCGGAGCCGCCCGTGTACGAGATGTACGGAGCGAAGCCACGCGTTTACGAGGTGTACGGAGAGGAGCCACGCGTGTACGAGGTGTACAGAGCGGAGCCGCGCGTGTACGACCTGCACGGAGCGGAGCCGAGCGTGTACGGAGCTGAGTTGCGCGTGTACGAGTGTACAGAGTGGAGCCGAGTGTGTACAAGGTGTACGGAGCGGAGTCGTGCTTGTATGATGTGTGCGGAGCGGAGCCACGTGTGTACGAGGTGTATGGAGCAGAGCTGCGCAATTACGAGTCTGCGTAGCGGAGCCGCGCGTGTACGAGGTGTACAGAGCAGAGCAACGCGTGTCCGAGTGTGCGGAGCAGAGTCGGACGTGTACGAGGTGTACGGAGCGGAGCCACGCGTGTATGAGGTGTACGGAGCGGAGCCGCGTGTGTACTAGGTGTACAGAGTGGTGCCGCGCATGTACGATTTGTACGAAGCTGAGCCGCGCATGTACAAGACGTACGGAGCAGCGTCGTGTGTGTACGATGTGTGCGGAGCAGAGACGCGCGTGTACGAGTATGCGGAGCGGAGCCGCCTGTGTACGAGATGTGCAGAGCGGAGCCGCACGTGTACGAGATGTGCAGAGCGGAGCCGCGCGTGTACGAAGTGTACAGAGCAGAGCAGCGCGTGTACGAGTGTGCGGAGCTGGAGCGGAACCTCGAGTGTACGAGATGTATGGAGCGGAGACACGCGTGTATGAGGTGTGCGGAGTGGATCCGCGCGTGTACAAGGAGTATGGAGCGGAGCCTCGAGTGTATGAGCTGTACGGAGCAGAGCCGTGCGTGTACGAGGTGTGCAGAGCGGAGGCGCGCGTGTATGAGGTGTATGGAGCGGAGCTGTGCGTGTACGAGGTGTGCGGAGCGGAGCCGCACATGTACGAGTGTGTGGAGGCCAGCGTGTATGAGGTGTGCAGAGCGGAGCCGCGCGTGTACGAGTGTGCGGAGTGGAGCTGCGCGTCTACGAGGTGTGCGGAGTGGAGCCGCGCGTGTACGAGGTGTGTGGAGCGGAGACACGCTTGTACGAGGTGTGTGGAGCGGAGACACGCTTGTACGAGGTGTGTGGAGCGGAGACACGCGTGTACGAGGTTTGTGGAGCAGAGCCAATCGTGTACGAGGTGTACGGAGAGGAGACAATCGTGTACGAGGTGTACGGAGCGGAGCTGCGCGTGTACGAGCTGTACGGAGCGGAGCCGCGCGTGTATGAGCTGTACGGACCAGAGCCGCACGTGTACAAGATGTACAGAGCGGAGCCGTGCATGTACGAGGTGTGCAGAGCGGAGCCGCGCGTGTACGAGGTGTGCTGAGCGGAGCCACGCGTGTACGTGGTGTGCGGAGCAGAACCGCACGTGTACGAGGTGTATGGAGCGGAGCCGCGCATGTACGAGGTGTATGGAGCGGAGACACGCGTGTATGAGGTGTGCGGAGCGCATCCATGCGTGTACAAGGTGTACGGAGTGGAGCCGCGCGTGTAGGAGCTGTAAGGAGCGGAGCCGTGCGTATACGACGTGTGCAGAGCGGAGCTGCGCGTGTACAAAGTATATGGAGCCGCACGTGTACAAGGTGTGCAAAGCAGAGCCGCACGTGTATGAGGTGTGCGGAGCAGAGCCGCGCGTGTACGTGGTGTGTGGAGCGGAGACACGCGTGTACGAGGTGTGGGGAGCGGAGCCGTGCGTGTACAAGGTGTGCGGAGCGGAGCCGAACGTGTACGAGGTGTGTGGAGCGGAGCCATGCGTGTTCGAGGTGTACAGAGCAGAGCACTGCATGTACGAGTGTGCAGAGCGGATCCGCGCGTGTACGAGTGTGCGCAGCGGAGCCGCACGTGTACGAAATGTGCAGAGCAGAGCAGCGCGTGTACGAGGTGTGTGGAGCGGAGACACGCGTGTACGAGGTGTGTGGAGCTGAGCCGCGCGTGTACGACGTGTGTGGAGCACAGCCGCGCATGTATGAGGTGCGCGGAGCGGAGCGGATCCACACGTGTACAAGGTGTACGGAGCGGAGCCGCGCGTGTACAAGGTATATGGAGCGGAGCCGCGCGTGTACGAGCTGTACGGAGAGGAGCCGCGCGTGTACGAGCTGTACGGAGTGGAACTGTGCGTGTACGAGGTGTGCAGAGCGGAGCCGCACGTGTACGAGGTGTGTGGAGCAGAGACACGCATGTAAGAGGTGTGTGGAGCAGAGCCGCACGTGTACGAGGTGTACGGAGCGGAGTCGAGCGTGTATGAGGTGTACGGAGCAGAGCCGCACGTGTACAAGGCGTGCGGAGCCGCGCGTGTACAAGGTGTGCGGAGCGGAGCCGCGCGTGTACGAGGTGTGTGGAGCGGAGCCGTGCGTGTTCGAGGTGCACAGAGCAGAGCACTGCGTGTACGAGTGTGCGGAGCGGATCCGCGCGTGTCCGAGTGTGCGCAGAGGAGCCGCGCGTGTACGAAATGTGCAGAGCAAAGCAGCGCGTGTACGAGGTGTGTGGAGCTGAGACGTGCGTGTACGAGGTGTGTGAAGCACAGCCGGGCGTGTATGAGGTGCGCGGAGCGGATCCGCACGTGTACAAGGTGTACGGAGCGGAGCCGCGCGTGTACAAGGTGTAAGGAGCAGAGCCATACGTGTACTAGCTGTACGGAGCGGAACCGTGCGTGTACGAGGTGTAAGGAGCGGAGCCACGCTTGTACGAGGTGTACGGAGCGGAGCCGCGCGTGTTCGAGGTCTACAAAGCGAAGCAACGCGTGTAGGAGGTGTATGGAGCAGAGTCTCCAGTCTACGAGTGTGCGGAGCGGAGCCGCATGTGTACGAGGTGTACAAAGTGGAGCCACGCGTGTAGGAGATGTATGGAGCAGAGTCTCCAGTGTACGAGTGTGCGGAGCGGAGCCGCGTGTGTACGAGATATAAGGAGCAGAGCCGCGCATGTACGAGTGTGCGGAGCGGAGCCGCGAGTGTACGAGGTGTACAGAGCAGAGTCACGCGTGTATGAGGGGTACGGAGCAGAGCTGCGCATGTACGAGGTGTACGGAGCAGAGCCGCGCATATACGAGTGTGCGGAGTGGAGCCACGCGTGTACGAGTGTGCGGAGCGGAGCTGCGAGTGTACGAGGTGTACGGAGCAGAGACGCGCGTGTACGAGGTGTACGGAGCAGAGCCGCGCGTATACGAGTGTGCGGAGCGGAGCCGCGCGTGTACGAGATGTAAGGTGCAGAGCTGCGCGTGTATGAGTGTGCGGAGCGGAGCCGCGAGTGTACGAGGTGTTCGGAGCAGTCACGCTTGTATGAGGTGTACGGTGCAGAGCCGCGCGTGTACGAGGTGTACGGAGCAGAGCCGCGCGTGTACGAGTGTGCAAAGCGGAGCCGCCCTGTACGAGTGTGCGGAGCGGAGCCGCGCGTGTACGAGGTGTACAGAGCAGAGCCGCACGTGTACGAGGTGTACAGAGCAGAGCAGCAAGTGTACGACGTGTAAGGAGCGGAGCCACGCGTGTACGAGGTGTATGGAGCGGAGCCGCACGTGTATGAGGTGTGCAGAGCGGAGCCGCGCATGTACGAGGTGTGCAGAGCAGAGCCGCACGTGTACGCGGTGTACAGAGCAGAGCAGCGAGTGTACAACGTGTAAGGAGCGGAGCCACGCGTGTACGAGGTGTATGGAGCGGAGCCGCACGTGTATGAGGTGTGCAGAGCGGAGCCGCACGTGTATGAGGTGTGCAGAGCGAAGCCGCGCATGTACGAGGTGTGCAGAGCAGAGCCATACGTGTACGAGGTGTACAGAGCAGAGCAGCGCATGTACGATGTGTAAGGAGCGGAGCCACGCGTGTACGAGATGGAGCGAAACCGTGCGTGTATGAGGTGTGCGGAGCAGAGTCGCGCATTTACAAGGTGTGCAGAGCAGCGCGTGTACGAGGTGTACGGAGCGGAACCGCACGTGTACGATGTGTGCGGAGCGGAGTGGAGCCGCACGTGTACAAGGTGTACGGAGAGACGCCGCCAAGTACGAGGTGTACGGAGCAAAACTGCGCAAGTACGAGGTGTACGGAGCGTAGACGCGCGTGTACAAGGTGTGCAGAGCAGAGCAGCGTGTGTACGAGTTTTCAGAGTGGAGCGGAGCCGCGCATGTACGAGGTGTACGGAGCGGAGCCACGCTTGTATGAGGAGTACGGACCGGAGCCACGCGTTTACGAAGTGTATGGAGCAGAGCCGCGCGTGTTCGAGGTGTACAGAGCGGAGCTGCGCGTGTACGAGTGTGCGGAGCGGAGCCGCGTGTGTACGAGATGTAAGAGCAGAGCCACGCGTGTACGAGTTTGCGGAGCGGAGCCGCGAGTGTACGAGGTGTACGGAGCAGAGTCACGCGTGTACAAAGCAGAGCTGCACGTGTACGAGGTGTACGGAGCGGAGCCGCACATGTACGAATTGTACGGAGCTGAGCCGCGCGTGTACAAGGCGTAAGGAGCGGAGCCGCCCGTGTACGAGATGTGCAGAGCGGAGCCGCGCATGTTCGAGGTGTACAGAGCAGAGCAGCACGTGTACGAGTGTGCCGAGCTGGAGAGGAGGCGCACGTGTACAAGATGTACGGAGCGAGACCGCACAAGTACGAGGTGTGCGGAGCCGCCCGTGTTCGAGGTGTACAGAGCAGAGCGTGTACAAGTGTGCAGAGCTGGAGCGGAGCGCGGCGTGTATGAAATGTACAGAGTGAAGCCACATGTGTACGAGGTGTACGGAGCAGAGCCGCGGGTGTACGAGTGTGCAGAGCGGATCCGCTTGTGTACAAGGAGTACGAAGCGAATTCGCATGTGTACAAGGTGTACGGAGCGAAGCCGCGCGTATACGAGGTGTGCAGAGCGTAGCTGTGCGTTACGAGGCTTGTGGAGCGGAAACACGCGTGTACGGAGCGGAGCTGCGCGTGTACGAGGTGTGCGGAGCGGATACGCGTGTGTACAAAGTGTACGGAGCGGAGCCGCGCGTGTACGAGCAGTACAGAGCGGAGCCGCGCGTGTACGAGTTGTATGGAGTGGAGCCGCGCGTGTACAAGCTGTACGGAGCAGAGCCGTGCATGTACGAGGTATGCAGAGCGGAGCTGCGCGTATACAAAGTGTATGGAGCGGAACCGTACGTGTACGAGGTGTGCAGAGCAGAGCTGCGCATGTACGAGTGTGCGGAGCTGCACGTGTACGAGCTGTGCGGAGTGGAGCCGCACGTGTACGGAGCGTAGTCGCGCGTGTACGAGGTGTATGGAGCAGAGACACGCGTGTATGAGGTGTGCGGAGCGGATCCATGTGTTTACAAGGTGTACGGAGCGGAGCCGCGCGTGTACGAGCTGTACGGAATGGAGCCGCGCGTGTACGAGTTGTACGGAATGGAGCCTGCGTGTACGAGCTGTACGGAGCGGAGCCGTGCGTGTACGAGGTGTGCAGAGCGGAGCTGCGCGTGTACAAAGTGTATGGAGCGGAGCCGTGCGCGTACGAGCTGTACGGAGTGGAGCCGTGCGTGTACGAGGTGTGCAGAGCGGAGCTGCGCGTGTACAAAGTGTATGGAGTGGAGCAGAGCAGTGCGTGTACGAGGTGTGCAGAGCGGAGCCGCGTGTGTACGAGGTGTGTGGAGCAGAGCCGCACGTGTACGAGGTGTCTCTGCATACAGCTGAATTTTACCACCACAAAAGGACTAGGTGGACTCTGGCTAGCAACAGAAAAAAAATTATATTTTTTTTTACTGTGCATACAAATCAATTTCACCCCCAAAAACTGATAAGGTGGGCTACTATTGCTTGCGCTATCACACTGGCAAATTGTAAAAATATATTTTTGTGTTTTGCACTCAGCTCTGTATAACAGCTGAATTTCAATCCCACAAAATGAAAAGGTGTGCTAGTCTTTATTAAAGCCATAAAAATTAAATAAAAAGTTGAATAAAATGTAACACTAAAGCCAAGTTCACACAACATGAAGACTGCATTTTTTTATGCAGGTGTCCGCACCATACAACAAAATAACAATCTTATTATTGTGTGTTTGCTGAGTTTCTTTTGAGTTTTCCCCCTTAAAATGTGTTTTGGTGAAGCTGTGAATCTACATTTTTAATACTACAGAAAAACTTAGATTTTTGAGCTTAAAAATGTTTTTTTTTTTTACAGGCTCCACAGAGGCTTATATATAAAAAATAAAAAAAATGCATGAAATCCGCACAGTTCAGCAGCGTCTTTAGACTCACTGCAGGCGTAGATTTCATTAAATCACATCCACTGCACTTGCACATTTAGGCCGTGTTCAGATGTAGCATAAGTGCTGTGTTTTTTCAGCTGCTTCTTTGGAACAGTCATTTTGCAGCATTTAAATGGCCAAGAAAAGTGAATGTGATTTCATGAAAACGGCTCTGTGGTCTAAAGACGCTGCTGATCTGTACGGTTATGGTTTATTTTACGTCTAGAGACTTCTATGTGGAGCCTAAAAAGAGAGAAAACGCAGGTAAAAAGACTGCAGTTACCTTAAGAGCAGAATCAAAGCTATTCTGTATTATAACAAAAAATGAACAATGCGGCTTCACATCTGCACCAAAAAACATCAAATAAGGGGGAAAAGGCATAAAAAAATGCAGCAAGTACGCAATAATCAGAGAAGATTGTTATTGTGTAGTTTGGTGTGGACATCTGCAGAAAACAAAAAAAAAATACAGTATTTATTCAACATGTGAACACGGCCTTGCAGACACAAAAAAGCCAATGTCAAATAGTGAAGCTACATAAAGATGAGAAAGTGGAATGGACAGAAAATAAATCCATAGATCCCAAGTGAAAGAAGCACGACGCACAGATGACACCATGCCAGCCTCATCAAAAGTCACGCCGGATGAGGCAAGGTTAGTAGTGACGCATGAGCGTGTTCTCTTAACCCTCTCACAGAGCACGCTCAGGTGCTGCCTGAGTATTTTCGGCATCTATGCTCGAGCCGCCGCGGCTGCATGTGTCGCGGCTGTTAGACAGCTGTGACACATGCAGGGATTGCATGTTTGTTAGGCAATCCCTGCATGTGTCACAGCTGTCTAACAGCCCGAGCGGCCCGAGCATAGATACCGAGCACGCCGAAAATACTCGGGCAGCAACCGAGCGTGCACGGTGAAAGGGTAAACCGAGCATGCTCGTGCAACACTATAGGTAAGAGATTCGTGGCCTCCTGTCCAGCGTCCCATGAATTGATCCTCTCAGCTCTAGTTCCAACTGTCCCGGATACGGTGAACAGCCCCGTATAAATAAACTAGCTACTGTGAGCGAAATACGCTCTCTTCTACGCCTTCCGAACTCCAAATTAATAAGATTTGTTTTACGAGCGCTCGGGAAATCAATACAGCACAGCCTTGTATGGTGACTAGAAAAGACTTCTGCTTTATTAGCACATGTGGCACTTTAAATAGGGTCAGAGACAAAGGAATAGTTCCCTCTGACCTATGAACCAATAGTAACCTTAAGGGAGTGAATAGTAATGTGAAACCTCACTGCCCATCAGTGTTACCTGATGACCATTACATAAGAGTGAAAACAAAATGGATACCACAGAGAAACAAGATGGATTCTTTTCTCTCACACTACTGAATCCGTTCTACACCCGGGTGGCGAGCATCTTTATTGGTATATATTCTCCCATGCTGGTATGTGCTGCCCCCCTCCTGGTATTTGTGCTGCCCCCATCATCCTATACTGGGATGCATGGCACCTCTCACCCCCCAATCCTGGTATGCGTGGCCCCCCTCATCCCCCAATGCTGGTATGTGTGGCCCCCACATCCCCCAATCCTGGTATTCATGGTACCCCTCATCCCCCAATCCTGGTATGCGTGGCCCCCCTCATTGCCCAATGCTGGTATGCGTGGCACCCCTCATCCCCAATCCTGGTATGCATGGCACCCCTCATCCCCCAATCCTGGTATGTATGGCATCCCTCATCCTCTAATCCTGGTATGCATAGGGCCCCTCATCCCCCAATCCTGGTATGGATGGGGCCCCTCACCCCCCAATCCTGGTATGTATGGGCCCCTTACCCCCCAATCCTGGTATGTATGGCATCCCTCATCCCCCAATCCTGGTATGCATGGCGTCCCTCATCCCCCAATCCTGGTATGCATGGCGTCCCTCATCCCCCAATCCTGGTATGCATGGCGTCCCTCATCCCCCAATCCTGGTATGCATGGCGTCCCTCATCCCCCAATCCTGGTATGCATGGCGTCCCTCACCCTCCAATACTGGTATGCATGGCGTCCCTCACCCCCCAATCCTGGTATTGTGTCCTGCTCTGCCGGGGGAGGAGTGCGGCGCCGGAGTACGTGCGTGCCCATACCGCGCTGTCCGGCGCCACTTTGCTGAAGAGACACTGCAAATGTGTCTTCAGTAAAATGGCGCTGGATAGCGCTATGCGCATGCGCCGAAACGACGCCTCACTCCTGCCCTGGTCTCCGGCAAAGAGAGAGGCGCCGCGGCAACGGTCCTCCCGGTCAGGTAAGTATATAAGTATGCATTCAGTGTCTAGGCATACCGCGATCTCCGGCGCCATACACTGCTCTTACCTGTAACGGCTCCATGCGTTCTTCTGTCTAGAGCCAGACTACGTGTCGCACATGCGCAGTCTATCGAGGCTTCAGACAGAGGGACGCTTAGCCGATTATATTATAGATATAATTATAACACTGTTTATCAATGTACTATATTTTGTTGCTGTGGTGCTCTTTCAGTCATATTTTGATTTATTTTTTTTATCTGCAGCATGTGGTCTGAAGAGCGGCAGGCACTATCTAGTACCGTCCTCCCGTGTGGTCTGAAGCATGGCAGGCACTATCTAGTACCGTCCCCCCGTGCGGTCTGAGGCACGGCAGGCACAATCTAGTACCGTCCTCCCGTGTGGTCTGAAGAGCGGCAGGCACTATCTAGTACCGTCCTCCCGTGTGGTCTGAAGAGCGGCAGGCACAATCTAGTACCGTCCTCTCGTGTGGTCTGAAGAGCGGCAGGCACTATCTAGTACCGTCCTCCCGTGCGGTCTGAGTCACGGCAGGCACAATCTAGTACCGTCCTCTCGTGTGGTCTGAGGCACGGCAGGCACTATCTAGTACCGTCCTCCCGTGCGGTCTGAGTCACGGCAGGCACAATCTAGTACCGTCCTCTCGTGTGGTCTGAAGAGCGGCAGGCACTATCTAGTACTGTCCTCTCGTGTGGTCTGAGGCACGGCAGGCACTATCTAGTACCGTCCTCTCGTGTGGTCTGAAGCACGGCAGGCACTATCTAGTACCGTCCTCCCGTGCGGTCTGAGTCACGGCAGGCACAATCTAGTACCGTCCTCCCGTGCGGTCTGAGGCACGGCAGGCACAATCTAGTACCGTCCTCCCGTGTGGTCTGAAGAGAGCGGCAGGCACTATCTAGTACCGTCCTCCCGTGCGGTCTGAAGAGCGGCAGGCACTATCTAGTACCGTCCTCCCGTGCGGTCTGAGGCACGGCAGGCACAATCTAGTACCGTCCTCCCGTGCGGTCTGAGGCACGGCAGGCACTATCTAGTACCGTCCTCTCGTGTGGTCTGAAGAGCGGCAGGCACTATCTAGTACCGTCCTCTCGTGTGGTCTGAAGAGCGGCAGGCACTATCTAGTACCGTCCTCCCGTGTGGTCTGAAGCACGGCAGGCACTATCTAGTACCGTCCTCCCGTGCGGTCTGAGGCACGGCAGGCACAATCTAGTACCGTCCTCCTGTGCGGTCTGAGGCACGGCAGGCACAATCTAGTACCGTCCTCTCGTGTGGTCTGAGGCACTATCTAGTACCGTCCTCTCGTGTGGTCTGAGGCACAATCTAGTACCGTCCTCTCGTGTGGTCTGAGGCACTATCTAGTACCGTCCTCCCGTGCGGTCTGAGGCACGGCAGGCACAATCTAGTTCCGTCCGACTTCTTTACAGCACTCTAGGGCATACAGGTGGTGGTCGTACTTTATATGGGGAAAAACAGGTGACAGGTTCCCTTAAGGCTGTGTGCCCACGATGCATTTTTTAAGCAAAAACGCTGCAGAAACGCTTAAAAAACACATGGTAGAAGGCCTGCCATGTTCCCCAATGATAATCCGCATGTGCTGTGCACATGCTGCGGAAATTTCCTCTGCGGATTATCATTGCTGAAAAAAACACAGCACTACCAATTATTTTGCGGAAGTGCTGCATTTTCGCCGCCATTGACTTGCATTAGATCGCATGGATTACGCATCACTGTATATGTAGATGCGCATTCCATGCGTTCTAGTGTGCGGATGGTACCCAGGTATAGAGGAGAGGAGACTCCTCCGGACCAGGGTACCATAGAAAACTGCAAAGAAAAAAAAAAGAATAAAATAAAAAATAAATATATATTTACCTTCTGGCGGCCACCCGCTGCACTCCTCCTCTCATGCCGGAAGTTCGCGATATACTGAAGGACCTGTGCTGACATTATAGTCATGTGACAGGTCCGCGACGCTGACGTCGGCAGGTCCTTCAGTGTATCGCTGCTGGCAAGGGAGAACGGAGGGAAAGCAGGACACCGGGGGCCATCAGAGGGTAAGTATATATTTATTTTTTTAACATTCTTTCGGTCACACTATATAAATCCATGCCGGTTGCATGGATTTATTTAGTGTGACCAAGTTGTCAAACACTTTCCAAGTGATGCTAAAATCGCTTGGAAAGCGCTTGACAACCCGCATGCGGAAATGCAAGTGAAGAACGCTTCACTTCCGCTTGTCCCTGGCAGCAAAACGCATGTACAATCCGCATGCATAATCCGCATGCATAATCCGCATGTACAATCCGCATGCACAATCCGCATTGTGATGCAGCAGGCATCCCTTTAATGGTTCAGTGTGTGTTTTGACGGACCACGTACCTCCCTCAGCTGACTGGTCACATGACTGTGACATCACACAGGTCCTTTTGCACAACAGAAGGTCTGGACATGTGACTGTGAGATAAGCACAGGTCCTGTGGCTGTTTCTATAGGATATAAAAACCCTGGTAATTTGAGACAGAAGTATGCAGGGGTGCAAGGGGTGTGATAGGCGTGAGGCCTGTTACCTGTGTGTGTGGCGCCTGGTGAGGCCTGATGAAGCTTGGTGGACTCCTGGAGGGTGAAGCCTGGATCCTTGTGTGTGTAAGTGATGCCAGTAAGCCTTGGAGAGCCAGAGGTTTTGGAGGATAAGCGTCCTGGAGGGCAGAGCCTGGATCTGTGTGTGTGAGAGATGCCAGTGGCCTTGGACGGGATAAGGGCTGGAGACCACGTGTGGTAAGCTGTAGAGCCACAGTGGTGGCGGAACCAAATGGACTGAAGCAGCTAAAACCTGACAAAGGTAATACACTTTGTTATATGGACATTGCTATAGTATTACCTTGCTGAAGGCTGTATCTGGAGCCAAGTGGGCCTGTCTGCCACTTGAGCTCGTGGACATTATATGTGTGAACTGCGGTTTATGAAGTATAATAAACTGCTGAAGTGTGAAAACCAGAAAGACATTGCTGGTGTGCATTAATTGACGCGCTGCAGCGAGTATTCCCCAGGATGATGACTAGCGCTGCCTTACAGCATGGACAATCCGCATGGACGATCCGCATGGACAATCCGCATGCGTTTTTTTCTGCCAGGGAGTTGCAGAAACTCACAGGATAAAATCCTGAGCATTTCTGCATCGTGGGCACACAGCCTAAAGCAGGTTTTCATCTATGCAGCTTGTACAAGTGAACTTCATTGTTTGAAAAGTGGGTTACCTGTGTAAGCCATGTTATTATAGTACCTTTTATATGGTTTACACGGGTGCATCATGGGCTTTTCCTGCCCTATGAGTAAAATGAAAGGCTAAAATACAATGTGGAAACGTAATCAGAGAAATGTTTTATTTACATTCAGAACAGGTTTAAAAGAAACAAAATAACCATTACCACAGAAATCTCAAACGTTTAATTGTAGAAATATTATAGAAATAACATTTTACCATTATGTATAGAAATAATTCTAATTTTATAAAAGTGCATTTATGGGAGGATTGTGGGTAGGGTCTTTGGCTTTGCCCCGATCCCTCGGCCTGCCTCCGGTGTCTGATGTCTCAGCGTCCTGGAACTGAGATCATGATGCTGCTTTGGATAGCAAATCAATAGCCTTGAAAAACCCAGGAATAAGGGAAGGGGGTCTTTGGGGAAAGTGGTCTCGAAAACAAGGCAGCGTGGAAAAATCTATTTTGTGGCTGTAGTCGACAACGTCTCAGACCCAAGAGTTGTTGACTACCGAGAGCCACTCATCCTGGAACCAAAGGAGACGGCCGCCCACCCTGAGAAACATCCCAGGTGGGAATCTTCTAGATCCGGGCCTGGCAGACCAGCGCTGGTGGGTTCGTTGATGCCAGGAGGGGGCTAGCCTAAAGGAAGGTCTCTTCTTTTCCTGGTGGGCCGGAGTGTTGTCCTTTTGGTTGCTTTTCCACACTGAAAATTTCCGAAAGGACCAAAACTGGACTGTGCGTCTCTTGGGAGGAGGGCATTTGGCCCTCTGTTGCGGAAACAAAATACTCTTACCCCCCATGGCATTAGAGATCATCTTATCTAGCTATTCGAAAAGGCAGGAGCCGTGGAAGGTGAGGCTTTTTGGACTTTTTGGAAGCTGAATACACGTTCCATGATTTCAGCTATGAGGCCATGGGGATGGTGATGTTGCCGGCTGCCAGGGCTGAATAGGGGGCTGCAGGGGGGCGGGCACACTCTCATTATGGGGTCTCTGGGGGGATATAATGTTTGCAGGGGGCCATCTGCTGGGATGCCCCCCCCACAAGCGTGCCTTATCCGCCCCCCCCCCCACAAGCGTGCATCATCTGTCCCCCCCACAAGCGTGCATCATCTGCGCCCCCCACAAGCGTGCATCATCAAGCCCGCAGCATCCCCCCCAGAATACCTCCAGAGCCCGCAGCATGCCCTCAGCATCCCCACAGAGCACCCAGAGCCCGCAGCATGCACCCAGAGCCCCCACAAGCCTGCAGCTTCCCTCCAGAGCAACCACCAGCCCGCAGCATGCCCCCACCAGAGCCATAGACATGCCACCACAGCCCGCAGCATCCCCCCCAGAGCCCCCACACGCGTGCATCATCAGCCCCCCCCCAGAGCCCCCACAAGCCCCCAGCGTCCCCACAAGCCCGCAGCATTCCTCCAGAGCCACCACCACCCCGCAGCATGCCCACACAGCCCCCACCAGAGCAATAGACATGCCACCACAGCCCGCAGCATGCCCCCAGCATCCCCACCAGCCCGCAGCATCCCCCCAGAGCCCCCACAAGCCCGCAGCATCCCTCCAGAGCCACCACCAGCCCGTAGCATGTCCATAGAGCCCCCACCAGAGCCATAGACATGCCACCACAGCCCGCAGCATGCCCCCAGCATCACCACCAGCCCGCAGCATCCCTCCAGAGCCACCACCAGCCCGCAGCATCCCTCCAGAGCCCCCACCAGCCCGCAGCATGCCCCCACAAGCCCGCAGCATTCCTCCAGAGCCACCACCAGCCCGTAGCATGCCCACGGAGCTCCCAGAGCCCCCACACACGTGCATCATCCCCCCCAGAGCCCCCACACGCGTGCATCTGCCCCCCCAAGCGTGCATCATCTGCCCCCCCAAGCGTGCATCATCTGCCCCCCCCAAGCGTGCATCATCTGCCCCCCCCAAGCGTGCATCATCTGCCCCCCCCAAGCGTGCATCATCTGCCCCCCCCAAGCGTGCATCATCTGCCCCCCCCAAGCGTGCATCATCTGCCCCCCCAAGCGTGCATCATCTGCCCCCCCAAGCGTGCATCATCTGCCCCCCCAAGCGTGCATCATCTGCCCCCCCCAAGCGTGCATCATCTGCCCCCCCAAGCGTGCATCATCTGCCCCCCCAAGCGTGCATCATCTGCCCCCCCAAGCGTGCATCATCTGCCCCCCCCAAGCGTGCATCATCTGCCCCCCCCAAGCGTGCATCATCTGCCCCCCCCAAGCGTGCATCATCTGCCCCCCCCAAGCGTGCATCATCTGCCCCCCCCAAGCGTGCATCATCTGCCCCCCCCAAGCGTGCATCATCTGCCCCCCCCAAGCGTGCATCATCTGCCCCCCCCAAGCGTGCATCATCTGCCCCCCCCAAGCGTGCATCATCTGCCCCCCCCAAGCGTGCATCATCTGCCCCCCCCAAGCGTGCATCATCTGCCCCCCCCCAAGCGTGCATCATCTGCCCCCCCCCAAGCGTGCATCATCTGCCCCCCCCCCAAGCGTGCATCATCTGCCCCCCCCCCAAGCGTGCATCATCTGCCCCCCCCCAAGCGTGCATCATCTGCCCCCCCCCCAAGCGTGCATCATCTGCCCCCCCCCAAGCGTGCATCATCTGCCCCCCCCCCAAGCGTGCATCATCTGCCCCCCCCCCCAAGCGTGCATCATCTGCCCCCCCCCCCAAGCGTGCATCATCTGCCCCCCCCCAAGCGTGCATCATCTGCCCCCCCCCCAAGCGTGCATCATCTGCCCCCCCCCCAAGCGTGCATCATCTGCCCCCCCCCCAAGCGTGCATCATCTGCCCCCCCCCCAAGCGTGCATCATCTGCCCCCCCCCAAGCGTGCATCATCTGCCCCCCCCCAAGCGTGCATCATCTGCCCCCCCCCAAGCGTGCATCATCTGCCCCCCCCCAGCGTGCATCATCTGCCCCCCCCAAGCGTGCATCATCTGCCCCCCCCAAGCGTGCATCATCTGCCCCCCCCAAGCGTGCATCATCTGCCCCCCCCAAGCGTGCATCATCTGCCCCCCCAAGCGTGCATCATCTGCCCCCCCCAAGCGTGCATCATCTGCCCCCCCCAAGCGTGCATCATCTGCCCCCCCCAAGCGTGCATCATCTGCCCCCCCCAAGCGTGCATCATCTGCCCCCCCCAAGCGTGCATCATCTGCCCCCCCAAGCGTGCATCATCTGCCCCCCCCAAGCGTGCATCATCTGCCCCCCCCACGCGTGCATCATCTGCCCCCCCCACGCGTGCATCATCTGCCCCCCCCACGCGTGCATCATCTGCCCCCCCCACGCGTGCATCATCTGCCCCCCCAAGCGTGCATCATCTGCCCCCCCCAAGCGTGCATCATCTGCCCCCCCCAAGCGTGCATCATCTGCCCCCCCAAGCGTGCATCATCTGCCCCCCCAAGCGTGCATCATCTGCCCCCCCCAAGCGTGCATCATCTGCCCCCCCCAAGCGTGCATCATCTGCCCCCCCCAAGCGTGCATCATCTGCCCCCCCCAAGCGTGCATCATCTGCCCCCCCCAAGCGTGCATCATCTGCCCCCCCCAAGCGTGCATCATCTGCCCCCCCAAGCGTGCATCATCTGCCCCCCCAAGCGTGCATCATCTGCCCCCCCAAGCGTGCATCATCTGCCCCCCCCAAGCGTGCATCATCTGCCCCCCCCAAGCGTGCATCATCTGCCCCCCCCAAGCGTGCATCATCTGCCCCCCCCAAGCGTGCATCATCTGCCCCCCCCAAGCGTGCATCATCTGCCCCCCCCAAGCGTGCATCATCTGCCCCCCCCAAGCGTGCATCATCCGCCCCCCCCCAAGCGTGCATCATCCGCCCCCCCCAAGCGTGCATCATCCGCCCCCCCAAGCGTGCATCATCCGCCCCCCCCACAAGCGTGCATCATCCGCCCCCCCAAGCGTGCATCATCCGCGCCCCCCCCAAGCGTGCATCATCCGCGCCCCCCCAAGCGTGCATCATCCGCCCCCCCCAAGCGTGCATCATCCGCCCCCCCACAAGCGTGCATCATCCGCCCCCCCCACAAGCGTGCATCATCCGCCCCCCCACAAGCGTGCATCATCCGCCCCCCCCACAAGCGTGCATCATCCGCCCACCCCCACAAGCGTGCATCACCAAGCCCGCAGTATCCCCCCCAGAATACCTCCAGAGCCCGCAGCATGCCCTCAGCATCCCCACAGAGAACTCAGAGCCCGCAGCATGCACCCAGAGCCCCCACAAGCCTGCAGCTTCCCTCCAGAGCAACCACCAGCCCGCAGCATGCCCCCACCAGAGCCATAGACATGCCACCACAGCCCGCAGCATCCCCCCCAGAGCCCCCACACGTGTGCATCATCCCCCCCCAGAGCCCCCCCAAGCGTGCATCATCCGCCCCCCCAAGCGTGCATCATCCGCCCCCCCAAGCGTGCATCATCCGCCCCCCCAAGCGTGCATCATCCGCCCCCCCAAGCGTGCATCATCCGCCCCCCCCAAGCGTGCATCATCCGCCCCCCCCAAGCGTGCATCATCCGCCCCCCCACAAGCATGCATCATCCGCCCCCCCACAAGCATGCATCATCCGCCCCCCCCCCACAAGCGTGCATCACCAAGCCCGCAGCATCCCCCCGAGCTCGCAGCATGCCCTCAGCATCCCCACAGAGCCCGCAGCATGCACCCAGGGCCCCCACAAGCCTGCAGCTTCCCTCCAGAGCAACCACCAGCCCGCAGCATGCCCCCACCAGAGCCATAGACATGCCACCACAGCCCGCAGCATCCCCCCCAGAGCCCCCACACGTGTGCATCATCCCCCCCCAGAGCCCCCCCAAGCGTGCATCATCTGCCCCCCCCAAGCGTGCATCATCTGCCCCCCCCCAAGCGTGCATCATCTGCCCCCCCCAAGCGTGCATCATCTGCCCCCCCAAGCGTGCATCATCTGCCCCCCCAAGCGTGCATCATCTGCCCCCCCCCCAAGCGTGCATCATCTGCCCCCCCCAAGCGTGCATCATCTGCCCCCCCCAAGCGTGCATCATCTGCCCCCCCCAAGCGTGCATCATCTGCCCCCCCCAAGCGTGCATCATCTGCCCCCCCCAAGCGTGCATCATCTGCCCCCCCCAAGCGTGCATCATCTGCCCCCCCCAAGCGTGCATCATCTGCCCCCCCAAGCGTGCATCATCTGCCCCCCCCAAGCGTGCATCATCTGCCCCCCCCAAGCGTGCATCATCTGCCCCCCCCAAGCGTGCATCATCCGCCCCCCCCAAGCGTGCATCATCCGCCCCCCCCAAGCGTGCATCATCCGCCCCCCCCCACAAGCGTGCATCATCCGCGCCCCCCCCCAAGCGTGCATCATCCGCCCCCCCCCAAGCGTGCATCATCCGCCCCCCCCCACAAGCGTGCATCATCCGCCCCCCCCACAAGCGTGCATCATCCGCCCCCCCCACAAGCGTGCATCATCCGCCCCCCCCACAAGCGTGCATCATCCGCCCCCCCCACAAGCGTGCATCATCCGCCCCCCCCACAAGCGTGCATCATCCGCCCACCCCCACAAGCGTGCATCACCAAGCCCGCAGTATCCCCCCCAGAATACCTCCAGAGCCCGCAGCATGCCCTCAGCATCCCCACAGAGAACTCAGAGCCCGCAGCATGCACCCAGAGCCCCCACAAGCCTGCAGCTTCCCTCCAGAGCAACCACCAGCCCGCAGCATGCCCCCACCAGAGCCATAGACATGCCACCACAGCCCGCAGCATCCCCCCCAGAGCCCCCACACGTGTGCATCATCCCCCCCCAGAGCCCCCCCAAGCGTGCATCATCCGCCCCCCCAAGCGTGCATCATCCGCCCCCCCAAGCGTGCATCATCCGCCCCCCCAAGCGTGCATCATCCGCCCCCCCAAGCGTGCATCATCCGCCCCCCCCAAGCGTGCATCATCCGCCCCCCCCAAGCATGCATCATCCGCCCCCCCACAAGCATGCATCATCCGCCCCCCCCCCACAAGCGTGCATCACCAAGCCCGCAGCATCCCCCCGAGCTCGCAGCATGCCCTCAGCATCCCCACAGAGCCCGCAGCATGCACCCAGGGCCCCCACAAGCCTGCAGCTTCCCTCCAGAGCAACCACCAGCCCGCAGCATGCCCCCACCAGAGCCATAGACATGCCACCACAGCCCGCAGCATCGCCACAGAGCCCCCACACGCGTGCATCATCCGCCTCCCCCCCCCCCCCCTCCCTAGAGCCCCCACACGGGTGCATCATCCCCCCCCAGATTACCTCCAAAGCCCACAGCATGCTCCCACAGAACCCGCACCAGCCCCATAGAGCACCCACGAGCCCGCAGCATGCCCCCAGAGCCACGAGCCCACAGCATGCCCCCACCATCCCCCACAGACCCGCAGCATCCCCCCCCAGAGCCACCACGAGCCTGCAGCATCCCTCGAGCCCCCGCTGTGTATAGATGGCTACGTGCGCCGCCCGCTGAGTATAGATGGTGCCGTGCGGCCTCCTGCTGTGTATAGATGGCTACGTGCGGCCTCCCGCTGAGTATAGATGGCGCTGTGCAGCCTCCTGCTGTGTATAGATGGCTACGTGCGGCCTCCCGCTGAGTATAGATGGCGCTGTGCAGCCTCCTGCTGTCTCTGGGGGGAGCGCCGTGCGGCATCTATACTCAGCAGGAGGCCGCACGTAGCCATCTATACACGTATACTCAGCAGGAGGCCGCACGTAGCCATCTATACGGCGCCATCTATACACAGCGGGAGGCCTCACGGCGCCATCTATACACAGCGGGAGTCTCAGTGCTTTGCAAGAGCAGTCAATAAATTCTGCTTGACTAATTCTGAGCACCATAAAGTCTGGTTCGCTTCTAACCTGCTGTCTTCATTTTCAGCTTGCTGAATTCTAACTCATTTACTGTCATTCGAGACGATGCCTTTGCTGGTCTCTTTCACCTTGAATACCTGTAAGTGCTCCACTTAATGTCATATTTTTGATTCTGTTCTTCTTCATCTTTTGGCATGTGCAATTGTATGAGCAAGTATTCATATGAATTTATGACCTACTTAAACCTTCGAGGACCTTAAATTTTATTCAATCAAATTTTTTTCCAGTTTAAAACTATGGGACATATATGTGCCTTGGTCCTCAAAGGGTTTTTAAAGGGGCTGCAAACATAAATACGAAAAAAATATTTCAATTAGTGCTTTTTGTGTTCATTTAATTTTTATTTGAAGTCCCTTTTTTTTTATATACCTTGAAATTAAGCCCTACCCCATGGAATGAAGCCCTACCTACATGACATCTGAGAGCTACATGGATCTCCCAGAGCCCCCACACGCGTGCCTCATCCCTCCTCCCCCCCCCCAAGCGTGCATCATCAAGCCCGCAGCATCCCCCCCAGAATACCCACAGAGCACCCAGAGCCCGCAGCATGCACCCAGAGCCCCCACAAGCCTGCAGCATCCCTCCAGAGCAACCACCAGCCCGCAGCATACCCCCCACCAGAGCCATAGACATGCCACCCCAGCCCGCAGCATCCCCCACACAGCCCCCACACGGGTGCATCATCCGACACCCCCCCCCCCCCAGAGCCCCCACACGGGTACATCATCCGACCCCCCCCCCACACGGGTGCATCATCCCCCTAGATT
The DNA here is from genome assembly GCF_046119375.1 of Phyllobates terribilis. Classification (NCBI taxonomy): domain Eukaryota; kingdom Metazoa; phylum Chordata; class Amphibia; order Anura; family Dendrobatidae; genus Phyllobates; species Phyllobates terribilis. Next base: position 1,285,806 of record NW_027362938.1, on the reverse strand, counting down.
ACCTCCAGAGCCCGCAGCATGCTCCCACAGAACCCGGACCAGCCCCATAGAGCACCCACGAGCCCGCAGCATGCCCCACCATCCCCCACAGACAAGCAGTATCCCCCCAGAGCCACCACGAGCCCGCAGCATCCCTCCAGAGCCCCCACCAGCCCGTAGCATGCCCACAGAGCCCCCACCAGAGCCATAGACATTCCACCACAGCCCGCAGCATCCCCACAGAGCTCCCAGAGCCCCCACACGTGTGCATCATCAGCCCCCCCCCAGAGCCCCCACCAGCCCGCAGCATGCCCCCAGCGTCCCCACAAGCCCGCAGCATTCCTCTAGAGCCACCACCAGCCTGCCAACACAGCCCCCACCAGAGTAATAGACATGCCACCACAGCCCGCAGCATGCCCCCAGCGTCCCCACCAGCCCACAGCATGCCACCAGCATCCCCACCAGCCCGCAGCATCCCCCCAGAGCCACCACCAGCCAGCAGCATGCCCCCAGCATCCCCACAAGCCCGCAGCATCCCTCCAGAGCCACCACCAGTCCGTAGCATGCCCAGAGCCCCCACCAGAGCCATAGACATGCCACCACAGCACCCCCACAGAGCTCCCAGAGCCCCCACATGCGTGCATCATCAGCCCCCCCCCGAGCCCCCACCAGCCAGCAGCATCCCCCCAGAGCCCCCACACGCGTGCATCATCAGCCCCCCCCCAGAGCCCCCACCAGCCCGCAGCATGCCCCGTGTCCCCACAAGCCCGCAGCATTCCTCCAGAGCCACCACCAGCCCGCAGCATGCCCACACAGCCAACACCAGAGCAATAGACATGCCACCACAGCCTGCAGTATCCCCACAGAGCTCCCACATGCGTGCATCATCAGCATCCCTCCAGAGCCCCCACCAGCCAGCAGCATCCCTCCAGAGCCCCCACCAGCCAGCAGCATCCCTCCAGAGCCACCACCAGCCCGTAGCATGCCCAGAGCCCCCACCAGAGCCATAGACATGCCACCACAGCCTGCAATATCCCCACAGAGCTCCCACATGCGTGCATCATCAGCCCCCCCCCCAGAGCCCCCACCGGCCCACAGCATCCCTCTAGAGCCCCCACAAGCCAGCAGCATGCCCCCAGCGTCCTCACAGAGCCCGCAGCATTCCTCCAGAGCCACCACCAGCCCGTAGCATGCCCACAGAGCCCCCACCAGAGCCATAGACATGCCACCACAGCCCGCAGCATCCCCCCAGAGCCCCCACACGGGTGCATCATCCGACACCCCCCCCCCCCCCCGCCAGAGCCCCCACACGGGTGCATCATCCCCCTAGATTACCTCCAGAGCCCGCAGCATGCTCCCACAGAACCCGGACCAGCCCCATAGAGCACCCACGAGCCCGCAGCATGCCCCACCATCCCCCACAGACTAGCAGCATCCCCCCCAGAGCCACCACCAGCCCGCAGCATCCCTTCAGAGCCCCCACCAGCCCGTAGCATGCCCACAGAGCCCCCACCAGAGCCATAGACATTCCACCACAGCCCGCAGCATCCCCAGAGCTCCCAGAGCCCCCACACGTGTGCATCATCAGCCCCTCCCAGAGCCCCCACCAGCCCCCAGCATCCCCACAAGCCCGCAGCATTCCTCCAGAGCCACCACCAGCCCGCAGCATGCCCACACAGCCCCCACCAGAGCAATAGACATGCCACCACAGCCCACAGCATGCCCCCAGCATCCCCACCAGCCCGCAGCATCCCTCCAGAGCCCCCACCAGCCAGCAGCATCCCTCCAGAGCCACCACCAGCCCGTAGCATGCCCAGAGCCCCCACCAGAGCCATAGACATGCCACCATAGCCCGCAGTATCCCCACAGAGCTCCCACATGCGTGCATCATCAGCCCCCCCTCCAGAGCCCCCACCAGCCAGCAGCATCCCTCCAGAGCCCCCACCAGCCAGCAGCATCCCTCCAGAGCCACCACCAGCCCGTAGCATGCCCAGAGCCCCCACCAGAGCCATAGACATGCCACCACAGCCTGCAGTATCCCCACAGAGCTCCCACATGCGTGCATCATCAGCCCCCACCGGCCCACAGCATCCCTCCAGAGCCCCCACAAGCCAGCAGCATGCCCCCAGCGTCCCCACAGAGCCCGCAGCATTCCTCCAGAGCCGCCCCCACACGCGTGCATCATCATCACACACACATCATCCATCAATCATCCCCCCAGAATACCCAGAACATGCCCCCACCAGCCCCACAGACCACCCAAAGCCCGCAGCATCCCCTCAGAGCCCAGCACTGACCTCCTCCTGAAGCTTCACCGTATCACTTTCTGCATGAATCTATGGCGTCTGGTGCTAAACACGCCCATAATGCAGTCAGGACACGCCCATGGAATCGACGTCATACCTGGAAGGAGCCCATACATTCTAGCGTTTACCAGGGAGGAGGCTGCAGAGCGAGTGGTGGGTGGTGAGGCTGCTGAGTATTGGGGAGACATGGCGGATGACTGCGCACCCCACACTGAGCTCCCGGGGTGGGCAGTCTCAGTCCGGGGGGGCACCCTGGCTTCCTGTGGATGTGGTTAGTCCCCTGCACTATAGAGAGCGGCTCATAGACTGCTGTAGAGCAGCAATGGTCGGTGACGGGTCAGAGCCGGGGATTACAGGGAGCCGCAGCCTCTCACCTGTCAGCAGTTGGACTATAAACCAGGTTTCCAGTCACTGACAGTATGGCTGGAGCTGCGCCCATTATGCACTGTTAGAACTTGGCGATGTCTGCCATGTTTGGAGGTTCCTGGATTCTGTATTTTTCTGCACAGGGTTTGTCCCACGAGAAAAAGTAACACAGAGCGCCAGTCCTGGCCACAGGTTGTGTCTGGTACTACAGCTCCGGTCTAGTGATGTGACAGGTGCTGTAATGCCACACACAGCCTGTGCCCAGGGGTGGCGCTGTAATCCCACAGCTCTGGCTTTCTACTCTGGGACAACTTCTGTAAGGCTGAATTCACACATCTGTGCTCCACGGAGCGAGCTCAGACCTGACAACCGCTGGGTCACCAGTGCTGATCTGTGATTACCTCCTAGGAATAGATGAGGCACTGATCAGGTCCGGAGAGCCGGGCCGGGTCCTCCGATCCCACCACGGATGTGTGAATTCCTCCTTAAGCTAATATCTTAGTGTTAGAGTTCTCCTTTAGAATTTGTGTTCACATGAGAGTAATTTATTATAGTTTATTGTGTAACTTTCGAAAAACGTATCGATTACTAATCCTGAGTTACAGCCAGTGATAATCTAGAGCTGCGTTCAGAGATCTGCAGGCTTCTGAGCTGAAATCTCCCAGCAGTCCTTGCTGAGATCACTATTGTTAGCGTTGCAATGTTAAGGCAGGTCCAGATAGCAGTGTTTTCGGTCGGAGTGCGACCTGACAAAACATTGAATCGCACTGTGACTAGTGTTTGTTCAAGGAGAAAAATCGGACATGTGTACGGCCCGATAGACAGTCTGTCCGAGGACAAAAATCACTATGCTTGAGTTTCATCTAATATTCGGATCACGCTCGGCCATACAAGTTAATGAGTTCTTGGAAAAGATCGCACTGCACTCAGATGACATCTGAGTGCAGTCCCATTTTTCACGGATTGACGGAACGAAGAAGATGGAGAATTTTTTTTTGACCTATGTCTTGTATCTTGTTTTGTGTCACTTTATGTACAGTTCTGGCCAAAAGTCTTGTGACTGATAGAAATTTTGGTGTTCACTTCAGTGTTTTTAGATCTTTTAGTCAGATGTTTCTGTGGTTACTGTAGTACAATTATCAGCATTTTATAAGTTTTACACTTTCATTGACAAATACATCAAGTTTATGGAAAGATTCAATATTCAGTGTTAACCCTTATTTTTCAAGACTCGTTCCCTTCGCCTTGGCAGCTGGATATCGGCTGCTGGGCCAAATCCTGACTGACGACGGACAATTTTTGTCTAATCAGTGCTAGGAGCTCACTACATACATTTCTGTTTGTCCACCCGCTTTTTGAGGAGTGACCACAATCGAATTGAGATCTGGAGAGGTTACTGGCCATGAACCCAAAATGTCAATGTTACCCAGACACTTAGTTGTCACTTTTGCCTTGTGACATATTCTCCGTCATGCTGGTATATGCATTGTTAATCACCAAAAATGCTCCTGCAGTGTTCTTAGGTATAATTGTGAGTGAGCCCACTCCCTTTTGATGATGGATAACTCCACACATGACTCGTCTCGGGTGCTTTACGGTTGGCATAACACAGGACTCAAAGTAGCGCTCAGCTTTTCTTCTCCGGACATTCATTCTTCCATATGTCCCTAACAGTTTGAAGGGGGCCTTCATCAGGGAAATAACTTTACCCCAGTCCTCTGTAATCCAATCACTGTAGTTTACTGCATTTTATAATCCTGTTCTTCATCTTTTTCATGGAGAAAAGTGGTTTCTTTGCTGCCCTGACACCAGCACAGCCTCCAAAATCCTTCTCCTCACGGTGTGTACAGATGCACTGACGCCTGCCTGCTGCCATTCTTGAGCAAGCTCTGCACTGATGTTGAACCAATTCCATAGCGGAATCCTATGTAGGAAGTGATACAGGGACTTGCTGGACTTTTTTCGGAGTCCTGAAGTCTCCACAGCAAATTAACCTCCCCCTATTAAGTTATTATTTTTTATAGTGCCATTTATTACATGGAGCTTTACATGTGAAAAGGGATATACATAGCAAAAAACAAGTACAATAATCTTGAACAAAAACGAATCACCGACTGGTACAGGAGGAGCGAGGACCCTGCCCGCGAGGGCTTACAGTCTACAATGAATGGGTGAGGATACAGTAGGTGAGGGTAGAGCTGGTCGTGCAGTGGTATGATGGAGCGGTGGTTACTGCAGATTGTAGGCTTGTCAGAAGAAGTGGATTTTCAGCTTCCTTTTGAAGGTTTCCACGGTTGGCAACAGTCTGATATATTGGGGTAGAGAGTTCTAGAGTAGGGGGATGCATGGGAGAAATCTTGCATGCGATTGTGGGAAGAGGAGATAAGAGGGGAGTAGAGAAGGAGATCTTGTGAGGATTGGAGGTTGCGTGCAGGTAAGTACCGGGACACTAAGTCACAGTTATATGGAGGAGACAGGTTGTGGATGGCTTGGTATGTCATGGTTAGGGTTTTCAACTGGAGTCTCTGGATAATGGGGAGCCAGCGAAGGGATTGACAGAGGGGAGAGGCCAGGGAATAGCGGGGGGGACAGGTGGATTAGTCGGGCAGCAGAGTACAGTTATCTGACAGGAGAAAACAAACTCCTTTGCCATGCTTGCCGATGGGGCGAGGGGTGTGGGAAAGGTGGAATCCAACGTATGAAAGTGCAGCTGGAGAGGCCATGTCAGATGGGGTGAGTCAGGTACCATTGATGCCAAGGAAGGAAAGTTTGTTAGTAATGAAAAGTTTGTTGCAGACGGAGAGAGCGTTCCATAGAGCTCCTGTTAGTGGGATTGGGGAAGCTGGGGATGGGCAATGGGTATAGGGTTAGAAATGTTGCGGAAATTTGATAGATTGTGGATGAGAGGTAGAAGTGACTGTGGGGATGTGGTGAGGAGGGCCATGATTTAGAGAGATATCGCCAGCAGTGAGGAGCAGCAGGAGAGAGCGTGAGGTGGCTGTCTGTGTTTGGAGACAGAGGATTGTATGTTGAGGAACAGATCTGAGGAGGAGGTGAGATGGAGGGAGAGATGACCAGTTCATTACTAGGTTGTCACGGGTGTGTCGCCACGAAGATCGTCACGATTACACAGCCTGACTTCTCGCAGCTGACTTTTTGGTGCTTTGTGTTTTCGGCAGTGAGGGAGTTAATTCTCTCTCTCTCTGTGCTAGACGAGGTCCAGCCTCGCCCAGCTGCAATCAATGCTGCTGTAGTGAGTCTCCTTCAAATGCCTGCTGGTCTGTTTGGGAAGTGTCGGTGAAAGCATTTCATACAGACTTACAGAGCGGATCGTGGTATTTGGAGTTTCTGAGATAAGTGTTTTTGGAGTGTTTTTTCCCTTCCTCGCTTTATCATTTATCTCCTTTCCCGTTGGTGTTCCCTCTGTTGTAGTTGTGTAGTTTTTGTATGCAAGGTGGTTTTGGTTTTTCCCTTGTACTGTCTCGTTCGTCTAAGTACTGTGTGTGGGCATATTATTACTTGTCCTCTTTTGTTGTGATCGGGGTCCTTCTCAGGACTAGATTACTTAGGTGCAGGGATCCTCAGGAGGTAGGGGTTACGCTGGCGGCCTGGACCTCTGTACCTTTAACAGTACCTCCAGGTTGAGGGATTAGTCAGGGCCCCAGCTTAGGGTCAGCTTAGGCCCCCTACCTCCAGTATACAGAGACAGCGTGACATTTTCACCGACCCACTTAGTTTTTCTCCAGCTACCATGGATCCAGTAGCCGGTCTAGCTCGGCAGTTGCAGAGTTTGTCCATGGAGCTGGCGGACGTTAGGTCCAAGGTTTTGCATCCTCAGGAGCAAGCCGGACCAGAACCTAAAGTAGCTCTCCCTGACAGGTTCACTGGGGGGCGGGACAAGTTTTTTGTTTTCCGGGAGGCATGCAAATTGTACTTTCGGCTGCGGCCTCGGTCATCGGGGAGTGAAGAACAAAGGGTGGGAATTGTCATCTCGCTCCTACAAGGGGACCCACAATCTTGGGCGTTCTCTCTTCCCCCGGGCTCCCCGGCTCTCCAGTCAGTGGATAGGTTTTTCGCTGCTCTGGGACTCGTATATGATGACCCAGATCGGATCTCCCTTGCTGAGTCTAAGTTGCGTAGGATCCAGCAGGGAGATCGTCCGGCGGAGGAATTCTGTTCGGAGTTCCGTAGGTGGGCCACGGACACCCAGTGGAATGACCCGGCTCTTAGGAGCCAGTTTTGTCAAGGTTTATCCGACAAATTACAGGATGTGTTGGCACAGTATGACTCTCCCGCGTCACTGGAAGCCGCTATGGCCCTGGCTATTCGCGTTGACAGACGGCTTCGGGAGAGGTGCGGGATAACTCGACCCCCTGTGATGACTCCACCTCCTACAAGGTCCCCTCATATGGTGGTTCCCCTGGTCAGTCCAGAGGAGCCTATGCAATTAGGAGGGACATCATTTCGGGGGAGGGGACCGGTGGTGCGCCATAAGACAGGAAGGTGTTTCTTCTGCGGGAGAAAGGGACATTTTATTGGGGGGTGTCCATCCCGTCCCTTGCAGAGTGAAGAGTCGTCGGAAAACTGTTGATCCCAGGTTGTGTGGTGGACGGCAATCTGGGAGTAGGTATTTCGTCCCTAGGTTCGTCTCAGTTTCTCGTACCGGCGGAGGTGGTGGTGGGTACGAGAACTGAGAGGATATCTGTTCTTCTGGATAGTGGGGCCGGGGCTAATCTGGTTGATGCTCGGTTTGCCCGGGTTCAAGGTATGCGATTGAGTGAGTTGGCTAAACCCATCCCCATATTCTCGATCGATGCCAGGCCTCTCGGTCAGGGAAGTTTTTTGCATGTTGTGCATAACGTAAAACTTCAAGTGGGGGCGATACATAAAGAACTGTTGTCTTGCTACGTGTTGGAGGGTCTTCCCACTCCTATAGTGTTGGGCCTTCCTTGGTTAACTAAGCATAACCCGGTTATTAATTGGCAAACCAGAGAGATAAGCCAATGGAGTAAATTCTGTAATAAAAACTGCATGAACACGGTCATCGGTGCGGTTACTCCTTGGGTCTTACCTCCATTTCTGGCGGACTTTGAGGATGTATTCTCGGAGAAAGGGTGTCAGGAACTACCTCCTCATCGCGAGTATGATTGTTCTGTAAAACTGCTCCCTGAGGCCAAGTTACCTAAAGCTAGGTTGTATAACCTTTCTGGTCCTGAGAGGCAGGCCATGAAGGATTATATTTCAGAAAGTCTGGCTAAGGGGCATATTAGACCTTCATCTTCACCGGTGGCTGCGGGGTTCTTCTTTGTTAAGAAGAAAGATGGAGGCCTACGCCCTTGCCTGGATTTCCGTGAACTTAATCGGATTACGGTCCGAGATCCGTATCCACTCCCCCTTATTCCCGATCTCTTTAATCAGATCGTGGGCGCCAAATGGTTCTCTAAGTTGGATCTCAGGGGGGCGTACAATCTGATTAGGATGAAGGAGGGGGATGAGTGGAAGACGGCGTTTAACACTCCGGAGGGGCATTATGAGAACCTTGTCATGCCATTCGGTCTGACTAATGCCCCGGCGGTGTCCCAACACTTTGTTAATGACATTTTTCGCCGCCTGGTGGGACAGTTTGTTGTCATATATCTGGATGATATCTTAATTTACTCGCCGGATCTGGTGTCTCATCAGGAGCACGTTAGGCAGGTGTTACAGATCTTGCGGGATAATAAACTGTATGCCAAATGGGAAAAGTGTGTGTTCGCCGTACAGGAACTCCAGTTTTTAGGCTTCCTGGTTTCAGCGTCTGGTTTTCGTATGGATCCTGGGAAAGTGCGGGCAGTTCTTGAGTGGGATCGGCCAGAGAATCTTAAGGCACTACAACGTTTCCTGGGGTTTGCTAATTATTACCGGAAGTTCATTCGTAATTTCTCGTCCATGGTTAAGCCTCTCACAGACATGACTAAAAAGGGGACGGATTTTTCTAGGTGGTCTGACAAGGCTTGTCAAGCATTCTCCTGTTTGAAAAAATGTTTTGCCTCGGCACCCATACTCATTCAACCTGATGCGTCACAGCCATTCATTGTAGAGGTAGACGCTTCCGAGGTAGGGGTGGGAGCAGTATTGTCACAAGGTTCGTCCCCTGGTAAGTGGCATCCGTGCGCCTTTTTCTCTAAAAAATTGTCGTCCGCTGAGAGGAATTACGATGTCGGCAATAGGGAACTCTTGGCCATTAAGTTAGCTTTTGAGGAGTGGCGCCATTTTTTGGAGGGGGCAGTCCATCCGGTCACCGTCATCACCGATCACAAGAACCTGCTATATCTGGAGTCCGCGAAACGTCTGAATCCCAGACAAGCTAGGTGGTCATTGTTTTTTACCAGGTTTAATTTTGTCGTTACATATCGTCCTGGGTCAAAAAATGTAAAGGCGGATGCCTTATCTCGCAGTTTCCCTGGGGCCGGGAATACGGACGACCCGATTCCTATCCTTCAGGAGGGGGTGGTGGTTTCGGCAGTATGCTCTGAGCTGGAGGAGGAGGTATTGGAGGCTCAGGGGGACGCCCCTGTTGGACCTCCGGGGAGACTGTTTGTTCCAGATCAGTTGCGACAAAAGGTGATCGAGGCACACCATAACTCAGTTTTGGCAGGACACCCGGGGAGTAAAGCAACTGTGGATCTCCTCTCGCGTCGGTTTTGGTGGCCTAACTTACATAAGGAGGTGGTAACTTTTGTCGCGTCCTGTGGGGTTTGTGCGCGCTCTAAGACCTCACATACCCGTCCGTCTGGGGCCCTCTTACCTTTGAAGATCCCGGAGCGTCCTTGGACTCATCTGTCTATGGACTTTATTACGGACCTCCCTCCGTCTTCGGGTAAAACGGTCATACTCGTTGTAGTGGACAGGTTCAGCAAGATGGCACATTTTATCGCTCTTCCGGCTCTCCCTAATGCTAAAACTCTTGCGCAGGTGTTCATTGGGGAGATTGTGAGGCTTCACGGGGTACCCTCCGATGTAGTGTCTGATCGGGGGTCTCAGTTTGTGTCCAAGTTCTGGAAGGCGTTTTGTGCACGGCGGGGGATGCATTTGTCATTCTCATCGGCTTTTCACCCTCAGACCAATGGTCAGACGGAACGTATGAACCAGAGCTTGGAGACATATCTCCGGTGTTTTGTGTCAGAGAACCAGGAGGACTGGGCTTCTTTCTTACCTCTGGCAGAGTTTGCTCTTAATAATAGGCGGAGCGAGTCCACTGGTAAGTCCCCGTTTTTTGGGGCATATGGTTTTCACCCCCAGTTTTGTACTTTCAGTAGGGGGGGCTCTTCGGGGGTTCCTGAGGAGGAACGATTTTCCTCATCACTCGCTTCAGTATGGAGAGGGGTGCTGAAGAATCTGAATACTATGGGGAACCAATACAAACGTATGGCTGATAGGAGGAGAGTGTCTGGTCCGGACCTAAGTGTGAACGATCGGGTATGGTTGTCTACCAGGAATATTAAACTTAAGGTTCCCTCCTGGAAACTGGGTCCCAGGTTCATCGGGCCGTACAGAATCAGTTCTATTATTAATCCGGTGGCATTCCGTCTTGACCTCCCCCCTACGTTTAAAATTCACAACGTGTTCCACAGATCGTTGCTTAAGAGGTATGTGGCGCCGGTGGTACCGTCACCTTTACCTCCCCCTCCAGTGGTGGTCAATGGTAACTTGGAGTTCCAGGTATCAAGGGTCATCGATTCACGTTTTAATCGCCGGTCCCTTCAGTACCTGGTTCATTGGAAAGGGTATGGTCCTGAGGAGAGGATGTGGGTTCCTGCGTCGGATATTAACGCAGACCGATTAGTTCGGGCCTTCCACACGACTCACCCGGATAAACCTGGCCCTGAGGGTCCGGAGGCCCCTCGTAGAAGGGGGGGTACTGTCACGGGTGTGTCGCCACGAAGATCGTCACGATTACACAGCCTGACTTCTCGCAGCTGACTTTTTGGTGCTTTGTGTTTTTGGCAGTGAGGGAGTTAATTCTCTCTCTCTCTCTGTGCTAGACGAGGTCCAGCCTCGCCCAGCTGCAATCAATGCTGCTGTAGTGAGTCTCCTTCAAATGCCTGCTGGTCTGTTTGGGAAGTGTCGGTGAAAGCATTTCATACAGACTTACAGAGCGGATCGTGGTATTTGGAGTTTCTGAGATAAGTGTTTTTGGAGTGTTTTTTCCCTTCCTCGCTTTATCATTTATCTCCTTTCCCGTTGGTGTTCCCTCTGTTGTAGTTGTGTAGTTTTTGTATGCAAGGTGGTTTTGGTTTTTCCCTTGTACTGTCTCGTTCGTCTAAGTACTGTGTGTGGGCATATTATTACTTGTCCTCTTTTGTTGTGATCGGGGTCCTTCTCAGGACTAGATTACTTAGGTGCAGGGATCCTCAGGAGGTAGGGGTTACGCTGGCGGCCTGGACCTCTGTACCTTTAACAGTACCTCCAGGTTGAGGGATTAGTCAGGGCCCCAGCTTAGGGTCAGCTTAGGCCCCCTACCTCCAGTATACAGAGACAGCGTGACATAGGTGTAGGGATGAGAAGGGTTAGTAGAACGTGTAGGACTATAGGGGTGAGAGTGAAAACAAAGAGAAACATTTTTTACTCTGGCTGTGCAGTTACCTTCAGGTATCTTCTGGTTCATTTCTGGTCTAACTCAGTGCAGCACACTGTAAGGTGGCTGCCAGACAGGTCGTGGACGGGAGGTATGTGTCCCCGAAGTACCACACTTCGGTGATGTAGGACATGGAGAAGCAGGCTCCAGCACACATAGTGCTGGGAGGGAGTTAATGGGCCGGGTTTCAAGAGCAGCTGAAAGAGTTTGGGGGGAAACAGCTGCTCACTCACCTCCAGTCCAGGTCTTGGAAGGCTGATTTAAGACAGCTGCGCCTGTCTCAGTGGTGCTGTGTGTTGTGCAAGGTGAGCAAACCTTGCATGTGCTGCTCAGTCTGCTGGAGGCCGAGAAAAGCACTACATTTAAACGGCTGATGCCGTGCTGTATGGACTGGTTATTTTTAGTTTTGTTCTGTTATAGCAGTGTTTCCCAAACCCCATCCTCACGGACCCCCACAGGTCATGTTTTCAGAATCTCCTTAGTATTGCACAGGTGAGAGAATTCCTGATGCCTTGATGATTCTTCAATCACCTGTGTAATACTAAGGAGATCCTGAAAACATGACCTGTGGGGTCTGTGAGGATGGGGTTTGGGAAACACTGCGTTATACCTTTTGTGTATCTATTGTATGGTGGCAGAAGGTGCCAAGCCCCCCCTGCTTTGGGCAGAGGGGGGGGTATGTAAGGTTGCTGCCGGACAGGTCGTGGACGGGAGGTATGTGTCCCCAAAGTGCCAAGCTTTGGTGATGTAGGACCCGGAGAAGCAGGCTACAGCACACATAGTGTAGTGATAGGGTTTTGTGGTTAAGTAATTTCCTTGGGAAAAAATTAATATGCATTTTTTTTTTTTTAACAATTCATCTGATCATTCTTCATAACAATCTACAGTTAATGCAAATTGACACTATAAAAACTGAAGCAGCAAACTTTATGAAAGCCAGAATGTGTTTCAGTCTCCAAACTTGCCGACTGTGTATTATTGTGTTCCCTCTTTTGTATATTATTGTGTCACCTCTTATCTTGTGTATCGCTTCTCTCTTCAGTTTGTTAGCCTCATGCGGCTGGTGATTCTTGATGACTATGCCCTGGCCAGCAAATGGGCAGCAAAATACCTAAGTAATCGCATCGCCCAGTTCAATCCTGGACCTGACCATTACTTCACACTTGGGCTCCCCACAGGTAATGTGCCTTTTATCTATCTTTATCCAGTTTTCCACGAGTTGGTTCAAGCATTTTAGTTGTGGATTGAACTATTTTTGCACATGTGAATTACGAGAAGTCCTCACGAGTAAGTCAGATGTGTACGGCAAAGCTTCATAGAGGAGGGAGACTCCAAGTTCACTGCTGAACATCTGCTCTCTCCATGTTTCGTTGCGATCTACCAGTGTCTCCGTAAGATTTGGCCATTCTCTACTGTTATATGCAAGAGTGTGCCAATTTTCCAAAGGAACAAGGAGATTGAGTAGCTCAACAGCCTCTTGCCACTGATCGGCAAACAAATTTGGAGAAAATAATTGGACAAAGCCTGAAGGACGCTGTAATGCAGGGCTGTGTTCTGGGGGATCGATGAAGACATAAGAAGCATGATCTGTGCTGAACAGTATGGATGGTAATCCAAAGCCTCCATAACCAAGCTTGGCGTGGAAGGCACTCGGGAAATAGGAGTGTGAGTTGGGGGTCTCCCAGTGGTAATACAGTTGGAATCACTGCCTTATTAATACAACGGGGAACTGTTTTGATTTCAATTAACAATTTAAAGAGGTTGTCCGAAACCAACACTGATTTAATCCTAAATCTCTATTTAATTTAATAATCTACCGTATTTTTCGGACTATAAGACGCACTTTTTTCCTCCAAAATTTTGGTGGAAAATGGGGGGTGCGTCTTATAGTCCAAATGTTGGGGGGGGAGTGTATATATATGTGGGAGGAGCGGGGCACAGGAGGCAGCGGCCGCCCGCTGCAGCCTACACTGTCCCTGCTGCTAAAGAAAATGAATATTCACTGCTCCTCACGCCCATGGGGCATGGGGAGCACTGAATATTCATGCTCCTTAATAGCAGCACACAGTGTAGCCGTGCTGCTGCTCCTGCTGCTGCCGGAATCGCCTATGCCCACTGTTAAAGGGCATGAATATTCAAACTCTCTCCACGCCCATGGGTGTGGGGAGGGGGTGAATATTCATGCCTTTTAACAAGCGGGCACACGCTATAGCCCGGCAGCAGCAGGAGCCGCAGCGCGGCTAAGCTGTGTGCCGGCTATGAAGGAGAGTGAAGTCCCTGCTCCCCGCGCACACAGACCCGGTGTGGGGAGCAGTGACTTCCGGCAGCTGATCTCTCCATGTGAACCGCGCATGGCCGTGACGTGCGGCTCACATGGAGAGATCAGTGCAGGCAGACAGGAGGAGAGAGAAGAAAGGTGAGTATAAGTGTTTATTTATTTTTTTTTATGTGCAGCCTGATGGGGATTAGGGGGACCATGAATATTAGGGTATGGATGAGGGGGCCATACAAAACAGGATAAAGATGAGGGGGCCATACATACCAGGATAGGGATGATGGCCGCCGTGCGTACCTGGACGGGGATGATGGCCGCCGTGCGTACCTGGACGGGGATGATGGCCGCCGTGCGTACCTGGACGGGGATGATGGCCGCCGTGCGTACCTGGACGGGGATGATGGCCACGTATAAAAGGAAGGGGGTTGGGCATATATACCAGGATAGGGGATATTGTCAGAATTGGGTATTACTCCTATACCAGTGTCAGCAGAAGACCCCCCTCCCCCTTAAAAGTGCATCATGAACAATTTTTTGCTTAATTTTTTTTTTTATTTTCCTCTTCTAAAACCTAGGTGCGTCTTATGGTCCAAAAAATACGGTAATTGCTTTTCTAATATACTTTAATTAAAAGTTAATCTAAATTTATCTAACTGGGGTGTGTTTGTATGTGTGTATATATTTGTTTTTTTTACCAACTTCCTGTTTGATAACATTTAGTTTGAAAATCCCCAGTGCATGCTGGGATATGAAGACGGACGTGATCAGGAGCAGAGGCTGCGGTCCCTGCTGCTGCCTCTTTCCCCACCCTGAATGAAGCGTCATCAGTGATGCCTGTTTCAGGGGATGGGCTAGTCCCTGCTACTCTACACATGTGTCGGTTGTCAATTCTAACTCTCAGTTGCTCAGCAGGATCTTGTCACTGTGCAATATTCTTTTTAATGCACAGCGTCAGGGATTCCTCAGAGACGACACCGGGGAGATCACGCAATATCTCACCCTGCCGTCACTGTGTCACGGATTTCGTCCGGAATCGCGAGTACACGATTCAGATTACTCGACAGTTCAGCAGTTTTTGTGGATTGCGAATGTCAAGAATGCTACCTCCCGGAAGCTAGAATAAGATAAATGAGGGGCCCGGTGAAGAAAGCCATAGCAAATTCGGTCATGTCCCTTGGAGGTGCAATGTACCCTGATATCGTGAGCACCATACAATTCCAGCGTTTTACAGTGGGATCTGCTACATAATGAAGTTTCTCTTAAGGGGCACTTGGAAGGGAAGATGTCCTTATCACCCCGGTCAGTAAAATCTTTATAGAGGTTAGGCTCATCCTGCCACCAATCTCGAGGGGTTCCCTGGGTACTTGAGGTCACAAGCACAATTACCACAGATGCGAGTCCCAGAGGGTGGGGAGCCCAGGGGACCTGGTCAGATATCGAAAAGGGTCTCTCCTCCAATGCAAAAGAACTTTTGTCGGTCCGAGCTCTGCTGTGCCTATTTGGGGTGAAGTTCGGGTCCTAGGAGGCATCGACTATGCAGCCTGCACAGCAGATCACAGCCCGGGCAAAGCGTCTCCGGGTAAATCTCCACCTTGTGAGTTGCTTCTTGTGCAGCAGCCCCATGCAAGTTGCTCCGCTCTCCTCGGCCAGCTCATGCTGAAGACTGAGCTCCTCTGCCCAATCTAGGAGCTCAATAGCCCTGATCACGTCAGTGGTAGCCCAGCGCTGCTGGATCAGATTTACAAATGGCAAACTAATCAGCCCTAGGCATTTCTAATATGTGCAGAGCAGGCGACATAAGTCTCACCGGCATTCTCATAGACCTTTCCTCAGCCGGGGTCTAATAGGAGCAGTAAGATGGCCGTCATGGGGTCCATTGTTAGATCTTGGCTGCCATAGAAACTCATCAGCACCATGATCGCGCCTCCCTCTCCTGTCTAAAGTGCCTAAATGCTGTGGAAGCCCCCTACTGTGTCATACAGTGGATTAAACTGCCAGGATCAGGGTTGGCTCCACTGTTGGTGGCTGAGGCAGGAGCAGGACTGTGTTATACAGCCACACTTCTGCCGCAGATCTTGTAAGAGCCCTGACAGGACCTGCCTGATGATAATGTGTCCTATAGAGCGGGTCCTGGTACCGGACTGCCCTGTACATATTCACCACTAGCTGGGAACCAGTTACTTACAAGGTCTAGTTTCGGATGTGTTTCCAAGATCTGTAGTTATCAGCATTTTATCCTTAAGGCCGAGTTATAATATCACTGTAACACTCTCGCCTTGTACTTGTATACCTGCCCTGTGTGCTGCACAAAATTATATAACAAAGTGTGTGTACACAGATATCTATCTCCTGAATGGTATTACTGCTAGATCTCCTGTACATAGAAATATGAGGTTCTTAGCGCACATTTTGAGCAAATTGTGCGAGCCCATCTGCCAACGTCAAGGCGACCTCTTCAGATGGGTCCCTACACTAACACTACACTAACTTAGTAACTGGGACTAGTTTTTTGTATTATTATTACCACCATTTTTACTATTTATTATTATTGCAATAATGCAATTAATTGTAACTGTTATAACACTAATTAAAAAAAAATAATTCTAATTTTTTTATTATACTTGTGATTCTAATAATGGTATTACTAAAATCCCTATGCCTAAAGCTGTTGATCCAGAAGTAGGCAAAAACCCCAGGACACCTAACGCCAATTTATTTCATAGGGGAAAAAATTCCTTCTTGACCCCTGGAAAAGGCGAACAGTCCTAGGACCCTGGATCAAACCTAATAATGTTATTACAAGTTATATAATATTACGCTAATTATTGTACTACTGGAGTTATTTTAATTTGTTTTTATAAATCTAACTATTTGATATGGTTATTATTAACATTGTGCTATCTTATTACAGTATTATTCTTCTTTCCTATCACTACTAATACTACCCTATACCTACAGTGTGGATCCAGAAGAAGGCAAAAACCCCAGGACACCTTCAGCCAATTTGTGTTACAGGGGAAAAATTCCTTCTTGACCCTGAGAAAAGACGATCAGTCCTAGAACCCTGGATCAAACCTAATTATGTTACTAGTTATGTAATTACTATTACTGTACTAAATGTACTACTACAGTTTTTAATATAATTTTTTTTTATATATTTTGTCTTATGTCCTGCTTTCTTATTAAAATACTACTCTAACTTTTCTATAACTATTTAATATTACAGTATTGATTGAACTACGTCTATAACTATTTTTATTTACTCTTTGTTCTTTCTATAGATATAAGTAGTTTATATTATTATCCTGCTATCTTATTACAGTATTATTCTTCTTTCCTATTACTACTAATACTACCCTATACCTACAGTGTTGATCCAAAAGAAGGCAAAAACCTCAGGACACCTTCAGCCAATTTGTGTCACAGCGGAAAAATTCCTTCTTGACCCCGAGAAAAGGCGATCAGTCCTAGAACCCTGGATCACACTGTTATTCTACCTACTACTATTACTACTGTTATTTTATTACTTTCTTACTATTATCACTAGTATTATTACTCAAATGACACTAATAATGATATACTACCACTAGATTACTACTATCCTGCGATTATTACTTTGGTGGATTTCTACTTACCAGCCGGTATTGCCGTATGATGTTATCGGCAGAGAGGTCTCAGTAGGATGGTCCACATGGTGTTCCTCTTTCCTCTCAAATACCGGTTGATGTAATGGCGGATGTTGTTCTGCTTCTTCCTTTATGTTGTAGGATCGACTCTTCTGTCCTCTTCTGTCCTCTTCTGTCCTCTTCTGTCCTCTTCTGTCCTCTTCTGTCCTCTTCTGTCCTCTTCTGTCCTCTTCTGTCCTCTTCTGTCCTCTTCTGTCCTCTTCTGTCCTCTTCTGTCCTCTTCTGTCCTCTTCTGTCCTCTTCTGTCCTCTTCTGTCCTCTTCTGTCCTCTTCTGTCCTCTTCTGTCCTCTTCTGTCCTCTTCTGTCCTCTTCTGTCCTCTTCTGTCCTCTTCTGTCCTCTTCTGTCCTCTTCTGTCCTCTTCTGTCCTCTTCTGTCCTCTTCTGTCCTCTTCTGTCCTCTTCTGTCCTCTTCTGTCCTCTTCTGTCCTCTTCTGTCCTCTTCTGTCCTCTTCTGTCCTCTTCTGTCCTCTTCTGTCCTCTTCTGTCCTCTTCTGTCCTCTTCTGTCCTCTTCTGTCCTCTTCTGTCCTCTTCTGTCCTCTTCTGTCCTCTTCTGTCCTCTTCTGTCCTCTTCTGTCCTCTTCTGTCCTCTTCTGTCCTCTTCTGTCCTCTTCTGTCCTCTTCTGTCCTCTTCTGTCCTCTTCTGTCCTCTTCTGTCCTCTTCTGTCCTCTTCTGTCCTCTTCTGTCCTCTTCTGTCCTCTTCTGTCCTCTTCTGTCCTCTTCTGTCCTCTTCTGTCCTCTTCTGTCCTCTTCTGTCCTCTTCTGTCCTCTTCTGTCCTCTTCTGTCCTCTTCTGTCCTCTTCTGTCCTCTTCTGTCCTCTTCTGTCCTCTTCTGTCCTCTTCTGTCCTCTTCTGTCCTCTTCTGTCCTCTTCTGTCCTCTTCTGTCCTCTTCTGTCCTCTTCTGTCCTCTTCTGTCCTCTTCTGTCCTCTTCTGTCCTCTTCTGTCCTCTTCTGTCCTCTTCTGTCCTCTTCTGTCCTCTTCTGTCCTCTTCTGTCCTCTTCTGTCCTCTTCTGTCCTCTTCTGTCCTCTTCTGTCCTCTTCTGTCCTCTTCTGTCCTCTTCTGTCCTCTTCTGTCCTCTTCTGTCCTCTTCTGTCCTCTTCTGTCCTCTTCTGTCCTCTTCTGTCCTCTTCTGTCCTCTTCTGTCCTCTTCTGTCCTCTTCTGTCCTCTTCTGTCCTCTTCTGTCCTCTTCTGTCCTCTTCTGTCCTCTTCTGTCCTCTTCTGTCCTCTTCTGTCCTCTTCTGTCCTCTTCTGTCCTCTTCTGTCCTCTTCTGTCCTCTTCTGTCCTCTTCTGTCCTCTTCTGTCCTCTTCTGTCCTCTTCTGTCCTCTTCTGTCCTCTTCTGTCCTCTTCTGTCCTCTTCTGTCCTCTTCTGTCCTCTTCTGTCCTCTTCTGTCCTCTTCTGTCCTCTTCTGTCCTCTTCTGTCCTCTTCTGTCCTCTTCTGTCCTCTTCTGTCCTCTTCTGTCCTCTTCTGTCCTCTTCTGTCCTCTTCTGTCCTCTTCTGTCCTCTTCTGTCCTCTTCTGTCCTCTTCTGTCCTCTTCTGTCCTCTTCTGTCCTCTTCTGTCCTCTTCTGTCCTCTTCTGTCCTCTTCTGTCCTCTTCTGTCCTCTTCTGTCCTCTTCTGTCCTCTTCTGTCCTCTTCTGTCCTCTTCTGTCCTCTTCTGTCCTCTTCTGTCCTCTTCTGTCCTCTTCTGTCCTCTTCTGTCCTCTTCTGTCCTCTTCTGTCCTCTTCTGTCCTCTTCTGTCCTCTTCTGTCCTCTTCTGTCCTCTTCTGTCCTCTTCTGTCCTCTTCTGTCCTCTTCTGTCCTCTTCTGTCCTCTTCTGTCCTCTTCTGTCCTCTTCTGTCCTCTTCTGTCCTCTTCTGTCCTCTTCTGTCCTCTTCTGTCCTCTTCTGTCCTCTTCTGTCCTCTTCTGTCCTCTTCTGTCCTCTTCTGTCCTCTTCTGTCCTCTTCTGTCCTCTTCTGTCCTCTTCTGTCCTCTTCTGTCCTCTTCTGTCCTCTTCTGTCCTCTTCTGTCCTCTTCTGTCCTCTTCTGTCCTCTTCTGTCCTCTTCTGTCCTCTTCTGTCCTCTTCTGTCCTCTTCTGTCCTCTTCTGTCCTCTTCTGTCCTCTTCTGTCCTCTTCTGTCCTCTTCTGTCCTCTTCTGTCCTCTTCTGTCCTCTTCTGTCCTCTTCTGTCCTCTTCTGTCCTCTTCTGTCCTCTTCTGTCCTCTTCTGTCCTCTTCTGTCCTCTTCTGTCCTCTTCTGTCCTCTTCTGTCCTCTTCTGTCCTCTTCTGTCCTCTTCTGTCCTCTTCTGTCCTCTTCTGTCCTCTTCTGTCCTCTTCTGTCCTCTTCTGTCCTCTTCTGTCCTCTTCTGTCCTCTTCTGTCCTCTTCTGTCCTCTTCTGTCCTCTTCTGTCCTCTTCTGTCCTCTTCTGTCCTCTTCTGTCCTCTTCTGTCCTCTTCTGTCCTCTTCTGTCCTCTTCTGTCCTCTTCTGTCCTCTTCTGTCCTCTTCTGTCCTCTTCTGTCCTCTTCTGTCCTCTTCTGTCCTCTTCTGTCCTCTTCTGTCCTCTTCTGTCCTCTTCTGTCCTCTTCTGTCCTCTTCTGTCCTCTTCTGTCCTCTTCTGTCCTCTTCTGTCCTCTTCTGTCCTCTTCTGTCCTCTTCTGTCCTCTTCTGTCCTCTTCTGTCCTCTTCTGTCCTCTTCTGTCCTCTTCTGTCCTCTTCTGTCCTCTTCTGTCCTCTTCTGTCCTCTTCTGTCCTCTTCTGTCCTCTTCTGTCCTCTTCTGTCCTCTTCTGTCCTCTTCTGTCCTCTTCTGTCCTCTTCTGTCCTCTTCTGTCCTCTTCTGTCCTCTTCTGTCCTCTTCTGTCCTCTTCTGTCCTCTTCTGTCCTCTTCTGTCCTCTTCTGTCCTCTTCTGTCCTCTTCTGTCCTCTTCTGTCCTCTTCTGTCCTCTTCTGTCCTCTTCTGTCCTCTTCTGTCCTCTTCTGTCCTCTTCTGTCCTCTTCTGTCCTCTTCTGTCCTCTTCTGTCCTCTTCTGTCCTCTTCTGTCCTCTTCTGTCCTCTTCTGTCCTCTTCTGTCCTCTTCTGTCCTCTTCTGTCCTCTTCTGTCCTCTTCTGTCCTCTTCTGTCCTCTTCTGTCCTCTTCTGTCCTCTTCTGTCCTCTTCTGTCCTCTTCTGTCCTCTTCTGTCCTCTTCTGTCCTCTTCTGTCCTCTTCTGTCCTCTTCTGTCCTCTTCTGTCCTCTTCTGTCCTCTTCTGTCCTCTTCTGTCCTCTTCTGTCCTCTTCTGTCCTCTTCTGTCCTCTTCTGTCCTCTTCTGTCCTCTTCTGTCCTCTTCTGTCCTCTTCTCAGGAAACGTAACCAGACATTAGGAGCAATCCTCAACTGACAGCGCCATTACTGACCTCATCCCGCTAAGTAAAAGTGTTTTTCCTGTTTTACACAGAATGCAGACTACTGTGCAGCAACGTATACTCCCGAGGGGCCGCAGGAAACTGGAGTGAATAATGTCCTCCTCTTCCTTTGGATTACGCTTATGCCGTGTTCTCACTGGTGCTATTGGCTTCCATTGGAGATTTAAGCTTTTTGGTATTTTTGATGCTGTATAGTTAGTCACAAAGTTACCTGAGACGTAATAAATAGCATTAAAGCTGCAGTAATTTTTTTATGTAGACTGCTCAAAAAATAAACGGAACACTTAAACAACAGAATATAACTCCAAGTAAATCAAACTTCTGTGAAATCAAACTGTCCACTTAGGAAACAACACTGATTGACAATCAATTCCACATGCTGTTGTGCAAATGGAATAGACAATAGATGGAAATTATTGGCAATTATCAAGACATCCTCAGTAAAGGAGTAGTTCTGCAGGTGGGGACCACAGACCACATCTCAGTACCAGTGCTTTCTGGCTGATGTTTTGGTCACTTTTGAATGTTGGTTGTGCTTTCACACTCGTGGTAGCATGAGACGGACTCTACAACCCACAGAAGTTGCTCAGGTAGTGCAGCTCATCCAGGATGGCTCATCAGTGAGAGCTGTGGCAACGAGGTTTGCTGTGTCTCAGCGTAGTGTCCAGAGGCTGGAGACACTACCAGGAGACAGGCCAGTACACCAGGAGACATGGAGGGGGCCTTAGGAGGGCAATAACCCAGCAGCAGGACCGCTACCTCTGCCTATGTGCAAGGAGGAACAGGAGGAGCACTGCCAGAGCCCTGCAAAATGACCTTCAGCAGGCCACAAATGATCCTCCTTAAGACTGTCAGAAGGAGCTCACTGATAGATTCTCAGTTAGCTAATTTTGCAGCCAGGAATAGACAGTGCAGCACAGATGCTTCAGAAGGCAACATTTTTAATGAAACTCAATTACAGAAATCCATTTTAGCCCCAAATACTTGCATTAAAGTAAAAAAAACAAATGGCCCCAAATCTGGACAACCGCTTTAACTCCTTACCAACATCTGCCGTACATGTATGGTATAAGTCAGTAGCGGGTGTATGGAGCAGAGTCAGCTCGCCCCGTACATGGCAGATAATGGCTGTGACAAACAACCAGGACCTGCCTCTAAGAGCTGCGAGTGGAGCGAAGATCTGCCCACCACTGTTAACCTGTTCAGTGCTGCTGTCAATCACTAACAGCAGCATTAACAGCGCGCTGGCATTGGGACGCATCGTTCCATGCGCCCACCGGCGCTCCTGTGACGCGATCACAGGGCGCAGATGGACTGCTATGACATCCGGGGGTCTGCTGAAGCCTCCGTGCCTGTCATCATAAAGCTTCATTTGGGCTGTAAAGAAGACCGTGATTTTGCTATATGGAGCATTACTGTGGTATCGCTGTATATAGCACAAGCAATCAGATAATGTATACAAATGCAGTGAAAATTTAAAAAAAAAAAGTGTAAAATATTAAAACCCCACACGTTCAACTCACCTCCCACTAAAAATAAAGATAATAAAAATATACACATTTGTGGTATGGTCTCTTTCAGAGAAATACAAACGATCAGTGAACACAGAAAAAAATTCAAAAAGCCAAAATTACATTTTTTTCGTTCGCCATAATACTACAGAAAACCCTGTAAGAAGCGATGACCATGACATATGTGTCCCAAAATGTTATCAATAAAGTCCTCTTGCCCTTCAAAAAATAAGCCCCCACACAGCTCCATCAACCCGAAAAACGAAAATGTTACGGGTCTCAGAAAAAATGGTGACACCATAAAAAAAAGTTTTCTTCTTTTGCCAAAACTATTGGTGAAGTTTGGTCTTGCTGTAATCACACTGAGGAGTAGGATCCTATTACCAGGTCATTTTTACCACACTATGTACGCCGTTAAAACCGTTCCCAGATAAACAGTGTCAGGCTTTTTTTTTCGCACTTTTACTGCACTTGGACTTTTTTTCCCGTTTTCTAGTACTATGTGGTAAATGAATGGTGGGATTTATAAGTACCGCTCATCCTACAAAATAACAAGACCTCACACTATGTGGACAGACATGAAAAAGTTATAGCCCTTGGAAAAAGCCAAGGAAAAAACAGAAAAAAACCATCAATTGGTTCTGTTGGGAAGGGGTAAAGCTGAAGAAACGCATGTAACAGCAGAATATGGAGGAAGGTGAGATATCACAGGCTGGTGGATACTACCTGCTCCATCGCTGGCAGAGTAACCCATCCCCATGGTGGCCGCTGAGATCTTCTCTTGTAGAAACGGATCCAAAATCTATAAAACATGGGGAACAGTCAGCAGAGGGTTTGGTGATTGGCTCATATTGGCGATATACCCAGGGGCATTACTGGGCACAGGGAAGATTGGGAATGAATAGGATTGGCTGTTAGATATGTGATCTCTTCAATTAAAGGGGATGTCTAGTTGGAAGAAGTTCTCACTGATCTCTGGATAGGTGATGACTCTTAGATCGGTGGGTTTGGCCGCTATGACCCAATCAGCAGAACAGCACTTATAGATAGAAGTGAGCGAAGTGCAAATGTTCAACCGCCGGTCCGTTCATTCTCTATGGGGGGCGCTGTACTCAGCTTTCTCCTGCATAGAGAATGAATGGAGCGGTGGCCGGGGAGGGTCTAGCAGGGATTAGTTGGGTTCCCAGCAGATCTAGAAGTTGTCACTTATCATGTGTTGGGGAATAATGACTTCTCCTCTGATAAATGTGCTGATTCCTGTCAGTTGTGGTTGCTGAGTGCGTGTGATGGGATGCAGCTCCGTCCGTTATATTATATCACGTCTTATACCTATAATCTCGCTGATCGCAGGTGTCTGTCTTCACACTCAGATGAGATGGAACAAACTGACCATATAGGACTTTTTTTTTTTTCTTCAAATTCAAACCGAGCAATCCTATTGGCTGAGTATGAATGCAGTTACCATGGTGACAGAAGTAGCTGCAGATTTAAAGGGACAAGATACTAATATTGTACTAAAGTGTATTTTATTATATACTTCACATAACTGACTGGGTACACCTTGGTGCTGGTGGGATGGCTTTTTTTGAATCAAACAACATGTTTACTAAGTACCCTATATTATATATATTTCCTATTGCTTTTTACTTACTTATAGCAGGGTATATGTTCATATTGTTTCTATCCTAAGTTTGTCTATTTTCTAAGAGACGGTGGCAAACTTCTTCCTGGCCTTTGAAGCACAGCTTTCAATTATTCCTGTCGTAAACCAGGTAAAAAGCTTCGAGCCGAGCGCGATCAGACTCCTTCAGTCCCGCAGCAGGTAAATCTGTGACCATCGCCGGCACTCCTGCTGTTCCTAGTACCGATCCCTCTGAGCGGCTGTGCAGTAATGAAGGCTGGATTCACCCCAAACTTGCTCGTCTTTTTTTTCGATTTCCAGTTCTGGTAATTAGTGATATACATGTGTATATCCAGTGGTCAACTCAAAACCTATGTATGGAAAATCAATTGTTTGCTGTATGCATCTCGTTTGTAGGATGCACACTATTCATTTCAATATGGAGCGGAGTAGGAGGAGACTTTCATTGCTGTTCCCTTTACTTCCTCCCTGCTGATAGGAAATGCCATGCTGTTTGCTTGTGTCCTGTGATTACAGCAGCCTGCAACAGTTTTCAGCGTGCACTCCCCGGCTCAGGCATCAAGCAGTAAATGATAACATTAAAACGCTGCTACCCCTTTGTTAGTCACTTTTTTATCTTCTTCCCCTTCTACGAATGCTATAGTCCGTTATTCTAGAACTGCTCTGAAAATGGTTCTCTCTGGAGTGTTGGGATTTGGGTTTAGGGTGGGTTATGGGAATTGAAGTTCAGATACTTTGTTCATATTTTTACTATGGAATTACTATGTCATGTATGTTATTTGAAAGATGGAATATTTGTAGTTGGAGTTTTTCAATAAAAATGATTTGATTAAAAAAAAAATGAAATTAAAATTCCTCTGTTCTTGAGAAAGCATAGGATTTTACTAAGAGGTAAATTGCACGTTCCTTGTTTTCCGGGCACTTTACATTTTTGCTAGTTTTGTACGATTACACAATCCCTTTTATAGGCCAGTGCCAGTTGTACATCTCTCCCTAAACTCTTGTTCACACTATATTTTAAGCCAGTTTTCTTATATGGTTTCTAGATGTTGTCCAGCTTTGATAAATAATTAGTATTTATACTTTTGCTTTTAGATAGACTTGAAGAATGCAGATCCGGAAAGGGTGGAGAAACAAATTGAGAAGATGTTTGACGTTCCCGCTAGTGACTGTATCCGGGTACGATGCGCTCCACATCAAAATCATTCCTGTAGGCAAATTTAACTCCGCTGTCTGCACCTTGTCTTTTTATTTTTTTCTACAAAATGTGGCTGGAAAAGGGGCAATGTAGCGAGGAATTGACATCAATTTTTGGTGTTCAAAAAAAACAAAAAACGTTTGTGACGCGTCATTTTTGCACAAAAATGTGCAGCTTCCTATTTTACAGCACTCTTGCAACTTTTAGAAATTGGGCTTGGTAAGCTACACAGGTCTAAGAACGACGGGTGACGTTAAAAGTGGATAAAGATACACGGTGGCTCAGTGGTTAGCATTGTTGTTTTGCAGCGCTGGGATCCTGGGTTCAAATCCCACCAAGGACGACATCTGCAAGAAGTTTGTATGTTCTCCCTGTGTTTGCATGGGTTTCCTCCGGGTTCTCCGGTTTTCTCCCACACTCCAAAGACATACTGATAGGGAATGTAGATTGTGAGCCCCGATGGGGGCAGTGATGATAATGTCTGTAAAGTGCTGTGAAATTATTGGCGCTATATAAGTGAGTAAAATAAATAAAGATAGATGGAAATGCTACATAAACATTTATCAGACATCGTGCAACACTTTGATACATTTGGCACAAATAATGGTAACACAACCACAAGCAAAACTGACCTGAGAAAGTCCCTTTATGATACATTTTTCGGAAAGAATTTGAAAGATTTAAAGCGTTAGAAATGAAGAAGATTATCCAATATCACCGAAAAAGGAAAAGTCTCCAGATGTCTTTATGCCGGATGCCGGTCTGTGTCCATACCTAAAGAAGAGCTGCCAAAAGAATGGGAAAGGAATCCTTTAGTAAACATAAATATCCATTGGGGTTTTAGGTGTTAAAAAAATGATCATATGAAAGATTTTGTGATCTGCGGTTACATGATTGTAATAACAACATTAAAGCCCCATTCAGATGTACAGGTTTTATCCATGAGAAACTGAGCAGAATGATATATAGGTTTGTGGGAGAAGATTCAGTATAAATTGTAATTTATTCATTAGATTTGAGAGTCCTCAGTGGTTGATACCTTTAATGGCTAACTGAAAAGATGGTAACAAATTGCAAGCTTTCCAGACGACTCAGGCTTCTTCATCAGGCAGACCTGAGACCTGAGTAGTCTGGAAAGCCTGCAATTTGTTACCTTTTAATGGCTAACGGAAAAGATGGTATCAACCACTGAGGACTCTCAAATCTAAATACTCTTCTATCTACTGGCTAATACGGTACAAAGATAGATGTTTTTCCTGTATCAATTTATTCAGTGGAATCCTGCTGTTTGTACAGATGAGTCCAGTGGGCGGTCCTACTAGTGATTGACAGCTATCTTTGCCTGCATGGTCATACAGGGAACTGTCAATCACTTAGTAGGACCGCCCACTGGACTAGTGTACATACGGCAGGACTTTTCGCTGCATAAAATGCCAGTTTTGCTGACTCTCTTCCCACAGATATGTCTATCAGTCTGATCAACTTCTCTGCTCTACAACACCCCCTACAGATCTTATACCATTTCAGCATGACAGGTTCCTTTAATCACCTGCAGATGACATAAGTAGCCATGTTCTGTGTGGCTTACGGAGGGGCTTGATTGCTTGTCAGCTTCAAACAGGTTTCATTTCTTCTGATTCGTTGTAGCCGAGTTCTAAACTGTATTAAGAAATTCATTTCTCTGTTTATTTCTATTAGATGTCGGGGAAGCTTGGAACAAATGTGGAAAGTGTTCTTCAAGAAGTTGTCAGGAGGCTTCCACCGAGAGTACGGACTAATGCGGCTCTATCCATCTTCTCTTTATTAAAGGGAACCTGTCACCTTGGAAAATGCTATGTACCTGCAGGTATAGGGTTAATCTGCAGATAAATATTGTTACAATGCTGCCCGGCCGCCTTATTGATAGTGTAGGTACCGGGAGAAAATTAACTTCTTTCCTCCCTGCAGCCGCCGGCCTTCACTCATCGTTGTGCACGGAGCGGCTACAGTCTTGGATCACAGCACCGCTCGCTATATCAGGGGCGACGGCTGTAAACCCGGCCTGGATTTTGATTGACAGCTTGCTCTGCACAGATGCGCTGCAGAACCACTTAGAATCTGAGTGAAGGAGTAGTATGTTCACAGATAGAGAATATGGCTCATCCACGTGCGGATCTGCTCCACGTCCGATTACATATTTGTGGGAGAAACCCTAGTGGCAGCCTCATATTTCTGACATGGATCCTCTAGCGCTATTTGTGAAACTGCGGCTCCCAGCATAACTTGATGAGAGACCGTCAGTCTGCTGGGACCTGTAGTTTCACTACAGCAGGAGTGTCACAAGCTGCGGACCTCCGCTCACTCCAGCACTGGTCGGCATTTTCAGCACGTGAACGTACGCTATGCTTTCTGGAGACACAAGGGTGTAGATAATTTTATCAAACCCTTGACTGTAAGTTTGCTGAACCCTAAGTGGATTATACTGTTCCCACAGTTTCAGTTTTGGACCATTTAAGGGGAATTTAAAGGGTTCTGGCCACTGATTTTCCTTAAAGGGGATCAGTATCCCTGTATGTCTTTGTATATACTTGATAAAGACCTATAACAGGTCGAAACGTTATGTGATGGCGGAATAAACTTTGTCTTTTGGAATTCATCACTCTGGACTGAACGCTGTTACTTACCTTTATCCCCCTTAACAGGATGTCTTATTTTTGTGTTTTAGTCCCAAGATTGAAAAGGGCAGCCCTCTTAAAGCCCTGCTGTTTGACTCCACGTTTGATCACTACAGAGGCGTCGTAGCAGCATCGCCCTGTGTGGAGGTGACGTGTGTAAAGGCAATAAATCATGTCTGCCCACTCTGGCAAGTGCTATGAAGTCAATGAGGTTGGCATACTGACCCCAGAGGAAGTGGCAGCCGAAAAACTAAGGTTTTTTTTAATAATTTTATTAGCCTTTCCCTCTGTCTTCACCAATCAGCCCTCTGTATTGATGTTCAGATCAAAGATGTAGACAGGGATTGTCTCACGCTGCATCTCCTTCCTGATTGTATCACTGAGAAGACAGAAGCTGCCCCATCCCATTCTCCAAGAAATGCAGAACCCAATGCATCTGCTGTCCGTGATCCGCTTATTGTCAGAGGACATCATTAGGGACTGCATTTTCTCATTGCTTAAGAAATTGTTGGGGGATCCTGCTAATTGCTGAATAATAAAACTGCAGCACCGCTTCATTTAAAGCAGTGTTTCCCAAGCTCCAGTCCTCATGGCCCCCAACAGGTCAGGTTTTCAGGATTTCCTCAGTATCACACATGTGATGAAAGTATCATCAAGGAATCAGGAATTCTCTCACCTGAGCAATACTATGGAAATCCTGAAGACATGACCTGTGGGGGGCCGTGAGGACTGGAGTTTGGGAAGCACTGATTTTAAAGGGACTGTCAGCACAGAATGACTGTTGAAACCAAGTACAAGCGCTCTGTGGATCACGGCGTGGGCCAATCCTTTATATACACCTTCCCACCTGCTTGTTTTACCTCTGTCTCCTTCCTTCTCTGGTTCTATGAAGCCAGAGCTGTCAATCAAAGAAGAGGAGGGTGTGGATAGAGGGAAAGCAAGCAGGTGGGAAGGTGTATATAAATGATTGGCCCCGTCATGAAGCACCGAGAGTTGGGACTTAGTTTGAACAGTCATTCTGGGCTGACAGTCCCTTTAGGTGGACGAGATCCAGATGCAGCTCATTTCACCGCGTAAGGCTGTGTGCCCACTATGCGTTTTTTAAGCGTTTCCGCAGCGGCAATTCCACCGCAGGAACGCTTAAACGCTTGGTAGAAGGTCTGCAATGTTCCCCAATGATAATCCTCATGTGCTGTGCACATGCTGCGGAAATTTCCGCTGCGGATTATCATTGCGGAAAAATCCGCAGCACTACCAATTATTTTGCGGAAGCGCGGCGTTTTTGCCGCCATTGACTTGCATTGAATCGCTTAATATCCGCATGACTACATGTACACATGTGGATATTAAGCGATTCAATGTGCGGATGGTACCCGGGTCTGGAGAAGAGGAGACTCTCCTCCAGACCCGGGTACCATAGAACCTGTTAAAAAACAAAGAATTTAAAATAAAAAATAAACCTTATACTCACCTTCTGATGGCCCCCGGTCTCCTTAGTGATGCGTCCTGGCTCCCCGGCGGCTCGCGATGGTCTAAAAGGACCTTTCATGACGTCATTTAGTCATGTGACAGGTCGCATCGGATAAGGAGACCGGGGGCCATTGGAAGGTGAGTATAATGTTTTTTTTTATTTTTTACCATTTTTATTCTTTTTTTTAACTAACTTGGTCACACTGTATAAATCCATGCCGGTTGCATGGATTTATATAGTGTGACCAAGTTGTCAAGCACTTTTCCATGTGATGCTAAAATCGCTTGGAAAGCGCTTGACAACCCGCATGCGAAATCGCATGTGCAAAACGCGTGACAAACGCTTGTCCCTGGCTGAAAAAAACGCATGTAAAATCCACATGCCAGGGAGATACAGAAACGTTCAGGAAAAAGCCGGAGCATTTCTGCATCGTGGGCACATAGCCTTAGAGTGCCGCTGTGCAGGCAAAGACTGCATCCCCCTCTTTCTGAGAATCAGTGGGCTTGAAGGGGTACGGCCCCCCATCAGTTATAAAGCCATGTCATGTCATCAATCATATGAGTGTTATGTGGCAATGGCATTGTCTTGACAGCCAAGGATCCTACTGAAGGCCTCCATGTCTTCCATGATTGTACAACTATGAAGCCCGTCCCATAACTGGGATTAATATCAGATTGGTCATTTTACTCTACACTGTAGCGGTAAAGCCATTGGATGTTTTCGGTGACCTGAGCCTGCAAAGTTAAATTCTCCCGTTACATCATTTTTGGCTTCACCACATCTGTTCGTGTTAAAACTAAAAAAAATATCTTCTAGAAATCCTATCGAGAGGATGATGGAATGAAAAAGAAGAAAAAAGATGAAGCGGCAGAATCTCTGGAGTTTATTTTGTTCACTTTGCCTCACCAAGAAAAGTAATAAAAAGATCAGAAAATATTTATAAAAACTACAGCTCTAACTGCAAAAAAAGCCCAGATACAACGAATCTACTGGAAAAAAGCCCAGATACAACGAATCTACTGAAAAAAAAGCCCAGATACAACGAATCTACTGGAAAAAAAAGCCCAGATACAACGAATCTACTGGGAAAAAAGCCCAGATACAACGAATCTACTGGGAAAAAAGCCCAGATACAACGAATCTACTGGGAAAAAAGCCCAGATACAACGAATCTACTGGAAAAAAAGCCCAGATACAACGAATCTACTGGAAAAAAAGCCCAGATACAACGAATCTACTGGAAAAAAGCCCAGATACAACGAATCTACTGGAAAAAAAAGCCCAGATACAACGAATCTACTGAAAAAAAGCCCAGATACAACGAATCTACTGGAAAAAAAAGCCCAGATACAACGAATCTACTGGAAAAAAGCCCAGATACAACGAATCTACTGGGAAAAAAGCCCAGATACAACGAATCTACTGGGAAAAAAGCCCAGATACAACGAATCTACTGGGAAAAAAGCCCAGATACAACGAATCTACTGGGAAAAAAGCCCAGATACAACGAATCTACTGGGAAAAAAGCCCAGATACAACGAATCTACTGGAAAAAAAAGCCCAGATACAACGAATCTACTGGGAAAAAAAGCCCAGATACAACGAATCTACTGGAAAAAAAGCCCAGATACAACGAATCTACTGGAAAAAAAGCCCAGATACAACGAATCTACTGGAAAAAAAGCCCAGATACAACGAATCTACTGGAAAAAAAAGCCCAGATACAACGAATCTACTGGAAAAAAGCCCAGATACAACGAATCTACTGGAAAAAAAAGCCCAGATACAACGAATCTACTGGAAAAAAAGCCCAGATACAACGAATCTACTGGAAAAAAAGCCCAGATACAACGAATCTACTGGAAAAAAAGCCCAGATACAACGAATCTACTGGAAAAAAAAGCCCAGATACAACGAATCTACTGGGAAAAAAAGCCCAGATACAACGAATCTACTGGAAAAAAAAAGCCCAGATACAACGAATCTACTGGAAAAAAAAGCCCAGATACAACGAATCTACTGGAAAAAAAGCCCAGATACAACGAATCTACTGGAAAAAAAGCCCAGATACAACGAATCTACTGGAAAAAAAAGCCCAGATACAACGAATCTACTGGGAAAAAAAGCCCAGATACAACGAATCTACTGGAAAAAAAGCCCAGATACAACGAATCTACTGGAAAAAAGCCCAGATACAACGAATCTACTGGGAAAAAAAGTTTTATACCTTTTAGAAGGCAAGGATAAAAACAAATTGTAAAAGTGAAGATTATCCCACATGCACTTTGTCACCCAAGGATCTGCATAAACTGCAGCCGGCCCATCTCAGCACCACTTCTTTTGTTTGTGCTTTTTCCTTATTGCTTTCTGTGTCTTTTTAAAAGGGTTTTTCCATCATTTTTTTAAAGTAATTTTTTCCGATATCCAAAGCATTTAAAATTGTGTACGACCCTGTGCAGGATATAATAGAGTGACATTTTAGCACACTAGGAATATTCTTATAGTGCCACTAGATGGCGCTCTAATCCTGCATGCAGTACTGATGCTCCTGTCTGCTGCTTTCTATGAATATACATGGATGTTTGATGCCCAGGAGAGAGCAGAGCTGAAAGGGGATTCTGTTATTAAAGCAAATAAAATGTCAATATTGTGTTATGGAAAGTTCTGCAAATTAAAATACAATTTTGTGTTTTTATTGCCATTCAATACAAATCTGTTGTGGCCGCATGATGGTTCTCAGCTTGTTACAGTGCGATTAGCAGAGCTCTCTGATGTGGTATTTAGGCTCTGGGAAGTTATAACATATATGTTGATAGATCCAAAATAGTTTTACATCCAAAATTCAGTGCTGACTAATGTCACAGCATTTCTGACTTAAATGAATGTAACTAGATGAAATACTATTTTTGCTGCATGCAGCCTCCACCAGGGGGAGCTGTTGACATGTGATTATGTACAGCTAGTATTGAACCCAACCGCAGCAGTAGAAGTCTGTCTCCAGTGAGCGCCCTCTAGTGCCAGCTGTATATAGTTGTAGTGAACTCATGCAGTGCTGGGTCTCAGAGCCGTTGCTACCTTCTTTTATGGTAGATTTGTACAGTTATATGAAAAAGTTTGGGCACCCCTTTTAATCTTAAGCTTAATGTTTTATAAAAATTGGTGTTTTTGCAACAGCTGTTTCAGTTTGATATATGTAATAACTGTTGGACACAGTAATGTTTCTGCCTTGAAATGAGGTTTATTGTACTAACAGAAAATGTGCAATCTGCAGTCAAACAAAATTTGACAGGTGCATAAGTATGGGCACCTCACCAGAAAAGTGACATTAATATTTAGTAGATCCTCCTATTGCAAAAATAACAGCCTCTAGTCGCTTCCTGTAGCTTTTAATGATTTCCTGGATCCCGGATGAAGGTATTTTTGACCATTCCTCTTTACAAAACAATTCCAGTTCAGTTAAGTTTGATGGTCGTCGAGCATGGACAGCCCTCTTCAAATGATCCCACAGATGGTCAATGATATTCAGGTCTGGGGACTGGGATGGCCATTCCAGAACATTGTAGTTGTTCCTCTGCATGAATGCCTGAGTAGATTTGGAGCGGTGTTTTGGATCATTGTCTTGCTGAAAGATCCATCCCCTGCGTAACTTCAACTTTGTCACTGATTCTTGAACATTATTGTCAAGAATCTGCTGATACTGAGTGGAATCCATGCGTCCCTCAACTTTAACAAGATTCCCGGTGCCGGCATTGGCCACACAGCTCCAAAGCATGATGGAACCTCCACCAAATTTTACTGTGGGTAGCATGTGTTTTTCTTGAAATGCTGTGTTTTTTTGCCGCCATGCATAACGCCATTTTGTATGACCAAACAACTCAATCTTGGTTTCATCAGTCCACAGGACCTTCTTCCAAAAAGAAATTGGCTTCTCCAAATGTGCTTTTGCATACCTCAGCCGACTCTGTTTGTGGCGTGCTTGCAGAAACGGCTTCTTTCGCATCACTCTCCCATACAGCTTCTCCTTGTGCAAAGTGCGTTGTATAGTTGACCGATGCACAGTGACACCATCTGCAGCAAGTTGATGCTGCAGCTCTCTGGGGGTGGTCTGAGGATTGTCCTTGATTGATCTCACCATTCTTCTTCTCTGCCTTTCTGATGTTTTTGTTGGCCTGCCACTTCTGGCCTTAACAAGAACTGTCCCGGTGTTCTTCCATTTCCTTACTATGTTCCTCACAGTGGAAACTGACAGGTTAAATCTCTGCGACAGCTTTTTGTATCCTTCCCCTGAACAACTATGTTGAATAATCTTTGTTTTCAGGTCATTTGACAGTTGTTTTGAGGAGCCCATGATGCCACTCTTCAGAGGAGATTCAAACAGGAGAACAACTTGCAAGTGGCCACTTTAAGTAGGTTTTCTCATGATTGCATACACCTGGCTCTGAAGTTCAAAGCTCAATGAGGTGACAAAACCAAAAAAAGTGCTTTAGTAAGTCAGTAAAAAGTAGGTAGGAGTATTTAAAACAAGAAAATGATAAGGGTGCCCATACTTATGCACCTGTCAAATTTTGTTTGAATGCAGATTGCACATTTTCTGTTAGTACAATAAACCTCATTTCAAGGCAGAAACATTACTGTGGCCAACAGTTATTACATATATCAAACTGAAATAGCTGTTGTAAAAACACCAATTTTTATAAAACATTAAGCTTAAGATTAATAGGGGTGCCCAAACTTTTTCATATAACTGTACCTGATATTCAATGTAGAATTTGATGAATCTGCACTAATTGTGAATATATATTACTCTCATTGTTTCTAAGATATGCTGGGCAAGTAGGTTATCTAATCGCTGGGATGAAGGGCGCACAGGAAGCACAAATAGGAGACACTCTGCATTTACTGAAGCAGCCAGTGGCTCTGCCCGGCTTTAAGCCTGCGAAACCCATGGTGTTTGCAGGTGAGTTGAGCCCTAATACAAATTAAATGGTCCCTGTACTTGATCTCATTCCATAGATAATGTGCAAAATCCCTTTATAAAATTCAATTAAGTTGGAGTTACTTTTCAGGGGTTAGATAACCTAAAAGTGTCGGCCGGTAGGGTCTCCCTTCTGTCTAAGTGTAATTTGTCTCTAGCAGCAGCAACCCCCCTATATGGATTACCGGAAGTGGGGCTTGGCCTTCGTCTCTCTGCTCCTGCCTGTCAAACTGTATATGCAGGCTTAACAGAGATTCAGTCTTTCAGTTAATTGCAGGCATTTCATTAAGCAATGGCGGAAGCAATACGTGCTGAGTAATGAGAGAAAGGATGTCCCGGGACCTATAGTGCTGACAGAATGCTGATAAGGAGCAATCGTCCACTCCAAAAGAGTGGATGGCAAGTTACAGAGCATGTGTATTGGTACTGTTCCAGGACATACTGTTTTATCTACAGTCCATTTAGAATCAAAACTCTGTTCTACATAATATTGTACATGGAACAGAGTATTATGCCAATGTAACTGCAACTCGCATCGAAGTCAAAATCTCAGCAGAATTACACCTATAGCCCCCTCAGACTATGCAAAACACCAATTGAGCTTTAACAACTTCAGCTCAAGTGCTCAAAAACTGTGTAACGGGGTCGGAAAGCTATTGTACAGTATACAGTATATATTTTATTAGCGTAATATTAAAGACTGTATTACAAGAGCACTTAGTTCAAGATTCAGCCTCCAGATGGCGTGACATCAGAGATTAGACACATCTGCAAGAGCATCCTCAACAATGAATATATAGTCAATCACAGGGACTAGACGTGTAATGTATCAGTACAACAGTATAACGAGTGTTGTGTAGAGATGAGCGAACCCGAACTGTAAAGTTTGGGGTTCATACCGGACACCTAGTGTCCAATGCTGAACTCCGAACACTGGCAAGTCCGTTTTAAGAGAGAGAGAGACCTCCTAGCCCTTACTACAACCATTTTACAGCATCAAAGTTTGTGTCTCCATTGTCTTCTATGGGGTTCGGGTTCAAGTTCTGGTACCCGAACCAAACTTTGGACTAAAGTTTGGTCGAAACCGAACATCCACGGGGTTCGCTCATCCCTAGTGTAGTGTAAATTCTACGTATTTTGCGCCTGAGTACCAGTATTGAGGAGATCCTTACCCATTATGTGCCTGCCACTCTCCTAAACACGCGTTTCACTTTTTTAGCTTCTTCAGAGGGTCACAGAGTATACCAAACACTGCCCCCCAGGCACCAGATGTAACCCACTATATCCATTCCTTTAAGGCTAAAGTTACAGCTATAGAATAGATTGACCTTGACAATTCAAGTGCTTTCTTGTGGGAAGTATGTGCACCCCCCGATCATTTCAGTGGAGAGCGACCATTCCCAGCCACCTCTATTGAGAATCCATGACAGACACAGGCGCTGTACCCTCGCCTGTCACACTTTAGTAATCCTACTAATTCCTTGTAACAGCCAGGAACGCCTCCACGATTGGATTAGGAACGGTGATCACAGAGTAGATAAATGCCAGAGAACCTTTATTCTGCAGCCGCATCTTTCATCCCATTAGACTCGGCCTATTTTACAGAAGCCGAGATAATTGAGGAGAGATGTAAGGAAGGAACCTCACGATCCTCCAGGACTAGTCAGCTCAGAGCCGTGACGTGTGGACAAGGTTTTTCTACATTGTCAGGAATTTAGGGAGCGCTGCAGCAAGGGGGTTGGTAATGACACGCCACCGTGACACATAATGCATGGACTGTCTCCTCTCATTTGTTCTTTGAAGCTTGTTTTCCTCGTGAGTGATGCTCGGCGCATGAGAAAAGCCCAAACAATTAACATCAAATGGGTTTTCTGCGATTTGTAAAATCCTGCGCCCCGCTGATCCCCCGCTGCGGCTCCCCATAGGTGGATTATAATGAGGGCAATCCGGGCTACCGCCCGGGGCCTCGGGTCTCCATGGCCGGATTGCCCTCATTATATGTGCAGCCCCGCGGCACATACCGGACCACTCCCCCAGCAGCGGTGCACAGCCGCTGCTTCTTCTTCGGCCGGGCCAGCACTGCAGCAGTTAACTTCCCTGTGCTGGCCCGGCCGCGTCACTGCTAGGAGACACGGCCCTGTGTGCGGCCGTGTCTCCTAGCTGTGACGTCACGCAGTGCGCGCCCGGCCTGCACTGCTACTTACCACCGGAGAGGAGCAGGAGCCAGGAGGACTGGAGCCGAGCCGGGGGATGGTGAGTGTGTGTGTGTGTGTCTGTCTGTGTGTGTCTGTGTGTATGTATGTATGTGTGTGCAGGCAGATATCATTGTGTGATGTCGGTTTATATGTATTTTTGTGTTTCAAATGTGTTTATGCGTGTATGTATATGTCTGTATATGTTTGTGTGTGTGCGTGACTGCGTGCGGCCTCCTGCTGTGTATAGATGGCTACGTGCGGCCTCCCGCTATGTATAGATGGCGCAGTGCGGCCTCCTGCTGTGTATAAATGGTTACGTGTGCTCAATATTGAGTCATAAAATTACCTGCCAGGGACATGCGGATGTGAAGCGTTCTTCACATGCATTTCCGCATGCGGGTTGACAAGCGCTTTCCAAGCGATTTTAGCATCACTTGGAAAGTACTTGACAACTTGGTCACACTATATAAATCCATGCAACCGGCATGGATTTATATAGTGTGACTGTAAAAGAAAGGTTAAAAATAGATATATACTTACCTTCTGATGGCCTGTCGACGTCAGCGGTCGCGTGACCCGTCACATGACTAAATGACATCATGGCAGGTCCTTTTCAGACCATCGTGAGCTGCCGGCAAGCCAGGACGCATCGGATAAAGACACCGGGGGCCATCAGAAGGTAAGTATAATATTTATTTTTTATTTTATTCTTTTTTTACAGGTTCTATGGTACCCTGGTCCGGAGGAGAGTCTCCTTTTCTCCAAACCCGGGTACCATCCGCACATTGAAACGCATGGAATCTGCATGTACAGATCCAGTGATGCGGATTCCATGTGTTCCAATGCAAGTCAATGGCGGCGAAAGCGCCGCGCTTCTGCAAAATAATTGTTATTGCTGCGGATTTTTCCGCAA
This sequence comes from Phyllobates terribilis, assembly GCF_046119375.1. Taxonomy (NCBI): domain Eukaryota; kingdom Metazoa; phylum Chordata; class Amphibia; order Anura; family Dendrobatidae; genus Phyllobates; species Phyllobates terribilis. Next base: position 1,248,629 of record NW_027362938.1, on the reverse strand, counting down.
TGATAATCCGCAGCGGAAATTTCCACAGCATGTGCACAGCACATGCGGATTATCATTGGGGAACATGGCAGACCTTCTACCAAGCGTTTTTTAAGCGTTTCTGCAGCGGAATTGCCGCTGCGGAAAAGCTTAAAAAATGCGTAGTGAGCACACAGCCTAAAAAAAATTATTATAATTAATATTGTGCCAAATTAATTTCACGTGAACTATCACATGATCTATCACAGGGGATGTGTGTATGTGTATGTGTATGTGTGTGTGTGTGTGTGTGTGTGTGTGTGTGTGTGGGGGGGGGCGCCTTCTAAACTGCCCGGGGCCCTTGCTACTCTTAATCCACCCCTGCGGCTCCCCCACACCCACCACCATGCGGCCATACAATAATATAGTATTCGGACTATAAGACGCACCCCCCACTTTCCTCCAAAATTTTGGAGGAAAAAAGTGCATCTTATAGTCCGAAAAATACGGTAATTATTAAGAATAGGAGATTTTTTTTTTTTTTTTAAATGTAGGTACGATTCAATTATTCCCAAGATCTCACCCCATGGATGGATCCTTTGTATTTGCAATTGGTGGAGGAAGGGCATTGCTAACAATAGGAATTCCAGAGAATGGAGGACTTAACTACAACTCCCAGTATGTCCTTAGCAATGGTAAGGAGATACTGGGAGTTGTTACCAGTCATCATCAGACTGTGGACCGTATAGGAACCAATGTACTGATTAGATGCAAGCAGTGGAACTATTAAACGTTTAAAAAGTAACTTACATTTTGGGATATATATTACATGATTTAGGTCCTATAATTTTGAGCAGATTAGTGCGAATCTGAGACCCTGATCACTCAGAAGATCTCTTAGAAGTGAAGAGGTGAGGAGACATGACTGTGACTTTCTGCTGCATTTGCTCCGCTCAGTGTACTCTCCTATCTACTGAGCTGCGCTCTTCTAGGAGGTCTTTTAAGCAAAGGAGCAAAGGATTGGGGTCCCCACAAATCTGCTCAGAATTAATGTCCCTAAATCACATTAAAAAACGTCCCAAAAGTTGATTTACTCTTTAAGGTTAATTTACACACACACACACACACACACACACTGTATACGCCGTACGCACCACACACACTGTATACGGCGTACGCACCACACACACACACACACACACACTGTATACGGCATATGCACCACACACACATTGTATACACCGTACACACCACACACACACTGTATACGCCGTACGCATCACACACTGTATACGCATTACGCACTGTATACGCCGTATGCAACACACACTGTATACGCCGTACACACACACACGCACTGTATACTCCGTACGCACCACACACACTGTATACGCCGTACACACCACACACACACTGTATACGCCGTACGCACCACACATACACTTTATACTCCATACGCAGCACACACACACTGTATACGGCGTACGCACCACACACACACACACACACTGTATACGCCGTACATACCACACACACACACTGTATACGGCGTATGCACGACACACACTGTATACACCGTACACACCACACTGTATACGGCGTACGCACCACACACACACTGTATACACCGTACATACCACACACACACACACTGTATACGGCGTACGCACCACATACACTGTATACACCGTACACAACACACACACTGTATACACCGTACGCACCACACACACACTGTATACACCGTACATACCACACACACACACTGTATACGCCGTACGCACCACACACACACACACACACATTGTATACGCCGTACACACCACACACACACACTGTATACGCTGTACGCACCACACATCCACTGTATACGCCATACATACCACATACACTGTATACGCCGTACACACCACACACACTGTATACGCCATACATACCACATACACTGTATACGCCATACATACCACATACACTGTATACGCCGTACGCACCACCACACACACTGTATACGCCTTACACACCACACACACACTGTATACGCCGTACACACCACACACTGTATACGCCGTACACACCACACACACACACTGTATACGCCGTACACCACACACACACACTGTATACGCCGTACACCACACACACACACACTGTATACACCGTACGCACCACACACACACACACACTGTATACGCTGTACATACCACATACACTGTATACGCCGTACGCACCACCACACACACTGTATACGCCTTACACACCACACACACACTGTATACGCCTTACACACCACACACACACTGTATACGCCTTACACACCACACACACACTGTATACGCCGTACACACCACACACACACTGTATAAGCCATACACACCACACACACTGTATACGCCGTACACACCACACACACTGTATACGCCGTACACACCACACACACTGTATACGCCGTACACACCACATACACTGTATACGCCGTACACCACACACACACACACTGTATACGCCGTACGCACCACACACACACACACTGTATACGCTGTACATACCACATACACTGTATACACCATATGCACCACCACACACACTGTATACGCCGTACATACCACACACACACTGTATACGCCGTATGCACCATCACACACACGCAGTCTGTATACATCGTATGCACCACACACACGCACTCTGTATACACCGTACGCACCACACACACGCACTCTGTATACACCGTACGCACCACACACACGCACTCTGTATACACCGTACGCACCACACACACTGTATACGCCGTACACACCACACATCCACTGTATACGCCGTACGCACCACCACACACACGCAGTCTGTATACATCGTATGCACCACACACACGCACTCTGTATACACCGTACGCACCACACACACTGTATACGCTGTACGCACCACACATCCACTGTATACGCCATACTCACCACACACACACTCTGTATACGCCGTACACACCACACACACACACTGTATACGCTGTACATACCACACACACACTGTATATGCCATACACACCACACACACACTGTATACGCCGTACGCACCACACACACACTGTATACACCGTACACACCACACACACTGTATACACCGTACACACACTGTATACGCTGTACATACCACACACACACTGTATACACCGTACACACCACACACACTGTATACACCGTACGCACCACACACACACTGTATACGCCGTACACACCACACACACTGTATACACCGTACACACTGTATACACCGTACACACCACACACACACACTGTATACGCTGTACATACCACACACACACTGTATATGCCATACACACCACACACTGTATACGCCGTACGCACCACACACACACTGTATACACCGTACACACCACACACACTGTATACACCGTACACACACTGTATACGCTGTACATACCACACACACACTGTATACACCGTACACACCACACACACTGTATACACCGTACGCACCACACACACACTGTATACGCCGTACACACCACACACACACTGTATACACCGTACACACTGTATACACCGTACACACCACACACACACTGTATACGCTGTACATACCACACACACACTGTATATGCCGTACACACCACACACACACACACACACACTGTATACGCCGTACGCACCACCACACACACACGCACTCTGTATACACCGTACGCACCACACACACGCACTCTGTATACACCGTACACACCACACACACACTGTATATGCCGTACACAGTGGCGTACTGCCAATGGCGGCAGACCAGGCGACTGCTATGGGGCCCGTGAGCCGAGGGGGCCCATAGCAGTCCAGGGGTGGATATACCGCCACCGGTGCAGCTGCGCCGGGTCCCCACCATGCAACTGCACCAAGGGGCCCACAAGGTGCAGCTGCTCCCTGCACGCGGCGGTCAGGGAGTGATCCCTACAGCTCCGCTGCTGTCAGGAGGAGAATAGCAGCGGAGCTGCAGGGTTCATCCTCTGCTTCCTCCCTGACCCAGGCGCGCGCAGCTTGATGACGTCATCATGCAGCGCGCGCCTGGGTCAGGAAGAAAGCTGCCGGCAACCAGGAGGATGCTGCTGCAGGGGAGCGAGCTGAGGTAAGTTTTTTTTTTTTTTACTGAAATGCTGGGGAGGGGATGGGGCTGGGAAGAGCAATAATGGGGCGGCTAGAGCTGGGGAGAGCAATGATGGGGATGGTGGGGAAGGGGAGAGCAATGATGGGGATGGTGGGGAAGGGGAGAGCAATGATGGGGGTGCTGGGAGAGAGCAATGATGGGGGTGCTGGGAGAGAGCAATGATGGGGGTGCTGGGAGAGAGCAATGATGGGGGTGCTGGGAGAGAGCAATGATGAGGGTGCTGGGAGAGAGCAATGATGGGGGTGCTGGGAGAGAGCAATGATGGGGGTGCTGGGAGAGAGCAATGATGGGGGTGCTGGGAGAGAGCAATGATGGGGGTGCTGGGACAGAGCAATGGTGGGGGGCTGGGAGAGAGCAATGATGGAGGTGCTGGGACAGAGTAATGATGGGGGTGCTGAGAGGAAATGATGGGGGTGCTGGGAGAGAGCAATGATGGGAGTGCTGGGAGAAGCAATGATGGAGGTGCTGGGACAGAGCAATGAAGGGGGGCTGGGAGAGAGCAATGATGGAGGTGCTGGGACAGAGAAATGATGGGGGTGCTGGGAGAGAGCAATGATGGGAGTGCTGGGAGAGAGCAATGGTGGGGGTGCTGGGACAGAGCAGTGGTGGGGGTGCTGGGACAGAGCAATGACGTGGGTGCTGGGACACAGTAATGACGTGGGTGCTGGGAGAGAGCAATGACGTGGGTGCTGGGAGAGAGCAATGATGGGGGTGCTGGGAGAGAGCAATGATGGGGGTGCTGGGAGAGAGCAATGGTGGAGGTGCTGGGACAGAGCAATGGTGGGGGGCTGGGAGAGAGCAATGATGTGGGGCTGGGAGAGAGCAATGATGGAGGTGCTGGAACAGAGAAATGATGGGGGTGCTGGGAGAGAGCAATGATGGGAGTGCTGGGAGAAGCAATGATGGAGGTGCTGGGACAGAGCAATGATGGGGGGCTGGGAGAGAGCAATGATGGAGGTGCTGAGACAGCGCAATGATGGGGGTGCTGGACAGAGCAATGATGGGGGTTGGGAGAGAGCAATGATGGGGGTGGTGGGACAGAGCAATGATGCAGGTGCTAAGAGAGAGAGCAATGATGGGGGTGTTGGGAGAGAGCAAAGATGGGGGTGCTGGGAGAGAGCAACGATGAGGGTGCTGGGACAGAGCAATGACGTGGGTGCTGGGACAGAGCAGTGATGGAGGTGCTGGGACAGAGCAATGATGGGGGTGCTGGGAGAGAGCAATGATGGAGGTGCTGGGAGAGAGCAATGACGGGGGTGCTGGGAGAGAGCAATGATGGGGGTGCTGGGAGAGAGCAATGATGGGGGTGCTGGGAGAGAGCAATTATGGGGGTTTCACTTTGCTTGTACTGTTAAGCCTTGTATGTTTTCCGTGTGCACATAGCCTTACAGTTAATTGGGGAGAGTCACAGAGACTGAATAATTTATATTATTGGCCGGTGCAGATTATAGTTAATGGGGGGCACAGTGCTGCTTACCACTTTATATTTTGATTACTAGGTGGTTAATAGTATATTAATGGGGGGGTTACATATCTGTATTCGAGGACGCAGAGCGGGGGAGACACATGTATACATACAATATGTGACCTTGTTATTTTCTAGGCTGGAGATCATCGTGACAAGACGAGACGTGGCTGGGAGATGTCGACATGAAGGTCTGACCAGATGGAGAAGAAGCAGCAGAAACCGACTCTGATCAGATGAGACGTCTGCGGTAAGTGCCTGGATGTAAATATTATTCTGTATCTGCACTGTGTGACTTGGAGTGATGATGTTATCTGTAAAATCCCTTAGGCTGTACTCTCACATTTGTGTGAAATGTCCGTGTGCTGCCAGATCTTTTTATCGGATGGTCCACGGACTCGTACAGTTTTATAGATCCATTCACACATCCATGAAAATCACGGATCTGAGAATGAGATCTAAGAGGGTCAGAGAATGTCCTGTTCTGATCCAATATTGAGGATTAGAATAGGACATGCTCAATGCAGGGCAGCACACCGACACTGCACACAGATGCAGGAATGTAGCCTTATTATGTATAGCACAGTCCCTTAGTATATAGTGCACTCACTTATTATGTATAGCGCCATCCTTAGTTATATAGTTTCCTCTTTTATTATGTATAACACCCTCCCTTATTATGTACCATCCTCTCTAGCGGCTCACAGTTGGGGGATCATACTGTGTTGGGGTCAGCATACTTTACCCTGGGAGTTGAGGTGGGGTACAGTAGGGTCATTATACTGTGCATGTGGAGGAATTCACCATGGGGGTATTATACTGTGTTTGGGGGGCCCTTTTATTGGCATCACACTTTATGGGGCAATGAAAGAGATCTAGGACGTCAGCAGGAGGAAAATTACTATGTAAAGATGGAAAGTTGTGAGATCTGATCTTTGGTGACTCTGACAATTATTTAATTTTTTTTTTTTGGGGGGGGGGGGGGCAATTAGAGCTTCTGCTATGGGGCCCCATGATTCCTATGTATGCCCCTGGCCGTACATACCACATACACTGTATACGCCATATACACCACCACACACACACACTGTATACGCCGTACGCACCACACACACACATACACTGTATATGCCGTACACACCACCACACACACGCACTCTGTATACACCCTGCGCACCACACACACACACACACTGTATACGCCGTACGCACCACACACACACATACACTGTATATGCCGTACGCACCACCACACACACGCACTCTGTATACACCCTGCGCACCACACACACACACTGTATACGCCGTACACACCACACACACACATACACTGTATATGCCGTACGCACCACCACACACACTGTATACACCCTGCGCACCACACACACACACTGTACATGCCGTAAGCACCACACACACACTATATACGCCGTACGCACCACACACACACACACACACACACACAGTGTATACGCCGTACGCACCACACACACACACAGTGTATACGCCGTACGCACCACCACACACACGCACTCTGTATACACCCTGCGCACCACACACACACACACACACACACTGTATATGCCGTAAGCACCACACACACACTATATACGCCGTATTCACCACACATACCCTGTATACGCCGTATGCAACACCACACACACTGTATACGCCATACGCACTCCCCACACACACACTGTATACGCCGTACGCACCCCCCCCACACACACTGTATACGCTGTATGCACCACCACACACACTCTGTATACGCCATACGCACCACACACGCTCTGTATACGCTGTACGCACCACCACACACACTCTGTATACGCTGTACGCACCACACACACAATGTATACGGCATATGCAGCACACACATTGTATACACCGTACACACCACACACGCACTCTGTATACACCGTACGCACCACACACACGCACTCTGTATACACCGTACGCACCACACACACTGTATACGCCGTACACACCACACATCCACTGTATACGCCGTACGCACCACCACACACACGCAGTCTGTATACATCGTATGCACCACACACACGCACTCTGTATACACCGTACGCACCACACACACTGTATACGCTGTACGCACCACACATCCACTGTATACGCCATACTCACCACACACACACTCTGTATACGCCGTACACACCACACACACACACTGTATACGCTGTACATACCACACACACACTGTATATGCCATACACACCACACACACACTGTATACGCCGTACGCACCACACACACACTGTATACACCGTACACACCACACACACTGTATACACCGTACACACACTGTATACGCTGTACATACCACACACACACTGTATACACCGTACACACCACACACACTGTATACACCGTACGCACCACACACACACTGTATACGCCGTACACACCACACACACACTGTATACACCGTACACACTGTATACACCGTACACACCACACACACACACTGTATACGCTGTACATACCACACACACACTGTATATGCCATACACACCACACACTGTATACGCCGTACGCACCACACACACACTGTATACACCGTACACACCACACACACTGTATACACCGTACACACACTGTATACGCTGTACATACCACACACACACTGTATACACCGTACACACCACACACACTGTATACACCGTACGCACCACACACACACTGTATACGCCGTACACACCACACACACACACTGTATACACCGTACACACTGTATACACCGTACACACCACACACACACTGTATACGCTGTACATACCACACACACACTGTATATGCCGTACACACCACACACACACACACACACACTGTATACGCCGTACGCACCACCACACACACACGCACTCTGTATACAGCGTACGCACCACACACACGCACTCTGTATACACCGTACGCACCACACACACGCACTCTGTATACACCGTACACACCACACACACACTGTATATGCCGTACACAGTGGCGTACTGCCAATGGCGGCAGACCAGGCGACTGCTATGGGGCCCGTGAGCCGAGGGGGCCCATAGCAGTCCAGGGGTGGATATACCGCCACCGGTGCAGCTGCGCCGGGTCCCCACCATGCAACTTCACCAAGGGGCCCACAAGGTGCAGCTGCTCCCTGCACGCGGCGGTCAGGGAGTGATCCCTACAGCTCCACTGCTGTCAGGAGGAGAATAGCAGCGGAGCTGCAGGGTTCATCCTCTACTTCCTCCCTGACCCAGGCGCGCGCAGCTTGATGACGTCATCATGCAGCGCGCGCCTGGGTCAGGAAGAAAGCTGCCGGCAACCAGGAGGATGCTGCTGCAGGGGAGCGAGCTGAAGTAAGTTTTTTTTTTTTTTACTGAAATGCTGGGGAGGGGATGGGGCTGGGAAGAGCAATAATGGGGCGGCTAGAGCTGGGGAGAGCAATGATGGGGATGGTGGGGAAGGGGAGAGCAATGATGGGGGTGCTGGGAGAGAGCAATGATGGGGGTGCTGGGAGAGAGCAATGATGGGGGTGCTGGGAGAGAGCAATGATGGGGGTGCTGGGAGAGAGCAATGATGAGGGTGCTGGGAGAGAGCAATGATGGGGGTGCTGGGAGAGAGCAATGATGGGGGTGCTGGGAGAGAGCAATGATGGGGGTGCTGGGACAGAGCAATGGTGGGGGGCTGGGAGAGAGCAATGATGGAGGTGCTGGGACAGAGTAATGATGGGGGTGCTGAGAGGAAATGATGGGGGTGCTGGGAGAGAGCAATGATGGGAGTGCTGGGAGAAGCAATGATGGAGGTGCTGGGACAGAGCAATGATGGGGGGCTGGGAGAGAGCAATGATGGAGGTGCTGGGACAGAGAAATGATGGGGGTGCTGGGAGAGAGCAATGATGGGAGTGCTGGGAGAGAGCAATGGTGGGGGTGCTGGGACAGAGCAGTGGTGGGGGTGCTGGGACAGAGCAATGACGTGGGTGCTGGGACACAGCAATGACGTGGGTGCTGGGAGAGAGCAATGACGTGGGTGCTGGGAGAGAGCAATGATGGGGGTGCTGGGAGAGAGCAATGATGGGGGTGCTGGGAGAGAGCAATGGTGGGGGTGCTGGGACAGAGCAATGGTGGGGGGCTGGGAGAGAGCAATGATGTGGGGCTGGGAGAGAGCAATGATGGAGGTGCTGGAACAGAGAAATGATGGGGGTGCTGGGAGAGAGCAATGATGGGAGTGCTGGGAGAAGCAATGATGGAGGTGCTGGGACAGAGCAATGATGGGGGGCTGGGAGAGAGCAATGATGGAGGTGCTGAGACAGCGCAATGATGGGGGTGCTGGACAGAGCAATGATGGGGGTTGGGAGAGAGCAATGATGGGGGTGGTGGGACAGAGCAATGATGCAGGTGCTAAGAGAGAGAGCAATGATGGGGGTGTTGGGAGAGAGCAAAGATGGGGGTGCTGGGAGAGAGCAACGATGAGGGTGCTGGGACAGAGCAATGACGTGGGTGCTGGGACAGAGCAGTGATGGAGGTGCTGGGACAGAGCAATGATGGGGGTGCTGGGAGAGAGCAATGATGGAGGTGCTGGGAGAGAGCAATGACGGGGGTGCTGGGAGAGAGCAATGATGGGGGTGCTGGGAGAGAGCAATGATGGGGGTGCTGGGAGAGAGCAATTATGGGGGTTTCACTTTGCTTGTACTGTTAAGCCTTGTATGTTTTCTGTGTGCACATAGCCTTACAGTTAATTGGGGAGAGTCACAGAGACTGAATAATTTATATTATTGGCCGGTGCAGATTATAGTTAATGGGGGGCACAGTGCTGCTTACCACTTTATATTTTGATTACTAGGTGGTTAATAGTATATTAATGGGGGGGTTACATATCCGTATTCGAGGACGCAGAGCGGGGGAGACACATGTATACATACAATATGTGACCTTGTTATTTTCTAGGCTGGAGATCATCGTGACAAGACGAGTCGTGGCTGGGAGATGTCGACATGAAGGTCTGACCAGATGGAGAAGAAGCAGCAGAAACCGACTCTGATCAGATGAGACGTCAGCGGTAAGTGCCTGGATGTAGATATTATTCTGTATCTGCGCTGTGTGACTTGGAGTGATGATGTTATCTGTAAAATCCCTTAGGCTGTACTCTCACATTTGTGTGAAATGTCCGTGTGCTGCCAGATCTTTTTATCGGATGGTTCACGGACTCGTACAGTTTTATAGATCCATTCACACATCCATGAAAATCACGGATCTGAGAATGAGATCTAAGAGGGTCAGAGAATGTCCTGTTCTGATCCGATATTGAGGATTAGAATAGGACATGCTCAATGCAGGGCAGCACACCGACACTGCACACAGATGCAGGAATGTAGCCTTATTATGTATAGCACAGTCCCTTAGTATATAGTGCACTCACTTATTATGTATAGCGCCATCCTTAGTTATATAGTTTCCTCTTTTATTATGTATAACACCCTCCCTTATTATGTACCATCCTCTCTAGCGGCTCACAGTTGGGGGATCATACTGTGTTGGGGTCAGCATACTTTACCCTGGGAGTTGAGGTGGGGTACAGTAGGGTCATTATACTGTGCATGTGGAGGAATTCACCATGGGGGTATTATACTGTGTTTGGGGGGCCCTTTTATTGGCATCACACTTTATGGGGCAATGAAAGAGATCTAGGACGTCAGCAGGAGGAAAATTACTATGTAAAGATGGAAAGTTGTGAGATCTGATCTTTGGTGACTCTGACAATTATTTAATTTTTTTTTTTTTTGGGGGGGGGGGCAATTAGAGCTTCTGCTATGGGGCCCCATGATTCCTATGTATGCCCCTGGCCGTACATACCACATACACTGTATACGCCATATACACCACCACACACACACACTGTATACGCCGTACGCACCACACACACACATACACTGTATATGCCGTACGCACCACCACACACACGCACTCTGTATACACCCTGCGCACCACATACACACACACTGTATACGCCGTACGCACCACACACACACATACACTGTATATGCCGTACGCACCACCACACACACGCACTCTGTATACACCCTGCGCACCACACACACACACTGTATACGCCGTACACACCACACACACACATACACTGTATATGCCGTACGCACCACCACACACACTGTATACACCCTGCGCACCACACACACACACTGTACATGCCGTAAGCACCACACACACACTATATACGCCGTACGCACCACACACACACACACACACACACACACACAGTGTATACGCCGTACGCACCACACACACACACAGTGTATACGCCGTACGCACCACCACACACACGCACTCTGTATACACCCTGCGCACCACACACACACACACACACCCTGTATATGCCGTAAGCACCACACACACACTATATACGCCGTATTCACCACACATACCCTGTATACGCCGTATGCAACACCACACACACTGTATACGCCATACGCACTCCCCACACACACACTGTATACGCCGTACGCACCCCCCCCACACACACTGTATACGCTGTATGCACCACCACACACACTCTGTATACGCCATACGCACCACACACGCTCTGTATACGCTGTACGCACCACCACACACACTCTGTATACGCTGTACGCACCACACACACAATGTATACGGCATATGCAGCACACACATTGTATACACCGTACACAATGTACCAGGGGAGGAGTCCTGAGGAGATAATTTGCATATTTCCACTGCATTTTGGGGTAAGTGAAGAGTCTCCGCGAGCTCAAAGAACACTGGATTTTGGCTGTTGGAGCTGAAAAGAGGACATCGGTAAACCAGGGGAGGAGTCCTGAGGAGATAATTTGCATATTTCCACTGCATTTTGGGGTAAGTGAAGAGTCTCCGCGAGCTCAAAGAACACTGGATTTTGGCTGTTGGAGCTGAAAAGAGGACATCGGTAGCATTTTGAAGCATTTCACTGTTTTCAGAACATTAACAGTAAGAACATGGAAGAGTCCAGGAGCCATTTGGTGAGCTGCATATCCTGCTACATGTTCACAGACTTGCCAGTGGAAAAGCCAAACTTCACATGCCAGAAATGCAAGCTTGTGTCCCTGTTGGAGGAAAAGTTGCGAAATCTAGAAGAGAGGTTAACTACCTTGAAAATCATTAAGGAAGGTGAAGAGTTCTTAGACAGAGCAGAATTATCTCTTCATGATTCAGAAAGAGAAGAAATTCGAACTGCACCTGACGAAACAGAGGAATGGAAGCATGTGACCCACAGAAGCAGGAGGATCGAGAGGCAGTCAGCACCCATACTGCTCAGGAACCAGTACCAGGCTCTCTCACAGGAGAACCATGAAGAAATACAGCAAGATAAGACTTTGCCAGCAATGAATAACCTTGTAAGCCCTCAGAATCCTCCTGGATGGAGAAAGAAGAATGTTGTGAAGAAAAAACGAAGAGTGGTGGTCATGGGGGATTCTCTGTTAAGAGGAACAGAGGCCGCTATCTGCAGACCAGACATAACCTCAAGAGAAATGTGCTGTCTTCCTGGAGCAAAAATTAAAGATGTGTCTGACAGGATATCAAGGCTCTTCAGACCTACAGATCACTACCCATTCCTGCTAATACATGTGGGGACAAATGACACCGCAAGAAAGGACCTGGAAACCATCTGCAGTGACTTTGAAGACTTAGGCAAGAAAGTGAAAGAATTGGGAGCGCAGGTGGTCTTCTCATCCATCCTCCCAGTGGATGACCATGGAACAATGAGGTGGAATAAGATTCTACAGGTGAACAACTGGCTACGTCGATGGTGCCGTCAACAAGGATTTGGATTTCTGGATCACGGGATGAATTACCTATACGATGGACTACTTGCTAGAGATGGGGTGCACCTTACGAAGACTGGAAAACATGTATTTGGAAGTCGCCTTGCTACACTCATCAGGAGAGCTTTAAACTAGAACAATGTGGGAAGGGAAGCAAAAGGCCAGAAAAAGCCATACAGCTGACAAATACTATTGAGATCTCTGCTACTGGAAGTGGAAAGGAAGAACAAAGACAAAAAAATCTAAATAAAAATATGGGAGGAAGAGAAACCAATCACAAACTAAAATGTTTTTATACAAATGCACAAAGCATGGGCAACAAACAAGGAGAATTGGAACTACTAATGCAGGAAAAGGAATATGATGTCATTGGAATCACTGAAACTTGGTGGGACGATACACATGATTGGAATAAAAGGCTAAAAGGATACAACTTATTTGCAAGAAACAGAATTGATAAACGAGGAGGAGGTGTCGCATTGTATGTTAGAAAAGCGTATATCTGCACAGAGATTGAAGCTTCAGAGACTGGGAGTTCTGTGGAAACTGTTTGGGTAAGAATACAAGGAGAGAACAACGGAAAGGACACCATTGTAGGCATTTACTACAGGCCACCTGGGCAAGCTGAAGATATGGATGAACTCTTTATGTATCAAATGACCAAGTTCTCCAAAAAATATGACGTAGTGGTCATGGGAGATTTCAACTATCCAGACATTTGTTGGGAATCTCTCTCAAGTAAAACTAACAGGTCAAGCAAATTCTTATCCTCTCTTGCTGACAACTTTATCTTCCAAAAGGTAGGGGAGAAAACAAGGGGATCTGCTACTTTGGATCTAATCCTTATAAACAGGGAGGAAATGGTTGAGGAGGTAAAAGTGGCTGGGACCCTAGGAGGCAGCGATCATGCTATTATAGAATTTTGGATAACTAGAGGAGGAAGACATGTGAAGACTCAAACTTCAAGGTTAGATTTTAGAAAGGCAGATTTTAAGAGACTCAGAAAGAGAATAGGAGGGATCCAATGGCTGGATGTCCTTAAGGACAAAAATGTCCAGGAAGGATGGGAAATTTTTAAAAATGAGATTCTCAAAGCACAATCGTTAACAATCCCGAAAAGTAGGAAGAATGGGAAGCATTTAAGGAAACCAGGATGGATGAACACAGAACTTAAACACATGCTAAAAAGAAAGAAAGAAATGTTCATTAAATGGAAAGAGGGAGGCATATCTAAAGAAGATTATAATGCAGTCTGCAGATCCTGCAGGGCACGTATCAGGTTAGCTAAAGCTGACAATGAATTAAGGCTTGCAAGAGATGTCAAAAGCAATAAAAAAGGATTTTGGGGGTATGTCAAAAGTAAAAGAAAAGTCAAAGATGCTATAGGATTTTTACAGGATGAAAATGGAGAAATGGTAAGAGAGGATGTTGAGAAGGCCGAACTTTTTAATTCCTATTTTGCATCTGTTTTCTCTCAGAAAGAAAATGTAACATCAACTGATTTTCACTGTCCTTTTAAAGGAATAGAAGAATCCAAGTTATCTGTAAACAGAAAGATTGTGAGGGAATATTTAGCTAACATAAATGAGTTCAAGTCTCCAGGTCCAGATGAATTACACCCCAGAGTACTGAAGGAGATCGTAGAAGAAATTTTAGAACCACTCTCCATAATCTTTGAAAATTCTTGGAGAACAGGAGAAGTCCCAGAAGACTGGAGAAGAGCAAATGTTGTTCCTATCTTCAAAAAGGGGAAGAAGGTGGACCCAGGGAACTATAGGCCGGTGAGTCTGACTTCTATACCAGGAAAGATCTTTGAACAAATTATTAAACATCATGTATGTAAGTACCTGGATAAGAATGAAGTGATTAACCAGAGTCAGCATGGGTTTGTAACTAACAAGTCATGTCAGACTAACTTAATATCCTTCTATGACAGAATCACTGACTGGGTGGATCAGGGAAATGCTGTAGATATAGTATATCTTGACTTCAGCAAAGCATTTGACAAAGTATCTCACACCATCCTTATTGAAAAAATGACCAAGTATGCAATGGACCAGGCAACTGTTAGGTGGATTCATAACTGGCTTAGTGATCGGACTCAAAGGGTGGTTGTAAATGGCTTCACATCCAGCTGGATGAATGTCTCAAGTGGGATACCACAGGGCTCTGTCCTGGGACCTGTATTGTTCAACATCTTCATCAATGATTTAGATGAAGGAATTGAGGGTAAACTGATTAAATTTGCTGATGACACAAAGCTAGGAGGGATAGCTAATACTAGAGAAGAGAGAGAGAGGATTCAAAAAGACCTAAATAAACTGGAGCAGTGGGCAGCAACCAACAGAATGGTTTTTAACAGGGAAAAATGCAAAGTACTAAATCTGGGCAATAAAAATGAAAAAAGCATATACAGAATGGGAGGAATAGAGCTAAGCAACAGTACATGTGAAAAAGACTTAGGTATACTAATAGATCATAGACTGAACATGAGTCAACAGTGTGATGCAGCAGCAAAAAAGGCAAATACAATTCTGGGATGTATTAACAGAAGCATACAGTCTAGATCACGTGAAGTCATTATCGGTCTTTACTCCTCTTTGGTCAGACCTCATCTGGAATACTGTGTACAGTTTTGGGCACCACATTTTAAAAAAGACATAGACAAACTGGAACAAGTTCAGAGAAGAGCGACCAGAATGGTGACTGGTCTGCAAACCATGTCCTATGAGGAACGGTTGCAGGATTTGGGAATGTTTAGCTTGCAAAAAAGAAGACTGAGAGGAGACTTAATAGCTGTCTACAAATATGTCAAGGGCTGTCACATTGTAGAAGGATCATCTTTATTCTCATTTGCACAGGGAAAGACTAGAAGCAACGGGATGAAACTAAATGGGAGGAGACACAGATTAGATATTAGAAAAAACTTTTTGACAGTTAGGGTGATTAATGAGTGGAACAGGCTGCCACGAGAGGTGGTGAGTTCCCCTTCAATGGACGTCTTCAAACAGAGGCTGGACAGACATCTGTCTGAGATGATCTAGTGAATCCTGCTTTGAGCAGGGGGTTGGACCAGATGACCCAGGAGGTCCCTTCCAACTCTACCATTCTATGATTCTATGATTCTACACACCACACACACACACTGTATACGCCGTACGCATCACACACTGTATACGCCGTATGCAACACACACTGTATACGCCGTACGCACCACACACTGTATACGCCGTACGCACCACACACTGTATACGCCGTACGCACCACACACTGTATACGCCGTATGCAACACACACATACACTTTATACTCCATACGCAACACACACACACTGTATACGGCGTACGCACCACATACACACACACTGTATACGCTGTACATACCACATACACTGTATACGCCATACACACCACACACACACACACTGTATACGCCGTACGCACCACACACACACACACACTGTATACTCCATATGCAACACACACACACACTGAATACGGTGTACGCACCACACACACACTGTATACGGCGTACGCACCACACACTGTATACACCGTACACACCACACACTGTATACGGCGTACGCACCACACACACACTGTATACACCGTACATACCACACACACACACTGTATACGGCGTACGCACCACATACACTGTATACACCGTACACACCACACACACACACTGTATACGGCGTACGCACCACACACACACTGTATACACCGTACATACCACATGCACTGTATACGCCGTACGCACCACACACACACACACATTGTATACGCCGTACACACCACACACACACACACACTGTATACGCTGTACATACCACATACACTGTATACGCCGTACACACCACACACACTGTATACGCTGTACATACCACATACACTGTATACGCCGTACACACCACACACACTGTATACGCCGTACACACCACACACACTGTATACGCCGTACACACCACATACACTGTATACGCCATACATACCACATACACTGTATACGCCGTACGCACCACCGCACACACACTGTATACGCCGTACACACCACACACACACACTCTGTATAAGCCATACTCACCACACACACACACTGTATACACCGTACACACCACATACACTGTATACGCCGTACACCACACACACACACTCTGTATAAGCCGTACTCACCACACACACACTGTATACACCGTACGCACCACACACACACACACACTGTATACGCTGTACATACCACATACACTGTATACGCCGTACGCACCACCACACACAGTGTATACGCCTTACACACCACACACACACTGTATACGCCTTACACACCACACACACACTGTATACGCCGTACACACCACACACACTGTATACGCCGTACACACCACACACACTGTATACGCCGTACACACCACACACACTGTATACGCCGTACACACCACACACACTGTATACGCCGTACACACCACACACACTGTATACGCCGTACACACCACACACACTGTATACGCCGTACACACCACACACACTGTATACGCCGTACACCACACACACACACTCTGTATAAGCCGTACACACCACACACACACACTGTATACGCCGTACGCACCACACACACACACACTGTATACGCTGTACATACCACATACACTGTATACACCATATGCACCACCACACACACTGTATACGCCGTACGCACCACCACACACACGCAGTCTGTATACATTGTATGCACCACACACACGCACTCTGTATACACCGTACGCACCACACACACTATATACGCCGTACACACCACACATCCACTGTATACGCCGTACGCACCACCACACACACGCAGTCTGTATACATCGTATGCACCACACACACGCACTCTGTATACACCGTACGCACCACACACACTGTATACGCCGTACACACCACACACACACTGTATATGCCGTACGCACCACACATCCACTGTATACGCCATACTCACCACACACACACTCTGTATACGCCGTACACACCACACACACACTGTATACGCTGTACATACCACACACACACTGTATATGCCGTACACACCACACACACACACACACTGTATACGCTGTACATACCACATACACTGTATACACCATATGCACCACCACACACACTGTATACGCCGTACACACCACACACACACTGTATACGCCGTACGCACCACCACACACACGCAGTCTGTATACATTGTATGCACCACACACGCACTCTGTATACACCGTACGCACCACACACACTGTATACGCCGTATGCACCACACATCCACTGTATACGCCATACTCACCACACACACACTCTGTATACGCCGTACACACCACACACACACTGTATACGCTGTACATACCACACACACACTGTATATGCCGTACACACCACACACACACACACTCTGTATACGCCGTACACACCACACACACACTGTATACGCTGTACATACCACACACACACTGTATATGCCGTACGCACCACACACACACTCTGTATACGCCGTACACACCACACACACACACTGTATACGCTGTACATACCACACACACACTGTATACGCCGTACACACCACACACACACACACTCTGTATACGCCGTACACACCACACACACACTGTATACGCTGTACATACCACACACACACTGTATATGCCGTACACACCACACACACACACACACTGTATACGCCGTACGCACCACCACACACACGCACTCTGTATACACTGTACGCACCACACACACGCACTCTGTATACACCGTACACACCACACACACACTGTATATGCTGTACACAGTGGCGTACTGCCAATGGCGGCAGACCAGGCGACTGCTATGGGGCCCGTGAGCCGAGGGGGCCCATAGCAGTCCAGGGGTGGATATACCGCCACCGGTGCAGCTGCGCCGGGTCCCCACCATGCAACTGCATCAAAGGGCCCATAAGGTGCAGCTGCTCCCTGCACGCGGCGGTCAGGGAGTGATCCCTACAGCTCCGCTGCTGTCAGGAGGAGAATAGCAGCGGAGCTGGAGGGTTCATCCTCTACTTCCTCCCTGACCCAGGCGCGCGCAGCTTGATGACGTCATCATGCAGCGCGCGCCTGGGTCAGGAAGAAAGCTGCCGGCAACTAGGAGGATGCTGCTGCAGGGGAGCGAGCTGAGGTAAGTTTTTTTTTTTTTTACTGAAATGCTGGGGAGGGGGTGGGGCTGGGAAGAGCAATAATGGGACGGATAGAGCTGGGGATAGCAATGATGGGGATGGTGGGGATGGGAGAGAGCAATGATGGGGGTGCTGGGAGAGAGTAATGATGGGGGTGCTGGGACAGAGCAATGATGGGGGTGCTGGGAGAGAGTAATGATGGGGGTGCTGGGAGAGAGCAATGATGGGGGTGCTGGGAGAGAGCAATTATGGGGGTTTCACTTTGCTTGTACTGTGAAGCCTTGTATGTTTTCCGTGTGCACATAGCCTTACAGTTAATTGGGGAGAGTCACAGAGACTGAATAATTTATATTATTGGCCGGTGCAGATTATAGTTAATGGGGGGCACAGTGCTGCTTATCACTTTATATTTTGATTACTAGGTGGTTAATAGTACATTAATGGGGGGGTTACATATCTGTATTCAGGGACGCAGAGCGGGGGAGACACATGTATACATACAATATGTGACCTTGTTATTTTCTAGGCTGGAGATCATCGTGACAAGACGAGACGTGGCTGGGAGATGTCGACATGAAGGTCTGACCAGACGGAGAAGAAGCAGCAGAAACCGGCTCTGATCAGATGAGACGTCAGCGGTAAGTGCCTGGATGTAAATATTATTCTGTATCTGCACTGTGTGACTTGGAGTGATAATGTTATCTGTAAAATCCCTTAGGCTGTACTCTCACATTTGTGTGAAATGTCCGTGTGCTGCCAGATCTTTTTATCGGATGGTTCACGGACTCGTACAGTTTTATAGATCCATTCACACATCCATGAAAATCACGGATCTGAGAATGAGATCTAAGAGGGTCAGAGAATGTCCTGTTCTGATCCAATATTGAGGATTAGAATAGGACATGCTCAATGCAGGGCAGCACACCGACACTGCACACAGATGCAGGAATGTAGCCTTATTATGTATAGCACAGTCCCTTAGTATATAGTGTACTCACTTATTATGTATAGCACAGTCCCTTAGTATATAGTGCACTCACTTATTATGTATAGCGCCATCCTTAGTTATATAGTTTCCTCTTTTATTATGTATAACACCCTCCCTTATTATGTACCATCCTCTCTAGCGGCTCACAGTTGGGGGATCATACTGTGTTGGGGACAGCATACTTTACCCTGGGAGTTGAGGTGGGGTACAGTAGGGTCATTATACTGTGCATGTGGAGGAATTCACCATGGGGGTATTATACTGTGTTTGGGGGGCCCTTTTATTGGCATCACACTTTATGGGGCAATGAAAGAGATCTAGGACGTCAGCAGGAGGAAAATTACTATGTAAAGATGGAAAGTTGTGAGATCTGATCTTTGGTGACCCCGACAATTATTTATTTATTTATTTTTTTGGGGGGGGCATTTAGAGCTTCTGCTATGGGGCCCCATGATTCCTATGTATGCCCCTGGCCGTACATACCACATACACTGTATACGCCATATACACCACCACACACACACACTGTATACGCCGTACGCACCACACACACACATACACTGTATATGCCGTACGCACCACCACACACACGCACACTGTATACGCCATATACACCACCACACACACACACACTGTATACGCCGTACGCACCACACACACACATACACTGTATATGCCGTACGCACCACCACACACACTGTATACACCCTGCGCACCACACACACACACTGTACATGCCGTAAGCACCACACACACACTATATACGCCGTACGCACCACACACACACACACACACAGTGTATACGCCGTACGCACCACACACACACACACAGTGTATACGCCGTGCGCACCACCACACACACGCACTCTGTATACACCCTGCGCACCACACACACACACACACACACACACACACACACTGTATATGTCGTAAGCACCACACACACACTATATACGCCGTATTCACCACACACACTCTGTATACGCTGTATGCACCACCACACACACTCTGTATACGCCATACGCACCACACACGCTCTGTATACGCTGTACGCACCACCACACACACTCTGTATACGCTGTACGCACCACACACACAATGTATACGGCATATGCACCACACACATTGTATACACCGTACACACCACACACACACACTGTATACGCCGTACGCACCACACACACTGTATACGCCGTACGCATCACACACTGTATACGCCGTACGCACCACACACTGTATATGCCGTATGCAACACATACTGTATACGCCGTACGCACCACACACTGTATACGCCGTACGCACCACACACTGTATACGCCGTACGCACCACACACTGTATACGCCGTATGCAACACACACTGTATACGCCATACGCACAACACACACACTATATACGCTGCACACCCCACACACACAGTATACGCCGTACGCACAACACACACACTGTATACGCTGTACACACCACACACACTGTATATGCCGTACGCACCACCACACACACACACACACACTCTGTATACGCTATATGCACCACACACGCTCTGTATACGCCGTACGCACCACCACACACACTCTGTATACGCTGTACGCACCACACACACAATGTATACGGCATATGCACCACACACACATTGTATACACCGTACACACCACACACACACACTGTATACGCCGTACGCATCACACACTGTATACGCATTACGCACTGTATACGCCGTATGCAACACACACTGTATACGCCGTACGCACCACACACTGTATACGCCGTATGCAACACACACTGTATACGCCATACGCACAACACACACACTGTATACGCTGCACACACCACACACACAGTATACGCAGTGCGCACAACAAACACACTGTATACACTGTACACACCACACACACTGTATATGCCGTACGCACCACCACACACACACACACACACACACACACACACACACACTCTGTATACGCTATATGCACCACCACACACACACTCTGTATACGCCGTACGCACCACACACACACTCTGTATACGCCGTACGCACCACACACACTGTATACGCCGTACGCAGCCTCTTGCGTGGTACCACCAGCAGAACACTGTCGCAAACACGCCGCCGCCGGGATCAGCCGAATGATTCACTGACTGCCGCCATCTTTGTACAGGAGGAGCGCATGCGCAGTTTTAATGTGACCGCCGGTATCTGCCTGCACAAAGATGGCGGCGATCTGATTTACTGCGTGGGGAGACAGCTCAAACGAGAGAACACATGAGGGAAGAAGACAGCACCGGGGTGGAGAGAGAGAGCAGACAAGGGGGAGAGCACATGGGGTACACAGGTCAAAGAAGAGATCACATAAGAGGAGAAGACAGCAGATGGGGGAGAGAGAAAGTGCACAGAGGGGAAAGAGACAGAGCACAGGTGGGGAGACAGCTCAAACGGGACAGCACATGAGGGGAGAACACAGCACAGGAAGGAGAGAGACAGCAGACAAGGGGGAGAGCACATGGGGTAGACAGGTCAAAGAAGAGAGCACATGAGAGGAGAAGACAGCAGATGGGGGAGAGAGAAAGCAGACAAGGGGGAGAGCACATGGGGTACACAGGTCAAAGAAGAGATCACATGAGAGGAGAAGACAGCAGATGGGGGAGAGAGAAAGCGCACAGAGGGGAAAGAGACAGAGCACAGGGGGGAGACAGCTCAAACGGGACAGCACATGAGGGGAGAACACAGCACAGGAAGGAGAGAGACAGCAGACAAGGGGGAGAGCACATGGGGTAGACAGGTCAAAGAAGAGATCACAGACGGGAGAAGTCAGCACATGGGGGAAAGAGAGAGTGGATAGGTGGGTGAGCACATGGGGGGGGAGAGATTCTCAACTGTGCAAAGCCTGCCCCCATCGTGACATTACTGCCCTCCCGATGAGACAGCATCGGGCCTCCATCTAGTATATACAGTACAGACCAAAAGTTTGGACACACCTTCTCATTTAAAGATTTTTCTGTATTTTCTTGACTATGAAAATTGTACATTCACACTGAAGGCATCAAAACTATGAATTAACACATGTGGAATTATATACTTAACAAAAAAGTGTGAAACAACTGAAAATATGTCTTATATTCTAGGTTCTTCAAAGTAGCCATCTTTTGCTTTGATGACAGCTTTGCACACTCTTGGCATTCTCTTGATGAGCTTCAAGAAGTAGTCACCGGAAATGGTCTTCCAACAATCTTGAAGGAGTTCCCAGAGATGCTTAGCACTTGTTGGCCCTTTTGCTTTCACTCTGCGGTCCAGCTCACCCCAAACCATCTCGATTGGGTTCAGGTCTGGTGACTGTGGAGGCCAGGTCATCTGGCGTAGCACCCCATCACTCTCCCTCTTGGTCAAATAGTCCTTACACAGCCTGGAGGTGTGTTTGGGGTCATTGTCCTGTTGAAAAATAAATGATGGTCCAACTAAACGCAAACCGGATGGAATAGCATGCCGTTGCAAGATGCTGTGGTAGTCATGCTGGTTCAGTATGCCTTCAATTATGAATAAATCCCCAACAGTGTCACCAGCAAAGCCCCCCCACACCATCACACCTCCTCCTCCTCCATGCTTCACGGTGGGAACCAGGCATGTAGAGTCCATCCCTTCACCTTTTCTGCGTTACAGAAAGACACGGTGGTTGGAACCAAAGATCTCAAATTTGGACTCATCAGACCAAAGCACAGATTTCCACTGGTCTAATGTCCATTCCTTGTGTTCTTTAGCCCAAACAAGTCTCTTCTGCTTGTTGCCTGTTCTTAGCAGTGGTTTTCTAGCAGCTATTTTACCATGAAGGCCTGCTGCACAAAGTCTCCTCTTAACAGTTGTTGAAGAGATGTGTCTGCTGCTAGAACTCTGTGTGGCATTGACCTGGTCTCTAATCTGAGCTGCTGTTAACCTGCGATTTCTGAGGCTGGTGACTCGGATAAACTTATCCTCAGAAGCAGAGGTGACTCTTGGTCTTCCTTTCCTGGGGCGGTCCTCATGTGAGCCAGTTTCTTTGTAGCGCTTGATGGTTTTTGCAACTGTACTTGGGGACACTTTCAAAGTTTTCCCAATTTTTCAGACTGACTGACCTTCATTTCTTAATGTAATGATGGCCACTCGTTTTTCTTTACTTAGCTGCTTTTTTCTTGCCATAATACAAATTCTAACAGTCTATTCAGTAGGACTATCAGCTGTGTATCCACCAGACTTCTGCACAACACAACTGATGGTCCCAACCTCATTTATAAGGTAAGAAATCCCACTTATTAAACCTGACAGGGCACACCTGTGAAGTGAAAACCATTTCCGGTGACTACCTTTTGAAGCTCATCAAGAGAATGCCAAGAGTGTGCAAAGCAGTCATCAAAGCAAAAGGTGGCTACTTTGAAGAACCTAGAATATAAGACATATTTTCAGTTGTTTCACACATTTTAGTTAAGTATATAATTCCACATGTGTTAATTCACAGTTTTGATGCCTTCAGTGTGAATGTACAATTTTCATAGTCATGAAAATACAGAAAAATCTTGAAATGAGAAGGTGTGTCCAAACTTTTGGTCTGTACTGTATATATATTACATGTTCTACAAGCCGGGCTTGTGGATTGTCCATTATTATAATATACAACATATAAAGTGCAGTGCAGGAGGGGAAGGCGAAGGACCTGACTAATCCCCCCAAATATTAATGATAGTGTGTAAAATAATCACAGGCTGCAATTACCCACAATGTTTTTTAGTTTGTTTTTTTAAACAATTAATATCAACTTTTTCTTGTGGTTGTAAATGTGAAATAACAGTGAGAGCCATGATGACATCACAATGCACATGACATCATAGACATGACAGCTGGAGTAGAATGTATGAAGCTCTGCGCCAGAGCCATCTTGTGTCACTAGGATCTGACAGCTGGAAGGGGACGAGTCCAGGTAGGGAGCACATTACTTTTAAGCTTTGGTATACTTATAGCGTATCCCCCGGATTTATCATGGATCGCCAGAAACACTCTGTAATAAGACATTTTCAGGACCACCCCTTACCTAAATGAGGAGTCACTGATGATCTGTTGATATGAACAAGTATGGCAGCTAAACCCCCAGCAATGAGCTGCTATATTGCTGGGGAAGCAGCGTGTTACATGCCCCCTATAGCAGGAGGATGACAATGTGATGATACATATTTGTTGGGGGTCTTCCAGCTCTTTGCACTGGCTCCCCACTATGGCAGACTACAATGGCGCTCGCCCCCTATGTCACCCCTATGCTCTAGTAAGGCATGTAGATAGGGGGGGCTCAAGTTGGGACATCTTTATGGGGCTCCATTTTTGGATCGTTTTGCCATTGACGTGGTAGAATTACAGCACTTTGTAACAGAAATTTAGTAGCGTATGCCATCATTCTCTGTTGTCAGCTCTTTTGCTCCTGTGAATTCGGGGGGACATTGGAGTTGTAGGTTACTGGGGTCAGGAATGGCAGTATGGGGTCCTGGGTGTTATTTTAGTACATAGAGCAGTAGGTAATATAGATAAAATAAAAGGCTCCTTTTAAATGTGCGTCATAGAATTATAAAATGAGGTCGGGGTTTTGTCTTTTTATTGAATTAATTTTTTGTTGATGTTGTAAACTGGATCCATAAAAAGCAGTGAGAGTTTTAATGACATCACCGGGCGCGTGACATCATCGACATCCCATGACATCACAGATGAAATAGAATGTGCACATTTCTAAACCTGAATCATTTTATGTCTTTAACCCCGGACAGCTTGAAGGAGACTGGTCCAGGTAAGCGTCTCTTCACACAATCTTGGGGTCCTGTTTACACATCATGTAGCTGGGGGTGTTTGTGGTGAAGTTCAGCACTGCACCATTTTGCCCCCCAAAAAATCAGAGCCCACACATCTGTGTCATGTGCTTATTGCTGTGATTGTCAAGGTGATGCCTTTAGGGATCGCTGACACTGCTGAGTAGCCGGCATATAACTCGGATGAGTATAGCACTCACTCCAATGTTATACTATGGGGCAGTGCCAACTAGTGTTTATTTTCTCATGCCAAGTCGGCATGAGAAAAAAATTGCTGCATGCTGCAATTGGCAGAGTATATCAGACGACGCGCCCATACAAGTCTATGGATACATGAAAAACATCGGACTGCACTCAGATGTCATCCGAGTGCAGTCCAATATACGCCGGCTGACTCACACAATTGAGAAGATGGAGAAATTAAATGCTCCATCTTCTCCACACCTGTGATCCGAATCTCGCATGCGAGAGAATTGGATCACAAACACAATATTGTTGATATTTTCCATTGAAGTAAGGCCCCCCTAAGGCGAAGGTCTGGACAGTAAGAAACCCTTCCAGTGTCAATGACCACCTAATGGTTCAAAAATATCTACCCCACTTTTTGCTATAAAGTGTAGATTGAGCATCCCAGAATGCCAAAGGGGATCCAGAAACCAGAATATTTAATACCTTATTTCAATCAAACTTCACCAATCTTTTTTTTTTTTGTCCCATAGGACGTAACGTTAAGTCGTCTGAAGAAACGCAGTGAGAAGGCATTCGTCTTGACTAGCGGAGAGGTTACTCCTTTGCTACAGGAGTCTGACAGGTAAGTGGACACTCATCCATCAATTCCTCCCCTTGTAGATTTATTGCAGAATTGCCGTTTTAATCACCCAAAAAGCGCATTGACCGGATATTTAACCAACTCACCACTTAGTTCAATCTAGCAATTTTAGGACTTCAATCCTGAAATACTTATTGGGTATAATGGCTCCACCGACTTAATTTCTAATATGTCCATTTTCCAACTTCAACCAAGAGGATATGCTGGTCTTGGAATATTTTCACTAGAACCGGTATAACTACGTCCATCATGCTCCTCCAGTTAGGAGGATAGACTGGGACATTGATGGTTTATCAGCCCCACACTGGCGAATCCAGATCCAACTTCCATTAGGAGGGCAGACTGGTATACGATGGGGAAAAGAAGTATTTAATACACTGCCGATTTTGCAAGTTTTCCCACCTACAATGAATGGAGAGGTCTGTAATTTTTATCGTAGGTCACTTCACCTGTGAGAGACCGAGTTTAAAAATAAAATCCAGAAAAATCACATTGTATGATTAACATTACCTAATTCATTTGCATTTTATTGCATGAAATAAGTATTTGATACAATAGAAAAATAGAACTTAATATTTGGTACAGAAACCTTTGTTTGCAATTACAGAGGTCAGATATTTCCTGTAGTTCTTGACCAAGTTTGCACATAATAAAGCAGGGATTTTGGCCCTCTCCTCCATACGGATCTTCTCCAGATCTTTCAAGTTTCGGGGCTGTTGCTGGGCAATATTGAGTTTCAGCTCCCTCCAAAGCTTTTCTACTGGGATCAGGTCTGGAGACTGGCTAGACCACTACAGGACCTTGAAATGCTTCTTATCGAGCCACGCCTTAGGTTGCCCTGGCTGTGTGTTTCGGATCATTGTCATGCTGGAAGACCCAACCACAACCCATCTTCAACGTGCTTACTGAGGGAAGGAAGATACATGACCCCATCCATCCTCCCTTCAATACATTGCAGTCGTTCTGTCCCCTTTGCAAAAAAAAGCACCTCCGAAGTATGAGGTTTCCCCCGCCATGCTTCATGGTTGGGAGAGTGTTCTTGGGGTTGTACTCATCCTTCTTCTTCCTCCAAACAAGGTGAGTGGAGTGGACACCAAAAAGTTCTATTTTGATCTCATCTGACCACATGA
This sequence comes from Phyllobates terribilis, assembly GCF_046119375.1. Classification (NCBI taxonomy): domain Eukaryota; kingdom Metazoa; phylum Chordata; class Amphibia; order Anura; family Dendrobatidae; genus Phyllobates; species Phyllobates terribilis. Next base: position 1,220,288 of record NW_027362938.1, on the reverse strand, counting down.
GCTTCTCCCATGCCTCCTCTGGATCATCCAGATGGTTATTGGCAACTTCAAACAGGCCTGGATATGTGCTGGGGTGAGCACTGGACCTTGTGTGCCCTGCAGGATTTTAATCCATGATAGCGTAGTGTGTAACTAATGGTAATGTTTGAGACTGTGGTGCCAGCTCTATTTAGGTCATTGACCAGGTCCTCCCATGTAGTTCTGGGCTGATTCCTGACGTTTCTCAGAATCATCCTTACCCCACGAGGCGAGATCTTGCATGGAGCCCCAGACCGAGGAAGACTTAGTCATCTTGTGTTTCTTCCATTTTCTAATAATTGCGCCAACAGTTGTTGCCGTCTCGTGAAGCTGCTTGCTTATTGTCCTGTAGCCCATCCCAGCCTTGTGTCTTTTATACAGGTAATAAGTTCAAACAAGTGCAATTAATACAGGTAATGAGTGCAGAGTAGGAGGGCTTCTTAAAGAAAAACTAACAAGTATGTGAGAGACAGAATTCTTGCTGGTTGGTCGGTGATCAAATACTTATTTCATGCAATAAAATGCAATTTAATTATTTAAAAATCATATAATGTGATTTTCTGATTTTTAGATTTTGTCTCTCACAGTTGAAGTGACCTACGATAAAAATGACAGACCTCTACACTCTTTGTAGGTAGGAAAACTTGCAAAATCGTCAGTGTATCCAATACTTATTTTCTCCACTGTAGTGCTGTCCAACATGACACCATCAAGCTCATCTTACCACTCCATACCAGGAGGGTAGATTGGGGCATTTACAGTTTAATCACTTTGTGTCCACAAGGCCATCTCTTCCAACTAGGAGCCTTAACTGGACTTACAGTGGTTTTATTCAGCTTATTGCAGCCATGTCCAGCTTGCACCTCCAACAAGGAGAGTAAACTGAAATGTAGATGTTTATCAACTTAAATGCTGAGCAGTCCATCCTATGACACCGGACCAGGAGGAGCAGCTGGACTTACACTGGTTTTGCTCAGCTCAGCCATACCCAACTTACAAATCCAACTTAAAGGATAACCTGGAAACTAAATGGTTAACCAACTTAAACGCCAACCAGTCCAATTTATGACTCCAGACCCCGAATATTAATTGAACTTACAATGATTTCATGTGTCTTATGACCAGTGGCGTAACTAAAGTCTGAATATATATATCCCGAATATGTCCCCCATTCTGCCGCTGTTCTTTATTGTATAAAAAAAAAACTAAGCCATTATACTCACCAGGGGTGTACATTCGAGTCATGGGGCTCCAGAGCAGAAGTATAACGCACTCCCCATAGTCCTTCATATAGTATAATGCATCCCATAGTCCTCCATATAGTATAATGCATCCCATTCTCCTCTATATAATATACTGTACAGCCCATAGTCGTCCATAAAGTATAATGCACAGCTCCTAGTCATACATGTAGTATAATGCACCCCATAGTTTTCAATAAAGTATAAAGCACCTCCACAGTCATACATAGTAGTATAATGCACCACATCATAATATATAGCAGTATAATTCACCCCCATAGTCATATATGGTAATATAATGTACCTCCATAGTCATATAAAGTAGTGTAATGCACCCCATAGTCATATATAGTAGTATAATGCACCTCCATAGTCATATATAGCAGTATAATGCACCCCCATCGTCATATATAGCAGTATAATGCACCCCATCGTCATATATAGCAGTATAATGCAAGCCATAGTCCTATATAGCAGTATAATGCACCCCCAGTCATATATAGTAGTATAATGCACCCCATAGACATGTACAGTAGTATAATGCATCCTCATAGTCATATATAGTAGTATAATACACTTCATAGTCATCCATAGAAGTATAATGCACCCCCATCGTCACATAAAGCAGTATAATGCACTCCATAGTCATATAAGGCAGTATAATGTACCCCCATATAGTTTATATAGTAGTATAATGCACCCCATAGTCATATATAGCAGTATATTGCACCTCCTGGTCATATATAGTTGTATAATGTACCCCCATAGTCATATATAATAGTATACTGCACCCCCATAGTCATATACACTAGTATAAAGCATCCCATAGTCATATACAGTAGTATAAAGCACCCCATAGTCATTTATAGTAGTATAATGTACCCCCATAGTCATATATAGTAGTATAATGCACCCCACTGTCATATCAGTATAATGCACCCCCATAGTCATATATAGTAGTATAAAGCACCCCCATAGTCATATATAGTAGTATAAAGCACCCCATAGTCATTTATAGTAGTATAATGTACCCCCATAGTCATATATAGTAGTATAATGCACCCCACTGTCATATCAGTATAATGCACCCCCATAGTCATATATAGTAGTATAATGCACCCACATAGTCATATATAGTAGTATAATACACCTTCATAGTCATATACAGAAGTATAATGCACCCCTATAGTCATCCGTAGTAGTATAATACAACCCCAATAGTCATCCGTAGTAGTATAATACAACCCCCATAGTCATATATAGTAGTGTAATGCACCTCCATAGTCATAAATAGTAGTATAATGCACCACCATAGTCATAAATAGTAGTAAAATGCACCCTATAGTCATATATAGCACTATATTGCACTTCAGTCATATATAGCAGTATAATGTACCCCCATAGTCATATATAGCAGTATAATGTACATCATAGTCATATATAGCAGTATAATGCACCCTTATAGCCATATATAGTAGTATAGTATACCCCATACTCATATATAGTAGTATAATGTACTCCATAGTCATATAGCAGTATAATGCACCCCGTAGTCATATATAGTAGTATAAAGCACCTCATAGTCATATATAGTGTTACGGGTCCGGGGGGTGGAACCTCTGTGCTATGGTGCAAGGAGGGACCCAGAGGGGCGTAACTAAGTATCAACCCGGACCGACCCTGGTCGTACGGCGGCTAACGACTCCGTGACCAGGGAGGAACCGAGCCAAGGGACCAGGTGCTACTCTGGGGATGACCTTGTAAGGGAGCAGGTGACCTTCACGGTACAGATGGCAGGGAGTGACCGGAATAGCAGGTAGGCACAGCAGGCAGGCTGGCGAGCAGGAGTCTCTAGGTGGGCTGGCAGGTGGTCACGGCAAGTGACGGCAGGAGTCTCTAGGTGGTCACGGCAAGTGACGGCAGGAGTCTCTAGGTGGGCTGGCAAGTGGTCACGGCAAGTGACGGCAGGAGCCTCCAGGAAGGCACGGCAGGTAACAGGCAGGTCACAGGCAAGTGCTCCCAGGTGAGCGGGCTGACAGGCACGGCAGGTACCAGGCAGGCAACAGGCAAGTGCTCCCAGGTGAGCGGGCTGGCAGGCACGGCAGGTAACAGGCTGGTGGGCAAGACTGGTAGTCAGGCTAGCAGCGGGACCTGAGGGCTGAAGCAGAAGTCAGAAACACTGTGCAACAACTTTTGCTCGGGCACCTCCATTTTGGAGGAGCTGCCTTATATATGGGAGGACCCTCGGCTATTGGCCGAGGACTCCTTAGGACGGCGCACGCGGCCCCTTTAAGAGGGAGGGAGCGAGCGCGCCCTAAGCACAGTGCCCGGGGAGCTGCGCGCGCCGGCTGCAGGAAGAGGAGCGCTGGTGAACGCAGAGCGGGGAGCGAGGAGGTGAATGGGACGGCGTCTCTGCCTAGCAGGGGGCAGAGACGCCGATGCTACATATAGTAGTATGGCAACTTATTTAAAATAAATATTTAAATATTCTACCCACCTTCCCTTCACTCCCGCTCCGCAAGTCCTGTTGTGAAGCAGGCAGCTGACTTCGGCCTGTGACGGGAGTGCATGACGTTACTGCCATGCGCCCCTTCATGTGCTGGCCTATGATTGGCCGACAGAATGCATTGTCGCTAAAGGACCCAATAGGTATGTCCACAGCAATACACTTCAACTGGATGTGCGTAGGAGGACACACATCTAATTAAAGGTTCTGCTGGTGTCGGCGGGCCCCTGATCCTCCGGGCCTTTGTGACTTGCTGCGACCGCAGTCGTTACTCCCCTACTAATCACAACCATGACCAACTTCAACTAGAAGGATAACTGGGACATAAATATTTTGTTAAGTAAAATGTCGACCAGTCCATTCTGAGACTCCCGACATCAGACTTAAAATAGCTTCATTCTGTTTAAAGCAACCATTTACACCTCCTACCAACAAGAGGCCAAACTGGGACATGGATAGCATATTGAACAGGTCTGCCTTTAACATCTAAGTATGAGGGATGGACTGGAAATTTGTTGGCCTCACCAGCTACCCTCAGGACTGTACTTTATTAAGGCACCTCCTTGTTGTTTGATAGGATCAGCCGTTATCACCCGGAAGTCATTCTTACCAATATCAGCAGAATTGCTAGTTAATGAAGCATTGAGACAGTAAAGAAAACAAGCCTACAAACCACAATCGGCTGACATACTACTGAAAGTAGCCCGGGGCGGACGGGCGGGCCCCACAGTCCGGACCCGGGGCGGGCGGGCCCCACAGTCCGGACCCGGGGCGGGCGGGCCCCACAGTCCGGACCCGGGGCGGGCGGGCCCCACAGTCCGGACCCGGGGCGGGCGGGCCCCACAGTCCGGACCCGGGGCAGGCGGGCCCCACAGACCGGACCCGAGGCTAGATCCGGGACAGGCGGCCTAACAATCCAGACACAGGGCGGACGGGCCCCACAGTCCAGGCTCGGGGAGGACGGGCCCCACATTCCAGGCTCGGGTTGGACGGGCCCCACAGTCCAGGCTCGGGTTGGACGGGCCCCACAGTCCAGGCTCGGGTTGGACGGGCCCCACGGTCCAGGCTCGGGGCGGACGGGCCCCACGGTCCAGGCTCGGGGCGGACGGGCCACTCGGTCCAGTCTCGGGGAGGACGAGTCCCTCGGTCCAGGCTCGGGGAGGACGGGTCCCACGGTCCAGGCTCGGGGAGATCGGGCCGCACGGTCCAGGATCGGGGCGGACGGGGGGCCCCACAGTCCGGAGTCGGGGCGGGTGGGGGGCCCCACAGTCCGGACCCGGGGCAGGCGTGGGTCCCCACTGTCGAGACCTGGAGCTAGACCCGGGGCAGGCAGCCGCAAAGGCCGGACACGGGGCCGATGGGCCCCACACTCAGGACACGGGGCTGGCTGGCCCCACAGTCAGGACACGGGGCGGACGGGGGGCCCCACAGTCAGGACACGGGGCGAGCGGGGGGCCCCACAGTCAGGACACGGGGCAGGCAGGGGGCCCCACAGTCCGGATGCGGGGCTAGTCCCGGGGCAGGCAGCCCCACAGTCCAGGCTCGGGGCTAGACCCGGGGCCAGCTGGCCCCACAGTCCAGACCCGGGGCGGGCGGGGGGCCCCACAGTCCAGGCTCGGGCGAACGGGCCCCACAGTCCAGGCTCGGGGTGGATAGGCCCCACAGTTCACGCTCGGGCCCCACAGTCCACGCTCGGGGCGGACGGGCCCCACAGTCCAGGCTCAGGGCGGACGGGCCCCACCGTCCAGACACAGGGCTAGTCCTGGGGCAGGTGGCCCCACAGTCCAGACAGGCTCCCCTTTCCTACTCGGGGCGGGCATGTCCCACAGTCCAGGCTCGGGGCGGGCGTGCCCCACAGTCCAGACACAGGGCTAGTCCTGGGGCAGGTGGCCCCACAGTCCAGACCTGGGGCTAGACCCGGGGCAGGCGACCCCAAGTGCGGACACGGGGCGGATGGGCCCCACAGTCTGGACTCGGGGCGGGCGAGCCCTACAGTCAGAACATGGGGCGGGCGGGCCCCACAGTCAGGACACGGGGCGGGCGGGCCCCACAGTCAGGACACGGGGCGGGCGGGCCCCACAGTCAGGACACGGGGCGGGCGGCCCCCACAGTCAGGACACGGGGCGGGCGGGCCCCACAGTCAGGACACGGGGAGGGCGGGCTCCACAGTCAGGGCATGGGGCGGGCGGTCCCCACAGTCCGAACACAGGGCTAATCCCGGGGCAGGCGGCCCCACAGTCCAGACCTGGGGCTAGACCCGGGGCAGACGGCCCACAGTCCGGACACGGGGTGGACGGGCCCCACAGTCCGGACACGGAGCAGGCATGCCCCACAGTCCAGACCTGGGGCTAGACCCGGGGCAGGCGACCCACAGTCCGGACACGGGGTGGACGGGCCCCACAGTCCGGACACGGGGTGGACGGGCCCCACAGTCCGGACACGGGGTGGACGGGCCCCACAGTCCGGACACGGGGTGGACGGGCCCCACAGTCCGGACACGGGGTGGACGGGCCCCACAGTCCGGACACGGGGTGGACGGGCCCCACAGTCCGGACACGGGGTGGACAGGCCCCACAGTCCGGACACGGGGTGGACGGGCCCCACAGTCCGGACACGGGTGGACGGGCCCCACAGTCCGGACACGGGTGGACGGGCCCCACAGTCCGGACACGGAGCAGGCATGCCCCACAGTCCAGACCTGGGGCTAGACCCGGGGCAGGCGACCCACAGTCCGGACACGGGGTGGACGGGCCCCACGGTCCGGACACGGGGTGGACGGGCCCCACGGTCCGGACACGGGGCGGACGGGCCCCACGGTCCGGACACGGGGCGGACGGGCCCCACGGTCCGGACACGGGGCGGACGGGCCCCACGGTCCGGACACGGGGCGGACGGGCCCCACGGTCCGGACACGGGGCGGACGGGCCCCACGGTCCGGACACGGGGCGGACGGGCCCCACGGTCCGGACACGGGGCGGACGGGCCCCACGGTCCGGACACGGGGCGGACGGGCCCCACGGTCCGGACACGGGGCGGACGGGCCCCACGGTCCGGACACGGGGCGGACGGGCCCCACGGTCCGGACACGGGGCGGACGGGCCCCACAGTCCGGACACGGGGCTAGTCCCGGGGCAGGCGGCCCCAAAGTCCGGACACGGGGCGGATGAGCCCCACAGTCCGGACACGGGGCGGGCGAGCCCCACAGTCCGGACACGGGGCGGGCGAGCCCCACAGTCTGGACACGGGGCGGGCGAGCCCCACAGTCTGGACACGGGGCGGGCGAGCCCCACAGTCTGGACACGGGGCGGGCGAGCCCCACAGTCTGGACACGGGGCGGGCGAGCCCCACAGTCAGGACACGGGGCGGGCGGGACCCACAGTCAGGACACGGGGCGGACGGGCCCCACAGTCAGGACACAAGGCGGGCCCCACAGTCAGGACATTGGGTGGGCGGGCTCCACAGTCAGGATACAGGGCGGGCAGGCCCCACAGTCCGGACACAGGGCTAATCCCGGGGAAGGTGGCCCCACAGTCCAGACCTGGGGCTAGACCCGGGGCAGGCGGCCCACAGTCCAGACACGGGGTGGACGGGCCCCACAGTCCAGATATGGGGCGGGCATGCCCCATAGTCAAGACCTGGGGCTAAACCCGGGGCTGGCGGCCCCACAGTCCAGACCTGAGGCTAGACCCGGGGCAGGCGGCCCCACATTCTAGACACGGGGTGGACGGGCCCCACAGTCCGGATACGGGGCGGGCATGACCCATAGTCAAGACCTGGGGCTAGACCCGGGGCAGGCGGCCCCACAGTCCAGACCTGAGGCTAGACCCGGAGCAGGCAGCCCCACATTCTAGACACAGGGTGGACGGGCCCCACAGTCCGGACACGGGGCAGACATGCCCCACAGTCCAGACCTGGGGCTAGACCCGGGGTAGGCTGCCCCAAAGTCCGGACACGGGGTGGACGGGCCCCACAGTCCGGACACGGGGTGGACGGGCCCCACAGTCCGGACACGGGGTGGACGGGCCCCACAGTCCGGACACGGAGTGGACGGGCCCCACAGTCCGGACACGGGGTGGACGGGCCCCACAGTCCGGACACGGGGGCGGGCGGGCCCCACAGTCCGGACACGGGGCGGACGGGCCCCACAGTCCGGACACGGGGCGGACGGGCCCCACAGTCCGGACACGGGGCGGACGGGCCCCACAGTCCGGACACGGGGCGGACGGGCCCCACAGTCCGGACACGGGGCGGACGGGCCCCACAGTCCGGACACGGGGCGGACGGGCCCCACAGTCCGGACACGGGGCGGACGGGCCCCACAGTCCGGACACGGGGCGGACGGGCCCCACAGTCCGGACACGGGGCGGGCGGGCCCCACAGTCCGGACACGGGGCGGACGGGCCCCACAGTCCGGACACGGGGCGGACGGGCCCCACAGTCCGGACACGGGGCGGACGGGCCCCACAGTCCGGACACGGGGCGGACGGGCCCCACAGTCCGGACACGGGGCGGACGGGCCCCACAGTCCGGACACGGGGCGGACGGGCCCCACAGTCCGGACACGGGGCGGACGGGCCCCACAGTCCGGACACGGGGCGGACGGGCCCCACAGTCCGGACACGGGGCGGACGGGCCCCACAGTCCGGACACGGGGTGGACGGGCCCCACAGTCCGGACACGGGGTGGACGGGGGTGGACGGACCCCACAGTCTGGACACGGGGCAGACGGGCCCCACAGTCCGGACACGGGGCGGACGGGCCCCACAGTCCGGACACGGGGTAGGCTGCCCCAAAGTCTGGACACGGGGTGGACGGGCCCCACAGTCCGGACACGGGGTGGACGGGCCCCACAGTCCGGACACGGGGGCGGGTGGGCCCCACAGTCCGGACACGGGGTGGGCGGGCCCCACAGTCCGGACACGGGGCGGACGGGCCCCACAGTCCGGACACGGGGCGGACGGGCCCCACAGTCCAGACACGGGGTGGACGGGCCCCACAGTCCGGACACGGGGCGGACGGGCCCCACAGTCCGGACACGGGGCGGACGGGCCCCACAGTCCGGACACGGGGCGGACGGGCCCCACAGTCCGGACACGGGGCGGACGGGCCCCACAGTCCGGACACGGGGCGGACGGGCCCCACAGTCTGGACACGGGGCGGGCTGGCCCCACAGTCCGAACACGGGGTGGCCGGGCCCCACAGTCCGGACACGGGGTGGACGGGCCCCACAGTCCGGACACGGGGTGGGCGGGCCCCACAGTCCGGACACGGGGTGGGCGGGGGTGGACGGACCCCACAGTCCGGACATGGGGTGGACGGGCCCCACAGTCCGGACACTGGGTGGACGGGCCCCACAGTCCGGACACGGGGTGGACGGACCCCACAGTCTGGACACGGGGCGGACGGGCCCCACAGTCCGGACACGGGGCGGACGGGCCCCACAGTCCGGACACGGGGTAGGCTGCCCCAAAGTCCGGACACGGGGCGGACGGGCCCCACAGTCCGGACACGGGGTGGACGGGCCCCACAGTTCCGACACGGGGCGGACGGGCCCCACAGTCCGGACACGGGGCGGACGGGCCCCACAGTCCGGACACGGGGTGGACGGGCCCCACAGTCCGGACACGGGGTGGACGGGCCCCACAGTCCGGACACGGGGTGGGCGGGTCCCACAGTCCAGGCTCGGGGCTAAACCCGGGGAAGCCGGCCCCACATTTCAGACCCGGGGCGGGGGGCCCCACAGTCCAGGCTCGGGGCGGATGGGCCCCACAGTCCAGGCTTGGGGCGGATGGGCCCCACAGTATTGGCTCGGGGCGAACGGGCCCCACAGTCCAGGCTCGGGGCGGACGGGCTCCACAGTCCAGACCTGAGGCTCGGCCCGGGGCAGGCGGCCCCACAGTCCAGATACGGGGTGGACGGGCCCCACAGTCCTGACACGGGGCAGACACAGTCCAGACATAAGGTGGGCGGGCCCCACAGTCCAGGCTAAACCCGGGGAAGCCGGCCCCACATTTTAGACCCGGGGCGGGGGGCCACACAGTCCGGGCTCGGGGCGGATGGGCCCCACAGTCCAGACTCGGGGCGGATGGGCCCCACAGTATTGGCTCGGAGCGAACGGTCCCCACAGTCCACGCTCTGGCCCCACAGTCCACGCTCGGGGCAGACGGGCCCCACAGTCCACGCTTGGAGCGGACGGGCCCCACAGTCCAGACTCTGGGCGGACGGGCCCCACAGTCCAGGCTCGGGGCGGGCGGGCCCATAGTTACGACACGGGGCGGGCGGGCCCCGGGCGGGCCCCACAGTCCGTACACGGGGCTAGTCCCGGGGCAGGCGGCCCCACAGTCCGGACACGGGGCGGACGGGCCCCACAGTTCTGACACGGGGTGGGCATGCCCCACAGTCCTGACCTGGGGCTAGAGCCGGGGCAGGCGGCCCCACAGTCCGGACACGGGGTGGACGGGCCCCACAGTCCGGACACGGGGTGGCCATAGTACGGACATAGGGCGGGCGGGCCCCACAGTCAGGACACGGGGCGGGCGGGCTCCACAGTCAGGACACGGGGCGGGCGGGGGCGGGCGGGCCCCACAGTCCGGACACTGAGCTAATCCCGGGGCAGGCGGCTTCACAGTCCAGACCTGGGGCTAGACCCGGGGCAGACGGCCCACAGTCTGGACACGGGGTGGACGGGCCCCACAGTCCGGACACGGAGCAGGCATGCCCCACAGTCCAGACCTGGGGCTAGACCCGGAGCACGCGGCCCACAGTCCGGACACGGGGTGGACGGTCCCCACAGTCTGGACACGGGGGGAGCCACAGTCCGGACATATGGCGGACGGGCCCCACAGTCCAGGCTCGGGGCGGACGGGCCCCACAGTCCGGACACGGGGCTAGTCCCGGGGCAGGCGGCCCCACAGTCCAGACCTGAGGCTAGACCAGGGGCAGGCGGCCCCACAGTCCAGACACGGGGTGAACGGGCCCCACAGTCCTGACATGGGGCGGACATGCCCCACAGTCCAGACCCGGGGCAGGCGGCCCCATAGTCCAGACTCGGGGCGAGCGGGGGACCCCACAGTCCGTACCCGGTGCGGGCGGGGGGCCCCACAGTCCAGGCTCGGGGCGGACGGGCCCCACAGTCCAGGCTCGGGGCGGACGGGCCCCACAGTCCGGACACGGGGCTAGTCCCGGGGCAGGCGGCCCCACAGTCCAGACCTGAGGCTAGACCAAGGGCAGGCGGCCCCACAGTCCAGACACGGGGTGGACGGGCCCCACAGTCCTGACATGGGGCGGACATGCCCCACAGTCCAGACCCGGGGCAGGCTTCCCCACAGTCCAGACTCGGGGCGAGCGGGGGGCCCCACAGTCCGTACCCAGGGCGGGCAGGGGGCCCCACAGTCCGTACCCGGGGCGGGCAGGGGGCCCCACAGTCCGTACCCGGGGCTGGCGGGGGGCCCCACAGTCCAGACCTGGGGCTAGACTCGGGGCGGGCGGCCCCACCGTCCGGACCTGGGGCGGGCGGGGGGCCCCACAGTCCAGACCTGGGGCTAGACCCGATGCAGGCGGCCCCACAGTCCGGACACGGGGCGGACGGGCCCATAGTCCGGACACTGGGCGGCCGCAGTCCGGATATAGGGCGGCCGGGCCCCACAGTCCAGGCTCGGGGCTAGACCCGGGACGGACTGGCCCCACAGTAAAAGCTTGGGGCGGGCGTGCCCCACAGACCGGAAACGGGGCTAGACCCGGGGCAGGCGGCCCCAAAGTCTAGACACGGGGCGGATGAGCCCCACAGTCTGGACACGGGGCGGATGAGCCCCACAGTCTGGACACGGGGCGGATGAGCCCCACAGTCTGGACACGGGGCGGATGAGCCCCACAGTCTGGACACGGTGCGGGCGAGCCCCACAGTCAGGACGCGGGGCGGGCGAGCCCCACAGTCAGGACACGGGGCGGGCGAGCCCCACAGTCAGGACACGCGGCGGGCGATCCCCACAGTCAGGACACGGGGCGGGCGGACATGGGGTGGACCCCACAGTCAGGACACGGGGCGGGCGGGCCCCACAGTCAGGACATGGGGCGGGCGGACCGCACAGTCAGGACATGGGGCGGGCGGACCCCACAGTCCGGACACGGGGCGGACGGGCCCCACAGTCCGGACAAGGGGCGGACGGGCCCCACAGTCCGGACAAGGGGCGGACGGGCCCCACAGTCCGGACAAGGGGCGGACGGGCCCCACAGTCCGGACAAGGGGCGGACGGGCCCCACAGTCCGGACAAGGGGCGGACGGGCCCCACAGTCCGGACAAGTGGCGGACGGGCCCCACAGTCCGGACAAGGGGCGGACGGGCCCCACAGTCCGGACAAGGGGCGGACGGGCCCCACAGTCCGGACAAGGGGCGGACGGGCCCCACAGTCCGGACAAGGGGCGGACGGGCCCCACAGTCCGGACAAGGGGCGGACGGTCCCCACAGTCCGGACAAGGGGCGGACGGTCCCCACAGTCCGGACACGGGGCGGACGGGCCCCACAGTCCGGACACGGGGCGGACGGGCCCCACAGTCCGGACACGGGGTGGACGGGCCCCACAGTCCGGACACGGGGTGGACGGGCCCCACAGTCCGGACACGGGGCTAGTCCCGGGGCAGGCGGCCCCAAAGTCCGGACACGGGGCGGAAGAGCCCCACAGTCTGGACACGGGGCGGGCGAGCCCCACAGTCTGGACACGGGGCGAGCGAGCCCCACAGTCTGGACACGGGGCGGGCGAGCCCCACAGTCAGGACAGGGGGCGGGCGGGACCCACAGTCAGGACACGGGGCGGACGGGTCCCACAGTCCGGACACGGGGCTAGTCCCGGGGCAGGCGGCCCCAAAGTCCGGACACGGGGCGGAAGAGCCCCACAGTCTGGACACGGGGCGGGCGAGCCCCACAGTCTGGACACGGGGCGAGCGAGCCCCACAGTCTGGACACGGGGCGGGCGAGCCCCACAGTCAGGACACGGGGCGGGCGGGACCCACAGTCAGGACACGGGGCGGACGGGCCCCACAGTCCAGGCTCGGGGCGGACGGGCCTCACAGTCCGGACACGGGGCTAGTCCCGGGGCAGGCGGCCCCAAAGTCCGGACACGGGGCGGATGAGCCCCACAGTCTGGACACGGGGCGCGCGAGCCCCACAGTCTGGACACGGGGCGGGCGAGCCCCACAGTCAGGACACGGGGCGGGCGGGACCCACAGTCCGGACTCGGGGCGGGCGGGCCCCACAGTCCAGGCTCGGGGCTAGTCCCGGGGCAGGCGGCCCCACAGTCCGGACACGGGGCGGACGGGCCCCACAGTTCTGACACGGGGCGGGCATGCCCCACAGTCCTGACCTGGGGCTAGAGCCGGGGCAGGCGGCCCCACAGTCCGGACACGGGGTGGACGGGCCCCACAGTCCGGACACGGGGCGGCCGTAGTACGGACATAGGGCGGGCCCACAGTCAGGACACGGGGCGGGCGGGCTCCACAGTCAGGACACGGGGCGGGCGGGCCCCACAGTCCGGACACTGAGCTAATCCCGGGGCAGGCGGCTTCACAGTCCAGACCTGAGGCTAGACCTGGGGCAGGCGGCCCACAGTCCGGACACGGGGTGGACGGGCCCCACAGTGCGGACACGGGGCGGGCATGCTCCACAATCCAGACCTGGGGTTAGACCCGGAGCAGGCGGCCCACAGTCTGGACACGGGGTGGACGGTCCCCACAGTCCGGACACGGGGGGGGCCACAGTGGGGACATAAGGCGGCCGGGCCCCACAGTCCAGGCTCGGGGCTAGACCCGGGGGCAGTCGGCCCCACAGTCCAGACCCGGGGAGGGGGACCCCACTGTTCGGACCCGGGGCAAGCGGGGGATCCCACAGTCCAGACCCGGGGCGGGCGAGGGGCCCCACAGTTTGGAATCAGGGCGGGCGGGGAGCCCCACAGTCCGGACCTGGGGCTAGACCCGGGGCAGGCGGCCCCACAGTCCGGACACGTGGCGGCCGCAGTCCGGATATAGGGCGAGCCCCACAGTCTAGACTCGGGGTGGCCACAGTCCAGACATAGGGTGGGCGGGCCCCACAGTCCAGGCTCAGGGCTAGACCCGGGGCGGGGGGAACACACAGTCCAGGCTCGGGGCTAGACCCGGGGAAGCCGGCCCCACATTTCAGACCCGGGGCGCGGGGCCCCACAGTCCAGGCTCGGGGCGGACGGGCCCCACAGTCCAGGCTCGGGGCGGACGGGCGCCACAGTCCGGACATGGGGCTAGTCCCGGGGCAGGCGGCCCTACAGTCCAGACCTGAGGCTCGACTCGGGGCAGGCGGCCCCACAGTCCAGACACGGGGTGGACGAGCCCCACACTCCTGACATGGGGCGGACATGCCCCACAGTCCAGACACGGGGCAGGCGGCCCCACAGTCCGGACACGGGGTGGGCGAGCCCTACAGTCCAGACACAGGGCGTCCGCAGTCCGGACATAGGGTGGGCGGGCCGCACAGTCCAGGCTCGGGGCCAGACCCTGGGCCAGACCCGGGGCAACCGGCCCCACAGTCCAGACTCGGGGCGGGCGGGGGGCCCCACAGTCCGTACCCAGGGCTGGCGGGGGGTCCCACAGTCCAGACCTGGGGCTAGACCCGATGCAGGCGGCCCCACAGTCCGGACACGGGGTGGACGTGCCCACAGTCCGGACACGGGGCCGCCGCAGTCCGGATATAGGGCGGCCGGGCCCCACAGTCCAGGCTCGGGGCTAGACCCGGCACGGACGGGCCCCACAGTCCAAGCTCGGGGCAGACGGGCCCCACAGTCCAAGCTCGGGGCGGGCGTGCCCCACAGTCCGGACATGGGGCTAGTCCCGGGGCAGATGGCCCCACAGTCAAGACCTGGGGCTAGACCTGGGGCAGGCGGCCCCAAAGTCCAGACACGGGGCGGATGAGCCCCACAGTCTGGACACGGGGCGGGCGAGCCCCAAAGTCAGGACACGGGGCTGGCGGGCCCCAAAGTCAGGACACAGGACTGGCGGGCCCCAAAGTCAGGACACAGGGCGGGCGGTCCCCAAAGTCAGGACACAGGGCGGGCGGGCCCCAAAGTCAGGACACAGGGTGGGCGGGCCCCACAGTCAGGACACAGGGCGGGCCCCACCGTCAGGGCACAGGGCGGGCCCCACAGTCAGGACATGGGACGGGCGAGCTCCACAGTCAGGATACGGGGCGGGCGGGCCCCACAGTCCGGACACGGGGCTAATCCCGGGGCAGGTGGCCCCACAGTCCAGACCTGGGGCTAGACCAGGGGCAGGCGGCCCACAGTCCAGACACGGGGTGGACGGGCCCCACTGTCCGGACGCAGAGCGGGCATGCCCCATAGTCCAGACCTGGGGCTAGACCCGGGGCAGGCGGCCCCACAGTTCAGACCTGAGGCTAGACCCGGGGCAGGCGGCCCACAGTCCGGACACGGGGTGGATGGGCCCCACAGTCCGGACACGGGGCGGGCATGCCCCACAGTCCAGACCTGGGGCTAGACCCGGAGCAGGCGGCCCACAGTCCAGACCTGGGGCTAGACCCGGAGCAGGCGGCCCACAGTCCGGACACGGGGTGGACGGTCCCCACAGTACGGACACGGGGGGGGCCACAGTCCGGACATAAGGCGGGCGGGCCCCACAGTCCAGGCTCGGGGCTAGACCCGGGGGCAGTCGGCCCCACAGTCCAGTCCCGGGGCGGGTGGCCCCACAGTCCGGACCCGGGGCAAGCAGAGGATCCCACAGTCCGGACCAGGGGTGGGCGAGGGGCCCCACAGTCTGGAATTGGGGCGGGCGTCGGGCCCCACAGTCCGGGCCTGGGGCTAGACCCGGAGCAGGCGGCCCCACAGTCCGGACACGGGGCGGCCGCAGTCCGGATATAGGGCGAGGCCCACAGTCTGGACAGGGAGCAGTCCAGACAAAGGGTGGGCGGGCCCCACAGTCCAGGCTCGGGGCTAGACCCGGGGCAGCCGGCCCCACATTTCAGACCAGGGGCGGGGGGCCCCACAGTCCAGGCTCGGGGCGGACGGGCCCCACAGTCCGGACACGGGGCTAGTCCCGGGGCAGGCGGCCCCACAGTCCAGACCCGGGGAAGGTGGCCCCACAGTCCGGACACAGGGTGGACGAGCCCTACAGTCCGGACACGGGGCAGCCGCAGTCCGGACATAGGGTGTGCGGGCCGCACAGTTCAGGCTCGGGGCCAGACCCGGGGCAACCGGCCCCACAGTCCAGACTCGGGGCGGGCGGGGGGCCCCACAGTCCGTACACGGGGCGAGCGGGCCCCACAGTCCGTACCCGGGGCTGGCGGGGGGCTCCACAGTCCAGACCTGGGGCTAGACTCGGGGCGGGCGGCCCCACCGTCCAGACCTGGGGCTAGATCCGAAGTCAGTACACGGGGCGGACGGGCCCACACTCCAGACACTAGGCGGCCGCAGTCCGGATATAAGGCGGACGGGCCGCACAGTCCAGGCTCGGGACTAGACCCGGGGCGGACGGGCCGCACAGTCCAGGCTCGGGGCTAGACCCGGGGCGGACGGGCCCCACAGCCCTGGCTCGGGGCGGACGGGCCCCACAGTCCAGGCTCGGGCCCCACAGTCCATGCTCGGGGTGGACTGGCCCCACAGTCCAGGCTCGGGGCGGACGGGCCCCACAGTCCAGGCTCGGAGCGGATGGGCCTCCCTTTCCCGCTCGGGGCGGGCGTGCCCCACAGTCCAGGCTCGGGGCTAGTCCCGGGGCAGGTGACCCCACAGTCGAGACCTGGGGCTAGACCCGGGGCAGGCGGCCCCAAGTCAGGACACGGGGCGGATGGGCCCCATAGTCTGGACTCGGGGCGGGCGAGCCCTACAGTCAGGACACGTGGCGGGCGGGCCCCACAGGCCGGACACGGGGCTAATCCCGGGACAGGCGGCTTCACAGTCCAGACCTGGGGCTAGACCCGGGGCAGGCGGCCCACAGTCCGGACAAGGGGTGGACGGGCCCCACAGTCCGGATACGGGGCGGGCATGCCCCACAGTCCAGACCTAGGGCTAGACCCGGAGCAGGCGGCCCACAGTCCGGACACGGTGTGGACGGTCCCCACAGTCCAGACACGGGAGGGGCACAGTCCGGACATAAGGCAGGCGGGCCCCACAGTCCAGGCTCGGGGCTAGACCCGGGGGCAGTCGGCCCTACAGTCCAGACCCGGGGCAAGCGGGGGATCCCACAGTCTGGACCCGGGGCAGGCGAGGGGCCCCACAGTCCGGACCTGGGGCTAGACCCGGGGCAGGCGGCCCCACAGTCCGGACACGGGGCGGCCGCAGTCCGGATATAGGGCGGGCCCCACAGTCCAGGCTCGGGGCTAGACCCGGGACGGATGGGCCCCACAGTCCAGGCTCAGGGCGGACAGGCCCCACAGTCCATCCTCGCTGCGGACGGGCCCCGCAATCCAGGCTCGGGGCGGACGGGCCCCACAGTCCAGGCTCGGGGCGGACGGGCCCCACAGACCAGGCTCGGGGCGGACGGGCCCCACAGTCCAGGCTCGGGGCGGACGGGCCCCACAGTCCAGGCTCGGGGCGGATGGGCCCCACAGTCCAGGCTCGGGGCTGACGGGCCCCACAGTCCAGGCTCGGGGCTGACGGGCCCCACAGTCCAGACTCGGGGCGGACGGGCCCCACAGTCCAAGCTCGGGGCGACGGGCCCCACAGTCCAGGCTCGGGGCGGACGGGCCCCACAGTCCAGGCTCGGGGCGGACGGGCCCCACAGTCCAGGCTCGGGGCGGACGGGCCCCACAGTCCAGGCTCGGGGCGGACGGGCCCCACAGTCCAGGCTCGGGGCGGACGGGCCCCACAGTCCAGGCTCGGGGCGGACGGGCCCCACAGTCCGGACACGGGGCGGACGAGCCCTACAGTCCGGACACGGGGCGGCCACAGTCCGGACATAGGGTGGGCGGGCCGCACATTCCAGGTTCGGGGCTAGACCCGGGGCAACCGGCCCCACAGTCCTGACATGGGGCGGACATGCCCGACAGTCCGGACACGGGGTGGACGAGCCCTACAGTCCGGACATGGGGCGGCCACAGTCCGGACATATGGTGGGCGGGCCGCACATTCCAGGTTCGGGGCTAGACCCGAGCAACCGGCCCCACAGTCCGGACACGGGGCGGCCGCAGTCCGGATATAGGGCGGGCCCCACAGTCCAGGCTCGGGGCTAGACCCGGGACAGGCGGGCCCCACAATCCAGGCTCGGAGCGGACTGGCACCACAGTCCAGGCTCGGAGCGGACGGGCCCCACAGTCCGGACACGGGGCTAGTACCAGGGCTGGCGGCCCCACAGTCCAGACCTGAGGCTAGACCATGGGCAGGTGGCCCCACAGTCCAGACACGGGGAGGATGGGCCCCACAGTCCTGACACGGGCTTGACATGCCCCACAGTCCAGACCTGGAGCTAGACCCGGGCAGGCAGCCCCAAAGTCCGGACACGGGGTGGACGAGCCCCACAGTCTGGACACGGGGCGGCCACAGTCCGGACATAGGGTGGGCCCCACAGTTCAGGCTCGGGGCTAGACCCGGGGCAGCTGGCCCCACAGTTCAGACCCGGGGCGGGTGGGGGGGCCCACAGTCCAGACCTGGGGCTAGACTCGGGGCGGGCGGGGGGCCCCACCATCCGGACCTGGGGTGGGGGGCCCCACAGTCCAGTTCAGGGGCTAGACCCAATGCAGGCGGCCCCACAGTCCGGACACGGGGTGGACGGGCCCCACAGTCCAGGCTCGGAGCGGACGGGCCCCACAATCCAGGCTCGGGGCGGACGGGCCCCACAGTCCAGGCTCGGGGCGGATGGGCCCCACAGTCCACGCTCGGGGCGGACGGGCCCCACAGTCCAGGCTCAGGGCGGACGGGCCCCCCTTTCCCGCTCGGGGCGGGCGTGCCAGATGCAGTGCGGCCACAGTCCGTACATAGGGCGGGCCCCACAGTCCAGGCTCGGGGCGGACGGGCCCCACAGTCCAGGCTCGGGGCGGATGGGCCCCACAGTCCAGGCTCGGGGCGGACGGGCCCCACAGTCCAGGCTCGGGGTGGACGGGCCCCCCTTTCCCGCTCGGGGCGGGCGTGCCACACAGTCCAGGCTCGGGGTGGACTGGCCCCACAGTCCATGCTCGGGGTGGACTGGACCCACAGTCCATGCTCGGGGTGGACTGGCCCCACAGTCCATGCTCGGGGTGGACTGGCCCCACAGTCCAGGCTTGGGGCGGACGGGCCCCACAGTCCAGGCTCGGAGCGGATGGGCCTCCCTTTCCCGCTCGGGGCGGGCGTGCCCCACAGTCCAGGCTCGGGGCTAGTCCCGGGGCAGGTGGCCCCACAGTCGAGACCTGGGGCTAGACCCGGGGCAGGCGGCCCCAAGTCAGGACACGGGGCGGGCGAGCCGTACAGTCAGGACACGTGGCGGGCGGGCCCCACAGGCCGGACACGGGGCTAATCCCGGGACAGGCGGCTTCACAGTCCAGACCTGGGGCTAGACCCGGGGCAGGCGGCCCACAGTCCGGACAAGGGGTGGACGGGCCCCACAGTCCGGATATGGGTCGGGCATGCCCCACAGTCCAGACCTAGGGCTAGACCCGGAGCTGGCGGCCCACAGTCCGGACACGGGGTGGACGGTCCCCACAGTCCAGACACGGGAGGGGCACAGTCCGGACATAAGGCGGGCGGGCCCCACAGTCCAGGCTTGGGGCTAGACCCGGGGGCAGTCGGCCCCACAGTCCAGACCCGGGGCAAGCGGGGGATCCCACAGTCTGGACCCGGGGCAGGCGAGGGGCCCCACAGTCTGGAATCAGGGCGGGCGGGGGGCCCCACAGTCCGGACCAGGGGCTAGACCCGGGGCAGGCGGCCCCACAGTCCGGACACGGGGCGGCCGCAGTCCGGATATAGGGCGGGCCCCACAGTCCAGGCTCGGGGCTAGACCCGGGACAGATGGGCCCCACAGTCCAGGCTCAGGGCGGACAGGCCCCACAGTCCATCCTCGCTGCGGACGGGCCCCGCAGTCCAGGCTCAGGTCGGACGGGCCCCACAGTCCAGGCTCGGGGCGGACGGGCCCCACAGTCCAGGCTCGGGGCGGACGGGCCCCACAGTCCAGGCTCGGGGCGGACGGGCCCCACAGTCCGGACACGGGGTGGACGAGCCCTACAGTCCGGACACGGGGCGGCCACAGTCCGGACACAGGGTGGGCGGGCCGCACTTTCCAGGTTCGGGGCTAGACCCGGGGCAACCGGCCCCACAGTCCGGACACGGGGCGGCCATAGTCCGGATATAGGGCGGGCCCCACAGTCCAGGCTCGGGGCTAGACCCGGGACAGGCGGGCCCCACAATCCAGGCTCGGAGCGGACGGGCCCCGCAGTCTAGGCTCGGAGCGGACGGGCACCACAGTCCAGGCTCAAAGCGGACGGGCCCCACAGTCCGGACACGGGGCTAGTACCAGGGCTGGCGGCCCCACAGTCCAGACCTGAGGCTAGACCATGGGCAGGTGGCCCCACAGTCCAGACACGGGGAGGATGGGCCCCACAGTCCTGACACGGGCTTGACATGCCCCACAGTCCAGACCTGGAGCTAGACCCGGGGCAGGCAGCCCCAAAGTCCGGACACGGGGTGGACGAGCCCCACAGTCCGGACACGGGGCGGCCACAGTCCGGACATAGGGTGGGCCCCACAGTCCAGGCTCGGGGCTAGACCCGGGGCAGCCGGCCCCACAGTTCAGACCCGGGGCGGGTGGGGGGCCCCACAGTCCGTGCCCGGGGCTGACGCGGGGGCCCACAGTCCAGACCTGGGGCTAGACTCGGGGCGGGCCCCACCATCCGGACCTGGGGTGGGGGGCCCCACAGTCCAGTCCAGGGGCTAGACCCAATGCAGGCGGCCCCACAGTCCGGACACGGGGTGGACGGGCCCCACAGTCCAGATGCAGTGCGGCCACAGTCCGTACATAGGGCGGGCCCCACAGTCCAGGCTCGGGGCGGACGGGCCCCACAGTCCAGGCTCAGGGCGGACGGGCCCCACAGTCCAGGCTCGGGGCGGATGGGCCCCACAGTCCAGGCTCGGGGCGGACGGGCCCCACAGTCCAGGCTCGGGGCGGACGGGCCCCCCTTTCCCGCTCGGGGCGGGCGTGCCACACAGTCCAGGCTCGGGGCGTGCGGTGCCCATAGTCAGGACACGGGACGGGCGGGCTCCACAGTTAGGACACGGGGCGGGCGGGCCCCACAGTCCGGACACGGAGCTAATCCCGGGGCAGGCGGCCCCACAGTCTAGACCTGGGGCTAGACCCGGGGCAGGCGGCCCACAGTCCGGGGACAGGGCTTGTCCCGGGGCAGGCGGCCCCACAGTCCGGACACGGGGCGGACGGGCCCCACAGTCCTGACACGGGGTGGGCATGCCCCACAGTCCAGACCTGGGGCTAGACCCGGGGCAGGCGGCCCCACAGTCCAGACACGGGGCGGCCACAGTACGGACATAGGGCGGGCGGGCCTCACAGTCTAGGCTCGGGGCTAGACCCGGGGGCAGCCGGCCCCACAGTCCAGACCCTGGGCGGACGGGGGGCCCCACAGTCCAGGCTCGGGGCGGACAGGCCCCACAGTCCATGCTCGGGCCCCACAGTCCAATCTCGGGGTGGACGGGCCCCACAGTCCAGGCTCGGGGCGGATAGTCCCCACAGTCCAGGCTCGGGGTGGACAGGCCCCCCTTTCCCGCTCGTGTCGGGCGTGCCCCACAGTCCAGGCTCGGGGCGCGCGTGCCCCACAGTTCGGACACGGGGCTAGTCCCGGGACTGGTGGCCCCACAGTCCAGACCTGGGACTAGACCCGGGGCAGGCGGCCCCAAAGTTCGGACTCGGGGCGGATGGGCCCCACAGTCTGGAGTTTGGGCGGGCGAGCCCCAAAGTCAGGACACGGGGCGGGCGGGCTCCACAGTTAGGACACTGGGCGGGCAGGCCCAACAGTCTGGATACGGGGTGGGCGGGTCTCACAGTCAGGACACGGGGCGGGCGGGCCCATAGTTAGGACAAGGGGCGGACGGGCCCCACAGTCCTGACACGGGGTGGTCATGCCCCACAGTCCAGACCTGGGGCTAGACCCGGGGCAGGCGACCTCACAGTCCGGACATGGGGCCGCCACAGTACGGACAGAGGGCGGACGGGCCCCACAGTCCAGGCTCGGGGCGGACAGGCCCCACCGGCCAGGCTCGGGGCGGACGGGCCCCACAGTCCACGTTATGGCCCCACAGTCCACGCTCGGGGGCGGATGGGCCCCACAGTTCACGCTCGAGGCGGTCGGGCCCCACAGTCCACGCTCGGGCCCCACAGTCCAGGCTCGGGGCAGACGGGCCCCAAACTCCAGGCTCGGGGCGGACGGGCCCCACAGTCCAGGCTCGGGGCGGACGGGCCCCACAGTCCAGGCTCGGAGCGGACGGGCCCCACAGTCCAGGCTTGGGGCGGACGGGCCCCACAGTCCAGGCTTGGGGCGGACGGGCCCCACAGTCCAGGCTTGGGGCGGACGGGCCCCACAGTCCAGGCTTGGGGCGGACGGGCCCCACAGTCCAGGCTTGGGGCGGACGGGCCCCACAGTCAAGGCTCGGGGCGGACGGGCTCCACAGTCCAGGCTCGGGGCGGACGGACCCCACAGTCCAGGCTCGGGGCGGACGGGCCCCACAGTCCAGACACGGGGATAGTCCCGGGGCAGGCGGCCCCACAGTCCAGACCTGGGGTTAGACCCAGGGCAGGCGGCCCCAAAGTCCAGACACAGGGCGGACGGGCCCCACAGTCCAGACCCAGGGCGGGCGGCCCAACAGTCCAGACCCAGGGCGGGCGGCCCAACAGTCCAGACCCAGGGCGGGCGGCCCAACAGTCCAGACCCAGGGCGGGCGGCCCAACAGTCCAGACCCAGGGCGGGCGGCCCAACAGTCCAGACCCAAGGCGGGCGGCCCAACAGTCCAGACCCGAGGCGAGCGGCCCACCAGTCCAGAACCAAGGTGGGCGGCCCAACAGTCCAGATCTGAGTCGGGCGGCCCAACAGTCCAGACATGGGGCCAGACCCGAGGAGGGTGGCCAATTGGTGCAACATGTGCAGTTCCACAGGAACCCAAGATGTAAAGGGGCCACCACCACCTCCTAATCAGGTGAATTGTGCATTATGATGAGCTATGCCAATATACTGATAGAGGGGAACTGTCCAGACCCGAGGCGGGCGGCCCAACTGTCCAGACCCGAAGTGGGAGGTCCAACAGTCCAGACTCAAGGCGGGAAGTCCCACAGTCCAGACACGAAGCCAGGCCCGAGGTGGGCGGCCCAACAGTCCAGACACGGGGCCATGCCCGAGGCGGCCCGCCCAACAGTTCAGACACGGGGCTAGATATACTGTTCTGATAGAGGGGCCCTCTTCTGGCTGTGTCCGCCCCTGACGTACAGATATACAGCAATATGCAGCAGGAGAGACAAGATCCAGGGAGATATCCGATCGCCAGAACTGGGGTCAGGAAGGAATTTTTTTCCCCCCTAGGGGGTTTTCTTCGCCTTCCTCTGGATCTTTGGTTCCAGTGGCTCTCATCAGGTGTGCACTATCCGCAGCAAGTTCTGTAGTCTCTATCGGGCCTGACCTGAGAGTCATTGTGAACTTTAATTTATTAAAGGGCCAGTAATATTTTTATTACAATGTGGCTTATTGCTATTCCAATAAAAAAATTAATAATAATATATTGTGTTGTGTGTTTTATTTGAGTGGACTTCACCCTACAGAAACAATGATGAGAGTGAACGCTGACGCTCAATATTCCAGAACTAGAACCAGACTTGGCTCATCCGGCATATAATAAAGTGTCTGTCTCATCTGCTGTATACAAGATGGCAGCTGCTGCAGGACCAGGGAGTATAGAGGGTGCTACATACAGGAGCATCTCACAAAATTAGAATATCATCAAAAAGTTAATTTCAGTTCTTCAATATAAAAAGTCAAAGTCATATATTATATAGAGTCATTACAAACAGAGTGATCTATTTCAAGTGTTTATTTCTGTTAATGTTGATGGTTATGGCTTACAGCCAATGAAAACACAACCGTCATTATCTCAGTAAACTTAAATAATTAACAAAAAACACCTGCAAAGGCTTCCTAAGCATTTAAAAAGTCCCTTAGTCTGTTTCAGTAGGCTCCGCAATCACGGGGAAGACTGTTGACTTGACAGATGTCCAGAAGGCAGTCATTGACACACTCCACAAGGTCCCAGAGTTCCAATTTTAATTTGTTTCATTTCATTTGTTTAGCTGCTGGAGGTCTAGTGTGAAGTTTCCACCATCAGTGATGGTTTGGGGAGCCATGTCATCTTCTGGTGTAGGTCCACTGTGTTTTATCAAGACCAAAGTCAGCGCAGCCGCCTACCAGGAAATTTTAGAGCACTTCATGCTTCCCTCTGCAGACAAACTTTTGGAGATGGAAATGTCATTCTCCAGCAGGACTTGGCCCCTGTCCACACGGCCAAAAGTACCAATACCTGGTTTACACACAACAGTATCACTGTGCTTGATTGGCAGCAAACTCGCCTGACCTTAACCCCATAGAGAATCTATTATAGAGAATCTATGGGGTATTGTCAAGAGGAAGATGAGAGACCCCAGACCCAACAATGCAGACGAGCTGAAGGCTGCTATCAAAGCCACCTGGGCTTCCATAACCCCTCAGCAGGGCCACAGGCTGATCCCTCCATGTCACACCGCATTGATGCAGTAATTGATGCAAAAGGAGCCCCGACCAGGTATTGAGTGCATTTACTGAATATACATTTCAATAGGCCAATATTTCGGATTTTAAAATAATTTTTCAAGCTGTTATAAAGTATTCTAATTTACTGAGATAATAACTTTTGTGTTTCCATTGGCTGTAAGCCATAATCATCAACATTAACATAAATAAACACTTGAAATAGATCACTCTGTGTGTAATGACTCTATATAATATAGGAGTTTCACTTTTTGTATTGAGGAACTGAAATAAAGTAACTTTTTGATAATATTCTAGTTTTGTGAGATGCACCTGTAATAGAGCAGGTCACATATAACTCCAGCCCAAGTTACATCACCAGTGTTTTGGGGGTCGGTCTCTGTGATGGGGGCACTTATATTGTATTGGTCCTATAAAACACACTACCTGAAAGACTGATGACCAGATCACAGCAAAGCAGAATGCAGGAAACCCAGGAAAATGGCTAAATAGGTGTCACAGGGTGCAATAAGTAGCCATGGGCCCCAAGACAAAACTAGGGCCTCACTCAGAAATGAACACAATAGCCCATTTACCAAGGCTGGCTATAGGTAGGAAAGCAGATACTTGGAGGGATTTGTGCCAAATTTTCCACCTATTTATTAGAACGAAGAAAATAGTGTTACAGGGTCAGGATAGGGTTAAAAATCTTGTGAGTTTATTTGTAGTAAAAAATATATAAAAACATCACCATAGGTCGCGATCCTAACCAGAATAATGTTTAACCGCAAATGCGTTTGACTTGCATCTTTAGTTATTGCAATAGGATAGGACAGATACACAATTCCAGTTAAAGGGAATCTGTCAGAAGGTTTTGCTACGTAATCCGAGATCAGCATGATGTAGGGGCAGAGAGCCTGATTCCAGCGATGTATCACTTACTAGACTGCTTGGTGCAGTTTTGATAGAATCCCTGCTTTCTCTGTTGTAAATGAAGCAGTGCTCAGAATGTTAAGCCCTGTGTAACCCCGCCCACGCTGGCAGATTCCTGTGTACAAACTGCAAATCAGTGGTGAGGGCGGGGTTACACAGATGAGCCTGACTGGCCTGTACCTGAGACCTAGTCAGGCAGTGATCATCTCCTGTTGATAAAACATGGATTGTATTGAAACTACAACACACAGCCTAATAAGTGACACATCCCTGGAATCAGGATATCTTGCTCTACATCATGCTGCTCTCAGATTAAGTAGCAAAAATCTGCTGACAGATTCCCTTTAATAAAGTACATGTCCTGTTTTGTATCTCCCAGAGCAATGTCATCAGTGTCGCTCACCACCAATGCAGATGTGAGTGGTGCCGGACAACCTCTTTATGTCAAATAATTACCTGCAGAGCTGGCATCCATCTGAGGAGATGTAACATATCTGTCTGACAGGTGGGTGGAGACGAATTGGTTGATATATCCCACTCTTAGTCCACTTGGCTAAAAAGATGATTTACATCCAGGGAAGAGGGACAGAGGGGCAGCAACACAAGAAAAGCAACGCCGTATTCAGAACAGGGGCATTTACACCAGGTAAAAAATTACATCGTTATGGAAAGTGACAGGTTCTCTTTAAAGGGATTTCAGAAGACTGAGAACACCTACAACACCTGAAATGGACGACCCCCATCTCTGGTTTACTCTATTATGACCGGCTATTAATGGAAAAAGTATGGAAATGGGACCAGTCGTGTGCAGGGTCCTCACATACAAAGGTTGAAAAAAAGATGATGGGGCTGGTATCTACTATAGACAAGTTGTGGGGCCGCACATCAACTAGTCCATAAACCTCCTGCAATCAGCAGCAAACCAAAGACAAGTGCGAAGCATCATGCTCCGTGTGCATTACCTAATTCCCTATTAGTTATTAATTTGTGGGGATAATTTGGATACATTAATTTGACTGCTGGTTCTATTATCTCAATAGGTCCACAGGAATCCTTGATTAGTTTAGGAAAGGGCATCCACTATGGTTACTGGACACATGAAGTCCCCCACAACCACGATACCCATACACAATAGATACAAGTTAGAAAGTCTTGCCCTGTTGAACGCTACACCTGACTTGAGGCCACCACCTCTTGGTTGTCCAATGTTCTTGCTTCTCTAGGGCTCTTCTCAGATATTCATTATACCAGCTCCCCAGAATACCAAAGCTAGGGTGGGTGACCGCGAGCCCTGGTGGTGGTCATAACTGCAGCCACCCAGGGGCAATACTCCATAACAACAAACCCCTGAGGTGGTGTAGGATGTAAGGACCTATTCACACTACATTCAGCGCTGCTTTCAGGTCTTTACACAAGGCTTACAACTGAATCCCTGAAATTCAGGATTGTGCTGTCTGAAATGAGACATCTGAAAGCAGAGCAAATGGAGCCTAAAGATTCATACTTTAGGCTCGGTTTGCCTTTGTTCAAATCAATGGAAAAAATCCCCATCTCTACATGTCTGACAGCCATTCTATTCCAGCGTCAGTTGAATTCCAACCACAGTCCACCTCATTCTACTTAATGTGCTTCTGATTAGGTGATCACCTGAACCAAATCTTATGTAACGAGGGAAAGGATAAAAAACACTGCTGTGGTCTTCACAATCCTCTTGTAATAGGACAAGCTGGATGGCAAAACAAGTGCTAGGAACAGCCCAAAAGTAATATGAATGAAAAAACTAACTTTTAACCATGACAAAGGAGTTGAAAAGAAAAGTCTTGAGTGAGGAAAAGAAGGGCTCAATTCTGGCTTCTCTAGCTGAGGGATACAGTGAGCGTCATGTTGCCTCCATCCTTAAAATTTCAAAGACGGCAGTCCATTACAACAAGGTCAAGCAGCAGACATTGGGGACAACAAAGCTACAGACCGGCAGAGGGCGAAAGCGACTCTCCACTGACCGGGATGACCGTCATCTTATTCGAATGTCACTCAGCCACCGCAGGATGACATCAAGTGACCTACAGAAGGAATGGCAAATGGCAGCTGAGGTGAAGTGCACGGCAAGAACAGTTCATAACTGGCTCCTAGAGACCTCAAGTCATGTAAAGCTAGAAAAAAGCCTTTCATCAATGAGAAGCAAAGGAGAGCTAGCCTGAAGTTTGCCAAAGACCATAAGGATTGGACCATAGAGGACTGGAGTAAGGTAATCTTCTCTGATGAGTCTAATTTTCAGCTTTGCCCAACACATGGTCGTCTAATGGTTAGACGGAGACCTGGAGAGGCATACAAGCCATAGTGTCTTGCACCACTGTGAAATTTGGTGGAGGATCGGTGATGATCTGGGGATGCTTCAGCAAAGCTGGAATTGGGCAGGTTAATCTTTGCGAAGGACGTATGAATCAAGCCGCATACAAGGTTATCCTTGAAAAAACACTTGCTTCCTTCTGCTCAGGCAATGTTCCCCAACTCTGAGGACTGTTTTTTCCAGCAGGACAATGCCCCATGCCACACAGCTAGGTCAATCAATTTGTGGATGAAGGAGCACCACATCAAGACCCTGTCATGGCCAGCCCAATCTCCAGACCTGAACCCCATTGAAAACCTCTGGAATATAATCAAGAGGAAGATGGATAGTCACAAGCCATCAAACAAAGAAGAACTGCTTACATTTTTGTGCCAGGAGTGGCGTAAGGTCACCCAAAAGCAGCGTGAAAGACTGGTGGAAAGCAGCCAAGACGCATGAAAGCTGGGATTAAAAATCATGGTTATTCCACAAAATAGTGATGTCTGAACTCTTCCTGAGTTAAAACATGAGTATTGTTGTTTCTAAATGAATAAGAACTTGTTTTCTTTGCAGTATTTGAGGTCTGACAGCACTGGTTCTCTGTTTCTCTGTTTCTTTTTTATTATTTTGACGATTTCTCATTTGCTGCAAATAAATACAAAATTTTTAGCTTTGAATTTCGGAGACATGTTGTCAGTAGTTTATAGAATAAAGCAACAATGTACATTTTACTCAAAAATAGACCTAGAAAGAGAAAAATCAGAGAAAATGAAAATGAGCTGTGTATATATAGATATATACACACACACATTATATACATACACACATATTATATACACACACTGCACCTCACCCAGAGCTGTGGTATCTCACTCTCAGGTAAGGAAGGAGTACAGCTCAGGACCCTAACACCTGCATTCATTACACCACATTTCCGGGGGACAGGGCGAGATTGCTCCTACGGGAGAGCACAGTCCCTGGTCCCTGGCTGGAGTGGGGGGAACCTAGTAAAGGGGTGTTGGTGGAGGACGTAGTTAAGGGGAGCACATAGAAGGAAGATATAAAAAGAGAAACCATCTTAGAAAGACAGATTAGTCTGAGGAGGAAAGTGCCAGGAGCAGAGGCTCTGTAGGAGCTCTTTTCCAGAGGCGGGCCTAGCCAGTGAGGCCCAAGGCTGAGAGGAAGAAGAGAAGGAGAGGAGAGGGAGCAGGAAGGCTCCAGGAACCAGAAGAAAGGATCCCAGGGGTACAGGCAGTGCGAGAGGCCACCCATACGCCCGAATATGGTGGAGGGGTCAGGCTGCATACAGGGAACTGGTCCCTCAACTAGTAGAAGGTTGCACGTCTTAACTAGAAACCGGAGGCTGCAGTATTTCATGTCCAGTAGCCAACATTCCATACCAGTCTCACCAGGAAGGTAGCTATATAGGACCCAGGGGACGTCGCCCGCCAAGGCCCGCAGGTACTGGACTGGGACACTTGGTATGAGGTTCAGGGAGACAGCCAGAGAGAGGACACAGAAGGGGGTCCTGCTATGTACTCCGGAGTTACCTGGGGGTGGACTGAACCCCTCACTGAATAAATGCAGCACGGCACGGGAAGTTACCTTGACGTCTGTAACTTGGACTGCAATAACCGTGAGTAAAGATCCAGAGGACTGCACCACCTTGTCTGTGTTTCTTGCAGCGCCATCACTCCCTGCACTACAACATCCAGCGCAACCTACAACAACATCTACACTGCCCTGGAGCTAGCTCTTCCTGTGGAGAGCCACACCATCCCTGCTGCAGTAACATCAGCTTCAGAGGACGGCTCCGCAGCGGCCGCTCCCTTTAGCCGCAATCCACAGGTGGCGTCACAAACTTTAACATAAACTATAAAAATCCCCTGTAAATATAGCCCCTTTTATTGACCGCCCTGGATCACGAACCGGGTCACCGCCACTGTGACATCCCCCAGCATCTACCGGCCCGGCACCGGGTACCCCACGGCCCAGGGGGCGCGTCATATATATCGGCAGAGCATCCCTCTCAAAGTCTGCACCGCTCTCGCTCACTAACTCAAGCAACCTGCACCGCCTCGCACCCCGCTAGCTCACGCACACAGCACCCCCTTGCATCCCTCTATCCCACACACCCTGCACATCCATGCACACTTATCAACTGTGCGAAGGTCACTGGTAAAATACTGGAGGGGAATTATGTGTCAATCAGGATGTTACCATCAGTGATATGAACCCGGAAAAATGCTCCAGCATACTAAGTGCTGAGAGCGGTTAATCGACCATGCTAAGGGCTCGGTTTAGTGAACAGCTAAAGAGTGGGTAGGAGGCTGTTCACCATATCTCCACCCCAGGGTATGGGCCAGAAGGTAAATACGAAGCTTTTGGACTCATTCAGTGTTTGGTGTGTCTGTAGATGAGAGCACCAGAGCTGTGCTCATGTTAAAAAGAACTGAACCTATTTGTTTTCCTAATTTTGGACTGGTTTATGCAGTACAATTTTAATAAATCAGTTGAAAACTTAAACAGAAAATGTTCCTGTATCTACCTCTAAGAAGCTGAGTGAGACTACCTACTATACCACACACCCTGCACCCCTTTATCCCACACCCCTTACTACTCAGATGTGTTTTCTTCCATTTGGACAAGAAGCTGATTAGTGCGCCCCAGCAACCTGCCACCCTAGGCACCCGCCCTCCAGTGCCTAGCGGCTAATACTGCCCTGCTCAGGAATAAAAACAAACTCAAATCTGTCTTGGACAAAACAAGATAGACTGCCAGAACAGTGAGGTGTCAGGTTACACCTGCATTTATACTGCAAGGAGAGGGAAGGGAGAGGAGGGGGCAGAGACAAAAAGACACAGGCGGATGGAGCCACAGCTTATAGGTAATGTATTTCTCTTT
This sequence comes from Phyllobates terribilis, assembly GCF_046119375.1. NCBI lineage: Eukaryota > Metazoa > Chordata > Amphibia > Anura > Dendrobatidae > Phyllobates > Phyllobates terribilis. Next base: position 1,189,653 of record NW_027362938.1, on the reverse strand, counting down.
GATGGATTTACAGCCACAGCACAGTAATGCTGTATATTGTCCACATTGCTTCTGTTGCTACTGTCTTTGTGCTCAGAGCAAGAGCAGCAAGAATCCATCATGTCCGTGTACAGTATAGACATCATAGTAGCTAATCTCCACCCACTAGCTCAGAGAGGACTGAAAATCAGAGATAGAGCCTGCAGAGGGGAAACTGATGAAAACACACGATTCAAGTCATATAATAACCAGAAATAGTGACAGCCTGTTCTGACTAGTCACCTGAAAGGACAGGTACCCTTTGAAAGGAATCTGTCAGAAGGATTACACGCCTCAAACTATTTATATGCACATGTAACTCTTGCAAATACAAGTACAGTATTTCCTTTTGCTAGAGTCTATTCCTCCATTACAGAGAAAGCTGCATTTGAATCGATAAGCAAACGAGGCTGAAGTACTTTGGGTGTGTGGAAGCACTTCCAATGCCTCCGCTCTTCCCAGCTGTATTTCCCACCTATTGATGCCTTTTGCTTAACTGTCTCCTCCTTTTAGATTCTGGTCGATCAGATGCCCCTGCAGAGCAGACCCTGGTACATGTGAGTAATTGGTAAAGAGATTATGTGGCGCCCCTGAGGGTTCAGTCTCCACAGAGGTTCTGCACCTCACCCAGAGGTGTGGTATCCCCTTCTCTCAGGTAAGGGGGGAGTGCTGCCCGGAACCCCAAAACCTGCATCCAACACTACACTACTCCAGGCCGGCTGGAAGGGCAAGATGCAATGTGTTTTCCTGCTGAGCCCTGTCCCTGGCTGGAGTGGGGGGAACCTAAAGGTAGGGGGAACCAGTAGTGGGTGTGGGTGGAGGAAGTAGTTAGAGGGAGCACTTTTACAGTAGGTATATAAAGGGAAGCCATCTTAGGGTGGCAGTGGAGTAAGAGGAGTGAGTGAGTGAGGACAGTCTGGGAGCAGAGGCTCTTTAGGAGCTCTGCTCCACAAGTAGGGCCCAGTCCTAGAGGCCCAGGTGGGGAGCAGAGGAGTAGGCTCCGTTCTAAGTAAGGGATCCCAGGGGGTACGGCGAGTGCAGGACGGCACCCGTACGCCCCGAATCTGCCAGAAGACAGAGGGATCGTAGGCCGCAAGAAGGGGACCGGCCCCTGGTCCAGCCGTGTTACTCTAAGTCTCGGCTGGGAAAACCGGAGGCTTCTGGCTTATATAGTCAGTTGCCGAAGCCTCATTCTAATCCCCGTGAGGGTCAAGCAGGTCCGGGAACTCCGACGAGACAGGAAGGACTTCAGAGCACCCGAGCGGGATTGAGAGTGGGGAAGCGCAGGGCAGGAGGGAGAAAGACCCTGCGTGAAGACGGTCTAGCTTGGAACACAAGAAAGTGGGGTTCTGTCAGGTACTCCTAATCGGCCTGAGGAAGTGCTGAAGCCCTGCCTGGTGAACGCAGAGCGACGTGGGAGGCTGACACCTGTAAAGTGCACGAGTGGAACTGTCATAAGAACTGTGAGTAAAGACTCGGATGACTGCACCACACTGCCTCCGTCCATTCCTTTCATCTGCGCCATCTTTCCTTCCCTGCACTACAACGCCCAGCGCAACTTACACTACCTACACTGCCCTGGAGCCACACCATCCCTGCTGCAGTAACATCAGCTTCAGAGGACTGCTCCACAGCGGCGGCTCCCTTTTGCCGCGTTCCACGAACTTTCCAAATCCCCTATATATTTCCCCTTTTTGCTGACTGCCCTGGGTCACAGACCGGGCCAGCCACCGTGATATCCCCCACCGGCTGCCGAGTACCCCACGGCCGAGGGGGCGCGTCAATTACTCACTATTAAAAATCCTGTATACTTAGTATCTTCCCCATTCTTACAATTCTAGGACAAGGGAGCCCCTGCTGCACCAGTATCTGCACCCAAAAGGGCTGTCTAGGTCTCAGGTAAATCTAGAAGATGTGCTCTCTGCAGTATAAAATTGCCTGGGAAACAGCTATGTGAGAGGTGGACCTCTAAAATCATCAGGGATGAATAGTCTACTTTTCTATCTGACATGAGGTCCATGATTAGAGAGGAGGTGCAAACTTCAATCTCTAATTTCGTTCCCCCACAGACATCTCAGCCAGGTCCCCGTGCTAAGAGACCAAGATGGGAGCTGGAGCTAAGCTCAGAAGAGGACATACAATCCCTTGATTCTGATCAGGATGAGGAAGGCAAGATATGCTCAGAATCCCCAGAAGAAGGGAAAAAATATATTTTTTCTCCTCTGACAACACAGACAAGATCCTACTGGACTGGGGTGTCTGGGGCCCACCAGGGACATTGACTCCAGGGACATTGACTCCAGAGGCCCTCCCACCCGGGCCCACCCTTCAGCTATTTGCAAATACCTGTTAGCCGTTATACCCATTATATTGGCGGCTCCTGCCCATCACTGTGCGCTCACCAGAACTGCGATGTACAATTACTGTAGTTTGCATTAAAGGGTTTTTATTGGTGAAAACAAGTTCTCAGCGATGCCCAGGTTGGGAAGGTGATCACTTATTTATTGGTGGAATCCGCACTGTCAGAAGATTGTGGCACTTTGAGTATTTGGTGAGATTTTTACCTCAGTATTTGTAAGACAAAACCAGGAGTGGAGCAATCCGAGGTCATGTTTTATGCATTTCTCACCCACTCCAGAAGGGGGCTGGAAGCAAGTGTAACTAGAAGGAAGCCCCACATGACCGGGATGTGCCAGGAGGGTGTAATTTTAATCCCAATATCCGGATTGGTTATAAGCCTGGAGGGGCGGGCATTGGAAGGGGCTGGGGAGATATAATAAGGAAAAGTGCGGGAAAACGGTCAATCCAGGAAGGAAGTCAGCGGGGAAAGTTGCAGAACTCAAAAAAAAAAAAAAACTACAACTTTCCCATTGTTTGAGTAAACTTACCAATCTTATGGAAACCGTTGATTCCCTGATCACCAAGCTGAGGGAGGCTGCCAGATCCAGGCGTGGAGGGTGGCTTGAGTCCGAGCTGTCTGGATTGCTGGGGAATGCCGGAGCAGAAGATTCTCCGTTGGGATCCGGAAGAAGCTGCAGGAGGACGCAGCCCCCCCCCCCCCCGAGAGGCTTTCCCCGGAGATGGTTAGTACGGGCAGCAGGCGCAGGCTGCGGAGCCCCTCATGGGACCCTGCGTCCGGTGAGCATGCTGGCGGAACCCCCCGCCAGCGCGCCCGCCGCGGCAGGAATCCGCCCAGCCGGCCTGCGGGCTCCTCCAGCATCGGGTCGCGGTCCGCGACTGAAGTGCCCCGCTCAGCTGTAGTGCGGCCTGCTCCGGCGGCGCGCCGCAATACCAGAGCCCGGGCCGCACTGCAGCCGCGTCATCATCCGGGGGGCGGGGCTTCACCGGAAGTGCGGCCTACGTCACTTCCGGCCCCGGCGTCATGTGACAGGGGCGTTCAGGAAGTGAACGGTGGGCGCATGGACACACCCCCCGCAGCAGGAGTCGGCGATTCACGACGCCGCTTGCCCATAAGAAAACGGAGTGCCAGAGCGGATGAGGGGACCAGAGGGACCACCAGCACGGCAGGCGCACCTGGCGATGTACCAGTCGGGGTGCCTGCCAGAAACATCAGCCGAGGGATACAGCAGCGCAGGTGCACGGGCAGGCAGCAGTAATTCGAGGACCTGCTGCCAGGCTCGAGTCGGCACATCCAGGGCGGTGGAGCGGCGGGAAGCAGCATGGGGCTGCCTGGCAGTCACCCACGGACCACCACGGATCGGGCTAGGGAGTCCGGGTCTGGAAGTCGCGGAGTGCCACGGATGGCGGGGAGGACCGGAGCCGGGACTGACGGGGGACGATCGGCGGGGACATCGGCACGCGCTCAGGTCCCCCCTGGTGACGAGGAGGCCAGGGGCGCGGGCCTTGAGCAGCAGCAGGAGTCTGGCGAATCGGAGTGTGGCGAGGATCAAAGCGAATCCAGGATTCATCAGGACTCGGGACGTTCGGCTTGCAGGGACACAGCACCTGCGCAGCTTGGTGAGCATGCGTCCATGTATTGTTTGTCGCCCGCTGGGTCATTAGTGGATGGGGGAGGTGATAGGCAGTTGGCTGGGCCCAGCGGGGAAAATACTAGGGGAGGTCGTGGGTCAGATGTAGTGGGTCTTAGGGACATTTTGTTTAGCATGTCGCAAATTTTGGCTAGAATAGACGGTGGTGGAGTTAATCAAGGAGGTTTGTTACCTGCGGCGGCGTGTGTACCTAGTCAACCGGTGTTGTCGCAGGTGGGGAGCGAGTCGGCCAGGTCGGCGGTGAATGCAGCCGGGACACCTTCTGGGGCATCGGTTTGCGTACAGACAGAGAAGGACAAAGCGGATACCGTAAAGCTGGATGATAGGGCAAAAGGGGAGGTATATGTGTGCTTTGAGGGGCCGTTGGGGGCACACTTAAAAAAAAAAAAAAAAAGAGAGGTAAAGGAAAAGTTTGGCGGGATGACTAAGTTGAAATTTTTTCCCTTCTTCCGCTGGAAAAGTTTAATCTGGATAAGGGTAAAAAGGACGATAGTAAAAAAGAGGAAGAAGAGAAACGTAGGTGGAGGTTGATTCCTCAGACGTTTGTTAATTGGTTACAGGCTTTTGCAATATTGGCTAGCGTTATTGGGGACAAAGCTCTGGATAATTGCTCAGGTTTATTTTGCTACCTTGATTCTATTGGGGAGGCTCATCGTACTTATGGGGGTCAGGTGTGGTTACGATATGACGAGCAATTTAGGCAGAGGAAAGCTGTCCGCCCGGAGATCAGATGGGATCAAAAGGACATTGGGTTGTGGTTGAAGGTTATGGCCCCACTGAGGTATGGGCAGTCCTTTCACGGGAGCAACAGTAGCGGGAATCAGTCAGCAGGACACGGGGGAAGTAGTCAAGGGGCACACAGCACAAAAAAAGGAAGCGGGAACTTGCTGGCAATTTAATGACGGCCAATGCAAGTTCGGGACCTCCTGTAAATTTAAACATGTGTGCTCCCATTGTAACGGAAGTTCGCACGGAGCATCAAAATGCTTTAAGAAGGGTAAGGGAAAACCGACAATGGGTACCGGTCAAAGGGGTGACTCCGGTGAGGGTTCACGCGATGGCCCCCTTTCTAAGTAGGTATCCGGATCAGTTGAAGGCTAAGGTCATTGCGGATGTTTTTTTTTTTTTTTGGAAGGGTTTAGAATCCCTCCTCCTGATCATGAGGTCCCCTTTTTCAGTTAAAAATTTGACGTCGGCTTCCCTTCATCCGGAAGTGGTTAGTGTGAAGTTGGCTAAGGAGGTGGAATTGGGCAGGATGGCTGGACCGTTTCAGGAATTGCCTATTAGCAAGGTGATTATCTTGCCGTTGGGGGTTGTGCCCAAGAAAGAGCTGAATAAGTTTCGTTTAATTCAGCATTTGTCGTACCCGAAGGGGCTTTCGGTTAATGATGGTATTGCGCAGGAGTTGTATTCGGTTGAATATACATCATTCGACGCGGCGGTGCATTGGGTACGGAGATACGGGCCAGGCTCGTTGCTAGCTAAGACTGATATCGAGTCAGCCTTTAGGTTGTTGCCAGTTCACCCGGATAGCATCCCGTTGTTAGGTTCTTTTTGGGAAGGGGAGTACTATGTGGATAGGTGTTTGCCAATGGGTTGTGCGATTTCGTGTTCTTTGTTTGAAACGTTTAGCTCCTTTTTGGAATGGGTAGTGAAGGGCCTGGCTTCTGTTAAGTCAGTCATTCATTATTTGGATGACTTCTTGTTTATAGGCCCCCCGCAATCGTTGTTGTGTAGGAATTTGTTAGGTACTATGGTGTGGGTAGCGGAGCATTTTGGCGTGCCGTTAGCAGAAGAAAAAACGGAAGGACCTGGCACCATTTTAAGTTTTTTGGGCATTGTAATTGATACCGAAAGAATGGAGTGTCGGTTACCGTATGATAAATTGAGTTTGCTTAAGCAGGAGGTTGATAGGATCAGGAAGTTGCGCAAGGTTACCCTGAGGGAGCTACAGTCGCTGGTAGGGCATTTGAATTTTGCTTGCAGGATTATGCCAATGGGCAGAATATTTTGTCACAGATTGTCAGGAGCGACAGCAGGAGTGCGCGCGCCGCATCATTTCATTCGCCTTAATAAGGACCACAAGGAGGATCTAAAAGTTTGGAAATTGTTTTGGAAAGTTATAAAGGCAGGTCAGTAATCCAGCAGGAGTTCTTGAACAGTTTTGATTGTGAGATATTTACGGATGCGGCAGGAGGTGCTGGTTACGGGGCCTACTGGAAAGGGCGGTGGAGCGTTGGCGAGTGGCCGAAGGTGTGGAAAGAGAGGGGTCTTACGAGGAACTTGGCATTTTTGGAATTGTTTCCTATTGTTGTTGCGGTTACTATTTGGGGAGAGTGTTTCGCCAACAGGAGAATTCGGTTTCACTGCGATAACATGGGAGTGGTGTCTGTCATTAACAGTTTGTCGGCCTCGTCTCCGCCTGTGATTAGGCTGCTGAGGGAACTAGTACTTTGTTGTCTTAAGCTGAACGCTTGGATTACAGCGGTACATGTTCCAGGTGTACAAAATTCCATAGCAGATGCCTTGTCTCGTTTTCAGTGGGATCGTTTTCGGACGCTAGCTCCAGAGGCAGAGGACGTGGGACAGGAATGCCCTTCGCGTTTGTGGCAGCTGGTTATGGAAGAGCGGGACGGTTAATACGGGAGTCCATCACAAAGCAGACCTGGGCATCATACGAGGCATCGTGGCGAGTATGGCAAAGTTGGATTATGCAGTGGGGTGTGATGGAGAGTGATGGAGATAGAGAGATGGCGGTGTTGTTTCTCGTGGGAAGGGCAGCGGAGAGCGGTTGGTCGGTTTCAAAAGTTGGGAAGTTTGTTGCAGGTTTAGCGTTTGGTTTTAAATTGCAGGGGATGAAGGATGTTACGAAGTCCTTTTTAGTGAAGCAAGCTCTCAAGGGCTTTAGGACAAGGGGTAAAGAGTTGGATAAACGGAGACCGGTAACCTTTAGTATTTTGGAACGTTTGGGTTTTGTATTGGATAAGATTTGTTGTTCAGTTTTTGAAGCCACACTATTTAGGTTGGCTTTTTCATTGGCGTTTTTTGGCGCGCTGAGAGTAGGTGAATTGGTGGCACCAAGCAGGAATAAGGTTGGGGGTTTGTTTGGATATGAGTGGTCGAGATGGGGATATTGAATTTTGGATTAGGGGGGGAAAAGACGGATCAATTGGGCAAAGGTAAACGAGTAATATTGGGTGAGGTTATGGGATCTTTTCTTTGTCCTAGGAGATGTTTATTGGCTTATTGGCAGGTTTGGTCAGGGTGGAAGGGCCCATTATTGTGTCATGAAAATGGAGACTTTTTGTCACGTTTTCAATTCATAGCGGTGTTTAAAAAGGGAATTGCTGAGCTGAGCCTTAGCCCTGAGGTATACGGGTCACATTCATTCAGAATTGGTGCGGCATCAGAAGCGGATGGCTTGGGGTTAGGCAAGAATGTGATAAAACGTATTGGGAGGTGGAGTTCTGATCGTTGCCTGTCTTATGTAAGGCATTAGGTATGCGGTCTTAGGTAATTTGCCTTTTGAGATTCAAATACCTTTTGGTTGTCTTGTTGCTGGTGGCGTCCCGTTGTTAGTTTGGATGCTAGGACACTCTTTCGTCCATTGGGAGCGGTGAGGGCGGACTTGAGGCCGGACGGTAGGCAATTGGTTTTTTAGCAGGGAGCAAGCGGTGGTTCGGTGGTTGGGTTTTCGAGGGATGGTTTGGAGAAGGGTGCTGCCAGAATTCCATAAAGCAGCTCGTTTGGATCGGGCGCCGGATATTTTGGTGGTGCATATGGGGGGAAATGATTTGGAGGGCTCGGCCGGTCAGGGAATTGATGAGGGACATTCGAATCGATCTGTTAAGGTTATGGACATCTTTTCCTGAGGTGTTGACAGTGTGGTCTGACATTGTGCCCAGAGGAAAATGGAGGGAGGCCAGATCATTGAAGGGAATTAATAGGGCACGTATAAAGTTGAACAGAGCTATATCAGCTTTTGTTACCAGGAACGGGGGAGTAAGCGTGCGGCATCTTGATCTGGAAGCGGGAGTTGGAGATTTTTGGGAAAAGGATGGCGTACATTTGAATGATATTGGCATTGATTTATGGGCATTGGCCATACAGGAGGGGATCGAAAGGGCTTTTGCGGTGTTGGGGCGCTCACGAGCCTGAGGTGGTCAGGGCTGTTCGTTGGTGGCGGGGGGTGGGGTTCTTGGAGTTGGCACAGAAGTGTCGGTGGAAAGAATATTGGATAATCACAGGCAGTGCCTTGATTAACCGGGGTGATCTGGCATTTGGTTTTGGGCTCTGGACGGGGTTTTACCCTGGGAGCTTTTGGTGCCCTTGAGCTGGTGATGGACGGCTGAGGGTAATATGGTGGTTCGAGTTCGGTTTAATTTATGCCAGATCTAATTTTAACTCCAAGAACCCTCCCTTCTTATTTATTTTATAACACTGTTAATATGTTAATGTTGTTTGTTAATAAAATGGCCGCTGTGGTCAAATTTATCCAAAGAAATACAGGTGCAGTGTTTTTATTTGGTGGGGGAAGGCGAGTGCTGGAAGGTGGGGGCATGTTGATCCATGGAACCCGTGTTGGCAGTACACGGTCATGGTTTTGTCTTATAAATACAGAGGTGAAAATCACACCAAATGCCAACTTGCTTTCTCTGGTGAACCTCTATAACTGCATCTCTGCTGCTGTGTAATAGTCACAGGGCAGGGAGGGGTTAAACATCCAAGTATTTAATATCTATTGGAAATAAAGAGGTTTCCCCTTATTGATATCAGATAAAACAAATGACCAACCACAATCCACTCTACCAAGACCAATATTACCAGATAGAAGGCAGAAATACCACCACACCGTGACCAGATCACATATTACCACCACATAGTGCCCAAATAATGCCACATACAAGGCACAAATACCGCCACACCATAACCAAAGCACATAATACCACCACATAGTGATCAAATGCTACCAGATACAAGGTATAAATACTGACACACCATGAGACCACATATTACCACCACATAGTGACTGAATAATACCACATACAAGGGACAAATATCGTCATGTCATGACCAAAGCACATAATTACACCACATAGTGACAAATAATACTAAAATAATAAAAATGCAAAAAAAGCTCTGTATATAGTGTTAGTGTACAGGTTATACAGTGATCACCAGTGACATTATACACAGGAGCTCTGTATATAGTGTCAGTGTACAGGTAATACAATGATCACCATTGATATTATACACAGGAGCTCTGTATATAGTGTCAGTGTGAATGTATAGGTAACACATACTCACAAGTTCTTTATCTGCAGACCGATATATCACATCTTCTATGCAGGACTTATCTCTGCAGAAAATAACATAGTTAGCTATAACTGATCACTTCCAGAGCACAATCCACACTTTTCCCAAGATTTCTACACTACATGAAATGACAAAAAAAGAAACATAGCACAGCACTACACAGTAACAGAGCTCCAGTGTCATTCTGTGCCTGCTCATCTGTCAGCAGACATATTTGTCTGATGGCAAAGATCTAGCAGAGCTGAAGACAGAAGACCCATGGATGATGTCGGAGCGAGGATTTTTTTAATTAAAGATGGAGTCCCTTAGGCTTAGTTTCCCACGCAGCATAATAGCCGCATATTCCTGCTTTTATGCGGCGCTCCTGTCATCAGGATTTTGATAATTTTGAGTATTTGTTCAACAGAGGTTGATTTTGAAAGGAGAGCGGAGGAATTGAAGCACAGGTTCTTAGATCGCGGATATAGTCGAAGAAGTATTAAGCATGCCTATAATCGAGCCAAAAACAGTAATCGTCAACAATTAATGTATTCTAATCGAGCTCACAAACAAGAGAAGTGTGTCAGGATGGTGACACGGTACCATTCACAATGGCGCAAAATGTGTGATGTGCTTAGGAAACACTGGCCCATTTTACTAGCGGATGAGACGTTGCGCCAGTATTTGCCTATGTATCCGTCAGTCACAGCCCGTCAATCTCCGAGCCTCCGAGATCACTTGGTAAGGAGCTACCTTACACCTAATACTCAGAAGAAAATTGGCGAAATAGGACTGGCTGAAAAAAGACAAACGTGGGGTTGTACCCCATGTGGTTCATGTATTTCGTGTCCAATCATCGAACATACTAAAAAGTTTCTTTCATCCAGTGGGAAAGAATTTACTATCCTACACTCCATTATGTGTACAGCACGTAATGTCATTTATCACGCTACATGGCCTTGCTCTTTGGTATACATAGGTCTGACCACTAGGATGTTAAAGACCAGAGCGAGGGAACATGGACGTGATATTATGGCAGCAGCCACTGAGGATAATTTGGAGTTGTTGAAAACAATCCCTAGACACTTTAAAAACTATCATGCCTGTGATCCATCAGGTCTTCAAGTTAAAGGCATCGATGATGTTTATAGTACGTTGCGTGGAGGTAGTGCTAGTCGCCTACTTGCACAGAAAGAATCCAGATGGATTTGGCTATTGCAAACATTACATCCTCAGGGCCTCAACGAGTCCTTAAGCTTTTCACCATTCCTCTGATTGCCTCTATCTCTCCCCCACCCCTGCACCCGCTAGATTTATCGGTATTTTAATGATGTTTATAATCCCCCCCCCTTGTTTTATCCTCTGTTGTCTAATTAATGTTCATTTTTTCCTTAGTACATACTCTTTTGTCCTTGGTTGCGGCTGCCTTCCGTGTCTCTTTCTGCTGGTTACTCCTATTGATGGATGGCTGTGGACGATTTATACATCTTGATTAATCAATGATTCTCCTGGACTACTGACAATAGGTCACAGAGATATTATCATCTACTGGGACAAAGAAAAGCTACGCAACAAATGAATTCATCTAATTGCTGGATATACTTGATATTGAGCTGTATTATGCGGTGTATTGTGTTTTTTGTATTTTATGCTTACAACCTATTGTGTAGCATTTAATTGTTGAATGTTTCTATCATGTTTCTCCATTACACAGTGTACTGTATCTTTTATATGTACATATTACACCGCATTTTTTGTGGTTTTTGACTGGTGCTCTCCGTTGGGGCAATGGCGCCATGCCCCCATGGACAGTATTTTTCGGTAATATTTAGTTACAATATTGGATTAACATTAGCCATACAATTGATATGAAGAATGTCTTTTGATTATAATTGGCTACTGATGGCAATTATATGGGGGAAGGGGTCCCACAGCTATGCATCTACTGAGATATATCCTGCTTCTTTTGATCTGCGATTTGTTTCCGTTGTGATATGTTATCTGTTCACACTTATTATTCTGTGATTGGTTCATTATTGCGTTAGTTGGGCACTATTGGGTTAAATAGCTGTGGTTTAGCCACGACTCTTCTCATTAGATCCGATTGTCCACTTCCTATATTCATTTATCTACACTTTTGTTGGGCGTTTTATAATGTATACTTACCACATTATAGCGCTATGTCCCCTGTTATGGGCTTTCCCCGTAGTCAGATTGTGATGTCACAGTGATTTTCGTCCATGTGACCTGGGGGGTGTGGCTTGTATTTATGTGTGGCGAGGGGCGGATGACTGTGTCCCGACGCGTCATAGCAAGTCCCGCTCATGTGGCCTGGGAGGTGTGGTTTGTTATCACGGGGGGCAAGGGGCAGATGATTGCGTCCTGAAGCGAAGGGGTCCTACTATATACTTCCGGATGTGAGTGGTAATACAGGGGCACACGTGACTCTATATGTATGTATTATGATGAGCGGTTGGCTATTCTAATAGCTGCGTCCTATCTTACTTTCACCCATTGGACAATAAGTAATACTTAAGGGATACCGGTTCCAGACATACTATAAACCCCAGAAGAAGGCACAGCGTCGAAACGCGCGTAGGGGTGACGATACCTGGACTGACAAACAATACATATGTGAGTAATACTACATTCCCACTTATTTTCAAGTGCTAAATGGATTTACTTTTATATCAACTATTTATGCACTGTGCACCTTAGCATTTGCATTGAAGCTTTGATATTATGCTTACAGCTGGGATAAGGCATGTGGTTTACATACCCATACCCGTATTTTCTTCAACTATGTAGGTTTAATCTATTTATTATATGATTGTATTGGTCTTGGCATCTCTATTACAGCTCACTACTTATGTATTTATGCCACTTTTTCAATATGGATGTTTTTTTAATTAATGTGTATTAATAAATTTATGAATTTTTTGCAAAATTATGTTCTTATACGTCATTTTTTCTATATGATTTGCTATTATAGACGTTGAACAGAGTCTCATTGTCCTATTATAGAGAACTAATTGTGTATGTGACCTTGGTGGTCAGTTAATCTGTCTCAGCATTTTGATAAGTAAACTACAGGCAGTGAAAGGTTGGCACTGTTACACTGATTAAACAAGAACCATAAGACAGATTTCTTCAACCCAGGTATCATTTTAATCTGTGTTTGCCGTTAATGAGATGCTCGTGCTCTGGGCTTAAATAACCTTCCATGACCTTCCTCCTATTTTAAATACTGCACATTTAATATTGTGGTCTTAAAAAAAATTTTTTGGCTCCAACAAAATGGCGCCGGTGCATGCACAGTAGCATCTATCTGTGCAAGCGCAGTATTTAAAGGTTCAGTGACCTGTCATTTAAGCCCAGAATGATGACAATGAGGCCAGAGAACCAAAAAAAGACCTGCCCACAGGCCGGTCTCGAAGCACAAGCATCTCATTAACTCCAAACTGCAAACAGATTAAACAAGAACCACTAGACTGATTTCTTCAAACCAGATATCATTTTAATCAGTGTAACAGCACCAACCTGACAATGCCTATAGTTTACTTAGCAAAATCCTGATGACAGGTTTCCTTTAGCAGTAGGGATAAACCTTCTAACAATCTCCCAATAGCTCCCAAACGCAAACATTAAGCGTTTATGCTACACAGTGTTGAAGCATGGATGTACCTACTTTCAATCGAAGGTGACAGGAGAAACTTTTCTGTTTTACCAACATCTAACCTGTGGTATGTCATTTACTGTTTACCTGTTGGAATGTGGGTGCGGTCACCAATATGTGAGACGCAACTGTAGCATCCCGAGGGCTCGTTTGCTACAGAGGTATCGCATCTCAGTTAGAGGTGTGGTATCTTACTTCCAGGTAAGGGTGGAGTGTGGATCAGGACCCTGACAGCTGCATGCATTACACCACATTTCCGAGGGACAGCTCGACCGTGCTCCCAGCAGTGAGCACGACAGACCATGTCCCTGGCTGGAGGGAGGGAACACCCAGAACAGGGGGAACCCAGTAGTGCAGGAGCAGAGAGGAAGCAGTTCCTGGATGCACAGAGAGAGGAGTATAAAAAGGTGGGGGCCATCCTAGGAGGGAGTTCTGTGAGAGGAGAAGGCAGGGAGCAGAGCTGCTGCATGGGCTCTGCTCCCTGGGGAGGCCTAGCACAAAGGCCGGAGCCTGAGGGAAGAAAGAAGGGGAGCAGGGAGGCTCCAGGAACACGGAGGAAGGAGGGACCCCAGGGGTGCAGAACGGTCAGTAGCCACTGCATGCCCGAATTCACCTGAGTGGAGGGGTCAGGCCGCAGAAGGGGAACCGGATCCCTAAATTGGTGGAGGAGAAACTACACTCAGCCAAGAACTGGAGGTTGCGACCATTCATTGGTGCAGCCCCCTGCTAAACCTGCTAGGAAGGCACCACATAGGGCCCAGGGAAAACGGCCGGCACGTTAATCCGACAAGGTCCGAGGCAGCCGGACAGAAGTGAGGTCACTGGTGGAGTATGAGAAGCCAGAGAAAGGACACATAAAGGGGGTCCTGTGAAGCGCTTCTAAATTACCTGGAGGTTGATCGAGCCCCTCACCTGGTGAGCGCAGCACGGCTCGGGCAGTCCTTGCTGACAGAAGTGACGTGGATAACAACTGTGAGTAAAAGACCCTGGACTGCATCATTGGACTCTGTGTGATAACTGCTGCGCCTGTACCATCACTCCCATCCTCCCTACACGCTGCCCTGAGGCTACGCTCCTCCCATGGGGAGTTATCCTACCTCTGTGCTGCACACCAACACCAGCCTCAGTGGTCTGCCTTGCAGCGGCGGTTATCCCTGACCGCAATCCACGGGTGGCGTAGTCGGACATTCAAAACACTGATAAATAGACTGCCGCCATTTGGTCTAACCACCCTGAGCCACGGGATCAGGTTGCCACCACTACTACCCCCAGCATCGTACAGAAGCCCGGTTCCGGGTACCCCACGGCCCAGGGGGCGAGTCACAACACTCAACAGGTTCACATCAGGTGATGGAGGGGATGTTACACAGATCAGCATTGATAGTGAAGTATACAGACACCGTGTTCCCACCGCCATCACCCTTGTTATAAGATACCACACAGTGGTTTATATAGAAGCTGGACACTGCACCTCTCATTCATGTCCACTACCAACATTTCTGTACACAGAGGAAGGTCTTACATGACCGAAACGTTTGTTTTGTGCTACTTTTTCTACTATTAAATTCTCAAAATTCATTGAGTCATCTTGAGTGCCAAGTTTTTCATCTTATTGCAGTCACACAGAGTGACTGCAGACTTATCAATTTGGACCAGACAATTCCTGCAAAGGGTAAAAAGTAGTCTCTGTGCTGCTTGGTATCATGGTGTGTGAACATGGACCAAAGAAAGGTAAAGAGAGAACTGTCTCAGGAAATTAGAAAATTATAGACAAACATGTTAAAGGTAGATGCTATAAGACCATCTCCAAACAAATGTTCCTGTTACCACATTTGCACATATTATTCAGAGCTTTAAGGTCTATGAGGCGGCAGCCAATGTCCCTGGATGTGGCCGCAAGAGTAAATTAATGACAAATTGAAGAGATGGATAATTTGAATGGTTACAAAAGAGCCCAGAACAACTTTCAAAGAGATTAAAGGTGAACTTCGAGGTCAGGGTACATTAGTGTCAGATCGCACCATTTGTCGCTGTCTTGACCAAAGTGAAATTCATGGAAGAAGAGGAGGAGGAAACCATTGTTCAAAGCAAATCAGAAAAAAGGCAAGACAGGAATTTTCTAAAGTTTCTGGGAGAATGTCCTTTGGACAGATGAAACAAACCTGTGCTTTTTGGCAAGTCACATCAGCTCTATGCTCACAGACAGAAAAATGAGAAAATAAACCAAAAAGAGAAGGCGCTGAATGTCCCAGCATATAGATGGAGGGGTGAGAGGTATTCCACTCACCTCTGGTAGTTGTGCATGCCAGACACAAAGCTGATACTAAGCGGTAATGACTGCGGTCCTGGAGCACTGCAGCACCTTCTGCCCTCCCCGGCATCATGCTCAGGAGCCATGATACAGCGAAAGATAATGAACAGTGGGTGGTGGAGATCCACAGGTCGCCACGCTCTGAGTTAGGAACCACCAGGTTAGGCAAGAGAAGTCGATTTATTCAACACATAACGCGTTTCAGAGACGATCTGTCCCCTTCATCAGGTGATTCCAGAATGTATACCACGCCGAATGCTTTAAATAGATAGGTACTGATGTGATTGATAATTGCATACAGGCTTTAGAAATAAATAAATCTACATATAATTTTCATGATTACAAATCATTAAAACCAATAATACAGTAAAAATTAACCCCTTTCTGACGTGTGACCTAATAGTACGTCATGGTGACCTGGGCCGATTGGACCAATGACGTACTATTAGTTTATATGGCCATCGCGCCCGCACACAAGCGGTGCGGGGCGATCGCCGCCGGGTGTCAGCTGATAGCACCAGGTATTAGCTGTGACTATGTGCAGGGAGCGGTCCCGCACTGCTCCCAGCACATTAACCCCCTCAATGCTGCGATCGAAGTCGATCGCAACATTGCGGGGGCAAGGGGAGGTGATCGCAATACTCACCTCCTCTCCCGGCCTCCAGCGCTGTTTGCCGCAGCTTCCCGGATGTCGTCATGACAACATCCAGGTCATCAGACAGCAGGAAGATATTTTGGTCATGCGCAGTGCATGACCAAAGTATCTTCTGCATCTGCAGCGTTGACAGCCTGTATAGCTCAGGGATGGTGCTCCATCCCTGTGCTATACAGGCGATCAGAATAAAAAAAGTGAAAGTCCCATAGTGGGAAACAGAATAAAAGTTCAAAAAGTGTTAAAAAATGGAAAAAAAAATTGTAAAAATATAAAAAAAATAAATAAATAATCCACCAAAAAAAAAAAATATATATAATGTACCCATCAATAAATATTATTAGGAAAAAAACAACAAACACAATAAAAGAACACATATTTGGTATCGCCGCGTCCAGAATGACCTGACCTATAAAACTGTCCCACTAGTAAACCCCTTTAGTGAACATGGTAAAAAAAAAATAAAAAGCGAAGCAAAAAACAATGCTTTATCATCATACCGCCAAACAAAAAATGGAATAACACGCGATCAAAAAGACGAATGTAAATAAAAATGGTACCACTGAAAACTGTCATCTTGTCCCTCAAAAAACAAGCCGCCATACAGCTCCATCAGCCAAAAAATAAAAAAGTTATAGCTCTCAGAATAAAGCGATGCAAAAAATTTTTTTTTCTATAAAATAATTTTTATTGTGTAAAAACGCCAAAACATAGAAATACGATATAAATGTGGTACCGCTGTAAACGTACTGACCCGAAGAATAAAGCTGCCTTATCAATTTCACCATACGCGGAACAGCATAAAAAAAAACATAATAACAATTCTGGAATTGCTGTTTTTTGTTTATTCTGCCTCCCAAAAATCGGAATAGAAAGCGATCAAAAAATGTCAAGTGCCTGAAAATGGCAACAATAAAAACGTCAACTCGTCCCGCAAAAAACAAGCTGTCACATGGCTCTGCTCGCCAAAATATGGAAAGTTATAGCTCTCAAAATATGGCGATGCAAAAACTAGATATTACAAAAAAATGCGTCTTTTAGTGTGTGACAGCTGTCAATCATAAAAACCTGATATGATTCTGGTATCGCTGTAATCGCACCGACCCGAATAATAAAGCCGTCTAATCACTTATACCGCACGAGGAACGGCGTGAAAAATAAACTCTAGGGTTAGGGTTGTGTTAGGGTTGGGCTAGGGTTAGGGTTGGGGTTAGGGTTGGGCTAGGGTTAGGATTGTGTTAGGGTTGGGGTTAGGGCTGGGCTAGGGTTAGGGTTAGGGGTGGGCTAGGGTTAGGGTTGTATTAGGGTTGGGGTTAGGGTTGGGCTAGGGTTAGGGTTGGGGTTGGGGTTGTATTAGGGTTGGGGTTAGGGTTGTTTTAGGTTTGGGATTTTTTTCAAAAGTAAAAAAAAAAAAAGATGACGATATGGTGACTAGTGTTGAGTGCAAGTGCTCGCTACTTGAGTTTTCATCGGGTGCTCGGGTATGCACCGAGTATCGCGGGTGCTCAAGTGACATGCTCGAGTCTCCACCCCATATGCTTCGTGGCCAAAAAAAAACTCGCAGGGATTGCCTGCCATGCACGAGCGATCCCTGGATGTTTTTTTGGGGGTGTCTAATAACCGTGAAGCATGCGAGCGGGGACTTGAGCATGTCAGTACATGGTGCATACCTGAGTACCCAATGCAAACTCAAGTAGCGAGCACTTGCACTCAAGACTAATGACAACTTATTCAATTTGATGAACTAATGTTATCAAATTCTGTGTCGTACCTCTGGGTTCAAAATGTTCAGTATACCCCTTGATAAAATCCTTGAGGGGTCTAGTTTCCAAAATGGGGTCACTTGTGGGGGGGTTTCCACTATTTAGGCACATCAGGGGCTCTCCAAACGCGACATGGCGTCCGCTCTCAATTCCAGCCAATTTTGCGTTCAAAAAGTCACACAGTGCTCCTTCCCTTCTGAACTCTACCATGCGCCCAAACACTGTATTTTCCCCACATATGGGGTATTGGCGTATTTTTTCCTGTTACCCCTGCGAAAATAAAAAAAATTGTGTCTAAAATAACATTTTTATGAAAAAAGTGTTCATTTTTTTCTTCCACATTCCAAAAATTCCTGTGAAGCACTTGAAGGGTTAATAAAGTTCTTGAATGTGGTTTTGAGCACCTTGAGGGGTGCAGTTTTTAGAATGGTGTCACTTTTGGGTATTTTCTGTCATAAAGGCCCCTCAAAGTAACTTCAAATATGATGTGGTCCCTAAAAAAATGGTTTTGTAAATTTTGTTGGAAAAATGAGAAATCGCTGGTCAACTTTTACCCCTTATAGCTCCCTAATAAAAAAAATGTTGGTTCTAAAATTGTGCTGATGTAAAGTAGACATGTGGGAAATGTTATTTATCAACTATTTATTAACCATAGATATTCACTACAACCCATGGGAGTGGGTTGTAGCGAATATTCATGAGCTTTAATAGCGGGCACACTGACCACAGCGCGCAGCAGGAGCCGCGCTGTGGCTACAGTGTGCCGGCTATTAAGAGAAATGAATATTCATTGCTCTCCGCGCCCATGGGTATGGGGAGCAGGGAATATTCATTTTCTTTAGTAGCGGGCACAGCTAGGCTGCAGCAGGCGGCTGCTGCCTCCTGTGCCCCGCTGATCCCCCGCTGCGGCTCCCCCACACCCACCACCATGCGGCCATACAATAATATAGTATTCGGACTATAAGACGCACCCCCCCACTTTCCTCCAAAATTTTGGAGGAAAAAAGTGCATCTTATAGTCCGAAAAATACGGTAATTATTAAGAATAGGAGATTTTTTTTTTTTTTTTTAAATGTAGGTACGATTCAATTATTCCCAAGATCTCACCCCATGGATGGATCCTTTGTATTTGCAATTGGTTGAGGAAGGGCATTGCTAACAATAGGAATTCCAGAGAATGGAGGACTTAACTACAACTCCCAGTATGTCCTTAGCAATGGTAAGGAGATACTGGGAGTTGTTACCAGTCATCATCAGACTGTGGACCGTATAGGAACCAATGTACTGATTAGATGCAAGCAGTGGAACTATTAAACGTTTAAAAAGTAACTTACATTTTGGGATATATATTACATGATTTAGGTCCTATAATTTTGAGCAGATTAGTGCGAATCTGAGACCCTGATCACTCAGAAGATCTCTTAGAAGTGAAGAGGTGAGGAGACATGACTGTGACTTTCTGCTGCATTTGCTCCGCTCAGTGTACTCTCCTATCTACTGAGCTGCGCTCTTCTAGGAGGTCTTTTAAGCAAAGGAGCAAAGGATTGGGGTCCCCACAAATCTGCTCAGAATTAATGACCCTAAATCACATTAAAAAACGTCCCAAAAGTTGATTTACACTTTAAGGTTAATTTACACACACACTGTATACGGCGTACGCAACACACACATACTGTATACTCCGTATGCACCACACACGCACTGTATACGCCGTACACACCACACACACACACACTGTATACGCCGTACACACCACACACACACACTGTATACGCCGTACACACCACACACACACTGTATACGCTGTACATACCACATACACTGTATACGCCGTACACACCACACACACACACTGTATACGCCGTACACACCACACACACACACACTGTATACGCCGTACACACCACACACACACACTGTATACGCCGTACACACCACACACACACACTGTATACGCCGTACACACCACACACACACAGTATACGCTGTACATACCACATACACTGTATACGCCGTACACACCACACACACACACTGTATATGCTGTACACACCACACACACACACTGTATACGCCGTACACACCACACACACACTGTATACGCTGTACACACCACACACACACACTGTATATGCTGTACACACCACACACACACACTGTATACGCCGTACACACCACACACACACAGTATACGCTGTACATACCACATACACTGTATACGCCGTACACACCACACACACACACTGTATATGCCGTACACACCACACACACACACTGTATACGCCGTACACACCACACACACACTGTATACGCTGTACATACCACATACACTGTATACGCCGTACACACCACACACACACACTGTATATGCTGTACACACCACACACACACTGTATACGCTGTACATACCACATACACTGTATACGCCGTACACACCACACACACACACTGTATATGCTGTACACACCACACACACACTGTATACGCTGTACACACCACACACACACACTGTATATGCTGTACACACCACACACACACTGTATACGCCGTACGCACCACCACACACACGCACTCTGCATACATCGTACGCACCACACACATGCACTCTGTATACACCGTACGCACCACACACACTGTATATGCCGTACACACCACACACACACTGTATACACCGTACGCACCACACACCCACTGTATATTCCGTACACAGTGGCGTACTGCCAATGGCGGCAGACCACGCGACTGCTATGGGGCCCGTGAGCCGGGGGGGCCCCATAGCAGTCCAGGGGTGGACATACCACCGCCGGTGCAGCTGTGCCGGGTCCCCACCATGCAGCTGCACCAAGGGGCCCGCAAGGTGCAGCTGCTCCCTGCACGCGGTGGTCAGGGAGCGATCCCTGCAGCTCCGCTGCTGTCAGGAGGAGAATAGCAGGGGAGCTGGAGGGTTCGTCCTCTGCTTCCTCCCTGACCCAGGCGCACGCAGCTTGATGACGTCATCATGCAGCGCGCGCCTGGGTCAGGAAGAAAGCTGGCGGCAACCAGGAAGATGCTGCTGCAGGGGAGCGAGCTGAGGTAAGTTGTTTTTTTTTTTTACTGAAATGCTGGGGAGGGGATGGGGCTGGGAAGAGCAATAATGGGGCTGATGGGACTGGAGAGAGCAATGATGGGGCTGGGGAGAGAAATATTGGGGTTGGAGAGGGGGCTGATTGGGTTGGAGAGAGGGATAATGGGGTTGATGGGGCCTCGGGAGAGCAATAATAGGGCTGATGGGGCTGGGAAGAGGAATAATGGGGTTGATGGGGCTGGGGAGAGGAATGATGGGATGATGGGGCTGGAGAGAGCAATAATGGGGCTGATGGGGCTGGGGAGAGGAATGATGGGGCTGGGAAGAGCAATAATGGGGCTGATGGGGCTGGAAAGAGCAATAATGGGGTTGATGGGGCTGGGGAGAGGAATGATGGGGCTGGGAAGAGCAATAATGGGGCTGATGGGGCTGGAAAGAGCAATAATGGGGTTGATGGGGCTGGGGAGAGGAATGATAGGGCTGGGAAGAGCAATAATGGGGCTGATAGAGCTGGGAAGAGCAATGATGGGGATGGTGGGGAAGGGGAGAGCAATGACGAGTTTCTGGGAGAGAGCAATAATGGGGGTGCTGGGACAGAGCAATGGTGGGGGGCTGGGAGAGAGCAATGATGTGGGGCTGGGAGAGAGCAATGATGGAGGTTCTGGGACAGAGTAATGATGGGGGTGCTGGGAGAGCGCAATGATGGAGGGGGCTAGGAGAGAGCAATGATGGGAGTGCTGAGAGAAGTGACGCGCCCAAGGGATGGGGACTCGGCGCACGGGCCTTGCTGTTTGGTTTTGTGGAGACACCGCGGTGGCCGGCTCCCGGGCCCATACCCTGAGGTCACTCTTTAAAAGAAAGAAGGAATGGTGGGGAAAAGGTGTATGGTATAGGAAAGAGTTTGTGACGCCACCCGTGGTGTCTGGTGAGGATCACCAGCGCTGCTACAGTCACCTGAGGCCGGTGATCAGGCAGCTTAGATGGTGCGGCTCCCCACAGGTGGAGCGGGGCCTCAGGGCAGCGTAGGAGAAGGGATGCAGGACAGAGGGGACCCAGCCGGGTCGGAGGAAGAATAGGCACACACACGACAGTTCACTTCAGTACCTTTACTGGTGGTGTTTCAGGCACGATCAAGGGCACTGTCGGGTGAAGGGTGCATTTCAGGACTCTCCCCAGTGAGCGGGTGTGGGGCCTCCTGTTTCTTGCCTTTTCCTGTTAAGTTTATGACCTGCCTGGAGCTAGGCCTAACTTGGTCTCTGTCTTGCACCTGCTGACCTGGTGGTAGGACCTTCTGTTGGAGATCACACTCCCTGGTCTCTTGGGCCTCAGTGATTCCTGACCCTGGTATTACAGGCAGCTCTTGGTGTTCCTGGAACATGTAGTTCGCCAGGTATCCCGGTTGTTTCTGCAGGTCCTAGAGATCTTTGCAGACGCGGACCCGGTGTCTGGTAAATGCTTGTGGGGTGAGCTGGTTAAGCTCCTCTGCCCCCTACGTAGCTCGCTTACTCCACTTGCCTTCGGCCGCGCTCGGGGCCCTCACTAGACTTCACACTGGCAATAAGCTTCGCTACTCTTCACCGCTCTTATGGCATCGGCACGCCTTAAGCTCACTGACTGAGCTTTATGAGTCTGAACTCTCTCTAGAGGGACTGGAACTACCTCTGTCCCCTGAGGAAACTGTTCTCTAGACTGAGCTCCACTGCAGGCTGACCTCTCTCAGGCTCATCTTCTGCAAGAACTGACTGCCTAGCTCCACCTTCCCTTTTTATATCCCTAACGGGCTCCCTCTGCTGGTCTGGAAGGTGGAGGTGTGTGTGTGTGTATATGCTACGAGGGCCTCTTGTGGAGGAATCCGTCCATGCACCCCTCTAGGATCTGTGGCACCAATGCGCAGCAGGGGCGCCACATTCCCCCCCTAGCAAAGCTCAGTACTCCCGGACTGAAGTACTTTTTATAACAACAATACAATAACTCTTCCCCTTATGGGAGGCACTTTGCTTAAACGTTACATAATAAAACATTATAAATAACAAACATATACATATATACAATAAGCAACCTCAGAATTCAAGTCTCTTCTGGTGAGGTTCCCTACAGGATGTCCATCTCACAGGGTAGAGTACTTGGTAGCTTGAGGGACCTGTCCCAAACCCTCAATGTAGGCCCTGGGGTGGCTGCAGGGCTTGGAGATCCTGAGTCGGACCTCCGTTAGTCCCACACCAGACAGGTTTTTCTTCCGAGGTCACCTAAAGGGGCACTCCAGGGAGTGCAATTATTTACAAGAAGCAGTTTTTGGGCTGCACATAGTCCTCAGCCACAAAGTTCTTTATGTACCCTGATGGGTAACTAAAGGTAACAAGGAAAAGTGTCCATTTCACTTAAATTGTCCATTATAAGGCAAAAGTACAAGTTAATAAATACATATACATGAACATACACAATATAATACCCCAGGGGCAACCATTTACACTGTCAGAATTTCCTTCTCTATTCTCTGTATCTGACAGGGGTCTGACCTCGTGTGCTATGAGTCGACCTACGTGGTACTGGGATGTGTGAGGCACTAGTATTTGCACTACCTCCCATTCTGTCAGTTCTAAGTGTTGGGGAACTGCAGGGTTGCCTTAACCTCTCTACAGGACTGGCAAGTATACCATTGGCTGGGCCTTCTTGCTCTGCTCAAACCGGGGATCCTTCTTCCGGGGATTTTTCTTGAGCAGGCTCTTCTGAAGCACTTACAGGCTCTACTTGCTGTGGAGGGTTTTCTGGCTGTTGAAATAAGTGGATCACAGGTATTATTACTGCTCCTCCTAGTTGACGCCAATCTGCCGGGAAATCTCCTAAGTCAGTATGGAGTACTGCTTCTTTAGGCTCCTCCGGTACGGTGAGAGGCACTTCTTCTTGGGGCTTTAGCAGGTCAGGACACAACTTCAGATGGTCTCTAGATACCGTTGCAGTCGTTATTCCTCCGTCTCTACTAATTAGGCAGGTCTTCCTATTATCGAATCTTGAATTTAACACAGTGTAGGGTTCTCTCTCCCACTGGTCATCAAGTTTGTGCTTTCTCCTTTTTCTTTTTAACACCACTTCTCCTGGTGTGAAGGGTTCTGCGGGCGCACTTTTATTGTAGTGGGCTTCCTGCTTGTCCCTTACCCGAGTGAGACTGTCTTCGACACAGGCCTGTACTCTTCTGTACTGCCCCTGTCTGGTCGTGTCCCAGTCCTCAATGGACATATCTGCTTCTGGTTCTACTACACCAAGCTCCAGGTCCATGGGCAACTTCCCGGGTCTGGCTCGCATGAGATATGCAGGAGTACAATTGGTGGAACTCACAGGTATGTGGTTGTACAGATCTATCAGGTCAGGTAGTAGGTCTGGCCACTGATTTCTCTCTAGTGGTAAGGTCTTCAGCAGGTCGATGACGATGTTATTCATCTTTCACAGAGACCGTTGGTTTGGGGGTGGTACGGTGTAGTCTTTATCTTTTTACACCTGTACAGATGGCAGAACTCCATGAACAGTTCGGCTTCAAAGGCTGGGCCTTGATCTGTCAGCATCTGCTCCGGGTATCCATGGGGCCTGCAGAAGTACGCCTGAAATGTCTTCGCCGCAGTTTCTGCCGTCAGGTCCTTGACGGGGGCGACCACCAGGAACCGGGAGTAGTGATCCACCATGGTCAGGGCATAAGAATATCCTGACCTGCTGGGTGACAGCTTGACATGATCCAGGGCCACGATCTCCAGGGGACGAGTCGTCTTGATGGGTTGCAGGGGTGCCTTCTGGCTGCTGCAGTCTTTTCTTCTGAGGCTACAGGGTCCACAATTCCGGCAGCACCTCTCAATAGAACTGCGCATTCCTACCCAATAAAACCGACACTTCAGCAGGGTCTCTAGCTTCTTCCAGCCGAAGTGCCCCGCCTGATCGTGGTAGGCTTCCAACACCATCTGGATGTCTGTCTTGGGCACCACTGTCTGCCATACCATCTCATGGGTTTTGGGGTTGACGTACCTCCGGCACAGCTTCTCTCTATAGATGAACAGCCGGCTCTTCTCATTCCACAGCTGCTTGGCTTGGAGAGACGCTTCCTTCTCCAGGGAGGAACCTTCCTGGGTTATCAGTTCTTTGATACGGCTGACAACCGGGTCGCTGTCCTGAGTCTCCTTCCAGCTGTGGTGAGGCAGGGGGTTTAACGTGTTACCGCGAGGCCTCCTGGAGGCTCGTTGCTCGTGGACCATCCCATTCTGATGAAAGGCAGGTAGTTCAATCTCCTCCAGGTCGTCCACTTCTTCTTCAGTGTCTGACTGGTGAGGCATCCTGGACAGGGCATCGGCGTTGGCGTTCTTGCGGCCCGCCAGGTACTTAATAGTGAATTGGTAATTTGACAGCCGAGCCATCCATCGTTGCTCCAAGGCTCCTAGCTTGGCTGTTTCTAGATGAGTCAAGGGGTTGTTATCAGTGAAGGCAGTGAACTTACTGGAGGCTAGATAGTGCTTGAACCGCTCGGTGATGGCCCAGACCAGGGCCAGGAACTCCAACTTGAAGCTGCTATAGTTCTCTGGGTTCCTCTCGGTCGGGCGGAGCTTCCTGCTTGCATAGGCGATCACCTTCTCTTTGCCATTCTGCTTCTGACTCAGTACAGCTCCTAATCCTTCGTTGATGGCATCAGTGTACAGCAGGAACGGTTGGCTGTAGTCAGGGTAGGCTAGGATCTCTTCGCCGGTCAGGATCTCCTTCATCACAATAAAGGATTCAGCTTGCTCCTTACCCCACTGGAACGGGGGATTTCTGCCTCTGGGGGACTGTCCTACCAGGAGGTCTTGCAGAGGCGCCGCTTTCTTAGTATAGTCCTTCACAAACCTCCGGTAATACCCGACTAGTCCCAGGAACTGACGTACCTCCTTGAGGCAATTCAGCTCCGGCCGTTTCTGGATGGCAGTGACCTTCTCCGGGTCTGGTGCTACTCCCTCTGAACTGACGATGTGCCCCAGGTACTGTACCTTTCTCTTGAGCAGGTGGCACTTAGAGGGCTTCAACTTCATCCCACACCGGTACAGCGACTCGCATACCTCCGCCAGGTGCTTCAAGTGGTCCTTATACGTTTTGGAGTATACTATCACATCATCCAGGTATAGTAGTACAGTCTCGAAGTTGCGGTGTCCCAGGCAGCACTCCATCAATCTTTGGATCGTTCCGGGGGCGTTGCAGAGTCCAAACAGCATACTATTGAACTCGCAGTGTCCCATCGGGGTGGTGAAGGCCGTCTTCTCCCGATCCTTCTCAGCAACAGCTACTTGCCAGTACCCACTAGTGAGGTCAAGGGTGGAGAAGTAATTTGCAGACTTTAAGGCAGCCAGGGATTCCTCTATACGTGGTAAAGGGTATGCATCTTTATGTGTAATGCGATTTACTTGTCTGTAATCTACACACATTCTCAAGCTTCCGTCCTTTTTCCTGACTAGAACTAGGGGAGCTGCCCAGGGACTACAACTATCCCTTACTACCCCTGCCTTCTTCATGTCGTGCAACATCTCCTTCACCTTCTGGTAGTGTGCTGGTGGTATAGGCCTGTAACATTCTTTGATGGGTGGATGGTCACCTGTGGGGATATGGTGTTGAGCCCCCTTAATCCTCCCAAAGTCAAGTGGGTGCTTACTGAATACTTGCTCGTATTCCTGAACCACCCGGTGTACACCCTGCTTCTGATGAGCAGTAGTGGTGTCTGTCCCAACATGGAGCTGTTGACACCAATCCTCCACCTGGGTTGCCGGATCATTATCCTCCACTTCGTCTGGTGAGGTTAAGGGCTCCACCGTGTGTATGGAGTTGTTATTTACTGTGTAGAGTTTGGCAACAGTGGCGTAGCAAGGTAATCTAATCTCGTCCTCCCCATAGTTTAGGAGGTGTATGGGCACCCTCCCATTGTGTACATCCACTACCCCTCTGGCAGTCAAGAGTGTAGGCCTATGCTCGGAGCTAAGGGGCTCTACTACCGCCTGGTAGCTCCGTCCTTTGAGACCTATTGCTGCTCTACGCCATATCAGCATTTCACTCATCGGGGGTATCACAATGGGTACCGGGTCTGTCACCAGTACATTACCAATTTCACCACCTGTTAGCTTTACCTGTTGCTGGTACATAAGGGCTCGGATCTCTTTCTGGAGCGCCCTTCTCTGCCCTGGTCTGGCAGTGTCAGCTATCTGTTGGAGCAAGAACACCACTTCTCCCAGAAAGTTACTAACAATATTAGTGCCAAGTACCATATACAAATTTGCATCATCAGGATTAGTCTCTACTACAATTAGTCCCTGGTCCTTCAGTTCCACTCTTCCCACCTTTACTGCCACATCCTTAACCCCGACTAGGTTAAGGGGGAGGCCGTTTGAGGCATAAACGGAAAGGTTTGGAGCTGGTGGGCTTAGGTCATCCATGGACCAGAACCTTTTGTAGAGGACGGCAGGCATGATGGTTACCTGAGATCCTGTGTCCAGCAGAGCGGATGTCACAATGCCGTCCAGCACAACGGATAGGAAAGGTCTTCCTCCCACAAACCTGCTGTACCAGTCTGTTGGGCCTGGGGAGTCTACTCCTGGGTGTCGGCCCTCAGCCCCAGGGTTTTCTCGTTTAAAGGACAGCTCTGAATGGTGTGACCTGACTTGTGGCAGCGGTGGCAGACAGGGTCCTTCGGTGGACGGCGTTGGTCGCTGATCCTCCCAGGGGGTGGCGTTGTCCTCTTCCTCCTTCTCATCCAGGGGACATCCTCAGGGCTGTCGGCTAGCAGGATCCTTCCTTCCTCCTCGGGCTCCGTCCGCAGCTGCAAGGTTCTCAGTACAGTGGTCAGGGTTTTGCTCAACTGACGCACTTCAGAGCGCAGGCTGTCCAGCTCACTAGGGGACGTTGCTTGCATCTTGGCTTCAGCAGCCACTGGGGAAAAGGTGGACGCTGCAGGCACTGGGGTGGCCCCACCCTGGTAACATTGGATAGTAGTTGTTTCCAGGGGCTGCAGTCCTTTTGTAGCCATGTCCTTAAGGATGTCAAAGGTGGCATCTGGATGATCCAGGGACCACCAACGCACAGTCCTGCTCTCCTCTGGAGATAAACTGTTCCTTCAGCATTTTATTTTCATTATTGATGCTGGTTGGACTAACCTGTTTCAGAGCTCGCAGGGCCCCTTGTAAACGCCAGGCATAGTCCCGATCACTGTCCTCCGGTTGCTGAGAGCAGTTGTAGAACCTCATCCGGAGGTCTGTCTCAATATGATTTTCAAAGACAGTCTGTAACTTTTTAAAGATTGCGGACACTGACTCTTGGTCTGCGGCTGACCAGGTTTCTACTTCTTGCTCCGCAGCACCGGTTAATTGTCCTAATACCACAGCGGCTCTTTGCTTGCCTGTCATAGAGTGCGTATCCAGTATACCGCATATTTTCCGCTTAAATCCAGACAGGGTATCTGGTTTGCCGCTGTACTGGGGGAGCCACTTCGCTTCGGGGATGTACGGTAGGGCCATGGGTATGACAGGGGTTACAGACCCTGCTGGTGGAGTGGCTGCTTCGGCCTGCTCGGCGTCGGGCACAAGTTGAGCATCAGGGCGGTTAACCGGTATTCCGGTGTTGTGCTGTTCTTCGGACATTCTGTCGCCCCCCTAGCTAACTGTGGCCAACCTTCTCTTCTTTTCTTCCGGTAGGCCGCAGCTCCGCAGGTGACGTTCTTCTTCAGTACCTTGCGTCGCTTGCGTCCTACGTCAGAGCATTCACCGGCGCTCCTTCCAGGACCTGGCGCTTCTTGGTTTGACGTCGAGGCGTGGGGCGTGTCCGGGGCTTCGCGCGCTTTAGCAGGTACGCCTCTCAGTTTCCCGCGGTTACGCCCTTCTTCCCGCTCGGCGGCCCAACAATGGCGGCAATCTTCGCCACAGTTAAATATACAGTTTTTGATTAAAGGCGCACATTACCCGGTGGCAACGGACACAACACTCTGTCGTTGCAGCGGGCACAGGATCCTGTTCGTAACGCCAGGAAGAGATGACGAGCCCAAGGGATGGGGACTCGGCGCCCGGGCCTTGCTGTTGGTTTTGGGGGATGCCGCGGTGGCCGGTTCCCGGGGCCGTACCCTGGGGTCACTCTTAAAAAAACGCAAGGAATTGGGGGAAAGGTGTATGGGAAAAGGGGAAAGTTCGTGACGCCACCCGTGGTGTCTGGTGAGACTCACCAGAGCTGCTACAGTCCTCTGAGGCCAGTGGTCGGGCAGCTTAGTTGGTTCTGCTCCCCACAGGTGGAGCGGGGCCTCAGGGCAGCGTAGGAGAAGGGATGCAGGACAGAGGGGACCCGGCCGGGTCAAAGGAAGAATAGGCACACACACGACAGTTCACTTCAGTACCTTTACTGGTGGTGTTTTCAGGCACGATCCGGGGTACTGTAGGGTGAAGGGTGCATTTCAGGACTCTCCCCAGTGAGCGGGTGTGGGGCCTCCTGTTTCTTGCCATTTCCTAGTAAGTTTATGACCTGCCTGAAGCTAGGCCTAACTTGGTCTCTGTCTTGCACCTGCTGACCTGGTGGTAGAGCCTTCTGTTGGAGTTCACACTCCCTGGTATCTTGGGACTCAGTGACTCCTGACCCTGGTATTACGGTCAGCTTTCCTGGGACATGTAGTTCGCCAGGGATCCCAGTTGTTTCTGCTGGTCCTAGAGATCCTTGCAGACGCGGACCCGGTGTCCGGTAAGTGCTTGTGGGGTGAGCTGGTTAAGCTACTCTGCCCCCTACGTAGCTCGCTTACTCCACTTGCCTTCAGCCTGCTCGGGGCCCTCACTAGGCTTCACACTGGCAGTAGGCCTCGCTACTCTTCACCGCTCTTATGGCGTCGTCACGCCTTGGGCTCACTACCTGAGCTCAATGAGTCTGGACTGTGCTCCACTGCAGGATGGCTACTGCAGGAGCTCCTCTCAACAGGCTTCCTTCTACAGACTGGATCTTCACAGACTGGAACTAGCTCTGTCCCAGAGGAAACTGTTCTCCAGACTGACTGCCTAGCTCCACCTTCCCTTTTTATATCCCTAACGGGCTCCCTCTGGTGGTCTGAGGTGGGAGGTGGAGGTGTGTGTATGCTATGAGGGCCTCTTGTGGAGGAATCCGTTCATGCACCCCTCTAGGATCTGTGGCACCAATGCATAGCAGGGTGCCACATTTGTATTCAGCCCCCTGTAGTCTACTACCCCTAAATAAAATCCTGACTGACCAATGAAGTCACATAATGAGTAAACTGAGTCCACCTGCGTATAATTTATTGCCAGTATAACTACAGCTGTTCTGTGAAGATCTCAGAGGTTTATTTGAGAACATTAGGAATCAAACAGCATCATGAAAACCAAGGAATACACCGGGCAGGTCAGAGATAAAGCTATGGAGAAGAGTAAAGCAGGGTTAGGTTATAAAAAAAATAGCCCAAGCTCTGAATAACTCACGGAGCACAGTTCAATCGATAATAAAAAAAACGTAAGTAGTATGGTACAACTGCAAACCTACCAAGACATGGCCGTCCACCTAAACTGACAGTGCTTGTATGGAGAGCACTAATTAGAGAAGCAGCCAAGAGGCCCATGGTCACTCTGGAGGAGCTGCAAATCCACAGCTCAGGTGGGAGAATCTGTCCACAGGACAACTACTAGTCCAGAAATCTGGTCTTTATGGAAGAGTGGCAAAAATAAAGCGTTTTTTGAAAGCAAGCCATAAAAATTCTGTATGGAGGAATATGTGGTGCCCATAATAATGTATGGAGGACTATGTGGGGCCCATTATTCTGTATGGAGGACTATGTGGGGTCCATTATTCTGTATGGAGGACTATGTGGGGCCCATTATACTGTATACCGGTTGACCCGTAATTTTGTCCAAGTTTTTCATTTTGGCTCTCTGAGTTTGGCATCCCTGGTTTAAGTCAAAGGATATCAGAAGAACAATAAGGGTTCACACTGTTTAAAAAAAAATTTTTGTGCTCAGGAGGAAAATAGTCCATTAATATCTTAACTAAACCTCCGGCACTAATAAGTGAAAAAACAACTGTATATCATTTCAAGAAATTTTTTTTTAATTCCAAAGAGTGACTGTAACAAGATAATAACCACCGGAACGTTTTGTTTCGGCTAATTGCCTTTATCAAGGTAATCTGTGGCAATGAAAAATATGAATACTACATTTAATATGGTCACACAAATAATAGAGCCATACATATTACATACATATATTTTTTTCCAAACATACATAAAGCTCATATGCAAGGTTGCCAAGTAGTGGGTCACTTATTTTAAGCATAGGTGGTCATATTCAAGCGCAAATTGTACCTATAATATAAAAATAATCAGTAAGAAATCATCCAATGCCATATAATGAAAAAAAGGGGAACTGGCAAACTTAGAATTCCAAAGGTATTCATTTCAGAACAAAGCAGGAGGTAGAATACTTGGAGAAATAGTGAAATATATGAAAAGTCATAAATATGCCCCAAAGGTAAAAAGAAACTGGAGTCCTCAGAGTGCGTATCAGAGAGTATCAAACTGAGTATATAGCTGTGCAACTTACTTATTTGAATCCAGGAGTATCACCAGGGTGCGTCCATGTGGCATAACTAACAGTCAGTGTGCCGGTGTATGCACATGGGAAATGTGTCCCATTTTATATGCGTCAGAACAGGAAGAGGTAAGTATGAATGGTGATGGCTGATAGATGTTACCTGGACCACCGCGGCCGAAAGATGCAGTGCAGTCTGCGTTCCATCGTCGGCCGGATGTGACGCGCCGGTATCATACTGAAAGAGAGCGGTGAGTTGCATTCCACCGTGCGCATGCGCAGTGAACCCAAGGCGCGCTATGTGAAAATAAGACTTGGAACAGGGGAGACTGCATAAATAGATATATGAGAGAGGTGAGAAAGGTGAAAAGTCAAAGGATATTCATGTGTTTGAATGACCATGTCAACGTCCAAATCTAAATCCCATTGAGAATCTGTGGCAAGACTTGCTGTTCACAAACCATCCGCATCCAATCTCACTGAGCTGGAGCTAAGTTGCAAAGAAGAATTGGCAAACATTTTCAGCCTCCAGATGTGCAAACCTGGTAGAGACATACCCCAAAAGACTTGTAGCAGTAATTGCAGTGAAAGATGGTTCTACAGTGTATTGACTTAGGGGAGCAGATGACAATTTCCAGATTCCCAAGTTTGTGGGTGTAACGTGAAAAAAATATGGAAAAGTCCGCTTGGAAAGAATACTTTTTCCAGGCACTGTACTTGTCTGTGTCTGGTAGTTCTCACATGAATTCACCATTTCAGAAAAAAGAATAGAGTAAATAAGTTGGTGCAAGAACGAGTAAGTACCAGCAGTGCACTGTGTTCCATCTCTGGAATCCCATATATTTGCACAATTGGTGGACTCCTTAACTCTAACTAGCACTCCAAAAATATAGATGAGGTGGAGAAGTGGTCATACATGCATATGGATATCTCCACAGAGTTTTGTAAGAAGTAGTGAAAAACTTGGCTGAAACTTTCCCCTCTCCAATCCGTCCTGCAGCCAGGATCATATTCCTCACCAACCAATACACTGATGCCTCTTCCCTGTGCCAGTCATTGCACTGGTTGCCCATTCAATATAAACCTATCACTCTTACCCACAAAGCTATCCACGATTCAGCACCGCCCTACATATCCTCCCTCGTCTCAGTCTACCACCCTATACATGCCCTCCATTCCGCTAGTGACTTAAAACTAAAATCCTCCATAATCCGAACCTCTCACTCCCGTCTCCAGGATTTCTCACGTGCTACGCCAATTCTTTGGAATGCACTACCCAGGACAATTCGATTAATTCCCAATACCCACAGTTTTAAGCATGCCCTAAAAACCCATTTCTGTAGACTGGCTTATCGCCTCAACACACTTATCTACTGTAACTGTCCCAGTTGGCCCATATTAAAATTTTCTTCAAAATCATGCTCATACCATCCATGCACTGATTAGCCTCTGTCTGTACTGTACACATACTGGCTGGCGACCAGTTCATGTAGTGTTATGTACTTACCCTATTTAGCATATTATGGCTGTATTATACAATATTTGTACATTTTACCTTTTGTGTCTCCCCTATTTTCTTATAGACTGTAAGCTTGCGAACAGGACCCTCACTCCTTTTAATATCTGAGTTATGCTTATTCTGTAATGTCTGTATAAGTCCCCCCTAAAATTGTAAAGTGCTGCGGAATATGTTGGTGCTATAAAAATAAAAATTATTATTATTATTATTCAGCACCTCACATTAACTATTTGAACTACAGCAAATATGGGTCCCTATTCTCCCGATAGGTGCTAGGTTGCTCTTCCAGGACTTCTACATATCAAACATTTGTACCATATACGTTCTATGTGCCATTATCTCAGATGATAATACACCTTTAAGTTTTATTGTAGCCCTTGGGATTGGTTCTATCTCTATAGATAAGCTGTGAACTGTGACATTCTATCACTATCCAGAATGACCCTAAAATAGCTGCTTCATTTCCTGCTTCTGCTTTTATGCAGGCTATGATAGTCCCTTTTTATTTGTTGTGTTATGTAATGTGATGTGATAACTGCAAACCTGCCCCACGTCATTTGATCCTTCGGTCGCTGATGTAATCTTCTACATTGTATAAACTCACAGCAGCCATTTTAGGCAACTTTTGCAAAGCTAATCGTAGATTGTTCGAATTCCCTGAGTTCAGCAACTTTAAGCTTGTGGGCTCCAATGCAAATTCTCCACTAGGGGACTCAACTATCACGAGTATTTGATAGGATTTGTGTACTCATATGATACAAAGGTACCTTTTGGGTCCACCTGAACTCCAGGTTCGACTGAAGCCCTACACCCACTATAGTTACGCCCCTGCTTATAACTATCCCTTTTAGTGCAAATTACTCCCATCTCCTGCATCTACTTTTCTGCAGTACTTAAGTAACTTTCTGAACCATTCAATTCTGGGACAGCTTTTCATGGACCTACTTTCTGAGAACTACTACTACTCCCTCAGGAAATCGACAGGAAAAAATAAAAGTCTCTCATATCTCTGGGAGTACTTGTAGATCACAGACAAAATATCAGCATGCAATGTCAGTAGGTGGCTTCTAAAGCCAGCAGGATATAGTCATGCATTAAAAGAATCACAAACTTGTAGGACAGAGACGTAATATTACCACTTTACAAAGCGTTAGTGCGGCCTCATCTGGAATATGCAGTTTAGTTATCGGAACCAGTTCACGGAAAGGATGTCCTGGACTGCGAAAAAGTAGAAGGAAGAGCAACAAAACTGGTAAGGGGCATGGAGGATCTTTGTTAAGAGGAAAGACTAAAGGAATCTGTCACAAGGTTTTTTTTACACCTAATCTGATAGCAGCATAATGTAGAGCCAGAGACCTTGACTCCAGCGATGTGTTACTTACTGGGCTGCTTAGTGTAGTTTTAATAAAATCACTGTTTTATCAGGAGGAGATTATCATTAGAGGATTAGTAAACTTGCTGCCAGGTAGTCCAGCATATTCATGAGCTCTGTGTACACTGTACATGAGCAGAAAGCTGCCAATCTGTGATGGGGGTGGGGTTTTAGAGAGCTCAGCATTCAAAGAACTGCTAGATCTGCAGCAGATAAAACTGTGATTTTATCAAAATTATATTGTAAAGGACATATTGATATTCATGGTATAGCAACTCCATTTTGTCTGCTTGTTTCAAAATCATGTTATTATCACTCCTTGCATAACATACTTCTTTCCTGCTTTTCTCATGCTTTACATGGAACTTTCTCACACTAACTCCTGTTATCTAACTAGTCTAGGCCAGGATTGACCTTGTACATTTCCATCGTGCTTCGAACTAACGATGATAATATGACCATATATGTGTTTCCGTAATAATTGCACTAACATTGGCTCAAGCCTGTAGTACTGTAGTACGGCTGTAGGGGATTGGCTATTGATAAACTCAAAACAATATCAAATGCTAAGCAAAATAAACGGGATCAGAGATTCTTTGAATCCCCCATACAGAGCATTGCCTCCGTTTGGTTTTCTGTGGATTGCGCAATCAACATAATAATTTGACACTCACTTGGTCAACCGTGAAGGGTTATTGCCCTCCCTCAACAATATCAAGCAGCTCTGTAAGTGATACATCGTTAGAATCAGGGTCCCTGCCTCTATATTATGCTGTTCTCAGATGGGGTAGCAAAAACCTAGTGACAGATTCCCTTTAACTCTTGACCCAGACTTTTTTTTTGTGCTTTCATTTTTTCATCCATTTGTTCCAAGAACCACAGGCTTTTTTTGGAGGATGAGTTGTAGTTTTATATGTCACTACTCATTTTATCATAAAATATATTGAAAAAGCGAAAAAAAAAAAGTGGGGTAAAATGGTGTTAAAAATGAAATTCCATAATTTGTGTGTATGTGTGGCATTCAGTGTGCAGTAAAAATTACCTGTCAATATGATTTTCCAGGTCAGTATGAATAAGGCAATACTAATCTAAAAGGGGATCTGTCATCATTTTTTTCACCTTGATTCAAGGGATGTGTCACTTACTAGGCCGCTTGCTGTAGTTTTAATATAATCACTATTTTACCAGCAGGAATATATCACTAGTACACCTGCTACCAGGTAGTCCTCCATATTCATGAGCTATGTATATCCCTGTCCCTCACTGATTAGTTGATTTTGCCTTTGCACAGTGTACACAGAAAGCAGCTAATCAGTGGTTTGGCGGGGTTATACAGAGCTCCGCATTCAGAGAACTGGTAGATCTGCAGCAGATAAAATAGTATATTTATCAAAACGGCAGCACACAGCCCAGTAAGTGATACAGGTGCATCTCACAAAATTAGAATATTATCAAAAAGTTAATTTATTTCAGTTCTTCAATCCAAAAAGTGAAACTCATATATTATACAGAGTCATTACAGAGTGATCTATTTCAAGTGTTTATTTCTGTTAATGTTGATAATGATGGCTTACAGCCAATGAAAACACAAAGTCATTATCTCAGTAAATTAGAATAATTAGCAAAAAACACCTGCAAAGGCTTCTTACGCATTTAAAAAGGTCCCTTTGTCTGTTTCAGTAGGCTCCACAATCATGGGGAAGACTGTTGACTTGACAGATGTCCTGAAGGCAGTCATTGACACACTCCACAAGGTCCCAGATTTACAATTTTCATTTGGAAATCAAGGTCCCAGAGTCTGGAGGAAGAGTGGAGACAGGCCCAGCGTCAGCACCCGGGCAAGTGCCGGGGACCTGAGCAGGCGGGGCGGGGGCCCACTCACTGTCGGGCACCCGGCATGCTAGGGGCCCGTGAGCGGAGGAGTGTGGTGCCAGCGCCCGCGAGTGGGTTCCCCCCGCTTGCTCAGGGCCCCGACACAATACTTACCTCTCCCAGTGCCTCCACAGCTCTGGTCTCTTCAGTCTCTTGACTGTGACATCTTAGGTCAGAGGACGCGATGACGTCTTTCCAGCGCGTCCTGTGCTGAGCAGTCACAGTGCAGACAGCGGGAAGACACCAGCGACGCTGAGGAGTCCGGAGAAGCGGCAGCAGGAGAGGTGAAGTGAGTATTTGATTTTTTTATTTTTTTTATATATGGAGGCATGGGGCATTATATGGGGCCCATACAGGATGGAGCCCATACTGGATGGAGCCCATACAGAATGCAGCAATCTATGGGACCCATACAGGATGGAGCCCATACAGAATGGAGCAATATATGGGGCCCATACAGGATGGAGCAATCTCTGGGGCCCATACAGGATGGAGCAATATATATGGCCCATACAGGATGGAGCATTATACTGTATGGGGCCCATACAGGATGGAGCATTATATGGAGCCCATACAGGATGGAGCATTATATGGAGCCCATACAGGATGGAGAATTATATGGGGCCCATACAGAATGGAGCATTATGTGGGGCCCATACAGGATGGAGCATTATATGGGGCCCATACAGGATGGAGCTTTATATGGGGCCCATACAGGATGGAGCATTATATGAAGCCCATACAGGATAGGGCCCATACAGGATGGAGCAATATATGGGGCCCAGCCTGCATGAAGCATTTTATGGGGGCCAGTATACTGTATGGAGCATTATATGGGGGCCAGTATCCCGTATGAAGCATTATATGGGGCCCATAATACTGTATGGAGGACTATACTGTCCGCTCTGCACTGTGCGCTGCGAGGATTCACCATTTTCTGAGATATTGTAGAATTTACGATAGATATCACTCATATAAGAAGGGAGTGAAATCTTTGGCATTGTACTATACCTATATTTCTCTGCCGCATCTGTGCATCATGAATCATGAATCGTGGTATGTGCTAAAGGGACCCACTGAGACTCTTTCGCCCGGGGCCCATGAAAACCTGGAGCCGGCCCTGAGTGGAGAGGCACATAATCCAAGCTGCTGGAGGTCTAGTGTGAAGTTTCCACAATCGGTGATGGTTTGGGGAGCCATGTCATCTGCTGGTGTAGGTCCACTGTGTTTTATCAAGACCAAACTCAGCGCAGTCGTTTAACAGGAAATTTTACAGCACTTCATACTTCCCTCTGCTTTTGGGAGATGGAAATGTCATTCTCCAGCAGGACTTGGCCCCTGTCCACACGGCCAAAAGTACCAATACCTGGTTTACACAACAGTATCACTGTGCTTGA
Organism: Phyllobates terribilis; assembly: GCF_046119375.1. Classification (NCBI taxonomy): domain Eukaryota; kingdom Metazoa; phylum Chordata; class Amphibia; order Anura; family Dendrobatidae; genus Phyllobates; species Phyllobates terribilis. Next base: position 1,152,151 of record NW_027362938.1, on the reverse strand, counting down.
TTGGCAGCAAACTCGCCTGACCTTAACCCCATAGAGAATCTATTATAGAGAATCTATGGGGTATTGTCAAGAGGAAGATGAGAGACACCAGACCCAACAATGCAGACGAGCTGAAGGCTGCTATCAAAGCCACCTGGGCTTCCATAACACCTCAGCAGTGCCACAGGCTGATCGCCTCCATGCCACATTGCCGCATTGATGCAGTAATTGATGCAAAAGGAGCCCCGACCAGGTATTGAGGGCATTTACTGAACATTTCGAATTTTAAAATCATTTTTCAAGCTGTTGTTATAAAGTATTCTAATTTACTGAGATAATGAGTTTTGTGTTTTCATTGGCTGTAAGCCATAATCATCAACATTAACAGAAATAAATACCTGAAATAGATCACTCTGTGTGTAATGACTATATAATATATGAGTTTCACTTTTTGTATTGAAGAACTGAAATAAATTAACTTTTGATGATATTCTAATTTTGTGAGCTGCACCTGTACATAACCAGAATTAGGGTCTCTGCCTCTACATCGTGCTGCTCTCAGATGAGGTAGCAAAATCTGGGTGACAGATTCCCCTTAAGAAAAAAAAATTAGAACAAACGTATCTATATTATATATATATATATATATATATATATATATATATATATATATATATATATATATATATGTATTTATATATATATATATATATACAGTTGAAACCAGAAGTTTACATTCACTATATAAAAAGACACATCTGCAGGTTTTTCTTAATATCTGACATGAAATCAGAATAAACCATTCCCATTTTATGTCAATTAGGATTACCATAATGTTTAATATTTGCAAAATATCAGAATAATGAAAGAGAATGTTTTAAGGCATTTTTATTACTTACTGCAAAGTCAAAAGCTTACATACATTTCATTATTATTTGGTACCATTACCCTTAAACTGAATGACTTGTGTCAAACGTTCGGGATATCCTTCCACAAGCTTCTCACAATAGTTGGTCGGAATTTGGGCCCATTCCTCCTGACAAAACTGGTGTCACTGATCCAGGTTTGTAGGTCGCCTTGCTCACACCTGCATTTTCAATAGGATTGAGATCAGGGCTTTGTGATGGCCACTCCAAAACATTGACTTTATTATCCTTAAGCCACTTTGTTACCATTTTGGCAGTATGCTTTGGGTCATTGTCCATTTGGAAGACACATTTCTGCCCAAGCTTTAACTTTCTGGCTGATGTCTTGAGATGTTGCTTCAGTATTGCCACATAATCTTCTTTTCTCATGATGCCATCTATTTTGAGAAGTGCACCAGTCCCTCCTGCAGCAAAACAATCCCACAACATGATGCTGCCACCCCTGTGTTTCACAGTTGGGATGGTGTTCTTGGGCTTCCAAGCTTCTCCCTTTTTCCTCCAAACGTAACGATGGTCATTATCCTCAAAAAGTTAAATTTTAGTTTCATCAGACCACGGGACATGTCTCCAAAAATTAAGGTCTTTGTTCCTGTGTGCATTTGCAAACATTAATCTGTTTTTTTATGTTTCTTTTGGAGTAATGGCTTCATCCTGGCAGAGTGGCCTTTTAGCCCATGTTGATACAGTACTCATTTCACTGTGGATATTGACACAATCTTACCAGCTTCCGCCATCATCTTCACAAGATCTTTTGCTTTTGTCCTTGGGTTGATATGCACATGTCGGACCAAAGCACGTTCATCTCTGGGACACAGAACCCGTCTCCTTCCTGAGCGGTATGATGGCTGGACATTCCCATCTTGTTTGTACTTGCATATAATTGTTTGTACAGATGAACGAGACACCTTCAGGTATCCTGAAAATGTACCCAAGGACGAGCCAGACATATGCAAGTCCAAAATTCTCTTTCTGATATATTGGCTGATTTCTTTAGACTTTGCCATGATGCTACACAATAAAGCAGTGTGTTTCAGGTGTGCATTAAAATACATCCACAGATGTGTCTCTAATTAACTCAGATGTTGCCAAAAAAAGCGTCCAAACACATGACATCATCATATGGGCAGTCCAGAATTGTTTAAAGGCATAGTAATCTTAGTGTATGCAAACTTTTGACTTTGCAGTAAGTAATAAAAATGCCTTAAAACATTCTCTCTCTCCCATTATTCTGGCATTTGGCAAATATTAAAAATTATGGTAATCCTAATTGACCTAAAACAGGAAGGTTTATTCTGATTTCATGTCAGATATTGAGAAAAACATGCATATGTGTCTTTTTATATAGTGTGTGTAAACTTCTGGTTTTAACTGTATATGTATATATATATACAGTACAGACCAAAAGTTTGGACACACCTTCTCATTTAAAGATTTTTCTGTATTTTCATGACTATGAAAATTGTATATTCACACTGAAGGCATCAAAACTATGAATTAACACATGTGGAATTATATACTTAACAAAAAAGTGTGAAACAACTGAAAATATGTCTTATATTCTAGGTTCTTCAAAGTAGCCACCTTTTGCTTTGATGACTGCTTTGCACACTCTTGGCATTCTCTTGATGAGCTTCAAGAGGTAGTCACCGGAAATGGTTTTCACTTCACAGGTGTGCCCTGTCAGGTTTAATAAGTGGGATTTCTTGCCTTATAAATGGGGTTGGGACCATCAGTTGTGTTGTGCAGAAGTCTGGTAGAAACACAGCTGATAGTCCTACTGAATAGACTGCTAGAATTTGTATTATGGCAAGAAAAAAGCAGCTAAGTGAAGAAAAACGAGTGGCCATCATTACTTTAAGAAATGAAGGTCAGTAAGTGCGAAAAATTGGGAAAACTTTGAAAGTGTCCCCAAGTGCAGTTGCAAAAACCATCAAGCGCTACAAAAAACGGGCTCACATGAGGACCGCCCCAGGAAAGGAAGACCAAGAGTCACCTCTGCTTCTGAGGATAAGTTTATCCGAGTCACCAGCCTCAGAAATCTCAGGTTAACAGCAGCTCAGATTAGAGACCAGGTCAATGCCACACAGAGTTCTAGCAGCAGACACATCTCTTCAACAACTGTTAAGAGGAGACTTTGTGCAGCAGGCCTTCATGGTAAAATAGCTGCTAGGAAACCACTGCTAAGAACAGGCAACAAGCAGAAGAGACTTGTTTGGGCTAAATGTATATGTAAAGACGTGTCTAAAGCCTACAATACGGGAGGATGTATGGGAGGGAAATGAGGAGGTCGAGTCCTTATGGGTGGAGATACATGGGGCAAAAAACAATAATAAAATTATCATAGGAGTCTGTTATAAACCACCAAATATAGCAGAAGCCACGGAAAGTCTATTAATGAGACAAATAGACGAAGTAGCAAAAAATAACGAGGTGATTATTATGGGGGACTTCAACTACCCCGATATAGACTGGGAAACCGAAAGCTGTAGATCTCAGAAAGGAAACAGGTTTCTGTCAATTATCAAAGACAATTATTTGTCACAACTTGTGCAAGAACCAACTAGAGGGACGGCCCTTTTAGACTTAATATTAACTAACAGGCCAGACAGAATAACTGAGGTGCAGGTCGGGGGGCACCTGGGAAATAGTGACCACAACATTATACAATTCCACATGTGCTTCAGTAGGGTGCCCAGCAAGAGAGTCACAAAAACACTGAACTTCAGGAGGGCAAAGTTTGATCAGCTAAGAGATGTCCTTCTCCTTATAGACTGGGATAGTATCTTCAGTAATAGGAGCACGTATAGAAAGTGGGAAATTTTCAAAACAGTCCTACATAGTCACTGTAGAAGGTACATACCTTATGGGAATAAAAGGGCTAGGAATAGGAGGAAGCCAATGTGGCTAAATAAGGAAGTCAAGAGGGCAATGAAAAACAAAAAAAGGGCTTTCGGTAAACTTAAACAAGAAGGCAGCGAGGAAGCGCTAATATCTTATAGGGAAAAAAACTAAATCTGTAAGAAACAAATAAGAATAGCAAAAGAGGAGACAGAGAGACTAATTGCCAAGGAAAGTAAAACGAATCCCAAACTGTTCTTTAACTATATAAACAGTAAAAGGATTAAAACTGATGGAGTTGGCCCATTGAAAAATAACCTGGGTAAAATCATAGAGGGCGATGAGGGTAAAGCAAACCTACTCAACAGCTTCTTCTCCACTGTTTTCACAAAAGAAAACAATTTATCAGAGGAAATGCAGAGTGATAAAGTAAACCCTCCGCTAAATATCACCCACCTAACCCAGGAGGAAGTCCAGAAACGCCTAAATAATATCAAAATAGACCAGTCACCAGGCCCAGATGGCATACACCCCCGGGTACTAAAAGAATTAAGTAATGTGATAGACAGGCCGCTGTATCTTTTATTCAAGCACTCTTTATGGACAGGGACTGTCCCACTAGACTGGCGCCAAGCAAATGTGGTACCAATATTCAAAAAGGGGTCTAAAAGTGACCCTGGGAACTATAGACCAGTCAGCTTAACGTCTGTTGTGGGTAAATTGTTTGAAGGATTTCTTAGAGATGCTATTGTAGAATATCTTAATGATAATAACTGTCTAACTCCATATCAACATGGATTCATGAGGGATCGCTCCTGCCAAACAAACCTGATCGCCTTCTACGAGGAGGTGAGCTCACAGCTGGACCGGGGAGAGTCAGTGGATGTTGTAGACCTTGACTTCTCCAAAGCGTTTGATACCGTGCCACACAAAAGGTTGGTATATAAAATGAGAATGCTTGGTCTGGGGGATAATGTGTGCAAGTGGGTAAATAGCTGGCTGAGTGATAGAAAGCAGAGGGTGGTTATCAATGGTGTAAGCTCAGGGTGTGTCAGGGTTACTAGCGGGGTGCCTCAAGGGTCTGTCTTGGGCCCTATATTATTTAATATATTTACTAATGATCTAGTGGAAGGGTTGCATAGTAAAATAGCAATATTTGCAGATGATACTAAACTTTGTAACGTAGTTAATACAGATGAGGATAGGGCACAGCTACAGGAGGATTTAGATAAATTGGGGAGTTGGGCCAAAAAATGGCAAATAGGGTTCAATGCCGATAAATGTAAGGTCATGCACATGGGAAAGAAAAACAGCAGTCACCCATACATATTAAATGGGAAACCGTTGGGGAAATCTGACATGGAGAAGGACCTGGGCGTCTTGGTTAACAGCAAATTAAATTGGAGTGCCCAGTGTCAGGCAGCAGCTGCGAAGGCAAATTGAGTCAAGGCATGCATCAGAAGAGGAATAGGGGCATATGATGAGAACATTGTTCTTCCTCTGTATAAAGCGCTGGAAAGGCCGCACTTAAAATATTGTGCACAGTTCTGGGCTCCGGTGCTCAGGAAAGACATATTGGAGCTAGAGAGGGTACAAAGGAGGGCGACTAAGGTAATAAAGGGAATGGAGGGACTAGAATACCCAGAGAGGTTGTCAAAATTAGGCCTATTTACATTGGAAAAGAGAAGGCTTAGGGGAGACCTCATAAACATGTATAAATACATCAGGGGGCAGTACAGAGATCTCTCCCATGACCTGTTTATACCAAGGATGGTGACAAAGACGAGGGGGCACACTATGCGTCTGGAGGAAAGGAGGTTCCTGCACCAGCATAGAAGGGGATTCTTTACGGTCAGAGCCGTGAGACTCTGGAACTCTCTGGGAGAGGAAGTGGTGATGTCCAACTCACTTAATGAGTTCAAGAGAGGCCTGGACGCCTTTCTTGAGAACAATAAAATTACATCTTATGCTTAGTTAATTAATCCAGGGATTTAATCTGACTGCCAGATTGGTGTCGGGAAGTGAATTTTTCCTCAATGATGTAAATTGGCCTATACTGCATGGTTTTTTGTTGCCTTCCCCTGGATCAACGCTGCGGAATAGCTGCAGTGCACAAGAAATAGGCTGAACTGGATGGACGCTTGTCTTTTTTCGGCCTTATAAACTATGTAACTATGGAACTATAAGGAATGGACATTAGACCAGTGGAAATCTGTGCTTTGGTCTGATGAGTCCAAATTTGAGATATTTGGTTCCAACCACCGTGTCTTTGTGCGACGCAGAAAAGGTGAACGGATGGACTCTACATGCCTGGTTCCCACCGTGAAGCATGGAGGAGGAGGTGTGATGGTGTGGGGGTGCTTTGCTGGTGACACTGTTGGGGATTTATACAAAATTGAAGGCATACTGAACCAGCATGGCTACCACAGCATCTTGCAGCGGCATGCTATTCCATCCGGTTTGCCTTTAGTTGGACCATCATTTATTTCTCAACAGGACAATGACCCCAAACACACCTCCAGGCTGTGTAAGGGCTATTTGACCAAGAAGGAGAGTGATGGGGTGCTACGCCAGATGACCTGGCCTCCACAGTCACCAGACCTGAACCCAATCGAGATGGTTTGGGGTGAGCTGGACCGCAGAGTGAAGGCAAAAGGGCCAACAAGTGCTAAGCATCTCTGGGAACTCTTTCAAGATTGTTGGAAGACCATTTCCGGTGACTACCTCTTGAAGCTCATCAAGAGAATGCCAAGAGTGTGCAAAGCAGTCATCAAAGCAAAAGGTGTCTACTTTGAAGAACCTAGAATATAAGACATATTTTCAGTTGTTTCACACTTTTTTGTTAAGTATATAATTCCACATGTGTTAATTCATAGTTTTGATGCCTTCAGTGTTGAATGTACAATTTTCAGAGTCATGAAAATACAGAAAAATCTTTTAATGAGAAGGTGTGTCCAAACTTTTGGTCTGTACTGTATATATACTGTATGTATATATAGTTTGTATGTGTATATATATATATATATATATGTATATATATCTCATATCTATATTAACGAACATCAGTCAAATTGGGCACTTGGTGCAGATTTACTAATATTAGTAACAGTTGCACCTTGTATTCCACAGATCACCTGGCATAATTTTAAATACCCATGTATTAAATCTCAGTGAAAGGCTATGCATCTTATAAATGTCACTGGTCAGTTGCTGATCACATGACCAGTGGATTGCTGTGCGCTAGCTGAGATGCTTACATTTGATCGGCAGTGAGTGACAGTTGGAGGTGACTGGCGACAGTTGAGGAGATGTCTGCTGAGCAGAGCGACAAAATGGAAGCGAAATTTAGGAGAGAAGGAGTGAGCAGACGAAGACCTACCTATGACACATCTGATGATGAGAGGAAGTCTTCAGTCAAGACGATAAAACAACCTGTCCAGAAGAAAGATGGAGAGGAAGAGATGAAGGCACATCTAAAGATGGGAGCCAAGAAGCGAGGAGCCATCTTCAGCTCATTGGGAGATGAAAAGACATCTTCAAAGGAGATCCAGGGTATAAAACGACGAAGGATTTCATCAGGACAGAAAGCCATGGATCTGAAGAAAGAAGAGGATAGCAGTGAAGCCACAGTCTCTGATAACTTCAAAAGGAGATTACTGTTCCATCATGTGCTCGGCCGGGGAAGTTTTGGCATGGTCGTGCTGGCGGAGGATACATCTACCCGCAAATATTTTGCTACTAAGATCATCAGCAAAAGAGCCCTGCTTGCTTCCGGTGATGCTTCTGGGATGGTGGAGCGACGGGTTTTACAGCTGGCATCTGGGAGCCCCTTCCTTGTCCGCGCAGACTTCGCATTCCAGACCAAGGTAAGATATCCATTACTTAAGCCCCTTCCCAACACTGACAATTCTCATCTTTACACTTTACTTTTTTCCCTCCCCTTCTTCCAAGAGCCATATCTTTTTTGCTTTTCCATCACCATAGCGTATGAGGGATTGCGTTTTGCAGGATGAGTTGTAATTTCAAATTCCAAATTCATTGAAATGGTGAAAAAAAGAAAGAAGAAAAAAAGCAACTCCACCATTGATTTATTTCTTTTGTTCATGTGGTATTCATCGTGCAATAAAAATGACTGGGTAAAATGAATCTCCAGGTCTGAACATTTACTAAGACCCCAAACTTGTCTATTTTTTTTTTTAAATTTAAGTGATGAAAAAAATGTGAACATTTGTAAATAAAAAACCATTGGGTTTGTGCGTCCATTTTCTAAGACCTGCAAATGTTTTATTCTTTTTTTGTGAGGTGGGGAGATGTTTTGATCACATTTTATTGCCTTTTGTTAGGAAAGTGTGTCGGCCAAAAACACACTTAATTGAATATTTTGATAATAATATAATTATTTTTTTTAATACTTAATAAAGGAAAAGGGTTGATTCAAATTATTATAAGTTTTTATTTGGTTTATATTTTTAACACTTTTTTATGTATGTTTACTTTATTTTTTCAGTCCTCTTATGGAATTTAAAGGGTTTTTCCACAAACAAAGTACATTTTAACTAATAGATCTTGGAGTAAAAATAAGTTCTACAATTGGATGTGTTAAAAACATGTTCCTGTGCTGAGATAATCTTATAAATGTGCCCCTGGTTTGTACTGTGTAATGGATGTGTCTGACCTTACAGGGCCATGGTCTGATCATACCACAGCTCCTGGGCAGGGGAGGACACAAAAGAGTATACAGACATTACAACACGGGATCACAGCTGATTCATTTTGTGAGGTAAAACATTTTGCTGTCTGTTTTTAAGCAATATTTTTCCTGAAAGAAATAATCCTTTGTGATCCTGTCTGTATCCTCTTTTGCTTCCTCCTGCCCAGGAGCTGCGGTATGATCAGACCATTGTCCAGCACGGTCAGACACGGCCATTACACAGTACACAGCAGGGGCACATTTATAAGATTATCTCAGCACAGGAACATTTATTTTAAACTCATCCTAGTAGTTCTCATAGTCGGCTGCCATGATAACCCATCCGCAGCCAGTGATCAGTGTAACAGCAGCGATCAGAACAATCTCTGATGGCTGCGGTTACAGATGCCGGCTGTGTACAGGCATCTCCCTGTAGAACCGCGAGCAGAACGCCTGTGGGTGGAGGTCACACAGCCCTACCCCGCTCATGCCATACTGCCTCTGGATTTGGCTCATCCCATCTTTATTTCTTCATTATATCCTGATATTTATTCTTATGTTGGCCAATGACTTTTGCACTATGTACATTATTACGGCCATATATTCAAGTTATGTGTCACAAGAATTATATGAGATTTTTCCTATTTATTATATTAGATGTACTGTTTTTCTCTTTGATGTTATTCTGGTATATACATATATATATCTGCACATGCACTTTATGTATTTAATATATCGATGGTGTTAGTTTACTTGTATTCATGTATTTACTGGATGAAATCCAATATATGTGCGTCCTAGGGAGAACCACTATTCAATACATAGGATGTGTCTCTACACCCCACGTGTGTTTTAATGTATAGTTGTCAATTACATGTTTTTTAACGTATTTTTCTATGTCTGATCACTGATTTATCCAAATAAAGAATTGACTCCATTATGTCTGCTGTATTATTTAATCCTTACTGGATTGTTGTAGGTCATTTCATACTTGAATTGTGGTCCAGTGGACCTTAATGATTATACACATGTATTTTTTTTCCTGGATGTGTAGCTATACCCCATTCATTGTCGGTGTTATGTGTACAGGCATCTGCCCAGTATGATGCGGGCTCAGCTCCTGAACCTGCTCCATACATAGAGACCTGACATTGGAGGAGCTATTACATCATATGTCGGCAAACGCTTTTCTGCCTCCTTTATAAGTTAGCAGTGGGAGAGCATGATAAAAAGGCTTACCTACCCCCCGAGACCAACTTTAGCTCTTAGGCCACGGCCCCACTATCAGTATTTGGTCAGTATTCAGTCAGTATTTTTTCTCAGGAGTGGGAGCCAAGACCAGGAGTGGGTGATAAATGCAGAGTTGGTGACTTGTTTCTATTATACCTTTTTCTGATTGTTCCTCACCTGGTTTTGGCTTTGGGGTGACAGCTAATATTTTAACAATAGTAGGGGTAACATTAGGCCTTATTCAGAAATACTGTCTGTTATTAAAATTGGCTTTGTTATCAATAGTAATAAAACCTCAATTTTTTTATTTTTTTTATTTTATTTTTAAAAAGCAGATTTATCGGCCATCACCCCAAGATTCCCCTGATTCTTTAGGTCATGGTGCTCTTTGGATGACAGCTAATATGTCTAGAGTTTACAGTAGGATGCACTGGTCCATGTTTATAGACGGCACAATGATTTAGTAACGTGCGGCATTGTACTCATTACACTGAGCTCTGACTTCTTGGGATGGGTAACAAGGACATTTTTGGGGTAAATGAGGCCCAATATACCCCTTACTATAGATTATTACATTTTTCGCAGTGTTCCCTCATCTGTATAATAACATCTTAGGTCCTGATGCTCCTAGGGAAACCACTAATATTAGTATCATTTGGAAAAAAAATGAGAAACTAGGAGTTTCTTATGCAAAAATATGACAAAATCTTTATTAAATACACATGTATACATAATAGCAAATAGACAATAAAGACAAAAACAGTGTGCATAGGGGTAAGTGTAAGGAAACCCCCCAGGGGAAAACCAATCAGAGATTATATATAGCTCTATGCAAGGTATAGGCTGGGAAAAGCGGGGTGTTTTAGGCTAGTGGTAACAGGTTGACCCAGGTAATCTATATAGGGCAAGTGGTGAGAGTATAAGCACTAAGTGTGCCACTAAAATACCAACTCCCAGGGCCACCATCAGCAAATGTATAAGTATCAGAATAATGGACCAAAGGGCCTATGACCGCTTACCCTAAATTGTAGTATCCCAAGGACCCTCAGACCGGTGGCTAGGGTGGTTTAGCTTCTTCCCAGGGAAACCACTAATATTAGTATTATTTACAGTATGGGGTAAATTATCACATGAATGTAAGAATCAAATCCATTTAGTAGCCCTTGGACATTGAAGACCATCTCTGAGACCAGCACAGTTGTAATATGTGATATGTCTGTTTACATGTATTTTTCTGTATGTCTTCAAATATGTTTATGTCTGTATGTGTCTTTGTATATGTCTGTATATGTTTGTGTGCACACATTTCTGCGACCCGTATATGTGCAAGTCTGCATGTGTATACGTGACTCCGTGTGCGTATATGCGTGACTGCATGTGCATGACCGTGTGTGTATGACCATGTGTGCGCATGCCTGCTGGTGTCTGACTGTGTGCATGACCGCGTGAGTGCATGTGACTGCGTGTGTATGACTGCTTGTGTAAAAGACTGCATGTGTGTACAAGACTACGTGTGTGCGTGACTGAGTGTTGACTGCATGTGTGTGTATGTGTGTGACTGCATGCATATGTGCGTGACTGCGTATGTGTGTATGTGTGTGACTGCGTATGTGTGTGTATGTGCGTAACTGCATGTGTGTGTATGTGCATGACTGCGCGTGTGTGTATGTGTGTGACTGCATGTGTGTATGTGCGTGAATGCGTGTGTGTGAATGTGCGTGACTGCGTATGTGTGTGTATGTGTGTGACTGCATGTGTGTGTATGTGCGTGACTGCATGTGTGTGTATGTGCGTGACTGCATGTGTGTGTATGTGTGTGACTGCGTATGTGTGTGTATGTGCGTGACTGCATGTGTGTGTATGTGCGTGACTGCATGTGTGTGTATGTGCGTGACTGCATGTGTGTATGTGCGTGACTGCATGTGTGTGTGTGTGTGTGACTGCGTGTGTGTGTATGTGTGTGACTGCATGTGTGTGTATGTGCGTGACTGCATGTGTGTATGTGCGTGACTGCATGTGTGTGTATGTGTGTGACTGCGTGTGTGTGTATGTGTGTGACTGCGTATGTGTGTATGTGTGTGACTGCATGTGTGTGTATGTGTGTGACTGCGTGTGTGTGTATGTGTGTGACTGCATGTGTGTGTATGTGCGTGACTGCATGTGTGTATGTGCGTGACTGCATGTGTGTGTATGTGTGTGACTGCGTGTGTGTGTGTATGTGCGTGACTGCGTATGTGTGTATGTGCGTGACTGCGTGTGTGTGTATGTGCGTGACTGCATGTGTGTGTATGTGTGTGTATGTGCGTGACTGCGTGTGTGTGTATGTGTGTGACTGCGTATGTGTGTGTATGTGCGTAACTGCATGTGTGTGTATGTGCATGACTGCGCGTGTGTGTATGTGTGTGACTGCATGTGTGTATGTGCGTGAATGCGTGTGTGTGAATGTGCGTGACTGCGTATGTGTGTGTATGTGTGTGACTGCATGTGTGTGTATGTGCGTGACTGCATGTGTGTGTATGTGCGTGACTGCATGTGTGTGTATGTGTGTGACTGCGTATGTGTGTGTATGTGCGTGACTGCATGTGTGTGTATGTGCGTGACTGCATGTGTGTGTATGTGCGTGACTGCATGTGTGTATGTGCGTGACTGCATGTGTGTGTGTGTGTGTGACTGCGTGTGTGTGTATGTGTGTGACTGCATGTGTGTGTATGTGCGTGACTGCATGTGTGTATGTGCGTGACTGCATGTGTGTGTATGTGTGTGACTGCGTGTGTGTGTATGTGTGTGACTGCGTATGTGTGTATGTGTGTGACTGCATGTGTGTGTATGTGTGTGACTGCGTGTGTGTGTATGTGTGTGACTGCATGTGTGTGTATGTGCGTGACTGCATGTGTGTATGTGCGTGACTGCATGTGTGTGTATGTGTGTGACTGCGTGTGTGTGTGTATGTGCGTGACTGCGTATGTGTGTATGTGCGTGACTGCGTGTGTGTGTATGTGCGTGACTGCATGTGTGTGTATGTGTGTGACTGCCTGTGTGTGTATGTGTGTGACTGCGTGTGTGTGTATGTGTGTGACTGCCTGTGTGTGTATGTGTGTGACTGCGTGTGTGTGTATGTGTGTGACTGCGTGTGTGTGTATGTGTGTGACTGCGTGTGTGTGTATGTGTGTGACTGCGTGTGTGTATGTGTGTGACTGCATGTGTGTGTATGTGCGTGACTGCATGTGTGTGTATGTGCGTGACTGCATGTGTGTATGTGCGTGACTGCATGCATGTGTATGTGTGTGACTGCATGTGTGTATGTGCGTGACTGCATGTGTGTGTATGTGCGTGACTGCATGTGTGTGTATGTGCGTGACTGCATGCATGTGTATGTGTGTGACTGCATGTGTGTATGTGCGTGACTGCATGTGTGTGTATGTGCGTGACTGCATGTGTGTGTATGTGCGTGACTGCATGTGTGTGTATGTGCGTGACTGCATGTGTGTGTGTATGTGCATGGCTGCATGTGTATGTGTGTGACTGCGTATGTGTGTGTATGTGCGTGACTGCGTGTGTGTGTATGTGTGTGACTGCGTGTGTGTGTATGTGCGTGGCTGCATGTGTGTGTATGTGCGTGACTGCATGCATGTGTATGTGTGTGACTGCATGTGTGTGTATGTGTGTGACTGCATGTGTGTGTATGTGTGTGACTGCGTGTGTGTGTGTATGTGCGTGACTGCGTGTGTGTGTATGTGTGTGACTGCGTGTGTGTGTATGTGCGTGGCTGCATGTGTGTGTATGTGCGTGACTGCATGCATGTGTATGTGTGTGACTGCATGTGTGTGTATGTGCGTGACTGCATGTGTGTGTATGTGCGTGACTGCGTGTGTGTGTATGTGTGTGACTGCGTGTGTGTGTATGTGTGTGACTGCATGTGTGTGTATGTGCGTGACTGCATGTGTGTGTATGTGCGTGACTGCGTGTGTGTGTATGTGTGTGACTGCATGTGTTTGTGAGTGAGTGTGTGTGTCTACATGTGCGTGTGGACCAGTGTACAAAAAACAGATGTATATCTGAGGATTAGTAATATCTAGCTAACAAATTTATCCATTTAAAAATTAAAAATGTATTCAATTTAGATTAATATCAAAAAGCTATGCAGGGGCTCATACTGTATCTAGGAGGCTATGCAGGGGCTCATACTGTATCTAGGAGGCTATGCAGGGGCTCATACTGTATCTAGGAGGCTATGCAGGGGCTCATACCGTAACTAGGAGGCTATGCAGGGGCTCATACTGTATCTAGGAGGCTATGTGGGGGCTCATACTGTATCTAGGAGGCTATGCAGGGGCTCATACTGTATCTAGGAGGCTATGTGGGGTCTCATACTGTATCTAGGAGGCTATGCAGGGGCTCATACTGTATCTAGGAGGCTATGTGGGGTCTCATACTGTATCTAGGAGGCTATGCGGGGTGTCATACTGTATCTAGGAGTCTATGCAGGGGCTCATACTGTATCTAGGAGGCTATGCAGGGGCTCATACTGTATCTAGGAGGCTATGTGGGGTCTCATATTGTATCTAGGAGGCTATGCAGGGGCTCATACTGTATCTAGGAGGCTATGTGGGGTCTCATACTGTATCTTGGGAGCTATGCACGGGGCTCATACTGTATCTAGGAGGCTATGCGGGGTCTCATACTGTATCTAGGAGGCTATGCAGGGGCTCATACTGTATCTAGGAGGCTATGTGGGGTCTCATACTGTATCTAGGAGGCTATGCGGGGTGTCATACTGTATCTAGGAGTCTATGCGGGGGCTCATACTGTATCTTGGGAGCTATGCACGGGGCTCATACTGTATCTAGGAGGCTATGTGGGGTCTCATACTGTATCTAGGAGGCTATGCGGGGTGTCATACTGTATCTAGGAGTCTATGCACGGGGCTCATACTGTATCTAGGAGTCTATGCGGGGGCTCATACTGTATCTTGGGAGCTATGCACGGGGCTCATACTGTATCTAGGAGGCTATGCGGGGTCTCATACTGTATCTAGGAGTCTATGCGGGGTCTCATACTGTATCTTGGGAGCTATGCACGGGGCTCATACTGTATCTATGGAGCTATGCGGGGGCTCATACTGTATCTACTGTATCTAGGGAGCTATGCGAGGGTTCATACTGTATCTACTGTGTCTAGGGAGCTATGCGAGGGTTCATACTGTATCTACTGTATCCTGGGAGCTATGCGAGGGTTCATACTGTATCTACTGTATCCTGGGAGCTATGCGAGGGTTCATACTGTATCTACTGTGTCTAGGGAGCTATGCGAGGGTTCATACTGTATCTACTGTATCCTGGGAGCTATGCGAGGGTTCATACTGTATCTACTGTATCCTGGGAGCTATGCGAGGGTTCATACTGTATCTACTGTATCTAGGGAGCTATGCGAGGGTTCATACTGTATCTACTGTATCTAGGGAGCTATGCGAGGGTTCATACTGTATCTACTGTGTCTAGGGAGCTATGCGAGGGTTCATACTGTATCTACTGTATCCTGGGAGCTATGCGAGGGTTCATACTGTATCTACTGTATCTAGGGAGCTATGCGAGGGTTCATACTGTATCTAGAGAGCTATATGGGGGCTCATACTGTATCTAGGGAGCTATGCGCAGGCTCATACTGTATATGGGAGGCTATGTGGAGGCTCATACTGTATATAGGAGGCTATATGGAGGCTCATACTGTATCTAAGGCGCTATCTGGGGGCTCACACTGTATATAAGGAGCTATGTGGGGCTCTTACTGTATGTAGGGGGCTATGTGGTGGCTCATACTGTATGTAGGGGGTGATGTGGGAGGGCTCATACTGTATATAGGGGGATGTCAGCATACTTAATTGTGCTCAATATTAAGTTATTATTATTTATTATTATTAAATATTATATTATAAAAAATAATTATAATTAATATGTTAATATTAACATTGAGCAGAATTAATTTCAGCCTATTGGTTTGGTCTCCACAACAATCATGGTCTCTCATGTGGCCCCTTGGGAAAATTAATCTCCCACCCCTGCTCTATTTTATATAGTGCCATTTTCTGTATGGTGCTGTACATAAGGGTAAACTTTGCGCTGCGCGCTGTGTGCACCGCTGTCTTTGTCCATCTACAGATGTGTACAAGCGCACCTATGTGTTACTTTTCTTGGTCATGCCCTCAGCACTCTCTTAAAGGAGTTATTTGAAGAGCCCCACGTGAATGGCGCAGCAGTGCGCATCATCAACCACAGCTCCATTTATCTTTTCACAGTTCCGTTTCTCTGGATCATGGTGGTCCCAGTGGTTAGGGCCGCAGTGATCAGAAAGTCATCCCCTATCTATAAGAAGGGGGATAACTTCCAAACTTGGGATAACCCATTTAAACAGGATTTCAAAATGTATTTTTATTTGCCCATAGGAATGTAGAAAATTATAAACCAATAATGACTCTACCTAACTGTAATACAGCCTCTCCAAGAATAGGACAGAGGAAATGGCACTGTGCAGTCTATGTATACAGAATAATCCAAATACTGAAAATTACACTCCGCATACAGGACAGGAGAAGTGGTACTGTGCAGTCTATATGTATACAGAATAATCCAAATACTGAAAATTACACTCCGTATACAGGACAGGAGAAGTGGTACTGTGCAGTCTATATACAGTCTATATACAGTATATACACAGAATAATACAGATACTGAGAATTAAAACCAGTATACAAGACGGGAGAAGTAGTACTGTGCAGTGTATATATACAGAATAACCCAAATACTGAAAATTACACTCCGTATACAGGACAGGAGAAGTGGTACTGTGCAGTCTATATACAGTCTATATACAGTATATACACAGAATAATACAGATACTGAGAATTAAAACCAGAATACAAGACGGGAGAAGTGGTACTGTGCAGTGTATATATACAGAATAATCCAAATACTGAAAATTACACTCCGTATACAGGACAGGAGAAGTGGTACTGTGCAGTCTATATACAGTCTATATACAGTATATACACAGAATAATACAGATACTGAGAATTAAAACCAGAATACAAGACGGGAGAAGTAGTACTGTGCAGTGTATATATACAGATTAATACAGATACTGAAAATTACACTCCGTATACAGGACAGGAGAAGTGGTACTGTGCAGTCTATATACAGTCTATATACAGTATATACACAGAATAATACAGATACTGAGAATTAAAACCAGTATACAAGACGGGAGAAGCAGTACTGTGCAGTGTATATATATGCAGATTAATACAGATACTGAGAATATTGCAGTCAATTTATATACACAGAATAATACAGATACTGAGATTTACATCAGTATACAGGGCAGGAGAAGTGGTACTGTGCAGTGTATATATACAGAATAATAAAGATACTGAGAATTACACCCAGTATAGAGGGCAGGAGAAGTGGTACTGTGCAGTGTAAATATGCAGAATAATACAGATACTGAGACTTAGGCCACAGCCTCACTATCAGTATTTGGTCAGTATTCGGTCAGTATTATTTCCGCAGTATCTGTATTATTCTGTATATACAGTATACACTGCACAGTACCACTTCTGTCTGTATGCTGGTTGCAATTGTCAGTATCTGTATTATTCTGTATATATACAGTACACTGCAAAGTACCACTTCTCATGTCCTATATATACTGTGTGTAAGGCCACGGCCCCATTATCAGTATTCAGTCAGTATTTTTTCTTAGGAGTGGGAGCCAAAACCAGGTGAGGAACAATCAGAGAAAAGGTATAATAGAAGCAAGTCACCAATTCTGGATTTATCACCCACTCCTGGTTTTGTCTCCAACTCCTGAGAAAAAATACTGACCGAATACTGACCAAATACTGATAGTGGGGCCGTGGCCATAGGGAGAATTATGCACAGCATACATAGCTCCAAAATATATGCTGCAAACATCTAAATATATATATATATATATATACCCACACAAACACTGGGACCATTGTATATACATGAAGTAAATATTATAGTATATATATTATAGTATGAACTATGGAGCTGTGTATATAGTTATT
Organism: Phyllobates terribilis; assembly: GCF_046119375.1. Taxonomy (NCBI): domain Eukaryota; kingdom Metazoa; phylum Chordata; class Amphibia; order Anura; family Dendrobatidae; genus Phyllobates; species Phyllobates terribilis. The sequence continues at coordinate 1,134,402 of NW_027362938.1, read as the reverse complement.
TAGTGTGGTGCTGTGCCTGAGTACATAACTTTTAGTGGGAAGTCCACACCATATACAGAGCTCCACACTATATACTGGGTTATAAAACATGGTATGGAGCTGTGTGTATACTATATAGTGTAGAGATGTGCCTTTTATATAAAATGTGCAGCCCACACTATATGCTATACACACATATTATATTCACATCACATCTACACTATATATTACACACAGCACCTCACTACATGCTATATACACAGGTCCACACTATATACAGTACTTAATTATGCTGTTTACATCAGATAGTATAATCTGGGGCCGATGCATATACATTACATAGGATACACTGGGGATGATATGTATACATTACATAGGATACAATGGGGCCGATATATATACTTCTGAGGGGATGTGCTGGGGGCGATCTATATACATCACATAGGATACACTGGGGCCGATGTATATACATCAGATGGGATACGCTGGGAACGATGTATATACATCACATGGGATACACTGGGGCTGATGTATATACGGATTATAATGAGGGCAATTTGGGCTACCGCCCGGGGCCCGAGGCTTCAGGGGGACCCATGGCCAGATTGCCCTCATTATAATGTTTTGTGCGGAGGCAGGGGCAGGTTTGGCAGGGGGACCGCACTGTACCTTTTAGACGCCGGCCACATCACAGGGAGGCAGACACGCACCCTGCGCGCTGTGTGCTGCGTCTCCAGGACTGACATCACACAGCAGCGCCTGGAGCTTCTTTATCCTGCGGGAGAGGAGCTGGTGGATCAGGTCAGTGAATGGCGGTAGATATGAGGTCTGGAGAGGATGTCTGGAGTGAGGAGGGGGCTGCAGGATGCTGCTCCCCTCCTGATGAGTTTGCATAAGATTCCATAGTGTCAGTTCAGCGGCCGCTCTGATAGGGCTCTGTATAAGTTATTGCAGGACTTTCATCGTTGCTGCAGATCAGGTCACTCTGGGTCATCGGCTCCAGCATCACCAGATCTGCAGGAAAATTCAGAGTCCTGTAATAAATCCCACTGAGCCCCAGCAGAGCGACCACAGACATTGCATAGAGGATCCTGCACTGACTGATCAACCCTGAACCTGCAGGACATCACATACTGTACTGATCCATATATGATATGTGAGGTCCTGTAGGCAGGTGTGATCAGTACAGTGTATATCCCTGTACAAAATGTCACATCCAGTAAACCGATTAGTGTATATAATACTGTGGTACAGACATCAGATGGGATATAACAATGTGTATAGTATAACATCTAATGTCTGTATCACAGTATATTATACTAGCTATTGAACCCGTTTTATACCCGGGTCACAAGCATTTTTAGTGGTACATTTCTGGCGCCATTTTTTTTAAGACACTGTGTCTGCGAATTCTCATAAACACTTCAATAAAATGGCGATGGATAGCGTGGTAAGCGCATGCACTGACTCCGGCACCATTTCATTGAAGTAATGTGCTACAAAATTAAAGGGTTCCTTTCATCGGAAATAACGCTATTAACCTGCGTTCAGGTAAACAGCGTTTTTATACTGCCCAGTAGCTGAATGCAGTGGGGAGAAAATGATCTTTACTCTACTCGCCAGCATTCGGTTTCAGTCATGAGGGCAGTGCCGGTTCGGTCACCACTCTGAGTATACAGAGCGTCCTCTGCAACCGAGCCCCCGGCCCTGACTGACACTGACTCTACATTGAGAGCGGCTGTCAGTCAGGGCCAGGATTACAGGGGTTGCTCTGTATACTCAAAGTAATGACTGAACCGGCGCCGGGCCAGACCCCATTACTAAAACCAAATGCTCCCCCATCCTGGTATATGCTCCCTGCCCATCCTGGTATATGCTCCCTCCCCATCCTTATCCCCCATCCTGGTCTATGTTCCCCCATCTTGCCTGCTCTGATGTTCTTCCATCCATACAAAAAAAAAACAACACTCCTACTCGCCTTTTCCCCTCTCGCTTGCAGCGCATCCTCGAACACCGGCAAGGCTGGAGGAGTGTGGCGCCAGAGTTCGCACCTGCGCATGCATGAACCACAACGCCACACTCCTCCAACCTCGCCGGACATCAAGGTATGTGTCCTAATGGTGCCGAAGATGGCAGTATGACGTGATCTCCGTCATTACAATCCTTTATCCTCGTCCTCCTCCCTGTCACCTGTAACATCTGATGTGTTCTTCTGTCTCCGGCCAGACTGTGCAGGCGCATTGCGTGCACAGTCTATAGAGGCTTCGGACAGACGGACACATCCCTGATTATATTATAGATAGTCATGTATTCTCATATAGACTCTACAGGGCCGTACCTAGGGGAAGAGGAGGGGCATGTGACCTGGGTACAGCCGTCAGGGGGGTGCCTTCGGGCCACCTCATGCGGTGGTCAGAGGTGTCTCCCAGGCAGCTGCAATTTGCCGCCCCCAGAGTGGGAGTCGACCATTCTCTGAGCTTGCTGTGGAACCGACAGTCGATCAGAGAAGGGAGCTATGTGCGGGCTCATACTGTATATAGGGAGCTATGTGCGGGCTCATACTGTATATAGGGAGCTATGTGCGGGCTCATACTTTATATAGGGAGCTATGTGCGGGCTCATACTGTATATAGGGAGCTATGTGCGGGCTCATACTTTATATAGGGAGCTATGTGCGGGCTCATATTGTATATAGGGAGCTATGTGCGGGCTCATACTGTATATAGGGGCTATGTGCAGACTCATATTGTATCGAAGTAACTATGTAGGGGCTCATACTGTATGTAGGGAGCTATGTGCGGGCTCATACTGTATATAGGGAGCTATGTGCTGGCTCATACTGTATATAGGAAGCTATGTGCGGGCTCATACTGTATATAGGGAGCTATGTGCGGGCTCATACTGTATATAGGGAGCTATGTGCGGGCTCATACTTTATATAGGGAGCTATGTGCGGGCTCATACTTTATATAGGGAGCTATGTGCGGGCTCATACTGTATATAGGGAGCTATGTGCGGGCTCATACTGTATATAGGGGCTATGTGCAGACTCATATTGTATCTAAGTAACTATGTAGGGGCTCATACTGTATGTAGGTGGCAGTGTGTGGGCTCATACTATATGTACAGGGCTATGCGGGGGCTCATACTGTATGTAGGGGGGGTGTGGGGGCTCATACTATATGTACAGGGCTCTGCGGGGGCTCATACTGTATCTAGACCGCTATGTGCGGGATCATACTGTATATAGGGAGCTATGTGCGGGCTCATACTGTATATAGGGAGCTATGTGCGGGCTCATATTGTATATAAGGAGCTATGTGCGGGCTCACACTGTATATAGGGAGCTATGTGCAGGCTCATATTGTATATAAGGAGCTATGTGCGGGCTCATACTGTATATAGGGGCTATGTGCAGACTCATTTTGTATCTAAATAACTATGTAGGGGCTCATACTGTATGTAGGTGGCAGTGTGTGGGCTCATACTGTATGTACAGGGCTATGTGGGGGCTCATACTGTATGTAGGGGGCTGTGTGGGGGCTCATACTATATGTACAGGGCTCTGCAGGGGCTCATACTGTATCTAGGGAGCTATGCGGGGCTCATACTGTATATAGGAGGCTATGTGGGGGCTCATACTGTATATAGAAGGGCTATGCGGGGGCTCATACTGTATCTAGGGAGCTATGCGGGCGCTCATACTGTATCTAGGGAGCTATGCGGGGGCTCATACTGTATATAGAGGGATGTCAGCATACTTAATTCTGCTCAATATTAAGTCATACAATTAATATAATTTTTTTTAATTATTTTGTTAATATTAATATGGAGCAGAATTAATTTCAGCCTATTGGATTGGCCTCCATAACAGTCACGATCTCTCATGTGGCCCCCCCGGAAAATTAATCTGCCACCCTGATCTACTATATATAGTGCTATGTTATGGAAATTTTTTTTCCTCATTCTCTGTCTATAGATGTGATCAGAACATCTGTGTGTTGATCACATGACCAATCACATGATCTATCAAAGGGGATCATGTGACATGTCACGTGATACATCCGGTACCTGGGTGGGGGGCCACACCTTTTAAACTGCCCGGGGCCCTGGCTACTCTTAATCCACCCCTGTGTATATACATCATATAGGATACGTTGGGGACAATGTATATACATCACATAGGATACGTTGGGGACGATGTATATACATCACATGGGATACACTGGGGCCGATGTATATATAGGTGCATCTCACTAAATTATAATATCATCAAGAAGTTAATTTATTTCAGTTCTTCAATACAAAAAGTGAAACTCATATATTATATAGAGTCATTAATATAATTGTCTTATCCCATCTGTCAATCTGTCTGTCCTTCTGTCCAGGAAATCCCGCGTCGCTGATTGGTCTGGCGTGGCCAATCAGCGACGCGGCATTTCAGAAAAAGATGGCGGCCGTTAGCGGCTCATCTGCCGCACGGAGGTCAGCGGCGATGCAGCCGGGAGATGCAGCCGGCTGCTCGCAGCATAAGTCCCCTGACCGGAGGCGCCGCTGACCTCCATGCAGCTACCGTCAGGAGATCAGCGACTACGGCCGCTTATCTCCCGACGGCAAGTGTGACACCCCCCCCTCCCCTCTCCTCTCCTCTCCCCTCTCCCCTCCTCTCCCCTCTCCCCCCCTCCCCTCCCCCCGCTTGCTCAGGGCCCCAGCACCCGGCGCCATACTTACCCCTCCCTGTGCCTCCGCAGCAGCTCCTGTGTCTTCCACTGCCGCTCTGTGACGTCTCAGGTCAGAGGGCTCGGTGACGTCTTTACACTGCACTCTCTCCTGAGCGGTCACAGAGCGCAGCGGGAAGATGCCGGCTACGCTGGAGTCCGGAGCAGCAGCTGAGAATTGAGGTGAGTATTGGATTTTTTTTTATTGTATGGGGGCATAGGGCATTAAATGGTGGGGTGGGGGTGTGTGACATCGTGGAGGGGCCATTATAAGCGAGGGGGGGTGTGACATCCTGCATGGGCCACTATGGGGGGGATGTGACATCCTGCATGGGGTATTATATAGGGGGGATGTGACTTCCTGCATGGGGCATTATAAGGGAGGGGAGGATGTGACATCCTGCATGGGGCACTATGGGGGGGATGTGACTTCCTCCATGGGGCATTATATAGGGGGGATGTCACTTCCTGCATGGTGCATTAGAAGGGAGGGTGGATGAGACTTCCTCCATGGGGCATTATAAGGGGGGTGGTGACATCCTGCATGGGGCATTTATATGGTGGGGGGGAGTGACATCCTGCATGGGGCATTATAAGGGTGGGGGGAATGTGACATCCTGCATGGGGCACTATGGAGGGGATGTGACTTCCTCCATGGGGCATTATATAGGGGGGATGTGACTTCCTGCATGGGGTATTATATAGGGTGGATGTGACTTCCTGCATGGGGCATTCTATAGGAGGGATGTGACTTCCGGCATGGGGCATTATAAAGAAGGGGGGGATGTGACATCCTGCATGGGGCATTATACAGGGGGGATGTGACATCCTGCAAGGGGCATTATAAGGGAGGGGGGATGTGACATCCTGCATGGGGCATTATCCTGCATGGGCCATTATATGGGGGGGATGTGACATCCTTCTTGGGGCATTATAAGGGAGGGGGGATGTGACATCCTGCATGGGGCATTATAAAGGAGGGGGGGATGTGACATCCTGCATGGGGCATTATATGGGGGGGAGTGACATCCTGCATGGGGCATTATAAGGGAGTGGGGGTGACATCCTGCATGGGGCATTATAAGGGAGGGGGCGATGTGACATCCTGCATGGGGCATTATATGGGGGAGGGGGAAGTGACAACCTGCATAGGGCATTATAAGGCAGGTGGATGCTCCCCGGTCCTCACTAACACGGTTCGCTGATTGGTCGCAGCCACCGGCCGCGACCAATCAGCTATTTCAGCGCCAAATTTAAACACCGCTCTGCTGATTGCTCGCGGCCGCCCGCGGCGACCAATCTGCGATTGTGGCGCCAAATTTAAACACGGTCTCCGGCCAATTGGCGGCAGATTTAAAATAAGTACGCCACCGACGGGAGACATATTCTAGAATACCCGATGCGTTAGAATCGGGCCACCATCTAGTATATTATATAGAGTCATTACAAACAGAGTGATCTATTTCACGTGTTTATTTCTGTTAATGTTGATGATTATGGCTTACAGCCAATGAAAACACAAAAGCGATTATCTCAGTGAATTAAAATAATTAACAAAAAAACACATGCAAAGGCTTCCTAAGCATTTAAAAGGTCCCTTAGTCTGTTTCAGAAGGCTCCACAATCATAGGGAAGACTGCTGACATGACAGATGTCCAGAAGGCAGTCATTCAAACACTCCACAAGGTCCCAGAGTTCCAATTTTCATTTGGAAATCAAGGTCCCAGAGTCTCGAGGAAGAGTGGAGAGGCCACAATCCAAGCTGCTTGAGGTCTAGTGTGAAGTCTCCACAATCGGTGATGGTTTGGGGAGCCATGTCATCTGCTGGTGTAGGTCCACTGTGTTTTATCAAGACCAAAGTCAGCGCAGCCGTCTACCAGGAAGTTTTAGAGCACTTCATGCTTCCCTCTGCCGACAAGCTTTTTGGAGATGGAAATTTCATTCTCCAGCAGGACTTGACACTAGTGTTGAGCGAGTATGTTCTATTAACCCTTTCGCCGACTATGCTCGGCCGAGCTCCGAGTATTTACAGCTTCTCGGTGATAAGGTTAAATCGCTCCTGTGTGCATGATTTGCAACTGTTTGACAGCTTTATTACATGTGAGGAATGTCTATTTCTTACACATTCCTCACATGTAATAAAGCAGTCAAACAGTTGCAAATCATGCACACGGGAGCGATTTAACCTCATCACCGAGCAGCTGTAAATACTCGGAGCTCGGCCCGAGCATACTCGGTCAGAACATACTCGCTCAACCCTACTTGGCACCTGTCCACACTGCCAAAAATACCAATACCTGGTTTAAAAACAACAGTATCACTGAGCTTGATTGGCCAGAGAATCTATCGGGTATTGTCAAGAGGAAGATGAGAGACACCAGACCCAACAATGCAGACGAGCTGATGGCTGCTATCAAAGCAACCTGGGCTTCCATAACACCTCAGCAGTGCCACAGGCTGATCGCCTCCATGCCACATTGCCGCATTGATGCAGTAATTGATGCAAAAGGAGCCCCGACCAAGTATTGAGTGCATTTAATGAACATACATTTCAGTAGGCCAACATTTCGGATTTTAAAAACATTTTTCAAGCTGTTGTTATAAAGTATTCTAATTTACTGAGATAATGACTTTTGTTCATTGGCTGTAAGCTATAATCATCAACATTAACAGAAATAAACACTTGAAATAGATCACTCTGTGTGTAATGGCTATATAATATATGAGTTTCACTTTTTGCATTGAAGAACTGAAATAAATTAACTTTTGATGATATTCTAATTTAGTGAGATGCACCTGTACATCATATAGGATGCTGGGGCTGATCAGTATACATAATATAAGATACACTGGGGCTGATGTATATACGTCATGTAGGATACACTGGTGATGATGTACATACATTACATAGGATATGCTGGAGACTATGTATATACATCATATAGAATACGCTTGTGCCAGTGTATATACATCATATAGGATACCTTGGGAGCGATGTACGTAGATCATATAGGATACGCTGGGGCCGATATATATACATCATATAGAATACACTGGGGCTGTGTCATGGTGTGACTGTGGGATAGCAAGTGTGCTCCTATTCTGACCCTCAGGCTAGGGGTCCCTAGCTATTTCTGTTCCCAGGATTACTCCTGAATGTGGAGATGCCCGAGCCTCGTTCCTTACTATGCTCCTAAGCAGCACTAGTTTGTACAGTGTATGGGGGGAATACAAAACAAGATAGGACAGAACTGAAGCACAGTCACACAACACGCTCTCAGGGAAATACACAAAGGAATATAAAGTCTAAAACCCGAGAGGCAACAAAGTAATATAAAGACACCTAGGGAAAAAGGAAAGGGTTACCAAACAACGCTTGCAACAACTTTAGCAATAACCACTAAACCAGTATGTGTTCACCTTTCCAGAACAGGATAGAGAAAAACGATTCTGGCATTGCCAGCAAAGCACAGCCGGCTTAAATGGAGAAACAGCAGACACGACTGGTTCTCCTCTAGCATGTGATCAAAGGCAGTCAGCAACCTCAGCCCAGCAAAGACTAACTTTTGCTCACCTGCCAAGGAGCTGCAGCTCTAAGAGTCGATGCCCTAGTCACCCTGCACTGACCATAGCTATCAATGGAGTTACAAGGAGCAGTATATGAATCTGTGGAATCCACAGACTTGGACGCCGCCATCACAGTTTGTGATGTTAGAGAAAACCTCCTTGTGACGTGCTGATGTACAAACATCATATAGGATACACTAGGCTGATGTATATATAGTACATCTTAAAGGATATACGGGTGCTAATGTAGAGTATATACATCATATAGGATACACTGGGGCTGATGTATATACATCATATAGGATACACTAGGGCTGATGTATATATAGTACATCTTAAAGGATATACGGGTGCTAATGTAGAGTATATACATCATATAGGATACACTGGGGCTGATGTATATACATCATATAGGATACACTAGGGCTGATGTATATATAGTACATCTTAAAGGATATACGGGTGCTAATGTAGAGTATATACATCATATAGGATACACTGGGGCTGATGTACAAACATCTTATAGGATACACTAGGGCTGATGTATATATACTACATCTTAAAGGATATACGGGTGCTAATGTAGAGTATATACATCATATAGGATACACTGGGGCTGATGTATATACATCGTATAGGATACACTAGGGCTGATGTATATATAGTACATCTTAAAGGATATACGGGTGCTAATGTAGAGTATATACACCATATAGGATACACTGGGGCTGATGTACAAACATAGGATACACTAGGGCTGATGTATATATAGTACATCTTAAAGGATATACGGGTGCTAATGTAGAGTATATACATCATATAGGATACACTGGGGCTGATGTATATACATCATATAGGATACACTAGGGCTGATGTATATATAGTACATCTTAAAGGATATACGGGTGCTAATGTAGAGTATATACATCATATAGGATACACTGGGGCTGATGTACAAACATCTTATAGGATACACTAGGGCTGATGTATATATACTACATCTTAAAGGATATACGGGTGCTAATGTAGAGTATATACACCATATAGGATACACTGGGGCTGATGTACAAACATAGGATACACTAGGGCTGATGTATATATAGTACATCTTAAAGGATATACGGGTGCTAATGTAGAGTATATACATCATATAGGATACACTGGGGCTGATGTATATACATCATATAGGATACACTAGGGCTGATGTATATATAGTACATCTTAAAGGATATACGGGTGCTAATGTAGAGTATATACATCATATAGGATACACTGGGGCTGATGTACAAACATCTTATAGGATACACTAGGGCTGATGTATATATACTACATCTTAAAGGATATACGGGTGCTAATGTAGAGTATATACATCATATAGGATACACTGGGGCTGATGTATATACATCGTATAGGATACACTAGGGCTGATGTATATATATCATATAAGAGATACTGGTGCTAATGTACAGTATATACATCGTATAGGATACACTGGGGCTGATGTATATACATCATATAGGATATACAGGTGCTGATGTACAGTATGTACAGCACATAGGATACACTGGGGCTGATGTACAAACATCTTATAGGATACACTAGGGCTGATGTATATATAGTACATCTTAAAGGATATACGGGTGCTAATGTAGAGTATATACATCATATAGGATACACTGGGGCTGATGTACAAACATCTTATAGGATACACTAGGGCTGATGTATATATACTACATCTTAAAGGATATACGGGTGCTAATGTAGAGTATATACACCATATAGGATACACTGGGGCTGATGTACAAACATAGGATACACTAGGGCTGATGTATATATAGTACATCTTAAAGGATATACGGGTGCTAATGTAGAGTATATACATCATATAGGATACACTGGGGCTGATGTATATACATCATATAGGATACACTAGGGCTGATGTATATATAGTACATCTTAAAGGATATACGGGTGCTAATGTAGAGTATATACATCATATAGGATACACTGGGGCTGATGTACAAACATCTTATAGGATACACTAGGGCTGATGTATATATACTACATCTTAAAGGATATACGGGTGCTAATGTAGAGTATATACATCATATAGGATACACTGGGGCTGATGTATATACATCGTATAGGATACACTAGGGCTGATGTATATATATCATATAAGAGATACTGGTGCTAATGTACAGTATATACATCGTATAGGATACACTGGGGCTGATGTATATACATCATATAGGATATACAGGTGCTGATGTACAGTATGTACAGCACATAGGATACACTGGGGCTGATGTATACACATCATATACAGTAGGATACACTAGGGCTGATGTATATATATCATATAAGAGATAATGGTGCTAATGTACAGTATATACATCGTATAGGATACACTGGGGCTGATGTATATACATCATATAGGATACACTAGGGCTGATGTATATACATCGTATAGGATACACTGGGGCTGATGTATATACATCGTATAGGATACACTGGGGCTGATGTATATACATCATATAGGATATACAGGTGCTGATGTACAGTATGTACATCACATAGGATACACTGGGGCTGATGTATACACATCATATGCAGTAGGATACACTAGGGCTGATGTATATACATTACATGGCCTCAGCTTGTTAACTCATCCATAGCCTGGAGATGAATCAGTGTAGCATGCAGCCCTCCCAGAGCTTGAAGATGAGCCTGCAGGAAAGTAAGGAGCCGGCGCGCAGAGAGCGGTAGCCCCTCCTGCCAAGAACATCCTGATAACACTATCTGGCACTAGGCCTGGCAAAGAGTACGCCACTGCGGTGTACTGAACGCTGTGCGTGTGCGTCGTGCATGGGCGCGCATGGGCGGGAACACACGACATGGACATGAAAAAATATTAAAAGGCCAGCAGCTGCAAAACCACGGCCGATGGCCACAATGTAGGTGAGGGCTGCAGCCCAGTGAGCATGTGCCTGTTGGGCTTGTAGTAGTGGCATGGTTCTAGAGGTCAATATATCTTTGAACATAAGTATGAGATATACAACCAATACCATTTTAATGGCAACTCTCGTATATATATATATATATATATATATATATATATATATATACAGTGTCGGACTGGGGTGTCTGGGGCTCACAGGAGGAATTGATCCTCAGGACCCACCCTACAGCTATATCTAAATACCTGATAGCCGATATTCCCGTTATAGTGGAGCGTCTGCTGTAAATCACAGGCGGCTCCTGCACATCTACTGTGCACATGCTATAACTAGGATGTACAATTACGGTAGTTTGCAGTAAAGGGGTTCTTTGGTTAAACAAGTTATCACCGATCCAAGGGCTCCACGGGATAGGTGATAACTGACTGATCGTTTGGGTCCGAACATTGGAAACCGCACCGATCAGAAGAATGGGGAAGTTTTATCCCTGTCAGGATACTTATCCCCATTTTAAAATGCCGCGGCAGGTGGGACGTCTGACTGCAGCTCCCTTCATTCTCTTTGGGGTTTCCAGAAAAAAAACAAGAACAGCCACTGAGGGAATGAATGGATCAGTGGTCAAGTCGCACATGAGCTCCAGTCTAATGGGGATAAAAGCTCCACACTCTACCAATCGGTGCAGGTCCCAGCATTCAGACCCCCACTAATCAATAACTTATCACTTATCCTGTGGAGAGGTGATTACTTGTTTTCATCGGAGAACCCCTGTAAGTGCATCTTGTTCCAAGTATTTAATTAATCACTAATGGAAACAAAGAATCTTCTCCTAATTAATATCAGAGAGAACAGATGACTGCCATACACAACACAATCCACTGTACCAACACAAACAGTACCACATACAAGGGAGAAATACTGCCACACCATGACTGGACTACATATTACCACCACATAATGACCAAATAATACTACATAAAAGGGAGAAATACCACCACACCATGACCAGACCACATATTACCACCACATAGTGACCGAATAATACCACATACAAGGGAGAAATACCACTAAACCATGACCAGACCACATATTACCACCACATAGTGACCGAATAATACTACATACAAGGTAGAAATATCACCACACCTTGACCAGACCAGATATTACCACCCCATAGTGACCGAATATTACTACATACAAGGGAGAAATACCACCATGCCATGACCAGACCAGATATTAACAGCAAATAGCGTCCAAATAATTCCCCATCATTTCTCTCTCCTACCTCCATAATTGCTCTTCCCCATCCCAATCATTGCTCTCCCCCACCTTCTCCAACATTGTCATATCTCCCCCACCTTCTCCATCATTGCCATATCTCCCCCCACCACCTCCATCATCATTGCCATATCTCCCCCCACCACCTCCATCATTGCCATATCTCCCCCCACCTGCTCCGTCATCATTGCCATATCTCCCCCACCTGCCCTGTCATCATTGCCATATCTCCCCCAACCTGCTCCGTCATCATTGCCATATCTCCCCCCTCCTACTCCATCATCATTGCCATTTCTCCCCCCACCTGCTCCGTCATCATTGCCATATCTCCCCCACCTGCTCCACCATCATTGCCATATCTCCCCCAACCTGCTCCGTCATCATTGCCATATCTCCCCCCTCCTACTCCATCATCATTGCCATTTCTCCCCCCACCTGCTCCGTCATCATTGCCATATCTCCCCCACCTGCTCCGTCATCATTGCCATATCTCCCCCACCTGCTCCGTCATCATTGCCATATCTCCCCCCACCTACTCCATCATCATTGCCATTTCTCCCCCCACCTGCTCCACCATCATTGCCATATCTCCCCCACCTCCTCTATCACTAATGCCATGTCATATCTCCCCCTACCTCCTCCATCACCATGCCATGCATATCTCCCCCCACCTCCCCCATTGCCATGCCATATATCCCCCACCATGTCATATCTCCCCCCACCTTCTCAATCACCATTGCTCTCCCTCAAAAAAATCCAAAACTTATCTCTCTGCGCGCTCCCCCGCAGCACTGTCCTCTGCTTCCTGCCCGGCATCTTTCTCCCTGACACAGGCCCATGCTGCATGATGACGGCGTCTAGCAGCGTGAGCCTGTGTGAGGGAGGAAACGCCGGGCAGAAAGCAGAGGTGAGGACGGATCCCTGCAGCTACGCTGCCATTTTCCTCCTGTCGGCAGTGGAGCTGGAGGGATCGCTCCTTGCCTGCCGCACAGGATGAGGGCAATCTGCCCATGGGACCGAGAAGCAGGCCAGATTGCCTTTATCAGCCGCACTGCAAGGGCCCCCCTGACCCTCCAGGCCCTTGCAGTGCGGAGCACCGGTGGCCATGTTAACCAGGGGCACCCGTGTGTCCTGCTCGGGGGCCCGCTGAGGACCCGGGCCCACCGGAGAATTCTCCGGTGTCCCGGTGCCCCAGTCCGACCCTGTATATAGACACACTTACACATTGGTGTGTACATACAGTACATGTGCATGTGTGTGAGTATATACAGTATGTGTATATGTGTATAGTGGCGTTGCTTGAAGTTTATAGACCCTGTAAGGCAGCGCTAGTCATCATGCTGGGGGACACTCGCTGCATCGGGTCAATTAAAGCACACCAGCCACGTTTTCCAGTATTTCACAATCCAGCAGTTTATTACACTTCACTACTGCTTATCACCGAGTCCAACTCAGTGGCTCGCCGACATACACATATAATGTCCAGGAGCCTTTCAAGTGGCAGACAGGCCCACTTGGCTCCAGTTACAGCCATCAGCAAAGTCACTTATATCAACGTCCATATAATGCAGTGCTTTACCTTTGCCCGGTTTTAGCTGCTTTAGTCAGATTTGTTCTGCCACCACTGTGGCTTTACGGCTTCCCAGATGGGGGTCTCCAGCCCTCATTCCTTCAAAGGCTACTTGTATGTTTTCTCACCTAACATCCAGCCTCTGCCTTCCAGGACTCTTGCGTTCCAAGCCTCTGGCCCTCCAAGGCTACTGGTATCGCTTACACGTAAGGATCCAGCCTCTGCCTTTCAGGCTTCACTAGGCCTCACTAAGCCTCTCCAGGCTAACGGTGTCCCACACAGGGGAACAGGCCTCACGCCTTTCACACCTGTCTCAAATCTACCAGGGTTTATATATCCTCTAGTGCACACACAGGACCCGTGCTGATGTCACAGTCATGTGATCAGACCTTCTGTATGCACAGGACCTGTGCGATGTCACAGTCATGTGATCAGTCACCTCGGGAGGTACATGGTCGGCCAAAACACACCCTGGACCATTACAGTAATGCCGCAAGCCGCTGCATTACAGCCCCAATGAAAAATTTCCAACATGGCCCCCAACCATTACAGATCTTTAATAGTACTGGTGTTCTCTTATGGGCCAAAAGGATATTTTGGCCCCATAGGCTCCAGGGCTAAGTGCGACTGCAACACATGTACCTACTATAGTTATGTCTCTATGTTTGTATCTGGACAATCAGACAGGCATTTACCATGTAGCCTATAGTTATTCTGTCCTATTCTGTAGTAGATGTGTAGGTACTGTAATAATCTGGCAATTCACCTATATCTCTGCTCTGTACAACAGCTGCATTTGCTCCTTGGTCTGGAATACGTGAGCTGCGGGGACTTTTACAGCTACTTACTGATGAAGGGGCAGCTTGACATCCCCAGTGCAAGGTAAAGTTTTATTTTTATGTAATTATACACGAATAGAAATATACAGTATATATAAACAGCAGTTCTGTCATCAGTATTGATTGCTCTTTGATGGCAATATGGATTAGACTAAAGCAATATATTAGTCATCAGAACCTGGACAGAATCCTGACCGGCCACTTTATTACACTATGGATAGGGCAGGATTTCTTGTATTTCTGTAGACAGTCACTAATTTCTTGTCTCTCTGTCAGATTCTATGCCACTGAACTCGTCTGTGGAATCCAACATCTCCACTCAAAGGGCGTCATCCACAGAGACCTCAAGCCCGAGAACATCTTGGTGGCTGAAACGGGCCATATTAAGATCACAGATTTCGGTCTCGCAATTGACAACATGCATGGAGACCGAACAGCCACCGAATACGCTGGAACTGCAGGCTACATGGCTCCTGAGGTGAGAAGAACAAGGATTTTCTCTTTTTTTCATACTATAATTGTATGTCTGCCTGGATCACACACACAATCCAACAAATGTCCATTACAGTAAATGGGACATTCTGACATTGACATCTGGCATGCCATACACATTAGATAGGCAGCTTGGCTCAGCTGAGTGTACATGCGTTCTGAATGGGAGGGGGGAGTATGACCATGCCAGACACAAAGGATCGGGCACTGAAATTCAGCATCCAGGGTTTGAGCTGAATTGGGATGTCTCCATACACATTAGATGATCTCTCCGGAATCTGTGAGTCCGGCCACAATACATGATCATGCTATATGATTTGCTAGCATTAGAGACCCAAAGAGTTACAAGTCAGCCAACAAAGGTTCTGGAGCTCAGAAGAGCAGCATGGCTCCTTTCAGTCATTAGTGTAGTAATCATAATATTCAAGTGATGCCACAACCAGAGGAATCATCCACTCTCACTATATTACATAGTCTTACAATTATTATACTGAGAACTTTGTTACACTGAAGATATGGAACTTTTTGACCAACTCTTTATCTATTTTCTTCTTCTTTATGTAGATTTTGGCTGGGAAGGAGTATAACGCCGGAGTAGACTGGTATTCTTTTGGTGTCATCTTAAAAGAAATGGTTACCGATGAGTGCGCCTACCATCAGACACTCAACGATAAATCCTCCGGCATCAGGAACATCATTAAACAGGTCAGTTGTCTTAACAGTCATTAGTACTATGATGTATACAATGTTATAGTTGTAGAGATGAGCAAACCTTTTGAAATTCAAATTAACCAGCTTGTTCCAATTTTTTCCCAAAAATGTTAAAATCGCAAGTACTCAACATAAATGGGTAAACTTGTGGTAACTGTTCTTTACTGCTGTGCTGTCACATACTATCTGTGCAGTCTTTTACTGTTTTATGTCTTTCTCTCTCAATCTCTACTGCTAAGCTGTGATGTGCTCTCCCTATCCAGATTCACCACAAAATGACTCCTACATTCATTGCTTTGGCTTTCATACAGGCTATGATAGTCCCTCCTGATTGTGCTATAACATGTGATGTGACACCTTAAAGCATTATGGTGAAGCCTGGACGGCTTACATCAGAGGTCCTATAAGTCTTCTCTGACTGATGTAATTTTTAGTAATACTGTATGAAAATTGTCTGCAATCATTTTAGGTGATTCCCAAGAAGCAAATCACAAATTGTTGAAATTCACCGGGTTCAGCAGATTCACAAAAATTCAACACAAATTCAGTTTGCATCAAGTGGATTTGCTCATCTCTGCATAGTAGTCATCATTTTCTCTCCAGTTTACATTCATGGATTTTGGTTTTATCTTTATTAGCTCCTTCAGAAAGATCCTGCCAGTCGCTTAGGAGCCAACGGTAACATCAGAAAGCACAGGTTTTTTCAGCGTATCGACTGGGTCTCTGTGGAAGCCCTGAAACTGCCTCCACCATACGTCCCTGTGGTAAGTATATGAGCAGATATGGTTTCTTAGTATTAAAATCTTTGTGTCTATTCTTTTACAACTTGTTTTTAACGGAGACTCTGATATAAAGTCATAATTTTAATGTTATAATTCCTTTTTTCCTTTATAGCCATCTGAGCCTCCCCATCGTCATAGACCATTCCATCTGGAGAAACTAGAAGCAGCAGAGGCCACAGCACCTATATCAACAAAGGACCAGGCATTGTTTGAGGGATTTTCATTTGTCAACTTGGAAACCCTTGAGCAGACCCCAGCTCTATAGTCATCAGAGCGAGCGGCCCACCTGAGCCTCCGGAAGACTGAAAATCAGAAGACTGGACATCACTGGAACAAACGCTGCAAGAATGAAGGTGACCATGGAGACGTCGAGGGACCCCGAATGAAGACACAGAGAATGACGGAGCCAGCAGATCCACCTATGGGCTGGCGGTAAGAATAAGCGCCATAATATCTGCGCTTTATTCCAATCATAGGCATGTGCCAAACATTTTTCACTGACCGGTAATAGGATTTCCTCCTGCTCATTTTAGCTGCATTTTTTGGTGCTGTCTTGGGCAATGATGAAATACTGAGGTGCGTGATGGCCGGCTATTAAGGGGTGGCAGGAGGCCGGATTTTTTTTTTTAACAACATCTTGCACTTGCCTATGATAAATCTACCATTACCGGCAGTTGGATTTCCTCATACTTATGACAGTGTTGTCATAGGAGTGGGGAAAAAGGTGAGAGATGGCCGGCTATTAAGGGGTGGCAGGAGGCCGGATTTTTTTTTTTTTTTTTTTTAAATAGGGAAAATTTGGCCTATGGAGAACACAAGAGCTTACAGCTAGTGGACCTGCACATCCTCCAGATGTAAGTGTAAAATGAGAGCCGCAGTCCTAAAAAGTACATTTTGTTAAGACCCTGAGGATGGCAGAGCCGGCAGATCCACCTATGAGCTGGGGGTAAGAATGGAGGACTATTTCATCAAAGTCCTGTGAAGACACCCATGCCAATGTCATTCCAGTCCATGCCAGGGGCACCCATTCCAGAAGCCATTGAGCCTTCTCATGGAACATCTATATAGTTAAACAAAGCAAAAAAAACTGCAAAGATTTTTAATGCAACTAAAACCTCTTACATTTTTCTTACATCTGTAAATAACAACAGAATGAAGTGGGTTAAAAGTGTATTTTGAATATACCCATTTTTTAAGGCACCTAAACAGGAAAGGGTTCTTTACAGTCAGGGCAGTGGGACTGTGGAATTCCCTACCACAAGAGGTAGTGATGGCAGACACTATAACAGCTTTCAAAAAAGGGCTGGATGATTTCCTCGATACACATAACATTGAGGGTTACCGTTAAATTAGACAAAATGTTACACCTATAGAAGTACATTTAATACCATAATAGTAATTACATAATTAGTATCATAATTAGGTTTGATCCAGGGTTCCAGGACTGATCGCCTATTTTCGGGGTCAAGAAGGAATTTTTCCCCTGTGACACAAATTGGCTGAAGGTGTCCTGGGGTTTTTGCCTTCTTCTGGATCAACAATGTAGGAATAGGGTAGTATTATTAGTGATAGGAAAGTTAGAATAATACTGTAATAAGATAGCAGGATGTTAATAATAGTAACGATATCAAATAGTCACATTTATAAAAATAAAAACAAATTAAATAATAACTGCAGTAGTACAATAAGTAGTGTAATATTAAATATATAACTAGTAATAACATAATTAGGTTTGATCCAGGGTTCTAGGACTGATCACCTTTTCTTGGGGTCAATAAGGAATTTTTCCCCGTGATGCAAATTGGCATTAGGTGTCCTGGGGTTTTTGCCTTCTTCTGGATCAACAGATTTAGGCATAGGGATTCTGGTAATACCATTATTAGAATCACAAGAGTAATACAAAATATAAAACTAATTAAAAAAATTAAATTATAAACGGGTACATTCTTAATTGTTATAGTGCAGCAATAATAAAAAAGGTAATAATAATAATAATAATACATTTGTGAGGTCTAGTGCCAGTTACTTAGTAAGTCAGTGTAGTGTTAGTGTATGGAGTACAATTGGGGGAGGAAAGTTGAACTTGATGGACCGAGGTCTTTCTTCAACCTACGTTACAATGTTACTAGTATCTGCGCTTTATTCCAATCGTAGGCATGTGCCAAATATTTTTCACTGACCGGTAATAGGATTTCCTCCTGCTCATTTTAGCTGCATTTTTTGGTGCTGTCTTGTGCAATGATGAAATACCGAGGTGCGTGATGGCCGGCTATTAAGGGGTGGCAGGAGGCCGGATTTTTTTTTTTAACAACATCTTGCACTTGCCTATGATAAATCTACCATTACCGGCAGTTGGATTTCCTCATACTTATGACAGTGTTGTCATAGGAGTGGGGAAAAAGGTGAGAGATGGCCGGCTATTAAGGGGTGGCAGGAGGCCGGATTTTTTTTTTTTTTTTTTTTTTAAAATAGGGAAAATTTGGCCTATGGAGAACACAAGAGCTTACAGCTAGTGGACCTGCACATCCTCCAGATGTAAGTGTAAAATGAGAGCCGCAGTCTTAAAAAGTACATTTTGTTAAGACCCTGAGGATGGCAGAGCCGGCAGATCCACCTATGAACTGCATGTAAGTATAGGCGCCATAATATGTAAACCCAGATCGCCAAATGGAGGACTATTTCATCAAAGTCCTGTGAAGACACCCATGCCAATGTCATTCCAGTCCATGCCAGGGGTACCCATTCCAGAAGCCATTGAGCCTTCTCATGGAACATCTATATAGTTAAACAAAACAAAAAAACCTGCAAAGCTTTTTAATGCAACTAAAACCTCTAACATGTTTCTTATATCTGTAAATAATGAATAAAGTGGGTTAAAAGTTGATTTTGAATATTCCCATTTTTTAAGGCACCTAAACAGGAAAGGGTTCTTTACAGTCAGAGCAGTCAGACTGTGGAATTCCCTACCACAAGACGTAGTGATGGCAGACACTATAACAGCTTTCAAAAAAGGGCTGGACGATTTCCTCGATACACATAACATTGAGGGTTACCGTTAAATTAGACAAAATGTTACAACTATAGTAGTACATGTAGTACGGTAATAGTATTATTATTATTTATTATTATAGCGCCATTTATTCCATGGCACTTTACATGTCAAGAAGGGGTATACATACAAGAACTATTACAATAATCTTGAACACAATGTGACGGCGACTGGTACGGGAGGAGAGAGGACCCTGCCCATGAGGGCTCACAGTCTACAAGGGATGGGTGAGGATACAGTAGGTGAGGGTAGAGCTGGTCGTGCAGCGGTATTGGTGGAGTGGTGGTTACTGCAGGTTGTAGGCTTGTCGGTAGAAGTGGGTCTTCAGGCTCTTTTTGAAGGTTTCCACGGTCGACGAGAATCTGATGTGTTGGGGTAGAGAGTTCCAGAGTAGGGGGGAAGCACGGGAGAAATCTTGTATGCGATTGTGGGAGGAGGAGATTAGAGGGGAGTAGAAAAGGAGATCTTGTGAGGATCGGAGGTTGAGTGCAGGTATGTAGCAGGAGACTAGGTCAGAGATATTTGGAGGAGACAGGTTGTGAATGGCTTTGTATGTCATGGTTAGGGTTTTGAACTGGAGTCTCTGCACAATGGGGAGCCAGTGAAGAGATTGACAGAGAGGAGAGGCCGGGGAATAGCGGGGGGACAGGTCGATTAGTCGGGCAGCAGAGTTTAGGATGGATTGGAGGGGTGCGAGAGTGTTGGAAGGGAGGCCACAGAGCAGGAGGTTGCAGTAGTCAAGGCGGGAGATGATTCGGGCGTGCACTAGTGTTTTTGCAGATTCATGGTTGAGGAATGTGCGGATCCGGGAGATATTTTTGAGTTGGAGTCGGCAGGAAGTGGAAAGGGCTTGGATATGTGGTTTGAAGAAGAGTTCAGAGTCCAGGGTTACCCCAAGGCAGTGAGCCTGAGGGACTGGGGAGAGTGGGCAGCCATTGACTATGATGGATAGGTCAGTTGGGGGGGTTGAATGAATTGGCGGAAAGATGATGAATTCTGTTTTGTCCATGTTAAGTTTTAGAAATCTAGTAGAGAAGAAGGATGAAATAGCAGACAGACATTGTGGGATTTTGTTTAGTAAGGAGGTGATATCGGGTCCAGAGAAGTAGATCTGTGTGTCATCAGCATAGAGGTGATAATGAAAGCTATGAGACTCTATGAGCTGTCCCAGGCCTAAGGTGTAGATGGAGAAGAGCAGGGGTCCTAGAACTGAACCTTGTGGGACACCGACAGATAGGGGGCGAGATGAGGAGGTGGTGTGTGAGTGGGAGACACTGAATGTCCTGTCTGTTAGGTATGAAGAGACCCAAGATAGGGCCAAGTCTGTGATGCCGAGAGATGGGAGAGTTTGTAGTAAGAGGGAATGGTCCACTGTGTCGAAGGCAGATGACTGGTCTAGGAGGAGGAGGACAGAGTAGTGTCGCATAGATTTGGCGGTTAGTAGGTCATTGGTGACTTTAGTCAGTGCAGTTTCAGTAGAATGGTGCGGTCGGAAACCAGATTGTAGGCTGTCGAAGAGGGAGCAGGAGGAGAGGTGGGAGGACAGCTCAGAGTGGACGTGTTGTTGCAGTAGTTTTGAGGCATAGGGGAGAAGTGATATAGGGCGATAGCTAGACAGAGAGGATGGGTCAAGGGAGGGCTTTTTGAGGATGGGTGTGATTGAGGCATGTTTGAAGCATGAGGGGAAGACACCAGTTGTTAGTGACAGGTTGAAGAGGTGGGCTAGGGGTGGGATGAAGATAGTGGTAAGGTTTGGGATGAGGTGGGACGGGATTGGGTCAAGTTTACAGGCGGTGAGGTGTGATTTGGAGAGTAAAGAGAAAAGTTGATCTTCTGTAATGGTGGAGAATGTGGTTTTGGAGGAGGAGGGTTGAGTAGGTGTGGGGAGGTACTTTAGGCAAAAGCTTTGTCTGATGGTGTCAATCTTCTGCTTGAAGAATGAGGCAAAGTCTTCGGCTGAAATAAGAGGAGAGGGAGGAGGCACTGGGGGACGGAGGAGAGAATTGAAGGTGTTGAATAGTTGTTTGGGGTTGTGAGACAGGGAGGATATGAGAGATGAGAAGTATGTTTGTTTTGCTGCAGTGAGTGTGGACTTGAACGTAGTGAGGGACTGTTTAAATGCGATGAAGTGCTCATTGGAGTGGGACCTTTTCCTTCTATGCTCAGCAACCCTGGAGGGCCATCGCAGTTCTTTAGTTAGGCTGGTGTGCCAGGGTTGTCTGTTGGTTGTGCGAGCTTTGGTATGTGTGAGGGGGGCGACTGAATCGAGAGCTGCAGCTGTTGTGGTGTTGTATAAAGTGGCAGCAACATCTGCATCATGTAAGGAACTAATGTCTGTAAGAGGGAGAAGGGATTCAGAGAGTGACTGTAGGTCAAGGTGTTTGAGATTTCTGCGAGGGTATGCAAGTTTGTGGAGTGGGGATTGTTGCCCTGGAGAGGAGAGGGTAGAGAATGTAAGTAGGTTGTGGTCAGAGAGAGGGAGAGGTGAGTTACAGAGGTTAGATAGGGAACAGAGGCGGGTGAAGATGAGGTCCAGCGTGTGGCCGTCTTTGTGGGTGGGTGTGGAAGACCACTGGGAAAGACCAAAGGAGGAAGTGAGGGATAGGAGCTTAGAGACAGCTGAGAGGGAAGTGTCAATGGGGATGTTGAAGTCGCCCATGAGAATAGTGGGGATGTCAACAGAGAGGAAATGAAGTAGCCAAGTGGTGTAGTGGTCAAAGAAAGTGGTGGCTGATCCTGGGGGTGGTAAATGACAGCCAGTTGGAAGCTGGAGGGGGAGTAGATGCGCACGCAGTGCACTTCAAAAGAGGGGACAGTAATTGAGGGCAGCAGAGGGATATGGGTGAAGGAGCAGTTATCTTAGAGGAGGAAACCTATTCCTCCACCGTGCTTGCCGGTGGGGCGGGGGTTATGGGAAAGGTGGAATCCACAGTACGAAAGTGCAGCAGGAGAGGCCGTGTCGGAGGTGGTGAGCCATGTTTCAGTGATGCCGAGGAAGGAAAGCTTGTTAGTGATGAAGAGATCGTGAATGTAGGAAAGTTTGCTGCAGAGAGAGTGAGCTTTTCATAGAGCTCCTGTTAGGGGGACTGGGGAAGCGGGGGCTGGGCGGATGGGTATAAGGTTAGAAGGGTTACGAGAGTTTGGGATAGATCGTGGGTAGGAGGTGGAAGTGACTGGGGATGTGGTGAGGAGGGCGGTACTGTGGTGAGGAGTACGGTAATTACATAACTAGTATGATAATTAGGTTTGATGCAGGGTTCCAGGACTGATCGCCTTTTCTCGGGCTAAGAAGGAATTTTTCCCCTGTGACACAAATTGGCTGAAGGTGTCCTGGTTTTTTTTGCCTTCTTCTGGATCAACAATGGAGGCATATGGTAGAATTAGTAGTGATAGGAAAGTTAGAATAATGCTGTAATAAGATAGCAGGATGTTAATAATAGTAACGATGTCAAATAGTCACATTTATAAAAATAAAAACAAATTAATTAATAACTGCAGTAGTACAATAAGTAGTGTAATATTAAATATATAACTAGTAATAACATAATTAGGTTTGATCCAGGGTTCTAGGACTGATCGCCTTTTCTCGGGGTCAAGAAGGAATTTTTCCCTGTGATGCAAATTGGCTGAATGTGTCCTGGGGTTTTTGCCTTCTTCTGGATCAACAGATTTAGGCATAGGGATTCTGGTAATACCATTATTAGAATCACAAGAGTAATACAAAATATAAAACTAATTAAAAAATTTAATTATAAACGTGTACATTCTTAATTGTTATAGTGCAGCAATAATAAAAATGGTAATAATAATAATAATAATACATTTGTGAGGTCTAGTGCCAGTTAGTTAGTAAGTTAGTGTAGTGTTCGTGTACGGAGTACCAGTGGGGGAAAAAGGTTGAACTTGATGGACCGAGGTCTTTCTTCAACCTACGTTACAATGTTACTAATATCTGCGCTTTATTCCAATCATAGGCATGTGCCAAATATTTTTCACTGACCGGTAATAGGATTTCCTCCTGCTCATTTTAGCTCCAATTTTTGGTGCTGTCTTGGGCAATGATGAAATAGCGAGGTGCGTGATGGCCGGCTATGAAGGGGTGGAGGAGGCCGGATTTTTTTTTTAACAACATCTTGCACTTGCCTATGATAAATCTACCATTACCGGCAGTTGGATTTCCTCATACTTATGACAGTGTTGTCATAGGAGTGGGGAAAAAGGTGCGTGATGGCCGGCTATTAAGGGGTGGCAGGAGGCCGGATTTTTTTATTTTTTTTTAAATAGGGAAAATTTGGCCTATGGAGAACACAAGAGCTTACAGCTAGTGGACCTGCACATCCTCCAGATGTAAGTGTAAAATGAGAGCCGCAGTCTTAAAAAGTACATTTCATTAAGACCCTGAGGATGGCAGAGCCGGCAGATCCACCTATGAGCCGGATGTAAGTATAGGCGCCATAATATCTGCCCTTATGTTACAGGGTGGTGTTCCATATATTAATTATTAATGTCAGGCTTGACTATTAATAATCGGTATCCGGCTAATACCTCACCTGTTACTACTCTGATTCCTTTGCTATATGCGATACTAACGGCGACTAACTGAGACGAAACCGTGTATCAATAAAATACATTTATTACACACAAGTCTACAGTTAATATACTACCAATTTCCACAGTACACAATAATATTAACAATAGCACACAATACGGATATACAATTAACCCCACCAATAACCTAATTATACTTCCCACCCACTTGCCTAAAAGCATACAAACATTAATTACAAACCACCCGCCTATCACCTACTATCCCTACAGCAATCAAGGGGTTTATGAGGCTATGTGCCCACGATGCAGAAATGCTGCAGATTTTTTACGCTTCTCCCTGCAGGAAAAACGCATGCGGTTTTTTCATGTGTTTTTCCAGCCAGGTAGAAGCGTTTGTCGAGCGTTTTTTGCAGCATTTCTGCATGCGGGTTATCAAGCGCTTTTGCAAGTTATTTTAGCATCACTTGGAAAAGTGCTTGACAACTTGGTCACACTATATAAATCCATGCAACCGGCATGGATTTTATATAGTGTGAACAAGTTAGTTAAAAAAAAGAATAAGAATGGTAAAAAATAAAAAATTAATTTTATACTCACCTTCCGATGTCCTCCCGATGTTCTCTCCGATGGGTCTGGTGTCTTGGGCGGCTCGCGGTGGTGTGAAGGACCTGCGGTGACGTCATTGAGTCATGTGACAGGTCACATGACTCAATGACATCATGGCAGGTCCTTCACAACACCGCGACCCATAGAGAAGACCAGACGGAGGGGAGAAAACCCCAGGAGGACATCGGAAGGTAAGTATAATCTTTATTTTTTATTTTAAATTCTTTTTTAACAGGTTCTATGGTACCTGGGTCTGGATGAGTCTCCTCTCATCCACACCCGGGTACCATCTGCACATAGAAACGCATAATATCCGTGTATACAAATGTACTGACACGGATATTATGCGTTTCAATGCAAGTCAATGGCGGCAATAGATGCGTATTTTTCCGCAATGATAATCCGCAGCGGAAATTTCCGCAGCATGTGCACAACACATGAGGATTGTCATTGGGGACCATGGAGCACGTATTACCAAGCGTTTTTTAAGCATTTTCGCTGCAGAAATTCCTCAGCAAAAACGCTTGAAAAACGCATAGTGGGCATGCAGCCTAATAGTGCGATACTTAGCCCAGTAGCTGTTGTCAGGCTGATTCTGGGCTGCTTGGCACTTGGTGTAGCTATGAGAAAAGTAGAGGAAAGTGACACAAGGAGAGACGGCACTTGAGGTGAGTACTTCTAGAGCACAAGGGGACTGAAGGGATGCTGCTGTCAGACAGCAGTCAGAGAGCAACTGAGGGACGATGGGACAGGGGAGCTGCACAGAGAGGCTATAGGCTGAGAGGATAGCTGCTGTGAGCAGGGGTGTGGGTAAGGAGAAGAGGTAGGAAGCTGAGGGGCTGAGGAGGACAGCTGCGGTGAGTAGGGCTGTGGGTAAGGAGAAGAGGTAGGAAGCTGAGGGGCTGAGGAGGACAGCTGCGGTGAGCAGGGGTGTGGGCAAGGAGAAGAGGTAGGAAGCTGAGGGGCTGAGGAGGACAGCTCCGGTGAGCAGGGCTGTGGGCAAGGGGAAGGGGTAGGAAGCTGAGGGGCTGAAGAGGACAGCTGCGATGAGCAGGGCAGTGGGCAAAGAGAAGAGGTAGGAAGCTGAGGGGCTGAGGAGGACAGCTGCGGTGAGCAGGGGTGTGGGCAAGGGGAAGGAATAGGAAGCTGAGGGGCTGAGGAGGACAGCTGCGGTGAGCAGGGCTGTAGGCAAGGAGAAGAGGTAGGAAGCTGAGGGGCTGAGGAGGACAGCTACGGTGAGCAGGGGTGTGGGCAAGGAGAAGAGGTAGGCAGCTGAGGGGCTGAGGAGGACAGCTGCGGTGAGCAGGGCTGTGGGCAAGGAGAAGAGGTAGGAAGCTGAGGGGCTGAGGAGGACAGCTGCGGTGAGCAGGGGTGTGGGCAAGGAGAAGAGGTAGGAAGCTGAGGGGCTGAGGAGGACAGCTGCGGTGAGCAGGGCTGTGGGCAAGGGGAATGAGTAGGAAGCTGAGGGGCTGAGGAGGACAGCTGCGGTGAGCAGGGGTGTGGGCAAGGAGAAGAGGTAGGTAGCTGAGGGGCTGAGGAGGACAGCTGCAGTGAGCAGGGCTGTCGGCAAGGGGAAGGGTAGGAAGCTGAAGGGCTGAGGAGGACAGCTGCGGTGAGCAGGGGTGTGGGCAAGGAGAAGAGGTAGAAATCTGAGGGGCTGAGGAGGACAGCTGTGGTGAGCAGGGGTGTGGGCAAGGAGAAGAGGTAGGAAGCTGAGGGGCTGAGGAGGACAGCTGCGGTGAGCAGGGGTGTGGGCAAGGAGAAGAGGTAGGCAGCTGAGGGGCTGAGGAGGACAGCTGCGGTGAGCAGGGGTGTGGGCAAGGAGAAGAGGTAGGAATCTGAGGGGTTGAGGAGGACAGCTGCAGTGAGCAGGGGTGTGGGCAATGGACTTAGTCTAAGGCATGATTAAAGTAGTTTTTACAAAAAAATTTTTTTTGCTAAAATATGAAAACAGTAAGCTCCTTTTCAGCTCCTGTTTAAAAATGCCAGAGCATATCTCAAAAGTATTAATTAGATACCATAGTACATGAGCTCTTGACTGGCAGTGAAACTATGAATTCAACATTTTATTATATGGAGGTAACCAATTCTGGTTTTCCAAAGTTAGAAAAAGTTGTTACAGGGGACGGTTCATGGAGTTTTTGCAACTTTTAAAAGGGCTCTCACAAACACTCTTGGCGCTAGCCACTTAGCTTAGCTTTGATGAACCGGGTCCACAGACTCTTCAGCTGGACATCACCACACTTGCATCAACAGTGCCATCCACAGTGTAAGAGTGGTGACGCCTGATGAAAGAGGTTGCAGTTGGGGCAGTTTCAGACCAGAATGTAACATTTTTATATCAGTGACCTTTGCAGCATTGTGGTTCTCCACTAGTGGAATTACCGGTGCCATACAAATGACACCTTTAAAAACACAATCCAGGGCAATATACAGAACGGACTGACCCAGGCGTTTTGTTATGAAATGGTTACTGCTGTTCTCCTTCATCAGATTCAAGAGGCAGCAGACCTAGGTGATCACAATTATTTGACATGTTGAAAGTGTAAACTGTTATACACACCTTCTAAATAAGAACACCATCCAAGCTGTAAAACATCAGGGTGGCAGCATCATGTTGTAGGGTTGTTTTGCTGCAGGAGGGATTGGTGCACTTCACAAAATAAATGGCATCATGAGAAAAGAAGACACAGGCGTGTCTCTGATTAACTCAGATGTTGCCAAAAAAATCAGAATCTTCCAAACACATGACATCACCATATGGGCAATCCAGAATTGTTTAAAAGCATTGTAATCTTAGTGTATGTAAACTTTTGACTTAGAAGTAAGTAATAAAAATGCCTTAAAACATTCTCTCTCTCCCATTATTCTGACATTTGGCAAATATTAAAAATTTTGGTAATCCTAATTGATCAGCTGATAGAAAACCTTCAACTTATTGACTGGGACAAAGTACTTAATCAATGGAATACGAATAGTAAATGGGAAACCTTCAAAAGAATTCTGAATACTCAGTACGAGAGGTATATACCGTATGGCAGAGGTCCCCAACCGCCGGTCCGCGGACCAGGACCGGGCCGTTGGGGTTTTTCAGCCGGTCCGCGGGGAGAGGGGGCCCCTCCAGCCTCCAGCAGGGCCGCCATCAGGGCATGACTGCCCTGACTCCAGTATGGGGCCCGGCCGGTAGGAGCCCCCTCGGAGCCCCCCTCTTGTGCGTTTCTCTCCTCATGGGGCCCCCGGCCGCATGCTAAGCGCCGGGTCCGGGACATCTTAGCGCTGCGCTGCTGCGGCAGCACCTTCATGATTCCCCTGACTTCCGGTCATGTGACGGCGCCGTCACATGGCCGGAAGTCAGGAGAACCTGGTGTCAGCGATTTGGACGAGCGCCAGGATTCTGCAGGGATCGCATGGGGGTAAGTATAACAAGTTTTATTTTTTTTTAAATACAATTAACTAGGAGTGGGGGGAATGGGAGATGCACATGGGGGGAGGGGAGAGATGAGAGATCCACATGGGGGGGAGGGGAGAGATGAGAGATCCACATGGGGGGGAGGTGAGAGATGAGAGATGCACATGGGGGGAGGGGAGAGATGAGAGATGCACATGGGGGGGAGGGGAGAGATGAGAGATGCACATGGGGGGGAGGGGAGAGATGAGAGATGCACATGGGGGGAGGGGAGAGATGAGAGATGCACATGGGGGAGGGGAGAGATGAGAGATCCACATGGGGGGGAGGGGAGAGATGAGAGATGCACATGGGGGAGGGGAGAGATGAGAGATCCACATGGGGGGGAGGGGAGAGATGAGAGATGCACATGGGGGAGGGGAGAGATGAGAGATCCACATGGGGGGGAGGGGAGAGATGAGAGATGCACATGGGGGGAGGGGAGAGATGAGAGATGCACATGGGGGGGAGGGGAGAGATGAGAGATGCACATGGGGGGAGGGGAGAGATGAGAGATGCACATGGGGGGAGGGGAGAGATGAGAGATGCACATGGGGGGAGGGGAGAGATGAGAGATGCACATGGGGGGAGGGGAGAGATGAGAGATGCACATGGGAGGGAGGGGAGAGATGAGAGATGCACGGGGGGTGAGAGATGCACGGGGGGGATGAGAGATGCACGGGGGGATGAGAGATGCACGGGGGGATGAGAGATGCACGGGGGGTGGATGAGAGATGCACGGGGGGGTGAGAGATGCACGGGGGGGATGAGAGATGCACGGGGGGATGAGAGATGCACGGGGGGATGAGAGATGCACGGGGGGATGAGAGATGCACGGGGGGGATGAGAGATGCACGGAGGGGATGAGAGATGCACGGAGGGGATGAGAGATGCACGGAGGGGGATGAGAGATGCACGGAGGGGATGAGAGATGCACGGGGGGTGGATGAGAGATGCACGGGGGGGTGAGAGATGCACGGGGGGGATGAGAGATGCACGGAGGGGATGAGAGATGCACGGGGGGGTGAGAGATGCACGGGGGGTGGATGAGAGATGCACGGAGGGGGATGAGAGATGCACGGAGGGGGATGAGAGATGCACGGAGGGGGATGAGAGATGCACGGGGGGTGGATGAGAGATGCACGGAGGGGGATGAGAGATGCACGGGGGTGAGCTGCACATGGGGGGGTGAGAGATGCACATGGGGGGGGTTATGTTTACATAACTTTGTTGCCTTATGAAGGGCGGGGGGGGCCCCCAAAAATTTCTTGCACAGGGGCCCACTACAGTCTGTGTCCGCCCCTGGGATGAAGTAAATGCAGCTGAACAGCAGCTGTCAGGACAGCTGCCCTGTCCTGCTGCAGGGCGTGATGGGGCCTCAGTGATGCGGCTCCTGGCACAGCACATTATGTGGGGCTCCTGGCATAGCTCCTGGCGGGGACCTGGTCTACACTATATGATAAGTATGCACTAAACTCCAAATCCCTCCATTACCCGGCCCCCATATGACCAAAGCCCCGCCCACCCCACCCCCTCCTTGCTGGGCCATGGAAAAATGATCTTGCTTCAAGCCGGTCCCTGGTGCAAAAAAGGTTGGGGACTACTGCCGTATGGGAATAAAAGGGCCAGAAATAAGAGGAAACCAATATGGTTGAACAAGAACGTAAAAGGGGCGTTAAATAGCAAAAAAGAGGCATTCAAGAGATTAAAACAGGAAACCAGTAAGGAGGCACTAATGTGTTACAAGGAAAAAACGAGAACCTGCAAAAAACAAATAAAAATAGCGAAGGAGGAAACAGAGAGACGTATTGCTAGGGAAAGTAGATCAAATCCCAAACTGTTCTTTACGTATATAAATAGTAAAAGGATTAAATCGGATAATATTGGACCAATAAAAAGTGAGGAAGGCAAAATCATAGAGAAAGATGAGGATAAAGCTAATCTATTAAATAATTTTTTTTCGACAACTTTCACAAAGGAAATCAAACTAACAGGAGAAATGAGAAGTGACAAACTTAATCCTCCACTAAGTATGACAAATCTAACCCAAGCTGGGGTACAGAAACGCCTCAGTAACATTAAAATAAACAAATCACCAGGACCTGATGGCATACACCCACGGGTACTAAGGGAACTAAGTAATGTGATAGACAGACCGTTATATCTTATATTTAAGGACTCTGTTGAGACTGGGTCTGTGCCACTTGATTGGCGACAGGCGAATGTAGTGCCAATATTCAAAAAGGGAGCGAAAAGTGACGCCGGAAACTATCGGCTGGTGAGTCTGACGTCCGTTGTGGGCAAAATTTTTGAAAGCTTCATTAAAGAGGCAATTACGGAGCATCTTGATGCTAATAATCTTTTAACCCCGAACCAACATGGATTCATGAGGAATCGCTCCTGCCAAACAAACCTGATTGACTTCTACGAGGAGGTTAACTCTCGAGTAGATCAGGGGGAACCAGTGGATGTCGTGTATCTCGACTTCTCAAAAGCGTTCGATAGCGTGCCACATAATAGGTTGGTATACAAAATGAGAATGATGGGGCTGGGGGAAAATGTCTGCAAGTGGGTAGCTAACTGGCTAAAGGATAGAAGGCAGAGGGTGGTTATAAATGGAATATACTCAGATTGGGTAAGCGTCACTAGTGGGGTACCACAGGGGTCTGTACTAGGCCCAATGTTATTTAATATCTTTATTAACGACATAGTCAACGGGATAAATAGTAAAATATCAATATTTGCAGATGACACAAAGTTATGTAAAACAATTAATACAAAAGAGGACAGTGCAGACCTACAGAGGGATTTGGATACGCTGGGTAGGTGGAGCATTAAATGGCAAATGAGGTTTAACGAGGAGAAATGTAAGGTCATACATATGGGAAGGAAAAATGGAAGTCACCAGTACTCACTGAATGGGAAATCATTGGGGAATTCAGAGATGGAGAAGGACTTGGGCATCTTGATTGATGGCAAACTAAATTGGAGTGCCCAAAGTCAGGCCGCTGCTGTAAGGGCAAACAGGGTAATGGGATGTATCAGAAGAGGTATAGCTGCAAAGGATGAGAACATTGTTCTTCCACTGTACAAAGCACTGGTCAGACCACACTTGGAATACTGTGCTCAGTTATGGGCCCCAATATATAGAAAGGATATAAATGAGCTTGAAAAGGTACAAAGGAGGGCAACAAAATTAATAAACGGAATGGAGGGACTGCAATACCCAGAGAGGTTGGCAAAACTAGAACTATTCAGCCTGGAAAAGAGAAGGTTGAGGGGGGACATAATAAATGTGTACAAATATGTTAGGGGACAGTATAGAGACCTTGCCCGGGATTTGTTCAAAAGGAGGGATATTACGGTAACAAGAGGGCATTCACTAAGACTGGAAGAGAAAAGGTTCCAGCACCAGCATAGGAAGGGGTTCTTTACGGTAAGAGCAGTGAGAATATGGAATTCACTGAGTGAGGAGACGGTAATGTCGGATTCACTACACCAGTTCAAGCGGGGACTGGATGCATTTCTAGATACCAGGCAGATTTCTGCATATACTTAAAAATAAAATAAAATAGTAGGTTGATACAGGGATTTATTCTGACTGCTGGTTTCAGAGTCAGGAGGGAATTTTTCCTCAGGTGAAGATTGGCCAAATCATTTGGGGTTTTTGCCCTCCTCTGGATCAACTTTAGCAATTACAGAACTAACAGGTCGAACTTGATGGACGCAAGTCTTTATTCGGCTTTTACTAACTATGTTTACAAATTATGTTACTATGTTACTATGTATTTCTCCTGGAAATGTAAGAACTTTATTTTATGCACTTCCTCTGTAATCCCTCCTGGAAATGTAAGAACTTTACTTTATGCACTTCCTCTGTAATCCCTCCTGGAAATGTAAGAACTTTACTTTATGCACTTCCTCTGTAATCCCTCCTGGAAATGTAAGAACTCTACTTTGTGCATTTCCTCTATAATTCCTCCTGGAAATGTAAGAACTCTACTTTACGCACTTCTTCTGTAATCCCTCCTGGAAATGTTAGAACTCTACTTTGTGCACTTCCTCTTTAATCCCTCCTGGAAATGTAAAAACTCTACTTTGTGCACTCCCTCTGTAATTCCTCCTGGAAATGTAAGAACTCTACTTTATGCACTTCCTCTGTAATTCCTCCTGTAAATGTAAGAAATTTACTTTGTGCAATACCTCTGTAATCCCTCATGGAAATGTAAGAACGTTGTGCATTTCCTCTGTAATCCCTCCTGGAAATGTAAGGACTCTACTTTCTGCACTTCCTCTTTAATTCCCCCTGGAAATGTAAGAATTTTACTTTATGCACTTCCTCTGTAATCCCTCCTGGAAATGTAAGAACTTTACTTTACTTTATGCACTTCCTCTGTAAATCCTCCTGGAAATGTAAGAACTTTACTTTATGCACTTCTTCTGTAATCCCTCCTGGAAATGTAAGAACTTTATGCACTTCCTCTGTAATCCCTCCTGGAAATGTTAGAACTCTACTTTCTGCACTTCCTCTTTAATCCCTCCTGGAAATGTAAAAACTCTACTTTGTGCACTCCCTCTGTAATTCCTCCTGGAAATGTAAGAACTCTACTTTATGCACTTCCTCTGTAATTCCTCCTGTAAATGTAAGAAATTTACTTTGTGCAATACCTCTGTAATCCCTCATGGAAATGTAAGAACGTTGTGCATTTCCTCTGTAATCCCTCCTGGAAATGTAAGGACTCTACTTTCTGCACTTCCTCTTTAATTCCCCCTGGAAATGTAAGAATTTTACTTTATGCACTTCCTCTGTAATCCCTCCTGGAAATGTAAGAACTTTACTTTATGCACTTCCTCTGTAAATCCTCCTGGAAATGTAAGAACTTTACTTTATGCACTTCTTCTGTAATCCCTCCTGGAAATGTAAGAACTTTATGCACTTCCTCTGTAATCCCTCCTGGAAAAGTTAGAACTCTACTTTGTGCATTTCCTCTGTAATCCCTCCTGGAAATGTAAGGACTCTACTTTATGCACTTCCTGTGTAATTCCCCCTGGAAATGTAAGAACTTTACGTAATGCACTTCCTCTGTAAATCCTCCTGGAAATGTAAGAACTTTACTTTATGCACTTCTTCTGTAATCCCTCCTGGAAATGTTAGAACTCTACTTTGTGCACTTCCTCTTTAATCCCTCCTGGAAATGTAAAAACTCTACTTTGTGCACTTTCTCTGTATTTCCTCCTGG
Organism: Phyllobates terribilis; assembly: GCF_046119375.1. NCBI lineage: Eukaryota > Metazoa > Chordata > Amphibia > Anura > Dendrobatidae > Phyllobates > Phyllobates terribilis. The sequence continues at coordinate 1,100,621 of NW_027362938.1, read as the reverse complement.
AAATGTAAGAACTCTACTATATGCACTTCCTCTTTAATTCCTCCTGGAAATGTAAGAACTTTACTTTATGCACTTCCTCTGTATTTCCTCCTGTAAATGTAAGAAATCTACTTTGTGCACTACCTCTATAATCCCTCATGGAAATGTAAGAACGTTGTGTATTTCCTCTGTAATCCCTCCTGGAAATGTAAGGACTCTACTTTCTGCACTTCCTCTTTAATTCCCCCTGGAAATGTAAGAATTTTACTTTATGCACTTCCTCTGTAATCCCTCCTGGAAATGTAAGAACTTTACTTTACTTTATGCACTTCCTCTGTAAATCCTCCTGGAAATGTAAGAACTTTACTTTATGCACTTCTTCTGTAATCCCTCCTGGAAATGTAAGAACTTTATGCACTTCCTCTGTAATCCCTCCTGGAAATGTTAGAACTCTACTTTGTGCACTTCCTCTTTAATCCCTCCTGGAAATGTAAAAACTCTACTTTGTGCACTCCCTCTGTAATTCCTCCTGGAAATGTAAGAACTCTACTTTATGCACTTCCTCTGTAATTCCTCCTGTAAATGTAAGAAATTTACTTTGTGCACTACCTCTGTAATCCCTCATGGAAATGTAAGAACGTTGTGCATTTCCTCTGTAATCCCTCCTGGAAATGTAAGGACTCTACTTTCTGCACTTCCTCTTTAATTCCCCCTGGAAATGTAAGAATTTTACTTTATGCACTTCCTCTGTAATCCCTCCTGGAAATGTAAGAACTTTACTTTACTTTATGCACTTCCTCTGTAAATCCTCCTGGAAATGTAAGAACTTTATGCACTTCCTCTGTAATCCCTCCTGGAAATGTAAGAACTTTATGCACTTCCTCTGTAATCCCTCCTGGAAATGTTAGAACTCTACTTTGTGCACTTCCTCTTTAATCCCTCCTGGAAATGTAAAAACTCTACTTTGTGCACTTCCTCTGTAATTCTTCCTGGAAATGTAAGAACTCTACTTTATGCACTTCCTCTGTAATTCCTCCTGTAAATGTTTGAAATTTACTTTGTGCACTACCTCTGTAATCCCTCATGGAAATGTAAGAACGTTGTGCATTTCCTCTGAAATCCCTCCTGGAAATGTAAGGACTCTACTTTATGCACTTCCTCTGTAATTCCCCCTGGAAATGTAAGAACTTTACGTAATGCACTTCCTCTGTAAAATCTCCTGGAAATGTAAGAACTTTACTTCATGCACTTCTTCTGTAATCCCTCCTGGAAATGTAAGAACTTTATGCACTTCCTCTGTAATCCCTCCTGGAAATGTTAGAACTCTACTTTGTACACTTCCTCTTTAATCCCTCCTGGAAATGTAAAAACTCTACTTTGTGCACTTCCTCTGTAATTCCTCCTGGAAATGTAAGAACTCTACTTTATGCACTTCCTCTGTAATTCCCCCTGGAAATGTAAGAACTTTACTTTATGCACTTCCTCTGTAAATCCTCCTGGAAATGTAAGAACTTTACTTTATGCACTTCTTCTGTAATCCCTCCTGGAAATGTAAGAATTTTATGCACTTCCTCTGTAATCCCTCCTGGAAATGTTAGAACTCTACTTTGTGCACTTCCTCTTTAATCCCTCCTGGAAATGTAAAAACTCTACTTTGTGCACTTCCTCTGTAATTCCTCCTGGAAATGTAAGAACTCTACTTTATGCACTTCCTCTGTAATTCATCCTGAAAATGTAAGAACTTTACTTTATGCACTTCCTCTGTAATTCCTCCTAGAAATGTAAGAAATCTACTTTGTGCACTTCCTCTGTAATCCCTCCTGGAAATGTAAGAACGTTGTGCATTTCCTCTGTAATTCCTACTGGAAAGGTAAGAACTTTACTTTATGCACTTCCTCTGTAAATCCTCCTGCAAATGTTAGAACTCTACTTTGTGCACTTCCTCTTTAATCCCTCCTGGAAATGTAAGAACTCTACTTTATGCACTTTCTCTTTAATTCCCCCTGGAAATGTAAGAATTTTACTTTATGCACTTCCTCTGTAATCCCTCCTGGAAATGTAAGAACTTTACTTTATGCACTTCCTCTGTAAATCCTCCTGGAAATGTAAGAACTTTACTTTATGCACTTCTTCTGTAATCCCTCCTGGAAACGTAAGAACTTTATGCACTTCCTCTGTAATCCCTCCTGGAAATGTTAGAACTCTACTTTGTGCACTTCCTCTTTAATCCCTCCTGGAAATGTAAAAACTCTACTTTGTGCACTTCCTCTGTAATTCCTCCTGGAAATGTAAGAACTCTACTTTATGCACTTCCTCTGTAATTCCTCCTGTAAATGTAAGAAATTTACTTTGTGCACTACCTCTGTAATCCCTCATGGAAATGTAAGAACGTTGTGCATTTCCTCTGTAATCCCTCCTGGAAATGTAAGGACTCTACTTTATGCACTTCCTGTGTAATTCCCCCTGGAAATGTAAGAACTTTACGTAATGCACTTCCTCTGTAAATCCTCCTGGAAATGTAAGAACTTTACTTTATGCACTTCTTCTGTAATCCCTCCTGGAAATGTAAGAACTTTATGCACTTCCTCTGTAATCCCTCCTGGAAATGTTAGAACTCTACTTTGTGCACTTCCTCTTTAATCCCTCCTGGAAATGTAAAAACTCTACTTTGTGCACTTTCTCTGTATTTCCTCCTGGAAATGTAAGAACTCTACTATATGCACTTCCTCTGTAATTCCTCCTGGAAATGTAAGAACTTTACTTTATGCACTTCCTCTGTATTTCCTCCTGTAAATGTAAGAAATCTACTTTGTGCACTACCTCTATAATCCCTCATGGAAATGTAAGAACGTTGTGCATTTCCTCTGTAATCCCTCCTGGAAATGTAAGGACTCTACTTTCTGCACTTCCTCTTTAATTCCCCCTGAAAATGTAAGAATTTTACTTTATGCACTTCCTCTGTAATCCCTCCTGGAAATGTAAGAACTTTACTTTACTTTATGCACTTCCTCTGTAAATCCTCCTGGAAATGTAAGAACTTTACTTTATGCACTTCTTCTGTAATCCCTCCTGGAAATGTAAGAACTTTATGCACTTCCTCTGTAATCCCTCCTGGAAATGTTAGAACTCTACTTTGTGCACTTCCTCTTTAATCTATCCTGGAAATGTAAAAACTCTACTTTGTGCACTCCCTCTGTAATTCCTCCTGGAAATATAAGAACTCTACTTTATGCACTTCCTCTGTAATTCCTCCTGTAAATGTAAGAAATTTACTTTGTGCACTACCTCTGTAATCCCTCATGGAAATGTAAGAACGTTGTGCATTTCCTCTGTAATCCCTCCTGGAAATGTAAGGACTCTACTTTCTGCACTTCCTCTTTAATTCCCCCTGGAAATGTAAGAATTTTACTTTATGCACTTCCTCTGTAATCCCTCCTGGAAATGTAAGAACTTTACTTTACTTTATGCACTTCCTCTGTAAATCCTCCTGGAAATGTAAGAACTTTACTTTTTGCACTTCTTCTGTAATCCCTCCTGGAAATGTAAGAACTTTATGCACTTCCTCTGTAATCCCTCCTGGAAATGTTAGAACTCTACTTTATGCACTTTCTCTTTAATCCCTCCTGGAAATGTTAGAACTCTACTTTGTGCACTTCCTCTGTAATTCCTCCTGTAAATGTTTGAAATTTACTTTGTGCACTACCTCTGTAATCCCTCATGGAAATGTAAGAACGTTGTGCATTTCCTCTGTAATCCCTCCTGGAAATGTAAGGACTCTACTTTATGCACTTCCTCTGTAATTCCCCCTGGAAATGTAAGAACTTTACGTAATGCACTTCCTCTGTAAATCCTCCTGGAAATGTAAGAACTTTACTTCATGCACTTCTTCTGTAATCCCTCCTGGAAATGTAAGAACTTTATGCACTTCCTCTGTAATCCCTCCTGGAAATGTTAGAACTCTACTTTGTACACTTCCTCTTTAATCCCTCCTGGAAATGTAAAAACTCTACTTTGTGCACTTCCTCTGTACTTCCTCCTGGAAATGTAAGAACTCTACTTTATGCACTTCCTCTGTAATTCCCCCTGGAAATGTAAGAACTTTACTTTATGCACTTCCTCTGTAAATCCTCCTGGAAATGTAAGAACTTTACTTTATGCACTTCTTCTGTAATCCCTCCTGGAAATGTAAGAATTTTATGCACTTCCTCTGTAATCCCTCCTGGAAATGTTAGAACTCTACTTTGTGCACTTCCTCTTTAATCCCTCCTGGAAATGTAAAAACTCTACTTTGTGCACTTCCTCTGTAATTCCTCCTGGAAATGTAAGAACTCTACTTTGTGCACTTCCTCTGTAATTCATCCTGAAAATGTAAGAACTTTACTTTATGCACTTCCTCTGTAATTCCTCCTAGAAATGTAAGAAATCTACTTTGTGCACTTCCTCTGTAATCCCTCCTGGAAATGTAAGAACGTTGTGCATTTCCTCTGTAATTCCTACTGGAAAGGTAAGAACTTTACTTTATGCACTTCCTCTGTAAATCCTCCTGCAAATGTTAGAACTCTACTTTGTGCACTTCCTCTTTAATCCCTCCTGGAAATGTAAAAATTCTACTTTGTGCACTTCCTCTGTAATCCCTCCTGGAAATGTAAGAACTTTACTTTATGCACTTCCTCTGTAATCCCTCCTGGAAATGTAAGAACTCTACTTTATGCACTTCCTCTGTAATTCCCCCTGGAAATGTAAGAACTTTACTTTATGCACTTCCTCTGTAAATCCTCCTGGAAATGTAAGAACTTTACTTTATGCACTTCTTCTGTAATCCCTCCTGGAAATGTAAGAACTTTATGCACTTCCTCTGCAATCCCTCCTGGAAATGTTAGAACTCTACTTTGTGCACTTCCTCTTTAATCCCTCCTGGAAATGTAAAAACTCTACTTTGTGCACTTCCTCTGTAATTCCTCCTGGAAATGTAAGAACTCTACTTTGTGCACTTCCTCTGTAATTCCTCCTGAAAATGTAAGAACTTTACTTTATGCACTTCCTCTGTAATTCCTCCTAGAAATGAAGGAAATCTACTTTGTGCACTTCGTCTTTAATCCCTCCTGGAAATGTAAAAACTCTACTTTGTGCACTTCCTCTGTAATCCCTCCTGGAAATGTAAGAACTTTGTGCACTTTCTCTGTAATTCCTCCTGGAAATGTAAGAACTTTACTTTATGCACTTCCTCTGTAATTCCTCATGGAAATGTAAGAACTTTACTTTACTTTATGCACTTCCTCTGTAAATCCTCCTGGAAATGTAAGAACGTTACTTTATGCTCTTCCTCTGTAATTCCTCATGGAAATGTAAGAAATCTACTTTGTGCACTTCCTCTGTAATCCCTCCTAGAAATGTAAGAACGTTGTGCATTTCCTCTGTAATCCTTCCTGGAAATGTAAGTACTCTACTTTGTGCACTTCCTCTGTAATTCCTCCTGGAAATTTAAGTACTTTACTTTATGCACTTCCTCTGTAAATCCTCCTGGAAATGTAAGAACTTTACTTTCTGCACTTCCTCTTTAATTACTCCTGGAAATGTAAGAACTTTACTTTATGCACTTCTTCTGTAATCCCTCCTAGAAATGTTTGAACGTTGTGCATTTCCTCTGTAATTCCTCCTGGAAATGTAAGAACTCTACTTTATGCACTTCTTCTGTAATCCCTCCTGGAAATGTAAGAACGTTGTGCATTTCCTCTGTAATTCCTCCTGGAAAGGTAAGAACTTTACTTTATGCACTTCCTCTGTAAATCCTCCTGCAAATGTTAGAACTCTACTTTGTGCACTTCGTCTTTAATCCCTCCTGGAAATGTAAAAACTCTACTTTGTGCACTTCCTCTGTAATCCCTCCTGGAAATGTAAGAACTTTGTGCACTTCCTCTGTAATCCCTCCTGGAAATGTAAGAACTTTGTGCACTTTCTCTGTAATACCTCCTGGAAATGTAAGAACGTTGTGCATTTCCTCTGTAATCCCTCCTGGAAATGTAAGTACTCTACTTTCTGCACTTCCTCTTTAATTCCCCCTGGAAATGTAAGAATTTTACTTTATGCACTTCCTCTGTAATCCCTCCTGGAAATGTAAGAACTTTACTTTACTTTATGCACTTCCTCTGTAAATCCTCCTGGAAATGTAAGAACGTTACTTTATGCTCTTCCTCTGTAATTCCTCATGGAAATGTAAGAAATCTACTTTGTGCACTTCCTCTGTAATCCCTCCTAGAAATGTAAGAACGTTGTGCATTTCCTCTGTAATCCTTCCTGGAAATGTAAGTACTCTACTTTGTGCACTTCCTCTGTAATTCCTCCTGGAAATGTAAGTACTTTACTTTATGCACTTCCTCTGTAAATCCTCCTGGAAATGTAAGAACTTTACTTTCTGCACTTCCTCTTTAATTACTCCTGGAAATGTAAGAACTTTACTTTATGCACTTCCTCTGTAATCCCTCCTAGAAATGTTTGAACGTTGTGCATTTCCTCTGTAATTCCCCCTGGAAATGTAAGAACTCTACTTTATGCACTTTTTCTGTAATCCCTCCTGGAAATGTAAGAATTTTACTTTATGCACTTCCTCTGTAAATCCTCCTGGAAATGTAAGGACTCTACTTTGTGCATTTCCTCTAGAATTCTTCCTGGAAATGTAAGAACTTTACTTTATGCACTTCCTCTGTAATCCCTCCTAGAAATGTTTGAACGTTGTGCATTTCCTCTGTAATTCCTCCTGGAAATGTTAGAACTCTACTTTGTGCACTTCCTCTTTAATCCCTCCTGGAAATGTAAAAACTCTACTTTGTGCACTTCCTCTGTAATCCCTCCTGGAAATGTAAGAACTCTACTTCATGCACTTCCTCAGTAATCCCTCCAGGAAATGTAAGAACTCTACTTTCTGCTCATCCCCTGTAATCCCTCCTGGAAATGTAAGGACTCTATTTTCTGCACTTCCTCTGTAATTCCTCCTGGAAATGTAAGAACTTTACTTTATGCACTTCCTCTGTAATTCTTCCTGGAAATGTAAGAAATCTACTTTGTGCACTTCCTCTATAATCCCTCCTAGAAATGTAAGAACTTTGCTCATTTCCTCTGTAATTTCTCCTGGAAATGTAAGAACTCTACTTTGTGCACATCCCCTGTAATCCCTCCTGGAAATGTAAGAACTCAACTTTGTGCATATACCCTGTAATCCCTCCTGGAAATGTAAGGACTCTATTTTCTGCACTTCCTCTGTAATTCCTCCTGGAAATGTAAGAACTTTACAATATACACTTCCTCTGTAAATACTCCTGGAAATGTAAGAACTTTACTTCATGCACTTCCTCTGTAATCCCTCCTAGAAATATTTGAACGTTGTGCATTTCCTCTGTAATTCCTCCTGGAAATGTAAGAACTCTTCTTTATGCACTTCCTCTGTAATCCCTCCTGGAAATGTAAGAACTTTACTTTATGCACTTCCTCTGTAATCCCTCCAGGAAATGTAAGGTCTCTACTTTCTGCACTTTCTCTTTAATTCCACCTGGAAATGTAAGAACTATACTTAATTCACTTCCTCTGTAATCCCTCCTGGAAATGTAAGAACTTTACTTGATGCACTTCCTCTGTAAATCCTCCTGAAAATGTAAGAACTCTACTTTGTACACTTCCTCTGTAATCCCTCCTGGAAATGTAAGAACTCTTCTTTATGCACTTCCTCTGTAATCCCTCCTGGAAATGTAAGAACTTTACTTTATGCACTTCCTCTGTAATCCCTCCAGGAAATGTAAGGTCTCTACTTTCTGCACTTTCTCTTTAATTCCACCTGGAAATGTAAGAACTATACTTAATTCACTTCCTCTGTAATCCCTCCTGGAAATGTAAGAACTTTACTTGATGCACTTCCTCTGTAAATCCTCCTGAAAATGTAAGAACTCTACTTTGTACACTTCCTCTGTAATCCCTCCTGGAAATGTAAGAACTCTACTTTGTGCATTTCCTCTATAATTCCTCCTGGAAATGTAAGAACTTTACTTCATGCACTTCCTCTGTAATCCCTCCTGGAAATGTAAGAATTTTATTTTATGCACTTCCTCTGTAAATCCTACTGGAAATGAAAGAACTCTACTCTGTGCACACCCCTGTAATCCCTCCTGGAAATGTAAGAACTTTACTTTATGCACTTCCTCTGTAATCCCTCCGGGAAATGTAAGAACTCTACTTTGTGCATTTCCTCTATAATTCCTCCTGGAAATGTAAGAACTTTACTTTATCCACTTATTCTGTAATCCCTCCTGGAAATGTAAGAACTGTACTTTATGCACTTCCGCTGTAACCCCTCCTGGAAATTTTAGAACTCTAATTTGTGCACTTCCTCTTTAATCCCTCCTGGAAATGTAAAAACTCTACTTTGTACACTTCCTCTGTAATTCCTCCTGGAAATGTAAGAACTCTACTTTATGCACTTCCTCTGTAATTCCTCCTGGAAATGTAAGAACTTTACTTTATGCACTTCCTCTGTAATTCCTCCTCGAAATGTAAGAACGTTGTGCATTTCCTCTGTAATTCCACCTGGAAAGGTGAGAACTTTACTTTATGCACTTCCTCTGTAAATCCTCCTGCAAATGTTAGAACTCTACTTTGTGCACTTCCTCTTTAATCCCTCCTGGAAATGTAAGAACGTTGTGCATTTCCTCTGTAATTCCACCTGGAAAGGTGAGAACTTTACTTTATGCACTTCCTCTGTAAATCCTCCTCCAAATGTTAGAACTCTACTTTATGCACTTCCTCTGTAATCCCTCCTGGAAATGTAAGAACTTTGTGCAATTTCTCTGTAATTCCTCCTGGAAATGTAAGAACTCTACTATATGCACTTCCTCTGTAATTCCTCCTGGAAATGTAAGAACTCTACTTTGTGCACATCCCCTGTAATCCCTCCTGGAAATGTAAGGACTCTATTTTCTGCAATTCCTCTGTAATTCCTCCTGGAAATGTAAGAACTTTACTATATGCACTTCCTCTGTCAATTCTCCTGGAAATGTAAGAACTCTACTTTGTACACATCCCCTGTAATCCCTCCTGGAAATGTAAGGACTCTACTTTCTGCACTTCCTCTTTAATCCCTCCTGGAAATGTAAGAACTTTACTTTATGCACTTCCTCTGTAATTCCTCCTGGAAATGTAAGAATTTTACTTTATGCACTTCCTCTGTAAATCCTCCTGGAAATGTAAGAACTCTACTTTGTGCACATCCCCTGTAATCCCTCCTGGAAATGTAAGGACTCTACTTTCTGCACTTCCTCTTTAATCCCTCCTGGAAATGTAAGAACTTTACTTTATGCACTTCCTCTGTAATCCCTCCTGGAAATGTAAGAAGTTTACTTTTTGCACTTCCTCTGTAAATACTCCTGGAAATGTAAGAACTCTACTTTGTGCACTTCTTCTGTAATCCCTCCTGGAAATGTAAGAACTTTACTTTATGCACTTCCGCTGTAACCCCTCCTGGAAATGTTAGAACTCTACTTCCTCTTTAATCCCTTTTGGAAATGTAAAAACTGTACTTTGTGCACTTCCTCTGTAATTCCTCCTGGAAATGTAAGGACTCTACTTTCTGCACTTCCTCTGTAATTCCTCCTGGAAATGTAAGAACCTTACTTTATGCACTTCCTCTGTAATTCCTCCTAGAAATGTAAGAAATCTACTTTATGCACTTCCTCTGTAATCCCTCCTGGAAATGTAAGAACGTTGTGCATTTCCTCTGTAATTCCTCCTGGAAAGGTTAGAACTTTACTTTATGCACTTCCTCTGTAAATCCTCCTGCCAGTGTTAGAACTCTACTTTGTGCACTTCCTCTTTAATCCCTCCTGGAAATGTAAAAACTCTACTTTGTGCACATCCCCTGTAATCCCTCCTGGAAATGTAAGGACTCTATTTTCTGCACTTCCTCTGTAATTCCTCCTGGAAATGTAAGAACTTTACTATATGCACTTCCTCTGTAAATTCTCCTGGAAATGTAAGAACTCTACTTTGTGCACTTCCTCTGTAATCCCTCCTGGAAATGTAAGAACTCTACTTCATGCACTTCCTCTGTAATCCCTCCTGGAAATGTTAGAACTCTATTTTGTGCACTTCCTCTTTAATCCCTCCTGGAAATGTAAAAACTCTACTTTGTGCACTTCCCCTGTAATCCCTCCTGGAAATGTAAGGACTCTATTTTCTGCACTTCCTCTGTAATTCCTCCTGGAAATGTAAGAACTTTACTTTATGCACTTCCTCTGTAATTCCTCCTGGAAATGTAAGAAATCTACTTTGTGCACTTCCTCTATAATCCCTCCTAGAAATATAAGAACATTGCGTATTTCCTCTGTAATTCCTCCTGGAAATGTAAGAACTCTACTTTGTGCACATCCCCTGTAAACCGTGCTGGAAATGTAAGAACTCTACTTTGTGCACATACCCTGTAATCCCTCCTGGAAATTTAAGGACTCTATTTTCTGCACTTCCTCGTAAGTCCTCCTGGAAATGTAAGAACTTTACTATATGCACTTCCTCTGTAAATCCTCCTGGAAATGTAAGGACTCAACCTTCTGCACTTCCTCTTTAATTACTCCTGGATATGTATGAACTTTACTTTATGCACTTCCTCTGTAAATCCTCCTGGAAATGTAAGGACTCTACTTTGTGCACTTCCTCTTTAATTACTCCAGGAAATGTAAGAACTTTACTTTATGCATTTCCTCTGTAATTCCTCCTGTAAATGTAAGAACTCTACTTTATGCACTTCATCTGTGATCCCTCCTGTAAATGTAAGTACTCTACTTTGTGCACATCCCCTGTAATCCCTCCTGGAAATGTAAGGACTCTATTTTCTGCACTTCCTCTGTAATTCCTCATGGAAATGTAAGAACTTTACTATATTCAATTCCTCTGTAAATTCTCCTGGAAATGTAAGAACTCTACGTTGTTCACATCCCCTGTAATCCCTCCTGGAAATGTAAGGACTCTACTTTATGCACTTCCTCTTTAATCCCTCCTGGAAATGCAAGAACTTTATGCACTTCCTCTGTAATTGCTCCTGGAAATGTAAGACTTTTACTTTATGCACTTCCTCTGTAATCCCTCCTGGAAATGTAAGAATTTTACTTTATGAACTTCCTCTGTAAATCCTCCTGGAAATGTAAGAACTCTACTTTGTTCACATCCCCTGTAATCCCTCCTGGAAATGTAAGGACTCCACTTTCTGCACTTCCTCTTTAATCCCTCCTGGAAATGTAAGAACTTTACTTTATGCACTTCCTCTGTAATCCCTCCTGGAAATGTAAGAACTTTACTTTTTGCACTTCCTCTGTAAATACTCCTGGAAATGTAAGAACTTTACTTTATACACTTCCTCTGTAATCCCTCCTGGAAATGTAAGAACTTTACTTTATGCACTTCCTCTGTAATCTCTCCTGGAAATGTAAGAACTTTATTTTTGCACTTCCTCTGAAAATACTCATGGAAATGTAAGAACTTTACTTTATGCACTTCCTCTGTAATCCCTCCTGGAAATGTAAGAACTTTACTTTATGTACTTCCTCTGTAATCCCTCCTGGAAATGTGAGAACTTTACTTTATGCACTTCCTCTGTAAATCCTCCTGGAAATGTAAGAACTCTACTTTCTGCAATTCTTCTGTAATCCCTCCTGGAAATGTAAGAACTCTACTTTGTGCATTTTCTCTATAATTCCTCCTGGAAATGTAAGAATTTTACTTTATGCACTTCCTCTGTAATCCCTCCTGGAAATGTAACAATTTTATTTCATGCACTTCCTCTGTAATTCCTCCTGGAAATGTAAGAACTCTACTTTGTGCATTTCCTCTATAATCCCTCCTGGAAATGTAAGAACTCTACTTTGTGCATTTCCTCTATAATTCCTCCTGGAAATTTAAGAACTTTACTTTATGCACTTCTTCTGTAATCCCTCCTGGAAATGTAAGAATTTTACTTTATGCACTTCCTCTGTATCCCTCCTGGAAATGTTAGAATTTTATATTATGCACTTCCTCTGTAAATCCTCCTGGAAATGTAAGAACTCTACTTTATGCATTTCCTTTATAATTCCTCCTGGAAATGTAAGGACTCTACTTTTCTGCACTTCCTCTGTAATCCCTCCTGAAAATGTAAGAATTTTACTTTATGCACTTCCTCTGTAAATCATACTGGAAATGTAAGGACTCTACTTTCCGCAATTCCTCTTTAATTCCTCCTGAAAATGTAAGAACTTTACTTTGTGCACTTCCTCTCTAATCCCTCCTGGAAATGTAAGTTCTCTACTTTCTGCACTTCCTCTTTAATTTCCCCTGGAAATGTAAGAACTTTACTTTTTGCACTTCCTCTGTAATCCCTCCTGGAAATGTAAGAACTTTACTTTTTGCACTTCCTCTGTAATCCCTCCTGGAAATGTAAGAACTTTACGTTACTTTATGCACTTCCTCTGTAAATCCTCCTGGAAATGTAAGAACTTTTCTTTATGCACTTCCTCTGTAAATCCTCCTGGAAATGTAAGGACTTTACTTTATGCACTTCCTCTGTAATCCCTCCTGGAAATGTAAGAACTTTACTTTACACACTTCCTCTGTAATTCCTCCTGGAAATGTAAGAACTTTTGCTTTATGCACTTCCTCTGTAATCCCTCCTGGAAATGTAAGGACTCTATTTTCTCCACTTCCTCTGTAATTCCTCCTGGAAATGTAAGAACTCTACTTTATGCACTTCCTCTGTAATCCCTCCTGGAAATGTAAGCACTCTACTTTGTGCACATCCCCTGTAATCCCTCCTGGAAATTTAAGGACTCTATTTTCTGCACTTCCTTTGTAATCCCTCCTAGAAATGTTTGAACATTGTGCATTTCCTCTGTAATTCCTCCTGGAAATGTAAGAACTCTACTTTGTGCACATACCCTGTAATCCCTCCTGGAAATGTAAGGAATCTATTTTCTGCATAGTTAGTAAAGCCGAATAAAGACTTGCGTCCATCAAGTTCGACCTGTTAGTTCTGTAATTGCTAAAGTTGATCCAGAGGAGGGCAAAAACCCCAAATGATTTAGCCAATCTTCACCTGAGGAAAAATTCCCTCCCGACTCTGAAACCAGCAGTCAGAATAAATCCCTGTATCAACCTACTATTTTATTCTATTTTTAAGTATATGCAGAAATCTGCCTGGTATCTAGAAATGCATCCAGTCCCCGCTTGAACTGGTTTAGTGAATCTGACATCACCGTCTCCTCACTCAGTGAATTCCATATTCTCACTGCTCTTACCGTAAAGAACCCCTTCCTATGCTGGTGCTGAAACCTTTTCTCTGCCAGTCTTAGTGAATGCCCTCTTGTTACCGTAATATCCCTCCTTTTGAACAAATCCCGGGCAAGGTCTCTATACTGTCCCCTAACATATTTGTACACATTTATTATGTCCCCCCTCAACCTTCTCTTTTCCAGGCTGAATAGTCCTAGTTTTGCCAACCTCTCTGGGTATTGCAGTCCTTCCATTCCCCTTATTAATTTTGTTGCCCTCCTTTGTACCTTTTCAAGCTCATTTATATCCTTTCTATATATTGGGGCCCATAACTGAGCACAGTATTCCAAGTGTGGTCTGACCAGTGCTTTGTACAGTGGAAGAACAATGTTCTCATCCTTTGCAGCTATACCTCTTCTGATACATCCCATTACCCTGTTTGCCCTTACAGCAGCGGCGTGACTTTGGGCACTCCAATTTAGTTTGCTATCAATCAAGATGCCCAAGTCCTTCTCCATCTCTGAATTCCCCAATGATTTCCCATTCAGTGAGTACTGGTGACTTCCATTTTTCCTTCCCATATGTATGACCTTACATTTCTCCTCGTTAAACCTCATTTGCCATTTAATGCTCCACCTACCCAGCTTATCCAAATCCCTCTGTAGGTCTTCACTATCCTCTTTTGTATTAATTGTTTTACATAACTTTGTGTCATCTGCAAATATTGATATTTTACTATTTATCCCGTTGACTATGTCGTTAATAGTGTTGAGCATTCCGATACTGAAATATCGGGTATCGGCCGATATTCACTGTATCGGAATTCCGATACTTAATTCCGATACTTTTATAATATCGAATACCGGAATCGGAAGTTCCCATAATGCCTGCGCTCTGCAGTGTCTGTGAAGGATGACAAGCTGGATGGCAGCGCTCAGCTGCGATCCAGCTTGTCATCAGAATGCCATCCCAGCGTGGGAGAATTCTCCTGACTGTTTAAAAGCCGGCGCGCGGTAAAAAGCCGCCGGCTTTTAAACAATCACGCAGCCCCATACTGCTTCCCCGCAGCCTCCCACCCCGATCCTCCGCTCCCCTCGCCACCTCCAATCCCAATCGTAAATTAGGACCGGGCGGGGAGTGCAGCACCAAGGAGCGAAGGACCCGGGCGGGGAAGCCGGCAGTGAAAAGACTTCACCGCCGGCTTTCCCGTTCTGTGCTGCGCTTTCCCGCCGGTTATTTCAAATGAACAGCTGAGGTATCAGGTGATGCCGATCAGCTGTTAATTTGAAGTAGCCGCGGTGCCCTCAGAGGGTTCATGTGAGTTCATGCTTGACTGCATGAACTCACATCAACTTTCCCACGGCCGCACAGGTCAGCCACTCCTCCCAAACCCGTCATGATTAGTGTGTGCGGGGTGTGTGTGCGGGGTGTGTGTGTGTGTGCGGGGTGTGTGTGTGTGTGCGGGGTGTGTGTGTGTGTGCGGGGTGTGTGTGTGTGCGGGGTGTGTGTGTGCGGGTGTGTGTGCGGGGTGTCTGTGCGTGCAGGCAGACATAGGCCGATGTGACACTACTACTCCCATCGGCCTATGTCTGTCCCCCGTCCACTCCTGCCAGCAGGATCAGCTCGATGGGAGCAGTAGTTCCCATCAGCCTGATCCTGCTATTTAAATTGCCCTACTGTGTCCCCAATAAATTTTAAATACATGTCATTGGTGGCCAGTGGTTACCTAAAAGAAATTAGTTCATACATTACCTGTCCCCGCCGATCGCCACCTAAAATAAAGTAAAAAATAAAAAACTACACCTATACTCACCTAGACACCTAATTCCCCGAAGCCATCGATCTCCTGTAATAAAATATAAAATAATAAACCACAACCTTATCCTTACCCCTCCGTAGCAGTCCACGAGTGTCCCACGAAGATCTCCAGTTCAGAGCAGCCACATAGAATGTGACCGCTCTGAACCGCTGCCGCCGCTAGAATGACGGGGCCGTAAGGGTTCACCGGAGTTCAGGCAGCGCTGCTCCGGTTAGCTCCTTTACGGCACTGCTGTATCGTGAGAAATTCCCACGGTACAGCACTGCCGTAAAGGAGGTCTCCGGAGCTGCGCTGCCTGAATGCACTCCGGTGACCTCAGTCAGTGGCTCCCGCTGCCGGGAGCGGACGTGTTCCCGGCAGCGTGAGCTTACAGCAGCCATGCACAGCTGTCACCATCTCCAGATGTGACAGCTGTGCATGGGAGATGAGCGCAGGAACGTGGACAGGTAACTATTTTTTTTTTAGTAAACTAAGAATTAAATAAAATGGTGTTTTATTTCAAATAAATTTTTTTTTTCTGGGTGTAGTGTGTTTTTTCTTTTTAACACTTTGTAGGTTAGTAATGGGGGTGTCATATAGACGGCCATCATTACTAACCTGGGCTTCATGGCAGCTGGCGCTGACATGAACCCCACCACTATTACCCCCTGCCACCGCACCAGGGCAGCGTGGAAGAGCGAGGCTAAGTGCCAGAATTGGCGCATCCTATGGATGCGCCATTTCTGGGGCGGCTGACGGCTGGTGTTTCTAGCCTGGGAGGGGGCCAATATTCATGGCACCCTTCCTGAGCTATTAATATCAGCCCCCAGCTGTCTGCCTAGCCTTTGCTAGCTATTAAAATAGGGGGGACCCCATGTCATTTTTTTGGGGGGGGTCCCCCATTTTAATAGCTAGTAAAGGCTAGGTATTCAGCTGGGGGCTGATATTAGTAGCCTGGGAAGCTCCGTGGGTTTTACCCCCTTCCCAGGCTTCAAACATCTGCCCCAGCCGTCTGCTTAACCTCCGCTAGAGACTAAAATTAGGGGGGCCCCCACGTCATTTTTTTGGGGGGGGTCCTCCATTTTAATAGCTAGTAAAGGCTAGGTATTCAGCTGGGGGCTGATATTAGTAGCCTGGGAAGCTCCGTGGGTATTACCCCCTTCCCAGGCTTCAAACATCTGCCCCAGCTGTCTGCTTAACCTCCGCTAGAGACTAAAATTATGGGGGATCCCACGCCATTTTTTTTTAAAATAAATCCTTTATTTTAACACTAAATGACATTTGAGGACTTAATAAAGATGCAGTCCCTAAATTATTATTTATTTTTTAATAAATTTTTCCCAAAACTTTTGACGTGGGCTTCGCCATATTTTTGTATGCCAGCCAGGTACAGCATCCAGCTTCTATGAACACGCCATTTTCCGGGGCGGCCGCGGACTGCAATTTTCAGCGGGGGGGGGGGGCAGAAAGCTTGGGCCTCCCTGCGCTGCAGATTCCATCCCCCAGCTGCCTAGTTATACCTGGCTGGACACAAAAATAGGGAGAAGCTCCACGTTTTTTTTTTTTTAATTATTTCATGAAATTCATGGAATAATTAAGAAAAAAAGGGCTTCCCTATATTGTTGTGTCCGGCTAGGTACAAATAGGCAGCTGGTGGTTGGGGGCAGCCCGTTCCTGCCTGCTGTACCTGGCTGGACACAAATATAGTGTGAAGCCCCACGTCAATTTTTTTTTAATTATTTCAGGAAATTCATGAAATAATTAAAAAAAAAAATGTGTGGCGCTTCGCCCTATTTTTGTGTCCAGCCAGGTACAACTAGGCAGCTGGGGGCTGGAATCTGCAGCGCAGGGAGACCCAAGCTTTCTGGGCCCCACCCGCTGCAAATTGCAGTCCGCAGCCGCCCCGGAAAATGGCGCGTTCATAGAAGCGCCATCTTCTGGCGCTGTACCCAACTCATCCAGGGCCCTGGTGCGGTGGCTCACTGGGTAATAAAGGGGTTAAGGCCAGCTTGGCATTATCAGCTGGCCCTAAGCCCGAAATTCATGGGGTCACGCCAATATTAGACATGACCGCCATGAATTTCTAGTAAAGTATTTAAAAAAAACACAAACACCCAGAAAAAAGTCCTTTAATTGAAATAAAGACACAATTCTTTATTGTTCTAAATTAAACCATACTTACCGCCACGCCCATTCCAGCTGAAGCAAACGATCTCCTGCAATAAAAGTAAAATAATAAAGCAACCTCATCCTTACCTTTCCATGGTTCCCAGGACAGCTTCAGCTCTGCTACATCGAGATGACAGGCTGGACCGCAGCAGAACGCTGCCATCCAGCCTGTCATCCCGCGGACACTGAGAAGCGCAGGCATGCTTGCGCTCCTCAGTGTCTCTCTGTGACGTCATCCAGATGAGCCGAGGTCATGTCCAATGAACTCAGCTCACCTCATGCACGTCACTGACAGCGTGGGAAAATTCTCCTGCACTCAGCGCTTCAGCGTGAGAATTCTCCCACGCTGTCAGTGACGTGCATGAGGTGCGCCGAGTTCATTGGACATGACCTCACCTCATGCACGTCACTGACAGCGTGGGAAAATTCTCACGCTGAAGCGCTGAGTGCAGGAGAATTCTCCCACGCTGTCAGTGACGTACATGAGGTGAGCCGAGTTCATTGTCGGCTCATCTGGATGCCGTCACAGCCAGACACTGAGGAGTGGAAGTATGCCTGCGCTTCTCAGTGTCTGCGGGATGGCAGGCTGGATGGCAGCGTTCTGCTGCGGTCCAGCCTGTCATCTCGATGTAGCAGAGCTGGAGCCGTCGTGGGAACCATGGAAAGGTAAGGATGAGGTTGCTTTATTATTTTTCTTTTATTGCAGGAGATCGTTGGCTTCAGCTGGAATGGGCGTGACTGTAAGTATGGTTTAATTTAGAACAATAAAGAATTGTGTGTTTATTTCAATTAAAGGACTTTTTTCTGGGTGTTTGTGTTTTTTTTAAATACTTTACTAGAAATTCATGGTGGTCATGTCTAATATTGGCGTGACCCCATGAATTTCGGGCTTAGGGCCAGCTGATAATGCCAAGCTGGCCTTAACCCCTTTATTACCCAGTGAGCCACCGCACCAGGGCCCTGGATGAGTTGGGTACAGCGCCAGAAGATGGCGCTTCTATGAATGCGCCATTTTCCGGGGCGGCTGCGGACTGCAATTTGCAGCGGGTGGGGTCCAGAAAGCTTGGGCCTCCCTGCGCTGCAGATTCCAGCCCCCAGCTGCCTAGTTGTACCTGGCTGGACACAAAAATAGGGCGAAGCTCCACGTTTTTTTTTTTTAAATTCATGAAATTCATGGAATAATTAAGAAAAAAAGGGCTTCCCTATATTGTTGTGTCCGGCCAGGTACAAATAGGCAGCTGGTGGTTGGGGGCAGCCCGTTCCTGCCTGCTGTACCTGACTGGACACAAATATAGGGCGAAGCCCCACATCAATTTTTTTAAATTATTTCATGAATTTCCTGAAATGATTTAAAAAAAATTGACGTGGGGCTTCGCACTATATTTGTGTCCAGCCAGGTACAGCAGGCAGGAACGGGCTGCCCCCAACCACCAGCTGCCTATTTGTACCTGGTTGGACACAACAATATAGGGAAGCCCTTTTTTTCTTAATTATTTCATGAATTTCATGAAATAATTAAAAAAAAAAAAAATACGTGAAGCTTCTCCCTATTTTTGTGTCCAGCCAGGTACAACTAGGCAGCTGGGGGATGGAATCTGCAGCGCAGGGAGGCCCAAGCTTTCTGCCCCCCGCTGAAAATTGCAGTCCGCAGCCACCCCGGAAAATGGCTGGATGCTGTACCTGGCTGGCATACAAAAATATGGCGAAGCCCACGTCAAAAGTTTTGGGAAAAATTAATTAAAAAATAAATAATAATTTAGGGACTGCATCTTTATTAACTCCTCAAATGTCATTTAGTGTTAAAATAAAGGATTTATTTTAAAAAAAATTGACGTGGGGCTTCGCCCTATATTTGTGTCCAGCCAGGTACAGCAGGCAGGAATGGGCTGCCCCCAACCACCAGCTGCCTATTTGTACCTGGTTGGACACAACAATATAGGGAAGCCCTTTTTTTCTTAATTATTCCATGAATTGCATGAAATAATTAAAAAAAAAAAATGCGTGGGGCTTCGCCCTATTTTTGTGCCCAGCCAGGTACAACTAGGCAGCTGGGAGCTGGAATCCGCAGCGCAGGGAGACCCAAGCTTTCTGGGCCACCCCCGCTGCAAATTGCAGTCCGCAGCCGCCCCAGAAAATGGCGCGTTCATAGAAGCGCCATCTTCTGGCGCTGTACCCAACTCATCCAGGGCCCTGGTGCGGTGGCTCACTGGGTAATAAAGGGGTTAAGGCCAGCTTGGCATTATCAGCTGGCCCTAAGCCCAAAATTCATGGGGTCACGCCAATATTAGACATGACCACCATGAATTTCTAGTAAAGTATTTAAAAAAACACAACACCCAGAAAAAAGTCCTTTAATTGAAATAAACACACAATTCTTTATTGTTCTAAATTAAACCATACTTACCACCACGCCCATTCCAGCTGAAGCCAACGATCTCCTGCAATAAAAGTAAAATAATAAAGCAACATCATCCTTACCTTTCCATGGCTCCCACGACAGCTTCAGCTCTGCTACATCGAGATGACAGGCTGGACCGCAGCAGAACGCTGCCATCCATCCTGTCATCCCGCAGACACTGAGAAGCGCAGGCATACTTCCACTCCTCAGTGTCTGGCTGTGACGGCATCCAGATGAGCCGAGGTCATGTCCAATGAACTCAGCTCACCTCATGTACGTCACTGACAGCGTGGGAAAATTCTCCTGCACTCAGCGCTTCAGCGTGAGAATTTTCCCACGCTGTCAGTGACGTGCATGAGGTGAGCTGAGTTCATTGGACATGACCTCACCTCATGTATGTCACTGACAGCGTGGGAGAATTCTCACGCTGAAGCGCTGAGTGCAGGAGAATTTTCCCACGCTGTCAGTGACGTGCATGAGGTGAGCTGAGTTCATTGGACATGAACTCGGCTCATCTGGATGACGTCACAGAGAGACACTGAGGAGCGCAAGCATGCCTGCGCTTCTCAGTGTCTGCGGGATGACAGGCTGGATGGCAGCGTTCTGCTGCGGTCCAGCCTGTCATCTCGATGTAGCAGAGCTGGAGCTGTCCTGGGAACCATCGAAAGGTAAGGATGAGGTTGCTTTATTATTTTTCTTTTATTGCAGGAGATCGTTGGCTTCAGCTGGAATGGGCGTGATGGTAAGTATGGTTTAATTTAGAACAATAAAGAATTGTGTCTTTATTTCAATTAAAGGACTTTACTCTGGGTGTTTGTGTTTTCTTTTAACTTTGACTATGGGGTTAGTAATGGGGGTGTCTTATAGACGCCTCTCCATTACTAACCTGGGCTTGATGTCAGCTGGCATTATAAGCTGACATCAACCCCAACCCTATTACCCCCTGCCACCGCACCAGGGCAGCGTGGAAGAGCGAGGCTAAGTGCCAGAATTGGCGCATCCTATGGATGCGCCATTTCTGGGGCGGCTGACGGCTGGTGTTTCTAGCCTGGGAGGGGGCCAATATTCATGGCACCCTTCCTGGGCTATTAATATCAGCCCCCAGCTGTCTGCCTAGCCTGTGCTAGCTATTAAATTAGGGGGGACCCCACGTTATTTTTTTGGGGGGGTTCCCCCATTTTAATAGCTAGTAAAGGCTAGGTATTCAGCTGGGGGCTGATATTAGTAGCCTGGGAAGCTCCGTGGGTATTACCCCCTTCCCAGGCTTCAAACATTTGCCCCAGCTGTCTGCTTAACCTCCGCTAGAGCCTAAAATTAAGGGGAACCCCACGCCAATTTTTTTTTAAATAAATCCTTTATTTTAACACTACATGACAAGTACAGTAATCAACACTGTCACTGTACTTCATATATATGTGACTGACATGTTTCGATCTATCTAATCTATGTGTGATTCTCTATTCCTTCTATTCTAAATTGTCGGGTACAGATGCTGAATTGCCGGCCGGCTTTCTTAAAGAGACGGTGCATGAAAACACTATTATTTTTTTAAATAAATCCTTTACACTAAATGACAAGTACAGTAAGCAACACTGTCACTGTACTTCATATATATGTGACTGACATGTTTCTATCTATCTAATCTATGTGTGAAGCTCTATTCTTTCTGTTATAAATTGTCGGGTACCGCTGCTGAATTGCCGGCCGGCTTTTTTAAAGAGACGGTGCACGAAAACACTAATATTTTTTTTAATAAATCCTTTACACTAAATGACAAGTACAGTAAGCAACACAGTCACTGTACTTCATATATATGTGACTGACATGTTTCTATCTATCTAATCTATGTGTGAAGCTCTATTCTTTCTGTTGTAAATTGTCGGGTACCGGTGTATGCGCTGATGAATTGCCGGCTTTTCATGTCATTCTACATTATTCTTAGTTGTTTTACTTCATGTAGAATTAACCTACAAGGAAAGAAAGGGTTTATTTTCATTCCGATATTTGTGTCCCATTGACTTGCATTGGTTTCCGGTATCGGAATCGGCGATATCCGATACTTTTTGGGTATCGGCCCGATCCAATCCGATACGATATTTCCTGATATCGGAAGGTATCGCTCAACACTAGTCGTTAATAAAGATATTAAATAACATTGGGCCTAGTACAGACCCCTGTGGTACCCCACTAGTGACGCTTACCCAATCTGAGTATATTCCATTTATAACCACCCTCTGCCTTCTATCCCTTAGCCAGTTAGCTACCCACTTGCAGACATTTTCCCCCAGCCCCATCATTCTCATTTTGTATACCAACCTATTATGTGGCACGCTATCGAACGCTTTTGAGAAGTCGAGATACACGACATCCACTGGTTCCCCCTGATCTACTCGAGAGCTAACCTCCTCGTAGAAGTCAATCAGGTTTGTTTGGCAGGAGCGATTCCTCATGAATCCATGTTGGTTTGGGGTTAATAGATTATTAGCATCAAGATGCTCCATGATTGCCTCATTAATAAAGCCTTCAAAAATTTTGCCCACAACGGACGTCAGACTCACCGGCCGATAGTTTCCGGCGTCACTTTTCACTCCCTTTTTGAATATTGGCACTACATTCGCCTGTCGCCAATCAAGTGGCACAGACCCAGTCTCAACAGAGTCCTTAAATATAAGATATAACGGTCTGTCTATCACATTACTTAGTTCCCTTAGTACCCGTGGGTGTATGCCATCAGGTCCTGGTGATTTGTTTATTTTAATGTTACTGAGGCGTTTCTGTACCCCAGCTTGGGTTAGATTTGTCATACTTAGTGGAGGATTGAGTTTGTCACTTCTCATTTCTCCTGTTAGTTCTTTTTCCTTTGTGAAAGTTGACGAAAAAAATTTATTTAATAGATTAGCTTTATCCTCATCTTTCTCTATGATTTTGCCTTCCTCACTTTTTATCGGTCCAATATTTTCCGATTTAATCCTTTTACTATTTATATATGTAAAGAACAGTTTGGGATTTGATCTACTTTCCCTAGCAATACGTCTCTCTGTTTCCTCCTTCGCTATTTTTATTTGTTTTTTGCAGGTTCTCGTTTTTTCCTTGTAACACATTAGCGCCTCCTTACTGTTTTCCTGTTTTAATCTCTTGAATGCCTCTTTTTTGCTATTTAACGCCCCTTTTACGTTCTTATTCAACCATATTGGTTTCCTCTTATTTCGGGCCCTTTTATTCCCATACGGTATATACCTCTCGCACTGAGTATTCAGAATTCTTTTGAAGGTTTCCCATTTACTATTCGTATTTCCTTGATTAAGAACTTTGTCCCAGTCTATAAGTTGAAGGTTTTCTTTCAGCTGATCAAACTTCGCCCTCCTAAAGTTTAATGTTTTTGTTGTTCCCTTATTGATAACCCTACTGAAGGGCATTTTGAAATTGATAATATTATGATCGCTATTACCTAGGTGCCCCCCTATCTGTACCTCAGTTATTCTATCAGGCCTATTAGTCAATATTAAGTCCAACACTGCCTTCCCTCTCGTTGGTTCCTGCACTAGTTGGGAGAGATAATTATCCTTGATATTTGTCAAGAACCTTTTTCCTTTCTGCGATCTACAGGTTTCTGTTTCCCAGTCAATATCCGGGTAGTTGAAGTCCCCCATTACAATCACCTCATTATGTTTTGCTACTTTGTCTATTTGTCCTAATAGCAGTTTCTCATTCTCCTCTGTTATATTAGGTGGCTTATAGCAGACCCCCAGTAATATTTTATTATTATTTTTTGCCCCCTCTATCTCTACCCACATGGACTCGACCCCCTCTTCTCCCTCTCCTATATCTTCCCTTAGTCTGGGCTTTAGACGTGACCTTACATATAAGCAGACTCCTCCGCCCTTCCTCTGTTTCCGGTCCCTTCTAAATAAACTATAATCTGTTAAATTTACCGCCCAGTCGTAGCTATCGTCTAGCCAAGTCTCTGTTATACCTACGATGTCATACCTCTCCTCCGATATAAGCGCCCGCAGCTCATCCGCCTTATTGGTCAGGCTTCTTGCGTTGGTCAGCATGCAAGATAAAACTTTGGGGTTATTTAGCATCCTATTCTTCTCTAACGATCTAACTGTACTATCCCCACCCCCCTCTCCACCCTCATTATATTCACTTCTCCCGTTCCCCCTTGCTTGCCTCACATCCCACCTATTTCCTTGGTTTCCCCCCCCCGTCTCTAGTTTAAAAACTCCTCCAACCTATTAGCCATCTTCTTCCCCAGCACCGCTGCACCCTCCCCATTGAGGTGCAGCCCGTCCCTACGGTAGAGCCTGTAGCCGACAGCGAAGTCGGCCCAGTTCTCCATGAACCCAAACCCTTCTGCCTTGCACCAACTCTTTAGCCACTTATTCACCTCCCTAACCTCCCATTGGCGCTCCTGTGTGGCTCGCGGGATTGTAGTATTTCTGAGAAAACTACCTTGGAGGTCCTTGCCCTAAGCTTTCTACCTAGATCCCTGAAATCATTTTTAAGGACCCTCCATCTACCACTCACTTTGTCATTGGTGACAATGTGGACCATGACCGCTGGGTCTTCGCCAGCCCCACCCAGTAACCTGTCAACCCGATCCGCGATGTGCCGGACTCGAGCGCCAGGGAGGCAGCACACCGTTCGGCGATCCCGGTCTTTGTGACAGATTGCCCTGTCTGTCCCCCTAATAATAGAGTCACCCACTACCAGGACCTGTCTAGCCTGCCCTACACTTCCCCCCTCCCCCTCATTACTGGAGCATACACTCCCCCGGCGGTCAGAGGATCTGTCGTGCTCCAATAATGCCGGTTCTGAACCAGCCTTCCTATACTTCTTCCCTCTATCCCTTCTAACTGTTACCCAGCTCCCTGCCTGTTCAGCCTGCGCTTCCCCACTAAGCTCCACCCCCAGTGTTGACCCATTGAGTGTCTGCTCGGTGAGCAGCAAACTCCGTTCCATGTTGTCGATGCTCCTCAGTACCGCTATCTGAGCACTTAGATCCAGGATTTGGGCTTCCAAGTGCACGATATGCTCACATCTCTCGCAGCAGTATGGATCCCTGAGCGGTAGCTCAGGGAATGCATACATTGCGCAAGATGTACACTGCACGGCTCTGGCCAACATGGACGTCATTCTAAATATGGGGATACAGTCAGTATATATATACAAGTACAAAACACAATTATTTATATATAGGTGTATGGACGGGGATCAATTAGGGATGTGCAAGTGTATCGATTAGATATCGGCGCGGGATCAGTTAAGTATGGACGGGGGATCAATTAAGTATCAATTAAGTATGGACGGGGGATCAGCTGAGTGGGTCAGGTGGATTAATTAAGTATGGACGGTGTGTCAATTAACTATGGACTGGGATCAATAAGTATGGACTGGGGAAATAATTAATTGTGGACTAGGTAATCAATCAATTAATTATGGACAGGGGGTTTAATTAAATAGGATGGGGGGTAAAGCAAATAAATAGGTATGGACGGTGGGTCAATTAACTAAGGACTGGGGATCAATAAGTATCAATAATATCAATAAATATGGACAGGGGAAATAATTAATTGTGGTCTGGGGAATCAATCAATTAATTATGGACAGGGGTTAATTAAATATGGTGGGGGATAAGGCAAATAGATAGGGACTGGGGATGAGTAAAAGTGGACAAGGGGAATCTATTAAATAGGACAAGGGGGATCAATCAATTATGGGCTGGGGGGTCAATCATTTAAATGTGGTCAGGGGGATCACTTTAATATGGACGGGGGGTGGTCGGGGATCAATTAAATGAGGACGGGGGGGTCAATTTAATGTGGTCAGAGGGATCAGTTAAATATGGACGGGGGTGTTCAGGGGAATCAATTTAAATATGGACGGGGGTGATCAATTAAATATGGACGGGGGGGTAATCAATTAAATATGGACTAGGGAATACAATACAATTACAATACAGATACAAATACAATACAGTACAGTACACACTTGGGTTCAGTAGGGCCGCTTATCGCGGCCTCCTGCCCCTCACTCACCTCTTCTAGGGACGCTGCACGCTATCACAGCGCGCTTGTCCCTCCGGTCGCCTCTTACCGATCCTCCTGATCACCTCCTGGTCACCACCACCTGGCACCCTCCGCTGGCCGGCACTGCACGCTGCCACAGCGCTCTCTTGCGCTCGTCCCTCCGGTCGCCTCCTACTGGTCCTCCCGCTCCGCTCGGTCAAATCCGCCTGGCTCTCCTCCCTTCCCAGGAGCTCTCTCCACACACAGCACAACTCTTGCAGCACACGGCAGGCTTCGCCTCCACCACTTCCTGTCAGGCCTCCTCCCACTTCCTGTAATTCCTCCTGGAAATGTAAGAACTTTACTTTATGCACTTCCTCTGTAATTCCTCATGGAAATGTAAGAAATCTACTTTGTGCACTTCCTCTGTAATCCCTCCTAGAAATGTAAGAACGTTGTGCATTTCCTCTGTAATCCTTCCTGGAAATGTAAGAACTCTACTTTGTGCACATACCCTGTAATCTCTCCTGGAAATGTAAGGACTCTATTTTTTGCATTTCCTCTGTAATTCCTCCTGGAAATGTAAGAACTTTACTTTATGCACTTCCTCTGTAAATCCTCCTGGAAATGTAAGGACTCTACTTTGTGCACTTCCTCTTTAATTACTCCTGGAAATGTAAGAACTTTACTTTATGCACTTCCTTTGTAATCCCTCCTGGAAATGTTTGAACGTTGTGCATTTCCTCTGTAATTCCTCCTGGAAATGTAAGAACTCTACTTTGTGCACATCCCCTGTAATCCCCCCTGAAAATGTAAGGACTCTATTTTCTGCACTTCCTCTGTAATTCCTCATGGAAATGTAAGAAATCTACTTTGTGCACTTCCTCTGTAATCCCTCCTAGAAATGCAAGAACGTTGTGCATTTCCTCTGTAATCCTTCCTGGAAATGTAAGAACTCTACTTTGTGCACATACCCTGTAATCTCTCCTGGAAATGTAAGGACTCTATTTTCTGCACTTCCTCTGTAAATCCTCCTGGAAATGTAAGGACTCTACTTTGTGCACTTCCTCTTTAATTACTCCAGGAAATGTAAGAACTTTACTTTATGCGCTTTCTCTGTAATCCCTCCTAGAAATGTTTGAACGTTGTGCATTTCCTCTGTAATCTCTCCTGGAAATGTAAGAACTCTACTTTGTGCACATCCCCTGTAATCCCCCCTGGAAATGTAAGGACTCTATTTTCTGCACTTCCTCTGTAAATTCTCCTGGAAATGTAAGAACTCTACTTTGTGCACATCCCCTGTAATCCCTCCTGGAAATGTAAGGACTCTACTTTCTGCACTTCCTCTTTAATCCCTCCTGGAAATGTAAGAACTTTACTTTATGCACTTCCTCTGTAATCCCTCCTGGAAATGTAAGAACTTTACTTTGTGCACATCCCCTGTAATCCCTCCTGGAAATGTAAGGACTCTACTTTCTGCACTTCCTCTTTAATCCCTCCTGGAAATGGAAGAACTTTACTTTATGCACTTCCTCTGTAATCCCTCCTGGAAATATAAGAACTTTACTTATTGCACTTCCTCTGTAAATACTCCTGGAAATGTAAAAACTCTACTTTGAGCACTTCCTCTGTAATCCCTCCTGGAAACGTAAGAACTTTACTTTTTGCAATTCCTCTGTAAATACTCCTGGAAATGTAAGAATTTTACTTTATGCACTTCCTCTGTAATCCCTCCTGGAAATGTAAGAACTTTACTTTATGCACTTCCTCTGTAATCCCTCCTGGAAATGTAAGAACTTTACTTTTTGCACTTCCTCTGAAAATACTCCTGGAAAAGTAAGAACTTTACTTTATGCACTTCCTCTGTAATCCCTCCTGGAAATGTAAAAACTCTACTTTGTGCACTTCCTCTGTAATCCCTCCTGGAAATGTAAGAACTTTCTGCACTTCCTCTGTAATTCCTCCTGGAAATGTAAGAACTCTGCTTTATGCACTTCCTCTGTAATTCCTCCTGAAAATGTAAGAACTCTACTTTGTGCATTTCCTCTATAATTCCTCCTGGAAATGTAAGAACTTTACTTTATGCACTTCTTCTGTAATCCCTCCTGGAAATGTAAGAACTTTATTTTATGCACTTCCTCTGTAATCCCTCCTGGAAATGTAAGAAATCTATTTTGTGCACTTCCTCTGTAATCCCTCCTGGAAATGTAAGAACGTTGTGCATTTCCTCTGTAATTCCTCCTGGAAATGTAAGAACTTTACTTCATGCACTTCCTCTGTAATCCCTCCTGGAAATGTAAGAACTTTACTTTGTGCACATCCCCAGTAATCCCTCCTGGAAATGTAAGAACTCTACTTTGTGCATTTCCTCTATAATTCCTCCTGGAAATGTAAGAACTTTAGTTTATGCACTTCCTCTGTAATCCCTCCTGGAAATGTAAGGACTCTACTTTGCGCATTTGCTCTGTAATTCCTCCTGGAAATGTAAGAACTTTACTTTATGCACTTCTTCTGTCATCCCTCCTGGAAATGTAAGAATTTTACTTTATGCACTTCCTCTGTAATCCCTCCTGGAAATGTAAGGACTCCACTTTCTGCACTTCCTCTTTAATCCCTCCTGGAAATGTAAGAACTTTACTTTATGCACTTCCTCTGTAATCCCTCCTGGAAATGTAAGAACTTTACTTTTTGCACTTCCTCTGTAAATACTCCTGGAAATGTAAGAACTTTACTTTATGCACTTCCTCTGTAATCCCTCCTGGTAATGTAAGAACTTTACTTTACGCACTTCCTCTGTAATTCCTCCTGGAAATGTAAGAACTTTACTTTTTGCACTTCCTCTGTAAATATTCCTGGAAATGTAAGAACTGTACTTTGTGCAGTTCCTCTGCAATCCCTCCTGGAAATATAAGAACTCTACTTTCTGCACTTCCTCTTTAATTCTACCTGGAAATGTAAGAACTTTACTTTATGCTCGTTCTCTGTAATCCCTCCTGGAAATGTAAGAACTTTACTTTATGCACTTCCTCTGTAAATCCTCC
This sequence comes from Phyllobates terribilis, assembly GCF_046119375.1. NCBI lineage: Eukaryota > Metazoa > Chordata > Amphibia > Anura > Dendrobatidae > Phyllobates > Phyllobates terribilis. Next base: position 1,071,950 of record NW_027362938.1, on the reverse strand, counting down.
TGGAAATGTAAGAACTCTATTTTCTGCAATTCCTCTGTAATCCCTCCTGGAAATGTAAGAACTCTACTTTGTGCATTTCCTCTATAATTCCTCCTGGAAATGTAAGAATTTTACTTTATGCACTTCCTCTGTAATCCCTCCTGGAAATGTAACAATTTTATTTCATGCACTTCCTGTGTAAATCCTCCTGGAAATGTAAGAACTCTACTTTGTGCATTTCCTCTATAATCCCTCCTGGAAATGTAAGAACTCTACTTTGTGCATTTCCTCTATAATTCCTCCTGGAAATGTAAGAACTTTACTTTATGCACTTCTTCTGTAATCCCTCCTGGAAATGTAAGGACTCTATTTTCTGCACTTTCTCTGTAATTCCTCCTGGAAATGTAAGAACTTTACTATATGCACTTCCTCTGTAAATCCTCCTGGAAATGTAAGGACTCTACTTTGTGCACTTCCTCTTTAATTACTCCTGGAAATGTAAGAACTTTACTTTCTGCACTTCCTCTGTAATCCCTCCTGGAAATGTAAGGACTCTATTTTCTCCACTTCCTCTGTAATTCCTCCTGAAAATGTAAGAACTCTACTTTATGCACTTCCTCTGTAATCCCTCCTGGAAATGTAAGGACTCTATTTTCTGCACTTCCTCTGTAATTCCTCCTGGAAATGTAAGAACTTTACTTTATGCACTTCCTCTGTAATTCCTCATGGAAATGTAAGAAATCTACTTTGTGCACTTCCTCTGTAATCCCTCCTAGAAATGTAAGAACGTTGTGCATTTCCTCTGTAATCCTTCCTGGAAATGTAAGAACTCTACTTTGTGCACATACCCTGTAATCTCTCCTGGAAATGTAAGGACTCTATTTTCTGCATTTCCTCTGTAATTCCCCCTGGAAATGTAAGAACTTTACTTTATGCACTTCCTCTGTAAATCCTCCTGGAAATGTAAGGACTCTACTTTGTGCACTTCCTCTTTAATTACTCCTGGAAATGTAAGAACTTTACTTTATGCACTTCCTCTGTAATCCCTCCTAGAAATGCAAGAACGTTGTGCATTTCCTCTGTTATCCTTCGTGGAAATGTAAGAACTCTACTTTGTGCACATACCCTGTAATCTCTCCTGGAAATGTAAGGACTCTATTTTCTGCACTTCCTCTGTAATTCCTCCTGGAAATGTAAGAACTTTACTTTATGCAATTGCTCTGTAAATCCTCCTGGAAATGTAAGGACTCTACTTTGTGCACTTCCTCTTTAATTACTCCTGGAAATGTAAGAACTTTACTTTATGCACTTTCTCTGTAATCCCTCCTAGAAATGTTTGAACGTTGTGCATTTCCTCTGTAATCTCTCCTGGAAATGTAAAAACTCTACTTTGTGCACATCCCCTGTAATCCCCCCTGGAAATGTAAGGACTCTATTTTCTGCACTTCCTCTGTAAATTCTCCTGGAAATCTAAGAACTCTACTTTGTGCACATCCCCTGTAATCCCTCCTGGAAATGTAAGGACTCTACTTTCTGCACTTCCTCTTTAATCCCTCCTGGAAATGTAAGAACTTTACTTTATGCACTTCCTCTGTAAATACTCCTGGAAATGTAAGAACTTTACTTTGTGCACATCCCCTGTAATCCCTGCTGGAAATGTAAGGACTCTACTTTCTGCACTTCCTCTTTAATCCCTCCTGGAAATGTAAGAACTTTACTTTATGCACTTCCTCTGTGATCCCTCCTGGAAATATAAGAACTTTACTTTTTGCACTTCCTCTGTAAATACTCCTGGAAATGTAAAAACTCTACTTTGTGCACTTCCTCTGTAATCCCTCCTGAAAATGTTAGAACTTTACTTTATGCACTTCTTCTGTAATCCCTCCTGGAAATGTAAGGACTCTGCTTTGTGCACTTCCTCTGTAATCCCTCCTGGAAATGTAAGAACTTTCTGCACTTCCTCTGTAATTCCTCCTGGAAATGTAAGAACTTTACTATATGCACTTCCTCTGTAAATCCTCCTGGAAATGTAAGGACTCTACTTTGTGTACTTCCTCTTTAATTACTCCTGGAAATGTAAGAACTTTACTTTCTGCACTTCCTCTGTAATCCCTCCTGGAAATGTAAGGACTCTATTTTCTCCACTTCCTCTGTAATTCCTCCTGAAAATGTAAGAACTCTACTTTATGCACTTCCTCTGTAATCCCTCCTGGAAATGTAAGGACTCTATTTTCTGCACTTCCTCTGTAATTCCTCCTGGAAATGTAAGAACTTTACTTTATGCACTTCCTCTGTAATTCCTCCTGGAAATGTAAGAAATCTACTTTGTGCACTTCCTCTGTAATCCCTCCTAGAAATGTAAGAACGTTGTGCATTTCCTCTGTAATCCTTCCTGGAAATGTAAGAACTCTACTTTGTGCACATACCCTGTAATCTCTCCTGGAAATGTAAGGACTCTATTTTCTGCATTTCCTCTGTAATTCCCCCTGGAAATGTAAGAACTTTACTTTATGCACTTCCTCTGTAAATCCTCCTGGAAATGTAAGGACTCTACTTTGTGCACTTCCTCTTTAATTACTCCTGGAAATATAAGAACTTTACTTTATGCACTTCCTTTGTAATCCCTCCTGGAAATGTTTGAACGTTGTGCATTTCCTCTGTAATTCCTCCTGGAAATGTAAGAACTCTACTTTGTGCACATCCCCTGTAATCCCCCCTGAAAATGTAAGGACTCTATTTTCTGCATTTCCTCTGTAATTCCTCATGGAAATGTAAGAAATCTACTTTGTGCACTTCCTCTGTAATCCCTCCTAGAAATGCAAGAACGTTGTGCATTTCGTCTGTTATCCTTCCTGGAAATGTAAGAACTCTACTTTGTGCACATCCCCTGTAATCCCCCCTGGAAATGTAAGGACTCTATTTTCTGCACTTCCTCTGTAATCCCTCTTGGAAATGTAAGAACTTTACTTTATGCACTTCCTCTGTAAATCCTCCTGGAAACGTAAGAACTTTACTTTGTGCCCATCCCCTGTAATCCCTCCTGGAAATGTAAGAACTCTACTTTGTGCATTTCCTCTGTAATCCCTCCTGGAAATGTAAGGACTCTACTTTGCGCATTTCCTCTATAATTCCTCCTGGAAATGTAAGAACTTTACTTTATGCACTTCTTCTGTCATCCCTCCTGGAAATGTAAGAATTTTACTTTATGCACTTCCTCTGTAATCCCTCCTGGAAATGTAAGAACTCTAATTTGTGCACTTCCTCTTTAATCCCTCCTGAAAATGTAAAAACTCTACTTTGTGCACTTTCTCTGTAATCCCTCCTGGAAATGAAAGAACTTTGTGCACTTCCTCTGTAATTCCTCCTGGAAATGTAAGAACTCTACTTCATGCACTTCCTCTGTAATTCCTCCTGGAAATGTAATAACTCTACTTTATGCACTTCCTGTGTAATCCCTCCTGGAAATGTTAGAACTCTACTTTGTGCATTTCCTCGATAATTCCTCCTGGAAATGTAAGAACTTTACTTTATGTACTTCTTCTGTAATCCCTCCTGGAAATGTAAGGACTCTACTTTGCGCATTTCCTCTATAATTCCTCCTGGAAATGTAAGAACTTTACTTTATGCACTTCTTCTGTAATCCCTCCTGGAAATGTAAGAATTTTACTTTATGCACTTTCTCTCTAATCCCTCCTGGAAATGTAAGAACTCTACTTTGTGCACTTCCTCTTTAATCCCTCCTGGAAATGTAAGAACTCTACTTTGTGCATTTCCTCTATAATTCCTCCTGGAAATGTAAGAACTTTACTTTATGCACTTCCTCTGTAATCCCTCCTGGAAATGTAAGAACTTTACTATATGCACTTCCTCTGTAAATACTCCTGGAAATGTAAGAAGTCTACTTTGTGCACTTCCTCTGTAATCCCTCCTGGAAATGTAAGAACTCTACTTTGTGCACTTCCTCTGTAATCCCTCCTGGAAATGTAAGAACGTTGTGCATTTCATCTGTAATTCCTCCTGCAAATGTAAGAACTTTACTTTATGCACTTCTTCTGTAATCCCTCATGGAAATGTAAGAACTTTACTTTATGCACTTCCTCTGTAATCCCTCCTGGAAATGTAAGAAATCTATTTTGTGCACTTCCTCTGTAATCCCTCCTGGAAATGAAGAATGTTGTGCATTTTCTCTGTAATTCCTCCTGGAAATGTAAGAACTTTACTTTGTGCACATCCCCTGTAATCCCTCCTGGAAATGTAAGAACTTTAGTTTATGCACTTCCTCTGTAATCCCTCCTGGAAATGTAAGGACTCTACTTTGCGCATTTCCTCTATAATTCCTCCTGGAAATGTAAGAACTTTACTTTATGCACTTCTTCTGTAATCCCTCCTGGAAATGTAAGAACTTTACTTTATGCACTTCCTCTGTAATCCCTCCTGGAAATGTAAGAACTCTACTTTCTGCACTTCCTGTGTAATCCCTCCTGGAAATGTAAGAACTCTACTTTGTGCACTTCCTCTGTAATCCCTCCTGGAAATGTAAGAACTTTGTGCACTTCCTCTGTAATTCCTCCTGGAAATGTAAGAACTCTACTTTATGCACTTCCTCTGTAATTCCTCCTGGAAATGTAAGAACTCTACTTTGTGCATTTCCTCTATAATTCCTCCTGGAAATGTAAGAACTTTACTTCATGCACTTCCTCTGTAATCCCTCCTGGAAATGTAAGAAATCTTCTTTGTGCACTTCCTCTGTAATCCCTCCTGGAAATGTAAGAATGTTGTGCATTTCCTCTGTGATTCCTCCTGGAATTGTAAGAACTTTACTTTATGCACTTTCTCTGTAATTGCTCCTGGAAATGTAAGAACTTTACTTTATGCACTTCCTCTGTAATCCCTCCTGGAAATGTAAGAACTTTACTTTATGCACTTCCTCTGTAAATCCTCCTGGAAATATAAGAACTTTACTTTGTGCACATCCCCTGTAAATCCTCCTGGAAATGTAAGAACTTTATGCACTTCTTCTGTAATCCCTCCTGGAAATGTAAGAACTTTACTTTGTGCACTTCCTCTGTAATCCCTCCTGGAAATGTTAGAACTCTACTTTGTGCACTTCCTCTTTAATCCCTCCTGGAAATGTAAGAACTTTGTGCACTTCCTCTGTAATTCCTCCTGGAAATGTAAGAACTCTACTTTGTGCATTTCCTCTATAATTCCTCCTGGAAATGTAAGAACTCTACTTTGTGCACTTCCTCTTTAATCCCTCCTGGAAATGTAAGAACTTTGTGCACTTCCTCTGTAATCCCTCCTGGAAATGTAAGAATTTTGTGCACTTCCTCTGTAATTCCTCCTGGAAATGTAAGAATTTTGTGCACTTCCTCTGTAATTCCTCCTGGAAATGTAAGAACTCTACTTTGTGCATTTCCTCTATAATTCCTCCTGGAAATGTAAGAACTTTGCTTTATGCACTTCCTCTGTAATTCTTCCTGGAAATGTAAGAAATCTACTTTGTGCACTTCCTCTGTAATCCGTCCTGGAAATGTAAGAACTTTGTGCATTTCCTCTGTAATTCCTCCTGGAAAGGTAAGAACTTTACTTTATGCACTTCCTCTGTAATGCTTCCTGGAAATGTAAAAAAAAAACATAAAAAATTGACAGCTCTCCTGACTGGTTTATTTTAGTCTATTCCTCAATGAAATACCAATTCAGAAACCTCATTTTTTAAGTAAGGTTTATGCAGTTCCTCTGTTATCCCTCCTGGAAATGTGTGATTAATTTGACTGTTGGTGTTTCCATTCTCCTTGTCAATGGGATGTATCCCTATTCCCTAACCATTCTGTCTTGTCTTTAATGGGGAGGTTTTCCAACCAGTTTTTAATTTATTCATACATTTCCAGGATGGATAACTGAGGAACAGCACAAACCAGTGTTTGATAAAAGATGCTATAGATTTCAGCTCTCCTGACAAGTTTGTTTTAGTCTATTCTTTTCTACCCTTTGAAATACCGATTCAGAAACCTCATATTTTAGAAGGTTTTTGCAGTTCCTCCGTTATCCCTTCTGGAAATTTATGACTAAATTGACTGTTGGTGTTATCATTCTCTTCGTCAATGGGTTGTATCCATACATATACTGTCTTTCCTTAATGGGGAGGGTTGCACCCAGCTTTCATTTATTCATACATTTCCAGGAGGGCTAACAAGAGGAACAGTAAAAAGCAGAGTTAAATAAAAGATATTACAAAATTCAGCTATCCAGACATGTTTGTTTTTAATAAATTCCCATATTTCTCATGAAATACCTATTCAGAAGCCTCATTTCTAAGAACTAAGCTCTATGCAGTTCCTCTGTTATCTCTCCTGGAAATGTGTGAATAAATTGACAGCCAAAGTCCCTATTCTGTTTGTCAATGGGATGTCCAATCAAGTGTGTCAATGGCAGACTGTGTAGAGACATTTCCATGGGGAAAGGCAAAGCCTAGCTGTCAATTAAAAAAAAAACATTTCCAGGAGGGGTAAAAGAGGAAAAGCACAAAACAGAGTTCAATAAAATATTTTATAGAATTATCCTTTCCAGACATATCTGTTTTAGTACACTCCCATATTCTGCATGAAATGACAATTTTAGAGCATCTCTACTTTGACCCTCTGTTTTCCCACCTGGGAATGAATGAGTAATCTGAAAACTGGGTGTTGCCATTGCCTTGTCCATACCCACTGTGCAATCAATGATAAAACTGTGTAGAATAACATCCCATGGAGCACGGTAATACTAAGCTGTCAATTTATTTCTACATTTCCAGGAGGGATAACAGAGGAACGGCACAACAGTGAGTTCTAAAATGCTCAGAAGTATCTACTAAAACAGATGGAATTAAGCCCATAGAGATCATTTGTAAATTGCCGACTTCTCGGAGTCATTTCTCTACACCTAAAAATGCAAATTTTCCTTTCGTACAACAAATAAAAAAAAGATTATTATTCGTTTTATGCCGAACGGAGCAAACGAAATAAAGGATTATTATTACCGATCTCCTCCGCCCTCCGCGTATATAGCAGGAGGAAACATCCAAGGATTGTTTTTTAATATGGTTTCACATAAAAGGTTGGATGACAAACATCTTCAAGGAGTTCAACCCCTATTATGTGCGGCATAAAGCAGGATGGAACAGCCACTCGCTCAGTGAGCTCTGCTCGCTCTGCGGCTGCTGCCAGGGGATTATACACAGTGACATATTATTTTTTAGCCAATAGATTACTCATCTAAATGGCGGTAAATAAAGATTACCCAAAATAAGGTGCACGTAAGCCGTCCAGCATTGTTATGGGTGTTTTCTAAAAAATAGAGTGAGGAAGCACAGGAATGGTGGAGGGGTGAGGAAGTGACGCGCCCCCTGGGCCTGTGCTGTGGTGCAGCGTTGCGCACGCGGGGAATACCCGGAGCCGGATCTGTTGGGGGTAGTAGTCCTCGTGGCGGTGACCCGGTCCGTGCCCAGGGTGTCAAACTAAATGGCAGTCTTTAGCAGTAGATGTTAGAGTGTTCGACTACGCCACCCGTTGAATGCGGCTATGAAGCCACCGCTGCAGGGCAGACCGCTGAGGCCGGTGGTACGGATGTGCAGCGTGGATGGTATAACCCCCAACGGGAGGGGTATGGCCTCAGGGCAGCCGACGTGAATGATGGGGTTAGCAGAGTTGCACGCAGGCACCAGGAACCACTCAGAGACGGTGCGGTGTAGTTCAGGGTCTTTACTGGTGGCAAAGGTAGACCCTCCCGGAGTACTGGCTAGCGATCGGGGCCTGGTCAGTCTGTGAGCAGATAGGATCTCCCCTGGCCAGGCGGAGTTGTAGGCCTCCCCAACTAATTGTACTCTTCTGGCTACCTTGCTAGAGGCGGGTAAAAGTAGCCCACGTCCCTGAGTGTACCGTGTGGTGCTCACCCGTATGGCCGGTGACTCGGGGCCTTCTGGTAGCTTCCGCTCCACGACGGCGGTGCTGGTCCCTTGCGTGTGACCGTGCCTTCGGGTTTCTGGGTCAGAGGACCTGAAATCCCCTGCCGGTCGGTTTCTGCTGCTGGGTAAGGATTAGTCCCCACAGCCTCGGACTCCGGGTCCGGTGAGAACTCTTCAATCAGGGCGAGCTCTACAGCTTCCAGCCCCTGACTCCTTTTAGCACTGCTCCCACTGAGCTCCTGATCTTTCTTTCCTTGCTTTTGCTACACTCCAGACCAGACTGTGTCTCTGTCTGGGACTCCTCTTCTTCTCCCTAACCCTGCCTCAGCCCTAGTTTTATATAGGGGAAGTTCTTCCCCTCCCAGGACTGGGCAGGAGGTGTGGCATGCATAGGATTCCTGACCAGGAGACCTCCCACCTGCTCTCAGACGTAATATTGCTATTACTGTGGAAACCAGACCCCTGGGGTGCCACATTCCCCCCTAGTAAAATTTAGTACTCCGGGACTAAACATATTTTTGTAAACATAACAAGTTATAAACAGAAACAGTACAATAAAGAAAAACACATTAGGATGGTCACGGCGTGTCCGCAACCGGGTGCAGTTTTTGAAGAAAACAAGGGTGTCCATTTCACCAAGGAACAGGGAGCCGTAACCAGGTAGGGGTCTGTCCTACCCCGAGTCTTTAACAGTCTTAGTCCTTTCCTGGGTTACGCTCCAAACATATATACAAAGGATTCCGGATAATCCATAACTGACACCTATAAAATAACTGGAAATACATAATTATTTACAAGCAACAATAAACAGGTAAATACAAATAAAACAGTTTGAACACTTTAGATCCTCCAACGTACGGGCAACTGGCCTCTAGTGGCTCTAGTGGACCTACGGAGCTTACTGACTGGTCCTGAGCTACAAGATGTAGGAGCTGTCAAAGGTAAACTGGGCAGCTGTCTACGGACCCTTTGGCTCACTAGGGGCACGGCAGGCTCACTATAAGCAGAGGTTCGATTCTCCTGGTCTGCTTGTGTGGGGTCTTCTGCCTCCTGGACCGGCTGCTCTTCCAGCTCTACCTGTTTCTCCGTAGGCACTTGGGATGCTGGTTGGAGGAAGGTGAGGACGGGTACCACAACAGCGCCATTTACTTGAGTCCAAGACCGAGGGAAGTCTCCGAGTACAGTACTAACCATCTCCTCCCTTTCCTCTACGGGTTGAGGGTCTTCTTGTTCTTCTTCAGGGTTTCGTAGCTGTTCGGGACACTTCTTCAGGTGATCTCGGGAGACAATGGCTGTGGTTTCTCCTCCGTCCTTACTGATTGTGCAGACCTTTGGGTTCTCATGGCTTGAGGGCAGTACGGTGTACGGGTCTTTCTCCCACTGGTCGTCCAACTTGTGGAGCCGTCTCTTCCTCTTCAAGACCTGCTCTCCAGGTACCAGGGGAACAGCGGGAGCATACTGGTTGTAAGCCTTCTCCTGTCTTTCTCTAGCTTGACAGAGACTTCGCTCAACGCTCTCCTGTACTTTCCGGTACTGCTGCTGCCTCTCTGTGTCCCAGTCTGCTTCTGGTGAAGTGTCCTCGGGTGTCAGGACTCCCATATCCAGATCAACAGGCAGCTTACCAGGTCTTGCTCTCATCAGGTAAGCCGGGGTACAGTTGGTAGAACCTACCGGGATGTGGTTGTATAGGTCCACCAGATCAGGCAGTTTCTCAGGCCACAGACTGCGTTCTTCCAGGGGCAATGTTTTCAGAAGGTCTATCGACACCTGGTTCATTTTCTCACAGAGTCCATTGGTTTGCGGATGATAGGGTGTTGTTCTTATCTTCCGGCAGCCATACAGAGTGCAGAACTCCTGGAAGACTTCCGCTTCAAAGGCAGGTCCTTGGTCCATCAGCACCTGTTCTGGGTATCCGTGTGGACGGCAGAAGTGCTGCTGGAAGGCTCTAGCTGCTGTTTGAGCCGTTAAGTCCTTGACCGGGACCACCACCAGGAACCGGGAGTAATGATCTACGATTGTGAGGGCGTAGACATACCCAGATCTGCTTGGAGCCAGTTTCACATGGTCCAGGGCTACCAGTTCCAGTGGCTGTCGGGTGATGATGGGCTGCAAGGGAGTCTTCTGGCTGGCACAGTCCTTCCTTCTTAGGTGGCACGGTCCACAGTCTCTGCACCACCTCTCGATGGTTCCTCTCATGCCTACCCAGTGGAACCGCCCGCGCAGCAGGAACTCCAGCTTCTTCCATCCGAAGTGCCCAGCTCCGTCGTGGTATGCCTCCAGTACCATAGCCGCGTCTCTTCTTGGCACCACTACTTGCCAGATCAGTTCATGCGTCCGGGAATTAACCATTCTGCGGCACAACTTCCCCTTGTAAAGGAACAGTCGACTCTTCTCAGCCCACAGTTGCTTGGTCTCCTCCGGAGCGTCTGGGTCAAGGCGGGCATCTGGCTGAGTCAGCATCTCCTTCACCAGTCGGACGGCGGGGTCACTGTCTTGCGTTTCTGCCCAGTTGTAATGAGGTAAGGGGTTGAACGTAGTGGATTGCTTACCCCTTACAAGGTGGGAATACTGGGTAGTCCCATGACGGTGGAACGCGGGGAGTTCAACTTCTTCCAATTCCTCTGGATCTTCCCCTACGTCCGGTAGGTTTGGCATTCTGGACAGGGCATCCGCGTTGGTATTGGAGCGTCCTGCCCGGTATTTGATCGTGAACTCATAGTTGGACAGGCAGGCCATCCATCTCTGCTCCAGGGCACCGAGTCTTGCCGTATCCAGGTGTGTCAACGGGTTGTTATCCGTGTACACGATGAACCGGGAAGAGGCGAGGTAGTGCTTAAAGCGTTCGGTGACTGCCCACACCACTGCCAGGAATTCTAGCTTGAATGAGCTGTAATTCTCAGGGTTTCTTTCGGTGGGTCGCAGTTTTCGGCTGGCGTAAGCAATTACCCGTTCCTTCCCCTGCTGGATCTGGGACAGTACGGCTCCTAGCCCGATGTTACTTGCGTCGGTGTAGAGGATAAAGGGCTGGCTGTAATCAGGGTACGCCAGGATTTCATCCCCCGTGAGGGCCATCTTCAGCTGGCGGAAGGACTCTTCTTCCAGCTTCTCCCATCTGAAGGGCGGCTTCTGGTTCTTGGCCTTCCTGGACTGGCCTATCAGGAGGTCCTGCATAGGAGCTGCCTTTTTGGTGAAACCGGGAATGAATCTTCGGTAGTAGCCTACCAACCCGAGGAACTGCCGCACTTCCTTTACGCTGGAGGGGCTTGGCCATTCCTTAATTGCGGTGATCTTATCAGGGTCGGGAGCCACTCCGTCAGCACTCACCACGTGTCCCAGGTACTGCACCTTTGGTTTCAGGAGGTGACACTTGGAGGGTTTCACCTTTAGGCCGTAGTTTGCCAGGGCTTCGAACACTTCCGCCAGGTGTTTCAGGTGGTCCTCGTAGGTCTTGGAATAGACGGTGACATCGTCCAGGTATAACAGGACCGTCTCGAAGTTTCGGTGTCCCAGACAGCATTCCATCAACCGTTGGAAGGTTCCTGGTGCGTTGCAGAGTCCGAACGGCATGCAGGTAAACTCGCTAAGTCCCATCGGGGTGGTGAATGCGGTCTTCTCCCGGTCCGCCTCTGCTACAGGAACCTGCCAGTACCCGCTAGTGAGATCCAAAGTAGAGAAGAAATTAGCAGATTTTAAAGCAGCCAAAGACTCCTCTATCCTTGGTAAGGGGTACGCATCTTTGTGTGTGATACGGTTGATTTTCCGGTAATCTACACACATTCTCATGGTGTTGTCCTTCTTTTTAACCAAGACTAGTGGAGCTGCCCAGGGGCTACAGCTATCCCTGATTACTCCAGCCTCCTTCATGTCTCTAAGCATCCCCTTGGCGTGTTGGTAGTGTGCAGGGGGTACGGGTCGGTATCTCTCCTTTATGGGAGTATGGTCTCCCGTGGGGATGTGGTGTTCTACCCCCTTTACTCGCCCGAAGTCTAACGGGTGTTTACTAAACACTCTCTCGTACTCTTGAACCACCCGATAGACTCCCTGTTTCTGGTGTGAGGGAGTGGAGTCAGTACCCAAATGTAGTTGCTGACACCAGTCCTCCATTGGTTTCTTAGAGCCGTTACCTTCCTCTGGGTGAGATGGAGGCAAGGGTTCCACGGACTGTACAGAATTTTGGTCGATGGTATACAATTTGGCTAGCGTGGCATACCGGGGCAGGTATACTTCCCTCTTCCCGATATTTATTATGCGAACGGGCACCCTCCCATGGCGTACATCAACCACCCCCCGTGCTGTCAAAATGGTGGGCCTACTGTCTGAGTAGACTGGTTCTACCATTGCCTGGTAATCTCTACCTCTCAGACCAATAGCTGCCCGGCACCAAATCATCATTTCACTTTTTGGGGGCATGGCAATAGGGAAAGGGTCACACATTCGCACGCTGCCAATCTCACCACCGGAGAGTTCCACCTGTTGCCGTCGCATCAGTGCCCGGATCTCTTTTTGGAGCACTCGCTGCTGGCCGGAGCTGGCGTTCTTGGCAACCTGCTGTAAAATGAAAATCACCTCTGCAAGACAATTTTCAATCACATTAGTTCCCAGAGTTATCTTTGGGTGGCTCTCGCGCTTGTCAATGTCTACAATGATCAGTCCCTTTGCTGCCAGTTCGACTCTGCTGATTTTAATGGTCACCTCTTTAAATCCGATCTGTGGCACGGGCTGACCATTGCTGGCAATGATACTCAAGTCGTCGTCAGGGTAGCGGGTTATATCCGAGTCATTCCAGTACTGCTTGAAGAGCACGTACGGGATGGTGGTGACCTGTGACCCGGTGTCAAGTAGGGCACTCATAGGAATGCCATCCAGTACCACAGGCAAGACTGGACGTCCTCCCACATATTTGTCACTCCAGTTCGATGGGCCTGGTGATCTTATTCCTGGGGGTTGGCCCTCTACCCCAGGTTGTGCCAGTTTAAAGGACAGTACCTTGCCATATGTCCGGGTTGATTGCAGCGGCGGCAGATGGGTTGTCCGTCCTCGTTGTATCGGTCGCTGGGTCTTCCTCTGGCCGGTGGGGTCCTCCTTGGTCGACGCCACGGGATGTCCTCCGGTCCGGATGCCAGCTGGATCTTCCCTGGAGCAGAAACCTGTAAAGACTGCACAGTTCGGGTTAGCGCAGCAACGCTTTTAGCTAGCTCTTGGACCTGATGGTGCAGGTCTGGAGCCGGGTCATTGTTCAAAGCCTGCGCATCAGTTCCCACAGGCCCTGCCGACAAGGGCGCCGCCTCCTGGTGGTAGGCGGTAGTAGGGCGCCTGTGGGTCACAACGCCACCCGGTGCCGGTTCTCGGAGCACCCGGATGGCTCTGTCCTTGAACTGTGCAAAGTCCAGATGAGGATCCTGTAAGGCCATTGCCCGCAACTGGGTTCGGTGGGCATTGCAATATAGTCCCTCTATAAATTGTTCGGTCAACAGCCTGTCCTCGTTTCCCACGCCGTCAGGGTCGGTCTGCTTAATGGCTCTCAGGGCCTCTTGTAGGTTTAGTGCATAGTCCCTTATATTCTCATGTGCTCGCTGTTTGCACCCGTAGAATCTAAGCTTAATCTCGGCTGAGGTGCGGGTATCAAAGGTGTCCCTCAGCCGGGTTAATATCCCTGCGACAGTCCTCCTCCCAGGTGGCCAGGACTTTACCTCCCTTTGGGCTGCCCCGGTTAGTTGGGCCACCAGGATGCTCACTTTTTGCTCTTCTGTGAGGGGGTACACCTGGAATAGGCTATCCAGCTTTTCTCTAAAGTCATTCAGGGTATGTGACTCCCCTGAGTACTGGGGTAGCCAGGCTGCCCCTGGGATATAGGGCATGGTGAAAGGCATGACCGCCGCAGCGGTGGCGCTGGCGGTGGCTGTGGCAGTGAAGCTCTCCTCCGTATCCGACATCCTCCTCCCCCCTAGTGGACCGTGGCCTACCTTGCGATGATCCTCTTCCGTAGGCCGCGGCTCCGCAGTGGATCGTCAGGGTTGAGGACCTTCCGTCGCGCTCCTGTGACGTCGGCGTCTGCTGGGCTCCTTCCAGGACCTTACGCAACGTCCGGACGTGAGGCGGGGCTTCAGTTCTCGCGCGCTTTCAGAGTCCACGCCCCTCTTCTTCCCGCGCGGCGTCTTCAAGATGGCGTCCAACGGCGGGAAAACTCCACGGATGGCGGGAAGAAGGCAGAAGATGGCGCCGGATGGCGGGAAAACTTCACGGATGGCGGGAAGAAGGCAGAAGATGGCGCCGGATGGCGGGAATCTTCACCACAGGTTAGTATGAAAGTCTCTTTTTCAGGCACGCAGTACCCGGTGGTTGCGTGCACGAAATCCTGCCGACTACGCCAAAGTTGACGCGCCCCTGGGCCTGAGTCGCGCAGCGTTGCGCACGCGGGAGCCTACCCGGAGCCGGATCCGATAGGGGTAGTAGTCTCGTGGCGGGGACCCGGTCCGTGCCCAGGGAGTCAAACTGAGCGGCAGTATTAGCAGTAGATGTTAGAATGTTCGACTACGCCACCCGTTGAATGCGGCTATGAGGCCGCCGCTGCAGGGCAGACCGCTGAGGCCGGTGGTACGATTGTGCAGCGTAGATGGTATAACCCCCAACGGGAGGGGTATGGCCTCTGGGCAGCCGACGTGAATGATGGGGGTAGCAGGAGAGCATGCAGGTAGCAGGAACCACTCAGAGACGGTGCGGTGTAGTTCAGGGTCTTTACTGGTGACAAAGGTAGACCCTCCCGGAGTACTGGCTAGTGGTCGGGGCCTGGTCAGTCCGTGAGCAGATGGGATCTCCCCTGGCCAGGCGGAGTTGTAGGCCTCCCCAACTAATTGTACTCTTCTGGCTACCTTGCTAGAGGCGGGTAAAAGTAGCCCACGTCCCTGAGTGTACCGTGTGGTGCTCACCCATATGGCCGGTGACTCGGGGCCTTTTGGTAGCTTCCGTTCCACGACGGCGGTGCTGGTCCCACGCGTGTGACCGTGCCTTCGGGTTTCTGGGCCAGAGGACCTGAAATCCCCTGCCGGTCGGTTTCTGCTGCTGGGTAAGGATTAGTCCCCACAGCCTCGGACTCCGGGTCCGGTGATAATTCTTCAATCAGTGCGAGCTCTACAGCTTCCAGCCCCTGACTCCTTTTAGCACTGCTCCCACTGAGCTCCTGATCTTTCTTTCCTATAGCTGCTCCTCTCCAGACCAGACTATGTCTCTGTCTGGGACTCCTCTTCTTCTCTCTCTCTTCTCACTCTAACCCTGCCTCAGCCCCAGTTTTATATAGGGGAAGTTCTTCCCCTCCCAGGACTGGGCAGGAGGTGTGGCATGCATAGGATTCCTGACCAGGAGACCTCCCACTTGCTCACAGACGTAATATTGCTATTACTGTGGAAACCAGACCCCTGGGGTGCCACAACTCAACTATGCATTAAAACAGAGGAACCAGGGTGTAGAAAATTGGCAGGATGTGCTCTGGACGGTTGAGTCAAAATATGAAAAATGTTGTTATTACAGAAGAGATTTTGTTCACTGAAGGGCTGGAGAGCAGAACAATAATGAGCGTCTGTGGGCAATAGTGATGCATAAGCACGGTGGAGGCTCCTGTAAGTTTGGGGCTGCATTTCAGCAAATGGAGGTGGAAATTGGGTCAGAATTATTGGTTCCCTCAATGCTGAGTTATAGAGGCAGATACTTATCCATCATGCAATATCATCAGGGAGGTGTCTGATTGGATCCAAATGTTTTCTTCAGCAGAACAACAACCCCAAACGTACAGCCAATGTCATTAAGAATTATCTTCAATGTAAAGAACAAGGAGTCCTGGAAATGATCTGGTGCCACCCAGTGGAGTAACTAGAGTCTGATAGGCCCCCACCGCCATGTTGGTCAGATGTATGGGCCCTTGTAGCGTTCTGGATCCTATAAAGAAATATGTGCTCTCTACCTATGTAGTAATGTCCCCCATCCTGGCTCCTTCTTGTAATAATCTCCCACATGCTGGGCCTTATGCTATAACATTTTCCCCCACCTGTGCCCCTGTCTGGTAATGTCCCCATTCTGGCATCATTTCCTTCATTCTGGTTTAATGTCCCCATCCTGGTATAGTGTCCCCATTCTGATATAATGTCCCCATTTTGGTATAATGTCTCTAACCTGGTATAATATTCCCCATGCTGGTGTAATGCTCCCAATTCTGCTATAATGTCCCCAAAGCTGGTATAATGCCCCACATCCTGGTATGGTATCTCCAATTCTGGCATAAGGTCCCCCATGCTGCTATAATATCCCCCATACTGCTATAATATTATCATTGTGATATAATGTCCCCCATCCTGGTGTAACATCATCATTGTGATATAATGTCCCCATTCTGATATAGTGTCACCCATCCGGGTATGGTGTACCCTTTTCTGGTATAGTGTCCCTTATTCTGGTATAATGTCCCCAATTCTGTTATAATTTCCCCATTCTGATATAATGTCCCCATTCTGATATAATGTCCCCATTCCTGGTATATTGTACCCATTCTGATATATTGTCCCCATCCTGGTTTAATGTCCCTCGCCCTGGTTTAATGTCCCCCATCCTGGTACAATGCACTCCATTCTGTTACAGTGTCTCACATTCTGGCATAATGACCTAATTCTGATATAATGTCCCCATTCTGGTATAATGTACCCATTCTGGCATAATGTCCCCCATCCTGGTACGGTATCTACTTAGCTGCCATCCTGGGGATGGGTTATCAATATCAGATCGGTGGACTCCGACACGCGGCACTGGCTCTACCCATCAGTTGTTTGCAACGCTCAGATGTAAATAGTTTGAAGATCTGAACATCACTGCTCCATTCACTGTACTGTGGGTCCTGCAAGTCAGCTAATATTCATGTAATAGGAGCTGATCTGCAGCACCAGGTGGCAGCCACTACACAGTGACCAGAGCTGTGATGTTCAGCTCCTCAACAATGTTTACATCTGACCTCTGCCGGAGTTTCAAACAACTGAGTAGTGGAGGTGCCACGTGCCGGACCCCCACAAATTTGATATTAACCCCTTCCTGATGTCAGGTGTAATAATATGTACCTGTGACCTGGGCCTATTGGACCAGGTGCGTATTATTATGCCTTGGCGATCGCACCCACACAGAGGCTGTGCTGGCGCGATCGCTGCCGGGTGTCAGCTGATTCTCACAGCCAACACCCGTTGCTTTGTGCCAGGAGTCGTGCCGCACCGCTCCCTCGAAATGTTGCGAACTAAGTCGATCGCAGCATTCCGGGAGCAGGGGGAGGTAAGCGCGACTCTCTTACCTTGAATCAAAAACCGCACTGTGAGCACGGGGTCCCGATCGTTGCTATGGTGACCCGATGTCGTCATGACAACATCCGGGTCACCAGAAAGTTACTTTGATCATGCGCAGTGCACAATCAAAATAACTTGTGCGTGTGCAGCGCTGACAGGCTGCATAGCATAGAGATGCCGCTGCTGCATCTCTATGCTGTACAAGCGATCGGCCTGCAAAAAATGAAAGTTCCATAGTGGGACAAAGTGTAAAAGTAAAAAAAAGTGTAAGAAAGTGAAAAATATATATATATATATATATATATATATATATATATATATATATACACATAATCAAAATATTTTTTTTAAATGAAAAAATAATCTACAAAAAATAAAACATATACTGTACCATAAATAAAATTTGGGTAAACGGATAAATCCAACGTCCAGACTTCCTTCTTAAAAACTTGTCTTTATTAAATGCGTTCCATAAAAAAATTCACATTCCAGTTAAAATGCCAGGCATATCTGTTTTGCAGTCCTGCAGCATATTAACCCTTTGTTTGTTCTCCACTATGTCATTAGCCCTGTTCAGCATCCACCTGGGATATTTCCTTTGCATTAGTCTCCCTGCAGCCTGCTCAGCATGATGTTCATAGCAGGAAGGGAGGGTCGAATTCCTCTTAAGGGTATGTGCACACTATCAGGATTTGAAGCAGAAATTTCCTGAGCATTTTTGCCTCTCCCTGGCAGAAAAAAGGAGATTTTTGTGTACTCACTGTAAAATCTCTTTCTCTTAGCCTCTAATTGGGGGACACAGGACCATGGGTGTTATGCTGCTGTCCACTAGGAGGCGACACTATGCATAATCTGAAAAAGATTAAGCGTGGCTCCTCCTCTGCAGTATACACCCCTGGACGGCATAAGCCTTCTCCAGTTTTGTGCAAAAGCATTAGGAGGAACATAACATGGATAACATAACCATGCCTATAAGAAGGCAACTACAGTTATATGAAAAAGTTTGGGCACCCCTATTAATCTTAAGCTTAATGTTTTATAAAAATTGGTGTTTTTACAACAGCTATTTCAGTTTGATATATGTAATAACTGTTGGACACAGTAATGTTTCTGCCTTGAAATGAGGTTTATTGTACTAACAGAAAATGTGCAATCTGCATTCAAACAAAATTTGACAGGTGCATAAGTATGGGCACCCTTATCATTTTCTTGTTTTAAATACTCCTACCTACTTTTTACTGACTTACTAAAGCCCTTTTTTTGGTTTTGTAACCTCATTGAGCTTTGAACTTCATAGGCAGGTGTATGCAATCATGAGAAAAGCTACTTAACCCCTTAAGCCCCGAGGGTGGTTTGCACGTTAATGACCAGGCCAATTTTTACAATTCTGACCACTGTCACTTTATGAGGTAATTACTCTGGAACGCTTCAACGGATCCCCCTGATTCTGAGACTGTTTTTTCGTGACATATTGTACTTCATGATTGTGGTGAAATTTCTTCGATATCACTTGCGTTTATTTGTGAAAAAAACGGAAATTTGGCGAAAATTTTGGCAATTTTCAAAATTTGAATTTTTGAGCCCTGAAATCAGAGAGATATGTCACACAAAAGAGTTAATAAATAACATTTCCCACATGTCTACTTTACATCAGCACAATTTTGGAACCCAAATTTTTTTTTGTTAGGGAGCTATAAGGGTTAAAAGTTCACCAGCGATTTCTCATTTTTCCAACAAAATTTACAAAACCATTTTTTTAGGGACCACATCACATTTGAAGTCACTTTGAGAGGTCTTTATGACAGAAAATACCCAAAAGTGACACCATTCTAAAAACTGCACCCCTCAATGTGCTCAAAACCACATTCAAGAACTTTATTAACCCTTCAGGTGCTTCACAGGAATTTTTTGAATGTGGAAGAAAAAAATGAACATTTAACTTTTTTCACAAAAATGTTACTTTAGACCCAATTTTTTTATTTTCACAGGGGTAACAAGAAGAAATGGACCCCAAAAATTGTTGTGCAATTTCCTCTGGGCACGCAGATACCCAATATTTGGGGAAAAAACACTGTTTGCGTGCACGGCAGGGCTCGGAAGGGAAGGAGCGCCATTTGACTTTATGATTGTAAAATTTGCTTGAATAATTAGCGGACACCATGTTGCGTTTGGAGAGCCCCTGTGTCCCCAAACATTGGAGCTCCCCCACAAGTGACCCCATTTTGGAAACTAGACCCCCCAAGGCACCTATCTAGATGCATAGTGAGCACTTGGAACCCCCAGGTGCTTCACAAATTGATTCGTAACAATGAAAAAGTGAAAAAAAAAACACTTTTTCATTTTTATGAATCAATTTGTGAAGCACCTGAGGGTTCCAAGTGCTCACAATGCATCTAGATAGGTGCCTTGGGGGGTCTAGTTTCCAAAATGGGGTCACTTGTGGGGGAGCTCCAATGTTTGGGCACACAGCGGCTCTCCAAACGCAACATGGTGTCGCTAACAATTTGAGCCGATTTTCCGTTAAATTTGTTAGAGGACACCATGTTGCATTTAGAGAGTCCCTGTGTGCCCAAACATTGGAGCTCCCCCACAAGTGACCCCATTTTGGAAACTAGACCCCCCAAGGCACCTATCTAGATGCATAGTGAGCACTTGGAACCCCAAGGTGCTTCACAAATTGATTCGTAACAATGAAAAAGTGAAAAAAAAACACTTTTTCATTTTTATGAATCAATTTGTGAAGCACCTGAGGGTTCCAAGTGCTCACAATGCATCTAGATAGGTGCCTTGGAGGGTCTAGTTTCCAAAATGGGGTCACTTGTGGGGGAGCTCCAATGTTTGGGCACACAGCGGCTCTCCAAATGCAACATGGTGTCGCTAACAATTTGAGCCGATTTTCCGTTAAATTTGTTAGCGGACACCATGTTGCATTTGGAGAGTCCCTGTGTGCCCAAATATTGGAGCTCCCCCACAAGTGACCCCATTTTGGAAACTAGACCACCCAAGGCACCTATCTAGATGCATAGTGAGCACTTGGAACCCTCAGGTGCTTCACAAATTGATTCATAAAAATGAAAAAGTGTTTTTTTTTTTCATTTCTTCATTGTTATGAATCAATTTGTGAAGCACCTGGGGGTTCCAAGTGCTCACTATGCATCTAGATAGGTGCCTTGGGGGGTCTAGTTTCCAAAATGGGGTCACTTGTGGGGGAGCTCCAATGTTTGGGCACACAGCGGCTCTCCAAACGCAACATGGTGTCGATAACAATTTGAGCCGATTTTCCGTTAAATTTGTTAGCGGACACCATGTTGCATTTGGAGAGCCGCTGTGTCCCCAAATATTGGAGCTCCCCCACAAGTGACCCCATTTTGGAAACTAGACCCCCCAAGGCACCTATCGAGATGCATTGTGAGCACTTGGAACCCTCAGGTGCTTCACAAATTGATTCATAAAAATGAAAAAGTGTTTTTTTTTTCACTTTTTCATTGTTACGAATCAATTTGTGAAGCACCTGGGGGTTTCAAGTGCTCACTATGCATCTAGATAGGTGCCTTGGGGGGTCTAGTTTCCAAAATGGGGTCACTTGTGGGGGAGCTCCAATGTTTGGGCACACAGCGGCTCTCCAAACGCAACATGGTGTCGCTAACAATTTGAGCCGATTTTCCGTTAAATTTGTTAGCGGACACCATGTTGCATTTGGAGAGCCGCTGTGTGCCCAAATATTGGAGCTCCCCCACAAGTGACCCCATTTTGGAAACTAGGACCCCCAAGGCACCTATTGAGATGCATAGTGAGCACTTGGAACCCCCAGGTGCTTCACAAATTGATCCATAAAAATGAAAAAGTGTTTTTTTTTTCACTTATTCAATTTTATGAATCAATTTGTGAAGCACCTGGGGGTTCCAAGTGCTCATTATGCATCTAGATAGGTGCCATGGGGGGTCTAGTTTCCAAAATGGGGTCACTTGTGGGGGAGCTCCAATGTTTGGGCACACAGGGACTCTTCAAATGCCACATGGTATCCGCTAACAATTTGAGCCGACAATTTGTTAGCGGATACCATGTTGCATTTGAAGAGTCCCTGTGTGCCCAAACATTGGAGCTCCCCCACAAGTGACCCCATTTTGGAAACTAGACCCCCCAAGGCACCTATCTAGATGCATAATGAGCACTTGGAACCCCCAGGTGCTTCACAAATTGATTCGTAAAATTGAATAAGTGAAAAAAAAACACTTTTTCATTTTTATGGATCAATTTGTGAAGCACCTGGGGGTTCCAAGTGCTCACTATGCATCTAGATAGGTGCCTTGGGGGTCTAGTTTCCAAAATGGGGTCACTTGTGGGGGAGCTCCAATGTTTAGACACACAGGATCTCTCCAAACGCGACATGGTTCCAATTTGTTAGCGGACACCATGTTGCGTTTGGAGAGCCCCTGTGTGTCTAAACATTGGAGCTCCCCCACAAGTGACCCCATTTTGGAAACTAGACCCCCCAGGGAACTTATATAGATGTGTGGTGAGCCCATTGAACCCCCAGGTGCCTCTCAGAAAATCATAATGTTGACTTGTGAAAATAAAAAAAAAAACATTTTTTCCACAAAAATGCAAAAAAAAATATTTTCACAAGGGTACTAGGAGAAATTGCACCCCATAAGTTGTTGTGCAATTTCTCCTGAGTACTCATATACCCCATGTGTTGGAAAAAAACTACTGTTTGGGCGCATGTAAGGGCTCGGAAGGGAAGGAGTGACGCTTTTGAACGCAGACTTTGATGGAATGGTCTGCGGGCGTCATGTCATGTTCTCAGAGCCCTTGATGTGCCTAAACAGTGAAATGCCTAACAAGTGCCCCCTTTTTGGTAGTGTTAGTTGATTTTTGAATTTTGTAATGTAGTGTTATACATCAGTTGTGTAGGACAATCTGACGAACACTACACAACTGATGTATGACAAACTGACGAACACTACGTCAGCTGTGCAGTGTTCGTCAGGTTGTCATACTTCATAAATTAATTCAATAGTCCATCGAAGTATGGTACCTTTTGAAGCAGTCTTTCATACACAGGCCAGGTTTGTCAGGGCAGGTGTCACATTGATAAATGGTGTCCTTGCGTATTCCACTTTTATAACACACTCGGCACCTCTTTTGTGACTTTCCTTTTTTTCCGCTGTGAGGGATCTGCCCTGGGAAATGCTGGCCTGGTACAATTCTTGGTCCTTCAATTCCAGAAGTACTGGGGCCCTCTCTGTCACTGCTGCCAAATATCAGGGCCTTGATAACTGTTTCCTGAAACTGAAGGTACGACGCAGAAGTCTGGCCTGCACATTGTGACAGAAGGAAAGCATTGTGCATTGCCATCTGTACAATGTGCACGGCCAGCTTCTTGTACCACACTCTGGACTTTCTCAAAGCACTGTATGGCTGGAGGACTTGATCAGAGAGATCAACTCCCCCCATGTACTTGTTGTACCCCACTACACAGTCTGGTTTGACGACCTGTGTAGTGGAACCTCGTACAGTGCTGAGTGTGCTGCCATCACCATGTATGGTGGTCAAGAAAAGGACATCCCTTTTGTCCTTGTACTTGACCATCAACAGGTGGTCGCTACATTGGGCTCTGCTCTCACCCCTTTTGAGCAGCTGCCCAATTAGCGTCTTTGGGAGGCCTTTCTGAATTTTGCGGACAGTACCGCAGGCTGCGGTACGTCGCGCAGAGAGGGACTGGAAGAGCGGGATACTTGTATAAAAGTTATCCACGTAGAAGTGATAACCTTTATCAAGCAGTGGGTGCACCAAGTCCCACACAATTTTCCCACTCACTCCCAGAACAGGGGGGCATTCAGGGGGTTCAATCCGGGAGTCCTTCCCTTCATAAACTCTAAACTTGTGAGTGTATCCTGAGGTACTCTCACAAAGTTTATACAGCTTGATCCCATACCTTGCCCTCTTACTGGGCAGGTACTGCCGGAATCCAAGCCGCCCCTTAAAAGAAATTAAGGACTCATCCACACAAATGTCCCTTTGGGGCACGTACACTTCACCAAACTTGTTGTTGAAGTGTTCGATGACCGGCCGAACTTTGAAAAGACGATCAAAGTTCGGGTCATCGCATGCAGGACACCTTGCATTATCTTGGTAATGCAAGAACTTGTAGATGGCCTGAAAACGTGTCCGGGCATGACCATTCGGAACACTGGAGTGTTATACAAAACGTCAACACTCCAGTATTGCCGAAGCTCGGGCTTCTTCAAGTTCCCCATAAGAAGGACCAGGCCCCAAAACTTCATCATTTCTACTGCGTCTACAGGAGACCAGTTAGAAAATGATGAAGAGGGGTTTTGTTCTAAAAATTGATGAGCGTATAAATTAGTTTGGCCCACCATGAGGTTTATAAAATCCTCAGAGAAAAAGACTTTGAAAAAGTCTATTTCTGTGAGGCCGGTGGTGTCAAACTTGATTCCTGATTCCGCTACGAAATCAGGAATCAGCGGCTCATAATTTTCGGGGGGCGAAGTCCATATAGGCTCAGTAGTGGGGGGCGCTGGAACATCTCTCCTGCGACGACGGCGGGGCGGGCCAGCAGAACCTGAGGAAGAGGAGGAAGAAGAGAAGGAGGAAGACGACGAGGAGTCGGAAAAAGAAAGAAATGTGGGATCCTCACCCTCACTGTCAGTGTCGGAGGCAAGAATAGCGTAAGCCTCCTCCGCTGAATAATGAGTTTGGGATGAGCAGGACATTGTTTGTTATGTATGTGGTGCGTGTGTGTCAATTCTTTGAGAGTGTGTGTGTGTCAGTACTTTATTTAGAGTGTGTGGAAAAAGGAAATACTGTATGTGGTGCAAACAGCGAGCACGAGTGTGGATTGGTGAACTATGCCACCGATCAATACTCGGCGGCTGCTGGATGTGCGCACAAATGTGTGGGGAGTGGGAAGAGGGGAATTGGGTTGGATGAGGGGAGATCAGATTACTTACCAAAGTCCTCTCTGTTCTTTCAGGACCGGGAGCCCGTAGCAGGAGCCCGGCGCTGGTGACCGGGAGCCCGGCGCTGGTGACCGGGAGCCCGGAGCAGGAGACCGGGAGCCCGGAGCAGGAGACCGGGGGCCCGGAGCAGGAGACCGGGAGCCCGGAGCAGGAGACCGGGGGCCCGGAGCAGGAGACCGGGAGCCCGGAGCAGGAAGACGGGAGCCCGGAGCAGGAAGATGGGAGCCCGGAGCAGGAGACCGGGAGCAGGAGACCGGGGGCCCGGAGCAGGAGACCGGGGGCCCGGAGCAGGAGACCGGGGGCCCGGAGCAGGAGACTGGGAGCCCGGAGCAGGAAGACGGGAGCCCGGAGCAGGAGACCGGGAGCCCGGAGCAGGAAGACCGGGAGCCCGGAGCAGGAGACCGGGAGCCCGGAGCAGGAAGACGGGAGCCCGGAGCAGAAGACCAGGAGCACGGAGCAGGAGACTGGTACTGGAGCTGGAGATCAGAAGCAAAAGAATTAAAGAATTAACAGGGACACTGGGGTGAGGCGGATTGGGATGGGAAGGGGGGTAAAAAGACAGGGGAGTGGGAAGAGGGGTAAAAAGACAGGAGAGTGGGAAGAGGGGGATTGGGGTGGATGAGGGGAGATCAGAGATGGACTTACCAAAGGGTCAGCAGGACTGGAACAGAAGACCCAGAGCAGGAGCCCGGGAGCCCGGAGCAGGAGACCAGGAACCCGGAGCAGGAGACCAGGAGCCCGGTGCAGGAGACCAGGAGCCCGGTGCAGGAGACCAGGAGCGCTGTTGACCGGGAGCCCGAAGCTGGTGACTGGGAGCCCGGCGCAGGAGCCCGGGAGCAGTAGACCAGGAGCCCGGAGCAGGAGACCAGGAGCCCGGAGCAGGAGACCAGTACTGGAGCTGGAGATCAGAAGCAAAAGAATTAACAGGGACACTGGGGTGAGGCGGATTGGGGTGGGAAGGGGGGTAAAAAGACAGGGGAGTGGGAAGAGGGGTAAGAAAACAGGGGAGTGGGAAGAGGGGGATTGGGGTGGATGAGGGTACTCTGATTGGAGCAATCGATGTCATCATCGATCGCTCCAATCACAGCAGTCTGGGGGATTGAATCACATTACAGGGGGTCATGGGGCGGTGACAGGCAGGTCACAAGCCGGTCACCGCCCCATGACCGCCCTGTCACCGCGCGGTCGCGCTACGATAGGTGCGATCGATGTGATCGGCGATCGCACCGATCATAGCAGTCCGGGGCCAGGGCTGGGGTGTCCTAGCAACAGTCTAGGATCGGTGCTCACAGGAGCACCGATCCTAGGCTGCAGATCACTGTTTCCGGCAATCACATTGCCGGAAACAGTGAGAAATGCTGTGATTGGCTGTTCAGATTTGAACAGCCAATCACAGCGATCGCTGGTGGGGGGGGGGCGGCGACAGCCCCCGGGATGATGACGCCATCTACCAGGAGGTAAGATGGCACCGTAACTTTAATGCTGTCACCGCGACTTAAGTCGCGGTGCCGCATTAAAGATATGACGTACTAATACGGGTCTGGCTCTTAAGTCCCAGGGCACAGACGCGTATTAGTACGTCAGATGTTATTAAGGGGTTAAAGTGGCCACTTGCAAGTTGTTCTCCTGTTTGAATCTCCTCTGAAGAGTGGCATAATGGGCTCCTCAAAACAACTGTCAAATGATCTGAAAACAAAGATTATTCAACATAGTTGTTCAGGGTAAGGATACAAAAAGCTGTCTCAGAGATTTAACCTGTCAGTTTCCACTGTGAGGAACATAGGAAGGAAATGGAAGAACACAGGGACAGTTCTTGTTAAGGCCAGAAGTGGCAGGCCAAGAAAAACATCAGAAAGGCAGAGAAGAAGAATGGTGAGATCAGTCAAGGACAATCCTCAGACCACCTCCAGAGAGCTGCAGCATCAACTTGCTGGAGAGGGTGTCACTGTGCATCGGTCAACTATACAACACACTTTGCACAAGGAGAAGCTGTATGGGAGAGTGATGCGAAAGAAGCCGTTTCTGCAAGCACGCCACAAACAGAGTCGGCTGAGGTATGCAAAAGCACATTTGGAGAAGCCAATTTCTTTTTGGAAGAAGGTCCTGTGGACTGATGAACCCAAGATTGAGTTGTTTGGTCATACAAAAAGGCGTTATGCATGGCGGCAAAAAACACAGCATTCCAAGAAAAACACTTGCTACCCACATTAAAGTTTGGTGGAGGCTCCATCATGCTTTGGGGCTGAGTGGCCAATGCCGGCACCGGGAATCTTGTTAAAGTTGAGGGACGCATGGATTCCACTCAGTATCAGCAGATTCTTGACAATAATGTTCAAGAATCAGTGATAAAGTTGAAGTTACGCAGGGGATGGATCTTTCAGCAAGACAATGATCCAAAACACCGCTTCAAATCTACTCAGGCATTCATGCAGAGGAACAATTACAATGTTCGGGAATGGCCATCCCAGTCCCCAGACCTGAATATCATTGAACATCTGTGGGATCATTTGAAGAGGGCTGTCCATGCTCGGCGACCATCAAACTTAACTGAACTGGAATTGTTTTGTAAAGAGGAATGGTCAAAAATACCTTCATCCAGGATCCAGGAACTCATTAAAAGCTACAGGAAGCGACTAGAGGCTGTTATTTTTGCAAAAGGAGGATCTACTAAATATTAATATCACTTTTCTGGTGAGGTGCCCATGCTTATGCACCTGTCAAATTTTATTTGAATGCAGATTGCACATTTTCTGTTAGTACAATAAACCTCATTTCAAGGCAGAAACATTACTGTGTCCAACAGTTATAACATATATCAAACTGAAATAGCTGTTGCAAAAACACCAATTTTTCGAAAACATTAAGCTTAAGATTAATAGGGGTGCCCAAACTTTTTCATATAACTATGTACGAGCTCAAAAAAAAAAAAACAATATGAGAACTCAACATAACAACGGCCCGAAACGGGCAACAGGGTGGGAGCTGTGTCCCCCAATTAGAGGCTAAGAGAAAGAGATTTTAGGGTGAGCACACAAAAATCTCCTTTACTCTGTCGCCTCATTGGGGGACACAGGACCATGGGACGTCCCAAAGCATTCCCTGGGTGGAAAGCAATGGACAAATATTGTGTAGACAGGCCCCTATAATTGGGGCACCGCCGCCTGCAGGATACACCTACCCAGGCTCGCATCTGCCGAGGATTGGGTATGAACCCTGTAGTGTTTGGTAAACGTGTGTAGGCTAGTCCAGGTGGCTGCCTTACACAATTGTTGTGCCGAAGCCTGGTGCCGAATGGCCCAGGAGGTCCAACCGCACGTGTAGAGTGTGCCGTAATACCTGCTGGAAGAGGAGAATTTGAGGCGGAAGGCCTCTTGTATGGTGGATTTGATCCACCTGGCAAGGGTAGCATTGGAAGCTGGCAGACCCTTGCGACCGTCTTCCAGAAGAAGGAAAAAAGAATAAGATTTCAGTAAGGGCGCAGTCCTAAACACATAGATACGCAATGCCCTGACAAGGTCAAGCGTATGCAGAGCATTCTCCACTCTATCAACCGGGACCGGACAGTGGGATGGCAGTGAAATTTCCTCATTGAGGTGGAGGTTGGACACAACCTTCGGAAGGAAGGATGGGACCGTATGGAGAACTACCTTGTCCTGGTAAAAAGCCAGGAAGGGCCATCTGCAGGTGAGTGCTGTTAGTTCAGACACCCTGCGTAGCGAGGTGATTGCCACCGGGAAAACCACTTTCTGGGATAGAAGCAGAGTGGGACTTCCCTAAGGGGTTCAAAGGGTTTTTCATGCAATGCTGTCAGCACCAGGTTGAGGTCCCACGCTTCTAGTGGTCGTCTGTAGGGGGGAACCAATCGTGAAACCCCCTGAAGAAATGTCCTTACTTGTGGCTTGTTAGCAATGCACCTTTGAAAAAGCACTGAGAGAGCTGATACCTGGCTCTTAAGGGAGGCCAGGGACAGTCTGGCCTCCAGACCCGATTGTAGAAACCCAAGTACCCTGGGGAGGGAATAAGGGAATGGGGTCTGGCCACGAGATTCACACCAGGTAAAGAAGGCTTTCCAGGTACGGTAATAAATCTTAGCAGAGGTTGGCTTCCGTGCCCTGATCATGGTTCCAATGACGTCCGGCGAGAACCCTGACTGGGTTAGAACCCAGGTCTCAATGGCCACGCCGTCAATTTGAGGGCCCCTAAGTTCTGGTGGTAGAACGGGCCTTATGACAGAAGATCCGGGCGGTCGGGGAGATGCCAGGGGACGTCTGCTGTGAGCTGTACGATGTCGGCATACCATGTACGTCTGGGCCAGTCCGGTGCGATTAGGATGGTTGGAACTCCCTCTTGCTTGATCTTCCTCACGACTCTGGATATCAGGGGGAGAGGTGGAAAAATGTACAGGAGCTGGAACTGGGTCCAGTCCTGAACCAGGGCATCCGCTCCTAGCGCCCACGGGTCGTGTGTTCTGGCCATGAATTGGAGACCTTGGCATTGAAGTGGGATGCCATTAGGTCCACGTCCGGAGTCCCCCAGCGATGGCAGATCTGTCGAAAAACTTCGGGATGGAGAGACCACTCTCCCGAGTCCATTCCTTGCCGGCTGAGGAAGTCTGCTTCCCAGTTGTTCACCCCCGGAATGTGGACCGCAGAGAGAATCGAACCTGTGTCTTCCGCCCAGTGGAGAATGTGTGTCACTTCTCGCATCGACTGGGCACTGCGGGTCCCCCTTTGGTGATTCACATATGCCACAGCCGTGGCATTGTCCGACTGTACTCTAATGTGAGAGGCTGCCAGTAAGAAATGGAAGGCTCTCAACGCCAGAAGGATGGCACGAATTTCCAAGATGTTGATGGGCATGGTCGCTTCCGCTGGGGACCACTTGCCCTGTGCTCTGTGGTGTAGGTGCACCGCACCCCAACCCGTCAGGCTCGCGTCGGTGGTCAGAACCTTCCATTGACCCGTGAGAAAGGATTTCCCCTTTGTTAGTGAGGTTGGCTTGAGCCACCAGTGCAGGGACCTCCTGGTTGACGACGTCAGCTGGAACTCCCTGTCGAGAGAAAAAGGGTTCCTGTCCCATGACTTGAGGATGGCTAGTTGGAGAGGCTGGGGAAATGGGACCGCTTCTATTGCCGCCACCATCCTGCCAAGGACTCTCATGGCAAACCGGAGAGATCGAGGGGGTTTGCTGAGGAGAGTGCGAACTTCTAGACGGAGAGGCAGTGCCTTGTCCTTGGGAAGGAGCACTAGACCCCTGAAGGTGTTGAGTAGCATTCCCAGGAAGGTCAGAGACTGACTCGGGGTTGGTGATGACTTTTGTAGGTTGACTAACCAGCCCAGGCGACTCAGAGTGTCGATTGTGATTGAGACGCTGAGCTCGCAGTCCTTGAAGGTGGGAGCCTTGATAAGGAGATCGTCCAGGTATGGAACGACTACTATGCCTCTGGAGTGCAGGACGTCCATGGTGGCTGCCATGACTTTGGTAAACACTCTGGGAGCCGTGGCGAGTCCGAACGGGAGAGCCACGAACTGGTAGTGGTCCTGGTCGATTGCGAACCTGAGAAATCTCTGATGGGGAGGTGCAATTGGTATATGCAGGTATGCGTCTTGTATGTCTATGGAGGCGAGAAATTCTCCCTTTTCCATGGACGCAATGATTGACCGAAGGGACTCCATGCGTTAGTGACGTACCCGTACATATTTGTTGAGCTGTTTTAGGTCCAGTATGGGCCGTATGCCTCCTCCTTTCTTGGGGACTACGAATAAATTGGAGTAGAACCCTCGGCCGCGGGGACCGGTAATATGACTCATGCTTGAAGAAGCGAGAAGACCGCTTGGCGGAAGGCACGAGCCTTGGCTGGCGGTTTTGGGGGAACAGAAAGAAAGAGTCTGTTTGGTGGGTTGGAAGTGAACTCTATTTTGCATCCCGAAGACACTAGTTCCCTGACCCACCTGTCTTCTGTAATAGGCAGCCAGACTTGATGAAAAAGCAAAAGTCGGTCACCTATAGGTGGGGTGTCTTCCGGAGTCCATGAGTCATGATGAGGAGGAAGTCTGAGATTTTCCTCCTTTGGACTTTGACTAGCCTGCTTTTGACTGCCAGGTCTTGTCCGACTTTTGAGTCGACCGTGAGTTGTCCCTGTGTGGGGAGTGGTTGCTATTTTGTGCTGGCCTCGAGACGGACCAGCACGAAGAGTTCCGAAAGGATCGGAATCGAGTTTGGTTACTCTTCTTGTAAGTGCGTTTGGGTTGCAGTTGGGGGAGAGAGGTACTCTTACCCCCGGTGGCGTTGGATATCATCGTGTCCAACTATTCACCAAAAAGTCGACCACTGAGGTACGGGAGGTGCGTGAGGGACCTCTTAGAGGCTGCATCTGCTTTCCATTCCCGCAGCCAGAGGATACACCAAATATTGATGGCGTTTGATGCTATCCCCGCTGCACCCCTTGCAGAATCCAGAGCTGCATGAAGCGTGCAATCTGCTACAACTGCTATTTGAACCGCTTGGTCCAACAGCTCAGGAGCAGATACTTGGAGGCCAGCTTGTAAAGGAGTGACTGTGCTGCTAGCCTAGAGACTGGGGGATCCACTTCGGGTGGATCTGTCCATTCCTTGGTGGCCTCCTGTGAGAAGGGGTACCGCGCCTCCAGATATTTGCGATTAGTAAACTTCTACTCAGGCTGTGAGAACTGCTTTTTAAGGATCGACTTAAACTCTGGGTGGTCAAAGAAGACCTTAAGCGGCTTCAGAACTCCTTCAAAAGGAAATCTTGTGTTGTGGTGCCTCCGGGGGCGGATCAGAAATGTCCAGCACCCGATGGATGGACGAGGTTACGTCCTCAACTAGCGCTGTATTGCTAGGGGGAATTGGGATCAGGGACCCTTCAGTTTCCTTGTCTGAGTCGGAATTACAGATGCCTTCCGAATCCTGTGTATCGCTAAGGCATCTCCTGCTGGGTGAACCGGGGTGGAGGTCTGGTCGGGGATCGCTGTGGAAAATTGCATTGTCTGTCCCTGGTAGGGGACGGTCTAGATGACCTGGAACTACGGTGTCTCTCTCTAGAAGGGGATGACCGTGTGCTATAGGATGACGCAGATGAACGTGACCTGTGGGTCCGCTTGCGTCGTGACCTAGACGTGGATGTGCCCGGGTCGTCATGTCCCTGAGTCGAGCCTTCCCTTTGCTGGGTAGCGTTCATAGCCGAGGCATGACTCTGCAGAGCCTGAAGCAATGTGGAGGTTAGGTTATCTATAGACTGCGTCATAGATTGCGACATCTGAGTGACCCATTCCGGCATGGAATTAGACACCGAAGCATTGACAGGGGCTTCTTGGGGCTCTGGCACAGTAGTCTGGATGCAGTCCTGGCAGCACGGGTACGTGCTGCCACTGGGGAGAGTATTGCTGCAGGCTGTACAGAGTGCATAATAGCAGTCCTGCCTGGTTCTCTTGGACCTTGAGCCAGGCATAGTGCACTGGGGTGGCTATGCAGAGGGCCCTACAGGGTTGGCTATGCAGAGGAGCCTATAAGGAATAATGGATTCACAGCCGAGGAAGAACTCAAGCTGTGATCTTATCCCACCAGTGTGTCCGTAGTTCCAGCGCCGAAGATCCACAGTCCTGTGCCCCCCGGAGACTGGCTGGTCTTCCCTTATCCTGCAGCAGATAATGGCCGCCGGAGTAAAGTTAAGAAAGAAGTGGGGTTGAGAGCTGAAAAGGGCGGCAGAACTGTGTGAAATCGCGCCCTTTCAGTCTCGATCTGCCCCCTCTATGACACTGTAGAGTGTCAAATTTGTCATCCGGGGGGGCGGGCCGGGGAGAGGAGGTGGTGGCTTCGGCTAGGCCGAAGCCGCGGCCTAAATTAGATGCCTGATGCCCAAAGGGACTCCAGACTGGCGCGGAAGTCCAGGAGGGGGACGGATCTGAACCGGACCCCCCCGGATTTAAAGGCAGGATAGCGGTGGGGTATGAGCGGAAGGGGGGGCCCTGTGAAGAGTCCCCCTGAGGCACCATAGAGCTGGTGCTGCCGCAGAAACAGGGCGCAGGGAGGCCTGTGCCTCTGTTGTGTCATGCCTGCCTGCACACCCCCTGGCCCCAACAGGAGCCCGCAGCAGGACTGGGGTCCCTGGATTGAGCCGTAGTGTGCTGGCTGCTGGGAGCTGCTGCCTGTACAGGCCCTACCTGAGGCGTTTCAACCTAATACCCCCAGGGTGGGGATTAGGGAGGTGCTGCTGTCACCGTCAGGGGGCTATATCCTCGCCTCGACCTCAACCCAGAAACCAAAAGGAATTGGGGAAGGAGGGGGGTCTCGACTTCGAACCAGCACCCGAGGGGCTGGGGAAGGAGCGACATGGGGAATAGCCATCTCGACTTCAACCGTGCACCTCGTAATAAGAGGCCGAGGAAGGAGCCATGCCAGGAGTCTCGCAGTAGACCCACTTTTCTTCATCTGTAATCCCGTCGGAGAAAACGGAGTAAAAGTTTTAGGTGTGCCTCCTATGCGACACTAAGCAAAAACTGGAGAAGGCTGATGCCGTCCAGGGGTATATACAGCAGAGGAGGAGCCACGGTTAATCTTTTTCAGATTATGCATAGTGTTCCCTTAGTGGACAGCAGCATAACACCCAAGGTCCTGTGTCCCCCAAAGAGGCGACAGAGTAAAAGGCATGCGGATTTACATGCGCTTTTTTAAGTGTTTTTGTACATCAATGAATGCTTTTTGGAGCTAAATAAAGGTGGTGGGACATTGCTTAAGCTCTTGGATTACCATAAGAACTTGGGTGTTTATACTGGTTCATTTAAATGATTAAAGAATGGGTCTGTTGTATTTCAGATAAAGTGTTTACACTGTGTCTATGCTTTTTTAAATTAAAGTTTGGTCATGAAAAGGTCTAATTGACACCTTGACATCACTAAACAAAAGAGCTGGGTGTCAGCTAGTCCCATTCAATCAATCTTCATTAGCATTTCTATTCATGTAATTTATGCGACTTGTGTGAGATGCTAATTTTAGCCTGGGAAGGTGCCATTAGGCAAACATGGTCCCTGGCCATTAAATAACATCTCACAGCTGGTTTGTTAGCCGCTACATCCCCCGATCAGCACTCAGCAGCGCTTTGGACACAACGTATTTATGTTGCATCCAAAACGTGATGTTCTAACGCCGCACTTTTGTTGTCGGTACATGTGAATCCACCACATATAATGACACTTCAGGTCGGTCAAAATCTGCAGCAGAGACTAGCGTGTGAGTTTGGGTTCGTGGCCACGATCAGGAGCCGCTGCAGGTTTGATGCGGCGTGTTTATACAGCGTCAAACCCGCAGCGTCCAGATGTTACAGCATAGTGGATGGGATCTCTAGAAATCCCACGTCCACTATGCGTGCATCAGAGGCTGCGAATCACCCGTGGACACTGACATGCGGTGCGTCTTTCAGGACCGCAGCATGTCAAGTTCTCTTGCGGAGTCGCTAGTCTCCGCAACAGAAAATTGACCACCAGAATGTATTGAATGCGGTAAATCAGCATGGTTCAGTGAACACATGTGGATTTACCTGTGTTCAATAGAATGCAGCATTTTGGACGCAGGAAAACTTTGCTTCCAAAGCGCTGCTACGTCTGAATTATGGGCACAGAGCCTAAGAAAAAAAAAATGGTGTGGGCTCCCGCATCATTTTTATAACCAGCAGAGGGAAAGCCGACCGCTGGGGGCTGATATTAATAATACAGAAAAAAGCCACACAATAGCTACAAAAAGGTGGGCGGATAGCCAGCCAAATGGCGAGCATCCGTCCAAAAGCACGCTGAAAACATCATATCAAAAAAAGGAGGAAAGCTCAGCATATCATTGCAAAAAAGTATCTTTATTTAAACATATATAGAAAAATAGGTATTTAGACCAGACAAATTGTAGGTAAAAGATGACTGAGTAGGAACATACTAATACTCAAATATATGCACTAATAAGACAATGGTTTTAGCCCTTTGATATAGATAGGATTGCACACTAGCCCAAGGCAAAACATGAATCATAAATAGTGGAAGCAATGAATGTGCTATATATAATAAAAGCATTCCACTTGTCACTTGTGTCGGATAAAGGAGTATTCTTAATGTAACAGAGAAAAGCATTGCCATATGTCAAGGGGGCGCACCAACATCTACCTAATACCAGGGCAAAATATATAATGAGAAGTATGTTACTTGTAGAAAGCTCTCACAGTCAGAGAGGGGAGGAGGGGGAGAGAAGAGAGTGTGGTGGTAGCATGGAGCCTGACGCGCGTTTTGCGGTAAAACCGCTTTCTCAAGGGCGGGTGATAGATGTATGGCGCCCCCAAGGCATATATATATATGTCCATATCCCTTTGATACTAGCGAAAATACATGTAGCTGTGATGCGGGGCGCGCACCCGGAAGTAGCCAGCTAAACCGGGGGCGTGTCCCGCAAATCACATGACATGAAGTAAAGCTGTAACGGCGCATGCGCGCGGGCGAGAGGGGCGCACCGCGCACGACCCGGCCGTCAAGCCGCTACTGCGCAAGCGCGAACCAAAAAGGTTCGCGCAGGCGCAGAGAGGCATGGAGACAGCCAGGCAAGCGCGCGACGCAATCTCCCCCATCATACACGCACGCGCACATCACGTCAGTGAATGGCACTGCCAATTGTAGATATAAGAAAGGAGAAGAACGGGGACAACGACTAGGAGCAGCCACGAGAGAGTATAACAGTATAACAATACAGGGATGAAACAGTAATAATACAAATGCCACTACAGAGTAATAGAGATTAGCCATATTCAGCAGCATCATCCCGGCATAGGTGTGTATTCTAATTTGTAATGCTCTCATCAGGACATATATCCCATAATGGATGTGATCACAGAATTCGCCAAATCAAATTGGGTTAGGGAAGCAGCCAAATCTATACACTCCTGAAACCAAAAAGAAAACACAAATAGAAAGGCCACAGATAAAAACCAGAATGAAAAATAAAATGAAAAAATAAAATATAAATAATGAACAACCACCCAATATATGCATGTGTAAGGAGATTATATAGCTCCAAATAAGAAATGCATAGATTGTGGGTATAAGAATGGAGAGAAGCTCAGAGATTCGTTCAAGCCATAAGGTGTCACAGTGTTTAATCGTACAATCCATTGTGACTCTTTCTGAGCCAATAGCTTTTTGGCATTACCACCCCGTATCCCCATGTGTATTGCATCAATACCACGCACCATGAAAGAGCGGGGATTACAGTTATGTTTCAATTTAAAGTGCCGTGGTATTGTTTTTAGCTGAGCTAGATCGCTCGCCGAGGTAGCTGCTGCAATGTCACAAATATGCTCACGTGTGCGAACCCGTAGTTCCCTTGTGGTTAAACCAACATAGATCATGGGGCAGCTACACGTGGCATAGTAATGATGTTGGATGTACCGCAGAAAATATGGTGTCTGATATCGAATGTTCTGTGGCCATCAGCTGAACAAAAGCTGGTGTACCGCAAAACATTTGGACAGGCCACACAGTGTCCACATTTATAATTGCCTTTAATAGGGCCCCCAGAGCCAAAGGGTCGCGTTACCGGTGCAACATAGTGACTCTTGGTCAATATGTCGCCAAGATTCCGACATCTCATTGGTGTCATTGATGGAAGAGACCCCGGGTGTCCCCTCAGGGAGGGCTCCACCATCAAGATACTCCAATGTTTTTGAAGGATGGCTCTCATGCTATCCCATTCGTGGTTATAGGTGGAGATGAAACGTATGGTTTCTTCCCTATCCGAAGATCGTATTTTCGGATGCAGGAGGACAGTACGAGGAGTCTTACATGCTCTATCATACCCCCTCCTAATACATCTCCGACTATAACCACGTTGAAGGAAGCGCTGTTTAAGGTCCTGTGCCTGACGCTGAAAGCTCTGTTCAGTAGAGCAGATGCGCCTCATCCTCAGGAACTGTCCGACCGGGACAGCTCCAATTGTGGCTGGACTGTGGGCAGATCCCGCATGAATCAAAGCATTGACCGAGGTGGGCTTTCTGAACACGTCCGTCTGCAGGCCCCCATGGATGTCGACACACAGGGATATGTCCAGAAAGTCCACCCTCTTAGTGTCATGTATATAGGTCAGCTTGATGTTATATTGATTCATGTTAAGACAGTCCATGAACTCTCCGAGCTGCTGTATAGAGCCCCGCCACAAAAATAAAATGTCATCAATATATCTCAGCCAGCACAGCACATGGTGGGCAGCAGGGATGGTATCCCCATCAAAGATTTCCCTTTACCACAGCCCTAGGAAGAGGTTGGCATATGAGGAGGCACAGGCCGCCCCCATGGCTGTGCCACGCTTCTGGAGATAAAATTGATCTTTGAAAACAAAAAAGTTATGAGTCAGAGCAAATTCCATCAGCTCAAGGATGAGTTCACACAAGGGACTATCCAGGTCGGAGGCTCCGAGAAAGAGACGCACCGCGTTCAAACCATCAGTGTGGTTAATGCTGGTATACAGGCTTTCAACGTCGGCAGTGACCAAGAGAGTCCCCTCATCCACCGTGATACCGTCGACCCTAGTAAGGGCGTCCGTTGTGTCTTTGATGTATGATGGTAAATTGGTCACTAAGGGTTTTAAATAGTGATCAATAAATCTACATATGGGTTCACATAGTCCCCCAATACCAGACACAATCGGACACCCTGGAGGGTCGACTGGATCTTTGTGGATTTTGGGTAGAAGTTAAAAGGTGGGGATCCTGGGGAAGGCCACTGTCAAGCCCTCATAAACCTTTTTGGAGATTATTGAGCACTCCAGAGCCTGGGTTAGGATGTCCTGCAGCCTAGCAGTGAAGTGGGTCAAAAGACAAGAGGGCAATCTAACATAGGTATTGGGGTCTCTCAATTGGCGGAAAGCCTCCCGCTCATACTTGTTGATAGGCCAAATAACAATGTTGCCCCCCTTATCTACACCCTTGATAACCACGTCACTGAGTTCCTGAAGCTGTTGTAAAGCTCGGCGATGGTTATATGTGAGATTATCAAATTTCCGTTTTGTTGGTAATCTAAGGAAATCTTCAGTGACAAGTTTGGTGAAAATCTCTACTGCAGGGCATAGAGATAAGGGGGGAACCTTGTAGATTTCGGCATAATAGATTGAGGGAACCCACCTCGTGAAGGATTGCAGTGTTCCTCTGCCAGTTCTTCCAAACATCTCAATGCTTCTCTCTCAGTCACTGCTGCATCCATAACCTCCGGGCTCTTGTGATGCAACTTCTTCAATACCAATTTGCGAGAAAATAGGTGTAGATCTTTTATCCCTGTGAAGAAGTTGAAAGCATTAGTTGGAGAAAATGTAAGACCTCTCCCCAGGACCTCCACCTGTGGGGGCTGATATTAGTAGCCGCAGAAGGCTCCATTAGCCAACAATGTTCCCTGGCTATTAATATCAAACCACAGCTGTTTGTTTAGCCTTAACTGACTAGATTACAGGAGCAGCCCAGAAAAAAATTGACATGGGGTCCCCCTATAAAACCTAACCAGCAAAGGCTAAACTAGACAGCTGTGGGCTGATATTAATAGCCAGGGAAGGGGTCATGAATACTAGCCCCCTTCGCGGCTATTAATATCACCCCTCAGCAGTCCCAGAAATGGCGCATAAGATCCCCAATACTAACCGTGTAGTAAAGTGAACGGCGCTTTTTCAATAAAAACACGGCCAGAATAAAGTATTTTAATGTATACTGACAGGGGTGTAAAATCACCCCTAGTCAGAATACAGTGCTTCAGGGGGTCACTGTGGTTCATCAGCTGAAGATCAGCTGATGAGCCCCTGTGAGTTTACCACCATGGGAACATTCTTGCAAATGTTCTCAGCTTGAACATCAGCTGATCGGACATGAGACTGATCAGCTGATTACCGGCGTCAGCAATCAGCTAATGGTCACGTGGTCATCAGCTGATTGTTGCCAGCACTGATCAGCTGATGATCACGCGACTATCAGCTGACCGCTGACTTCACTGATCACCTGATGGTCGCGTAACCATCAGGTGATCGCTGACGGCACTGATCACCTGATGGTCACGTGACCATCAGGTGAACGCTGACTTCACCGCAGGTCCTGGCAGCACACTGCGGTGCGCAGGTCCGCGCCCTGCAGTGTACCGCTAGCCACTGAGGACAGAGCATATATTTTATATATATATATATATATATATATATATATATACACACACACACACATACAGTATACATATACAGTACAGACCAAAAGTTTGGACACACCTTCTCATTTAAAGATTTTTCTGTATTTTCATGACTATGAAAATTGTACATTCACACTGAAGGCATCAAAACTATGAATTAACACATGTGGAATTATATACTTAACAAAAAAGTGTGAAACAACTGAAAATATGTCTTATATTCTAGGTTCTTCAAAGTAGCCACCTTTTGCTTTAATGACTGCTTTGCACACTCTTGGCATTCTCTTGATAAGCTTCAAGAGGTAGTTACTGGAAATAGTCTTCCAACAATCTTGAAGGAGTTCCCAGAGATGCTTAGCACTTGTTGGCCCTTTTGCCTTCACTCTGTGGTCCAGCTCACCCCAAACCATCTCGATTGGGTTCAGTTCTGGTGACTGTGGAGGCCAGGTCATCTGGCGTAGCACCCCATCACTCTCCTTCTTGGTCAAATAGCCCTTACAAAGCCTGGAGGTGTGTTTGGGGTCATTGTGTTGTTGAAAAATAAATGATGGTCCAACTGTGACGCGAGTCACTACAGAAATAACAGTCTCAGAAGAGGAGAGAAAAGACTAATATTACTGAAAGAAATATAATATTAGAGCTACTTACTAGATAAAAATAGGGAGGTCAAACAATCCAAAGTCAAGTCCAGGAAGATGGCGCAGTACAAAGGGAGCAGACAAAAGAGTAGTCAGATAACAAGCAAATGGTCAAAATCCAGGTAAGGGAAAATAGTCAGGCGGGGTCAGGCACAGAGCACAGAGAGATCAGTCCTACACAGGTAATACCAAATGTACAATTGACACTGGGTGAAGGAGCTAGCATGCTTAAGTAGAAGACTAATCAAGGGAAGTGAACACAGATGATTGCAGAAACAACCCAGCAAACCCAAAACAGACTGACAGCCTCCACACAATAGTAACCTAGCAGACAAGGAAAGTGTGGAGACCGTGATACCAACTAAACGCAAACCGGATGGAATACCATGCCGCTGCAAGATCCTGTGGTAGCCATGCTGGTTCAGTATGCCTTCAATTTTGAATAAATCCCCAACAGTGTCACCAGCAAAGCTCCCCCACACCATCACACCTCCTCCTCCATGCTTCACGGTGGGAACCAGGCATGTAGAGTCCATCCGTTCACCTTTTCTGCGTTGCACAAAGACACGATGGTTTGAACCAAAGATCTCAAATTTGGACTCCTCAGACCAAAGCACAGATTTCCACTAGTCTAATGTCCATTCCTTGTGTTCTTTAGCCCAAACAAGTCTCTTCTGCTTGTTGCCTGTCCTTAGCAGTGGTTTCCTAGCAGCTATTTTACCATGAAGGCCTGCTGCACAAAGTCTCCTCTTAACAGTTGTTGAAGAGATGTGTCTGCTGCTAGAACTCTGTGTGGCATTGACCTGGTCTCTAATCTGAGCTGCAGTTAACCTGTGATTTCTGAGGCTGGTGACTCGGATAAACTTATCCTCAGAAGCAGTAGTGACTCTTGGTCTTCCTTTCCTGGGGGGTCCTCATGTGAGCCAGTTTCTTTGTAGCGCTTGATGGTTTTTGCAACTGCACTTGGGGACACTTTCAAAGTTTGCCCAATTTTTCAGACTGACTGACCTTCGTTTCTTAAAGTAATGATGGTCACTCGTTTTTCTTTGCTTAGAATTTGTATTATGGCAAGAAAAAAGCAGCTAACAGTCTATTCAGTAGGACTATCAGCTGTGTATCCACCTGACTTCTGCACAACACAACTGATGGTCCCAACCCCATTTATAAGGCAAGAAATCCCACTTATTAAACCTGACAGGGCACACCTGTGAAGTGAAAAACATTTCCGGTGACTACCTCTTGAAGCTCATCAAGAGAATGCCAAGAGTGTGCAAAGCAGTCATCAAAGCAAAAGGTGGTTACTTTGAAGAACCTAGAATATAAGACATATTTTCAGTTGTTTCACACTTTTTTGTTAAGTATATAATTCCACATGTGTTGTGTGGCGCCCCTGAGGGTTCGACCGCCACAGGGATGCTGCACTTCTTTAATGGAGTGTAGTGTTCCTCCTCTGAGGTAAGAACAGTGTGATAGTCGTGACCCAATCTTTGCATCCAACACCACACTTCTCCACCAGAGGGGGCTAGTATGTTACAGGGAGACTGGGGAACCAAGAGTGAGGGGAACCAGTTAGTGGGTGTGGGTGGAGGACCTACAAGTTAGTTACACTTTAAATTTCATATTTAATAAAAAGCCATCTTTGGTTTTGGTCTTTGTGCTGTTAAATACTGTGTGTTACTGTGCTCTCCCACTCTGATAGTGGACCCTGTGTGGGCCTGCAGAGGTCGGAGACACGGCCCTCGTACCCTGGTCTTGGGACGAGAGGCAAGTTGCAGACGGGGAATGTCTCAACCCGGCCAATGACCATGACCAAGAAGGCCTGGAGCTTAAGAGTGTGACTCCACAGCAAATGGATCCCAGGCAGGATGCAGACGGAGCGGTGTACGCCACCTGTCCTCGCCAACCTGATATATTCAGAGGGAGTCCGGCTGCAAGAGGGGTACCTACCCCCGACACCCGACCTTGCTACTCCATGTCCTGGTCGGGGAAGCCCGGTAGGCCCTGAGGATCCCACCG
This sequence comes from Phyllobates terribilis, assembly GCF_046119375.1. NCBI lineage: Eukaryota > Metazoa > Chordata > Amphibia > Anura > Dendrobatidae > Phyllobates > Phyllobates terribilis. The sequence continues at coordinate 1,030,881 of NW_027362938.1, read as the reverse complement.
GGTACCGGACGGAGCGGAGCTGCCACCCGAGCCCTTGTTCTGAGAGGAGCTCAGAGGGAGACCCGGCCTATTTGCACACACACTGGCAGGAAAGGATTAGGCCCGTAGTTCAGGAACACTCTGGTGTAGTGTCCCGACTGAATGCTGGACTTACTCGGAGGTTGTCGGACCCCCGTCTCTGGTGACCGAAGGACTCCGCGGGGAGCAGGGAGTCACCTTCCTCATGCCATCTATGTGAGTAAAGCCTTGGAAGTTCACCCCTACGGCCTCCGGACTGTTCATTCTGCGCCACACCACGAGACGCGGAGCCCGCATTCCTTCACTACTACCCCCTCCATCCTGTCCCTCTGCCCTGAGGCCACGCTCCGCCTGTGGGGAGTAGTAATAACTTTGACCGCCATAACACCATGTCTCAGCGGACTGAAGCGGCGCTGGTGGCCCTTCACCAGGTACCACCGGTGGCGTAGTCGTTAATCAGCCACTCAACCCGGACAAGCATACACCATCTCTTTTTTTACTGTGACGGCCCTGAGCACGGGTCGGGTCCGGGCCACGGCTACACCCCATCTCTCCATCACAGGACCTGACTCCGAGTCCCCCATTTCCCAGGGTAAAGAAAAGGACTTTTTCGAGTAAGAGGCGTCACAGCTGATTCATAGTTTTGATGCCTTCAGTGTGAATGTACAATTTTCAAAGTAATGAAAATACAGAAAAATCTTTAAATGAGAAGGTGTTTCCAAACTTTTGGTCTGTACTGTATATATACACACATATACAGTATACATATATATACACACACATATACAATATATATATATACCCAAATATTTTGATTATGTGTATATATATATATATATATATATATATTTCACTTTCTTACACTTTTTTTTACTTTTACACTTTGTCCCACTATGGGACTTTCATTTTTTGCAGGCCGATCGCTTGTACAGCATAGAGATGCAGCAGCAGCATCTCTATGCATGCAGCCTGTCAGCGCTGCACACGCACAAGTTATTTTGATTGTGCACTGCGCATGATCAAAGTAACTTTCTGGTGACCCGGATGTTGTCATGACGACATCGGGTCATCATAGCAACGATCGGGACCCCGTGCTCACAGTGCAGTTTTTGATTCAAGGTAAGAGAGTCACGCTTACCTCCCCCCTGCTCCCGGAATGCTGCGATCGACTTAGTTCGCAACATTTCGAGGGAGCGGTGCGGCCCCACTCCTGGCACAAAGCATCGGGTGTTGGCTGTGAGAATCAGCTGACACCTGGCAGCGATCGCGCCAGCACAGCCTCTGTATGGGTGCGATCGCCAAGGCATAATAATACGCACCTGGTCCAATAGGCCCAGGTCGCAGGTACATATTATTACGCCTGACATCAGTAAGGAGTTAATATCAGATTTGTGGGGGTCCGGCACGTGGCACCTCCACTACTCAGTTGTTTGAAACTCCGGCAGAGGTCAGATGTAAACATTGTTGAGGAGCTGAACATCACAGCTCTGGTCACTGTGTAGTGGCTGCTACCTGGTGCTGCAGATCAGCTCCTATTACATGAATATTAGCTGACTTGCAGGACCCACAGTACAGTGAATGGAGCAGTGATGTTCAGATCTTCAAACTATTTACATCTGAGCGTTGCAAACAACTGATGGGTAGAGCCAGTGCCACGTGTGGGAGCCCACCTATCTGATATTGATAACCCATCCCCAGGATGGCATCTCAGTAGATACCATACCAGGATGGGGGACATTATGCCAGAATGGGTACATTATACCAGAATTAGGTCATTATGCCAGAATGTGAGACACTGTAACAGAATGGAGTGCATTGTACCAGGATGGGGGGCATTAAACCAGAATGATGGTCATTACCAGGATGGGGGGTCATTATACCAGGATGGGGGGTCATTATACCAGGATGGGGACATTATATCAGAATGAGGACATTATATCAGAATTGGGGACATTATACCAGAATTGGGGACATTATACCAGAATAAGGGACACTATACCAGAATGGGGTACACCATACCTGGATGGGTGACACTATATCAGAATGGGGACATTACATCACAATGATGATATTATACCAGTATGGGGGATATTATAGCAGCATGGGGGACATTATGCCAGAACTGGAGATACCATACCAGGATGTGGGGCATTATACCAGCTTTGGGGACATTATAGCAGAATTGGGAGCATTACACCAGCATGGGGGATATTATACCAGGTTAGAGACATTATACCAAAATGGGGACATTATATCAGAATGGGGACACTATACCAGGATGGGGACATTAAACCAGAATGAAGTAAATGATGCCAGAATGGGGACATTACCAGACAGGGGCACAGGTGGGGGAAAATGTCATAGCATAAGGCCCAGCATGTTATGTTCTGCTACCAGAGCTAAAGAAAGAGAGGAGATCTGTCCCTACGATAGAACTCAGCTTAATCCCTACGATGTAACAGGGGACACCTCCTAACAGAAATAGTAGCAGACAGACGAACAAACAAAATATATGGAACATAGAGGTCAGTAGACCAAGCAAACTAACAGAGCAAGACACAGAGCACAGGCTAGCTAGAAAGTAGATATACAATGAAGTCCAGCAAAGCCAGAAGGGCGGAGCAGGCTTAAATAGGCCAACAAGGTCATGTGACCAGCAAAGGAAAAAAAACCTAAGAGCAAGGTTCTAACAGTACCCCCCCTTCTAAGAAGATCCTCCGGATCCCCTAGGACCAGGCTTATCAGGAAATCTCCTGTGAAACGCTCTGATAAGTCTGGACGCGGAAACATCATCCGACCTCACCCAAGAGTTATCCTCGGGTCCGAAACCTTTCCAGGCCACAAGATACTGCAAACTACCTCTATACAGTCTAGAGTTAAGGATGCGAGAAATTTCATATTCCCCGTCCTCCACCACCGGAGGAACAGAGGCAGAGGCGTCACAATCCGATACAACAGCTTTTTTCAACAGAGAGACATGAAATACCGGATTAATTCTCCAGGAGGTAGGAACCTCCAACCTAACAGCAGATTGGTTGACAACCTGAAGCACCTTAAAGGGCCCTACAAACTTGGGACCCAATTTCTTAGAAGGAATCCTCAACCGCAGATTCCTAGAGGACAACCAAACCATGTCACCAACAGCGAACAAAACCTCCTGTCGTTTCCTATTAAAGTAGTCCTTAGATTTTCTGTTGGCCTCCTGAAGATTACCACGCACATCCGTCCAAACTCTCTCCAAATCACCGGAAAAATTCTCCTCCTCAGGCACGGCAGATCCCAACTTGGAGAACGACCCAAACGACGGATGTCTCCCAGAACAACAAAAAAAAGGCGAACAACCAGCAGAAGAAGATGTATGATTGTTCAGAGCAAATTCAGCAAGTGGCAGAAACTCAGACCACCCCTCTTGATTGTGACGCGCCCCCTGGGCCATGTTGTTAGGGATACCCGGAGCCGGATCAGATGGGGGTTGTAGTCTCCGAGTGGCTGTGACCCGGTCCGTGCCCAGGGTGTCAAACTCAGTGTGTGGCAGTCCTTGCAGATGTTCTTAGTGTCGACTACGCCACCCGTTGATTTGCGGTCAAAAGGCCGCCGCTGCAGAAGGGTCCGCTGAGGCTGGTGGTGTGTGTGCAGCTGTGGTAGTATAACCCCCAACGGGAGGGGTATAGCCTCAGGGGGTCAGACGTGGAGGATGGTGGTTGTGAAGGTGCAGCAAGGAGACTCAGAGGCATGAAATGCAGTTTCAGGGTTTTTACTCACTGGTGTTGCTCGGGTCACTCTGTACAGCAGTGACCACCCAAGCCGTGCTGCGTCCACCAAGTGCGGGACTCGGTCAACTCCCGGGCAATTCCTGAGTATGGTCCTGAGCTCCCTTCTTCTCTCTCTCTGGCCGTTCCCACCAGGGATCCACCTGTGTCCGGCTCCCTCGGGTCTCTTGGTGGTTGAACCTTCTCTGGCTTCCCTGACCCTATGCTCGGTGTGCCATTCTGGTGGATTTGGTGAGGGTCGTGGCAAATCTTGCCCACGACCTCCGGTTCCTGGCTAAGGTTTGCTTTGGCCTCCGCCAGCTTGGGATCCGGTACCCTTTTGCCGACCCTTCACCCTTATCAGTTCTCATACGGGCTCTTGGGGTCCCCTCTCGTTCTGCGCCTCTGGGTCCCTCTTCCTTCTCCTCTCCTGGAGTTACTGCTGACTCACTGACTGACTGACTGACCCTGTCCTAAGATGGTGCCCACCTTATATACTCCCTCTATGTGTGAGCTCAGGTGACCAGCACCCAATGAGCTCCTACATTTACCCAGACTACTCCCCCTATCTGCCCCTACACTACTGGGATGTTCCACCCCCCTCCCACTCCAGCCAGGGACAGACGCTGTCGTACCTGCACATATACTGGTGGGAGTACCGTAGTTCTGTCCCCCGGAAATGGGATGTATGTAGTGCATGCAGCCTACTAGCTCAGTTCCACACTCCATCCTTACCCGGGAGTGGAATACCACACCTCTGGTTTGAGGTGCAATACCCCTGTAGCAGCCGAGTCCTCAGGGTGCTACATTCCCCCCTGGTAAATCACAGCACGTCCTCGGGCTGTAAAAGAATAAAAACATCCAAAAACATACAATTTTTTTTCAAAACGTAAACATATAGAACATATAAACATTATCAGCAGCATAAAACTTTTCATTTTAAAACTTTTCATAGTAAACATTCTTGTTCCTCCGGCCACGGTGCAACTTGTGACCGGGTAAAGTGCAACAGTCTCTTCTGGAAAGACACAGTTCCTTACAAAACCAGTAGGGGGCGCCTTAGAAAGCGCAACTATGTACAAAGGGGAATATGGCCGCTCTCAGTCCTCGGCCAGTGGGGAAAAGGAATGGCTGTTCACAGTCCTCAGCCTGTTAAGGGATAGGGACACACGGGTATTCACTTGCTGGTCCCGACGGGGACTACACTTTGGTAGCAGCAGTTTTTGTACCCTCACGGGTAACTATTTACATATTCTATTTACAGTTCATCAGTGGCGGTGTGCTCTTGGCTGAGGGTAATCTTTAGACCCGTCCAGGTCCTCTTGATCCTCCTTACCCCGTAGCTCCTCCTCAGTAAGTCTATGCACATGCAGGGCATACGGGCCCTTGGCGCACTGATGCCGGGTGAAGGTGACCTCATCACCCAGGTATAGGTCACGACCTCTGTGTCCCTCCGGCAGATGACTTTCAACGTCTCTGCGGGTGACAAAGACGTCGCCGGGGGTCTTGTGGTCCCGGATGAAACCCCACCCGTGCTCCAACTGGAATTTTATTACAGTCCCGCTGGCACGGGGACCGTGGGCAGCACGGGGGTCTCTGCGGGCTCGGCTCTTCTGCTCGGCGCTCTTCACTTGGAGCCGCTCCTCACGGACCCGCCTCTCTCGTCGCTCTCTAGCAAAAACCTCCAATTGTTGCTGGCAGCACTCCGCACGCTGGGCTGCGGCTGCCCGGGTCTCCTCGGTGAACCCGATGAGGTCTTCTCCGGTGGGGTCCCACGCAAACGGCGCTTCCTCCAACGAGAGTGGGGTGATCTTGGCGGGCGCCGGAGCCGGGATCAGGGGCTCATCCAGGGGTCTTTCCTTCCGGAGTCGGGGATGGTAATACTCCGGTGGCCACTCTAAGGGCTGCCCATCCGGGCAAGTGTGCTGGGCAAACAAGTCTTCACCCAGGTGCGGCACTGTAGAGGTTGAGGGCGCGGTGGTGGCAGCGGCGCCCAGGTTTACCAGGCCTTGCGACCAGGCTTGGGGCACCCTGAAGGTGAAGGGCACCGTGAAGACGGCGGCGCCCGGGTGTACTTGACTTCGCGACCAGGCCGGTGGCTCGGTAGAGGGCGCTGTTGGTACTGCGGCGCCCGGGGGTACTCGGCCCTGCGACCAGGCCGGTGGCGTCTCCTGCTTGGCCGCGCTCAGGGTTGAGGCGCGTGACGTCACAGGGGGCGTGGCCGCGGCTCCGGCCGCTTGAGGCCTAGCTTGGAGCGATGACGCAGCGGCTACGGGAACGGTGAGTGGGGCTTCGGGCTCTGCGACGGGGAGCTGGGGCAGGTTTATGGCTTCTGGGCACGGGATGTTGTCGTCCCCATTACCTGCCTTCATCTCTTCGGCTCCCTCCGCGGCGTCGTCTCTGGCCGTCGTCCCTCCTTCGCCGTCCTCAGAGGTGGACTTGCTCCTCGCTGCGGGTGGCATGCTTCGCTGGCGGGCTCCGGCCTGCCGGGCCATCTCTCGGGTCCACTCCGCCAGTGTTTCCTGCTGCACCCGGGCCATCCTTCGTGCGAGGCCCTCCAGCGCGGTCTGTGCACACTCCCGATCTCCGGGGAGCTGCGCCAGGATCTCCAGCAGGCCTTCTGGAGTGGCGGCCTGCAACAGGCTCCTGACCACAGGGTCGGTGCTGCCTGACTCTCCCTCCATCTCCGGGTGTGTTCTCTCTAGACTCTTCCAGGCTGCACCCATCTTCTTTCTTTTGTTCTGTATCCGCCCACATTGGGGGTCGTCCTGGGGCAACTTTGTGATTGCCAGTTCCAGGGGCAGTTCCCTCACGCTGATGGACATATCAATCATCACAGTCTCTGCTGGTGGGGGCGGTTTCCACTTTTGGCGCCATTTCCGGTCCTGGCCCACGATGGGAGGTGGCCTCTTGCCACCCTCTGGCACGCCCACAATGGCGTCCGCTCTGCCAGGGTGGGAAATCTTCTCCGATGGCGGGAATCGTCTCCCAGTGGCGGGAAACACTGCAGATGGCGGGAAAAGACTGCAGATGACGGGCAAATGGCGGGAACTGATCCGAGATGGCGTCCAATGGCGGGGACCCTCTGGAATTGGCGGGAGACTTCGTTTTGAGGTAAATGCGAACTTTTCTTCAGGCACGCAGTACCCGGTTGTTGCGGGCACGTGATCCTGCCGACTACGCCAAAGTTGACGCGCCCCCTGGGCCATGTTGTTAGGGATACCCGGAGCCGGATCAGATGGGGGTTGTAGTCTCCGAGTGGCTGTGACCCGGTCCGTGCCCAGGGTGTCAAACTCAGTGTGCGGCAGTCCTTGCAGATGTTCTTAGTGTCGACTACGCCACCCGTTGATTTGCGGTCAAAAGGCCGCCGCTGCAGAAGGGTCCGCTGAGGCTGGTGGTGTGTGTGCAGCTGTGGTAGTATAACCCCCAACGGGAGGGGTATAGCCTCAGGGGGTCAGACGTGGAGGATGGTGGTTGTGAAGGTGCAGCAAGGAGACTTAGAGGCATGAAATGCAGTTTCAGGGTTTTTACTCACTGGTGTTGCTCGGGTCACTCTGTACAGCAGTGACCACCCAAGCCGTGCTGCGTCCACCAGGTGCGGGACTCGGTCAACTCCCGGGCAATTCCTGAGTATGGTCCTGAGCTCCCTTCTTCTCTCTCTCTGGCCGTTCCCACCAGGGATCCACCTGTGTCCGGCTCCCTCGGGTCTCTTGGTGGTTGAACCTTCTCTGGCTTCCCTGACCCTATGCTCGGTGTGCCATTCTGGTGGATTTGGTGAGGGTCGTGGCAAATCTTGCCCACGACCTCCGGTTCCTGGCTAAGGTTTGCTTTGGCCTCCGCCAGCTTGGGATCCGGTACCCTTTTGCCGACCCTTCACCCTTATCAGTTCTCATACGGGCTTTTGGGGTCCCCTCTCGTTCTGCGCCTCTGGGTCCCTCTTCCTTCTCCTCTCCTGGAGTTACTGCTGACTCACTGACTGACTGACTGACCCTGTCCTAAGATGGTGCCCACCTTATATACTCCCTCTATGTGTGAGCTCAGGTGACCAGCACCCAATGAGCTCCTACATTTACCCAGACTACTCCCCCTATCAGCCCCTACACTACTGGGATGTTCCACCCCCCTCCCACTCCAGCCAGGGACAGACGCTGTCGTACCTGCACATATACTGGTGGGAGTACCGTAGTTCTGTCCCCCGGAAATGGGATGTATGTAGTGCATGCAGCCTACTAGCTCAGTTCCACACTCCATCCTTACCCGGGAGTGGAATACCACACCTCTGGTTTGAGGTGCAATACCCCTGTAGCAGCCGAGTCCTCAGGGTGCTACAATTGTCTGCCACAAAACAACGCAAGAACTGCTCAACATCCTGGTTTTTCCTTTCTGTCTGGCCATTAGATTCAGGATGATATCCGGACGAGAACGATAAATGAACTCCCAACCTGTCACAAAAGGCACGCCAAAAACGAGCCACGAACTGAGGACCCCTATCAGAAACAATGTCAGTAGGAACGCCATGAAGTCTGACAATTTCCTTGACAAAGGCCTTAGCGAGAGTTTTAGCGCAGGGCAGTTTGACAAAGGGAACCAAGTGACACATCTTGCTAAAACGGTCCACGACCACCCAGATGACAGTAAAACCCTCAGAGGGGGGAAGGTCAGTTATAAAGTCCATAGCCAAATGTGTCCAAGGAGCACTGGGAACCTCCAAAGGACAAAGCAACCCCGCAGCAGGAGTATGAGAGGACTTAGATCTAGCACATATAGTACATTGACGCACCCACTTAATGACTTCCTTCTGCCATCCAGGCCACCAAAAACTGCGACTCACCAGTCTCTTGGTCTCAGAGATTCCGGGATGACCTGCCAACCGAGATTCATGACACTCAACAAATAAATCTCTCCTAAAGGTCCCAGGCACAAACAACCTCCCATGGGGAGTGTTAGATGGGGCATTCTCCTGTGCTTTAAGAATCTCATCTTCCAAAACGGAGTCCAAAGCAGCTATCACAACACCTTCTTGTAAAATGTTCTCCTCTTTCTCAGCACCGACTATGGGAGAAAAACTGCGAGACAAGGCATCCGCCTTAACATTCTTAGTACCAGGGATGTAAGTAATGGAGAAATTAAACCGCGAGAAAAACAGTGCCCACCTAGCCTGACGGGCATTCAGGCGCTTGGCAGCATCAAGATATATCAGATTTTTATGATCCGTAAGAACCTGAACGGGAAATTCCGCACCTTCCAAGAAGTGGCGCCAGTGTTCAAATGCGAGTTTAATAGCCAATAATTCCCGATTACCAATATCGTAATTCAGTTCAGTCTCCGAAAATTTTTTTGAAAAAAAGGCACAGGGATGTAATCCATCCCCGTTATCCTGAGACAATACTGCGCCAACCCCCACAGAGGAAGCATCAACCTCAACCAAAAACGGCCTAGTAACATCAGGCTGCATAAGGATGGGAGCAGAGGTGAACCTCTCCTTGAGATACACAAAAGCTTCAATGGCCTCAGAAGACCACTGAACAGCATCAGCACCTTTCCTGGTGAGATCAGTCAGAGGTTTGACAATACTAGAAAAAATTTTTATGAATTTTCTGTAGTAATTGGCGAAACCCAAAAAACCTCTGTATCGATTTCAAACCAATAGGCCTAGGCCATTCCTGCACAGCCTGAACCTTAACCGGATCCATCTCAAAACCTTTGCTGGAGATAATGTAGCCCAAAAAACTAATTCTCTGTACAGCGAACTCACATTTCTCCAGCTTAGCAAAAAGCGAATTGTCCATTAATAACTGTAATACCTCACGCACGCTCCGCCAATGAGACTCCAGATCCGGCGAATAAATCAAAATGTCATCCAAATACACAACCACATTTTTGCCAATCAAAGGTCTAAGGATGTCATTAATCAGATTCTGAAAAAATGCAGGAGCATTAGTAAGACCAAAAGGCATAACCAGATTCTCAAAATGACCCACAGGAGTGTTAAAAGCAGTCTTCCATTCGTCACCCTCCTTCATGCGCAACAGATTGTATGCCCCCTTAAGGTCAATTTTAGAGAACCACTTGGCCCCCATTAACTGGTTAAACAGATCAGGAATCAATGGCAGTGGGTAAGGATTGCGTACAGTAATTTTGTTAATCTCACGAAAATCCAGACAAGGACGTAAACCGCCGTCCTTTTTTTTTACAAAAAAAATCCAACCGCCACAGGAGACTTAGAGGGCCTAATGTGACCGGCGGCCAAACTTGTCTGTATGTATTCCTCCAAAGCCTTCCTCTCAGGAATAGTAAGGTTAAATAAACGACTTTTAGGAAGAGTCGCTCCAGGGACAAATTCAATAGAACAATCATAGTCTCTATGGGGAGGCAAAACCTGCGATTCCTTCTCAGAAAAAACTCTCCAAAAATCCTGAATAGGAACAGGCAATTCTCCCCTATCCAAAGCTGCAATACGCCCGTTACAACACTTGTCATAACATTTATGGCTCCAGGATTTAATTTCACTGGTAGACCAATCCAGTACAGGATTGTGAAATTTTAACCAGGGCAATCCCAATATTACTGGAGAAGGCAAGTTATTCAACACTACCAAATCCAATTTCTGATGGTGAACACCATTAATAGTGAGAGGAAATTCACAGACCTTGAGAGTAATATTCTTCAAAGAGGAACCATCCACAGAAACCACAGCAATGGGGGATGATAAAGGTTCAGGTTTTAAATTGAGTCTTTCCACGAATCCCCCATCAATTACATTCAGAGTAGACCCGCAATCAACAAACACCCGAAATTCCATTAATTTTTTCTGAGCAATCGTGGAAGCAGCTAAAAATATACCCTTGGAATTTAAACAGGCAATACGGGCGTGACTGACCATTTTTTTTTCTTTCTTCATACGAAGCTCACAGCCTTTAATCAAATGACCAGATTTTCCGCAATAGAAACACAAGCCTTCAGAAAATCGACGGTCTTTTTCTTGAGAGCGAGGTGCCACCGATCCAATCTCCATCGGTTCACCACTGTTAGTACACACATTCTCATAACCAGAAACTGACATAGCAGAGGATTTGCTCTCATTAACCCTTGCACGCAGTCTTCTATCCACCCGTATAGCTAATTGCATAGCCTGTTGCAAATCTTCAGGTGTAGGATAAGCAATTAGCAGGTCTTTAACCCTTTCACTGAGCCCAGCAAGAAATAGACTTTTCAGAGCAGAATCGTTCCACCCTGTTTGAGTAGACCAACGACGGAAATGAGTACAATATTTTTCCACATTACCTGATCCCTGTTTTAAACGTCTCAACTCAGTCTCAGCTGATGCGACACGGTCAGGATCATCATATAATAGTCCCAAAGCAGAAAAAAAACTATCCACTGATCTGAAGCATGTATCACTAGGTTGCAAAGAAAAGGCCCACTCCTGAGGCTCTTTGCGCAAAAGTGACATTATGAACCCTACGCGCTGGGATTCATCCCCAGAGGACTTAGGTCTCAAACGAAAATACAATAAGCAAGCATTTTTAAATGAAAAAAAATTCTCGGTGTTCACCAAAAAATAAATCCGGCAAACATACCTTAGGCTCCAAGAAATGTGCTCCAGGACAGTTACTCACGTGCTGACGGAGCTCGGCCACCTCCAGAGAGAGTCCCTGCAGGCGATGAACCAAATCCTGAACCGACACCATGATGGAACAGAAAAATCTTTCCTTAGAGAATTTGCTGGCTGGACTTACTGTTATGTTCTGCTACCAGAGCTAAGGAAAGAGAGGAGATCTGTCCCTACGATAGAACTCAGCTTAATCCCTACGATGTAACAGGGGACACCTCCTAACAGAAATAGTAGCAGACAGACGAACAAACAAAATATATGGAACATAGAGGTCAGTAGACCAAGCAAACTAACAGAGCAAGACACAGAGCACAGGCTAGCTAGAAAGTAGATATACAATGAAGTCCAGCAAAGCCAGAAGGGCGGAGCAGGCTTAAATAGGCCAACAAGGTCATGTGACCAGCAAAGGAAAAAAAACCTAAGAGCAAGGTTCTAACACAGCATGTGGGAGATTATTACAAGAAGGAGCCAGGATGGGGGACATTACTACATAGGGAGAGAACACATATTTCTTTATAAGATCCAGAACGCTACAAGGGCCCATACATCTGACCAACATGCCGGTGGGGGCCTATCAGACTCTAGTTACTCCACTAGGTGGGACCAGATCATTTCCAGGACTTTACATTGAAGATAATTCTTAATGACATTGGCTGTATGTTTGGGGTTGTTGTTCTGCTGAAGAAAACATTTGGATCCAATCGGACACCTCCCTGATGATATTGCAGGATGGATAAGTATCTGCCTCTATATCTCAGCATTGAGGGAACCAATAATTCTGACCCAATTTCCATCTCCATTTGCTGAAATGCAGCCCCAAACTTACTGGACCCTCCACTGTGCTTATGCATCACTATTGCCCACAGACGCTCATTATTGTACTGCTCTCCAGCCCTTCAGTGAACAAAATCTCTTCTGTAATAACATTTTTCATATTTTGACTCAACCGTCCAGAGCACATCCTGCCAATTTTCTACACCCTGGTTCCTCTGTTTTAATGCATAGTTGAGTCACTTGGCCTTGTTTTGATGTGGAAGATATGGCTTTTTCACCACAATTTTGCTATGAAGACCACTTCTGGCCAGTCTTCTCTGAACAGTAGATGAGTGAAGCTGAGTCCCACTGGTTGCTGCCAGTTCTGAGCTGATGGCACTGCTGGACATCTTCTGCTTTTGAAGCAAAGTAACCATAATGTGTCATACATCTGCTGCACTAAGTTTCCTTGGCCGACCACTGCATCTACTGACCTCGACGTTGCACATTTTCTTGTGCATCTTCACAAGTGCTTGAATGACACATCTTGAACCCTCAATCTGCTTTGAAATTTGTGCCTTAGAGACCTTGCTGATGTAGTATAACTTCCTTGTGTATTCTTGCTCAGTCTTGCCATGGTGTATGACCAGACACCTGACTGTATTATTACAAAATCCCTGACTTTGCGCAGGTGTACCTAGAAGAATTGACGCTGTTTTAAAGTGAAAAGTTGGTCACACCAAATATTGATTGGATCTAGATTTTTTGTTTGTTCATTCACTTTGTATTTTGTTAATTGATTAAATAAATCATTAACATTTCTATTTTTGAAGCATTCTTACTTTACAGCATTTTTTCTACACCTTTCTAAAGATTCTTTTTATGTGATTGTGTCTTTTATTTGCTCATTAATAATCTGATATACCTTTTGGTATTTTGTTTATAGTTGTTTTTTTGCTGTTGGGGTAAATTGTAGGATATTGATTTCAGAGGGGTTTCCTGATCCTTTGATTGTAGGAATGAGTGGTATATATGTGCTAATAAATTAGGACAAAACGTAGGAAATTTAGGAAAAAACTGAACATCTCAGCAGTAATAACATGCTGATTGTGATGTCATGAAGATGACTTGAATTTCCACCAATCAGAGATCAGCATGTATCAGGTCACCCAGATAGAACAGTCCATGAAACATGAGTCACGGCCACTGTGAGGTCATAATGCTGATTAGAATTTCCACCAGTCAGAAAACAGAACCGCCCAGAAGAACCACCCAGGAGGTATGAGTCATCGCCACTGTGAGGTCATAATGCTGACCAATCACAGAGCAGCCACACCCATATTTTCCACCAATCAGAGAGCAGCCACACCCAGATCTTCCACCAATCAGAGATCAGCAGTGGGTATAAATAGCCGCTACCACCTGCCCGGCTTAGCCTTGCACTGGTTGGGTCTCTCTTTTTTTTCCTCTCTCTTGGTCTCTCTCTCTCTCTCTCTTCTCTCTCTCTTCTCTCTCTCTTCTCTCTCTCTCTCTCTCTCTCTCTCTCTTCTCTCTCTCTTCTCTCTCTCTTCTCTCTCTCTCTTCTCTCTCTCTTCTCTCTCTCTCTCTCCTCTCTCTCTTCTCTCTCTCTCTTTCTCTCTCTTCTCTCTCTCTTCTCTCTTCTCTCTCTCTTCTCTCTCTCTCTCTCTCTTTCTCTCTCTCTCTCTCTCTCTCTCTCCGGCCCTCTTAAGGGCTACCCCAAATGTGTAAAAGATAGAAACCAATATTTGTGTTGTTTGTCCGTTTTATGAGCCTTTGATTAACCCCTTCCCACTCTTTGCCATATATATATATATATATATATATATATATATATATATATATATATATATATATACATAGTATGTGCAGGTGGGCCTTAAAGGGAATTTCCAGGACAAACATATTGATGGCCTATCCCCTGGTTATCTCATTAATATCAGATTTGTGGGGGTCCGGCACGTGTCACCTCCACTAATCAGCTGTTTGCAGCTTCGGTCGAGGTCAGATGTAAACATTGTTGAGGAGCTGAACATCACAGCTCTGGTCACTGTGTAGTGGCCGCTCCCTGGTGCTGCAGATCAGCTCCTATTACATGAATATTAGCTGATCTGCAGGACCCGCAGTACAGTGAATGGAGCGGTGATGTTCAATCTTCACACTATTTACATCTGAGCGCTGCAATCAGCTGATGGGTAGAGCCGGTGCCGCGTGTCGGAGCCCCACCGATCTGATATTGATAACCCATCCCCAGGATAAATCATCATTATTATACTACTGGAAACTCCATTAATGGATTGTCTGGGATTAATAACACGAGCCCCTTCTTTAAGAAAAAACAGTCCCTAACTGGTCACAGGATAAATGTGGGATTTCAGGTCACCCATTTACTGCAATGTAGCTGGCAATGCCACCCAGCGGATCTAAGCAAGTCCCGGGGCCTCAACAATATACAGCCAGTGCCCGAGTATAGGATGGAAGATTAAAAAAAATCTTCAAAAATGTATTTAGTGTGAGGCATACATCAAAAATACAGGCAATGCTTTTCCTGACAACACTGAGTTTTATAATGTGGAAAAAAACGTTTAAAAAAACACTGTGTGAACATAACCCTAACTGCATTGTGACTGTGTATATACATATATAAGCTGCCCCTCCCCCACCATGTGAGCATTCTCAGCGCGTACTGACCAATGCTGTCCACCAGGTGGCATCAGCAGGAAATTACAGCGATGAGACAAGCACTGCATGACAGCCCCGCCCCAATCTGCCCTATACCAGACACGCCCCCTACCAACGCCCCGCCTCCACTGCCATGACAACCGAATTATTTAATGGCAGAAAGAGAGACCTTATATGAGCAGAGAAGTAGCGGCCGGAGCGCGGGGTCCGCACAGGTGAGCGCCCCCATAACACAGTGTATGTACTGCACGTCAGCTCTATGGCAGACTGTCACCTGTGCTGGATCCAGGACGTGTTACACTTATATCTGTACAGAGACACAGAGGACGCAGCGGGGCCCTGTCGCCAGATATATATATATATGTGTGTGTGTGTGTATATACAGTATATATGTGTATGTATATGCTGTATTACTGTATATATGTGTGTGTGTGTGTATATACAGTATATATGTGTATGTATATGCTGTATTACTGTATATATATGTGTGTGTGGGGATATACAGTATATATATGTGTATGTATATGCTGTATTACTGTATATATGTGTGTGTGTGTGTGTATATACAGTATATATGTGTATGTATATGCTGTATTACTGTATATATGTGTGTGTGTGTGTGGGGATATACAGTATATATATGTGTATGTATATGCTGTATTACTGTATATATGTGTGTGTGTGTGGGGATATACAGTATATATTATGTGTATGTATATGCTGTATTACTGTATATATATGTGTGTGTGTGTGGGGATATACAGTATATATATGTGTATGTATATGCTGTATTACTGTATATATGTGTGTGTGTGTGGGGATATACAGTATATATGTGTATGTATATGCTGTATTACTGTATATATGTGTGTGTGTGTGGGGATATACAGTATATATGTGTATGTATATGCTGTATTACTGTATATATGTGTGTGTGTGTGTGTATATACAGTATATATGTGTATGTATATGCTGTATTACTGTATATATGTGTGTGTGTGTGTGGGGATATACAGTATATATATGTGTATGTATATGCTGTATTACTGTATATATATGTGTGTGTGTGTGGGGATATACAGTATATATATGTGTATGTATATGCTGTATTACTGTATATATGTGTGTGTGTGTGTATATACAGTATATATGTATATGTATATGCTGTATTACTGTATATATGTGTGTGTGTGTGTGTGGGGATATACAGTATATATATGTGTATGTATATGCTGTATTACTGTATATATATGTGTGTGTGTGTGGGGATATACAGTATATATATGTGTATGTATATGCTGTATTACTGTATATATGTGTGTGTGTGTGGGGATATACAGTATATATGTGTATGTATATGCTGTATTACTGTATATATGCGTGTATATATGTACTAGCTATTGAACCCGTTCTACGCCCGGGTGGCGAGCATTTTTATTGGTATATGGTCTCCCATCCTGGTATTTGTGCTGCCCCCATCCTATTGTGGTATGCATGGTCCCACCACCCCCCAATCCTGGTATGCATGGCACACCTCACCCCCCAATCATGGTATGTATGGTCCCCTCACCCCCCAATCCTAGTATGCATGGCACACCTCATTCCCCAATCCTGGTATGCATGGTCCCCTCACCTCCCAATCCTGGTATACATGGCACCCCTCACCCCCCAATCCTGGTATGCATGGCACCCCTCACCCCCAATCCTGGTATACATGGCACCCCTCATTCCCCAATCCTGGTATGCATGGCACCCCTCATTCCCCAATCCTGGTATGCATGGCACCCCTCATTCCCCAATCCTGGTATACATGGCACCCATCACCCCCCAATCCTGGTATGCATGGTCCCCTCACCCCCCAATCCTGGTATGCATGGTCCCCTCACCCCCCAATCCTGGTATGCATGGTCCCCACACCCCCCAATCCTGGTATGCATGGTCCCCTCACCCCCCAATCCTGGTGTACATGGCACCCCTCATTCTCCAATCCTGGTATGCATGGCACCCCTCACCCCCAATCCTGGTATACATGGCACCCCTCATCCCCCAATCCTGGTATACGTGGTCCCCTCACCCCTCAATTCTGGTATACATGGCATCCCTCATTCCCCAATCCTGGTATACATGGCACCCCTCACCCCCTAATTCTGGTATGCATGGTCCCCTCACCCCCCAATCCTGGTATGTATGGTCCCCTCACCCCCCAATTCTGGTATACATGGCATCCCTCATTCCCCAATCCTGGTATGCATGGTCACCTCACCTCCCAATCCTGGTATACATGGCACCCCTCACCCCCCAATCCTGGTATGCATGGCACCCCTCACCCCCAATCCTGGTATACTTGGCACCCCTCATTCCCCAATCCTGGTATGCATGGCACCCCTCACCCCCAATCCTGGTATGCATGGCACCCCTCATTCCCCAATCCTGGTATGCATGGCACCCCTCATTCCCCAATCCTGGTATGCATGGCACCCCTCATCCCCAATCCTGGTATGCATGGTCCCCCCCCCAATTCTGGTATACATGGCACCCCTCAGCCCCAATCCTGGTATGCATGGTCCCCTCACCCCCCAATTCTGGTATACATGGTACCCCTCACCCCCAATCCTGGTATGCATGGTACCCCCTCATCCCTATTCTGGTATCTATGGTACCCCCTCACATCCCCAATCCTGGTATGCATGGTACCCCTCATCCCTATCCTGATATGCATGGCACCCCTCACCCCCAATCCTGTTATGCATGGCACCCCTCACCCCCAATCCTGTTATGCATGGTCCCCTCACCCCCAATCCTGTTATGCATGGTCCCCTTACCCCCCAATCCTGGTATGCATGGCACCCCCCACCCCCCAATCCTGGTATGGATAGTCCCCTCACCCGCCAATCCTGGTATGTATGGTCCTCTCACCCCCCAATCCTGGTATGTATGGCACCCCTCACCCCCCAATCCTGGTATGTATGGCACCCCTCATCCCTATCATGCTACACACACATACAAGAAAATAAACACTTATACTCACCTTTCTTCCCTGTGCTCCAGCGCTGTTTCCCGTTCTGCTGGAGGCCGGGGGAGGAGTGCGGCGCCGAAGTACGCGTGTGCTCATACCACTCTGTCCGGCTCCATTTTGCTGAAGACACATTGCAAATGTGTCTTCAGTAAAATGGCGCCGGATAGCGCTATGCGCATGTGCCGATTTCAATGCCTCCCTCTTCCCCCGGACTCCGGACCGAACAGAAGCGCCGCGGTAGCGCTCATCCCGGTCAGGTAAGTATGTAAGTATGGCGCCAGAGATCGCGGTATGTGTTCAGTGTATACGCATACCGTGATCTCCTGCACCATACACTCCTCTTACCTGTAACGGCTCCATGCGTTCTTCAGTCTGGAGCCAGACTGTGCAGGCGTGTCGCACTAGCGCAGACTATAAAGGCTTCAGACAGAGGGACGCTTGTAGCGTTATATTATAGATACTCTATATGTATGTATATATATATATGTATACTGTATATGTGTATATGCATACTGTATGTATATATATATGTATACTGTATATGGGTGTGTATATATGTATACTGTATATGGGTGTGTATATGTATACTGTATATGGGTGTGTATATATGTATACTGTATGTGTGTGTATATATATGTATACTGTATATGTGTGTGTATATCTATACTGTGTATATATGTATACTGTATATGGGTGTGTATATATGTATACTGTATATAGGTGTATATATATGTATACTGTAGATGTGTATATGTATACTGTATATGGGTGTATATATGTATGCTGTATGTGTGTGTATATATATGTATACTGAATATGTGTGTGTATATCTATACTGTGCATATATGTATACTGTATATGGGTGTGTATATATGTATACTGTATATAGGTGTATATATATGTATACTGTAGATGTGTGTATATGTATACTGTATATGGGTGTATATATGTATGCTGTATGTGTGTGTATATATATATGTACAGTGCTGGCCAAAAGTATTGGCACCCCTGCAATTCTGTCAGATAATACTCAGTTTCTTCCTGAAAATGATTGCAATCACAAATTCTTTGGTATTATTATCTTCATTTAATTTGCTTGCAAGGAAAAACACAAAAGAGAATGAAGCAAAAATAAAATCATTGATCATTTCACACAAAACTCCAAAAATGGGCTGGACAAAAGTATTGGCACCCTCAGCCTAATACTTGGTTGCACAACCTTTAGCCAAAATAACTGCGAACAACCGCTTCCGGTAACCATTAATGAGTTTCTTACAATGCTCTGCTGGAATTGTAGACCATTCTTCTTTGGCAAACTTGTAGTGAGCTGGCCGTCTCTGGCTGTTCTGTGATAATTGATATAGAGCCTGTTACAGAAGTGATTACACAGGATGATGTTGCCACCTTGTGGCCAGAGGTTGCACCTGCGCAGGGTGTGATGACAGAGAAAAAGACTGAGCCTCCTGTGTCCCGCCCTAGAGAGTCACGTGACCAAAGTGGGAAGCAGGAAAAAGCGCGCGCAGAGTCTGCTGTGGTCTGTGAAAAGAGCCAGGACGGTGTGCAGGCCCTCGTGTGTGGCGCAGGAGAGACTCTCAACGTGATTTCTTCTATCTGACACCATATCCTCGGAGCCTTCCCCAGCTCCTGCACTGCTGAAGGATTCAGCTGTTACACTCCCTGCTACTGGAGTGTGGACTACATAAGGGGACCCACCAGAGCTTCTATCCGGATCAGAGAGACTGTAAGCGGGACCTCTGGCGAGAGGCCGAAGTATCCCTTCCTTTGTTTCCGCGAATTCTGCTGTTCCTGTTTTTTTTCCGGCTGGGACGCCTTCCTGCAAAGACAGACAGGCCTGCGACGGGGGACACATCCTTCTGGAGTAAAGGACTGGTAACGTGTGAGTAGGGACAGTGAGGGTCAGCTTATCAGTACACATTATTACTCTGCATATTTACGGTTGTCATTTATTGTTTTTTTTTCTTTGCTGTGTTAAAAATGTATGCGAGTAAAGATACGGTTGTCAAGATAGAGTCTGTGTGTGGGGATCTTGCTGGGCCAGATCATAGATACCAATGCGCAGCCTTGCCCGCGGTCACTTCAAACTGCTCCAGGTCCCTGATATTTGAAGGGAGCCTTCTCCAAACTGCCATTTTGCGATCTCTCCACAGGTGTTCTATGGGATTCAGGTCTGGACTCATTGCTGGCCACCTTAGAAGTCTCCAGTGCTTTCTCTAAAACCATTTTATAGTGCTTTTGGAAGTGTGTTTTGGGTCATTGTCCTGCTGGAAGACCCATGACCTCTGAGGGAAACCCAGCTTTCTCACACTGGGCCCTACATTATGCTGCAAAATTTGTTGGTAGTCTTCAGACTTCATAATGCCATGCACACGGTCAAGCAGTCCAGTGCCAGAGGCAGCAAAGCAACCCCAAAACATCAGGGAACCTCCGCCATGTTTGACTGTAGGGACCGTGTTCTTTTCTTTGAATGCCTCTTTTTTTTCCTGTACACTCTATGTTGATGCTTTTTCCCAAAAAGCTCTACTTTTGTCTCATCTGACCAGAGAACATTCTTCCAAAACGTTTTAGGCTTTCTCAGGTAAGTTTTGGCAAACTCCAGCCTGGCTTTTTTATGTCTCGGGGTAAGAAGTGGGGTCTTCCTGGGTATCCTACCATACAGTCCCTTTTCATTCAGACGCCAACGGATAGTATGGGTTGACACTGCTGTACCCTCGGACTGCAGGGCAGCTTGAACTTGTTTGGATGTTAGTCGAGGTTCTTTATCCACCATCCGCACAATCTTGCGTTGAAATCTCTCGTCAATTTTTTTTTCCGTCCACATGTAGGGAGGTTAGCCACAGTGCCATGGGCTTTACACTTCTTGATGACACTGCGCACGGAAGACACAGGAACATTCAGGTCTTTGGAGATGGACTTGTAGCCTTGAGATTGCTCATGCTTCCTCACAATTTGGTTTCTCAAGTCCTCAGACAGTTCTTTGGTCTTCTTTCTTTTCTCCATGCTCAATGTGGTATACACAAGGATACAGGACAGAGGCTGAGTCAACTTTAATCCATGTTAACTGGCTGCAAGTGTGATTTAGCTATTGCCAACACCTGTTAGGTGCCACAGGTAAGTTACATGTGCTGTTAATTACACGAATTAGAGAAGCATCACATGATTTTTCAAAGGGTGCCAATACTTTTGTCCACCCCCTTTTTTAGGTTTGGTGTGGAATTATATCCAATCTGGCTTTAGGACAATTCTTTTTGTGTTTTTTTCATTGAAGACAAATTAAATGAAGATAATAATACCAAAGAATTTATGATTGCAATCATTTTCAGGAAGAAATTGAGCATTATCTGACAGAATTGCAGGGGTGCCAATACTTTTGGCCAGCACTGTATACTGTATATGGGCGTGTGTATATATATATGTATACTGGTATGTGTGTGTATATGTGTGTATATATGTGTATATATGTATACTGTATATGTGTGTATATATGTATACTGTATATGGGTGTGTGTATATATATATATATATATATATATATATACACAGTATATGGGTGTGTATATATATATATATATATATATACAGTATATGGGTGTGTATATATATATATATACAGTATATGTGTGTATATATGTATACTATATAAGTGTGTATATATATGTATACTGTATATGGGTGTATATATATGTATACTGGTATATGTGTGTGTATATATGTATACTGTATATGGGTGTATATATGCATACTGTATATGTGTGTATATATATGTATACTGTATATGGGTGTATATATATGTATACTGTATATGGGTGTATATATGTATACTGTATATGTGTGTATATATGTATACTGTATATGTGTGTATATATATGTATACTGTATATGGGTGTGTATATATGTATACTGTATATGTGTGTATATGTATACTGTATATGGGTGGATATATACAGTACAGACCAAAAGTTTGGACACACCTTCTCATTTAAAGATTTTTCTGTATTTTCATGACTATGAAAATTGTACATTCACACTGAAGGCATCAAAACTATGAATTACCACATGTGGAATTATATACTTAACAAAAAAGTGTGAAACAACTGAAAATATGTCTTATATTCTAGGTTCTTCAGAGTAGCCCCCTTTTGCTTTGATGACTGCTTTGCACACTCTTGGCGTTCTCTTGATGAGCTTCTAGAGGTAGTCACCGGAAATGGTCTTCACCTCACAGGTGTGCCCTGTCAGGTTTAATATGATAAAGTGCTTTATTCTTTGTCAGGTCCAGGGGTCCTGTAGAATGTGAATCCCTGAGGAACAGCGTATCCTTGGCTTGTGCCAAGACAGAAGAAAAGTTGCCAAACACTTGGTACCCCAAAGTGATCAATCTATTTGCCAATCAAGATGCCCTGCAGTTGATTAATGCGGACAAATTGGATTCCTTTTATAACTGCGTCTCGACTAGCGGGGTGCCTCAAGGGTCTGTCTTGGGCCCTATATTATTTAATATACTTATTAATGATCTAGTGGAAGGGTTGCATAGTAAAATAGCAATATTTGCAGATGATACTAAACTTTGTAACGTAGTTAATACAGATGAGGATAGGGCACAGCTACAGGAGGATTTAGATAAATTGGGGAGTTGGGCCAAAAAATGGCAAATGGGGTTCAATGCCGATAAATGTAAGGTCATGCACATGGGAAAGAAAAACAGCAGTCACCCATACATATTAAATGGGAAACCGTTGGGGAAATCTGACATGGAGAAGGACCTGGGCGTCTTGGTTAACAGCAAATTAAATTGGAGTGCCCAGTGTCAGGCAGCAGCTGCGAAGGCAAATAGAGTCATGGCATGCATCAGAAGAGGAATAGGGGCATATGATGAGAACATTGTTCTTCCTCTGTATAAAGCGCTGGTAAGGCCGCACTTAGAATATTGTGCACAGTTCTGGGCTCCGGTGCTCAGGAAAGACATATTGGAACTAGAGAGGGTACAAAGGAGGGCGACTAAGGTAATAAAGGGAATGGAGGGACTAGAATACCCAGAGAGGTTGTCCAAATTAGGCCTATTTACGTTGGAAAAGAGAAGGCTTAGGGGAGACCTCATAAACATGTATAAATACATCAGGGGGATGTACAGAGATCTCTCCCATGACCTGTTTATACCAAGGATGGTGACAAAGACGAGGGGGCACACTATGCGTCTGGAGGAAAGGAGGTTCCTGCACCAGCATAGAAGGGGATTCTTTACGGTCAGAGCCGTGAGACTCTGGAACTCTCTGGGAGAGGAAGTGGTGATGTCCAACTCACTTAATGAGTTCAAGAGAGGCCTGGACGCCTTTCTTGAGAACAATAAAATTACATTTTATGCTTAGTGATAGTTAATTAATCCAGGGATTTAATCTGACTGCCAGATTGGAGTCGGGAAGTGAATTTTTCCTCAATGATGTAAATTGGCCTATACCGCATGGTTTTTTTTGCCTTCCCCTGGATCAAGGCTGCGGAATAGCTGCAGTGCACAAGAAATAGGCTGAACTGGATGGACGCTTGTTTTTTTTGGCCTTATAAACTATGTAACTATGTAACTATGTAACTATGTGACTTAAATATGAGCAAAGGGTCTGAATACTTATGACCATGTGATATTTCAGTTTTCCTTTTTTAATAAATTTGCAAAAATTTCTACATTTCTGTTTTTTTCAGTCAAGATGGGGTGCACAGTGTACTTTAATGAGAAAAAAATGAACTTTTTAGAATTTACCAAATGGCTGCAATGAAACAAATAGTGAAAAATGTAAAGGGGTCTGAATGCTTTCCGTACCCACTGTATATAGTACTCAATGGGTGTGGCCTGCCTCTGATTGAGAAGTGCTTCTTCCGGCAGTCTGAATAAGGGTCTATCGTTAGGGGTGTGACTAATTTGTTTTCACTTAAGGTGATATATGTCCCGCTTTTAATGAGATTTAATAACATTTGTATTTTAGGGTTTCTATTATAATTCTGGGATTTCCTAATTTGTTTATAGAATTTTTGAATTGCATAACACATAGGATAAGGATAATAGGTTTAGTATATGAGATAGGAAATAGTTATTGATAGAACTAGTGCAGTGGATGGGCACTAGTGTTAATAAAAAGAGGGGCACTTCCTGATAGTGTGCGCCATGTCCCATGATTTGGGAATCTTACAGACCATATTGCACTATCATTAAGTTGCTGTTTTGTTGCTATGCAGTTAGGTTTTCCTTTCTTATAAGTTTGTCCTTTGTCTCTCCCTGTCTCTCTCAGATGTAGCTGTGATGTCAGTGACTCGCCCCCTGGGCCGTGGGGCACTAGGATCCGGGCAGTAGGGGAACGATGGGAGTAGTAGTGGCAACCCGGTTCCGTGGCTCAGGGTGGTCAGGCCAGTGGTAGTCCGTTATGTGCTGATGTTTATGTCCGACTACGCCACCCGTGGATTTGCGGTTATTAGGAACCGCCGCTGCATGCAGACCGCTGGGGCTGATGAGGTGTGCAGCTAGGGTAGTGTGACTCCCCACGGGAAGAGTGCGGCCCCAGGGCAGTATAGTGGATGGTGGGAGTGATGGTAGTGAGGGTCCCAGTGCTGATAGTGCTGGAGAAGCAAGGAGCACACAGACAACAGGTTGCAGTCCAGGGTCTTTACTAGAACAGGTAAATTGACCCATAAACAGTCCCGGCTAGGAGGGGGACCTGGATGTCTGAGAGCAACGGGGAAATTGGCCCTGGTCAGGGTGAGGGTGTAGGCCTACCGTGCTTTCTGCGCTCCTTCTGGCTATCTCCTCCTGATAGGGTAACAGCCCACGTTTCCGAGCTTTCAGTGTATTCTCGCCTGTATGGCCTGTGACGCGCCCCCTGGGCCAGTGTTGTTTGGGGGATACCCGGAGCCGGATCAGATGGGGGTTGTAGTCTCCGAGTGGCGGTGACCCGGTCCGTGCCCAGGGTGTCAAGCTCAGTGTGTGGCAGTCCTTACAGATGTTATTAGTGTTCTTTGTGTCGACTACGCCACCCGTTGATTTGCGGTCAATACGGCCGCCGCTGCAGCAGGGTCCGCTGAGGCTGGTGGTGCTTGTGCAGCTCTGGTAGTATAACCCCCAACGGGAGGGGTATAGCCTCAGGGGGTCAGGTGTAGAGGATGGTGGTAGTGGTGGTGCAGTGTGGATGTTAAGAAGACTCCGAGCCGGGCTGTGCAGTTCAGGGTTTTTACTTACTGCTGTTCTTGTGGTCACTCTGGCCTTAAGTGACCGCCCGAGCCGTGCTGCGTCCACCAGGTCTTGGACTCGGCCAACCCCCAGGTGATTCTGGAGCGTGGTCCTGAGCTCCCTTTCTGACTTGTCCTTCTCTCTGGCCTTCCCCACCAGGGATCCACCTAAGTCCGGCTCCCTCGGGCCTCTTGTTGGTAAACCCTTGTCTCTGGGTTCCCTGACCCTATTCTTGGTTTGCCTTCCGGGTGGATTTAGTGGGTGGTCGTGGCAGATCCTGCCCACGACCTCCGGTCTCTGGCTAAGGTGTGCTGTAGCCTCCACCAGCTTGGGATCCGGTACCCTGTTGCCAACTCTTCACCCTCTGATCTAATTTTGGGTTCTTGGAGTTCCCTCTTCTCCCCCTTCTGGGTCCTTCTTTCTCCTCTCTCTCTGCTTCTCAGGCTCTCTCAGACTGACCAAACCTCTACAAAAGACTGACGTCTCACAGACTGACCCTGATCTAAGATGGTTCCCACCTTATATACTCCCTCTATGTGTGAGCTCAGGTGACCAGCACCCAATGAGCTCCTAGCACTACCCAGACTGCTCCCCCTATCTGCCCCTACACTACTGGGATGTTCCACCCCCCTCCCACTCTAGCCAGGAACAGACACTGTCGTACCTGCACATAAACTGGTGGGAGTACCGTCGGTCTGTTCCTCGGAAATGGGATGTGTGTAGTGCATGCAGCTAACTGAGCTCAGTTCCACACTCCATCCTTACCCGGGAGTGGAATATCACACCTCTGGGTTGAGGTGCAACACCCCTGTAGCAGCCGAATCCTCAGGGTGCTACATTCCCCCCTGGTAAACCACAGCACGTCCTCGGGCTGTAAGATAACAAAACATCAAAACATACAATTTTTTTTTTTTTTTCATAAACATCAACATATAAAACATCATATATATTATCAGCTATCAAACTTTTCATATAAAACTTTTCATAAATAACATTCTTGTTCCTCCGGCCACGGTGCAACTTGTGACCGGGTAAGGTGCGACAGTCTCTCTTGGAAGAAAACAGTTTCCTATAAAACCGGTAGGGGGCGCTTTAGGAAGCGCAACTATATACAAGGGAAATATGGCCGCTCTCAGTCCTCGGTCAGTGGGAATAGGGACACACGGGTTTCAGTTCAATTGGCTGGTCCCAACGGGGACTATATTTTAACTAGAACAGTTCTTATACCCTGACGGGTAACTATGTACAGTCTCTCTCTACCGTACTTCAACGACGGCGTCCTCCTGCTCCTTCTTTAGATTCTTCAGACCCGTCCGGGTCCTCTTGCTCCTCCTCACACCGCAGCTCCTCCTCCGTCAGGCGATGCACATGGAGGGCGTAGGGTCCTTTGGCACACTTGTGCCGGGTGAAGGTGACCTCGTCCCCTACGTACAGGTCACGACCTCTGTGTCCCTCCGGCGGATGGCTTTCTACGTCTCTGCGGGTTACAAAGACGTCGCCGGGGGTCTGATGGTCTCTAATAAAGCCCCATCCGTGCTGCATATTGAATTTTATCACAGTCCCGGTGGCACGGGGACCATGAGCTGCACGGGGTTTCCTCCTGGTCCGGCTCTTCTGCTCCGCGCTTCTTATCTGCATTTGCTGTTCCCGGACCCGCCTCTCTCTCCGCTCCCTCACGAAGACCTCGAGCTGCTGCCGGCAGCACTCTGCACGCTCCGCTGCGGCCGCCCGAGTCTCCTGAGTGAACCCCATGAGGTCTTCTCCGGTGGGGTCCCACTCGAACTGGATCTCCTCCAGTGGGGGCGAGGTCCTCCTTACGGGCTTCGGAGCCGGAATCAGGGGCTCGCACATGGGCCTTGCTCTCTGGAGTTCCAGCTGAATATACTCCTGGGGCCATACAAAGGGCTGCCCATCCGGGCACGTATGCTGGGCGAACAGGTCTTCACCCAGGTGCGGCACTCTAGATGTTGAGGGCGCGTTGATGGTAGCGGCGCCCGGGTCGACCAGGCCTTGCGACCAGGCTTGGGGCACCCTAAAGGCAAAGGGCACCGTAAGAACGGCGGCGCCCTGGGTTACTCGGCCCTGCGACCAGGCCGGTGGCTCCGCGGAGGTAGGGAGCGCTGTTGGTATTGCGGCGCCCGGAGGTACTAGGACTTGCGACCAGGCCGATGGTATTTCCTGCTTTGCCGCGCTCAGGGTCGAAACGCGTGACGTCACAGGGGTCGCGGCCACGGTTACTGCTTGAGGCCTAGTCTGCGGCGGTGACGATGCAGCGACGGGCACGGCAGGGGGAACTTCGGGCTCTGCGACGGGGAGCTGGGGCAGGTACACGGTTTCTCGGCTCGGGGTAGAGACGTCCCCTTTACCTACCTCCGTCCGTTCAGCTCCCTTCTCGGCGCCGTCTCCTGCCTTCATTCCTCCTGCGCCATCCTCAGAGGCGGTCTGTCTCCTCGTCTCGGGCGGCGTGCTCCGCTGACGGGTTCCGGTCTGCTGGGCCATCTCTCGGCTCCACTCCGCCAACGTCTCCCGCTGCACCCGGGCCATCCTCCGTGCGAGGCCCTCCAGCGCGGTCTGTGCACACTCCCGGTCTCGGGGGAGCTGTGCCAGGATCTCCACTAAGCCTAGTGGGGTTGTTGCTTGCAGCAGGCTCCTGACCACTGGGTCGGTGCTGCCTGTCTCTCCCTCCATCTCCGGGTACGCTCTCTCTGGACTCTCCTCCAGACGTCTTGTCTCCGGGTGCGCTCTCTCCAGACTCCTCCAGGCTGCACCCATCTTCGTTCTCTTGTTCTATCTCCGCCCACATTGAGGGTGGTCCCGGGGCAACTTCAGTTCCAGAGGCAGTTCTCTCACGCTGATGGACACTTCCAGCATCACAGTCTCTGTTGGTGGGCGCGGTTTCCGCTTTTGGCGCCATTCTTCGACCTGGCCCACGATGGGAGGCGGCCCCCCGCCACCCTCCGGCACGCCCACAATGGCGTCCGCTCCTCCAAGGCGGGAAATCCTCGGAAATGGCGGGAATCGTCCCCCAGTGGCGGGAAACTCCATGGATGGCGGGAAAAAGCTGCAAATGGCGGACAACCGGCGGGAAACGACCTGTGATGGGGTCCGTTGGCGGGGACCCTCCGGAACCGGCAGGAGACTTCTTTTTGAGGTAACGGTGAACTTTTCTTCAGGCACGCAGTACCCGGTTGTTGCGGGCACGTTATCCTGCCGACTACGCCAAAGTTGACGCGCCCCCTGGGCCAGTGTTGTTTGGGGGATACCCGGAGCCGGATCAGATGGGGGTTGTAGTCTCCGAGTGGCGGTGACCCGGTCCGTGCCCAGGGTGTCAAGCTCAGTGTGTGGCAGTCCTTACAGATGTTATTAGTGTTCTTTGTGTCGACTACGCCACCCGTTGATTTGCGGTCAATACGGCCGCCGCTGCAGCAGGGTCCGCTGAGGCTGGTGGTGCTTGTGCAGCTCTGGTAGTATAACCCCCAACGGGAGGGGTATAGCCTCAGGGGGTCAGGTGTAGAGGATGGTGGTAGTGGTGGTGCAGTGTGGATGTTAAGAAGACTCCGAGCCGGGCTGTGCAGTTCAGGGTTTTTACTTACTGCTGTTCTTGTGGTCACTCTGGCCTTAAGTGACCGCCCGAGCCGTGCTGCGTCCACCAGGTCTTGGACTCGGCCAACCCCCAGGTGATTCTGGAGCGTGGTCCTGAGCTCCCTTTCTGACTTGTCCTTCTCTCTGGCCTTCCCCACCAGGGATCCACCTAAGTCCGGCTCCCTCGGGCCTCTTGTTGGTAAACCCTTGTCTCTGGGTTCCCTGACCCTATTCTTGGTTTGCCTTCCAGGTGGATTTAGTGGGTGGTCGTGGCAGATCCTGCCCACGACCTCCGGTCTCTGGCTAAGGTGTGCTGTAGCCTCCACCAGCTTGGGATCCGGTACCCTGTTGCCAACTCTTCACCCTCTGATCTAATTTTGGGTTCTTGGAGTTCCCTCTTCTCCCCCTTCTGGGTCCTTCTTTCTCCTCTCTCTCTGCTTCTCAGGCTCTCTCAGACTGACCAAACCTCTACAAAAGACTGACGTCTCACAGACTGACCCTGATCTAAGATGGTTCCCACCTTATATACTCCCTCTATGTGTGAGCTCAGGTGACCAGCACCCAATGAGCTCCTAGCACTACCCAGACTGCTCCCCCTATCTGCCCCTACACTACTGGGATGTTCCACCCCCCTCCCACTCCAGCCAGGAACAGACACTGTCGTACCTGCACATAAACTGGTGGGAGTACCGTCGGTCTGTTCCTCGGAAATGGGATGTGTGTAGTGCATGCAGCTAACTGAGCTCAGTTCCACACTCCATCCTTACCCGGGAGTGGAATATCACACCTCTGGGTTGAGGTGCAACACCCCTGTAGCAGCCGAATCCTCAGGGTGCTACACCTGCGACGTGGGTTCCTTTCTGCTCCCAGCCTTGTACGGCTTTACTGGTCCCTTCGGTTGTGGCAGGGCCTCCAGGCTTCTTAGGCCAAGGAATATACAGTCCCTTGCGGACTGGTTCTCTGCTGGGGGATGTGGAATCCTTCCAGCCTCAGACACCAAAGTCTGGTAAGGTCAGTCTCTGATTTGCCAAGACAGGCTCTCTTCGCCTCTCGTCTCTGGCTGGTGGCTCTCCTACTGCCACACTTCCTCTTAGGTGCAATCAACTTTCTGTCCCTGCTCCACTCTGGGACACGTCTCAGTGCTGAGACAGGCCATCCAGTTCTTTCTAACCCTGCCCCCAGCACCAGCTTTTATAGGGGCAGCCTGCTCCCCCTACTGGCCTGAGACAGGAGGTACTGCATGCTAATGTTCCCCTGACTAGAGAACCTCCCCCTTGCTCTCAGACACAGCTTTATTACATTTTGTGGCATCCAGGCCAGGGTGACACATTCCCCCCTAGTGAAATTTAGTACTCCGGGACTAAACAATAAACAAAGACAATATGCATAACCATAAAACATTAATAGACAGACGACGCACAAATTGAGTTCTTAAGGTCACAGTGTGGCCTGTGACCGGGTGTCCATATCACCAATACAACGGGGAGCCTTAACCAGGTGGGGGTCTGTCCTACCCCAAGTCCTTTATAGTCTTAGTTCATTCCTGGGTTAGGCTCCGAATGCAGTCCATACAAGGTCCCGGTTATAAAAAGTCCATAACCTTTGAGTCCTTACGGTAGCTGCAAGAAACTGAAACACACTATTAATAAACATGCAGGTAACTTTGGCAAACATTTCAACATTTGGCAACAAGGTTATTTACAATTTTAGTACACTCTATATTCTCCAGCGAGCGGGTATCAGCCCCTTTGTGCTCCTGGTTGACCTCCTTAACCCACTGTCTGGTGGTGGACCAACCTGGCTTTCCC
The DNA here is from genome assembly GCF_046119375.1 of Phyllobates terribilis. NCBI lineage: Eukaryota > Metazoa > Chordata > Amphibia > Anura > Dendrobatidae > Phyllobates > Phyllobates terribilis. Next base: position 1,000,412 of record NW_027362938.1, on the reverse strand, counting down.
CACTAGCGTTAGGGGTACAGCTACCAGCTGGGTGTACAGGTAGGGCAGGCAGCTGTCTGCGGGTCCTTTGGCTTACCACAGGCATGGCAGGCTCACTGTCAGCAGAGGGTTGACTCTCCTGGGCTGCTGGTACAGGCTCTTCTGCCTCTGGAACCGCTTGCTCCTCTTCACCTTCCGGCTCTGGTGTTGGCTGTTGCTGGGCCGGTTGCAGGAAATGCAGGACGGGTACCACTATGGCATCATTTATGCGAGTCCAGGACTGAGGGAACTCTCCGAGAACGGTGCTGATCATTTCTTCCTTGTCCTCTGCGGGTTCAAGGTCACTCTGATCCTCTTCTGCACTACGGAGTTGCTCGGGGCATCTTTTGAGGTGGTCTCTGGAGACGACACTAGTGGTTTCTCCTCCGTCCTTGGTGATTACGCACACCTTTGGGTTGTCGTGGTCAGACTGCAGTACGGTGTAGGGTTTCCTTTCCCACTGGTCGTCCAACTTATGTAGCCTTCTCTTCCGCTTCAGGACTTGCTCACCAGGTTCTAGGGGACCAGCAGGGGCGTGTTGGTTGAAGAGTTTTTCTTGCCTTTCTCTCACCTGGGCCAGGCTCTTCTCCACACTCTCCTGTACCTTCTTGTACTGCAGTTGCCTTTCCGTATCCCAGTTCGCATCCGGGGAGGTGTCCTCAGGTATTAGGACTCCCATCTCCAGGTCTACGGGCAGCTTACCTGGTCTAGCTCGCATCAGGTAAGCCGGGGTGCAGTTGGTAGCATTCACCGGGATGTCATTGTATAAGTCTATCAGGTCTGGCAGTTTTTCTGGCCACAGGCTGCGTTCCTCCAGGGGCAACGTCTTCAGGAGATCAATGACTATATTGTTCATCTTCTCACACATCCCGTTAGTTTGGGGGTGGTAAGGCATTATACGAATCTTCTTACAGCGATAGAGGTTGCAGAACTCCTGGAAGATTTCAGCCTCGAACGCTGGACCCTGGTCTGTCAGGACCTGTTCCGGATACCCGTGTGGACGGCAGAAATATTGCTGGAAGGCTCTGGCCGCTGTTTGGGCTGTCAAGTCCTTTACCGGGACCACCACTAGAAAACGGGAATAGTGGTCCACGATTGTCAGGGCATAGATGTATGCAGACCGGCTTGGAGCCAATTTGACGTGGTCCAGAGCTACCAGCTCAAGAGGCTGCGTGGTGACGATGGGCCTCAAGGGTGTCTTCTGGCTGGTGCGGTCCTTCCTCCTCAGGTGACAAGGGCCACAGTCTCTGCACCACTTTTCTACAGCTCCTCTCATGCCGACCCAAAAGAACCTTCCTCTTAGCAGGAACTCCAGTTTCTTCCAACCGAAGTGCCCCGCTCTGTCATGGTAAGCCCCCAGGACCATAGCTGCATCTCGCCTTGGGACCACGACTTGCCAGGTCAGCTCATGCGTCCGGTGGTTGACAATCCTTCTGCACAACTTGCCTTCGTAGAGGAACAGCTTGCTCTTCTCCTTCCACAGCTGCTTGGCTTCCTTTGGAGCATCCGGATCCATGCGGGCGTCTTCCTGGGTCAGCAGATCTTTCACCAGGCGGATGGCAGGGTCACTATCTTGGGTCTCGGCCCATCTGTGGTGAGGTAGGGGATTTATCATCACGGTTGTCAGATCCTCCTCCTTCACACGGTGGGAGTATTGAGCGGCTCCATACCGGTGAAACGCGGGGAGTTCTACCTCCTCCAGCTCTTCTGGGTCTTCGTCACCTTCAGGTAAGTGAGGCATCCTCGATAGGGCGTCAGCATTGGCATTGGTTTTGCCGGCCCGGTACTTGATCACGAAGTCATAGTTGGAGAGACGGGCCATCCACCGCTGTTCTAGGGCACCCAGTCTTGCATTGTCCAGGTGTGTCAACGGGTTGTTGTCCGTGTACACGGTGAACTTTGCGGAGGCCAGGTAATGCTTGAAGCGTTCCGTCACGGCCCACACTACCGCCAAGAATTCTAGCTTGAAGGAGCTGTAATTCTCTGGGTTCCTCTCGGTGGGCCTCAGCTTCCGGCTGGCGTATGCGATCACCCGTTCTCTGCCCTGTTGGTTTTGGGACAGTACAGCTCCCAGTCCCACATTACTGGCGTCCGTGTGGAGAATAAAAGGCTGGTCATAATCAGGGTAGGCCAGGATCTCATCCCCCGTGAGGGCCATCTTCAACTGGCGGAAGGACTCCTCTTCCGGTTTATCCCACTTGAAGGGTGGCTTTTGACTTCTGGATTAGACTGTCCGATTAGGAGGTCCTGCATAGGAGCTGCCATTTTAGTGGACCCGGGGATGAACCTTCGGTAGTAGCCTACCAACCCGAGAAACTGTCTCACCTCCTTGATGTTCGAGGGGCTTGGCCAGCTCTTGATTGCCGTGACCTTGTCAGGGTCGGGGGCTACTCCTTCCGCACTTACCACGTGCCCTAGGTACTGGACCTTTGGTTTCAGCAGGTGACACTTCGATGGTTTCACCTTCAGGCCGTAGCCTGCCAGGGCTTCGAACACCTCGGCCAGGTGCTTTAGATGGTCCTCGTAGGTTTTCGAATAGACGATCAAGTCGTCCAGGTAAAGGAGGACCGTCTCGAAGTTTCGGTGCCCTAGACAGCATTCCATCAGCCGCTGGAAGGTCCCTGGTGCGTTGCAGAGCCCGAAAGGCATACAGTTGAACTCACTCAGTCCCATCGGGGTGGTGAAGGCGGTCTTCTCCTTGTCAGCCTCTGCCACAGGAACCTGCCAGTACCCGCTAGTAAGGTCCAAAGTAGAAAAGAAGTTAGCTGATTTTAGTGCGGCTAAAGACTCCTCTATTGTAGGCATCGGATATGCGTCTTTGTGGGTGATACGGTTGATTTGTCTATAGTCGACGCACATTCTCATGGTGCCGTCTTTCTTTTTGACCAGAACCAAGGGGGCTGCCCAAGGGCTACAGCTGTCTCTAATGACCCCAGCTTCTTTCATCTCTCTTAGCATGCCCTTTGCGTTCTGGTAGTTTGCAGGGGGTACAGGCCTGTGTCTCTCTTTTATTGGTGGGTGGCTCCCTGTGGGGATGTGGTGTTCTATCCCCTTTACTCTGCCGAAGTCCAGCGGGTGCTTACTAAAGACTCTCTCGTACTCCTGTACCACCCGGTAGACTCCTTGTTTTTGGTGCAGGGGAGTGGAGTCAGCACCCACATGGAGTTTCTGGCACCAGTCCTCCTTTTGTTTCTGGGAGCCATTACCCTCCGCCTGTGGAGATGGAGGCAAGGGTTCCACGGCCCTGATAGCTTTGTGTTCGACGACAAACAGTTTGGCGAGTGTAGCGTACCTGGGTAAGTGTACTTCCCTCTCCCCAATGTTGAGGATGCGGATGGGCACCCTCCCATGACGGACATCAACCACCCCCCGGGCTGTCAAAATGGTGGGCCTGCTGTCTGAGTACACGGGTTCTACCATGGCTTGGTAGTCTCTACCTCTCAACCCAATTGCAGTCCGACACCAGATCATCATTTCACTTTTGGGAGGCATGGAAATGGGGAATGGGTCACTCATTCTTACGCTACCGATCTCACCACCAGACAGTTCTACCTGCTGCCGTCTCATCAGGGCTTTTATTTCCTTGTTGAGGACTCTCTGTTGGCTGGAACTAGCATTCACCGCCACCTGTTGTAAGATCACAATTACCTCTGAAAGACAATTTTCAATTACGTTAGTACCCACAGTTATTTTAGGGTGACTTTCACGACGGTCAATGTCCACAATAATCACTCCCTGTGCCGGTAGTTCAACTTTACCAATTTTAATGGTCATCTCCTTGAACCCCATCTGCGGCACGGGTAAGCCATTACTGGCGATGATGCTCAAGTTACTGTCTGGATACCGTGTGATATCAGCATCAGTCCAATACTGCTTAAAAAGTACATAAGGGATAGTGGTTACTTGTGACCCAGTATCAAGCAAGGCGCTCATGGGGATACCGTCCAGCACCACGGGTAAAACCGGGCGCCCCCCAACGTACTTATTACGCCAATTGTAAGGGCCTGGTGATCTTATGTCTGGGGGTTGGCCCTCTGCCCCAGGTTGGACCCGTTTAAATTACAGTACCTGAAAATGTGTCCGGGCTGATTGCATCGACGGCAAATGGGCTGTCCATCCTCTGCGTAGCGGTCTGTGGGCCTCCCTCGGAATGACGGGATCCTCCTCTGTCGACGCCACCGGACATCCTCCGGACTTGAAGCCAGCTCGATGGGTCTTGACGGGTCCACTTGCAACGCCTGGACGGTCCTGGTCAACGCCGCGACGCTCCTGGACTTGGTGGTGCAGGTCTTTCGACGGGGCTTGGTTCAGGGCCTGTGTATCAGCCCCCACGGGATCCATAGAGGAGGGCGCCGCCTCCTGGTGGTTGGTGAGAGCAGGGCGCCGGGGGTTTATAGCGCCACTGGTTGCAGATTCACGGAGCACCCTTATGGCCCTGTCCTTAAATTGGGCAATGGTCAAGTCGGGGTTCTGAAAGAACATGAGGCTCAGTTGGGCCCTGTGGGCGCTAGACAGCAGACCTTCTATGAATTGTTCTGTTAGCAGCTTATCCGTTTCCTGCACACTGCCAGGGTCAGTTTGTTGAATAGCCCTCAAGGCTTCCTGCAGATTTAGGGCATAGTCTCTGATGCTGTCCTGTGCCCGCTGCTTACATCCATAGAACCTCATTTTAATTTCAGCGGAGGTACGTGTGTCAAAGGTACCCCGCAGCCGGGACAGAATACCCTTCACAGTCCTTTTCTCCTCAGTGGGCCATGATTTTACCTCCCTTTGGGCTGCGCCAGTTAACTGCCCTGTTAGTATGCTGACCTTCTGTTCCTCTGTCAGGGGGTAAACCTGGAACAAACTGTATAGCCTTTCCTTGAAGTCAGTTAGGGCATGGGGCTCCCCTGAATATTTGGGCAGCCAGGCCGCTCCAGGGATGTAGGGCAGGGAATAGGGCATCACCGCTGCTGCAGCTGCGTTGGTGGTAGTGGGCGCCTCTGTGTCCGACATCTTCCTCCCCCCTAGTCAAGAGTGGCCTACCTTCCGACGATCCTCTTCTGTAGGCCGCGGCTCCGCTGCTGCTGCTATGGACGAGGACCTGGCGTCGCGTCCTGATGACGTCAGCGTCGCTCTCTCTCCCTTCCAGGACCTTGCGCAGCGTCGGTGCGTGGGGCGGAGCTTCGGATCTCGGGCGGTTTTGACGTCCACGCCCCTCTTCTTCCCGCGCGGCGTCCTGAAGATGGCGTCCGATGGCGGGAAACAGCTGCGGATGGCGGGAAGACGGCAGAAGGCGGCAGGAAACGGTCCAAGATGGCGTCTGATGGCGGGAATCGGCTCCATATGGCGGGAAACGACACCGGACGGCGGGAAACTTCGCCACAGGTAAGTTACAAAAGTCTTTTTCAGGCACGCAGTACCCGGTGGTTGCGGGCACGAAATCCTGCCGACTACGCCAAAGCTGACTCGCCCCCTGGGCTGTGGGGCACTCGGATCCGGGCAATAGGGGGGACGATGGGAGTAGTAGTGGCGACCCGGTTCCATGGCTCAGGGTGGTCAGGCCAATGGTAGTCTGCTACGTTCTGCTGATAATGTCCGACTACGCCACCCGTGGATTGCTGTTATTAGGAACCGCCGCTGCATGCAGACCGCTGGGGCTGATGAGGTGTGCAGCTAGGGTAGTGTGACTCCCCACGGGAAGAGTGCGTCCCCAGGGCAGTATAATGGATGGTGGGAGTGATGGTAGTGAGGGTCCCAGTGCTGATAGTGCTGGAGAAGCAAGGAGCACACAGACAACAGGTTGCAGTCCAGGGTCTTTACTAGAACAGGTAAATTGACCCATAAGCAGTCCCAGCTAGGAGGGGGACCTGGATGTCTGAGAGCAACGGGGAAATTGGCCCTGGTCAGGGTGAGGGTGTAGGCCTACCGTGCTTTCTGCGCTCCTTCTGCCTATCTTCTCCTGATAGGGTAACAGCCCACGTTTCCGAGCTTTCCGTGTATTCTCGCCTGTATGGCCTGCGACGTTGGTTCCTTTCTGCTCCCAGCCTTGTACGGCTTTACTGGTCCCTTCGGTTGTGGCAGGGCCTCCAGGCTTCTTAGGCCAAGGAATATACAGTTCCTTGCGGACTGGTTCTCTGGTGGGGGATGTGGAATCCTTCCAGCCTCAGACACCAAAGTCTGGTAAGGTCAGTCTCTGATTTGCCAAGACAGGCTCTCTTCGCCTCTCGTCTCTGGCTGGTGGCTCTCCTACTGCCACACTTCCTCTTAGGTGCAATCAACTTTCTGTCCCTGCTCCACTCTGGGACACGTCTCAGTGCTGAGACAGGCCATCCAGTTCTTTCTAACCCTGCCCCCAGCACCAGCTTTTATAGGGGCAGCCTGCTCCCCCTACTGGCCTGAGACAGGAGGTACTGCATGCTAATGTTCCCCTGACTAGAGAACCTCCCCCTTGCTCTCAGACACAGCTTTATTACATTTTGTGGCATCCAGGCCAGGGTGACACATCAGTAACCCCTCCCTTCTTCTCCATTCTTCTTCCTCATTCACCATCTTCAGCCATGTTAGAAGCTTATGTGCTTCCAGCCCGTTTCTAAAAAAGTCTTTTTACCTGCTGTACATTTGCACATCATCGAGTATTCTGCTAGAAAATAAATCTTCTTCTGAATCTTCAACAATGTGCTTCTTGCAGTCGAGTTAAACTATCTGAAGACATCACTATGTGTGAGTACGGTAAAGAGACAGCCTAGAAACGGTGTCTCACAGCACCCTATGCTTGCAGCTTAGTCATGGAGTCAGAATAGTGTGAGTTCAGTGAGAGTTAGTGAAGTGCATAGTGAAGGTCAAGTTCAGGTGCGGTGGGCTGCTAGGGGCAGCATGTGTCACTTGTTCCAGGCAGTGGGAGGCATTACTGGGATCCAGAGCAGTCGCTCCAGTCAGGTCCAGAGCCTAAGGTCTGGCATAGGAGCTGCCGGACACTTTGTGTGCTCTGAAGTACAAAGGAAGATGGACAGGGACCTGCATAGATGGAAGTTGAAGGCCAGTCCCGGGTGCACTGTAGAGGTGGACGAGAAATACAGGATGAGCTAGCAACAGGGCTGAAGAGGAGTTATGCTAAGAAGGAGGATAATGTGAATTGCTGTGCCTTATCCCATCTGTACCCACCTGATGAACTTGAACTGTCAAGTATATGTTTGACTGTTACAAAGAACTTTGTGTCCCCTAAATTGTGTGCGGCGGCTTCTGAGGACAGAAGCCTGAAGGCAGTGGAGGCCTGCGGCCTACAAGAGAGTGTGCTGCACCCCACACCCTAGAGCACACTGGGACTGGGACACCCATTGTCTGTAAAGTGCCAGAGCGAAATCAGACAGACGTTCAGTCACGACTACCGCTCTGTGCCACTTTACAAGATGAGTGATAAGGGAACTTCTCCATCAGAAGAGAAGAGGAAATAATGGTCGCTGCCTAAACTGTGACAAGAACAGGACCACAATGCAACAAGAACTGTCTCACAATGCTCTTGGAACTTTCCCATAATGCATTGCAAATTGAAACTAGAGCAAATACATTAAATCACTAGCAGACAGTGCAGTTATCAAACAATAAAAAATAGACAGGATTCAAATGCAAGCAACATAATGTCAGAACTGATATACACATAAAGTGACTAGATTCCCTGGATAGCTAAATTCGCAGATGAGGCCAGAACACGGGCTGCCCAGCACTATTTAAGTGCACCCCATGAAGATAGACACTCTAATTTACAAGGCCATAACATATAGGTGCATCTCACAAAATTAGAATATCATCAAAAAGTTAATTTATTTCAGTTCTTCAATGCAAAAAGTGAACCTCATATATTATATAGAGTCATTACAAACACAGTAATCTATTTCTAGTGTTTATTTCTGTTAATGTTGATGATTATGGCTTACAGCCAATGAAAACACAAAAGTCATTAACTCAGTAAATTAAAATAATTAACAAAAAACACCTGCAAAGACTTCCTAAGCATTTAAAAAGGCCCCTTAGTCTGTTTCAGTAGGCTCCACAATCATGGTGAAGACTGCTGACTTGACAGATGTCCAGAAGGCAGTCATTGACACAGTCCACAAGGTCCCAGAGTTCCAATTTTCATTTGAAATCAAGGTCCCAGAGTCTGGAAGAAGAGTGGAGAGGCCACAATCCAAGCTGCTTGAGGTCTAGTGTGAAGTTTCCACAATCAGTGATGGTTTGGGGAGCCGTGTCATCTGCTGGTCTAGATCCACTGTGTTTTTTCAACACTAAAGTCAGCGCAGCCGTCTACCAGGAAATTTTAGAGCACTTCATGCTTCCCTCCGCCACAGTATCATAGCTACCAGGGGGGCAAAGGGGGCGGTGGCCCCGGGCCCCTCGCTCTTAGGGGGCCCATCCAGGGCTACGCCAGTGTAACTGTATCTGGCATGCCCCTGGTGCCAGCATCGGGCCCCACCGCCCGTCACCGCCGCAAGTTTACTGATGAGAGGGAGCGCGGATCTCTCTCCCATTAGTCCCTTCTGTGACTGACGTCTCTGACATCATCACTTGGTGCCCGGCCCGCTGTGCTGAAGATGTGTGCGGGCTGGGTGCTCTGAGCAGTGAGGGAACCAGGAGGAGAGATGAGTACTGTTTATTTATTTTTTGCCGGGAGGGGGGCGGCATTATATTACAGACTCTGCCTATGGGAAGGGGGAGGTGCATTATACTACAGACTCTGCCTATGGGGGAGCATTATCCTAAAGACTCTGCCCACAGAGAGGGGGGGGCATTATACTAAAGACTCTGCCTATGGGGAGGGGGGGCATTATACTACAGACTGTCTATGGGGAGGGGGGAGCATTATACTAAAGACTCTGTCTACGGGGGGGCATTATACTACAGACTCTGCCTATGGGGGGCATTATACTACAGACTCTGTTTATGAGCAGGGGAGAGCAGTATACTACAGACTCTGCCTATGGGGGGGGACATTGTACTACAGACTCTGCCTATAAGAGGGGGAGCATTAATCTACAGACTCTGCCTATGGGGGGTGCATTTTACTACAGACTCTGCCTATAGGTGGGGCATTATACTACAGACGCTGCCTATGAGATGGGGGGGCATTATACTACAGACTCTGCCTATGAGGAGGGGGGGCACATTATACTACAGACTCTGCCTATGAGATGGGGGGGCATTATACTACAGATTCTGCCTATGAGGAGGGGGGGCATTATACTACAGACTCTGCCTATGAGAAGGGGGGGAGCATTATACTACAGATTTTGCCTATGGGGGGGAGCATTATACTACAGACTCTGTCAATGGGGGAGCATTTTACTACAGACTCTGCCTATGGGGGCGCATTATACTATACGAAGGACTATGGGGAGTGCATTATACTATATTGAGGATTATCTGGTGCATTATACTATATGTAGGCTATTTATACAGTGTGGGAGATAATGTGGGTTCTTTGAACAGTGTGGGGGCCATCATACAGTGTGGGAGATAATGTGGGGTCTTTGTATAGTGTGGAGGCCATCATACAGTGTTGGAGCCATCAGCTTGGGGGCTACTAAGGGGTCAGTATACTTTGTGGGGGTACTATACAGTGAGGGGGAATTATATCGTGAATAGGAGAACATCATACTGGTTAGAGCGGAGCTCTACATGGGGGAGACTCAGGACATTATTAAATCTTAGGTGGGCACTTATTGTTATAGGGGAACTCAGGTTATCGTGACTGTCGAAGGGGCACTATTACTTTCTAGGGGGCACAATGTGGGCACTGTTTTCTAGGACACTTGCACACGGCATTACTTTATTTTAGAGGTTTGTTTTACCATCTAGAGGGCACACAGTAGGTGCAGTAATAGGGACACATTTTGCAGCAGAGGCTCAGTATTGGGGTATCAGCAGGACGAGAAGTTTGTGCAGGTTGGGGATAGATCTGGTCAGTGCCTGAAATGTAAGGAGTCAAATGTGTCTTTGTTGTGATCTCTGCATACCTGAGACTCTTAGCCCTGGCTGGAGAAGTAGTCGTGTCGGTCTGGGCCAGATGGAAAAGACGGGAAAAGTGAACAATTTAATCAGAAAGAACGTCAGCTGTAAGGTACTATATATAACTGAGCTGTGATCTCTTATATGTTCTGCAGGACTGGCATCAATCAATATATGTCACCATATGGCGGTAATATCAGTGCTGGTCTTTGTATAGAGATTATTTTTAGCAACAGCGCGGTCATCTGCTGAGGTTTTCCTACATCCACTATCTGGGTGCGCCGCTATAGTTGGAATCAGGGTTACCTGGTTAGAGGCCCACTCAGAAGTTTCGGCCCCCTGAACCAAAACCTTAGCTACGCCAAGCTTTTTGGAGATGGAAATTTCATTTTCCAGCAGGACTTGGCCCCTGTCCACACTGACAAAAGTACTAATACCTGGTTTACACAACAGTATCACTGTGCTTGATTGGCAGCAAACTGGCCTGACCTTAACCCCATAAAGAATCTATGGGGTATTGTCAAGAGGAAAATGAGAGACACCAGACCCAACAATGCAGACGAGCTGAAGGCTTCTATCAAAGCCACCTGGGCTTCCATAACCCCTCAGCAGTGCCACAGGCTGATCCTTCCATGCCACATTGCCGCATTGATGCAGTAATTGATGTAAAAGGATCCCCGACCAAGTATTGAGGGCATTTATTGAACATACATTTCAGTAGGATAACATTTTGGATTTTAAAAACATTTTTCAAGCTGTTGTTATAAGGTATTCTAATTAATTGAAATAATGACTTTTGAGTTTTCATTGGCTGTAAGCCATAATCATCAACATTAACAGAAATAAACACTTGAAATAGATCACTCTGTGTGTAATGGCTCTATATAATATAAGAGTTTCACTTTTTGTACTGAAGAAATTAAATAAATTAACTTTTCTGGTGATATTCTAATTTTGTGAGATGCACCTGTAGATGGGCTTGGCTGCACCCTGAATAAAAATAGCATGTAAAAAATATATATGATATATATGAGGTATTGGTCGATATTTTGGCCAAAATATACAAGCTCGCAACCTGCTCAAGGGTCCTCATACTTGCGAGTCCCTACACTAACATTAAAAGCAAAGTCACAAAAACAAGGAATTAAAGTTCCCACCAAAATTCAAGAATTAACACCGCAAATACAGCAACAATAATTACAAGGATGCAGCAAACCCATATAATGAAGAAGTCAGCAACACAGGTGCAAAATATTGATGAGACAACCACTCACAACCTACCAATTCATGGAGGGGGTGATTGCTCAGTATTAAAACTGCACACAAATAAGCCTTGTATAGGGCACTGGTCACACACAGGTAGTGCACAATGTCTGGCTTACAGCCTATTAGTGAAGCCGAAACTATTAGATTAGGTGGGCTGCCGAGCACTTTTTAAGTGCACCCCATGAAGACAGACACCCTAGTTTACATGGTCAACATTGATGGGTCTGGCTGCACGCTGAATAAAAATAACGTGCAAAAATTATATATGATATATATGAGGTATTAGTAAATATTTTGGCCAAAATACACAAGCTCGCAACCCGCGTCAAGGGTCCTCATACTTGCGAGTCCCTACACTAACATTAAAAGCAAAGACAAATTTAAATTCCCACCAAAATTCAAGAATTATCACAGCAAAAAAAGGGCAACAGTGTTTACCTGCCTAGGTCTCAGTACTAATCATACCATATAATAACGATGACAGCAATACAGGTGCAAAATACTGATGCGACAACCACTCACATATTACCAATTAATGGAGGGGGGTGATTACATAGTATTAAAACTGCACACAAAATTATATGGGATTGCTACATACTAATAGTGCATTAGTTCTGAGATCTGGGCAGGTAAATGCTATATTAATAATTGATTTTTGTGGGAAAGTTAAATTCTCTTTTGTTGGCTTTACTTTTAATCTAACTGAAATAAACAAAAGCTTTTTTCCTAAACATTAGGATCTGTGTAGAGCCATCAGCTCAAAAAGGCTTCCTCGGACAGACTTGGCATAAGCAGGTCAAAAGGAACCCTGACTTTTACCATTACACCCCTGTACTGGAATGGAGACTTACTACATGCTCAGGGTTGCATCTACAGAGTAGCTGCTGGCCAGAGGAGCGAGCTTGAGGCTATAACTCTAACTACAGCTTTTTTATTACAAAATGATGGGTTCTGTCTAAGGCCGTTGGCTCAAACAGGCTTCCTTGGACAGACTTGGCGCAAAACACACCATTTCTGATGGTTCCAAATGAACCCTGGGCTTCACCCTTGAACCTCAATACAGCGACAGTTTCATAGTTTTAAGGTTGAAAGACACAAGTCCATCAAGTTCATCCTAAAAGTTAATGTGTTGATCCAGAGGAAGGCAAAAACCCCATGAGGTAGATGCTAATTGCCCCATATTAGGGGAAAAATTCCTTCCCGACTCCACATATGGCAATCAGACTAGTTCCCAGGATCAACATCCCATAACAAAATCTAGTACGGATAACCTGCAATTTTATATTATTCAAGAAAGGCACACACATGCCCTCCTTGAATTTTTTTTTAGAAAATTAAGTATTTCAAGTTCATGTGGTAGACAGTTTCATAACCTCATTGCTCACACAATAAAAATTTGCCAACTAACTTCCTTTAGACAAAGTGAATTAGGATCTTTATGCTAGAGTAATTGAATTAACTCTAACTGAAATAGATTAATGTTTTTTTCCTAAATGTTGAAATTTGTTTAAATCCATCAGCTCAAAAAGGCTTTCTCGGACAGACTTGGCGCAAGCTACTCCATTCTGCAGATCCCAAGGGAACCCTGGCCTTTACCATTACACGCCTGTACATGGATAGATACTTACCATAGGCCCAGGACTGCATCTACAGAGTAGCTGCTGGCCGGAGGAGCGAGCTTGAGGCTATAGTGGTTGATTGAACTCTAACTAAAGCTTTTTTTCCTAAATAATGGGATCTGTTTAAGGCTGTTGGCTCAAACAGACTTCCTCGGACAGACTTGGCGCAAGCTACTCCATTCTGCAGATCCCAAGGGAACCCTGGTTTTTACCATTACACCCCTGTACAGGGATAGATACTTACCATAGGCCCAGGGTTGCATCTACAGAGTAGCTGCTGGCCGGAGGAGTGCGCTTGAGGCTTGAGTAGTTGAATCAATCCTAACTAAAGAAAAACCTATCTAATGACACTTTCTTGTTAGGACCTGTCTGAGGCCTATGGCTCATAAAAGCTTCTTTGGAAAGACTTGGCAAAAGCCAGTCTATCCTACAGGTTCCAAAGGAACTCTAGCCTTCACTCTTACAACCCTGTACAGTGATAAAGACTTATTACAGGGCCTTGATTGCATCTACATAGTAGATGCTGACTGGAGGGGCAAACTTAAGGCTAGAATGGTTCAGCCAACCCTAACTATTGCTACTTTCTTAAATGTTAAGATATTTCTGAGGACGTTGGCTCAAACAGGCTTCCTCGGACAGACTGGGGGCAAAACACACCATTTCTGATGGTTCCAAATGAACCCTGGGCTTCACCCTTGAACCTCAATACAGGGACAGTTTCATAGTTTTAAGGTTGAAAGACACAAGTCCATCAAGTTCAACCTAAAAGCTAATGTGTTGATCCAGAGGAAGGCAAAAACCCCATGAGGCAGATGCTAATTGCCCCATATTAGGGGAAAAATTCCTTCCCGACTCCACATATGGCAATCAGACTAGTTCCCAGGATCAACATCCCATAACAAAATCTAGTACGGATAACCTGCAATTTTATATTATTCAAGAAAGGCACACATATGCCCTCCTTGAATTTTTTTTTGAAAATTAAGTATTTCAAGTTCATGTGGTAGACAGTTTCATAACCTCATTGCTCACACAATAAAAATTTGCCAACTAACTTCCTTTAGACAAAGTGAATTAGGATCTTTATGCTAGAGTAATTGAATTAACTCTAACTGAAATAGATTAATGCTTTTTTCCTAAATGTTGAAATTTGTTTAAATCCATCAGCTCAAAAAGGCTTTCTCGGACAGACTTGGCACAAGCTACTCCATTCTGCAGATCCCAAGGGAACCCTGGCCTTTACCATTACACCCCTGTACAGGGATAGATACTTACCATAGGCCCAGGGCTGCATCTACAGAGTAGCTGCTGGCCGGAGGAGCGAGCTTGAGGCTATAGTGGTTGATTCAACTCTAACTAAAGCTTTTTTTTCCTAAATACTGGGATCTGTTTAAGGCTGTTGGCTCAAACAGACTTCCTCGGTCAGACTTGGTGCAAGCTACTCCATTCTGCAGATCCCAAGGGAACCCTGGTTTTTACCATTACACCCCTGTACAGGGATAGATACTTACCATAGGCCCCGGGTTGCATCTACAGAGTAGCTGCTGGCCGGAGGAGTGCGCTTGAGGCTTGAGTAGTTGAATCAATCCTAACTAAAGAAAAACCTATGTAATGCCACTTTCTTGTTAGGACCTGTCTGAGGCCTATGGCTTAAAAAAGCTTCTTTGGAAAGACTTGGCAAAAGCCAGTCTATCCTACAGGATCCAAAGGAACTCTGGCCTTCACTCTTACAGCCCTGTACAGCGATAAAGACTTATTACAGGGCCTTGATTGCATCTACATAGTAGATGCTGACTGGAGGGGCAAACTTAAGGCTAGAATGGTTCAGCCAACCCTAACTATTGCTACTTTCTTAAATGTTAGGATAATTCTGAGGCCATTGGCTCAAACAGGCTTCCTCGGACAGACTGGGCGCAAAACACACCATTTCTGATGGTTCCAAATGAACCCTGGGCTTCACCCTTGAACCTCAATACAGGGACAGTTTCATAGTTTTAAGGTTGAAAGACACAAGTCCATCAAGTTCAACCTAAAAGCTAATGTGTTGATCCAGAGGAAGGCAAAAACCCCATGAGGCAGATGCTAATTGCCCCATATTAGGGGAAAAATTCCTTCCCGACTCCACATATGGCAATCAGACTAGTTCCCAGGATCAACATCCCATAACAAAATCTAGTACGGATAACCTGGGATTACAGGGCCTTGATTGCATCTACATAGTAGATGCTGACTAGAGGGGCAGACTTAAGGCTAGAATGGTTCAGCCAACCCTAACTATTGCTACTTTCTTAAATGTTAGGATATTTCTGAGGCCGATGGCTCAAACAGGCTTCCTTGGACAGACTGGGCGCCAAACACACCATTTTACTTTTGGCAGTGTGGACATTGGCCAAGTCCTGCTGGAAAATGACATTTCCATCTCCAAAAAGCTTGTCGGCAGAGGGAAGCATGAAGTGCTCTACAATGTCCTGGTAGACGGGTGCGCTGACTTTGGTCTTGATAAAGCACAGTCGACCTACACCAGCAGATGACATGGCTCCCCAAACCATCACTGATTGTGGAAACTTCACACGAGACCTCAAGCAGCTTGGATTGTGGCCTCTCCACTCTTCCTCCAGACTCTGGGACCTTGATTTCCAAATTAAATGCAAAATTTACTTTCATCGGAAAACAACACCTTGGACCACTGAGCAACAGTCCAGGTGTTTTTCTCCTTGGCCCAGGTAAGATGCTTCTGGCGTTGTCTATTGGTGATGAGTGGCTTGACACAAGGAATGTGACACTTGTAGCCCATGTCTTGGATACGTCTGTGTGTGGTGGCTCTTGAAGCAATGACTCCAGCAGCAGTCCACTCCTTGTGAATCTTCCCCAAATATTTGAATGGCCCTTCCTTAATAATCTTTTCAAGGCTGCGGTTATCCCGGTTGCTTGTGCACCTCTTCCTACCACACTTTTTCTTTCCACTCAACTTTCCATAAATATGCTTGGATACAGCACTCTGTTAACAGCCAGCTTCTTTAGCAATGACCTTTTGTGGTTTACACTCCTTGTGGAGTGTGTCAATGACTGCCTTCTGGACATCTGTCAAGTCAGCAGTCTTCCCCATGATTGTGGAGCCTACTGAAACAGACAAAGGGACCTTTTTAAATGCGTAAGAAGCCTTTGCAGGTGTTTTTTGCTAATTATTCTAATTTACTGAGATAATGACTTTGTGTTTTCATTGGCTGTAAGCCATCATTATCAACATTAACAGAAATAAACACTTAAAATAGATCACTCTGTAATGACTCTGTATAATATATGAGTTTCACTTTTTGGATTGAAGAACTGAAATAAATAAACTTGGCTCAAAATGGTGTGTTTTGAGCCAAGTCTGTCCAAAGAAGCCTGTTTGAGTCAACGGCCTCAGAAATATCTTAAAATTTAAGAAAGTAGCAATAGTTAGGGTTGGCTGAACCATTCTAGCCATAAGTTTGCCCCTCCAGTCAGCATCTACTATGTAGATGCAATCAAGGCCCTGTAATAAGTCTTTATCGCTGTACAGGGTTGTAAGAGTGAAGGCAAGAGTTCCTTTGGAACCTGTAGGATAGACTGGCTTTTGCCAAGTCTTTCCAAAGAAGCTTTTTAGAGCCATAGGCCTCAGACAGGTCCTAACAAGAAAGTGGCGTTACATAGGTTTTTCTTTAGTTAGGATTGATTCAACTACTCAAGCCTCAAGCGCACTCCTCCAGCCAGCAGCTACTCTGTAGATGCAACCCTGGGCCTATGGTAAGTATCTATCCCTGTACAGGGGTGTAATGGTAAAAACCAGGGTTCCCTTGGGATCTGCAGAATGGAGTAGCTTGCGCCAAGTCTGTCCGAGGAAGTCTTTTTGACCCAACAGCCTTAAACAGATCCCAGTATTTAGGGAAAAAAAAGCTTTAGTTAGAGTTGAATCAACCACTATAGCCTCAAGCTCGCTCCTCCGGCCAGCAGCTACTCTGTAGATGCAGCCCTGGGCCTATGGTAAGTATCTATCCCTGTACAGTGGTGTAATGGTAAAGGCCAGGGTTCCATTGGGATCTGCAGAATGGAGTAGCTTGCACCAAGTCTGTCCGAGGAAGCCTTTTTGAGCCAATTGCCTTAGACAGAACCCATTATTTAGTAATAAAAAAGCTTTAGTTAGAGTTATAGCCTCAAGCTCGCTCCTCTGGCCAGCAGCTACTCTGTAGATGCAACCCAGAACATTTGGTTAGTCTCTATTCCTGTACAGGGGTGTAATGGTAAAGGTCAGGATTCCTTTTGAGCTGCTTATGCCAAGTCTCTCCGAGGAAGCCTTTTTGAGCTGATGGCTCTACACAGATCCTAATGTTTAGGTAAAAAGCTTTTGTTTATTTCAGTTAGATTAAAAGTAAAGCCAACAAAAGAGAATTTAACTTTCCCCAAAAAATCAATTATTAATATAGCATTTACCTGCCCAGATCTCAGAACTAATGCACTATTAGGATGTAGCAATCCCATATAATTTTGTGTGCAGTTTAATACTATGTAATCACCCCCCTCCATTAATTGGTAATATGTGAGTGGTTGTCACATCAGTATTTTGCACCTGTATTGCTGTCATCGTTATTATATGGTATGATTAGTACTGAGACCTAGGCAGGTAAACACTGTTGCCCTTTTCTTGCTGTGTTAATTCTTGAATTTTGGTGGGAATTTAAATTTGTCTTTGCTTTAATGTTAGTGTAGGGACTCGCAAGCATGAGGACCTTTGACGCGGGTTGCGAGATTGTGTATTTTTGCCAAAATATTTACTAATACCTCATATATATCATATATATTTTTTGCACGTTATTTTTATTCAGGGTGCAGCCAGACCCATCAATGTTGGCCTTGTAAACTAGGGTGTCTGTCTTCATGGGGTGTACTTAAAAAGTGCTGGGCAGCCCGCCTAATCTAATAGTTTGGGCTTCACTAATAGGCTGTAAGCCAGACATTGTGCACTACCTGTGTGTGACCAGTGCCCTATACAAGGCTTATTTGTGTGCAGTTTTAATACTAAGCAATCACCCCCTCCATGAATTGGTAGGTTGTGAGTGGTTGTCTCATCAGTATTTTGCACCTGTGTTGCTGACTTCTTCATTATATGGGTTTGCTGCATCCTTGTAATTATTGTTGCTGTATTTGCGGTGTTAATTCTTGAATTTTGGTGGGAACTTTAATTCCTTGTTTTTGTGACTTTGCTTTTAATGTTAGTGTAGGGACTCGCAAGTATGAGGACCCTTGAGCAGGTTGCGAGCTTGTATATTTTGGCCAAAATATCGACCAATACCTCATATATATCATATATATTTTTTACATGCTATTTTTATTCAGGGTGCAGCCAAGCCCATCTACAGGTGCATCTCACAAAATTAGAATATCACCAGAAAAGTTAATTTATTTCAGTTCTTCAATACAAAAAGTGAAACTCATATATTATATAGAGCCATTACACACAGAGTGATCTATTTCAAGTGTTTATTTCTGTTAATGTTGATGATTATGGCTTACAGCCAATGAAAACTCAAAAGTCATTATTTCAATTAATTAGAATACCTTATAACAACTTGAAAAATGTTTTTAAAATCCAAACTGTTATCCTACTGAAATGTATGTTCAATAAATGCCCTCAATACTTGGTCGGGGCTCCTTTTACATCAATTACTGCATCAATGCGGCAATGTGGCATGGAGGCGATCAGCCTGTGGCACTGCTGAGGGGTTATGGAAGCCCAGGTGGCTTTGATAGAAGCCTTCAGCTCGTCTGCATTGTTGGGTCTGGTGTCTCTCATTTTCCTCTTGACAATACCCCATAGATTCTTTATGGGGTTAAGGTCAGGTGAGTTTGCTGCCAATCAAGCACAGTGATACTGTTGTTTTTAAACCAGGTATTAGTACTTTTGTCAGTGTGGACAGGGGCCAAGTGCTGCTGGAAAATGAAATTTCCATCTCCAAAAAGCTTGGCGTAGCTAAGGTTTTGGTTCAGGGGGCCGAAACTTCTGAGTGGGCCTCTAACCAGGTAACCCTGATTACAACTATAGCGGCGCACCCAGATAGTGGATGTAGGAAAACCTCAGCAGATGACCGCGCTGTTACTAAAAATAATCTCTATACAAAGACCAGCACTGATATTACCGCCATATGGTGACATATATTGATAGATGCCAGTCCTGCAGAACATATAAGAGATCACAGCTCAGTTATATATAGTACCTTACAGCGGACGTTCTTTCTGATTAAATTGTTCACTTTTCCCGTCTTTTCCTTCTGGCCCAGACCGACACAACAACTTCTCCAGCCAGGACTCAGAGTCTCAGGTATGCAGAGATCACAACAAAGACACATTTGACTCCTTACATTTCAGGCACTGACCACATCTATCCCCAACCTGCACAAACTTCTCATCCTGCTGATACCCCAATACTGAGCCTCTGCTGCAAAATGTGTCCCTATTACTGCACCTACTGTGTGCCCTCTAGATGGTAAAACAAACCTCTAAAATAAAGTAATGCCGTGTGCAAGTGTCCTAGAAAACAGTGCCCGCATTGTGCCCCCTAGAAAGTAATAGTGCCCCTTCGACAGTCACGATAACCTGAGTTCCCCTATAACAATAAGTGCCCACCTAAGATTTAATAATGTCCTGAGTCTCCCCCCATGTAGAGCTCCGTTCTAACCAGTATGATGTTCTCCTATTCACGATATAATTCCCCCTCTCTGTATAGTACCCCCACACAGTATACTGACCCCTTAATAGCCCCCAAGCTGATGGCTCCAACACTGTATGATGGCCTCCACACTATACAAAGACCCCACATTATCTCCCACACTGTATGATGGCCCCCACACTGTTCAAAAAACCCACATTATCTCCCACACTGTATAAATAGCCTACATATAGTATAATGCACCAGATAGTCCTCAATATAGTATAATGCACTCCCCATAGTCCTTCGTATAGTATAATGCGCCCCCATAGGCAGAGTCTGTAGTAAAATGCTCCCCCCATTGACAGAGTCTGTAGTATAATGCTCCCCCCCCATAGGCAGAGTCTGTAGTATAATGCTCCCCCCCTCCTCATAGGCAGAGTCTGTAGTATAATGCCCCCCCATAGGCATTGTCTGCAGTATAATGCCCCCCCCCATAGGCAGAGTCTGTAGTATAATGCTCC
The DNA here is from genome assembly GCF_046119375.1 of Phyllobates terribilis. Lineage (NCBI taxonomy): Eukaryota > Metazoa > Chordata > Amphibia > Anura > Dendrobatidae > Phyllobates > Phyllobates terribilis. Next base: position 980,340 of record NW_027362938.1, on the reverse strand, counting down.
CCCCTCCTCATAGACAGAGTCTGTAGTATAATGCCCCCCCCTCCTCATAGGCAGAATCTGTAGTATAATGCCCCCCCATCTCATAGGCAGAGTCTGTAGTATAATGGGCCCCACATTATCTCCCACACTGTATAAATAGCCTACATATAGTATAATGCACCAGATAGTCCTCAATATAGTATAATGCACTCCCCATAGTCCTTCATATAGTATAATGCACCCCCATAGGCAGAGTCTGTAGTATAATGCCCCCCCATAGTATAATGCACCAGATAGTCCTCAATATAGTATAATGCACTCCCCATAGTCCTTCGTATAGTATAATGCGCCCCTATAGGCAGAGTCTGTAGTAAAATGCTCCCCCCATTGACAGAGTCTGTAGTATAAAGCTCCCCCCCATAGGCAGAGTCTGTAGTATAATGCTCCCCCCCTCCTCATAGGCAGAGTCTGTGGTATAATGCCCCCCCATCTCATAGGCAGAGTCCATAGTATAATGCTCCCCCTCTTATAGGCAGAGTCTGTAGTACAATGTCCCCCCCATAGGCAGAGTCTGTAGTATACTGCTCTCCCCTGCTCATAAACAGAGTCTGTAGTATAATGCCCCCCATAGGCAGAGCCTGTAGTATAATGCCCCCCCATAGAGAGAGTCTTTAGTATAATGCTCCCCCACTCCCCATAGACAGTCTGTAGTATAATGCCCCCCCTCCCCATAGGCAGAGTCTTTAGTATAATGCCCCCCCCTCTCTGTGGGCAGAGTCTTTAGGATAATGCTCCCCCATAGGCAGAGTCTGTAGTATAATGCACCTCCCCCTTCCCATAGGCAGAGTCTGTAATATAATGCCGCCCCCCTCCCGGCAAAAAATAAATAAACAGTACTCACCTCTCCTCCTGGTTCCCTCACTGCTCAGAGCACCCAGCCCGCACACATCTTCAGCACAGCGGGCCGGGCGCCAAGTGATGATGTCAGAGACGTCAGACACAGAAGGGACTAATGGGAGAGAGATCCGCGCTCCCTCTCTCATCAGTAAACTTGCGGCGGTGACAGGCGGTGGGGCCCGATGCTGGCACCAGGGGCATGCCAGATACAGTTACACTGGCGTAGCCCTGGATGGGCCCCCTAAGAGCGCGGGGCCCGGGGCCACCGCCCCCTTTGCCCCCCTGGTAGCTATGATACTGTGGCGGAGGGAAGCATGAAGTGCTCTAAAATTTCCTGGTAGACGGCTGCGCTGACTTTGGTGTTGAAAAAACACAGTGGACCTACACCAGCAGATGACACGGCTCCCCAAACCATCACTGATTGTGGAAACTTCACACTAGACCTCAAGCAGCTTGGATTGTGGCCTCTCCACTCTTCTTCCAGACTCTGGGACCTTGATTTCAAATGAAAATTGGAACTCTGGGACCTTGTGGAGTGTGTCAATGACTGCCTTCTGGACATCTGTCAAGTCAGCAGTCTTCACCAAGATTGTGGAGCCTACTGAAACAGACTAAGGGACCTTTTTAAATGCTTAGGTAGTCTTTGCAGGTGTTTTTTGTTAATTATTTTAATTTACTGAGTTAATGACTTTTGTGTTTTCATTCGCTGTAAGCCATAATCATCAACATTTGTGAAGCACCTGGGGGTTCCAAGTGCTCATTATGCATCTAGATAGGTGCCTTGGGGGGTCTAGTTTCCAAAATGGGGTCACTTGTGGGGGAGCTCCAATGTTTAGGCACACAGGGGCTCTCCAAACGCGACATGGTGTCTGCTAACAAATTGAATGGAAAATCAGCTCAAATTGTTAGCGGACACCATGTTGCGTTTGGAGTGCCCCTGTGTGTCTAAACATTGGAGCTCTCCAACAAGTGACCCCATTTTGGAAACTATACCCCCCAGGGAACTTATCTAGATGGGTGGTGAGCATTTTGAACCCCCAGGTGATTCACAAATTAATCCGTAAAAATGAAAAAGTATATTTTTTTTCCACTTTTTCATTTTTATGAAACAATTTGTGAAGCACCTGGGGGTACCAAATGCTCACTATGCATCTAGATAGGTGCCTTGGGGGGTCTAGTTTCCAAAATGGGGTCACTTGTGGGGGAGCTTCAATGTTTAGGCACACGGGGCGCAGGAGGGGGCACACTCAGGCACACGCGGCGCAGGAGGGGGCACGCTCAGGCACACGCGGCGCAGGAGGGGGCACGCTCAGGCACACGGGGAGCAGGAGGGGGCTGAGGAGATGGAAGAGCCAGCAGCAGCAGGGGGGGATGATCACTGGGGCAAAAGGGGGCAGAAAGGGGGGCAGGAGCCAGCAGCAGCAAGCGGGGGTAGGAGCCGGCAGGCAGTAGCTGGCAGCAGCAGGGGGGGTGATCACTCGGATGGGGGGGTGATCACTGGGGGGAGGGGGTGATGATTGGGAGGGGGGGTGTTCACTGGGGAGAGGGGGTGATCATTGGGAGGGGGTGATCATTGGGAGGGGGGGTGATCACTGGGAGGGGGAGATGGTGGGTGAGATCACTGGGACTGGGGGATGGTGGGTGTGATCACAGGCGCAGGGCATTTACACTGAGCCTGCTGCTGCCTGTGATCACAGTCCACCGGCTGTCAGAAGGAGAGCAGCAGCCGGTGGATGAAGACGTGGAAGATATTGGGAGCGGAGGTCGGGGTGCAGGTAAGAAATTGGGAGGGGGTAGTGGAGGTGGGGGGGGTCGGGGGGAAGTGGGGGCAATACTACCTGCTGCGGATCAGCGGTGGCAGATCAGCGGCGGCAGCAGACGATCCACGGCGGCGGCGGCAGCAGGACGATCCACGGCGGCGGCAGCAGGACAATCCATGGCGGCGGCAGCAGGACGATCCACGGCGGCAGCAGACGATCCAGGGACGGGATGGAGCTGGGGAGTTTCAGCCATCGTGAACAACTCCCTCCACATCTGATTGGGGCTAGTGTCCATGTGACGCTAGCCCCCCAATCAGATCTGGGGGGAGGGGGGGACAGAGGTGACACTCCCCCCAGCCAATGGCTCATGCTATATGCATCAATCCATGCCCAGATAGTAAATATTTCACCAATTTCCATTGGTGAAATATTTAATTCATTCCGATTGTCAGTTTCACTAAAGTGAAAGTGAAACTGCCAATTGGGGGGGTTTTAGGCACGGGAGGGTTAATCCACCACCTGTGGGGTCAACTACAGGTGTCACAGTTGCAGTAGCAACTGTGACACCTGAGCGACCCTGCTCGCAGGCACTGCAGGGGAGCGATCCCTCCATGTCACAGACGCTGTGACACGGGTCGGGAACGAACTGAATTCCATGTCACAGACGGTGTGAAACGGGTCGGGAAGGGGTTAATGATAGTGCAATATGGTCTGTAAGATTCCCAAATCATGGGACATGGCGCACACTATCAGGAAGTGCCCCTCTTTTTATTAACACTAGTGCCCATCCACTGCACTAGTTCTATCAATAACTATTTCCTATCTCATATACTAAACCTATTATCCTTATCCTATGTGTTATGCAATTCAAAAATTCTATAAACAAATTAGGAAATCCCAGAATTATAATAGAAACCCTAAAATACAAATGTTATTAAATCTCATTAAAAGCGGGACATATATCACCTTAAGTGAAAACAAATTAGTCACACCCCTAATGATAGACCCTTATTCAGACTGCGGGAAGAGGCACTTCTCAATCAGAGGCAGGCCACACCCATTGAGTACTATATACAGTGGGTACGGAAAGCATTCAGACCCCTTTACATTTTTCACTCTTTGTTTCATTGCAGCCATTTGGTAAATTCTAAAAAGTTCTTTTTTTTTTCTCATTAAAGTACACTCTGCACCCCATCTTGACTGAAAAAAAACAGAAATGTAGAAATTTTTGCAAATTTATTAAAAAAGGAAAACTGAAATATCACATGGTCATAAGTATTCAGACCCTTTGCTCATATTTAAGTCACATGCTGTCTATTTCCTTGTGATCCTCTTTGAGATGGTTCTACTCTTTCATTGGAGTCCAGCTGTGTTTAATTAAACTGATAGGACTTGATTTGGAAAGGCACACACCTGTCTATATAAGACCTCACAGCTCACAGTGCATGTCAGACCAAATGAGAATCATGAGCTCAAAGGAACTGCCTGTTACGATGTTAGTAGATACCCTGAAGTCCAATGGCGTGGGCCAAAAGCAGAGACTGAGACAAGAGTAGTGTGAAAGTCTATTTTAAACTCAAGTGCAAAAGATCACAGCAAACAGTTTATGAAGGTAAGTTCATTCCAAACAATACTTCTTAGAACCTAATCTGTAAGGCACGGCCTTCATTACTATTAGGGTATGTAAACGTTAACGATAGTCCAAGTTTACTTAGGTACAGTAATATGCAAACAGAAATAAGGATAGTAAGCAGACGTAGGTATTCCTCAGTTGATTGTGGACTCACGTAGTGCAGAAGAGAAGACAAACTGGAATATGGATCTGGATATTGAAGAATGCAGGAGGTGCAGCGGAGGAAACAGCGATGTCTTAAGCAGAGCTGGAGCCGGGTATTTAAACACAGAGCAAGATGGTGACTATAACAGAGGTGTAGAGATCCAGGAGAAGTTTGCTTCAGGAAGACAAAAGTTCAGAGATCCCAGCGTGAGTGAACAACAGCCAGCGGTTCCTTTCAGCAGAAGTCCCCTTAGCAGAGGATTCAGGCAGCAATCCTTTCAGCGGATGACTAGGAGTAAACACAAGGTCAGCAAGACTCTATTCAGAGGGCTAGCACAGGTGAGTAGCAAGCTACAAGCACACAATACTCAGGCAAGGCATGATTGCAACACATGCAGTTTAAGTAGGTCCACAGGCAGGAAACACATGACCCCAGTGAGGCAATGGAAGCCATCTTGGCTAAGGGAAAAACTATTGGCAAAGTAAAATTAAACCTGGCATCCTGACACTGCCCAAGGAGCTTAGAGACAGAATTGTGGCAAGGCACAGATCTGGCCAAGTTTACAAAAGAATTTCTGCATTAGTCAAGGGTCCTAAGAACACAGTGGCCTCCATAATCCTTAAATGGAAGAAGTTTGGGACCACCAGAAGTCTTCCTAGACCTGGCCGTCCAGCTAAACTGAGCAATCGTGGGAGAAGAGCCTTGGTGAGAGAGGTAAAGAAGAACCCCAAGATCACTGTGGCTGAACTCCAGAGATGTAGTAGAGAGATGGGAGAAAGTTGCATAAAGTCAACTATCACTGCAGCCCTCCACAAGTCGAGCCTTTATGGCAGAGTGGCCCAACGGAAGCCTCTCCTCAGTGCAACACATATGAAAGCCCGCACAGAGTTTGCTTAAAAACACATGAAGGACTCCTAGTCTATGAGAAATAAGATTCTTTGGTCTGATGAGACGAAGATAGAACTTTTTGGTGATAATTCTAAGCGGTATGTGTGGAGAAAACAAGGCACTGCTCGTCACCTGCCCAATACAATCCCAACAGTGAAACATGGTGGTGGCAGCATCATGGGGGTGTTTTTCAGCTGCAGGGACAGGACGGCTGGTTGCAATTGAAAGAAACATGAATGCGGCCAAGTATACAGATATCCTGGATGAAAACCTCTTCCAGAGTGCTCTGGACCTCAGACTTGGCCGAAGGTTCACCTTCCAACAAGACAATGACCCTAAGCACACAGTTAAAATAACAAAGGAGTGGCTTCAGAACAACTCTGTGACCATTCTTGACTGGCCCAGCCAGAGCCCTGACCTAAACCCAATTGAACATCTCTGGAGAGACCTGAAAATGGCTGTCCACCAACGTTCACCATCCAACCTGACAGAACTGGAGAGGATCTGCAAGGAAGAATGGCAGAGGAACCCCAAATCCAGGTGTGAAAAACTTGTTGCATCATTCCCAAGAAGACTCATGGATGAACTAGCTCAAAAGGGGGCTTCTACTCAATACTGAGCAAAGGGTCTGACATGCACTGTGACCTGTGAGGTCTTACATAGATAGGTGTGTGCCTTTCCAAATCAAGTCCTATCAGTTTAATTAAACACAGCTGGACTCCAATGAAAGAGTAGAACCATCTCAAGGAGGATCACAAGGAAATGGACAGCATGTGACTTAAATATGAGCAAAGGGTCTGAATACTTATGACCATGTGATATTTCAGTTTTTCTTTTTTAATAAATTTGAAAAAATTTCTACATTTCTGTTTTTTTTTCAGTCAAGATGGGGTGCACAGTGTACTTTAATGAGAATAAAAAAAGAACTTTTTAGAATTTACCAAATGGCTGCAATGAAACAAAGAGTGAAAAATTTAAAGGGGTCTAAATACTTTCCGTACCCACTGTACTTCAATAAAACTCACCCTATAGATACCCTAGCCTGAACCTGCATGTCAACGGAGATGGGCATCCTACATATAGATGACAATGGCGCCCTTGCTGAACGGCAGCTGCCCCTAGACCCTAAAAGTCCCTTATTCGTACTTATATAGACCAAAGATCTGACAGTCTACCAGAAACTGGTACAGATATCACATCAAACAATCAATCCTCAGTGTGTACTAAATGATTAAAGTGACAACAGTGAATAAAGTGACAATGTGCAAATTTATAAAAACACCCAAGAACGTTCCTAATATCTTTGGACCTCCAAGCCAAAGGATACATTCGGGCATCCAAACAAAGGCTACAATCAGCCCTGTTCAACACCCTAGATGCTGATTACCTGCCTTATAGTGGAGGGTGACACCCTAGTTAATGTTGACACTGTGGCGCCCCGCTCCACGGCGGCTATCCCTGGATAACCCTAGCCAGCCCTGGAATTAATCACCCATAGAGGTGTCAATGACATAAATGATCACAAGACTAAACAATAAAAGGAACTTATCTTGATAAAGTGCAATACTGATGCGGATCATCTTTATGCCGCATGTCCCGATTTTAAAGAGATTTAATAAAATTTGTATTTTAGGGTTTATGTTATACTTATGTCTTATGGTATCCTAAGCTTATCTTATGCTATACTCACATTATGCATTAACACTTCACATGCTGTTACATCACCATTATACATTACATAAGACACATATCACTTTTACATATAAAACCGCAAGAGAGTGTTCACATGAGGTGTTTGTTGTCTTCAGGGGCAGGAACAGGGTAAGACAGTCCACATCCCTACAGTTTTGTATCTTGGGCTCTGTGCACACAGCCTGCTCCAAGCTTAGCCGGTAAGAGCCCTATCTATGTGGTACAATACTGGGGTTCATCGTATGTTTTCCGCATCTACTGTATGGAGGTTTCTCTACTATCAATAAAGAGAAGGTTTTTCGCAGCCTTATTCTTAAGAAGACAGGGGGTTTAGCTCCATGTCACACTACACACCGTGGTAAGGTGTATGAGGGGAGCATAGCCCGCCTAATCTAATAGTATGGGCGTCACTAATAGGCTGTAAACCAGACACTGTGCGTGACCAGCGCCAAAATATCTACCAAAACCTCATATATAGATTTTGCACATTATTTTTATTCAGGGTGCAGCCAAGCCCATCAATGCTGGATTTGTAAACTAGGGGGTCTGTCCTCATGGGGTGCACTTAGATAGTGCTTTGCAGCCCACCTAATGTAATAGTATGAGTGTCACTAATAGGCTGTAAGCCCTATATTGAGCACTATCTGTGTTAGGTGTTTTCTGGATCTGAAATGGGTTCAGAATCATCAGTGGATTCTGTGGTCTCCCATTCTGGTCCAACCAGGGCTGATGCTGCTCAGCATCATCATCAGTCCCAACGCCTAGCTGGTGCACGAGATGTACAAGCTGTCTCTTGGGTCTTTGTTCCTAGCAACATGAAGGATAGGTTGCGGAGGGAAACATGGCTGTTACAGCCTAAGTCCAGGATACACTGCACTGAGCATGCCCGTGACATGGCGGACCGTGATTAGTGGTTTGGGAGTCAGCTGATCCGGTGACCTGGCACCGCCTGATTGGTCGCGGGTGACGTCACCAATAATGTGACGGTGGGCAGGGCTTAATATTTAAATAGCACGCCCACAAACATGGCGGCGCGCTCTGATCATTGAGCTGAGTTGGTGTTATTGTGTGGACGCTTGGTCGTTTCGGCTCCATGTGTGCTTTTGCTGTTATAGCTTCTGACAGGCAGGTTTAGCAGGGGATAGGCAGCCTTAGATGGAGGGAGGCAGGTAGCTTCGTCTGACAGTCTGGCTCCAACAAGGGGGTCGCTATACACCCCGAGCAGACTGCGGACTCCGTATTCCCGGCACCGCCTGTTAGCCACGTGGAGAGATACTCCGCAGTCCGGTAGCACGCTGGCTGGGAGCATGTATACGCCGGCGTGAATCACACACGCATCCTAGCGCCTGCTGCGTAGCCTCTGTGCAGTTAACAGGGCTACAGCTACATTATGTGTCGCACATCTCTCGTGCAGTTAACGGAGATAGTGCGAATCCCTATTCCCGTTCCGGTGTGCAGTAACACGGGGGGAGATTATTATTTCAGTTGGTTGTTTTACCTTCTTACCCGGAAGGTGTTCGGCCGCAGTCCTCCAGGCTGCATCGCGGACCCCGGGTTCGTTTGCTTTCCATTATTTAATAAAGTTGTTTGCAACCATTCCCCTAACAATCTGTGTGTGACCAGTGCCCTATACAAGCCATTTTTTGTGTGCAGTTTTAATACTAAGCAATGACTCCCTCCAAGAATTGGTAGGTTAATGAGTTGGTTGTCTCATCAGTATTTTGCACCTGTGCTGCCCCTGCCTTTATTATATGGTTTGCTTCATCCTGATTAGTGCATTAGTTTTGAGACCTGGGCTGGAGAATAAATACTGTTCCTCTTTTTTGCAGTGTTAATAATTTTTTTCAGTTTTAATTCAACTACTCTAGCATCAAGCTCCTAATTCGCTTTGTCTAAAGGAAGTTAGATGGCAATTTTTTATTGTGTGAGTTATGGAACTCTCTACCACATGACCTTGTAATACTTAATTCTCTAAAAAAAGTTCAAGAAGATCCTGTGTGACTTTCTTGAATAACATTACAGGTTATTCATACTAGATTTTGTTATGGGACGTTGATCCAGGGAACTAGTCTGATTGCCATATGTGGAGTCGGGAAGGAATTTTTCCCCTAATTTTGGGCAAGCAGCATCTGCCTCATGGGGTTTTTTTACTTCCTCTGGATCAACACATAAGCTTTTCACAGGTCTCTATATATAGTGTGATGGCTCCCACAGCTCTTTATATACAGTACTAGATGGTGGCCCGATTCTAACGCATCGGGTATTCTAGAATCTGTATGCGGCCGACCAGGCGCAATCAGCAGAGCGGTGTTTAAATTTGGCACCAATATTGCTGATTGGTCGCGGCGACAATATCGCTGATTCCGACCAATCAGCGAATCGTATTACTGAGGACCGGACAGCGACGCTGCCTGTGCGGGTACTTCCGCTGCGAGGAACCGGGAGATGGCCGGCTGCTCACAGCCGAAGTATCCCGACTGGCGGCGCCGCTCCCCCAGCGGCCCTAGCCACTGATCTCCCGATGGTAGCCGCATGGAGGTCAGCTTCGCCGCCGGTCGCGGTACTTCTGCTGAGAGCAGCCGGGAGATGAGCGGCTAGCGCCGGTCATCTACCGGCTGCATCGCCGCTGACCTCCGTGCGGCTGATGAGCCGCTAACGGCCGCCACCTTTTTCTAAAATCCCGCGTCACTGATTGGCCGCGGCCGGACCAATCAGCGACGCAGGATTTCCTGGACAGAAGGACAGACAGACAGACGGGATAAGACGATTATATATATTAGATGATGACCCCACAGACCCTATACACAGCATGATGTTTCCACAGCTCCTTGTATACAGTATGATTCCCTCATTGTTCCCTAAATACAGTATGATGTGCTCACAGCTCCATATACACAGTATGATGTCTCCACACATGCAGATACACAATATGATACCTATACACAATATGATGCCCCTACATCTCCCTATACACAATATGATGCCCCTACATCTCCCTACATCTGAACAAGTCTCTCCAGCTTCAAAAAGATTATGGACGCATCACATTTTTTTTTACGGACAGGGAAAAAAGTGCCCTATTTTTATGGACTGTCCAAGAATTTCTGGACAGTTGGCTACCCTGCTATTAGTTCCACTGCGGTGGCAGCCTAGGTGGATGCTAGAAGCACAACCGTCTCTCCCTAAGATTCGGAGAGGGAAGGCCACCGATTCCTGACCCTTGCTGTGGCCTTTTCGTTGAGAGGGATGGTTTATTGAGGGCCCATATATACACACAGTCATGGCCGGAAGTGTTTAGCAACCTTGAGATTGTTCCAGAAAGTGAAGTATTTCTCCCAGAAAATTATTACAATTACACATGTTTTGTTACACAATTGTTATAATATTTATTTCCTTTGTCTGTATTGAAACAGCACAAAAAAATGAGAAAAAAAGGAATATTGGACATAATTTCACACAAAACTCCAAAAATGGGCCGGACAAAATTGGCACTTTCCAAAATTGTGGAAAAACAACTTTGCTTCAAGCATGTGATGCTCGTTAAAACTCACCTGTGGCAAGTAACAGTCGTGGGTAATATGAAAGTCATACCTGAGACCAAATAAAAAGTGGAGAAGATAGATACATATGAGATTGATAGATAGATAGATAGATAGATAGATAGATAGATATGAGATAGATAGATGGATAGATAAAAGATAGATGATAGATAGTCCTATGATATGAGATAGAGGTCGTTATAGACAGGTTTATACACTCTCTCCCGAAGTCGGTGAAATCCTGGGTTGCTCAGGGAGATCCCCATAATGCTGATGACTTGGTGGGGTTGGTGGAAAGATACCAGGCGGTTGAGAGTCCGTTGGGAAAACAAGGGGTCGTAGCCTCTCAATACTGGGGTTCCCAAAAGGTGGCGGACACCCAAAAGAAGGGAGTTAGCGCCACACCTGGGGGGCATCCTAGAGTTCAGGAGGGGTCTGAGTTGCTGCCCAAGGTCCCACCCCATAATATGGTGTGTTGGAGATGTCATACCCCTGGCCATATTGCCGCCCGGTGTCCCATAAACGCTGAACCAATGGACTGCAACATGGGCCGGCGTTGCTCTTATTTTGCCTACCCCGCCTGCAGCGCGGTTCGTCAACATGGCGAGGTCCCTCAGGCATGCTCAGTGTCAGTTAAAGGGGCACAAGTCTCTGGACTATTGGACTCAGGAAGTTTGGTGACCCTGATAAGGGCCACACTCCCTCATCGGCTGGTTCCTGGGAAGGTGGTGGGTGTCCGGTGTATCCATGGGGACGCTAAGAACTATCCTGTGGCCCAGGTGGATGTAAACACAGACTGTGGCACCACATCTCATGAAGTGGCGGTCGTTAAGGACCTATTGCATCCCATAATAATTGGACGTGACTTTGCATTATTCTGGGAAATGTGGGGGAAAGCGGGGACACCTGGCTGCTTGGACGACAGCCAGATCGCCCCTAAGGAAACTTACCCGCAGAACATAGTAGATGAGTTTCCCATGTGTGTGCTGGTGGACAATGAGGATGAAGTAGCATCCCCTGAGGCCAATATCCCTGAGCTGGAGGTGTCCGAGGGAAACTTTGGAACTGCCCAACTCAGGGATTTAACTCTGAAAGGGGCCTTTGAAAATGTTACTGTGTTAAATGGGGTGCCTCAGGAACCGGAGGCTGACACTCGGTTCCCTCATTTTGCTGTGAATGGGGATTTGCTGTACAGAATAACCAAGCCAAGGGGTGAGGTAATAGAACAGTTGCTGGTGCCAGGGCCCTATAGACGCAGGGTGTTAGACATGGCTCATTCTTATGTGTTGGGTGGTCACCTGGGTGCAGACAAGATTCAAGAACGGATCCTCCAAAGATTCTACTGGCCAGGTTGCTATAGAGAAATATAGAGTTATTGTCGTTCCTGCCCCACATGCCAGATAACCTCCCCAGTGGCCCACTTCCGCAGTCCCCTAGTGCCACTACCAGTCATCGAGGTTCCATTCGAACGCATAGCAATGGGTCTAGTGGGGCCTCTGGTCATGTCCGCCCAAGGGCATCAGTATATCCTGGTGGTATTAGATTAAGCTACCCGGTATCCGGAGGCCGTACCACTACGAAACTCCTCCGCCAGGTGTATAGCCCCGGAGTTAGTCCACATGTTTTCAAGAACCGGGTTGCCTAAGGAGATCCTAACAGACCAAGGAACTCCATTTATGTCGAAGGTCATGAGGGAATTGTGCAAGACACTGCACATTGCACAACTGAGAACCTCCGTGTACCATCCCCAGACGGACGGACTGGTCGAGACGTTTAACAAAACCTTGAAAGCAATGTTGAGGAAAGCAGTGGAAAAGGATGGCCGAGACTGGGACTATCTGTTGTTCGCCATAAGGGAAGTTCCCAAAGCTTCCACAGGTTTCTCCCCGTTTGAACCACTCTATGGACGACACCCTCGAGGACTCCTGGAGGTGGCGAAAGAGTCCTGGGAAGCTGAGACCACTCCCTATAGGAGAGTGGTGTAGCACGTTGCCCAGATGCAAAAGAGGATTGCCCATGTGATGCCCATTGTGAGGGAGCACCTCCTCAAGCCACAAGAGGCACAGTCCAGGGTGTATAATAGGTCGGCCAGGGTGAGATCGTTCAACCCAGGAGATCGAGTGCTTGTGCTAGTCCCACAGTGGTGAGCAAGTTCATGGCCAAGTGGCAGGGCCCCTATGAGGTGGTAGAGAAAGTGGGGGAAGTCAACTATAAGATCCACCAACCAGGGAAGAGGAAGCCCTACCACATTTACCATGTTAACTTGATTAAGCCAGATAGAGAGCCTGCGGAAGCTCCCTGTTTAGTGGCTGAGGCTGAGGCCGATGTGAAAGAGGTCAAGGTGGCAGAGTCACTGTCATGTGCCCAAAAGCAATAGTGCAAAGAGTTGTTACAGCGAAATAAAGACATGAGTTGCCAGGACTCACTCAGGTCATAGAGCATGAGGTTCTCACAGAGCCTCATGTTCGCGTCAATCTAAAACCATACCGGATCCCCGAAACCCGCAGAGAGGTGATCTCTAAAGAAGTAAGGCGGATGCTTAACCTGGGAGTCATTGAAGAGTCCAAAAGTGGATGGTCCAGTCCTATAGTCTTAGTGCCGAAACCAGATGGGGAATGGCGGTTTTGCAACGACTATAAGAAGCTGAACGAGGTCTCAAAGTTCGACGCCTACCCAATGCCTAGGTTAGATGAGCTTATCGAAAGGCTAGGACCCTCTCGGTACATCACCACTCTGGACCTCACCAAAGGATATTGGCAAATTCCCCTGTCCAAAGAGGCCAAGGAGAAGACAGCCTTCTCGACGCCAATACGTCAGGATGCCGTTTGGTTTGCAGGGAGCTCCGGCCACCTTCCAGGGAGCCATGGACCGGATCTTAGCACCCCACAAACAGTATGCAGCGGCCTACCTAGATGACATCGTCATATTTAGCCAGGACTGGGAAAGTCATCTGGACAAAGTTCAAGCCATACTTGATGCCCTAAGGAAGGTGGGCTTTACTATCAACCCGAAGAAATGTGCCATGGGGATGGAGGAAGCCAAGTACCTAGGGTACGTGGTTGTAGAGGGGAAATAAAACTACAAATAAATAAGGTCGAGGCGATCTTGAACTGGCCACAGCCCCTCTCGAAGAAGCAGGTCAGGGCGTTTCTAGGCATTGTGGGCTACTATCGAAGATTTGTCCCAAACTTTGCCCTGATAGCAGCCCCACTGACGGATCTTCTGAAAGGGATGAAATCACCTATGGCTAAGTGGGCCCCGGAAGCAGAAGCGACCTGCCAGGAATTGAAACTGGTCCTCTGTAAACAACCAGTCTTGTTGGCACCCAGCTTCTCCAAGGAGTTTGTGGTCCAGATGGATGCATCGGATGTCGGGCTGGGAGCTGTCTTGTCCCAGGAGGTTAACGGAGAAGAACACCCTGTAAAATACCTCAGTCGGAAGCTCTCCGCTTGTGAGAAGAACTACTCCATTGTAGAAAAAGAATGTTTGGCCATTAAGTGGGCGTTAGACACTGAGGTATTACCTATTAGGTAGAAGGTTCAGGTTAGTGTCAGACCATGCCCCATTGAGGTGGATGCGAGAAAAGAAGGGAAACAATGCCAGAGTGACTAGGTGGTTCCTGGCTCTACAAGATTTTAGTTTCCGGGTAGAGCATAGGCCTGGGAAACAACATGGGAATGCCGCTGCCTTGTCAAGGGTTTATTGTATGGTGACAGAAGGTGCCAAGCCTTCCGGCTTTGGACAGAGGGGGGGTGTATGTAAGGTTGCTGCCGGACAGGTTGTGGATGGGAGGTATGTGTCCTCGAAGTGCCATGCTTCGGTGATGTAGGACCCTGAGAAGCAGGCTCCAGCACACATAGTGCTGAGAGGAATTTAATGGGTCCGGATTACAGGGCCAGGTTTTATGAGCAGCTGAAAGAGCTGGGGGGGAACAGCTGCTCACTTAGCACCTGTCTCTGTCTGTCTGTGTTTGCTGGGCAAGGTGAGCAGACCTTGCAGGTGCTTCTTAGACTCTGCAGGAGGCAGAGAAAAGCACCTTGTTTAAACGGCTGAAGCCGTGCTGCATGGACTTGTTATTTTGAGCTTTGTTCTGTTATTCCTTTTTGTGCCAGGAAAAGGCTGTAACTTTTGTTTCTTAACTGGTGTATGGACACTAAAATAAGCCACCAGTTTGTTTGAACCCGTGGACTGCATCACTGTGTGAACCCGTGCCTACCTCCAACGCGGCTCAGTGAGTACAAATCCCTACATTATCTATCTATCTATTTATCTATCTATCCATCTATCTATCCATCTATTTATCCATCTATCCATCTATCTATCCATCTATCATACATGGATAGATAGAAAGATAGATAGATACATATATGGATAGATAGATGGATAGATAGATATGAAATAGAGAATATAAGGATAGATAGATGATAGATAATCCTATGATATGATAGGTTTGATCGTGCATTTCCAATGTCTCATACCACTGCTGCCATGATAGAGCATTTTCTACACTTTCTCGGTTCCCTCTTCCATTGCTGGAGACTAACTTCTGCCGCATGAAATACAGTGGTGGCCAAAAGTATTGGCACCCCTGCAATTCTGTCAGATAATACTCTGTTTCTTCCTGAAAATGATTGCAATCACAAATTCTTTGGTATTATTATCTTCATTTAATTTGTTTTCAATGAAAAAACACAAAAATAATTGTCCTAAAGCCAAATTGGATATAATTCCACATCAAACCTAAAAAAGGGGGTGGACAAAAGTATTGGCACTGTTTGAAAAATCATGTGATGCTTCTCTAATTCGTGTAATTAACAGCACCTGTAACTTACCTGTGGCACCTAACAGGTGTTGGCAATAACTAAATCACACTTGCAGCCAGTTAACATGGATTAAAGTTGACTGAACCTCTGTCCTGTGTCCTTGTGTATACCACATTGAGCATGGAGAAAAGAAAGAAGACCAAAGAACTGTCTGAGGACTTGAGAAACCAAATTGTGAGGAAGCATGAGCAATCTCAAGGCTACAAGTCCTGTGTCTTCCGTGCGCAGTGTCTTCAAGAAGTTTAAAGCCCATGGCACTGTGGCTAACCTCCCTAGATGTGGACGGAAAAGAAAAATTGACGAGAGATTTCAACGCAAGATTGTGCGGATGGTGGATAAAGAACCTCGACTAACATCCAAACAAGTTCAAGCTGCCCTGCAGTCTGAGGGTACAACAGTGTCAACCCGTACTATCCGTCAGCGTCTGAATGAAAAGGAACTGTATGGTAGGATACCCAGGAAGACCCCACTTCTTATCCCGAGACATAAAAATGCCAGGCTGGAGTTTGCCAAAACTTACCTGATAAAGCCTAAAACGTTTTGGAAGAATGCTCTCTGGTCAGATGAGACAAAAGTCGAGCTTTTGGGAAAAACCATCAACATAGAGTGTACAGGGAAAAAAAAGAGGCATTCAAAGAAAAGAACATGGTCCCTACAGTCAAACATGGTGGAGGTTCCCTGGTGTTTTGGGGTTGCTTTGCTGCCTCTGGCACTGGACTGCTTGACCGTGTGCATGGCATTATGAAGTCTGAAGACTACCAACCAGGGGTGGATTAAGAGGAGCAAGGACCCAGGGGCAGTTTAGAAGGCACGGGCCCCCCCCACACACACCTGATTTATCACGTGACATGTCACATGATCCCCTGTGATAAATCATGTGATAGTTCACGTGAAATTAATTTGGCACAATATTAATTATAATATCTTTTTTTAGGCTGTGTGCCCACTATGCGTTTTTTAAGCGTTTCCGCAGCGACAATTCCGCTGCCGAAACGCTTAAAAAACGCTTGGTAGAAGGTCTGCCATGTTCCCCAATGATAATCTGCATGTGCTGTGTACATGCTGCGGAAATTTCCGCTGCGGATTATCATTGCGGAAAAATCCGCAGCATTACCAATTATTTTGCAGAAGCGCGGCTTTTCGCCGCCATTGACTTGCATTAGAACGCATGGAATCCGCATCCCTGCCTCTGTAGATGCGGAATCCATGCGTTTCAATGTGCGGATGGTACCCGGGTGTGGAGGACAGGAGACTCTCCTCCGGACCTGGGTACCATAGAACCTGTAAAAAAAGAATAAAATAAAAAATAAATATTATACTTACCTTCTGATGGCCCCCGGTCTCCATAGCGATGCGTCCTGGCTTGCCGGCAGCTCGCGATGGTCTGAAAAGGACCTGCCGTGACGTCATTTAGTCATGTGACGGGTCACGCGACCGCTGACATCGGCAGGCCATCAGAAGGTAAGTATATATTTTTTTATTTTTTACCATTCTTTTACGGTCACACTATATAAATCCTTGCTGGTTGCATGGATTTATATAGTGTGACCAAGTTGTCAAGCACTTTCCAAGTGATGCTAAAGTCGCTTGGAAAGCGCTTGTCAACCCGCATGCGGAAATGTAAGTGAAGAACGCTTCACATCTGCATGTCCCTGGCAGGAAAACGCATGTAAAATCCGCATGTACAATCCACATGTAAAATCCGCATGCGTTTTTTCTGCCAGGGAGATGCAGAAACACTCAAAAAAAATCCGGAACATTTCTGTATCGTGGGCACATAGCCTTACATTAATTGTATGACTCAATATTGAGCACACGTAGCCATCTATACACAGCGGGAGGCCGCACATAGCCATCTATACACAGCGGGACGCCGCACGTAGCCTTCTATACACAGCGAGAGGCCGCACGGCGCCATCTATACACAGCAGGAGGCCGCACGGCGCCATCTATACACAGCGGAAGGCCACACGGCGTCCCCCCCAGAGACAGCAGGAGGCCGCACGGCGCCATCTATACACAGCAGGTGGGGGCACGTAGCCATCTATACACAGCAGGAGGCCGCACGGCGCCATCTATACACAGCAGGAGGCCGCACGGCGCCATCTATACACAGCAGGGGGCCGCACGGCGCCATCTATACACAGCAGGAGGCCGCACGGCGCCATCTATACACAGCAGGAGGCCGCACGGCGCCATCTATACACAGCAGGGGCCGCACGGCGCCATCTATACACAGCAGAAGGCCGCACGGCGCCATCTATACACAGCAGGGGGCCGCACGGCGCCATCTATACACAGCAGGGGGCCGCACGTCGCCATCTATACACAGCAGGGGGCCACACGGCGCCATCTATACACAGCAGGAGGCCGCACGGCGCCATCTATATACAGCAGTAGGCCGCACGGCGCCATCTATACACAGCAGGAGGCCGCACGTAGCCATCTATACACAGCAGGAGGCCGCACGTAGCCATCTATACACAGCAGGAGGGCACACAGCGCCATCTATACACAGCAGGAGGCCGCACGGCGCCATCTATACACAGCAGGGGGCCGCACGGCGCCATCTATACACAGCAGGAGGCCGCACGGCGCCATCTATACACAGCAGAGGGCCGCACGGCGCCATCTATACACAGCAGGGGGCCGCACGGCGCCATCTATACACAGCAGGAGGCCACACATAGCCATCTATACACAGCAGGAGGCCGCATGTAGCCATCTATACACAGCAGGAGGCCGCACGGCACCATCTATACAAAGCAGGGGCCGCACGGCGCCATCTATATACAGCAGGAGGCCGCACGGTGCCATCTATACATAGTGGGAGGCCGCACGGCGCCCCCCCCAGAGACAGCAGGAGGCTGCACGGCGCCAACTATACTCAGCAGGAGGCCGCACGCAGTCACGCATGCAGTCACGCACACACACAAACATATACAGACATATACATACAAGCATAAACACATTTGAAACACAAAAATACATATAAACAGACATCACACAATGATATCTGCCTACACACACACACACACACACACACATACATACATACATACAGTCATGGCCAAAAGTATTGAGAATGAGACAAATAGTAATTTTTCCAAAGTTTACTGCTTCATTTTTTGTAATGGCAATTTGCATATACTCCTGAATGTCAAAGAGTGATCAGCTTAACAGCAATTACTGTACTTGCAAAGTCAATATTTGCCCAGAAAATGAACTTTAACCCCCAAAACACATTTCAATATCATTGCAGTCCTGCCTTAAAAGGAGCAGCTAACATCGTTTTAGTGATTGATCCATTAACACAGGTGTGGGTGTTGATGAGGACAGGGCTGGCGATCAATCAGTCATGATTAAGTAAGAATGACATCACTGGACACTTTAAAAGGAGGCTGGTTCTTGGTATCATTGTTTCTCTTCAGTTAACCATGGTTATCTCTAAAGAAACACGTGCAGCCATCATTGCACTGCACAAAAATGGCCTAACAGGGAAGAGTATCGCAGCTACAAAGATTGCACCTCAGTCAACAATCTATCGCATCATCAAGAACTTCAAGGAGAGAGCTTCCATTGTTGTCAAAAAGGCTCCAGGGCGCCCAAGACAGACCAGCAAGCGCCAGGACCGTATCTTAAAACTGTTTCAGCTGCGGGATCGGACTACTAGCAGTGCCGAGCTTGCTCAGGAATGGCAGCAGGCTGGTGTGAGTGCTTCTGCACACACTGTGAGGCGGAGACTCTTTGAGCAAGGGCTGGTTTCAAGGAGGGCAGCAAAGAAGCCACTTCTCTCCAGAAAAAACATCAGGGACCGACTGATATTCTGCAAAAGGTACAGGGAGTGGACTGCTGAGGACTGGGGCAAAGTCATTTTCTCTGATGAATCCCCTTTTCGATTGTTTGGGACATCTGGAAAACAGCTTATTCGGAGAAGAAGAGGTGAGCGCTACCACCAGTCTTGTCTCATGCCAACTGTAAAGCATCCTGAAACCATTCATGTGTGGGGTTGCTTCTCAGCCAAGGGAATCGGCTCACTCACAGTCTTGCCTAAAAACACAGCCATGAATAAAGAATGGTACCAGAATGTCCTCCAAGAGCAACTTCTCCCAACCGTCCAAGAGCAGTTTGGCGCCCAGCAATGCCTTTTCCAGCATGATGGAGCACCTTGCCATAAAGCAAAGGTGATAACTAAATGGCTCATGGAACAAAACATAGAGATTTTGGGTCCATGGCCTGGAAACTCCCCAGATCTTAATCCCATTGAGAACTTGTGATCAATCATCAAGAGACGGGTGGACAAACAAAAACCAACAAATTCTGGCAAAATGCAAGCATTGATCATGCAAGAATGGACTGCTATCAGTCAGGATTTGGTCCAAAAGTTGATTGAGAGCATGCCAGGGAGAATTACAGAGGTCTTGAAGAAGAAGGGGCAACACTGCAAATATTGACTTGCTGCATTAACTCATTCTAACTGTCAATATAACCTATTGGTACTCATAATATGATTGCAATTATATTTCTGTATGTGATATAAACATCAGACAAACACTAATAAAAACCAGAGGCCAGCAGATCATGGGAAAATATAATTTTGGTGTCATTCTCAAAACTTTTGGCCATGACTGTACATATATACAGACACAGACTCACCATCCCCCGGCTCCATTCCTCCTGCCTGCTCTGATTTCTCCGTTGCAGCAGTGCAGGCCGGGCGCGCACTGCGTGACATCACAGCGCACAGGGCCGTGTCTCCTAGCAGTGACGGGGCCGTGTCTCCTAGCAGTGATGCGGTTGGGCCAGCACAGGGAAGTTAACTGCTGCAGTGCTGGCCCGGCCGATGAAGAAGTAGCGGCGGCCGCTGCTGGGGGAGCGGTCCGGGGCCCCCCCTCCCGCCACTGCTACCGGTATGTGCCGCGGTGGCCCGCACATATAATGAGGGCAATCCGGCATTAGACACCCCGCCCGGAGCCGCGGGCCCTCTGCAGGCTCGGGGGCCTGGGCGGTAGCCCGGATTGCCCTCATTATAATCCGCCTATGCTGCCAACAAATTTTGCAGCATAATGTAGGGCCCGGTGTGAGAAAGCTGGGTCTCTCTCAGAGGTCATGGGTCTTCCAGCAGGACAATGACCCAAAACACACTTCCAAAAGCACTATAAAATGGTTTGAGAGAAAGCACTGGAGACGTCTAAGGTGGCCAGCAATGAGTCCAGACCTGAATCCCATAGAACACCTGTGGAGAGATCTCAAAATGGCAGTTTGGAGAAGGCACCCTTCAAATATCAGGGACCTGGAGCAGTTTGCCAAAGAAGAATGGTCTATAATTCCAGCAGAGCATTGTAAGAAACTCATTGATGGTTACCGGAAGCGGTTGTTCGCAGTTATTTTGGCTAAAGGTTGTGCAACCAAGTATTAGGCTGAGGGTGCCAATACTTTTGTCCGGCCCATTTTTGGAGTTTTGTGTGAAATGATCAAGGTTTTGATTTTTGCTTCATTCTCTTTTGTGTTTTTTCCTTGCAAGCAAATTAAATGAAGATAATAATACCAAAGAATTTGTGATTGCAATCATTTTCAGGAAGAAACTGAGTATTATCTGACAGAATTGCAGGGGTGCCAATACTTTTGGCCACCACTGTAATACACTGTGTTCCTAATTATTATGCAAATAATATTTTCTCAGATTTTCCCAAATTACCTATATGAATTGCAGTCATTGTAATTTTCCAGTCCAATAACTATTAGAGTACAATTGAAAGGTTTTTGTACAAACTGCCTATGATAACAGTATATTTAAAAAAAAATAAAAAACTCAAACTGCACTCAAAATGCATGTTCCAAATTATTATGCACAGCAGAGTTTTCAACCTTTTCATTTTAATAAAGAACAAAAAAATGGTCATTTTTGAAATTATAAGCATTAGCAGGTTATTACACACTGAAATCAAACAGTTTTCAACTCAAAACTTTATTCTAGGTGATGTTACATTTGCACATAGCACCGCTTGTTCGAAAGGAGCTTCTGAACTCTCTCGTCCATTGAATTTGTCAGGTTTTGGATGGTTTCTGCTTCCAATTATTTTGCATGAGGACAGAATACCCTCCCAGAGCTGTTGCTTAGATGTGAACTGCCTCCTGCCATCATAGACACTCCTTTTGATGATGCTCCAGAGGTTCTCAATGGGGTTGAGGTCAGGGGAGCATGGGTGCCACACCATAAGTTTGTCCCCTTTTATGCCCATAGCAGCCAGAGATGCAGATGTGTTATGTGCAGCATGAGACGGGGCATTATCATGCATGAAATGATCTCGATGGTCCAGATGGATGGAGTGGAGGATGGCTGGTTGATGGACACCCCATGCAAACACGGCTACGGCGCTAACAAGGAGAAGGTGGAGTAATGTTTTGGGCTGGAATCATGGGGAGAGAGATTGTCGGCCCTTTTAGGATCCCTGAAGGGGTAAAGATGAACTCCATAATGTATGTTGAGTTTCTCAAACAGCACTTCCTTCCATGGTTCAAAAAGAAGAACCGTGCATTCCGCAGCAAGATCATTTTCATGCATGATAATGCCCCGTCTCATGCTGCACATAACACATCTGCATCTCTGGCTGCTATGGGCATAAAAGGGGACAAACTTATGGTGTGGTACCCATGCTTCCCAGACCTCAACCCCATTGAGAACCTCTTGAGCATCATCAAAAGGCGTGTCTATGATGGCTGGAGGCAGTTCACATCTAAGCAACAGCTCTGGGAGGGTATTCTGTCATCATGCAAAACAATTGGAAGCAGAAACCATCCAAAACCTGACAAATTCAATGGACGAGAGAGTTCAGAAGCTCCATTCGAACAAGCGGTCCTATGTGCAAATGTAACATCACCTAGAATAAAGTTTTGAGTTGAAAACTGTTTGATTTCAGTTTGTAATAACCTGCTAATGCTTATAATTTCAAAAATGACCATTTTTTTGTTTTTTATTAAAATGAAAAGGTTGAAAACTCTGCTGTGCATAATAATTTGGAACATGCATTTTGAGTGCAGTTTGAGTTTTTTATTTTTTTAAAAATATACTGTTATCATAGGCACTTTGTACAAAAACCTTTCAATTGTACTCTAATAGTTATTTGACTGGAAAATTACAATGACTGCAATTCATATAGGTAATTTGGGAAATCTGAGAAAATATTATTTGCATAATAATTTGGAACACAGTGTAAGTGAGCTGTCATTTATTCATAAGACGTTCTATTCTTCAGAGCTGAGACTGTAAAATAAAAAGTGAAGAATAAAATATCTGATGACTGTTCTGTCACTGTGAGTAAGAAACAGATAATAAAATTAAAGGAAAAAATAACTGAGGGGAGAACCCTGCAGGTTTATTGTCCTTCTATAGCTGTATGGTGGCAGGATGGTGACACTGCTGGAGTCCTGGTGAGGATCTGTGTAGCATCGGCGTCTCTGCCCCTTGCTAGGCAGAGACGCCATCCCTCTAACCTCCCCACTCCTGGCGCGGCGTCCTCTAGCGCTTCTCTCCCCACTGCTTCCGGCACGCGCTCCTTCCCCGGCTGTGTGCTTAGGGCGCGCGCTCGCGCACTTCCCCTCTCTTAAAGGGACCGCGCACGCCGTCCTAAGGAGTCCCCGGCCAATTGCCAGAGGACCTCCCATATATAAGGCACCTCCTCCAAAATGGAGGAGCCCGAGCAAAGTTGTTTGCACTGTGTCTGATCTGTGCTTCAGCCCTGAGGTCCCGCTGCTAGCCTGACTCCTCTTCCTGCCTGCCAGCCTATTATCTGCCCGTTACCTGCCAGCCTGCTCACCTGGAGTGCTCACCTGTTATCTGCCGGTTACCTGCCTTGGCTATCTGTCCGCTCACCTGGGAGCATCCGCCTGCCTTGTCTGTCAGACCGCTCACCTGGGAGCGCCCACCAGTTACCTGCCAGTTACCTGCCTCGTCTGTCTGGCCGCTCACCTGGGAGCACCCGCCTGTTACCTGCCTCGTCTGTCTGCCCGCTCACCTGGGAGCGCCCACCTGTTACCTGCCAGTTACCTGCCTCGTCTGTCTGCCGGCTCACCTGGGAGCACCCACCAGTTACCTGCCAGTTACCCGCCTCATCTGTCTGCCCGCTCACCTGGGAGCACCTGCCTGTTTCCTGCCAGCCTGCCTGGAGACCCTGCCGTCACTTGCTGTGACCACCTTCCTGGTAAACCTAAAGACTGCTGCTTGCTCTGCTTTCTTGAACTGTGACCACCTGTCTGCTACCAGAGACTTCCGCCTGCTTGCCGTGTCCATCCGCCATACCGGTCAGTCCCAGCCATCTGACCCGTGGGAGCCACCTGCTCTCTTACAAGGTCGTCCCCAGAGTAGCACCTGGTCCCTCAGCCCGGATCCTCCCTGGTCACAGTGTCGTTAGCTGCCGTACGACCAGGGTTGGTTCGGGTGGATACTTAGTCACGCCCCTCTGGGTCCCTCCTTGCACCTCAGCACAGAGGTTCCACCACCCGGACCCATAACAATCTGCATGATATTAATTTCTGTTGACTTTTTATTGCCAACATATTCTGCAGTGATGTACATATAGTCCCTGCCCACAATGCGGTACACATGAGGGACAATTTCATATTAAGCCAAGTAACCTATGATGTCAGTTTGTTTTTGCAGTATGAGTGAAAATGGAGAACCCAGAGGAAATTCATGCAAACACGGGGAGAACATACAAACTCCTTGAAGATGTTGTCCTTTTTATTTACATTATATCCCTACCCTAAACTCATTAAAGTGGTTGTCCAGCTCTTTCTTAACAGCTAAACTGACCATCATAAAATAAACAACTACTTACCACCTGGATCAGCGCTTTTCAACCATCAGGAGAGATCTCTGCAGTGGCTTAACTAGAGTCCGATTGGCCCCATGCAAAATTTGGACCTTACCTTCTGTAAGCGTTCTAGAACCTACAAAAACATATATATTCGCCCCCCCCCCATGTAATAATGTCCCCCATCCTGTCTCCTTCCTGTAATAATTTTCCTCATCCTGGTCCTTGCCTGTAATAATGTCCTCCGTCCTGGCCCCTTCAAGTAATAATGTTCCCCTCCTGACCCCTTCCTGAATTATTGTCCCCTGTCCTGGGCCCATTCCTGTATTAATGCCCCTCTATCCGATAACAATGTACCCCTTACTGTGCCCTTTCCTGGCAAAATATTCCCCATACTGTGTTCCTTTCTGATATAATGTCTCCCAACTTTGACCACTTCCTGGTATAAAGTCCTCCATCCTTGGCCCCTTCCAGTAATAATGTCCCCTTCCTGAAACCTTCCAGTAATAATGTTCCCCTCTTGGCTTCTTCCTGTGATAATGCCCCACTTCATCCTGGGCCCCATCCTATAACAATTTCCCACATCCTTGGCCCCTTCCTGATATATAGCTCCCCATCCTGAGTCCCTTCCAGTAATAATGTCCCCCTCCTGGCTTCTCCCTGTAATAATGCCCCTCTCCATCCTGGGCCCCATCTTAGAACAATTTCCCACTTCCTGGTCCCCATCCTGCTATATAGCCCCCCATTCTAGGCCCCTTCCAGTAATAATTTGTTCTCCAGTACATTTAAAAAAAAACCAAAACATTAATTCTTACCTTCCCGCTGCCACAATGTGCGGCATCCTCTTTTATAGCTGGTGCAAAAGCCAGCAGCTGACTTTGATGAGCCTGCATGAGTAGCGCAAGACGTCATTTCCATGTGCTGCCCATGACGGGCAAGCCAAGGTCAGCTGCCAGCCTCTGATTGGCCGGCAGCATGTATTGAAGTGCAGGGAATCAGTGGGTCTCTGCGCCACAGTACATTTCATCTGAATGTGCATCCGAGGATGTACATCCAGGTGGAATAAGCGCTGGCGTAGGCGACGTCCCCCACATGAGCCTGATTGCCGTCGCCCACTCTTGTGATGTGATCATTACGCCCCTTCCTCCCCGCTGCCAATGGCTGCTGATTGGCTGCAGTGGTCATAAGACATGTCATGTGAAAGCTGGCAGACACAGCCCTGTGATTGGAGGAACCATGTTGGTTCGGGAGGTGTGAAGATTTTTTTTTTTAATTTTCAAAATGGCCAGTAAAGCTATTGGCCATTAGTGGAAAGCCCCTTTAAGAATCACTTTTAAATCAGGTGATAACTCCTTTAAAGTGAGTGTTTGCTTTTAAAACTAATAATTTTGAAACTTTATTTAACAAAACTCAGAGTCTCCTGGTTTTACTGTATAGTTATGGTATTTCAGTAATAAGATTTCTCCATAATTTCAAAATAATGCGACATCGTAAAATCATATAATATTCAACCTAATAAAGAAAAAACTGTGCTCCCCAATTTTAGAAGGCAGGTGTGTACCGGAGCAGACGTCGCATAAATGCAATGATTTTGTGCCTCTACACCTGTTCGGTGTACCGTTACAAATGGACCATTGATCCTAAACTTTCTGAGTCAAGGTCTCATATTTACAAGGTGCTTATTGACAATCTGAGCCGGCGAATGGCTCTGTGTCCGTATATTCGCTATATACTGCCCGCAATATCTTGTAGAAAGCTCACAGTGTCTAAAAATGTATAAATAGTTCTCTTTGGAGAATTTAATTAGATCCATTCATACCTTACCTTATAATGAGGACTTAAAGGGCTTTTATAACTAGGTAAAACAAGCTTAACGGGACTGTCCAGGACTTATATATTAATGACCGATTTTAGGATAAGTCATCAACAGGGTGGGACTGGGCTGGCGGGGTACCCTCCTGCAGAGGAGAGGGGGAGAAGAGAATGAAGAAAAAAAAAACCTGCGGTTTTAAGGGGCACGGGCCCTTTAAAAGCGCAGGCACAGTGTATGCAGGGACGCGCGCACGCGGCACTCATTACCTGAACCGCCGCGACACACGTCCCAGTGAAGCAGCTGAAACTGCGCGTCTCCCTTCCCCGGCCAGCATATGATGTCATCGTCATGCGCCTGCTGTGAAGGAGGCGCGCAACTCAGCCGCCGGAGAAGAAGGACACCGCACGGGAGCGCAGGAAGGTAAGAGGTGTCTTTGTCTGTGTGTGTGTCTGTGTGTGTGTCTGTGTGTATATGAGTGGATGCAGAATGGGATGGGCCGCTGGCTGGACACACAAGGGGGGCCCGCTGGACACACAAGGGGGGACCCTGGCTGGACACACAAGGGGGGGCCCGCCTGGACACACAAGAGGGGCCTTGCTGGACACACAAGGGGGAGCCCTGGCTGGACACACAAGGGGGAACCCTGGCTGGACACACAAGGGGGAGCCCTGGCTGGACACACAAGGGGGGAGCTGGCTGGACACACAAGAGTGAACCATGACTGGACACACAAGGGGGGAACCCTGGCTTGACACACAAGGGGGGGAGCCTGGCTGGACACATAAGGGGGAGCCTGGCTGGACACATGGGAAAGGGGGGGCAGGATGGCTATATGGGGGGCAGGCTGGACACACAAGGGGGGGCCCGGCTGGACACACAAGAGGGGCCTTGATGGACACACAAGGGGGAGCCCTGGCTGGACACACAAGGGGGGGAGCCTGGCTGGACACATAAGGGGGAGCCTGGCTGGACACATGGGAAAGGGGGGGCAGGATGGCTATATGGGGGGCAGGCTGGACACACAAGGGGGGACCCGGCTGGACACACAAGAGGGGCCTTGATGGACACACAAGGGGGAGCCCTGGCTGGACACACAAGGGGGAACCCTGGCTGGACACACAAGGGGGAGCCCTGGTTGGACACACAAGGGGGGAGCTGGCTGGACACACAAGAGGGAACCCTGGCTGGACACACAAGGGGGGAACCCTGGCTGGACACACAAGGGGGGGAGTCTGGCTGGACACATAAGGAGGAGCCTGGCTGGACACATGGGAAAGGGGGGGCAGGATGGCTATATGGGGGGCAGGCTGGACACACAAGGGGGGGCCCGGATGGACACACAAGAGGGGCCTTGATGGACACACAAGGGGGAGCCCTGGCTGGACACACAAGGGGGAACCCTGGCTGGACACACAAGGGGGAGCCCTGGTTGGACACACATGGGGGGAGCTGGCTGGACACACAAGAGGGAACCCTGGCTGGACACACAAGGGGGGAACCCTGGCTGGACACACAAGGGGGGGAGTCTGGCTGGACACATAAGGAGGAGCCTGGCTGGACACATGGGAAAGGGGGGGCAGGATGGCTATATGGGGGTGCAGGCTGGACACATGGAGGCCAGGATGGATATGTGGGGGGAATGGATATATGGGGGGGCCAGATATATGGGGGGCGGGGCAGGCTGGACACATGATGGCCAGGATGGATATGTGAGGGGGCAGGCTGGACACATGAGGGGCTAGGATAGATATGTGGGGGGGGCAGGCTCGATACACGTGGGCTAGGATAAATATATGAAGGGGCCACGCTGGACATATGGGGGCCAGAATGGATATATGGGGGGGTGTCAGGATGGATATATGCAGGGGGGAAGGGCAGGATGGATATATGAGGGGGCAGGCTGGACACATGGAGGCCAGGATGGATATATGGGGGGGCAGGCTGGAAACATGGAGGCCAGGATGGATATATTGCGGGGGGCAGGCTGGATACATGGAGGCCAGGATGGATATGTAGGGGGGCATGCTGGACACATGGAGGCCAGGATGGATATATAGGGGGGCAGGCTGGACACATGGGGCTTTAGGACGGATATATGGGAGGGGGCAGGCTGGACACATGGAGGCCAGGACAGATATATGGGGGGGCAGGCTGGACACATGGAGGCCAGGATGGATATATGGGGGGAACAGGCAGGCCACATGGGGGACTAGGATGGATATATGGGAGGGGGCAGGCTCGATACACGTGGGCTAGGATAAATATATGGAGGGGTCACACTGGACATATGGGGGCCAGAAGGGATATATGGGGGGGTGTCAGGATGGATATATGCAGGGAAGGGGGGGCCAGGATGGATATATGGGGGTGCCAGGCTGAACAAGGGACTTAATTACTGTTTGGGGCCAGATTGAGGAACATACTTTATTAGTTTATGGTGGCCAGTGGGGAACATTATTATTTTAGAGTCCAATTAGGGACATTATTACTTCTGTAATATAATTTACTTTTTAGGAAATTGTTTTCCATGGGATGGGACAAAAGCGGGCTCCTGTTACTGTGCAGGGCCGCACTATATTGATTTTTTTCTTCAACTAGTGTAGTGTAGAAGTCGGGGGGTGGAGTGGGAATATTCTCTAGAAGAGATCAGTTATTGATAACTGTGTGTTATTTTCTGCAGAGATGATTCCTGGCTGGAAGAAGTGATGGCCGTCTGTGCCAGATGAAGAAGAAAAGCGAAGATGAAGGACTTCACCTAGAGACGTCACTGGTGAGTCAGTGTATTACATGTACACTTACACTACACACGTGGTCAAAATTGTTGGTACCCCTCGTTTAATGAAAGAAAAACCCACAATGGTCACAGAAATAACTTGAATCTGACAAATATTTTGCTGAACAACCTTTTGAGGCAATCACTGCAATCAAACGATTCCTGTAACTGTCAATGAGACTTCTGCACCTCTCCACAGGTATTTTGGCCACTCCTCATGAGCAAACTGCTCCAGTTGTCTCATGGTTGAAGGTTGCCTTTTCCAGATGTCATGTTTCAGCTCTTTCAGCTCTTTCCAAAGATGCTCAATAGGATTTAGGTCAGGGCTCATAGAAGCCACTTCAGAATAGTCCAATGTTTTCCTCTTAGCCATTGTTGGGTGTTTTTAGCTGTGTGTTTTGGGTCATTATCCTGTTGCAAGACCCATGACCTGCGACTGAGACCACGCTTTCTGACACTGAGCAGCACATTTCTCTCTAGAATCCCTTGATAGTCTTGAGATTTCATTGTACCCTGCACAGATTCAAGACACCCTGTGCCAGATGCAGCAGACCAGCCCCAAAGCATAAAAGAGACTCCTCCATGTTTCACAGTAGGGACAGTGTTCTTATCTTGATATGCTTCATTTTTCCATCTGTGAACATAAAGCTGATGTGCCTTGCCAAAAACTTCCATTTTTGTCTCATCTGTCCATAGGACATTCTCCTAAAAGCTTTGTGACTTGTGAACATGTAGTTTGGCAAATTCCAGTCTGGCTTTTTTATGTTTTTTTTTCAACAATGGTGTTCTCCTTGGTCGTCTCCCATGAAGTCCACTTTAGATCAAACAACGACGGATGGTGCGATCTGACACTGATGTTCCTTGAGCTTGAAGTTCACCTGTAATCTCTTTAGAAGTTATCCTGGGCTCTTGTTACCATTCATATTATCCGTCTCTTTGATTTGTTATCAATTTTCCTCCTGCGGCCACGTCCAGGGAGGTTGGCTACAGTCCCATGGATCTTAAATTTCTGAATAATATGTGCAACTGTAGTTACAGGAACATCAAGCTGCTTGGAGATGGTCTTATAACCTTTACCTTTAACATGCTTGTCTATAATTTTCTTTCTAATCTCCTGAGACAACTCTTTCCTTTGCTTCCTCTGGTCCATGTTGAGTGTGGTACACACCATGTCACCAAACAGCACAGTGAGTATCTGTAGCCCTAAATATAGGCCCACTGACTGATTACAAGATTGTAGACACCTGTGATGCTAATTAGTGGACACAACTTGATTTAACATGTCCCTTTTGTCACATTATTTTCAGGGGTACCATCATTTCTGTCCAGGCCTATTTCATGAGTTTAATTTTTTTTTCATTTCTGTGGAAGCAGGGTTGAAAAGCAATGTCTGTCTTTCATTTGTTCATTTTCATCGATTTTTAATTTATTATTACTTTTGTCAGATTCAATTTTTTTCTGTGACCATTGTGGGTTTTTCTTT
Organism: Phyllobates terribilis; assembly: GCF_046119375.1. Classification (NCBI taxonomy): domain Eukaryota; kingdom Metazoa; phylum Chordata; class Amphibia; order Anura; family Dendrobatidae; genus Phyllobates; species Phyllobates terribilis. The sequence goes on along the minus strand of NW_027362938.1, from coordinate 950,102 downwards.
CATTAAACGAGGGGTACGAACAATTTTGACCACGTGTGTATATAGTATATACAGAGCTCCTGTGTATGTCACTGGTGATCACTGTATTACCTATACACTATATACAGAGCTCCTGTCTATAATGTCACTGGTGATCACTGTGTTACCTGTACACTGACACTATATACAGAGCTTAGTTAGTATTAGTGGTTTTGTATTCATGATCAGTATTGTAGTATTTGGTCACTTTGGGGTGGTAATATATGGTCTGGTCATAGTGTGGCCATATTTGTTCCTTGTATGTGGTATTATTCGGTCACTATGTAGTGGTAATATGTGATCTAGTCATGGTGTGGCGATATTTGTCCCTTTTGTATGTGGTATTATTGGTGTTGATATAGTGGACTGTGTTGTGTATGGCGGTCATTCTGTTCTCGCTGATCTTAACTAGGAAAAATTTTTTTTCCATTAGGCCACAGCCCCACCATCAGTATTTGTTCAGTATTTTTCTCAGGAGTGGCTGCCAAAACCAGGAATGGTTGATAAATGCAGAATTGGTGACTTGTTTCTATTATACCTTTTCTCTGATTGTTCATCACCTGTTTTGGCTCCCACTCCTGAGAAAAAATACTGACTGCCTTAGCGATTAAATACTTGGACCAGAGCGGCAGAGATGCACTTACAGGGGTTCTCCGGTGAAAACAAGTAATCACCTCTCCACAGGATCATTGATAATATTGATTGGTGGGGGTCTGACTGCTTGCACACACCGGCAGAATGTGGAGCTTTTCTCCCCATTAGACTGGAGCGGCATGTGAGATGCGACCACTGATCCATTCATTCTCTCAGTGGCTGTGAGCGCTGCTCTTTTTTGCAAGTCTCTAAGAGAATGAATAGAGCTGCGGTCAGACGTCCCACCTGCCGCAGCATTTTAAAATAGGGATAAGTGTTCTGTCAGGGATAAAACTTCCCCATTCTTCCGATAGGTGCGTTTTCCAATGTTCGGACACAAATGCTCAATAAGTGATCACCTATCCTGTAGAGCCCATGGATCGGTGATAACTTGTTTTAACTAGTGTTGAGCGAGTATGTTCTGTCCGAGTATGCTCGGGCCGAGCTCCGAGTATTTACAGCTGCTCGGTGATATGGTTGAATCGCTCCCGTGTGCATGATTTGCAACTGTTTGACAGCTTTAACCCCTTAACGACATGTCACGTATTAGTACGCGCATGTCGTTATCCTCCGGTTCAGTGAGGGCTCCGGCGCTGAGCCCGCACTGAACCAAGCACATGTCAGCTGATTATTACAGCTTACATGTGCCCGCAACAGGCGCGGGTGGAATCGCGATCCACCCGCGGCTGTTAACATATTAAATGCCGCTGTCAATCTCCGACAGCGGCATTTAACGCGCGCTTCCTGAAAGCGCGTCACTTACCCCTCCCATCGGCAACCCCGTCACATGATCGTGGGTCGCCGATGGGTGGTCATGACAACCCTGGGTCTGCAGCAGACACCAGTGGTTGTAATGATCCTGTCGCTGTGAGCGCCACCTAGTGGTCGGCGCTCATAGCACAGGACCATTTCTGCTGCATACAGGGGATCTGATCGTCCCCTGTATGTAGCAGAGGCGATCGGACAGTTGCTGCTTCTAGTCTCCTATGGAAACTACAGAAGCAAGCAAAAAGTGAAAAAAAAAGTTTTAAAAAATATGAAAAAAAATAAAAAAATATAAAAGTTTAAATCACCCCCCTTTCGCCTCATTCAAAATAAAATCATAAAAAAAAACCCTACATACACATATTTGGTATCGCCGCATTTAGAATTGCCCTATCTATCAATATAAAAAAAGAATTAATGCGATCGGTAAATGGCGTAATGAGAAAAAAATTCTAAACGACAGAATTACGTTTTTTGGTCGCCGTAAAATTGCAATAAAATGCAATAACGGGCGATCAAAACATCGGATCTACCCCAAAATAGCATCTATAAAAACTTCAGCTCGGTTCACAAAAAATAAGCCCTCACCCTGCCCCAGATCCCGAAAAATGGAGACGCTACGGGTCTCGGAAAATGGCACCATTTTGTTTTTTTACCAAACTTTGGAATTTTTTTTCATCACTTAAATAAAAAAGAACCTATACATGTTTGGTGTCTTTGAACTCTTAATGACCTGGAGAATAATAATGGCAGGTCAGTTTTAGCATTCAGTGAACGTGGTAAAAAAAAATTAAAAAAAACCTCAGTGGTATTGCACTTTTTTTGCAATTTCACGGCGCTTGGAATTTTTTTCCCGTTTTCCCGTACACGGCATGGTAAAACTAGTAATGGCGTTGAAAAGTACAACTCGTCCCGCAAAAAATAAGCCCTAACATGGCCATATTGACCAAAAAATAAAAACGCTATGGCTCTGGGAACAAGTGGAGCAAAAAGCGAAAATGCAAAAACGGAAAATGCTCCGCGGCTTACGGGGTTAATACATGTGAGGAATGTCTATTTCTTACACATTCCTCACATGTATTAAAACCGTCAAACAGTCGCAAATCATGCAGACGGGAGCGATTCAACCATATCACCGAGCAGCTATAAATACTCGGAGCTCGGCCCGAGCATACTCGCCGAAAGGGTTAACAGAACATACTCGCTCAACACTAGTTTTAACCAAAGAAGCCCTTTAATGCAAACATGTCCATCCCAGTTAGAGTGTCGCCCAGTAGATGTGCAGGAGCCGCCAGTCAATGCTCCACTATAACAGCGAGAGCGGATAACAGATATTTGCATCTTGCTGTAGGTGGGCCCCTAGAGTTAATTTCCCCTGTGGGCCCCAGACACCGCAGTCCGACCCTGGTCATCAATATCAGATCAGTGAGGTTCCAACACACGGCCCCCTCACCAATAAGACAGCAGCTGGAAATACTCAGCGTAGAGCCCAAACAGCACAGCGCTGTACACTGTGTAGTGGCCGATCTTGGTACTGCAGCTCCTATTGAAATGATTGTGATCTGAGCTGTAGTACCTGAAACCAGCCATTGCACAGTGTGTGGAGCTGTGCTATTCCAGCTCTTAACACTGTGTACATCATCTTGCAGAAGTAGCTGATGTCTGGGGATTTCAGGTGTCAGACCCCCACTAATCACTGTATGAGTTCTGCTCTACTCCTTTATTAAAGGGGTGGTCTTGTGTTCCTCTCATCAGAAGCTGAAGATTTACAGTTCTGGCCGGTGGCTTGGCTGAGCCGCTTGTCTGAATTGTGCCCTCTTGCATTCTGCGGGCAGAGGCGGCTTTGCCTCTGCAGAATGGGACAGGCACAGGGGCGCTGAAGTCCACCAGTCTGCAAGTGAGCGCTTCTTGCCAAGGAGACCGGCCACTTCTCAGGTGGTCAGTAACCATAGCAATGAGCTGTACACTGCAGAATTAAAAATCTTTTCCTTCTTGAGAACAGAGAAGATTTTGAATAAGAAGGAAATTGCAAAGTTTCTTGTTTTTACAAGCTCTTTGCAATCTTAGCCTTTTAATACATTCATTTTATTTAGTTATATATTTATTTTACTCTCTTATATAGCGCCGTTAGATTTTGTAGCACCTTACAGACATTATCATCACTGTCCCCATTGGGGCTCACAATATGAATTCCCTATCAGTATGTCTTTGGAGTGTGGGAGGAAACCGGAGAACCCGGAGGAAACCCACACAAACACGGGGAGAACATACAAACTCCTTGCAGATGTTGTCCTTGCTATTATATGAACCCAGCCCCACAGCGTTAATCATTGACCCACCATGTTGCCCACATTCCTCGGCTTTTTTAAGATTTTCTGCAATGAATAAGAACACTGAAGAAAATCTAGATTGATCAACATTTCCTATCACAAATGCAGTTGCTGCAAAACTTGTCCATAGTCCTGTTCCCAGCTGAAAATTGGATACAATTGTATCTTGTGTAGACAATGCTCTGTGAGCTAAATAGCCGGGATCCACTGCTACAAGGCAGGAAACAGATTCTGCTGATGGGTTCTGCTCCCAGAGCATTATTCAGCCTGGACATCTCAGCTCAGAGCAAAACCAGCTATAAGGCTGTGTGCACACCTAGCAGATTTGATGCAGATTTACATGCGTTTTTTCTGCTAGAGAGAAGCGTTTTCACATGCATTTTTTCAAGCAATTTTCCAAGCGATTTTGAGCATCACTTGGAAAAGTGCTTGACAAGTTGATCACACAATATAAATCCATGCAACCGAAATGGATCTATAATGTGTGAACAACTTAGATGCTTTAAATGCAGCATCTATAGTAAAAAAAAGAAAACGTTAATAAATAAAAAAAACAACGGTATATTCACCTCTCCGGCGGCCCCCGGTCTGCTCTCCGGTCTCCTCCGGTCTGCTCCCGGCCGCGTCTTCTCTCTTCAGCGTCCTGCAGTGTACGGTCAGGACCTGCGGTGACGTCATTTAGTCAGCTGATGGCCACGCGACCATAACCTGATGCCGACGTCAGCGGTCATGCGACCATCACCTGACTAAATGACGTCAGCACAGGTCCTGACAGTACAGACAGCAGACCGGAGGAGACCGGAGAGCAGACCGGGGGCCGCCGGAGAGGTGAATATACAGGTTTTGTTTGTTTTTAACTTTTTTATTTCTTTTTTTCACCGCGTGGTAGCCGGGATGAAGAGGAGTTGTAGTCTCGTCTTCATCCCAGGTACCACACGCATCGCAAATAAGCTTCAGAGTAATCGCAGTAGAAATGGTCATGCTGCGTTTTGCAAAGTAATGCGAATTCGGCGCGCAAATTAGCGCATCATGTGCACAGCACATCCGAATTCACATGGCTTTGCATGGCAGACTGTTTTACAAGCGTTTTCGCGGCCGTAAAAACGCCGCAAAAACGCTTAAAGACGCATGTTAGAAGGTCTGCCATGTTCCCCAATGATAGTCCGCATGTGCTGTGCACATGCTGCGGAAATTTCCGCTGCAGATTATCATTGCGGAAAAAAACGCAGCACTACCAATTATTTTGCGGAAGCGCAGCGTTTTCCTGGCCATTGACTTGCATTGGAACGCATGGATTCCGCTTCACTAGATAAGCACATGCGGAATACATGCGTTCAATGTGCGGATGGTACCCGCGTGTGGAGGATGGGAGACTCTACTCCAGACCCGGGTACCATAGAACCTGTCAAAATAAAGAATAAAATAAAAAATAAATGTTATATTTACCTTCTGACGGCCCCCGCTGCGCTCGTCCTCCCATGTCGGCAGCTCGCGATGGACTGAAGGACCAGCGCTGACGTCATAGTCATGTGACGGCAGGTCCTTCAGTGTACCGCGATCTGCCGGCAGCCAGGACGGAGCGAAGCGAGACTGCGGGGGCCATCGGAAGGTAAGTATAGATTTATTTTTTTATTTTTAACCAGTCGTTGGGGTCACACTATATAAATCCATGCCGTTTTCATGGATTTCTATAGTGTGACCAAGTTGACAAGCACTTTCCAAGTGATGCTAAAATCGCTTGTAAAGCGCTTGTCAACCGGCATGCGGAAATGCATGTGAAGAACGCTCCACTTCTGCATGTCCCTGGCAGGAAAAACGCATGTACAATCCGCATATACAATCCGCATGTTCAATCCGCATATACAATCCGCGTGTACAATCCGCGTGTACAATCCGCATGTACAATCCGCGTGTACAATCCGCATATACAATCCGCATGTACAATCCGCGTGTACAATCCGCATGTACAATCCGCATGTACAATCCGCGTGTACAATCCGCATGTACAATCCGCGTGTACAATCCGCATATACAATCCGCATATACAATCCGCATGTACAATCCGCGTGTACAATCCGCATATACAATCCGCATGTACAATCCGCATGTACAATCCGCGTGTACAATCCGCGTGTACAATCCGCATATACAATCCGCATGTACAATCCGCGTGTACAATCCGCATATACAATCCGCATGTACAATCCGCGTGTACAATCCGCATATACAATCCGCGTGTACAATCCGCATATACAATCCGCATGTACAATCCGCATATACAATCCGCATATACAATCCGCATGTACAATCCGCATGTACAATCCGCGTGTACAATCCGCATATACAATCCGCATGTACAATCCGCATGTACAATCCGCATGCGTTTTTTCTGCCAGCGAGATGCAGAAACGCTCAGGAAAAATCCGGAGCTTTTGTGCATCGTGGGCACATAGCCTAAGTCTCTGCATTTGTCTGCTTACACATCTGTACATTTCTGAACACATTCAGCAAAAATTGCAGTACATTTGTTAAAATTGGGCATATAGCATACTATAGGTGCTTCTCACAAAATTAGAATATCATCAAAAAGTTAATTTATTTCAGTTCTTCAATACAAATAGTAAAACTCATATTATATAGAGTCATTACAGACAGAGTGATCTATTTCAAGTGTTTATTTCTGTTAATGTTATTATCTCAGTAAATTAGAATACTTTATAACACCAGCTTGAAAAATGTTTTTAAAATCTGAAATGTTATACTACTGAAATATATGTTCAGTAAATGCCCTCAATACTTGGCCAGGCTCCTTTTGCATCAATTACTGCATCAATGCGGCAATGTGGCATGGAGGCGATCAGCCTGTGACACTGCTGAGGTGTTATGGAAGCCCAGGTGGCTTTGATAGAAGCCTTCAGCTCGTCTGCATTGTTGGGTCTGGTGTCTCTCATCTTTCTCTTGACAATACCCCATAGATTCTCTATAATAGATTCTCTATGGGGTTAAGGTCAGGTGAGTTTACTGCCAATCAAGCACAGTGATACTGTTGTGTAAACCAGGTAATGGTACTTTTGGCAGTGTGGACAGGGGCCAAGTCCTGCTGGAAAATGACATTTCCATCTCCAAAAAGCTTGTGGGCAGAGGGAAGCATGAAGGGCTCTACAATGTCCTGGTAGACGGGTGCGCTGACTTTGGTCTTGATAAAACACAGTGGACCTACACCAGCAGATGACATGGCTCCCCAAACCATCACCGATTGTGGAAACTTCACACGAGACCTCAAGCAGCTTGGATTGTGGCCTCTCCACTCTTCCTCCAGACTCTGGGACCTTGATTTCCAAATTAAATGCAAAATTTACTTTCATCGGAAAACAACACCTTGGACCACTGAGCAACAGTCCAGGTGATTTTCTCCTTGGCCCAGGTAAGATGCTTCTGGCGTTGTCTATTGGTCATGAGTGGCTCGACACAAGGAATGTGACACTTGTAGCCCATGTCCTGGATACGTCTGTGTGTGGTGGCTCTTGAAGCAATGACTCCAGCAGCAGTCCACTCCTTGTGAATCTTCCCCAAATGTTTGAATGGCCTTTCCTTAACAATCTTTTCAAGGCTGCGGTTATCCCGGTTGCTTGTGCACCTCTTCCTACCACACTTTTTCTTTCCACTCAACTTTCCATAAATATGCTTGGATACAGCACTCTGTTAACAGCCAGCTTCTTTAGCAATGACCTTTTGTGGTTTACACTCCTTGTGGAGTGTGTCAATGACTGCCTTCTGGACATCTGTCAAGTCAGCAGTCTTCCTCATGATTGTGGAGCCTACTGAAACAGACAAAGGGACCTTTTTAAATGCGTAAGAAGCCTTTGCAGGTGTTTTTTGTTAATTATTCTAATTTACTGAGATAATGACTTTTGTGTTTTCATTGGCTGTAAGCCATCATTATCAACATTAACAGTAATGAACACTTGAAATAGATCACTCTGTAATGACTCTGTATAATATATGAGTTTCACTTTTTGGATTGAAGAACTGAAATAAATAAACTTTTTGATGATATTCTAATTTTGTGAGAAGCACCTGTATGTTTGATGCATCTCATTAGCTAAGCTCAACCTCTTCCTTGCTTCACCTCAATTTGAGCCATAAATTGTGATATTTCATTTTGGTGCATTTTATGACTCCTTTTTGTCACACTTTTCTCATAACTATTTTTTTTATAACTGAGGGAAAATAACAAAATCTTATTTGTTGTACTCAAGTTTTCACAGAAACATCTGATAAAGTGTTGACTTATTTTTCTGAGTTAAACTCTTCCTTTTGGCCCTCTATATATTTGAGTTTGACAGCCCTGATGTAGATGGATGATGATGTGGCAAGAAGGGGCAGAGGGGCAGAGCCTCCTGTCTCTCAGCTTCGCTCTCCACTGCTCACAGGAGACAGCAGTTACTTCACAAATGTAACTGATAGAAAAGATGTCACGTAAGAGGGGGTCAGGGGAGCGATGTGCTGCAGGAAGAGGAGGATTAGGCAGGGGAGTGATGTAATGCAGGAGGGGGAGGCTTAGGCAGGGAAGCGATGTGCTGCAGGAAGAGGTGGCTTATGCAGGGGAGTGATGTAATGCAATAGGAGAGGATTAGGCAGGGAGCGATATGCTGCAGGAAGTGCAGGATTTGGCAGTGGGCGATGTGGTGCAAGAGGGGATTTGGCAGTGGGTGATGTGGTGCAGGAAGGGGGAGATTTAGAAAGGGCACAATGTGCTGCAAGGAGGGGAGGATTAGACGGGAGCAATGTGCCGCAAGAGGGGGAGGTTTAGACAGGGGAGTGATGTGCTGCAGGAGTGGGAGAATTAAGCGGTGAGAAACATGCTGCAGGACGGGGAGGGTTAGGCAGGGGAGCAATGTGCTGCAGGTGGAAGGAGAATCTGTGACTACAGCCCAGTGTTTAAGGTTTATTGGAGCCTGTCTTTTATATATTTTATTGTTTTTTTTTCTGACAAAGCTGCATAACATCTGACATGAAGTCCGCTTAGCAGTCACTGTCCCTGTAGATTGTTACTGTCCAGGTTCACCGCTGTCTCTTTTTGTTTTTAGTGCCAATCTGACAGCAGTGAAGGTTCCGCTGATAATGGCGGTCGGGTTCCGAATAGAATGTTCATGTCTGTTCTCATTGTAGTAACATCACGGAATATGCTAATTTCTTCTGACCACACCCGATGACTGAATAAAGGCGCCTCACCCACTTGTCTATGTCATCACTTTGTGGTGTCACAATGATCTAAGGGGATAAAAAAACGCTCCTGGCAGCTTTACAGTCATTCGTCCCTTCGTGTTAAAGGAGCAGGATGATAGAGCCGCACCATGCCAGCCAGAAGAAAAGAAAGTGGAGCCCTTCAAGATGATGAAGCAAGAAAGCAGACTGTGGAAGGCCATCCAGGACCAAGAGCATCATGAGGGCCTGGTAACGTATACTACACAACTGTTCTGTATATGCTCATGCCATGTAAACCTATGGTGGCCGATTCATCAAGGCTGGTGGATTTCTATACCAGCATTCATGAAGCGCCTATTGGAGGAACGTGCACCAAATTCATTAAAAAGACTAAACCTCTTAATGAACTTGACTCATCCTTAAAGGGGTTGTTCCCTTTCAATAAATGAATGTCCCTAGCTGCAGGTCATTTAATTAAAAAAAAGAGGTTCCACCATCTCAGAGCTGCAGCAGCTCAGTGCGCTCAGCTGGGCAGTCCGTCTGATTACATTTGTTGGCTGCGGCAGTATTGAGGTGATGTCAGTGCCATACACAATCCCAGGAATGGGTCAGGACAGCACAGTTTGATTCTTTATACCTGCAGCCAGGGTCATTCATTTATTGAAATATCCCCTTAAAGCTGACGTACTACACCTCAAGAAATGTACTCCAGTCAAAAGATGGAGTCAATTTCAGTCCTAATTTACACCACTTTTCCAGCCTAATTTGTAATAAGTTTTCAGGTAAAGCTAAGCCACAAGCGGTCCAGATAAGCTCTGTTCACTATTTAAGAAGTTAAAAGAGTGGGTGTAAAAAGGTCAGAGTATTCAAATGTAAGTTGCGCAGGAATTTACTGAGATTCAAACAGTTGTGCAACACATTTCCGGTGAAAACTGCTTGATGAAAAATGTTCCTTGAATAATATAACATTTCAGGTTAGTGGTAATAGATTTTATTATGGGACGTTGATCCAGGGAACTAGTCTGATTGCCATATGTGGAGTCGGGAAGGAATTTTTCCCCTAAAATGGGGCAATTAGCATCTGCCTCATGGGGTTTTTGCCTTCCTCTGGATCAACACATTAGCTTTTAGGTTGAACTTGATGGACTTGTGTCTTTCAACCTTAAAACTATGAAACTGTCCCTGTATTGAGGTTCAAGGGTGAAGCCCAGGGTTCATTTGGAACCATCAGAAATGGTGTGTTTTGCGCCCAGTCTGTCCAAGGAAGCCTGTTTGAGCCAACGGCCTCAGAAATATCCTAACATTTCAGAAAGTAGCAATAGTTAGGGTGGCTGAACCATTCTAGCCTTAAGTTTGCCCCTCCAGTCAGCATCTACTATGTAGATGCAATCAAGGCCATGTAATAAGTCTTTATTGCTGTACAGGGCTGTAAGAGTGAAGGCCAGAGTTCCTTTGGAACCTGTAGGATAGACTGGCTTTTGCCAAGTCTTTCCAAAGAAGCTTTTTTGAGCCATAGGCCTCAGACAGGTCCTAACAAGAAAGTGGCATTAGATAGGTTTTTCTTTAGTTAGGATTGATTCAACTACTCAAGCCTCAAGCGCACTCCTCCGGCCAGCAGCTACTCTGTAGATGCAACCCTGGGCCTATGGTAAGTATCTATCCCTGTACAGGGGTGTAATGGTAAAAACCTGGGTTCCCTTGGGATCTGCAGAATGGAGTAGCTTGCGCCAAGTCTGTCCGAGGAAGTCTGTTTGAGCCAACAGCCTTAAACAGATCCCAGTATTTAGGAAAAAAAAAAGCTTCAGTTAGAGTTGAATCAACCACTATAGCCTCAAGCTCGCTCCTCCGGCCAGCAGCTACTCTGTAGATGCAGCCCTGGGCCTATGGTAAGTATCTATCCATGTACAGGCGTGTAGTGGTAAAGGCCAGGGTTCCCTTGGGATCTGCAGAATGGAGTAGCTTGCGCCAAGTCTGTCCGAGAAAGCCTTTTTGAGCTGATGGATTTAAACAAATTTCAACATTTAGGAAAAAAGCATTAATCTATTTCAGTTAGAGTTAATTCAATTACTCTAGCATAAAGATCCTAATTCACTTTGTCTAAAGGAAGTTAGTTGGCAAATTTTTATTGTGTGAGCAATGAGGTTATGGAACTCTCTACCACATGAACTTGAAATACTTAATTTTCTAAAAAAAATTCAAGGAGGGCATATGTGTGCCTTTCTTGAATAATATAAAATTGCAGGTTATCCGTACTAGATTTTGTTATGGGACGTTGATCCAGGGAACTAGTCTGATTGCCATATGTGGAGTCGGGAAGGAATTTTTCCTCTAATATGGGGCAATTAGCATCTGCCTCATGGGGTTTTTGCCTTCCTCTGGATCAACACATTAGCTTTTAGGTTGAACTTGATGGACTTGTGTCTTTCAACCTTAAAACTATGAAACTGTCCATGTATTGAGGTTCAAGGGTGAAGCCCAGGGTTCATTTGGAAACATCAGAAATGGTGTGTTTTGCGCCCAGTCTGTCCAAGGAAGCCTGTTTGAGCCAACGGCCTCAGAAATATCCTAACATTTAAGAAAGTAGCAATAGTTAGGGTTGGCTGAACCATTCTAGCCTTAAGTTTGCCCCTCCAGTCAGTATCTACTATGTAGATGCAATCAAGGCCCTGCAATAAGTCTTTATCGCTGTACAGAGCTGAAAGAGTGAAGGCCAGAGTTCCTTTGGAACCTGTAGGATAGACTGGCTTTTGCCAAGTCTTTCCAAAGAAGCTTTTTTGAGCCATAGGCCTCAGACAGGTCCTAACAAGAAAGTGGCATTAGATAGGTTTTTCTTTAGTTAGGATTGATTCAACTACTCAAGCCTCAAGCGCACTCCTCCGGCCAGCAGCTACTCTGTAGATGCAACCCTGGGCCTATGGTAAGTATCTATCCCTGTACAGGGGTGTAATGGTAAAAAACAGGGTTCCCTTGGGATCTGCAGAATGGAGTAGCTTGCGCCAAGTCTGTCCGAGGAAGTCTGTTTGAGCCAACAGCCTTAAACAGATCCCAGTATTTAGGAAAAAAAAGCTTTAGTTAGAGTTGAATCAACCACTATAGCCTCAAGCTCGCTCCTCCGGCCAGCAGCTACTCTGTAGATGCAGCCCTGGGCCTATGGTAAGTATCTATCCCTGTACAGGGGTGTAATGGTAAAGGCCAGGGTTCCCTTGGGATCTGCAGAATGGGGTAGCTTGCGCCAAGTCTGTCCGAGAAAGCCTTTTTGAGCTGATGGATTTAAACAAATTTCAACATTTAGGAAAAAAGCATTAATCTATTTCAGTTAGAGTTAATTCAATTACTCTAGCATAAAGATCCTAATTCACTTTGTCTAAAGGAAGTTAGTTGGCAAATTTTTATTGTGTGAGCAATGAGGTTATGAAACTCTCTACCACATGAAATTGAAATACTTAATTTTCTAAAAAAAATTCAAGGAGGGCATGTGTGTGCCTTTCTTGAATAATATAAAATTGCAGGTTATCCGTACTAGATTTTGTTATGGGACGTTGATCCAGGGAACTAGTCTGATTGCCATATGTGGAGTCGGGAAGGAATTTTTCCCCTAATATGGGGCAATTAGCATCTGCCTCATGGGGTTTTTGCCTTCCTCTGGATCAACACATTAGCTTTTAGGTTGAACTTGATGGACTTGTGTCTTTCAACCTTAAAACTATGAAACGGTCCCTGTATAGAGGTTCAAGGGTGAAGCCCAGGGTTCATTTGGAAACATCAGAAATGGTGTGTTTTGCGCCCAGTCTGTCCAAGGAAGCCTGTTTGAGCCAACGGCCTCAGAAATATCTTAACATTTAAGAAAGTAGCAATAGTTAGGGTTGGCTGAACCATTCTAGCCTTAAGTTTGCCCCTCCAGTCAGCATCTACTATGTAGATGCAATCAAGGCCCTGTAATAAGTCTTTATCGCTGTACAGGGCTGTAAGAGTGAAGGCCAGAGTTCCTTTGGAACCTGTAGGATAGACTGGCTTTTGCCAAGTCTTTCCAAAGAAGCTTTTTTGAGCCATAGGCCTCAGACAGGTCCTAACAAGAAAGTGGCATTAGATAGGTTTTTCTTTAGTTAGGATTGATTCAACTACTCAAGCCTCAAGCGCACTCCTCCCGCCAGCAGCTACTCTGTAGATGCAACCCTGGGCCTATGGTAAGTATCTATCCCTGTACAGGGGTGTAATGGTAAAAACCAGGGTTCCCTTGGGATCTGCAGAATGGAGTAGCTTGCGCCAAGTCTGTCTGAGGAAGTCTGTTTGAGCCAACAGCCTTAAACAGATCCCAGTATTTAGGGAAAAAAAGCTTTAGTTAGAGTTGAATCAACCACTATAGCCTCAAGCTCGCTCCTCCGGCCAGCAGCTACTCTGTAGATGCAGCCCTGGGCCTATGGTAAGTATCTATCCCTGTACAGGGGTGTAATGGTAAAGGCCAGGGTTCCCTTGGGATCTGCAGAATGGAGTAGCTTGCGCCAAGTCTGTCCGAGAAAGCCTTTTTGAGCTGATGGATTTAAACAAATTTCAACATTTAGGAAAAAAGCATTAATCTATTTCAGTTAGAGTTAATTCAATTACTCTAGCATAAAGATCCTAATTCACTTTGTCTAAAGGAAGTTAGTTGGCAAATTTTTATTGTGTGAGCAATGAGGTTATGAAACTCTCTACCACATGAAATTGAAATACTTAATTTTCTAAAAAAAATTCAAGGAGGGCATGTGTGTGCCTTTCTTAAATAATATAAAATTGCAGGTTATCCGTACTAGATTTTGTTATGGGACGTTGATCCAGGGAACTAGTCTGATTGCCATATGTGGAGTCGGGAAGGAATTTTTCCCCTAATATGGGGCAATTAGCATCTGCCTCATGGGGTTTTTGCCTTCCTCTGGATCAACACATTAGCTTTTAGGTTGAACTTGACAGACTTGTGTCTTTCAACCTTAAAACTATGAAACGGTCCCTGTATAGAGGTTCAAGGGTGAAGCCCAGGGTTCATTTGGAAACATCAGAAATGGTGTGTTTTGCGCCAAGTCTGTCCAAGGAAGCCTGTTTGAGCCAATGGCCTCAGAAATATCCTAACATTTAAGAAAGTAGCAATAGTTAGGGTTGGCTGAACCATTCTAACTTTAAGTTTGCCCCTCCAGTCAGCATCTACTATGTAGATGCAATCAAGGCCCTGTAATAAGTCTTTATCACTGTACAGGGCTGTAAGAGTGAAGGCCAGAGTTCCTTTGGAACCTGTAGGATAGACTGGCTTTTGCCAAGTCTTTCCAAAGAAGCTTTTTTGAGCCATAGGCCTCAGACAGGTCCTAACAAGAAAGTGTCATTAGATAGGTTTTTCTTTAGTTAGGATTGATTCAACTACTCAAGCCTCAAGCGCACTCCTCCGGGCAGCAGCTACTCTGTAGATGCAACCCTGGGCCTATGGTAAGTGTCTATCCCTGTACAGGTGTGTAATGGTAAAAACCAGGGTTCCCTTGGGATCTGCAGAATGTAGTAGCTTGCGCCAAGTCTGTCCGAGGAAGTCTGTTTGAGCCAACAGCCTTAAACAGATCCCAGTATTTAGGAAAAAAAAGCTTTAGTTAGAGTTGAATCAACCACTATAGCCTCAAGCTCGCTCCTCCGGCCAGCAGCTACTCTGTAGATGCAGCCCTGGGCCTATGGTAAGTATCTATCCCTGTACAGGGGTGTAATGGTAAAGGCCAGGGTTCCCTTGGGATCTGCAGAATGGAGTAGCTTGCGCCAAGTCTGTCCGAGAAAGCCTTTTTGAGCTGATGGATTTAAACAAATTTCAACATTTAGGAAAAAAGCATTAATCTATTTCAGTTAGAGTTAATTCAATTACTCTAGCATAAAGATCCTAATTCACTTTGTCTAAAGGAAGTTAGTTGGCAAATTTTTATTGTGTGAGCAATGAGGTTATGAAACTCTCTACCACATGAAATTGAAATACTTAGTTTTCTAAAAAAAATTCAAGGAGGGCATGTGTGTGCCTTTCTTGAATAATATAAAATTGCAGGTTATCCGTACTAGATTTTGTTATGGGACGTTAATCCAGGGAACTAGTCTGATTGCCATATGTGGAGTCGGGAAGTAATTTTTCCCCTAATATGGGGCAATTAGCATCTGCCTCATGGGGTTTTTGCCTTCCTCTGGATCAACACATTAGCTTTTAGGTTGAACTTGATGGACTTGTGTCTTTCAACCTTAAAACTATGAAACGGTCCCTGTATAGAGGTTCAAGGGTGAAGCCCAGGGTTCATTTGGAAACATCAGAAATGGTGTGTTTTGCGCCAAGTCTGTCCAAGGAAGCCTGTTTGAGCCAACGGCCTCAGAAATATCCTAACATTTAAGAAAGTAGCAATAGTTAGGGTTGGCTGAACCATTCTAACCTTAAGTTTGCCCCTCCAGTCAGCATCTACTATGTAGATGCAATCAAGGCCCTGTAATAAGTCTTTATCACTGTACAGGGATGTAAGAGTGAAGGTCAGAGTTCCTTTGGAACCTGTAGGATAGACTGGCTTTTGCCAAGTTTTTCCAAAGAAGCTTTTTTGAGCCATAGGCCTCAGACAGGTCCTAACAAGAAAGTGTCATTAGATAGGTTTTTCTTTAGTTAGGATTGACTCAACTACTCAAGCCTCAAGCGCACTCCTCCGGCCAGCAGCTACTCTGTAGATGCAACCCTGGGCCTATGGTAAGTATCTATCCCTGTACAGGGGTGTAATGGTAAAAACCAGGGTTCCCTTGGGATCTGCAGAATGGAGTAGCTTGCGCCAAGTCTGTCCGAGGAAGTCTGTTTGAGCCAACAGCCTTAAACAGATCCCAGTATTTAGGAAAAAAAAGCTTTAGTTAGAGTTGAATCAACCACTATAGCCTCAAGCTCGCTCCTCCGGCCAGCAGCTACTCTGTAGATGCAACCCTGGGCCTATGGTAAGTATCTATCCCTGTACAGGGGTGTAATGGTAAAGGCCAGGGTTCCCTTGGGATCTGCAGAATGGAGTAGCTTGCGCCAAGTCTGTCCGAGAAAGCCTTTTTGAGCTGATGGATTTAAACAAATTTCAACATTTAGGAAAAAAGCATTAATCTATTTCAGTTAGAGTTAATTCAATTACTCTAGCATAAAGATCCTAATTCACTTTGTCTAAAGGAAGTTAGTTGGCAAATTTTTATTGTGTGAGCAATGAGGTTATGAAACTCTCTACCACATGAAATTGAAATACTTAATTTTCTAAAAAAAATTCAAGGAGGGCATGTGTGTGCCTTTCTTGAATAATATAAAATTGCAGGTTATCCATACTAGATTTTGTTATGGGACGTTGATCCAGGAACTAGTCTGATTGCCATATGTGGAGTCGGGAAGGAATTTTTCCTCTAATATGGGGCAATTAGCATCTGCCTCATGGGGTTTTTGCCTTCCTCTGGATCAACACATTAGCTTTTAGGTTGAACTTGATGGACTTGTGTCTTTCAACCTTAAAACTATGAAACTGTCCATGTATTGAGGTTCAAGGGTGAAGCCCAGGGTTCATTTGGAAACATCAGAAATGGTGTGTTTTGCGCCCAGTCTGTCCAAGGAAGCCTGTTTGAGCCAACGGCCTCAGAAATATCCTAACATTTAAGAAAGTAGCAATAGTTAGGGTTGGCTGAACCATTCTAGCCTTAAGTTTGCCCCTCCAGTCAGTATCTACTATGTAGATGCAATCAAGGCCCTGCAATAAGTCTTTATCGCTGTACAGAGCTGAAAGAGTGAAGGCCAGAGTTCCTTTGGAACCTGTAGGATAGACTGGCTTTTGCCAAGTCTTTCCAAAGAAGCTTTTTTGAGCCATAGGCCTCAGACAGGTCCTAACAAGAAAGTGGCATTAGATAGGTTTTTCTTTAGTTAGGATTGATTCAACTACTCAAGCCTCAAGCGCACTTCTCCGGCCAGCAGCTACTCTGTAGATGCAACCCTGGGCCTATGGTAAGTATCTATCCCTGTACAGGGGTGTAATGGTAAAAAACAGGGTTCCCTTGGGATCTGCAGAATGGAGTAGCTTGCGCCAAGTCTGTCCGAGGAAGTCTGTTTGAGCCAACAGCCTTAAACAGATCCAAGTATTTAGGAAAAAAAAGCTTTAGTTAGAGTTGAATCAACCACTATAGCCTCAAGCTCGCTCCTCCGGCCAGCAGCTACTCTGTAGATGCAGCCCTGGGCCTATGGTAAGTATCTATCCCTGTACAGGGGTGTAATGGTAAAGGCCAGGGTTCCCTTGGGATCTGCAGAATGGGGTAGCTTGCGCCAAGTCTGTCCGAGAAAGCCTTTTTGAGCTGATGGATTTAAACAAATTTCAACATTTAGGAAAAAAGCATTAATCTATTTCAGTTAGAGTTAATTCAATTACTCTAGCATAAAGATCCTAATTCACTTTGTCTAAAGGAAGTTAGTTGGCAAATTTTTATTGTGTGAGCAATGAGGTTATGAAACTCTCTACCACATGAAATTGAAATACTTAATTTTCTAAAAAAAATTCAAGGAGGGCATGTGTGTGCCTTTCTTGAATAATATAAAATTGCAGGTTATCCGTACTAGATTTTGTTATGGGACGTTGATCCAGGGAACTAGTCTGATTGCCATATGTGGAGTCGGGAAGGAATTTTTCCCCTAATATGGGGCAATTAGCATCTGCCTCATGGGGTTTTTGCCTTCCTCTGGATCAACACATTAGCTTTTAGGTTGAACTTGATGGACTTGTGTCTTTCAACCTTAAAACTATGAAACGGTCCCTGTATAGAGGTTCAAGGGTGAAGCCCAGGGTTCATTTGGAAACATCAGAAATGGTGTGTTTTGCGCCCAGTCTGTCCAAAGAAGCCTGTTTGAGCCAACGGCCTCAGAAATATCTTAACATTTAAGAAAGTAGCAATAGTTAGGGTTGGCTGAACCATTCTAGCCTTAAGTTTGCCCCTCCAGTCAGCATCTACTATGTAGATGCAATCAAGGCCCTGCAATAAGTCTTTATCGCTGTACAGAGCTGAAAGAGTGAAGGCCAGAGTTCCTTTGGAACCTGTAGGATAGACTGGCTTTTGCCAAGTCTTTCCAAAGAAGCTTTTTTGAGCCATAGGCCTCAGACAGGTCCTAACAAGAAAGTGGCATTAGATAGGTTTTTCTTTAGTTAGGATTGATTCAACTACTCAAGCCTCAAGCGCACTTCTCCGGCCAGCAGCTACTCTGTAGATGCAACCCTGGGCCTATGGTAAGTATCTATCCCTGTACAGGGGTGTAATGGTAAAAAACAGGGTTCCCTTGGGATCTGCAGAATGGAGTAGCTTGCGCCAAGTCTGTCCGAGGAAGTCTGTTTGAGCCAACAGCCTTAAACAGATCCAAGTATTTAGGAAAAAAAAGCTTTAGTTAGAGTTGAATCAACCACTATAGCCTCAAGCTCGCTCCTCCGGCCAGCAGCTACTCTGTAGATGCAGCCCTGGGCCTATGGTAAGTATCTATCCCTGTACAGGGGTGTAATGGTAAAGGCCAGGGTTCCCTTGGGATCTGCAGAATGGGGTAGCTTGCGCCAAGTCTGTCCGAGAAAGCCTTTTTGAGCTGATGGATTTAAACAAATTTCAACATTTAGGAAAAAAGCATTAATCTATTTCAGTTAGAGTTAATTCAATTACTCTAGCATAAAGATCCTAATTCACTTTGTCTAAAGGAAGTTAGTTGGCAAATTTTTATTGTGTGAGCAATGAGGTTATGAAACTCTCTACCACATGAAATTGAAATACTTAATTTTCTAAAAAAAATTCAAGGAGGGCATGTGTGTGCCTTTCTTGAATAATATAAAATTGCAGGTTATCCGTACTAGATTTTGATATGGGACGTTGATCCAGGGAACTAGTCTGATTGCCATATGTGGAGTCGGGAAGGAATTTTTCCCCTAATATGGGGCAATTAGCATCTGCCTCATGGGGTTTTTGCCTTCCTCTGGATCAACACATTAGCTTTTAGGTTGAACTTGATGGACTTGTGTCTTTCAACCTTAAAACTATGAAACGGTCCCTGTATAGAGGTTCAAGGGTGAAGCCCAGGGTTCATTTGGAAACATCAGAAATGGTGTGTTTTGCGCCCAGTCTGTCCAAGGAAGCCTGTTTGAGCCAACGGCCTCAGAAATATCCTAACATTTAAGAAAGTAGCAATAGTTAGGGTTGGCTGAACCATTCTAGCCTTAAGTTTGCCCCTCCAGTCAGTATCTACTATGTAGATGCAATCAAGGCCCTGCAATAAGTCTTTATCGCTGTACAGAGCTGAAAGAGTGAAGGCCAGAGTTCCTTTGGAACCTGTAGGATAGACTGGCTTTTGCCAAGTCTTTCCAAAGAAGCTTTTTTGAGCCATAGGCCTCAGACAGGTCCTAACAAGAAAGTGGCATTAGATAGGTTTTTCTTTAGTTAGGATTGATTCAACTACTCAAGCCTCAAGCGCACTTCTCCGGCCAGCAGCTACTCTGTAGATGCAACCCTGGGCCTATGGTAAGTATCTATCCCTGTACAGGGGTGTAATGGTAAAAAACAGGGTTCCCTTGGGATCTGCAGAATGGAGTAGCTTGCGCCAAGTCTGTCCGAGGAAGTCTGTTTGAGCCAACAGCCTTAAACAGATCCAAGTATTTAGGAAAAAAAAGCTTTAGTTAGAGTTGAATCAACCACTATAGCCTCAAGCTCGCTCCTCCGGCCAGCAGCCACTCTGTAGATGCAGCCCTGGGCCTATGGTAAGTATCTATCCCTGTACAGGGGTGTAATGGTAAAGGCCAGGGTTCCCTTGGGATCTGCAGAATGGAGTAGCTTGCGCCAAGTCTGTCCGAGAAAGCCTTTTTGAGCTGATGGATTTAAACAAATTTCAACATTTAGGAAAAAAGCATTAATCTATTTCAGTTAGAGTTAATTCAATTACTCTAGCATAAAGATCCTAATTCACTTTGTCTAAAGGAAGTTAGTTGGCAAATTTTTATTGTGTGAGCAATGAGGTTATGAAACTCTCTACCACATGAAATTGAAATACTTAATTTTCTAAAAAAAATTCAAGGAGGGCATGTGTGTGCCTTTCTTGAATAATATAAAATTGCAGGTTATCCGTACTAGATTTTGTTATGGGACGTTGATCCAGGGAACTAGTCTGATTGCCATATGTGGAGTCGGGAAGGAATTTTTCCCCTAATATGGGGCAATGAGCATCTGCCTCATGGGGTTTTTGCCTTCCTCTGGATCAACACATTAGCTTTTAGGTTGAACTTGATGGACTTGTGTCTTTCAACCTTAAAACTATGAAACGGTCCCTGTATAGAGGTTCAAGGGTGAAGCCCAGGGTTCATTTGGAAACATCAGAAATGGTGTGTTTTGCGCCCAGTCTGTCCAAGGAAGCCTGTTTGAGCCAACGGCCTCAGAAATATCTTAACATTTAAGAAAGTAGCAATAGTTAGGGTTGGCTGAACCATTCTAGCCTTAAGTTTGCCCCTCCAGTCAGCATCTACTATGTAGATGCAATCAAGGCCCTGTAATAAGTCTTTATCGCTGTACAGGGCTGTAAGAGTGAAGGCCAGAGTTCCTTTGGAACCTGTAGGATAGACTGGCTTTTGCCAAGTCTTTCCAAAGAAGCTTTTTTGAGCCATAGGCCTCAGACAGGTCCTAACAAGAAAGTGTCATTAGATAGGTTTTTCTTTAGTTAGGATTGATTCAACTACTCAAGCCTCAAGCGCACTCCTCCGGGCAGCAGCTACTCTGTAGATGCAACCCTGGGCCTATGGTAAGTGTCTATCCCTGTACAGGTGTGTAATGGTAAAAACCAGGGTTCCCTTGGGATCTGCAGAATGTAGTAGCTTGCGCCAAGTCTGTCCGAGGAAGTCTGTTTGAGCCAACAGCCTTAAACAGATCCCAGTATTTAGGAAAAAAAAGCTTTAGTTAGAGTTGAATCAACCACTATAGCCTCAAGCTCGCTCCTCCGGCCAGCAGCTACTCTGTAGATGCAGCCCTGGGCCTATGGTAAGTATCTATCCCTGTACAGGGGTGTAATGGTAAAGGCCAGGGTTCCCTTGGGATCTGCAGAATGGAGTAGCTTGCGCCAAGTCTGTCCGAGAAAGCCTTTTTGAGCTGATGGATTTAAACAAATTTCAACATTTAGGAAAAAAGCATTAATCTATTTCAGTTAGAGTTAATTCAATTACTCTAGCATAAAGATCCTAATTCACTTTGTCTAAAGGAAGTTAGTTGGCAAATTTTTATTGTGTGAGCAATGAGGTTATGAAACTCTCTACCACATGAAATTGAAATACTTAGTTTTCTAAAAAAAATTCAAGGAGGGCATGTGTGTGCCTTTCTTGAATAATATAAAATTGCAGGTTATCCGTACTAGATTTTGTTATGGGACGTTAATCCAGGGAACTAGTCTGATTGCCATATGTGGAGTCGGGAAGTAATTTTTCCCCTAATATGGGGCAATTAGCATCTGCCTCATGGGGTTTTTGCCTTCCTCTGGATCAACACATTAGCTTTTAGGTTGAACTTGATGGACTTGTGTCTTTCAACCTTAAAACTATGAAACTGTCCATGTATTGAGGTTCAAGGGTGAAGCCCAGGGTTCATTTGGAAACATCAGAAATGGTGTGTTTTGCGCCCAGTCTGTCCAAGGAAGCCTGTTTGAGCCAACGGCCTCAGAAATATCCTAACATTTAAGAAAGTAGCAATAGTTAGGGTTGGCTGAACCATTCTAGCCTTAAGTTTGCCCCTCCAGTCAGTATCTACTATGTAGATGCAATCAAGGCCCTGCAATAAGTCTTTATCGCTGTACAGAGCTGAAAGAGTGAAGGCCAGAGTTCCTTTGGAACCTGTAGGATAGACTGGCTTTTGCCAAGTGTTTCCAAAGAAGCTTTTTTGAGCCATAGGCCTCAGACAGGTCCTAACAAGAAAGTGGCATTACATAGGTTTTTCTTTAGTTAGGATTGATTCAACTACTCAAGCCTCAAGCGCACTTCTCCGGCCAGCAGCTACTCTGTAGATGCAACCCTGGGCCTATGGTAAGTATCTATCCCTGTACAGGGGTGTAATGGTAAAAACCAGGGTTCCCTTGGGATCTGCAGAATGGAGTAGCTTGCGCCAAGTCTGTCCGAGGAAGTCTGTTTGAGCCAACAGCCTTAAACAGATCCCAGTATTTAGGAAAAAAAAGCTTTAGTTAGAGTTGAATCAACCACTATAGCCTCAAGCTCGCTCCTCCGGCCAGCAGCTACTCTGTAGATGCAGCCCTGGGCCTATGGTAAGTATCTATCCCTGTACAGGGGTGTAATGGTAAAGGCCAGGGTTCCCTTGGGATCTGCAGAATGGAGTAGCTTGCGCCAAGTCTGTCCGAGAAAGCCTTTTTGAGCTGATGGATTTAAACAAATTTCAACATTTAGGAAAAAAGCATTAATCTATTTCAGTTAGAGTTAATTCAATTACTCTAGCATAAAGATCCTAATTCACTTTGTCTAAAGGAAGTTAGTTGGCAAATTTTTATTGTGTGAGCAATGAGGTTATGAAACTCTCTACCACATGAAATTGAAATACTTAATTTTCTAAAAAAAATTCAAGGAGGGCATGTGTGTGCCTTTCTTGAATAATATAAAATTGCAGGTTATCCGTACTAGATTTTGTTATGGGACGTTGATCCAGGGAACTAGTCTGATTGCCATATGTGGAGTCGGGAAGGAATTTTTCCCCTAATATGGGGCAATTGGCATCTGCCTCATGGGGTTTTTGCCTTCCCCTGGATCAACACATTAGCTTTTAGGTTGAACTTGATGGACTTGTGTCTTTCAACCTTAAAACTATGAAACGGTCCCTGTATAGAGGTTCAAGGGTGAAGCCCAGGGTTCATTTGGAAACATCAGAAATGGTGTGTTTTGCGCCCAGTCTGTCCAAGGAAGCCTGTTTGAGCCAACGGCCTCAGAAATATCTTAACATTTAAGAAAGTAGCAATAGTTAGGGTTGGCTGAACCATTCTAGCCTTAAGTTTGCCCCTCCAGTCAGCATCTACTATGTAGATGCAATCAAGGCCCTGTAATAAGTCTTTATCACTGTACAGGGCTGTAAGAGTGAAGGCCAGAGTTCCTTTGGAACCTGTAGGATAGACTGGCTTTTGCCAAGTCTTTCCAAAGAAGCTTTTTTGAGCCATAGGCCTCAGACAGGTCCTAACAAGAAAGTGGCATTAGATAGGTTTTTCTTTAGTTAGGATTGATTCAACTACTCAAGCCTCAAGCGCACTCCTCCGGCCAGCAGCTACTCTGTAGATGCAACCCTGGGCCTATGGTAAGTATCTATCCCTGTACAGGGGTGTAATGGTAAAAACCAGGGTTCCCTTGGGATCTGCAGAATGGAGTAGCTTGCGCCAAGTCTGTCCGAGGAAGTCTGTTTGAGCCAACAGCCTTAAACAGATCCCAGTTTTTAGGAAAAAAAAGCTTTAGTTAGAGTTGAATCAACCACTATAGCCTCAAGCTCGCTCCTCCGGCCAGCAGCTACTCTGTAGATGCAGCCCTGGGCCTATGGTAAGTATCTATCCCTGTACAGGGGTGTAATGGTAAAGGCCAGGGTTCCCTTGGGATCTGCAGAATGGAGTAGCTTGCGCCAAGTCTGTCCGAGAAAGCCTTTTTGAGCTGATGGATTTAAACAAATTTCAACATTTAGGAAAAAAGCATTAATCTATTTCAGTTAGAGTTAATTCAATTACTCTAGCATAAAGATCCTAATTCACTTTGTCTAAAGGAAGTTAGTTGGCAAATTTTTATTGTGTGAGCAATGAGGTTATGAAACTCTCTACCACATGAAATTGAAATACTTAATTTTCTAAAAAAAATTCAAGGAGGGCATGTGTGTGCCTTTCTTAAATAATATAAAATTGCAGGTTATCCGTACTAGATTTTGTTATGGGACGTTGATCCAGGGAACTAGTCTGATTGCCATATGTGGAGTCGGGAAGGAATTTTTCCCCTAATATGGGGCAATTAGCATCTGCCTCATGGGGTTTTTGCCTTCCTCTGGATCAACACATTAGCTTTTAGGTTGAACTTGACAGACTTGTGTCTTTCAACCTTAAAACTATGAAACGGTCCCTGTATAGAGGTTCAAGGGTGAAGCCCAGGGTTCATTTGGAAACATCAGAAATGGTGTGTTTTGCGCCAAGTCTGTCCAAGGAAGCCTGTTTGAGCCAATGGCCTCAGAAATATCCTAACATTTAAGAAAGTAGCAATAGTTAGGGTTGGCTGAACCATTCTAACTTTAAGTTTGCCCCTCCAGTCAGCATCTACTATGTAGATGCAATCAAGGCCCTGTAATAAGTCTTTATCACTGTACAGGGCTGTAAGAGTGAAGGCCAGAGTTCCTTTGGAACCTGTAGGATAGACTGGCTTTTGCCAAGTCTTTCCAAAGAAGCTTTTTTGAGCCATAGGCCTCAGACAGGTCCTAACAAGAAAGTGTCATTAGATAGGTTTTTCTTTAGTTAGGATTGATTCAACTACTCAAGCCTCAAGCGCACTCCTCCGGGCAGCAGCTACTCTGTAGATGCAACCCTGGGCCTATGGTAAGTATCTATCCCTGTACAGGTGTGTAATGGTAAAAACCAGGGTTCCCTTGGGATCTGCAGAATGGAGTAGCTTGCGCCAAGTCTGTCCGAGGAAGTCTGTTTGAGCCAACAGCCTTAAACAGATCCCAGTATTTAGGAAAAAAAAGCTTTAGTTAGAGTTGAATCAACCACTATAGCCTCAAGCTCGCTCCTCCGGCCAGCAGCTACTCTGTAGATGCAGCCCTGGGCCTATGGTAAGTATCTATCCCTGTACAGGGGTGTAATGGTAAAGGCCAGGGTTCCCTTGGGATCTGCAGAATGGAGTAGCTTGCGCCAAGTCTGTCCGAGAAAGCCTTTTTGAGCTGATGGATTTAAACAAATTTCAACATTTAGGAAAAAAGCATTAATCTATTTCAGTTAGAGTTAATTCAATTACTCTAGCATAAAGATCCTAATTCACTTTGTCTAAAGGAAGTTAGTTGGCAAATTTTTATTGTGTGAGCAATGAGGTTATGAAACTCTCTACCACATGAAATTGAAATACTTAATTTTCTAAAAAAAATTCAAGGAGGGCATGTGTGTGCCTTTCTTGAATAATATAAAATTGCAGGTTATCCGTACTAGATTTCGTTATGGGACGTTGATCCAGGGAACTAGTCTGATTGCCATATGTGGAGTCGGAAAGTAATTTTTCCCCTAATATGGGGCAATTAGCATCTGCCTCATGGGGTTTTTGCCTTCCTCTGGATCAACACATTAGCTTTTAGGTTGAACTTGATGGACTTGTGTCTTTCAACCTTAAAACTATGAAACGGTCCCTGTATAGAGGTTCGAGGGTGAAGCCCAGGGTTCATTTGGAAACATCAGAAATGGTGTGTTTTGCGCCAAGTCTGTCCAAGGAAGCCTGTTTGAGCCAACGGCCTCAGAAATATCCTAACATTTAAGAAAGTAGCAATAGTTAGGGTTGGCTGAACCATTCTAACTTTAAGTTTGCCTCTCCAGTCAGCATCTACTATGTAGATGCAATCAAGGCCCTGTAATAAGTCTTTATCACTGTACAGGGCTGTAAGAGTGAAGGCCAGAGTTCCTTTGGAACCTGTAGGATAGACTGGCTTTTGCCAAGTCTTTCCAAAGAAGCTTTTTTGAGCCATAGGCCTCAGACAGGTCCTAACAAGAAAGTGGCATTAGATAGGTTTTTCTTTAGTTAGGATTGATTCAACTACTCAAGCCTCAAGCGCACTCCTCCGGCCAGCAGCTACTCTGTAGATGCAACCCTGGGCCTATGGTAAGTATCTATCCCTGTACAGGGGTGTAATGGTAAAAACCAGGGTTCCCTTGGGATCTGCAGAATGGAGTAGCTTGCGCCAAGTCTGTCCGAGGAAGTCTGTTTGAGCCAACAGCCTTAAACAGATCCCAGTATTTAGGAAAAAAAATCTTTAGTTAGAGTTGAATCAACCACTATAGCCTCAAGCTCGCTCCTCCGGCCAGCAGCTACTCTGTAGATGCAGCCCTGGACCTATGGTAAGTATCTATCCCTGTACAGGGGTGTAATGGTAAAGGCCAGGGTTCCCTTGGGATCTGCAGAATGGAGTAGCTTGCGCCAAGTCTGTCCGAGAAAGCCTTTTTGAGCTGATGGATTTAAACAAATTTCAACATTTAGGAAAAAAGCATTAATCTATTTCAGTTAGAGTTAATTCAATTACTCTAGCATAAAGATCCTAATTCACTTTGTCTAAAGGAAGTTAGTTGGCAAATTTTTATTGTGTGAGCAATGAGGTTATGAAACTCTCTACCACATGAAATTGAAATACTTAATTTTCTAAAAAAAATTCAAGGAGGGCATGTGTGTGCCTTTCTTGAATAATATAAAATTGCAGGTGATCCGTACTAGATTTTGTTATGGGACGTTGAACCAGGGAACTAGTCTGATTGCCATATGTGGAGTCGGGAAGGAATTTTTCCCCTAATATGGGGCAATTAGCATCTGCCTCATGGGGTTTTTGCCTTCCTCTGGATCAACACATTAGCTTTTAGGTTGAACTTGATGGACTTGTGTCTTTCAACCTTAAAACTATGAAACGGTCCCTGTATAGAGGTTCAAGGGTGAAGCCCAGGGTTCATTTGGAAACATCAGAAATCGTGTGTTTTGCGCCAAGTCTGTCCAAGGAAGCCTGTTTGAGCCAACGGCCTCAGAAATATCCTAACATTTAAGAAAGTAGCAATAGTTAGGGTTGGCTGAACCATTCTAACCTTAAGTTTGCCCCTCCAGTCAGCATCTACTATGTAGATGCAATCAAGGCCCTGTAATAAGTCTTTATCACTGTACAGGGCTGTAAGAGTGAAGGTCAGAGTTCCTTTGGAACCTGTAGGATAGACTGGCTTTTGCCAAGTTTTTCCAAAGTTGCTTTTTTGAGCCATAGGCCTCAGACAGGTCCTAACAAGAAAGTGTCATTAGATAGGTTTTTCTTTAGTTAGGATTGACTCAACTACTCAAGCCTCAAGCGCACTCCTCCGGCCAGCAGCTACTCTGTAGATGCAACCCTGGGCCTATGGTAAGTATCTATCCCTGTACAGGGGTGTAATGGTAAAAACCAGGGTTCCCTTGGGATCTGCAGAATGGAGTAGCTTGCGCCAAGTCTGTCCGAGGAAGTCTGTTTGAGCCAACAGCCTTAAACAGATCCCAGTATTTAGGAAAAAAAAGCTTTAGTTAGAGTTGAATCAACCACTATAGCCTCAAGCTCGCTCCTCCGGCCAGCAGCTACTCTGTAGATGCAACCCTGGGCCTATGGTAAGTATCTATCCCTGTACAGGGGTGTAATGGTAAAGGCCAGGGTTCCCTTGGGATCTGCAGAATGGAGTAGCTTGCGCCAAGTCTGTCCGAGGAAGTCTTTTTGAGCCAATGGCCTTAGACAGAACCCATCATTTAGTAATAAAAAAGCTTTAGTTAGAGTTATAGCCTCAAGCTCGCTCCTCTGGCCAGCTGCTACTCTGTAGATGCAACCCTGAGCATGTGGTAAGTCTCCATTCCTGTAAAGGGGTGTAATGGTAAAGATCAGGGTTCCTTTTGACCTGCTTATGCCAAGTCTGTCAAAGGAAGCCTTTTTGAGCTGATGGCTCTAAACAGATCCTAATGTTTAGGAAAAAAGCTTATGTGTATTTCAGTTAGATTAAAAGTAAAGCCAACAAAAGAGAATTTAACTTTCCCCAAAAAATCAATTATTAATATAGCATTTACCTGCCCAGATCTCAGAACTAATGCACTAT
Organism: Phyllobates terribilis; assembly: GCF_046119375.1. Taxonomy (NCBI): domain Eukaryota; kingdom Metazoa; phylum Chordata; class Amphibia; order Anura; family Dendrobatidae; genus Phyllobates; species Phyllobates terribilis. Next base: position 922,316 of record NW_027362938.1, on the reverse strand, counting down.
TAGGATGTAGCAATCCCATATAATTTTGTGTGCAGTTTTAATACTATTTAATCACCCCCCTCCATTAATTGGTAATATGTGAGTGGTTGTCACATCAGTATTTTGCACCTGTATTGCTGTCATCGTTATTATATGGTATGATTAGTACTGAGACCTAGGCAGGTAAACACTGTTGCCCTTTTTTCCTGTGTTAATTCTTGAATTTTGGTGGGAATTTAAATTTGTCTTTGCTTTTAATGTTAGTGTAGGGACTCGCAAGTATGAGGACCCTTGACGTGGGTTGCGAGCTTGTGTATTTTGGCCAAAATATTTACTAATACCTCATATATATCATATATATTTTTTGCACGTTATTTTTATTCAGGGTGCAGCCAGACCCATCAATGTTGGCCTTGTAAACTAGGGTGTCGGTCTTCATGGGGTGTACTTAAAAAGTGCTGGGCAGCCCGCCTAATCTAATAGTTTGGGCTTCACTAATAGGCTGTAAGCCAGACATTGTGCACTACCTATGTATGACCAGTGCCCTATACAAGGCTTATTTGTGTGCAGTTTTAATACTAAGCTATCACCCCCTCCATGAATTGGTAGGTTGTGAGTGGTTGTCTCATCAATATTTTGCACCTGTGTTGCTGACTTCTTCATTATATGGGTTTGCTGCATCCTTGTAATTATTGTTGCTGTATTTGCTGTGTTAATTCTTGAATTTTGGTGGGAACTTTAATTCCTTGTTTTTGTGACTTTGCTTTTAATGTTAGTGTAGGGACTCGCAAGTATGAGGACCCTTGAGCAGGTTGCGAGCTTGTATATTTTGGCCAAAATATCGACCAATACCTCATATATATCATATATATTTTTTACATGCTATTTTTATTCAGGGTGCAGCCAAGCCCATCTACAGGTGCATATCACAAAATTAGAATATCACCATAAAAGTTAATTTATTTCAGTTCTTCAATACAAAACGTGAAACTCATATATTATATAGAGCCATTACACACAGAGTGATCTATTTCACGTGTTTATTTCTGTTAATGTTGATGATTATGGCTTACAGCCAATGAAAACTCAAAAGTCATTATTTCAATTAATTAGAATACCTTATAACAACAGCTTGAAAAATGTTTTCAAAATCCAAAATGTTATCCTACTGAAATGTATGTTCAATAAATGCCCTCAATACTTGGTCGGGGATCCTTTTACATCAATTACTGCATCAATGCGGCAATGTGGCATGGAGGGATCAGCCTGTGGCACTGCTGAGGGGTTATGGAAGCCCAGGTGGCTTTGATAGAAGCCTTCAGGTCGTCTGCATTGTTGGGTCTGGTGTCTCTCATTTTCCTCTTGACAATACCCCATAGATTCTTTATGGGGTTAAGGTCAGGTGAGTTTGCTGCCAATCAAGCACAGTGATACTGTTGTTTTAAACCAGGTATTAGTACTTTTGTCAGTGTGGACAGGGGCCAAGTCCTGCTGGAGAATGAAATTTCCATCTCCAAAAAGCTTGGCGTAGCAAAGGTTTTGGTTCAGGGGGCCGAAACTTCTGAGTGGGCCTCTAACCAGGTAACCCTGATTCCAACTATAGCGGCGCACCCAGATAGTTGATGTAGGAAAACCTCAGCAGATGACCGCGCTGTTACTAAAAATAATCTCTATACAAAGACCAGCACTGATATTACCGCCATATGGTGACATATATTGATAGATGCCAGTCCTGCAGAACATATAAGAGATCACAGCTCAGTTATATATAGTACCTTACAGCTGACGTTCTTTCTGATTAAATTGTTCACTTTTCCCGTCTTTTCCATCTGGCCCAGACCGACACGACAACTTCTCCAGCCAGGGCTCAGAGTCTCAGGTATGCAGAGATCACAACAAAGACACATTTGACTCCTTACATTTCAGGCACTGACCACATCTATCCCCAACCTGCACAAACTTCTCATCCTGCTGATACCCCAATACTGAGCCTCTGCTGCAAAATGTGTCCCTATTACTGCACCTACTGTGTGCCCTCTAGATGGTAAAACAAACCTCTAAAATAAAGTAATGCCGTGTGCAAGTGTCCTAGAAAACAGTGCCCACATTGTGCCCCCTAGAAAGTAATAGTGCCCCTTCGACAGTCACGATAACCTGAGTTCCCCTATAACAATAAGTGCCCACCTAAGATTTAATAATGTCCTGAGTCTCCCCCCATGTAGAGCTCCGCTCTAACCATTATGATGTTCTCCTATTCACGATATAATTCCCCCTCACTGTATAGTACCCCCACACAGTATACTGACCCCTTAGTAGCCCACAAGCTGATGGCTCCAACACTGTATGATGGCCTCCGCACCATACAAAGATCCCACATTATCTCCCACACTGTATGATGGCCCCCACACTGTTCAAAGAACCCACATTATCTCCCACACTGTATAAATAGAGTACATATAGTATAATGCACCAGATAGTCCTCAATATAGTATAATGCACTCCCCATAGTCCTTCGTATAGTATAATGCGCCCCTATAGGCAGAGTCTGTAGTAAAATGCTCCCCCCATTGACAGAGTCTGTAGTATAATGCTCCCCCCTCCTCATAGGCAGAGTCTGTGGTATAATGCCCCCCCATAGGCAGAGTCTGCAGTATAATGCACCCCCCATAGGCAGAGTCTGTAATATAATGCTCCCCCCTCCTCATAGGCAGAGTCTGTAGTATAATGCCCCCCCTCCTCATAGGCAGAATCTGTAGTATAATGCCCCCCCCATCTCATAGGCAGAGTCTGTAGTGTAATGTGCCCCCCCTCCTCATAGGCAGAGTCTGTGGTATAATGCCCCCCCCATCTCATAGGCAGCGTCTGTAGTATAATGCCCCACCTATAGGCAGAGTCTGTAGTAAAATGCACCCCCCATAGGCAGAGTCTGTAGTATAATGCTCCCCCTCTTATAGGCAGAGTCTGTAGTACAATGTCCCCCCCATAGGCAGAGTCTGTAGTATAATGCTCCCCCCCTCCTTATAGGCAGAGTCTGTAGTATAATGCCCCCCCATAGGCAGAGTCTGCAGTATAATGCCCCCCCATAGGCAGAGTCTGTAGTATAATGCTCCCCCCTCCTCATAGTCAGAGTCTGTAGTATAATCCCCCCCCCCTCCTCATAGGCAGAATCTTTAGTATAATGCCCCCCCATCTCATAGGCAGAGTCTGTAGTTTAATGTGCCCCCCCTCCTCATAGGCAGAGTCTGTGATATAATGCCCCCCCCATCTCATAGGCAGCGTCTGTAGTATAATGCCCCACCTATAGGCAGAGTCTGTAGTAAAATGCACCCCCCATAGGCAGAGTCTGTAGTATAATGCTCCCCCTCTTATAGGCAGAGTCTGTAGTACAATGTCCCCCCATAGGCAGAGTCTGTAGTCTACTGCTCTCCCCTGCTCATAAACAGAGTCTGTAGTATAATGCCCCCCATAGGCAGAGTCTGTAGTAGAATGCCCCCCCATAGACAGAGGCTTTAGTATAATGCTCCCCCCCTCCCCATAGACAGTCTGTAGTATAATGCCCCCCCTCCCCATAGGCAGAGTCTTTAGTATAATGCCCCCCCTCTCTGTGGGCAGAGTCTTTAGGATAATGCTCCCCCATAGGCAGAGTCTGTAGTATAATGCACCTCCCCCTTCCCATAGGCAGAGTCTGTAATATAATGCCGCCCCCCACCCGGCAAAAAATAAATAAACAGTACTCATCTCTCCTCCTGGTTCCCTCGCTGCTCAGAGCACCCAGCACGCACACATCTTCAGCACAGCGGGCTGGGCTCCAAGTGATGATGTCAGAGACGTCAGTCACAGAAGGGACTAATGGGAGAGAGATCCGCGCTCCCTCTCTCATCAGTAAACTTGCGGCGGTGGCGGGCAGTGGGGCCCGATGCTGGCACCAGGGGCATGCTAGATACAGTTACACTGGCGTAGCCCTGGATGGGCCCCCTAAGAGCGAGGGGCCCGGGGCCACCGCCCCCTTTGCCCCCCTGGTAGCTTGATACTGTGGCAGAGGGAAGCATGAAGTGCTCTAAAATTTCCTGGTAGACGGCTGCGCTGACTTTTGTGTTGAAAAAACACAGTGGACCTACACCAGCAGATGACACGGCTCCCCAAACCATCACTGATTGTGGAAACTTCACACTAGACCTCAAGCAGCTTGGATTGTGGCCTCTCCACTCTTCTTCCAGACTCTGGGACCTTGATTTCAAATGAAAATTGGAACTCTGGACATCTGTCAAGCCAGCAGTCTTCATCATGATTGTCATGATTGTGGAGCCTACTAAAACAGACTAAGGGACCTTTTTAAATGCTTAGGAAGTCTTTGCAGGTGTTTTTTGTTAATTATTTTAATTTACTGAGTTAATGACTTTTGTGTTTTCATTGGCTATAAGCCATAATCATCAACATTAACAGAAATAAACACTTGAAATAGATCACTGTGTTTGTAATGACTCTATATAATATATGAGGTTCACTTTTTGCATTGAAGAACTGAAATAAATTAACTTTTTGATGATATTCTAATTTTGTGAGATGCACCTATATGTTATGGCCTTGTAAATTAGAGTGTCTATCTTCATGGGGTGCACTTAAATAGTGCTGGGCAGCCCGTGTTCTTGCCTCAGCAGCAAATTTAGCTATCCAGGGAATCTAGTCACTTTATGTGTATATCAGTTCTGACATTATGTTGCTTGCATTTGAATCCTGTCTCTTTTTTATTGTTTGATAACTGCACTGTCTGCTAGTGATTTAATGTATTTGCTCTAGTTTCAATTTGCAATGCATTATGGGAAAGTTCCAAGAGCATTGTGAGACAGTTCTTGTTGCATTGTGGTCCTGTTCTTGTCACAGTTTGGGCAGCGACCATTATTTCCTCGTCTCTTCTGATGGAGAAGTTCCCTTATCACTCATCTTGTAAAGTGGCACAGAGCGGTAGTCGTGACTGAACGTCGGTCTGATTTCGCTCTGGCACTTTACAGACAATGGGTGTCCCAGTCCCAGTGTGCTCTAGGGTGTGGGGTGCAGCACACTCTCTTGTAGGCCGCAGGCCTCCACTGCCTTCAGGCTTCTGTCCTCAGAAGCCGCCGCACACAATTTAGGGGACACGAAGTTGTTTGTAACAGTCAAACATATACTTGACAGTTCAAGTTCATCAGGTGGGTACAGATGGGATAAGGCACAGCAATTCACATTATCCTCCTTCTTAGCATAACTCCTCTTCAGCCCTGTTGCTAGCTCATCCTGTATTTCTCGTCCACCTCTGCAGTGCACCCGGGACTGGCCTTCAACTTCCATCTATGCAGGTCCCTGTCCATCTTCCTTTGTACTTCAGAGCACACAAAGTGTCCGGCAGCTCCTATGCCAGACCTTAGGCTCTGGACGTGACTGGAGCGACTGCTCTGGATCCCAGTAATGCCTCCCACTGCCTGGAACATTGAGTACTATATACAGTGGGTACGGAAAGCATTCAGACCCCTTTACATCTTTCACTCTTTGTTTCATTGCAGCCATTTGGTAAATTCTAAAAAGTTCATTTTTTTTCTCATTAAAGTACACTGTGCACCCCATCTTGACTGAAAAAAAACAGAAATGTAGAAATTTTTGCAAATTTATTAAAAAAGGAAAACTGAAATATCACATGGTCATAAGTATTCAGACCCTTTGCTCATATTTAAGTCACATGCTGTCCATTTCTTGTGATCCTCCTTGAGATGGTTCTGCTCTTTCATTGGAGTCCAGCTGTGTTTAATTAAACTGATAGGACTTGATTTGGAAAGGCACACACCTGTCTATATAAGACCTCACAGCTCACAGTGCATGTCAGACCAAATGAGAATCATGAGCTCAAAGAACTGCCTGTTACGATGTTAGTAGATACCCTGAAGTCCAATGGCGTGGGCCAAAAGCAGAGACTGAGACAAGAGTAGTGTGAAAGTCTATTTTAAACTCAAGTGCAAAAGATCACAGCAAACAGTTTATGAAGGTAAGTTCATTCCAAACAACACTTCTTAGAACCTAATCTGTAAGGCACGGCCTTCATTACTATTAGGGTATGTAAACGTTAACGATAGTCCAAGTTTACTTAGGTACAGTAATATGCAAACAGAAATAAGGATAGTAAGCAGACGTAGGTATTCCTCAGTTGATTGTGGACTCACGTAGTGCAGAAGAGAAGACAAACTGGAATATGGATCTGGATATTGAAGAATGCAGGAGGTGCAGCGGAGGAAACAGCGATGTCTTAAGCAGAGCTGGAGCCGGGTATTTAAACACAGAGCAAGATGGTGACTATACCAGAGGTGTAGAGATCCAGGAGAAGTTTTCTTCAGGAAGACAAAAGTTCAGAGATCCCAGCGTGAGTGAACAACAGCCAGTGGTTCCTTTCAGCAGAAGTCCCCTTAGCAGAGGATTCAGGCAGCAATCCTTTCAGCGGATGACTAGGAGTAAACACAAGGTCAGCAAGACTCTATTCAGAGGGCTAGCACAGGTGAGTAGAAAGCTAAAAGCACACAATACTCAGGCAAGGCATGATTGCAACACATGCAGTTTAAGTAGGTCCACAGGCAGGAAACACATGACCCCAGTGAGGCAATGGAAGCCATCTTGGCTAAGGGAAAAACTACTGGCAAAGTAAAATTAAACCTGGCATCCTGACACTGCCAAAGGAGCTTAGAGACAGAATTGTGGCAAGGCACAGATCTGGCCAAGTTTACAAAAGAATTTCTGCATTAGTCAAGGGTCCTAAGAACATAGTGGCCTCCATAATCCTTAAGTGGAAAAAGTTTGGGACCACCAGAAGTCTTCCTAGACCTGGCCGTCCAGCTCAACTGAGCAATCGTGGGAGAAGAGCCTTGGTGAGAGAGGTAAAGATGAACCCCAAGATCACTGTGGCTGAGCTCCAAAGATGCAGTAGGGAGATGGGAGAAAGTTGCATAAAGTCAACTATCACTGCAGCCCTCCACAAGTCGAGCCTTTATGGCAGAGTGGCCCAACGGAAGCCTCTCCTCAGTGCAAGACATATGGAAGCCTGCACAGAGTTTGCTTAAAAACACATGAAGGACTCCCAGTCTATGAGAAATAAGATTCTTTGGTCTGATGAGACTAAGATAGAACTTTTTGGTGATAATTCTAAGGGGTATGTGTGGAGAAAACCAGGCACTGCTCATCACCTGCCCAATACAATCCCAACAGTGAAACATGGTGGTGGCAGCATCATGGGGGTGTTTTTCAGCTGCAGGGACAGGACGACTGGTTGGAATTGAAAGAAACATGAATGTGGCCAAGTACACAAATATCCTGGATGAAAACCTCTTCCAGAGTGCTCTGGACCTCAGACTTGGCCGAAGGTTCACCTTCCAACAAGAAAATGACCCTATGCACACAGTTAAAATAACAAAGGAGTGGCTTCAGAACAACTCTGTGACCATTCTAGACTGGCCCAGCCAGAGCCCTGACCTAAACCCAATTGAACATCTCTGGAGAGACCTGAAAATGGCTGTCCACCAACGTTCACCATCCAACCTGACAGAACTGGAGAGGATCTGCAAGGAAGAATGGCAGAGGAACCCCAAATCCAGGTGTGAAAAACTTGTTGCATCATTCCCAAGAAGACTCATGGATGCACTAGCTCAAAAGGGGGCTTCTACTCAATACTGGTCATTTGGTCTGACATGCACTGTGAGCTGTGAGGTCTTATATAGACAGGTGTGTGCCTTTCCAAATCAAGTCCTATCAGTTTAATTAAACACAGCTGGACTCCAATGAAAGAGTAGAACCATCTCAAGGAGGATCACAAGGAAATGGACAGCATGTGACTTAAATATGAGCAAAGGGTCTGAATACTTATGACCATGTGATATTTCAGTTTTCCTTTTTTAATAAATTTGCAAAAATTTCTACATTTCTGTTTTTTTCAGTCAACATGGGGTGCAGAGTGTACTTTAATGAGAAAAAAATGAACTTTTTAGAATTTACCAAATGGCTGCAATGAAACAAAGAGTGAAAAATGTAAAGGGGTCTGAATGCTTTCCGTACCCACTGTACTTCAATAAAACTCACCCTATAGATACCCTAGCCTGAACCTGCATGTCAACGGAGATGGGCATCCTACATATAGATGACAATGGCACCCTTGCTGAACGGCAGCTGCCCCTAGACCCTAAAAGTCCCTTATTCGTACTTACATAGACCAAAGATCTGACAGTCTACCAGAAACTGGTACAGATATCACATCAAACAATCAATCCTCAGTGTGTACTAAATGATTAAAGTGACAACAGTGAATAAAGTGACAATGTGCAAATTTATAAAAACACCCAAGAACGTTCCTAATATCTTTGGACCTCCAAGCCAAAGGATACATTCGGGCATCCAAACAAAGGCTACAATCAGCCCTGTTCAACACCCTAGATGCTGATTACCTGCCTTATAGTGGAGGGTGACACCCTAGTTAATGTTGACACTGTGGCGCCCCGCTCCACGGCGGCTATCCCTGGATAACCCTAGCCAGCCCTGGAATTAATCACCCATAGAGGTATCAATGACATAAGTGATCACAAGACTAAACAATAAAAGGAACTTATCTTGATAAAGTGCAATACTGATGCGGATCATCTTTATGCCGCATGTCCCGATTTTAAAGAGATTTAATAAAATTTGTATTTTAGGGTTTATGTTATACTTATGTCTTATGGTATCCTAAGCTTATCTTATGCTATACTCACATTATGCATTAACACTTCACATGCTGTTACATCACCATTATACATTACATAAGACACATATCACTTTTACATATAAAACCGCAAGAGAGTGTTCACATGACGCGTTTGTTGTCTTCAGGGGCAGGAACAGGGTAAGACAGTCCACATCCCTACAGTTTTGTATCTTGGGCTCTGTGCACACAGCCTGCTCCAAGCTTAGCCGGTAAGAGTCCTATCTATGTGGTACAATACTGGGGTTCATCGTATGTTTTCCGCATCTACTGTATGGAGGTTTCTCTACTATCAATAAAGAGAAGGGTTTTCGCAGCCTTATTCTTAAGAAGACAGGGGGTTTAGCTCCATGTCACACTACACACCGTGGTAAGGTGTATGAGGGGAGCATAGCCCGCCTAATCTAATAGTATGGGCGTCACTAATAGGCTGTAAACCAGACACTGTGCGTGACCAGCGCCAAAATATTTACCAGAACCTCATATATAGATTTTGCATGCTATTTTTATTCAGGGTTCAGACAAGCCCATCAATGCTGGATTTGTAAACTAGGGGGTCTGTCCTCATGGGGTGCACTTAGATAGTGCTTTGCAGCCTGCCTAATCTAACAATATGAGGGTCACTAATAGGCTGTAAGAACTATATTGAGCACTATCTGTGTTAGGTGTCAGGTGTTTTCTGGATCTGAAATGGGTTCAGAATCATCAGTGGATTCTGTGGTCTCCCATTCCGGTCCAGATGCTGCTCAGCATCGTCATCGGTCCCAACGCCTAGCTGGTGCACGAGATGTACAAGCTGTCTCTTGGGTCTTTGTTCCTAGCAACATGAAGGATAGGTTGCGGAGGGAAACAGGGCTGTTACAGCCTAAGTCCAGGATACACTGCACTGAGCATGCCCGTGACATGGCGGACCGTGATTAGTGGTTTGGGAGTCAGCTGATCCGGTGACCTGGCACCGCCTGATTGGTCGCGGGTGACGTCACCAATAATGTGACGGTGGGCAGGGCTTAATATTTAAATAGCACGCCCACAAACATGGCGGCGCGCTCTGATCATTGAGCTGAGTTGGTGTTATTGTGTGGACGCTTGGTCGTTTCGGCTCCACGTGTACTTTTGCTGTTATAGCTTCTGACACGCAGGTTTAGCAGGGGATAGACAGCCTTAGATGGAGGGAGGCAGGTAGCTTCGTCTGACAGTCTGGCTCCAACAAGGGGGTCGCTATACACCCCGAGCAGACTGCGGACTCCGTATTCCCGGCACCGCCTGTTAGCCACGTGGAGAGATACTCCTCAGTCCGGTAGCACGCCGGCTGGGAGCATGTATACGCCTGCGTGAATCACACACGCATCCTAGCACCTGCTGCGTAGCCTCTGTGCAGTTAACAGGGCTACAGCTACATTATGTGTCGCACATCTCTCGTGCAGTTAACGGAGATAGTGCGAATCCCTATTCCCGTTCCGGTGTGCAGTAACACGGGGGGGATTGTTATTTCAGTTGGTTGTTTTACCTTCTTACCCGGAAGGTGTTCGTCCGCAGTCCTCCAGGCTGCATCGCGGACCCCGGGTTCGTTTGCTTTCCATTATTTAATAAAGTTGTTTGCAACCATTCCCCTAACAATCTGTGTGTGACCAGTGACCTATACAAGCCATTTTTTGTGTGCAGTTTTAATACTAAGCAATGACCCCCTCCAAGAATTGGTAGGTTATGAGTTGGTTGTCTCATCAGTATTTTGCACCTGTGCTGCCCCTGCCTTTATTATATGGTTTGCTTCATCCTGATTAGTGCATTCGTTTTGAGACCTGGGCTGGAGAATAAATACTGTTCCTCTTTTTTGCTGTGTTAATAATTTTTTTCAGTTTTAATTCAACTACTCTAGCATCAAGCTCCTAATTCGCTTTGTCTAAAGGAAGTTAGATGGCAATGTTTTATTGTGTGAGGTATGGAACTCTCTACCACATGACCTTGTAATACTTAATTCTCTAAAAAAAAGTTCAAGGAGGTCCTGTGTGACTTTCTTGAATAATATTACAGGTTATTCATACTAGATTTTGTTATGGGACGTTGATCCAAGCAACTAGTCTGATTGCCATATGTGGAGTCGGGAAGGAATTTTTCCCCTAATTTTGGGCAAGCAGCATCTGCCTCATGGGGTTTTTTGACTTCCTCTGGATCAACACATTAGCTTTTCACAGGTCTCTATATATAGTGTGATGGCTCCCACAGCTCTTTATATACAGTACTAGATGGTGTCCCGATTCTAACGCATCGGGTATTCTAGAATCTGTATGCGGCCGACCAGGCGCAATCAACAGAGTGGTGTTTAAATGTGGCGCCAAAATCGCTGATTGGTCGCGGCCGCCGGCCACGACCAATCAGCAGAGCGGTGTTTAAATTTGGCGCCAGTATCGCTGATTGGTCGCGGCGCCAATATCGCTGATTCCGACCAATCAGCGAATCGTATTACTGAGGACCGGGCAGCGACGCTACCTGTGCGGGTACTTCCGCTGCGAGGAACCGGGAGATGGCCGGCTGCTCACAGCCGAAGTATCCCGACTGGCGGCGCCGCTCCCCGGTCCTCGCTTCACACTTGCCGTCGGGAGATCAGCGGCCCTAGCCATTGATCTCCCGACGGTAGCCGCATGGAGGTCAGCAGCGCCGCCGGTCGCGGTACTTCTGCTGCGAGCAGCCGGGAGATGAGCGGCTAGCGCCGGTCATCTCCCGGCTGCATCGCCGCTGACCTCCGTGCGGCAGATGAGCTGCTAACGGCCGCCATCTTTTTCTGAAATCCCGCGTCGCTGATTGGCCGCGGCTGGACCAATCAGCGACGCAGGATTTCCTGGACAGAAGGACAGACAGACAGACGGGATTAGACGATTATATATAGTACAGACCAAAAGTTTGGACACACCTTCTCATTTCAAGATTTTTCTGTATTTTCATGACTATGAAAATTGTACATTCACACTGAAGGCATCAAAACTATGAATTAACACATGTGGAATTATATACTTAACAAAAAAGTGTGAAACAACTGAAAATATGTCATATTCTAGGTTCTTCAAAGTAGCCACCTTTTGCTTTGATGACTGCTTTGCACACTCTTGGCATTCTCTTGATGAGCTTCAAGAGGTAGTCAATGGAAATGGTCTTCCAACAATCTTGAAGGAGTTCCCAGAGATGCTTAGCACTTGTTGGCCCTTTTGCCTTCACTCTGCGGTCCAGCTCACCCCAAATCATTTCGATTGGGTTCAGGTCTGGTGACTGTGGAGGCCAGGTCATCTGGCGTAGCACCCCATCATTCTCCTTCTTGGTCAAATAGCCCTTACACAGCCTGGAGGTGTGTTTGGGGTCATTGTCCTGTTGAAAAATAAATGATGGTCCAACTAAACGCAAACCGGATGGAATAGCATGCCGCTGCAAGATGCTGTTGTAGCCATGCTGGTTCAGTATGCCCTCAATTTTGAATAAATCCCCAACAGTGTCACCAGCAAAGCACCCCCACACCATCACACCTCCTCCTCCATGCTTCTCGGTGGGAACCAGACATGTAGAGTCCATCCGTTCACCTTTTCTGCATCGCACAAAGACACGGTGGTTGGAACCAAAGATCTCAAATTTAGACTCATCAGACCAAAGCACAGATTTCCACTGGTCTAATGTCCATTCCTTGTGTTCTTTAGCCCAAATAAGTCTCTTCTGCTTGTTGCCTGTCCTTAGCAGTGGTTTCCTAGCAGCTATTTTACCATGAAGGCCTGCTGCACAAAGTCTCCTCTTAACAGTTGTTGAAGAGATGTGTCTGCTGCTAGAACTCTGTGTGGCATTGACCTGGTCTCTAATCTGAGCTGCTGTTAACCTGCGATTTCTGAGGCTGGTGACTCGGATAAACTTATCCTCAGAAGCAGAGGTGACTCTTGGTCTTCCTTTCCTGGGGCAGTCCTCATGTGAGCCAGTTTCTTGCAGCGCTTGATGGTTTTTGCATCTGCACTTGGGGACACTTTCAAAGTTTTACCAATTTTTTGCATTGACTGACCTTCATTTCTTAAAGTAATGATGGCCACTCATTTTTCTTTAATTAGCTGCTTTTTTCTTGCCATAATACAAATTCTAACAGTCTATTTAGTAGGACTATCAGCTGTGTATCCACCAGACTTCTGCACAACACAGCTGATGATCCGAACCCCATTTATAAGGCAAGAACTCCCACTTATTAAACCTGACAGGGCACACCTGTGAAGTGAAAACCATTTCCGGTGACTACCTCTTGAAGCTCATCAAGAGAATGCCAAGAGTGTGCAAAGCAGTCATCAAAGCAAAAGGTGGCTACTTTGAAGAACCTAGAATATAAGACATATTTTCAGTTGTTTCACACTTTTTTTGTTAAGTATATAATTTCACATGTGTTAATTCATAGTTTTGATGCCTTCAGTGTGAATGTACAATTTTCATAGTCATGAAAATACAGAAAAATCTTTAAATGAGAAGGTGTGTCCAAACTTTTGGTCTGTACTGTATATTAGATGATGACCCCACAGACCCTTTACACAGCATTATGTTTCCACAGCTCCTTGTATACAGTATGATTCCCTCATTGTTCCCTAAATACAGTATGATGTGCTCACAGCTCCATATACACTGTATGATGTCCCCACACATGCAGATACACAATATGATACCTATACACAATATGATGCCCCTACATCTCCCTATAAACAATATGATGCCCCTACATCTCCCTCCATCTGAACAAGTCTCTCCAGCTTCAGAAAGATTATGGACGCATCACATTTTTTTTTACGGACAGGGAAAAAAGTGCCCTATTTTTATGGACTGTCCAAGAATTTCTGGACAGTTGGCTACCCTGCTATGAGTTCCACTGGGGTGGCAGCCTAGGTGGATGCTGGAAGCACAACCGTCTCTCCCTAAGATTCGGAGAGGGAAGGCCACCGATTCCTGACCCTTGCTGTGGCCTTTTCGTTGAGAGGGATGGTTTATTGAGGGCCCATATATACACACAGTCATGGCCGGAAGTGTTTAGCAACCTTGAGATTGTTCCAGAAAGTGAAGTATTTCTCCCAGAAAATTATTACAATTACACATGTTTTGTTATACATTTGTTATAATATTTATTTCCTTTGTGTGTATTGAAACAGCACAAAAAAATGGGAAAAAAGGCAAATTGGACATAATTTCACACAAAACTCCAAAAATGGGCCGGACAAAATTGTTGGCACTTTTCCAAAATTGTGGAAAAACAACTTTGCTTCAAGCATGTGATGCTCGTTAAAACTCACCTGTGGCAAGTAACAGTCGTGGGTAATATGAAAGTCATACCTGAGACCAGATAAAAAGTGGAGAAGATAGATAGATATGAGATTGATAGATAGATAGATATGAGATAGATAGATGGATATGTGGCACCCCAGGGGTCTGGTTACCACTGTAATAGAAATATTATGTCTGAGAGCAAGTGGGAGGTTTCCTGGTTCGGAGCCCTTAAACATGCAACACCTCCTGTCCCAGACCAGATAGGGGAGGAACCTGCCCTATATAAACTGGATCTGGGGCGGGGTTAGTGAAGTCAGAGCCTGGAGTTAGTTCCAGACACAGGGAAAGTAACAGCGAGGAGCTCTGTAGGAGCAGGAGCTGAAGACCAGGGACTTGAGCTAAGCGGAGTTCGTCCTGGCAGAAGACTCTGAGAACCGGACACAGGAGTCCGAGGTTGCGGGGACTTATATATACCCAGCAGCAGAAACCCGCCGGCAGGGGATTTCAAGTCCTCTGGCCATAGAAGCCCGGAGGCTCAGTCACGAGCAAGGGACCAGCACTGCAATCGAGGAGCGGGGGCTATCAGAAGGCCCCAAGTCACCAGCCATACAGGTGAGCACCACACGGAACACTCAGGGACGTGGGCTACTTCCACTCGCTTACAGCAAGGTAGCCAGGAAGAGTGCAGATAGTCGGGGAGGCCTACAACTCCACCTGGCCAGGGGAACTCCAGTTTGCTCACAGACTGACCAGGCCTCTTATGCTAGCCAGTACTCCCGGGAGGGTCTGCCTTATCACCATCAGTAAAGACCCTGAACTGCACTGCAAAGCCTCTGAGTCGTTCCTGCTGCGCTCGTGTACCATCACTCCTATCATCCACACTCACTAGCCTGAGGCTATACTCCTCCCGTGGGGAGTTATACTACACTCTGCTGCCCTCACAACATCAGCCTCAGAGGTCTGCTCAGCAGCGGCGGTTCTTATTGACCGCAATCCACGGGTGGCGTAGTCGGACATTGCATTATACTGATACAGAGACTGCCACAATATTGGTCTGGCCACCCTGAGCCACGGGACCAGGTCGCCACAACTACTCCCAGCATTGCCCTGAAGTCCGGTCCCGGGTGCCCCATGGCCCAGGGGGCGCGTCATATAGATAATAGATAGATGATAGATAGTCCTATGATATGAGATAGAGGTCGTTATAGACAGGTTTATACACTCTCTCCCGAAGTCGGTAAAATCCTGGGTTGGCCAGGGAGATCCCTATAATGCTGATGACTTGGTGGGGTTGGTGGAAAGATACCAGGCGGTTGAGAGTCCGTTGGGAAAACAAGGGGTCGTAGCCTCTCAATACTGGGGTTCCCAAAAGGTGGCGGACACCCAAAAGAAGGGAGCTAGCGCCACACCTGGGGGGCATCCTAGAGTTCAGGAGGGGTCTGAGTTGCTGCCCAAGGTCCCACCCCATAATATAGTGTGTTGGAGATGTCATACCCCTGGCCATATTGCCTCCCGGTGTCCCATAACCTCTGAACCAATGGACTGTAACATGGGCCGGCGTTGCTCTTATTTTGCCTACCCCGCCTGCAGCGCGGTTCGTCAACATGGCGAGGGCCCTCAGGCATGCTCAGTGTCAGTTAACGGGGCACAAGTCTCTGGACTATTGGTCTCAGGAAGTTTGGTGACCCTGATAAGGGCCACACTCCCTCATCGGCTGGTTTCTGGGAAGGTGGTGGGTGTCCGGTGTATCAATGGGGACGCTAAGAACTATCCTGTGGCCCAGGTGGATGTAAACACAGACTGTGGCACCACATCTCATGAAGTGGCGGTCGTTAAGGACCTATTGCATCCCATAATAATTGGACGTGACTTTGCATTATTCTGGGAAATGTGGGGGAAAGCGGGGACACCTGGTTGCTTGGACGACAGCCAGATCGCCCCTAAGGAAACTTACCCGCAGAACATAGTAGATGAGTTTCCCATGTGTGTGCTGGTGGGCAATGAGGCTGAAGTAGCATCCCCTGAGTCCAATATCCCTGAGCTTTAGGTGTCCGAGGGAAACTTTGGAACTGCCCAACTCAGGGATTTAACTCTGAAAGGGGCCTTTGAAAATGTTACTGTGTTAAATGGGGTGCCTCAGGAACCGGGGGCTGACACTCGGTTCCCTCATTTTGCTGTGAATGGGGATTTGCTGTACAGAATAACCAAGCCAAGGGGTGAGGTAATAGAACAGTTGCTGGTGCCAGGGCCCTATAGACGCAGGGTGTTAGACATGGCTCATTCTCATGTGTTGGGTGGTCACCTGGGTGCAGACAAGATTCAAGAACGGATCCTCCAAAGATTCTACTGGCCAGGTTGCTATAGAGAAATATAGAGTTATTGTCGTTCCTGCCCCACATGCCAGATAACCTCCCCAGTGGCCCACTTCCGCAGTCCCCTAGTGCCACTACCAGTCATCGAGGTTCCATTCGAACGCATAGCAATGGATCTAGTGGGGCCTCTGGTCAAGTCCGCCCAAGTGCATCAGTATATCCTGGTGGTATTAGATTATGCTACATGGTATCTGGAGGCCGTACCACTACGAAACTCCTCCACCAGGTGTATAGCCCGGGAGTTAGACCACATGTTTTCAAGAACTGGGTTGCCTAACGAGATCCTAACAGACCAAGGAACTCCATTTATGTCGAAGGTCATGAGGGAATTGTGCAAGACACTGCAGATTGCACAACTGAGAACCTCCGTGTACTCTCCCCAGACGGACGGACTGGTAGAGAGGTTTAACAAAACCTTGAAAGCAATGTTGAGGAAAGCAGTGGAAAAGGATGGCCGAGACTGGGACTATATGTTGTTCGCCATGAGGGAAGTTCCCAAAGCTTCCACAGGTTTCTCCCCGTTTGAACCACTCTATGGACGACACCCTCAGGACTCCTGGAGGTGGAGAAAGAGTCCTGGGAAGCTGAGACCACTCCCTATAGGAGAGTGGTGGAGCACGTTGCCCAGATGCAAGAGAGGATTGCCCATGTGATGCCCATTGTGAGGGAGCACCTCCTTAAGGCACAAGAGGCACAGTCCAGGGTGTATAATAGGTCGGCCAGGGTGAGATCGTTCAACCCAGGAGATCGAGTGCTTGTGCTAGTCCCACAGTGGAGACAAGTTCATGGCCAAGTGGCAGGGCCCCTATGAGGTGGTAGAGAAAGTGGGGGAAGTCAACTTTAAGATCCACCAACCAGGGAAGAGGAAGCCCTACCAAATTTACCATGTTAACTTGATTAAGCCATGGCAAGATAGAGAGCCTGTGGAAGCTCCCTGTTTAATGGCTGAGGCTGAGGCCGATGTGAAAGAGGTCAAGGTGGCAGAGTCACTGTCACATGCCCAAAAGCAATAGTGCAAAGAGTTGTTACAGCGAAATAAAGACATGTTTTCGGAGTTGCCAGGACTCACTCAGGTCATAGAGCATGAGGTTCTCACAGAGCCTCATGTTCGCGTCAATCTAAAACCATACCGGATCCCCGAAGCCCGCAGAGAGGTGATCTCTAAAGAAGTAAGGCGGATGCTAAACCTGGGAGTCATTGAAGAGTCCAAAAGTGGATGGTCCAGTCCTATAGTCTTAGTGCCGAAACCAGATGGGGAATGGCGGTTTTGCAACGACTATAGGAAGCTGAACGAGGTCTCAAAGTTCGACGCCTACCCAATGCCTAGGGTAGATGAGCTTATCGAAAGGCTAGGACCCGCTCGGTACATCACCACTCTGGACCTCACCAAAGGATATTGGCAAATTCCCCTGTCCAAAGAGGCTAAGGAGAAGACAGCCTTCTCGACGCCAATACGTCAGGATGCCGTTTGGGTTGAAGGGAGCTCCGGCCACCTTCCAGAGAGCCATGGACCGGATCTTAGCACCCCACAAACAGTATGCAGCGGCCTACCTAGATGCCATCGTCATATTTAGCCAGGACTGGGAAAGTCATCTGGACAAAGTTCAAGCCATACTTGATGCCCTAAGGAAGGCGGGCTTTACTATCAACCCGAAGAAATGTGCCATGGGGATGGAGGAAGCCAAGTACCTAGGGTACGTGGTTGGTAGAGGGGAAATAAAACCACAAATAAATAAGGTCGAGGCGATCTTGAACTGGCCACAGCCCCTCTCGAAGAAGCAGGTCATGGCGTTTCTAGGCATTGTGGGCTACTATCGAAGATTTGTCCCTAACTTTGCCCTGATAGCAGCCCCACTGATGGATCTTCCGAAAGGGATGAAGTCAGCTATGGCCAAGTGGTCCCCGGAAGCAGAAGCGACCTGCCAGGAATTGAAACTGGTCCTCTGTAAACAACCAGTCTTGGTGGCACCCAGCTTCTCCAAGGAGTTTGTGGTCCAGATGGATGCATCGGATGTCGGGCTGGGAGCAGTCTTGTCCCAGGAGATTAACGGAGAAGAACACCCTGTAAAATACCTCAGTCTGAAGCTCTCCGCTTGTGAGAAGGACTACTCCATTGTAGAAAAAGAATGTTTGGCCATTAAGTGGGCGTTAAACACTCTGAGGTATTACCTATTAGGTAGAAGGTTCAGGTTAGTGTCAGACCATGCCCCATTGAGGTGGATGCGAGAAAAGAAGGGAAACAATGCCAGAGTGACTAGGTGGTTCCTGGCTCTACAAGATTTTAGTTTCCGGGTAGAGCATAGGCCTGGGAAACAACATGGGAATGCCGCTGCCTTGTCAAGGGTTTATTGTATGGTGACAGAAGGTGCCAAGCCCTACGGCTTTGGACAGAGGGGGGGTGTATGTAAGGTTGCTGCCGGACAGATCGTGGACGGGAGGTATGTGTCCTCGAAGTGCCATGCTTCGGTGATGTAGGATCCGGAGAAGCAGGCTCCAGCGCACATAGTGCTGAGAGGAATTTAATGGGTCCGGATTACAGGGCCGGGTTTTATGAGCAGCTGAAAGAGCACCTGTGGCACCTAACAGGTGTTGGCAATAACTAAATCACACATGCAGCCAGTTAACATGGATTAAAGTTGACTCAACTTCTGTCCTGTGTCCTTGTGTGTACCACATTGAGCATGGAGAAAAGAAAGAAGACCAAAGAACTGTTTGCGGACTTGTGAAACCAAATTGTGAGGAAGCATGAGCAATCTGAAGGCTACAAGTCCGTCTCCAAAGACCTTAATGTTCCTGTGTCTTTCGTGCGCAGTGTCATCAAGAAGTTTAAAGCCCATGGCACTGTGGCTAACCTCCCTACATGTGGACGGAAAAGAAAAATTGACGAGAGATTTCAACGCAAGATTGTGCGGATGGTGGATAAAGAACCTCGACTAACATCCAAACAAGTTCAAGCTGCCCTGCAGTCCGAGGCTACAACAGTGTCAACCCGTACTATCCGTCGGCGTCTGAATGAAAAGGGACTGTATGGTAGGATACCCAGGAAGACCCCACTTCTTACCCCGAGACATAATAAAGCCAGGCTGGAGTTTGCCAAAACTTACCTGATAAAGCCTAAAACTGGAAGTGCATTGAGGTGAAGGTGAAGAGGTATTGGGAATCCTGCAGAAAATACCTGTGTGAATTGCGTGAAGAGGTATTGGGAATCCTGCAGAAAATACCTGTGTGAATTGCGTGAAGAGGTATTGGGAATCCTGCAGAAAATACCTGTGTGAATTGCGGTGAGTGCTGCATTGTGATCTGCTGAGTGCTTTTCTACCTGTTTAGATTTATTGGGCTTTTTAAAATCTATTTTCTCACTACAGTTTTAGTTTCTTAGTTTACTACCTGTGTATTTAAGGGTTAACTACATTGCACTAAAATCCTGAGGTGTAGATTTACTCACAAGGGGTTAATTAAGGGGAAGGGGTCATAATTAAGGGTTTATAAGGGGCAGCTGGTTGGGCATAAAGTCCTTTGGAAGTGCATTGAGGTGAAGGGTACATTGCTGGAAAAGGAAAAAAAAAAAAAAAAACACTTTAAATCTCTTAGTTTGCGAGTGTGAACGAGCTGCGTGTGTCCGGAGCGTAAGTGCGAACGAAAGTAAGTGTGTGACTTGTTTTTCAGTGACTTTGGATTCAGGGAGTTTGGAAGGGAGGACTTAGGACTGAATTGCTGATTGTATTTCATTCTTTCTTTACTTTACTTTTTACTTAATTAATCCACCTGACCTACTTAGCTGATTCCCCCGTCCATACTTGATACTTAATTGATCCCCCGTCCATACTTAACTGATCCCCCGCCGATATCTAATTGATACACTTGCACATCCCTAATTGATCCCCGTCCATACACCTATATATAAATAATTGTGTTTTGTACTTGTATATATATACTGACTGTATCCCCATATTTAGAATGACGTCCATGTTGGATGGAGCCGTGCAGTGTACATCTTGCGCAATGTATGCATTCCGTGAGCACCCGCTCGAGGATCCATACTGCTGCGAGAGATGTGAGCATATCGTGCACTTGGAAGCCCAAATTCTGGATCTAAGTGCTCAGATAGCGGTACTGAGGAGCATCGACAACATAGAACGGAGTTTGCTGCTCACCGAGCAGACACTCAATGGGTCAATACTGGGGGTGGAGCATAGAGGGGAAGTGCAGGCTGAACAGCCAGGGAGCTGGATAACAGTAAGGAGGGATAGAGGGAAGAAGTATAGGAAGGCTGGTTCAGAACCGGCATTATTGGAGCACGACAGATCCTCTGACCGCCGGGGGAGTGTATGCTCCAGTAATGAGGGGGAGGGGGGAAGTGTAGGGCAGGCAAGACAGGTTCTGGTAGTGGGTGACTCTATTATTAGGGGGACAGACAGGGCAATCTGTCACAAAGACCGGGATCGCCGAACGGTGTGCTGCCTCCCTGGCGCTCGAGTCCGGCACATCGCGGATCGGGTTGACAGGTTACTGGGTGGGGCTGGCAAAGACCCAGCGGTCATGGTCCACATCGGCACCAATGACAAAGTGAGTGGTAGATGGAGGGTCCTTAAAAATTATTTCAGGGACCTAGGTAGGAAGCTTAGGGCAAGGACCTCCAAGGTAGTTTTCTCAGAAATACTACCAATCCCGCGAGCCACACAGGAGCGCCAACAGGAGGTTAGGGAGGTGAATAAGTGGCTAAAGAGTTGGTGCAAGGCAGAAGGGTTTGGGTTCATGGAGAACTGGGCCGACTTCGCGGTCGGCTACAGGCTCTACCGTAGGGACGGGCTGCACCTCAATGGGGAGGGTGCAGCGGTGCTGGGGAAGAAGATGGCTAATAGGTTGGAGGAGTTTTTAAACTAGAGACGGGGGGGGGAAACCAAGGAAATAGGTGGGATGTGTGGCAAGCGAGGGGGAAGGGGAGAAGTGAATATAATGAGGGTGGAAAGGGGGGTGGGGATAGTACAGTTAGATCGTTAGAGAAGAATAGGATGCTAAATAACCACAAAGTTTTATCTTGCATGCTGACCAACGCAAGAAGCCTGACCAATAAGGCGGATGAGCTGCGGGCGCTTATATGGGAGGAGAGGTATGACATCGTAGGTATAACAGAGACTTGGCTAGACGATAGCTACGACTGGGCGGTAAATTTATTAGATTATAGTTTATTTAGAAGGGACCGGAAACAGGGGAAAGGCGGAGGAGTCTGCTTATATGTAAAGTCATGTCTAAAACCCAGACTAAGGGAAGATATAGGAGAGGGAGAAGAGGGGGTCGAGTCCATGTGGGTAGAGATAGAGGGAACTAAAAATAATAATAAAATATTACTGGGGGTCTGCTATAAGCCACCCAATATAACAGAGGAGAATGAGAAACTGCTATTAGGACAAATAGACAAAGTAGCAAAACATAATGAAGTGATTGTAATGGGGGATTTCAACTACCCGGATATTGACTGGGAAACAGAAACCTGTAGATCTCAGAAAGGAAAAAGGTTCTTGACAAATATTAAGGATAATTATCTCTCCCAACTAGTGCAGGAACCAACGAGAGGGAAGGCCGTGTTAGACTTAATATTGACTAATAGGCCTGATAGAATAACTGAGGTACAGATAGGGGGGCACCTAGGTAATAGCGACCATAATATTATCGACTTCAAAATGCCCTTCAGTAGGGTTATCAATAAGGGAACAACAAAAACATTAAACTTTAGGAGGGCGAAGTTTGATCAGCTGAAAGAAAGCCTTCAACTTATTGACTGGGACAAAGTTCTTAATCAAAGGAATACGAATAGTAAATGGGAAACCTTCAAAAGAATTCTGAATACTCAGTGCGAGAGGTATATACCGTATGGGAATAAAAGGGCCAGAAATAAGAGGAAACCAATATGGTTGAACAAGAACGTAAAAGGGGCGTTAAATAGCAAAAAAGAGGCATTCAAGAGATTAAAACAGGAAAACAGTAAGGAGGCACTAATGTGTTACAAGGAAAAAACGAGAACCTGCAAAAAACAAAAATAGCGAAGGAGGAAACAGAGAGACGTATTGCTAGGGAAAGTAGATCAAATCCCAAACTGTTCTTTACGTATATAAATAGTAAAAGGATTAAATCGGATAATATTGGACCGATAAAAAGTGAGGAAGGCAAAATCATAGAGAAAGATGAGGATAAAGCTAATCTATTAAATAATTTTTTTTCGACAACTTTCACAAAGGAAATCGAACTAACAGGAGAAATGAGAAGTGACAAACTTAATCCTCCACTAAGTATGACAAATCTAACCCAAGCTGGGGTACAGAAACGCCTCAGTAACATTAAAATAAACAAATCACCAGGACCTGATGGCATACACCCACGGGTACTAAGGGAACTAAGTAATGTGATAGACAGACCGTTATATCTTATATTTAAGGACTCTGTTGGGACTGGGTCTGTGCCACTTGATTGGCGACAGGCGAATGTAGTGCCAATATTCAAAAAGGGAGCGAAAAGTGACGCCGGAAACTATCGGCCGGTGAGTCTGACGTCCGTTGTGGGCAAAATTTTTGAAAGCTTCATTAAAGAGGCAATTATGGAGCATCTTGATGCTAATAATCTTTTAATCCCGAACCAACATGGATTCATGAGGAATCGCTCCTGCCAAACAAACCTGATTGACTTCTACGAGGAGGTGAGCTCTCGAGTAGATCAGGGGGAACCAGTGGATGTCGTGTATCTCGACTTCTCAAAAGCTTTCAATAGCGTGCCACATAATAGGTTGGTATACAAAATGAGAATGATGGGGCTGGGGGAAAATGTCTGCAAGTGGGTAGCTAACTGGCTAAGGGATAGAAGGCAGAGGGTGGTTATAAATGGAATATACTCAGATTGGGTAAGCGTCACTAGTGGGGTACCACAGGGGTCTGTACTAGGCCCAATGTTATTTAATATCTTTATTAACGACATAGTCAACGGGATAAATAGTAAAATATCAATATTTGCAGATGACACAAAGTTATGTAAAACAATTAATACAAAAGAGGATAGTGAAGACCTACAGAGGGATTTGGATAAGCTGGGTAGGTGGAGCATTAAATGGCAAATGAGGTTTAACGAGGAGAAATGTAAGGTCATACATATGGGAAGGAAACATGGAAGTCACCAGTACTCACTGAATGGGAAATCATTGGGGAATTCAGAGATGGAGAAGGACTTGGGCATCTTGATTGATGGCAAACTAAATTGGAGTGCCCAAAGTCAGGCCGCTGCTGTAAGGGCAAACAGGGTAATGGGATGTATCAGAAGAGGTATAGCTGCAAAGGATGAGAACATTGTTCTTCCACTGTACAAAGCACTGGTCAGACCACACTTGGAATACTGTGCTCAGTTATGGGCCCCAATATATAGAAAGGATATAAATGAGCTTGAAAAGGTACAAAGGAGGGCAACAAAATTAATAAAGGGAATGGAGGGACTGCAATACCCAGAGAGGTTGGCAAAACTAGGACTATTCAGCCTGGAAAAGAGAAGGTTGAGGGGGGACATAATAAATGTGTACAAATATGTTAGGGGACAGTATAGAGACCTTGCCAGGGATTTGTTCAAAAGGAGGGATATTACGGTAACAAGAGGGCACTCACTAAGACTGGAAGAGAAAAGGTTTCAGCACCAGCATAGGAAGGGGTTCTTTACGGTAAGAGCAGTGAGAATATGGAATTCACTGAGTGAGGAGACGGTAATGTCAGATTCACTAAACCAGTTCAAGCGGGGACTGGATGCATTTCTAGATACCAGGCAGATTTCAGCATATACTTAAAAATAAAATAAAATAGTAAGTTGATACAGGGATTTATTCTGACTGCTGGTTTCAGAGTCAGGAGGGAATTTTTCCTCAGGTGAAGATTGGCCAAATCATTTGGGGTTTTTGCCCTCCTCTGGATCAACTTTAGCAATTACAGAACTAACAGGTCGAACTTGATGGACGCAAGTCTTTATTCGGCTTTTACTAACTATGTTTACAAACTATGTTACTATGTTTTGGAAGAATGTTCTCTGGTCAGATGAGACAAAAGTCGAGCTTTTTTGGGAAAAACCATCAACATAGAGTGTACAGGAAAAAAAAAGAGGCATTCAAAGAAAAGAACATGGTCCCTACAGTCAAACATGGCGGAGGTTCCCTGATGTTTTGGGGTTGCTTTGCTGCCTCTGGCACTGGACTGCTTGACCGTGTGCATGGCATTATGAAGTCTGAAGACTACCAACAAATTTTGCAGCATAATGTAGGGCCCAGTGTGAGAAAGCTGGGTCGCCCTTAGAGGTCATGGGTCTTCCAGCAGGACAATGACCCAAAACACACTTCCAAAAGCACTATAAAATGGTTTTAGAGAAAGCACTGGAGACTTCTAAGGTGGCCAGCAATGAGTCCAGACCTGAATCCCATAGAACACCTGTGGAGAGATCACAAAATGGCAGTTTGGAGAAGGCACCCTTCAAATATCAGGGACCTGGAGCAGTTTGCCAAAGAAGAATGGTCTACGATTCCAGCAGAGCATTGTAAGAAACTCATTGATGGTTACCGGAAGCGGTTGTTCACAGTTATTTTGGCTAAAGGTTGTGCAACCAAGTATTAGGCTGAGGGTGCCAATACTTTTGTCTGGCCCATTTTTGGAGTTTTGTGTGAAATGATCAAGGTTTTGATTTTTGCTTCATTCTCTTTTGTATTTTTTCCTTGCAAGCAAATTAAATGAAGATAATAATACCAAAGAATTTGTGATTGCAATCATTTTCAGGAAGAAACTGAGTATTATCTGTCAGAATTGCAGGGGTGCCAATACTTTTGGCCACCACTGTAATAAGTGAGCTGTCATTTATTCATAAGACGTTCTATTCTTCAGAGCTGAGACTGTAAAATAAAAAGTGAACAATAAAATATCTGATGACTGTTCTTTCACTGTAAGAAACAGATAATAAAATTAAAGGAAAAATAACTGAGGGGAGAACCCTGCAGGTTTATTGTCCTTCTATAGCTGTATGGTGGCAGGATGGTGACACTGCTGGAGTCCTGGTGAGGATCTGCATGATATTCATTTCTGTTGACTTTTTATTGCCAACATATTCTGCAGTGATGTACATATAGTCCCTGCCCACAATGCGGTACACATGAGGGACAATTTCATATTAAGCCAAGTAACCTATGATGTCAAGGTCTCATATTTACAAGGTGCTTATTGGCAATCTGAGCCGGCGAATGGCTCTGTGTCCGTATATTCGCTATATACTGCCCGCAATATCTTGTAGAAAGCTCACAGTGACTAAAATGTATAAATAGTTCTCTTTGGAGAATTTAATTAGATCCATTCATACCTTACCTTATAATGAGGACTTAAAGGGCTTTTATAACTAGGTAAAACAAGCTTAACGGGACTGTCCAGGACTTATATATTAATGACCGATTTTAGGATAAGTCATCAACAGGGAGGGACTGGGCTGGCGGGGTACCCTTCTGCAGAGGAGAGGGGGAGAAGAGAATGAAAAAATAAAAAAACCTGCGGTTTTAAGGGGCACGGGCCCTTTAAAAGCGCAGGCACAGTGTATGCAGGGACGCGCTCACGCGGCGTTCATTACCTGAACCGCCGTGACACACGTCCCAGTGAAGCAGCTGAAGCTGCGCGTCTCCCTTCCCCGGCCGGCGTATGACGTCATCGTCATGCGCCTGCAGTGAAGGAGGCGTGCAACTCAGCCGCCGGAGAAGGAGGACACCGCACGGGAGAGCAGGAAGGTAAGAGGTGTCTGTGTGTGTGTCTGTGTGTATATGAGTGGATGCAGAATGGGATGGGCCCCTGGCTGGACACACAAGGGGGGGCCCGGCTAGACACACAAGGGGGGATCCTGGCTGGACACACAAGGGGGAGCCCTGGCTGGACACACAAGGGGGAGCCCTGGCTGGACACACAAGGGGGAGCCCTGACTGGACACACAAGGGGGAGCCCTGGCTGGACACACAAGGGGGGAGCTGGATCGACACACAAGGGGGAACCCTGGCTGGACCCACAAGGGGGAGCCCTGGCTGGACACACAAGGGGAAGCCCTGACTGGACACACAAGAGGGAACCCTGGCTGGACACACAAGGGGGAACCCTGGCTGGACACACAAGGGGGAACACTGGCTGGACACACAAGGGTGAGAGCCTGGCTGGACACACAAGGGGGAACCCTGGCTGGACACACAAGGGGGGGAGCCTGGCTGGACACATAAGGGGGAGCCTGGCTGGACACATGGGAAAGGGTGGGCAGGATGGCTATATGGTGGGGCAGGCTGGACACATGGAGGCCAAGATGGATATGTGAGGGGGATGGATATATGGGGGCCGGATATATGGGGGGCGGGGCAGGCTGGACACATGATGGCCAGGATGGATATGTGGGGGGGCAGGCTGGACACATGGGGGGCTAGGATAGGTATGTGGGGGGGCAGGCTCGATACACGTGGGCTAGGATAAATATATGGAGGGGCCACGCTGGACATATGGGGGCCAGTATGGATATATGGGGGGGTGTCAGGATGGATATATGCAGGGGGGAAGGGCAGGATGGATATATGAGGGGGCAGGCTGGACACATGGAGGCCAGGATGGATATATGGGGGGCAGGCTGGAAACATGGAGGCCAGGATGGATATATTGTGGGGGGCAGGCTGGACACATGGAGGCCAGGATGGATATGTAGGGGGGGCATGCTGGACACATGGAGGCCAGGATGGATATATGGGGGGGCAGGCTTGACACATGGGGCTTAGGACAGATATATGGGAGGGGGCAGGCTGGACACATGGAGGCCAGGACAGATATATGGGGGGGCAGGCTGGAAACATGGAGGCCAGGATGGATATGTGGGGGGGCAGGCTGGACACATGGAGGCCAGGATGGATATATGGGGGGAACAGGAGGGCCACATGGGGGACTAGGATGGGTATATGGGAGGGGGCAGGCTCGATACACGTGGGCTAGGATAAATATATGGAGGGGTCACACTGGACATATGGGGGCCAGAAGGGATATATGGGGGGTGTCAGGATGGATATATGCAGGGAAGGGGGGGCCAGGATGGATATATGGGGGTGCCAGGCTGAACAAGGGACTTAATTACTGTTTGGTGCCAGATTGAGGAACATACTTTATTAGTTTATGGTGGCCAGTGAGGAACATTATTATTTTAGAGTCCAATTAGAGACATTATTACTTCTGTAATATAATTTACTTTTTAGGAAATTGTTTTCCATGGGATAGGACAAAAGCAGGCTCCTGTTACTGTGCAGGGCGGCACTATCTCGCTTTTTTTCTTCAACTGGTGTAACGTAGAAGTCGGGGGGTGGAGTGGGAATATTCCCTAGAAGAGATCAGTTATTGATAACTGTGTGTTATTTTCTGCAGAGATGATTCCTGGCTGGAAGAAGTGATGGCCGTCTGTGCCAGATGAAGAAGAAAAGCGAAGATGAAGGACTTCACCTAGAGACGTCACTGGTGAGTCAGTGTATTACATGTGACTTGCCCCCTGGGCCGTGGGGCACTCGGATCCGTGCAATAGGGAGACGATGGGGGTAGTAGTGGCGACCCGGTTCTGTGGCTCAGGGTGGTCAGGCCAATGGTAGTCTGCTATGTTCTGCTGATAATGTCTGACTACGCCACCCGTGGATTGCGGTTATTAGGAACCGCCGCTGCATGCAGACCGCTGGGGCTGATGAGGTGTGCAGCTAGGGTAGTGTGACTCTCCACGGGAAGAGTGCGGCCCCAGGGCAGTATAATGGATGTTGGGAGTGATGGTAGTGGGAGTCCCAGTGCTGATTGTGCTGGAGGAGCAAGGAGCACACAGACAACAGGTTGCAGTCCAGGGTCTTTACTAAACAGGTAAACTGACCCACAAACAGTCCCGGCTAGGAGGGGACCTGGATGTCTGAGAGCAACGGGGAAATTGGCCCTGGTCAGGGTGAGGGTGTAGGCCTACCGTGCTTTCTGCACTCCTTCTGGCTATCTCCTCCTGATAGGGTAACAGCCCACGTTTCCGAGCTTTCCGTGTTTTCTCGCCTGTATGGCCTGCGACGTGGGTTCCTTTCTGCTCCCAGCCTTGTATGGCTTTACTGGTCCCTTCTGTTGTGGCAGGGCCTCCAGGCTTCTTAGGCCAAGGAATATACAGTCGCTTGCGGACTGGTTCTCTGCTGGGGGATGTGGAATCCTTCCAGCCTCAGACACCAAAGTCTGGTAGATTAAGTCTGTTATCTGCCAAGACAGGCTTGCTTCGCCTCTTGTCTCTGGCTTGTGGCTCTCCTCCTGCCACACTTCCTCTTAGGTGCAGTGCAACTGTCTGTCCCTGCTCTGCTGAGACACGTCTCAGTCCTGAGACAGGTCATCTGGGTACTCTCTAACCCTGCCCCCAGCACCAGCTTCTATAGGGGCAGCCTGCTCCCCCTACTGGCCTGAGACAGGAGGCATTGCATGCTAATGTTCCCCTGACTAGAGAACCTCCCCCCTGCTCTCAGACACAGCTTTAATTACACTTGTGGCATCCAGGCCAGGGTGACACATTCCCCCCTAGTGAAATTTAGTACTCCGGGACTAAACAGTAAACAAAGACAATATGCATAACAATAAAACATTAATAGACAGACGACGCACAAATTGAGTTCTTAAGGTCACAGTGTGGCCTGTGACCGGGTGTCCATATCACCAGCACAACGGGGAGCCTTAACCAGGTGGGGGTCTGTCCTACCCCAAGTCCTTCACAGTCTTAGTTCATTCCTGGGTTAGGCTCTGAACGCAGTCCATACAAGGTCCCGGTTATAAAAAGTCCATAACCTGTGAGTCCTTACGGTAGCTGCAAGAAACTGAAACAGAGTATTACCAAACATGCATGTAACTTTGCAAACAATTCAACATTTGGCAACAGGGTTATTTACAATTTTAGTACACTCTATATTCTCCAGCGAGCGGGTATCTGTCCCTTTGTGCTCCTGGTTGACCTACGTAGCCCACTGTCTGGTGGTGGACTGACTTGGCTTTCCCCACTAGCGTTAGGGGTGCAGCTACCAGCTGGGTGTACAGGTAGGGCAGGCAGCTGTCTGCGGGTCCTTTGGCTTACCGCAGGCATGGCAGGCTCACTGTCAGCAGAGGGTTGACTCTCCTGGGCTGCTGGTACAGGCTCTTCTGCCTCTGGAACTGCTTGCTCCTCTTCACCTTCCGGCTCTGGTGTTGGTTGTTGCTGTGCCGGTTGCAGGAAATGCAGGACAGGTACCACTATGGCATCATTTATGCGAGTCCAGGACTGAGGGAACTCTCCGAGAACGGTGCTGATCATTTCTTCTTTGTCCTCTGCGGGTTCAAGGTCACTCTGATCCTCTTCTGCACTACGGAGTTGCTCAGGGCACCTTTTGAGATGGTCTCTGGAGACGACACTAGTGGTTTCTCCTCCGTCCTTGGTGATTACGCACACCTTTGGGTTGTCGTGGTCAGACTGCAGTACGGTGTAGGGTTCCCTTTCCCACTGGTCGTCCAACTTATGTAGCCTTCTTTTTCGCTTTAGGACTTGCTCACCAGGTTCTAGGGGACTAGCAGGGGCGTGTTGATTGAAGAGTCTTTCTTGCTTCTCTCTCACCTGGGCCAGGCTCTTCTCCACACTCTCCTGTACCTTCTTGTACTGCAGTTGCCTTTCCGTATCCCAGTCCGCATCCGGGGAGGTGTCCTCAGGTATTAGGACTCCCATCTCCAGGTCTACGGGCAGCTTTCCTGGTCTAGCTCGCATCAGGTAAGCCGGGGTGCAGTTTGTAGCATTCACCGGGATATTGTTGTATAGGTCTATCAGGTCCGGCAGTTTTTCTGGCCACAGGCTGCGTTCCTCCAGGGGCAACGTCTTCAAGAGATCAATGACTATATTGTTCATCTTCTCACACATCCCGTTGGTTTGGGGGTGGTAAGGCGTTGTACGAATCTTCTTACAGCCATAGAGGTTGCAGAACTCCTGGAAGATTTCAGCCTCGAACGCTGGACCCTGGTCTGTCAGGACCTGTTCCGGATACCCGTGTGGACAGCAGAAATATTGCTGGAAGGCTCTGGCCGCTGTTTGGGCTGTCAAGTCCTTTACCGGGACCACCACTAGAAAACGGGAATAGTGGTCCACGATTGTCAGGGCATAGATGTATCCTGACCGGCTGGGAGCCAATTTGACGTGGTCCAGAGCTACCAGCTCAAGAGGCTGCGTGGTGACGATGGGCCTCAAGGGTGTCTTCTGGCTGGCACGGTCCTTCCTCCTTAGGTGACAAGGGCCACAGTCTCTGCACCATTTTTCTACAGCTCCTCTCATGCCGACCCAAAAGAATCTTCCTCTTAGTAGGAACTCCAGTTTCTTCCAACCGAAGTGTCCCGCTCTGTCATGGTAAGCCCCCAGGACCATAGCTGCATCCCTCCTTGGGACCACGACTTGCCAGGTCAGCTCGTGCGTCCGGTGGTTGACAATCCTTCTGCACAACTTGCCTTCGTAGAGGAACAGCTTGCTCTTCTCCTTCCATAGCTGCTTGGCTTCCTCTGGGGCATCTGGATCTAAGCGGGCGTCTTCCCGGGTCAGCAGATCTTTCACCAGGCGGACTGCAGGGTCACTATCTTGGGTCTCGGCCCAGCTGTGGTGAGGTAGGGGATTCATCATCACAGTTGTTAGATCCTCCTCCTTCACGCGGTGAGAGTGTTGAGCGGCTCCATACCGGTGAAACGCGGGGAGTTCTACCTCCTCCAGCTCTTCTGGGTCTTCGTCACCTTCAGGTAAGTGAGGCATCCTTGATAGGGCGTCCGCGTTGGCGTTGGTTTTGCCTGCCTGGTACTTGATCACGAAGTCATAGTTGGAGAGACGGGCCATCCACCGCTGTTCCAGGGCACCCAGTCTTGCATTGTCCAGGTGTGTCAACGGGTTGTTGTCCGTGTACACGGTGAACTTTGCGGAGGCCAGGTAATGCTTGAAGCGTTCCGTCACGGCCCACACCACCGCCAAGAATTCTAGCTTGAAGGAGCTGTAATTCTCCGGGTTCCTTTCGGTGGGCCTCAGCTTCCGGCTGGCGTATGCGATCACCTGTTATCTGCCCTGTTGGTTTTGGGACAATACGGCTCCCAGTCCCACATTACTGGCATCTGTGTGGAGAATGAACGGCTGGCCATAATCAGGGTAGGCCAGGATCTCATCCCCTGTGAGGGCCATCTTTAGCTGGCGGAAGGACTCCTCTTCCGGTTTATCCCACTTGAAGGGCGGCTTTTGGCTCCTGGACTTAGACTGTCCGATCAGGAGGTCCTGCATAGGAGCTGCCATCTTGGTGAACCCGGGGATGAATCTTCGGTAGTAGCCTACCAACCCGAGAAACTGTCTCACCTCTTTGATGTTCGAGGGGCTTGGCCAGCTCTTGATTGCCGTGACCTTGTCAGGGTCGGGGGCCACTCCTTCCGCACTTACCACGTGCCCTAGGTACTGGACCTTTGGTTTCAGCAGGTGACACTTCGATGGTTTCACCTTCAGGCCATAGCCTGCCAGGGCTTCGAACACCTCGGCCAGGTGCTTCAGATGGTCCTCGTAGGTCTTCGAATAGACGATCACGTCGTCCAGGTAAAGGAGGACCGTCTCGAAGTTTCGGTGCCCTAGACAGCATTCCATCAGCCGCTGGAAGGTCCCTGGTGCGTTGCAGAGCCCGAAAGGCATGCAGTTGAATTCGCTCAGTCCCATCGGGGTGGTGAAGGCGGTCTTCTCCTTGTCAGCCTCTGCCACAGGAACCTGCCAGTACCCGCTAGTAAGGTCCAAAGTAGAAAAGAAGTTAGCTGATTTTAGTGCGGCTAAAGACTCCTCTATTCTAGGCAGCGGATATGCGTCTTTGTGAGTGATACGGTTGATTTGTCTATAGTCGACGCACATTCTCATGGTGCCGTCTTTCTTTTTGACCAGAACCAAGGGGGCTGCCCAGGGGCTACAGCTGTCTCTAATAACCCCAGCTTCTTTCATCTCTCTTAGTATGCCCCTTGCGTTCTGATAATGTGCAGGGGGTACAGGTCTGTGCCTCTCTTTTATCGGTGGGTGGCTCCCTGTGGGGATGTGGTGTTCTATCCCCTTTACTCTGCCGAAGTCTAGCGGGTGCTTACTAAAGACTCTCTCGTACTCCTGTACCACCCAGTAGACTCCTTGTTTTTGGTGCAGGGGAGTGGAGTCAGCACCCACGTGGAGTTTCTGGCACCAGTCCTCCTTTTGTTTCTGGGAGCCATTACTCTCCGCCTGTGGAGATGGAGGCAAAGGTTCCACGGCCCTGATAGCTTTGTGTTCGACCACAAACAGCTTGGCAAGTGTAGCGTACCTGGGTAAGTGTACCTCCCTCTCCCCAATGTTGAGGATGCGGACGGGCACCCTCCCATGACGGACATCAACCACCCCCCGGGCTGTCAAAATGGTGGGCCTGCTGTCTGAGTACACGGGTTCTACCATGTCTTGGTAGTCTCTACCTCTCAACCCGATTGCAGTCCGACACCAGATCATCATTTCACTTTTGGGAGGCATGGAAATGGGGAATGGGTCACTCAGTCTTACGCTACCGATCTCACCACCAGACAGTTCTACCTGCTGCCGTCTCATCAGGGCCTTTATCTCCTTGTTGAGGATTCTCTGTTGGCTGGAACTAGCATTCACCGCCACCTGTTGTAAGATTACAATTACCTCTGAAAGACAATTTTCAATCACGTTAGTACCCACAGTTATTTTAGGGTGACTTTCATGACGGTCAATGTCCACAATAATCACTCCCTGTGCCGGTAGTTCAACTTTACCAATCTTAATGGTCATCTCCTTGAACCCCATCTGCGGCACGGGTAAGCCATTACTGGCGATGATGCTCAAGTTACCGTCTGGATACCGTGTGATATCAGCATCAGTCCAATATTGCTTAAAAAGTACATAAGGGATAGTGGTTACTTGTGACCCAGTATCCAGCAAGGCGCTCATGGGGATACCGTCCAGCACCACGGGTAAAACCGGGCGCCCCCCAACGTACTTATTACGCCAATTGTAAGGGCCTGGTGATCTTATGCCTGGGGGTTGGCCCTCTGCCCCAGGTTGGACCCGTTTAAATTACAGTACCTGGAAATGTGTCCGGGCTGGTTGCATCGACGGCAAATGGGCTGTCCATCCTCTGCGTAGCGGTCTGTGGGCCTCCCTCGGAACGACGGGATCCTCCTCTGTCGACGCCATGGGACATTCTCCGGACTTGAAGCCAGCTCGATGGGTCTTGACGGGTCCACTTGCAACGCCTGGACGGTCCTGGTCAACGCCGCGACGCTCCTGGTCAGCTCCTGGACTTGGTGGTGCAGATCTTTCGACGGGGCTTGGTTCAGGGCCTGTGCATCAGCCTCCACGGAGTCCATAGAGGAGGGCGCCGCCTCCTGGTGGTAAGTGATAGCAGGGCGCCGGGGGTTTATAGCGCTACTGGTTGCAGATTCACGGAG
Organism: Phyllobates terribilis; assembly: GCF_046119375.1. Lineage (NCBI taxonomy): Eukaryota > Metazoa > Chordata > Amphibia > Anura > Dendrobatidae > Phyllobates > Phyllobates terribilis. Next base: position 888,450 of record NW_027362938.1, on the reverse strand, counting down.
CACCCTTATGGCCCTGTCCTTAAATTGGGCAAAGGTCAGGTCGGGGTTCTGAAAGAACATGAGGCGCAGTTGGGCCCTGTGGGCGCTAGACAGCAGACCTTCTATGAATTGTTCTGTTAGCAGCTTATCCGTTTCCTGCACACTGCCAGGGTCAGTTTGTTGAATAGCCCTCAAGGCTTCCTGCAGATTTAGGGCATAGTCTCTGATGCTGTCCTGTGCCCGCTGCTTACATCCATAGAACCTCATTTTAATCTCAGCGGAGGTACGTGTGTCAAAGGTACCCCGCAGCCGGGCCAGAATACCCTTCACAGTCCTTTTCTCCTCAGTGGGCCATGATTTTACCTCCCGCTGGGCTGCGCCAGTTAACTGCCCTGTTAATATGCTGACCTTCTGTTCCTCTGTCAGGGGGTAAACGTGGAACAAACTGTATAGCCTTTCCTTGAAGTCAGTTAGGGCATGGGGCTCCCCTGAGTATTTGGGCAGCCAGGCCGCTCCAGGGATGTAGGGCAAGGAAAAGGGCATCACCGCTGCTACAGCTGCGTTGGTGGTAGTGGGCGCCTCTGTGTCCGTCATCTTCCTCCCCCCCTAGTTACGCGTGGCCTACCTTCCGACGATCCTCTTCTGTAGGCCGCGGCTCCGCTGCTGCTGCTATGGACGAGGACCTGGCGTCGCGTCCTGATGATGTCAGCGTCGCTCTCTCTCCCTTCCAGCACCTTGTGCAGCGTCGGTGCGTGGGGCGGAGCTTCAGATCTCGCGCGGTTTTGACGTCCACGCCCATCTTCTTCCCGCGCGGCGTCCTGAAGATGGCGTCCGATGGCGGGAAGCAGCTGCGGATGGTGGGAAGGCGGCAGAAGACGGCGGGAAACGGTCCAAGATGGCGTCCGATGGCGGGAATCGGCTCCGGATGGCGGGAAACGACTCCGGACGGCGGGAAACTTTGCCACAGGTAAGTTACAAAAGTCTTTTTCAGGCACGCAGTACCCGGTGGTTGCGGGCACGAAATCCTGCCGACTACGCCAAAGCTGACTCGCCCCCTGGGCCGTGGGGCACTCGGATCCGGGCAATAGGGAGACGATGGGGGTAGTAGTGGCGACCCGGTTCCGTGGCTCAGGGTGGTCAGGCCAATGGTAGTCTGCTATGTTCTGCTGATAATGTCCGACTACGCCACCCGTGGATTGCGGTTATTAGGAACCGCCGCTGCATGCAGACCGCTGGGGCTGATGAGGTGTGCATCTAGGGTAGTGTGACTCTCCACGGGAAGAGTGCGGCCCCAGGGCAGTATAATGGATGTTGGGAGTGATGGTAGTGGGAGTCCCAGTGCTGATAGTGCTGGAGGAGCAAGGAGCACACAGACAACAGGTTGCAGTCCAGGGTCTTTACTAAACAGGTAAACTGACCCACAAACAGTCCCCGCTAGGAGGGGACCTGGATGTCTGAGAGCAACGGGGAAATTGGCCCTGGTCAGGGTGAGGGTGTAGGCCTACCGTGCTTTCTGCGCTCCTTCTGGCTATCTCCTCCTGATAGGGTAACAGCCCACGTTTCCGAGCTTTCCGTGTTTTCTCGCCTGTATGGCCTGCGACGTGGGTTCCTTTCTGCTCCCAGCCTTGTATGGCTTTACTGGTCCCTTCTGTTGTTGCAGAGCCTCCAGGCTTCTTAGGCCAAGGAATATACAGTCCCTTGCGGACTGGTTCTCTGCTGGGGGATGTGGAATCCTTCCAGCCTCAGACACCAAAGTCTGGTAGATTAAGTCTGTTATCTGCCAAGACAGGCTCTCTTCGCCTCTTGTCTCTGGCTTGTGGCTCTCCTCCTGCCACACTTCCTCTTAGGTGCAGTGCAACTGTCTGTCCCTGCTCTGCTGAGACACGTCTCAGTCCTGAGACAGGTCATCTGGGTTCTCTCTAACCCTGCCCTCAGCACCAGCTTTTATAGGGGCAGCCTGCTCCCCCTATTGGCCTGAGACAGGAGGCATTGCATGCTAATGTTCCCCTGACTAGAGAACCTCCCCCCTGCTCTCAGACACAGCTTTAATTACACTTGTGGCATCCAGGCCAGGGTGACACACATGTACACTTACACTACACACGTGGTCAAAACTGTTGGTACCCCTCGTTTAATGAAAGAAAAACCCACAATGGTCACAGAAATAACTTGAATCTGAGTAATAATAAATTAAAAATCTATGAAAATGAACAAATGAAAGTCAGACATTGCTTTTCTGCTTCCACAGAATAAAAAAAATAAAATAAACTGATGAAACAGGCCTGGACAGAAATGATGGTTCTTCTTAACTTAATATTTTGCTGAACAACCTTTTGACGCAATCACTGCAATCAAATGACTCCTGTAACTGTCAATGAGACTTCTGCACCTCTCCAGAGGTATTTTGGCCACTCCTCATGAGCAAACTGCTCCAGTTGTCTCATGGTTGAAGGTTGCCTTTTCCAGACGTCATGTTTCAGCTCTTTCCAAAGATGCTCAATAGGATTTAGGTCAGGGCTCATAGAAGGTCACTTCAGAATAGTCCAATGTTTTCCTCTTAGCCATTGTTGGGTGTTTTTAGCTGTGTGTTTTGGGTCATAATACTGTTGCAAGACCCATGACCTGCGACTGAGACCACGCTTTCTGACACTGGGCAGCACATTTCTCTCTAGAATCCCTTGATAGTCTTGAGATTTCATTGTACCCTGCACAGATTCAAGACACCCTGTGCCAGATGCGGCAGACCAGCCCCAAAACATAAAAGAGACTCCTCCATGTTTCACAGTAGGGACAGTGTTCTTATCTTGATATGCTTCATTTTTCCATCTGTGAACATAGATCTGATGTGCCTTGCCAAAAACTTCCATTTTTGTCTCATCTGTCCATAGGGCAGTCTCCTAAAAGCTTTGTGACTTGTGAACATGTAGTTTGGCAAATTCCAGTCTGGCTTTTTTATGATTTTTTTTCAACAATGGTGTACTCCTTGGTCGTCTCCCATGAAGTCCACTTTAGATCAAACAACGACGGATGGTGCGATCTGACACTGATGTTCCTTGAGCTTGAAGTTCACCTTTAATCTCTTTAGAAGTTTTCCTGGGCTCTTTTGTTACCATTCATATTATTCGTCTCTTTGATTTGTTATCAATTTTCCTCCTGCGGCCACGTCCAGGGAGGTTGGCTACAGTCCCATGGATCTTAAATTTCTGAATAATATGTGCAACTGTAGTTACAGGAACATCAAGCTGCTTGGAGATGGTCTTATAACCTTTACCTTTAACATGCTTGTCTATAATTTTCTTTCTAATCTCCTGAGACAACTCTTTCCTTTGCTTCCTTTGGTCCATGTTGAGTGTGGTACACAGCATGTCACCAAACAGCACAGTGAGTATCTGTAGCCCTATATACAGGCCCACTGACTGATTACAAGATTGTAGACACCTGTGATGCTAATTAGTGGACACAACTTGATTTAACATGTCCCTTTTGTCACATTATTTTCAGGGGTACCATCATTTCTGTCCAGGCCTATTTCAAGAGTTTATTTTTTTTCAAATTCTGTGGAAGCAGGGTTGAAAAGCAATGTCTGTCTTTCATTTGTTCATTTTCATCGATTTTTAATTTATTATTACTTTTGTCAGATTCAAGTTTTTTCTGTGACCTTTGTGGGTTTTTCTTTCATTAAACGAGGGGTACCAACAATTTTGACCATGTGTGTATATAGTATATACAGAGCTCCTGTGTATGTCACTGGTGATCACTGTATTACCTATACACTATATACAGAGCTCCTGTCTATAATGTCACTGGTGATCACTGTGTTACCTGTACACTGACACTATATACAGAGCTCCTGTGTATAATGTCGCTGGTGGTAATAACAGTGTTGTTAGTTTTGTGGTTTTGTATTCATGATCAGTACTGTAGTATTTGGTCACCTTGGGGTGGTAATATATGGTCTGGTCATAGTTTGGCCATATTTGTTCCTTGTATGTGGTATTATTCAGTCACTATGTAGTGGTAATATGTGATCTAGTCAAGGTGTGGCGATATTTGTCCCTTTTGTATGTGGTATTATTGGTGTTGATATAGTGGACTGTGCTGTGTATGGCGGTCATTTTGTTCTCGCTGATCTTAACTAGGAAAAGATTTTTTTCCATTAGGCCACAGCCCCACCATCAGTATTTGGTCAGTATTTTTCTCAGGAGTGGCTGCCGAAACCAGGAATGGTTGATAAATGCAGAATTGGTGACTTGTTTCTATTATACCTTTTCTCTGATTGTTCATCACCTGTTTTGGCTCCCACTCCTGAGAAAAAATACTGACTGGATACTGACCGAATACTGATAGTAGGGCCGTGGACTTAGCGATTAAATACTTGGACCAGAGCGGCAGAGATGCACTTACAGGGGTTCTCCGGTGAAAACAAGTAATCACCTCTCCACAGGATCATTGATAATATTGATTGGTGGGGGTCTGACTGCTTGCACACACCGGCAGAATGTGGAGCTTTTCTCCCCATTAGACTGGAGCGGCATGTGAGATGCGACCACTGATCCATTCATTCTCTCAGTGGCTGTGAGCGCTGCTCTTTTTTGCAAGTCTCTAAGAGAATGAATAGAGCTGCGGTCAGACGTCCCACCTGCCGCAGCATTTTAAAATAGGGATAAGTGTTCTGTCAGGGATAAAACTTCCCCATTCTTCCGATAGGTGCGTTTTCCAATGTTCGGACACAAATGCTCAATAAGTGATCACCTATCCTGTAGAGCCCATGGATCGGTGATAACTTGTTTTAACTAGTGTTGAGCGAGTATGTTCTGTCCGAGTATGCTCGGGCCGAGCGCCGAGTATTTACAGCTGCTCGGTGATATGGTTGAATCGCTCCCGTGTGCATGATTTGCAACTGTTTGACAGCTTTAACCCCTTAACGACATGTCACGTATTAGTACGCGCATGTCGTTATCCTCCGGTTCAGTGAGGGCTCCGGCGCTGAGCCCGCACTGAACCAAGCACATGTCAGCTGATTCTTACAGCTGACATGTGCCCGCAACAGGCGCGGGTGGAATTGCTATGAGCGCCATCTAGTGGTCGGTGCTCATAGGACAGGACCATTTCTGCTGCATACAGGGGATCTGCTGGTTCCCTGTATGTAGCAGAGGTGATCGGACAGTTGCTGCTTCAAGTCTCCTATGTAGAGTACAGAAGCAAGCAAAAAGTGAAAAAAAAAGTTTTAAAAAATATGAAAAAAAATAAAAAAATTTAAAAGTTTAAATCACTCCCCTTTCGCCCCATTCAAAATAAAATCATAAAATAAACCCCACATACACATATTTGGTATTGCCGCGTTCAGAATTGCCTGATCTATCAATATAAAAATAGAATTAATGCGATCGGTAAATGGCGTAATGAGAAAAAAATTCTAAACGCCAGAATTACGTTTTTTGGTCACCGTAAAATTGCAATAAAATGCAATAACGGACGATCAAAACATCGGATCTACCCCAAAATAGCATCTATAAAAACTTCAGCTCGGTTCACAAAAAATAAGCCCTCACCCTGCCCCAGATCCCGAAAAATGGAGACGCTACGGGTCTCGGAAAATGGCACTATTTTTTTTTTTTTTTACCAAACTTTGGATTTTTTTTTCATCACTTAAATAAAAAAGAACCTATACATGTTTGGTGTCTACGAGCTCTTAATGACATGGAGAATAATAATGGCAGGTCAGTTTTAGCATTCAGTGAACGTGGTAAAAAAAATAAAAAAAAAACCTCAGTGGTATTGCACTTTTTTTGCAATTTCACGGCGCTTGGAATTTTTTTCCCGTTTTCCCGTACACGGCATGGTAAAACTAGTAATGGCGTTAAAAAGTACAACTCGTCCCGCAAAAAATAAGCCCTAACATGGCCATATTGACCAAAAAATAAAAACGCTATGGCTCTGGGAACAAGTGGAGCAAAAAGCGAAAATGCAAAAACGGAAAATGCTCCGCGGCTTAAGTGGTTAATACATGTGAGGAATGTCTATTTCTTCCACATTCCTCACATGTATTAAAACCGTCAAACAGTCGCAAATCATGCACACGGGAGCGATTCAACCATATCACCGAGCAGCTATAAATACTCGGAGCTCGGCCCGAGCATACTCGCCGAAAGGGTTAACAGAACATACTCGCTCAACACTAGTTTTAACCAAAGAAGCCCTTTAATGCAAACATGTCCATCCCAGTTAGAGTGTCGCCCAGTAGATGTGCAGGAGCCGCCAGTCAATGCTCCACTATAACAGCGAGAGCGGATAACAGATATTTGCATCTTGCTGTAGGTGGGCCCCTAGAGTTAATTTCCCCTGTGGGCCCCAGACACCGCAGTCCGACCCTGGTCATCAATATCAGATCAGTGAGGTTCCAACACACGGCCCCCTCACCAATAAGACAGCAGCTGGAAATACTCAGCGTAGAGACCAAACAGCACAGCGCTGTACACTGTGTAGTGGCCGATCTTGGTACTGCAGCCCCTATTGAAATGATTGTGATCTGAGCTGTAGTACCTGAAACCAGCCATTGCACAGTGTGCGGAGCTGTGCTATTCCAGCTCTTAACACTGTGTACATCATCTTGCAGAAGTAGCTGATGTCTGGGGATTTCAGGTGTCAGACCCCCACTAATCACTGTATGAGTTCTGCTCTACTCCTTTATTAAAGGGGTGGTCTTGTGTTCCTCTCATCAGAAGCTGAAGATTTACAGTTCTGGCCGGTGGCTTGGCTGAGCCGCTTGTCTGAATTGTGCCCTCTTGCATTCTGCGGGCAGAGGCGGCTTTGCCTCTGCAGAATGGGACAGGCACAGGGGCGCTGAAGTCCACCAGTCTGCAAGTGAGCGCTTCTTGCCAAGGAGACCGGCCACTTCTCAGGTGGTCAGTAACCATAGCAATGAGCTGTACACTGCAGAATTAAAAATCTTTTCCTTCTTGAGAACAGAGAAGATTTTGAATAAGAAGGAAATTGCAAAGTTTCTTGTTTTTACAAGCTCTTTGCAATCTTAGCCTTTTAATACATTCATTTTATTTAGTTATATATTTATTTTACTCTCTTATATAGCGCCGTTAGATTTTGTAGCACCTTACAGACATTATCATCACTGTCCCCATTGGGGCTCACAATATGAATTCCCTATCAGTATGTCTTTGGAGTGTGGGAGGAAACCGGAGAACCCGGAGGAAACCCACACAAACACGGGGAGAACATACAAACTCCTTGCAGATGTTGTCCTTGCTATTATATGAACCCAGCCCCACAGCGTTAATCATTGACCCACCATGTTGCCCACATTCCTCGGCTTTTTTAAGATTTTCTGCAATGAATAAGAACACTGAAGAAAATCTAGATTGATCAACATTTCCTATCACAAATGCAGTTGCTGCAAAACTTGTCCATAGTCCTGTTCCCAGCTGAAAATTGGATACAATTGTATCTTGTGTAGACAATGCTCTGTGAGCTAAATAGCCGGGATCCACTGCTACAAGGCAGGAAACAGACAGATTCTGCTGATGGGTTCTGCTCCCAGAGCATTATTCAGCCCGGACATCTCAGCTCAGAGCAAAACCAGCTATAAGGCTGTGTGCACACCTAGCAGATTTGATGCAGATTTACATGCGTTTTTTCTGCCAGAGAGAAGCGTTTTCACATGCATTTTTTCAAGCAATTTTCCAAGCGATTTTGAGCATCACTTGGAAAAGTGCTTGACAAGTTGATCACACAATATAAATCCATGCAACCGACATGGATCTATAATGTGTGAACAACTTAGATGCTTTAAATGCAGCATCTATAGTAAAAAAAAGAAAACGTTAATAAATAAAAAAAAACAACGGTATATTCACCTCTCCGGCGGCCCCCGGTCTGCTCTCCGGTCTCCTCCGGTCTGCTCCCGGCCGCGTCTTCTCTCTTCAGCGTCCTGCAGTGTACGGTCAGGACCTGCGGTGACGTCATTTAGTCAGCTGATGGCCACGCGACCATCACCTGATGCCGACGTCAGCGGTCATGCGACCATCACCTGACTAAATGACGTCACCGCAGGTCCTGACAGTACAGACAGCAGACCGGAGGAGACCGGAGAGCAGACCGGGGGCCGCCGGAGAGGTGAATATACAGGTTTTGTTTGTTTTTAACTTTTTTATTTCTTTTTTTCACCGCGTGGTACCCAGGATGAAGAGGAGTTGTAGTCTCGTCTTCCTCCCAGATACCACACGCATCGCGAATAAGCTTCAGCGTAATCGCAGTAGAAATGGTCATGCTGCGTTTTGCAAAGTAATGCGAATTCGGCGCGCAAATTAGCGCATCATGTGCACAGCACATCCGAATTCACATGGCTTTGCATGGCAGACTGTTTTACAAGCGTTTTCGCGGCCGTAAAAACGCTACAAAAACGCTACAAAAACGCTACGTGGGCACATGGCCTAAGGCTGTGTGCCCACGACGCGTATTTCAAGCGTTTCCGCATGGCAAAAACGCTGCAGAAACGCTTAAAGACGCATGTTAGAAGGTCTGCCATGTTCCCCAATGATAGTCCGCATGTGCTGTGCACATGCTGCGGAAATTTCCACTGCGGATTATCATTGCGGAAAAAAACGCAGCACTACCAATTATTTTGCGGAAGCGCAGCGTTTTCCTGGCCATTGACTTGCATTGGAACGCATGGATTCCGCTTCACTAGATAAGCACATGCGGAATACATGCGTTCAATGTGCGGATGGTACCCGGGTGTGGAGGATGGGTGACTCTCCTCCGGACCCGGGTACCATAGAACCTGTCAAAATAAAGAATAAAATAAAAAATAAATGTTATATTTACCTTCTGACGGCCCCCGCTGCGCTCGTCCTCCCATGTCGGCAGCTCGCGATGGACTGAAGGACCAGCGCTGACGTCATAGTCATGTGACGGCAGGTCCTTCAGTGTACCGCGATCTGCCGGCAGCCAGGACGGAGCGAAGCAAGACTGCGGGGGCCATCGGAAGGTAAGTATAGATTTATTTTTTTATTTTTAACCAGTCGTTGGGGTCACACTATATAAATCCATGCCGTTTTCATGGATTTATATAGTGTGACCAAGTTGACAAGCACTTTCCAAGTGATGCTAAAATCGCTTGTAAAGCGCTTGTCAACCCGCATGCGGAAATGCATGTGAAGAACGCTTCACTTCTGCATGTCCCTGGCAGGAAAAACGCATGTACAATCCGCATATACAATCCGCATGTACAATCCGCATATACAATCCGCATGTACAATCCGCATGTACAATCCGCATGTACAATCCGCGTGTACAATCCGCATATACAATCCGCATGTACAATCCGCGTGTACAATCCGCATGTACAATCCGCATATACAATCCGCATGTACAATCCGCATATACAATCCGCATGTACAATCCGCATATACAATCCGCATGTACAATCCGCATGTACAATCCGCATGTACAATCCGCGTGTACAATCCGCATATACAATCCGCATGTACAATCCGCGTGTACAATCCGCATGTACAATCCGCATATACAATCCGCATGTACAATCCGCATATACAATCCGCATATACAATCCGCATGTACAATCCGCGTGTACAATCCGCATGTACAATCCGCATATACAATCTGCATGTACAATCCGCGTGTACAATCCGCGTGTACAATCCGCATATACAATCCGCATGTACAATCCGCATATACAATCCGCATGTACAATCCGCATGTACAATCCGCATATACAATCCGCATGTACAATCCGCATATACAATCCGCATGTACAATCCGCGTGTACAATCCGTGTGTACAATCCGCGTGTACAATCCGCATGTACAATCCGCATGTACAATCCGCGTGTACAATCCGCGTGTACAATCCGCATATACAATCCGCATGTACAATCCGCATATACAATCCGCATATACAATCCGCATGTACAATCCGCATGTACAATCCGCATATACAATCCGCATGTACAATCCGCATATACAATCCGCATGTACAATCCGCGTGTACAATCCGTGTGTACAATCCGCGTGTACAATCCGCATGTACAATCCGCGTGTACAATCCGCATATACAATCCGCATGTACAATCCGCATGTACAATCCGCATGCACAATCTGCATGTACAATCCGCGTGTACAATCCGCATGTACAATCCGCATGTACAATCTGCATGTACAATCCGCGTGTACAATCCGTGTGTACAATCCGCGTGTACAATCCGCATGTACAATCCGCATGTACAATCCGCATGTACAATCCGCATGCGTTTTTTCTGCCAGGGAGATGCAGAAACGCTCAGGAAAAATCCGGAGCATTTCTACATCGTGGGCACATAGCCTAAGTCTCTGCATTTGTCTGCTTACACATCAGTACATTTCTGAACACATTCAGCAAAAATTGCAGTACATTTGTTAAAATTGGGCATATAGCATACTATAGGTGCTTCTCACAAAATTAGAATATCATCAAAAAGTTAATTTATTTCAGTTCTTCAATACAAATAGTAAAACTCATATTATATAGAGTCATTACAGACAGAGTGATCTATTTCAAGTGTTTATTTCTGTTAATGTTATTATCTCAGTAAATTAGAATACTTTATAACACCAGCTTGAAAAATGTTTTTAAAATCTGAAATGTTATCCTACTGAAATGTATGTTCAGTAAATGCCCTCAATACTTGGCCAGGCTCCTTTTGCATCAATTACTGCATCAATGCGGCAATGTGGCATGGAGGCGATCAGCCTGTGACACTGCTGAGGTGTTATGGAAGCCCAGGTGGCTTTGATAGAAGCCTTCAGCTCGTCTGCATTGTTGGGTCTGGTGTCTCTCATCTTCCTCTTGACAATACCCCATAGATTCTCTATAATAGATTCTCTATGGGGTTAAGGTCAGGTGAGTTTGCTGCCAATCAAGCACAGTGATACTGTTGTGTAAACCAGGTATTGGTACTTTTGGCAGTGTGGACAGGGGCCAAGTCCTGCTGGAAAATGACATTTCCATCTCCAAAAAGCTTGTGGGCAGAGGGAAGCATGAAGGGCTCTACAATGTCCTGGTAGACGGGTGCGCTGACTTTGGTCTTGATAAAACACAGTGGACCTACACCAGCAGATGACATGGCTCCCCAAACCATCACCGATTGTGGAAACTTCACACGAGACCTCCAGCAGCTTGGATTGTGGCCTCTCCACTCTTCCTCCAGACTCTGGGACCTTGATTTCCAAATTAAATGCAACATTTACTTTCATCGGAAAACAACACCTTGGACCACTGAGCAACAGTCCAGGTGTTTTTCTCCTTGGCCCAGGTAAGATGCTTCTGGCGTTGTCTATTGGTGATGAGTGGCTCGACACAAGGAATGTGACACTTGTAGCCCATGTCTTGGATACGTCTGTGTGTGGTGGCTCTTGAAGCAATGACTCCAGCAGCAGTCCACTCCTTGTGAATCTTCCCCAAATGTTTGAATGTCCTTTCCTTAACAATCTTTTCAAGGCTGCGGTTATCCCGGTTGCTTGTGCACCTCTTCCTACCACACTTTTTCTTTCCACTCAACTTTCCATAAATATGCTTGGATACAGCACTCTGTTAACAGCCAGCTTCTTTAGCAATGACCTTTTGTGGTTTACACTCCTTGTGGAGTGTGTCAATCACTGCCTTCTGGACATCTGTCAAGTCAGCAGTCTTCCCCATGATTGTGGAGCCTACTGAAACAGACAAAGGGACCTTTTTAAATGCGTAAGAAGCCTTTGCAGGTGTTTTTTGTTAATTATTCTAATTTACTGAGATAATGACTTTTGTGTTTTCATTGGCTGTAAGCCATCATTATCAACATTAACAGAAATAAACACTTGAAATAGATCACTCTGTAATGACTCTGTATAATATATGAGTTTCACTTTTTGGATTGAAGAACTGAAATAAATAAACTTTTTGATGATATTCTAATTTTGTGAGAAGCACCTGTATGTTTGATGCATCTCATTAGCTAAGCTCAACCTCTTCCTTGCTTCACCTCAATTTGAGCCATAAATTGTGATATTTCATTTTGGTGCATTTTATGACTCCTTTTTGTCACACTTTTCTCATAACTATTTTTTTATAACTGAGGGAAAATAACAAAATCTTATTTGTTGTACTCAAGTTTTCACAGAAACATCTGATAAAGTGTTGACTTATTTTTCTGAGTTAAACTCTTCCTTTTGGCCCTCTATATATTTGAGTTTGACAGCCCTGATGTAGATGGATGATGATGTGGCAAGAAGGGGCAGAGGGGCAGAGCCTCCTGGCTCTCAGCTTCGCTCTCCACTGCTCACAGGAGACAGCAGTTACTTCACAAATGTAACTGATAGAAAAGATGTCACGTAAGAGGGGGTCAGGGGAGCGATGTGCTGCAGGAAGAGGAGGATTAGGCAGGGAGCGCTGTGCTGCAGGAAGAGGAGGATTAGGCAGGGGAGTGATGTAATGCAGGAGGGGGAGGCTTAGGCAGGGAAGCGATGTGCTGCAGGAAGAGGTGGCTTATGCAGGGGAGTGATGTAATGCAATAGGAGAGGATTAGGCAGGGAGCGATGTGCTGCAGGAAGTGCAGGATTTGGCAGTGGGCGATGTGGTGCAAGAGGGGATTTGGCAGTGGGTGATGTGGTGCAGGAAGGGGGAGATTTAGAAAGGGCACAATGTGCTGCAAGGAGGGGGGGATTAGACGGGAGCAATGTGCCGCAAGAGGGGGAGGTTTAGACAGGGGAGTGATGTGCTGCAGGAGTGGGAGAATTAAGCGGTGAGAAACATGCTGCAGGACGGGGAGGGTAAGGCAGGGGAGCAATGTGCTGCAGGTGGAAGGAGAATCTGTGACTACAGCCCAGTGTTTAAGGTTTATTGGAGCCTGTCTTTTATATATTTTATTGTTTTTTTTTCTGACAAAACTGCATAACATCTGACATGAAGTCCGCTTAGCAGTCACTGTCCCTGTAGATTGTTACTGTCCAGGTTCACCGCTGTCTCTTTTTGTTTTTAGTGCCAATCTGACAGCAGTGAAGGTTCCGCTGATAATGGCGGTCGGGTTCCGAATAGAATGTTCATGTCTGTTCTCATTGTAGTAACATCACGGAATATGCTAATTTCTTCTGACCACACCCGATGACTGAATAAAGGCGCCTCACCCACTTGTCTATGTCATCACTTTGTGGTGTCACAATGATCTAAGGGGATAAAAAAAACGCTCCTGGCAGCTTTACAGTCATTCGTCCCTTCGTGTTAAAGGAGCAGGATGATAGAGCCGCACCATGCCAGCCAGAAGAAAAGAAAGTGGAGCCCTTCAAGATGATGAAGCAAGAAAGCAGACTGTGGAAGGCCATCCAGGACCAAGAGCATCATGAGGGCCTGGTAACGTATACTACACAACTGTTCTGTATATGCTCATGCCATGTAAACCTATGGTGGCCGATTCATCAAGGCTGGTGGATTTCTATACCAGCATTCATGAAGCGCCTATTGGAGGAACGTGCACCAAATTCATTAAAAAGACTAAACCTCTTAATGAACTTGACTCATCCTTAAAGGGGTTGTTCCCTTTCAATAAATGAATGTCCCTAGCTGCAGGTCATTTAATTAAAAAAAAGAGGTTCCACCATCTCAGAGCTGCAGCAGCTCAGTGCGCTCAGCTCGGCAGTCCGTCTGATTACATTTGTTGGCTGCGGCAGTATTGAGGTGATGTCAGTGCCATACACAATCCCAGGAATGGGTCAGGACAGCACAGTTTGATTCTTTATACCTGCAGCCAGGGTCATTCATTTATTGAAATATCCCCTTAAAGCTGACGTACTACACCTCAAGAAATGTACTCCAGTCAAAAGATGGAGTCAATTTCAGTCCTATTTTACACCACTTTTCCAGCCTAATTTGTAATAAGTTTTCAGGTAAAGCTAAGCCACAAGCGGTCCAGATAAGCTGTGTTCACTATTTAGGAAGTTAAAAGAGTGGGTGTAAAAAGGTCAGAGTATTTAAATGTAAGTTGCGCAGGAATTTACTGAGATTCAAACAGTTGTGCAACACATTTCCGGTGAAAACTGCTTGATGAAAAATGTTCCTTGAATAATATAACATTTCAGGTTAGTGGTAATAGATTTTATTATGGGACGTTGATCCAGGGAACTAGTCTGATTGCCATATGTGGAGTCGGGAAGGAATTTTTCCCCTAAAATGGGGCAATTAGCATCTGCCTCATGGGGTTTTTGCCTTCCTCTGGATCAACACATTAGCTTTTAGGTTGAACTTGATGGACTTGTGTCTTTCAACCTTAAAACTATGAAACTGTCCCTGTATTGAGGTTCAAGGGTGAAGCCCAGGGTTCATTTGGAACCATCAAAAATGGTGTGTTTTGCGCCCAGTCTGTCCAAGGAAGCCTGTTTGAGCCAACGGCCTCAGAAATATCCTAACATTTCAGAAAGTAGCAATAGTTAGGGTGGCTGAACCATTCTAGCCTTAAGTTTGCCCCTCCAGTCAGCATCTACTATGTAGATGCAATCAAGGCCATGTAATAAGTCTTTATCGCTGTACAGGGCTGTAAGAGTGAAGGCCAGAGTTCCTTTGGAACCTGTAGGATAGACTGGCTTTTGCCAAGTCTTTCCAAAGAAGCTTTTTTGAGCCATAGGCCTCAGACAGGTCCTAACAAGAAAGTGGCATTAGATAGGTTTTTCTTTAGTTAGGATTGATTCAACTACTCAAGCCTCAAGCGCACTCCTCCGGCCAGCAGCTACTCTGTAGATGCAACCCTGGGCCTATGGTTAGTATCTATCCCTGTACAGGGGTGTAATGGTAAAAATCTGGGTTCCCTTGGGATCTGCAGAATGGAGTAGCTTGCGCCAAGTCTGTCCGAGGAAGTCTGTTTGAGCCAACAGCCTTAAACAGATCCCAGTATTTAGGAAAAAAAAAAGCTTCAGTTAGAGTTGAATCAACCACTATAGCCTCAAGCTCGCTCCTCCGGCCAGCAGCTACTCTGTAGATGCAGCCCTGGGCCTATGGTAAGTATCTATCCATGTACAGGCGTGTAATGGTAAAGGCCAGGGTTCCCTTGGGATCTGCAGAATGGAGTAGCTTGCGCCAAGTCTGTCCGAGAAAGCCTTTTTGAGCTGATGGATTTAAACAAATTTCAACATTTAGGAAAAAAGCATTAATCTATTTCAGTTAGAGTTAATTCAATTACTCTAGCAGAAAGATCCTAATTCACTTTGTCTAAAGGAAGTTAGTTGGCAAATTTTTATTGTGTGAGCAATGAGGTTATGGAACTCTCTACCACATGAACTTGAAATACTTAATTTTCTAAAAAAAATTCAAGGAGGGCATATGTGTGCCTTTCTTGAATAATATAAAATTGCAGGTTATCCGTACTAGATTTTGTTATGGGACGTTGATCCAGGGAACTAGTCTGATTGCCATATGTGGAGTCGGGAAGGAATTTTTCCTCTAATATGGGGCAATTAGCATCTGCCTCATGGGGTTTTTGCCTTCCTCTGGATCAACACATTAGCTTTTAGGTTGAACTTGATGGACTTGTGTCTTTCAACCTTAAAACTATGAAACTGTCCATGTATTGAGGTTCAAGGGTGAAGCCCAGGGTTCATTTGGAAACATCAGAAATGGTGTGTTTTGCGCCCAGTCTGTCCAAGGAAGCCTGTTTGAGCCAACGGCCTCAGAAATATCCTAACATTTAAGAAAGTAGCAATAGTTAGGGTTGGCTGAACCATTCTAGCCTTAAGTTTGCCCCTCCAGTCAGTATCTACTATGTAGATGCAATCAAGGCCCTGCAATAAGTCTTTATCGCTGTACAGAGCTGAAAGAGTGAAGGCCAGAGTTCCTTTGGAACCTGTAGGATAGACTGGCTTTTGCCAAGTCTTTCCAAAGAAGCTTTTTTGAGCCATAGGCCTCAGACAGGTCCTAACAAGAAAGTGGCATTAGATAGGTTTTTCTTTAGTTAGGATTGATTCAACTACTCAAGCCTCAAGCGCACTCCTCCGGCCAGCAGCTACTCTGTAGATGCAACCCTGGGCCTATGGTAAGTATCTATCCCTGTACAGGGGTGTAATGGTAAAAAACAGGGTTCCCTTGGGATCTGCAGAATGGAGTAGCTTGCGCCAAGTCTGTCCGAGGAAGTCTGTTTGAGCCAACAGCCTTAAACAGATCCCAGTATTTAGGAAAAAAAAGCTTTAGTTAGAGTTGAATCAACCACTATAGCCTCAAGCTCGCTCCTCCGGCCAGCAGCTACTCTGTAGATGCAGCCCTGGGCCTATGGTAAGTATCTATCCCTGTACAGGGGTGTAATGGTAAAGGCCAGGGTTCCCTTGGGATCTGCAGAATGGAGTAGCTTGCGCCAAGTCTGTCCGAGAAAGCCTTTTTGAGCTGATGGATTTAAACAAATTTCAACATTTAGGAAAAAAGCATTAATCTATTTCAGTTAGAGTTAATTCAATTACTCTAGCATAAAGATCCTAATTCACTTTGTCTAAAGGAAGTTAGTTAGCAAATTTTTATTGTGTGAGCAATGAGGTTATGAAACTCTCTACCACATGAAATTGAAATACTTAATTTTCTAAAAAAAATTCAAGGAGGGCATGTGTGTGCCTTTCTTGAATAATATAAAATTGCAGGTTATCCGTACTAGATTTTGTTATGGGACGTTGATCCAGGGAACTAGTCTGATTGCCATATGTGGAGTCGGGAAGGAATTTTTCCCCTAATATGGGGCAATTAGCATCTGCCTCATGGGGTTTTTGCCTTCCTCTGGATCAACACATTAGCTTTTAGGTTGAACTTGATGGACTTGTGTCTTTCAACCTTAAAACTATGAAACGGTCCCTGTATAGAGGTTCAAGGGTGAAGCCCAGGGTTCATTTGGAAACATCAGAAATGGTGTGTTTTGCGCCCAGTCTGTCCAAGGAAGCCTGTTTGAGCCAACGGCCTCAGAAATATCTTAACATTTAAGAAAGTAGCAATAGTTAGGGTTGGCTGAACCATTCTAGCCTTAAGTTTGCCCCTCCAGTCAGCATCTACTATGTAGATGCAATCAAGGCCCTGTAATAAGTCTATATCGCTGTACAGGGCTGTAAGAGTGAAGGCCAGAGTTCCTTTGGAACCTGTAGGATAGACTGGCTTTTGCCAAGTCTTTCCAAAGAAGCTTTTTTGAGCCATAGGCCTCAGACAGGTCCTAACAAGAAAGTGGCATTAGATAGGTTTTTCTTTAGTTAGGATTGATTCAACTACTCAAGCCTCAAGCGCACTCCTCCGGCCAGCAGCTACTCAGTAGATGCAACCCTGGGCCTATGGTAAGTATCTATCCCTGTACAGGGGTGTAATGGTAAAAACCAGGGTTCCCTTGGGATCTGCAGAATGGAGTAGCTTGCGCCAAGTCTGTCCGAGGAAGTCTGTTTGAGCCAACAGCCTTAAACAGATCCCAGTATTTAGGAAAAAAAAGCTTTAGTTAGAGTTGAATCAACCACTATAGCCTCAAGCTCGCTCCTCCGGCCAGCAGCTACTCTGTAGATGCAGCCCTGGGCCTATGGTAAGTATCTATCCCTGTACAGGGGTGTAATGGTAAAGGCCAGGGTTCCCTTGGGATCTGCAGAATGGAGTAGCTTGCGCCAAGTCTGTCCGAGAAAGCCTTTTTGAGCTGATGGATTTAAACAAATTTCAACATTTAGGAAAAAAGCATTAATCTATTTCAGTTAGAGTTAATTCAATTACTCTAGCATAAAGATCCTAATTCACTTTGTCTAAAGGAAGTTAGTTGGCAAATTTTTATTGTGTGAGCAATGATGTTATGAAACTCTCTACCACATGAAATTGAAATACTTAATTTTCTAAAAAAAATTCAAGGAGGGCATGTGTGTGCCTTTCTTAAATAATATAAAATTGCAGGTTATCCGTACTAGATTTTGTTATGGGACGTTGATCCAGGGAACTAGTCTGATTGCCATATGTGGAGTCGGGAAGGAATTTTTCCCCTAATATGGGGCAATTAGCATCTGCCTCATGGGGTTTTTGCCTTCCTCTGGATCAACACATTAGCTTTTAGGTTGAACTTGATGGACTTGTGTCTGTCCGAGGAAGTCTGTTTGAGCCAACAGCCTTAAACAGATCCCAGTATTTAGGAAAAAAAAGCTTTAGTTAGAGTTGAATCAACCACTATAGCCTCAAGCTCGCTCCTCCGGCCAGCAGCTACTCTGTAGATGCAACCCTGGGCCTATGGTAAGTATCTATCCCTGTACAGGGGTGTAATGGTAAAGGCCAGGGTTCCCTTGGGATCTGCAGAATGGAGTAGCTTGCGCCAAGTCTGTCCGAGAAAGCCTTTTTGAGCTGATGGATTTAAACAAATTTCAACATTTAGGAAAAAAGCATTAATCTATTTCAGTTTGAGTTAATTCAATTACTCTAGCATAAAGATCCTAATTCACTTTGTCTAAAGGAAGTTAGTTGGCAAATTTTTATTGTGTGAGCAATGAGGTTATGAAACTCTCTACCACATGAAATTGAAATACTTAATTTTCTAAAAAAAATTCAAGGAGGGCATGTGTGTGCCTTTCTTGAATAATATAAAATTGCAGGTTATCCGTACTAGATTTTGTTATGGGACGTTGATCCAGGGAACTAGTCTGATTGCCATATGTGGAGTCGGGAAGGAATTTTTCCCCTAATATGGGGCAATTAGCATCTGCCTCATGGGGTTTTTGCCTTCCTCTGGATCAACACATTAGCTTTTAGGTTGAACTTGATGGACTTGTGTCTTTCAACCTTAAAACTATGAAACGGTCCCTGTATAGAGGTTCAAGGGTGAAGCGCAGGGTTCATTTGGAAACATCAGAAATGGTGTGTTTTGCGCCCAGTCTGTCCAAGGAAGCCTGTTTTAGCCAACGGCCTCAGAAATATCTTAACATTTAAGAAAGTAGCAATAGTTAGGGTTGGCTGAACCATTCTAGCCTTAAGTTTGCCCCTCCAGTCAGCATCTACTATGTAGATGCAATCAAGGCCCTGTAATAAGTCTTTATCGCTGTACAGGGCTGTAAGAGTGAAGGCCAGAGTTCCTTTGGAACCTGTAGGATAGACTGGCTTTTGCCAAGTCTTTCCAAAGAAGCTTTTTTGAGCCATAGGCCTCAGACAGGTCCTAACAAGAAAGTGTCATTAGATAGGTTTTTCTTTAGTTAGGATTGATTCAACTACTCAAGCCTCAAGCGCACTCCTCCGGCCAGCAGCTACTCAGTAGATGCAACCCTGGGCCTATGGTAAGTATCTATCCCTGTAAAGGGGTGTAATGGTAAAAACCAGGGTTCCCTTGGGATCTGCAGAATGGAGTAGCTTGCGCCAAGTCTGTCCGAGGAAGTCTGTTTGAGCCAACAGCCTTAAACAGATCCCAGTATTTAGGAAAAAAAAGCTTTAGTTAGAGTTGAATCAACCACTATAGCCTCAAGCTCGCTCCTCCGGCCAGCAGCTACTCTGTAGATGCAGCCCTGGGCCTATGGTAAGTATCTATCCCTGTACAGGGGTGTAATGGTAAAGGCCAGGGTTCCCTTGGGATCTATAGATTGGAGTAGCTTGCGCCAAGTCTGTCCGAGAAAGCCTTTTTGAGCTGATGGATTTAAACAAATTTCAACATTTAGGAAAAAAGCATTAATCTATTTCAGTTAGAGTTAATTCAATTACTCTAGCATAAAGATCCTAATTCACTTTGTCTAAAGGAAGTTAGTTGGCAAATTTTTATTGTGTGAGCAATGAGGTTATGAAACTCTCTACCACATGAAATTGAAATACTTAATTTTCTAAAAAAAATTCAAGGAGGGCATGTGTGTGCCTTTCTTAAATAATATAAAATTGCAGGTTATCCGTACTAGATTTTGTTATGGGACGTTGATCCAGGGAACTAGTCTGATTGCCATATGTGGAGTCGGGAAGGAATTTTTCCCCTAATATGGGGCAATTAGCATCTGCCTCATGGGGTTTTTGCCTTCCTCTGGATCAACACATTAGCTTTTAGGTTGAACTTGACAGACTTGTGTCTTTCAACCTTAAAACTATGAAACGGTCCCTGTATAGAGGTTCAAGGGTGAAGCCCAGGGTTCATTTGGAAACATCAGAAATGGTGTGTTTTGCGCCAAGTCTGTCCAAGGAAGCCTGTTTGAGCCAACGGCCTCAGAAATATCCTAACATTTAAGAAAGTAGCAATAGTTAGGGTTGGCTGAACCATTCTAACCTTAAGTTTGCCCCTCCAGTCAGCATCTACTATGTAGATGCAATCAAGGCACTGTAATAAGTCTTTATCACTGTACAGGGATGTAAGAGTGAAGGTCAGAGTTCCTTTGGAACCTGTAGGATAGACTGGCTTTTGCCAAGTTTTGGCAAAGAAGCTTTTTTGAGCCATAGGCCTCAGACAGGTCCTAACAAGAAAGTGTCATTAGATAGGTTTTTCTTTAGTTAGGATTGACTCAACTACTCAAGCCTCAAGCGCACTCCTCCGGCCAGCAGCTACTCTGTAGATGCAACCCTGGGCCTATGGTAAGTATCTATCCCTGTACAGGGGTGTAATGGTAAAAACCAGGGTTCCCTTGGGATCTGCAGAATGGAGTAGCTTGCGCCAAGTCTGTCTGAGGAAGTCTGTTTGAGCCAACAGCCTTAAACAGATCCCAGTATTTAGGAAAAAAAAGCTTTAGTTAGAGTTGAATCAACCACTATAGCCTCAAGCTCGCTCCTCCGGCCAGCAGCTACTCTGTAGATGCAACCCTGGGCCTATGGTAAGTATCTATCCCTGTACAGGGGTGTAATGGTAAAGGCCAGGGTTCCCTTGGGATCTGCAGAATGGAGTAGCTTGCGCCAAGTCTGTCCGAGAAAGCCTTTTTGAGCTGATGGATTTAAACAAATTTCAACATTTAGGAAAAAAGCATTAATCTATTTCAGTTAGAGTTAATTCAATTACTCTAGCATAAAGATCCTAATTCACTTTGTCTAAAGGAAGTTAGATGGCAAA
Source organism: Phyllobates terribilis (assembly GCF_046119375.1). NCBI lineage: Eukaryota > Metazoa > Chordata > Amphibia > Anura > Dendrobatidae > Phyllobates > Phyllobates terribilis. The sequence goes on along the minus strand of NW_027362938.1, from coordinate 867,452 downwards.
TTTTTATTGTGTGAGCAATGAGGTTATGAAACTCTCTACCACATGAAATTGAAATACTTAATTTTCTAAAAAAAATTCAAGGAGGGCATGTGTGTGCCTTTCTTAAACAATATAAAATTGCAGGTTATCCGTACTAGATTTTGTTATGGGACGTTGATCCAGGGAACTAGTCTGATTGCCATATGTGGAGTCGGGAAGGAATTTTTCCCCTAATATGGGGCAATTAGCATCTGCCTCATGGGGTTTTTGCCTTCCTCTGGATCAACACATTAGCTTTTAGGTTGAACTTGACAGACTTGTGTCTTTCAACCTTAAAACTATGAAACGGTCCCTGTATAGAGGTTCAAGGGTGAAGCCCAGGGTTCATTTGGAAACATCAGAAATGGTGTGTTTTGCGCCAAGTCTGTCCAAGGAAGCCTGTTTGAGCCAATGGCCTCAGAAATATCCTAACATTTAAGAAAGTAGCAATAGTTAGGGTTGGCTGAACCATTCTAACTTTAAGTTTGCCCCTCCAGTCAGCATCTACTATGTAGATGCAATCAAGGCCCTGTAATAAGTCTTTATCACTGTACAGGGCTGTAAGAGTGAAGGCCAGAGTTCCTTTGGAACCTGTAGGATAGACTGGCTTTTGCCAAGTCTTTCCAAAGAAGCTTTTTTGAGCCATAGGCCTCAGACAGGTCCTAACAAGAAAGTGTCATTAGATAGGTTTTTCTTTAGTTAGGATTGATTCAACTACTCAAGCCTCAAGCGCACTCCTCCGGCCAGCAGCTACTCTGTAGATGCAACCCTGGGCCTATGGTAAGTATCTATCCCTGTACAGGTGTGTAATGGTAAAAACCAGGGTTCCCTTGGGATCTGCAGAATGGAGTAGCTTGCGCCAAGTCTGTCCGAGGAAGTATGTTTGAGCCAACAGCCTTAAACAGATCCCAGTATTTAGGAAAAAAAAGCTTTAGTTAGAGTTGAATCAACCACTATAGCCTCAAGCTCGCTCCTCCGGCCAGCAGCTACTCTGTAGATGCAGCCCTGGGCCTATGGTAAGTATCTATCCCTGTACAGGGGTGTAATGGTAAAGGCCAGGGTTCCCTTGGGATCTGCAGAATGGAGTAGCTTGCGCCAAGTCTGTCCGAGAAAGCCTTTTTGAGCTGATGGATTTAAACAAATTTCAACATTTAGGAAAAAAGCATTAATCTATTTCAGTTAGAGTTAATTCAATTACTCTAGCATAAAGATCCTAATTCACTTTGTCTAAAGGAAGTTAGTTGGCAAATTTTTATTGTGTGAGCAATGAGGTTATGAAACTCTCTACCACATGAAATTGAAATACTTAATTTTCTAAAAAAAATTCAAGGAGGGCATGTGTGTGCCTTTCTTGAATAATATAAAATTGCAGGTGATCCGTAATAGATTTTGTTATGGGACGTTGATCCAGGGAACTAGTCTGATTGCCATATGTGGAGTCGGGAAGGAATTTTTCCCCTAATATGGGGCAATTAGCATCTGCCTCATGGGGTTTTTGCCTTCCTCTGGATCAACACATTAGCTTTTAGGTTGAACTTGATGGACTTGTGTCTTTCAACCTTAAAACTATGAAACGGTCCCTGTATAGAGGTTCAAGGGTGAAGCCCAGGGTTCATTTGGAAACATCAGAAATGGTGTGTTTTGCACCAAGTCTGTCCAAGGAAGCCTGTTTGAGCCAACGGCCTCAGAAATATCCTAACATTTAAGAAAGTAGCAATAGTTAGGGTTGGCTGAACCATTCTAACCTTAAGTTTGCCCCTCCAGTCAGCATCTACTATGTAGATGCAATCAAGGCCCTGTAATAAGTCTTTATCACTGTACAGGGCTGTAAGAGTGAAGGTCAGAGTTCCTTTGGAACCTGTAGGATAGACTGACTTTTGCCAAGTTTTTCCAAAGTTGCTTTTTTGAGCCATAGGCCTCAGACAGGTCCTAACAAGAAAGTGTCATTAGATAGGTTTTTCTTTAGTTAGGATTGACTCAACTACTCAAGCCTCAAGCGCACTCCTCCGGCCAGCAGCTACTCTGTAGATGCAACCCTGGGCCTATGGTAAGTATCTATCCCTGTACAGGGGTGTAATGGTAAAAACCAGGGTTCCCTTGGAATCTGCAGAATGGAGTAGCTTGCGCCAAGTCTGTCCGAGGAAGTCTGTTTGAGCCAACAGCCTTAAACAGATCCCAGTATTTAGGAAAAAAAAGCTTTAGTTAGAGTTGAATCAACCACTATAGCCTCAAGCTCGCTCCTCCGGCCAGCAGCTACTCTGTAGATGCAACCCTGGGCCTATGGTAAGTATCTATCCCTGTACAGGGGTGTAATGGTAAAGGCCAGGGTTCCCTTGGGATCTGCAGAATGGAGTAGCTTGCGCCAAGTCTGTCCGAGGAAGTCTTTTTGAGCCAATGGCCTTAGACAGAACCCATCATTTAGTAATAAAAAAGCTTTAGTTAGAGTTATAGCCTCAAGCTCGCTCCTCTGGCCAGCAGCTACTCTGTAGATGCAACCCTGAGCATGTGGTAAGTCTCCATTCCTGTAAAGGGGTGTAATGGTAAAGATCAGGGTTCCTTTTGACCTGCTTATGCCAAGTCTGTCAAAGGAAGCTTTTTTGAGCTGATGGCTCTAAACAGATCCTAATGTTTAGGAAAAAAGCTTATGTGTATTTCAGTTAGATTAAAAGTAAAGCCAACAAAAGAGAATTTAACTTTCCCCAAAAAATCAATTATTAATATAGCATTTACCTGCCCAGATCTCAGAACTAATGCACTATTAGGATGTAGCAATCCCATATAATTTTGTGTGCAGTTTTAATACTATGTAATCACCCCCCTCCATTAATTGGTAATATGTGAGTGGTTGTCACATCAGTATTTTGCACCTGTATTGCTGTCATCGTTATTATATGGTATGATTAGTACTGAGACCTAGGCAGGTAAACACTGTTGCCCTTTTTTCCTGTGTTAATTCTTGAATTTTGGTGGGAATTTAAATTTGTCTTTGCTTTTAATGTTAGTGTAGGGACTCGCAAGTATGAGGACCCTTGACGCGGGTTGCGAGCTTGTGTATTTTGGCCAAAATATTTACTAATACCTCATATATGTCATATATATTTTTTGCACGTTATTTTTATTCAGGGTGCAGCCAGACCCATCAATGTTGGCCTTGTAAACTAGGGTGTCTGTCTTCATGGGGTGTACTTAAAAAGTGCTGGGCAGCCCGCCTAATCTAATAGTTTGGGCTTCACTAATAGGCTGTAAGCCAGACATTGTGCACTACCTATGTGTGACCAGTGCCCTATACAAGGCTTATTTGTGTGCAGTTTTAATACTAAGCTATCACCCCCTCCATGAATTGGTAGGTTGTGAGTGGTTGTCTCATCAATATTTTGCACCTGTGTTGCTGACTTCTTCATTATATGGGTTTGCTGCATCCTTGTAATTATTGTTGCTGTATTTGCTGTGTTAATTCTTGAATTTTGGTGGGAACTTTAATTCCTTGTTTTTGTGACTTTGCTTTTAATGTTAGTGTAGGGACTCGCAAGTATGAGGACCCTTGAGCAGGTTGCGAGCTTGTATATTTTGGCCAAAATATCGACCAATACCTCATATATATCATATATATTTTTTACATGCTATTTTTATTCAGGGTGCAGCCAAGCCCATCTACAGGTGCATCTCACAAAATTAGAATATCACCATAAAAGTTAATTTATTTCAGTTCTTCAATACAAAACGTGAAACTCATATATTATATAGAGCCATTACACACAGAGTGATCTATTTCACGTGTTTATTTCTGTTAATGTTGATGATTATGGCTTACAGCCAATGAAAACTCAAAAGTCATTATTTCAATTAATTAGAATACCTTATAACAACAGCTTGAAAAATGTTTTCAAAATCCAAAATGTTATCCTACTGAAATGTATGTTCAATAAATGCCCTCAATACTTGGTCGGGGCTCCTTTTACATCAATTACTGCATCAATGCGGCAATGTGGCATGGAGGCGATCAGCCTGTGGCACTGCTGAGGGGTTATGGAAGCCCAGGTGGCTTTGATAGAAGCCTTCAGGTCGTCTGCATTGTTGGGTCTGGTGTCTCTCATTTTCCTCTTGACAATACCCCATAGATTCTTTATGGGGTTAAGGTCAGGTGAGTTTGCTGCCAATCAAGCACAGTGATACTGTTGTTTTAAACCAGGTATTAGTACTTTTGTCAGTGTGGACAGGGGCCAAGTCCTGCTGGAAAATGAAATTTCCATCTCCAAAAAGCTTGGCGTAGCTAAGGTTTTGGTTCAGGGGGCCGAAACTTCTGAGTGGGCCTCTAACCAGGTAACCCTGATTCCAACTATAGCGGCGCACCCAGATAGTTGATGTAGGAAAACCTCAGCAGATGACCGCGCTGTTACTAAAAATAATCTCTATACAAAGACCAGCACTGATATTACCGCCATATGGTGACATATATTGATAGATGCCAGTCCTGCAGAACATATAAGAGATCACAGCTCAGTTATATATAGTACCTTACAGCTGACGTTCTTTCTGATTAAATTGTTCACTTTTCCCGTCTTTTCCATCTGGCCCAGACCGACACGACAACTTCTCCAGCCAGGACTCAGAGTCTCAGGTATGCAGAGATCACAACAAAGACACATTTGACTCCTTACATTTCAGGCACTGACCACATCTATCCCCAACCTGCACAAACTTCTCATCCTGCTGATACCCCAATACTGAGCCTCTGCTGCAAAATGTGTCCCTATTACTGCACCTACTGTGTGCCCTCTAGATGGTAAAACAAACCTCTAAAATAAAGTAATGCCGTGTGCAAGTGTCCTAGAAAACAGTGCCCACATTGTGCCCCCTAGAAAGTAATAGTGCCCCTTCGACAGTCACGATAACCTGAGTTCCCCTATAACAATAAGTGCCCACCTAAGATTTAATAATGTCCTGAGTCTCCCCCCATGTAGAGCTCCGCTCTAACCAGTATGATGTTCTCCTATTCACTATATAATTCCCCCTCACTGTATAGTACCCCCACACAGTATACTGACCCCTTAGTAGCCCACAAGCTGATGGCTCCAACACTGTATGATGGCCTCCACACCATACAAAGATCCCACATTATCTCCCACACTGTATGATGGCCCCCACACTGTTCAAAGAACCCACATTATCTCCCACACTGTATAAATTGAGTACATATAGTATAATGCACCAGATAGTCCTCAATATAGTATAATGCACTCCCCATAGTCCTTCGTATAGTATAATGCGCCCCCATAGGCAAAGTCTGTAGTATAATGTGCCCCCCCTCCTCATAGGCAGAGTCTGTGATATAATGCCCCCCCCATCTCATAGGCAGCGTCTGTAGTATAATGCCCCACCTATAGGCAGAGTCTGTAGTAAAATGCACCCCCCATAGGCAGAGTCTGTAGTATAATGCTCCCCCTCTTATAGGCAGAGTCTGTAGTACAATGTCCCCCCATAGGCAGAGTCTGTAGTCTACTGCTCTCCCCTGCTCATAAACAGAGTCTGTAGTATAATGCCCCCCATAGGCAGAGTCTGTAGTAGAATGCCCCCCCATAGACAGAGGCTTTAGTATAATGCTCCCCCCCTCCCCATAGACAGTCTGTAGTATAATGCCCCCCCTCCCCATAGGCAGAGTCTTTAGTATAATGCCCCCCCTCTCTGTGGGCAGAGTCTTTAGGATAATGCTCCCCCATAGGCAGAGTCTGTAGTATAATGCACCTCCCCCTTCCCATAGGCAGAGTCTGTAATATAATGCCGCCCCCCACCCGGCAAAAAATAAATAAACAGTACTCATCTCTCCTCCTGGTTCCCTCGCTGCTCAGAGCACCCAGCACGCACACATCTTCAGCACAGCGGGCTGGGCGCCAAGTGATGATGTCAGAGACGTCAGTCACAGAAGGGACTAATGGGAGAGAGATCCGCGCTCCCTCTCTCATCAGTAAACTTGCGGCGGTGGCGGGCAGTGGGGCCCGATGCTGGCACCAGGGGCATGCTAGATACAGTTACACTGGCGTAGCCCTGGATGGGCCCCCTAAGAGCGAGGGGCCCGGGGCCACCGCCCCCTTTGCCCCCCTGGTAGCTTGATACTGTGGCAGAGGGAAGCATGAAGTGCTCTAAAATTTCCTGGTAGACGGCTGCACTGACTTTTGTGTTGAAAAAACACAGTGGACCTACACCAGCAGATGACACGGCTCCCCAAACCATCACTGATTGTGGAAACTTCACACTAGACCTCAAGCAGCTTGGATTGTGGCCTCTCCACTCTTCTTCCAGACTCTGGGACCTTGATTTCAAATGAAAATTGGAACTCTGGACATCTGTCAAGCCAGCAGTCTTCATCATGATTGTCATGATTGTGGAGCCTACTAAAACAGACTAAGGGACCTTTTTAAATGCTTAGGAAGTCTTTGCAGGTGTTTTTTGTTAATTATTTTAATTTACTGAGTTAATGACTTTTGTGTTTTCATTGGCTATAAGCCATAATCATCAACATTAACAGAAATAAACACTTGAAATAGATCACTGTGTTTGTAATGACTCTATATAATATATGAGGTTCACTTTTTGCATTGAAGAACTGAAATAAATTAACTTTTTGATGATATTCTAATTTTGTGAGATGCACCTATATGTTATGGCCTTGTAAATTAGAGTGTCTATCTTCATGGGGTGCACTTAAATAGTGCTGGGCAGCCCGTGTTCTTGCCTCAGCAGCAAATTTAGCTATCCAGGGAATCTAGTCACTTTATGTGTATATCAGTTCTGACATTATGTTGCTTGCATTTGAATCCTGTCTCTTTTTTATTGTTTGATAACTGCACTGTCTGCTAGTGATTTAATGTATTTGCTCTAGTTTCAATTTGCAATGCATTATGGGAAAGTTCCAAGAGCATTGTGAGACAGTTCTTGTTGCATTGTGGTCCTGTTCTTGTCACAGTTTGGGCAGCGACCATTATTTCCTCTTCTCTTCTGATGGAGAAGTTCCCTTATCACTCATCTTGTAAAGTGGCACAGAGCGGTAGTCGTGACTGAACGTCTGTCTGATTTCGCTCTGGCACTTTACAGACAATGGGTGTCCCAGTCCCAGTGTGCTCTAGGGTGTGGGGTGCAGCACACTCTCTTGTAGGCCGCAGGCCTCCACTGCCTTCAGGCTTCTGTCCTCAGAAGCCGCCACTCACAATTTAGGGGACACGAAGTTCTTTGTAACAGTCAAACATATACTTGACAGTTCAAGTTCATCAGGTGGGTACAGATGGGATAAGGCACAGCAATTCACATTATCCTCCTTCTTAGCATAACTCCTCTTCAGCCCTGTTGCTAGCTCATCCTGTATTTCTCGTCCACCTCTGCAGTGCACCCGGGACTGGCCTTCAACTTCCATCTATGCAGGTCCCTGTCCATCTTCCTTTGTACTTCAGAGCACACAAAGTGTCCGGCAGCTCCTATGCCAGACCTTAGGCTCTGGACGTGACTGGAGCGACTGCTCTGGATCCCAGTAATGCCTCCCACTGCCTGGAACATTGAGTACTATATACAGTGGGTACGGAAAGCATTCAGACCCCTTTACATCTTTCACTCTTTGTTTCATTGCAGCCATTTGGTAAATTCTAAAAAGTTCTTTTTTTTTCTCATTAAAGTACACTGTGCACCCCATCTTGACTGAAAAAAAAACAGAAATGTAGAAATTTTTGCAAATTTATTAAAAAAGGAAAACTGAAATATCACATGGTCATAAGTATTCAGACCCTTTGCTCATATTTAAGTCACATGCTGTCCATTTCTTGTGATCCTCCTTGAGATGGTTCTACTCTTTCATTGGAGTTCAGCTGTGTTTAATTAAACTGATAGGACTTGATTTGGAAAGGCACACACCTGTCTATATAAGACCTCACAGCTCACAGTGCATGTCAGACCAAATGAGAATCATGAGCTCAAAGGAACTGCCTGTTACGATGTTAGTAGATACCCTGAAGTCCAATGGCGTGGGCCAAAAGCAGAGACTGAGACAAGAGTAGTGTGAAAGTCTATTTTAAACTCAAGTGCAAAAGATCACAGCAAACAGTTTATGAAGGTAAGTTCATTCCAAACAATACTTCTTAGAACCTAATCTGTAAGGCACGGCCTTCATTACTATTAGGGTATGTAAACGTTAACGATAGTCCAAGTTTACTTAGGTACAGTAATATGCAAACAGAAATAAGGATAGTAAGCAGACGTAGGTATTCCTCAGTTGATTGTGGACTCACGTAGTGCAGAAGAGAAGACAAACTGGAATATGGATCTGGATATTGAAGAATGCAGGAGGTGCAGCGGAGGAAACAGCGATGTCTTAAGCAGAGCTGGAGCCGGGTATTTAAACACAGAGCAAGATGGTGACTATACCAGAGGTGTAGAGATCCAGGAGAAGTTTTCTTCAGGAAGACAAAAGTTCAGAGATCCCAGCATGAGTGAACAACAGCCAGTGGTTCCTTTCAGCAGAAGTCCCCTTAGCAGAGGATTCAGGCAGCAATCCTTTCAGCGGATGACTAGGAGTAAACACAAGGTCAGCAAGACTCTATTCAGAGGGCTAGCACAGGTGAGTAGAAAGCTAAAAGCACACAATACTCAGGCAAGGCATGATTGCAACACATGCAGTTTAAGTAGGTCCACAGGCAGGAAACACATGACCCCAGTGAGGCAATGGAAGCCATCTTGGCTAAGGGAAAAACTACTGGCAAAGTAAAATTAAACCTGGCATCCTGACACTGCCAAAGGAGCTTAGAGACAGAATTGTGGCAAGGCACAGATCTGGCCAAGTTTACAAAAGAATTTCTGCATTAGTCAAGGGTCCTAAGAACACAGTGGCCTCCATAATCCTTAAGTGGAAAAAGTTTGGGACCACCAGAAGTCTTCCTAGACCTGGCCGTCCAGCTCAACTGAGCAATCGTGGGAGAAGAGCCTTGGTGAGAGAGGTAAAGATGAACCCCAAGATCACTGTGGCTGAGCTCCAAAGATGCAGTAGGGAGATGGGAGAAAGTTGCATAAAGTCAACTATCACTGCAGCCCTCCACAAGTCGAGCCTTTATGGCAGAGTGGCCCAACGGAAGCCTCTCCTCAGTGCAAGACATATGGAAGCCTGCACAGAGTTTGCTTAAAAACACATGAAGGACTCCCAGTCTATGAGAAATAAGATTCTTTGGTCTGATGAGACTAAGATAGAACTTTTTGGTGATAATTCTAAGGGGTATGTGTGGAGAAAACCAGGCACTGCTCATCACCTGCCCAATACAATCCCAACAGTGAAACATGGTGGTGGCAGCATCATGGGGGTGTTTTTCAGCTGCAGGGACAGGACGACTGGTTGGAATTGAAAGAAACATGAATGTGGCCAAGTACACAGATATCCTGGATGAAAACCTCTTCCAGAGTGCTCTGGACCTCAGACTTGGCCGAAGGTTCACCTTCCAACAAGACAATGACCCTATGCACACAGTTAAAATAACAAAGGAGTGGCTTCAGAACAACTCTGTGACCATTCTAGACTGGCCCAGCCAGAGCCCTGACCTAAACCCAATTGAACATCTCTGGAGAGACCTGAAAATGGCTGTCCACCAACGTTCACCATCCAACCTGACAGAACTGGAGAGGATCTGCAAGGAAGAATGGCAGAGGAACCCCAAATCCAGGTGTGAAAAACTTGTTGCATCATTCCCAAGAAGACTCATGGATGCACTAGCTCAAAAGGGGGCTTCTACTCAATACTGGTCATTTGGTCTGACATGCACTGTGAGCTGTGAGGTCTTATATAGACAGGTGTGTGCCTTTCCAAATCAAGTCCTATCAGTTTAAATAAACACAGCTGGACTCCAATGAAAGAGTAGAACCATCTCAAGGAGGATCACAAGGAAATGGACAGCATGTGACTTAAATATGAGCAAAGGGTCTGAATACTTATGACCATGTGATATTTCAGTTTTCCTTTTTTAATAAATTTGCAAAAATTTCTACATTTCTGTTTTTTTCAGTCAAGATGGGGTGCAGAGTGGACTTTAATGAGAAAAAAATGAACTTTTTAGAATTTACCAAATGGCTGCAATGAAACAAAGAGTGAAAAATGTAAAGGGGTCTGAATGCTTTCCGTACCCACTGTACTTCAATAAAACTCACCCTATAGATACCCTAGCCTGAACCTGCATGTCAATGGAGATGGGCATCCTACATATAGATGACAATGGCACCCTTGCTGAACGGCAGCTGCCCCTAGACCCTAAAAGTCCCTTATTCGTACTTACATAGACCAAAGATCTGACAGTCTACCAGAAACTGGTACAGATATCACATCAAACAATCAATCCTCAGTGTGTACTAAATGATTAAAGTGACAACAGTGAATAAAGTGACAATGTGCAAATTTATAAAAACACCCAAGAACGTTCCTAATATCTTTGGACCTCCAAGCCAAAGGATACATTCAGGCATCCAAACAAAGGCTACAATCAGCCCTGTTCAACACCCTAGATGCTGATTACCTGCCTTATAGTGGAGGGTGACACCCTAGTTAATGTTGACACTGTGGCGCCCCGCTCAACGGCGGCTATCCCTGGATAACCCTAGCCAGCCCTGGAATTAATCACCCATAGAGGTATCAATGACATAAATGATCACAAGACTAAACAATAAAAGGAACTTATCTTGATAAAGTGCAATACTGATGCGGATCATCTTTATGCCGCATGTCCCGATTTTAAAGAGATTTAATAAAATTTGTATTTTAGGGTTTATGTTATACTTATGTCTTATGGTATCCTAAGCTTATCTTATGCTATACTCACATTATGCATTAACACTTCACATGCTGTTACATCACCATTATACATTACATAAGACACATATCACTTTTACATATAAAACCGCAAGAGAGTGTTCACATGAGGTGTTTGTTGTCTTCAGGGGCAGGAACAGGGTAAGACAGTCCACATCCCTACAGCTTTGTATCTTGGGCTCTGTGCACACAGCCTGCTCCAAGCTTAGCCGGTAAGAGCCCTATCTATGTGGTACAATACTGGGGTTCATCGTATGTTTTCCGCATCTACTGTATGGAGGTTTCTCTACTATCAATAAAGAGAAGGGTTTTCGCAGCCTTTTTCTTAAGAAGACAGGGGGTTTAGCTCCATGTCACACTACACACCGTGGTAAGGTGTATGAGGGGAGCATAGCCCGCCTAATCTAATAGTATGGGCGTCACTAATAGGCTGTAAACCAGACACTGTGCGTGACCAGCGCCAAAATATCTACCAGAACCTCATATATAGATTTTGCATGTTATTTTTATTCAGGGTGCAGACAAGCCCATCAATGCTGGATTTGTAAACTAGGGGGTCTGTCCTCATGGGGTGCACTTAGATAGTGCTTTGCAGCCTGCCTAATCTAACAGTATGAGGGTCACTAATAGGCTGTAAGCCCTATATTGAGCACTATCTGTGTTAGGCGTCAGGTGTTTTCTGGATCTGAAATGGGTTCAGAATCATCAGTGGATTTTGTGGTCTCCCATTCCGGTCCAGATGCTGCTCAGCATCGTCATTGGTCCCAACGCCTAGCTGGTGCACGAGATGTACAAGCTGTCTCTTGGGACTTTGTTCCTAGCAACATGAAGGATAGGTTGCGGAGGGAAACAGGGCTGTTACAGCCTAAGTCCAGGATACACTGCACTGAGCATGCCCGTGACATGGCGGACCGTGATTAGTGGTTTGGGAGTCAGCTGATCCGGTGACCTGGCACCGCCTGATTGGTCGCGGGTGACGTCACCAATAATGTGACGGTGGGCAGGGCTTAATATTTAAATAGCACGCCCACAAACATGGTGGCGCGCTCTGATCATTGAGCTGAGTTGGTGTTATTGTGTGGACGCTTGGTCGTTTCGGCTCCACGTGTACTTTTGCTGTTATAGCTTCTGACAGGCAGGTTTAGCAGGGGATAGACAGCCTTAGATGGAGGGAGGCAGGTAGCTTCGTCTGACAGTCTGGCTCCAACAAGGGGGTCGCTATACACCCCGAGCAGACTGCGGACTCCGTATTCCCGGCACCGCCTGTTAGCCACGTGGAGAGATACTCCTCAGTCCGGTAGCACGCCGGCTGGGAGCATGTATACGCCTGCGTGAATCACACATGCATACTAGCGCCTGCTGCGTAGCCTCTGTGCAGTTAACAGGGCTACAGCTACATTATGTGTCGCACATCTCTCGTGCAGTTAACGGAGATAGTGCGAATCCCTATTCCCGTTCCGGTGTGCAGTAACACGGGGGGGATTGTTATTTCAGTTGGTTGTTTTACCTTCTTACCCGGAAGGTGTTCGTCCGCAGTCCTCCAGGCTGCATCGCGGACCCCGGGTTCGTTTGCTTTCCATTATTTAATAAAGTTGTTTGCAACCATTCCCCTAACAATCTGTGTGTGACCAGTGACCTATACAAGCCATTTTTTGTGTGCAGTTTTAATACTAAGCAATGACCCCCTCCAAGAATTGGTAGGTTATGAGTTGGTTGTCTCATCAGTATTTTGCACCTGTGCTGCCCCTGCCTTTATTATATGGTTTGCTTCATCCTGATTAGTGCATTAGTTTTGAGACCTGGGCAGGTGAATAAATACTGTTCCTCTTTTTTGCTGTGTTAATAATTTTTTTCAGTTTTAATTCAACTAGTCTAGCATCAAGCTCCTAATTCGCTTTGTCTAAAGGAAGTTAGATGGCAATGTTTTATTGTGTGAGGTATGGAACTCTCTACCACATGACCTTGTAATACTTAATTCTCTAAAAAAAAGTTCAAGGAGGTCCTGTGTGACTTTCTTGAATAATATTACAGGTTATTCATACTAGATTTTATTATGGGACGTTGATCCAGGGAACTAGTCTGATTGCCATATGTGGAGTCGGGAAGGAATTTTTCCCCTAATTTTGGGCAAGCAGCATCTGCCTCATGGGGTTTTTTGACTTCCTCTGGATCAACACATTAGCTTTTCACAGGTCTCTATATATAGTGTGATGGCTCCCACAGCTCTTTATATACAGTACTAGATGGTGTCCCGATTCTAACGCATCGGGTATTCTAGAATCTGTATGCGGCCGACCAGGCGCAATCAACAGAGTGGTGTTTAAATGTGGCGCCAAAATCGCTGATTGGTCGCGGCCGCCGGCCACGACCAATCAGCAGAGCGGTGTTTAAATTTGGCGCTAGTATCGCTGATTGGTCGCGGCGCCAATATCGCTGATTCCGACCAATCAGCGAATCGTATTACTGAGGACCGGGCAGCGACGCTACCTGTGCGGGTACTTCCGCTGCGAGGAACCGGGAGATGGCCGGCTGCTCACAGCCGAAGTATCCCGACTGGCGGCGCCGCTCCCCGGTCCTCGCTTCACACTTGCCGTCGGGAGATCAGCGGCCCTAGCCATTGATCTCCCGACGGTAGCCGCATGGAGGTCAGCAGCGCCGCCGGTCGCGGTACTTCTGCTGCGAGCAGCCGGGAGATGAGCGGCTAGCGCCGGTCATCTCCCGGCTGCATTGCCGCTGACCTCCGTGCGGCAGATGAGCTGCTAACGGCCGCCATCTTTTTCTGAAATCCCGCGTCGCTGATTGGCCGCGGCTGGACCAATCAGCGACGCAGGATTTCCTGGACAGAAGGACAGACAGACAGACGGGATTAGACGATTATATACAGTACAGACCAAAAGTTTGGACACACCTTCTCATTTCAAGATTTTTCTGTATTTTCATGACTATGAAAATTGTACATTCACACTGAAGGCATCAAAACTATGAATTAACACATGTGGAATTATATACTTAACAAAAAAGTGTGAAACAACTGAAAATATGTCTTATATTCTAGGTTCTTCAAAGTAGCCACCTTTTGCTTTGATGACTGCTTTGTACACTCTTGGCATTCTCTTGATGAGCTTCAAGAGGTAGTCAATGGAAATGGTCTTCCAACAATCTTGAAGGAGTTCCCAGAGATGCTTAGCACTTGTTGGCCCTTTTGCCTTCACTCTGCGGTCCAGCTCACCCCAAATCATCTCGATTGGGTTCAGGTCTGGTGACTGTGGAGGCCAGGTCATCTGGCGTAGCACCCCATCATTCCCCTTCTTGGTCAAATAGCCCTTACACAGCCTGGAGGTGTGTTTGGGGTCATTGTCCTGTTGAAAAATAAATGATGGTCCAACTAAACGCAAACCGGATGCAATAGCATGCCGCTGCAAGATGCTGTTGTAGCCATGCTGGTTCAGTATGCCTTCAATTTTGAATAAATCCCCAACAGTGTCACCAGCAAAGCACCCCCACACCATCACACCTCCTCCTCCATGCTTCTCGGTGGGAACCAGACATGTAGAGTCCATCCGTTCACCTTTTCTGCATTGCACAAAGACACGGTGGTTGGAACCAAAGATCTCAAATTTAGACTCATCAGACCAAAGCTCAGATTTCCACTGGTCTAATGTCCATTCCTTGTGTTCTTTAGCCCAAATAAGTCTCTTCTGCTTGTTGCCTGTCCTTAGCAGTGGTTTCCTAGCAGCTATTTTACCATGAAGGCCTGCTGCACAAAGTCTCCTCTTAACAGTTGTTGAAGAGATGTGTCTGCTGCTAGAACTCTGTGTGGCATTGACCTGGTCTCTAATCTGAGCTGCTGTTAACCTGCGATTTCTGAGGCTGGTGACTCGGATAAACTTATCCTCAGAAGCAGAGGTGACTCTTCGTCTTCCTTTCCTGGGGCAGTCCTCATGTGAGCCAGTTTCTTGCAGCGCTTGATGGTTTTTGCATCTGCACTTGGGGACACTTTCAAAGTTTTACCAATTTTTTGCATTGACTGACCTTCATTTCTTAAAGTAATGATGGCCACTCATTTTTCTTTACTTAGCTGCTTTTTTCTTGCCATAATACAAATTCTAACAGTCTATTTAGTAGGACTATCAGCTGTGTATCCACCAGACTTCTGCACAACACAGCTGATGATCCGAACCCCATTTATAAGGCAAGAACTCCCACTTATTAAACCTGACAGGGCACACCTGTGAAGTGAAAAACATTTCCGGTGACTACCTCTTGAAGCTCATCAAGAGAATGCCAAGAGTGTGCAAAGCAGTCATCAAAGCAAAAGGTGGCTACTTTGAAGAACCTAGAATATAAGACATATTTTCAGTTGTTTCACACTTTTTTTGTTAAGTATATAATTTCACATGTGTTAATTCATAGTTTTGATGCCTTCAGTGTGAATGTACAATTTTCATAGTCATGAAAATACAGAAAAATCTTTAAATGAGAAGGTGTGTCCAAACTTTTGGTCTGTACTGTATATTAGATGATGACCCCACAGAGCCTTTACACAGCATTATGTTTCCACAGCTCCCTGTATACAGTATGATTCCCTCATTGTTCCCTAAATACAGTATGATGTGCTCACAGCTCCATATACACCGTATGATGTCCCCACACATGCAGATACACAATATGATACCTATACACAATATGATGCCCCTACATCTCCCTATACACAATATGATGCCCCTACATCTCCCTCCATCTGAACAAGTCTCTCCAGCTTCAGAAAGATTATGAACGCATCACATTTTTTTTACGGACAGGGAAAAAAGTGCCCTATTTTTATGGACTGTCCAAGAATTTCTGGACAGTTGGCTACCCTGCTATTAGTTCCACTGGGGTGGCAGCCTAGGTGGATGCTGGAAGCACAACCGTCTCTCCCTAAGATTCGGAGAGGGAAGGCCACCGATTCCTGACCCTTGCTGTGGCCTTTTCGTTGAGAGGGATGGTTTATTGAGGGCCCATATATACACACAGTCATGGCCGGAAGTGTTTAGCAACCTTGAGATTGTTCCAGAAAGTGAAGTATTTCTCCCAGAAAATTATTACAATTACACATGTTTTGTTATACATTTGTTATAATATTTATTTCCTTTGTGTGTATTGAAACAGCACAAAAAAATGGGAAAAAAAGGCAAATTGGACATAATTTCACACAAAACTCCAAAAATGGGCCGGACAAAATTGTTGGCACTTTTCCAAAATTGTGGAAAAACAACTTTGCTTCAAGCATGTGATGCTCGTTAAAACTCACCTGTGGCAAGTAACAGTCGTGGGTAATATGAAAGTCATACCTGAGACCAGATAAAAAGTGGAGAAGATAGATAGATATGAGATTGATAGATAGATAGATATGAGATAGATAGATGGATATGTGGCACCCCAGGGGTCTGGTTACCACTGTAATAGAAATATTATGTCTGAGAGCAAGTGGGAGGTTTCCTGGTTCGGAGCCCTTAAACATGCAACACCTCCTGTCCCAGACCAGATAGGGGAGGAACCTGCCCTATATAAACTGGATCTGGGGCGGGGTTAGTGAAGTCAGAGCCTGGAGTTAGTTCCAGACACAGGGAAAGTAACAGCGAGGAGCTCTGTAGGAGCAGGAGCTGAAGACCAGGGACTTGAGCTAAGCGGAGTTCGTCCTGGCAGAAGACTCTGAGAACCGGACACAGGAGTCCGAGGTTGCGGGGACTTATATATACCCAGCAGCAGAAACCCGCCGGCAGGGGATTTCAAGTCCTCTCGCCATAGAAGCCCGGAGGCTCAGTCACGAGCAAGGGACCAGCACTGCAATCGAGGAGCGGGGGCTATCAGAAGGCCCCAAGTCACCAGCCATACAGGTGAGCACCACACGGAACACTCAGGGACGTGGGCTACTTCCACTCGCTTACAGCAAGGTAGCCAGGAAGAGTGCAGATAGTCGGGGAGGCCTACAACTCCACCTGGCCAGGGGAACTCCAGTTTGCTCACAGACTGACCAGGCCTCTTATGCTAGCCAGTACTCCCGGGAGGGTTTGCCTTATCACCATCAGTAAAGACCCTGAACTGCACTGCAAAGCCTCTGAGTCGTTCCTGCTGCGCTCGTGTACCATCACTCCTATCATCCACACTCACTAGCCTGAGGCTATACTCCTCCCGTGGGGAGTTATACTACACTCTGCTGCCCTCACAACATCAGCCTCAGAGGTCTGCTCAGCAGCGGCGGTTCTTATTGACCGCAATCCACGGGTGGCGTAGTCGGACATTGCATTATACTGATACAGAGACTGCCACAATATTGGTCTGGCCACCCTGAGCCACGGGACCAGGTCGCCACAACTACTCCCAGTATTGCCCTGAAGTCCGGTCCCGGGTGCCCCATGGCCCAGGGGGCGCGTCATATAGATAATAGATAGATGATAGATAGTCCTATGATATGAGATAGAGGTCGTTATAGACAGGTTTATACACTCTCTCCCGAAGTCGGTAAAATCCTGGGTTGCCCAGGGAGATCCCTATAATGCTGATGACTTGGTGGGGTTGGTGGAAAGATACCAGGCGGTTGAGAGTCCGTTGGGAAAACAAGGGGTCGTAGCCTCTCAATACTGGGGTTCCCAAAAGGTGGCGGACACCCAAAAGAAGGGAGCTAGCGCCACACCTGGGGGGCATCCTAGAGTTCAGGAGGGGTCTGAGTTGCTGCCCAAGGTCCCACCCCATAATATAGTGTGTTGGAGATGTCATACCCCTGGCCATATTGCCTCCCGGTGTCCCATAACCTCTGAACCAATGGACTGTAACATGGGCCGGCGTTGCTCTTATTTTGCCTACCCCGCCTGCAGCGCGGTTCGTCAACATGGCGAGGGCCCTCAGGCATGCTCAGTGTCAGTTAACGGGGCACAAGTCTCTGGACTATTGGTCTCAGGAAGTTTGGTGACCCTGATAAGGGCCACACTCCCTCATCGGCTGGTTTCTGGGAAGGTGGTGGGTGTCCGGTGTATCAATGGGGACGCTAAGAACTATCCTGTGGCCCAGGTGGATGTAAACACAGACTGTGGCACCACATCTCATGAAGTGGCGGTCGTTAAGGACCTATTGCATCCCATAATAATTGGACGTTACTTTGCATTATTCTGGGAAATGTGGGGGAAAGCGGGGACACCTGGTTGCTTGGACGACAGCCAGATCGCCCCTAAGGAAACTTACCCGCAGAACATAGTAGATGAGTTTCCCATGTGTGTGCTGGTGGGCAATGAGGCTGAAGTAGCATCCCCTGAGTCCAATATCCCTGAGCTTTAGGTGTCCGAGGGAAACTTTGGAACTGCCCAACTCAGGGATTTAACTCTGAAAGGGGCCTTTGAAAATGTTACTGTGTTAAATGGGGTGCCTCAGGAACCGGGGGCTGTCACTCGGTTCCCTCATTTTGCTGTGAATGGGGATTTGCTGTACAGAATAACCAAGCCAAGGGGTGAGGTAATAGAACAGTTGCTGGTGCCAGGGCCCTATAGACGCAGGGTGTTAGACATGGCTCATTCTCATGTGTTGGGTGGTCACCTGGGTGCAGACAAGATTCAAGAACGGATCCTCCAAAGATTCTACTGGCCAGGTTGCTATAGAGAAATATAGAGTTATTGTCGTTCCTGCCCCACATGCCAGATAACCTCCCCAGTGGCCCACTTCCGCAGTCCCCTAGTGCCACTACCAGTCATCGAGGTTCCATTCGAACGCATAGCAATGGATCTAGTGGGGCCTCTGGTCAAGTCCGCCCAAGTGCATCAGTATATCCTGGTGGTATTAGATTATGCTACATGGTATCTGGAGGCCGTACCACTACGAAACTCCTCCACCAGGTGTATAGCCCGGGAGTTAGACCACATGTTTTCAAGAACTGGGTTGCCTAACGAGATCCTAACAGACCAAGGAACTCCATTTATGTCGAAGGTCATGAGGGAATTGTGCAAGACACTGCAGATTGCACAACTGAGAACCTCCGTGTACTCTCCCCAGACGGACGGACTGGTAGAGAGGTTTAACAAAACCTTGAAAGCAATGTTGAGGAAAGCAGTGGAAAAGGATGGCCGAGACTGGGACTATATGTTGTTCGCCATGAGGGAAGTTCCCAAAGCTTCCACAGGTTTCTCCCCGTTTGAACCACTCTATGGACGACACCCTCAGGACTCCTGGAGGTGGAGAAAGAGTCCTGGGAAGCTGAGACCACTCCCTATAGGAGAGTGGTGGAGCACGTTGCCCAGATGCAAGAGAGGATTGCCCATGTGATGCCCATTGTGAGGGAGCACCTCCTTAAGGCACAAGAGGCACAGTCCAGGGTGTATAATAGGTCGGCCAGGGTGAGATCGTTCAACCCAGGAGATCGAGTGCTTGTGCTAGTCCCACAGTGGAGACAAGTTCATGGCCAAGTGGCAGGGCCCCTATGAGGTGGTAGAGAAAGTGGGGGAAGTCAACTTTAAGATCCACCAACCAGGGAAGAGGAAGCCCTACCAAATTTACCATGTTAACTTGATTAAGCCATGGCAAGATAGAGAGCCTGCGGAAGCTCCCTGTTTAATGGCTGAGGCTGAGGCCGATGTGAAAGAGGTCAAGGTGGCAGAGTCACTGTCACATGCCCAAAAGCAACAGTGCAAAGAGTTGTTACAGCGAAATAAAGACATGTTTTCGGAGTTGCCAGGACTCACTCAGGTCATAGAGCATGAGGTTCTCACAGAGCCTTATGTTCGCGTCAATCTAAAACCATACCGGATCCCCGAAGCCCGCAGAGAGGTGATCTCTAAAGAAGTAAGGCGGATGCTAAACCTGGGAGTCATTGAAGAGTCCAAAAGTGGATGGTCCAGTCCTATAGTCTTAGTGCCGAAACCAGATGGGGAATGGCGGTTTTGCAACGACTATAGGAAGCTGAACGAGGTCTCAAAGTTCGACGCCTACCCAATGCCTAGGGTAGATGAGCTTATCGAAAGGCTAGGACCCGCTCGGTACATCACCACTCTGGACCTCACCAAAGGATATTGGCAAATTCCCCTGTCCAAAGAGGCTAAGGAGAAGACAGCCTTCTCGAAGCCAATACGTCAGGATGCCGTTTGGGTTGAAGGGAGCTCCGGCCACCTTCCAGAGAGCCATGGACCGGATCTTAGCACCCCACAAACAGTATGCAGCGGCCTACCTAGATGCCATCGTCATATTTAGCCAGGACTGGGAAAGTCATCTGGACAAAGTTCAAGCCATACTTGATGCCCTAAGGAAGGCGGGCTTTACTATCAACCTGAAGAAATGTGCCATGGGGATGGAGGAAGCCAAGTACCTAGGGTACGTGGTTGGTAGAGGGGAAATAAAACCACAAATAAATAAGGTCGAGGCGATCTTGAACTGGCCACAGCCCCTCTCGAAGAAGCAGGTTATGGCGTTTCTAGGCATTGTGGGCTACTATCGAAGATTTGTCCCTAACTTTGCCCTGATAGCAGCCCCACTGATGGATCTTCCGAAAGGGATGAAGTCAGCTATGGCCAAGTGGTCCTCGGAAGCAGAAGCGACCTGCCAGGAATTGAAACTGGTCCTCTGTAAACAACCAGTCTTGGTGGCACCCAGCTTCTCCAAGGAGTTTGTGGTCCAGATGGATGCATCGGATGTCGGGCTGGGAGCAGTCTTGTCCCAGGAGATTAACGGAGAAGAACACCCTGTAAAATACCTCAGTCTGAAGCTCTCCGCTTGTGAGAAGGACTACTCCATTGTAGAAAAAGAATGTTTGGCCATTAAGTGGGCGTTAAACACTCTGAGGTATTACCTATTAGGTAGAAGGTTCAGGTTAGTGTCAGACCATGCCCCATTGAGGTGGATGCGAGAAAAGAAGGGAAACAATGCCAGAGTGACTAGGTGGTTCCTGGCTCTACAAGATTTTAGTTTCCGGGTAGAGCATAGGCCTGGGAAACAACATGGGAATGCCGCTGCCTTGTCAAGGGTTTATTGTATGGTGACAGAAGGTGCCAAGCCCTACGGCTTTGGACAGAGGGGGGGTGTATGTAAGGTTGCTGCCGGACAGATCGTGGACGGGAGGTATGTGTCCTCGAAGTGCCATGCTTCGGTGATGTAGGATCCGGAGAAGCAGGCTCCAGCACACATAGTGCTGAGAGGAATTTAATGGGTCCAGATTACAGGGCCGGGTTTTATGAGCAGCTGAAAGAGCACCTGTGGCACCTAACAGGTGTTGGCAATAACTAAATCACACTTGCAGCCAGTTAACATGGATTAAAGTTGACTCAACTTCTGTCCTGTGTCCTTGTGTGTACCACATTGAGCATGGAGAAAAGAAAGAAGACCAAAGAACTGTTTGCGGACTTGTGAAACCAAATTGTGAGGAAGCATGAGCAATCTGAAGGCTACAAGTCCGTCTCCAAAGACCTGAATGTTCCTGTGTCTTCCGTGCGCAGTGTCATCAAGAAGTTTAAAGCCCATGGCACTGTGGCTAACCTCCCTACATGTGGACGGAAAAGAAAAATTGACGAGAGATTTCAACGCAAGATTGTGCGGATGGTGGATAAAGAACCTCGACTAACATCCAAACAAGTTCCAGCTGCCCTGCAGTCCGAGGCTACAACAGTGTCAACCCGTACTATCCGTCGGCGTCTGAATGAAAAGGGACTGTATGGTAGGATACCCAGGAAGACCCCACTTCTTACCCCGAGACATAAAAAAGCCAGGCTGGAGTTTGCCAAAACTTACCTGATAAAGCCTAAAACTGGAAGTGCATTGAGGTGAAGGTGAAGAGGTATTGGGAATCCTGCAGAAAATACCTGTGTGAATTGCGTGAAGAGGTATTGGGAATCCTGCAGAAAATACTTGTGTGAATTGCGTGAAGAGGTATTGGGAATCCTGCAGAAAATACCTGTGTGAATTGCGGTGAGTGCTGCATTGTGATCTGCTGAGTGCTTTTCTACCTGTTTAGATTTATTGGGCTTTTTAAAATCTATTTTCTCAGTACAGTTTTAGTTTCTTAGTTTACTACCTGTGTATTTAAGGGTTAACTACATTGCACTAAAATCCTGAGGTGTAGATTTACTCACAAGGGGTTAATTAAGGGGAAGGGGTCATAATTAAGGGTTTATAAGGGGCAGCTGGTTGGGCATAAAGTCCTTTGGAAGTGCATTGAGGTGAAGGGTACATTGCTGGAAAAGGAAAAAAAAAAAAAAAAAAAACACTTTAAATCTCTTAGTTTGCGAGTGTGAACGAGCTGCGTGTGTCCGGAGCGTAAGTGCGAACGAAAGTAAGTGTGTGACTTGTTTTTCAGTGAAGAGGTATTGGGAATCCTGCAGAAAATACCTGTGTGAATTGCGGTGAGTGCTGCATTGTGATCTGCTGAGTGCTTTTCTACCTGTTTAGATTTATTGGGCTATTAAAAATCTATTTTCTCACTACAGTTTTAGTTTCTTAGTTTACTACCTGTGTATTTAAGGGTTAACTACATTGCACTAAAATCCTGAGGTGTAGATTTACTCACAAGGGGTTAATTAAGGGGAAGGGGTCATAATTAAGGGTTTATAAGGGGCAGCTGGTTGGGCATAAAGTCCTTTGGAAGTGCATTGAGGTGAAGGGTACATTGCTGGAAAAGGAAAAAAAAAAAAAAAAAACCACTTTAAATCTCTTAGTTTGCGAGTGTGAATGAGCTGCGTGTGTCCGGAGCGTAAGTGCGAACGAAAGTAAGTGTGTGACTTGTTTTTCAGTGAAGAGGTATTGGGAATCCTGCAGAAAATACCTGTGTGAATTGCGGTGAGTGCTGCATTGTGATCTGCTGAGTGCTTTTCTACCTGTTTAGATTTATTGGGCTATTAAAAATCTATTTTCTCACTACAGTTTTAGTTTCTTAGTTTACTACCTGTGTATTTAAGGGTTAACTACATTGCACTAAAATCCTGAGGTGTAGATTTACTCACAAGGGGTTAATTAAGGGGAAGGGGTCATAATTAAGGGTTTATAAGGGGCAGCTGGTTGGGCATCAAGTCCTTTGGAAGTGCATTGAGGTGAAGGGTACATTGCTGGAAAAGGAAAAAAAAAACAACAAAAAAAAACACTTTAAATCTCTTAGTTTGCGAGTGTGAACGAGCTGCGTGTGTCCGGAGCGTAAGTGCGAACGAAAGTAAGTGTGTGACTTGTTTTTAAGTGACTTTGGATTCAGGGAGTTTGGAAGGGAGGACTTAGGACTGAATTGCTGACTGTATTTCATTCTTTCTTTACTTTACTTTTTAATTAATTAATCCACCTGACCTACTTAGCTGATTCCCCCGTCCATACTTGATACTTAATTGATCCCCCGTCCATACTTAACTGATCCCCCGCCGATATCTAATTGATACACTTGCACATCCCTAATTGATCCCCGTCCATACACCTATATATAAATAATTGTGTTTTGTACTTGTATATATATACTGACTGTATCCCCATATTTAGAATGACGTCCATGTTGGACGGAGCCGTGCAGTGTACATCTTGCGCAATGTATGCATTCCGTGAGCACCCGCTCGAGGATCCATACTGCTGCGAGAGATGTGAGCATATCGTGCACTTGGAAGCCCAAATTCTGGATCTAAGTGCTCAGATAGCGGTACTGAGGAGCATCGACAACATAGAACGGAGTTTGCTGCTCACCGAGCAGACACTCAATGGGTCAATACTGGGGGTGGAGCATAGAGGGGAAGTGCAGGCTGAACAGGCAGGGAGCTGGATAACAGTAAGGAGGGATAGAGGGAAGAAGTATAGGAAGGCTCGTTCAGAACCGGCATTATTGGAGCACGACAGATCCTCTGACCGCCGGGGGAGTGTATGCTCCAGTAATGAGGGGGAGGGGGGAAGTGTAGGGCAGGCAAGACAGGTTCTGGTAGTGGGTGACTCTATTATTAGGGGGACAGACAGGGCAATCTGTCACAAAGACCGGGATCGCCGAACGGTGTGCTGCCTCCCTGGCGCTCGAGTCCGGCACATCGCGGATCGGGTTGACAGGTTACTGGGTGGGGCTGGCGAAGACCCAGCGGTCATGGTCCACATCGGCACCAATGACAAAGTGAGTGGTAGATGGAGGGTCCTTAAAAATTATTTCAGGGACCTAGGTAGGAAGCTTAGAGCAAGGACCTCCAAGGTAGTTTTCTCAGAAATACTACCAATCCCGCGAGCCACACAGGAGCGCCAACAGGAGGTTAGGGAGGTGAATAAGTGGCTAAAGAGTTGGTGCAAGGCAGAAGGGTTTGGGTTCATGGAGAACTGGGCCGACTTCGCGGTCGGCTACAGGCTCTACCGTAGGGACGGGCTGCACCTCAATGGGGAGGGTGCAGCGGTGCTGGGGAAGAAGATGAGGAGTTTTTAAACTAGAGACGGGGGGGGGGGAAACCAAGGAAATAGGTGGGATGTGAGGCAAGCAAGGGGGAAGGGGAGAAGTGAATATAATGAAGGTGGAGAGGGGGGTGGGGATAGTACAGTTAGATCGTTAGAGAAGAATAGGATGCTAAATAACCACAAAGTTTTATCTTGCATGCTGACCAACGCAAGAAGCCTGACCAATAAGGCGGATGAGCTGCGGGCGCTTATATGGGAGGAGAGGTATGACATCGTAGGTATAACAGAGACTTGGCTAGATGATAGCTACGACTGGGCGGTAAATTTATTAGATTATAGTTTATTTAGAAGGGACCGGAAACAGGGGATAGGCGGAGGAGTCTGCTTATATGTAAAGTCATGTCTAAAACCCAGACTAAGGGAAGATATAGGAGAGGGAGAAGAGGGGGTCGAGTCCATGTGGGTAGAGATAGAGGGAACTAAAAATAATAATAAAATATTACTGGGGGTCTGCTATAAGCCACCCAATATAACAGAGGAGAATGAGAAACTGCTATTAGGACAAATAGACAAAGTAGCAAAACATAATGAAGTGATTGTAATGGGGGATTTCAACTACCCGGATATTGACTGGGAAACAGAAACCTGTAGATCTCAGAAAGGAAAAAGGTTCTTGACAAATATTAAGGATAATTATCTCTCCCAACTAGTGCAGGAACCAACGAGAGGGAAGGCCGTGTTAGACTTAATATTGACTAATAGGCCTGATAGAATAACTGAGGTACAGATAGGGGGGCACCTAGGTAATAGCGACCATAATATTATCGACTTCAAAATGCCCTTCAGTAGGGTTATCAATAAGGGAACAACAAAAACATTAAACTTTAGGAGGGCGAAGTTTGATCAGCTGAAAGAAAGCCTTCAACTTATTGACTGGGACAAAGTTCTTAATCAAAGGAATACGAATAGTAAATGGGAAACCTTCAAAAGAATTCTGAATACTCAGTGCGAGAGGTATATACCGTATGGGAATAAAAGGGCCAGAAATAAGAGGAAACCAATATGGTTGAACAAGAACATAAAAGGGGCGTTAAATAGCAAAAAAGAGGCATTCAAGAGATTAAAACAGGAAAACAGTAAGGAGGCACTAAAGTGTTACAAGGAAAAAACGATAACCTGTAAAAAACAAATAAAAATAGCGAAGGAGGAAACAGAGAGACGTATTGCTAGGGAAAGTAGATCAAATCCCAAACTGTTCTTTACGTATATAAATAGTAAAAGGATTAAATCGGATAATATTGGACCGATAAAAAGTGAGGAAGGCAAAATCATAGAGAAAGATGAGGATAAAGCTAATCTATTAAATAATTTTTTTTCGACAACTTTCACAAAGGAAATCGAACTAACAGGAGAAATGAGAAGTGACAAACTTAATCCTCCACTAAGTATGACAAATCTAACCCAAGCTGGGGTACAGAAACGCCTCAGTAACATTAAAATAAACAAATCACCAGGACCTGATGGCATACACCCACGGGTACTAAGGGAACTAAGTAATGTGATAGACAGACCGTTATATCTTATATTTAAGGACTCTGTTGAGACTGGGTCTGTGCCACTTGATTGGCGACAGGCGAATGTAGTGCCAATATTCAAAAAGGGAGCGAAAAGTGACGCCGGAAACTATCGGCCGGTGAGTCTGACGTCCGTTGTGGGCAAAATTTTTGAAAGCTTCATTAAAGAGGCAATTATGGAGCATCTTGATGCTAATAATCTTTTAATCCCGAACCAACATGGATTCATGAGGAATCGCTCCTGCCAAACAAACCTGATTGACTTCTACGAGGAGATTAGCTCTCGAGTAGATCAGGGGGAACCAGTGGATGTCGTGTATCTCGACTTCTCAAAAGCTTTCGATAGCGTGCCACATAATAGGTTGGTATACAAAATGAGAATGATGGGGCTGGGGGAAAATGTCTGCAAGTGGGTAGCTAACTGGCTAAGGGATAGAAGGCAGAGGGTGGTTATAAATGGAATATACTCAGATTGGGTAAGCGTCACTAGTGGGGTACCACAGGGGTCTGTACTAGGCCCAATGTTATTTAATATCTTTATTAACGACATAGTCAACGGGATAAATAGTAAAATATCAATATTTGCAGATGACACAAAGTTATGTAAAACAATTAATACAAAAGAGGATAGTGAAGACCTACAGAGGGATTTGGATAAGCTGGGTAGGTGGAGCATTAAATGGCAAATGAGGTTTAGCGAGGAGAAATGTAAGGTCATACATATGGGAAGGAAAAATGGAAGTCACCAATACTCACTGAATGGGAAATCATTGGGGAATTCAGAGATGGAGAAGGACTTGGGCATCTTGATTGATGGCAAACTAAATTGGAGTGCCCAAAGTCAGGCCGCTGCTGTAAGGGCAAACAGGGTAATGGGATGTATCAGAAGAGGTATAGCTGCAAAGGATGAGAACATTGTTCTTCCACTGTACAAAGCACTGGTCAGACCACACTTGGATACTGTGCTCAGTTATGGGCCCCAATATATAGAAAGGATATAAATGAGCTTGAAAAGGTACAAAGGAGGGAAACAAAATTAATAAAGGGAATGGAGGGACTGCAATACCCAGAGAGGTTGGCAAAACTAGGACTATTCAGCCTGGAAAAGAGAAGGTTGAGGGAGGACATAATAAATGTGTACAAATATGTTAGGGGACAGTATAGAGACCTTGCCAGGGATTTGTTCAAAAGGAGGGATATTACGGTAACAAGAGGGCATTCACTAAGACTGGAAGAGAAAAGGTTTCAGCACCAGCATAGGAAGGGGTTCTTTACGGTAAGAGCAGTGAGAATATGGAATTCACTGAGTGAGGAGACGGTGATGTCAGATTCACTAAACCAGTTCAAGCGGGGACTGGATGCATTTCTAGATACCAGGCAGATTTCAGCATATACTTAAAAATAAAATAAAATAGTAAGTTGATACAGGGATTTATTCTGACTGCTGGTTTCAGAGTCAGGAGGGAATTTTTCCTCAGGTGAAGATTGGCCATATCATTTGGGGTTTTTGCCCTCCTCTGGATCAACTTTAGCAATTACAGAACTAACAGGTCGAACTTGATGGACGCAAGTCTTTATTCGGCTTTACTAACTATGTTTACAAACTATGTTACTATGTTTTGGAAGAATGTTCTTTGGTCAGATGAGATAAAAGTCGAGCTTTTTGGGAAAAACCATCAACATAGAGTGTACAGGAAAAAAAAAGAGGCATTCAAAGAAAAGAACATGGTCCCTACAGTCAAACATGGCGGAGGTTCCCTGATGTTTTGGGGTTGCTTTGCTGCCTCTGGCACTGGACTGCTTGACCGTGTGCATGGCATTATGAAGTCTGAAGACTACCAACAAATTTTTCAGCATAATGTAGGGCCCAGTGTGAGAAAGCTGGGTCGCCCTTAGAGGTCATGGGTCTTCCAGCAGGACAATGACCCAAAACACACTTCCAAAAGCACTATAAAATGGTTTTAGAGAAAGCACTGGAGACTTCTAAGGTGGCCAGCAATGAGTCCAGACCTGAATCCCATAGAACACCTGTGGAGAGATCACAAAATGGCAGTTTGGAGAAGGCACCCTTCAAATATCAGGGACCTGGAGCAGTTTGCCAAAGAAGAATGGTCTACGATTCCAGCAGAGCATTGTAAGAAACTCATTGATGGTTACCGGAAGCGGTTGTTCGCAGTTATTTTGGCTAAAGGTTGTGCAACCAAGTATTAGGCTGAGGGTGCCAATACTTTTGTCTGGCCCATTTTTGGAGTTTTGTGTGAAATGATCAAGGTTTTGATTTTTGCTTCATTCTCTTTTGTATTTTTTCCTTGCAAGCAAATTAAATGAAGATAATAATACCAAAGAATTTGTGATTGCAATCATTTTCAGGAAGAAACTGAGTATTATCTGTCAGAATTGCAGGGGTGCCAATACTTTTGGCCACCACTGTAATAAGTGAGCTGTCATTTATTCATAAGACGTTCTATTATTCAGAGCTGAGACTGTAAAATAAAAAGTGAACAATAAAATATCTGATGACTGTTCTTTCACTGTGAGTAAGAAACAGATAATAAAATTAAAGGAAAAAATAACTGAGGGGAGAACCCTGCAGGTTTATTGTCCTTCTATAGCTGTATGGTGGCAGGATGGTGACACTGCTGGAGTCCTGGTGAGGATCTGCATGATATTCATTTCTGTTGACTTTTTATTGCCAACATATTCTGCAGTGATGTACATATAGTCCCTGCCCACAATGCGGTACACATGAGGGACAATTTCATATTAAGCCAAGTAACCTATGATGTCAAGGTCTCATATTTACAAGGTGCTTATTGGCAATCTGAGCCGGCGAATGGCTCTGTGTCCGTATATTCGCTATATACTGCCCGCAATATCTTGTAGAAAGCTCACAGTGACTAAAATGTATAAATAGTTCTCTTTGGAGAATTTAATTAGATCCATTCATACCTTACCTTATAATGAGGACTTAAAGAGCTTTTATAACTAGGTAAAACAAGCTTAACGGGACTGTCCAGGACTTATATATTAATGACCGATTTTAGGATAAGTCATCAACAGGGAGGGACTGGGCTGGCGGGGTACCCTTCTGCAGAGGAGAGGGGGAGAAGAGAATGAAAAAATAAAAAAACCTGCGGTTTTAAGGGGCACGGGCCCTTTAAAAGCGCAGGCACAGTGTATGCAGGGACGCGCTCACGCGGCGTTCATTACCTGAACCGCCGCGACACACGTCCCAGTGAAGCAGCTGAAGCTGCGCGTCTCCCTTCCCCGGCCGGCGTATGACGTCATCGTCATGCGCCTGCAGTGAAGGAGGCGCGCAACTCAGCCGCCGGAGAAGGAGGACACCGCACGGGAGAGCAGGAAGGTAAGAGGTGTCTGTGTGTGTGTCTGTGTGTATATGAGTGGATGCAGAATGGGATGGGCCCCCACAAGTGGGGAGCTGGATGGACACACAAGGGGGAACCCTGGCTGGACCCACAAGGGGGAGCCCTGGCTGGACACACAAGGGAAGCCCTGACTGGACACACAAGAGGGAACCCTGGCTGGACACACAAGGGGGAACCCTGGCTGGACACACAAGGGGGAACACTGGCTGGACACACAAGGGTGTGAGCCTGGCTGGACACACAAGGGGGAACCCTGGCTGGACACACAAGGGGGGGAGCCTGGCTGGACACATAAGGGGGAGCCTGGCTGGACACATGGGAAAGGGTGGGCAGGATGGCTATATGGTGGGGCAGGCTGGACACATGGAGGCCAGGATGGATATGTGAGGGGGATGGATATATGGGGGGCCGGATATATGGGGGGCGGGGCAGGCTGGACACATGAGGGCCAGGATGGATATGTGGGGGGCAGGCTGGACACATGGGGGGCTAGGATAGGTATGTGGGAGGGCAGGCTCGATACACGTGGGCTAGGATAAATATATGGAGGGGCCACGCTGGACATATGGGGGCCAGTATGGATATATGGGGGGGTGTCAGGATGGATATATGCAGGGGGGAAGGGCAGGATGGATATATGAGGGGGCAGGCTGGACACATGGACGCCAGGATGGATATATGGGGGGCAGGCTGGAAACATGGAGGCCAGGATGGATATATTGGGGGGGCAGGCTGGACACATGGAGGCCAGGATGGATATGTAGGGGGGGCATGCTGGACACATGGAGGCCAGGATGGATATATGGGGGGGCAGGCTTGACACATGGGGCTTTAGGACAGATATATGGGAGGGGGCAGGCTGGACACATGGAGGCCAGGACAGATATATGGGGGGGCAGGCTGGAAACATGGAGGCCAGGATGGATATGTGGGGGGGCAGGCTAGACACATGGAGGCCAGGATGGATATATGGGGGGAACAGGAGGGCCACATGGGGGACTAGGATGGGTATATGGGAGGGGGCAGGCTCGATACACGTGGGCTAGGATAAATATATGGAGGGGTCACACTGGACATATGGGGGCCAGAAGGGATATATGGGGGGTGTCAAGATGGATATATGCAGGGAAGGGGGGGCCAGGATGGATATATGGGGGTGCCAGGCTGAACAAGGGACTTAATTACTGTTTGGTGCCAGATTGAGGAACATACTTTATTAGTTTATGGTGGCCAGTGAGGAACATTATTATTTTAGAGTCCAATTAGAGACATTATTACTTCTGTAATATAATTTACTTTTTAGGAAATTGTTTTCCATGGGATAGGACAAAAGCGGGCTCCTGTTACTGTGCAGGGCGGCACTATATCGCTTTTTTTCTTCAACTGGTGTAGTGTAGAAGTCGGGGGGTGGAGTGGGAATATTCCCTAGAAGAGATCAGTTATTGATAACTGTGTGTTATTTTCTGCAGAGATGATTCCTGGCTGGAAGAAGTGATGGCCGTCTGTGCCAGATGAAGAAGAAAAGCGAAGATGAAGGACTTCACCTAGAGACGTCACTGGTGAGTCAGTGTATTACATGTGACTCGCCCCCTGGGCCGTGGGGCACTCGGATCCGTGCAATAGGGAGACGATGGGGGTAGTAGTGGCGACCCGGTTCTGTGGCTCAGGGTGGTCAGGCCAATGGTAGTCTGCTATGTTCTGCTGATAATGTCCGACTACGCCACCCGTGGATTGCGGTTATTAGGAACCGCCGCTGCATGCAGACCGCTGGGGCTGATGAGGTGTGCAGCTAGGGTAGTGTGACTCTCCACGGGAAGAGTGCGGCCCCAGGGCAGTATAATGGATGTTGGGAGTGATGGTAGTGGGAGTCCCAGTGCTGATTGTGCTGGAGGAGCAAGGAGCACACAGACAACAGGTTGCAGTCCAGGGTCTTTACTAAACAGGTAAACTGACCCACAAACAGTCCCGGCTAGGAGGGGACCTGGATGTCTGAGAGCAACGGGGAAATTGGCCCTGGTCAGGGTGAGGGTGTAGGCCTACCGTGCTTTCTGCACTCCTTCTGGCTATCTCCTCCTGATAGGGTAACAGCCCACGTTTCCGAGCTTTCCGTGTTTTCTCGCCTGTATGGCCTGCGACGTGGGTTCCTTTCTGCTCCCAGCCTTGTATGGCTTTACTGGTCCCTTCTGTTGTGGCAGGGCCTCTAGGCTTCTTACGCCAAGGAATATACAGTCCCTTGCGGACTGGTTCTCTGCTGGGGGATGTGGAATCCTTCCAGCCTCAGACACCAAAGTCTAGTAGATTAAGTCTGTTATCTGCCAAGACAGGCTTGCTTCGCCTCTTGTCTCTGGCTTGTGGCTCTCCTCCTGCCACACTTCCTCTTAGGTGCAGTGCAACTGTCTGTCCCTGCTCTGCTGAGACACGTCTCAGTCCTGAGACAGGTCATCTGGGTTCTCTCTAACCCTGACCTCAGCACCAGCTTTTATAGGGGCAGCCTGCTCCCCCTACTGGCCTGAGACAGGAGGCATTGCATGCTAATGTTCCCCTGACTAGAGAACCTCCCCCCTGCTCTCAGACACAGCTTTAATTACACTTGTGGCATCCAGGCCAGGGTGACACATTCCCCCCTAGTGAAATTTAGTACTCCGGGACTAAACAGTAAACAAAGACAATATGCATAACAATAAAACATTAATAGACAGACGACGCACAAATTGAGTTCTTAAGGTCACAGTGTGGCCTGTGACCGGGTGTCCATATCACCAGCACAACGGGGAGCCTTAACCAGGTGGGGGTCTGTCCTACCCCAAGTCCTTCACAGTCTTAGTTCATTCCTGGGTTAGGCTCTGAACGCAGTCCATACAAGGTCCCGGTTATAAAAAGTCCATAACCTGTGAGTCCTTACGGTAGCTGCAAGAAACTGAAACAGAGTATTACCAAACATGCATGTAACTTTGCAAACAATTCAACATTTGGCAACAGGGTTATTTACAATTTTAGTACACTCTATATTCTCCAGCGAGCGGGTATCTGTCCCTTTGTGCTCCTGGTTGACCTACGTAGCCCACTGTCTGGTGGTGGACTGACTTGGCTTTCCCCACTAGCGTTAGGGGTGCAGCTACCAGCTGGGTGTACAGGTAGGGCAGGCAGCTGTCTGCGGGTCCTTTGGCTTACCGCAGGCATGGCAGGCTCACTGTCAGCAGAGGGTTGACTCTCCTGGGCTGCTGGTACAGGCTCTTCTGCCTCTGGAACTGCTTGCTCCTCTTCACCTTCCGGCTCTGGTGTTGGTTGTTGCTGTGCCGGTTGCAGGAAATGCAGGACAGGTACCACTATGGCATCATTTATGCGAGTCCAGGACTGAGGGAACTCTCCGAGAACGGTGCTGATCATTTCTTCTTTGTCCTCTGCGGGTTCAAGGTCACTCTGATCCTCTTCTGCACTACGGAGTTGCTCAGGGCACCTTTTGAGATGGTCTCTGGAGACGACACTAGTGGTTTCTCCTCCGTCCTTGGTGATTACGCACACCTTTGGGTTGTCGTGGTCAGACTGCAGTATGGTGTAGGGTTCCCTTTCCCACTGGTCGTCCAACTTATGCAGCCTTCTTTTTCGCTTTAGGACTTGCTCACCAGGTTCTAGGGGACTAGCAGGGGCGTGTTGATTGAAGAGTCTTTCTTGCTTCTCTCTCACCTGGGCCAGGCTCTTCTCCACACTCTCCTGTACCTTCTTGTACTGCAGTTGCCTTTCCGTATCCCAGTCCGCATCCGGGGAGGTGTCCTCAGGTATTAGGACTCCCATCTCCAGGTCTACGGGCAGCTTTCCTGGTCTAGCTCGCATCAGGTAAGCCGGGGTGCAGTTTGTAGCATTCACCGGGATATTGTTGTATAGGTCTATCAGGTCCGGCAGTTTTTCTGGCCACAGGCTGCGTTCCTCCAGGGGCAACGTCTTCAGGAGATCAATGACTATATTGTTCATCTTCTCACACATCCCGTTGGTTTGGGGGTGGTAAGGCGTTGTACGAATCTTCTTACAACCATAGAGGTTGCAGAACTCCTGGAAGATTTCAGCCTCGAACGCTGGACCCTGGTCTGTCAGGACCTGTTCCGGATACCCGTGTGGACGGCAGAAATATTGCTGGAAGGCTCTGGCCGCTGTTTGGGCTGTCAAGTCCTTTACCGGGACCACCACTAGAAAACGGGAATAGTGGTCCACGATTGTCAGGGCATAGATGTATCCTGACCGGCTGGGAGCCAATTTGACATGGTCCAGAGCTACCAGCTCAAGAGGCTGCGTGGTGATGATGGGCCTCAAGGGTGTCTTCTGGCTGGCACGGTCCTTCCTCCTTAGGTGACAAGGGCCACAGTCTCTGCACCATTTTTCTACAGCTCCTCTCATGCCGACCCAAAAGAATCTTCCTCTTAGTAGGAACTCCAGTTTCTTCCAACCGAAGTGTCCCGCTCTGTCATGGTAAGCCCCCAGGACCATAGCTGCATCCCTCCTTGGGACCACGACTTGCCAGGTCAGCTCGTGCGTCCGGTGGTTGACAATCCTTCTGCACAACTTGCCTTCGTAGAGGAACAGCTTGCTCTTCTCCTTCCATAGCTGCTTGGCTTCCTCTGGGGCATCTGGATCTAAGCGGGCGTCTTCCCGGGTCAGCAGATCTTTCACCAGGCGGACTGCAGGGTCACTATCTTGGGTCTCGGCCCAGCTGTGGTGAGGTAGGGGATTCATCATCACAGTTGTTAGATCCTCCTCCTTCACGCGGTGAGAGTGTTGAGCGGCTCCATACCGGTGAAACGCGGGGAGTTCTACCTCCTCCAGCTCTTCTGGGTCTTCGTCACCTTCAGGTAAGTGAGGCATCCTTGATAGGGCGTCCGCGTTGGAGTTGGTTTTGCCTGCCCGGTACTTGATCACGAAGTCATAGTTGGAGAGACGGGCCATCCACCGCTGTTCCAGGGCACCCAGTCTTGCATTGTCCAGGTGTGTCAACGGGTTGTTGTCCGTGTACACGGTGAACTTTGCGGAGGCCAGGTAATGCTTGAAGCGTTCCGTCACGGCCCACACCACCGCCAAGAATTCTAGCTTGAAGGAGCTGTAATTCTCCGGGTTCCTCTCGGTGGGCCTCAGCTTCCGGCTGGCGTATGCGATCACCCGTTCTCTGCCCTGTTGGTTTTGGGACAATACGGCTCCCAGTCCCACATTACTGGCATCTGTGTGGAGAATGAAAGGCTGGCCATAATCAGGGTAGGCCAGGATCTCATCCCCTGTGAGGGCCATCTTTAGCTGGCGGAAGGACTCCTCTTCCGGTTTATCCCACTTGAAGGGCGGCTTTTGCCTCCTGGACTTAGACTGTCCGATCAGGAGGTCCTGCATAGGAGCTGCCATCTTGGTGAACCCGGGGATGAATCTTCGGTAGTAGCCTACCAACCCGAGAAACTGTCTCACCTCTTTGATGTTCGAGGGGCTTGGCCAGCTCTTGATTGCCGTGACCTTGTCAGGGTCGGGGGCCACTCCTTCCGCGCTTACCACGTGCCCTAGGCACTGGACCTTTGGTTTCAGCAGGTGACACTTCGATGGTTTCACCTTCAGGCCATAGCCTGCCAGGGCTTCGAACACCTCGGTCAGGTGCTTCAGATGGTCCTCGTAGGTCTTCGAATAGACAATCACGTCGTCCAGGTAAAGGAGGACCGTCTCGAAGTTTCGGTGCCCTAGACAGCATTCCATCAGCCGCTGGAAGGTCCCTGGTGCGTTGCAGAGCCCGAAAGGCATGCAGTTGAATTCGCTCAGTCCCATCGGGGTGGTGAAGGCGGTCTTCTCCTTGTCAGCCTCTGCCACAGGAACCTGCCAGTACCCGCTAGTAAGGTCCAAAGTAGAAAAGAAGTTAGCTGATTTTAGTGCGGCTAAAGACTCCTCTATTCTAGGCAGCGGATATGCGTCTTTGTGAGTGATACAGTTGATTTGTCTATAGTCGACGCACATTCTCATGGTGCCGTCTTTCTTTTTGACCAGAACCAAGGGGGCTGCCCAGGGGCTACAGCTGTCTCTAATAACCCCAGCTTCTTTCATCTCTCTTAGCATGCCCCTTGCGTTCTGATAATGTGCAGGAGGTACAGGTCTGTGCCTCTCTTTTATCGGTGGGTGGCTCCCTGTGGGGATGTGGTGTTCTATCCCCTTTACTCTGCCGAAGTCTAGCGGGTGCTTACTAAAGACTCTCTCGTACTCCTGTACCACCCGGTAGACTCCTTGTTTTTGGTGCAGGGGAGTGGAGTCAGCACCCACGTGGAGTTTCTGGCACCAGTCCTCCTTTTGTTTCTGGGAGCCATTACCCTCCGCCTGAGGAGATGGAGGCAAGGGTTCCACGGCCCTGATAGCTTTGTGTTCGACCACAAACAGCTTGGCGAGTGTAGCGTACCTGGGTAAGTGTACCTCCCTCTCCCCAATGTTGAGGATGCGGACGGGCACCCTCCCATGACGGACATCAACCACCCCCCGGGCTGTCAAAATGGTGGGCCTGCTGTCTGAGTACACGGGTTCTACCATGGCTTGGTAGTCTCTACCTCTCAACCCGATTGCAGTCCGACACCAGATCATCATTTCACTTTTGGGAGGCATGGAAATGGGGAATGGGTCACTCAGTCTTACGCTACCGATCTCACCACCAGACAGTTCTACCTGCTGCCGTCTCATCAGGGCCTTTATCTCCTTGTTGAGGACTCTCTGTTGGCTGGAACTAGCATTCACCGCCACCTGTTGTAAGATTACAATTACCTCTGAAAGACAATTTTCAATTACATTAGTACCCACAGTTATTTTAGGGTGACTTTCACGACGGTCAATGTCCACAATAATCACTCCCTGTGCCGGTAGTTCAACTTTACCAATCTTAATGGTCATCTCCTTGAACCCCATCTGCGGCACGGGTAAGCCATTACTGGCGATGATGCTCAAGTTACCGTCTGGATACCGTGTGATATCAGCATCAGTCCAATACTGCTTAAAAAGTACATAAGGGATAGTGGTTACTTGTGACCCAGTATCCAGCAAGGCGCTCATGGGGATACCGTTCAGCACCACGGGTAAAACCGGGCGCCCCCCAATGTACTTATTAAGCCAATTGTAAGGGCCTGGTGATCTTATGCCTGGGGGTTGGCCCTCTGCCCCAGGTTGGACCCGTTTAAATTACAGTACCTGGAAATGTGTCTGGGCTGGTTGCATCGACGGCAAATGGGCTGTCCATCCTCTGCGTAGCGGTCTGTGGGCCTCCCTCGGAACGACGGGATCCTCCTCTGTCGACGCCATGGGACATCCTCCGGACTTGAAGCCAGCTCGATGGGTCTTGACGGGTCCACTTGCAACGCCTGGACGGTCCTGGTCAACGCCGCGACGCTCCTGGTCAGCTCCTGGACTTGTTGGTGCAGATCTTTCGACGGGGCTTGGTTCAGGGCCTGTGCATCAGCCTCCACGGAGTCCATAGAGGAGGGCGCCGCCTCCTGGTGGTAAGTGATAGCAGGGCGCCGGGGGTTTATAGCGCCACTGGTTGCAGATTCACGGAGCACCCTTATGGCCCTGTCCTTAAATTGGGCAAAGGTCAGGTCGAGGTTCTGAAAGAACATGAGGCGCAGTTGGGCCCTGTGGGCGCTAGACAGCAGACCTTCTATGAATTGTTCTGTTAGCAGCTTATCCGTTTCCTGCACACTGCCAGGGTCAGTTTGTTGAATAGCCCTCAAGGCTTCCTGCAGATTTAGGGCATAGTCTCTGATGCTGTCCTGTGCCCGCTGCTTACATCCATAGAACCTCATTTTAATCTCAGCGGAGGTACGTGTGTCAAAGGTACCCCGCAGCCGGGCCAGAATACCCTTCACAGTCCTTTTCTCCTCAGTGGGCCATGATTTTACCTCCCGCTGGGCTGCGCCAGTTAACTGCCCTGTTAATATGCTGACCTTCTGTTCCTCTGTCAGGGGGTAAACGTGGAAGAAACTGTATAGCCTTTCCTTGAAGTCAGTTAGGGCATGGGGCTCCCCTGAGTATTTGGGCAGCCAGGCCGCTCCAGGGATGTAGGGCAAGGAAAAGGGCATCACCGCTGCTGCAGTTGCGTTGGTGGTAGTGGGCGCCTCTGTGTTCGTCATCTTCCTCCCCCCCTAGTTACGCGTGGCCTACCTTCCGACGATCCTCTTCTGTAGGCCGCGGCTCCGCTGCTGCTGCTATGGACGAGGACCTGGCGTCGCGTCCTGATGACGTCAGCGTCGCTCTCTCTCCCTTCCAGGACCTTGCGCAGCGTCGGTGCGTGGGGCGGAGCTTCGGATCTCACGCGGTTTTGACGTCCACGCCCCTCTTCTTCCCGCGCGGCGTCCTGAAGATGGCGTCCGATGGCGGGAAGCAGCTGCAGATGGCGGGAAGGCGGCAGAAGACGGCAGGAAACGGTCCAAGATGGCGTCCGATGGCGGGAATCGGCTCCGGATGGCAGGAAAAGACTCCGGACGGCGGGAAACTTTGCCACAGGTAAGTTATAAAAGTCTTTTTCAGGCACGCAGTACCCGGTGGTTGCGGGCACGAAATCCTGCCGACTACGCCAAAGCTGACTCGCCCCCTGGGCCGTGCGGCACTCGGATCCGGGCAATAGGGAGACGATGGGGGTAGTAGTGGCGACCCGGTTCCGTGGCTCAGGGTGGTCAGGCCAATGGTAGTCTGCTATGTTCTGCTGATAATGTCCGACTACGCCACCCATGGATTGCGGTTATTAGGAACCGCCGCTGCATGCAGACTGCTGGGGCTGATGAGGTGTGCAGCTAGGGTAGTGTGACTCTCCACGGGAAGAGTGCGGCCCCAGGGCAGTATAATGGATGTTGGGAGTGATGGTAGTGGGAGTCCTAGTGCTGATAGTGCTGGAGGAGCAAGGAGCACACAGACAACAGGTTGCAGTCTAGGGTCTTTACTAAACAGGTAAACTGACCCACAAACAGTCCCGGCTAGGAGGGGACCTGGATGTCTGAGAGCAACGGGGAAATTGGCCCTGGTCAGGGTGAGGGTGTAGGCCTACCGTGCTTTCTGCGCTCCTTCTGGCTATCTCCTCCTGATAGGGTAACAGCCCACGTTTCCGAGCTTTCCATGTTTTCTCGCCTGTATGGCCTGCGACGTGGGTTCCTTTCTGCTCCCAGCCTTGTATGGCTTTACTGGTCCCTTCTGTTGTGGCAGGGCCTCCAGGCTTCTTAGGCCAAGGAATATACAGTCCCTTGCGGACTGGTTCTCTGCTGGGGGATGTGGAATCCTTCCAGCCTCAGACACCAAACTCTGGTAGATTAAGTCTGTTATCTGCCAAGACAGGCTCTCTTCGCCTCTTGTCTCTGGCTTGTGGCTCTCCTCCTGCCACACTTCCTCTTAGGTGCAGTGCAACTGTCTGTCCCTGCTCTGCTGAGACACGTCTCAGTCCTGAGACAGGTCATCTGGGTTCTCTCTAACCCTGACCTCAGCACCAGCTTTTATAGGGGCAGCCTGCTCCCCCTACTGGCCTGAGACAGGAGGCATTGCATGCTAATGTTCCCCTGACTAGAGAACCTCCCCCGTGCTCTCAGACACAGCTTTAATTACACTTGTGGCATCCAGGCCAGGGTGACACACATGTACACTTACACTACACACGTGGTCAAAACTGTTGGTACCCCTCGTTTAATGAAAGAAAAACCCACAATGGTCACAGAAATAACTTGAATCTGACAAAAGTAATAATAAATTAAAAATCTATGAAAATGAACAAATGAAAGTCAGACATTGCTTTTCTGCTTCCACAGAATAAAAAAAATAAAATAAACTGATGAAACAGGCCTGGACAGAAATGATGGTTCTTCTTAACTTTATATTTTGCTGAACAACCTTTTGACGCAATCACTGCAATCAAACGACTCCTGTAACTGTCAATGAGACTTCTGCACCTCTCCACAGGTATTTTGGCCACTCCTCATGAGCAAACTGCTCCAGTTGTCTCATGGTTGAAGGTTGCCTTTTCCAGACGTCATGTTTCAGCTCTTTCCAAAGATGCTCAATAGGATTTAGGTCAGGGCTCATAGAAGGTCACTTCAGAATAGTCCAATGTTTTCTTCTTAGCCATTGTTGGGTGTTTTTAGCTGTGTGTTTTGGGTCATAATACTGTTGCAAGACCCATGACCTGCGACTGAGACCACGCTTTCTGACACTGGGCAGCACATTTCTCTCTAGAATCCCTTGATAGTCTTGAGATTTCATTGTACCCTGCACAGATTCAAGACACCATGTGCCAGATGCGGCAGACCAGCCCCAAAACATAAAAGAGACTCCTCCATGTTTCACAGTAGGGACAGTGTTCTTATCTTGATATGCTTCATTTTTCCATCTGTGAACATAGATCTGATGTGCCTTGCCAAAAACTTCCATTTTTGTCTCATCTGTCCATAGGGCATTCTCCTAAAAGCTTTGTGACTTGTGAACATGTAGTTTGGCAAATTCCAGTCTGGCTTTTTTATGATTTTTTTTCAACAATGGTGTACTCCTTGGTCGTCTCCCATGAAGTCCACTTTAGATCAAACAATGACGGATAGTGCGATCTGACACTGATGTTCCTTGAACTTGAAGTTCACCTTTAATCTCTTTAGAAGTTATCCTGGGCTCTTTTGTTACCATTCATATTATTCGTCTCTTTGATTTGTTATCAATTTTCCTCCTGCGGCCACGTCCAGGGAGGTTGGCTACAGTCCCATGGATCTTAAATTTCTGAATAATATGTGCAACCGTAGTTACAGGAACATCAAGCTGCTTGGAGATGGTCTTATAACCTTTACCTTTAACATGCTTGTCTATAATTTTCTTTCTAATCTCCTGAGACAACTCTTTCCTTTGCTTCCTTTGGTCCATGTTGAGTGTGGTACACACCATGTCACCAAACAGCACAGTGAGTATCTGTAGCCCTATATACAGGCCCACTGACTGATTACAAGATTGTAGACACCTGTGATGCTAATTAGTGGACACAACTTGATTTAACATGTCCCTTTTGTCACATTATTTTCAGGGGTACCATCATTTCTGTCCAGGCCTATTTCAAGAGTTTAATTTTTTTAAATTCTGTGGAAGCAGGGTTGAAAAGCAATGTCTGTCTTTCATTTGTTCATTTTCATCGATTTTTAATTTATTATTACTTTTGTCAGATTCAAGTTTTTTCTGTGACCATTGTGGGTTTTTCTTTCATTAAACGAGGGGTACCAACAATTTCGACCACGTGTGTATATAGTATATACAGAGCTCCTGTGTATGTCACTGGTGATCACTGTATTACCTATACACTATATACAGAGCTCCTGTCTATAATGTCACTGGTGATCACTGTGCTACCTGTACACTGACACTATATACAGAGCTCCTGTGTATAATGTCGCTGGTGGTAATAACAGTGTTGTTAGTTTTGTGGTTTTGTATTCATGATCAGTACTGTAGTATTTAGTCACCTTGGGGTGGTAATATATGGTCTGGTCATAGTTTGGCCATATTTGTTCCTTGTATGTGGTATTATTCAGTCACTATGTAGTGGTAATATGTGATCTAGTCAAGGTGTGGCGATATTTGTCCTTTTGTATGTGGTATTATTGGTGTTGATATAGTGGACTGTGTTGTGTATGGCGGTCATTTTGTTCTCGCTGATCTTAACTAGGAAAAGATTTTTTTCCATTAGGCCACAGCCCCACCATCAGTATTTGGTCAGTATTTTTCTCAGGAGTGGCTGCCGAAACCAGGAATGGTTGATAAATGCAGAATTGGTGACTTGTTTCTATTATACCTTTTCTCTGATTGTTCATCACCTGTTTTGGCTCCCACTCCTGAGAAAAAATACTGACTGGATACTGACCGAATACTGATAGTAGGGCCGTGGCCTTAGCGATTAAATACTTGGACCAGAGCGGCAGAGATGCACTTACAGGGGTTCTCCGGTGAAAACAAGTAATCACCTCTCCACAGGATCATTGATAATATTGATTGGTGGGGGTCTGACTGCTTGCACACACCGGCAGAATGTGGAGCTTTTCTCCCCATTAGACTGGAGCGGCATGTGAGATGCGACCACTGATCCATTCATTCTCTCAGTGGCTGTGAGCGCTGCTCTTTTTTGCAAGTCTCTAAGAGAATGAATAGAGCTGCGGTCAGACGTCCCACCTGCCGCAGCATTTTAAAATAGGGATAAGTGTTCTGTCAGGGATAAAACTTCCCCATTCTTCCGATAGGTGCGTTTTCCAATGTTCGGACACAAATGCTCAATAAGTGATCACCTATCCTGTAGAGCCCATGGATCGGTGATAACTTGTTTTAACTAGTGTTGAGCGAGTATGTTCTGTCCGAGTATGCTCGGGCCGAGCGCCGAGTATTTACAGCTGCTCGGTGATATGGTTGAATCGCTCCCGTGTGCATGATTTGCAACTGTTTGACAGCTTTAACCCCTTAACGACATGTCACGTATTAGTACGCGCATGTCGTTATCCTCCGGTTCAGTGAGGGCTCCGGCGCTGAGCCCGCACTGAACCAAGCACATGTCAGCTGATTCTTACAGCTGACATGTGCCCGCAACAGGCGCGGGTGGAATTGCTATGAGCGCCATCTAGTGGTCGGTGCTCATAGGACAGGACCATTTCTGCTGCATACAGGGGATCTGCTGGTTCCCTGTATGTAGCAGAGGTGATCGGACAGTTGCTGCTTCAAGTCTCCTATGTAGAGTACAGAAGCAAGCAAAAAGTGAAAAAAAAAGTTTTAAAAAATATGAAAAAAAATAAAAAAATTTAAAAGTTTAAATCACCCCCCTTTCGCCTCATTCAAAATAAAATCATAAAAAAAAACCCTACATACACATATTTGGTATCGCCGCATTTAGAATTGCCCTATCTATCAATATAAAAAAAGAATTAATGCGATCGGTAAATGGCGTAATGAGAAAAAAATTCTAAACGCCAGAATTACGTTTTTTGGTCGCCGTAAAATTGCAATAAAATGCAATAACGGGCGATCAAAACATCGGATCTACCCCAAAATAGCATCTATAAAAACTTCAGCTCGGTTCACAAAAAATAAGCCCTCACCCTGCCCCAGATCCCGAAAAATGGAGACGCTACGGGTCTCGGAAAATGGCACCATTTTTTTTTTTTTTTTACCAAACTTTGGATTTTTTTTTCATCACTTAAATAAAAAAGAACCTATACATGTTTGGTGTCTTCGAGCTCTTAATGACCTGGAGAATAATAATGGCAGGTCAGTTTTAGCATTCAGTGAACGTGGTAAAAAAAAATTAAAAAAAACCTCAGTGGTATTGCACTTTTTTTGCAATTTCACGGCGCTTGGAATTTTTTTCCCGTTTTCCCGTACACGGCATGGTAAAACTAGTAATGGCGTTGAAAAGTACAACTCGTCCCGCAAAAAATAAGCCCTAACATGGCCATATTGACCAAAAAATAAAAACGCTATGGCTCTGGGAACAAGTGGAGCAAAAAGCGAAAATGCAAAAACGGAAAATGCTCCGCGGCTTAAGGGGTTAATACATGTGAGGAATGTCTATTTCTTACACATTCCTCACATGTATTAAAACCGTCAAACAGTCGCAAATCATGCACACGGGAGCGATTCAACCATATCACCGAGCAGCTATAAATACTCGGAGCTCGGCCCGAGCATACTCGCCGAAAGGGTTAACAGAACATACTCGCTCAACACTAGTTTTAACCAAAGAAGCCCTTTAATGCAAACATGTCCATCCCAGTTAGAGTGTCGCCCAGTAGATGTGCAGGAGCCGCCAGTCAATGCTCCACTATAACAGCGAGAGCCGATAACAGATATTTGCATCTTGCTGTAGGTGGGCCCCTAGAGTTAATTTCCCCTGTGGGCCCCAGACACCGCAGTCCGACCCTGGTCATCAATATCAGATCAGTGAGGTTCCAACACACGGCCCCCTCACCAATAAGACAGCAGCTGGAAATACTCAGCGTAGAGCCCAAACAGCACAGCGCTGTACACTGTGTAGTGGCCGATCTTGGTACTGCAGCTCCTATTGAAATGATTGTGATCTGAGCTGTAGTACCTGAAACCAGCCATTGCACAGTGTGTGGAGCTGTGCTATTCCAGCTCTTAACACTGTGTACA
Source organism: Phyllobates terribilis (assembly GCF_046119375.1). Taxonomy (NCBI): domain Eukaryota; kingdom Metazoa; phylum Chordata; class Amphibia; order Anura; family Dendrobatidae; genus Phyllobates; species Phyllobates terribilis. Next base: position 824,166 of record NW_027362938.1, on the reverse strand, counting down.
TCATCTTGCAGAAGTAGCTGATGTCTGGGGATTTCAGGTGTCAGACCCCCACTAATCACTGTATGAGTTCTGCTCTACTCCTTTATTAAAGGGGTGGTCTTGTGTTCCTCTCATCAGAAGCTGAAGATTTACAGTTCTGGCCGGTGGCTTGGCTGAGCCGCTTGTCTGAATTGTGCCCTCTTGCATTCTGCGGGCAGAGGCGGCTTTGCCTCTGCAGAATGGGACAGGCACAGGGGCGCTGAAGTCCACCAGTCTGCAAGTGAGCGCTTCTTGCCAAGGAGACCGGCCACTTCTCAGGTGGTCAGTAACCATAGCAATGAGCTGTACACTGCAGAATTAAAAATCTTTTCCTTCTTGAGAACAGAGAAGATTTTGAATAAGAAGGAAATTGCAAAGTTTCTTGTTTTTACAAGCTCTTTGCAATCTTAGCCTTTTAATACATTCATTTTATTTAGTTATATATTTATTTTACTCTCTTATATAGCGCCGTTAGATTTTGTAGCACCTTACAGACATTATCATCACTGTCCCCATTGGGGCTCACAATATGAATTCCCTATCAGTATGTCTTTGGAGTGTGGGAGGAAACCGGAGAACCCGGAGGAAACCCACACAAACACGGGGAGAACATACAAACTCCTTGCAGATGTTGTCCTTGCTATTATATGAACCCAGCCCCACAGCGTTAATCATTGACCCACCATGTTGCCCACATTCCTCGGCTTTTTTAAGATTTTCTGCAATGAATAAGAACACTGAAGAAAATCTAGATTGATCAACATTTCCTATCACAAATGCAGTTGCTGCAAAACTTGTCCATAGTCCTGTTCCCAGCTGAAAATTGGATACAAATGTATCTTGTGTAGACAATGCTCTGTGAGCTAAATAGCCGGGATCCACTGCTACAAGGCAGGAAACAGATTCTGCTGATGGGTTCTGCTCCCAGAGCATTATTCAGCTCGGACATCTCAGCTCAGAGCAAAACCAGCTATAAGGCTGTGTGCACACCTAGCAGATTTGATGCAGATTTACATGCGTTTTTTCTGCCAGAGAGAAGCGTTTTCACATGCATTTTTTCAAGCAATTTTCCAAGCGATTTTGAGCATCACTTGGAAAAGTGCTTGACAAGTTGATCACACAATATAAATCCATGCAACCGACATGGATCTATAATGTGTGAACAACTTAGATGCTTTAAATGCAGCATCTATAGTAAAAAAAAGAATCAAAACGTTAATAAATAAAAAAAAACAACTGTATATTCACCTCTCCGGCGGCCCCCGGTCTGCTCTCCGGTCTCCTCCGGTCTGCTCCCGGCCGCGTCTTCTCTCTTCAGCGTCCTGCAGTGTACGGTCAGGACCTGCGGTGACGTCATTTAGTCAGCTGATGGCCACGCGACCATCACCTGATGCCGACGTCAGCGGTCATGCGACCATCACCTGACTAAATGACGTTAGCGCAGGTCCTGACAGTACAGACAGCAGACCGGAGAGCAGACCGGGGGCCGCCGGAGAGGTGAATATACAGGTTTTGTTTGTTTTTAACTTTTTTATTTCTTTTTTTCACCGCGTGGTAGCCGGGATGAAGAGGAGTTGTAGTCTCGTCTTCCTCCCAGATACCACACGCATTGCGAATAAGCTTCAGCGTCATCGCAGTAGAAATGGTCATGCTGCGTTTTGCAAAGTAATGCGAATTCGGCGCGCAAATTAGCGCATCATGTGCACAGCACATCCGAATTCACATGGCTTTGCATGGCAGACTGTTTTACAAGCGTTTTCGCGGCCGTAAAAACGCCGCAAAAACGCTACAAAAACGCTACGTGGGCACATAGCCTAAGGCTGTGTGCCCACGACGCGTATTTTAAGCGTTTCCGCATGGCAAAAACGCTGCAGAAACGCTTAAAGACGCATGTTAGAAGGTCTGCCATGTTCCCCAATGATAGTCCGCATGTGCTGTGCACATGCTGCGGAAATTTCCACTGCGGATTATCATTGCGGAAAAAAACGCAGCACTACCAATTATTTTGCGGAAGCGCAGCGTTTTCCTGGCCATTGACTTGCATTGGAACGCATGGATTCCGCTTCACTAGATAAGCACATGCGGAATACATGCGTTCAATGTGCGGATGGTACCCGGGTGTGGAGGATGGGAGACTCTCCTCCGGACCCAGGTACCATAGAACCTGTCAAAATAAAGAATAAAATAAAAAATAAATGTTATATTTACCTTCTGACGGCCCCCGCTGCGCTCGTCCTCCCATGTCGGCAGCTCGCGATGGACTGAAGGACCAGCGCTGACGTCATAGTCATGTGACGGCAGGTCCTTCAGTGTACCGCGATCTGCCGGCAGCCAGGACGGAGCGAAGCAAGACTGCGGGGGCCATCGGAAGGTAAGTATAGATTTATTTTTTGATTTTTAACCAGTCGTTGGGGTCACACTATATAAATCCATGCCGTTTTCATGGATTTCTATAGTGTGACCAAGTTGACAAGCACTTTCCAAGTGATGCTAAAATCGCTTGTAAAGCGCTTGTCAACCCGCATGCGGAAATGCATGTGAAGAACGCTCCACTTCTGCATGTCCCTGGCAGGAAAAACGCATGTACAATCCGCATATACAATCCGCATGTACAATCCGCATATACAATCCGCATGTACAATCCGCGTGTACAATCCGCATATACAATCCGCATGTACAATCCGCATGTACAATCCGCGTGTACAATCCGCGTGTACAATCCGCGTGTACAATCCGCATATACAATCCGCATGTACAATCCGCGTGTACAATGCGCATATACAATCCGCATGTACAATCCGCGTGTACAATCCGCATATACAATCCGCGTGTACAATCCGCGTGTACAATCCGCATGTACAATCCGCATGTACAATCCGCATGTACAATCCGCATGTACAATCCGCATATACAATCCGCATGTACAATCCGCATGTACAATCCGCGTGTACAATCCGCATGTACAATCCGCATGTACAATCCGCATATACAATCCGCGTGTACAATCCGCATGTACAATCCGCATGTACAATCCGCGTGTACAATCCGCATGTACAATCCGCATGTACAATCCGCATGCGTTTTTTCTGCCAGGGAGATGCAGAAACGCTCAGGAAAAATCCGGAGCATTTCTACATCGTGGGCACATAGCCTAAGTCTCTGCATTTGTCTGCTTACACATCTGTACATTTCTGAACACATTCAGCAAAAATTGCAGTACATTTGTTAAAATTGGGCATATAGCATACTATAGGTGCTTCTCACAAAATTAGAATATCATCAAAAAGTTAATTTATTTCAGTTCTTCAATACAAATAGTAAAACTCATATTATATAGAGTCATTACAGACAGAGTGATCTATTTCAAGTGTTTATTTCTGTTAATGCTATTATCTCAGTAAATTAGAATACTTTATAACACCAGCTTGAAAAATGTTTTTAAAATCTGAAATGTTATCCTACTGAAATATATGTTCAGTAAATGCCCTCAATACTTGGCCAGGCTCCTTTTGCATCAATTACTGCATCAATGCGGCAATGTGGCATGGAGGCGATCAGCCTGTGGCACTGCTGAGGGGTTATGGAAGCCCAGGTGGCTTTGATAGAAGCCTTCAGCTCGTCTGCATTGTTGGGTCTGGTGTCTCTCATCTTTCTCTTGACAATACCCCATAGATTCTCTATAATAGATTCTCTATGGGGTTAAGGTCAGGTGAGTTTGCTGCCAATCAAGCACAGTGATACTGTTGTGTAAACCAGGTATTGGTACTTTTGGCCGTGTGGACAGGTGCCAAGTCCTGCTGGAAAATGACATTTCCATCTCCAAAAAGCTTGTGGGCAGAGGGAAGCATGAAGGGCTCTACAATGTCCTGGTAGACGGGTGCGCTGACTTTGGTCTTGATAAAACACAGTGGACCTACACCAGCAGATGACATGGCTCCCCAAACCATCACCGATTGTGGAAACTTCACACGAGACCTCAAGCAGCTTGGATTGTGGCCTCTCCACTCTTCCTCCAGACTCTGGGACCTTGATTTCCAAATTAAATGCAAAATTTACTTTCATCGGAAAACAACACCTTGGACCACTGAGCAACAGTCCAGGTGTTTTTCTCCTTGGCCCAGGTAAGATGCTTCTGGCGCTGTCTATTGGTCATGAGTGGCTCGACACAAGGAATGTGACACTTGTAGCCCATGTCCTGGATACGTCTGTGTGTGGTGGCTCTTGAAGCAATGACTCCAGCAGCAGTCCACTCCTTGTGAATCTTCCCCAAATGTTTGAATGGCCTTTCCTTAACAATCTTTTCAAGGCTGCGGTTATCCCGGTTGCTTGTGCACCTCTTCCTACCACACTTTTTCTTTCCACTCAACTTTCCATAAATATGCTTGGATACAGCACTCTGTTAACAGCCAGCTTCTTTAGCAATGACCTTTTGTGGTTTACACTCCTTGTGGAGTGTGTCAATGACTGCCTTCTGGACATCTGTCAAGTCAGCAGTCTTCCCCATGATTGTGGAGCCTACTGAAACAGACAAAGGGACCTTTTTAAATGCGTAAGAAGCCTTTGCAGGTGATTTTTGTTAATTATTCTAATTTACTGAGATAATGACTTTGTGTTTTCATTGGCTGTAAGCCATCATTATCAACATTAACAGAAATAAACACTTGAAATAGATCACTCTGTAATGACTCTGTATAATATATGAGTTTCACTTTTTGGATTGAAGAACTGAAATAAATAAACTTTTTGATGATATTCTAATTTTGTGAGAAGCACCTGTATGTTTGATGCATCTCATTAGCTAAGCTCAACCTCTTCCTTGCTTCACCTCAATTTGAGCCATAAATTGTGATATTTCATTTTGGTGCATTTTATGACTCCTTTTTGTCACACTTTTCTCATAACTATTTTTTTTATAACTGAGGGAAAATAACAAAATCTTATTTGTTGTACTCAAGTTTTCACAGAAACATCTGATAAAGTGTTGACTTATTTTTCTGAGTTAAACTCTTCCTTTTGGCCCTCTATATATTTGAGTTTGACAGCCCTGATGTAGATGGATGATGATGTGGCAAGAAGGGGCAGAGGGGCAGAGCCTCCTGGCTCTCAGCTTCGCTCTCCACTGCTCACAGGAGACAGCAGTTACTTCACAAATGTAACTGATAGAAAAGATGTCACGTAAGAGGGGGTCAGGGGAGCGATGTGCTGCAGGAAGAGGAGGATTAGGCAGGGAGCGCTGTGCTGCAGGAAGAGGAGGATTAGGCAGGGGAGTGATGTAATGCAGGAGGGGGAGGCTTAGGCAGGGAAGCGATGTGCTGCAGGAAGAGGTGGCTTATGCAGGGGAGTGATGTAATGCAATAGGAGAGGATTAGGCAGGGAGCGATATGCTGCAGGAAGTGCAGGATTTGGCAGTGGGCGATGTGGTGCAAGAGGGGATTTGGCAGTGGGTGATGTGGTGCAGGAAGGGGGAGATTTAGAAAGGGCACAATGTGCTGCAAGGAGGGGAGGATTAGACGGGAGCAATGTGCCGCAAGAGGGGGAGGTTTAGACAGGGGAGTGATGTGCTGCAGGAGTGGGAGAATTAAGCGGTGAGAAACATGCTGCAGGACGGGGAGGGTTAGGCAGGGGAGCAATGTGCTGCAGGTGGAAGGAGAATCTGTGACTACAGCCCAGTGTTTAAGGTTTATTGGAGCCTGTCTTTTATATATTTTATTGTTTTTTTTTCTGACAAAACTGCATAACATCTGACATGAAGTCCGCTTAGCAGTCACTGTCCCTGTAGATTGTTACTGTCCAGGTTCACCGCGGTCTCTTTTTGTTTTTAGTGCCAATCTGACAGCAGTGAAGGTTCCGCTGATAATGGCGGTCGGGTTCCGAATAGAATGTTCATGTCTGTTCTCATTGTAGTAACATCACGGAATATGCTAATTTCTTCTGACCACACCCGATGACTGAATAAAGGCGCCTCACCCACTTGTCTATGTCATCACTTTGTGGTGTCACAATGATCTAAGGGGATAAAAAAACGCTCCTGGCAGCTTTACAGTCATTCGTCCCTTCGTGTTAAAGGAGCAGGATGATAGAGCCGCACCATGCCAGCCAGAAGAAAAGAAAGTGGAGCCCTTCAAGATGATGAAGCAAGAAAGCAGACTGTGGAAGGCCATCCAGGACCAAGAGCATCATGAGGGCCTGGTAACGTATACTACACAACTGTTCTGTATATGCTCATGCCATGTAAACCTATGGTGGCCGATTCATCAAGGCTGGTGGATTTCTATACCAGCATTCATGAAGCGCCTATTGGAGGAACGTGCACCAAATTCATTAAAAAGACTAAACCTCTTAATGAACTTGACTCATCCTTAAAGGGGTTGTTCCCTTTCAATAAATGAATGTCCCTAGCTGCAGGTCATTTAATTAAAAAAAAGAGGTTCCACCATCTCAGAGCTGCAGCAGCTCAGTGCGCTCAGCTGGGCAGTCCGTCTGATTACATTTGTTGGCTGCGGCAGTATTGAGGTGATGTCAGTGCCATACACAATCCCAGGAATGGGTCAGGACAGCACAGTTTGATTCTTTATACCTGCAGCCAGGTTCATTCATTTATTGAAATATCCCCTTAAAGCTGACGTACTAGACCTCAAGAAATGTACTCCAGTCAAAAGATGGAGTCAATTTCAGTCCTATTTTACACCACTTTTCCAGCCTAATTTGTAATAAGTTTTCAGGTAAAGCTAAGCCACAAGCGGTCCAGATAAGCTCTGTTCACTATTTAAGAAGTTAAAAGAGTGGGTGTAAAAAGGTCAGAGTATTTAAATGTAAGTTGCGCAGGAATTTACTGAGATTCAAACAGTTGTGCAACACATTTCCGGTGAAAACTGCTTGATGAAAAATGTTCCTTGAATAATATAACATTTCAGGTTAGTGGTAATAGATTTTATTATGGGACGTTGATCCAGGGAACTAGTCTGATTGCCATGTGTGGAGTCGGGAAGGAATTTTTCCCCTAAAATGGGGCAATTAGCATCTGCCTCATGGGGTTTTTGCCTTCCTCTGGATCAACACATTAGCTTTTAGGTTGAACTTGATGGACTTGTGTCTTTCAACCTTAAAACTATGAAACTGTCCCTGTATTGAGGTTCAAGGGTGAAGCCCAGGGTTCATTTGGAACCATCAGAAATGGTGTGTTTTGCGCCCAGTCTGTCCAAGGAAGCCTGTTTGAGCCAACGGCCTCAGAAATATCCTAACATTTAAGAAAGTAGCAATAGTTAGGGTTGGCTGAACCATTCTAGCCTTAAGTTTGCCCCTCCAGTCAGCATCTACTATGTAGATGCAATCAAGGCCCTGTAATAAGTCTTTATCGGTGTACAGGGCTGTAAGAGTGAAGGCCAGAGTTCCTTTGGAACCTGTAGGATAGACTGGCTTTTGCCAAGTCTTTCCAAAGAAGCTTTTTTGAGCCATAGGCCTCAGACAGGTCCTAACAAGAAAGTGGCATTAGATAGGTTTTTCTTTAGTTAGGATTGATTCAACTACTCAAGCCTCAAGCGCACTCCTCCGGCCAGCAGCTACTCTGTAGATGCAACCCTGGGCCTATGGTAAGTATCTATCCCTGTACAGGGGTGTAATGGTAAAAACCTGGGTTCCCTTGGGATCTGCAGAATGGAGTAGCTTGCGCCAAGTCTGTCCGAGGAAGTCTGTTTGAGCCAACAGCCTTAAACAGATCCCAGTATTTAGGAAAAAAAAAAGCTTCAGTTAGAGTTGAATCAACCACTATAGCCTCAAGCTCGCTCCTCCGGCCAGCAGCTACTCTGTAGATGCAGCCCTGGGCCTATGGTAAGTATCTATCCCTGTACAGGCGTGTAATGGTAAAGGCCAGGGTTCCCTTGGGATCTGCAGAATGGAGTAGCTTGCGCCAAGTCTGTCCGAGAAAGCCTTTTTGAGCTGATGGATTTAAACAAATTTCAACATTTAGGAAAAAAGCATTAATCTATTTCAGTTAGAGTTAATTCAATTACTCTAGCATAAAGATCCTAATTCACTTTGTCTAAAGGAAGTTAGTTGGCAAATTTTTATTGTGTGAGCAATGAGGTTATGGAACTCTCTACCACATGAACTTGAAATACTTAATTTTCTAAAAAAAATTCAAGGAGGGCATATGTGTGCCTTTCTTGAATAATATAAAATTGCAGGTTATCCGTACTAGATTTTGTTATGGGACGTTGATCCAGGGAACTAGTCTGGTTGCCATATGTGGAGTCGGGAAGGAATTTTTCCTCTAATATGGGGCAATTAGCATCTGCCTCATGGGGTTTTTGCCTTCCTCTGGATCAACACATTAGCTTTTAGGTTGAACTTGATGGACTTGTGTCTTTCAACCTTAAAACTATGAAACTGTCCATGTATTGAGGTTCAAGGGTGAAGCCCAGGGTTCATTTGGAAACATCAGAAATGGTGTGTTTTGCGCCCAGTCTGTCCAAGGAAGCCTGTTTGAGCCAACGGCCTCAGAAATATCCTAACATTTAAGAAAGTAGCAATAGTTAGGGTTGGCTGAACCATTCTAGCCTTAAGTTTGCCCCTCCAGTCAGTATCTACTATGTAGATGCAATCAAGGCCCTGCAATAAGTCTTTATCGCTGTACAGAGCTGAAAGAGTGAAGGCCAGAGTTCCTTTGGAACCTGTAGGATAGACTGGCTTTTGCCAAGTCTTTCCAAAGAAGCTTTTTTGAGCCATAGGCCTCAGACAGGTCCTAACAAGAAAGTGGCATTAGATAGGTTTTTCTTTAGTTAGGATTGATTCAACTACTCAAGCCTCAAGCACACTCCTCCGGCCAGCAGCTACTCTGTAGATGCAACCCTGGGCCTATGGTAAGTATCTATCCCTGTACAGGGGTGTAATGGTAAAAAACAGGGTTCCCTTGGGATCTGCAGAATGGAGTAGCTTGCGCCAAGTCTGTCCGAGGAAGTCTGTTTGAGCCAACAGCCTTAAACAGATCCCAGTATTTAGGAAAAAAAGCTTTAGTTAGAGTTGAATCAACCACTATAGCCTCAAGCTCGCTCCTCCGGCCAGCAGCTACTCTGTAGATGCAGCCCTGGGCCTATGGTAAGTATCTATCCCTGTACAGGCGTGTAATGGTAAAGGCCAGGGTTCCCTTGGGATCTGCAGAATGGAGTAGCTTGCGCCAAGTCTGTCCGAGAAAGCCTTTTTGAGCTGATGGATTTAAACAAATTTCAACATTTAGGAAAAAAGCATTAATCTATTTCAGTTAGAGTTAATTCAATTACTCTAGCATAAAGATCCTAATTCACTTTGTCTAAAGGAAGTTAGTTGGCAAATTTTTATTGTGTGAGCAATGAGGTTATGAAACTCTCTACCACATGAAATTGAAATACTTAATTTTCCAAAAAAAATTCAAGGAGGGCATGTGTGTGCCTTTCTTGAATAATATAAAATTGCAGGTTATCCGTACTAGATTTTGTTATGGGACGTTGATCCAGGGAACTAGTCTGATTGCCATATGTGGATTCGGGAAGGAATTTTTCCCCTAAAATGGGGCAATTAGCATCTGCCTCATGGGGTTTTTGCCTTCCTCTGGATCAACACATTAGCTTTTAGGTTGAACTTGATGGACTTGTGTCTTTCAACCTTAAAACTATGAAACGGTCCCTGTATAGAGGTTCAAGGGTGAAGCCCAGGGTTCATTTGGAAACATCAGAAATGGTGTGTTTTGCGCCCAGTCTGTCCAAGGAAGCCTGTTTGAGCCAACGGCCTCAGAAATATCTTAACATTTAAGAAAGTAGCAATAGTTAGGGTTGGCTGAACCATTCTAGCCTTAAGTTTGCCCCTCCAGTCAGCATCTACTATGTAGATGCAATCAAGGCCCTGTAATAAGTCTTTATCGCTGTACAGGGCTGTAAGAGTGAAGGCCAGAGTTCCTTTGGAACCTGTAGGATAGACTGGCTTTTGCCAAGTCTTTCCAAAGAAGCTTTTTTGAGCCATAGGCCTCAGACAGGTCCTAACAAGAAAGTGGCATTAGATAGGTTTTTCTTTAGTTAGGATTGATTCAACTACTCAAGCCTCAAACGCACTCCTCCGGCCAGCAGCTACTCTGTAGATGCAACCCTGGGCCTATGGTAAGTATCTATCCCTGTACAGGGGTGTAATGGTAAAAACCAGGGTTCCCTTGGGATCTGCAGAATGGAGTAGCTTGCGCCAAGTCTGTCCGAGGAAGTCTGTTTGAGCCAACAGCCTTAAACAGATCCCAGTATTTAGGAGAAAAAAGCTTTAGTTAGAGTTGAATCAACCACTATAGCCTCAAGCTCGCTCCTCCGGCCAGCAGCTACTCTGTAGATGCAGCCCTGGGCCTATGGTAAGTATCTATCCCTGTACAGGGGTGTAATGGTAAAGGCCAGGGTTCCCTTGGGATCTGCAGAATGGAGTAGCTTGCGCCAAGTCTGTCCGAGAAAGCCTTTTTGAGCTGATGGATTTAAACAAATTTCAACATTTAGGAAAAAAGCATTAATCTATTTCAGTTAGAGTTAATTCAATTACTCTAGCATAAAGATCCTAATTCACTTTGTCTAAAGGAAGTTAGTTGGCAAATTTTTATTGTGTGAGCAATGAGGTTATGAAACTCTCTACCACATGAAATTGAAATACTTAATTTTCTAAAAAAAATTCAAGGAGGGCATGTGTGTGCCTTTCTTAAATAATATAAAATTGCAGGTTATCCGTACTAGATTTTGTTATGGGACGTTGATCCAGGGAACTAGTCTGATTGCCATATGTGGAGTCGGGAAGGAATTTTTCCCCTAATATGGGGCAATTAGCATCTGCCTCATGGGGTTTTTGCCTTCCTCTGGATGAACACATTAGCTTTTAGGTTGAACTTGACAGACTTGTGTCTTTCAACCTTAAAACTATGAAACGGTCCCTGTATAGAGGTTCAAGGGTGAAGCCCAGGGTTCATTTGGAAACATCAGAAATGGTGTGTTTTGCGCCAAGTCTGTCCAAGGAAGCCTGTTTGAGCCAATGGCCTCAGAAATATCCTAACATTTAAGAAAGTAGCAATAGTTAGGGTTGGCTGAACCATTCTAACTTTAAGTTTGCCCCTCCAGTCAGCATCTACTATGTAGATGCAATCAAGGCCCTGTAATAAGTCTTTATCACTGTACAGGGCTGTAAGAGTGAAGGCCAGAGTTCCTTTGGAACCTGTAGGATAGACTGGCTTTTGCCAAGTCTTTCCAAAGAAGCTTTTTTGAGCCATAGGCCTCAGACAGGTCCTAACAAGAAAGTGTCATTAGATAGGTTTTTCTTTAGTTAGGATTGATTCAACTACTCAAGCCTCAAGCGCACTCCTCCGGGCAGCAGCTACTCTGTAGATGCAACCCTGGGCCTATGGTAAGTATCTATCCCTGTACAGGTGTGTAATGGTAAAAACCAGGGTTCCCTTGGGATCTGCAGAATGGAGTAGCTTGCGCCAAGTCTGTCCGAGGAAGTCTGTTTGAGCCAACAGCCTTAAACAGATCCCAGTATTTAGGAAAAAAAAGCTTTAGTTAGAGTTGAATCAACCACTATAGCCTCAAGCTCGCTCCTCCGGCCAGCAGCTACTCTGTAGATGCAGCCCTGGGCCTATGGTAAGTATCTATCCCTGTACAGGGGTGTAATGGTAAAGGCCAGGGTTCCCTTGGGATCTGCAGAATGGAGTAGCTTGCGCCAAGTCTGTCCGAGAAAGCCTTTTTGAGCTGATGGATTTAAACAAATTTCAACATTTAGGAAAAAAGCATTAATCTATTTCAGTTAGAGTTAATTTAATTACTCTAGCATAAAGATCCTAATTCACTTTGTCTAAAGGAAGTTAGTTGGCAAATTTTTATTGTGTGAGCAATGAGGTTATGAAACTCTCTACCACATGAAATTGAAATACTTAATTTTCTAAAAAAAATTCAAGGAGGGCATGTGTGTGCCTTTCTTGAATAATATAAAATTGCAGGTTATCCGTACTAGATTTTGTTATGGGACGTTGATCCAGGGAACTAGTCTGATTGCCATATGTGGAGTCGGGAAGGAATTTTTCCCCTAATATGGGGCAATTAGCATCTGCCTCATGGGGTTTTTGCCTTCCTCTGGATCAACACATTAGCTTTTAGGTTGAACTTGATGGACTTGTGTCTTTCAACCTTAAAACTATGAAACGGTCCCTGTATAGAGGTTCAAGGGTGAAGCCCAGGGTTCATTTGGAAACATCAGAAATGGTGTGTTTTGCGCCAAGTCTGTCCAAGGAAGCCTGTTTGAGCCAACGGCCTCAGAAATATCCTAACATTTAAGAAAGTAGCAATAGTTAGGGTTGGCTGAACCATTCTAACCTTAAGTTTGCCCCTCCAGTCAGCATCTACTATGTAGATGCAATCAAGGCCCTGTAATAAGTCTTTATCACTGTACAGGGATGTAAGAGTGAAGGTCAGAGTTCCTTTGGAACCTGTAGGATAGACTGGCTTTTGCCAAGTTTTTCCAAAGAAGCTTTTTTGAGCCATAGGCCTCAGACAGGTCCTAACAAGAAAGTGTCATTAGATAGGTTTTTCATTAGTTAGGATTGACTCAACTACTCAAGCCTCAAGCGCACTCCTCCGGCCAGCAGCTACTCTGTAGATGCAACCCTGGGCCTATGGTAAGTATCTATCCCTGTACAGGGGTATAATGGTAAAAACCAGGGTTCCCTTGGGATCTGCAGAATGGAGTAGCTTGCGCCAAGTCTGTCCGAGGAAGTCTGTTTGAGCCAACAGCCTTAAACAGATCCCAGTATTTAGGAAAAAAAAGCTTTAGTTAGAGTTGAATCAACCACTATAGCCTCAAGCTCGCTCCTCCGGCCAGCAGCTACTCTGTAGATGCAACCCTGGGCCTATGGTAAGTATCTATCCCTGTACAGGGGTGTAATGGTAAAGGCCAGGGTTCCCTTGGGATCTGCAGAATGGAGTAGCTTGCGCCAAGTCTGTCCGAGAAAGCCTTTTTGAGCTGATGGATTTAAACAAATTTCAACATTTAGGAAAAAAGCATTAATCTATTTCAGTTAGAGTTAATTCAATTACTCTAGCATAAAGATCCTAATTCACTTTGTCTAAAGGAAGTTAGTTGGCAAATTTTTATTGTGTGAGCAATGAGGTTATGAAACTCTCTACCACATGAAATTGAAATACTTAATTTTCTAAAAAAAATTCAAGGAGGGCATGTGTGTGCCTTTCTTAAATAATATAAAATTGCAGGTTATCCGTACTAGATTTTGTTATGGGACGTTGATCCAGGGAACTAGTCTGATTGCCATATGTGGAGTCGGGAAGGAATTTTTCCCCTAATATGGGGCAATTAGCATCTGCCTCATGGGGTTTTTGCCTTCCTCTGGATCAACACATTAGCTTTTAGGTTGAACTTGACAGACTTGTGTCTTTCAACCTTAAAACTATGAAACGGTCCCTGTATAGAGGTTCAAGGGTGAAGCCCAGGGTTCATTTGGAAACATCAGAAATGGTGTGTTTTGCGCCAAGTCTGTCCAAGGAAGCCTGTTTGAGCCAATGGCCTCAGAAATATATTAACATTTAAGAAAGTAGCAATAGTTAGGGTTGGCTGAACCATTCTAACTTTAAGTTTGCCCCTCCAGTCAGCATCTACTATGTAGATGCAATCAAGGCCCTGTAATAAGTCTTTATCACTGTACAGGGCTGTAAGAGTGAAGGTCAGAGTTCCTTTGGAACCTGTAGGATAGACTGGCTTTTGCCAAGTTTTTCCAAAGTTGCTTTTTTGAGCCATAGGCCTCAGACAGGTCCTAACAAGAAAGTGTCATTAGATAGGTTTTTCTTTAGTTAGGATTGACTCAACTACTCAAGCCTCAAGCGCACTCCTCCGGCCAGCAGCTACTCTGTAGATGCAACCCTGGGCCTATGGTAAGTATCTATCCCTGTACAGGGGTGTAATGGTAAAAACCAGGGTTCCCTTGGGATCTGCAGAATGGAGTAGCTAGCGCCAAGTCTGTTCGAGGAAGTCTGTTTGAGCCAACAGCCTTAAACAGATCCCAGTATTTAGGAAAAAAAAGCTTTAGTTAGAGTTGAATCAACCACTATAGCCTCAAGCTCGCTCCTCCGGCCAGCAGCTACTCTGTAGATGCAACCCTGGGCCTATGGTAAGTATCTATCCCTGTACAGGGGTGTAATGGTAAAGGCCAGGGTTCCCTTGGGATCTGCAGAATGGAGTAGCTTGCGCCAAGTCTGTCCGAGGAAGTCTTTTTGAGCCAATGGCCTTAGACAGAACCCATCATTTAGTAATAAAAAAGCTTTAGTTAGAGTTATAGCCTCAAGCTCGCTCCTCTGGCCAGCAGCTACTCTGTGGATGCAACCCTGAGCATGTGGTAAGTCTCCATTCCTGTAAAGGGGTGTAATGGTAAAGATCAGGGTTCCTTTTGACCTGCTTATGCCAAGTCTGTCAAAGGAAGCCTTTTTGAGCTGATGGCTCTAAACAGATCCTAATGTTTAGGAAAAAAGCTTATGTGTATTTCAGTTAGATTAAAAGTAAAACCAACAAAAGAGAATTTAACTTTCCCCAAAAAATCAATTATTAATATAGCATTTACCTGCCCAGATCTCAGAACTAATGCACTATTAGGATGTAGCAATCCCATATAATTTTGTGTGCAGTTTTAATACTATGTAATCACCCCCCTCCATTAATTGGTAATATGTGAGTGGTTGTCACATCAGTATTTTGCACCTGTGTTGCTGTCATCGTTATTATATGGTATGATTAGTACTGAGACCTAGGCAGGTAAACACTGTTGCCCTTTTTTCCTGTGTTAATTCTTGAATTTTGGTGGGAATTTAAATTTGTCTTTGCTTTTAATGTTAGTGTAGGGACTCGCAAGTATGAGGACCCTTGACGCGGGTTGCGAGCTTGTGTATTTTGGCCAAAATATTTACTAATACCTCATATATATCATATATATTTTTTGCACGTTATTTTTATTCAGGGTGCAGCCAGACCCATCAATGTTGGCCTTGTAAACTAGGGTGTCTGTCTTCATGGGGTGTACTTAAAAAGTGCTGGGCAGCCCGCCTAATCTAATAGTTTGGGCTTCACTAATAGGCTGTAAGCCAGACATTGTGCACTACCTATGTGTGACCAGTGCCCTATACAAGGCTTATTTGTGTGCAGTTTTAATACTAAGCTATCACCCCCTCCATGAATTGGTAGGTTGTGAGTGGTTGTCTCATCAATATTTTGCACCTGTGTTGCTGACTTCTTCATTATATGGGTTTGCTGCATCCTTGTAATTATTGTTGCTGTATTTGCTGTGTTAATTCTTGAATTTTGGTGGGAACTTTAATTCCTTGTTTTTGTGACTTTGCTTTTAATGTTAGTGTAGGGACTCGCAAGTATGAGGACCCTTGAGCAGGTTGCGAGCTTGTATATTTTGGCCAAAATATCGACCAATACCTCATATATATCATATATATTTTTTACATGCTATTTTTATTCAGGGTGCAGCCAAGCCCATCTACAGGTGCATCTCACAAAATTAGAATATCACCATAACAGTTAATTTATTTCAGTTCTTCAATACAAAACGTGAAACTCATATATTATATAGAGCCATTACACACAGAGTGATCTATTTCACGTGTTTATTTCTGTTAATGTTGATGATTATGGCTTACACCCAATGAAAACTCAAAAGTCATTATTTCAATTAATTAGAATACCTTATAACAACAGCTTGAAAAATGTTTTCAAAATCCAAAATGTTATCCTACTGAAATGTATGTTCAATAAATGCCCTCAATACTTGGTCGGGGCTCCTTTTACATCAATTACTGCATCAATGCGGCAATGTGGCATGGAGGGATCAGCCTGTGGCACTGCTGAGGGGTTATGGAAGCCCAGGTGGCTTTGATAGAAGCCTTCAGCTCGTCTGCATTGTTGGGTCTGGTGTCTCTCATTTTCCTCTTGACAATACCCCATAGATTCTTTATGGGGTTAAGGTCAGGTGAGTTTGCTGCCAATCAAGCACAGTGATACTGTTGTTTTAAACCAGGTATTAGTACTTTGGTCAGTGTGGACAGGGGCCAAGTCCTGCTGGAGAATGAAATTTCCATCTCCAAAAAGCTTGGCGTAGCTAAGGTTTTGGTTCAGGGGGCCGAAACTTCTGAGTGGGCCTCTAACCAGGTAACCCTGATTCCAACTATAGCGGCGCACCCAGATAGTTGATGTAGGAAAACCTCAGCAGATGACCGCGCTGTTACTAAAAATAATCTCTATACAAAGACCAGCACTGATATTACCGCCATATGGTGACATATATTGATAGATGCCAGTCCTGCAGAACATATAAGAGATAACAGCTCAGTTATATATAGTACCTTACAGCTGACGTTCTTTCTGATTAAATTGTTCACTTTTCCCGTCTTTTCCATCTGGCCCAGACTGACACGACAACTTCTCCAGCCAGGACTCAGAGTCTCAGGTATGCAGAGATCACAACAAAGACACATTTGACTCCTTACATTTCAGGCACTGACCACATCTATCCCCAACCTGCACAAACTTCTCATCCTGCTGATACCCCAATACTGAGCCTCTGCTGCAAAATGTGTCCCTATTACTGCACCTACTGTGTGCCCTCTAGATGGTAAAACAAACCTCTAAAATAAAGTAATGCCGTGTGCAAGTGTCCTAGAAAACAGTGCCCACATTGTGCACCCTACAAAGTAATAGTGCCCCTTCGACAGTCACGATAACCTGAGTTCCCCTATAACAATAAGTGCCCACCTAAGATTTAATAATGTCCTGAGTCTCCCCCCATGTAGAGCTCCGCTCTAACCAGTATGATGTTCTCCTATTCACTATATAATTCCCCCTCACTGTATAGTACCCCCACACAGTATACTGACCCCTTAGTAGCCCACAAGCTGATGGCTCCAACACTGTATGATGGCCTCCACACCATACAAAGATCCCACATTATCTCCCACACTGTATGATGGCCCCCACACTGTTCAAAGAACCCACATTATCTCCCACACTGTATAAATAGAGTACATATAGTATAATGCACCAGATAGTCCTCAATATAGTATAATGCACTCCCCATAGTCCTTCGTATAGTATAATGCGCCCCCATAGGCAGAGTCTGTAGTATAATGTGCCCCCCCTCCTCATAGGCAGAGTCTGTGATATAATGCCCCCCCCCATCTCATAGGCAGCGTCTGTAGTATAATGCCCCACCTATAGGCAGAGTCTGTAGTAAAATGCACCCCCCATAGGCAGAGTCTGTAGTATAATGCTCCCCCTCTTATAGGCAGAGTCTGTAGTCTACTGCTCTCCCCTGCTCATAAACAGAGTCTGTAGTATAATGCCCCCCATAGGCAGAGTCTGTAGTAGAATGCCCCCCCATAGACAGAGGCTTTAGTATAATGCTCCCCCCCTCCCCATAGACAGTCTGTAGTATAATGCCCCCCCTCCCCATAGGCAGAGTCTTTAGTATAATGCCCCCCCTCTCTGTGGGCAGAGTCTTTAGGATAATGCTCCCCCATAGGCAGAGTCTGTAGTATAATGCACCTCCCCCTTCCCATAGGCAGAGTCTGTAATATAATGCCCCCCCCACCCGGCAAAAAATAAATAAACAGTACTCATCTCTCCTCCTGGTTCCCTCGCTGCTCAGAGCACCCAGCACGCACACATCTTCAGCACAGCGGGCTGGGCGCCAAGTGATGATGTCAGAGACGTCAGTCACAGAAGGGACTAATGGGAGAGAGATCCGCGCTCCCTCTCTCATCAGTAAACTTGCGGCGGTGGCGGGCAGTGGGGCCCGATGCTGGCACCAGGGGCATGCTAGATACAGTTACACTGGCGTAGCCCTGGATGGGCCCCCTAAAAGCGAGGGGCCCGGGGCCACCGCCCCCTTTGCCCCCCTGGTAGCTTGATACTGTGGCAGAGGGAAGCATGAAGTGCTCTAAAATTTCCTGGTAGACGGCTGCGCTGACTTTTGTGTTGAAAAAACACAGTGGACCTACACCAGCAGATGACACGGCTCCCCAAACCATCACTGATTGTGGAAACTTCACACTAGACCTCAAGCAGCTTGGATTGTGGCCTCTCCACTCTTCTTCCAGACTCTGGGACCTTGATTTCAAATGAAAATTGGAACTCTGGACATCTGTCAAGCCAGCAGTCTTCATCATGATTGTCATGATTGTGGAGCCTACTAAAACAGACTAAGGGACCTTTTTAAATGCTTAGGAAGTCTTTGCAGGTGTTTTTTGTTAATTATTTTAATTTACTGAGTTAATGACTTTTGTGTTTTCATTGGCTATAAGCCATAATCATCAACATTAACAGAAATAAACACTTGAAATAGATCACTGTGTTTGTAATGACTCTATATAATATATGAGGTTCACTTTTTGCATTGAAGAACTGAAATAAATTAACTTTTTGATGATATTCTAATTTTGTGAGATGCACCTATATGTTATGGCCTTGTAAATTAGAGTGTCTATCTTCATGGGGTGCACTTAAATAGTGCTGGGCAGCCCGTGTTCTTGCCTCAGCAGCGAATTTAGCTATCCAGGGAATCTAGTCACTTTATGTGTATATCAGTTCTGACATTATGTTGCTTGCATTTGAATCCTGTCTCTTTTTTATTGTTTGATAACTTCACTGTCTGCTAGTAATTTAATGTATTTGCTCTAGTTTCAATTTGCAATGCATTATGGGAAAGTTCCAAGAGCATTGTGAGACAGTTCTTGTTGCATTGTGGTCCTGTTCTTGTCACAGTTTGGGCAGCGACCATTATTTCCTCTTCTCTTCTGATGGAGAAGTTCCCTTATCACTCATCTTGTAAAGTGGCACAGAGCGGTAGTCGTGACTGAACGTCGGTCTGATTTCGCTCTGGCACTTTACAGACAATGGGTGTCCCAGTCCCAGTGTGCTCTAGGGTGTGGGGTGCAGCACACTCTCTTGTAGGCCGCAGGCCTCCACTGCCTTCAGGCTTCTGTCCTCAGAAGCCGCCGCTCACAATTTAGGGGACACGAAGTTCTTTGTAACAGTCAAACATATACTTGACAGTTCAAGTTCATCAGGTGGGTACAGATGGGATAAGGCACAGCAATTCACATTATCCTCCTTCTTAGCATAACTCCTCTTCAGCCCTGTTGCTAGCTCATCCTGTATTTCTCGTCCACCTCTGCAGTGCACCCGGGACTGGCCTTCAACTTCCATCTATGCAGGTCCCTGTCCATCTTCCTTTGTACTTCAGAGCACACAAAGTGTCCGGCAGCTCCTATGCCAGACCTTAGGCTCTGGACGTGACTGGAGCGACTGCTCTGGATCCCAGTAATGCCTCCCACTGCCTGGAACATTGAGTACTATATACAGTGGGTACGGAAAGCATTCAGACCCCTTTACATCTTTCACTCTTTGTTTCATTGCAGCCATTTGGTAAATTCTAAAAAGTTCTTTTTTTTTTTCTCATTAAAGTCCACTGTGCACCCCATCTTGACTGAAAAAAAACAGAAATGTAGAAATTTTTGCAAATTTATTAAAAAAGGAAAACTGAAATATCACATGGTCATAAGTATTCAGACCCTTTGCTCATATTTAAGTCACATGCTGTCCATTTCTTGTGATCCTCCTTGAGATGGTTCTACTCTTTCATTGGAGTCCAGCTGTGTTTAATTAAACTGATAGGACTTGATTTGGAAAGGCACACACCTGTCTATATAAGACCTCACAGCTCACAGTGCATGTCAGACCAAATGAGAATCATGAGCTCAAAGGAACTGCCTGTTACGATGTTAGTAGATACCCTGAAGTCCAATGGCGTGGGCCAAAAGCAGAGACTGAGACAAGAGTAGTGTGAAAGTCTATTTTAAACTCAAGTGCAAAAGATCACAGCAAACAGTTTATGAAGGTAAGTTCATTCCAAACAATACTTCTTAGAACCTAATCTGTAAGGCACGGCCTTCATTACTATTAGGGTATGTAAACGTTAACGATAGTCCAAGTTTACTTAGGTACAGTAATATGCAAACAGAAATAAGGATAGTAAGCAGACGTAGGTATTCCTCAGTTGATTGTGGACTCACGTAGTGCAGAAGAGAAGACAAACTGGAATATGGATCTGGATATTGAAGAATGCAGGAGGTGCAGCGGAGGAAACAGCGATGTCTTAAGCAGAGCTGGAGCCGGGTATTTAAACACAGAGCAAGATGGTGACTATACCAGAGGTGTAGAGATCCAGGAGAAGTTTTCTTCAGGAAGACAAAAGTTCAGAGATCCCAGCATGAGTGAACAACAGCCAGTGGTTCCTTTCAGCAGAAGTCCCCTTAGCAGAGGATTCAGGCAGCAATCCTTTCAGCGGATGACTAGGAGTAAACACAAGGTCAGCAAGACTCTATTCAGAGGGCTAGCACAGGTGAGTAGAAAGCTAAAAGCACACAATACTCAGGCAAGGCATGATTGCAACACATGCAGTTTAAGTAGGTCCACAGGCAGGAAACACATGACCCCAGTGAGGCAATGGAAGCCATCTTGGCTAAGGGAAAAACTACTGGCAAAGTAAAATTAAACCTGGCATCCTGACACTGCCAAAGGAGCTTAGAGACAGAATTGTGGCAAGGCACAGATCTGGCCAAGTTTACAAAAGAATTTCTGCATTAGTCAAGGGTCCTAAGAACACAGTGGCCTCCATAATCCTTAAGTGGAAAAAGTTTGGGACCACCAGAAGTCTTCCTAGACCTGGCCGTCCAGCTCAACTGAGCAATCGTGGGAGAAGAGCCTTGGTGAGAGAGGTAAAGATGAACCCCAAGATCACTGTGGCTGAGCTCCAAAGATGCAGTAGGGAGATGGGAGAAAGTTGCATAAAGTCAACTATCACTGCAGCCCTCCACAAGTCGAGCCTTTATGGCAGAGTGGCCCAACGGAAGCCTCTCCTCAGTGCAAGACATATGGAAGCCTGCACAGAGTTTGCTTAAAAACACATGAAGGACTCCCAGTCTATGAGAAATAAGATTCTTTGGTCTGATGAGACTAAGATAGAACTTTTTGGTGATAATTCTAAGGGGTATGTGTGGAGAAAACCAGGCACTGCTCATCACCTGCCCAATACAATCCCAACAGTGAAACATGGTGGTGGCAGCATCATGGGGGTGTTTTTCAGCTGCAGGGACAGGACGACTGGTTGGAATTGAAAGAAACATGAATGTGGCCAAGTACACAGATATCCTGGATGAAAACCTCTTCCAGAGTGCTCTGGACCTCAGACTTGGCCGAAGGTTCACCTTCCAACAAGACAATGACCCTATGCACACAGTTAAAATAACAAAGGAGTGGCTTCAGAACAACTCTGTGACCATTCTAGACTGGCCCAGCCAGAGCCCTGACCTAAACCCAATTGAACATCTCTGGAGAGACCTGAAAATGGCTGTCCACCAACGTTCACCATCCAACCTGACAGAACTGGAAAGGATCTGCAAGGAAGAATGGCAGAGGAACCCCAAATCCAGGTGTGAAAAACTTGTTGCATCATTCCCAAGAAGACTCATGGATGCACTAGCTCAAAAGGGGGCTTCTACTCAATACTGGTCATTTGGTCTGACATGCACTGTGAGCTGTGAGGTCTTATATAGACAGGTGTGTGTGACGCGCCCCTGGGCCTGTGTCGCGCTGCGTTGCGCATGCGGGAGCCTACCCGGAGCCGGATCAGTGGAGGGTTGTAGTCTCGTGGCGGTGACCCGGTCCGTGCCCAGGGAGTCAAACTAGACGGCAGTCTATTAGTAGTAAATAGTTGATGACTACGCCACCCGTTGAGTGCAGCCAGGGAGCTGCTGCTGCAGGGCAGACCGCTGAGGCCGGTGGTAGGATTGTGCAGCGTGATAGTATAACCCCCAACGGGAGGGGTATGGCCTCAGGGCAGCCGACGTGGATGATGGGGGTAGCAGGAACCACTCAGAGACGGTACGGTGTAGTTCAGGGTCTTTACTGGTAACAACGATAGACCCTCCCGGAGTACTTGCTAGCAAACGGGGCCTGGTCAGTCTTTGAGCAGATGGGATCTCCCCTGGCCAGGCGTAGTTGTAGGCCTCACAAACTGACTGTACTCTTCTGGCTACCTTGCTAGAAGCTGATGTAAGTAGCCCACGTCCCTGAGTGTACCGTGTGGTGCTCACCCGTATGGCCGGTGACTCGGGGCCTTCTAATGGCTTCCGCTCCACGATGGCGGTGCTGGTCCCACGCGTGTGACCGTGCCTTCGGGCTTCTGGGCCAGAGGACCTGAAATCCCCTGCCTGACGGATTCTGCTGCTGGGTAGAAGTTAGTCCCCACAGCCTCGGACTCCGGGTCCGGTAAAGAATCTTCTTAGTCAGGGCGAGCGCTGCAGCTGCCAGCCCCTGACTCCTTGGAACTCTCCTGTTTCCTATGCTGCTTCTTGTCTCCACTCTCCTTGTCTGACTCACCCTGCCTCAGCCCCGGGTTTATACAGGGGAAGTTCTTCCCCTCCCAAGACTGGGCAGGAGGTGTGGCATGCACAGGATCCCTGACCAAAGGACCTCCCACCTGCTCTCAGACATAACATTACATTACTGTGGAAAACCAGACCCCTGGGGTGCCACATGTGCCTTTCCAAATCAAGTCCTATCAGTTTAATTAAACACAGCTGGACTCCAATGAAAGAGTAGAACCATCTCAAGGAGGATCACAAGGAAATGGACAGCATGTGACTTAAATATGAGCAAAGGGTCTGAATACTTATGACCATGTGATATTTCAGTTTTCCTTTTTTAATAAATTTGCAAAAATTTCTACATTTCTGTTTTTTTCAGTCAACATGGGGTGCAGAGTGTACTTTAATGAGAAAAAAAATGAACTTTTTAGAATTTACCAAATGGCTGCAATGAAACAAAGAGTGAAAGATGTAAAGGGGTCTGAATGCTTTCCGTACCCACTGTACTTCAATAAAACTCACCCTATAGATACCCTAGCCTGAACCTGCATGTCAATGGAGATGGGCATCCTACATATAGATGACAATGGCACCCTTGCTGAACGGCAGCTGCCCCTAGACCCTAAAAGTCCCTTATTCGTATTTACATAGACCAAAGATCTGACAGTCTACCAGAAACTGGTACAGATATCACATCAAACAATCAATCCTCAGTGTGTACTAAATGATTAAAGTGACAACAGTGAATAAAGTGACAATGTGCAAATTTATAAAAACACCCAAGAACGTTCCTAATATCTTTGGACCTCCAAGCCAAAGGATACATTCGGGCATCCAAACAAAGGCTACAATCAGCCCTGTTCAACACCCTAGATGCTGATTACCTGCCTTATAGTGGAGGGTGACACCCTAGTTAATGTTGACACTGTGGTGCCCCCGCTCCACGGCGGCTATCCCTGGATAACCCTAGCCAGCCCTGGAATTAATCACCCATAGAGGTATCAATGACATAAATGATCACAAGACTAAACAATAAAAGGAACTTATCTTGATAAAGTGCAATACTGATGCGGATCATCTTTATGCCGCATGTCCCGATTTTAAAGAGATTTAATAAAATTTGTATTTTAGGGTTTATGTTATACTTATGTCTTATGGTATCCTAAGCTTATCTTATGCTATACTCACATTATGCATTAACACTTCACATGCTGTTACATCACCATTATACATTACATAAGACACATATCACTTTTAGATATAAAACCGCAAGACAGTATTCACATGACGCGTTTGTTGTCTTCAGGGGCAGGAACAGGGTAAGACAGTCCACATCCCTACAGTTTTGTATCTTGGGCTCTGTGCACACAGCCTGCTCCAAGCTTAGCCGGTAAGAGCCCTATCTATGTGGTACAATACTGGGGTTCATCGTATGTTTTCCGCATCTACTGTATGGAGGTTTCTCTACTATCAATAAAGAGAAGGTTTTTCGCAGCCTTATTCTTAAGAAGACAGGGGGTTTAGCTCCATGTCACACTACACACCGTGGTAAGGTGTATGAGGGGAGCATAGCCCGCCTAATCTAATAGTATGGGCGTCACTAATAGGCTGTAAACCAGACACTGTGCGTGACCAGCGCCAAAATATCTACCAGTACCTCATATATAGATTTTGCACGTTATTTTTATTCAGGGTTCAGACAAGCCCATCAATGCTGGATTTGTAAACTAGGGGGTCTGTCCTCATGGGGTGCACTTAGATAGTGCTTTGCAGCCTGCCTAATCTAACAGTATGAGGGTCACTAATAGGCTGTAAGCCCTATATTGAGCACTATCTGTGTTAGGCGTCAGGTGTTTTCTGGATCCGAAATGGGTTCAGAATCATCAGTGGATTCTGTGGTCTCCCATTCCGGTCCAGATGCTTTTCAGCATCGTCATCGGTCCCAACGCCTAGCTGGTGCACGAGATGTACAAGCTGTCTCTCAGGTCTTTGTTCCTAGCAACATGAAGGATAGGTTGCGGAGGGAAACAGGGCTGTTACAGCCTAAGTCCAGGATACACTGCACTGAGCATGCCCGTGACATGGCGGACCGTGATTGGTGGTTTGGGAGTCAGCTGATCCGGTGACCTGGCACCGCCTGATTGGTCGCGGGTGACGTCACCAATAATGTGACGATGGGCAGGGCTTAATATTTAAATAGCACGCCCACAAACATGGCGGCGCGCTCTGATCATTGAGCTGAGTTGGTGTTATTGTGTGGACGCTTGGTCGTTTCGGCTCCACGTGTACTTTTGCTGTTATAGCTTCTGACAGGCAGGTTTAGCAGGGGATAGACAGCCTTAGATGGAGGGAGGCAGGTAGCTTCGTCTGACAGTCTGGCTCCAACAAGGGGGTCGCTATACACCCCGAGCAGACTGCGGACTCCGTATTCCCGGCACCGCCTGTTAGCCACGTGGAGAGATACTCCTCAGTCCGGTAGCAAGCCGGCTGGGAGCACGTATAAGCCGGCGTGAATCACACATGCATCCTAGCGCCTGCTGCGTAGCCTCTGTGCAGTTAACAGGGCTACGGCTCCATTATGTGTCGCACATCTCTCGTGCAGTTAACGGAGATAGTGCGAATCCCTATTCCCGTTCCGGTGTGCAGTAACACGGGGGGGATTGTTATTTCAGTTGGTTGTTTTACCTTCTTACCCGGAAGGTGTTCGTCCGCAGTCCTCCAGGCTGCATCACGGACCCCGGGTTCGTTTGCTTTCCATTATTTAATAAAGTTGTTTGCAACCATTCCCCTAACAATCTGTGTGTGACCAGTGACCTATACAAGCCATTTTTTGTGTGCAGTTTTAATACTAAGCAATGACCCCCTCCAAGAATTGGTAGGTTAATGAGTTGGTTGTCTCATCAGTATTTTGCACCTGTGCTGCCCCTGCCTTTATTATATGGTTTGCTTCATCCTGATTAGTGCATTCGTTTTGAGACCTGGGCTGGAGAATAAATACTGTTCCTCTTTTTTTGCTGTGTTAATAATTTTTTTCAGTTTTAATTCAACTACTCTAGCATCAAGCTCCTAATTCGCTTTGTCTAAAGGAAGTTAGATGGCAATGTTTTATTGTGTGAGGTATGGAACTCTCTACCACATGACCTTGTAATACTTAATTCTCTAAAAAAAAGTTCAAGGAGGTCCTGTGTGACTTTCTTGAATAACATTACAGGTTATTCATACTAGATTTTGTTATGGGACGTTGATCCAAGCAACTAGTCTGATTGCCATATGTGGAGTCGGGAAGGAATTTTTCCCCTAATTTTGGGCAAGCAGCATCTGCCTCATGGGTTTTTTTGACTTCCTCTGGATCAACACATAAGCTTTTCACAGGTCTCTATATATAGTGTGATGGCTCCCACAGCTCTTTATATACAGTACTAGATGGTGGCCCGATTCTAACGCATCGGATATTCTAGAATCTGTATGCGGCCGACCAGGCGCAATCAACAGAGTGGTGTTTAAATGTGGCGCCAAAATCGCTGATTGGTCGCGGCCGCCGGCCACGACCAATCAGCAGAGCGGTGTTTAAATTTGGCGCCAGTATCGCTGATTGGTCGCGGCGCCAATATCGCTGATTCCGACCAATCAGCGAATCGTATTACTGAGGACCGGGCAGCGACGCTACCTGTGCGGGTACTTCCGCTGCAAGGAACCGGGAGATGGCCGGCTGCTCACAGCCGAAGTATCCCGACTGGCGGCGCCGCTCCCCGGTCCTCGCTTCACACTTGCCGTCGGGAGATCAGCGGCCCTAGCCATTGATCTCCCGACGGTAGCCGCATGGAGGTCAGCGGCGCCGCCGGTCGCGGTACTTCTGCTGCGAGCAGCCGGGAGATGAGCGGCTAGCGCCGGTCATCTCCCGGCTGCATCGCCGCTGACCTCCGTGTGGCAGATGAGCTGCTAACGGCCGCCATCTTTTTCTGAAATCCCGCGTCGCTGATTGGCCGAGGCTGGACCAATCAGCGACGCAGGATTTCCTGGACAGAAGGACAGACAGACAGATGGGATAAGTCGATTATATACAGTACAGACCAAAAGTTTGGACACACCTTCTCATTTCAAGATTTTTCTGTATTTTCATGACTATGAAAATTGTACATTCACACTGAAGGCATCAAAACTATGAATTAACACATGTGGAATTATATACTTAACAAAAAAGTGTGAAACAACTGAAAATATGTCTTATATTCTAGGTTCTTCAAAGTAGCCACCTTTTGCTTTGATGACTGCTTTGCACACTCTTGGCATTCTCTTGATGAGCTTCAAGAGGTAGTCAATGGAAATGGTCTTCCAACAATCTTGAAGGAGTTCCCAGAGATGCTTAGCACTTGTTGGCCCTTTTGCCTTCACTCTGCGGTCCAGCTCACCCCAAATCATCTCGATTGGGTTCAGGTCTGGTGACTGTGGAGGCCAGGTCATCTGGCGTAGCACCCCATCATTCTCCTTCTTGGTCAAATAGCCCTTACACAGCCTGGAGGTGTGTTTGGGGTCATTGTCCTGTTGAAAAATAAATGCTGGTCCAACTAAACGCAAACCGGATGGAATAGCATGCCGCTGCAAGATGCTGTTGTAGCCATGCTGGTTCAGTATGCCTTCAATTTTGAATAAATCCCCAACAGTGTCACCAGCAAAGCACCCCCACACCATCACACCTCCTCCTCCATGCTTCTCGGTGGGAACCAGACATGTAGAGTCCATCCGTTCACCTTTTCTGCATCGCACAAAGACACGGTGGTTGGAACCAAAGATCTCAAATTTAGACTCATCAGACCAAAGCACAGATTTCCACTGGTCTAATGTCCATTCCTTGTGTTCTTTAGCCCAAATAAGTCTCTTCTGCTTGTTGCCTGTCCTTAGCAGTGGTTTCCTAGCAGCTATTTTACCATGAAGGCCTGCTGCACAAAGTCTCCTCTTAACAGTTGTTGAAGAGATGTGTCTGCTGCTAGAACTCTGTGTGGCATTGACCTGGTCTCTAATCTGAGCTGCTGTTAACCTGCGATTTCTGAGGCTGGTGACTCGGATAAACTTATCCTCAGAAGCAGAGGTGACTCTTGGTCTTCCTTTCCTGGGGCAGTCCTCATGTGAGCCAGTTTCTTGCAGCGCTTGATGGTTTTTGCATCTGCACTTGGGGACACTTTCAAAGTTTTACCAATTTTTTGCATTGACTGACCTTCATTTCTTAAAGTAATGATGGCCACTCATTTTTCTTTACTTAGCTGCTTTTTTCTTGCCATAATACAAATTCTAACAGTCTATTTAGTAGGACTATCAGCTGTGTATCCACCAGACTTCTGCACAACACAGCTGATGATCCGAACCCCATTTATAAGGCAAGAACTCCCACTTATTAAACCTGACAGGGCACACCTGTGAAGTGAAAACCATTTCCGGTGACTACCTCTTGAAGCTCATCAAGAGAATGCCAAGAGTGTGCAAAGCAGTCATCAAAGCAAAAGGTGGCTACTTTGAAGAACCTAGAATATAAGACATATTTTCAGTTGTTTCACACTTTTTTTGTTAAGTATATAATTCCACATGTGTTAATTCATAGTTTTGATGCCTTCAGTGTGAATGTACAATTTTCATAGTCATGAAAATACAGAAAAATCTTTAAATGAGAAGGTGTGTCCAAACTTTTGGTCTGTACTGTATATTAGATGATGACCCCACAGACCCTTTACACAGCATTATGTTTCCACAGCTCCTTGTATACAGTATGATTCCCTCATTGTTCCCTAAATACAGTATGATGTGCTCACAGCTCCATATACACCGTATGATGTCCCCACACATGCAGATACACAATATGATACCTATACACAATATGATGCCCCTACATCTCCCTATACACAATATGATGCCCCTACATCTCCCTCCATCTGAACAAGTCTCTCCAGCTTCAGAAAGATTATGGACGCATCACATTTTTTTTTACGGACAGGGAAAAAAGTGCCCTATTTTTATGGACTGTCCAAGAATTTCTGGACAGTTGGCAACCCTGCTATTAGTTCCACTGGGGTGGCAGCCTAGGTGGATGCTGGAAGCACAACCGTCTCTCCCTAAGATTCGGAGAGGGAAGGCCACCGATTCCTGACCCTTGCTGTGGCCTTTTCGTTGAGAGGGATGGTTTATTGAGGGCCCATATATACACACAGTCATGGCCGGAAGTGTTTAGCAACCTTGAGATTGTTCCAGAAAGTGAAGTATTTCTCCCAGAAAATTATTACAATTATACATGTTTTGTTATACATTTGTTATAATATTTATTTCCTTTGTGTGTATTGAAACAGCACAAAAAAAATGGGAAAAAAAGGCAAATTGGACATAATTTCACACAAAACTCCAAAAATGGGCCGGACAAAATTGTTGGCACTTTTCCAAAATTGTGGAAAAACAACTTTGCTTCAAGCATGTGATGCTCATTAAAACTCACCTGTGGCAAGTAACAGTCGTGGGTAATATGAAAGTCATACCTGAGACCAGATAAAAAGTGGAGAAGATAGATAGATATGAGATTGATAGATAGATAGATAGATATGAGATAGATAGATGGATATGTGGCACCCCAGGGTCTGGTTACCACTGTAATAGAAATATTATGTCTGAGAGCAAGTGGGAGGTTTCCTGGTTCGGAGCCCTTAAACATGCAACACCTCCTGTCCCAGACCAGATAGGGGAGGAACCTGCCCTATATAAACTGGATCTGGGGCGGGGTTAGTGAAGTCAGAGCCTGGAGTTAGTTCCAGACACAGGGAAAGTAACAGCGAGGAGCTCTGTAGGAGCAGGAGTTGAAGACCAGGGACTTGAGCTAAGCGGAGTTCGTCCTGGCAGAAGACTCTGAGAACCGGACACAGGAGTCCGAGGTTGCGGGGACTTATATATACCCAGCAGCAGAAACCCGCCGGCAGGGGATTTCAAGTCCTCTGGCCATAGAAGCCCGGAGGCTCAGTCACGAGCAAGGGACCAGCACTGCAATCGAGGAGCGGGGGCTATCAGAAGGCCCCAAGTCACCAGCCATACAGGTGAGCACCACACGGAACACTCAGGGACGTGGGCTACTTCCACTCGCTTACAGCAAGGTAGCCAGGAAGAGTGCAGATAGTCAGGGAGGCCTACAACTCCACCTGGCCAGGGGAACTCCAGTTTGCTCACAGACTGACCAGGCCTCTTATGCTAGCCAGTACTCCCGGGAGGGTCTGCCTTATCACCATCAGTAAAGACCCTGAACTGCACTGCAAAGCCTCTGAGTCGTTCCTGCTGCGCTCGTGCACCATCACTCCTATCATCCACACTCACTAGCCTGAGGCTATACTCCTCCCGTGGGGAGTTATACTACACTCTGCTGCCCTCACAACATCAGCCTCAGAGGTCTGCTCAGCAGCGGCGGTTCTTATTGACCGCAATCCACGGGTGGCGTAGTCGGACATTGCATTATACTGATACAGAGACTGCCACAATATTGGTCTGGCCACCCTGAGCCATGGGACCGGGTCGCCACTACTACTCCCAGCATTGCCCTGAAGTCCGGTCCCGGGTGCCCCATGGCCCAGGGGGCGCGTCATATAGATAATAGATAGATGATAGATAGTCCTATGATATGAGATAGAGGTCGTTATAGACAGGTTTATACACTCTCTCCCGAAGTCGGTAAAATCCTGGGTTGCCCAGGGAGATCCCTATAATGCTGATGACTTGGTGGGGTTGGTGGAAAGATACCAGGCGGTTGAGAGTCCGTTGGGAAAACAAGGGGTCGTAGCCTCTCAATACTGGGGTTCCCAAAAGGTGGCGGACACCCAAAAGAAGCGAGCTAGCGCCACACCTGGGGGGCATCCTAGAGTTCAGGAGGGGTCTGAGTTGCTGCCCAAGGTCCCACCCCATAATATAGTGTGTTGGAGATGTCATACCCCTGGCCATATTGCCTCCCGGTGTCCCATAACCTCTGAACCAATGGACTGTAACATGGGCCGGCGTTGCTCTTATTTTGCCTACCCCGCCTGCAGCGCGGTTCGTCAACATGGCGAGGGCCCTCAGGCATGCTCAGTGTCAGTTAACGGGGCACAAGTCTCTGGACTATTGGTCTCAGGAAGTTTGGTGACCCTGATAAGGGCCACACTCCCTCATCGGCTGGTTTCTGGGAAGGTGGTGGATGTCCGGTGTATCCATGGGGACGCTAAGAACTATCCTGTGGCCCAGGTGGATGTAAACACAGACTGTGGCACTACATCTCATGAAGTGGCGGTCGTTAAGGACCTATTGCATCCCATAATAATTGGACGTTACTTTGCATTATTCTGGGAAATGTGGGGGAAAGCGGGGACACCTGGTTGCTTGGACGACAGCCAGATCGCCCCTAAGGAAACTTACCCGCAGAACATAGTAGATGAGTTTCCCATGTGTGTGCTGGTGGGCAATGAGGATGAAGTAGCATCCCCTGAGTCCAATATCCCTGAGCTGGAGGTGTCCGAGGGAAACTTTGGAACTGCCCAACTCAGGGATTTAACTCTGAAAGGGGCCTTTGAAAATGTTACTGTGTTAAATGGGGTGCCTCAGGAACCGGGGGCTGACACTCGGTTCCCTCACTTTGCTGTGAATGGGGATTTGCTGTACAGAATAACCAAGCCAAGGGGTGAGGTAATAGAACAGTTGCTGGTGCCAGGGCCCTATAGACGCAGGGTGTTAGACATGGCTCATTCTCATGTGTTGGGTGGTCACCTGGGTGCAGACAAGATTCAAGAACGGATCCTCCAAAGATTCTACTGGCCAGGTTGCTATAGAGAAATATAGAGTTATTGTCGTTCCTGCCCCACATGCCAGATAACCTCCCCAGTGGCCCACTTCCGCAGTCCCCTAGTGCCACTACCAGTCATCGAGGTTCCATTCGAACGCATAGCAATGGATCTAGTGGGGCCTCTGGTCAAGTCCGCCCAAGGGCATCAGTATATCCTGGTGGTATTAGATTATGCTACATGGTATCTGGAGGCCGTACCACTACGAAACTCCTCCACCAGGTGTATAGCCCGGGAGTTAGTCCACATGTTTTCAAGAACCGGGTTGCCTAACGAGATCCTAACAGACCAAGGAACTCCATTTATGTCGAAGGTCATGAGAGAATTGTGCAAGACACTGCAGATTGCACAACTGAGAACCTCCGTGTACTCTCCCCAGACGGACGGACTGGTAGAGAGGTTTAACAAAACCTTGAAAGCAATGTTGAGGAAAGCAGTGGAAAAGGATGGCCGAGACTGGGACTATATGTTGTTCGCCATGAGGGAAGTTCCCAAAGCTTCCACAGGTTTCTCCCCGTTTGAACCACTCTATGGACGACACCCTCAGGACTCCTGGAGGTGGAGAAAGAGTCCTGGGAAGCTGAGACCACTCCCTATAGGAGAGTGGTGGAGCACGTTGCCCAGATGCAAGAGAGGATTGCCCATGTGATGCCCATTGTGAGGGAGCACCTCCTCAAGGCACAAGAGGCACAGTCCAGGGTGTATAATAGGTCGGCCAGGGTGAGATCGTTCAACCCAGGAGATCGAGTGCTTGTGCTAGTCCCACAGTGGAGAGCAAGTTCATGGCCAAGTGGCAGGGCCCCTATGAGGTGGTAGAGAAAGTGGGGGAAGTCAACTTTAAGATCCACCAACCAGGGAAGAGGAAGCCCTACCAAATTTACCATGTTAACTTGATTAAGCCATGGCAAGATAGAGAGCCTGCGGAAGCTCCCTGTTTAGTGGCTGAGGCTGAGGCCGATGTGAAAGAGGTCAAGGTGGCAGAGTCACTGTCACATGCCCAAAAGCAACAGTGCAAAGAGTTGTTACAGCGAAATAAAGACATGTTTTCGGAGTTGCCAGGACTCACTCAGGTCATAGAGCATGAGGTTCTCACAGAGCCTCATGTTCGCGTCAATCTAAAACCATACCGGATCCCCGAAGCCCGCAGAGAGGTGATCTCTAAAGAAGTAAGGCGGATGCTAAACCTGGGAGTCATTGAAGAGTCCAAAAGTGGATGGTCCAGTCCTATAGTCTTAGTGCCGAAACCAGATGGGGAATGGCGGTTTTGCAACGACTATAGGAAGCTGAAGAAGGTCTCAAAGTTCGACGCCTACCCAATGCCTAGGGTAGATGAGCTTATCGAAAGGCTAGGACCCGCTCGGTACATCACCACTCTGGACCTCACCAAAGGATATTGGCAAATTCCCCTGTCCAAAGAGGCTAAGGAGAAGACAGCCTTCTCGACGCCAATACGTCAGGATGCCGTTTGGGTTGAAGGGAGCTCCGGCCACCTTCCAGAGAGCCATGGACCGGATCTTAGCACCCCACAAACAGTATGCAGCGGCCTACCTAGATGCTATCGTCATATTTAGCCAGGACTGGGAAAGTCATCTGGACAAAGTTCAAGCCATACTTGATGCCCTAAGGAAGGCGGGCTTTACTATCAACCCGAAGAAATGTGCCATGGGGATGGAGGAAGCCAAGTACCTAGGGTACGTGGTTGGTAGAGGGGAAATAAAACCACAAATAAATAAGGTCGAGGCGATCTTTAACTGGCCACAGCCCCTCTCGAAGAAGCAGGTCAGGGCGTTTCTAGGCATTGTGGGCTACTATCGAAGATTTGTCCCTAACTTTGCCCTGATAGCAGCCCCACTGATGGATCTTCTGAAAGGGATGAAGTCAGCTATGGCCAAGTGGTCCCCGGAAGCAGAAGCGACCTGCCAGGAATTGAAACTGGTCCTCTGTAAACAACCAGTCTTGGTGGCACCCAGCTTCTCCAAGGAGTTTGTGGTCCAGATGGATGCATCGGATGTCGGGCTGGGAGCAGTCTTGTCCCAGGAGATTAACGGAGAAGAACACCCTGTAAAATACCTCAGTCTGAAGCTCTCCGCTTGTGAGAAGGACTACTCCATTGTAGAAAAAGAATGTTTGGCCATTAAGTGGGCGTTAGACACTCTGAGGTATTACCTATTAGGTAGAAGGTTCAGGTTAGTGTCAGACCATGCCCCATTGAGGTGGATGCGAGAAAAGAAGGGAAACAATGCCAGAGTGACTAGGTGGTTCCTGGCTCTACAAGATTTTAGTTTCCGGGTAGAGCATAGGCCTGGGAAACAACATGGGAATGCCGCTGCCTTGTCAAGGATTTATTGTATGGTGACAGAAGGTGCCAAGCCCTACGGCTTTGGACAGAGGGGGGGTGTATGTAAGGTTGCTGCCGGACAGATCGTGGACGGGAGGTATGTGTCCTCGAAGTGCCATGCTTCGGTGATGTAGGATCCGGAGAAGCAGGCTCCAGCACACATAGTGCTGAGAGGAATTTAATGGGTCCGGATTACAGGGCCGGGTTTTATGAGCAGCTGAAAGAGCTGGGGGGAACAGCTGCTCACTTACCTCCAGTCCAGGTCTTGGAAGGCTAATTTAAGACAGCTGCGCCTGTCTCTGTCTGTCTGTGTTTGCTGGGCAAGGTGAGCAGACCTTGCAGGTGCTTCTTAGACTCTGCAGGAGGCAGAGAAAAGCACCTTGTTTAAACGGCTGAAGCCGTGCTGCATGGACTTGTTATTTTGAGCTTTGTTCTGTTATTCCTTTTTGTGCCAGGAAAAGGCTGTAACTTTTGTTTCTTAACTGGTGTATGGACACTAAAATAAGCCACCAGTTTGTTTGAACCCGTGGACTGCATCACTGTGTGAACCTGTGCCTACCTCCAACGCGGCTCAGTGAGTACAAATCCCTACACTATCTATCTATCTATTTATCTATCTATCCATCTATCTATCCATCTATTTATTCATCTATCCATCTATCTATCCATCCATCATACATGGATAGATAGAAAGATAGATAGATACATATATGGATAGATAGATAGATAGATATGAAATAGAGAATATAAGGATAGATAGATGATAGATAATCCTATGATATGATAGGTTTGATCGTGCATTTCCAATGTCTCTTACCACTGCTGCCATGATAGAGCATTTTCTACACTTTCTCGGTTCCCTCTTCCATTGCTGGAGGCTAACTTCTGCCGCATGAAATACAGTGGTGGCCAAAAGTATTGGCACCCCGGCAATTCTGTCAGATAATACTCAGTTTCTTCCTGAAAATGATTGCAATCACAAATTCTTTGGTATTATTATCTTCATTTAATTTGTCTTCAATGAAAAAACACAAATAGAATTGTCCTAAAGCCAAATTGGATATAATTCCACATCAAACCTAAAAAAGGGGATGGACAAAAGTATTGGCACTGTTTGAAAAATCATGTGATGCTTCTCTAATTCGTGTAATTAACAGCACCTGTAACGTACCTGTGGCACCTAACAGGTGTTGGCAATAACTAAATCACACTTGCAGCCAGTTAACATGGATTAAAGTTGACTCAACCTCTGTCCTGTGTCCTTGTGTATACCACATTGAGCATGGAGAAAAGAAAGAAGACCAAAGAATTGTCTGAGGACTTGTGAAACCAAATTGTGAGGAAGCATGAGCAATCTGAAGGCTACAAGTCCGTCTCCAAAGACCTGAATGTTCCTGTGTCTTCCGTGCGCAGTGTCATCAAGAAATTTAAAGCCCATGGCACTGTGGCTAACCTCCCTACATGTGGACGGAAAAGAAAAATTGACGAGAGATTTCAACGCAAGATTGTGCGGATGGTGGATAAAGAACCTTGACTAACATCCAAACAAGTTCAAGCTGCACTGCAGTCTGAGGGTACAACAGTGTCAACCCGTACTATCCGTCGGCGTCTGAATGAAAAGGGACTGTATGGTAGGATACCCAGGAAGACCCCACTTCTTACCCCGAGACATAAAAAAGCCAGGCTGGAGTTTGCCAAAACTTACCTGATAAAGCCTAGAACTGGAAGTGCATTGAGGTGAAGGTGAAGAGGTATTGGGAATCCTGCAGAAAATACCTGTGTGAATTGCGTGAAGAGGTATTGGGAATCCTGCAGAAAATACCTGTGTGAATTGCGTGAAGAGGTATTGGGAATCCTGCAGAAAATACCTGTGTGAATTGCGTGAAGAGGTATTGGGAATCCTGCAGAAAATACCTGTGTGAATTGCGGTGAGTGCTGCATTGTGATCTGCTGAGTGCTTTTCTACCTGTTTAGATTTATTGGGCTTTTTAAAATCTATTTTCTCACTACAGTTTTAGTTTCTTAGTTTACTACCTGTGTATTTAAAGGTTAACTACATTGCACTAAAATCCTGAGGTGTAGATTTACTCACAAGGGGTTAATTAAGGGGAAGGGGTCATAATTAAGGGTTTATAAGGGGCAGCTGGTTGGGCATAAAGTCCTTTGGAAGTGCATTGAGGTGAAGGGTACATTGCTGGAAAAGGAAAAAAAAAAAAAAAAAAAACACTTTAAATCTCTTAGTTTGCGAGTGTGAACGAGCTGCGTGTGTCCGGAGCGTAAGTGCAAACGAAAGTAAGTGTGTGACTTGTTTTTCAGTGACTTTGGATTCAGGGAGTTTGGAAGGGAGGACTTAGGACTGAATTGCTGACTGTATTTCATTCTTTCTTTACTTTACTTTTTACTTAATTAATCCACCTGACCTACTTAGCTGATTCCCCCGTCCATACTTGATACTTAATTGATCCCCCGTCCATACTTAACTGATCCCCTGCCAATATCTAATTGATACACTTGCACATCCCTAATTGATCCCCGTCCATACACCTATATATAAATAATTTTGTTTTGTACTTGTATATATATACTGACTGTATCCCCATATTTAGAATGACGTCCATGTTGGACGGAGCCGTGCAGTGTACATCTTGCGCAATGTATGCATTCCGTGAGCACCCACTCGAGGATCCATACTGCTGCGAGAGATGTGAGCATATCGTGCACTTGGAAGCCCAAATTCTGGATCTAAGTGCTCAGATAGCGGTACTGAGGAGCATCGACAACATAGAACGGAGTTTGCTGCTCACCGAGCAGACACTCAATGGGTCAATACTGGGGGTGGAGCATAGAGGGGAAGTGCAGGCTGAACAGGCAGGGAGCTGGATAACAGTAAGGAGGGATAGAGGGAAGAAGTATAGGAAGGCTGGTTCAGAACCGGCATTATTGGAGCATGACAGATCCTCTGACCGCCGGGGGAGTGTATGCTCCAGTAATGAGTGGGAGGGGGGAAGTGTAGGGCAGGCAAGACAGGTTCTGGTAGTGGGTGACTCTATTATTAGGGGGACAGACAGGACAATCTGTCACAAAGACCGGGATCGCCGAACGGTGTGCTGCCTCCCTGGCGCTCGAGTCCGGCACATCGCAGATCGGGTTGACAGGTTACTGGGTGGGGCTGGCGAAGACCCAGCGGTCATGGTCCACATCGGCACCAATGACAAAGTGAGTGGTAGATGGAGGGTCCTTAAAAATGATTTCAGGGACCTAGGTAGGAAGCTTAGGGCAAGGACCTCCAAGGTAGTTTTCTCAGAAATACTACCAATCCCGCGAGCCACACAGGAGCGCCAACAGGAAGTTAGGGAGGTGAATAAGTGGCTAAAGAGTTGGTGCAAGGCAGAAGGGTTTGGGTTCATGGAGAACTGGGCCGACTTCGCGGTCGGATACAGGCTCTACCGTAGGGACGGGCTGCACCTCAATGGGGAGGGTGCAGCGGTGCTGGGGAAGAAGATAGCTAATAGGTTGGAGGAGTTTTTAAACTAGAGACGGGGGGGGGAAACAAAGGAAATAGGTGGGATGTGAGGCAAGCAAGGGGGAAGGGGAGAAGTGAATATAATGAGGGTGGAGAGGGGGGTGGGGATAGTACAGTTAGATCGTTAGAGAAGAATAGGATGCTAAATAACCCCAAAGTTTTATCTTGCATGCTGACCAACGCAAGAAGCCTGACCAATAAGGCGGATGAGCTGCGGGCGCTTATATGGGAGGAGAGGTATGACATCGTAGGTATAACAGAGACTTGGCTAGACGATAGCTACGACTGGGCGGTAAATTTATTAGATTATAGTTTATTTAGAAGGGACCGGAAACAGGGGAAAGGCGGAGGAGTCTGCTTATATGTAAAGTCATGTCTAAAACCCAGACTAAGGGAAGATATAGGAGAGGGAGAAGAGGGGGTCGAGTCCATGTGGGTAGAGATAGAGGGAACTAAAAATAATAATAAAATATTACTGGGGGTCTGCTATAAGCCACCCAATATAACAGAGGAGAATGAGAATCTGCTATTAGGACAAATAGACAAAGTAGCAAAACATAATGAAGTGATTGTAATGGGGGATTTCAACTACCCGGATATTGACTGGGAAACAGAAACCTGTAGATCTCAGAAAGGAAAAAGGTTCTTGACAAATATTAAGGATAATTATCTCTCCCAACTAGTGCAGGAACCAACGAGAGGGAAGGCCGTGTTGGACTTAATATTGACTAATAGGCCTGATAGAATAACTGAGGTACAGATAGGGGGGCACCTAGGTAATAGCGACCATAATATTATCGACTTCAAAATGCCCTTCAGTAGGGTTATCAATAAGGGAACAACAAAAACATTAAACTTTAGGAGGGCGAAGTTTGATCAGCTGAAAGAAAGCCTTCAACTTATTGACTGGGACAAAGTTCTTAATCAAAGGAATACGAATAGTAAATGGGAAACCTTCAAAAGAATTCTGAATACTCAGTGCGAGAGGTATATACCGTATGGGAATAAAAGGGCCAGAAATAAGAGGAAACCAATATGGTTGAACAAGAACGTAAAAGGGGCGTTAAATAGCAAAAAAGAGGCATTCAAGAGATTAAAACAGGAAAACAGTAAGGAGGCACTAATGTGTTACAAGGAAAAAACGAGAACCTGTAAAAAACAAATAAAAATAGCGAAGGAGGAAACAGAGAGACGTATTGCTAGGGAAAGTAGATCAAATCCCAAACTGTTCTTTACGTATATAAATAGTAAAAGGATTAAATCGAATAATATTGGACCAATAAAAAGTGAGGAAGGCAAAATCATAGAGAAAGATGAGGATAAAGCTAATCTATTAAATAATTTTTTTTCGACAACTTTCACAAAGGAAATCAAACTAACAGGAGAAATGAGAAGTGACAAGCTTAATCCTCCACTAAGTATGACAAATCTAACCCAAGCTGGGGTACAGAAACGCCTCAGTAACATTAAAATAAACAAATCACCAGAACCTGATGGCATACACCCACGGGTACTAAGGGAACTAAGTAATGTGATAGACAGACCGTTATATCTTATATTTAAGGACTCTGTTGAGACTGGGTCTGTGCCACTTGATTGGCGACAGGCGAATGTAGTGCCAATATTCAAAAAGGGAGCGAAAAGTGACGCCGGAAACTATCGGCCGGTGAGTCTGACGTCCGTTGTGGGCAAAATTTTTGAAAGCTTCATTAAAGAGGCAATTATGGAGCATCTTGATGCTAATAATCTTTTAATCCCGAACCAACATGGATTCATGAGGAATCGCTCCTGCCAAACAAACCTGATTGACTTCTACGAGGAGATTAGCTCTCGAGTAGATCAGGGGGAACCAGTGGATGTCGTGTATCTCGACTTCTTAAAAGCGTTCGATAGCGTGCCACATAATAGGTTGGTATACAAAATGAGAATGATGGGGCTGGGGGAAAATGTCTGCAAGTGGGTAGCTAACTGGCTAAGGGATAGAAGGCAGAGGGTGGTTATAAATGGAATATACTCAGATTGGGTAAGCGTCACTAGAGGGGTTCTTTACGGTAAGAGCAGTGAGAATATGGAATTCACAGAGTGAGGAGACGGTGATGTCAGATTCACTACACCAGTTCAAGCGGGGACTGGATGCATTTCTAGATACCAGGCAGATTTCAGCATATACTTAAAAATAAAATAAAATAGTAAGTTGATACAGGGATTTATTCTGACTGCTGGTTTCAGAGTCAGGAGGGAATTTTTCCTCAGGTGAAGATTGGCCAAATCATTTGGGGTTTTTGCCCTCCTCTGGATCAACTTTAGCAATTACAGAACTAACAGGTCGAACTTGATGGACGCAAGTCTTTATTCGGCTTTACTAACTATGTTTACAAACTATGTTACTATGTTTTGGAAGAATGTTCTCTGGTCAGATGAGACAAAAGTCGAGCTTTTTGGGAAAAACCATCAACATAGAGTGTACAGGAAAAAAAAAGAGGCATTCAAAGAAAAGAACATGGTCCCTACAGTCAAACATGGCGGAGGTTCCCTGATGTTTTGGGGTTGCTTTGCTGCCTCTGGCACTGGACTGCTTGACAGTGTGCATGGCATTATGAAGTCTGAAGACTACCAACAAATTTTGCAGCATAATGTAGGGCCCAGTGTGAGAAAGCTGGGTCGCCCTTAGAGGTCATGGGTCTTCCAGCAGGACAATGACCCAAAACACACTTCCAAAAGCACTATAAAATGGTTTTAGAGAAAGCACTGGAGACTTCTAAGGTGGCCAGCAATGAGTCCAGACCTGAATCCCATAGAACACCTGTGGAGAGATCACAAAATGGCAGTTTGGAGAAGGCACCCTTCAAATATCAGGGACCTGGAGCAGTTTGCCAAAGAAGAATGGTCTACAATTCCAGCAGAGCATTGTAAGAAACTTATTGATGGTTACCGGAAGTGGCTGTTCGCAGTTATTTTGGCTAAAGGTTGTGCAACCAAGTATTAGGCTGAGGGTGCCAATACTTTTGTCTGGCCCATTTTTGGAGTTTTGTGTGAAATGATCAATGA
Source organism: Phyllobates terribilis (assembly GCF_046119375.1). Taxonomy (NCBI): domain Eukaryota; kingdom Metazoa; phylum Chordata; class Amphibia; order Anura; family Dendrobatidae; genus Phyllobates; species Phyllobates terribilis. Next base: position 783,939 of record NW_027362938.1, on the reverse strand, counting down.
TTTGATTTTTGCTTCATTCTCTTTTGTGTTTTTTCCTTGCAAGCAAATTAAATGAAGATAATAATACCAAAGAATTTGTGATTGCAATCATTTTCAGGAAGAAACTGAGTATTATCTGATAGAATTGCAGGGGTGCCAATACTTTTGGCCACCACTGTAATAAGTGAGCTGTCATTTATTCATAAGACGTTCTATTCTTCAGAGCTGAGACTGTAAAATAAAAAGTGAACAATAAAATATCTGATGACTGTTCTTTCACTGTGAGTAAGAAACAGATAATAAAATTAAAGGAAAAATAACTGAGGGGAGAACCCTGCAGGTTTATTGTCCTTCTATAGCTGTATGGTGGCAGGATGGTGACACTGCTGGAGTCCTGGTGAGGATCTGCATGATATTCATTTCTGTTGACTTTTTATTGCCAACATATTCTGCAGTGATGTACATATAGTCCCTGCCCACAATGCGGTACACATGAGGGACAATTTCATATTAAGCCAAGTAACCTATGATGTCAAGGTCTCATATTTACAAGGTGCTTATTGGCAATCTGAGCCGGCGAATGGCTCTGTGTCCGTATATTCGCTATATACTGCCCGCAATATCTTGTAGAAAGCTCACAGTGACTAAAATGTATAAATAGTTCTCTTTGGAGAATTTAATTAGATCCATTCATACCTTACCTTATAATGAGGACTTAAAGGGCTTTTATAACTAGGTAAAACAAGCTTAACGGGACTGTCCAGGACTTATATATTAATGACCGATTTTAGGATAAGTCATCAACAGGGTGGGACTGGGCTGGCGGGGTACCCTTCTGCAGAGGAGAGGGGGAGAAGAGAATGAAAAAATAAAAAAACCTGCGGTTTTAAGGGGCACGGGCCCTTTAAAAGCGCAGGCACAGTGTATGCAGGGACGCGCGCACGCGGCGTTCATTACCTGAACCGCCGCGACACACGTCCCAGTGAAGCAGCTGAAGCTGCGCGTCTCCCTTCCCCTGCCGGCGTATGACGTCACCGGAGAAGGAGGACACCGCACGGGAGAGCAGGAAGGTAAGAGGTGTCTGTGTGTATATGAGTGGATGCAGAATGGGATGGGCCCCTGGCTGGACACACAAGGGGGGGCCCGGCTAGACACACAAGGGGGGACCCTGGCTGGACACACAAGGGGGGGCCCGGATGGACACACAAGGGGGTTGTTGCTGGACACACAAGGGGGAGCCCTGGCTGGACACACAAGGGGGAGCCCTGGCTGGACACACAAGGGGGAGCCCTGACTGGACACACAAGGGGGAGCCCTGACTGGACACACAAGAGGGAACCCTGGCTGGACACACAAGGGGGAGCCCTGGCTGGACACACAAGGGAGAGCCCTGGCTGGACACACAAGGGGGAGCCCTGACTGGACACACAAGGGAGAGCCCTGGCTGGACACACAAGGGGGGAGCTGGATGGACACACAAGGGGGAACCCTGGCTGGACCCACAAGGGGGAGCCCTGGCTGTACACACAAGGGGAAGCCCTGACTGGACACACAAGAGGGAACCCTGGCTGGACACACAAGGGGGAACCCTGGCTGGACACACAAGGGGGAACACTGGCTGGACACACAAGGGTGAGAGCCTGGCTGGACACACAAGGGGGAACCCTGGCTGGACACACAAGGGGGGGAGCCTGGCTGGACACATAAGGGGGAGCCTGGCTGGACACATGGGAAAGGGTGGGCAGGATGGCTATATGGTGGGGCAGGCTGGACACATGGAGGCCAGGATGGATATGTGAGGGGGATGGATATATGGGGGGGCCGGATATATGGGGGGCGGGGCAGGCTGGACACATGATGGCCAGGATGGATATGTGGGGGGCAGGCTGGACACATGGGGGGCTAGGATAGATATGTGGAGGGGCAGGCTCGATACACGTGGGCTAGGATAAATATATGGAGGGGCCACGCTGGACATATGGGGCCAGTATGGATATATGGGGGGGTGTCAGGATGGATATATGCAGGGGGGAAGGGCAGGATGGATATATGAGGGGGCAGGCTGGACACATGGAGGCCAGGATGGATATAAGGGGGGCAGGCTGGAAACATGGAGGCCAGGATGGATATATTGTGGGGGGCAGGCTGGACACATGGAGGCCAGGAAGGATATGTAGGGGGGGCATGCTGGACACATGGAGGCCAGGATGGATATATGGGGGGCAGGCTTGACACATGGGGCTTTAGGACAGATATATGGGAGGGGGCAGGCTGGACACATGGAGGCCAGGACAGATATATGGGGGGGCAGGCTGGAAACATGGAGGCCAGGATGGATATGTGGGGGGGCAGGCTGGACACATGGAGGCCAGGATGGATATATGGGGGGAACAGGAGGGCCACATGGGGGACTAGGATGGGTATATGGGAGGGGGCAGGCTCGATACACGTGGGCTAGGATAAATATATGGAGGGGTCACACTGGACATATGGGGGCCAGAAGGGATATATGGGGGGTGTCAGGATGGATATATGCAGGGAAGGGGGGGCCAGGATGGATATATGGGGGTGCCAGGCTGAACAAGGGACTTAATTACTGTTTGGGGCCAGATTGAGGAACATACTTTATTAGTTTATGGTGGCCAGTGAGGAACATTATTATTTTAGAGTCCAATTAGAGACATTATTACTTCTGTAATATAATTTACTTTTTAGGAAATTGTTTTCCATGGGATAGGACAAAAGCGGGCTCCTGTTACTGTGCAGGGCGGCACTATATCGCTTTTTTTCTTCAACTGGTGTAGTGTAGAAGTCGGGGGGTGGAGTGGGAATATTCCCTAGAAGAGATCAGTTATTGATAACTGTGTGTTATTTTCTGCAGAGATGATTCCTGGCTGGAAGAAGTGATGGCCATCTGTGCCAGATGAAGAAGATGAAGGACTTCACCTAGAGACGTCACTGGTGAGTCAGTGTATTACATGTGACTCGCCCCCTGGGCCGTGGGGCACTCGGATCAGGGCAATAGGGAGACGATGGGGGTAGTAGTGGCGACCCGGTTCCGTGGCTCAGGGTGGTCAGGCCAATGGTAGTCTGCTATGTTCTGCTGATAATGTCCGACTACGCCACCCGTGGATTGCGGTTATTAGGAACCGCCGCTGCATGCAGACCGCTGGGGCTGATGAGGTGTGCAGCTAGGGTAGTGTGACTCTCCACGGGAAGAGTGCGGCCCCAGGGCAGTATAATGGATGTTGGGAGTGATGGTAGTAGGAGTCCCAGTGCTGATAGTGCTGGAGGAGCAAGGAGCACACAGACAACAGGTTGCAGTCCAGGGTCTTTACTAAACAGGTAAACTGACCCACAAACAGTCCCGGCTAGGAGGGGACCTGGATGTCTGAGAGCAACGGGGAAATTGGCCCTGGTCAGGGTGAGGGTGTAGGCCTACCGTGCTTTCTGCGCTCCTTCTGGCTATCTCCTCCTGATAGGGTAACAGCCCACGTTTCCGAGCTTTCCGTGTTTTCTCGCCTGTATGGCCTGCGACGTGGGTTCCTTTCTGCTCCCAGCCTTGTATGGCTTTACTGGTCCCTTCTGTTGTGGCAGGGCCTCCAGGCTTCTTAGGCCAAGGAATATACAGTCCCTTGCGGACTGGTTCTCTGCTGGGGGATGTGGAATCCTTCCAGCCTCAGACACCAAAGTCTGGTAGATTAAGTCTGTTATCTGCCAAGACAGGCTTGCTTCGCCTCTTGTCTCTGGCTTGTGGCTCTCCTCCTGCCACACTTCCTCTTAGGTGCAGTGCAACTGTCTGTCCCTGCTCTGCTGAGACACGTCTCAGTCCTGAGACAGGTCATCTGGGTTCTCTCTAACCCTGCCCCCAGCACCAGCTTTTATAGGGGCAGCCTGCTCCCCCTACTGGCCTGAGACAGGAGGCATTGCATGCTAATGTTCCCCTGACTAGAGAACCTCCCTCCTGCTCTCAGACACAGCTTTTATTACACTTGTGGCATCCAGGCCAGGGTGACACATTCCCCCCTAGTGAAATTTAGTACTCCGGGACTAAACAGTAAACAAAGACAATATGCATAACAATAAAACATTAATAGACAGACGACGCACAAATTGAGTTCTTAAGGTCACAGTGTGGCCTGTGACCGGGTGTCCATATCACCAGCACAACGGGGAGCCTTAACCAGGTGGGGGTCTGTCCTACCCCAAGTCCTTCACAGTCTTAGTTCATTCCTGGGTTAGGCTCTGAACGCAGTCCATACAAGGTCCCGGTTATAAAAAGTCCATAACCTGTGAGTCCTTACGGTAGCTGCAAGAAACTGAAACAGAGTATTACCAAACATGCATGTAACTTTGCAAACAATTCAACATTTGGCAACAGGGTTATTTACAATTTTAGTACACTCTATATTCTCCAGCGAGCGGGTATCTGTCCCTTTGTGCTCCTGGTTGACCTACGTAGCCCACTGTCTGGTGGTGGACTGACTTGGCTTTCCCCACTAGCGTTAGGGGTGCAGCTACCAGCTGGGTGTACAGGTAGGGCAGGCAGCTGTCTGCGGGTCCTTTGGCTTCCCGCAGGCATGGCAGGCTCACTGTCAGCAGAGGGTTGACTCTCCTGGGCTGCTGGTACAGGCTCTTCTGCCTCTGGAACTGCTTTCTCCTCTTCACCTTCCGGCTCTGGTGTTGGTTGTTGCTGTGCCGGTTGCAGGAAATGCAGGACAGGTACCACTATGGCATCATTTATGCGAGTCCAGGACTGAGGAAACTCTCCGAGAACGGTGCTGATCATTTCCTCCTTGTCCTCTGCGGGTTCAAGGTCACTCTGATCCTCTTCTGCACTACGGAGTTGCTCGGGGCACCTTTTGAGATGGTCTCTGGAGACGACACTAGTGGTTTCTCCTCCGTCCTTGGTGATTACGCACACCTTTGGGTTGTCTTGGTCAGACTGCAGTATGGTGTAGGGTTCCCTTTCCCACTGGTCGTCCAACTTATGTAGCCTTCTTTTTCGCTTTAGGACTTGCTCACCAGGTTCTAGGGGACTAGCAGGGGCGTGTTGATTGAAGAGTCTTTCTTGCTTCTCTCTCACCTGGGCCAGGCTCTTCTCCACACTCTCCTGTACCTTCTTGTACTGCAGTTGCCTTTCCGTATCCCAGTCCGCATCCGGGGAGGTGTCCTCAGGTATTAGGACTCCCATCTCCAGGTCTACGGGCAGCTTTCCTGGTCTAGCTCGCATCAGGTAAGCCGGGGTGCAGTTTGTAGCATTCACCGGGATATTGTTGTATAGGTCTATCAGGTCCGGCAGTTTTTCTGGCCACAGGCTGCGTTCCTCCAGGGACAACGTCTTCAGGAGATCAATGACTATATTGTTCATCTTCTCACACATCCCGTTGGTTTGGGGGTGGTAAGGCGTTGTACGGATCTTGTGGCATCCAGGCCAGGGTGACACACATGTACACTTACACTACACACGTGGTCAAAACTGTTGGTACCCCTCGTTTAATGAAAGAAAAACCCACAATGGTCACAGAAATAACTTGAATCTGACAAAAGTAATAATAAATTAAAAATCTATGAAAATGAACAAATGAAAGTCAGACATTGCTTTTCTGCTTCCACAGAATAAAAAAAAATAAATAAACTGATGAAACAGGCCTGGACAGAAATGATGGTTCTTCTTAACTTTATATTTTGCTGAACAACCTTTTGAGGCAATCACTGCAATCAAACGACTCCTGTAACTGTCAATGAGACTTCTGCACCTCTCCACAGGTATTTTGGCCACTCCTCATGAGTAAACTGCTCCAGTTGTCTCATGGTTGAAGGTTGCCTTTTCCAGACGGCATGTTTCAGCTCTTTCCAAAGATGCTCAATAGGATTTAGGTCAGGGCTCATAGAAGCCACTTCAGAATAGTCCAATGTTTTCCTCTTAGCCATTGTTGGGTGTTTTTAGCTGTGTGTTTTGGGTCATAATACTGTTGCAAGACCCATGACCTGCGACTGAGACCACGCTTTCTGACACTGGGCAGCACATTTCTCTCTAGAATCCCTTGATAGTCTTGAGATTTCATTGTACCCTGCACAGATTCAAGACACCCTGTGCCAGATGCGGCAGACCAGCCCCAAAACATAAAAGAGACTCCTCCATGTTTCACAGTAGGGACAGTGTTCTTATCTTGATATGCTTCATTTTTCCATCTGTGAACATAGATCTGATGTGCCTTGCCAAAAACTTCCATTTTTGTCTCATCTGTCCATAGGGCATTCTCCTAAAAGCTTTGTGACTTGTGAACATGTAGTTTGGCAAATTCCAGTCTGGCTTTTTTATGATTATTTTTCAACAATGGTGTACTCCTTGGTCGTCTCCCATGAAGTCCACTTTAGATCAAACAATGACGGATGGTACGATCTGACACTGATGTTCCTTAAGCTTGAAGTTCACCTTTAATCTCTTTAGAAGTTTTCCTGGGCTCTTTTGTTACCATTCATATTATTCGTCTCTTTGATTTGTTATCAATTTTCCTCCTGCGGCCACGTCCAGGGAGGTTGGCTACAGTCCCATGGATCTTAAATTTCTGAATAATATGTGCAACTGTAGTTACAGGAACATCAAGCTGCTTGGAGATGGTCTTATAACCTTTACCTTTAACATGCTTGTCTATAATTTTCTTTCTAATCTCCTGAGACAACTCTTTCCTTTGCTTCCTTTGGTCCATGTTGAGTGTGGTACACACCATGTCACCAAACAGCACAGTGAGTATCTGTAGCCCTATATACAGGCCCACTGACTGATTACAAGATTGTCGACACCTGTGATGCTAATTAGTGGACACAACTTGATTTAACATGTCCCTTTTGTCACATTATTTTCAGGGGTACCATCATTTCTGTCCAGGCCTATTTCAAGAGTTTAATTTTTTTTTAAATTCTGTGGAAGCAGGGTTGAAAAGCAATGTCTGTCTTTCATTTGTTCATTTTCATTGATTTTTAATTTATTATTACTTTTGTCAGATTCAAGTTTTTTCTGTGACCATTGTGGGTTTTTTTTTCATTAAACGAGGGGTACCAACAATTTTGACCACGTGTGTATATAGTATATATAGAGCTCCTGTGTATGTCACTGGTGATCACTGTATTACCTATACACTATATACAGAGCTCCTGTCTATAATGTCACTGGTGATCACTGTGTTACCTGTACACTGACACTATATACAGAGCTCCTGTCTATAATGTTGCTGGTGGTAATAACAGTGTTGTTAGTATTGTGGTTTTGTATTCATGATCAGTATTGTAGTATTTGGTCACCTTGGGGTGGTAATATATGGTCTGGTCATAGTTTGGCCATATTTGTTCCTTGTATGTGGTATTATTCGGTCACTATGTAGTGGTAATATGTGATCTAGTCAAGGTGTGGCGATATTTGTCCCTTTTGTATGTGGTATTATTGGTGTTGATATAGTGGACTGTGTTGTGTATGGCGGTCATTTTATTCTCGCTGATCTTAACTAGGAAAAGATTTTTTTCCATTAGGCCACAGCCCCACCATCAGTATTTGGTCAGTATTTTTCTCAGGAGTGGCTGCCGAAACCAGGAATGGTTGATTAATGCAGAATTGGTGACTTGTTTCTATTATACCTTTTCTCTGATTGTTCATCACCTGTTTTGGCTCCCACTCCTGAGAAAAAATACTGACTGGACACTGACCGAATACTGATAGTATACTGATATCGTGGCCTTAGCGATTAAATACTTGGACCAGAGCGGCAGAGATGCACTTACAGGGGTTCTCCGGTGAAAACAAGTAATCACCTCTCCACAGGATCATTGATAATATTGATTGGTGGGGGTCTGACTGCTTGCACACACCGGCAGAATGTGGAGCTTTTCTCCCCATTAGACTGGAGCGGCATGTGAGATGCGACCACTGATCCATTCATTCTCTCAGTGGCTGTGAGCGCTGCTCTTTTTTGCAAGTCTCTAAGAGAATGAATAGAGCTGCGGTCAGACGTCCCACCTGCCGCAGCATTTTAAAATAGGGATAAGTGTTCTGTCAGGGATAAAACTTCCCCATTCTTCCGATAGGTGCGTTTTCCAATGTTCGGACACAAATGCTCAATAAGTGATCACCTATCCTGTAGAGCCCATGGATCGGTGATAACTTGTTTTAACTAGTGTTGAGCGAGTATGTTCTGTCCGAGTATGCTCGGGCCGAGCTCCGAGTATTTACAGCTGCTCGGTGATATGGTTGAATCGCTCCCGTGTGCATGATTTGCAACTGTTTGACAGCTTTAACCCCTTAACGACATGTCACGTATTAGTACGCGCATGTCGTTATCCTCCGGTTCAGTGAGGGCTCCGGCGCTGAGCCCGCACTGAACCAAGCACATGTCAGCTGATTATTACAGCTGACATGTGCCCGCAACAGGCGCGGGTGGAATCGCGATCCACCAGCGGCTGTTAACATATTAAATGCCGCTGTCAATCTCCGACAGCGGCATTTAATGCGCGCTTCCTGGAAGCGCGTCACTTACCCCGCCCATCGGCGACCCCGTCACATGATCGCGGGTCGGCGATGTGTGGTCATGACAACCCTGGGTCTGCAGCAGACACCAGTGGTTGTAATGATCCTGTCGCTATGAGCGCCATCTAGTGGTCGGCGCTCATAGGACAGGACCATTTCTGCTGCATACAGGGGAACTGCTGGTCCAATGTATGTAGCAGAGGCGATCGGACAGTTGCTGCTTCAAGTCTCCTATGGAGACTACAGAAGCAAGCAAAAAGTGAAAAAAAAAAGTTTTAAAAAATATGAAAAAAAATAAAAAAATTTAAAAGTTTAAATCACCCCCTAAAATCATAAAATAAACCCCACATACACATATTTGGCATTGCCGCGTTCAGAATCGCCTGATCTATCAATATAAAAATAGAATTAATGCGATCGGTAAATGGCGTAATGAGAAAAAAATTCTACACGCCAGAATTACGTTTTTTGGTCACCGTAAAATTGCAATAAAATGCAATAACGGGCGATCAAAACATCGGATCTACCCCAAAATAGCATCTATAAAAACTTCAGCTCGGTTCACAAAAAATAAGCCCTCACCCTGCCCCAGATCCCGAAAAATGGAGACGCTACGGGTCTCGGAAAATGGCACCATTTTTTTTTTTTTTACCAAACTTTGGAATTTTTTTTCATCACTTAAATAAAAAAGAACCTATACATGTTTGGTGTCTACGAACTCGTAATGACCTGGAGAATAATAATGGCAGGTCAGTTTTAGCATTCAGTGAACGTGGTAAAAAAAATAAAAAAAAACCTCAGTGGTATTGCACTTTTTTTGCAATTTCACGGCGCTTGGAATTTTTTTCCCGTTTTCCCGTACACGGCATGGTAAAACTAGTAATGTCGTTAAAAAGTACAACTCGTCCCGCAAAAAATAAGCCCTAACATGGCCATATTGACCAAAAAATAAAAACGCTATGGCTCTGGGAACAAGTGGAGCAAAAAGCGAAAATGCAAAAACGGAAAATGCTCCGCGGCTTAAGGGGTTAATACATGTGAGGAATGTCTATTTCTTACACATTCCTCACATGTATTAAAACCGTCAAACAGTCGCAAATCATGCACACGGGAGCGATTCAACCATATCACCGAGCAGCTATAAATACTCGGAGCTCGGCCCGAGCATACTCGCCGAAAGGGTTAACAGAACATACTCGCTCAACACTAGTTTTAACCAAAGAAGCCCTTTAATGCAAACATGTCCATCCCAGTTAGAGTGTCGCCCAGTAGATGTGCAGGAGCCGCCAGTCAATGCTCCACTATAACAGCGAGAGCGGATAACAGATATTTGCATCTTGCTGTAGGTGGGCCCCTAGAGTTAATTTCCCCTGTGGGCCCCAGACACCGCAGTCCGACCCTGGTCATCAATATCAGATCAGTGAGGTTCCAACACACGGCCCCCTCACCAATAAGACAGCAGCTGGAAATACTCAGCGTAGAGAGCCCAAACAGCACAGCGCTGTACACTGTGTAGTGGCCGATCTTGGTACTGCAGCTCCTATTGAAATGATTGTGATCTGAGCTGTAGTACCTGAAACCAGCCATTGCACAGTGTGCGGAGCTGTGCTATTCCAGCTCTTAACACTGTGTACATCATCTTGCAGAAGTAGCTGATGTCTGGGGATTTCAGGTGTCAGACCCCCACTAATCACTGTATGAGTTCTGCTCTACTCCTTTATTAAAGGGGTGGTCTTGTGTTCCTCTCATCAGAAGCTGAAGATTTACAGTTCTGGCCGGTGGCTTGGCTGAGCCGCTTGTCTGAATTGTGCCCTCTTGCATTCTGCGGGCAGAGGCGGCTTTGCCTCTGCAGAATGGGACAGGCACAGGGGCGCTGAAGTCCACCAGTCTGCAAGTGAGCGCTTCTTGCCAAGGAGACCGGCCACTTCTCAGGTGGTCAGTAACCATAGCAATGAGCTGTACACTGCAGAATTAAAAATCTTTTCCTTCTTGAGAACAGAGATTTTGAATAAGAAGGAAATTGCAAAGTTTCTTGTTTTTACAAGCTCTTTGCAATCTTAGCCTTTTAATACATTCATTTTATTTAGTTATATATTTATTTTACTCTCTTATATAGCGCCGTTAGATTTTGTAGCACCTTACAGACATTATCATCACTGTCCCCATTGGGGCTCACAATATGAATTCCCTATCAGTATGTCTTTGGAGTGTGGGAGGAAACCGGAGAACCCGGAGGAAACCCACACAAACACGGGGAGAACATACAAACTCCTTGCAGATGTTGTCCTTGCTATTATATGAACCCAGCCCCACAGCGTTAATCATTGACCCACCATGTTGCCCACATTCCTCGGCTTTTTTAAGATTTTCTGCAATGAATAAGAACACTGAAGAAAATCTAGATTGATCAACATTTCCTATCACAAATGCAGTTGCTGCAAAACTTGTCCATAGTCCTGTTCCCAGCTGAAAATTGGATACAAATGTATCTTGTGTAGACAATGCTCTGTGAGCTAAATAGCCGGGATCCACTGCTACAAGGCAGGAAACAGACAGATTCTGCTGATGGGTTCTGCTCCCAGAGCATTATTCAGCCCGGACATCTCAGCTCAGAGCAAAACCAGCTATAAGGCTGTGTGCACACCTAGCAGATTTGATGCAGAGCGTTTTTGCCTCTCTCATGCAGATTTACATGCGTTTTTTCTGCCAGAGAGAAGCGTTTTCACATGCATTTTTTCAAGCAATTTTCCAAGCAATTTTGAGCATCACTTGGAAAAGTGCTTGACAAGTTGATCACACAATATAAATCCATGCAACCGACATGGATCTATAATGTGTGAACAACTTAGATGCTTTAAATGCAGCATCTATAGTAAAAAAAAGAAAACGTTAATAAATAAAAAAAAACAACGGTATATTCACCTCTCCGGCGGCCCCCGGTCTGCTCTCCGGTCTGCTCCCGGCCGCGTCTTCTCTCTTCAGCGTCCTGCAGTGTACGGTCAGGACCTGCGGTGACGTCATTTAGTCAGCTGATGGCCACGCAACCATCACCTGATGCCGACGTCAGCGGTCATGCGACCATCACCTGACTAAATGACGTCAGCGCAGGTCCTGACAGTACAGACAGCAGACCGGAGGAGACCGGAGAGCAGACCGGGGGCCGCCGGAGAGGTGAATATACAGGTTTTGTTTGTTTTTAACTTTTTTATTTCTTTTTTTCACCGCGTGGTAGCCGGGATGAAGAGGAGTTGTAGTCTCGTCTTCCTCCCAGATACCACACGCATCGCGAATAAGCTTCAGCGTAATCGCAGTAGAAATGGTCATGCTGCGTTTTGCAAAGTAATGCGAATTCGGCGCGCAAATTAGCGCATCATGTGCACAGCACATCCGAATTCACATGGCTTTGCATGGCAGACTGTTTTTCAAGCGTTTTCGCGGCCGTAAAAACGCCGCAAAAACGCTACAAAAACGCTACGTGGGCACATAGCCTAAGGCTGTGTGCCCACGACGCGTATTTTAAGCGTTTCCGCATGGCAAAAACGCTGCAGAAACGCTTAAAGACGCATGTTAGAAGGTCTGCCATGTTCCCCAATGATAGTCCGCATGTGCTGTGCACATGCTGCGGAAATTTCCGCTGCGGATTATCATTGCGGAAAAAAACGCAGCACTACCAATTATTTTGCGGAAGCGCAGCGTTTTCCTGGCCATTGACTTGCATTGGAACGCATGGATTCCGCTTCACTAGATAAGCACATGCGGAATACATGCGTTCAATGTGCGGATGGTACCCGGGTGTGGAGGATGGGAGACTCTCCTCCGGACCCGGGTACCATAGAACCTGTCAAAATAAAGAATAAAATAAAAAATAAATGTTATATTTACCTTCTGACGGCCCCCGCTGCGCTCGTCCTCCCATGTCGGCAGCTCGCGATGGACTGAAGGACCAGCGCTGACGTCATAGTCATGTGACGGCAGGTCCTTCAGTGTACCGCGATCTGCCGGCAGCCAGGACGGAGCGAAGCGAGACTGCGGGGGCCATCGGAAGGTAAGTATAGATTTATTTTTTTATTTTTAACCAGTCGTTGGGGTCACACTATATAAATCCATGCCGTTTTCATGGATTTCTATAGTGTGACCAAGTTGACAAGCACTTTCCAAGTGATGCTAAAATCGCTTGTAAAGCGCTTGTCAACCCGCATGAGGAAATGCATGTGAAGAACGCTCCACTTCTGCATGTCCCTGGCAGGAAAAACGCATGTACAATCCGCATATACAATCCGCATGTACAATCCGCATATACAATCCGCATGTACAATCCGCGTGTACAATCCGCATGTACAATCCGCGTGTACAATCCGCATGTACAATCCGCGTGTACAATCCGCGTGTACAATCCGCATATACAATCCGCGTGTACAATCCGCATGTACAATCCGCATGTACAATCCGCATGTACAATCCGCATATACAATCCGCATGTACAATCCGCATGTACAATCCGCATGTACAATCCGCATGTACAATCCGCATATACAATCCGCATGTACAATCCGCATGTACAATCCGCATATACAATCCGCATGTACAATCCGCATATACAATCCGCATGTACAATCCGCATGTCCAATCCGCATATACAATCCGCATGTCCAATCCGCGTGTACAATCCGCATGTACAATCCGCGTGTACAATCCGCGTGTACAATCCGCATATACAATCCGCATGTACAATCCGCATGTACAATCCGCATGTACAATCCGCATGTACAATCCGCGTGTACAATCCGCATATACAATCCGCATGTACAATCCGCATATACAATCCGCATGTACAATCCGCGTGTACAATCCGCATGTACAATCCGCGTGTACAATCCGCGTGTACAATCCGCATATACAATCCGCATGTACAATCCGCATGTACAATCCGCATGTACAATCCGCATGTACAATCCGCATATACAATCCGCATGTACAATCCACATATACAATCCGCATGTACAATCCGCATGTACAATCCGCATATACAATCCGCATATACAATCCGCGTGTACAATCCGCGTGTACAATCCGCGTGTACAATCCGCATGTACAATCCGCGTGTACAATCCGCGTGTACAATCCGCATATACAATCCGCATGCACAATCCGCGTGTACAATCCGCGTGTACAATCCGCATATACAATCCGCATGTACAATCCGCGTGTACAATCCGCATATACAATCTGCATGTACAATCCGCGTGTACAATCCGCATATACAATCCGCATGTACAATCCGCGTGTACAATCCGCATATACAATCCACATGTACAATCCGCATATACAATCCGCGTGTACAATCCGCGTGTACAATCCGCGTGTACAATCCGCGTGTACAATCCGCGTGTACAATCCGCATATACAATCCGCATGTACAATCCGCATGTACAATCCGCGTGTACAATCCGCATATACAATCCGCATGTACAATCCGCGTGTACAATCCGCATATACAATCCGCATGTACAATCCGCGTGTACAATCCGCATATACAATCCGCATGTACAATCCGCATGCGTTTTTTCTGCCAGGGAGATGCAGAAACGCTCAGGAAAAATCCGGAGCATTTCTGCATCGTGGGCACATAGCCTAAGTCTCTGCATTTGTCTGCTTACACATCAGTACATTTCTGAACACATTCAGGAAAAATTGCAGTACATTTGTTAAAATTGGGCATATAGCATACTGCAGGTGCTTCTCACAAAATTAGAATATCATCAAAAAGTTAATTTATTTCAGTTCTTCAATACAAATAGTAAAACTCATATTATATAGAGTCATTACAGACAGAGTGATCTATTTCAAGTGTTTATTTCTGTTAATGTTATTATCTCAGTAAATTAGAATACTTTATAACACCAGCTTGAAAAATGTTTTTAAAATCTGAAATGTTGTCCTACTGAAATGTATGTTCAGTAAATGCCCTCAATACTTGGTCGGGGCTCCTTTTGCATCAATTACTGCATCAATGCGGCAATGTGGCATGGAGGCGATCAGCCTGTGACACTGCTGAGGTGTTATGGAAGCCCAGGTGGCTTTGATAGAAGCCTTCAGCTCGTCTGCATTGTTGGGTCTGGTGTCTCTCATCTTTCTCTTGACAATACCCCATAGATTCTCTATAATAGATTCTCTATGGGGTTAAGGTCAGGTGAGTTTGCTGCCAATCAAGCACAGTGATACTGTTGTGTAAACCAGGTATTGGTACTTTTGGCCGTGTGGACAGGGGCCAAGTCCTGCTGGAAAATGACATTTCCATCTCCAAAAAGCTTGTGGGCAGAGGGAAGCATGAAGTGCTCTACAATGTCCTGGTAGACGGGTGCGCTGACTTTGGTCTTGATAAAACACAGTGGACCTACACCAGCAGATGACATGGCTCCCCGAACCATCACCGATTGTGGAAACTTCACACGAGACCTCCAGCAGCTTGGATTGTGGCCTCTCCACTCTTCCTCCAGACTCTGGGACCTTGATTTCCAAATTAAATGCAACATTTACTTTCATCGGAAAACAACACCTTGGACCACTGAGCAACAGTCCAGGTGTTTTTCTCCTTGGCCCAGGTAAGATGCTTCTGGCGTTGTCTATTGGTCATGAGTGGCTCGACACAAGGAATGTGACACTTGTAGCCCATGTCCTGGATACGTCTGTGTGTGGTGGCTCTTGAAGCAATGACTCCAGCAGCAGTCCACTCCTTGTGAATCTTCCCCAAATGTTTGAATGGCCTTTCCTTAACAATCTTTTCAAGGCTGCGGTTATCCCGGTTGCTTGTGCACCTCTTCCTACCACACTTTTTCTTTCCACTCAACTTTCCATAAATATGCTTGGATACAGCACTCTGTTAACAGCCAGCTTCTTTAGCAATGACCTTTTGTGGTTTACACTCCTTGTGGAGTGTGTCAATGACTGCCTTCTGGACATCTGTCAAGTCAGCAGTCTTCCCCATGATTGTGGAGCCTACTGAAACAGACAAAGGGACCTTTTTAAATGCGTAAGAAGCCTTTGCAGGTGATTTTTGTTAATTATTCTAATTTACTGAGATAATGACTTTGTGTTTTCATTGGCTGTAAGCCATCATTATCAACATTAACAGAAATAAACACTTGAAATAGATCACTCTGTAATGACTCTGTATAATATATGAGTTTCACTTTTTGGATTGAAGAACTGAAATAAATTAACTTTTTGATGATATTCTAATTTTGTGAGAAGCACCTGTATGTTTGATGCATCTCATTAGCTAAGCTCAACCTCTTCCTTGCTTCACCTCAATTTGAGCCATAAATTGTGATATTTCATTTTGGTGCATTTTATGACTCCTTTTTGTCACACTTTTCTCATAACTATTTTTTTTATAACTGAGGGAAAATAACAAAATCTTATTTGTTGTACTCAAGTTTTCACAGAAACATCTGATAAAGTGTTGACTTATTTTTCTGAGTTAAACTCTTCCTTTTGGCCCTCTATATATTTGAGTTTGACAGCCCTGATGTAGATGGATGATGATGTGGCAAGAAGGGGCAGAGGGGCAGAGCCTCCTGGCTCTCAGCTTCGCTCTCCACTGCTCACAGGAGACAGCAGTTACTTCACAAATGTAACTGATAGAAAAGATGTCACGTAAGAGGGGGTCAGGGGAGCGATGTGCTGCAGGAGGGGGAAGATTAGCCAGGGGAGTGGTGTGCTGCAGGAAAGGGAGGGGATTAGGCAGGGGTGCGATGTGCTGCAGGAAGGGGAGGGGATTAGGCAGGGGTGCAATGTGCTGCAGAAAGGTGAGGGGATTAGGCAGGGGTGCGATGTGCTGCAGGAAGGGGAGGGGATTAGGCAGGGGTGCAATGTGCTGCAGGAGGAGGAGGCTTAGGCAGGGGAGCGATGTGCTGCAAGAAAAGGAGGAGTAGGCAGGGGACTGATGAAATGCAGGAGAGAGAGGATTAGGCAGGAAGCGATGTGCTACAGGAGAGGGAGAATTAGGCAGGGTAGCAATGTGATGCAGGAGGAGGATTAAGTAGTTAGAGATGTGCTGCAGAAATAACCAGTATATAGATGAGTGGAGCGATGTACTGCAGCACGGTGCTGAGAGGAGTGATATACTGCAGTCAGTGGCTGTATAGGCAGACAGCGAAATGTTGCTGGAGGGGATTAGACAGGAGAGCGATGTGCTCCATGAGGAGAAGGCTTAGGCAGGAGAGAGATGAGCTGCAGGAGGTGGAGGATTAGGCAGTGAGCGATGTGCTGCAGGAGGGGGAGGATTAGGCAGGTGAGCGATGTGCCGCAGGAGAGGGAGGATTAGGCAGGGAGCGATATGCTGCAGGAGGTGGAGGATTTGGCAGTTGCCGATGTGGTGCAAGAGGGGATTTGGCAGTGGGTGATGTGGTGCAGGAAGCGGGAGATTTAGAAAGGGCACAATGTGCTGCAAGGAGGGGAGGATTAGATGGGAGCAATGTGCCGCAAGAGGGGGAGGTTTAGACAGGGGAGCGATGTGCTGCAGGAGTGGGAGAATTAAGCGGTGAGAAATATGCTGCAGGACGGGGAGGGTAAGGCAGGGGAGCAATGTGCTGCAGGTGAAAGCAGAATCTGTGACTACAGCCCAGTGTTTAAGGTTTATTGGAGCCTGTCTTTTACATATTTTATTGTTTTTTTTCTGACAAAACTGCATAACATCTGACATGAAGTCCGCTTAGCAGTCACTGTCCCTGTAGATTGTTACTGTCCCGGTTCACCGCGGTCTCTTTTTGTTTTTAGTGCCAATCTGACAGCAGTGAAGGTTCCGCTGATAATGGCGGTCGGGTTCCGAATAGAATGTTCATGTCTGTTCTCATTGTAGTAACATCACGGAATATGCTAATTTCTTCTGACCACACCCGATGACTGAATAAAGGCGCCTCACCCACTTGTCTATGTCATCACTTTGTGGTGTCACAATGATCTAAGGGGATAAAAAAACGCTCCTGGCAGCTTTACAGTCGTCCCTTCGTGTTAAAGGAGCAGGATGATAGAGCCGCACCATGCCAGCCAGAAGAAAAGAAAGTGGAGCCCTTCAAGATGATGAAGCAAGAAAGCAGACTGTGGAAGGCCATCCAGGACCAAGAGCATCATGAGGGCCTGGTAACGTATACTACACAACTGTTCTGTATATGCTCATGCCATGTAAACCTATGGTGGCCGATTCATCAAGGCTGGTGGATTTCTATACCAGCATTCATGAAGCGCCTATTGGAGGAACGTGCACCAAATTCATTAAAAAGACTAAACCTCTTAATGAATTTGACTCATCCTTAAAGGGGTTGTTCCCTTTCAATAAATGAATGTCCCTAGCTGCAGGTCATTTAATTAAAAAAAAGAGGTTCCACCATCTCAGAGCTGCAGCAGCTCAGTGCGCTCAGCTGGGCAGTCCGTCTGATTACATTTGTTGGCTGCGGCAGTATTGAGGTGATGGCAGTGCCATACACAATCCCAGGAATGGGTCAGGACAGCACAGTTTGATTCTTTATACCTGCAGCCAGGGTCATTCATTTATTGAAATATCCCCTTAAAGCTGACGTACTAGACCTCAAGAAATGTACTCCAGTCAAAAGATGGAGTCAATTTCAGTCCTAATTTACACCACTTTTCCAGCCTAATTTGTAATAAGTTTTCAGGTAAAGCTAAGCCACAAGCGGTCCAGATAAGCTCTGTTCACTATTTAAGAAGTTAAAAGAGTGGGTGTAAAAAGGTCAGAGTTTTCAAATGTAAGTTGTGCAGGAATTTACTGAGATTCAAACAGTTGTGCAACACATTTCCGGTGAAAACTGCTTGATGAAAAATGTTCCTTGAATAATATAACATTTCAGGTTAGTGGTAATATATTTTATTATAGGACGTTGATCCAGGGAACTAGTCTGACTGCCATATGTGGAGTCGGGAAGGAATTTTTCCCCTAAGATGGGGCAATTAGCATCTGCCTCATGGGGTTTTTGCCTTCCTCTGGATCAACACATTAGCTTTTAGGTTGAACTTGATGGACTTGTGTCTTTCAACCTTAAAACTATGAAACTGTCCCTGTATTGAGGTTCAAGGGTGAAGCCCAGGGTTCATTTGGAACCATCAGAAATGGTGTGTTTTGCGCCCAGTCTGTCCAAGAAAGCCTGTTTGAGCCAACGGCCTCAGAAATATCCTAACATTTAAGAAAGTAGCAATAGTTAGGGTGGGTGATCCATTCTAGCCTTAAGTTCGTCCCTCCAGTCAGCATCTACTATGTAGATGCAATCCAAGGCCCTGTAATAAGTCTTTATCACTGTACAGGGCTGTAAGAGTGAAGGCCAGAGTTCCTTTGGAACCTGTAGGATAGACTGGCTTTTGCCAAGTCTTTCCAAAGAAGCTTTTTTGAGCCATAGGTCTTAGACAGGTCCTAACAAGAAAGTGGCATTACATAGGTTTTTCTTTAGTTAGGATTGATTCAACTACTCAAGCCTGAAGCGCACTCCTCCGGCCAGCAGCTACTCTGTAGATGCAACCCTGGGCCTATGGTAACTATCTATCCCAGTGCAGGGGTGTAATGGTAAAAACCAGGGTTCCCTTGGGATCTGCACAATGGAGTAGCTTGCGCCAAGTTTGTCCGAGGAAGTCTGTTTGAGCGAACAGCCTTAAACAGATCCCAGTATTTAGGAAAAAAAAAAGCTTTAGTTAGAGTTGAATCAACCACTATAGCCTCAAGCTCGCTCCTCCGGCCAGCAGCTACTCTGTAGATGCAGCCCTGGGCCTATGGTAAGTATCTATCCCTGTACAGGGGTGTAATGGTAAAGGCCAGGGTTCCCTTGGGATCTGCAGAATGGAGTAGCTTGCGCCAAGTCTGTCCGAGAAAGCCTTTTTGAGCTGATGGATTTAAACAAATTTCAACATTTAGGAAAAAAGCATTAATCTATTTCAGTTAGAGTTAATTCAATTACTCTGGCATAAAGATCTTAATTCACTTTGTCTAAAGGAAGTTAGTTGGCAAATTTTTATTGTGTGAGCAATGAGGTTATGAAACTGTCTACCACATGAACTTGAAATACTTAATTTTCTAAAAAAAATTCAAGGAGGGCATGTGTGTGCCTTTCTTGAATAATATAAAATTGCAGGTTATTCGTACTAGATTTTGATATGGGACATTGATCCAGGGAACTAGTCTGATTGCCATATGTGAAGTCGGGAAGGAATTTTTCCCCTAATATGGGGCAATTAGCATCTGCCTCATGGGTTTTTTCCTTCCTCTGGATCAACACATTAGCTTTTAGGTTGAACTTGATGGACTTGTGTCTTTCAACCTTACAACTATGAAACTGTCCCTGTATTGAGGTTCAAGGGTGAAGCCCAGGGTTCATTTGGAACCATCAGAAATGGTGTGTTTTGCGCCCAGTCTGTCCGAGGAAGCCTGTTTGAGCCAATGGCCTCAGAAATATCCTAACATTTAAGAAAGTAGCAATAGTTAGGGTTGGCTGAACCATTCTAGCCTTAAGTTTGCCCCTCCAGTCAGCATCTACTATGTAGATGCAATCAAGGCCCTGTAATAAGTCTTTATCGCTGTACAGGGCTGTAAGAGTGAAGGCCAGAGTTCCTTTGGAACCTGTAGGATAGACTGGCTTTTGCCAAGCCTTTCCAAAGAAGCTTTTTTGAGCCATAGGCCTCAGACAGGTCCTAACAAGAAAGTGTTATTAGATAGGTTTTTCTTTAGTTAGGCTTGATTCACCTACTCAAGCCTCAAGCGCACTCCTCTGGCCAGCAGCTACTCTGTAGATGCAACCCTGGGCCTATGGTAAGTATCTATCCCTGTACAGGGGTGTAATGGTAAAAACCAGGGTTCCCTTGGGATCTGCAGAATGGAGTAGCTTGCGCCAAGTCTGTCCGAGGAAGTCTGTTTGAGCCAACAGCCTTAAACAGATCCCAGTATTTAGGAAAAAAAAAGCTTTAGTTAGAGTTGAATCAACCACTATAGCCTCAAGCTCGCTCCTCCGGCCAGCAGCTACTCTGTAGATGCAGCCCTGGGCCTATGGTAAGTATCTATCCCTGTACAGGGGTGTAATGGTAAAGGCCAGGGTTCCCTTGGGATCTGCAGAATGGAGTAGCTTGCGCCAAGTCTGTCCGAGAAAGCCTTTTTGAGCTGATGGATTTAAACAAATTTCAACATTTAGGAAAAAAGCATTCATTTATTTCAGTTAGAGTTAGTTCAATTACTGTAGCATAAAGATCCTCATTCAGTTTGTCTAAAGGAAGTTAGTTGGCAAATTTTTATTGTGTGAGCAATGAGGTTATGGAACTCTCTACCACATGAACTTGAAATACTTAATTTTCTAAAAAAAATTCAAGGAGGGCATGTGTGTGCCTTTCTTGAATAATATAGAATTGCAGGTTATTCGTACTAGATTTTGTTATGGGATGTTGATCCAGGGAACTAGTCTGATTGCCATATGTGGAGTCGGGAAGGAATTTTTCCCCTAATATGGGGCAATTAGCATCTGCCTCATGGGATCTTTGCCTTCCTCTGGATCAACACATTAGCTTTTAGGTTGAACTTGATGGAATTGTGTTTTTCAACCTTAAAACTATGAAACTGTCCCTGTATTGAGGTTCAAGGGTGAAGCCCGGGGTTCATTTGGAACCATCAGAAATGGTGTGTTTTGCGCCCAGTCTGTCCGAGGAAGCCTGTTTGAGCCAACGGCCTCAGAAATATCTTAACATTTAAGAAAGTAGCAATAGTTAGGGTTGGCTGAACCATTCTAGCCTTAAGTTTGCCCCTCCAGTCAGCATCTACTATGTAGATGCAATCAAGGCCCTGTAATAAGTCTTTATCGCTGTACAGGGCTGTAAGAGTGAAGGCCAGAGTTCCTTTGGAACCTGTAGGATAGACTGGCTTTTGCCAAGCCTTTCCAAAGAAGCTTTTTTGAGCCATAGGCCTCAGACAGGTCCTAACAAGAAAGTGTCATTAGATAGGTTTTTCTTTAGTTAGGCTTGATTCAACTACTCAAGCCTGAAGCGCACTCCTCCGGCCAGCAGATACTCTGTAGATGCAACCCTGGGCCTATGGTAAGTATCTATCCCTGTACAGGGGTGTAATGGTAAAAACCAGGGTTCCCTTGGGATCTGCAGAATGGAGTACCTTGCGCCAAGTCTGTCCGAGGAAGTCTGTTTGAGCCAACAGCCTTAAACAGATCCCAGTATTTAGGAAAAAAAAAGCTTTAGTTAGAGTTGAATCAACCACTATAGCCTCAAGCTCGCTCCTCCGGCCAGCAGCTACTCTTTAGATGCAGCCCTGGGCCTATGGTAAGTATCTATCCCTGTACAGGGGTGTAATGGTAAAGGCCAGGGTTCCCTTGGGATCTGCAGAATGGAGTAGCTTGCGCCAAGTCTGTCCGAGAAAGCCTTTTTGAGCTGATGGATTTAAACAAATTTCAACATTTAGGAAAAAAGCATTAATCTATTTCAGTTAGAGTTAATTCAATTACTCTAGCATAAAGATTCTAATTCACTTTGTCTAAGGGTATGTGCACACGATGCAGAAATGAAGCAGAAAATTTCTGCATCATTTCTGCATCTCCCTGGCAGAAAAAACGCATGCAGATTGTGCATGCGTTTTTCCTGCAGAATACATGCGGATCCACATGCGGATTCACATGCATTTCCGCATGCAGATTGACAAGCGCTTTCCAGGCGATTTTAGCATCACCTGGAAAGTGCTTGACAACTAGGTCACACTAAATAAATCCATGCAAACAGCATGGATTTATATAGCGTGACCCGAGAGAGTGTATATACTTACCTCCGATGGCCCGCGCTGTCCTGCTTTACACTCCGTTCTCCCGGCTGCCGGCAACTTTGAATTGAAAGACCTGCCGACGTCAGCGTCACGTGACCCGTCACATGACTCTGACGTCAGCGCAGGTCCTTCAACTCACTGCAAGTGCCGGGAACCAAGCAGGAGCGCTGCGCGGGCCGACAGATGGTAAGTATATATATATATTTTATTTTATTCATGTTTTACAGCTTTTTTAATGGTACCTGGGTGTGGAGGAGACTCTCCTCTTCTCCACACTCGGGTACCATCCGCACATTAGAACGCGCCAATTACGCAAATACAGATGCTGTCTTGCGGAATTGGCGCGTTCTAATGCAAGTCAATGGCGGCGAAAACGCTGCGTTTACGCAAAATTAATTGACATGCTGCGGATTTTTGAGCGCAGCGTTTACGCTGCGGAAAAATCCGCATCATGGGCACAGCACATGCGGATTTCAATTGGGGAACATTGCTGCCCTTCTACCATGCGTTTTTCATGCGTTTCCGCGGCGTTTACGCAACTGCAAAAACGCTGCGGAAACGCATTAAATATGCATCGTGTGAACTCAGCCTAAAGGAAGTTAGTTGGCAAATTTTTATTGTGTGAGCAATGAGGTTATGAAACTGTCTACCACATGAACTTGAAATACTTAATTTTCTAAAACAAAATTCAAGGAGGGTATGTGTGTGCCTTTCTTGAATAATATAAAATTGCAGGTTATCCGTACTAGATTTTGTTATGGGATGTTGATCCAGGGAACTAGTCTGATTGCCATATGTGGAGTCGGGAAGGAATTTCTCCCCTAATATGGGGCAATTAGCATCTGCCTCATGGGGTTTTTGCCTTCCTCTGGATCAACACATTAGCTTTTAGGTTGAACTTGATGGACTTGTGTCTTTCAACCTTAAAACTATGAAACTGTCCCTGTATTGAGGTTCAAGGGTGAAGCCCAGGGTTCATTTGGAACCATCAGAAATGGTGTGTTTTGCGCCCAGTCTGTCCAAGGAAACCTGTTTGAGCCAACGGCCTCAGAAATATCTTAACATTTAAGAAAGTAGCAATAGTTAGGGTTGGCTGAACCATTCTAGCCTTAAGTTTGCCCCTCCAGTCAGCATCTACTATGTAGATGCATTCAAGGCCATGTAATAAGTCTTTATCGCTGTACAGGGCTGTAAGAGTGAAGGCCAGAGTTCCTTTGGAACCTGTAGGATAGACTGGCTTTTGCCAAGTCTTTCCAAATAAGCTTTTTTGAGCCATAGGCCTCAGACAGGTCCTAACAAGAAAGTGTCATTAGATAGGATTATCTTTAGTTAGGATTGATTCAACTACTCAAGCCTCAAGCGCACTCCTCCGGCCAGCAGCTACTCTGTAGATGCAACCCTGGGCCTATGGTAAGTATCTATCCCTGTACAGGGGTGTAATGGTAAAAACCAGGGTTCCCTTGGGATCTGCAGAATGGAGTAGCTTGCGCCAAGTCTGTCCGAGGAAGTCTGTTTGAGCCAACAGCCTTAAACAGATCCCAGTATTTAAGGAAAAAAGAGCTTTAGTTAGAGTTGAATCAACCACTATAGCCTCAAGCTCGCTCCTCCGGCCAGCAGCTACTCTGTAGATGCAGCCCTGGGCCTATGGTAAGTATCTATCCCTATACAGGGGTGTAATGGTAAAGGCCAGGGTTCCCTTGGGATCTGCAGAATGGAGTAGCTTGCGCCAAGTCTGTCCGAGGAAGCCTTTTTGAGCCAATGGCCTTAGACAGAACCCATCATTTAGTAATAAAAAAGCTTTAGTTAGAGTTATAGCCTCAAGCTCGCTCCTCTGGCCAGCAGCTACTCTGTAGATGCAACCATGAGCATGTGGTAAGTCTCCATTCCTGTACAGGGGTGTAATGGTAAAGGTCAGGGTTCCTTTTGACCTGCTTATGCCAAGTCTGTCCGAGGAAGCCGTTTTGAGCTGATGGCTCTACACAGATCCTAATGTTTAGGAAAAAAGCTTTTGTTTATTTCAGTTAGATTAAAAGTAAAGCCAACAAAAGAGAATTTAACTTTCCCCCAAAAATCAATTATTAATATAGCATTTACCTGCCCAGATCTCAGAACTAATGCACTATTAGGATGTAGCAATCCCATATAATTTTTGGGTAAAGTTTTAATACTATGTAATCACCCCCCTCCATTAATTGGTAATATGTGAGTGGTTGTCGCATCAGTATTTTGCACCTGTATTGCTGTCATCGTTATTATATGGTATGATTAGTACTGAGACCTAGGCAGGTAAACACTGTTGCCCTTTTTTTGCTGTGATAATTCTTGAATTTTGGTGGGAATTTAAATTTGTCTTTGCTTTTAATGTTAGTGTAGGGACTCGCAAGTATGAGGACCCTTGACGCGGGTTGCGAGCTTGTGTATTTTGGCCAAAATATTTACTAATACCTCATATATATCATATATTTTTTTTGCACGTTATTTTTATTCAGGGTGCAGCCAGACCCATCAATGTTGGCCTTGTAAACTAGGGTGTCTGTCTTCATGGGGTGCACTTAAAAAGTGCTGGGCAGCCCGCCTAATCTAATAGTTTGGGCTTCACTAATAGGCTGTAAGCCAGACATTGTGCACTACCTGTGTGTGACCAGTGCCCTATACAAGGCTTATTTGTGTGCAGTTTTAATACTAAGCAATCACCCCCTCCATGAATTGGTAGGTTGTGAGTGGTTGTCTCATCAATATTTTGCACCTGTGTTGCTGACTTCTTCATTATATGGGTTTGCTGCATCCTTGTAATTATTGTTGCTGTATTTGCGGTGTTAATTCTTGAATTTTGGTGGGAACTTTAATTCCTTGTTTTTGTGACTTTGCTTTTAATGTTAGTGTAGGGACTCGCAAGTATGAGGACCCTTGAGCAGGTTGCGAGCTTGTATATTTTGGCCAAAATATCGACCAATACCTCATATATATCATATATATTTTTTACATGCTATTTTTATTCAGGGTGCAGCCAAGCCCATCTACAGGTGCATCTCACAAAATTAGAATATCACCAGAAAAGTTAATTTAATTCAGTTCTTCAATACAAAAAGTGAAACTCATATATTATATAGAGCCATTACACACAGAGTGATCTATTTCACGTGTTTATTTCTGTTAATGTTGATGATTATGGCTTACAGCCAATGAAAACTCAAAAGTCATTATTTCAATTAATTAGAATACTTTATAACAACAGCTTGAAAAATGTTTTCAAAATCCAAAATGTTATCCTACTGAAATGTATGTTCAATAAATGCCCTCAATACTTGGTCGGGGCTCCTTTTACATCAATTACTGCATCAATGCGGCAATGTGGCATGGAGGCGATCAGCCTGTGGCACTGCTGAGGGGTTATGGAAGCCCAGGTGGCTTTGATAGAAGCCTTCAGCTCGTCTGCATTGTTGGGTCTGGTGTCTCTCATTTTCCTCTTGACAATACCCCATAGATTCTTTATGGGGTTAAGGTCAGGCGAGTTTGCTGCAAATCAAGCACAGTGATACTGTTGTTTTAAACCAGGTATTAGTACTTTTGTCAGTGTGGACAGGGGCCAAGTCCTGCTGGAAAATGACATTTCCATCTCCAAAAAGCTTGGCGTAGCTAAGGTTTTGGTTCAGGGGGCCGAAACTTCTGAGTGGGCCTCTAACCAGGTAACCCTGATTACAACTATAGCGGCGCACCCAGATAGTGGATGTAGGAAAACCTCAACAGATGACCGCGCTGTTACTAAAAATAATCTCTATACAAAGACCAGCACTGATATTACCGCCATATGGTGACATATATTGATAGATGCCAGTCCTGCAGAACATATAAGAGATCACAGCTCAGTTATATATAGTACCTTACAGCGGACGTTCTTTCTGATTAAATTGTTCACTTTTCCCGTCTTTTCCTTCTGGCCCAGACCAACACGACAACTTCTCCAGCCAGGGCTCAGAGTCTCAGGTATGCAGAGATCACAACAAAGACACATTTGACTCCTTACATTTCAGGTACTGACCACATCTATCCCCAACCTGCACAAACTTCTCATCCTGCTGATACCCCAATACTGAGCCTCTGCTGCAAAATGTGTCCTTATTACTGCACCTACTGTGTGCCCTCTAGATGGTAAAACAAACCTCTAAAATAAAGTAATGCCGTGTGCAAGTGTCCTAGAAAACAGTGCCCACATTGTGCACCCTACAAAGTAATAGTGCCCCTTCGACAGTCACGATAACCTGAGTTCCCCTATAACAATAAGTGCCCACCTAAGATTTAATAATGTCCTGAGTCTCCCCCCATGTAGAGCTCCGCTCTAACCAGTATGATGTTCTCCTATTCACTATATAATTCCCTCTCGCTGTATAGTACCCCCACACAGTATACTGACCCCTTAGTAGCCCCCAAGCTGATGGCTCCAACACTGTATGATGGCCTCCACACCATACAAAGATCCCACATTATCTCCCACACTGTATGATGGCCCCCACACTGTTCAAAGAACCCACATTATCTCCCACACTGTATAAATAGCCTACATATAGTATAATGCACCAGATAGTCCTCAATATAGTATAATGCACTCCCCATAGTCCTTCATATAGTATAATGCACCCCCATAGGCAGAGTCTGTAGTATAATGCCCCCCCATAGTATAATGCACCAGATAGTCCTCAATATAGTATAATGCACTCCCCATAGTCCTTCGTATAGTATAATGCGCCCCTATAGGCAGAGTCTGTAGTAAAATGCTCCCCCCATTGACAGAGTCTGTAGTATAAAGCTCCCCCCCATAGGCAGAGTCTGTAGTATAATGCTCCCCCCCTCATCATAGGCAGAGTCTGTGGTATAATGCCCCCCCATAGGCAGAGTCTGCAGTATAATGCCCCCCCCATAGGCAGAGTCTGTAGTATAATGCTCCCCCCTCCTCATAGGCAGAGTCTGTAGTATAATGCCCCCCCCTTCCTCATAGGCAGAATCTGTAGTATAATGCCCCCCCCATCTCATAGGCAGAGTCTGTGGTATAATGCCCCCCCATCTCATAGGCAGCATCTGTAGTATAATGCCCCACCTATAGGCAGAGTCTGTAGTAAAATGCACCCCCCATAGGCAGAGTCTGTAGTATAATGCTCCCCCTCTTATAGGCAGAGTCTGTAGTACAATGTCCCCCCCATAGGCAGAGTCTGTAGTATAATGCCCCCCATAGGCAGAGTCTGTAGTATAATGCACCTCCCCCTTCCCATAGGCAGAGTCTGTAATATAATGCCGCCCCCCACCCGGCAAAAAATAAATAAACGGTACTCACCTCTCCTCCTGGTTCCCTCGCTGCTCAGAGCACCCAGCCCGCACACATCTTCAGCACAGCGGGCCGGGCGCCAAGTGATGATGCCAGGGACGTCAGTCACAGAAGGGACTAATGGGAGAGAGATCCGCGCTCCCTCTCTCACCAGTAAACTTGCGGCGGTGACGGGCGGTGGGGCCCGATGCTGGCACCAGGGGCATGCCAGATACAGTTACACTGGCGTAGCCCTGGATGGGCCCCCTAAGAGCGAGGGGCCCGGGGCCACCGCCCCTTTGCCCCCCTGGTAGCTATGATACTGTGGCGGAGGGAAGCATGAAATGCTCTAAAATTTCCTGGTAGACGGCTGCGCTGACTTTGGTGTTGAAAAAACACAGTGGACCTACACCAGCACATGACATGGCTCCCCAAACCATCACTGATTGTGGAAACTTCACACTAGACCTCAAGCAGCTTGGATCGTGGCCTCTCCACTCTTCTTCCAGACTCTGGGACCTTGATTTCAAATGAAAATTGGAACTCTGGGACCTTGTGGAGTGTGTCAATGACTGCCTTCTGGACATCTGTCAAGTCAGCAGTCTTCACCATGATTGTGGAGCCTACTGAAACAGACTAAGGGACCTTTTTAAATGCTTAGGAAGTCTTTGCAGGTGTTTTTTGTTAATTATTTTAATTTACTGAGTTAATGACTTTTGTGTTTTCATTGGCTGTAAGCCATAATCATCGACATTAACAGAAATAAACACTTGAAATAGATCACTGTATTTGCAATGACTCTATATAATATATGAGGTTCACTTTTTGCATTGAAGAACTGAAATAAATTAACTTTTTGATGATATTCTAATTTTGTGAGATGCACCTATATGTTATGGCCTTGTAAATTAGAGTGTCTATCTTCATGGGTTGCACTTAAATAGTGCTGGGCAGCCCATGTTCTGGCCTCAGCAGCGAATTTAGCTATCCAGGGAATCTAGTCACTTAATGTGTAGATCAGTTCTGACATTATGTTGCTTGCATTTGAATCCTGTCTATTTTTTATTGTTTGATAACTGCACTGTCTGCTAGTGATTTAATGTATTTGCTCTCGGGCACTCGGAGCCGGGCAATAGGGAGAAGATGGGGGTAGTGGTGGCAACCCGGTCCGTGGCTCAGGGTGGTCAGGCCAGTGGCAGTCCTTTGTAAGTTTTAAGTAATGTCCGACTACGCCACCCGTGGATTGCGGTCAGTGCTAACCGCCGCTGCAGTGCAGACCTCTGGGGCAGATGTAAATGTGCAGCTCCGAATAGTACAACTCCCCACGGGAAGAGTAGGGCCCCAGGGTAGTATATGATGGATGATGGAGGAGATGATTCCAACCGCATTAGCCAGGAAACGGAGGCCTCTTAAACAGTTCAGGGTCTTTATTAGAACAGGTAAAACGACCCAGAAACAGGCCCGGCTAGGAGGGGGCCTGGATGTCTGAGAGCAAGTGGGAAGCTGGCCCTGGTCAGAGTGAGGGTGTCGGCCTACCGTGCTCTCTGTGCTCCTTCTGGCTATTTCCCTTCTGGTAATGTAACAGCCCACATTCCTGAGCTCACCGTGTCCTCTCGCCCTTATGGCTTGCAACTTGGGTCCCTTGCTACTCCCGGCCTGGTACAGCTCTGCTGGTCCCTTCTGCTGTGGCGGAGCCTCCGGGCTTCTTAGGCCAAGGAACATACAGTCCCCTGCGGACTGGTTATCTGCTGTAGGATGTGGAATCCTCACAGCCTCAGACACCAAAGTCTGGAAGATTAGTTTCTTTATCTGCCAGGACAGACTCACTTCGCCTTTTGTCGCTGGCTCATGGCTCTCCTACTGCCACACGTCCTCTTAGGCTGCAACACAACTGTCTGTCCCTGCTCTGGGACACCTCTCAATCCAGAGACAGGTTGTCCAGTTCTCTCTAACCCTGCCCCCAGTTCCAGCTTTTATAGGGGCAGCCTGCTCCCCCTACTGGCCTGTGACAGGAGGTATTGCATGCTAATGGCCCTTGACTAGAGGACCTCCCCCTTGCTCTCAGACACAGCTTTATTATACATTTGTGTTATCCAGGCCAGGGTGACACATTCCCCCCTAGTAAAATTTAGTACTCCGGGACTAAACAATAAACAAAGATCATATGCATGACCATAAAACATTATCAGGCAAGTGACGCACAGATTGAGTTCTTAAGGTCACAGTGTGGTCTGTGACCGGGTGTCCATTTTCACCAACACAACGGGGAGCCTTAACCAGGTGGGGGTCTGTCCTAGCCCCAAGTCCTTTACAGTCTTAGTTCATTCCTTGGTCAGGCTCCGAACGCAGTCCATACAAAGTCCCGGTTATTAAAAGTCCATAACCTTTGAGTCCGTACGGTAACTGTAAGAAACTGAAATACACAATTACTAATCATGCATGTAAATTTGCAAACATTTCAACACTTGGCAACAGGGTTATTTACAGTTTTAGTGCACCCTATATTCTCCAGCGAGCGGGTATCTGCCCCTTTGTGCTTCTGGTTGACCTGCGTAACCCACTGTCTGGTGGTGGACCAACCTGGTTTTCTTCACTAGCGTTAGGGGTAGAGCTACCAGCTTGGTGTACAGGTAGGGCAGGCAGCTGTCTACGGGTCCTTTGGCTCATCGCAGGCATGGCAGGCTCACTGTCAGCAGAGGGTTGATTCTCCTGGGCTGCTGGTACAGGCTCTTCTGCCTCTGGAACTGCTTGCTCTTCTTCACCTTCCGGCTCTGGTGTAGGTTGTTGCTGAGCCGGTTGCAGGAAATGCAGGACGGGTACCACTATGGCATCGTTTATTCGAGTCCAGGACTGAGGGAACTCTCAGAGAACGGTGCTGATCATTTCTTCCTTGTCCTCTGCGGGTTCAAGGTCACTTTGATCCTCTTCTGCACTACGGAGTTGTTCGGGGCACCTTTTTAGGTGGTCTCTGGAGACGGTACTAGTGGTTTCTCCTCCATCCTTGGTGATCACGCACACCTTCGAGTTGTCATGATCAGACTGCAGTACCGTGTAGGGTTCCCTTTCCCACTGGTCGTCCATCTTATGTAGCCTTCTCTTTCGCTTCAGGACCTGCTCACCAGGTTCTAGGGGACCAGCAGGGGCGTGTTGGTTGAAGAGTCTTTCTTGCCTTTCTCTCACCTGGGCCAGGCTCTTCTCCACACTCTCCTGTATATTCTTGTACTGCAGTCGCCTCTCCGTATCCCAGTCCGCATCCAGGGAGGTGTCCTCAGATGTTAGGACTCCCATCTCCAGATCTAGGGGCAGCTTACCTGGTCTGGCTCGCATCAGGTAAGCCGGGGTGCAGTTTGTAGCGTTCACCGGGATATGGTTGTATAAGTCTATCAGGTCCGGCAGTTTTTCTGGCCACAGGCTGCATTCCTCCAGGGGCAACGTCTTCAGGAGATCAATGACTATATTGTTCATTTAATCACACATCCCGTTGGTTTGTGGGCGGTAAGGCGTTGTCCGAATCTTCTTACAGCCATAGAGGTTGCAGAACTCTTGCAAGATTTCAGCTCCGAACGCTGGACCCTGGTCCGTCAGGACCTGTTCCGGATACCCGTGTGGACGGCAGAAGTATTGCTGGAAGGCTCTGGCCGCCGTTTGGGCTGTCAAGTCTTTTACCGGGACCACCACTAGAAAACGGGAATAGTGGTCCACGATTGTCAGGGCGTAGATGTATCCTGACCGGCTTGGAGCCAATTTGACGTGGTCCAGAGCTACCAGCTCAAGAGGCTGCTGGGTGACGATGGGCTTCAAGGGTGTCTTCTGGCTGGTGCGGTCTTTTCTCCTTAAGTTACAAGGGCCACAGTCCCTGCACCACTTCTCTACAGCCCCTCTCATGCCGACCCAAAAGAGCCGTCCTCTTAGCAGGAACTCCAGTTTCTTCCAACCGAAGTGCCCCGCTCTGTCATGGTAAGCCCCCAGGACCATAGCTGCATCCCGCCTTGGGACCACGACTTGCCAGGTCAGCTCTTGTGTCCGGTGGTTGACAAGTCTTCTGTACAGCTTGCCTTCATAGAGGAACAGCTTGCTCTTCTCTTTCCATAGCTGCTTGGCTTCCTCTGGAGCATCCGGATCTAAGCGGGCATCTTCCTGGGTCAGCAGATCTTTCACCAGGCGGATTGCAGGGTCACTATCTTGGGTCTCGGCCCAGCTGTGGTGAGGTAGGGGATTGATCATAACGGTTGTTAAATCTTCCTCCTTCACGCGGTGGGAGTATTGAGCGGCCCCATACCGGTGAAACGCGGGGAGTTCTACCTCCTCCAGCTCTTCTGGGTCTTCGTCACCTTCAGGTAAGTGAGGCATTCTCGATAGGGCATCAGCGTTGGCATTGGTTTTGCCTGCCCGGTACTTGATCACGAAGTCATAATTGGAGAGACGGGCCATCCACCGCTGTTCCAGGGCACCAAGTCTTGCACTGTCTAGGTGTGTTAACGGGTTGTTGTCCGTGTACACAGTGAACTTTGCGGAGGTCAGGTAATGCTTGAAGCGTTCCGTTAGGGCCCACACCACCGCCAAGAATTCTAGCTTGAAGGAGCTGTAATTCTCCGGGTTCCTCTCGGTGGGCCTCAGCTTCCGACTGGCGTACGCGATCACTCTTTCTCTGCCCTGTTGGTTTTGTGACAGTACGGCTCCCAGTCCCACATTACTGGCGTCTGTGTGGAGAATAAAAGGCTGGCCATAATCAGGGTAGGCCAGGATCTCATCCCCTGTGAGGGCCATCTTCAACTGACGGAAGGACTCCTCTTCCGGTTTATCCCACTTGAAGGGTGGCTTTTGGCTTCTGGACTTAGACTGTCCTATCAGGAGGTCCTGCATAGGAGCTGCCATCTTAGTGAACCCGGGGATGAACCTTCGGTAGTAGCCTACCAACCAGAGGAATTGCCTCACTTCCTTGATGTTCGAAGGGCTTGGCCAGCTCTTGATTGCCGTGACCTTGTCAGGGTCGGGGGCTACTCCTTCCGCACTTACCACGTGCCCTAGGTACTGGACCTTCGGTTTCAACAGGTGACACTTTGATGGTTTCACCTTCAGGCCATAGCCTGCCAGGGCTTTGAACACCTCGGCCAGGTGCTTTAGATGGTGCTCGTAAGTCTTCGAATAGACGATCACGTCGTCCAGGTAAAGGAGGACAGTCTCGAAGTTTCGGTGCCCTAGACAGCATTCCATCAGCCTCTGGAAGGTCCCTGGTGCGTTCCAGAGCCCGAAGGGCATACAGTTGAACTCGCTCAGTCCCATCGGGGTGGTGAAGGCGGTCTTCTCCTTGTCAGCCTCTGCCACAGGAACCTGCCAGTACCCGCTAGTAAGGTCCAAAGTAGAAAAGAAGTTAGCTGATTTTAGTGCGGCTAAAGACTCTTCTATTCTAGGCAGCGGATATGCGTCTTTGTGGGTGATACGGTTGATTTGTCTATAGTCCACGCACATTCTCATGGTGCCGTCTTTGTTTTTTACCAGAACCAGGGGGGCTGCCCAGGGGCTACAGCTATCTCTAATGTCCCCAGCTTCTTTCATTTCCCGCAGCATACCTTTGGCGTTCTGATAATGTGCAGGGGGTACAGGCCTGTGTCTCTCTTTTATTGGTGGGTGGCTCCCTGTGGGGATGTGGTGTTCTATCCCTTTTACTCTGCCGAAGTCTAGCGGGTGCTTACTAAAGACTCTCTCGTACTCCTGTACCACCCGGTAGACTCCTTGTTTTTGGTGCAGGGGAGTGGAGTCAGCAGCCACATGGAGTTTCTGGCACCAGTCCTCCTTTTGTTTCTGGGAGCCATTACTCTCCGCCTGTGGAGAGGGAGGCAAAGGTTCCACGGCCCTGATAGCTTTGTGCTCAACAGCAAACAGTTTGGCAAGTGTAGCGTACCTGGGTAAGTGTACCTCCCTCTCCCCAATGTTGAGAATGTGAACGGGCACCCTCCCATGACGGACATCAACCACCCCCCAGGCTGTCAAAATGGTGGGCCTGCTGTCTGAGTACACGGGTTCTACCATGGCTTGGTAGTCTCTACCTCTCAACCCGATTGCAGTCCGACACCAGATCATCATTTCACTTTTGGGAGGCATGGAAATGGGGAATGGGTCACTCAGTCTTACGCTACCGATCTCACCACCAGACAGTTCTACCTGCTGCCGTCTCATCAGGGCTTTTATCTCCTTGTTGAGGACTCTCTGTTGGCTGGAACTAGCATTCACTGCCACCTGTTGTAGAATTACAATTACCTCTGAAAGACAATTTTCAATCACGTTAGTACCCACAGTTATTTTAGGGTGACTTTCACGACGGTCAATGTCCACAATAATCACTCCCTGTGCCGGTAGTTCAACTTTACCAATTTTAATGGTCATTTCCTTGAACCCCATCTGCGGCACGGGCAAGCCATTACTGGCGATGATGCTCAAGTCACTGTCTGGGTACCGTGTTATATCAGCATCAGTCCAATACTGCTTAAAAAGTACATAAGGGATAGTAGTTACTTGTGACCCGGTATCCAGCAAGGCGCTCATGGGGATACCGTTCAGCACCACGGGTAAAACCGGGCGCCCCCCCCAACGTACTTATCACGCCAATTATAAGGGCCTGGTGATCTTATGCCTGGGGGTTGGCTCTCTGCCCCAGGTTGGACCCGTTTAAATTACAGTACCTGGAAATGTGTCCGGGCTGGTTGCATCGACGGCAAATGGGCTGTCCATCCTCTGCGTAGCGATCTGTGGGCCTTCCTCGGAACGACGGGGTCCTCCTCTGTCGACGCCACGGGACATCCTCCGGACTTGAAGCCAACTCGATGGGTCTTGACGGGTCCACTTGTAACGCCTGGACGGTCCTGGTCAATGCCGCAACGCTCCTGGTCAGCTTCTGGACTTGGTGATGCAGATCTTTCGACGGCGCTTGGTTCAGGGCCTGTGCATCGTCCCCCACAGAGTCCACAGAGGAGGGCGCCGCCTTCTGGTGGTAGGTGAGAGCAGGGCGCCGGGGGTTTATAGCGCCACTTGTTGCGGGTTCACGGAGCACCCTTATGGCCCTGTCCTTGAATTGGGCAAAGTTCAGATCAGGGTTCTGAAAGAACATGAGGCGCAGCTGGGTCCTGTGGGCGCTAGACAGCAGACCTTCTATGAACTGTTCTGTTAGTAGCTTATCCGTATCCTGCACGCTGCCAGGGTCAGCTTGTTTGATGGCTCTCAAGGCTTCCTGCAAATTTAGGGCATAGTCTCTGATGCTGTCCTGTGCCCGCTGCTTACATCCGTAGAACCGCATTTTAATTTCAGCGGAGGTACGTGTATCAAAGGTACCCCGCAGCCGGGCCAGAATGTCCTTTACGGTCCTTTTCTCCTCAGCGGGCCATTACTTTACCTCCCGCTGGGCTGTGCCAGTTAACTGCCCTGTCAGTATGCTAATCTTCTGTTCCTCTGTCAGGGGGTAAACTTGGAACAAACTGTACAGCCTTTCCTTAAAGTCAGTTAGGGCATGGGGCTCCCCTGAATACTTAGGCAACCAGGCCGCTCCATTGACGTAGGGCAGGGAAAATGGCATCACCGCTGCTGCAGCTGTGCTGGTGGTAGTGGGCACCTCAGTGTCCGACATCTTCCTCCCCCCTAGTTAAGCGTGGCCTACCTTCTGACGATCCTCTTCTGTAGGCCGCGACTCCACTGGTGCTGCTCCGGACGAGGACCTGCGTCGCGTCCTGATGACGTCAGCGTCGCTCTCTCTCCCTTCCAGGACCTTGCGCAGCGTCGGTGCGTGGGGCGGAGATTCGGGTCTCGCGCGGTTTGGACGTCCACGCCCCTCCTCTTCCCGCGCAGCGTCCTGAAGATGGCATCCGTTGGCGGGAAAACGGCTGAAGATGGCGGGAACCGACGGAAGATGGCGGGAGACGGTTGAAAATGGCGGGAAACGGCTCCGGGTGGTGGAAAAACTCTTCTTCAGGTACGTGTACAGTCTTTTTCAGGCACTCAATACCCGTTTGTGGCGGGTTGGTTACAATCCTGCCGACTACGCCAAAGCTGACTCGCCCCCTGGGCCGTGGGGCACTCGGAGCCGGGCAATAGGGAGACGATGGGGGTAGTGGTGGCAACCCGGTCCGTGGCTTAGGGTGGTCAGGCCAGTGGCAGTCCTTTATAAGTTTTAAGTAATGTCCGACTACGCCACCCGTGGATTGCGGTCAGTGCTAACCGCCGCTGCAGTGCAGACCTCTGGGGCAGATGTAAATGTGCAGCTCCGAATAGTACAACTCCCCACGGGAAGAGTAGGGCCCCAGGGCAGTGTATGATGGATGATGGAGGGGATGATTCCAACCGCGTTAGCCATGAAACGGAGGCCTCTTAAACAGTTCAGGGTCTTTATTAGAACAGGTAAAACGACCCAGAAACAGGCCCGGCTAGGAGGGGGCCTGGATGTCTGAGAGCAAGTGGGAAGCTGGCCCTGGTCAAGATGAGGGTGTCGGCCTACCGTGCTCTCTGTGCTCCTTCTGGCTATTTCCCTTCTGGTAATGTAACAGCCCACGTTCCTGAGCTCACCGTGTCCTCTCGCCCATATGGCTTGCAACTTGGGTCCCTTGCTACTCCCGGCCTGGTACGGCTCTGTTGGTCCCTTCTGCTGTGGCGGAGCCTCCGGGCTTCTTAGGCCAAGGAACATACAGTCCCCTGCGGACTGGTTATCTGCTGTAGGATGTGGAATCCTCACAGCCTCAGACACCAAAGTCTGGAAGATTAGTTTCTTTATCTGCCAGGACAGACTCACTTCGCCTTTTGTCCCTGGCTCGTGGCTCTCCTACTGCCACAC
The DNA here is from genome assembly GCF_046119375.1 of Phyllobates terribilis. Lineage (NCBI taxonomy): Eukaryota > Metazoa > Chordata > Amphibia > Anura > Dendrobatidae > Phyllobates > Phyllobates terribilis. The sequence continues at coordinate 747,521 of NW_027362938.1, read as the reverse complement.
GTCCTCTTAGGCTGCAACACAACTGTCTGTCCCGGCTCTGGGACACCTCTCAATCCAGAGACAGGTTGTCCAGTTCTCTCTAACCCTGCCCCCAGTTCCAGCTTTTATAGGGGCAGCCTGCTCCCCCTACTGGCCTGTGACAGGAGGTATTGCATGCTAATGGCCCTTGACTAGAGGACCTCCCCTTTGCTCTCAGACACAGCTTTATTATACATTTGTGGCATCCAGGCCAGGGTGACACACATTGTGGTCCTGTTCTTGTCACAGTTTGGGCAGCGACCATTATTTCCTCTTCTCTTCTGATCGAGAAGTTCCCTTATCACTCATCTTGTAAAGTGGCACAGAGCGGTAGTCGTGACTGAACGTCTGTCTGATTTCGCTCTGGCACTTTACAGACAATGGGTGTCCCAGTCCCAGTGTGCTCTAGGGTGTGGGGTGCAGCACATTCTCTTGTAGGCCGCAGGCCTCCACTGCCTTCAGGCTTCTTTCCTCAGAAGCCGCCGCACACAATTTAGGGGACACAAAGTTCTTTGTAACAGTCAAACATATACTTGACAGTTCTAGTTCATCAGGTGGGTACAGACAGGATAAGGCACAGCAATTCACATTATCCTCCTTCTTAGCATAACTCCTCTTCAGCCCTGTTGCTAGCTCATCCTGTATTTCTCGTCCACCTCTGCAGTGCACCCGGGACTGGCCTTCAACTTCCATCTATGCAGGTCCCTGTCCATCTTCCTTTGTACTTCAGAGTACACAAAGTGTCCGGCAGCTCCTATGCCAGTCCTTAGGCTCTGGACGTGACTGGAGCGACTGCTCTGGATCCCAGTAATGCCTCCCACTGCCTGGAACAAGTGACACATGCTGCCCCTAGCAGCCCACCGCACCTGAACTTCACCTTCACTATGCACTTCACTAACTCTCACTGAACTCACACTATTCTGACTCCATGACTAAGCTGCAAGCATAGGGCGCTGTGAGACACCGTTTCTAGGCTGTCTCTTTACCGTACTCACACATAGTGATGTCTTCAGATAGTTTAACTCGACTGCAAGAAGCACATTGTTGAAGATTCAGAAGAAGATTTATTTTCTAGCAGAATACTCGATGATGTGCAAATGCACAGCAGGTAAAAAGACTTTTTTAGAAACGGGCTGGAAGCACATAAGCTTCTAACATGGCTGAAGATGGTGAATGAGGAAGAAGAATGGAGAAGAAGGGAGGGGTTACTGACATCACAGCTACATCTGAGAGAGACAGGGAGAGACAAAGGACAAACTTATAAGAAAGGAAAACCTAACTGCATAGCAACAAAACAGCAACTTAATGATAGTGCAATATGGTCTGTAAGATTCCCAAATCATGGGACATGGCGCACACTATCAGGAAGTGCCCCTCTTTTTATTAACACTAGTGCCCATCCACTGCACTAGTTCTATCAATAACTATTTCCTATCTCATATACTAAACCTATTATCCTTATCCTATGTGTTATGCAATTCAAAAATTCTATAAACAAATTAGGAAATCCCAGAATTATAATAGAAACCCTAAAATACAAATGTTATTAAATCTCATTAAAAGCGGGACATATATCACCCTAAGTGAAAACAAATTAGTCACACCCCTAACGATAGACCCTTATTCAGACTGCCGGAAGAGGCACTTCTCAATCAGAGGCAGGCCACACCCATTGAGTACTATATACAGTGGGTACGGAAAGCATTCAGACCCCTTTACATTTTTCACTCCTTGTTTCATTGCAGCCATTTGGTAAATTCTAAAAAGTTCTTTTTTTTTTCTCATTAAAGTACACTGTGCACCCCATCTTGACTGAAAAAAAACAGAAATGTAGAAATTTTTGCAAATTTATTAAAAAAGGAAAACTGAAATATCACATGGTCATAAGTAGTGTTGAGCCACCCCCGTAGTGTTCGAGTTCGGTTCGGTTCGTCGAACACCCGTGTGTTCGCTGAACTGTTCGTCGAACTGTTCGTCGAACACCTTCGAACACCGTTAAAACCAATGGCAGGCAAACAAAAACACATAGAAACACATAGAAAACACCTTCAAAGGTGTCCAAAAGCTGACAAACTGCTCAGAAGACACAACTAACACATGGAAAAGTGACAAGTACATATAGTCATGTGAAAATAAAAGAGGTGGAGGAGTAAAATGAGGGGGAGACACAGATATAGGCATGTCATGCCCTTCTAAAATCCAAAAAGTGAGAAGCCGACACGGCCAGTCTGCTCCTGCCCGTGCCACCTCCGTGTCGCCGGGTTTGTGCCAGAGCCGCGGTGGACCCTGATGGCCAGCCCCCCTCTCCCAATACTGGTGCCTGTCCGCTGGTGGGTCGAGCGAGCCCCCCTGTGGTGGAGGCAGCTCTAAGCTTTTTAATTTAAATTGTCTCTCTAATTTGAATGAATACACTTTAAATCCATTTACAAGGATCTATTGGAGGGCAAGTCTCATGCCAGCAGCCGCGTAATTCCAGCTCCAGTAGCGTCCACTAAAGCTGCTGCAGTTAAAAAGCTTTTATAAGGATCGAGCTCGGCTGTCCACCGCAAGGCATCCTACTGCCAGTCCCAGCCCCTATGCCTTGGGGTGCCTCCTGATGCTCTTCACTGAGTATCCCATGGTCCCGAAGCATTTCCTTTGAAAAAATTAAGTGTCTAAACTACAGGTGGTGTAGCTTGCTTAACAGCCGGGATAATCCGCTGACTAGCAGACACTGCTACTAGGCACAAAGTATTTCCTGGGCTAGATGTAACGCGCCCCTGGGCCTGTGTCGCGCTGCGTTGCGCACGCGGGAGCTTACCCGGAGCCGGATCTGTTTAGGGTTGTAGTCTCGTGGCGGTGACCCGGTCCGTGCCCAGGGAGTCAAACTGGACGGCAGTCTGTTAGCGGTAGAAAATGGTTGATGACTACGCCACCCGTTGAATGCAGCCAGGGGGCTGCTGCTGCAGGGCAGACCGCTGAGGCCGGTGGAAGGATGGTGCAGCGTGATAGTATAACCCCCAACGGGAGGGGTATGGCCTCAGGGCAGCCGACGTGGATGATGGGGGTAGCAGGAACCACTCAGAGACGGTATGGTAGCGTTCAGGGTCTTTACTGGTAACAACGATAGACCCTCCCGGAGTACTTGCTAGCGAACGGGGCCTGGTCAGTCCTTGAGCAGATGGGATCTCCCCTGGCCAGGCGTAGTTGTAGGCCTCCCAAGCTGACTGTACTCTTCTGGCTACCTTGCTAGAAGCTGATGTAAGTAGCCCACGTCCCTGAGTGTACCGTGTGGTGCTCACCCGTATGGCCGGTGACTCGGGGCCTTCTAATGGCTTCCGCTCCACGATGGCGGTGCTGGTCCCACGCGTGTGACCGGGCCTTCGGGCTTCTGGGCCAGGGGACCTGAAATCCCCTGCCTGACGGATTCTGCTGCTGGGTAGAAGTTAGTCCCCACAGCCTCGGACTCCGGGTCCGGTAAAGAATCTTCTTAGTCAGGGCGAGCTCTTTAGCTGCCAGCCCCTGACTCCTTGTGACTCTGCTGCTTCCTATGCTGCTCTTGTCTCTACTCTTCCTGGACTCACTCACCCTGCCTCAGCCCCGGGTTTATACAGGGGAAGTTCTTCCCCTCCCAAGGCTGGGCAGGAGGTGTGGCATGCACAGGATCCCTGACCAAAGGACCTCCCACCTGCTCTCAGACGTAATATCTCTATCACTGTGACAACCAGACCCCTGGGGTGTCACACTCCCCCCTAGTGAAATTTAGTACTCCGGGACTAAACACTTTTTAGAAAAATATAACAAGGTATATCAAAGAACAATAAAATACAATAAGGAAACACAATAAGATGGTCACGGATGTCCGCAACCGGGTGCAGTCTTTGAAGAAAAGCAAAGGTGTCCATTTCACCAACACAGGGAGACGTAACCAGGTAGGGGTCTGTCCTACCCCGAGTCCTTAACAGTCTCTAGTCCATCCTGGGTTACGCTCCAACTATATACAAAGGATTCCCGGTAAATCCACCGAAGACTCCTAAAAACAACTAGAAACACAAAATTACACACAAGCAACAATAAACAGGTAAACATTGTAAAACAACTTAAACATTTAGATCCTCCAACGTGCGGGTAACTGGCCTCTAGTGGCCCTAGTGGACCTACGGAGCTGACTGTCTGGCCCTGAACTACAGGGTGTAGGAGCTGTCAAGGGTAAACTGGGCAGCTGTCTACCGGCTCTTTGTCTCACTAGGGGTACGGCAGGCTCACTATAAGCAGAGGGTGGATTCTCCTGTTCCGCTTGGGTGGAGTCTTCTGCCTCCTGGACCGGCTGCTCTTCCAGCTCTACCCGTTGCTCCGTAGGTTCTTGGGATGATGGTTGGAGGAAGGTGAGTATGGGTACCACAACTGCACCATTGACTTGAGTCCAAGACCGAGGGAAGTCCCCGAGCACGGTACTAACCATATCTTCCCTTTCTTCCACGAGTCGATGGTCTTCCTGTTCCTCCTCAGGGTTCCTCAGTTGTTCGGGGCACTTCTTCAGGTGGTCCCGGGATACAATGGCTGTGGTTTCCCCTCCGTCTTTACTGATGGTACAGACCTTCGGGTTCTCGTGGCTTGAGGGCAGTACGGTGTACGGGTCCTTCTCCCACTGGTCGTCCAACTTGTGGAGCCGTCTCTTCCTCTTCAAGACCTGCTCTCCGGGTACCAGGGGAACAGCGGGAGCATACTGGTTGTAAGTCTTCTCTTGTCTTTCCCTAGCCTGACAGAGACTTCGCTCCACGCTCTCCTGTACTTTCCGGTACTGCTGCTGCCTCTCTGTGTCCCAGTCCGTTTCTGGTGAAGTGTCCTCGGGCGTCAGGACTCCCATTTCCAGGTCAACAGGTAACTTACCAGGTCTTGCCCTCATTAGGTAAGCCGGGGTACAGTTGGTGGAACCTACCGGGATGTGGTTGTATAGGTCCACCAGATCGGGCAACTTCTCAGGCCACAGACTGCGTTCTTCCAGGGGCAACGTTTTTAGAAGATCCATTACCACCTGGTTCATTTTCTCACAAAGTCCATTAGTTTGCGGATGGTAGGGTGTCGTCCTTATCTTCCGGCAGCCATACAGATTGCAGAATTCCTGGAAGACCTCCGCTTCAAAGGCAGGTCCCTGGTCCGTCAGCACTTGGTCCGGGTACCCGTGTGGACGGCAAAAGTGCTGCTGGAAGGCTCTAGCTGCTGTTCGAGCCGTTAAGTCCTTGACGGGGACGACAACCAGAAACCGGGAGTAATGATCCACGATGGTTAACGCGTAGACGTAGCCACTTCTGCTGGGGGTCAGTTTTACATGATCCAAGGCTACCAGTTCCAACGGTTGCCGGGTGACGATGGACTGCAGGGGAGTCTTCTGGCTGGCCCGGTCCTTCCTTCTCAGATTGCACGGGCCACAGTCTCTGCACCACTTCTCGATGGTTCCCCTCATGCCTACCCAGTGGAACCGCTCGCGCAGCAGGAACTCCAGCTTTTTCCACCCGAAGTGTCCAGCTCCGTCGTGGTATGCCTCCATCACCATGGCTGCGTCTCTTCGTGGCACCACTACTTGCCAGAGTAGTTCATGCGTCCTGGAGTTAACCATTCTGCGGCACAACTTCCCCTTGTAAAGGAACAGTCGACTCTTCTCTGCCCATAGTTGTTTGGCTTCCTCTGGAGCGTCTGATTCCAGGCTAGCCTCCGGGCGAGTCAGCATCTCCTTCACCAGTCGGACGGCAGGGTCGCTGTCTTGCGTTTCCGCCCAGTTGTAGTGAGGTAAGGGGTTCAACGTAGCAGCCTGCTTACTCCTTACCCGGTGGGAATACTGGATAGTCCCATGACGGTGGAACGCAGGGAGTTCAACTTCTTCCAGTCCCTCCGGATCTTCTCCTCCGTCCGGCAGGTTGGGCATCCTGGACAGGGCGTCCGCGTTGGTATTGGAGCGCCCTGCCCGGTATTTAATTGTGAACTCGTAGTTGGACAGACGGGCCATCCACCTCTGCTCCAGGGCACCGAGTCTTGCCGTGTCCAGGTGTGTCAGCGGGTTGTTATCCGTGTATACGGTGAACCGGGAAGAAGCGAGGTAATGCCTAAAGCGCTCGGTGACTGCCCATACCACGGCCAGGAACTCTAGCTTAAATGAGCTGTAATTTTCGGGGTTCCTTTCGGTGGGTCGCAGTTTTCGGCTGGCATAGGAGATTACTCGTTCTCTCCCCTGCTGAATCTGGGACAGTACGGCTCCTAGCCCGATGTTACTGGCGTCGGTGTAGAGGATGAAGGGCTGGCTATAGTCCGGGTACGCCAAGATTTCATCCCCCGTGAGGGCCATCTTCAGCTGGCGGAAGGACTCTTCTTCTAGCTTTTCCCATTTGAAGGGCGGCTTCTGGTTCTTGGCCTTCCGGGACTGGCCTATCAGGAGGTCCTGCATAGGTGCTGCCTTTTTGGTGAAACCGGGAATAAACCTTCGGTAGTAGCCTACCAACCCTAGGAACTGCTGCACTTCTTTTACGCTGGAGGGGCTTGGCCATCCCTTAATTGCGGTGATCTTATCGGGGTCGGGAGCCACTCCGTCAGCGCTCACCACGTGTCCCAGGTATTGCACCTTTGGTTTCAGGAGGTGACACTTGGAGGGTTTCACCTTTAGGCCGTAACTCGCCAGAGCTTCGAACACCTCCGCCAGGTGTTTCAGGTGGTCCTCATAAGTTTTGGAGTATACGATGACATCGTCCAGGTACAACAGGACCGTCTCGAAGTTTCTGTGGCCCAGACAGCACTCCATTAATCGTTGGAAGGTTCCTGGGGCGTTGCAGAGTCCGAACGGCATGCAGGTGAACTCGCTAAGTCCCATCGGGGTGGTGAATGCGGTCTTCTCCCGGTCCGCCTCTGCTACAGGAACCTGCCAGTACCCGCTAGTGAGATCCAAGGTAGAGAAGAAGTTAGCAGATCTTAAAGCAGCCAATGACTCCTCTATCCTTGGTAAGGGGTACGCATCCTTGTGTGTGATACGGTTGATTTTCCGGTAATCTACACACATCCTCATGGTGTTGTCTTTCTTTTTGACTAAAACTAGTGGGGCTGCCCAGGGGCTACAGCTATCCCGGATTACCCCAGCCTCCTTCATGTCTCTAAGCATCCCCTTGGCGTGTTGGTAATGTGCAGGGGGTACGGGTCGATACCTCTCTTTTATGGGAGGATGATCTCCCGTGGGGATGCGGTGTTCTACCCCCTTGACTCGCCCGAAGTCTAACGGGTGTTTACTAAACACTCTCTCATACTCTTGAACCACCCGATAGACTCCTTGTTTCTGGTGTGAGGGAGTGGAGTCAGTACCCAGATGTAGTTGCTGACACCAGTCCTCCATGTCTTTCTTAGAGCCGTTACCTTCCTCCGGGTGAGATGGAGGCAAGGGTTCCACAGATTGTATAGAATTTTGATTAGTGGTATATAATTTGGCTAGCGTGGCATACCGGGGCAGGTACACTTCCCTCTCCCCGATATTTATTATGCGAACGGGCACCCTCCCATGGCGTACATTGACCACCCCCCGTGCTGTCAAAATGGTGGGCCTACTGTCTGAGTAAACTGGTTCTACCATTGCCTGGTAATCTCTACCTCTCAGACCAATAGCTGCCCGGCACCAAATCATCATTTCACTTTTTGGGGGCATGGCAATAGGAAAAGGGTCACACATTCTTACGCTACCAATCTCACCGCCGGAGAGTTCCACTTGTTGCCGTTGCATCAGTGCCCGGATCTCTTTCTGGAGCACCCGCTGCTCGCCGGAGCTGGCATTCTTGGCAACCTGCTGTAAAAGGAAAATCACCTCTGCAAGACAATTTTCAATTACATTAGTTCCTAGAGTTATTTTTGGGTGACTCTCATGTTTGTCAATATCTACAATGATCAGTCCCTGTGCGGCCAGTTAGACTCTACCAATTTTGATGGTCACCTCTTTAAATCCGATCTGTGGCACGGGCTGACCATTGCTGGCGATGATACTCAAGTCGTCGTCAGGGTAGCGGGTAATATCCGAGTCATTCCAGTACTGCTTGAAGAGCACGTACGGGATGGTGGTGACCTGTGACCCGGTGTCCAGTAGGGCACTCATGGGAATGCCATCCAGTACCACAGGCAAGACTGGACGTCCTCCCACATATCTGTCGCGCCAGTCCGATGGGCCTGGTGATCTTTTTCCTGGGGGTTGGCCCTCTACCCCAGGTTGTGCCCGTTTAAAGAACAGTACCTTTCCATATGTCCGGGTTGATTGCAGCGGCGGCAGATGGGTCGTCCGTCCTCGCTGTATCGGTCACTGGGTCTTCCTCTGGCCGGTGGGGTCCTCCTTGGTCGACGCCACGGGATGTCCTCCGGTCCGGATGCCAGCTGGATCTTCCCTGGAGTGGAAACCTGTAAAGACTGCACAGTTCGGGTTAGCGCAGCAACGCTTTTAGCTAGCTCTTGGACCTGATGGTGTAGGTCTGGAGCCGGGTCATTGTCCAAAGCCTGCGCATCAGCTCCCACAGGCCCTGCTGACAAGGGCGCCGCCTCCTGGTAGTAAGTGGTAGTGGGGCGTCTGTGGGTCACAACGCCACCTGGTGCCGGTTCTCGGAGCACCCGGATGGCTCTGTCCTTGAACTGTGCAAATTCTAGATGAGGGTCCTGTAAGGCCATTGCCCGCAACTGGGTGCGGTGGGCATTGCAATATAAACCCTCTATAAATTGTTCGGTCAACAGCCTGTCCTCGTTTCCCACTCCATTAGGGTCGGTCTGCTTAATGGCCCTCAGGGCCTCTTGTAGGTTGAGTGCATAGTCCCTTATACTCTCATGCGCTCGCTGCTTGCACCCGTAGAATCTAAGTTTAATCTCGGCTGAGGTGCGGGTATCAAAGGTGTCCTTCAGCCGGGTTAGTATCCCTGCGACAGTCTTCCTCCCAGGTGGCCAGGATTTTACTTCCCTTTTGGCTGCCCCAGTTAGTTGGGCCACCAGGATGCTCACTTTTTGCTCTTCTGTGAGGGGGTACACCTGGAAGAGGCTATCCAGCTTTTCTCTAAAGTCATGCAGGGTATGTGACTCCCCTGAGTACTGGGGTAGCCAAGCTGCTCCCGGGATATAGGGCATGGTGAAGGGCATAACTGCAACAGCGGTAGCGCTGGCGGGGGTTGAGGCAGTGGAGCTCTCCTCCGTATCCGACATCTTCCTCCCCCCTAGTGGACCGTGGCCTACCTTGCGATGATCCTGTTCCGTAGGCCGCGGCTCCGCAGTGGATCGTCAGGGTTGAGGACCTTCCGTCGCGCTCCTGTGACGTCGGCGTCTGCTGGGCTCCTTCCAGGACCTTACGCAACGTCCGGACGTGAGGCGGGGCTTCAGTTCTCGCGCGCTTTCGGAGTCCACGCCCCTCTTCTTCCCGCGCGGCGTCCTCAAGATGGCGTCCAATGGCGGGAAAACTCCACGGATGGCGGGAAGAAGGCTGAAGATGGCGCCGGATGGCGGGAAACTTCACCGATGGCGGGAAGAAGGCTGAAGATGGCGCCGGATGGCGGGAATCTTCACCGATGGCGGGAATCTTCACCACTGGTAAGTTTGAACAGTCTTTGCTTTTCAGGCACGCAGTACCCGGTGGTTGCGGGCACGTGATCCTGCCGACTACGCCAAAGTTGACGCGCCCCTGGGCCTGTGTCGCGCTGCGTTGCGCACGCGGGAGCTTACCCGGAGCCGGATCTGTTTAGGGTTGTAGTCTCGTGGCGGTGACCCGGTCCGTGCCCAGGGAGTCAAACTGGACGGCAGTCTGTTAGCGGTAGAAAATGGTTGATGACTACGCCACCCGTTGAATGCAGCCAGGGGGCTGCTGCTGCAGGGCAGACCGCTGAGGCCGGTGGAAGGATGGTGCAGCGTGATAGTATAACCCCCAACGGGAGGGGTATGGCCTCAGGGCAGCCGACGTGGATGATGGGGGTAGCAGGAACCACTCAGAGACGGTATGGTAGCGTTCAGGGTCTTTACTGGTAACAACGATAGACCCTCCCGGAGTACTTGCTAGCGAACGGGGCCTGGTCAGTCCTTGAGCAGATGGGATCTCCACTGGCCAGGCGTAGTTGTAGGCCTCCCAAGCTGACTGTACTCTTCTGGCTACCTTGCTAGAAGCTGATGTAAGTAGCCCACGTCCCTGAGTGTACCGTGTGGTGCTCACCCGTATGGCCGGTGACTCGGGGCCTTCTAATGGCTTCCGCTCCACGATGGCGGTGCTGGTGCCACGCGTGTGACCGGGCCTTCGGGCTTCTGGGCCAGGGGACCTGAAATCCCCTGCCTGACGGATTCTGCTGCTGGGTAGAAGTTAGTCCCCACAGCCTCGGACTCCGGGTCCGGTAAAGAATCTTCTTAGTCAGGGCGAGCTCTTTAGCTGCCAGCCCCTGACTCCTTGTGACTCTGCTGCTTCCTATGCTGCTCTTGTCTCTACTCTTCCTGGACTCACTCACCCTGCCTCAGCCCCGGGTTTATACAGGGGAAGTTCTTCCCCTCCCAAGGCTGGGCAGGAGGTGTGGCATGCACAGGATCCCTGACCAAAGGACCTCCCACCTGCTCTCAGACGTAATATCTCTATCACTGTGACAACCAGACCCCTGGGGTGTCACAGATGCAGTTAAAAATTTGTAATTAGATACTCTCGTTGGATGCTGAGAAAGCATTCCATAGAGTCTCCTGGCACGCCATATATGATTCTCTTAAAAAGCTTGGGGTAGGGGTCTAGGGGACCCTTTTATAGCCCAAATCACGGCCCTGTATCGCAATACGTCACCTAGGCTGAAGATAAATGGAACTGTAGCACCCTGAGGGCTCGGTTGCTACAGACGTATTGCACCTCACCCAGAGGTGTGATATCTCACTCTCAGGTAAGGATGGAGTGTGGATCAGGACCCGACACCTGCATGCATTACACCACATTGCCGTGGGGCAGGGCGACCAATATGCCCCTGAGATGGGCACGACAGTCCCTGTCCCTGGCTGGAGTGGGGGGAGGGAACACTGAGGAAGGGGAACCCTGTAGTGCAGGAGCAGGGAGGAAGCAGTTCCTGGGTGCATTGAGAAGGGAGTATAAAAGGTGGGCACCATCTTAGTTCAGTGCAGAGAAGTCTGAGCAGAAGTGGCAGGGAGCAGGGGCTCTGCATGAGCTCTGCTCCGGAGGCGGGCCTAGTAACAGAGGCCCAGGCCTGGAAGAGGGAGAAGGAAGGAAGAGGAGCGGAGAAGGCTCCAGGAACGAGGAATGAAGGGATCCCAGGGGTGCGGACGGGCGAGTCGCCACCGCACGCCCGAATCCACCTGCGTGGAGGGGTCAGGCCAAAGGGGGAGACCGGTCCCCGAACTAGTGGAGGCAGGAAACGACCCTCAGCTAGAAACCGGAGGCTCTGACATTTTATGTGGCGCAGCCCCTCGCTACACCCGCTAGGAAGGCACCACATAGGGTCAGGGAAACTGGCGCCAAGTTTACCAAGAGGAGGCCCGAGGCAGCCGGACAGAAGTGTTGGTAAGAAAGGCCAGACAAAGGACACACAAAGGGGGTCCTGTGAAGTGCTCCAAAGTTATCTGGGAGTTGTCTGAGCCCCTCACCTGGTGAGCACAGTACGACGTGGGCAGCCGTTACCTGCAGACGTGGTCTGGATAATAAGAACTGTGAGTAAAGGCCCTGGACTGCATCACTGACTCCGTGTCGTTACTGCTGCTGCCCTGCACCATCACCCCCATCCTCCGCATACACTGCCCTGAGGCTATACTCCTCCCGTGGGGAGTTATGCTACGCTCTGCTGCACCCACAACACCAGCCTCAGCGGTCTGCCCTGTAGCGGCGGTTCACTCTGACCGCAATCCACGGGTGGCGTAGTCGGACATTTAAACATCAAAACCACATAAATAGTTCCGCCACTGGTTTGACCGCCCTGAGCCACGGAACCGGGTCGCCGCCACGAAGACTACAACCACCAGCATCCACCAAAAAGGGTCCGGCTCCGGGTGTCCCAAGGCCCAGGGGGTGCGTCAGAACATTTTCATCACCTTTCACAATCACCAATGGGACAAGGCAGGGATGTCCTCTGTCCCCTCTCTTATACATCCTAGTGACGGAGCACCTGCTCTCATCAATTCGCCATAACCCCAATATTAGGTGGATTGAGGTGGGAGGCACCGAGTACAAGTGCTCTCTATTTGCTGATGATGTCCTAGTATATATCACTCAATCACATATATCCATCCATGCTGTTATGGCTGAAATAGATCACTTTGTTACATGGTAAAATTTTAAAATCAATGCAGCGAAGTCTGAGGCCCTCGATGTCTCCCTCCCCAAATCCATATAGGATTCCATCCAGTCCAACTTTCCCTTTGCCTGGCCCTCACAGGGTATTAAATACTTAGGAATTCCTATTCATAGAGACCTCTCCCATCTATGTTATCTTAATTTTGGGCCCTTTATTGAACAATTCCATACAGACCACGGTTGGCAAGTTAGAACTGTAAGATTCACTACGTGAACCGCTGGTGTTTTGTGGAAAAGCACATGTACACCGCGTTCCAAATTATTATGCAAAAAGTGTTTAGGAGTGATAAGGGAAGAATTTGTTTGTTTGTCAGTTAAACTCATTGATGGTGATGTGTGTCAGGGCTCTTTATATCACTGTAAGCAATTGCAGACACCTGTGCTAATTAGTTTGGCAGGTGTGTCCAATGAAAGGCAAGACTACTTAAGAAGGCTCTCTCACATTATTAAGCAGCCTACATTTTCTGCCAAAATGGGAAAGAAAAAGGATGTGTCGGCTGCTGAGAAGCAACAAATTGTGGAGTGTTTAGGTCAAGGCATGACTACAATCAACATTGTGCGATGATCAGGATGAAGTGTCTTGGCAATCAAGAAGTATGTAGCTGATTCACAGTACACACGTGTGCGTGCTGATAAGGGCAAATTGAGGACTCTTTCCTACAGGCAATTACGTCAGGTTGAAAGAGCAGCGGCAAAAAAGCCTTGTCATAGCAGCAGACAAGTTTTTGAAGCTGCTTGTGCCTCCAACGTCCCCCGAACAACAAGATGCAGGGTCCTTCAGAGGTTTGCAGCTGTGCATACGCCATCCTGTTGACCTCCTCTATCCACTTCACACAAGCAGAAACGGCTCCAGTGGGCCAAACATTACATGAAGACTGATTTCAAAACTGTTTTGTTCATGGATGAGTGCCGTGCAGCGCTCGATGGTCCAGATGGATGGAGTGGAGGATGGCTGGTTGATGGACACCCCACGCAAACACGGCTACAGCGCCAACAAGGAGGAGGTGGAGTAATGTTTTGGGCTGGAATCATGGGGAGAGAGATTGTCGGCCCCTTTAGGATCCCTGAAGGCGCTAAAGATGAACTCCATAATGTATGTGGATTTTCTCAAACAGCACTTCCTGCCATGGTTCAAGAAGAAGAACCGTGTATTTCACAGCAAGATCATTTTTCTGCATGATAATGCACCATCTCATGCTGCACATAAAACATCTGCATCTCTGGCTGATATGGGCATAAAAGGGGACAAACTTATGGTGTGACCCCCATGCTCCCCTGACCTCTACCCCATTCAGAACCTTTGGAGCATCATTAAAAGGAGTGTCTATTATGGCGGGAGGCAGTTCACATCTAAGCAACAGCTCTGGGAGGGTATTCTGTCCTCATGCAAAACAATTGAAGCAGAAACCATCCAAAACCTGACAAATTCAATGGACGAGAGAGTTCAGAAGCTCCTTTCGAACAAGGGGTCCTATGTGAAAATGTAACATCACCTAGAATAAAGTTTTGAGTTGAAAACTGTTTGATTTCAGTTTCTAACAACCTGCTAATGCTTATAATTTCAAAAATGACCATTTTTTTGGTCTTTATTAAAATGAAAAGGTTGATCGAAAAGTTTGGGGGATCTAAGAGTGTGGCAACCCAGTAGTCATGATTACTTCGAATTCTGACAATATGAGGGTCATGCTGCAGGTAGTGCAGCAAGAAGGCACTTATGTGTCTTGCGCATCTCGGAGCCCCAAAATTATTTTCCGGGCTAGATGCAGCTAAAAATTATTTTTAATTTTAAATCTGGTGGAGCTTATTATAGATGGCCTAATAGGATCAGTGCTGCACACTGCTACAAAGCCCAAATTATTTTCCAGTCAAGATACAGATAAACATGATTAGTAATTTGAAAGCTTAAAACGTTTGGTAGGGTGATTTTAACCAATCATCAAGCTTTTACTCTCCCCAGGATGACACAGGGGTAGAAAAGTCGTTTCGGATCCATGATTTATTCATCTTTATGAACGTGAGTCTGTCTACATTATCAGTGGAGAGCCGCGTGCGCTTATCTGTCAGCACACCACCAGCAGCGCTGAACACACGTTCAGACAGAACGCTGGCTGCGGGGCATGACAAGATCTCCAAGGCGTAAGTGGCTAGCTCCGGCCATTTATCCAGATTGGAAGCCCAAAAAGAGCAAGGGTCCAGTGACACAGTCGTGGCTTCAATGTTTACTTGGAGATACTCCTGTACCATCGTCTCTAGGCGTTGACTATGTGTCAGACTTCTTGTCTCCTGTGGCCTTGCAAAGGATGGGCTAAAAAAGTGGTGAAATGATTCCGCAAAATTGATGTTACCAGCAGATACTGTGGTTCTGTTACGGTTTGAGTGCTGAACACTTGACGGTCCCACGGTTGGCAAGTTGGAACTGTGAGATTCACTACGTGCACCACTGGTATTTTGTGGAAAAGCACATGTAAGATTCTGCAACAGTCTCTGCTGATACTCCTGCATGCGTGCATCCCTTTCTATGGCAGGAATAATTTCTGCAAATTTACTTTTGTACCGGGGATCTAACAGTGTGGCAACCCAATAGTCAGGATTATTTCTAATTCTCACAATTCGAGGGTCATGTTGCAGGTAGTGCAGCAAGAAGGCACTCATGTGTGTTGCGCATCCAGGAGCACCAAGTCCCTGTTGTGTTGGTGGCGAGGTAACAATCATGCTTCCTTCCTCTGTCCTCTCCCCCCAACCTCGCACAACAGAAATGTGATCAAGGTCTCCCTCATCTGATGAGTCTTCCATCAGTTCGTCCTCCACTTCTTCCTGGGCTCCTGCACCTTCCTCACTAGTTTGGCTGCTACCATGCGCCCTGGTAAAACCATCTCCCCCACCCTCACATGCCTGCCGCCTTGGTGCTGCCGACCTTCTGGACCTTGCAGATGTTAGCCCTTCCGCATACAACTCCTCCTCCTCTACTTCCTCCACCTCCTCTTGTGCCACCACCTGACTCCGAATTCTGTTTAACATGTGCTCCAGCATGTAAATCACCGGAATAGTCATGCTGATAATGGCATCGTCAGCACTAAACATCTTCGTCGCCATTTCAAAACTGTGCAGAAGGGTGCATAGGTCCCTGATCTGAGACCACTCCTCCAGCGTGATTTGCCCCACCTCTGAATCTCGTTGGCCCAGGCTATACGTCAGAACGTATTGCACCAGGGCTTGTCGGTGCTGCCACAGTCGCTGCAACATGTGCAGAGTTGAATTCCACCGGGTAGGCACATCGCATTTTAGCCGGTGAAGTGGCAGGCCCAACGACTTCTGTAGAGATGTAAGTCGCTGAGCTGCGGGATGCGAACGGCGGAAGTGAGCACACAGCGACCGTGCCCTCTGCAGAAGGCCATCTAGTCTGGGATAGTGGGCTAAAAATTGCTGGACAACCAGGTTCAACACGTGAGCCATACAAGGCACGTGTGTGACATTGCCCCGGCGAAGGGCCGCACCCAGGTTTGCAGCATTGTCGCACACGGCCTTCCCTGGTTTCAGGTCCAGTGGAGACAACCATTCATGAAATTGGTTCTCCAGAGCTGACCACAACTCCTCAGCTGTGTGACTCACATTTCCCAGACATTTCAATGTAAAAACCGCCTGATGACGTTGAGCCCTACTGCCAGCATAGTAAGGAGGTGTGCCGGATCCCTTCTGCGCAGTTAGAAAGCTTGTGGCATGACCAGACAGGCTTTGGGTGCAGGTGGAAGACCGAGAGGAGGTTGAGGAGGCAGAAGCAGTGGAGGAACTTTGACATAAAGAGGATTGACGCACAACTCGTGGGGACGGCAAGACTTGGACAGCAGCCCCTTGTCCTGCTGTCACCATAGTTACCCAGTGCCCAGTCAGCGACATGTAACGCCCCTGTCCATGCCTACTCGTCCAAGTGTCTGTGGTGAAATGCACCCTGTCACACACAGAGTTTCTCAAAGAAGCGGTGATGTTGTGTGCGACATGCTGGTGGAGCGCAGGCACACCTTTCTTTGAGAAGTAGTGCCGACTGGGCATCTGGTACTGGGGCACTGCGACGGACATAAGGTCTCGAAAATCCTCTGTGTCCACCAGGCGGAAAGGCAGCATTTCTGTAGCCAAGAGCTTGCAGATGGTGAAATTCAACCTCTTAGCTTTCTCATGGCTAGGAGGAAATGGTCTTTTACTTGTCCACATCTGAGGGACCGAGGGCTGGCTATTGTGCTTAGACGGGGTTGATAAGGGTGTCCCCGGCAAACTGCCGGTCTGTGAGGAAGATGCAGGCGGACATGTTAGGTTGCCTTCATCCAAAGGTGGTGCTATCGATGTCGGACAGCGCTCAACACCAGCTGGTGTTACCACCTCCAAAGAAAATGATGACCTGCCAATCACGCTGGCTGTTGCGGGTAAAGAGGTGGCAGGTCTGCGCCCCAAAACAGGTGTGACTGCTGTCCCCCCAGTCACAGAGGATGAAGAGGCCGCGGATGCACAAGATATGGCAGACGGTGGTTGGCCCGGCCGGCTAGGCCGCATTGTAGCACACTGAGCTTCCCACTGCAACTTATGCTTCATGTCCATGTGCCGGTTCATGCATGAAGTACTCAAACTATGTATTTTTTGGCCTCTACTTAGCTTTTGCTGACAAATGTTACAGATAACACGAGTTGGGTCATCTTTATCGATCTGAAAAAATGCCCAGGCTATGCAAGGCTTAGCACCCATGCGACCTGAAGAGCCACCATGACTTGTGGTGAGAGGCAGAGTTGTGTTTGAGGATGCAGTTGTTGACGTGCTTCCAGTACTACGTCTCTGTCCAGGAAGGCGCAACCTGACCTCGTCGTCACTAGCATCTTCCTCCACCTCCTCTGCTGACCTCATCTCTTGGCTGACTGTGGGTTGACAGTAAGTGGGATCTCCGACCTCATCATCATCACCCTGTGCGTTATCACACCCGTCGTCCTCAGAGCCAACCTGTTCCTGCCCTGACAAAAAACTAAAGTTGTCGCTCCAATCAGGTATTTGAGTCTTATCATCGTCTTCCTCATTGTCTCCACCAACAGGAGTTACAGTTTGGGAATGAGGGTCTACATTATGGTCAGAACCTTCTGCGTCTGGTCCTGGATCCGACTCATAAAGATTCTGGGCATCAGTGCAGATCATTTCCTCGTCTGGATTCACAGAAGCGCTGGAGTCGACCTCTGATTCCCAGGCTATAGTATGAGTAAACAGCTCTGCAGACTCAACCATCTGTTCTACCTCATACTCAGACGGGCAGCTGGAGATTTGGGAGCTGTGAGGAAGCAAGTGCGATTTGGGTGACACCTTTGAGGACTGGAGTATTTGTGATGTTGAAGTTGATGTGGAGGAGAGCCCACTTAAAGGAGCACTTGATATCCGTTGAAGCACCTGCTGTTTTTGTGCCTCATCTGGAATTTGTAGCGATTGGCGTGGCCGTAAGAAAGGGATCTTATCACATTGTCCGCTAAAAGAAGTAGACATTTTAGTTTGGCTGGAAGATGGTCTTTCTTCTGCAGATGTTACTGTTGCTTTAACACCTACCCCACGGACACAACCTTTTTTCCCCTTCCCAACACGCCTATTCCCCTTTCCACCAGCAGCAGGCCTTTTTCCACTCATTTTGGTGGTTAACTAATTCACAACTCTGGAGTTGTTTGCACAAAAAAACAATGGATGGTAACCGAGCAGAGCTGAGTGGCCAAACTGTGGTATTAGGCCAAAACTATTGGCTGGGTTAGATGCAGAAAAAAATTATTTTGAATTTGCAACCTGATGGAGGTCAGTATAGATGGACTAATACAACAAGTCCCACACACAGCTAGAAGCCCAAATATTTTTTCAGAGGTACTGTAGATGCAGATAAAAATTAGTTTTAATTTGCAACCTGATGGAGGTCAGTATAGATGGACTAATAGAGAAAGTCCCACACACTGCTAGAAGCCCAAATATTTTTTCAGAGCTAGATGCAGAAAAAAATTATATTCAGTTTGCAACCTGATGGAGGTCAGTATAGATGGACTAATACAACAAGTCCCGCACACAGCTAGAAGCCCAAATATTTTTTCAGAGGTACTGTAGATGCAGATAAAAATTATTTTTAATTTGCAACCTGATGGAGGTCAGTATAGATGGACTAATAGAGAAAGTCCGACACACTACTAGAAGGCCAAATATTTTTTCAG
This sequence comes from Phyllobates terribilis, assembly GCF_046119375.1. Lineage (NCBI taxonomy): Eukaryota > Metazoa > Chordata > Amphibia > Anura > Dendrobatidae > Phyllobates > Phyllobates terribilis. The sequence goes on along the minus strand of NW_027362938.1, from coordinate 729,002 downwards.
AGCTAGATGCAGAAAAAAATTATATTCAGTTTGCAACCTGATGGAGGTCAGTATAGATGGACTAATACAACAAGTCCCGCACACAGCTAGAAGCCCAAATATTTTTTCAGAGGTACTGTAGATGCAGATAAAAATTATTTTTAATTTGCAACCTGATGGAGGTCAGTATAGATGGACTAATAGAGAAAGTCCGACACACTACTAGAAGGCCAAATATTTTTTCAGAGGTAGATGCAGAAAAAAATATATTCAGTTTGCAACCTGATGGAGGTCAGTATAGATGGATTAATAGAACAAGACCCACACACAGCTAGAAGCCCAATATTTTTTCAGAGGTAGATGCAGAAAAAAATATATTCAGTTTGCAACCTGATGGAGGTCAGTATAGATGGACTAATAGAACAAGTCCCACACACTGCTAGAAGCCCAAATATTTTTTCAGAGGTACTGTAGATGCAGATAAAAATTAGTTTTAATTTGCAACCTGATGGAGGTCAGTATAGATGGACTAATAGAGAAAGTCCGACACACTACTAGAAGGCCAAATATTTTTTCAGAGGTAGATGCAGAAAAAAATTATATTCAGTTTGCAACCGGATGGAGGTCAGTATAGATGGACTAATACAACAAGTCCCGCACACAGCTAGAAGCCCAAATATTTTTTCAGAGGTACTGTAGATGCAGATAAAAATTATTTTTAATTTGCAACCTGATGGAGGTCAGTATAGATGGACTAATAGAGAAAGTCCGACACACTACTAGAAGGCCAAATATTTTTTCAGAGGTAGATGCAGAAAAAAATATATTCAGTTTGCAACCTGATGGAGGTCAGTATAGATGGACTAATACAACAAGTCCCACACACAGCTAGAAGCCCAATATTTTTTCAGAGGTACTGTAGATGCAGATAAAAATTAGTTTTAATTTGCAACCTGATGGAGGTCAGTATAGATGGACTAATAAAGAAAGTCCGACACACTACTAGAAGGCCAAATATTTTTTCAGAGCTAGATGCAGAAAAAAATTATATTCAGTTTGCAACTTGATGGAGGTCAGTATAGATGGATTAATAGAACAAGACCCACACACAGCTAGAAGCCCAATATTTTTTCAGAGGTAGATGCAGAAAAAAATATATTCAGTTTGCAACCTGATGGAGGTCAGTATAGATGGACTAATAGAACAAGTCCCACACACTGCTAGAAGCCCAAATATTTTTTCAGAGGTACTGTAGATGCAGATAAAAATTAGTTTTAATTTGCAACCTGATGGAGGTCAGTATAGATGGACTAATAGAGAAAGTCCGACACACTACTAGAAGGCCAAATATTTTTTCAGAGGTAGATGCAGAAAAAAATTATATTCAGTTTGCAACCGGATGGAGGTCAGTATAGATGGACTAATACAACAAGTCCCGCACACAGCTAGAAGCCCAAATATTTTTTCAGAGGTACTGTAGATGCAGATAAAAATTATTTTTAATTTGCAACCTGATGGAGGTCAGTATAGATGGACTAATAGAGAAAGTCCGACACACTACTAGAAGGCCAAATATTTTTTCAGAGGTAGATGCAGAAAAAAATATATTCAGTTTGCAACCTGATGGAGGTCAGTATAGATGGACTAATACAACAAGTCCCACACACAGCTAGAAGCCCAATATTTTTTCAGAGGTACTGTAGATGCAGATAAAAATTAGTTTTAATTTGCAACCTGATGGAGGTCAGTATAGATGGACTAATAAAGAAAGTCCGACACACTACTAGAAGGCCAAATATTTTTTCAGAGCTAGATGCAGAAAAAAATTATATTCAGTTTGCAACTTGATGGAGGTCAGTATAGATGGATTAATAGAACAAGACCCACACACAGCTAGAAGCCCAATATTTTTTCAGAGGTAGATGCAGAAAAAAATATATTCAGTTTGCAACCTGATGGAGGTCAGTATAGATGGACTAATAGAACAAGTCCCACACACTGCTAGAAGCCCAAATATTTTTTCAGAGGTACTGTAGATGCAGATAAAAATTAGTTTTAATTTGCAACCTGATGGAGGTCAGTATAGATGGACTAATAGAATGATGCTATGCCCAAAAGATTTTACTTCACTAGGTGCAGTAAAAAAATTGGTATTCTATACACAGGTGGTATATCTTGCAACACAGATAGGCTACTCCACTGACTAACACACTCTGCAATAGGCCAAAAAGGATTAGCTTTGCTAGATTCAGCCAAATGCTGTGAAAAAAACTTGCACAGCACTGGCACAGACCTGCCTGGCAAAAACTGATAGGAACTGATGTAACCTAGTCCTGAAAAGGACTCCAATTACAATTAGTCTTTACTCCCACAACCTATCTATTTAAGAGCACAGACCTCCCTGATAAAAGTCGTAGGAAATGCTGTAACCTAGTCCTTAAAAGGACTGCAATCACAACTATTCCCTACTCCCAAGCTATCTGTATATTTGTGCGAAAATTGGCTTGAAATTAACAAGGTATAGCGCACACAGCAACAGCGGTGCCGTCTAACACGCAGCTGCAGCAGTGAGAAAATGGTGGCGACGGGGAAAATGGCTTGGTCTTATAGGGCAAGGACATGTGACATACACTGCCAATGACACATGCCCTTGCTTGTGTGAAAAAAAGCACTTCGCTCCGTGTGTGCGCTGCTGATAGGCTGACAGATTGCACCTCCCCACTGCAAATGCGGGAAAGAGAAAAAAAAATGGAGATCTTCATTGTTCCTGCAGAGATCCATCCCCTGCCCCTCCCCCCGCCCCGCTGTACACTCAAACTGCGTATTAACATTAATTTTCATCATTACTGAGAAAAAATCCAGTTATGATTTTGGTGCACGAACAGTTATCGAACATAACCTCGAACAGCCGAATTTTTCTCAAATTGTTCGTGTTCGCCGAACGGCTCGAACACCGCCCAAAACAGCTCGAATTTGAGATTGGCGAACAGTTCGAGTAGAACAACGCTCATCTCTAGTCATAAGTATTCAGACCCTTTGCTCATATTTAAGTCACATGCTGTCCATTTCCTTGTGATCCTCCTTGAGATGGTTCTACTCTTTCATTGGAGTCCAGCTGTGTTTAATTAAACTGATAGGACTTGATTTGGAAAGGCACACACCTGTCTATATAAGACCTCACAGCTCACAGTGCATGTCAGACCAAATGAGAATCATGAGCTCAAAGGAACTGCCTGTTACGATGTTAGTAGATACCCTGAAGTCCAATGGCGTGGGCCAAAAGCAGAGACTGAGACAAGAGTAGTGTGAAAGTCTATTTTAAACTCAAGTGCAAAAGATCACAGCAAACAGTTTATGAAGGTAAGTTCATTCCAAACAATACTTCTTAGAACCTAATCTGTAAGGCACGGCCTTCATTACTATTAGGGTATGTAAACGTTAACGATAGTCCAAGTTTACTTAGGTACAGTAGTATGCAAACAGAAATAAGGATAGTAAGCAGACGTAGGTATTCCTCAGTTGATTGTGGACTCACGTAGTGCAGAAGAGAAGACAAACTGGAATATGGATCTGGATATTGAAGAATGCAGAAGGTGCAGTGGAGCAAACAGCGATGTCTTAAACCAGAATGAGGGAAATTATGCCAGAATGGGGACAATATGCCAGAGAGGGGCCCATGATGGGGGAAAATGTTATAGCATGAGGTCTGACCCAATTCCCAACTCCATTTGCTGAAATGCAGCCCCAAACTTACAGGACCCTTCACCGTGGTTATGCATCACTATTGACCACAGACACTCATTATTGTTCTGCTCTCCAGCCCTTCAGTGAACAAACTCCCTACAGTAACAACCACATTTTTCATATTTTGGCTCAACCGCGCACATCTTGCCAATCCCCCCCCCTCCTTCCCCGTTTTCTCTGTTTTAATGCAGTGACTCAGCGTCACTTGGCCTTGTTTTGATGTGGAAGATATGGCTTTTTCACCATAATTCTGCTATGAAGACCACTTCTGGCCAGTCTTCTCTGAACAGTAGATGAGTGAAGCTGAGTCCCACTGGTTGCTGCCAGTTCTGAGCTGATGGCACTGCTGGACATCTTCCGCTTTTGAAGGAAAGTAACCATAATGTGTCATACATCTGCTGCACTAAGTTTCCTTGGCCGACCACTGCATCTATTGACCTCAACCTTGCACATTTTCTTGTGCTTCTTCACTAGTACTTGAATGACACATCTTGAACCCTCAATCTGCTTTGAAATTTGTGCCTTAGAGAACTTGCTGATGTAGTATAACTTCCTTGTGTATTCTTGCTCAGTCTTGCCATGGTGTATGACCAGACACCTGACTGTATTATTACAAAATCCCTGACTTTGCGCAGGTGTACCTAGAAGAATTGACGCTGTTTTAAAGTGAAAAGTTGGTCACACCAAATATTGATTGGATCTAGATTTTTCGTTTGTTCATTCACTTGTATTTTGTTAATTGATTAAATAGATCATTAACATTTCTATTTTTGAAGCATTCTTACTTTACAGCATTTTTTCTACACATTTCTAAAAATTATTTTTATGTGTCTTTTATTTGCTCATTAATAATCTGATATACCTTTTGGTATTTTGTGTGTAGTTGTTTTTTTGCTGTTGGGGTAAATTGTAGGATATTGATTTCAGAGTGGTTTCCTGATCCTTTGATTGTAGGAATGAGTGGTATATATGTGCTAATAAATTAGGACAAACGTAGGAAATTTAGGAAAAAAATTGGACATATCGGCAGTAATAACATGCTGATTGTGATGTCATGAAGATGACTTGAATTTCCACCATTAAGAGAACAGCATTGCTGGTCATTTATATTAAGTAAATTGGATATTCATTCTTCTCGATTGTGATGTCATGAAGATGACTTGAATTTCAACCAATCAGAGATCAGCATGTTTCAGGTCACCCAGATAGAACAGTCCATGAAACATGAGTCACGGCCACTGTGAGGTCATAATGCTGATTAGAATTTCCACCAATCAGAAAACAGAATTGCCCAGAAGAACCACCCAGGAGGTATGAGTCATCGCCACTGTGAGGTCATAATGCTGACCAATCACAGAGCAGCCATGCCCAGATTTTCCACCAATCACAGAGCAGGCACCCCCAGATTTTCCACCAATCAGAGATAAGCAGTGGGTATAAATGGCAGCCACACCCAGATTTTCCACCAATCAGAGATCAGCAGTGGGTATAAATAGCTGCTGCCGCCTGCCCGGCTTAGCCTTGCACTGGTTGGGTCTCTCTCTTTTTCTCTCTCTTGGTATCTCCCGGTATCTATCCCTCCCCCAAATGTGTAAAAGATAGAACCAATATTTGTGTTGTTTGTCCGTTTTATGAGCCTTTGATTAACCCCTTCCCACTCTTTGCTATATATATATATATATATATATATATATATATATATATTTATTATGTGCAGGTGGGCCTTAAAGGGATTTTCCAGGACAAACATTTTGATGGCTTATCCCCTGGTTAGCTCATTAATATCAGATTTGTGGTGGTCCGGCACACGGCACCTCCACTAATCAGCTGTTTGCAGCTTCGGCCGAGGTCAGATGTAAACAGTGTTGAGGAGCTGAAAAATCACTGATCTGTTCACTCTGTAGTGGCCGCTCCCTGGTGCTGCAGATCAGCTCCTATTACATGAATATTAGCTGATCTGCAGGACCCACAGTACAGTGAATGGAGCTGTGATGTTCAATCTTCACACTATTTACACTTGAGCGCTGCAATCAGCTGATGGGTAGAGCCGGTGCCGCGTGTCGGAGCCCACCGATCTGATATTGATAACCCATCCCCAGGATAAATCATCATTATTATACTACTCATACATGAAGAAAGCGAGGTGGCACACCGATTTAATAAAATCTTCTTTTATTCCATTTCCATTAAAAATACAGGGAAGCGGCGCCTTTTGCGGACGACGGCCGTTTCGCGTGTCTATCACGCTTCTACGGGTCGAGGCATATGGTCATGGGGGTGTGCAGGGGTTAAAATACTCCCGACCCCACCCCCTGCAGCAAACAGCCATACAAAATGTTACAACAAAAAATACATTAAAAACAACCACCCAGGAGGTATGAGTCATCGCCACTGTGAGGTCATAATGCTGACCAATCACAGAGCAGCCACACCCAGTTTTTCCACCAATCAGAGCAGCCATACCCAGATTTTCCACCAATCAGAGATCAGCAGTGGGTATAAATAGCCGCTGCCGCCTGCCCGGCTTAGCCTTGCACTGGTTGGGTCTCTCTTTTTTCCCTCTCTTGGTATCTCCCGGTATCTCTCCCTTCCCTCTCTCTTCTCTCCCTCCCCTCTCTCTTCTCTCTCTCTCTTTGACCCAATGGCCCTCTTAAGGGCTACCCCAAATGTGTAAAAGATAGAACCAATATTTGTGTTGTTTGTCCGTTTTATGGATGGAGCGAGACATGATGTCCCAGATGTGTCCTGGATTCAGGTCTGGGGAACGGGCGGGCCAGTCCATAGCTTCAATGCCTTCATCTTGCAGGAACTGCTGACACACTCCAGCCACATGAGGTCTGGCATTGTCCGGCATTAGGAGGAACCCAGGGCCAACCGCACCAGCATATGGTCTCACAAGGGGTCTGAGGATCTCATCTCGGTACCTAATGGCAGTCAGGCTACCTCTGCCGAGCACAAGGAGGGCTGTGCGGCCATCCAAAGAAATGCCACAGAACACCAGGATTGGCAAAGTCGCCACTGGCGCCCTGTGCTCTTCACAGATGAAAGCAGGTTCACACTGAGCACATGTAACAGACGTGACAGAGTCTGGAGACGCCGTGGAGAGCGATCTGCTGCCTGCAACATCCCTCAGCATGACCGGTTTGGTAGTGGGTCAGTAATGGTGTGGGGTGGCATTTGTTTGGAGGGCCGCACAGTTCCCTTTATTTTTTGAGCAGTGCATATACATATATAAAATGTTCCTCCCCCACCATGTGACATACTGCATACCTCATAGGGACCGCAGTCAGGAAGCACCAGTAGTACCAGCAGCTCCCACAGTACAATGCAAATGTAGCATTCTCAGCGTGTACTGACCAATGCTGTCCACCAGGTGGCATCAGCAGGAAATTACAGGGATGAGACAAGCACTGCATGACAGCCCCGCCCCAATCTGCCCTATACCAGACACGCCCCCTACCAACGCCCCACCCCCGCTGCCATGACAACCGAATTGTTTAATGGCAGAATGAGACCTTACATGAGCAAAGAAGTAGCGGCCGGAGAGCGGGGTCCGCACAGGTGAGCGCCCCCATAACACAGTGTATGTACTGCACGTCAGCTCTATGGCAGACTGTCACCTGTGCTGGATCCAGTACGTGTTACACTTATATCTGTACAGAGACACAGAGGACGCAGCTATATATTTGTGTGTGTGTATATATACAGTATATATATATGTGTGTGTATATACAGTATATATATATATATATATGTGTGTGTCTATATACAATATATATATGTGTGTGTCTATATACAGTATATACTGTATATGTGTGTGTGTATATACAGTATATATATATATGTGTGTGTCTATATACAGTATATATATGTGTGTGTCTATATACAGTATATATATATATGTGTGTGTGTGTATATATACACAATATATATATGTGTTGTGTATATATACAATATATATATATATATATATGTGTGTGTGTGTATATATATATATATATATATGTGTGTGTATATATACAGTATATATATGTGTGTGTATATACAGTACAGAAAAAAGTTTGGACACACCTTCTCATTTAAAGATTTTTCTGGATTTTCATGACTTTGAAAATTGTACATTCACACTGAAAGCATCAAAACTATGAATTAACACATGTGGAATTATATACTTAACAAAAAAGTGTGAAACAACTGAAAATATGTCTTATATTCTTGGTTCTTCAGAGTAGCCACCTTTTGGTTTGATGACTGCTTTGCACACTCTTGGCATTCTCTTGATGAGCTTCAAGAGGTAGTCACCGGAAATGGTCTTCCAACAATCTTGAAGGAGTTCCCAGAGATGCTTAGCACTTGTTGGCCCTTTTGCCTTCACTCTGCTGTCCAGCTCACGCCAAACCATCTCGATTGAGTTCAGGTCTGGTGATTGTGGAGGCCAGGTCATCTGGCGTAGCACCCCATCACTCTCTTTCTTGGTCAAATAGCCCTTACAAAGCCTGGAGGTGTGTTTGGGGTCATTGTCCTGTTGAAAAATAAATGATGGTCCAACTAAACGCAAACCAGATGGAATAGCATGCCACTGCAAGATGCTGTGGTAGCCATGCTGGTTCAGTATGCCTTCCATTTTGAATAAATCCACAACAGTGTCAGCAGCAAAGCACCCCCACACCATCACACCTCCTCCTCCATGCTTCACGGTGGGAACCAGGCATGTAGAGTCCATCCGTTCACCTTTTCTGCGTCGCACAAAGACACGGTGGTTGGAACCAAAGATCTAAAATTTGGACTCATCAGACCAAAGCACAGATTTCCAGTGGTCTAGTGTCCATTCCTTGTGTTCTTTAGCCCAAACAAGTCTCTTCTTCTTGTTGCCTGTCCTTAGCAGTGGTTTCCTAGCAGCTATTTTACCATGAAGGCCTGCTGCACAAAGTCTCCTCTTAACTGTTGTTGTAGAGATGTGTCTGCTGCTAGAACTCTGTGTGGCATTGACCTGGTCTCTAATCTGAGCTGCTGTTAACCTGCGATTTCTGAGGCTGGTGACTCGGATAAACTTATCCTCAGAAGCAGAGGTGACTCTTGGTCTTCCTTTACTGGGGCGGTCCTCATGTGACCCAGTTACTTTGTAGCGCTTCATGGTTTTTGCAACTGTACTTGGGGACACTTTCAAAGTTTTCCCAATTTTTCGGACTGACTAACATTCATTTCTTAAAGTAATGATGGCCACTCGTTTTTCTTTACTTAGCTGCTTTTTTCTTGCCATAATACAAATTCTAACAGTCTATTCAGTAGGACTATCAGCTGTGTATTCACCTGACTTCTGCACAACACAACTGATGGTCCCAACCCCATTTATAAGGCAAGAAATCCCACTTATTAAACCTGACAGGGCACATCTGTGAAGTGAAAACCATTTCCGGTGACTACCTCTTGGCTACTTTGAAGAACCTAGACTATAAGACATATTTTCAGTTGTTTCACACGTTTTTGTTAAGTATATAATTCCACATGTGTTAATTCATAGTTTTGATGCTTTCAGTGTGAATGTACAATTTTCATAGTCATGAAAATACAGAAAAATCTTTAAATGAGAATGTGTGTCCAAACTTTTGGTCTGTACTATATAATCAAAAGATGTCAGCAGAACATCGGATGGAGTCAGTTTATTATCTGCAATGGAGCAGCTTAACATTGTATGTACCTTTGACATTGCTATGTAGTCCAAACCATCAGAGCAATTAAAGACCACACACTGCACGGCCAGCGCCTTGGCCAAATCTTTGGTGGTCTCAGTTTTTCCTGTGCCGGCCGGACCTTCTGGAGCTCCACCAAGATTTAGATAAAAAGCACCGATCTACCAATGAAACATGAAAGAACTGGTATGAAATATCAATAATAATTGCTAATAAGTTTCATGCATCATACAAAAGTCAAAAACATTTCTGAGCATAACCCATCACATCATAGCAGAGTCCGCTAGCATCGGTCAGTGAGCGGAGTGATGACCAGGCGTGGGGAGCTGCCCAGGTACTCATAGGCGGACTTCACATTGCAGTTGATGATTCGCACTCTCGCATTCTCATTCTCCCAGTAATAGCGGAGTTGGGCAAGCCACCGGAAGTCTGTTCATGAGAAACTCCCGAGGAATGTAGGAAAAGATAGTCAACCTCTAAGACACTGCAGAATCACAAGGGAGAGTTTCTAAAGGGAAGGCAAATGCACATACATTATAGGACAAAACTCCTAGTCACCGAATTCTGCTTTTTTCATTTAGTCCCATTGCCCACGGTGTATAACATCCGAACTCTCAGCCCCCAGTTTATAAAATCCGGCCTCTCGCCTCCCCCGGTGTATAACATCCACCCCTCGCCCCTAGTTTAGTATAACATCTCTCCCCTCGCCCCCCCCCGCCAGTGTATAAAATCCATCCCCTCAACCCCACTGTATAACATCCAACCCCAAGCGCTCCATTGCATAACATCTGGCCCCCAGGGTATAACATCCGGCCCCCAGCCCCGGTGTATAACATCTGTCCCCTCGCTCCCTCCCCCTGGTGTATAACATCCGGCCTCTCGCCCCCCCGGTGTATAATATCCGTCCCCTCGCCCCCCCCCGCCAGTGTATAAAATCCATCCCCTCAACCCCACTGTATAACATCCAACCCCAAGCCCTTCTTTGCATAATATCCGGCCCCCAGCCCCGGTGTATAACATCTGTCCCCTCGCTCCCTCCCCCTTGTGTATAACATCTGGCCTCTCGCCCCCCCGGTGTATAATATCCGTCCCCTCGCCCCGGTGTATAATATCCGTCCCCCCGCCCCTGGTGTATAATATCCGTCCCCTCGCCCCTGGTGTATAATATCCGTCCCCTCGCCCCTGGTGTATAATATCCGTCCCCTCGCACCTGGTGTATAATATCTGTCCCCTCACCCCTGGTGTATAATATCCGTCCCCTCGCCCCGGTGTATAATATCCGTCCCCCCGCCCCTGGTGTATAATATCCGTCCCCTCGCCCCTGGTGTATAATATCCGTCCCCTCACCCCTGGTGTATAATATCCGTCCCCTCGCACCTGGTGTATAATATCTGTCCCCTCACCCCTGGTGTATAATATCCGTCCCATCGCCCCTGGTGTATAATATCCGTCCCCTCGCCCCTGGTGTATAATATCCGTCCCCACGCCCCCCGGTGTATAATATCTGTCCCCTCACCCCGGTGTATAATATCCGTCCCCTCACCCCGGTATATAATATCCGTCCCCTCGCCCCTGGTGTATAATATCCGTCCCCTCACCCCTGGTGTATAATATCCGTCCCCTCGCACCTGGTGTATAATATCTGTCCCCTCGCCCCTGGTGTATAATATCCATCCCCTCACCCCTGGTGTATAATATCCGTCCCCTCACCCCTGGTGTATAATATCCGTCCCCTCACACCTGGTGTATAATATCCGTCCCCTCGCCCCTGGTGTATAATATCCGTCCCCTCACCCCTGGTGTATAATATCCGTCCCCTCGCACCTGGTGTATAATATCTGTCCCCTCACCCCTCGTGTATAATATCCGTCCCCTCGCACCTGGTGTATAATATCCGTCCCCTCGCCCCTGGTGAATAATATCCGTCCCCTCGCACCTGGTGTATAATATCTGTCCCCTCACCCCTGGTGAATAATATCCGTCCCCTCGCACCTGGTGTATAATATCCGTCCCCTCGCACCTGGTGTATAATATCCGTCCCCTCGCCCCTGGTGTATAATATCCGTCCCCTCACCCCTGGTGTATAATATCCGTCCCCTCGCACCTGGTGTATAATATCTGTCCCCTCACCCCTCGTGTATAATATCCGTCCCCTCGCACCTGGTGTATAATATCCGTCCCCTCGCCCCTGGTGAATAATATCCGTCCCCTCGCACCTGGTGTATAATATCTGTCCCCTCACCCCTGGTGTATAATATCCGTCCCCTCGCCCCGGTGTATAATATCCGTCCCCCCGCCCCTGGTGTATAATATCCGTCCCCTCGCCCCTGGTGTATAATATCCGTCCCCTCGCCCCTGGTGAATAATATCCGTCCCCTCGCACCTGGTGTATAATATCCGTCCCCTCGCCCCTGGTGTATAATATCCGTCCCCACGCCCCCCGGTGTATAATATCCGTCCCCTCACCCCGGTATATAATATCCGTCCCCTTGCTCCTCAGTGTATAACATCCAGCCCTCGGACTTGTATAACATCTAGCCCCTCGTACCCCTAGGGTATAACATCTGGCCCCTCGGCCTTGTATAACATTAAGACTCTCGCCCCCCACCAGTGTATAACATCAATCCCCACGCCCCCCGGTGTATAACATCCGCCCTCCCATGCGGTGTGCTGTTACTAACATATGACAGAACGGCTGGTGGTGCAGAGCTCTCTGATACCAGCGCGGTCCTGTAATAGGAGCCACCGGGGTAACAAGTCTGGATATTACATTTCTTCCCTCCTAAATCTTCCCCCATCACATGTGAGTGATATTATTAAGGAGTGGAAGGAACTGCAGCACCTCAGGAGACCCCGGAACATTACAGAGCGGGGTCACTGAGTGCTGAGGAGCAGAGGGCAGAACGCTCTCCTGACTCCATAACTGCAGAGTCCAGATCTACTTTGGTAACAACATCACCACAAACACTGCGCCCCCGCCTGGAGCTTTATGGCCGAGCAGCTGCATGCAGCCTTACATCACCAAGCACGATGCCGAGCGTCGGATGGAGTGGTGTGAAGCCGCCACCACAGGACTCTGGAGGAGACCTGTTCTGTGCAGTGACGGATCACACTTCTCTATCTGGCATCTGATGGACGAGTCTGGATTTGGTGAATGCCAGGAGAACGTTACCCTATTAACTGCATTGTGCCCGCTGGGCAGTTTGGTGGTGGAGGTATGGCCTTGTTTTTAGGGGGTGGTCTAGGCCCCTTAGTTCCAGTGAAAAGATATCTTAATGCTTCAGCACAAGACATTTTAAACAATTGTAGCTTCCAACCCTAAGGGAATAGAAGAGCAGAACTGTTTCCCACACGTTCTCAACCTCAACCCCACTAAACACCTTTAGGATGATTAATTAGAACAAATACTGGAGAATGGCAGCATAAATATGTCACCGCAACATAGGGAAGAACAATGTCAGGCACACATCAATTACATTGCCATATGTCTGCTCAGGCTTAGAATGGCTGACCACTCGGAGAATGACATAATACCTACAAAGAAACCGAACAAAAGGTCATTAAAGGAATTGACATAAAACCCCTTTATTAGTCCATCCATGGTTATAGAACGACACTGCACAGAGGAGGGCACACACACCATTGATAGAAAATATTACAAACCGCACCTAGGCCATCCAAACCACTGACTATAAAGAAGATCAATTGTGGCAATGAGTCATATACAGGGGACGCCGACACCTACAGATGCCAAAACATTCCTATATAGGGACCACCATCTCAATATGCAGAAATGACTACTGCCCCATAGACGTCATTGTAAGTACACCCCAAGATTGCTTTACTGTGACAAGATCAATTGTGTCCTATGAAAACTCAAAGAAAAGAGGGGGGAACATAACATAGATATGGAAAGAACATAGGAATATGGTGAAATGTATGAAGGTGCTCGGCATACTGAGCTGTGATATCTGTAGAGGGACGGACTCCATATTAACATCCTGGATATGGATTAGAATAGGAGGCCATAAAAGCCCCTGTAGGTGTAATGTGGAGGGGGCACAATACCTTTCTCCATGTAGTGTATAATAAATAGAACATGGTATTGGAAAGTTTGCTGCCAGCCATGATGTTTGCACAAACCTGTTTCGATCATTTCCCTGACCACGTCACGAGCGTGCCCCTCTATGGTGACGAGAGCCCCCAATGTGCTGCGAGTCTGCTGGGACAATTTGCCTCCTCGCAAATTGCTCCAAATACCCAGATGTACCTCTATAAAACCCTGCTACAAACAGCATGGAAAACTCAATGCAGATGGATTAATTTTATGCTGGTATTATGGGAAATCCCATACAATGTCTTCCCTTATTGGTAGATATGACGAGAGTAGAGATGAGCGAATGGATTTGCAGGACTCTGGTCCAACAGTCCGGTCAGTATTCCACGGCCGCAGGACCGGAGCCCCGTGAACCGGCATCTCCGGCTCCTCTTTTGATGTCGATGTCATAGTTGTGGTGTGAGGCACAAATGACATCACGCCTGGCCGGCTAATCAAAAGAGGAGCCAGGGATGCCGGCATGTAAGAGGCGGTTAGCAAGGCTCCCATCCAACAGCCACAGACTACTAACCTGCTCTCTTAGACCAAGGTCCTGCAAATTTAGTTGCGCATCTCTAGACAAGATGCATGAATCAATGCAAAATCCCAACAATACTATGGAGCCTTTTGGGTACCTTCAAGATATTGAGTCGCTGTACAACTGCAACCCCCAGGAGAAGACCCCTGGGCAAGAACACTACATGGGCTCTTTGCAGTCTAATAACGTACTGTGAAATAAGCTGCTTGCATCTTTGGATGTGAATGTGGGTCCCCTTACCTCTGTTGCACCAATGGTATATCCCCCCCTGGAAACTCCTATAAGCTGCGTCTCTGGGTATGACAGTCTATTAGCAGGAGAACTCATGAAGTCTGTCTATGAATGTATATATATGTATTTCTCCCAGAAAATTATTACAATTACACGTTTTGTTGTTCACATGTTTATTTCATTTGTGTATATTGGAACAACACAAAAAGAAGATATTAGTCAACAATTTTGGTTCTCAAGTCCTCAGACAGTTCTCTTCTCCTCTTTCTGTTCTCCCTGCTTAGTGTGGCACGTAACAACGCAAAGACTGAGTCAACTTTTCCCCTTTGTATCAGGTTTCAGGTGTGATTTTCATATTGCCCGCACCTTTTACTTGCCACAGGTGAGTTTGAACGAGCATCACATGCTTGAAACAAAATTGTTTACCCACAATTTTGGAAAGATGCCAACAATTTTGTCCGACCCATTTATGGGGTTTTGTGTGAAATTATATCCAATTTGCCTTTTTTTGTGTTGTTCCAATACATACAAAGGAAATAAACATGTGTATAACAGAAAATACACATGCAATTTTTTATGGAAAAATACTTAATTTTCTGGAACAACTTCAAGGGTGCCAACACTTCCGGCCATGACTGTTTATAGTGAAGCAACCTTGATCAGTAAAGGAGCTTATGCCGTACCTCCGGGCCACTGCCGATAGCTTCATGCACTTCACTTGTCCAGAACATGAGACACACAGAGCACGACCTGTCCCGGCCATTCCCTCACCCAGTCTTTTCTTGCAGTCGCAGGGTATGCCTTTTAAAAAAGAAAGTTAAATTACGTTGACTGAAGCATTTAAGAGAGGGACAACCTTACTAGTATTATCTAGCAAATTCATTTCTACCGATTGCAGGTAGAAGATCTGCTACCTGGCTCTGTTGCAAGAGATACATCATCCACAAATCATTCACTGCCGCCAAATAATCTTATACAAATATAAAAGAACTAGATGGTGGCCCGATTCTAATGCATCGGGTATTCTAGAATAGGTATGCGGCCGACCGGGTGCAATCAGCAGAGCTGTGTTTAAATTTGGCGCCAAAATCGCTGATTGGTCGCGTTCGGCAACCGCGACCAATCAGCAAAGCGGTGTTTAAATTTGGCGGCAATATCGATGATTGGTCGCGGGTGGCGGCCGCAACCAATCAGCGAACCGTGTTAGTGAGGACTGGAGAGCGTGTTTAAATTTGGCACCAAAATCGCTGATTAGTCGCGACCAATCAGCCGAGCGGTGTTTAAATTTGGCGCCAATACTGCTGACTGGTCATGGCCGCCGACCGCGACCAATCAGCAGAGCGATGCAGAGCGGGTTTAAATTCGGCGCCAAAATCACAGATTGGTCGCCGGCCGTGACCAAACAGCAGAGCATTCTTTAAATTTGGCGCCAAAATCGCTGATTGGTCGAGGCCGGCGACAGCGAACAATCAGCAGAGCGTTGTTTAAATTTGGCGCCAATCTCGCTGATTGGTCACGGATGGCGGCCGCGACCAATCAGCAGAGCGGCGTTTAAATTTGGCGCCAATCTCGTTGATTGGTCGCGGCCGGTGGTTGCGACCAATCAGCAGAGTGAGGTTTAAATTTGGCGCCAATACTGCTGACTGGTCACGGCCGACAACCGCGACCAATCAGCAGAGCGTTGTTTAAATTTTGCGCCAATACTGCTGATTGATCTCGGCCAGCGACCGCGATCAATCAGCAGAGCGTTGCTTAAATTTGGCGCCAATCTCGTTGATTGGACGCGTCCGGCGTCCGCGTCCAATCAGCACAGCAGTGTTTAAATGTGGCGGCAAGATCGGTGAATGGTCGCGGCCGCTATTTAAATGTGGCGCCCAAATCGGTGATTGGTTGCGGGCAGCGGACGCGACCAATCAGCAGAGCGGTGTTTAACTTTAGCGCCAAGATCACTGATTGGTCGGGTGTGGAGAGCGCGACCAATCAGCGAATCGTATTGGTGAGGAGCGGGGAGCGGAATCGTATTAGAGAGGACAGGGGAGCGCCCCTGCCTGTGCGGCTACTTCCGCTGCGAGAACCCGGGACATGAGCGGGCGCTCGGAGCAGAAGTATCCCGACCCGCAGCACCGCTCCCCGGTCCTCCCTTCACACCCTAGCCGCTGATGTCCCCACAGTATCCGCAGGGTGTTACAAAGGTCCGGACATTTGTGTTCAAAATCGCTGATTGGTCGCTGGCGCTGCCCGCGACCAATCACCGATTTGGGCGCCAATTTTAAATATCGGCCGCGACCAATCATCGATCTTGGCTCCACATTTAAACACCGCTGTGCTGATTGGTCGCCGACGCTGGGCGCGACCAATCACCGATTTTGGCGCCACATTTAAATTTAAATAGCGGCCGCGACCAATTGGATGTCAGCGCCGCTCCCCGGTCCTCCCTTCACACCCTAGCCGCATGGATGTCAGCGCCGCTGCCTGTGCGGATAGTTCCGCTGCAAGAACCCGGGACATGAGCGGGCGCTCGCAGCAGAAGTGTCCGGACTCGCAGCGCCGCTCCCCGGTCCTCCCTTCACACCCTAGCCACTGATGTCCCCACAGTATCCGCATGGTGTTACAAAGGTCAGGACATCTGTGTTAAAAATCGCTGATTGGTCGCTGGCGCTGGCCGCGACCAATCACCGATCTTGGCGGCAAATTCAAACACCGCTGTGCTGATTGGTCGCCGACGCTGTGCGCGACCAATCACCAATTTTGGCGGCACATTTAAATAGCGTCCGCGACCAATCAGTACAGCGGTGTTTAAATGTTGAGCCAAGATCGGTGATTGGTCGCGGCCGATATTTAAATTTGGCGCCTAAATCGGTGATTGGTCGGCGGCAGCGTCAGCGACCAATCAGCGATTTTTAACACAAATGTCCGGACCTTTGTAACACCATGCGGATACTGTGGGGACATCAGCGGCTAGGGTGTGAAGGGAGGACCGGGGAGCGGCGCTGCGGGTCGGGATACTTCTGCTGCGAGCGCCCGCTCATGTCCCGGGTTCTCGGAGCGGAAGTATCCGCACAGGCAGCGGCGCTGACATCCATGCGGCTAGGGCGTGAAGGGAGCACCGGGGAGCGGCGCTGACATCCAATTGGTCGCGGCCGCTATTTAAATGTGCCGCACAAATCGGTGATTGATCGCCGACTTGGCCCGCAACCAATCACTGATCTTGCGGCCAAAGTTAAACACTACGGTGCTAATTGGTCGCAGACACTGACAGCGACCAATCACCGATTTGGGCGCCACATTCAAATATCGGCCGCGACCAATCACCGATCTTGGCTCCACATTTAAACACCGCTGTGCTGATTGGTCGCCGACGCTGGGCGCGACCAATCACCAATTTTGGTGCCACATTTAAATAGCGTCCGCGACCAATCCGCACAGCGGTGTTTAAATGTGGAGCCAAGATCGGTGATTGGTCGCGGCCGATATTTGAATGTGGCGCCAAAATCGGTGATTGGTCGCTGTCAGCGTCCGCGACCAATCAGCACCGTAGTGTTTAACTTTTGCGGCAAGATCCGTGATTGGTTGTGGGCCAAGACCGCGACCAATCACCGATTTGTGCGGCACTTTTAAATAGCGTCCGCGACCAATTGGATGTCAGCGCCGCTCCCCGTTCCTCCCTTCACACCCTAGCCGCATGGATGTCAGCGGCGCTGCCTGTGCGGATACTTCCGCTCCGAGAACCCGGGACATGAGCGGGCGCTCGGAGCAGAAGTATCCCGACCCGCAGTGCCGCTCCCCGGTCCTCCCTTCACACCCTAGCCGCTGATGTCCCCACAGTATCCGCATGGTGTTACAAAGGTCAGGACATTTGTGTTAAAAATCGCTGATTGGTCGCTGGCGCTGCCCGCGACCAATCACCGATTTGGGCGCCAAATTTAAATATCGGCCGCGACCAATCACCGATCTTGGCTCCACATTTAAACACCGCTGTGCTGATTGGTCGCGGCTGATATTTAAATTTGGCGCCCAAATCGGTGATTGGTCGCGGGCAGCGCCAGCGACCAATCAGCGATTTTTAACACAAATGTCCGGACCTTTGTAAGACCATGCGGATACAGTGGGGACATCAGCGGCTAGGGTGTTAAGGGAGGACCGGGGAGCGGCGCTGCGAGTCCAGATACTTCTGCTGCGAGCGCCCGCTCATGTCCCGGGTTCTCGGAGCGGAAGTATCCGCACAGGCAGCGCCGCTGACATCCATGCGGCTAGGGTGTGAAGGGAGGACCGGGGAGCGGCGCTGAGATCCATGCGGCTAGGGTGTGAAGGGAGGACCGGGGAGTGGCGCTGACATCCAATTGGTCACGGACGCTATTTAAAAGTGCCGCACAAATCGGTGATTGGTCGCTGTCTTGGCCCGCGACCAATGACTGATCTTGGCGCCAAAGTTAAACACTATTGTGCTGATTGGTCGCGGACGCTGACCGCGACCAATCACCGATTTGGGCGCCAAATTGAAATATCGGCCGCGACCAATCACCGATTTTGGCGCCAAATTTAAATATCGGCCGCGACCAATCACCACAGCGGTGTTTAAATGTGGAGCCAAGATCGGTGATTGGTCGCGGGCAGCGTCGGCGACCAATCAGCACAGCGGTGTTTAAGTTTTGCGCTAAGATCAGTGATTGGTCGGGTCCGAAGACCGCGATCAATCATCGAATCGTCTTGGTGAGGATCGGGGAGCGGCGCTGCCTGTGCGGCTACTTCCGCTGCGAGAACCCGGGACATAGCGGGCGCTCACAGCAGAAGTATCCCGACCCGCCGCGCCGCTCCCCGGTCCACCCTTCCGCATGGAGGTCAGCGACGCCGGCGGTCCTTCCGCTGCTACCGGCCGGGAGATGAGCGCCTCGCGGCGCTCATCTTCCGGCTGCATCTCCATCCCGCAGATGGGTCCGTCGGTCGGGTTCCTTCTGCTGTTGCCGGCCGGGAGATGAGCGCCTTGCGCCGGTCATCTCCCGGCTGCATCGCCGCTCAGCTCCGTCCCGCAGATGAGCCGCTAACGGCCGCCATCTTTTTTTAGAAATCCCCCGGCGCTGATTGGCCGCTGCCGGACCAATGAGCGACGCGGGATTTCCTGGACAGACAGACACACAGACAGACAGACAGACGGGATAAGACGATTATATATATAGACTAGATTAGTTCCAATTAATGCTTTTGGTCTGTAGGTAGATCCGTACCATTCGTGACCGAGCAATAACATCATGCACGCTCCTTAACATGACATCTTCCCCTTGGATGAGCCACTTCTCCACGGCCCCCCGAGCCTCGGAGGTGGAGATGGTCTGGATGAGCTCTACGCGTTCCCCCTCGGTGCTGTACATGGCTTTGATGTCCAGGTTAGGAAGGAGCTCCAGCTTTGCTATGCCTTCAAAGCCCTTCTTTAGATGTGGTTGGACCCGCAGAGGATCTTTAGTCTCAGAGAGAATTTCTAGCATTTCGTCGTTGGACAGGAAGAAAAAGCTAAAGCGAAAATGCACAATATGATAAAGATGTCATTAAAGTATTGGGTCAGGCGCCATTTGTATTAGTGTCTATGTGAGAAAATAGAAAAGCAAAGCTTTAAAGTAAAGATTCAGTCCCCATACACATTGGATTAAAATAGTTTAAACCTGACGATTGCAGCAGGACCGGCCTACCCACTGATGTGTATGGGGGTCTCCTGACTCTCCCCCGATAGAGGATGTCAGGGCCAGAAGGATCGGGCAGATGGGATTTCAATACCCGGTCTTTTGGTTCTCAGGGGAGATAACCCGCTGCCGGAGGTGTCCAGTACCGACTTTCTCCTCTCTCCCCATTAAAACCACATGACTGTTCAGCAGAATAGGTGGGAGTCAGGAGAAATAGCCAAATAACCATTCAGACCACGGGTATCTCATATCTCATGCGTATGGTTAGCTTAAAGGGGCTATCCAGCTTTGGGAACTTTTTTTTATTTAACTGAAATGTGTATTCCCATCTCCAGGATTCTACCCCAATATGTAGTATGCGTAATAATAATAATATTAGCAAATACCTCCAATTAGAAGTTTAGTATAGTTCTTCTGATTTGTTTTGTCGCTTACCCCATGTGCAGGGCATTGCAGTAGCTTAGGTTACGACCACTAGCAAATAACTGTCACTATATGAGTGGTCGTAACCATGGATACCGAAGCTACTGCAATGCCTTGCACATGGGGAAAGCGACATAGTGAATCAGAAGAACTATACTACACTTCTAATTGGAGGTATTTGCTAATATTATTATTATTACTACGCCTACTACATATTGGGATAGGATCTTGGAGATGGGAATACCCATTTAATTGCGAGTATTTGCGACAATTCAGTTTCATTAAAAATGTTGCACCGTTAGGCTTTTTGTTTCCTGCACATTCAGCTTTGATGTGATCTGTGGTCATAAATCGGCTAAGAGGAGCTGAAAAAAGACAGATTAAAAATAAGTCCAATAGCCAGCGCAACACAGAGCCAATAGAAGGCAAACAGTGCAAAATTATTAATGAAATCCAATTACAAAAATGATTTCAATGCGTTTAAATAAGAAAAAAAAATATTTAAGGAATATATACAATCATTGCAACAAGTGAAAGGACTATACCGTGGGAAAAAAGCCTCTTCTTCTCCAGATAGGCATTCAGCCCTTTCATGATTTTATCCAGAAGCACATTGCTGTCCTGAAGTTTCTCCAGAAGTCCGGTCAGAGAAGTGGCGCTTAAAACCTAAAACAAAGTAGATAGCCCATAAGTAAGATTCCATTATATAGTTATAGAGACTGAAAAAAGGTCACATTCATTGACTATTGTGCCAATAGTTTATATTAAAAGAAAAATTAGAACCTATTTGGATAGAAAATAGAAGATGCGGGAGGCTGGAGTCCAGGCAGTGCGGAGCCCCATAACCCGGGATCCTTGTGATGGAAGCATCAGGACACGGACTCTTGGAAAACATCAATCCTGGATGCAAGATGACCGTGCTTTCTTGTATCAGTCCACCATGAAGCATCCATTTACCTTCGGGTCTTTAACGCAATGTTTCATGATCTCTCTCCAGTTTCTGTCCACAGTCTGGAATAAGCGTCCTTCTTCAGGCATTTGCTGCATGATGTCCTCAGAAGAGAAGATTAAAGCCACTGGGTCGGCACCTTCAGCCATTCATCAATGGTTTCCTGGATCCTTATCAGTCGTTCCTCCCATTGCTTAAAGGAGGAGAGCAAAAAGTTAATTACACATAAAATGAAAAGGATAGAAAAAAAATGCTATCATTTTAGAAGATAAATTATCAATGGATATGAATTCTGAATTGTTGGACATTTGTAGGGAAAGTTTGGTGAGACTCCTTGATACCATCCCCTTTACATGTAAGCTGGAGCCGCATGTAACTTTAGCCTCGGAGATCCTAATGAAACCTTAGCTTCTGCTAATAAGCAAGTGAAGATTTTAAGCTGAGTGACAACATTTACTGTGGGTGGGAACTCCTTAATCCCTTCAGGACCGGATAATTTTTTGTTTTGCATTTTTTCCTTCCCTTCTTCAAAAAGCCATACATTTTTTAATTTTTCCATTGATATAGCTGCAAGAGGCTATGTAATGTGCTGTAGCTTAACCCCTTCCCAACATATGACATACTGTTAAGCCATATGCCATGTTCCTGCAGATGTGCAAAATTTGGACCTGGGCCCCCACCAGCATGTTGGTCAGATGTATGGGCCCTTGTAGCATTCTAGATCCGATAATGATGCGCGTGTTCGTCCCTGCCTTGGATGTTTCCCATTGTAGCCCCATCCTATAATAATGTCTCTCATTCTAGGCCCCTTCCTGGTATAATGTTCCCCATCCTGCGCCCCTTCCTGTTATAATATCCCCGATCCTGGGCCTCTTCCTGTTATAATATCCACCTTCTGTGTATAATACCCCCCATCCTGAGCCCCTTTCAGCAATAACGTCCCAATCCTGGGCTCCTTCCTGGTATAATGTCCTTGGTCCTGGGCCTCTTACTGTAATAATGTCCCCCATCCTGGCCCCTTCCTGTAACAATGTCCCCAATCCTGGTACAATGTCCCCCATCCTATAACAATGTCCTCCATCCTGGTATCCTGTCCCCCATCCTAGGCCCCATTCTGGTATAATGACCTCCATCCTTGTGCCCTTCCTGGTGTAATGTCCTTCATCCTGGCCCATGTCATGGTATAATGACCCCCATTCTGGTATAATGCTCCCTATCCTGGGCCCTTTCCTTGTATAATGTTCCCCATCCTGGGCCCCTTCTTTATATAATGCTCCCCATCCTGGGCCCCTTCCTTGTCTTATTCTCCCCACCCTGAGCCCCTTCCTTGTCTAATGCTCCCCATCCTTGGCCCTTTCCTGGTATAATGTTCTGTCGTTCTTTTCTAATACATTAAATAAACAAAAATAAATGATTCTTCTTACCTTCCTGCGCTCCCACGACATGCGGCGTCTTCTTCTGTAGCTGATTTCAGTGTGCCGGCAAGGGCAGCGCATGACGTCACTTCCATGCGTCGCTCGTGACTGGCACGCCGACATCAGCTACTGGCCTTTGATTGGCTGGCGGCATGCATTGCAGCTCAGGGACCCGGCATGTCCCTGCGCAGCAATATACTTCAGCCGAATGTGCGTCCTCAGACTGTGGAAGTGCCATAAATATATGAGATGGGAATACCACTCTGCCACTGTGCGTTCCTTTATGCACTTTACCCTCCTTTTTGGCACTCTTTGTGGTAAGAGACTACCTTAAAAAATGTTTTATGTGACATGTATCTGATTATTTGTGGGCAGGAGCATTATTTAGATGGATACCTGATGCATATGGCAAGTGTAAATCCAATGACTATGGAATACTTATGGATTACTTTTTGATATATTATTACACTCATTGGATTGTCTTGATATACTAACCTTATGCTATATTATCTATATTGCTCATGTCCCACTGTGACCATATGCGTGACCATATATGTATACTTTGTAACATATCTTGCTACATTGGTAATCTAATTAGTGTCTTTATACTATCCGTATTATGTCATTTCTCTTTTTACTATGTACGTTTTTTAACTTGATGGAATAAAAATTTATATTTTTTACGCCAATTAACTCTTTCTTCTCCTATGTACCCATGTGTTTCATGAGTTGGCTCAGTTTGGCAAATCTGGGATATATTTCCCCCCGGATATGCCAACTTTACCCCTATAGGGTCTATTTAGTTGTATCACTCTGAGTCTATGTCTGATCCAGAGATACAATAATGAACATGAATCCTTATATATCACGGATCTTGCAGCCGCCTTTACCTGCTTGGACATAAGTGTTACATAGTTACATAGTTACATAGTTTAAAAGGCCGAAAAAAGACAAGCGTCCATCCAGTTCAGCCTATTTCTTGTGCACTGCAGCTATTCCGCAGCGTTGATCCAGGGGAAGGCAAAAAAAAAACATGCGGTATAGGCCAATCTGGCCAATCTGGCAGTCAGATTAAATCCCTGGATTAATTAACTATCACTAAGCATAAGATGTAATTTTATTGTTCTCAAGAAAGGCGTCCAGGCCTCTCTTGAACTCATTGAGTTGGACATCACCACTTCCTCTCCCAGAGAATTCCAGAGTCTCACAGCTCTGACCGTAAAGAATCCCCTTCTATGCTGGTGCAGGAACCTCCTTTCCTCCAGACGCATAGTGTGCCCCCTCGTCTTTGTCACCATCCTTGGTATAAACAGGTCATGGGAGAGATCTCTGTACAGCCCCCTGATGTATTTATACATGTTTATGAGGTCTCCCCTAAGCCTTCTCTTTTCCAACGTAAATAGGCCTAATTTGGACAACCTCTCTGGGTATTCTAGTCCCTCCATTCCCTTTATTACCTTAGTCGCCCTCCTTTGTACCCTCTCTAGCTCCAATATGTCTTTCCTGAGCACCGGAGCCCAGAACTGTGCACAATATTCTAAGTGCGGCCTTACCAGCGCTTTATACAGAGGAAGAACAATGTTCTCATCATATGCCCCTATTCCTCTTCTGATGCATGCCATGACTCTATTTGCCTTCGCAGCTGCTGCCTGACACTGGGCACTCCAATTTAATTTGCTGTTAACCAAGACGCCCAGGTCCTTCTCCATGTCAGATTTCCCCAACGGTTTCCCATTTAATATGTATGGGTGACTGCTGTTTTTCTTTCCCATGTGCATGACCTTACATTTATCGGCATTGAACCCCATTTGCCATTTTTTGGCCCAACTCCCCAATTTATCTAAATCCTCCTGTAGCTGTGCCCTATCCTCATCTGTATTAACTACGTTACAAAGTTTAGTATCATCTGCAAATATTGCTATTTTACTATGCAACCCTTCCACTAGATCATTAATAAGTATATTAAATAATATAGTGCCCAAGACAGACCCTTGAGGCACCCCGCTAGTCGAGACGCAGTTATAAAAGGAATCCAATTTGTCCGCATTAATCAACTGCAGGGCATCTTGATTGGCAAATAGATTGATCACTTTGGGGTACCAAGTGTTCAGCAACTTTTCTTCTGTCTTGGCACAAGCCAAGGATGCGCTGTTCCTCAGGGATTCACATTCTACAGGACCCCTGGACCCGACAAAGAATAAAGCACTTTATCATATTAAACCTGACAGGGCACACCTGTGAGGTGAAGACCATTTCCGGTGACTACCTCTAGAAGCTCATCAAGAGAATGCCAAGAGTGTGCAAAGCAGTCATCAAAGCAAAAGGGGGCTACTCTGAAGAACCTAGAATATAAGACATATTTTCAGTTGTTTCACACTTTTTTGTTAAGTATATAATTCCACATGTGTTAATTCATAGTTTTGATGCCTTCAGTGTGAATGTACAATTTTCATAGTCATGAAAATACAGAAAAATCTTTAAATGAGAAGGTGTGTCCAAACTTTTGGTCTGTACTGTATATATCCACCCATATACAGTATACATATACACACATATACAGTATACATATATACACACCCATATACAGTATACATATATACACACATATACAGTATACATGTATACACACATATACCAGTATACATATATACACACCCAGTATACAGTATATATATATATACACACCCATATACTGTATATATATATATATATATATACACACCCATATACAGTATACATATATACACACATATACAGTATACATATATATACACACACATATACAGTATACATATATACACACATATACCAGTATACATATATATACACCCATATACAGTATACATATATATACACACTTATACAGTATACATATATACACACCCAGTATACAGTATATATATATATATACACACCCATATACTGTATATATATATATATATATATATACACACACCATATACAGTATACATATATACACACATATACAGTATACATATATACACATATATACACACATATACACACATATACACACACATACCAGTATACATATATATATACACACGCCCATATACAGTATACAGTGCTGGCCAAAAGTATTGGCACCCCTGCAATTCTGTCAGATAATGCTCAATTTCTTCCTGAAAATGATTGCAATCATAAATTCTTTGGTATTATTCTCTTCATTTAATTTGTCTTCAATGAAAAAAACACAAAAAGAATTGTCCTAAAGCCAGATTGGATATAATTCCACACCAAACATAAAAAAGGGGGTGGACAAAAGTATTGGCACCCTTTGAAAAATCATGTGATGCTTCTCTAATTCGTGTAATTAACAGCACCTGTAACTTACCTGTGGCACCTAACAGGTGTTGGCAATAACTAAATCACACTTGCAGCCAGTTAACATGGATTAAAGTTGACTCAGCCTCTGTCCTGTGTCCTTGTGTGTACCACATTGAGCATGGAGAAAAGAAAGAAGACCAAAGAATTGTCTGAGGACTTGAGAAACCAAATTGTGAGGAAGCATGAGCAATCTCAAGGCTACAAGTCCATCTCCAAAGACCTGAATGTTCCTGTGTCTTCCGTGCGCAGTGTCATCAAGAAGTGTAAAGCCCATGGCACTGTGGCTAACCTCCCTAGATGTGGACGGAAAAAAAAATTGACGAGAGATTTCAACGCAAGATTGTGCGGATGGTGGATAAAGAACCTCGACTAACATCCAAACAAGTTCAAGCTGCCCTGCAGTCCGAGGGTACAGCAGTGTCAACCCATACTATCCGTTGGCGTCTGAATGAAAAGGGACTGTATGGTAGGATACCCAGGAAGACCCCACTTCTTACCCCGAGACATAAAAAAGCCAGGCTGGAGTTTGCCAAAACTTACCTGAGAAAGCCTAAAACGTTTTGGAAGAATGTTCTCTGGTCAGATGAGACAAAAGTAGAGCTTTTTGGGAAAAAGCATCAACATAGAGTGTACGG
This sequence comes from Phyllobates terribilis, assembly GCF_046119375.1. NCBI lineage: Eukaryota > Metazoa > Chordata > Amphibia > Anura > Dendrobatidae > Phyllobates > Phyllobates terribilis. The sequence continues at coordinate 702,282 of NW_027362938.1, read as the reverse complement.
GAAAAAAAAAGAGGCATTCAAAGAAAAGAACACGGTCCCTACAGTCAAACATGGCGGAGGTTCCCTGATGTTTTGGGGTTGCTTTGCTGCCTCTGGCACTGGACTGCTTGACCGTGTGCATGACATTATGAAGTCTGAAGACTACCAACAAATTTTGCAGCATAATGTAGGGCCCAGTGTGAGAAAGCTGGGTTTCCCTCAGAGGTCATGGATCTTCCAGCAGGACAATGACCCAAAACACACTTCCAAAAGCACTATAAAATGGTTTTAGAGAAAGCACTGGAGACTTCTAAGGTGGCCAGCAATGAGTCCAGACCTGAATCCCATAGAACACCTGTGGAGAGATCGCAAAATGGCAGTTTGGAGAAGGCTCCCTTCAAATATCAGGGACCTGGAGCAGTTTGAAGTGACCGCGGGCAAGGCCGCGCATTGGTATCTATGATCTGGCCCAGCAAGATCCCCACACACAGACTCTATCTTGACAACCGTATCTTTACTCGCATACATTTTTAACACAGCAAAGAAAAAAAAACAATAAATGACAACCGTAAATATGCACAGTAATAACGTGTACTGATAAGCTGACCCTCACTGTCCCTACTCACACGTTACCAGTCCTTTACTCCAGAAGGATGTGTCCCCCGTCGCAGGCCTGTCTGTCTTTGCAGGAAGGCGTCCCAGCCGGAAAAAAAACAGGAACAGCAGAATTCGCGGAAACAAAGGAAGGGATACTTCGGCCTCTCGCCAGAGGTCCCGCTTACAGTCTCTCTGATCCGGATAGAAGCTCTGGTGGGTCCCCTTATGTAGTCCACACTCCAGTAGCAGGGAGTGTAACAGCTGAATCCTTCAGCAGTGCAGGAGCTGGGGAAGGCTCCGAGGATATGGTGTCAGATAGAAGAAATCACGTTGAGAGTCTCTCCTGCGCCACACACGAGGGCCTGCACACCGTCCTGGCTCTTTTCACAGACCACAGCAGACTCTGCGCGCGCTTTTTCCTGCTTCCCACTTTGGTCATGTGACTCTCTAGGGCGGGACACAGGAGGCTCAGTCTTTTTCTCTGTCATCACACCCTGCGCAGGTGCAACCTCTGGCCACAAGGTGGCAACATCATCCTGTGTAATCACTTCTGTAACAGGCTCTATATCAATTATCACAGAACAGCCAGAGACGGCCAGCTCACTACAAGTTTGCCAAAGAAGAATGGTCTACAATTCCAGCAGAGCATTGTAAGAAACTCATTGATGGTTACCGGAAGCGGTTGTTCGCAGTTATTTTGGCTAAAGGTTGTGCAACCAAGTATTAGGCTGAGGGTGCCAATACTTTTGTCCGGCCCATTTTTGGAGTTTTGTGTGAAATGATCAATGATTTTATTTTTGCTTCATTCTCTTTTGTGTTTTTCCTTGCAAGCAAATTAAATGAAGATAATAAGACCAAAGAATTTGTGATTGCAATCATTTTCAGGAAGAAACTGAGTATTATCTGACAGAATTGCAGGGGTGCCAATACTTTTGGCCAGCACTGTACATATATATATACACACACATACAGCATACATATATACACCCATATACAGTATACATATACACACATCTACAGTATACATATATATACACCTATATACAGTATACATATATACACACCCATATACAGTATACATATATACACAGTATAGATATACACACACATATACAGTATACATATATATACACACACATACAGTATACATATATACACACCCATATACAGTATACATATACACACCCATATACAGTATACATATATACACACCCATATACAGTATACATATATATATACATACAGTATGCATATACACATATACAGTATACATATATATATATACATACATATAGAGTATCTATAATATAACGCTACAAGCGTCCCTCTGTCTGAAGCCTTTATAGTCTGCGCTAGTGCGACACGCCTGCACAGTCTGGCTCCAGACTGAAGAACGCATGGAGCCGTTACAGGTAAGAGGAGTGTATGGTGCAGGAGATCACGGTATGCGTATACACTGAACACATACCGCGATCTCTGGCGCCATACTTACATACTTACCTGACCGGGATGAGCGTTACCGCGGCGCTTCTGTTCGGTCCGGAGTCCGGGGGAAGAGGGAGGCATTGAAATCGGCACATGCGCATAGCGCTATCCGGCGCCATTTTACTGAAGACACATTTGCAATGTGTCTTCAGCAAAATGGAGCCGGACAGCGTGGTATGAGCACACGCGTACTTCGGCGCCACACTCCTCCCCCGGCCTCCAGCAGAACGGGAAACAGCGCTGGAGCACAGGGAAGAAAGGTGAGTATAAGTGTTTATTTTCTTGTATGTGTGTGTAGCATGATAGGGATGAGGGGTGCCATACATACCAGGATTGGGGGGTGAGGGGTGCCATACATACCAGGATTGGGGGGTGAGAGGACCATACATACCAGGATTGGCGGGTGAGGGGACTATCCATACCAGGATTGGGGGGTGAGGGGTGTCATGCATACCAGGATTGGGGGGTAAGGGGACCATGCATAACAGGATTGGGGGTGAGGGGACCATGCATAACAGGATTGGGGGTGAGGGGTGCCATGCATAACAGGATTGGGGGTGAGGGGTGCCATGCATATCAGGATAGGGATGAGGGGTACCATGCATACCAGGATTGGGGATGTGAGGGGGTACCATAGATACCAGAATAGGGATGAGGGGGTACCATGCATACCAGGATTGGGGGTGAGGGGTACCATGTATACCAGAATTGGGGGGGAAGGGAACCATGCATACCAGGATTGGGGCTGAGGGGTGCCATGTATACCAGAATTGGGGGGGGGGACCATGCATCCCAGGATTGGGGATGAGGGGTGCCATGCATACCAGGATTGGGGAATGAGGGGTGCCATGCATACCAGGATTGGGGAATGAGGGGTGCCATGCATACCAGGATTGGGGGTGAGGGGTGCCATGCATACCAGGATTGGGGAATGAGGGGTGCCAAGTATACCAGGATTGGGGGTGAGGGGTGCCATGCATACCAGGATTGGGGGGTGAGGGGTGCCATGTATACCAGGATTGGGAGGTGAGGGGTGCCATGTATACCAGGATTGGGGAATGAGGGATGCCATGTATACCAGAATTGGGGGGTGAGGGGACCATACATACCAGGATTGGGGGGTGAGGGGACCATGCATACCAGAATTAGGGGGTGAGGGGTGCCATGTATACCAGGATTGGGGAATGAGGGATGCCATGTATACCAGAATTGAGGGGTGAGGGGACCATGTATACCAGGATTGGGGGATGAGGGGTGCCATGTATACCAGGATTGGGGGTGAGGGGTGCCATGCATACCAGGATTGGAGAATGAGGGGTGCCATGTATACCAGGATTGGGGGGTGAGGGGACCATGCATACCAGGATTGGGGGGTGAGGGGACCATGCATACCAGGATTGGGGGGTGAGGGGACCATGCATACCAGGATTGGGGGGTGAGGGGACCATGCATACCAGGATTGGGGGGTGATGGGTGCCATGTATACCAGGATTGGGGAATGAGGGGTGCCATGCATACCAGGATTGGGGAATGAGGGGTGCCATGCATACCAGGATTGGGGAATGAGGGGTGCCATGTATACCAGGATTGGGGGTGAGGGGTGCCATGCATACCAGGATTGGGGGGTGAGGGGTGCCATGTATACCAGGATTGGGAGGTGAGGGGACCATGCATACCAGGATTGGGGAATGAGGTGTGCCATGCATACTAGGATTGGGGGGTGAGGGGACCATACATACCATGATTGGGGGGTGAGGTGTGCCATGCATACCAGGGTTGGGGGGTGAGGGGACCATACATACCATGATTGGGGAATGAGGTGTGCCATGTATACCAGGATTGGGGGGTGGAGGGACCATGCATACCACAATAGGATGGGGGCAGCACAAATGCCAGGATGGGAGACCATATACCAATAAAAATGCTCGCCACCCGGGCGTAGAACGGGTTCAATAGCTAGTACATATATACACGCATATATACAGTAATACAGCATATACATACACATATATATACTGTATATCCCCACACACACACATATATACAGTAATACAGCATATACATACACATATATACTGTATATACACACACACACACATATATACAGTAATACAGCATATACATACACATATATACTGTATATACACACACACACACATATATATATATATCTGGCGACAGGGCCCCGCTGCGTCCTCTGTGTCTCTGTACAGATATAAGTGTAACACGTCCTGGATCCAGCACAGGTGACAGTCTGCCATAGAGCTGACGTGCAGTACATACACTGTGTTATGGGGGCGCTCACCTGTGCGGACCCCGCGCTCCGGCCGCTACTTCTCTGCTCATATAAGGTCTCTCTTTCTGCCATTAAATAATTCGGTTGTCATGGCAGTGGAGGCGGGGCGTTGGTAGGGGGCGTGTCTGGTATAGGGCAGATTGGGGCGGGGCTGTCATGCAGTGCTTGTCTCATCGCCGTAATTTCCTGCTGATGCCACCTGGTGGACAGCATTGGTCAGTACACGCTGAGAATACTCACATGGTGGGGGAGGGGCAGCTTATATATGTATATACACAGTCACAATGCAGTTAGGGTTATGTTCACACAGTGTTTATTTAAACGATTTTTTCCACATTATAAAACTCAGTGTTGTCAGGAAAAGCATTGCCTGTATTTTTGATGTATGCCTCATACAAAATACATTTTTGAAGATTTTTTTTAATCTTCCATCCTATACTCGGGCACTGGCTGTATATTGTTGAGGCCCCGGGACTTGCTTAGATCCGCTGGGTGGCATTGCCAGCTGCATTGCAGTAAATGGGTGACCTGAAATCCCACATTTATCCTGTGACCAGTTAGGGACTGTTTTTTCTTAAAGAAGGGGCTCATGTTATTAATCCCAGACAATCCATTAATGGAGTTTCCAGTAGTATAATAATGATGATTTATCCTGGGGATGGGTTATCAATATCAGATCGGTGGGCTCCGACACGCGGCACTGGCTCTACCCATCAGCTGATTGCAGCGCTCAGATGTAAATAGTGTGAAGATTGAACATCACCGCTCCATTCACTGTACTGCGGGTCCTGCAGATCAGCTAATATTCATGTAATAGGAGCTGATCTGCAGCACCAGGGAGCGGCCACTACACAGTGACCAGAGCTCTGATGTTCAGCTCCTCAACAATGTTTACATCTGACCTCGACCGAAGCTGCAAACAGCTGATTAGTGGAGGTGCCACGTGCCGGACCCCCACAAATCTGATATTAATGAGATAACCAGGGGATAGGCCATCAATATGTTTGTCCTGGAAATTCCCTTTAAGGCCCACCTGCACATACTATGTATATATATATATATATATATATATATATATATATATATATATATATATATATATATATATATGGCAAAGAGTGGGAAGGGGTTAATCAAAGGCTCATAAAACGGACAAACAACACAAATATTGGTTTCTATCTTTTACACATTTGGGGTAGCCCTTAAGAGGGCCGGAGAGAGAGAGAGAGAGAGAGAGAGAGAAAGAGAGAGAGAGAGAAGAGAGAGAGAAGAGAGAGAGAAGAGAGAGAGAAGAGAGAGAGAAGAGAGAGAGAGAGAAGAGAGAGAGAAGAGAGAGAGAAGAGAGAGAGAAGAGAGAGAGAAGAGAGAGAAGAGAGAGAGAGAGAAAGAGAGAGAGAGAGAGAGGAGAGAGAGAGAAGAGAGAGAGAAGAGAGAGAGAAGAGAGAGAGAGAGAAGAGAGAGAGAAGAGAGAGAGAAGAGAGAGAGAAGAGAGAGAGAAGAGAGAGAAGAGAGAGAGAGAGAGAGAGAGAGAGAGAGAGAGAGAGAAGAGAGAGAGAGAAGAGAGAGAGAAGAGAGAGACCAAGAGAGAGGAAAAAAAAGAGAGACCCAACCAGTGCAAGGCTAAGCAGGGCAGGTGGTAGCGGCTATTTATACCCACTGCTGATCTCTGATTGGTGGAAGATCTGGGTGTGGCTGCTCTCTGATTGGTGGAAAATCTGGGTGTGGCTGCTCTGTGATTGGTCAGCATTATGACCTCACAGTGGCGATGACTCATACCTCCTGGGTGGTTCTTCTGGGCGGTTCTGTTTTCTGACTGGTGGAAATTCTAATCAGCATTATGACCTCACAGTGGCCGTGACTCATGTTTCATGGACTGTTCTATCTGGGTGACCTGATACATGCTGATCTCTGATTGGTGGAAATTCAAGTCATCTTCATGACATCACAATCAGCATGTTATTACTGCTGAGATGTTCAGTTTTTTCCTAAATTTCCTACGTTTTGTCCTAATTTATTAGCACATATATACCACTCATTCCTACAATCAAAGGATCAGGAAACCCCTCTGAAATCAATATCCTACAATTTACCCCAACAGCAAAAAAACAACTATAAACAAAATACCAAAAGGTATATCAGATTATTAATGAGCAAATAAAAGACACAATCACATAAAAAGAATCTTTAGAAAGGTGTAGAAAAAATGCTGTAAAGTAAGAATGCTTCAAAAATAGAAATGTTAATGATCTATTTAATCAATTAACAAAATACAAGTGAATGAACAAACAAAAAATCTAGATCCAATCAATATTTAGTGTGACCAACTTTTCACTTTAAAACAGCGTCAATTCTTCTAGGTACACCTGCGCAAAGTCAGGGATTTTGTAATAATACAGTCAGGTGTCTGGTCATACACCATGGCAAGACTGAGCAAGAATACACAAGGAAGTTATACTACATCAGCAAGGTCTCTAAGGCACAAATTTCAAAGCAGATTGAGGGTTCAAGATGTGTCATTCAAGCACTTGTGAAGATGCACAAGAAAATGTGCAACGTCGAGGTCAGTAGATGCAGTGGTCGGCCAAGGAAACTTAGTGCAGCAGATGTATGACACATTATGGTTACTTTCCTTCAAAAGCAGAAGATGTCCAGCAGTGCCATCAGCTCAGAACTGGCAGCAACCAGTGGGACTCAGCTTCACTCATCTACTGTTCAGAGAAGACTGGCCAGAAGTGGTCTTCATAGCAAAATTGTGGTGAAAAAGCCATATCTTCCACATCAAAACAAGGCCAAGTGACTCAACTATGCATTAAAACAGAGGAACCAGGGTGTAGAAAATTGGCAGGATGTGCTCTGGACGGTTGAGTCAAAATATGAAAAATGTTATTACAGAAGAGATTTTGTTCACTGAAGGGCTGGAGAGCAGTACAATAATGAGCGTCTGTGGGCAATAGTGATGCATAAGCACGGTGGAGGGTCCAGTAAGTTTGGGGCTGCATTTCAGCAAATGGAGGTGGAAATTGGGTCAGAATTATTGGTTCCCTCAATGCTGAGATATAGAGGCAGATACTTATCCATCCTGCAATATCATCAGGGAGGTGTCCGATTGGATCCAAATGTTTTCTTCAGCAGAACAACAACCCCAAACATACAGCCAATGTCATTAAGAATTATCTTCAATGTAAAGTCCTGGAAATGATCTGGTCCCACCTAGTGGAGTAACTAGAGTCTGATAGGCCCCCACCGGCATGTTGGTCAGATGTATGGGCCCTTGTAGGGTTCTGGATCCTATAAAGAAATATGTGTTCTCTCCCTATGTAGTAATGTCCCCCATCCTGGCTCCTTCTTGTAATAATCTCCCACATGCTGTGTTAGAACCTTGCTCTTAGGTTTTTTTTCCTTTGCTGGTCACATGACCTTGTTGGCCTATTTAAGCCTGCTCCGCCCTTCTGGCTTTGCTGGACTTCATTGTATATCTACTTTCTAGCTAGCCTGTGCTCTGTGTCTTGCTCTGTTAGTTTGCTTGGTCTACTGACCTCTATGTTCCATATATTTTGTTTGTTCGTCTGTCTGCTACTATTTCTGTTAGGAGGTGTCCCCTGTTACATCGTAGGGATTAAGCTGAGTTCTATCGTAGGGACAGATCTCCTCTCTTTCCTTAGCTCTGGTAGCAGAACATAACAGTAAGTCCAGCCAGCAAATTCTCTAAGGAAAGATTTTTCTGTTCCATCATGGTGTCGGTTCAGGATTTGGTTCATCGCCTGCAGGGACTCTCTCTGGAGGTGGCCGAGCTCCGTCAGCACGTGAGTAACTGTCCTGGAGCACATTTCTTGGAGCCTAAGGTATGTTTGCCGGATTTATTTTTTGGTGAACACCGAGAATTGTTTTTCATTTAAAAATGCTTGCTTATTGTATTTTCGTTTGAGACCTAAGTCCTCTGGGGATGAATCCCAGCGCGTAGGGTTCATAATGTCACTTTTGCGCAAAGAGCCTCAGGAGTGGGCCTTTTCTTTGCAACCTAGTGATACATGCTTCAGATCAGTGGATAGTTTTTTTTCTGCTTTGGGACTATTATATGATGATCCTGACCGTGTCGCATCAGCTGAGACTGAGTTGAGACGTTTAAAACAGGGATCAGGTAATGTGGAAAAATATTGTACTCATTTCCGTCGTTGGTCTACTCAAACAGGGTGGAACGATTCTGCTCTGAAAAGTCTATTTCTTGCTGGGCTCAGTGAAAGGGTTAAAGACCTGCTAATTGCTTATCCTACACCTGAAGATTTGCAACAGGCTATGCAATTAGCTATACGGGTGGATAGAAGACTGCGTGCAAGGGTTAATGAGAGCAAATCCTCTGCTATGTCAGTTTCTGGTTATGAGAATGTGTGTACTAACAGTGGTGAACCGATGGAGATTGGATCGGTGGCACCTCGCTCTCAAGAAAAAGACCGTCGATTTTCTGAAGGCTTGTGTTTCTATTGCGGAAAATCTGGTCATTTGATTAAAGGCTGTGAGCTTCGTATGAAGAAAGAAAAAAAAATGGTCAGTCACGCCCGTATTGCCTGTTTAAATTCCAAGGGTATATTTTTAGCTGCTTCCACGATTGCTCAGAAAAAATTAATGGAATTTCGGGTGTTTGTTGATTGCGGGTCTACTCTGAATGTAATTGATGGGGGATTCGTGGAAAGACTCAATTTAAAACCTGAACCTTTATCATCCCCCATTGCTGTGGTTTCTGTGGATGGTTCCCCTTTGAAGAATATTACTCTCAAGGTCTGTGAATTTCCTCTCACTATTAATGGTGTTCACCATGAGAAATTGGATTTGGTAGTGTTGAATAACTTGCCTTCTCCAGTAATATTGGGATTGCCCTGGTTAAAATTTCACAATCCTGTACTGGATTGGTCTACCAGTGAAATTAAATCCTGGAGCCATAAATGTTATGACAAGTGTTGTAACGGGCGTATTGCAGCTTTGGATAGGGGAGAATTGCCTGTTCCTATTCAGGATTTTTGGAGAGTTTTTTCTGAGAAGGAATCGCAGGTTTTGCCTCCCCATAGAGACTATGATTGTTCTATTGAATTTGTCCCTGGAGCGACTCTTCCTAAAAGTCGTTTATTTAACCTTACTATTCCTGAGAGGAAGGCTTTGGAGGAATACATACAGACAAGTTTGGCCGCCGGTCACATTAGGCCCTCTAAGTCTCCTGTGGCGGTTGGATTTTTTTTGTAAAAAAAAAGGACGGCGGTTTACGTCCTTGTCTGGATTTTCGTGAGATTAACAAAATTACTGTACGCAATCCTTACCCACTGCCATTGATTCCTGATCTGTTTAACCAGTTAATGGGGGCCAAGTGGTTCTCTAAAATTGACCTTAAGGGGGCATACAATCTGTTGCGCATGAAGGAGGGTGACGAATGGAAGACTGCTTTTAACACTCCTGTGGGTCATTTTGAGAATCTGGTTATGCCTTTTGGTCTTACTAATGCTCCTGCATTTTTTCAGAATCTGATTAATGACATTCTTAGACCTTTGATTGGCAAAAATGTGGTTGTGTATTTGGATGACATTTTGATTTATTCGCCGGATCTGGAGTCTCATTGGCGGAGCGTGCGTGAGGTATTACAGTTATTAATGGACAATTCGCTTTTTGCTAAGCTGGAGAAATGTGAGTTCGCTGTACAGAGAATTAGTTTTTTGGGCTACATTATCTCCAGCAAAGGTTTTGAGATGGATCCGGTTAAGGTTCAGGCTGTGCAGGAATGGCCTAGGCCTATTGGTTTGAAATCGATACAGAGGTTTTTGGGTTTCGCCAATTACTACAGAAAATTCATAAAAAAAATTTCTAGTATTGTCAAACCTCTGACTGATCTCACCAGGGAAGGTGCTGATGCGGTTCAGTGGTCTTCTGAGGCCATTGAAGCTTTTGTGTATCTCAAGGAGAGGTTCACCTCTGCTCCCATCCTTATGCAGCCTGATGTTACTAGGCCGTTTTTGGTTGAGGTTGATGCTTCCTCTGTGGGGGTTGGCGCAGTATTGTCTCAGGATAACGGGGATGGATTACATCCCTGTGCCTTTTTTTCAAAAAAATTTTCGGAGACTGAACTGAATTACGATATTGGTAATCGGGAATTATTGGCTATTAAACTCGCATTTGAACACTGGCGCCACTTCTTGGAAGGTGCGGAATTTCCCGTTCAGGTTCTTACGGATCATAAAAATCTGATATATCTTGATGCTGCCAAGCGCCTGAATGCCCGTCAGGCTAGGTGGGCACTGTTTTTCTCGCGGTTTAATTTCTCCGTTACTTACATCCCTGGTACTAAGAATGTTAAGGCGGATGCCTTGTCTCGCAGTTTTTCTCCCATAGTCGGTGCTGAGAAAGAGGAGAACATTTTACAAGAAGGTGTTGTGATAGCTGCTTTGGACTCCGTTTTGGAAGATGAGATTCTTAAAGCACAGGAGAATGCCCCATCTAACACTCCCCATGGGAGGTTGTTTGTGCCTGGGACCTTTAGGAGAGATTTATTTGTTGAGTGTCATGAATCTCGGTTGGCAGGTCATCCCGGAATCTCTGAGACCAAGAGACTGGTAGGTCGCAGTTTTTGGTGGCCTGGATGGCAGAAGGAAGTCATTAAGTGGGTGCGTCAATGTACTATATGTGCTAGATCTAAGTCCTCTCATACTCCTGCTGCGGGGTTGCTTTGTCCTTTGGAGGTTCCCAGTGCTCCTTGGACACATTTGGCTATGGACTTTATAACTGACCTTCCCCCCTCTGAGGGTTTTACTGTCATCTGGGTGGTCGTGGACCGTTTTAGCAAGATGTGTCACTTGGTTCCCTTTGTCAAACTGCCCTGCGCTAAAACTCTCGCTAAGGCCTTTGTCAAGGAAATTGTCAGACTTCATGGCGTTCCTACTGACATTGTTTCTGATAGGGGTCCTCAGTTCGTGGCTCGTTTTTGGCGTGCCTTTTGTGACAGGTTGGGAGTTCATTTATCGTTCTCGTCCGGATATCATCCTGAATCTAATGGCCAGACAGAAAGGAAAAACCAGGATGTTGAGCAGTTCTTGCGTTGTTTTGTGGCAGACAATTGTAGCACCCTGAGGACTCGGCTGCTACAGGGGTATTGCACCTCAAACCAGAGGTGTGGTATTCCACTCCCGGGTAAGGATGGAGTGTGGAACTGAGCTAGTAGGCTGCATGCACTACATACATCCCATTTCCGGGGGACAGAACTACGGTACTCCCACCAGTATATGTGCAGGTACGACAGCGTCTGTCCCTGGCTGGAGTGGGAGGGGGGTGGAACATCCCAGTAGTGTAGGGGCAGATAGGGGGAGTAGTCTGGGTAAATGTAGGAGCTCATTGGGTGCTGGTCACCTGAGCTCACACATAGAGGGAGTATATAAGGTGGGCACCATCTTAGGACAGGGTCAGTCAGTCAGTCAGTGAGTCAGCAGTAACTCCAGGAGAGGAGAAGGAAGAGGGACCCAGAGGCGCAGAACGAGAGGGGACCCCAAAAGCCCGTATGAGAACTGATAAGGGTGAAGGGTCGGCAAAAGGGTACCGGATCCCAAGCTGGCGGAGGCCAAAGCAAACCTTAGCCAGGAACCGGAGGTCGTGGGCAAGATTTGCCACGACCCTCACCAAATCCACCAGAATGGCACACCGAGCATAGGGTCAGGGAAGCCAGAGAAGGTTCAACCACCAAGAGACCCGAGGGAGCCGGACACAGGTGGATCCCTGGTGGGAACGGCCAGAGAGAGAGAAGAAGGGAGCTCAGGACCATACTCAGGAATTGCCCGGGAGTTGACCGAGTCCCGCACCTGGTGGACGCAGCACGGCTTGGGTGGTCACTGCTGTACAGAGTGACCCGAGCAACACCAGTGAGTAAAAACCCTGAAACTGCATTTCATGCCTCTGAGTCTCCTTGCTGCACCTTCACAACCACCATCCTCCACGTCTGACCCCCTGAGGCTATACCCCTCCCGTTGGGGGTTATACTACCACAGCTGCACACACACCACCAGCCTCAGCGGACCCTTCTGCAGCGGCGGCCTTTTGACCGCAAATCAACGGGTGGCGTAGTCGACACAAAGAACTCTAATAACATCTGTAGGAGTGCCACACACTGAGTTTGACACCCTGGGCACGGACCGGGTCACAGCCACTCGGAGACTACAACCCCCATCTGATCCGGCTCCGGGTATCCCTAACAACATGGCCCAGGGGGCGCGTCAGATCCACATGCGGATTCACATGCGTTTCCGCATGCAGATTGACAAGCGCTTTCCAGGCGATAGCATCACTTGGAAAGTGCTTGACAACTAGGTCACACTGTATAAATCCATGCAAACAGCATGGATTTATACAGTGTGAACCATAAAAATGAAAACAAATAAAGCTATACTCACCCCCGAGGCCCCGGCGTGGCTGCAGCGCTCGTTCCTCTCTGCTTCCTGGATGCCGGCATATCGCGAGACAGAGCGGTGAAGGGCCTGCGGTCACATGACTGTGACGTCGCCGCAGGTCCTCAAGCGATGCCGGCATTCAGAGAGAAACCTTTGGAAAGGTGAGTATAAACTTTATTTATTTTATTCTTTTTTTACAGGTACAATGGTACCCAGGTCTGGAGGAGAGTCTCCTCTCCTCCAGAACTGGGTACCATCCGCACATAGAGACGCATAGAAGCCGCTTGTACAAATGTACAGTCGCGGTTTCTATGCGTCTCAATGCAAGTCAATGGCGGGAGTTCCGCTGCGCTTCCGCAAAATTAAATGACATACTGCGGATTTTTGTGCGCAGCATAAACACTGCGGAAAAATCCGCAGCATGTGCATAGAACATGCGGAATCCCCTTGGGGACCATGGGGGGCCGATAACCTAGCGTTTAACAAGCGTTTACGCTGCGGAAATTCTGCAGCATAAACGCTTGAAAAATGCTACGTGGGCACACAGCCTTAAAGTGAAAAGTTGGTCACACCAAATATTGATTGGATCTAGATTTTTCGTTTGTTCATTCACTTGTATTTTGTTAATTGATTAAATAGATCATTAACATTTCTATTTTTGAAGCGTTCTTACTTTACAGCATTTTTTCTACAGCTTTCTAAAAATTATTTTTATGTGATTGTGTCTTTTATTTGCTCATTAATAATCTGATATATCTTTTGGTATTTTGTGTATAGTTGTTTTTTTGCTGTTGGGGTAAATTGTAGGATATTGATTTCAGAGGGGTTTCCTGATCCTTTGATTGTAGGAATGGGAACAATATACCAGGAAGGGGGACATTATACCAGTATGATGGTCATTAAACCAGAATGGGGGGCATTATACCAGGATGGGGACATTATACCAGAATGGGGACATTATACTAGTATGGGGACATTTTACCAAGATGAAGGACACTATATAAGAATGGGGACAATATATCAGAATAGGAACAATATACCAGGAAGGGGGACATTATACCAGAATAAGGGACACTATACCAGAAAGGGGTACACCATACCCGGATGGGTGACACAATATCAGAATGGGGACATTATATCACAATGATGATGTTACACCAGGATGGGGGACATTATATCACAATGATAATATTATACCAGTATAGGGGATATTATAGCAGCATGGGGGACATTATGCCAGAACTGGAGATACTATACCAGGATGTGGGGCATTATACCAGCTTTGGGGACATTATAGCAGAATTGGGAGCATTACACCAGCATGGAGGATATTAATAATCTGATATATCTTTTGGTATTTTGTTTATAGTTGTTTTTTTGCTGTTGGGGTAAATTGTAGGATATTGATTTCAGAGGGGTTTCCTGATCCTTTTATTTTAGGAATGAGTGGTATATATGTGCTAATAAATTAGGACAAAACGTAGGAAATTTAGAAAAAAACTGAACATCTCAGCAGTAATAACATGCTGATTGTGATGTCATGAAGATGACTTGAATTTCCACCAATCAGAGATCAGCATGTTTCAGGTCACCCAGATAGAACAGTCCATGAAACATGAGTCACGGCCACTGTGAGGTCATAATGCTGATTAGAATTTCCACCAGTCAGAAAACAGAACCGCCCAGAAGAACCACCCAGGAGGTATGAGTCATCGCCACTGTGAGGTCATAATGCTAACCAATCACAGAGCAGCCACACCCAGATTTTCCACCAATCAGAGAGCAGCCACACCCAGATTTTCCACCAATCAGAGATCAGCAGTGGGTATAAATAGCCGCTGCCGCCTGCCCGGCTTAGCTTTGCACTGGTTGGGTCTCTCTTTTTTTCTCTCTCTTGGTATCTCCCGGTATCTCTCCCTCCTCTCTCTCTTCTCTCTCTCTTCTCTCTCTCTCTCTCTTCTCTCTCTCTTCTCTCTCTTCTCTCTCTCTTCTCTCTCTCTTCTCTCTCTCTTCTCTCTCTCTCTCTCTTCTCTCTCTCTCTCCGGCCCTCTTAAGGGCTACCCCAAATGTGTAAAAGATAGAACCAATATTTGTGTTGTTTGTCCGTTTTATGAGCCTTTTATTAACCCCTTCCCACTCTTTGCCATATATATATATATTATATACATAGTATGTGCAGGTGGGCCTTAAAGGGAATTTCCAGGACAAACATATTGATGGCCTATACCCTGGTTAGCTCATTAATATCAGATTTGTGGGGGTCCGGCACGTGGCACCTCCACTACTCAGTTGTTTGAAACTCTGGCCGAGGTCAGATGTAAACATTGTTGAGGAGCTGAACATCACAGCTCTGGTCACTGTGTAGTGGCCGCTCCCTGGTGCTGCAGATCAGCTCCTATTACATGAATATTAGCTGATCTGCAGGACCCGCAGTACAGTGAATGGAGCGGTGATGTTCAATCTTCACACTATTTACATCTGAGCGCTGCAATCAGCTGATGGGTAGAGCCAGTGCCGCGTGTCGGAGCCCCACCGATCTGATATTGATAACCCATCCCCAGGATAAATCATCATTATTATACTACTGGAAACTCCATTAATGGATTGTCTGGGATTAATAACACGAGCCCCTTCTTTAAGAAAAAACAGTCCCTAACTGGTCACAGGATAAATGTGGGATTTCAGGTCACCCATTTACTGCAATGTAGCTGGCAATGCCACCCAGCGGATCTAAGCAAGTCCCGGGGCCTCAACAATATACAGCCAGTGCCCGAGTATAGGATGGAAGATTAAAAAAAATCTTCAAAAATGTATTTTGTATGAGGCATACATCAAAAATACAGGCAATGCTTTTCCTGACAACACTGAGTTTTATAATGTGGAAAAAATCGTTTAAATAAACACTGTGTGAACATAACCCTAACTGCATTGTGACTGTGTATATACATATATAAGCTGCCCCTCCCCCACCATGTGAGCATTCTCAGCGCGTACTGACCAATGCTGTCCACCAGGTGGCATCAGCAGGAAATTACAGCGATGAGACAAGCACTGCATGACAGCCCCGCCCCAATCTGCCCTATACCAGACACGCCCCCTACCAACGCCCCGCCTCCACTGCCATGACAACCGAATTATTTAATGGCAGAAAGAGAGACCTTATATGAGCAGAGAAGTAGCGGCCGGAGCGCGGGGTCCGCACAGGTGAGCGCCCCCATAACACAGTGTATGTACTGCACGTCAGCTCTATGGCAGACTGTCACCTGTGCTGGATCCAGTACGTGTTACACTTATATCTGTACAGAGACACAGAGGACGCAGCGGGGCCCTGTCGCCAGATATATATATATATGTGTGTGTGTGTGTATATACAGTATATATGTGTATGTATATGCTGTATTACTGTATATATGTGTGTGTGTGTGTGTATATACAGTATATATGTGTATGTATATGCTGTATTACTGTATATATGCGTGTATATATGTACTAGCTATTGAACCCGTTCTACGCCCAGGTGGCGAGCATTTTTATTGGTATATGGTCTCCCATCCTGGTATTTGTGCTGCCCCCATCCTATTGTGGTATGCATGGCACCCCTCACCCCCTAATCCTGGTATGCATGGTCCCCTTACCCCCTAATCCTGGTATGCATGGTCCCCTCACCCCCTAAACCTGGTATGCATGGTCCCCTCACCCCCGAATCCTGGTATGCATGGCACCCCTCATTCCCCAATCCTGGTATACATGGCACACCTCATTCCCCAATCCTGGTATGCATGGTCACCTCACCCCCCAATCCTGGTATACATGGCATCCCTCATTCCCCAATCCTGGTATGCATGGCTCCCCTCACCCCCCAATCATGGTATGTATGGTCCCCTCAACCCCCAATCCTGGTATGCATGGCACCCCTCACCCCCCAATCCTGGCATGCATGGTCCCCTCACCCCCGAATCCTGGTATGCATGGCACCCCTCATT
This sequence comes from Phyllobates terribilis, assembly GCF_046119375.1. Taxonomy (NCBI): domain Eukaryota; kingdom Metazoa; phylum Chordata; class Amphibia; order Anura; family Dendrobatidae; genus Phyllobates; species Phyllobates terribilis. Next base: position 685,531 of record NW_027362938.1, on the reverse strand, counting down.
CCCCAATCCTGGTATACATGGCACACCTCATTCCCCAATCCTGGTATGCATGGTCACCTCACCTCCCAATCCTGGTATACATGGCACCCCTCACCCCCCAATCCTTGTATGCATGGCACCCCTCACCCCCAATTCTGGTATACTTGGCACCCCTCATTTCCCAATCCTGGTATGCATGGCACCCCTCACCCCCAATCCTGGAATGCATGGTCCCCTCATCCCCCAATCCTGGTATGCATGGCACCACTCATCCCCAATCCTGGTATGCATGTTCCCCTCCCCCAATTCTGGTATACATGGCACCCCTCACCCCCAATCCTGGTATGCATGGTCCCCTCACCCCCCAATTCTGGTATACATGGTACCCCTCACCCCCAATCCTGGTATGCATGGCACCCCTCATCCCCAATCCTGTTATGCATGGTACCCCCTCATCCCTATCCTGGTATCTATGGTACCCCCTCACATCCCCAATCCTGGTATGCATGGTACCCCTCATCCCCATTCCTGGTATGCATGGCACCCCTCATCCCTATCCTGATATGCATGGCACCCCTCACCCCCAATCCTGGTATGCATGGCACCCCTCATCCCCAATCCTGTTATGCATGGTCCCCTCACCCCCAATTCTGGTATGCATGGCACCCCTCACCCCCCAATCCTGGTATGGATAGTCCCCTCACCCGCCAATCCTGGTATGTATGGTCCTCTCACCCCCCAATCCTGGTATGTATGGCACCCCTCACCCCCCAATCCTGGTATGTATAGCACCCCTCATCCCTATCATGCTGCACACACATACAAGAAAAGAAACACTTATACTCACCTTTCTTCCCTGTGCTCCAGCGCTGTTTCCCGTTCTGCTGGAGGCCGGGGGAGGAGTGCGGCGCCGAAGTACGCGTGTGCTCATACCACGCTGTCCGGCTCCATTTTGCTGAAGACACATTGCAAATGTATCTTCAGTAAAATGGCACCAGATAGCGCTATGCGCATGCGCCAATTTCAACGCTACCCTCTTCCCCCGGACTCTGGACCGAACAGAGGCGCCGCGGTAGCGCTCATCCCGGTCAGGTAAGTATGTAAGTATGGCGCCAGAGATCGCGGTATGTGTTCAGTGTATACGCATACCGTGATCTCCAGCACCATACACTCCTCTTACCTGTAACGGCTCCATGCGTTCTTCAGTCTGGAGCCAGACTGTGCAGGCGTGTCGCACTAGCGCAGACTATAAAGGCTTCAGACAGAGGGACGCTTGTAGCGTTATATTATAGATACTCTATATGTATGTATATATATATATGTATACTGTATATGTGTATATGCATACTGTATGTATATATATATATGTATACTGTATATGGCTGTATATATGTATACTGTATATGTGTGTATATATGTATACTGTATGTGTGTATATATATGTATACTGTATATGGGTGTATATATGTATACTGTATATGTGTGTATATATGTATACTGTATATGTGTATATATGTATACTGTATATGTGTGTATATATGTATACTGTATAAGTGTGTATATATATGTATACTGTATATGTGTGTGTATATATATGTATACTGTATATGTGTGTATATATATGTATGCTGTATGTGTGTGTATATATGTATACTGTATATGTGTGTATATATATGTATGCTGTATGTGTGTGTATATATATGTATACTGTATATGTGTGTATATATGTATACTGTATAAGTGTGTATATATATGTATGCTGTATGTGTGTGTATATATATGTATACTGTATATGTGTGTATATATATACTGTATATGGGTGTATATATATGTATACTGGTATATGTGTGTATATATGTATACTGTATATGTGTGTATATATGTATACTGTATATGTGTGTGTATATGTATACTGTATATGGGTGTGTATATATGTATACTGTATATGTGTGTATATATATGTATACTGTATATGTGTGTATATATACTGTATATGTGTGTGTATATATATGTATACTGGTATATGTGTGTATATATGTATACTGTATATGTGTGTATATATGTATACTGTATATGTGTGTGTATATATGTATACTGTATATGGCTGTATATATGTATACTGTATATGTGTGTGTATATATGTATACTGTATATGGGTGTATATATATGTATACTGTATATGGGTGTGTATATGTATGCTGTATGTGTGTGTATATATATGTATACTGTATATGTGTGTATATATATACTGTATATGGGTGTATATATATGTATACTGGTATATGTGTGTATATATGTATACTGTATATGTGTGTATATATGTATACTGTATATGTGTGTGTATATGTATACTGTATATGGGTGTGTATATATGTATACTGTATATGTGTGTATATATATGTATACTGTATATGTGTGTATATATACTGTATATGTGTGTGTATATATATGTATACTGGTATATGTGTGTATATATGTATACTGTATATGTGTGTATATATGTATACTGGTATATGTGTGTATATATGTATACTGTATATGTGTGTATATATGTATACTGTATATGTGTGTGTATATGTATACTGTATATGTGTGTATATATGTATACTGTATATGTGTGTATATATATGTATACTGTATATGTGTGTGTATATGTATACTGTATATGGGTGTGTATATATGTATACTGTATATGTGTGTATATATGTATACTGTATAAGTGTGTATATATATGTATGCTGTATGTGTGTGTATATATATGTATACTGTATATGTGTGTATATATGTATACTGTATATGTGTGTATATATATGTATACTGTATATGTGTGTATATATGTATACTGTATATGTGTGTGTATATATGTATACTGTATATGGCTGTATATATGTATACTGTATATGTGTGTGTATATATGTATACTGTATATGGGTGTATATATATGTATACTGTATATGGGTGTGTATATGTATGCTGTATGTGTGTGTATATATATGTATACTGTATATGTGTGTATATATATACTGTATATGGGTGTATATATATGTATACTGGTATATGTGTGTATATATGTATACTGTATATGTGTGTATATATGTATACTGTATATGTGTGTGTATATGTATACTGTATATGGGTGTGTATATATGTATACTGTATATGTGTGTATATATATGTATACTGTATATGTGTGTATATATACTGTATATGTGTGTGTATATATATGTATACTGGTATATGTGTGTATATATGTATACTGTATATGTGTGTATATATGTATACTGGTATATGTGTGTATATATGTATACTGTATATGTGTGTATATATGTATACTGTATATGTGTGTGTATATGTATACTGTATATGTGTGTATATATGTATACTGTATATGTGTGTATATATATGTATACTGTATATGTGTGTGTATATGTATACTGTATATGGGTGTGTATATATGTATACTGTATATGTGTGTATATATGTATACTGTATAAGTGTGTATATATATGTATGCTGTATGTGTGTGTATATATATGTATACTGTATATGTGTGTATATATATACTGTATATGGGTGTATATATATGTATACTGGTATATGTGTGTATATATGTATACTGTATATGTGTGTGTATATGTATACTGTATATGGGTGTGTATATATGTATACTGTATAAGTGTGTATATATATGTATGCTGTATGTGTGTGTATATATATGTATACTGTATATGTGTGTATATATATACTGTATATGGGTGTATATATATGTATACTGGTATATGTGTGTATATATGTATACTGTATATGTGTGTATATATGTATACTGTATGTGTGTGTATATATATATGTATACTGGTATATGGGTGTATATATGTATACTGTATATGTGTGTATATATGTATACTGTATATGGGTGTGTATATATGTATACTGTATATGTGTGTATATATATGTATACTGTATATGGGTGTGTATATATATATGTATACTGGTATATGGGTGTATATATGTATACTGTATATGTGTGTATATATGTATACTGTATATGGGTGTGTATATATGTATACTGTATATGTGTGTATATGTATACTGTATATGGGTGGATATATACAGTACAGACCAAAAGTTTGGACACACCTTCTCATTTAAAGATTTTTCTGTATTTTCTTGACTATGAAAATTGTACATTCACACTGAAGGCATCAAAACTATGAATTAACACATGTGGAATTATATACTTAACAAAAAAGTGTGAAACAACTGAAAATATGTCTTATATTCTAGGTTCTTCAGAGTAGCCCCCTTTTGCTTTGATGACTGCTTTGCACACTCTTGGCGTTCTCTTGATGAGCTTCTAGAGGTAGTCACCGGAAATGGTCTTCACCTCACAGGTGTGCCCTGTCAGGTTTAATATGATAAAGTGCTTTATTCTTTGTCGGGTCCAGGGGTCCTGTAGAATGTGAATCCCTGAGGAACAGCGCATCCTTGGCTTGTGCCAAGACAGAAGAAAAGTTGCTGAACACTTGGTACCCCAAAGTGATCAATCTATTTGCCAATCAAGATGCCCTGCAGTTGATTAATGCGGACAAATTGGATTCCTTTTATAACTGCGTCTCGACTAGCGGGGGGCCTCAAGGGTCTGTCTTGGGCACTATATTATTTAATATACTTATTAATGATCTAGTGGAAGGGTTGCATAGTAAAATAGCAATATTTGCAGATGATACTAAACTTTGTAATGTAGTTAATACAGATGAGGATAGGGCACAGCTACAGGAGGATTTAGATAAATTGGGGAGTTGGGCCAAAAAATGGCAAATGGGGTTCAATGCCGATAAATGTAAGGTCATGCACATGGGAAAGAAAAACAGCAGTCACCCATACATATTAAATGGGAAACCGTTGGGGAAATCTGACATGGAGAAGGACCTGGGCGTCTTGGTTAACAGCAAATTAAATTGGAGTGCCCAGTGTCAGGCAGCAGCTGCGAAGGCAAATAGAGTCATGGCATGCATCAGAAGAGGAATAGGGGCATATGATGAGAACATTGTTCTTCCTCTGTATAAAGCGCTGGTAAGGCCGCACTTAGAATATTGTGCACAGTTCTGGGCTCCGGTACTCAGGAAAGACATATTGGAGCTAGAGAGGGTACAAAGGAGGGCGACTAAGGTAATAAAGGGAATGGAGGGACTAGAATACCCAGAGAGGTTGTCCAAATTAGGCCTATTTACGTTGGAAAAGAGAAGGCTTAGGGGAGACCTCATAAACATGTATAAATACATCAGGGGGCTGTACAGAGATCTCTCCCATGACCTGTTTATACCAAGGATGGTGACAAAGACGAGGGGGCACACTATGCGTCTGGAGGAAAGGAGGTTCCTGCACCAGCATAGAAGGGGATTCTTTACGGTCAGAGCTGTGAGACTCTGGAATTCTCTGGGAGAGGAAGTGGTGATGTCCAACTCACTTAATGAGTTCAAGAGAGGCCTGGACGCCTTTCTTGAGAACAATAAAATTACATCTTATGCTTAGTGATAGTTAATTAATCCAGGGATTTAATCTGACTGCCAGATTGGAGTCGGGAAGTGAATTTTTCCTCAATGATGTAAATTGGCCTATACCGCATGGTTTTTTTTGCCTTCCCCTGGATCAAGGCTGCGGAATAGCTGCAGTGCACAAGAAATAGGCTGAACTGGATGGACGCTTGTTTTTTTTGGCCTTATAAACTATGTAACTATGTAACTATGTGACTTAAATATGAGCAAAGGGTCTGAATACTTATGACCATGTGATATTTCAGTTTTCCTTTTTTAATAAATTTGCAAAAATTTCTACATTTCTGTTTTTTTCAGTCAAGATGGGTGCACAGTGTACTTTAATGAGAAAAAAATGAACTGTTTAGAATTTACCAAATGGCTGCAATGAAACAAATAGTGAAAAATGTAAAGGGGTCTGAATGCTTTCCGTACCCACTGTATATAGTACTCAATGGGTGTGGCCTGCCTCTGATTGAGAAGTGCCTCTTCCCGCAGTCTGAATAAGGGTCTATCGTTAGGGGTGTGACTAATTTGTTTTCACTTAAGGTGATATATGTCCCGCTTTTAATGAGATTTAATAACATTTGTATTTTAGGGTTTCTATTATAATTCTGGGATTTCCTAATTTGTTTATAGAATTTTTGAATTGCATAACACATAGGATAAGGATAATAGGTTTAGTATATGAGATAGGAAATAGTTATTGATAGAACTAGTGCAGTGGATGGGCACTAGTGTTAATAAAAAGAGGGGCACTTCCTGATAGTGTGCGCCATGTCCCATGATTTGGGAATCTTACAGACCATATTGCACTATCATTAAGTTGCTGTTTTGTTGCTATGCAGTTAGGTTTTCCTTTCTTATAAGTTTGTCCTTTGTCTCTCCCTGTCTCTCTCAGATGTAGCTGTGATGTCAGTGACTCGCCCCCTGGGCCGTGGGGCACTCGGATCCGGGCAGTAGGGGAATGATGGGAGTAGTAGTGGCAACCCGGTTCCGTGGCTCAGGGTGGTCAGGCCAGTGGTAGTCCGTTATGTGCTGATGTTTATGTCCGACTACGCCACCCGTGGAGTTGCGGTTATTAGGAACCACCGCTGCATGCAGACCGCTGGGGCTGATGAGGTGTGCAGCTAGGGTAGTGTGACTCCCCACGGGAAGAGTGCGGCCCCAGGGCAGTATAGTGGATGGTGGGAGTGATGGTAGTGAGGGTCCCAGTGCTGATAGTGCTGGAGAAGCAAGGAGCACACAGACAACAGGTTGCAGTCCAGGGTCTTTACTAGAACAGGTAAATTGACCCATAAACAGTCCCGGCTAGGAGGGGGACCTGGATGTCTGAGAGCAACGGGGAAATTGGCCCTGGTCAGGGTGAGGGTGTAGGCCTACCGTGCTTTCTGCGCTCCTTCTGGCTATCTCCTCCTGATAGGGTAACAGCCCACGTTTCCGAGCTTTCAGTGTATTCTCGCCTGTATGGCCTGTGACGCGCCCCCTGGGCCAGTGTTGTTTGGGGGATACCCGGAGCCGGATCAGATGGGGGTTGTAGTCTCCGAGTGGCGGTGACCCGGTCCGTGCCCAGGGTGTCAAGCTCAGTGTGTGGCAGTCCTTACAGATGTTATTAGTGTTCTTTGTGTCGACTACGCCACCCGTTGATTTGCGGTCAATACGGCCGCCGCTGCAGCAGGGTCCGCTGAGGCTGGTGGTGCTTGTGCAGCTCTGGTAGTATAACCCCCAACGGGAGGGGTATAGCCTCAGGGGGTCAGGTGTAGAGGATGGTGGTGCAGTGTGGATGTTAAGAAGACTCCGAGCCGGGCTGTGCAGTTCAGGGTTTTTACTTACTGCTGTTCTTGTGGTCACTCTGGCCTTAAGTGACCGCCCGAGCCGTGCTGCGTCCACCAGGTCTTGGACTCGGCCAACCCCCAGGTGATTCTGGAGCGTGGTCCTGAGCTCCCTTTCTGACTTGTCCTTCTCTCTGGCCTTCCCCACCAGGGATCCACCTAAGTCCGGCTCCCTCGGGCCTCTTGTTGGTAAACCCTTGTCTCTGGGTTCCCTGACCCTATTCTTGGTTTGCCTTCCGGGTGGATTTAGTGGGTGGTCGTGGCAGATCCTGCCCACGACCTCCGGTCTCTGGCTAAGGTGTGCTGTAGCCTCCACCAGCTTGGGATCCGGTACCCTGTTGCCAACTCTTCACCCTCTGATCTAATTTTGGGTTCTTGGAGTTCCCTCTTCTCCCCCTTCTGGGTCCTTCTTTCTCCTCTCTCTCTGCTTCTCAGGCTCTCTCAGACAGACCAAACCTCTACAAAAGACTGACGTCTCACAGACTGACCCTGATCTAAGATGGTTCCCACCTTATATACTCCCTCTATGTGTGAGCTCAGGTGACCAGCACCCAATGAGCTCCTAGCACTACCCAGACTGTTCCCCCTATCTGCCCCTACACTACTGGGATGTTCCACCCCCCTCCCACTCCAGCCAGGAACAGACACTGTCGTACCTGCACATAAACTGGTGGGAGTACCGTCGGTCTGTTCCTCGGAAATGGGATGTGTGTAGTGCATGCAGCTAACTGAGCTCAGTTCCACACTCCATCCTTACCCGGGAGTGGAATATCACACCTCTGGGTTGAGGTGCAACACCCCTGTAGCAGCCGAATCCTCAGGGTGCTACATTCCCCCCTGGTAAACCACAGCACGTCCTCGGGCTGTAAGATAACAAAACATCAAAACATACAATTTTTTTTTTTTTTTCATAAACATCAACATATAAAACATCATATATATTATCAGCTATCAAACTTTTCATATAAAACTTTTCATAAATAACATTCTTGTTCCTCCGGCCACGGTGCAACTTGTGACCGGGTAAGCTGCGACAGTCTCTCTTGGAAGAAAACAGTTTCCTATAAAACCGGTAGGGGGCGCTTTAGGAAGCGCAACTATATACAAGGGAAATATGGCCGCTCTCAGTCCTCGGTCAGTGGGAATAGGGACACACGGGTTTCAGTTCAATTGGTTGGTCCCAACGGGGACTATATTTTAACTAGAACAGTTCTTATACCCTGACGGGTAACTATGTACAGTCTCTCTCTACCGTACTTCAATGACGGCGTCCTCCTGCTCCTTCTTTAGATTCTTCAGACCCGTCCGGGTCCTCTTGCTCCTCCTCACACCGCAGCTCCTCCTCCGTCAGGCGATGCACATGGAGGGCGTAGGGTCCTTTGGCACACTTGTGCCGGGTGAAGGTGACCTCGTCCCCTACGTACAGGTCACGACCTCTGTGTCCCTCCGGCAGATGGCTTTCTACGTCTCTGCGGGTTACAAAGACGTCGCCGGGGGTCTGATGGTCTCTAATAAAGCCCCATCCGTGCTGCATATTGAATTTTATCACAGTCCCGGTGGCACGGGGACCATGAGCTGCACGGGGTTTCCTCCTGGTCCGGCTCTTCTGCTCCGCGCTCCTTATCTGCATTTGCTGTTCCCGGACCCGCCTCTCTCTCCGCTCCCTCTCGAAGACCTCGAGCTGCTGCCGGCAGCACTCTGCACGCTCCGCTGCGGCCGCCCGAGTCTCCTGAGTGAACCCCATGAGGTCTTCTCCGGTGGGGTCCCACTCGAACTGGATCTCCTCCAGTGGGGGCGAGGTCCTCCTTACGGGCTTCGGAGCCGGAATCAGGGGCTCGCACATGGGCCTTGCTCTCTGGAGTTCCAGCTGAATATACTCCTGGGCCATACAAAGGGCTGCCCATCCGGGCACGTATGCTGGGCGAACAGGTCTTCACCCAGGTGCGGCACTCTAGATGTTGAGGGCGCGTTGATGGGAGCGGCGCCCGGGTCGACCAGGCCTTGCGACCAGGCTTGGGGCACCCTAAAGGCAAAGGGCACCGTAAGAACGGCGGCGCCCTGGGTTACTCGGCCCTGCGACCAGGCCGGTGGCTCCGCGGAGGTAGGGGGCGCTGTTGGTATTGCGGCGCCCGGAGGTACTAGGCCTTGCGACCAGGCCGATGGTATTTCCTGCTTTGCCGCGCTCAAGGTCGAAACGCGTGACGTCACAGGGGTCGCGGCCACGGTTACTGCTTGAGGCCTAGTCTGCGGCGGTGACGATGCAGCGACGGGCACGGCAGGGGGAACTTCGGGCTCTGCGACGGGGAGCTGGGGCAGGTACACGGTTTCTCGGCTCGGGGTAGAGACGTCCCCTTTACCTGCCTCCGTCCGTTCAGCTCCCTTCTCGGCGCCGTCTCCTGCCTTCATTCCTCCTGCGCCATCCTCAGAGGCGGTCTGTCTCCTCGTCTCGGGCGGCGTGCTCCGCTGACGGGTTCCGGTCTGCTGGGCCATCTCTCGGCTCCACTCCGCCAACGTCTCCCGCTGCACCCGGGCCATCCTCCGTGCGAGGCCCTCCAGCGCGGTCTGTGCACACTCCCGGTCTCGGGGGAGCTGTGCCAGGATCTCCACTAAGCCTAGTGGGGTTGTTGCTTGCAGCAGGCTCCTGACCACTGGGTCGGTGCTGCGTGTCTCTCCCTCCATCTCCGGGTACGCTCTCTCTGGACTCTCCTCCAGACGTCTTGTCTCCGGGTGCGCTCTCTCCAGACTCCTCCAGGCTGCACCCATCTTCGTTCTCTTGTTCTATCTCCGCCCACATTGAGGGTGGTCCCGGGGCAACTTCAGTTCCAGAGGCAGTTCTCTCACGCTGATGGACACTTCCAGCATCACAGTCTCTGTTGGTGGGCGCGGTTTCCGCTTTTGGCGCCATTCTTCGACCTGGCCCACGATGGGAGGCGGCCCCCCGCCACCCTCCGGCACGCCCACAATGGCGTCCGCTCCTCCAAGGCGGGAAATCCTCGGAAATGGCGGGAATCGTCCCCCAGTGGCGGGAAACTCCATGGATGGCGGGAAAAAGCTGCAAATGGCGGACAACCGGCGGGAAACGACCTGTGATGGGGTCCGTTGGCGGGGACCCTCCGGAACCGGCAGGAGACTTCTTTTTGAGGTAACGGTGAACTTTTCTTCAGTCACGCAGTACCCGGTTGTTGCGGGCACGTTATCCTGCCGACTACGCCAAAGTTGACGCGCCCCCTGGGCCAGTGTTGTTTGGGGGATACCCGGAGCCGGATCAGATGGGGGTTGTAGTCTCCGAGTGGCGGTGACCCGGTCCGTGCCCAGGGTGTCAAGCTCAGTGTGTGGCAGTCCTTACAGATGTTATTAGTGTTCTTTGTGTCGACTACGCCACCCGTTGATTTGCGGTCAATACGGCCGCCGCTGCAGCAGGGTCCGCTGAGGCTGGTGGTGCTTGTTCAGCTCTGGTAGTATAACCCCCAACGGGAGGGGTATAGCCTCAGGGGGTCAGGTGTAGAGGATGGTGGTAGTGGTGGTGCAGTGTGGATGTTAAGAAGACTCCGAGCCGGGCTGTGCAGTTCAGGGTTTTTACTTACTGCTGTTCTTGTGGTCACTCTGGCCTTAAGTGACCGCCCGAGCCGTGCTGCGTCCACCAGGTCTTGGACTCGGCCAACCCCCAGGTGATTCTGGAGCGTGGTCCTGAGCTCCCTTTCTGACTTGTCCTTCTCTCTGGCCTTCCCCACCAGGGATCCACCTAAGTCCGGCTCCCTCGGGCCTCTTGTTGGTAAACCCTTGTCTCTGGGTTCCCTGACCCTATTCTTGGTTTGCCTTCCGGGTGGATTTAGTGGGTGGTCGTGGCAGATCCTGCCCACGACCTCCGGTCTCTGGCTAAGGTGTGCTGTAGCCTCCACCAGCTTGGGATCCGGTACCCTGTTGCCAACTCTTCACCCTCTGATCTAATTTTGGGTTCTTGGAGTTCCCTCTTCTCCCCCTTCTGGGTCCTTCTTTCTCCTCTCTCTCTGCTTCTCAGGCTCTCTCAGACTGACCAAACCTCTACAAAAGACTGACGTCTCACAGACTGACCCTGATCTAAGATGGTTCCCACCTTATATACTCCCTCTATGTGTGAGCTCAGGTGACCAGCACCCAATGAGCTCCTAGCACTACCCAGACTGCTCCCCCTATCTGCCCCTACACTACTGGGATGTTCCACCCCCCTCCCACTCCAGCCAGGAATAGACACTGTCGTACCTGCACATAAACTGGTGGGAGTACCGTCGGTCTGTTCCTCGGAAATGGGATGTGTGTAGTGCATGCAGCTAACTGAGCTCAGTTCCACACTCCATCCTTACCCGGGAGTGGAATATCACACCTCTGGGTTGAGGTGCAACACCCCTGTAGCAGCCGAATCCTCAGGGTGCTACACCTGCGACGTGGGTTCCTTTCTGCTCCCAGCCTTGTACGGCTTTACTGGTCCCTTCGGTTGTGGCAGGGCCTCCAGGCTTCTTAGGCCAAGGAATATACAGTCCCTTGCGGACTGGTTCTCTGCTGGGGGATGTGGAATCCTTCCAGCCTCAGACACCAAAGTCTGGTAAGGTCAGTCTCTGATTTGCCAAGACAGGCTCTCTTCGCCTCTCGTCTCTGGCTGGTGGCTCTCCTACTGCCACACTTCCTCTTAGGTGCAATCAACTTTCTGTCCCTGCTCCACTCTGGGACACGTCTCAGTGCTGAGACAGGCCATCCAGTTCTTTCTAACCCTGCCCCCAGCACCAGCTTTTATAGGGGCAGCCTGCTCCCCCTACTGGCCTGAGACAGGAGGTACTGCATGCTAATGTTCCCCTGACTAGAGAACCTCCCCCTTGCTCTCAGACACAGCTTTATTACATTTTGTGGCATCCAGGCCAGGGTGACACATTCCCCCCTAGTGAAATTTAGTACTCCGGGACTAAACAATAAACAAAGACAATATGCATAACCATAAAACATTAATAGACAGACGACGCACAAATTGAGTTCTTAAGGTCACAGTGTGGCCTGTGACCGGGTGTCCATATCACCAATACAACGGAGAGCCTTAACCAGGTGGGGGTCTGTCCTACCCCAAGTCCTTTACAGTCTTAGTTCATTCCTGGGTTAGGCTCCGAATGCAGTCCATACAAGGTCCCGGTTATAAAAAGTCCATAACCTTTGAGTCCTTACGGTAGCTGCAAGAAACTGAAACACACTATTAATAAACATGCAGGTAACTTTGGCAAACATTTCAACATTTGGCAACAAGGTTATTTACAATTTTAGTACACTCTATATTCTCCAGCGAGCGGGTATCAGCCCCTTTGTGCTCCTGGTTGACCTCCTTAACCCACTGTCTGGTGGTGGACCAACCTGGCTTTCCCCACTAGCGTTAGGGGTACAGCTACCAGCTGGGTGTACAGGTAGGGCAGGCAGCTGTCTGCGGGTCCTTTGGCTTACCGCAGGCATGGCAGGCTCACTGTCAGCAGAGGGTTGACTCTCCTGGGCTGCTGGTACAGGCTCTTCTGCCTCTGGAACCGCTTGCTCCTCTTCACCTTCCGGCTCTGGTGTTGGCTGTTGCTGGGCCGGTTGCAGGAAATGCAGGACGGGTACCACTATGGCATCATTTATGCGAGTCCAGGACTGAGGGAACTCTCCGAGAACGGTGCTGATCATTTCTTCCTTGTCCTCTGCGGGTTCAAGGTCACTCTGATCCTCTTCTGCACTACGGAGTTGCTCGGGGCATCTTTTGAGGTGGTCTCTGGAGACGACACTAGTGGTTTCTCCTCCGTCCTTGGTGATTACGCACACCTTTGGGTTGTCGTGGTCAGACTGCAGTACGGTGTAGGGTTTCCTTTCCCACTGGTCGTCCAACTTATGTAGCCTTCTCTTCCGCTTCAGGACTTGCTCACCAGGTTCTAGGGGACCAGCAGGGGCGTGTTGGTTGAAGAGTTTTTCTTGCCTTTCTCTCACCTGGGCCAGGCTCTTCTCCACACTCTCCTGTACCTTCTTGTACTGCAGTTGCCTTTCCGTATCCCAGTTCGCATCCGGGGAGGTGTCCTCAGGTATTAGGACTCCCATCTCCAGGTCTACGGGCAGCTTACCTGGTCTAGCTCGCATCAGGTAAGCCGGGGTGCAGTTGGTAGCATTCACCGGGATGTCATTGTATAAGTCTATCAGGTCTGGCAGTTTTTCTGGCCACAGGCTGCGTTCCTCCAGGGGCAACGTCTTCAGGAGATCAATGACTATATTGTTCATCTTCTCACACATCCCGTTAGTTTGGGGGTGGTAAGGCATTATACGAATCTTCTTACAGCCATAGAGGTTGCAGAACTCCTGGAAGATTTCAGCCTCGAACGCTGGACCCTGGTCTGTCAGGACCTGTTCCGGATACCCGTGTGGACGGCAGAAATATTGCTGGAAGGCTCTGGCCGCTGTTTGGGCTGTCAAGTCATTTACCGGGACCACCACTAGAAAACGGGAATAGTGGTCCACGATTGTCAGGGCATAGATGTATCTAGACCGGCTTGGAGCCAATTTGACGTGGTCCAGAGCTACCAGCTCAAGAGGCTGCGTGGTGACGATGGGCCTCAAGGGTGTCTTCTGGCTGGTGCGGTCCTTCCTCCTCAGGTGACAAGGGCCACAGTCTCTGCACCACTTTTCTACAGCTCCTCTCATGCCGACCCAAAAGAACCTTCCTCTTAGCAGGAACTCCAGTTTCTTCCAACCGAAGTGCCCCGCTCTGTCATGGTAAGCCCCCAGGACCATAGCTGCATCTCGCCTTGGGACCACGACTTGCCAGGTCAGCTCATGCGTCCAGTGGTTGACAATCCTTCTGCACAACTTGCCTTCGTAGAGGAACAGCTTGCTCTTCTCCTTCCACAGCTGCTTGGCTTCCTCTGGAGCATCCGGATCCATGCGGGCGTCTTCCTGGGTCAGCAGATCTTTCACCAGGCGGATGGCAGGGTCACTATCTTGGGTCTCGGCCCATCTGTGGTGAGGTAGGGGATTTATCATCACGGTTGTCAGATCCTCCTCCTTCACACGGTGGGAGTATTGAGCGGCTCCATACCGGTGAAACGCGGGGAGTTCTACCTCCTCCAGCTCTTCTGGGTCTTCGTCACCTTCAGGTAAGTGAGGCATCCTCGATAGGGCGTCAGCATTGGCATTGGTTTTGCCGGCCCGGTACTTGATCACGAAGTCATAGTTGGAGAGACGGGCCATCCACCGCTGTTCTAGGGCACCCAGTCTTGCATTGTCCAGGTGTGTCAACGGGTTGTTGTCCGTGTACACGGTGAACTTTGCGGAGGCCAGGTAATGCTTGAAGCGTTCCGTCACGGCCCACACTACCGCCAAGAATTCTAGCTTGAAGGAGCTGTAATTCTCTGGGTTCCTCTCGGTGGGCCTCAGCTTCCGGCTGGCGTATGCGATCACCCGTTCTCTGCCCTGTTGGTTTTGGGACAGTACAGCTCCCAGTCCCACATTACTGGCGTCCGTGTGGAGAATAAAAGGCTGGCCATAATCAGGGTAGGCCAGGATCTCATCCCCCGTGAGGGCCATCTTCAACTGGCGGAAGGACTCCTCTTCCGGTTTATCCCACTTGAAGGGTGGCTTTTGACTTCTGGATTAGACTGTCCGATTAGGAGGTCCTGCATAGGAGCTGCCATCTTAGTGGACCCGGGGATGAACCTTCGGTAGTAGCCTACCAACCCGAGAAACTGTCTCACCTCCTTGATGTTCGAGGGGCTTGGCCAGCTCTTGATTGCCGTGACCTTGTCAGGGTCGGGGGCTACTCCTTCCGCACTTACCACGTGCCCTAGGTACTGGACCTTTGGTTTCAGCAGGTGACACTTCGATGGTTTCACCTTCAGGCCGTAGCCTGCCAGGGCTTCGAACACGTCGGCCAGGTGCTTTAGATGGTCCTCGTAGGTTTTCGAATAGACGATCAAGTCGTCCAGGTAAAGGAGGACCGTCTCGAAGTTTCGGTGCCCTAGACAGCATTCCATCAGCCGCTGGAAGGTCCCTGGTGCGTTGCAGAGCCCGAAAGGCATACAGTTGAACTCACTCAGTCCCATCGGGGTGGTGAAGGCGGTCTTCTCCTTGTCAGCCTCTGCCACAGGAACCTGCCAGTACCCGCTAGTAAGGTCCAAAGTAGAAAAGAAGTTAGCTGATTTTAGTGCGGCTAAAGACTCCTCTATTGTAGGCATCGGATATGCGTCTTTGTGGGTGATACGGTTGATTTGTCTATAGTCGACGCACATTCTCATGGTGCCGTCTTTCTTTTTGACCAGAACTAAGGGGGCTGCCCAGGGGCTACAGCTGTCTCTAATGACCCCAGCTTCTTTCATCTCTCTTAGCATGCCCTTTGCGTTCTGGTAGTTTGCAGGGGGTACAGGCCTGTGTCTCTCTTTTATTGGTGGGTGGCTCCCTGTGGGGATGTGGTGTTCTATCCCCTTTACTCTGCCGAAGTCCAGCGGGTGCTTACTAAAGACTCTCTCGTACTCCTGTACCACCCGGTAGACTCCTTGTTTTTGGTGCAGGGGAGTGGAGTCAGCACCCACATGGAGTTTCTGGCACCAGTCCTCCTTTTGTTTCTGGGAGCCATTACCCTCCGCCTGTGGAGATGGAGGCAAGGGTTCCACGGCCCTGATAGCTTTGTGTTCGACGACAAACAGTTTGGCGAGTGTAGCGTACCTGGGTAAGTGTACTTCCCTCTCCCCAATGTTGAGGATGCGGATGGGCACCCTCCCATGACGGACATCAACCACCCCCCGGGCTGTCAAAATGGTGGGCCTGCTGTCTGAGTACACGGGTTCTACCATGGCTTGGTAGTCTCTACCTCTCAACCCAATTGCAGTCCGACACCAGATCATCATTTCACTTTTGGGAGGCATGGAAATGGGGAATGGGTCACTCATTCTTACGCTACCGATCTCACCACCAGACAGTTCTACCTGCTGCCGTCTCATCAGGGCTTTTATTTCCTTGTTGAGGACTCTCTGTTGGCTGGAACTAGCATTCACCGCCACCTGTTGTAAGATCACAATTACCTCTGAAAGACAATTTTCAATTACGTTAGTACCCACAGTTATTTTAGGGTGACTTTCACGACGGTCAATGTCCACAATAATCACTCCCTGTGCCGGTAGTCCAACTTTACCAATTTTAATGGTCATCTCCTTGAACCCCATCTGCGGCACGGGTAAGCCATTACTGGCGATGATGCTCAAGTTACTGTCTGGATACCGTGTGATATCAGCATCAGTCCAATACTGCTTAAAAAGTACATAAGGGATAGTGGTTACTTGTGACCCAGTATCCAGCAAGGCGCTAATGGGGATACCGTCCAGCACCACGGGTAAAACCGGGCGCCCCCCAACGTACTTATTACGCCAATTGTAAGGGCCTGGTGATCTTATGTCTGGGGGTTGGCCCTCTGCCCCAGGTTGGACCCGTTTAAATTACAGTACCTGGAAATGTGTCCGGGCTGATTGCATCGACGGCAAATGGGCTGTCCATCCTCTGCGTAGCGGTCTGTGGGCCTCCCTCGGAATGACGGGATCCTCCTCTGTCGACGCCACGGGACATCCTCCGGACTTGAAGCCAGCTCGATGGGTCTTGACGGGTCCACTTGCAACGCCTGGACGGTCCTGGTCAACGCCGCGACGCTCCTGGACTTGGTGGTGCAGGTCTTTCGACGGGGCTTGGTTCAGGGCCTGTGTATCAGCCCCCACGGGATCCATAGAGGAGGGCGCCGCCTCCTGGTGGTTGGTGAGAGCAGGGCGCCGGGGGTTTATAGCGCCACTGGTTGCAGATTCACGGAGCACCCTTATGGCCCTGTCCTTAAATTGGGCAAAGGTCAAGTCGGGGTTCTGAAAGAACATGAGGCTCAGTTGGGCCCTGTGGGCGCTAGACAGCAGACCTTCTATGAATTGTTCTGTTAGCAGCTTATCCGTTTCCTGCACACTGCCAGGGTCAGTTTGTTGAATAGCCCTCAAGGCTTCCTGCAGATTTAGGGCATAGTCTCTGATGCTGTCCTGTGCCCGCTGCTTACATCCATAGAACCTCATTTTAATTTCAGCGGAGGTACGTGTGTCAAAGGTACCCCGCAGCCGGGACAGAATACCCTTCACAGTCCTTTTCTCCTCAGTGGGCCATGATTTTACCTCCCTTTGGGCTGCGCCAGTTAACTGCCCTGTTAGTATGCTGACCTTCTGTTCCTCTGTCAGGGGGTAAACCTGGAAAAAACTGTATAGCCTTTCCTTGAAGTCAGTTAGGTCATGGGGCTCCCCTGAATATTTGGGCAGCCAGGCCGCTCCAGGGATGTAGGGTAGGGAATAGGGCATCACCGCTGCTGCAGCTGCGTTGGTGGTAGTGGGCGCCTCTATGTCCGACATCTTCCTCCCCCCTAGTCAAGAGTGGCCTACCTTCCGACGATCCTCTTCTGTAGGCCGCGGCTCCGCTGCTGCTGCTATGGACGAGGACCTGGCGTCGCGTCCTGATGACGTCAGCGTCGCTCTCTCTCCCTTCCAGGACCTTGCGCAGCGTCGGTGCGTGGGGCGGAGCTTCGGATCTCGGGCGGTTTTGACGTCCACGCCCCTCTTCTTCCCGCGCGGCGTCCTGAAGATGGCGTCCGATGGCGGGAAACAGCTGCGGATGGCGGGAAGACGGCAGAAGACGGCAGGAAACGGTCCAAGATGGCGTCTGATGGCGGGAATCGGCTCCGGATGGCGGGAAACGACACCGGACGGCGGGAAACTTCGCCACAGGTAAGTTACAAAAGTCTTTTTCAGGCACGCAGTACCCGGTGGTTGCGGGCACGAAATCCTGCCGACTACGCCAAAGCTGACTCGCCCCCTGGGCTGTGGGGCACTCGGATCCGGGCAATAGGGGGGACGATGGGAGTAGTAGTGGCGACCCGGTTCCATGGCTCAGGGTGGTCAGGCCAATGGTAGTCTGCTACGTTCTGCTGATAATGTCCGACTACGCCACCCGTGGATTGCGGTTATTAGGAACCGCCGCTGCATGCAGACCGCTGGGGCTGATGAGGTGTGCAGCTAGGGTAGTGTGACTCCCCACGGGAAGAGTGCGTCCCCAGGGCAGTATAATGGATGGTGGGAGTGATGGTAGTGAGGGTCCCAGTGCTGATAGTGCTGGAGAAGCAAGGAGCACACAGACAACAGGTTGCAGTCCAGGGTCTTTACTAGAACAGGTAAATTGACCCATAAGCAGTCCCAGCTAGGAGGGGGACCTGGATGTCTGAGAGCAACGGGGAAATTGGCCCTGGTCAGGGTGAGGGTGTAGGCCTACCGTGCTTTCTGCGCTCCTTCTGGCTATCTTCTCCTGATAGGGTAACAGCCCACGTTTCCGAGCTTTCCGTGTATTCTCGCCTGTATGGCCTGCGACGTGGGTTCCTTTCTGCTCCCAGCCTTGTACGGCTTTACTGGTCCCTTCGGTTGTGGCAGGGCCTCCAGGCTTCTTAGGCCAAGGAATATACAGTTCCTTGCGGACTGGTTCTCTGCTGGGGGATGTGGAATCCTTCCAGCCTCAGACACCAAAGTCTGGTAAGGTCAGTCTCTGATTTGCCAAGACAGGCTCTCTTCGCCTCTCGTCTCTGGCTGGTGGCTCTCCTACTGCCACACTTCCTCTTAGGTGCAATCAACTTTCTGTCCCTGCTCCACTCTGGGACACGTCTCAGTGCTGAGACAGGCCATCCAGTTCTTTCTAACCCTGCCCCCAGCACCAGCTTTTATAGGGGCAGCCTGCTCCCCCTACTGGCCTGAGACAGGAGGTACTGCATGCTAATGTTCCCCTGACTAGAGAACCTCCCCCTTGCTCTCAGACACAGCTTTATTACATTTTGTGGCATCCAGGCCAGGGTGACACATCAGTAACCCCTCCCTTCTTCTCCATTCTTCTTCCTCATTCACCATCTTCAGCCATGTTAGAAGCTTATGTGCTTCCAGCCCGTTTCTAAAAAAGTCTTTTTACCTGCTGTACATTTGCACATCATCGAGTATTCTGCTAGAAAATAAATCTTCTTCTGAATCTTCAACAATGTGCTTCTTGCAGTCGAGTTAAACTATCTGAAGACATCACTATGTGTGAGTACGGTAAAGAGACAGCCTAGAAACGGTGTCTCACAGCGCCCTATGCTTGCAGCTTAGTCATGGAGTCAGAATAGTGTGAGTTCAGTGAGAGTTAGTGAAGTGCATAGTGAAGGTCAAGTTCAGGTGCGGTGGGCTGCTAGGGGCAGCATGTGTCACTTGTTCCAGGCAGTGGGAGGCATTACTGGGATCCAGAGCAGTCGCTCCAGTCAGGTCCAGAGCCTAAGGTCTGGCATAGGAGCTGCCGGACACTTTGTGTGCTCTGAAGTACAAAGGAAGATGGACAGGGACCTGCATAGATGGAAGTTGAAGGCCAGTCCCGGGTGCACTGTAGAGGTGGACGAGAAATACAGGATGAGCTAGCAACAGGGCTGAAGAGGAGTTATGCTAAGAAGGAGGATAATGTGAATTGCTGTGCCTTATCCCATCTGTACCCACCTGATGAACTTGAACTGTCAAGTATATGTTTGACTGTTACAAAGAACTTTGTGTCCCCTAAATTGTGTGCGGCGGCTTCTGAGGACAGAAGCCTGAAGGCAGTGGAGGCCTGCGGCCTACAAGAGAGTGTGCTGCACCCCACACCCTAGAGCACACTGGGACTGGGACACCCATTGTCTGTAAAGTGCCAGAGCGAAATCAGTTCAGTCACGACTACCGCTCTGTGCCACTTTACAAGATGAGTGATAAGGGAACTTCTCGATCAGAAGAGAAGAGGAAATAATGGTCGCTGCCCAAACTGTGACAAGAACAGGACCACAATGCAACAAGAACTGTCTCACAATGCTCTTGGAACTTTCCCATAATGCATTGCAAATTGAAACCTTAGCAAATACATTAAATCACTAGCAGACAGTGCAGTTATCAAACAATAAAAAATAGACAGGATTCAAATGCAAGCAACATAATGTCAGAACTGATATACACATAAAGTGACTAGATTCCCTGGATAGCTAAATTCGCAGATGAGGCCAGAACACGGGCTGCCCAGCACTATTTAAGTGCACCCCATGAAGATAGACACTCTAATTTACAAGGCCATAACATATAGGTGCATCTCACAAAATTAGAATATCATCAAAAAGTTAATTTATTTCAGTTCTTCAATGCAAAAAGTGAACCTCATATATTATATAGAGTCATTACAAACACAGTAATCTATTTCTAGTGTTTATTTCTGTTAATGTTGATGATTATGGCTTACAGCCAATGAAAACACAAAAGTCATTAACTCAGTAAATTAAAATAATTAACAAAAAACACCTGCAAAGACTTCCTAAGCATTTAAAAAGGCCCCTTAGTCTGTTTCAGTAGGCTCCACAATCATGGTGAAGACTGCTGACTTGACAGATGTCCAGAAGGCAGTCATTGACACACTCCACAAGGTCCCAGAGTTCCAATTTTCATTTGAAATCAAGGTCCCAGAGTCTGGAAGAAGAGTGGAGAGGCCACAATCCAAGCTGCTTGAGGTCTAGTGTGAAGTTTCCACAATCAGTGATGGTTTGGGGAGCCGTGTCATCTGCTGGTCTAGATCCACTGTGTTTTTTCAACACTAAAGTCAGCGCAGCCGTCTACCAGGAAATTTTAGAGCACTTCATGCTTCCCTCCGCCACAGTATCATAGCTACCAGGGGGGCAAAGGGGGCGGTGGCCCCGGGCCCCTCGCTCTTAGGGGGCCCATCCAGGGCTACGCCAGTGTAACTGTATCTGGCATGCCCCTGGTGCCAGCATCGGGCCCCACCGCCCGTCACCGCCGCAAGTTTACTGATGAGAGGGAGCGCGGATCTCTCTCCCATTAGTCCCTTCTGTGACTGACGTCTCTGACATCATCACTTGGTGCCCGGCCCGCTGTGCTGAAGATGTGTGCGGGCTGGGCGCTCTGAGCAGTGAGGGAACCAGGAGGAGAGATGAGTACTGTTTATTTATTTTTTGCCGGGAGGGGGGCGGCATTATATTACAGACTCTGCCTATGGGAAGGGGGAGGTGCATTATACTACAGACTCTGCCTATGGGGGAGCATTATCCTAAAGACTCTGCCCACAGAGAGGGGGGGGCATTATACTAAAGACTCTGCCTATGGGGAGGGGGGGCATTATACTACAGACTGTCTATGGGGAGGGGGGAGCATTATACTAAAGACTCTGTCTACGGGGGGGGCATTATACTACAGACTCTGCCTATGGGGGGCATTATACTACAGACTCTGTTTATGAGCAGGGGAGAGCAGTATACTACAGACTCTGCCTATGGGGGGGGACATTGTACTACAGACTCTGCCTATAAGAGGGGGAGCATTAATCTACAGACTCTGCCTATGGGGGGTGCATTTTACTACAGACTCTGCCTATAGGTGGGGCATTATACTACAGACGCTGCCTATGAGATGGGGGGGCATTATACTACAGACTCTGCCTATGAGGAGGGGGGGCACATTATACTACAGACTCTGCCTATGAGATGGGGGGGCATTATACTACAGATTCTGCCTATGAGGAGGGGGGGGCATTAAACTACAGACTCTGCCTATGAGAAGGGGGGAGCATTATACTACAGATTTTGCCTATGGGGGGGAGCATTATACTACAGACTCTGTCAATGGGGGAGCATTTTACTACAGACTCTGCCTATGGGGGCGCATTATACTATACGAAGGACTATGGGGAGTGCATTATACTATATTGAGGATTATCTGGTGCATTATACTATATGTAGGCTATTTATACAGTGTGGGAGATAATGTGGGTTCTTTGAACAGTGTGGGGGCCATCATACAGTGTGGGAGATAATGTGGGGTCTTTGTATAGTGTGGAGGCCATCATACAGTGTTGGAGCCATCAGCTTGGGGGCTACTAAGGGGTCAGTATACTTTGTGGGGGTACTATACAGTGAGGGGGAATTATATCGTGAATAGGAGAACATCATACTGGTTAGAGCGGAGCTCTACATGGGGGGAGACTCAGGACATTATTAAATCTTAGGTGGGCACTTATTGTTATAGGGGAACTCAGGTTATCGTGACTGTCGAAGGGGCACTATTACTTTCTAGGGGGCACAATGTGGGCACTGTTTTCTAGGACACTTGCACACGGCATTACTTTATTTTAGAGGTTTGTTTTACCATCTAGAGGGCACACAGTAGGTGCAGTAATAGGGACACATTTTGCAGCAGAGGCTCAGTATTGGGGTATCAGCAGGACGAGAAGTTTGTGCAGGTTGGGGATAGATCTGGTCAGTGCCTGAAATGTAAGGAGTCAAATGTGTCTTTGTTGTGATCTCTGCATACCTGAGACTCTTAGCCCTGGCTGGAGAAGTAGTCGTGTCGGTCTGGGCCAGATGGAAAAGACGGGAAAAGTGAACAATTTAATCAGAAAGAACGTCAGCTGTAAGGTACTATATAAAACTGAGCTGTGATCTCTTATATGTTCTGCAGGACTGGCATCAATCAATATATGTCACCATATGGCGGTAATATCAGTGCTGGTCTTTGTATAGAGATTATTTTTAGTAACAGCGCGGTCATCTGCTGAGGTTTTCCTACATCCACTATCTGGGTGCGCCGCTATAGTTGTAATCAGGGTTACCTGGTTAGAGGCCCACTCAGAAGTTTCGGCCCCCTGAACCAAAACCTTAGCTACGCCAAGCTTTTTGGAGATGGAAATTTCATTTTCCAGCAGGACTTGGCCCCTGTCCACACTGACAAAAGTACTAATACCTGGTTTAAACACAACAGTATCACTGTGCTTGATTGGCAGCAAACTGGCCTGACCTTAACCCCATAAAGAATCTATGGGGTATTGTCAAGAGGAAAATGAGAGACACCAGACCCAACAATGCAGACGAGCTGAAGGCTGCTATCAAAGCCACCTGGGCTTCCATAACCTCTCAGCAGTGCCACAGGCTGATCCCTCCATGCCACATTGCCGCATTGATGCAGTAATTGATGTAAAAGGAGCCCCGACCAAGTATTGAGGGCATTTATTGAACATACTTTTCAGTAGGATAACATTTTTGATTTTGAAAACATTTTTCAAGCTGTTGTTATAAAGTATTCTAATTAATTGAAATAATGACTTTTGAGTTTTCATTGGCTGTAAGCCATAATCATCAACATTAACAGAAATAAACACTTGAAATAGATCACTCTGTGTGTAATGGCTCTATATAATATATGAGTTTCACTTTTTGTATTGAAGAACTGAATTAAATTAACTTTTCTGGTGATATTCTAATTTTGTGAGATGCACCTGTAGATGGGCTTGGCTGCACCCTGAATAAAAATAGCATGTAAAAAATATATATGATATATATGAGGTATTGGTCGATATTTTGGCCAAAATATACAAGCTCGCAACCTGCTCAAGGGTCCTCATACTTGCGAGTCCCTACACTAACATTAAAAGCAAAGTCACAAAAACAAGGAATTAAAGTTCCCACCAAAATTCAAGAATTAACACCGCAAATACAGCAACAATAATTACAAGGATGCAGCAAACCCATATAATGAAGAAGTCAGCAACACAGGTGCAAAATATTGATGAGACAACCACTCACAACCTACCAATTCATGGAGGGGGTGATTGCTCAGTATTAAAACTGCACACAAATAAGCCTTGTATAGGGCACTGGTCACACACAGGTAGTGCACAATGTCTGGCTTACAGCCTATTAGTGAAGCCGAAACTATTAGATTAGGTGGGCTGCCGAGCACTTTTTAAGTGCACCCCATGAAGACAGACACCCTAGTTTACAAGGCCAACATTGATGGGTCTGGCTGCACGCTGAATAAAAATAACGTGCAAAAATTATATATGATATATATGAGGTATTAGTAAATATTTTGGCCAAAATACACAAGCTCGCAACCCGCGTCAAGGGTCCTCATACTTGCGAGTCCCTACACTAACATTAAAAGCAAAGACAAATTTAAATTCCCACCAAAATTCAAGAATTATGACAGCAAAAAAAGGGCAACAGTGTTTACCTGCCTAGGTCTCAGTACTAATCATACCATATAATAACGATGACAGCAACACAGGTGCAAAATACTGATGCGACAACCACTCACATATTACCAATTAATGGAGGGGGGTGATTACATAGTATTAAAACTGCACACAAAATTATATGGGATTGCTACATACTAATAGTGCATTAGTTCTGAGATCTGGGCAGGTAAATGCTATATTAATAATTGATTTTTGTGGGAAAGTTGAATTCTCTTTTGTTGGCTTTACTTTTAATCTAACTGAAATAAACAAAAGCTTTTTTCCTAAACATTAGGATCTGTGTAGAGCCATCAGCTCAAAAAGGCTTCCTCGGACAGACTTGGCATAAGCAGGTCAAAAGGAACCCTGACTTTTACCATTACACCCCTGTACTGGAATGGAGACTTACTACATGCTCAGGGTTGCATCTACAGAGTAGCTGCTGGCCAGAGGAGCGAGCTTGAGGCTATAACTCTAACTACAGCTTTTTTAATACAAAATGATGGGTTCTGTCTAAGGCCGTTGGCTCAAACAGGCTTCCTTGGACAGACTTGGCGCAAAACACACCATTTCTGATGGTTCCAAATGAACCCTGGGCTTCACCCTTGAACCTCAATACAGGGACAGTTTCATAGTTTTAAGGTTGAAAGACCCAAGTCCATCAAGTTCAACCTTAAAGCTAATGTGTTGATCCAGAGGAAGGCAAAAAACCCATGAGGCAGATGCTAATTGCTCCATATTAGGGGAAAAATTCCTTCCCGACTCCACATATGGCAATCAGACTAGGTCCCTGGATCAACGTCCCATAACAAAATCTAGTACGGATAACCTGCAATTTTATATTATTCAAGAAAGGCACACATATGCCCTCCTTGAATTTTTTTTAGAAAATTAAGTATTTCAAGTTCATGTGGTAGAGAGTTCCATAACCTCATTGCTCACACAATAAAAATTTGCCAACTAACTTCCTTTAGACAAAGTGAATTAGGATCTTTATGCTAGAGTAATTGAATTAACTCTAACTGAAATAGATTAATGCTTTTTTCCTAAATGTTGAAATTTGTTTAAATCCATCAGCTCAAAAAGGCTTTCTCGGACAGACTTGGCGCAAGCTACTCCATTCTGCAGATCCCAAGGGAACCCTAGCCTTTACCATTACACCCCTGTACAGGGATAGATACTTACCATAGGCCCAGGGCTGCATCTACAGAGTAGCAGCTGGCCGGAGGAGCGAGCTTGAGGCTATAGTGGTTGATTCAACTCTAACTAAAGCTTTTTTTTCCTAAATACTGGGATCTGTTTAAGGCTGTTGGCTCAAACAGACTTCCTCGGACAGACTTGGCGCAAGCTACTCCATTCTGCAGATCGCAAGGGAACCCTGGTTTTTACCATTACACCCCTGTACAGGGATAGATACTTACCATAGGCCCAGGGTTGCATCTACAGAGTAGCTGCTGGCCCGAGGAGTGCGCTTGAGGCTTGAGTAGTTGAATCAATCCTAACTAAAGAAAAACCTATCTAATGCCTTTTTCTTGTTAGGACCTCTCTGAGGCCTATGGCTCAAAAAACTTCTTTGGAAAGACTTGGCAAAAGCCAGTCCATCCTACAGGTTCCAAAGGAACTCTGGCCTTCACTCTTCCAGCCCTGTACAGCGATAAAGACTTATTACAGGGCCTTGATTGCATCTACATAGTAGATGCTGACTGGAGGGGCAAACTTAAGGCTAGAATGGTTCAGCCAACCCTAACTATTGCTACTTTCTTAAATGTTAAGATATTTCTGAGGCCGTTGGCTCAAACAGGCTTCCTCGGACAGACTGGGCGCAAAACACACCATTTCTGATGGTTCCAAATGAACCCTGGGCTTCACCCTTGAACCTCAATACAGGGACAGTTTCATAGTTTTAAGGTTGAAAGACACAAGTCCATCAAGTTCAACCTAAAAGCTAATGTGTTGATCCAGAGGAAGGCAAAAACCCCATGAGGTAGATGCTAATTGCCCCATATTAGGGGAAAAATTCCTTCCCGACTCCACATATGGCAATCAGACTAGTTCCCAGGATCAACATCCCATAACAAAATCTAGTACGGATAACCTGCAATTTTATATTATTCAAGAAAGGCACACACATGCCCTCCTTGAATTTTTTTTTAGAAAATTAAGTATTTCAAGTTCATGTGGTAGACAGTTTCATAACCTCATTGCTCACACAATAAAAAGTTGCCAACTAACTTCCTTTAGACAAAGTGAATTAGGATCTTTATGCTAGAGTAATTGAATTAACTCTAACTGAAATAGATTAATGTTTTTTTCCTAAATGTTGAAATTTGTTTAAATCCATCAGCTCAAAAAGGCTTTCTCGGACAGACTTGGCGCAAGCTACTCCATTCTGCAGATCCCAAGGGAACCCTGGCCTTTACCATTACACGCCTGTACATGGATAGATACTTACCATAGGCCCAGGACTGCATCTACAGAGTAGCTGCTGGCCGGAGGAGCGAGCTTGAGGCTATAGTGGTTGATTGAACTCTAACTAAAGCTTTTTTTCCTAAATAATGGGATCTGTTTAAGGCTGTTGGCTCAAACAGACTTCCTCGGACAGACTTGGCGCAAGCTACTCCATTCTGCAGATCCCAAGGGAACCCTGGTTTTTACCATTACACCCCTGTACAGGGATAGATACTTACCATAGGCCCAGGGTTGCATCTACAGAGTAGCTGCTGGCCGGAGGAGTGCGCTTGAGGCTTGAGTAGTTGAATCAATCCTAACTAAAGAAAAACCTATCTAATGACACTTTCTTGTTAGGACCTGTCTGAGGCCTATGGCTCATAAAAGCTTCTTTGGAAAGACTTGGCAAAAGCCAGTCTATCCTACAGGTTCCAAAGGAACTCTAGCCTTCACTCTTACAACCCTGTACAGTGATAAAGACTTATTACAGGGCCTTGATTGCATCTACATAGTAGATGCTGACTGGAGGGGCAAACTTAAGGCTAGAATGGTTCAGCCAACCCTAACTATTGCTACTTTCTTAAATGTTAAGATATTTCTGAGGACGTTGGCTCAAACAGGCTTCCTCGGACAGACTGGGCGCAAAACACACCATTTCTGATGGTTCCAAATGAACCCTGGGCTTCACCCTTGAACCTCAATACAGGGACAGTTTCATAGTTTTAAGGTTGAAAGACACAAGTCCATCAAGTTCAACCTAAAAGCTAATGTGTTGATCCAGAGGAAGGCAAAAACCCCATGAGGCAGATGCTAATTGCCCCATATTAGGGGAAAAATTCCTTCCCGACTCCACATATGGCAATCAGACTAGTTCCCAGGATCAACATCCCATAACAAAATCTAGTACGGATAACCTGCAATTTTATATTATTCAAGAAAGGCACACATATGCCCTCCTTGAATTTTTTTTTGAAAATTAAGTATTTCAAGTTCATGTGGTAGACAGTTTCATAACCTCATTGCTCACACAATAAAAATTTGCCAACTAACTTCCTTTAGACAAAGTGAATTAGGATTTTTATGCTAGAGTAATTGAATTAACTCTAACTGAAATAGATTAATGCTTTTTTCCTAAATGTTGAAATTTGTTTAAATCCATCAGCTCAAAAAGGCTTTCTCGGACAGACTTGGCACAAGCTACTCCATTCTGCAGATCCCAAGGGAACCCTGGCCTTTACCATTACACCCCTGTACAGGGATAGATACTTACCATAGGCCCAGGGCTGCATCTACAGAGTAGCTGCTGGCCGGAGGAGCGAGCTTGAGGCTATAGTGGTTGATTCAACTCTAACTAAAGCTTTTTTTTCCTAAATACTGGGATCTGTTTAAGGCTGTTGGCTCAAACAGACTTCCTCGGTCAGACTTGGTGCAAGCTACTCCATTCTGCAGATCCCAAGGGAACCCTGGTTTTTACCATTACACCCCTGTACAGGGATAGATACTTACCATAGGCCCCGGGTTGCATCTACAGAGTAGCTGCTGGCCGGAGGAGTGCGCTTGAGGCTTGAGTAGTTGAATCAATCCTAACTAAAGAAAAACCTATGTAATGCCACTTTCTTGTTAGGACCTGTCTGAGGCCTATGGCTTAAAAAAGCTTCTTTGGAAAGACTTGGCAAAAGCCAGTCTATCCTACAGGATCCAGAGGAACTCTGGCCTTCACTCTTACAGCCCTGTACAGCGATAAAGACTTATTACAGGGCCTTGATTGCATCTACATAGTAGATGCTGACTGGAGGGCCAAACTTAAGGCTAGAATGGTTCAGCCAACCCTAACTATTGCTACTTTCTTAAATGTTAGGATAATTCTGAGGCCATTGGCTCAAACAGGCTTCCTCGGACAGACTGGGCGCAAAACACACCATTTCTGATGGTTCCAAATGAACCCCGGGCTTCACCCTTGAACCTCAATACATGGACAGTTTCATAGTTTTAAGGTTGAAAGACACAAGTCTATCAAGTTCAACCTAAAAGCTAATGTGTTGATCCAGAGGAAGGCAAAAACCCCATGAGGCAGATGCTAATTGCCCCATATTAGGGGAAAAATTCCTTCCCGACTGCACATATGGCAATCAGACTAGTTCCCTGGATCAACGTCCCATAACAAAATCTAGTACGGATAACCTGAAATTTTATATTATTCAAGAAAGGCACACACATACCCTCCTTGAATTTTTTTTAGAAAATTAAGTATTTCAAGTTCATGTGGTAGAGAGTTTCATAACCTCATTGCTCACACAATAAAAATTTGCCAACTAACTTCCTTTAGACAAAGTGAATTAGGATCTTTATGCTAGAGTAATTGAATTAACTCTAACTGAAATAGATTAATGCTTTTTACCTAAATGTTGAAATTTGTTTAAATCCATCAGCTCAAAAAGGCTTTCTCGGACAGACTTGGCGCAAGCTACTCCATTCTGCAGATCCCAAGGGAACCCTGGCCTTTACCATTACACCCCTGTACAGGGATAGATACTTACCATAGGCCCAGGGCTGCATCTACAGAGTAGCTGCTGGCCGGAGGAGCGAGCTTGAGGCTATAGTGGTTGATTCAACTCTAACTAAAGCTTTTTTTTTCCTAAATACTGGGATCTGTTTAAGGCTGTTGGCTCAAACAGACTTCCTCGGACTGACTTGGCGCAAGCTACTCCATTCTGCTGATCCCAAGGGAACCCTGGTTTTTACCATTACACCCCTGTACAGGGATAGATACTTACCATAGGCCAAGGGTTGCATCTACAGAGTAGCTGCTGGCTGGAGGAGTGCGCTTGAGGCTTGAGTAGTTGAATCAATCCTAACTAAAGAAAAACCTATGTAATGCCACTTTCTTGTTAGGACCTGTCTGAGGCCTATGGCTCAAAAAAGCTTCTTTGGAAAGGCTTGGCAAAAGCCAGTCTATCCTACAGGTTCCAAAGGAACTCTGACCTTCACTCTTACAGCCCTGTACAGCGATAAAGACTTATTACAGGACCTTGATTGCATCTACATAGTAGATGCTGACTGGAGGGGCAAACTTAAGGCTAGAATGGTTCAGCCACCCTAACTATTGCTACTTTCTTAAATGTTAGGATATTTCTGAGGCCCGTTGGCTCAAACAGGCTTCCTTGGACAGACTGGGCGCAAAACACGCCATTTCTGATGGTTCCAAATGAACCCTGGGCTTCACCCTTGAACCTCAATACAGGGACAGTTTCATATTTTTAAGGTTGAAAGACACAAGTCCATCAAGTTCAACCTAAAAGCTAATGTGTTGATCCAGAGGAAGGCAAAAACCCCATGAGGCAGATGCTAATTGCCCCATATTAGGGGAAAAATTCCTTCCCGACTCCACATATGGCAATCAGACTAGTTCCCAGGATCAACATCCCATAACAAAATCTAGTACGGATAACCTGAAATTTTATATTATTCAAGAAAGGCACACACATACCCTCCTTGAATTTTTTTTAGAAAATTAAGTATTTCAAGTTCATGTGGTAGAGAGTTTCATAACCTCATTGCTCACACAATAAAAATTTGCCAACTAACTTCCTTTAGACAAAGTGAATTAGGATCTTTATGCTAGAGTAATTGAATTAACTCTAACTGAAATAGATTAATGCTTTTTTCCTAAATGTTGAAATTTGTTTAAATCCATCAGCTCAAAAAGGCTTTCTCGGACAGACTTGGCGCAAGCTACTCCATTCTGCAGATCCCAAGGGAACCCTGGCCTTTACCATTACACCCCTGTACAGGGATAGATACTTACCATAGGCCCAGGGCTGCATCTACAGAGTAGCTGCTGGCCGGAGGAGCGAGCTTGAGGCTATAGTGGTTGATTCAACTCTAACTAAAGCTTTTTTTTTCCTAAATACTGGGATCTGTTTAAGGCTGTTGGCTCAAACAGACTTCCTCGGACTGACTTGGCGCAAGCTACTCCATTCTGCAGATCCCAAGGGAACCCTGGTTTTTACCATTACACCCCTGTACAGGGATAGATACTTACCATAGGCCAGGGGTTGCATCTACAGAGTAGCTGCTGGCCGGAGGAGTGCGCTTGAGGCTTGAGTAGTTGAATCAATCCTAACTAAAGAAAAACCTATGTAATGCCACTTTCTTGTTAGGACCTGTCTGAGGCCTATGGCTCAAAAAAGCTTCTTTGGAAAGGCTTGGCAAAAGCCAGTCTATCCTACAGGTTCCAAAGGAACTCTGACCTTCACTCTTACAGCCCTGTACAGCGATAAAGACTTATTACAGGACCTTGAT
The DNA here is from genome assembly GCF_046119375.1 of Phyllobates terribilis. Taxonomy (NCBI): domain Eukaryota; kingdom Metazoa; phylum Chordata; class Amphibia; order Anura; family Dendrobatidae; genus Phyllobates; species Phyllobates terribilis. The sequence continues at coordinate 654,351 of NW_027362938.1, read as the reverse complement.
TGCATCTACATAGTAGATGCTGACTGGAGGGGCAAACTTAAGGCTAGAATGGTTCAGCCACCCTAACTATTGCTACTTTCTTAAATGTTAGGATATTTCTGAGGCCCGTTGGCTCAAACAGGCTTCCTTGGACAGACTGGGCGCAAAACACGCCATTTCTGATGGTTCCAAATGAACCCTGGGCTTCACCCTTGAACCTCAATACAGGGACAGTTTCATATTTTTAAGGTTGAAAGACACAAGTCCATCAAGTTCAACCTAAAAGCTAATGTGTTGATCCAGAGGAAGGCGAAAACCCCATGAGGCAGATGCTAATTGCCCCATATTAGGGGAAAAATTCCTTCCCGACTCCACATATGGCAATCAGACTAGTTCCCAGGATCAACATCCCATAACAAAATCTAGTACGGATAACCTGAAATTTTATATTATTCAAGAAAGGCACACACATACCCTCCTTGAATTTTTTTTAGAAAATTAAGTATTTCAAGTTCATGTGGTAGAGAGTTTCATAACCTCATTGCTCACACAATAAAAATTTGCCAACTAACTTCCTTTAGACAAAGTGAATTAGGATCTTTATGCTAGAGTAATTGAATTAACTCTAACTGAAATAGATTAATGCTTTTTTCCTAAATGTTGAAATTTGTTTAAATCCATCAGCTCAAAAAGGCTTTCTCGGACAGACTTGGCGCAAGCTACTCCATTCTGCAGATCCCAAGGGAACCCTGGCCTTTACCATTACACCCCTGTACAGGGATAGATACTTACCATAGGCCCAGGGCTGCATCTACAGAGTAGCTGCTGGCCGGAGGAGCGAGCTTGAGGCTATAGTGGTTGATTCAACTCTAACTAAAGCTTTTTTTTTCCTAAATACTGGGATCTGTTTAAGGCTGTTGGCTCAAACAGACTTCCTCGGACTGACTTGGCGCAAGCTACTCCATTCTGCAGATCCCAAGGGAACCCTGGTTTTTACCATTACACCCCTGTACAGGGATAGATACTTACCATAGGCCAAGGGTTGCATCTACAGAGTAGCTGCTGGCCGGAGGAGTGCGCTTGAGGCTTGAGTAGTTGAATCAATCCTAACTAAAGAAAAACCTATGTAATGCCACTTTCTTGTTAGGACCTGTCTGAGGCCTATGGCTCAAAAAAGCTTCTTTGGAAAGGCTTGGCAAAAGCCAGTCTATCCTACAGGTTCCAAAGGAACTCTGACCTTCACTCTTACAGCCCTGTACAGCGATAAAGACTTATTACAGGACCTTGATTGCATCTACATAGTAGATGCTGACTGGAGGGGCAAACTTAAGGCTAGAATGGTTCAGCCACCCTAACTATTGCTACTTTCTTAAATGTTAGGATATTTCTGAGGCCCGTTGGCTCAAACAGGCTTCCTTGGACAGACTGGGCGCAAAACACGCCATTTCTGATGGTTCCAAATGAACCCTGGGCTTCACCCTTGAACCTCAATACAGGGACAGTTTCATATTTTTAAGGTTGAAAGACACAAGTCCATCAAGTTCAACCTAAAAGCTAATGTGTTGATCCAGAGGAAGGCAAAAACCCCATGAGGCAGATGCTAATTGCCCCATATTAGGGGAAAAATTCCTTCCCGACTCCACATATGGCAATCAGACTAGTTCCCAGGATCAACATCCCATAACAAAATCTAGTACGGATAACCTGAAATTTTATATTATTCAAGAAAGGCACACACATACCCTCCTTGAATTTTTTTTAGAAAATTAAGTATTTCAAGTTCATGTGGTAGAGAGTTTCATAACCTCATTGCTCACACAATAAAAATTTGCCAACTAACTTCCTTTAGACAAAGTGAATTAGGATCTTTATGCTAGAGTAATTGAATTAACTCTAACTGAAATAGATTAATGCTTTTTTCCTAAATGTTGAAATTTGTTTAAATCCATCAGCTCAAAAAGGCTTTCTCGGACAGACTTGGCGCAAGCTACTCCATTCTGCAGATCCCAAGGGAACCCTGGCCTTTACCATTACACCCCTGTACAGGGATAGATACTTACCATAGGCCCAGGGCTGCATCTACAGAGTAGCTGCTGGCCGGAGGAGCGAGCTTGAGGCTATAGTGGTTGATTCAACTCTAACTAAAGCTTTTTTTTTCCTAAATACTGGGATCTGTTTAAGGCTGTTGGCTCAAACAGACTTCCTCGGACTGACTTGGCGCAAGCTATTCCATTCTGCAGATCCCAAGGGAACCCTGGTTTTTACCATTACACCCCTGTACAGGGATAGATACTTACCATAGGCCAAGGGTTGCATTTACAGAGTAGCTGCTGGCCGGAGGAGTGCGCTTGAGGCTTGAGTAGTTGAATCAATCCTAACTAAAGAAAAACCTATGTAATGCCACTTTCTTGTTAGGACCTGTCTGAGGCCTATGGCTCAAAAAAGCTTCTTTGGAAAGGCTTGGCAAAAGCCAGTCTATCCTACAGGTTCCAAAGGAACTCTGACCTTCACTCTTACAGCCCTGTACAGCGATAAAGACTTATTACAGGACCTTGATTGCATCTACATAGTAGATGCTGACTGGAGGGGCAAACTTAAGGCTAGAATGGTTCAGCCACCCTAACTATTGCTACTTTCTTAAATGTTAGGATATTTCTGAGGCCCGTTGGCTCAAACAGGCTTCCTTGGACAGACTGGGCGCAAAACACGCCATTTCTGATGGTTCCAAATGAACCCTGGGCTTCACCCTTGAACCTCAATACAGGGACAGTTTCATATTTTTAAGGTTGAAAGACACAAGTCCATCAAGTTCAACCTAAAAGCTAATGTGTTGATCCAGAGGAAGGCAAAAACCCCATGAGGCAGATGCTAATTGCCCCATATTAGGGGAAAAATTCCTTCCCGACTCCACATATGGCAATCAGACTAGTTCCCAGGATCAACATCCCATAACAAAATCTAGTACGGATAACCTGAAATTTTATATTATTCAAGAAAGGCACACACATACCCTCCTTGAATTTTTTTTAGAAAATTAAGTATTTCAAGTTCATGTGGTAGAGAGTTTCATAACCTCATTGCTCACACAATAAAAATTTGCCAACTAACTTCCTTTAGACAAAGTGAATTAGGATCTTTATGCTAGAGTAATTGAATTAACTCTAACTGAAATAGATTAATGCTTTTTTCCTAAATGTTGAAATTTGTTTAAATCCATCAGCTCAAAAAGGCTTTCTCGGACAGACTTGGCGCAAGCTACTCCATTCTGCAGATCCCAAGGGAACCCTGGCCTTTACCATTACACCCCTGTACAGGGATAGATACTTACCATAGGCCCAGGGCTGCATCTACAGAGTAGCTGCTGGCCGGAGGAGCGAGCTTGAGGCTATAGTGGTTGATTCAACTCTAACTAAAGCTTTTTTTTCCCTAAATACTGGGATCTGTTTAAGGCTGTTGGCTCAAACAGACTTCCTCGGACTGACTTGGCGCAAGCTACTCCATTCTGCAGATCCCAAGGGAACCCTGGTTTTTACCATTACACCCCTGTACAGGGATAGATACTTACCATAGGCCAAGGGTTGCATCTACAGAGTAGCTGCTGGCCGGAGGAGTGCGCTTGAGGCTTGAGTAGTTGAATCAATCCTAACTAAAGAAAAACCTATGTAATGCCACTTTCTTGTTAGGACCTGTCTGAGGCCTATGGCTCAAAAAAGCTTCTTTGGAAAGGCTTGGCAAAAGCCAGTCTATCCTACAGGTTCCAAAGGAACTCTGACCTTCACTCTTACAGCCCTGTACAGCGATAAAGACTTATTACAGGACCTTGATTGCATCTACATAGTAGATGCTGACTGGAGGGGCAAACTTAAGGCTAGAATGGTTCAGCCACCCTAACTATTGCTACTTTCTTAAATGTTAGGATATTTCTGAGGCCCGTTGGCTCAAACAGGCTTCCTTGGACAGACTGGGCGCAAAACACGCCATTTCTGATGGTTCCAAATGAACCCTGGGCTTCACCCTTGAACCTCAATACAGGGACAGTTTCATATTTTTAAGGTTGAAAGACACAAGTCCATCAAGTTCAACCTAAAAGCTAATGTGTTGATCCAGAGGAAGGCAAAAACCCCATGAGGCAGATGCTAATTGCCCCATATTAGGGGAAAAATTCCTTCCCGACTCCACATATGGCAATCAGACTAGTTCCCAGGATCAACATCCCATAACAAAATCTAGTACGGATAACCTGAAATTTTATATTATTCAAGAAAGGCACACACATACCCTCCTTGAATTTTTTTTAGAAAATTAAGTATTTCAAGTTCATGTGGTAGAGAGTTTCATAACCTCATTGCTCACACAATAAAAATTTGCCAACTAACTTCCTTTAGACAAAGTGAATTAGGATCTTTATGCTAGAGTAATTGAATTAACTCTAACTGAAATAGATTAATGCTTTTTTCCTAAATGTTGAAATTTGTTTAAATCCATCAGCTCAAAAAGGCTTTCTCGGACAGACTTGGCGCAAGCTACTCCATTCTGCAGATCCCAAGGGAACCCTGGCCTTTACCATTACACCCCTGTACAGGGATAGATACTTACCATAGGCCCAGGGCTGCATCTACAGAGTAGCTGCTGGCCGGAGGAGCGAGCTTGAGGCTATAGTGGTTGATTCAACTCTAACTAAAGCTTTTTTTTTCCTAAATACTGGGATCTGTTTAAGGCTGTTGGCTCAAACAGACTTCCTCTGACTGACTTGGCGCAAGCTACTCCATTCTGCAGATCCCAAGGGAACCCTGGTTTTTACCATTACACCCCTGTACAGGGATAGATACTTACCATAGGCCAAGGGTTGCATCTACAGAGTAGCTGCTGGCCGGAGGAGTGCGCTTGAGGCTTGAGTAGTTGAATCAATCCTAACTAAAGAAAAACCTATGTAATGCCACTTTCTTGTTAGGACCTGTCTGAGGCCTATGGCTCAAAAAAGCTTCTTTGGAAAGGCTTGGCAAAAGCCAGTCTATCCTACAGGTTCCAAAGGAACTCTGACCTTCACTCTTACAGCCCTGTACAGCGATAAAGACTTATTACAGGACCTTGATTGCATCTACATAGTAGATGCTGACTGGAGGGGCAAACTTAAGGCTAGAATGGTTCAGCCACCCTAACTATTGCTACTTTCTTAAATGTTAGGATATTTCTGAGGCCCGTTGGCTCAAACAGGCTTCCTTGGACAGACTGGGCGCAAAACACGCCATTTCTGATGGTTCCAAATGAACCCTGGGCTTCACCCTTGAACCTCAATACAGGGACAGTTTCATATTTTTAAGGTTGAAAGACACAAGTCCATCAAGTTCAACCTAAAAGCTAATGTGTTGATCCAGAGGAAGGCAAAAACCCCATGAGGCAGATGCTAATTGCCCCATATTAGGGGAAAAATTCCTTCCCGACTCCACATATGGCAATCAGACTAGTTCCCAGGATCAACATCCCATAACAAAATCTAGTACGGATAACCTGAAATTTTATATTATTCAAGAAAGGCACACACATACCCTCCTTGAATTTTTTTTAGAAAATTAAGTATTTCAAGTTCATGTGGTAGAGAGTTTCATAACCTCATTGCTCACACAATAAAAATTTGCCAACTAACTTCCTTTAGACAAAGTGAATTAGGATCTTTATGCTAGAGTAATTGAATTAACTCTAACTGAAATAGATTAATGCTTTTTTCCTAAATGTTGAAATTTGTTTAAATCCATCAGCTCAAAAAGGCTTTCTCGGACAGACTTGGCGCAAGCTACTCCATTCTGCAGATCCCAAGGGAACCCTGGCCTTTACCATTACACCCCTGTACAGGGATAGATACTTACCATAGGCCCAGGGCTGCATCTACAGAGTAGCTGCTGGCCGGAGGAGCGAGCTTGAGGCTATAGTGGTTGATTCAACTCTAACTAAAGCTTTTTTTTTCCTAAATACTGGGATCTGTTTAAGGCTGTTGGCTCAAACAGACTTCCTCGGACTGACTTGGCGCAAGCTACTCCATTCTGCAGATCCCAAGGGAACCCTGGTTTTTACCATTACACCCCTGTACAGGGATAGATACTTACCATAGGCCAGGGGTTGCATCTACAGAGTAGCTGCTGGCCGGAGGAGTGCGCTTGAGGCTTGAGTAGTTGAATCAATCCTAACTAAAGAAAAACCTATGTAATGCCACTTTCTTGTTAGGACCTGTCTGAGGCCTATGGCTCAAAAAAGCTTCTTTGGAAAGGCTTGGCAAAAGCCAGTCTATCCTACAGGTTCCAAAGGAACTCTGACCTTCACTCTTACAGCCCTGTACAGCGATAAAGACTTATTACAGGACCTTGATTGCATCTACATAGTAGATGCTGACTGGAGGGGCAAACTTAAGGCTAGAATGGTTCAGCCACCCTAACTATTGCTACTTTCTTAAATGTTAGGATATTTCTGAGGCCCGTTGGCTCAAACAGGCTTCCTTGGACAGACTGGGCGCAAAACACGCCATTTCTGATGGTTCCAAATGAACCCTGGGCTTCACCCTTGAACCTCAATACAGGGACAGTTTCATATTTTTAAGGTTGAAAGACACAAGTCCATCAAGTTCAACCTAAAAGCTAATGTGTTGATCCAGAGGAAGGCGAAAACCCCATGAGGCAGATGCTAATTGCCCCATATTAGGGGAAAAATTCCTTCCCGACTCCACATATGGCAATCAGACTAGTTCCCAGGATCAACATCCCATAACAAAATCTAGTACGGATAACCTGAAATTTTATATTATTCAAGAAAGGCACACACATACCCTCCTTGAATTTTTTTTAGAAAATTAAGTATTTCAAGTTCATGTGGTAGAGAGTTTCATAACCTCATTGCTCACACAATAAAAATTTGCCAACTAACTTCCTTTAGACAAAGTGAATTAGGATCTTTATGCTAGAGTAATTGAATTAACTCTAACTGAAATAGATTAATGCTTTTTTCCTAAATGTTGAAATTTGTTTAAATCCATCAGCTCAAAAAGGCTTTCTCGGACAGACTTGGCGCAAGCTACTCCATTCTGCAGATCCCAAGGGAACCCTGGCCTTTACCATTACACCCCTGTACAGGGATAGATACTTACCATAGGCCCAGGGCTGCATCTACAGAGTAGCTGCTGGCCGGAGGAGCGAGCTTGAGGCTATAGTGGTTGATTCAACTCTAACTAAAGCTTTTTTTTTCCTAAATACTGGGATCTGTTTAAGGCTGTTGGCTCAAACAGACTTCCTCGGACTGACTTGGCGCAAGCTACTCCATTCTGCAGATCCCAAGGGAACCCTGGTTTTTACCATTACACCCCTGTACAGGGATAGATACTTACCATAGGCCAAGGGTTGCATCTACAGAGTAGCTGCTGGCCGGAGGAGTGCGCTTGAGGCTTGAGTAGTTGAATCAATCCTAACTAAAGAAAAACCTATGTAATGCCACTTTCTTGTTAGGACCTGTCTGAGGCCTATGGCTCAAAAAAGCTTCTTTGGAAAGGCTTGGCAAAAGCCAGTCTATCCTACAGGTTCCAAAGGAACTCTGACCTTCACTCTTACAGCCCTGTACAGCGATAAAGACTTATTACAGGACCTTGATTGCATCTACATAGTAGATGCTGACTGGAGGGGCAAACTTAAGGCTAGAATGGTTCAGCCACCCTAACTATTGCTACTTTCTTAAATGTTAGGATATTTCTGAGGCCCGTTGGCTCAAACAGGCTTCCTTGGACAGACTGGGCGCAAAACACGCCATTTCTGATGGTTCCAAATGAACCCTGGGCTTCACCCTTGAACCTCAATACAGGGACAGTTTCATATTTTTAAGGTTGAAAGACACAAGTCCATCAAGTTCAACCTAAAAGCTAATGTGTTGATCCAGAGGAAGGCAAAAACCCCATGAGGCAGATGCTAATTGCCCCATATTAGGGGAAAAATTCCTTCCCGACTCCACATATGGCAATCAGACTAGTTCCCAGGATCAACATCCCATAACAAAATCTAGTACGGATAACCTGAAATTTTATATTATTCAAGAAAGGCACACACATACCCTCCTTGAATTTTTTTTAGAAAATTAAGTATTTCAAGTTCATGTGGTAGAGAGTTTCATAACCTCATTGCTCACACAATAAAAATTTGCCAACTAACTTCCTTTAGACAAAGTGAATTAGGATCTTTATGCTAGAGTAATTGAATTAACTCTAACTGAAATAGATTAATGCTTTTTTCCTAAATGTTGAAATTTGTTTAAATCCATCAGCTCAAAAAGGCTTTCTCGGACAGACTTGGCGCAAGCTACTCCATTCTGCAGATCCCAAGGGAACCCTGGCCTTTACCATTACACCCCTGTACAGGGATAGATACTTACCATAGGCCCAGGGCTGCATCTACAGAGTAGCTGCTGGCCGGAGGAGCGAGCTTGAGGCTATAGTGGTTGATTCAACTCTAACTAAAGCTTTTTTTTTCCTAAATACTGGGATCTGTTTAAGGCTGTTGGCTCAAACAGACTTCCTCGGACTGACTTGGCGCAAGCTATTCCATTCTGCAGATCCCAAGGGAACCCTGGTTTTTACCATTACACCCCTGTACAGGGATAGATACTTACCATAGGCCAAGGGTTGCATTTACAGAGTAGCTGCTGGCCGGAGGAGTGCGCTTGAGGCTTGAGTAGTTGAATCAATCCTAACTAAAGAAAAACCTATGTAATGCCACTTTCTTGTTAGGACCTGTCTGAGGCCTATGGCTCAAAAAAGCTTCTTTGGAAAGGCTTGGCAAAAGCCAGTCTATCCTACAGGTTCCAAAGGAACTCTGACCTTCACTCTTACAGCCCTGTACAGCGATAAAGACTTATTACAGGACCTTGATTGCATCTACATAGTAGATGCTGACTGGAGGGGCAAACTTAAGGCTAGAATGGTTCAGCCACCCTAACTATTGCTACTTTCTTAAATGTTAGGATATTTCTGAGGCCCGTTGGCTCAAACAGGCTTCCTTGGACAGACTGGGCGCAAAACACGCCATTTCTGATGGTTCCAAATGAACCCTGGGCTTCACCCTTGAACCTCAATACAGGGACAGTTTCATATTTTTAAGGTTGAAAGACACAAGTCCATCAAGTTCAACCTAAAAGCTAATGTGTTGATCCAGAGGAAGGCAAAAACCCCATGAGGCAGATGCTAATTGCCCCATATTAGGGGAAAAATTCCTTCCCGACTCCACATATGGCAGTCAGACTAGTTCCCTGGATCAACGTAACATAACAAAATCTATTACCACTAACCTGAAATGTTATATTATTCAAGGAACATTTTTCATCAAGCAGTTTTCACCGGAAATGTGTTGCACAACTGTTTGAATCTCAGTAAATTCCTGCGCAACTTACATTTGAATACTCTGACCTTTTTATACCCACTCTTTTAACTTCTTAAATAGTGAACAGAGCTTATCTGGACCGCTTGTGGCTTAGCTTTACCTGAAAACTTATTACAAATTAGGCTGGAAAAGTGGTGTAAAATAGGACTGAAATTGACTCCATCTTTTGACTGGAGTACATTTCTTGAGGTGTAGTACGTCAGCTTTAAGGGGATATTTCAATAAATGAATGACCCTGGCTGCAGGTATAAAGAATCAAACTGTGCTGTCCTGACCCATTCCTGGGATTGTGTATGGCACTGACATCACCTCAATACTGAAGCAGCCAACAAATGTAATCAGACGGACTGCCCAGCTGAGCGCACTGAGCTGCTGCAGCTCTGAGATGGTGGAACCTCTTTTTTTTAATTAAATGACCTGCAGCTAGGGACATTCATTTATTGAAAGGGAACAACCTCTATATACTGGTTATTTCTGCAGCACATCTCTAACTGCTTAATCCTCCTCCTGCATCACATTGCTACCCTGCCTAATTCTCCCTCTCCTGTAGCACATCGCTTCCTGCCTAATCCTCCTTTTCTTGCAGCACATCGCTCCCCTGCCTAAGCCTCCCCCTCCTGCAGCACATTGCACCCCTGCCTAATCCCCTCCCCTTCCTGCAGCACATCGCACCCCTGCCTAATCCCCTCACCATTCTGCAGCACATTGCACCCCTGCCTAATCCCCTCCCCTTTCTGCAGCACATCGCACCCCTGCCTAATCCCCTCACCTTCCTGCAGCACATCTCTCCATCCCCGCCTAATTCTCCCCCTCCTGCATTATATCACTCCCCTGCCTAATCCTCCTTCTTCTGCAGCATATTACTCCCCTCCCTCCGGCAACACATCTCTCCCTGCCTAGTCCTCTCCTCCTGCATTACATCACTCCGCTGCCTAATATTGCTCTTCCTGCAGCACATCGTTCCCCCGCTTAAGCACAGCACTCCCTGCCTAATCCCCTCCTCTTGCATTACATCACTCCCCTGCATAAGCCACCTCTTCCTGCAGCACATCGCTCCCCTGCCTAAGCCTCCCGCTCCTGCAGCACATTGCACCCCTGCGTAATCCCCTCCCCTTCCTGCAGCACATCGCACCCCTGCCTAATCACCTCACCTTTCTGCAGCACATTGCACCCCTGCCTAATCCCCTCCCCTTTCTGCAGCACATCGCACCCCTGCCTAATCTCCTCACCTTCCTGCAGCACATCTCTCCATCCCCGCCTAATTCTCCTCCTCCTGCATTATATCACTCCCCTGCCTAATCCTCCTTCTTCTGCAGCATATTACTCCCCTCCCCCCGGCAACACATCCCTCCCTGCCTAATCCTCTCCTCCTGCATTACATCACTACCCTGCCTAATATTGCTCTTCCTGCAGCACATCGCTCCCCCGCTTAAGCACAGCGCTCCCTGCCTAATCCTCTCCTCCTGCATTACATCACTTCCCTGCATAATCCTCCTCTCCCTGCAGCACATCGCTCCCCTGGCTAATCTTCCCCCTCCTGCAGCACATCGCACCCCTGCCTAATCCCCTCCCCTTCCTGCAGCACACCACTCCCCTGGCTAATCTTCCCCCTCCTGCAGCACATCGCTCCCCTGACCCCCTCTTACGTGACATCTTTTCTATCAGTTACATTTGTGAAGTAACTGCTGTCTCCTGTGAGCAGTGGAGAGCGAAGCTGAGAGCCAGGAGGCTCTGCCCCTCTGCCCCTTCTTGCCACATCATCATCCATCTACATCAGGGCTGTCAAACTCAAATATATAGAGGGCCAAAAGGAAGAGTTTAACTCAGAAAAATAAGTCAACACTTTATCAGATGTTTCTGTGAAAACTTGAGTACAACAAATAAGATTTTGTTAATTTCCCTCAGTTATAAAAAAAATAGTTATGAGAAAAGTGTGACAAAAAGGAGTCATAAAATGCACCAAAATGAAATATCACAATTTATGGCTCAAATTGAGGTGAAGCAAGGAAGAGGTTGAGCTTAGCTAATGAGATGCATCAAACATACAGGTGCTTCTCACAAAATTAGAATATCATCCAAAAGTTAATTTATTTCAGTTCTTCAATCCAAAAAGTGAAACTCATATATTATACAGAGTCATTACAGAGTGATCTATTTTAAGTGTTTATTTCTGTTAATGTTGATAATGATGGCTTACAGCCAATGAAAACACAAAGTCATTATCTCAGTAAATTAGAATAATTAGCAAAAAACACCTGCAAAGGCTTCTTACGCATTTAAAAAGGTCCCTTTGTCTGTTTCAGTAGGCTCCACAATCATGGGGAAGACTGCTGACTTGACAGATGTCCAGAAGGCAGTCATTGACGCACTCCACAAGGAGTGTAAACCACAAAAGGTCATTGCTAAAGAAGCTGGCTGTTAACACAGTGCTGTATCCAAGCATATTTATGGAAAGTTGAGTGGAAAGAAAAAGTGTGGTAGGAAGAGGTGCACAAGCAACCGGGATAACCGCAGCCTTGAAAAGATTGTTAAGGAAAGGCCATTCAAACATTTGGGGAAGATTCACAAGGAGTGGACTGCTGCTGGAGTCATTGCTTCAAGAGCCACCACACACAGACGTATCCAAGACATGGGCTACAAGTGTCACATTCCTTGTGTCAAGCCACTCATCACCAATAGACAACGCCAGAAGCATCTTACCTGGGCCAAGGAGAAAAACACCTAGACTGTTGCTCAGTGGTCCAAGGTGTTGTTTTCCGATGAAAGTAAATTTTGCATTTAATTTGGAAATCAAGGTCCCAGAGTCTGGAGGAAGAGTGGAGAGGCCACAATCCAAGCTGCTTGAGGTCTCGTGTGAAGTTTCCACAATCAGTGATGGTTTGGGGAGCCATGTCATCTGCTGGTGTAGGTCGACTGTGCTTTAGCAAGACCAAAGTCAGCGCACCCGTCTACCAGGACATTGTAGAGCACTTCATGCTTCCCTCTGCCGACAAGCTTTTTGGAGATGGAAATGTCATTTTCCAGCAGGACTTGGCCAATGTCCACACTGACAAAAGTAAAATGGTGTGTTTGGCGCCCAGTCTGTCCAAGGAAGCCTGTTTGAGCCATCGGCCTCAGAAATATCCTAACATTTAAGAAAGTAGCAATAGTTAGGGTTGGCTGAACCATTCTAGCCTTAAGTCTGCCCCTCTAGTCAGCATCTACTATGTAGATGCAATCAAGGCCCTGTAATAAGTCTTTATCGCTGTACAGGGCTGTAAGAGTGAAGGCCAGAGTTCCTTTGGAACCTGTAGGATAGACTGGCTTTTGCCAAGTCTTTCCAAAGAAGCTTTTTTGAGACATAGGCCTCAGGCAGGTCCTAACAAGAAAGTGGCATTACATAGGTTTTTCTTTAGTTAGGATTGATTCAACTACTCAAGCTTCAAGCGCACTCCACCGGCCAGCAGCTGCTCTGTAGATGCAAACCTGGGCCTATGGTAAATATCTATCCCTGTACAGGGGTGTAATGGTGAAAACCAGGGTTCCCTTGGGATCTGCAGAATGGAGTAGATTGCGCCAAGTCTGTCCGAGGAAGTCTGTTTGAGCCAACAGCCTTAAACAGATCCCAGTATTTAGGAAAAAAAAGCTTTAGTTAGAGTTGAATCAACCACTATAGCCTCAAGCTCGCTCCTCCGGCCAGCAGCTACTCTGTAGATGCAGCCCTGGGCCTATGGTAAGTATCTATCCCTGTACAGGGGTGTAATGGTAAAGGCCAGGGTTCCCTTGGGATCTGCAGAATGGAGTAGCTTGCGCCAAGTCTGTCCAAGAAAGCCTTTTTGAGCTGATGCATTTAAACAAATTTCAACATTTAGGAAAAAAGCATTAATCTATTTCAGTTAGAGTTAATTCAATTACTCTAGCATAAAGATCCTAATTCACTTTGTCTAAAGGAAGTTAGTTGGCAAATTTTTATTGTGTGAGCAATGAGGTTATGAAACTGTCTACCACATGAACTTGAAATACTTAATTTTCTAAAAAAAATTCAAGGAGGGCATGTGTGTGCCTTTCTTGAATAATATAAAATTACAGGTTATCCGTACTAGATTTTGTTATGGGACGTTGATCCAGGGAACTAGTCTGATTGCCATATGTGGAGTCGGGAAGGAATTTTTCCCCTAATATGGGGCAATTAGCATCTGCCTCATGGGGTTTTTGCCTTCCTCTGGATCAACACATTAGCTTTTAGGTTGAACTTGATGGACCTGTGTCTTTCAACCTTAAAACTATGAAACTGTCCCTGTATTGAGGTTCAAGGGTAAAGCCCAGGGTTCATTTGGAACCATTAGAAATGGTGTGTTTGAGCCAAGTCTGTCCAAAGAAGCCTGTTTGAGTCAACGGCCTCAGAAATATCTTAAAATTTAAGAAAGTAGCAATAGTTAGGGTTGGCTGAACCATTCTAGCCATAAGTTTGCCCCTCCAGTCAGCATCTACTGTGTAGATGCAATCAAGGCCCTGTAATAAGTCTTTATCGCTGTACAGGGCTGTAAGAGTGAAGGCAAGAGTTCCTTTGGAACCTGTAGGATAGACTGGCTTTTGCCAAGTCTTTCCAAAGAAGCTTTTTAGAGCCATAGGCCTCAGACAGGTCCTAACAAGAAAGTGGCATTACATAGGTTTTTCTTTAGTTAGGATTGATTCAACTACTCAAGCCTCAAGCGCACTCCTCCAGCCAGCAGCTACTCTGTAGATGCAACCCTGGGCCTATGGTAAGTATCTATCCCTGTACAGGGGTGTAATGGTAAAAACCAGGGTTCCCTTGGGATCTGCAGAATGGAGTAGCTTGCGCCAAGTCTGTCCGAGGAAGTCTTTTTGACCCAACAGCCTTAAACAGATCCCAGTATTTAGGGAAAAAAAAGCTTTAGTTAGAGTTGAATCAACCACTATAGCCTCAAGCTCGCTCCTCCGGCCAGCAGCTACTCTGTAGATGCAGCCCTGGGCCTATGGTAAGTATCTATCCCTGTACAGTGGTGTAATGGTAAAGGCCAGGGTTCCATTGGGATCTGCAGAATGGAGTAGCTTGCACCAAGTCTGTCCGAGGAAGCCTTTTTGAGCCAATTGCCTTAGACAGAACCCATTATTTAGTAATAAAAAAGCTTTAGTTAGAGTTATAGCCTCAAGCTCGCTCCTCTGGCCAGCAGCTACTCTGTAGATGCAACCCAGAGCATTTGGTTAGTCTCCATTCCTGTACAGGGGTGTAATGGTAAAGGTCAGGATTCCTTTTGAGCTGCTTATGCCAAGTCTCTCCGAGGAAGCCTTTTTGAGCTGATGGCTCTACACAGATCCTAATGTTTAGGTAAAAAGCTTTCGTTTATTTCAGTTAGATTAAAAGTAAAGCCAACAAAAGAGAATTTAACTTTCCCCAAAAAATCAATTATTAATATAGCATTTACCTGCCCAGATCTCAGAACTAATGCACTATTAGGATGTAGCAATCCCATATAATTTTGTGTGCAGTTTAATACTATGTAATCACCCCCCTCCATTAATTGGTAATATGTGAGCGGTTGTCACATCAGTATTTTGCACCTGTGTTGCTGTCATCGTTATTATATGGTATGATTAGTACTGAGACCTAGGCAGGTAAACACTGTTGCCCTTTTTTCCTGTGTTAATTCTTGAATTTTGGTGGGAATTTAAATTTGTCTTTGCTTTAATGTTAGTGTAGGGACTCGCAAGTATGAGGACCTTTGACGCGGGTTGCGAGATTGTGTATTTTTGCCAAAATATTTACTAATACCTCATATATATCATATATATTTTTTGCACGTTATTTTTATTCAGGGTGCAGCCAGACCCATCAATGTTGGCCTTGTAAACTAGGGTGTCTGTCTTCATGGGGTGCACTTAAAAAGTGCTGGGCAGCCCGCCTAATCTAATAGTTTGGGCTTCACTAATAGGCTGTAAGCCAGACATTGTGCACTACCTGTGTGTGACCAGTGCCCTATACAAGGCTTATTTGTGTGCAGTTTTAATACTAAGCAATCACCCCCTCCATGAATTGGTAGGTTGTGAGTGGTTGTCTCATCAATATTTTGCACCTGTGTTGCTGACTTCTTCATTATATGGGTTTGCTGCATCCTTGTAATTATTGTTGCTGTATTTGCGGTGTTAATTCTTGAATTTTGGTGGGAACTTTAATTCCTTGTTTTTGTGACTTTGCTTTTAATGTTAGTGTAGGGACTCGCAAGTATGAGGACCCTTGAGCAGGTTGCGAGCTTGTATATTTTGGCCAAAATATCGACCAATACCTCATATATATCATATATATTTTTTACATGCTATTTTTATTCAGGGTGCAGCCAAGCCCATCTACAGGTGCATCTCACAAAATTAGAATATCACCAGAAAAGTTTATTTATTTCAGTTCTTCAATACAAAAAGTGAAACTCATATATTATATAGAGCCATTACACACAGAGTGATCTATTTCACGTGTTTATTTCTGTTAATGTTGATGATTATGGCTTACAGCCAATGAAAACTCAAAAGTCATTATTTCAATTAATTAGAATACCTTATAACAACAGCTTGAAAAATGTTTTTAAAATCCAAAATGTTATCCTACTGAAATGTATGTTCAATAAATGCCCTCAATACTTGGTCGGGGCTCCTTTTACATCAATTACTGCATCAATGCGGCAATGTGGCATGGAGGGATCAGCCTGTGACACTGCTGAGGGGTTATGGAAGCTAAGGTGGCTTTGATAGAAGCCTTCAGCTCGTCTGCATTGTTGGGTCTGGTGTCTCTCATTTTCCTCTTGACAATACCCCATAGATTCTTTATGGGGTTAAGGTCAGGCCAGTTTGCTGCCAATCAAGCACAGTGATACTGTTGTGTGTAAACCAGGTATTAGTACTTTTGTCAGTGTGGACAGGGGCCAAGTGCTGCTGGAAAATGAAATTTCCATCTCCAAAAAGCTTGGCGTAGCTAAGGTTTTGGTTCAGGTGGCCGAAACTTCTGAGTGGGCCTCTAACCAGGTAACCCTGATTACAACTATAGCGGCGCACCCAGATAGTGGATGTAGGAAAACCTCAGCAGATGACCGCGCTGTTACTAAAAATAATCTCTATACAAAGACCAGCACTGATATTACCGCCATATGGTGACATATATTGATAGATGCCAGTCCTGCAGAACATATAAGAGATCACAGCTCAGTTATATATAGTACCTTACAGCTGACGTTCTTTCTGATTAAATTGTTCACTTTTCCCGTCTTTTCCTTCTGGCCCAGACCGACACAACAACTTCTCCAGCCAGGACTCAGAGTCTCAGGTATGCTGAGATCACAACAAAGACACATTTGACTCCTTACATTTCAGGCACTGACCACATCTATCCCCAACCTGCACAAACTTCTCATCCTGCTAATACCCCAATACTGAGCCTCTGCTGCAAAATGTGTCCCTATTACTGCACCTACTGTGTGCCCTCTAGATGGTAAAACAAACCTCTAAAATAAAGTAATGCCGTGTGCAAGTGTCCTAGAAAACAGTGCCCGCATTGTGCCCCCTAGAAAGTAATAGTGCCCCTTCGACAGTCACGATAACCTGAGTTCCCCTATAACAATAAGTGCCCACCTAAGATTTAATAATGTCCTGAGTCTCCCCCCATGTAGAGCTCCGTTCTAACCAGTATGATGTTCTCCTATTCACGATATAATTCCCCCTCTCTGTATAGTACCTCCACACAGTATACTGACCCCTTAGTAGCCCCCAAGCTGATGGCTCCAACACTGTATGATGGCCTCCACACTATACAAAGACCCCACATTATCTCCCACACTGTATGATGGCCCCCACACTGTTCAAAAAACCCACATTATCTCCCACACTGTATAAATAGCCTACATATAGTATAATGCACCAGATAGTCCTAAATATAGTATAATGCACTCCCCATAGTCCTTCGTATAGTATAATGCGCCCCCATAGGCAGAGTCTGTAGTAAAATGCTCCCCCCATTGACAGAGTCTGTAGTATAATGCTCCCCCCCATAGGCAGAGTCTGTAGTATAATGCTCCCCCCCTCCTCATAGGCAGAGTCTGTAGTATAATGCCCCCCCATAGGCATTGTCTGCAGTATAATGCCCCCCCCCATAGGCAGAGTCTGTAGTATAATGCTCCCCCCTCCTCATAGACAGAGTCTGTAGTATAATGCCCCCCCCTCCTCATAGGCAGAATCTGTAGTATAATGCCCCCCCCATCTCATAGGCAGAGTCTGTAGTAGAATGGGCCCCCCCTCCTCATAGGCAGAGTCTGTGGTATAATGCCCCCCCATCTCATAGACAGAGTCCATAGTATAATGCTCCCCCTCTTATAGGCAGAGTCTGTAGTACAATGTCCCCCCCATAGGCAGAGTCTGTAGTATACTGCTCTCCCCTGCTCATAAACAGAGTCTGTAGTATAATGCCCCCCATAGGCAGAGCCTGTAGTATAATGCCCCCCCATAGAGAGAGTCTTTAGTATAATGCTCCCCCCCTCCCCATAGACAGTCTGTAGTATAATGCCCCCCCTCCCCATAGGCAGAGTCTTTAGTATAATGCCCCCCCCTCTCTGTGGGCAGAGTCTTTAGGATAATGCTCCCCCATAGGCAGAGTCTGTAGTATAATGCACCTCCCCCTTCCCATAGGCAGAGTCTGTAATATAATGCCGCCCCCCTCCCGGCAAAAAATAAATAAACAGTACTCACCTCTCCTCCTGGTTCCCTCACTGCTCAGAGCACCCAGCCCGCACACATCTTCAGCACAGCGGGCCGGGCGCCAAGTGATGATGTCAGAGACGTCAGACACAGAAGGGACTAATGGGAGAGAGATCCGCGCTCCCTCTCTCATCAGTAAACTTGCGGCGGTGACAGGCGGTGGGGCCCGATGCTGGCACCAGGGGCATGCCAGATACAGTTACACTGGCGTAGCCCTGGATGGGCCCCCTAAGAGCGCGGGGCCCGGGGCCACCGCCCCCTTTGCCCCCCTGGTAGCTATGATACTGTGGCGGAGGGAAGCATGAAGTGCTCTAAAATTTCCTGGTAGACGGCTGCGCTGACTTTGGTGTTGAAAAAACACAGTGGACCTACACCAGCAGATGACACGGCTCCCCAAACCATCACTGATTGTGGAAACTTCACACTAGACCTCAAGCAGCTTGGATTGTGGCCTCTCCACTCTTCTTCCAGACTCTGGGACCTTGATTTCAAATGAAAATTGGAACTCTGGGACCTTGTGGAGTGTGTCAATGACTGCCTTCTGGACATCTGTCAAGTCAGCAGTCTTCACCAAGATTGTGGAGCCTACTGAAACAGACTAAGGGACCTTTTTAAATGCTTAGGTAGTCTTTGCAGGTGTTTTTTGTTAATTATTTTAATTTACTGAGTTAATGACTTTTGTGTTTTCATTCGCTGTAAGCCATAATCATCAACATTTGTGAAGCACCTGGGGGTTCCAAGTGCTCATTATGCATCTAGATAGGTGCCTTGGGTGGTCTAGTTTCCAAAATGGGGTCACTTGTGGGGGAGCTCCAATGTTTAGGCACACAGGGGCTCTCCAAACGCGACATGGTGTCTGCTAACAAATTGAATGGAAAATCAGCTCAAATTGTTAGCGGACACCATGTTGCGTTTGGAGTGCCCCTGTGTGTCTAAACATTGGAGCTCTCCAACAAGTGACCCCATTTTGGAAACTATACCCCCCAGGGAACTTATCTAGATGGGTGGTGAGCATTTTGAACCCCCAGGTGATTCACAAATTAATCCGTAAAAATGAAAAAGTATATTTTTTTTCCACTTTTTCATTTTTATGAAACAATTTGTGAAGCACCTGGGGGTACCAAATGCTCACTATGCATCTAGATAGGTGCCTTGGGGGGTCTAGTTTCCAAAATGGGGTCACTTGTGGGGGAGCTTCAATGTTTAGGCACACGGGGCGCAGGAGGGGGCACACTCAGGCACACGCGGCGCAGGAGGGGGCACGCTCAGGCACACGCGGCGCAGGAGGGGGCACGCTCAGGCACACGGGGAGCAGGAGGGGGCTGAGGAGATGGAAGAGCCAGCAGCAGCAGGGGGGGGGTGATCACTGGGGCAAAAGGGGGCAGAAAGGGGGGCAGGAGCCAACAGCAGCAAGCGGGGGTAGGAGCCGGCAGGCAGTAGCTGGCAGCAGCAGGGGGGTGATCACTCGGATGGGGGGGTGATCACTGGGGGGAGGGGGTGATGATTGGGAGGGGGGGTGTTCACTGGGGAGAGGGGGTGATCATTGGGAGGGGGTGATCATTGGGAGGGGGGGTGATCACTGGGAGGGGGAGATGGTGGGTGAGATCACTGGGACTGGGGGATGGTGGGTGTGATCACAGGCGCAGGGCATTTACACTGAGCCTGCTGCTGCCTGTGATCACAGTCCACCGGCTGTCAGAAGGAGAGCAGCAGCCGGTGGATGAAGACGTGGAAGATATTGGGAGCGGAGGTCGGGGTGCAGGTAAGAAATTGGGAGGGGGTAGTGGAGGTGGGGGGGGTCGGGGAGAAGTGGGGGCAATACTACCTGCTGCGGATCAGCGGTGGCGGATCAGCGGCGGCAGCAGACGATCCACGGCGGCGGCGGCAGCAGGACGATCCACGGCGGCGGCAGCAGGACCATCCATGGCGGCGGCAGCAGGACGATCCACGGCGGCAGCAGACGATCCAGGGACGGGATGGAGCTGGGGAGTTTCAGCCATCGTGAACAACTCCCTCCACATCTGATTGGGGCTAGTGTCCATGTGACGCTAGCCCCCCAATCAGATCTGGGGGGAGGGGGGGACAGAGGTGACACTCCCCCCAGCCAATGGCTCATGCTATATGCATCAATCCATGCCCAGATAGTAAATATTTCACCAATTTCCATTGGAGAAATATTTAATTCATTCTGATTGTCAGTTTCACTAAAGTGAAAGTGAAACTGCCAATTGGGGGGGTTTTAGGCACGGGAGGGTTAATCCACCACCTGTGGGGTCAACTACAGGTGTCAGAGTTGCAGTAGCAACTGTGACACCTGAGCGACCCTGCTCGCAGGCACTGCAGGGGAGCGATCCCTCCATGTCACAGACGCTGTGACACGGGTCGGGAACGAACTGAATTCCATGTCACAGACGGTGTGAAACGGGTCGGGAAGGGGTTAATGATAGTGCAATATGGTCTGTAAGATTCCCAAATCATGGGACATGGCGCACACTATCAGGAAGTGCCCCTCTTTTTATTAACACTAGTGCCCATCCACTGCACTAGTTCTATCAATAACTATTTCCTATCTCATATACTAAACCTATTATCCTTATCCTATGTGTTATGCAATTCAAAAATTCTATAAACAAATTAGGAAATCCCAGAATTATAATAGAAACCCTAAAATACAAATGTTATTAAATCTCATTAAAAGCGGGACATATATTACCTTAAGTGAAAACAAATTAGTCACACCCCTAATGATAGACCCTTATTCAGACTGCGGGAAGAGGCACTTCTCAATCAGAGGCAGGCCACACCCATTGAGCACTATATACAGTGGGTACGGAAAGCATTCAGACCCCTTTACATTTTTCACTCTTTGTTTCATTGCAGCCATTTGGTAAATTCTAAAAAGTTCTTTTTTTTTTCTCATTAAAGTACACTGTGCACCCCATCTTGACTGAAAAAAAACAGAAATGTAGAAATTTTTGCAAATTTATTAAAAAAGGAAAACTGAAATATCACATGGTCATAAGTATTCAGACCCTTTGCTCATATTTAAGTCACATGCTGTCCATTTCCTTGTGATCCTCCTTGAGATGGTTCTACTCTTTCATTGGAGTCCAGCTGTGTTTAATTAAACTGATAGGACTTGATTTGGAAAGGCACACACCTGTCTATATAAGACCTCACACCTCACAGTGCATGTCAGACCAAATGAGAATCATGAGCTCAAAGGAACTGCCTGTTACGATGTTAGTAGATACCCTGAAGTCCAATGGCGTGGGCCAAAAGCAGAGACTGAGACAAGAGTAGTGTGAAAGTCTATTTTAAACTCAAGTGCAAAAGATCACAGCAAACAGTTTATGAAGGTAAGTTCATTCCAAACAATACTTCTTAGAACCTAATCTGTAAGGCACGGCCTTCATTACTATTAGGGTATGTAAATGTTAACGATAGTCCAAGTTTACTTAGGTACAGTAATATGCAAACAGAAATAAGGATAGTAAGCAGACGTAGGCATTCCTCAGTTGATTGTGGACTCACGTAGTGCAGAAGAGAAGACAAACTGGAATATGGATCTGGATATTGAAGAATGCAGGAGGTGCAGCGGAGCAAACAGCGATGTCTTAAGCAGAGCTGGAGCCGGGTATTTAAACACAGAGCAAGATGGTGAATTTACCAGAGGTGTAGAGATCCAGGAGAAGTTTTCTTCAGGAAGACAAAAGTTCAGAGATCCCAGCGTGAGTGAACAACAGCCAGCGGTTCCTTTCAGCAGAAGTTCCCTTAGCAGAGGATTCAGGCAGCAATCCTTTCAGCGGTTGACTAGGAGTAAACACAAGGTCAGCAAGACTCTATTCAGAGGGCTAGCACAGGTGAGTAGCAAGCTAAAAGCACACAATACTCAGGCAAGGCATGATTGCAACACATGCAGTTTAAGTAGGTCCACAGGCAGGAAACACATGACCCCAGTGAGGCAATGGAAGCCATCTTGGCTAAGGGAAAAACTACTGGCAAAGTAAAATTAAACCTGGCATCCTGACACTGCCAAAGGAGCTTAGAGACAGAATTGTGGCAAGGCACAGATCTGGCCAAGTTTACAAAAGAATTTCTGCATTAGTCAAGGGTCCTAAGAACACAGTGGCCTCCATAATCCTTAAGTGGAAAAAGTTTGGGACCACCAGAAGTCTTCCTAGACCTGGCCGTCCAGCTCAACTGAGCAATCGTGGGAGAAGAGCCTTGGTGAGAGAGGTAAAGATGAACCCCAAGATCACTGTGGCTGAGCTCCAAAGATGCAGTAGGGAGAAAGATGGGAGAAAGTTGCATAAAGTCAACTATCACTGCAGCCCTCCACAAGTCGAGCCTTTATGGCAGAGTGGCCCAACGGAAGCCTCTCCTCAGTGCAAGACATATGAAAGCCTGCACAGAGTTTGCTTAAAAACACATGAAGGACTCCCAGTCTATGAGAAATAAGATTCTTTGGTCTGATGAGACTAAGATAGAACTTTTTGGTGATAATTCTAAGGGGTATGTGTGGAGAAAACC
Source organism: Phyllobates terribilis (assembly GCF_046119375.1). Taxonomy (NCBI): domain Eukaryota; kingdom Metazoa; phylum Chordata; class Amphibia; order Anura; family Dendrobatidae; genus Phyllobates; species Phyllobates terribilis. The sequence continues at coordinate 631,699 of NW_027362938.1, read as the reverse complement.
AGGCACTGCTCATCACCTGCCCAATATAATCCCAACAGTGAAACATGGTGGTGGCAGCATCATGGGGGTGTTTTTCAGCTGCAGGGACAGGACGACTGGTTGGAATTGAAAGAAACATGAATGCGGCCAAGTACACAGATATCCTGGATGAAAACCTCTTCCAGAGTGCTCTGGACCTCAGACTTGGCCGAAGGTTCACCTTCCAACAAGACAATGACCCTATGCACACAGTTAAAATAACAAAGGAGTGGCTTCAGAACAACTCTGTGACCATTCTAGACTGGCCCAGCCAGAGCCCTGACCTAAACCCAATTGAACATCTCTGGAGAGACCTGAAAATGGCTGTCCACCAACGTTCACCATCCAACCTGACAGAACTGGAGAGGATCTGCAAGGAAGAATGGCAGAGGAACCCCAAATCCAGGTGTGAAAAACTTGTTGCATCATTCCCAAGAAGACTCATGGATGCACTAGCTCAAAAGGGGGCTTCTACTCAATACTGGTCATTTGGTCTGACATGCACTGTGAGCTGTGAGGTCTTATATAGACAGGTGTGTGCCTTTCCAAATCAAGTCCTATCAGTTTAATTAAACACAGCTGGACTCCAATGAAAGAGTAGAACCATCTCAAGGAGGATCACAAGGAAATGGACAGCATGTGACTTAAATATGAGCAAAGGGTCTGAATACTTATGACCATGTGATATTTCAGTTTTCCTTTTTTAATAAATTTGCAAAAATTTCTACATTTCTGTTTTTTTCAGTCAACATGGGGTGCAGAGTGGACTTTAATGAGAAAAAAATGAACTTTTTAGAATTTACCAAATGGCTGCAATGAAACAAAGAGTGAAAAATTTAAAGGGGTCTGAATGCTTTCCGTACCCACTGTACTTCAATAAAACTCACCCTATAGATACCCTAGCCTGAACCTGCATGTCAACGGAGATGGGCATCCTACATATAGATGACAATGGCACCCTTGCTGAACGGCAGCTGCCCCTAGACCCTAAAAGTCCCTTATTCGTACTTACATAGACCAAAGATCTGACAGTCTACCAGAAACTGGTACAGATATCACATCAAACAATCAATCCTCAGTGTGTACTAAATGATTAAAGTGACAACAGTGAATAAAGTGACAATGTGCAAATTTATAAAAACACCCAAGAACGTTCCTAATATCTTTGGACCTCCAAGCCAAAGGATACATTCGGGCATCCAAACAAAGGCTACAATCAGCCCTGTTCAACACCCTAGATGCTGATTACCTGCCTTATAGTGGAGGGTGACACCCTAGTTAATGTTGACACTGTGGCGCCCCGCTCCACGGCGGCTATCCCTGGATAACCCTAGCCAGCCCTGGAATTAATCACCCATAGAGGTATCAATGACATAAATGATCACAAGACTAAACAATAAAAGGAACTTATCTTGATAAAGTGCAATACTGATGCGGATCATCTTTATGCCGCATGTCCCGATTTTAAAGAGATTTAATAAAATTTGTATTTTAGGGTTTATGTTATACTTATGTCTTATGGTATCCTAAGCTTATCTTATGCTATACTCACATTATGCATTAACACTTCACATGCTGTTACATCACCATTATACATTACATAAGACACATATCACTTTTAGATATAAAACCGCAAGACAGTATTCACATGAGGTGTTTGTTGTCTTCAGGGGCAGGAACAGGGTAACACAGTCCACATCCCTACAGTTTTGTATCTTGGGCTCTGTGCACACAGCCTGCTCCAAGCTTAGCCGGTAAGAGCCCTATCTATGTGGTACAATACTGGGGTTCATCGTATGTTTTCCGCATCTACTGTATGGAGGTTTCTCTACTATCAATAAAGAGAAGGTTTTTCGCAGCCTTATTCTTAAGAAGACAGGGGGTTTAGCTCCATGTCACACTACACACCGTGGTAAGGTGTATGAGGGGAGCATAGCCCGCCTAATCTAATAGTATGGGCGTCACTAATAGGCTGTAAACCAGACACTGTGCGTGACCAGCGCCAAAATATCTACCAGAACCTCATATATAGATTTTGCACGTTATTTTTATTCAGTTTTCAGACAAGCCCATCAATGCTGGATTTGTAAACTAGGGGGTCTGTCCTCATGGGGTGCACTTAGATAGTGCTTTGCAGCCTGCCTAATCTAACAGTATGAGTGTCACTAATAGGCTGTAAGCCCTATATTGAGCACTATCTGTGTTAGGTGTTTTCTGGATCTGAAATGGGTTCAGAATCATCAGTGGATTCTGTGGTCTCCTATTCCAGTCCAGCCAGGGCAGATGCTGCTCAGCATCGTCATCGGTCCCAACGCCTAGCTGGTGCACGAGATGTACAAGCTGTCTCTCAGGTCTTTGTTCCTAGCAACATGAAGGATAGGTTGCGGAGGGAAACAGGGCTGTTACAGCCTAAGTCCAGGATACACTGCACTGAGCATGCCCGTGACATGGCGGACCGTGATTAGTGGTTTGGGAGTCAGCTGATCCGGTGACCTGGCACCGCCTGATTGGTCGCGGGTGACGTCACCAATAATGTGACGGTGGGCAGGGCTTAATATTTAAATAGCACGCCCACAAACATGGCGGCGCGCTCTGATCATTGAGCTGAGTTGGTGTTATTGTGTGGACGCTTGGTCGTTTCGGCTCCACGTGTACTTTTGCTGTTATAGCTTCTGACAGGCAGGTTTAGCAGGGGATAGACAGCCTTAGATGGAGGGAGGCAGGTAGCTTCGTCTGACACTCTGGCTCCAACAAGGGGGTCGCTATACACCCCGAGCAGACTGCGGACTCCGTATTCCCGGCACCGCCTGTTAGCCACGTGGAGAGATACTCCTCAGTCCGGTAGCACGCTGGCTGGGAGCACGTATAAGCCGGCGTGAATCACACACGCATCCTAGCGCCTGCTGCGTAGCCTCTGTGCAGTTAACAGGGCTACGGCTCCATTATTTGTCGCACATCTCTCGTGCAGTTAACGGAGATAGTGCGAATCCCTATTCCCGTTCCGGTGTGCAGTAACACGGGGGGGGGAATTGTTATTTCAGTTGGTTGTTTTACCTTCTTACCCGGAAGGTGTTCGTCCGCAGTCCTCCAGGCTGCATCGCGGACCCCGGGTTCGTTTGCTTTCCATTATTTAATAAAGTTGTTTGCAACCATTCCCCTAACAATCTGTGTGTGACCAGTGACCTATACAAGCCATTTTTTGTGTGCAGTTTTAATACTAAGCAATGACCCCCTCCAAGAATTGGTAGGTTATGAGTTGGTTGTCTCATCAGTATTTTGCACCTGTGCTGCCCCTGCCTTTATTATATGGTTTGCTTCATCCTGATTAGTGCATTAGTTTTGAGACCTGGGCAGGTGAATAAATACTGTTCCTCTTTTTTGCAGTGTTAATAATTTTTTTCAGTTTTAATTCAACTACTCTAGCATCAAGCTCCTAATTCGCTTTGTCTAAAGGAAGTTAGATGGCAATGTTTTATTGTGTGAGGTATGGAACTCTCTACCACATGACCTTGTAATACTTAATTCTCTAAAAAAAAGTTCAAGGAGGTCCTGTGTGACTTTCTTGAATAACATTACAGGTTATTCATACTAGATTTTGTTATGGGACGTTGATCCAAGCAACTAGTCTGATTGCCATATGTGGAGTCGGGAAGGAATTTTTCCCCTAATTTTGGGCAAGCAGCATCTGCCTCATGGGGTTTTTTGACTTCCTCTGGATCAACACATTAGCTTTTCACAGGTCTCTATATATAGTGTGATGGCTCCCACAGCTCTTTATATACAGTACTAGATGGTGTCCCGATTCTAACGCATCGAGTATTCTAGAATCTGTATGCGGCCGACCAGGCGCAATCAACAGAGTGGTGTTTAAATGTGGCGCCAAAATCGCTGATTGGTCGCGGCGCCATTATCGCTGATTCCGACCAATCAGCGAATCGTATTACTGAGGACCGGGCAGCGACGCTACCTGTGCGGGTACTTCCGCTGCGAGGAACCGGGAGATGGCCGGCTGCTCACAGCCGAAGTATCCCGACTGGCGGCGCCGCTCCCCGGTCCTCGCTTCACACTTGCCGTCGGGAGATCAGCGGCCCTAGCCATTGATCTCCCGACGGTAGCCGCATGGAGGTCAGCAGCGCCGCCGGTCGCGGTACTTCTGCTGCGAGCAGCGGGGAGATGAGCGGCTAGCGCCGGTCATCTCCCGGCTGCATCGCCGCTGACCTCCGTGCGGCAGATGAGCTGCTAACGGCCGCCATCTTTTTCTGAAATCCCGCGTCGCTGATTGGCCGCGGCTGGACCAATCAGCGACGCAGGATTTCCTGGACAGAAGGACAGACAGACAGACGGGATTAGACGATTATATACAGTACAGACCAAAAGTTTGGACACACCTTCTCATTTCAAGATTTTTCTGTATTTTCATGACTATGAAAATTGTACATTCACACTGAAGGCATCAAAACTATGAATTAACACATGTGGAATTATATACTTAACAAAAAAGTGTGAAACAACTGAAAATATGTCTTATATTCTAGGTTCTTCAAAGTAGCCACCTTTTGCTTTGATGACTGCTTTGCACACTCTTGGCATTCTCTTGATGAGCTTCAAGAGGTAGTCAATGGAAATGGTCTTCCAACAATCTTGAAGGAGTTCCCAGAGATGCTTAGCACTTGTTGGCCCTTTTGCCTTCACTCTGCGGTCCAGCTCACCCCAAATCATCTCGATTGGGTTCAGGTCTGGTGACTGTGGAGGCCAGGTCATCTGGCGTAGCACCCCATCATTCTCCTTCTTGGTCAAATAGCCCTTACACAGCCTGGAGGTGTGTTTGGGGTCATTGTCCTGTTGAAAAATAAATGATGGTCCAACTAAACGCAAACCGGATGGAATAGCATGCCGCTGCAAGATGCTGTTGTAGCCATGCTGGTTCAGTATGCCTTCAATTTTGAATAAATCCCCAACAGTGTCACCAGCAAAGCACCCCCACACCATCACACCTCCTCCTCCATGCTTCTCGGTGGGAACCAGACATGTAGAGTCCATCCGTTCACCTTTTCTGCATCGCACAAAGACACGGTGGTTGGAACCAAAGATCTCAAATTTAGACTCATCAGACCAAAGCACAGATTTCCACTGGTCTAATGTCCATTCCTTGTGTTCTTTAGCCCAAATAAGTCTCTTCTGCTTGTTGCCTGTCCTTAGCAGTGGTTTCCTAGCAGCTATTTTACCATGAAGGCCTGCTGCACAAAGTCTCCTCTTAACAGTTGTTGAAGAGATGTGTCTGCTGCTAGAACTCTGTGTGGCATTGACCTGGTCTCTAATCTGAGCTGCTGTTAACCTGCGATTTCTGAGGCTGGTGACTCGGATAAACTTATCCTCAGAAGCAGAGGTGACTCTTGGTCTTCCTTTCCTGGGGCAGTCCTCATGTGAGCCAGTTTCTTGCAGCGCTTGATGGTTTTTGCATCTGCACTTGGGGACACTTTCAAAGTTTTACCAATTTTTTGCATTGACTGACCTTCATTTCTTAAAGTAATGATGGCCACTCATTTTTCTTTACTTAGCTGCTTTTTTCTTGCCATAATACAAATTCTAACAGTCTATTTAGTAGGACTATCAGCTGTGTATCCACCAGACTTCTGCACAACACAGCTGATGATCCGAACCCCATTTATAAGGCAAGAACTCCCACTTATTAAACCTGACAGGGCACACCTGTGAAGTGAAAACCATTTCCGGTGACTACCTCTTGAAGCTCATCAAGAGAATGCCAAGAGTGTGCAAAGCAGTCATCAAAGCAAAAGGTGGCTACTTTGAAGAACCTAGAATATAAGACATATTTTCAGTTGTTTTACACTTTTTTTGTTAAGTATATAATTTCACATGTGTTAATTCATAGTTTTGATGCCTTCAGTGTGAATGTACAATTTTCATAGTCATGAAAATACAGAAAAATCTTTAAATGAGAAGGTGTGTCCAAACTTTTGGTCTGTACTGTATATTAGATGATGACCCCACAGACCCTTTACACAGCATTATGTTTCCACAGCTCCTTGTATACAGTATGATTCCCTCATTGTTCCCTAAATACAGTATGATGTGCTCACAGCTCCATATACACCGTATGATGTCCCCACACATGCAGATACACAATATGATACCTATACACAATATGATGCCCCTACATCTCCCTATACACAATATGATGCCCCTACATCTCCCTCCATCTGAACAAGTCTCTCCAACTTCAGAAAGATTATGGACGCATCACATTTTTTTTTACGGACAGGGAAAAAAGTGCCCTATTTTTATGGACTGTCCAAGAATTTCTGGACAGTTGGCTACCCTGCTATTAGTTCCACTGGGGTGGCAGCCTAGGTGGATGCTGGAAGCACAACCGTCTCTCCCTAAGATTCGGAGAGGGAAGGCCACCGATTCCTGACCCTTGCTGTGGCCTTTTCGTTGAGAGGGATGGTTTATTGAGGGCCCATATATACACACAGTCATGGCCGGAAGTGTTTAGCAACCTTGAGATTGTTCCAGAAAGTGAAGTATTTCTCCCAGAAAATTATTACAATTACACATGTTTTGTTATACATTTGTTATAATATTTATTTCCTTTGTGTGTATTGAAACAGCACAAAAAAATGGGAAAAAAAGGCAAATTGGACATAATTTCACACAAAACTCCAAAAATGGGCCGGACAAAATTGTTGGCACTTTTCCAAAATTGTGGAAAAACAACTTTGCTTCAAGCATGTGATGCTCGTTAAAACTCACCTGTGGCAAGTAACAGTCGTGGGTAATATGAAAGTCATACCTGAGACCAGATAAAAAGTGGAGAAGATAGATAGATATGAGATTGATAGATAGATAGATATGAGATAGATAGATGGATATGTGGCACCCCAGGGGTCTGGTTACCACTGTAATAGAAATATTATGTCTGAGAGCAAGTGGGTGGTTTCCTGGTTCGGAGCCCTTAAACATTCAACACCTCCTGTCCCAGACCAGATAGGGGAGGAACCTGCCCTATATAAACTGGATCTGGGGCGGGGTTAGTGAAGTCAGAGCCTGGAGTTAGTTCCAGACACAGGGAAAGTAACAGCGAGGAGCTCTGTAGGAGCAGGAGCTGAAGGCCAGGGACTTGAGCTAAGTGGAGTTCGTCCTGGCAGAAGACTCTGAGAACCGGACACAGGAGTCCGAGGTTGCGGGGACTTATATATACCCAGCAGCAGAAACCCGCCGGCAGGGGATTTCAAGTCCTCTGGCCATAGAAGCCCGGAGGCTCAGTCACGAGCAAGGGACCAGCACTGCAATCGAGGAGCGGGGGCTATCAGAAGGCCCCAAGTCACCAGCCATACAGGTGAGCACCACACGGAACACTCAGGGACGTGGGCTACTTCCACTCGCTTACAGCAAGGTAGCCAGGAAGAGTGCAGATAGTCGGGGAGGCCTACAACTCCACCTGGCCAGGGGAACTCCAGTTTGCTCACAGACTGACCAGGCCTCTTATGCTAGCCAGTACTCCCGGGAGGGTCTGCCTTATCACCATCAGTAAAGACCCTGAACTGCACTGCAAAGCCTCTGAGTCGTTCCTGCTGCGCTCGTGTACCATCACTCCTATCATCCACACTCACTAGCCTGAGGCTATACTCCTCCCGTGGGGAGTTATACTACACTCTGCTGCCCTCACAACATCAGCCTCAGAGGTCTGCTCAGCAGCGGCCGTTCTTATTGACCGCAATCCACGGGTGGCGTAGTCGGACATTGCATTATACTGATACAGAGACTGCCACAATATTGGTCTGGCCACCCTGAGCCACGGGACCAGGTCGCCACAACTACTCCCAGCATTGCCCTGAAGTCCGGTCCCGGGTGCCCCATGGCCCAGGGGGCGCGTCATATAGATAATAGATAGATGATAGATAGTCCTATGATATGAGATAGAGGTCGTTATAGACAGGTTTATACACTCTCTCCCGAAGTCGGTAAAATCCTGGGTTGCCCAGGGAGATCCCTATAATGCTGATGACTTGGTGGGGTTGGTGGAAAGATACCAGGCGGTTGAGAGTCCGTTGGGAAAACAAGGGGTCGTAGCCTCTCAATACTGGGGTTCCCAAAAGGAGGCGGACACCCAAAAGAAGGGAGCTAGCGCCACACCTGGGGGGCATCCTAGAGTTCAGGAGGGGTCTGAGTTGCTGCCCAAGGTCCCACCCCATAATATAGTGTGTTGGAGATGTCATACCCCTGGCCATATTGCCTCCCGGTGTCCCATAACCTCTGAACGAATGGACTGTAACATGGGCCGGCGTTGCTCTTATTTTGCCTACCCCGCCTGCAGCGCGGTTCGTCAACATGGCGAGGGCCCTCAGGGATGCTCAGTGTCAGTTAACGGGGCACAAGTCTCTGGACTATTGGTCTCAGGAAGTTTGGTGACCCTGATAAGGGCCACACTCCCTCATCGGCTGGTTTCTGGGAAGGTGGTGGGTGTCCGGTGTATCAATGGGGACGCTAAGAACTATCCTGTGGCCCAGGTGGATGTAAACACAGACTGTGGCACATCTCATGAAGTGGCGGTCGTTAAGGACCTATTGCATCCCATAATAATTGGACGTTACTTTGCATTATTCTGGGAAATGTGGGGGAAAGCGGGGACACCTGGTTGCTTGGACGACAGCCAGATCGCCCCTAAGGAAACTTACCCGCAGAACATAGTAGATGAGTTTCCCATGTGTGTGCTGGTGGGCAATGAGGCTGAAGTAGCATCCCCTGAGTCCAATATCCCTGAGCTTTAGGTGTCCGAGGGAAACTTTGGAACTGCCCAACTCAGGGATTTAACTCTGAAAGGGGCCTTTGAAAATGTTACTGTGTTACATGGGGTGCCTCAGGAACCGGGGGCTGATACTCGGTTCCCTCATTTTGCTGTGAATGGGGATTTGCTGTACAGAATAACCAAGCCAAGGGGTGAGGTAATAGAACAGTTGCTGGTGCCAGGGCCCTATAGACGCAGGGTGTTAGACATGGCTCATTCTCATGTGTTGGGTGGTCACCTGGGTGCAGACAAGATTCAAGAACGGATCCTTCAAAGATTCTACTGGCCAGGTTGCTATAGAGAAATATAGAGTTATTGTCGTTCCTGCCCCACATGCCAGATAACCTCCCCAGTGGCCCACTTCCGCAGTGCCCTAGTGCCACTACCAGTCATCGAGGTTCCATTCGAACGCATAGCAATGGATCTAGTGGGGCCTCTGGTCAAGTCCGCCCAAGTGCATCAGTATATCCTGGTGGTATTAGATTATGCTACATGGTATCTGGAGGCCGTACCACTACGAAACTCCTCCACCAGGTGTATAGCCCGGGAGTTAGTCCACATGTTTTCAAGAACTGGGTTGCCTAACGAGATCCTAACAGACCAAGGAACTCCATTTATGTCGAAGGTCATGAGGGAATTGTGCAAGACACTGCAGATTGCACAACTGAGAACCTCCGTGTACTCTCCCCAGACGGACGGACTGGTAGAGAGGTTTAACAAAACCTTGAAAGCAATGTTGAGGAAAGCAGTGGAAAAGGATGGCCGAGACTGGGACTATATGTTGTTCGCCATGAGGGAAGTTCCCAAAGCTTCCACAGGTTTCTCCCCGTTTGAACCACTCTATGGACGACACCCTCAGGACTCCTGTAGGTGGAGAAAGAGTCCTGGGAAGCTGAGACCACTCCCTATAGGAGAGTGGTGGAGCACGTTGCCCAGATGCAAGAGAGGATTGCCCATGTGATGCCCATTGTGAGGGAGCACCTCCTTAAGGCACAAAAGGCACAGTCCAGGGTGTATAATAGGTCGGCCAGGGTGAGATCGTTCAACCCAGGAGATCGAGTGCTTGTGCTAGTCCCACAGTGGAGACAAGTTCATGGCCAAGTGGCAGGGCCCCTATGAGGTGGTAGAGAAAGTGGGGGAAGTCAACTTTAAGATCCACCAACCAGGGAAGAGGAAGCCCTACCAAATTTACCATGTTAACTTGATTAAGCCATGGCAAGATAGAGAGCCTGCGGAAGCTCCCTGTTTAATGGCTGAGGCCGATGTGAAAGAGGTCAAGGTGGCAGAGTCACTGTCACATGCCCAAAAGCAACAGTGCAAAGAGTTGTTACAGCGAAATAAAGACATGTTTTCGGAGTTGCCAGGACTCACTCAGGTCATAGAGCATGAGGTTCTCACAGAGCCTCATGTTCGCGTCAATCTAAAACCATACCGGATCCCCGAAGCCCGCAGAGAGGTGATCTCTAAAGAAGTAAGGCGGATGCTAAACCTGGGAGTCATTGAAGAGTCCAAAAGTGGATGGTCCAGTCCTATAGTCTTAGTGCCGAAACCAGATGGGGAATGGCGGTTTTGCAACGACTATAGGAAGCTGAACGAGGTCTCAAAGTTCGACGCCTACCCAATGCCTAGGGTAGATGAGCTTATCGAAAGGCTAGGACCCGCTCGGTACATCACCACTCTGGACCTCACCAAAGGATATTGGCAAATTCCCCTGTCCAAAGAGGCTAAGGAGAAGACAGCCTTCTCAACGCCAATACGTCAGGATGCCGTTTGGGTTGAAGGGAGCTCCGGCCACCTTCCAGAGAGCCATGGACCGGATCTTAGCACCCCACAAACAGTATGCAGCGGCCTACCTAGATGCCATCGTCATATTTAGCCAGGACTGGGAAAGTCATCTGGACAAAGTTCAAGCCATACTTGATGCCCTAAGGAAGGCGGGCTTTACTATCAACCCGAAGAAATGTGCCATGGGGATGGAGGAAGCCAAGTACCTAGGGTACGTGGTTGGTAGAGGGGAAATAAAACCACAAATAAATAAGGTCGAGGCGATCTTGAACTGGCCACAGCCCCTCTCGAAGAAGCAGGTCATGGCGTTTCTAGGCATTGTGGGCTACTATCGAAGATTTGTCCCTAACTTTGCCCTGATAGCAGCCCCACTGATGGATCTTCTGAAAGGGATGAAGTCAGCTATGGCCAAGTGGTCCCCGGAAGCAGAAGCGACCTGCCAGGAATTGAAACTGGTCCTCTGTAAACAACCAGTCTTGGTGGCACCCAGCTTCTCCAAGGAGTTTGTGGTCCAGATGGATGCATCGGATGTCGGGCTGGGAGCAGTCTTGTCCCAGGAGATTAACGGAGAAGAACACCCTGTAAAATACCTCAGTCTGAAGCTCTCCGCTTGTGAGAAGGACTACTCCATTGTAGAAAAAGAATGTTTGGCCATTAAGTGGGCGTTAAACACTCTGAGGTATTACCTATTAGGTAGAAGGTTCAGGTTAGTGTCAGACCATGCCCCATTGAGGTGGATGCGAGAAAAGAAGGGAAACAATGCCAGAGTGACTAGGTGGTTCCTGGCTCTACAAGATTTTAGTTTCCGGGTAGAGCATAGGCCTGGGAAACAACATGGGAATGCCGCTGCCTTGTCAAGGGTTTATTGTATGGTGACAGAAGGTGCCAAGCCCTACGGCTTTGGACAGAGGGGGGGTGTATGTAAGGTTGCTGCCGGACAGATCGTGGACGGGAGGTATGTGTCCTCGAAGTGCCATGCTTCGGTGATGTAGGATCCGGAGAAGCAGGCTCCAGCACACATAGTGCTGAGAGGAATTTAATGGGTCCGGATTACAGGGCCGGGTTTTATGAGCAGCTGAAAGAGCACCTGTGGCACCTAACAGGTGTTGGCAATAACTAAATCACACTTGCAGCCAGTTAACATGGATTAAAGTTGACTCAACTTCTGTCCTGTGTCCTTGTGTGTACCACATTGAGCATGGAGAAAAGAAAGAAGACCAAAGAACTGTTTGCGGACTTGTGAAACCAAATTGTGAGGAAGCATGAGCAATCTGAAGGCTACAAGTCCGTCTCCAAAGACCTGAATGTTCCTGTGTCTTCCGTACGCAGTGTCATCAAGAAGTTTAAAGCCCATGGCACTGTGGCTAACCTCCCTACATGTGGACGGAAAAGAAAAATTGACGAGAGATTTCAACGCAAGATTGTGCGGATGGTGGATAAAGAACCTCGACTAACATCCAAACAAGTTCAAGCTGCCCTGCAGTCCGAGGCTACAACAGTGTCAACCCGTACTATCCGTCGGCGTCTGAATGAAAAGGGACTGTATGGTAGGATACCCAGGAAGACCCCACTTCTTACCCCGAGACATAAAAAAGCCAGGCTGGAGTTTGCCAAAACTTACCTGATAAAGCCTAAAACTGGAAGTGCATTGAGGTGAAGGTGAAGAGGTATTGGGAATCCTGCAGAAAATACCTGTGTGAATTGCGTGAAGAGGTATTGGGAATCCTGCAGAAAATACCTGTGTGAATTGCGTGAAGAGGTATTGGGAATCCTGCAGAAAATACCTGTGTGAATTGCGGTGAGTGCTGCATTGTGATCTGCTGAGTGCTTTTCTACCTGTTTAGATTGATTGGGCTTTTTAAAATCTATTTTCTCACTACAGTTTTAGTTTCTTAGTTTACTACCTGTGTATTTAAGGGTTAACTACATTGCACTAAAATCCTGAGGTGTAGATTTACTCACAAGGGGTTAATTAAGGGGAAGGGGTCATAATTAAGGGTTTATAAGGGGCAGCTGGTTGGGCATCAAGTCCTTTGGAAGTGCATTGAGGTGAAGGGTACATTGCTGGAAAAGGAAAAAAAAAAAAACACTTTAAATCTCTTAGTTTGCGAGTGTGAACGAGCTGCGTGTGTCCGGAGCGTAAGTGCGAACGAAAGTAAGTGTGTGACTTGTTTTTCAGTGAAGAGTAGTGTTGAGCGATACCTTCCGATATCAGGAAATATCGTATCGGATTGGATCGGGCCGATACCCAAAAAGTATCGGATATCGCCGATTCCGATACCGGAAACCAATGCAAGTCAATGGGACACAAATATCGGAATGAAAATAAACCCTTTCTTTCCTTGTAGGTTAATTCTACATGAAGTAAAACAACTAAGAATAATGTAGAATGACATGAAAAGCCGGCAATTCATCAGCGGCATTCACCGGTACCCGACAATTTACAACAGAAAGAATAGAGCTTCACACATAGATTAGATAGATAGAAACATGTCAGTCACATATATATGAAGTACAGTGACAGTGTTGCTTACTGTACTTGTCATTTAGTGTAAAGGATTTATTAAAAAAAATATTAGTGTTTTCGTGCACCGTCTCTTTAAAAAAGCCGGCCGGCAATTCAGCAGCGGTACCCGACAATTTATAACAGACAGAATAGAGCTTCACACATAGATTAGATAGATAGAAACATGTCAGTCACATATATATGAAGTACAGTGACAGTGTTGCTTACTGTACTTGTCATTTAGTGTAAAGGATTTATTTAAAAAAATAATAGTGTTTTCATGCACCGTCTCTTTAAGAAAGCCGGCCGGCAATTCAGCATCTGTACCCGACAATTTAGAATAGAAAGAATAGAGAATCACACATAGATTAGATAGATAGAAACATGTCAGTCACATATATATGAAGTACAGTGACAGTGTTGCTTACTGTACTTGTCATTTAGTGTTAAAATAAAGGATTTATTTAAAAAAAAATTGGCGTGGGGTTCCCCTTAATTTTAGGCTCTAGCGGAGGTTAAGCAGACAGCTGGGGCAAATGTTTGAAGCCTGGGAAGTGGGTAATACCCACGGAGCTTCCCAGGCTACTAATATCAGCCCCCAGCTGAATACCTAGCCTTTACTAGCTATTAAAATGGGGGAACCCCCCCAAAAAAATGACGTGGGGTCCCCCCTAATTTAATAGCTAGCAAAGGCTAGGCAGACAGCTGGGGGCTGATATTAATAGCCCAGGAAGGGTGCCATGAATATTGGCCCCCTCCCAGGCTAGAAACACCAGCCGTCAGCCGCCCCAGAAATGGCGCATCCATAGGATGCGCCAATTCTGGCACTTAGCCTCGCTCTTCCACGCTGCCCTGGTGCGGTGGCAGGGGGTAATAGTGGTGGGGTTCATGTCAGCGCCAGCTGCCATGAAGCCCAGGTTAGTAATGATGGGCGTCTATAAGACACCCCCATTACTAACCTACAAAGTGTTAAAAAAAAAAAACACACACTACATCCAGAAAAAAATAATTTATTTGAAATAAAACACACAATTTTATTTAATTCTTAGTTTACTAAAAATAATAGTTACCTGTCCACGTTCCTGCGCTGATCTCCAATGCACAGCTGTCACATCTGGAGATGGTGACAGCTGTGCATGGCTGCTGTAAGCTCACGCTGCCGGGAACACGTCCGCTCCCGGCAGCGGGAGCCACTGACTGAGGTCACCGGAGTGCATTCAGGCAGCGCAGCTCCGGAGACCTCCTTTACGGCACTGCTGTACCGTGGGAATTTCTCACGATACAGCAGGGCCGTAAAGGAGCTAACCGGAGCAGCGCTGCCTGAACTCCGGTGAACCCTTACGGCCCCGTCATTCTAGCGGCGGCAGCGGTTCAGAGCGGTCACATTCTATGTGGCTGCTCTGAACTGGAGATCTTCGTGGGACACTCGTGGACTGCTACGGAGGGGTAAGGATAAGGTTGTGGTTTATTATTTTATATTTTATTACAGGAGATCGATGGCTTCGGGGAATTAGGTGTCTTGGTGAGTATAGGTGTAGTTTTTTATTTTTTACTTTATTTTAGGTGGCGATCGGCGGGGACAGGTAATGTATGAACTAATTTCTTTTAGGTAACCACTGGCCACCAATGACATGTATTTAACATTTATTGGGGACACAGTAGGGCAATTTAAATAGCAGGATCAGGCTGATGGGAACTACTGCTCCCATCGAGCTGATCCTGCTGGCAGGAGTGGACGGAGGACAGACATAGGCCGATGGGAGTAGTAGTGTCACATCGGCCTATGTCTGCCTGCACGCACACACACCGCACACACACCCGCACACATCGCACAGACACCCGCACACACACCCCGCACACACACCCGCACACACACACCCCGCACACACACACCCCGCACACACACACCCCGCACACACACCCGCACACACCCCGCACAAACATCGCGCACACACCCCGCACACACACCCCGCACACACACTAATCATGACGGGTCTGGGAGGTGAGGCTGACCTGTGCGGCCGTGGGAAAGTTCATGTGAGTTCATGCAGTCAAGCATGAACTCACATGAACCCTCTGAGGGCAACGCTGCGACTTCAAATGAACAGCTGATCGGCATCAGCTGATACCTCAGCTGTTCATTTGAAATAACCGGCGGGAAAGCGCAGCACAGAACGGGAAAGCCGGCGGTGAAGTCTTTTCACTGCCGGCTTCCCCGCCCGGGTCCTTCACTCCCCGCTCCTTGGAGCTGCGCTCCCCGCCCGGTCCTAACTTACGATCGGGATGGGAGGTGGCGAGGGGAGCGGAGGATCGGGGTGGGAGGCTGCGGGGAAGCAGTATGGGGCTGTGTGATTGTTTAAAAGCCGGCGGCTTTATACCGCCCGCCGGCTTTTAAACAATCAGGAGAATTCTCCCCCGCTGGGATGGCATTCTGATGACAGGCTGGATCGCGCTGCCATCCAACTTGTCATCCTTCACAGACACTGCAGAGCGCAGGCATTATGGGAACTTCCGATTCCGGTATCCGATATTGTAAAAGTATCGGAATTAAGTATCGGAATTCCGATACCGCGAATATCGGCCGATACCCGATATTACAGTATCGGAATGCTCAACACTAGTGAAGAGGTATTGGGAATCCTGCAGAAAATACCTGTGTGAATTGCGGTGAGTGCTGCATTGTGATCTGCTGAGTGCTTTTCTACCTGTTTAGATTTATTGGGCTATTAAAAATCTATTTTCTCACTACAGTTTTAGTTTCTTAGTTTACTACCTGTGTATTTAAGGGTTAACTACATTGCACTAAAATCCTGAGGTGTAGATTTACTCACAAGGGGTTAATTAAGGGGAAGGGGTCATAATTAAGGGTTTATAAGGGGCAGCTGGTTGGGCATCAAGTCCTTTGGAAGTGCATTGAGGTGAAGGGTACATTGCTGGAAAAGGAAAAAAAAAAACAACAAAAAAAAACACTTTAAATCTCTTAGTTTGCGAGTGTGAACGAGCTGCGTGTGTCCGGAGCGTAAGTGCGAACGAAAGTAAGTGTGTGACTTGTTTTTCAGTGACTTTGGATTCAGGGAGTTTGGAAGGGAGGACTTAGGACTGAATTGCTGACTGTATTTCATGCTTTCTTTACTTTACTTTTTACTTAATTAATCCACCTGACCTACTTAGCTGATTCCCCCGTCCATACTTGATACTTAATTGATCCCCCGTCCATACTTAACTGATCCCCCGCCGATATCTAATTGATACACTTGCACATCCCTAATTGATCCCCGTCCATACACCTATATATAAATAATTGTGTTTTGTACTTGTATATATATACTGACTGTATCCCCATATTTAGAATGACGTCCATGTTGGACGGAGCCGTGCAGTGTACATCTTGCGCAATGTATGCATTCCGTGAGCACCCGCTCGAGGATCCATACTGCTGCGAGAGATGTGAGCATATCGTGCACTTGGAAGCCCAAATTCTGGATCTAAGTGCTCAGATAGCGGTACTGAGGAGCATCGACAACATAGAACGGAGTTTGCTGCTCACCGAGCAGACACTCAATGGGTCAATACTGGGGGTGGAGCATAGAGGGGAAGTGCAGGCTGAACAGGCAGGGAGCTGGATAACAGTAAGGAGGGATAGAGGGAAGAAGTATAGGAAGGCTGGTTCAGAACCGGCATTATTGGAGCACGACAGATCCTCTGACCGCCGGGGGAGTGTATGCTCCAGTAATGAGGGGGAGGGGGGAAGTGTAGGGCAGGCAAGACAGGTTCTGGTAGTGGGTGACTCTATTATTAGGGGGACAGACAGGGCAATCTGTCACAAAGACCGGGATCGCCGAACGGTGTGCTGCCTCCCTGGCGCTCGAGTCCGGCACATCGCGGATCGGGTTGACAGGTTACTGGGTGGGGCTGGCGAAGACCCAGCGGTCATGGTCCACATTGGCACCAATGACAAAGTGAGTGGTAGATGGAGGGTCCTTAAAAATTATTTCAGGGACCTAGGTAGGAAGCTTAGGGCAAGGACCTCCAAGGTAGTTTTCTCAGAAATACTACCAATCCCGCGAGCCACACAGGAGCGCCAACAGGAGGTTAGGGAGGTGAATAAGTGGCTAAAGAGTTGGTGCAAGGCAGAAGGGTTTGGGTTCATGGAGAACTGGGCCGACTTCGCGGTCGGCTACAGGCTCTACCGTAGGGACGGGCTGCACCTCAATGGGGAGGGTGCAGCGGTGCTGGGGAAGAAGATGGCTAATAGGTTGGAGGAGTTTTTAAACTAGAGACGAGGGGGGGGAAACCAAGGAAATAGGTGGGATGTGAGGCAAGCAAGGGGGAAGGGGAGAAGTGAATATAATGAGGGTGGAGAGGGGGGTGGGGATAGTACAGTTAGATCGTTAGAGAAGAATAGGATGCTAAATAACCACAAAGTTTTATCTTGCATGCTGACCAACGCAAGAAGCCTGACCAATAAGGCGGATGAGCTGCGGGCGCTTATATGGGAGGAGAGGTATGACATCGTAGGTATAACAGAGACTTGGCTAGACGATAGCTACGACTGGGCGGTAAATTTATTAGATTATAGTTTATTTAGAAGGGACCGGAAACAGGGGAAAGGCGGAGGAGTCTGCTTATATGTAAAGTCATGTCTAAAACCCAGACTAAGGGAAGATATAGGAGAGGGAGAAGAGGGGGTCGAGTCCATGTGGGTAGAGATAGAGGGAACTAAAAATAATAATAAAATATTACTGGGGGTCTGCTATAAGCCACCCAATATAACAGAGGAGAATGAGAAACTGCTATTAGGACAAATAGACAAAGTAGCAAAACATAATGAAGTGATTGTAATGGGGGATTTCAACTACCCGGATATTGACTGGGAAACAGAAACCTGTAGATCTCAGAAAGGAAAAAGGTTCTTGACAAATATTAAGGATAATTATCTCTCCCAACTAGTGCAGGAACCAACGAGAGGGAAGGCCGTGTTAGACTTAATATTGACTAATAGGCCTGATAGAATAACTGAGGTACAGATAGGGGGTCACCTAGGTAATAGCGACCATAATATTATCGACTTCAAAATGCCCTTCAGTAGGGTTATCAATAAGGGAACAACAAAAACATTAAACTTTAGGAGGGCGAAGTTTGATCAGCTGAAAGAAAGCCTTCAACTTATTGACTGGGACAAAGTTCTTAATCAAAGGAATACGAATAGTAAATGGGAAACCTTCAAAAGAATTCTGAATACTCAGTGCGAGAGGTATATACCGTATGGGAATAAAAGGGCCAGAAATAAGAGGAAACCAATATGGTTGAACAAGAACGTAAAAGGGGCGTTAAATAGCAAAAAAGAGGCATTCAAGAGATTAAAACAGGAAAACAGTAAGGAGGCACTAATGTGTTACAAGGAAAAAATGAGAACCTGCAAAAAACAAATAAAAATAGCGAAGGAGGAAACAGAGAGACGTATTGCTAGGGAAAGTAGATCAAATCCCAAACTGTTCTTTACGTATATAAATAGTAAAAGGATTAAATCGGATAATATTGGACCGATAAAAAGTGAGGAAGGCAAAATCATAGAGAAAGATGAGGATAAAGCTAATCTATTAAATAATTTTTTTTCGACAACTTTCACAAAGGAAATCGAACTAACAGGAGAAATGAGAAGTGACAAACTTAATCCTCCACTAAGTATGACAAATCTAACCCAAGCTGGGGTACAGAAACGCCTCAGTAACATTAAAATAAACATATCACCAGGACCTGATGGCATACACCCACGGGTACTAAGGGAACTAAGTAATGTGATAGACAGACCGTTATATCTTATATTTAAGGACTCTGTTGAGACTGGGTCTGTGCCACTTGATTGGCGACAGGCGAATGTAGTGCCAATATTCAAAAAGGGAGCGAAAAGTGACGCCGGAAACTATCGGCCGGTGAGTCTGACGTCCGTTGTGGGCAAAATTTTTGAAAGCTTCATTAAAGAGGCAATTACGGAGCATCTTGATGCTAATAATCTTTTAATCCCGAACCAACATGGATTCATGAGGAATCGCTCCTGCCAAACAAACCTGATTGACTTCTACGAGGAGGTTAGCTCTCGAGTAGATCAGGGAGAACCAGTGGATGTCGTGTATCTCGACTTCTCAAAAGCGTTCGATAGCGTGCCACATAATAGGTTGGTATACAAACTGAGAATGATGGGGCTGGGGGAAAATGTCTGCAAGTGGGTAGCTAACTGGCTAAAGGATAGAAGGCAGAGGGTGGTTATAAATGGAATATACTCAGATTGGGTAAGCGTCACTAGTGGGGTACCACAGGGGTCTGTACTAGGCCCAATGTTATTTAATATCTTTATTAACGACATAGTCAATGGGATAAATAGTAAAATATCAATATTTGCAGATGACACAAAGTTATGTAAAACAATTAATACAAAAGAGGACAGTGCAGACCTACAGAGGGATTTGGATAAGCTGGGTAGGTGGAGCATTAAATGGCAAATGAGGTTTAACGAGGAGAAATGTAAGGTCATACATATGGGAAGGAAAAATGGAAGTCACCAGTACTCACTGAATGGGAAATCATTGGGGAATTCAGAGATGGAGAAGGACTTGGGCATCTTGATTGATAGCAAACTAAATTGGAGTGCCCAAAGTCAGGCCGCTGCTGTAAGGGCAAACAGGGTAATGGGATGTATCAGAAGAGGTATAGCTGCAAAGGATGAGAACATTGTTCTTCCACTGTACAAAGCACTGGTCAGACCACACTTGGAATACTGTGCTCAGTTATGGGCCCCAATATATAGAAAGGATATAAATGAGCTTGAAAAGGTACAAAGGAGGGCAACAAAATTAATAAAGGGAATGGAGGGACTGCAATACCCAGAGAGGTTGGCAAAACTAGGACTATTCAGCCTGGAAAAGAGAAGGTTGAGGGGGGACATAATAAATGTGTACAAATATGTTAGGGGACAGTATAGAGATCTTGCCCGGGATTTGTTCAAAAGGAGGGATATTACGGTAACAAGAGGGCATTCACTAAGACTGGAAGAGAAAAGGTTTCAGCACCAGCATAGGAAGGGGTTCTTTACGGTAAGAGCAGTGAGAATATGGAATTCACTGAGTGAGGAGACGGTAATGTCAGATTCACTAAACCAGTTCAAGCGGGGACTGGATGCATTTCTAGATACCAGGCAGATTTCAGCATATACTTAAAAATAAAATAAAATAGTAAGTTGATACAGGGATTTATTCTGACTGCTGGTTTCAGAGTCGGGAGGGAATTTTTCCTCAGGTGAAGATTGGCCAAATCATTTGGGGTTTTTGCCCTCCTCTGGATCAACTTTAGCAATTACAGAACTAACAGGTCGAACTTGATGGACGCAAGTCTTTATTCGGCTTTACAAACTATGTTACTATGTTACTATGGTAACAGTGTTATCACAGACAGCACATGGATGGCAATGCCAGCTGTCAGCGATGTCATGGACCCATAGATCTGACTGGAGAATTTTCATCAACCACTAGGATAAAAAACGGACACTACACGGTTTTCAACAAAAAAAAATGACATGTGGACGACTCCACAGATTATATTGTGTATGTGATCTATCCGTAACAAATATGGAGAGGACACAAACATGAAAAACAGACGTCTGAATGAGGCCAAAGATATATGTTTCCACACTGATAAGGGAGCGAGAAATATCTATTTCAGATTTGCCAATGAGTCCATGGCAGAAAATTCCAGTTAACCCCTTTATCACCTCAGGTTTTTCCGTTTTTGCGCTTTCATTTTTTGCTCCCCTTCTTCCCAGAGCCATAACTTTTTTATTTTTCCGTCAATATGGCCATGTGAGGGCTTGTTTTATTGTGGGATGAGTTATTCTTTTGAACACCACCATTGATTTTACCATATTGTGTACTGGAAAATGGGAAAAATATCCAAGTGCAGTGAAATGTCAAAAAAAGTGCAATTCCACAAAAGGTTTTTTTTTATCATGTTCAGTAAATGCTAACACTGACCGGCCATTATGATTCTCCAGGTCATTACGAGTTCGTAGTTACCAAACATGTGGAGCTTCTATTTTATTTAAGTGGTGAAATCAAAATTCAAAGCTTGTAAAAAAAAAATAAAATTTTTCCGAGACCCGTAGCGTCTCCATTTTTCGTGATCTAGAGCCGGGTCAGGGGTTATTTTTTGCGCACTGAGCTGACATTTTTATTGATACCGTTTTGGTGTAGATATGATGTTATGATCGCCTGTTATTACATTTTAATGCAATGTTGCGGCGACCAAAACAACTTAATTCTGGAGTTTTGTTTTTTTTCTCGTTATACGGTTTACTGATCGAAGTCATTCTTTTTATATATTGATAGATCGGGCGATTCTAAATGCGGCGATACCAAACGTGTATTTTTGATTGTTTTATTTTGAATGGGGTAAAAGGGGGGTGATTTAAACTTTTAAATATTTTTTTTTTACTTTTTCAATGCTTCAATAGTCTCCTTAGCAGACTAGAAGCTGTGATCTTCCGATCGCTTGTGTTACACAAATGGCCGCCTGAGGCAGCAGATGCGCAATTGAGACCTCAGGAGCCGACATCTCAGGAGACATTTACTTGGTTTGGCTTTCTACTTCTTTATCTAACTGTATTGCCCTCTATATCATCCATTCTGTATGGACTGCTCTGTACTCATATTGGACATTTATGCATTTAGTAGGGCTTAAGGGGATTATTGTGCTTGTTACCCATCAAATCTGTAGATGCGCTCACTAATTAGACTTTGTTTAGGGCAATTTTAAAGTATAATATTGATAACGGTCCTGCATAGTGACAAGATTATGTTACAGGATTCTGGACAAATGTACAGTGCCAGTCATTCAAGGGTTAATTCTTTGGAACACTGAGAGAGACTTTCTAGCCAGTGAAGCACCAGTAATAAACACCTGTGGTAACTACGGCAACTGTGCTGATGTCATAAACACATACATCTATGATATAAAAGATGATTCCGGAACCACAGGTCATTCAGCCGTATGAAGCGCCGTACTTGATGTGTCTGGAGACCTGGAGCTTCATCACTCCACAACCTGTAAGGGAGGAAGGGGATACGGCCTAGCCAGCCGGATCAGCCATACCGCCTAGCCAGCCAGATCAGCCATACCGCTTAGCCAGCCAGATCAGCCATACCGCCTAGCCAGCCAGATCAGCCATATCGCCTAGCCAGCCAGATCAAACTAACCCTAGCGATCAATGGGGTGACAGATGTTGCAGCCAGATCTCCCTCACGTCCGGTACTAGTTGCCTTCACCTTTATGTGTACGGCCTGGAGATGTCACATTAGACTTCTCCATATGGTGCTCGCACAGGGCACCTACTTTGACCTTCTCCATTACTGTCTGTTTTCTGATGATGTAATGTGTAACTTGTGTGACTATGTGATGTCACTGCTATCATATCTATAGTGGATGTATATCATGTCTCACTGTAAATATGATACAATGTACAAATTCTAGTACAATTTGCTGTTACTTGTTGGCACTATCCTTCTAAGCCCGAGGGATGGGCAAGTCCTCCAGCCATGGTTCCCTAGAGGTTTCCTCCACAGGGGGTTTTCCTCTCCTGAGTGCTGACGGATGATTCTTCGTGAGTCGGAGGTTTGCCATTTTCAGTGTCTTTTTCATAGCAATTGGCTGATTCTAAATTTCAGACACTGAATGAAATAATATGATTTGTAATAAAATTTGGTCTATTTAACATTCACTAAAAGTGTTTTGTGCATTTCTTTCACAATCTTGGGTTGGTGGGATTTTCTTGGGAATCAGGATCCAGCATCTATGATCAAGCCATGAAGCCGGATATGAAGTCAGAGCATTGTTAACCCTGTGCTTGAAGACAGAATGGAGCAGAAATGACAAAGTGTTACTGCACAAGTAGCACAAGTTCACAATCTTCCTTGCATTCAGATAATGGAGGTGGCTGCTGCAGAAAAACATACCCACAGCATGATACTGCAACCACCATGTTTCACTGTGGGGATGGTGTTTTTGGAGTGATGAGCTGTTGGTTTGGTGCCAGACATAGCGTTTACCTTGGTGGCCAAAAAGTTCAAATTTGGTCTCATCTGACCACAGCACATTCCTCCATATATTTTGGGAGTCTCCCACATGTTTTTTGGCAAACTCAAATCGAGACTTACAATTTTTAAGTAAAAGCTTTTTTCTGCCCACTGAACAAGACAACTGTAGACTGGACAAGGGGATCAGAGGATGCCCACAAGCTCGTGACACTGAGTTTTCAGCTCCTGCAGTGTCAGTGTGTGCAGGGATGAGGATTCAATATAGGTTGTGCTGTCAATCATCGTAAGGGGCAGAGGATGGTAATTAAGCATGGGGTGTAAATGCTGTTTTTGCATAAAAATATCATCTGTACCTAAAGTATATTTTTTTTTATAGGGGCCAAGATTCCTATACAAATCCATAAATGATTTGAGTATTGGGGTGACAGACTCCCTTTAAGAAACTGAGACCACCCCATTAACTGGTTGTACAAAAAAACATGAAAAATGTGAATTAACCAGACAGGTAAATTACAAAAAGGAGATAAACACCAATGGAAATTCTTTGAAAATGTTATCAGTTTATTTCTATTAAGCATAAAACACGTTTTCCTGGAATATCCCTGTGTTTCCAAATAAATACCAGTAGCGCAGTGAAGGATGGACATGGTGGAACAGGTTTCTATTAAAGTGCTTGAGCATATATTATGGATGCACCAAAATTCTGTAGTATAATAAAGCCTGCATCTTGGAGGGTTTCGTCCATATCTGGAGTAATATTAATAAAAATGTGGAGTTGGTGCATCCCTAGTATACTGCTATATCACTAGTAACACAATGGGACACACACAAAGCACTGTGTGCTGCCACCTAGACAGGGTAGCTGCTCAGCAGTGAGGGGTGCGGATTCGGCACAGATTGTCTATGATGACAGATATGTTGATCTGTCCTCCAGATTTATCTGATCGAAACTAGAGGGCTCCACAGCAAACAGTCTTAGCATATCCAGTTCTAGGGGATGCATGCAGCCGCTGATCACCAGGGAATGAAGAGGACCTCCAAAGTCAACAGTGCTGAGTTGCTGCAGAGTGCCCGCCGCTATATGTTGGCCAGATGCCCCCCACTCGGCCCAGTCCCACGCAGATTGTGTTCTCAGGTAGAGCTGAGGATCGCAACAGAAACATTTGTATCTTAATGATATCGCAATACGGTCTTCTATTTAAAACCATTATAAGAAAACTCACATGCAAAAATACTTATTTTATATATATATAAACCTTTAGGCACAATGGATATTGATGCAAATCAAGGTATTTATTCAGACAATAAATTGTTCATGATACAGATGTTTGACCAACATTTCGGCCTCAGCCTTTATCAAGGTTTATCTAAAACAATACAAAAATGGGAAGAACTGTATAAAAAACGAAAATCCATCGTCTCATGATAAATCAAATTACAATCATATCTGACAAAAAGAGGGGGGGTAACAAATAAGCCGACACTCAGCACATGAAAATATCTCATATAAATGAATACAAAGCGGTGCTTCATTCCAGAGTTAACCACTAAAGAGGAAAAATAAAAAATATACACAATTTAGTTATGGATTGTAACACATATATGCTTCAAGTGTAAAACAGCCTCCTTCAAAAGAGTAAAAAGGGGGGGACATACTATGAGGTCAGACGTATCACAGGTATCAAAAGAGCCTAAGCGTAATGACACCATATACGCCCTACAGTATATGCCCCTCATCCTTCTATATGCCCCATCCTGGTATATGGAATATGGTCCCCATCCTGGGTAGGTGTATATGCCCCTCCATCCATCCATCCTGAGTAAGTGTATATGCCCCTCCATCCATCCATCCTGGGTAGGTGTATATGCCCCTCCATCCATCCATCCTGGGTAGGTGAATATGCCTCTCCATCCATCCATCCTGGGCAGGTGAATATGCCTCTCCATCCATCAATCCTGGGTAGGTGTATATGCCCCTCCATCCATCAATCCTGGGTAGGTGTATATGCCCCTCCATCCATCAATCCTGGGTAGGTGTATATGCCCCTCCATCCATCCATCCTGGGTAGGTGAATATGCCTCTCCATCCATCAATCCTGGGTAGGCGTATATGCCTCTCCATCCATCAATTCTGGGTAGTTGTAGATGCCCCTCCATCCATCAATCCATCCTGGGTAGGTGTTTCAGCCCCTCCATCCATCCTGGGTAGGTGTATTTGCCCGTCCATCCATCCTGGGTAGGTGTATATGCCTCTCCATCCATCCATCCTGGGTAGCAGTATATGTCCCTTCCTCCATCCATCCTGGGTAGGTGTATATGCCCCTCCATCCATCCTGGGTAGGTGTATATGCCTCTCCATCCATCCAACCTGAGTAGGTGTATATGCTTCTCACTCCATCCAACCTGGGTAGGTGTATATGCTTCTCACTCCATCCAACCTGGGTAGGTGTATATGCCTCTCCATCCATCCATCCTGGGTAGGTGTATATGCCTCTCCATCCATCCATCCTGGGTAGGTGAATATGCCTCTCCATCCATCAATCCTGGGTAGGTGTATATGCCCCTCCATCCATCCATCCTGGGTAGGTGTATATACCCTTCCATCCTTCCTCAGTAGGTGTAAATGCCCCTCCATCCATCCATCCTGGGTAGCAGTATATGTCCCTCCCTCCATCTATCCATCCTGGGTAGGTGTATATGCCCCTCCATCCATCCATCCTGGGTAGGTAAATATGCCTCTCCATCCATCAATCCTGGGTAGGTGTATATGCCTCTCCATCCATCAATTCTGGGTAGTTGTAGATGCCCCTCCATCCATCAATCCATCCTGGGTAGGTGTATCGGCCCATCCATCCATCATGGGTAGGTGTATATGCCCCTCCATCCATCCATTCTGGGTAGGCGTAGATGACCCTCCATCCATCCATCCTGGGTAGGTGTATATGCCTCTCCATCCATCAATTCTGGGTAGTTGTAGATGCCCCTCCATCCATCAATCCATCCTGGGTAGGTGTTTCGGCCCATCCATCCATCATGGGTAGGTGTAGATGACCCTCCATCCATCCATTCTGGGTAGGCGTAGATGACCCTCCATCCATCCATCCTGGGTAGTCTATTCTAGTATGTGTTTATGCCCCTCCATCCATCCATACTGGGTAGGCGTAGATGGCCCTCCATCCATCCATTCTGGGTAGGCGTAGATGACCCTCCATCCATCCATGCTGGGTAGTCTATTCTAGTATGTGTTTATGCCCCTTCATCCATCCTGGGTAGCAGTATATGTCCCTTCCTCCATCCATGCTGGGTAGGAGTATATGCCCCTCCATCCATCCTTGGTAGGAGAATATGCCCCTCCATCCATCCATTCTGGGTAGGTGTATATGACCCTCCATCCATCCATCCTGGGTAGGTGTATATACCCCTCCATCTATCCATCCTGGGTAGGTGTATATGCCCCTCCATCCATCCATCCTGGGTAGGTGTATATGCGCCTCCATCCATCCATCCTGGGTAGGTGTATATGCCCCTCCATCCATCCATCCTGGGTAGGTGTATATGCGCCTCCATCCATCCATCCTGGGTAGGTGTATACGCCCCCCCCATCCATACTGGATAGGTGTATATGCCCCTCCATCCATCCTGGGTAGGTGTATATGCCCCTCCATCCATCCATCCTGGGTAGGTGTATATGCGCCTCCATCCATCCATCCTGGGTAGGTGTATACGCCCCCCCCATCCATACTGGATAGGTGTATATGCCCCTCCATCCATCCTGGGTAGGTGTATATGCCCCTCCATCCATCCATCCTGGGTAGGTGAATATGCCTCTCCATCCATCCATCCTGGGTAGGTGAATATGCCTCTCCATCCATCCATCCTGGGTAGGTGAATATGCATCTCCATCCATCAATCCTGGGTAGGTGTATATGCCCCTCCATCCATCCATCCTGGGTAGGTGTATATGCCCCTCCATCCATCCATCCTGGGTAGGTGAATATGCCTCTCCATCCATCAATCCTGGGTAGGTGTATATGCCCCTCCATCCATCCATCCTGGGTAGGTGTATATACCCTTCCATCCTTCCTCAGTAGGTGTAAATGCCCCTCCATCCATCCATCCTGGGTAGCAGTATATGTCCCTCCCTCCATCTATCCATCCTGGGTAGGTGTATATGCCCCTCCATCCATCCATCCTGGGTAGGTAAATATGCCTCTCCATCCATCAATCCTGGGTAGGTGTATATGCCTCTCCATCCATCAATTCTGGGTAGTTGTAGATGCCCCTCCATCCATCAATCCATCCTGGGTAGGTGTTTCGGCCCCTCCATCCATCCTGGGTAGGTGTATTTGCCCGTCCATCCATCCTGGGTAGGTGTATATGGCCCTCCATCCATCCATCCTGGGTAGCAGTATATGTCCCTTCCTCCATCCATCCTGGGTGTTATGCACACGCCCGGGCTGAGCGGCGTGTGCGTGTGATTGTAGTGATTCCACTGGACCGTGCCGGAGAGTGAATGCCTGGAGGGGCGTAACTAGGTATTCACCCGATCCGACCAGGGTCGCACGACGGCATACGACGCCAGTGCACCAAGGAGGAACCGAGCAGAGGGACCAGGTGCTACTCCAGGACAGACCCCGGACACGGCTGTTGACCCACACAGGGGAATACAGGAACAGACTGGTAGGCTGGCACACAGACTGGTGGGTATAGGCAGGCACGACTGGTATGCAGGCAGGTGGGTATGCAGGCCGGGGGGTACAGGCAAGCACAGCTAGAGTGCAGACAGGGAGGCACTAGCAGGTAGGAACACAGGCGGGATAGGACCCAGTACACACTGGGACTCAGGAACAATACAGGCAGAGGGGTACAGGCAAGCACAGCTAGAGTGCAGACAGGGAGGCACTAGCAGGTAGGAACACAGGCGGGATAGGACCCAGTACACACTGGGACTCAGGAACAGGCAGGTTAGGCTGGCACAGACTGGTGGATATAAGCAAACACGGCAGGTATGCAGATGGGTGGATACAGGCGAGTATGCAGGCAGGGAGGTACTGGCCGAAAGGACGGGCTGGAGCACAGAAAGGTTAAGACCCAGTACAGACTGGGTCACAGAACCGCAGATGCGGTAGACAACCACAGCAGAGAGGGAACGCCCAAAGCGGTGGGCAAGAACAGAGCAGGACGGGGCTGCAGGAGCAGCGAGCACAAGCAGGGCAGGACAGGACTGCCGGAGCAGCGGGCAGAAGCAGGGCAGGACAGGACTGCCGGAGCAGCGGGCAGAAGCAGGGCAGGACAGGACTGCCGGAGCAGCGGGCAGAAGCAGGGCAGGACAGGACTGCCGGAGCAGCGGGCAGAAGCAGGGCAGGACAGGACTGCCGGAGCAGCGGGCAGAAGCAGGGCAGGACAGGACTGCCGGAGCAGCGGGCAGAAGCAGGGCAGGACAGGACTGCCGGAGCAGCGGGCAGAAGCAGGGCAGGACAGGACTGCCGGAGCAGCGGGCAGAAGCAGGGCAGGACAGGACTGCCGGAGCAGCGGGCAGAAGCAGGGCAGGACAGGACTGCCGGAGCAGTGAGCAAGGAGTCAGAGCAGGCTAGAACCGCCGGAGCGGTAAGCAAAGGAGTCAGAGCAGACTAGAACCGCCGGAGCGGTGAGCAAAGGAGTCAGAGCAGGCTAGAACCGCCGGAGCGGTGAGCAAAGGAGTCAGAGCAGGCTAGAACCGCCGGAGCGGTGAGCAAAGGAGTCAGAGCAGGCTAGGCTGAGTAGGGGGGACAGGGCTCTGTTCACACGGAACAGACAGGAAGGGAAAGGCAGAGCCAGACACCCACAGGGTACTTGCAGTGAAGTAGCGAGTGGACCACAAACTCACAAACGGGAGTACAGAGACAACAAGCAGGAGTTAGGTACGAGTTCAGACTCTGCAGAAAAAGGAAGGGAACGGACATAGAGGCAAAACAGGTAAAGGATAGGAGAGAGTTCAGACTGGAACTGAGTGTACGGAGGAGACCGACACTGCAGCGGAATACAGGAGCGGGTCTGGGAATACGGCCCCCAGAGAGGCAGGACGAACAGGCAAGGAGCGTGTTCAGACAGGACAGACAAGATACAGGAGCGGGTCTAGGTAATCAGCCCCTAGAAGGCGAGAGGAACAGGCTAGGAGCGTGTTCAGACAGGTCAGACAAGATACAGGAACAGGTCTAGGTAATCGGCCCCTAGAAGGCAGGAGGAACAGGCTAGGAGCGTGTTCAGACAGGCCTGGAAATACAGCCTCCAGGATAGGCAGACAAGAGAACACAGAACGGGACCTGGCACCCTCAGAGTGCAAGCACACACTGAAAGAAACACTATGCTCAGGCAGGGATAGATGGGCGCAGCTGAGCAATATACCAGGTGACAGACAGCAATAGGCTGAGGACGCACAAGGGGTGTGACCCACAGCAGGTACAAAAAGCAGGAAGTGATCGGGCGCCGCCCTTAAGCAGCAGAAACAGACACAAACAGACAGCATGGAGGGAAGCCAGAGAGACATTCTGGACAGGAGATCAAGTGCGCGCTCTTGCACAGTGGGAGATGGACCACTATGCAAGGACGCCGCCAGGTATGTTACAGTACCCCCCCCCTTACGCCCCCTCTTCTTCAGGCCTGCCAGAATCTTCCGCAGGGAATTCGAGGGCCAATTCTTCACTTCGAAGAGATCACTTCCACTGTCCACCGGAAAAACTGGTCTCCTCTGGGTAGCTAGGATGCTACCTCCCATCCAGCCACCCTTAGCAACAGACGAAACGGGTGGAGTACCAGGAACAGCACACAAGGAAGTCTCTCTCCACATATTTTCAGGTGGCACCCCAGAGGGTACAGGAGACAACTGGAAGTCCTCCACCGGGTTGGAGGGGGACAGAGACTTGGGGGTAATCTCTGCTTCGAGGTACATCTTGTGAAGCTCACAGGAAGAAATAGACGGGTTATCAGGTACATAATGAGGAAAAGTCACTGTCTCTTTGTTTTCTGGTGGTACCCCGGAGGATTCAGGAAACAACTGGAGGTCCTCCGCCGGGTCAGAAGAGTGCAGAGGCTCAGAGAAAACATCTGCTTCAGAGTACACTAGGTCGGACTCACTGGACGAAGCAGGCGAGGTATCGGGTACCGAGTATAGGAAAGTCTCTGTCCATTCTCCACCAGGTGGCACCCCGAAGGGTTCTGGAGACAACTGGCGGTCCTCCGCCTGGTCAGAGGGGTGTAGATACTCACGGGTAACCTCTGCTTCAGAGTACACTAGGTCGGACTCACTGGACGAAGCAAGCGAGGTATCAGATCCAGGATATAGGAAAGTCTCTGTCCATTTACCACCAGGTGGCACCCCGAAGGGTTCTGGAGACAACTGGAGGTCCTCCGCCTGGTCAGAGGAGAGTAGAGACTCGGGAGTAACCACTGCTTCAGAGTACACTAGGTTGGACTCACTGGACGAAGCGAGCGAGGTATCAGGTACAGAGTATAGGAGAGTCTCTGTCCTTTCGCTACCAGGTAGCACCCCGAAGGGTTCAGGAGACAACTGGAGGTCCTCCGCCTGGTCGGAGGGGTGTAGAGACTCGGGAGTAACCTCTGCTTCGGAGTACACTAGGTTGGACTCACTGGACGAAGCGAGCGAGGTATCAGGTACAGAGTATAGGAGAGTCTCTGTCCTTTCGCTACCAGGTAGCACCCCGAAGGGTTCAGGAGACAACTGGAGGTCCTCCGCCTGGTCGGAGGGGTGTAGAGACTCGGGGGTAACTACCACTTTGGGGTACCCATTGTCAGGCTCACAGGACGAAGCGGACAAAGTATCGAGTACCGGGTGTAGAGAATTCTCTCTCCATTTGTCATCGAGTGGTATCCCGGAGGATTCAGGAGGCAACAGGGGGTCCTCCGCCAGGTAGTAGAGGTGCACAGACTCTGAGGTAACCACAGCTTTGGAGCATCCTTGGACATGCACACCGGTTAAAGTGGGTGAAGCATCTGATGCCGGGTGCAGGAAGTTCTCCTGTGTGGAGTCTGGATGGGCAGAAGTCTCTTCGGGCAGGAGAACTGGTGCACTACCCACGCACATTACCCGTTGGGGCTTCTCCGGGATACAGGGAGATGAAGCTTCAGTAGGGACTTCAAGGTTGGGGTCAGGAGGTCTCAGGGAGGACAGACCCTGGCGTGACGGCTTGCCTCTACGTCTAGCACGTCTGGACTGCCTCTTGAGGTTGGGAGAAGTATTCCGGAAAGCGTAGTCACCCTGTGAGGATTCTGGGTGGGCAGTAGTCTCATTGGGCTGGAGGACTATTGCGCTACCC
Source organism: Phyllobates terribilis (assembly GCF_046119375.1). Lineage (NCBI taxonomy): Eukaryota > Metazoa > Chordata > Amphibia > Anura > Dendrobatidae > Phyllobates > Phyllobates terribilis. The sequence goes on along the minus strand of NW_027362938.1, from coordinate 600,187 downwards.
ACACACATTACCCATTGGGGCTGCTCCGGGATATTGGGAAGTGAAGCTTCAGCAGGAGCCTCCGGGTTAGGATCATCGAAGACCATTAGAAAGGCCACCAGGAAGGCCATTAGGTCCAGGAGGATCGGATCCTGTGTTTCATATAGGGGGTTGATCCATTCCAAGGCATCACCCGCCAGGTAAGACATAATGAATGCCACCTTAACCCGATCGGTGGGAAAACATAGAGGGTAGAACTTGAAGTGTAGCATGCATTGCTCCACAAATGCACGACTTTGTCTAGGATCCCCATAATAACGTAGCGGATCCGCGGGAACGAGAGCAGATAGATCCATCTGGACGGGTGCGTAATTCGCCTGGAACTCAGCTAAAGGAAAAAAAAAAAATATTTATTTATTTATTTTAATGCATGTATTCGCTGGAAAACTTCTCAGAGAGCGAAGGCCGTGGGGCTCAACGGGAACCATGGCCTGAGCATGCTGTTATGCACACGCCCGGGCTGAGCGGCGTGTGCGTGTGATTGTAGTGATTCCACTGGACCGTGCCGGAGAGTGAATGCCTGGAGGGGCGTAACTAGGTATTCACCCGATCCGACCAGGGTCGCACGACGGCATACGACGCCAGTGCACCAAGGAGGAACCGAGCAGAGGGACCAGGTGCTACTCCAGGACAGACCCCGGACACGGCTGTTGACCCACACAGGGGAATACAGGAACAGACTGGTAGGCTGGCACACAGACTGGTGGGTATAGGCAGGCACGACTGGTATGCAGGCAGGTGGGTATGCAGGCCGGGGGGTACAGGCAAGCACAGCTAGAGTGCAGACAGGGAGGCACTAGCAGGTAGGAACACAGGCGGGATAGGACCCAGTACACACTGGGACTCAGGAACAATACAGGCAGAGGGGTACAGGCAAGCACAGCTAGAGTGCAGACAGGGAGGCACTAGCAGGTAGGAACACAGGCGGGATAGGACCCAGTACACACTGGGACTCAGGAACAGGCAGGTTAGGCTGGCACAGACTGGTGGATATAAGCAAACACGGCAGGTATGCAGATGGGTGGATACAGGCGAGTATGCAGGCAGGGAGGTACTGGCCGAAAGGACGGGCTGGAGCACAGAAAGGTTAAGACCCAGTACAGACTGGGTCACAGAACCGCAGATGCGGTAGACAACCACAGCCGAGAGGGAACGCCCGAAGCGGTGGGCAAGAACAGAGCAGGACGGGGCTGCAGGAGCAGCGAGCACAAGCAGGGCAGGACAGGACTGCCGGAGCAGCGGGCAGAAGCAGGGCAGGACAGGACTGCCGGAGCAGCGGGCAGAAGCAGGGCAGGACAGGATTGCCGGAGCAGCGGGCAGAAGCAGGGCAGGACAGGACTGCCGGAGCAGCGGGCAGAAGCAGGGCAGGACAGGACTGCCGGAGCAGCGGGCAGAAGCAGGGCAGGACAGGACTGCCGGAGCAGCGGGCAGAAGCAGGGCAGGACAGGACTGCCGGAGCAGCGGGCAGAAGCAGGGCAGGACAGGACTGCCGGAGCAGCGGGCAGAAGCAGGGCAGGACAGGACTGCCGGAGCAGTGAGCAAGGAGTCAGAGCAGGCTAGAACCGCCGGAGCGGTAAGCAAAGGAGTCAGAGCAGACTAGAACCGCCGGAGCGGTGAGCAAAGGAGTCAGAGCAGGCTAGAACCGCCGGAGCGGTGAGCAAAGGAGTCAGAGCAGGCTAGAACCGCCGGAGCGGTGAGCAAAGGAGTCAGAGCAGGCTAGGCTGAGTAGGGGGGACAGGGCTCTGTTCACACGGAACAGACAGGAAGGGAAAGGCAGAGCCAGACACCCACAGGGTACTTGCAGTGAAGTAGCGAGTGGACCACAAACTCACAAACGGGAGTACAGAGACAACAAGCAGGAGTTAGGTACGAGTTCAGACTCTGCAGAAAAAGGAAGGGAACGGACATAGAGGCAAAACAGGTAAAGGATAGGAGAGAGTTCAGACTGGAACTGAGTGTACGGAGGAGACCGACACTGCAGCGGAATACAGGAGCGGGTCTGGGAATACGGCCCCCAGAGAGGCAGGACGAACAGGCAAGGAGCGTGTTCAGACAGGACAGACAAGATACAGGAGCGGGTCTAGGTAATCAGCCCCTAGAAGGCGAGAGGAACAGGCTAGGAGCGTGTTCAGACAGGTCAGACAAGATACAGGAACAGGTCTAGGTAATCGGCCCCTAGAAGGCAGGAGGAACAGGCTAGGAGCGTGTTCAGACAGGCCTGGAAATACAGCCTCCAGGATAGGCAGACAAGAGAACACAGAACGGGACCTGGCACCCTCAGAGTGCAAGCACACACTGAAAGAAACACTATGCTCAGGCAGGGATAGATGGGCGCAGCTGAGCAATATACCAGGTGACAGACAGCAATAGGCTGAGGACGCACAAGGGGTGTGACCCACAGCAGGTACAAAAAGCAGGAAGTGATCGGGCGCCGCCCTTAAGCAGCAGAAACAGACACAAACAGACAGCATGGAGGGAAGCCAGAGAGACATTCTGGACAGGAGATCAAGTGCGCGCTCTTGCACAGTGGGAGATGGACCACTATGCAAGGACGCCGCCAGGTATGTTACACTGGGTAGGTGTATATGCCCCTCTATCCATCCTGGGTAGGTGTATATGCCTCTCCATCCATCCATCCTGGGTAGGTGTATATGCCTCTCCATCCATTCATCCTGGGTAGGTGTATATGCCTCTCCATCCATCAATTCTGGGTAGTTGTAGATGCCCCTCCATCCATCAATCCATCCTGGGTAGGTGTATCGGCCCATCCATCCATCATGGGTAGGTGTATATGCCCCTCCATCCATCCATTCTGGGTAGGCGTAGATGACCCTCCATCCATCCATCCTGGGTAGGTGTATATGCCTCTCCATCCATCAATTCTGGGTAGTTGTAGATGCCCCTCCATCCATCAATCCATCCTGGGTAGGTGTTTCGGCCCATCCATCCATCATGGGTAGGTGTAGATGACCCTCCATCCATCCATTCTGGGTAGGCGTAGATGACCCTCCATCCATCCATCCTGGGTAGTCTATTCTAGTATGTGTTTATGCCCCTCCATCCATCCATACTGGGTAGGCGTAGATGGCCCTCCATCCATCCATTCTGGGTAGGCGTAGATGACCCTCCATCCATCCATGCTGGGTAGTCTATTCTAGTATGTGTTTATGCCCCTCCATCCATCCTGGGTAGCAGTATATGTCCCTTCCTCCATCCATGCTGGGTAGGAGTATATGCCCCTCCATCCATCCTTGGTAGGAGAATATGCCCCTCCATCCATCCATTCTGGGTAGGTGTATATGACCCTCCATCCATCCATCCTGGGTAGGTGTATATACCCCTCCATCTATCCATCCTGGGTAGGTGTATATGCCCCTCCATCCATCCATCCTGGGTAGGTGAATATGCCTCTCCATCCATCCATCCTGGGTAGGTGAATATGCCTCTCCATCCATCCATCCTGGGTAGGTGAATATGCATCTCCATCCATCAATCCTGGGTAGGTGTATATGCCCCTCCATCCATCCATCCTGGGTAGGTGTATATGCCCCTCCATCCATCCATCCTGGGTAGGTGAATATGCCTCTCCATCCATCAATCCTGGGTAGGTGTATATGCCCCTCCATCCATCCATCCTGGGTAGGTGTATATACCCTTCCATCCTTCCTCAGTAGGTGTAAATGCCCCTCCATCCATCCATCCTGGGTAGCAGTATATGTCCCTCCCTCCATCTATCCATCCTGGGTAGGTGTATATGCCCCTCCATCCATCCATCCTGGGTAGGTAAATATGCCTCTCCATCCATCAATCCTGGGTAGGTGTATATGCCTCTCCATCCATCAATTCTGGGTAGTTGTAGATGCCCCTCCATCCATCAATCCATCCTGGGTAGGTGTTTCGGCCCCTCCATCCATCCTGGGTAGGTGTATTTGCCCGTCCATCCATCCTGGGTAGGTGTATATGGCCCTCCATCCATCCATCCTGGGTAGCAGTATATGTCCCTTCCTCCATCCATCCTGGGTAGGTGTATATGCCCCTCTATCCATCCTGGGTAGGTGTATATGCCTCTCCATCCATCCATCCTGGGTAGGTGTATATGCCTCTCCATCCATTCATCCTGGGTAGGTGTATATGCCTCTCCATCCATCAATTCTGGGTAGTTGTAGATGCCCCTCCATCCATCAATCCATCCTGGGTAGGTGTATCGGCCCATCCATCCATCATGGGTAGGTGTATATGCCCCTCCATCCATCCATTCTGGGTAGGCGTAGATGACCCTCCATCCATCCATCCTGGGTAGGTGTATATGCCTCTCCATCCATCAATTCTGGGTAGTTGTAGATGCCCCTCCATCCATCAATCCATCCTGGGTAGGTGTTTCGGCCCATCCATCCATCATGGGTAGGTGTAGATGACCCTCCATCCATCCATTCTGGGTAGGCGTAGATGACCCTCCATCCATCCATCCTGGGTAGTCTATTCTAGTATGTGTTTATGCCCCTCCATCCATCCATACTGGGTAGGCGTAGATGGCCCTCCATCCATCCATTCTGGGTAGGCGTAGATGACCCTCCATCCATCCATGCTGGGTAGTCTATTCTAGTATGTGTTTATGCCCCTCCATCCATCCTGGGTAGCAGTATATGTCCCTTCCTCCATCCATGCTGGGTAGGAGTATATGCCCCTCCATCCATCCTTGGTAGGAGAATATGCCCCTCCATCCATCCATTCTGGGTAGGTGTATATGACCCTCCATCCATCCATCCTGGGTAGGTGTATATACCCCTCCATCTATCCATCCTGGGTAGGTGTATATGCCCCTCCATCCATCCATCCTGGGTAGGTGTATATGCGCCTCCATCCATCCATCCTGGGTAGGTGTATATGCCCCTCCATCCATCCATCCTGGGTAGGTGTATATGCGCCTCCATCCATCCATCCTGGGTAGGTGTATACGCCCCCCCCATCCATACTGGATAGGTGTATATGCCCCTCCATCCATCCTGGGTAGGTGTATATGCCCCTCCATCCATCCATCCTGGGTAGGTGTATATGCGCCTCCATCCATCCATCCTGGGTAGGTGTATACGCCCCCCCCATCCATACTGGATAGGTGTATATGCCCCTCCATCCATCCTGGGTAGGTGTATATGCCCCTCCATCCATCCATCCTGGGTAGGTGAATATGCCTCTCCATCCATCCATCCTGGGTAGGTGAATATGCCTCTCCATCCATCCATCCTGGGTAGGTGAATATGCATCTCCATCCATCAATCCTGGGTAGGTGTATATGCCCCTCCATCCATCCATCCTGGGTAGGTGTATATGCCCCTCCATCCATCCATCCTGGGTAGGTGAATATGCCTCTCCATCCATCAATCCTGGGTAGGTGTATATGCCCCTCCATCCATCCATCGTGGGTAGGTGTATATACCCTTCCATCCTTCCTCAGTAGGTGTAAATGCCCCTCCATCCATCCATCCTGGGTAGCAGTATATGTCCCTCCCTCCATCTATCCATCCTGGGTAGGTGTATATGCCCCTCCATCCATCCATCCTGGGTAGGTAAATATGCCTCTCCATCCATCAATCCTGGGTAGGTGTATATGCCTCTCCATCCATCAATTCTGGGTAGTTGTAGATGCCCCTCCATCCATCAATCCATCCTGGGTAGGTGTTTCGGCCCCTCCATCCATCCTGGGTAGGTGTATTTGCCCGTCCATCCATCCTGGGTAGGTGTATATGGCCCTCCATCCATCCATCCTGGGTAGCAGTATATGTCCCTTCCTCCATCCATCCTGGGTAGGTGTATATGCCCCTCTATCCATCCTGGGTAGGTGTATATGCCTCTCCATCCATCCATCCTGGGTAGGTGTATATGCCTCTCCATCCATTCATCCTGGGTAGGTGTATATGCCTCTCCATCCATCAATTCTGGGTAGTTGTAGATGCCCCTCCATCCATCAATCCATCCTGGGTAGGTGTATCGGCCCATCCATCCATCATGGGTAGGTGTATATGCCCCTCCATCCATCCATTCTGGGTAGGCGTAGATGACCTTCCATCCATCCATTCTGGGTAGGCGTAGATGACCCTCCATCCATCCATCCTGGGTAGTCTATTCTAGTATGTGTTTATGCCCCTCCATCCATCCTGGTTAGGTGTAGATGACCCTCCATCCATCCATGCTGGGTAGGAGCATATGCCCCTCCATGCATCCTTGGTAGGAGAATATGCCCCTCCATCCATCCATCCTGGGTAGGTGTATATACCCCTCCATCTATCCATCCTGGGTAGGTGTATATGCCCCTCCATCCATCCATCCTGGGTAGGTGTATATGCGCCTCCATCCATCCATCTTGGGTAGGTGTATATGCCCCTCCATCCATCCATCCTGGGTAGGTGTATATGCCCCTTCATCCATCCATCCTGGGTAGGTGTATATGCCCCTCCATCCATCCATCCTGGGTAGGTGTATATGCCCCTCCATCCATCCATCCTGGGTAGGTGTATATGCCCCTCCATCCATCCATTCTGGGTAGGTGTAGATACCCCTCCATTCATCCATTCTGGGTAGGTGTAGATGTCCCTCCATCGATCAATCCATCCTTGGTAGGTGTAGTTGCCCCTCCATCCATCCATGGTGGGTGTGGATACCCCTCCATCCATCCTTCCATCCATTCTGGGTAGGTGTATATCCCCCTCCATCCATCCATCATGGGCAGGTGTATATGCCCCTCCATCCATCCATCCTGGGTAGGTGTATATACCCTTCCATCCATCCATCCTGGGTAGGTGTATATCCCCCTCCATCCATCCATCCAGTGTAGGTGTATATCCCCCTCCATCCATCCATCCTGGGTAGGTGTATATGCCCCTCCATCCATCCATCCTGGGTAGGTGTATATGCCCCTCCATCCATCCATCCTGGGTAGGTGTATATGCCCCTCCATCCATCCATCCTGGGTAGGTGTATATGCCCCTTCATCCATCCATCCTGGGTAGCTGTATATGCCCCTTCATCCATCCATCCTGGGTAGCTGTATATGCCCCTCCATCTATCCATCCATCATGGGTAGGTGTATATGCCCCTTCATCCATCCATCCTGGGTAGTCTATTCTGGTAGCTGTATATGCCACTCCATCCATCCATCCATCCACCCTGGGTAGGTGTAGATGCCCCTCCATCCATCCATCCTGGGTCTGTGTATATTCCCCTCCATCCATCCATCCTGCGTAGTTGTATATTCCCCTCCAACCATCCATCCTGGGTAGGTGTATATGCCCCTCTATCCATCCATCCTGGGTAGGTGTATATGCATCTCCATCCATCCATCCTGGGTAGGTGTATATGCCCCTCCATCCATCCATCCTGGGTAGGTGTAGATGCCCCTCCATCCATAAATCCATCCTGGGTAGGTGTATCGGCCCCTCCATCTATCCTGGGTAGGTGTATATGCCCCTCCATCCATCCTGGGTAGGTGTATATGCCCCTCCATCCATCCTAGGTAGGTGTATATGCCCCTACATCCATCCTGGGTAGGTGTATATGCCCCTCCATCCATCCTGGGTAGGTGTATATGCCCCTCCATCCATCCTGGGTAGGTGTATATGCCCCTCCCTCCATCCTGGGTAAGTATATATGCTTCATCATCTATCCATCCTCGTTAGGTGTAGATGCCCCTTTATCAATCCATCCATCCTGGGTAGGAGTATATGCCCCTCCTTCCATCCTTGGTAGGAGAATATGCCCCTCCATCCATCCTTGGTAGGAGAATATGCCCCTCCATCCATCCATCCTGGGTAGGTGTATATGCCCCTCCATCCATCCATCCTGGGGAGGTGTATATGCCCCTCCATCCATCCATCCTGGGTAGGTGTATATGCCCTTCCATCCATCCATCTTGGGTAGGTGTATATGCCCCTCCATCCATCTATCCTGGGTAGGTGTATATGCCCCTCCATCCATCCATCCTGGGAAGGAGTATATGCCCTTCCATCCATCCATCTTGGGTAGGTGTATATGCCCCTCCATCCATCTATCCTGGGTAGGTGTATATGCCCCTCCATCCATCCATCCTGGGTAGGTGTATATGCCCCCCCCCTCTATTCTGGTGAGTATATGCCACCTCTCCATCCTGGTGGGTATATGTCACCTCTCCATCCTGGTGGGTATATGCCCCCCTCCATCCTGGTGGGTATATGCCCCCCCTCCATCCATCCTGGTGGGTATATGCCTCCCTCCATCCATCCTGGTGGGTATATGCCTCCCTCCATCCATCCTGGTGGGTATATGCCCCCCCCTACATCCATCCTGGTGGGTATATGCCCCCCCCTCCATCCATCCTGGTGGGTATATGCCCCCTCCATCCATCCTGATGGGTATATGCCCCCCTCCATCCATCCTGATGGGTATATGCCCCCCTCCATCCATCCTGATGGGTATATGCCCCCCTCCATCCTTGTCGGCATAAGCCCCACCTTCATCCTTGTGGATATATGCCCCCCCTCCATCCATCCTGGTGGATATATGCCCCCTTCATCCATCCTGGTGGGTAAATGCCCCCCTTCATTGGTGGGTATATGCACACTCCCTACATCCTGGTGGGTATATGCCCCTTCCATCCATCCTGGTGGGTATATGCCCCCCCCCCTCCACCCTGGTGGGTATATGCCTCCAACTACACCCTTGTGTGTATATGCCCCCATATATTCAATGCAAAGGAAAAAAAACAAACAAAACAATAAACGCTTCTACTCACCTTCCACGTTCCCACGCAGCGCTGTGTCTGTGTTTCCTGAGGATGTCGGCAGTGATAACAGCAGAGAAGCTGAGATCACCGCACGGCGCCGCCGCAGATACTCACTCGGGGCCTCCACTCCCAGGCATTTCCTCCCCGGCAGCTCCTGTCATGGCACGCTCTGACTGAGCAGTGCGTGCGACGACAGGGGGAATGTACAGCTTACACTGCAGGCTCCACAAAGATGGCTGCAATCTCCTCCCACGGCTGCGACCTGGACAGCCAAGGGGGCGTGCCCAGGTCACAGCTAGAGGCAGGAGGAGCGGCCTCAAGTGTTAGAGATAGGGTCGGTGACAGACTACTGTCTCTTATGGCCAGGGCTGCCGTAAATGAGGTGTGTAAGAGCGCTTCTTACACCCCCCCCCAAATAAAAATGGCAGCCCCTAGTGGCCAATGTCAACATAAATAACTAAAAAACTAATAAAGTGGGACATTTAATTTTGTATTAAAAATAATTGATTACATAATTATTAATACAAAACATAAAATGGTGGCCCCTTCCCTGTAAGAATAGCACATGGCTCTTTTTACGTCTGGTTATTTGTCTAACAGGTAGAATATGCTCCGTTATAGACCGGGGACAGGTTTACAGCTCTATTTATTGTGGACGATTGATCTGTAAATCAGAACTGAGACCGGTCCGATTTTCATCCGATTTGTAGATAAAGATCATCTATTGAAGTCAATGAGTCGGTCAGAAAAATGGCCAGAACCAACCATGTTGCCTGTACTGCCTGTTCTCCAGTGTCTATAGGCCGGGCAAGCGAGGCTAGGAAACCTTTAGCTTTTTACTTTACATATAAAAAATATGCCCCACTGAGGAGAAAAACTGACACTGACCAAAATCAGATGAAAATTAGAAAAAAAACACTGATTAAAACCTGACACTGACCAAAATCAGATGAAAATGAGAAAAAAACACTGATTAAAACCTGACATGTGAACGGGGCCTTAGGCCTTAATCAGATGTCAGCAGGGTCGGACTGGGGTGTCTGGGGCCACAGGGGACATTGACTCTAGGGACCACCTACAGCAATATGCTGATGTCTTTTCTCTGCTCTCCCTGTTATAGTGGAGCAGTGACCGGCGGCTCCTCACATCTACTGTGCACAGACTAGAACAGGGATGGACAATTTCTGGAGTTTGCATGAAAGAGCTTCTTTGGTTAAAACAAGTGATCACAGATTCATGGGCTACACAGGATAGGTGATCACTTATTGATTGGAAGAATGGGGAAGTTTTATCCCTGACAGGACACTTATCACCATTTTAAAATGCAGCGACAGGTGGGACGTCTGACCACAGCCTCATTCGTTCTCTTGGGGGCTTCCAAAAAAGAGCAGCGCTCGCAGCCTCTGAGGGAATGAATGGATCAGTGGTCGAGTCGCACATGAGCTCCAGTATAATGGGGAGAAAAGCTCCACATTCTGCCGATCGGTGCAGGTCCCAGTAGTCAGACCCCACCAATCAATAAGTTATCACTGATCCTGTGGAGAGGTGATTACTTGTTTTCCCCGGAGAACCCCTGTAAGTGCATCTCTGACGCTCTGCTCCAAGTATTTCATCTCTAAGGCCACAGCCCCACTATCAGTATTCAGTCAGTATTTTTTCTCAGGAGTGGGAGCCAAAACCAGGTGAGGAACAATCAGAGAAAAGGTAGAATAGAAACAAGTCACCAATTCTGGATTTATCACCCACTCCTGGTTTTGCCTCTCACTACTGAGAAAAAATACTGACCAAATACTGATAGTGAAGCCGTGGCCTCATGGAAAAAAATCTTTTCCTAGTTAATCTCAGCGAGAACAAATGACCGCCATACACAACATAATCCACTATAACAACACCAATAATACCACATACAAAAGGGAGAAATATCGCCACACCATGACCAGACCACATATTACCACCACATAGTGACCAAATAATACAATACTGATCAAGAATACAAACCACAATACTAACAACACTGTCACTATACATATGAGCTATGTATATAGTGTCAGTGTACAGGTAATACAGTGATCCCCAGTGACATTATAAACAGGATCTCTGTATATAGTGTCAGTGTACAGGTAATACAGTGATCACCGGTTACATTATACACAGGAGCTCTGTATATAGTGTACAGGTAATACAGTTATCACGAGTGACATTATACACAGGAGCTCTGTATATAGTGTATAGGTAATACACTGGTCACGAGTGACATACACAGGAGCTCTGTATATATTATATAGTGTAAGTGTACAGTAATACACTGACTCACCAGTGATGTCTCTAGGTGAAGTTCTTCATCTTCGCTTTTCTTCATCTGGCACGGTCTGCCATCACTTCTTCCAGCCAGGAATCATCTCTGCAGAAAATAACACACAGTTATCAATAACTGATCTCTTTTAGAGCACATTCCCACTTTTCCCCAGGCTTCTACACTACACCAGTTGAAGAAATAAAGCGACATAGTGGCGCCCTGCACAGTAACAGGACCCCCCTTTTGTCCCCTCTTATGGAAAACAGTTTCCTAAAAAGTAAATTATATTACAGAAGTAATAATGTCCCTAATTGGACTCTAAAGTAATAATGTTCCCCACTCGCCATCATAAACTAATAAAGTTCCTCAATCTGGCCCCTAAACAGTAATAAAGTCCCTTGTCCAGCGTGGCCACCCATCTATCCAACTTGACCCCCCCCCCCATATATCCATTCTGGTCTCCGTGTGTCCAGCCTGCCCCTCCCATATATCCATCTGGGCCTCCATGTGTCCAGCACGCCCCCCTCATATATGCATCCCACCCCACCCCATATATCTATCCAGGTCCCCATGTGTCCAGCTTGCCGCCCTTCACCTCCATGTGTCCATCCAGGTCTCCAACTTGGCCACCTTCACCTCCATATGTCCAATCATGCGTCCATCCAGCCCCCCCCTTCAGCCCCATGCCTCAATCCATGTCTCCCCATGTATCCAGCCAGCCCCCCCTTCAGCCCCCTGCCTCCATCCATATGTCCCCCCATGCGTCCACCCAGCCCCCCCTTCAGCCCCATGCCTCCATCCATATGTCTCCCCATGCGTCCAGCCAGCCCCCCCTTCAGCCCCATGTCCCCATCCATGTCCCCATGGGTCCATCCAGCCCCCCCTTCAGCCCCATGGGTCCATCCAGCCCCCCCTTCCGCCCCATGTCCCCCTCCATGTCCCCCTCCATGTCCCCATGGGTCCAGCCAGCCTCCCCTTCCGCCCCATGTCCCCCTCCATGTCCCCATGGGTCCAGCCAGCCCCCCCTTCAGCCCCATGTCCCCCTCCATGTCCCCATTGGTCCAGCCAGCCCCCCCTTCAGCCCCATGTCCCCCTCCATGTCCCCCCCTTCAGCTCCATGTCCCCCTCCTTGTCCCCATGGGTCCAGTCAGCCCCCGCTTTAGCCCCATGTCCCCCTCCATGTCCCCATGGGTCCAGCCAGCCCCCCCTTCAGCCCCATGTCTCCATCCATGTCCCCATGTGACCAGCCTGCGACCCCTCCATATATGGATGATGACCAATGCTGGGAACACTCACCCAGAAAAACGTGGCTATTGCACTAGACTTGAAGTTGAAGCAGGGAGAGCTGTAGCCGGGCCGGCAGCCTTGTTTCCAGGGTGATGGTGAGAGAGCAGAGTGCAGGTCACCGCATACTCAGCCCAGGAGCCGGCTTAAAAGGCCAAGAGAGCAGGAGAGAAGAGGGCGGTGCGCGGTGCTGGTGCGGTGTTACATACCCGGACGGGAGCCGGTGTTACAAGGCCAATTCCAAGGGAGCAGGAGCCGGAACTGGAGAGCAGAGCGCGGCGTCGGCGTATCAAAAGCCGGCAGGGGAGCAGGGAGAGGAGAGCGTGACGTCAGCGTGTCACCTGACACCACACAACTGCCAGCCACCAGCGGGAAAGCAGAGCGCGGTGCGTGTCACCGCCCACCAAGAACACGTCCTCCTGTCATGTGACTATGCGCGTCACCCGCTGTCACCACTGAATAGTAGGAGCGCCGCACGCGACGCTACATTTCCTTCGGCTGCGCTTTTAAAGGGTCCGCACTTTTTAAGAGCCCCCGCTACCAATTCTCTCACTCTCTCATCGGGGCCCACCGGGAATTTTTCGCGCTATCACACCAGGCCAGTCCAACCCTGCATGGGCCCATCAGGTAAAGTGATGGAATGAAGTTTTCTCTCCTCATGTTGAAAAATGACATTTTCTGCCACCTATTGATGAGAGAAAAAAAGTGATGAAGATTTACAAACTTCTAACATTAGTCAGTGAAAAACATACAGAACAAGGATGCAAATGGATCTTTTTTTGACAATCCAATCATTTGAATGGGCCAGCTTTATCTGCAAATCAGATTACAATCAAACATGTCTCAAATTTCTTTTGTGAGCCATCAGCATCAGAAAAGGTCCATAGACTAGAATTATTATGTTTTTATAAGCAAAGAAAAGGAACACAATGCAAACTCTAAAATCAGACATTTAAATGGATGAGTTTGGTGGGCAAACAGGGTCTGACTGGAGCACCGGGACACTGGACGATTATCCGGTGGCCCAGGGTCCTTGGCAGGACCCTGAGCAGGACGTAGAGGGCGCCCACTGGTTTCAACTGAATGTGTGTCCGAGGACATTTCATTAATGATCAGTATTGTAATATTCGGTCACTATGTTGTAATATCTGGTCCGGTCATGGTGTGGTATTTATCCCTGTATGTGTTATTATTTGGTCACTATGTGGTGTGGACATGGTGTGGTGGTATTTCTCCCTTGTATGTGGAATTATTTGGTCGCTATATGTTGGTAATATCTGGTTTGGTCATGGTGTGGCGATATTTCTCCCTTTTACAGTATGAGGTATTGTTCGGTCACTATGTGGTGGTCATATGTGGTCTGCTCACGGTGTGACGGTAGTTCTCCCTTCTATGTGGAATAATTTGGTCGCTATATGCTGCTAAAATCTGGTCTGGTCATGGTGTGGCGATATTTGTCCCTTATACAATATGTGGTATTATTGGGTCACTATGTGGTGGTAATATGTGGTCTGGTCACGGTGTGGCTGTATTTCTCCCTTCTACGTGGGATTATTCGCTCGCTTTATGCTGGTAATATGTGGTCTGGTCACAGTGTCACGTTAGTTCTCCCTTGAATGTGGTATTATTGGTCTTGAAAAAGTGGAGTGTGTTGTGTACAGCAGTCAATTGTTCTTTCTGATATTAATTAGGAGAATAATCTTTATTTAGATTTGTGATTAAATACTTGGAACAAGATGCTCTTACAGGAATTCTACTGTGAAAACAAGTAATCACCTTTCCAAAGGATAAGTGATAAGGTATTGATTGGTGGGGTCTGACTGCCGGGACCCGCACCGATTGGTAGAATGTGGAGCTTTTATCCCCACTAGACTGGAGCAGCATGTGCGACTTCACCACTGATCCATTCATTCCCTCAATGGCTGCGAGCGCTGCTCTTGTTTTTTTCTGGAAGCCCCAAAGAGAATGAATGGATCTGCGGTCAGACATCCCACCTGCCGCTGCATTTTAAAATGGGGATAAAAGTGTCCTGTCAGGGATAAAACTTCCCCATTCTGATCAGTGCGGTTTCCAATGTTCGGACCCAAACGATCATTAAGTTATCACCAATCCTGAGGAGCCCATGGATCGGTGATAACTTGCTTTCACCAAAGAAGCCCTTTAATGCAAACGACCGTAATTGTCCATCCCAGTTGTGCTGTGCGCACAGTAGATGTGCAGGAGCCGCCTGTGTTTTACAGTCGAGGTCCCACTATAACGGGGATAAAGGCTGACAGGTATCTGCATCTAGCTGTAGGTGGGCCCCAGTCTCCCCAGTCCCACGCTGTGGGCAAATATAACCTGTCTGGGCAATTGTAGCCAATTTTGCTGCAAAAAAAGAAAAGTCTTTTTACCTTTTTAACCATAACTTTCAATGTCTTGGATAAATGTGTAACCCTTTATTAAATTCTGCCTTTATTATGGGGATCTCATGGTAGTAGAGCATACCAGAGGTTGACTATATTTTATTTTTTATAGAAAGATCCACGTAAAGAAAAAAAAAAAAAAGTAAAAAAAAAATGGAAACCAAAAGAAAATAAACAGACCACACCTTTTTGGTAAATTTTTATACTTTGAGCAGCCCCATGATATAAGCTGGTGCAGGTCACTAATCAGACAAATCCCCATGAATGAGTGTAAGAAGTGAATGCAGCACTCACCGCTATAATAAAACATTGTATTCCAGAATTAATAACCATCAGCTTCTCACAGAGGGAGGTCTGCGAGTGGTAGATACAGCGCATTGTGAAAGGATTTGGCCCCCTTGAACTTTTCTACCTTTTGCCACATTTCTGGCTTCAAACATAAAGATATAAAATTAAATCAACAAGTGGGAATGAAATTTATTGGATATTTTAAACTTTAAAAAAAAAATGAAAAGTGGGGCGTGCAATATTATTCGGCCCCTTTACTTTCAGTGCAGCAAACTCACTCCAGAAGTTCAGTGAGAATCTCTGAATGATCCAATGTTGTCCTAAATGACTGGTAACGATAACTAGAATCCACTGATCCAATGTTGTCCTAAATGACTGGTAACGATAACTAGAATCCACCTGTGTGTAATCAAGTCTCTGTATAAATGCACCTGCTCTGTGATAGTCTCAGGGTTCTGTTTCAAGTGCAGAGAGCACCATGAAGACCAAGGAACACACCAGGCAGGTCCGAGATACTGTTGTGGCGAAGTTCAAAGCCGGATTTGGATACAAAAAGATTTCCCAAGTTTTAAACATCTCAAGGAGCACTGTGCAAGCGATCATATTGAAATGGAAGGAGTATCAGACCAATGCTAATCTACCAAGACCCGGCCGTCCCTCTAAACCAGTGTTTCCCAAACTCCAGTCCTCACGGACCACCACAGGTCATGTTTTCAGGATTTCCTTAGTATTGCATAGGTGATGGAAGTATCATCAAGGCATCAGGAATTTTCTCACCTGTGCAATACTATGGAAATCCTGAAAACATGACCTGTGGGGTCTGTGAGGACTGGAGTATGGGAAACACTGCTCTAAACTTTCATCTCGAACAAGAAGAAGACTGATCAAAAGGCCCATGATCACTCTGGATGAACTGCAGAGATCTAGAGCTGAGGTGGGTTAGTCTGTCCATAGGACAACAATCAGTTATACACTGCACAAATCTGGGCTTTATGGAAGAATGGCAAGAAGAAAGCCATTTCTCAAAGATATCTATAAAAAGTCTCGTTTGAAGTTTGCCACAAGCCATCTGGGAGACACACCAAACATGTGGAATAAGGTGCTCTGGTCAGATGAAACCAAAATCAAACTTTTTGGCCACAATGCAAAACGATATGTTTGGCGTAAAAGCAACACAGCTCATCACCCTCAAAACACCATCCCCACTGTCGAACATGGTGGTGGCAGCATCATGGTTTGGGCCTGCTTTTCTTCAGCAGGGACAGAGAAGATGGTTAAAATTGATGGGAAGATGGATGGAGCTAAATACAGGACCATTCTGGAAGAAAACCTGTTGGAGTCTGCAAAAGACCTGAGACTGGGACAGAAATTTATCTTCCAACAAGACAATGATCCCAAACATAAAGCAAAATCTACAATGGAATGGTTCAAAAATAAACATATCCAGGTGTTAGAATGGCCAAGTCAAAGTCCAGACCTGAATCCAAACGAGAATCTTGGAAAGAGCTGAAAACTGCTGTTCACAAACGCCGTCCATCCAACCTCAATGAGCTCGAGCTGTTTTGCAAGGAAGTATGGGCAAGAATTTCAGCCACTCGATGTGCAAAACTGATAGAGACATATCCCAAGCGACTTGCAGCTGTAATCGCAGCAAAAGGTGGCGCTACAAAGTATTAACTCAAGGGGGCTGAATAATATTGCACGCCCCACTTTTCAGTTTTTAATTTGTTAAAAAAGTTTAAAATAGCAAATAAATTTCATTCCACGTCACGATTGTGTCCCACTTGTTGTTGATTCTTCCCCCAAAAAATAGAATTTTATATATTTATGTTTGAAGCCAGAAATGTGGCAAAAGGTAGAAAAGTTCAAGGGGGCCAAATCCTTTCTCAATGCAGTGTATAGGCGACGGCAGTACTGTGTATCTGCAGGATTCCAGGCCAGTATCTGCCACCCGCTGGATTTCCCATGTGAGAAGCTCTGGGATTTTATTACAGGGAAACTGTCATCAGCTTTTTGCTATGTAATCTAAAAGCAACAAGTCGGGGCAGAGGACCTTATCCCAGCGATGTGTCACTTGCTGGTCTGCATGATGGCATTTTGATATAATCCCTCTTTTATCTGCCGCAGATCTAGCAGTTCCCTGAATTCACAGATTACGTAGAGACCAATGCGGGAAAGTTACCCCAAATGTTCTAGAAGTCAGCATTGGATTTTCTGCTTTCAGATCACCTCACAGACCAATGTAAGTTAAGGGACAAGTTCAGATCACTGTTTATCCCACTGTTTTTTGAAAGAAATTCGCCATTAAAACTCATGCATACAGTACAAAAAGAAATAGATGCCACAACCAGGGCCGGCTCCAGGATTTCATGGGCCCCGGGCAAAAGTCTCAGTGGGCCCCATTCACACCTACCACGATTCATGATGCACAGAAATATAGGTATAGTACAATGCTAAAGATTTCACTTACTTCTCACATTACATGAGTGATATCTATTGTAAAGTCTACAACAGCTCAGAAACCGGCGAATCCTCCCAGCGCACAGTTCAGACCGGACAATATAGTCCTCTATACAGTATTATGGGCCCCACGTAGTCCTCCATATACAGTATTATGGGCCCCACGTGGTCCTCCATACAGTATTATGGGCACCACGTAGTCCTCCATATACAGTATTATGGGCACCACGTGGTCCTCCATATACAGTATTATGGACACCACGTGGTCCTCCATATACAGTATTATGGGCCCCACGTGGTCCTCCATACAGTATTATGGGCACCACGTAGTCCTCCATATACAGTATTATGGGCACCACGTGGTCCTCCATATACAGTATTATGGGCACCACGTGGTCCTCCATATACAGTATTATGGACACCACGTGGTCCTCCATATACAGTAGTATGGGCACCACGTGGTCCTCCACATACAGTATTATGGGCACCACGTGGTCCTCCATATACAGTATTATGGGCACCACATGGTCCTGCATCCAGTACTATGGGCACCATATATTGCTCCATACAGAATAACGGACCGTATATAATGCTCCATACAGTATGATCCCCATATATTGCTCCATTCAGTATAATGGATCCCATATATTGCTCCATAAAGTAAAATGAGCCCCATATATTGCTCCATACATAATAATGGAGCCCAAATATTGCTCCATACAGTATGGGCCCTATATATTGCTCCATAAATAGTGGGCCCAATATATTGCTCCATAAAGAATAGGCCCCATATAATGCTCCATAGATAATAAGCCCCATATAATACTCCATACATAATGGGCCCCATATATTGTTCAATAGATAATGAGCCCCATATAATACTCATAACATAAAAAAAAAAAATCAAATACTCACCGCTCCTTGCTGGAAGCAGGCCTGTCTCATCAGCGTCTTCTGACTCTCTGCACTGGGACTGCTCAGCAGAGGGCGCTCTGTAGTGACGTCATCGCGCCCTCTGCCCTGAGATGTCACAGAGTAAGAAGACGCAGAAGACAGAGGAGCAGCAGAGGAACAGGGAGAGGTAAGTATTGCAAACAGTTTAAAGCACTGGGGAAGGCCCAGTGCAAGTGCCCATTCGCTGGCATCAGGCCCCGCTGACTCATGGGCCCCCTGCTCGCTCAGGGCCCAGGCACTTGCCCGGGTGGTGATGCCGGCCCTGGGTACAACACATACGGCACCCGTTTTTAACTGATCCGCTGCAATGATTATGTAGGAAACTGTATTCATTTACAATCATCCACAGCGTGAGAGAAAACAGCTACAACATTACTGAATGAACAGAAACCCTGCAAGTATAAGAAAATGATTTTATTAAAAATATTTTGCATATCAATCCAGTTTGAAAAAAAATAACTTATTAAGCATTTTTTGGAAAGTAGCAGTCCACATCTGACCGACTCCTGTAACTCTGGACACAGTATAATAGTGTGGCCGCTGTTCTCTAGCAGGACCCTCTAATGATAGAAGCAGGACGGCATACTGGATCTCGCACAACGCTACCTGCATGCCATCTGATTGGCTACTGTAAGTGCTCCAGCCGTATAAAGATCACTATGTATACAATATACTCCGAAAAGATGTCAGTGATTACTGTGAAGTCAAAATATTGTGGCCCCCATTGAGCAGGAATGATTAGAGATGGACAAGCTCCAGTCTGCAGACAGTCAGTGATGGCGGAGAGCTGATCATCTTTACTCGCTGCTCATTAGGAAAGTGGTCGCTTTCTGAAACCATTTGACTCTGGACTCGGCGTCAGACGCCATTATGTAAGAGGCCAATGTCTGAGTGGTTTTTGTGTCCGTTTGTCCTTCCTCTGTTCTTTCTGCCAAAAGATCCTCACCCATAACCTAAGGATTAAAATAAAGTTGAATTGTTACTAATATTTTTGTAAATTTAGCACATGAATTGAATTTCATAAATTAAAAGAAAACTTTCCCTCCGATGTCCACAAAACTGAGCGCCACTACATAAGCCACAAATAGTCTCCCCTCTCTCTCCCAGTCTGTGCAGCGGACGGGAACCATTTAAATGGGTGCAGGGCCGATTTTAGATAAAGTGGGGCCCTGGGGAAAAGTTTAAAGTGGGGTCCCAAATGCTGACATACAGCACCACACAAACATTTAGCTTGTATGTACATGCGCTGAGATCAGGCCGCTAAACGAGCGCAATCCACAATACTGAAGCCGTTCGACGCTTGTTTCCCGACCTCTTTACACCAGCTGAGGAAGAATGATGGATACAGAACAATCACTAATAGATCAATCTGTCCCCATACAGCATCATGTTCTCAGCAGCACATCTGCAGGTTACACCGGCCGATGTGCTGCTGAGAACAAGGATTTTTGTTCTGGCATAAACAATCCAATTACTCGATGAATAGGCAGCATTTTGCTTGTTTAGTATAATACATGCCATAGTCCTCCATATTTTATAATGTGCCCCACAGCCCCCCATATTGTATAATGAGGCCCACAGTCCTCCATATAGTATAATACACTCCCGATAGCCCTCCATATAGTATAATGCACTCCCCATAACCCTCTATATAGTATAATATACTCCCCATAGTCCTCCATATTGTATAATGTGCCCCACAGCCCTCCATATTCTATAATGCACTCCCCATAGCCCTCCATATTGTATAATGCACTCCCCATAGCCCTCCATATAGTATAATGCACTCCCCATAACCCTCTATATAGTATAATATACTCCCCATAGTCCTCCATATTGTATAATGTGCCCCACAGCCCTCCATATTGTATAATGCACTCCCATAGCCCTCCATATTGTATAATGCACTCCCCATAGTCCTCCATATAGTATAATACACTCCTGATAGCCCTCCATATAGTATAATGCACTCCCCATAACCCTCTATATAGTATAATATACTCCCCATAGTCCTCCATATTGTATAATGCACTCCCCATAACCCTCTATATAGTATAATATACTCCCCATAGTCCTCCATATTGTATAATGTGCCCCACAGCCCTCCATATTGTATAATGCACTCCCCATAGTCCTCCATATTGTATAATGCACTCCCCATAATCCTCCATATTGTATAATGCACTCCCCATAGCCCTCCATATTGTATAATGTGGCCCATATTCCTCCAAATAGTATAATACACTCCCCATAGCTCTCTATATAGTTTAATGCACATCATAGTTCTCCATATAGTATAGTGCACCTCATAGTCCTCCATATAGTATAATGCACCTCATAGCCCTCCATATAGTATAATGCACCTCATAGCCCTCCATATAGTATAATATACTCCCCATAGTCCTTCATATAGCATAATGCACTCCCCATAGTCTTTCATATTGTATAATGTGCCCCACAGCCCTCCATATTGTATAATGTGGCCCATATTCCTCAATATAGTAAATACATTCCCCATAGCCCTCCATATAGTATAATGCACCTCATAGTCCTCCATATAGTATAGTACACTCCCCATAGCCCTCCATATAGTATAATGCACTCCCCATAGCCCTCCATATAGTATAATACACTCCCCATAGCCCTCCATATAGTATAATGCACCTCATAGTCCTCCATATAGTATAATACACTCCCCATAGCCCTCCATATAGTATAATGCACCTCATAGTCCTCCATATAGTATAATACACTCCCCATAGCCCTCCATATAGTATAATATACTCCCCATAGTCCTCCATATAATGGAATGCACCTCATAGTCCTCCATATAGTATAATGCACTCCCTATAGCCCTCCATATAGTATAATGCACTCCCTATAGCCCTTCCTATAGTATAATGCACTCCCCATAGCCCTCCCTATAGTATAATGCACTCTCCATAGTCCTTCATAGTGTATAATGCACTCCCCATAGTCCTTCATATAGTATAGTGCATTCTCTTCAGTCCTTAATAGAGTATAATGCAGCCAAACATATAGTACATATAATATAATGCAACCCATAGTCCTCGTAAAGTATAATTCGGCCCCAACCATAGAGTATAATTCAGCCACTCCATACAGTATAATGCAGCCCCCCAGTTCTGCAGTATTATGGTCACCACGTATAAAAAACAAATACATACAATACTCACCTCTCCTCGTTCTCCAGCTGCTCCATGCTCTGCAGAGCGTCTCAGCAGCTCCACTCTGCAGGCACAGTCATTCCCCCGCTACCGATACAGTTCAATGCGCGATGTGGTGGGACGAACTCACGGACCCTATAGAGGCACGCCACGGGCTGGAGGCCCCAGGCAGATGCCTAGTCTGCTTGCCATTACGCCGGCCCTGAATGGGTGTCTCATGCTGGGGACATGTTTTTCTGCTTTTTTTCTTGCCATAGTACAAATTCTATTCAGTAGGACTATCAGCTGTGTATCCACCAGACTTCTGCACAACACAACTGATGGTCCCAACCCCATTTATAAGGCAAGAAATACCACATTTTAAACCTGACAGGGCACACCTGTGAAGTGAAAACCATTTCCGGTGACTACCTCTTGAAGCTCATCAAGAGAATGTCAAGAGTGTGCAAAGCAGTCATCAAAGCAAAAGGGGGCTACTTTGAAGAACATAGAATATAAGACATTTTTTCAGTTGTTTCACACTTTTTTGTTAAGTATATAATTCCACATGTGTTAATTCATAGTTTTGATGCCTTCAGTGTGAATGTACAATTTTCATAGTCATTGAAAATACAGAAAAATCTTTAAATGAGAAGGTGTGTCCAAACTTTTGGTCTGTTACTGTATATATCCAGGATGTGTGATCACGGGGTGCCATACATACCAGAATGGGAGATCAAGGGGTGTCATGCATACCAGGATGGGTGATCAAGGGATGCCATGCATACCAGGATGGGGGATCAAGGAGTGCCATGAAAACTAGGATGGGTGATCAAGGGATGCCATGCATACCAGGATGGTAGATCAAAGGGGTGCCATGAATACCGGGGGCTCAAGGGGTGCCATGCATTCCAGGATGGGGATGAGGGTCACGTATACCAAGATGTGATGGGGGCCACATATACCAGGAAGGAGGGACCATACATACCAGGATGGAGGATAGTAACAGAATTGGGGGACATTACCCCAATACCAATGTCAGCAGCAGACTCCTATTAGACAAAGATAGCACAAGTATACACAAAATGCAGTTTTTAAAAGGAAGGTTTTTATGATTAAGGGAAAAGGAAATCCAAACCTAAAGGGCCCTGTGTGAAAAAGTGATGCCCCTCCCTCCTTAAAACATAAATTAACTGTGATTTGTCACATCTTTGGGAAGCTGAGTTCAATTTCCGTAGCCCCACACAGCCCTGTTTACTGCCACACGTGTTCTCAATCAAGAAATCACTTAAATAGGACATGCCTGACAAAGTGAAGTAGAACAAAAGATCCTCTAAAGCTAGACATCATGCTGCGATCCAAAGAAATTCAGGATCAAATGAGAAACAAAGTAATTGAGATCTATCAGTCTGGAAAAAGTTCTAAACCCATTTCTAAAGATTTGGGACTCCAGCGAATCACAGTGGAAGTCATTATCCACAATAGGCAAAAATATGGAACAATGGTGAACTTTCCTAGGCGTGGCCGGCTGATCAAAATTACCCCAAGAGCGCAGCAACAACTCATCCAAGAGGTCACAAAAGACCCCACAACAACATCCAGAGAACTGCAGGTCTCACTTGCCTCAGTTAAGGACAGTGTTCATGACTACACCAAAAGAAAGAGACTGGGCAAAAATGACACGCATAGCAGAGTTCCAAGACGAAAACCATTGCTGAGCAATAAGAACAAAGGCTCATCTCAGTTTTGTCAGAAAACATCTTGATGATCGCCAAGACTTTTGGGAGAATACTCTGTGGACTGACAAGACAAAAGTTGAACTTTTTGAAAGGTGTATGTCCCATTACATCTGGCGTAGAAGTAACACTGCATTTTAAAAAAGGAACATCATACCAACAGTAAAATATGGTGGCGGTAGCGTGATGGTCTAGGACTGTTATGCTGCTTCAGGACCTGGAAGACTTGCTGTGGAAATGGAACCAAGAATTCTGCTGGTTAACCAAAAAATCCTGAAAGAGAATGTCTGGCCTTCTGTTCATGACCTCAAGTTGAAGTGCACTTGGGTTATGCAGCAGGACAATGATCCAAAACACACCATTAAGTCCACCTCTGAATGGCTTAAGGAAAACAAAATTAAGACTTTGCAGTGGCTTAGTCAAAGTCCTGACCTTAAGAAAGAGGTTCATGCTCGGAAACCCTCCAATGTGGCTAAATTACAACAATTTTGCAAAGATGAGTGGGCAAAAATTCCTCCAGAGTGTTGTAAAAGACTCATTGCCAATTATCCCAAACACTTGATTGTTGTTGTTGTTGCTGAGGGTGCTTCAACCAGTTATTAGGTTTAGAGGGCAGTCACTTTTTCACACAGGGCCCTGTAGGTTTGGATTTCTTTTTCCCTTAATAATTAGGATCTTCATTTAAAAACTGCATTTTGTGGTTACTTGTGTTATCTTTGTCTAATATTAAAATTTGTTTTGACATCTGAAATATTTAAGTATGACAAACATGCAAAAGAATGAGAAATCAGGAAGGGGCAAACAACTTTTCACACATACACATATACATATATATATATATTCATCCCACAATGTCACATTCATGGTAGAAGAGAGGGATTGGTAAGATGGGACAACCATTACAAACCAGCCACCTGATCAGACGTTATTGAACACCTTTCCAGAAGCTTTAATCAATCTTATCTACTGTTATTTTCTGAAGAGAGGAAACAAATGTCCTAAAAATAAAAAAATATAAAAATGAAAGTTAAAAAAAATAAAATAAAAATAATAATAGTCTCACCTCCACTATGAGCATGTTTTGCTCTTCTAATAATCCAAGCTTTCCTAATTGTTCTTCTATTTGCTCCTGCGTCCTCATATTCCTCTCCAGCACAAATGATGCATGCTGGGGCTGTAAGAGCTGTAATAGAAGCCTAGAAGAACCATCAGAGGTCAGGCCCATCTGGTTACAGAAAGAACACAGATACACGCTGTATAAGACAATGGGATGGAAACAAGATTTTAAAAGGAGTTATCAAACACTTTTATACTCCACTGGATAGGTCATTAATATAAGATAGGTGGGGGTCCAACCATCGGCCCCCCGATGATCAGCTGTCATCACCTCTGGCAAGATGCAGGCAATGTTCAAAGTGGAACAAAACCGCTCCGTACACTGCGGCCGCTGCCGGGTGCAGACCAGCTATTGAGGAGTACCGGAGGTGATCTGCAGTACCAGGCATTGGCCACTGGGGTGCGCTCTGTTCACAAGTTACATCCGGCCGTTGCCAGAACTATAAACAACTTATTGGTGGGGAGCCAAGAGTCGGACCTACAACGATCTGATATAGACCACCTATTTTATGCATAAATCATCTGCATTAAAGTATTAGAGAACGTCTTTAAGAGCCCTGCATTTTCAGAGCCAAACTTCAGTCAACATCTAATAACCAATTACAAGGTCTTTCTTAGGACTCGTTCACACGAATGTATTTTCAGTAGGAAAGTTGTCTGTGGAACAAATGGACGGCACTCAGACCAATGGTATTCAATGGGAAAGTGCAGAGGAGTCATTTTTCTTTTTTGTCACTGATCGAATCTGTGTGTGAGCAAAAAATAAAGAAAGAAAATGGCAGCATGTCCTCGTTTCATCCGTCAGACAAGATTCACCCATTCAAGTCTATGGGTACAGAAAAAAATCTGCTTTATACAGATACATTGCAATCCTGTAGCCCTGGAAACTGTAAATGGTTAAAAAGCCAGATTAGATCTGGACCGCACATGGACGACAAGTGAGGAAAGAATTCTCCCACTTTTCTGGATGAAACTCTGAATGATATTTTATCTGCTTGTGTGAACAGGCCCTTAGAGGTCTCGACAAGACGGAGGAGCTGATCCAGAGTGTCCAGGGAAAGCTAGCAGTCCAGGTAATGGCGGATACGGAGGCAACCATCCACATCGTGCTCCATGCCCTTCTAATCTGACCTCCGTGACAGTGATGCTCAGTGTAAAGCCTGAGCTCAGGAGATGTGGGCTCGGACCCTGTTCAGACACACTGCAACTGATCAATCTCCATTCAACATTATGAAGTTAAAACTGGAGCACTGGCCCCACTCAAATATATTGTATTATGGTCAAATCATTCCCTTTAGGAGCTGAGTGCTGTGTAATAGAGGAGGATAAGGCCCCCCGTATACAGTAATCTATTCTCTGATAGGCGAGAGGGAAGAGACGTCATCTCCTCCTTTCTGATAATGTCCCCTGTATCCTGGTGACAGTGATTGTGCCATCCCAGCCGGTGACACTAGAGCCGCTCCCCGCTCTTAGGCTATGTGCCCATGTAAAACCGTCTGCCATGCAAAGCAATGTGAATTGGGATGTGCTGTGCACATGATGCGCTAATTAGCGCGCCGAATTCACATTGCGTTGCAAAACGCAGCATGACCATTTCTACCGCGATTACGCGGCCATTGAAAAGCAGCAAACCCGCAGGTATATGTGGATTTACTGCGTTTCAATTAAATTCAATGGCCGAGAATTTGCAGCGTAATCGGGGTGCGTGTGGTACCTAGGATGAAGAAGAGACTACAACTCCTCTTCATCCCGGCTACCAAGCGGTGAAAAAAAGAAATAAATAAGTTAAAAATAACAAAACCCTGTATACTCCCCTCTCCGGTCTGCTCCTGGCAGCGTCCTCTCTCCTCGGCGTCCAGCGGTGTACTGGCAGGACCTGCGGTGACGTCATCTAGTCAGCTGATGGTCACCTGACCGCTGACGTCAGAGGTCAGGTGATGGTCGCGTGACCATCAGCTGACTAGATGACGTCACCACAGGTCCTGCCAGTATACCGCGGGACGCTGAAGAGAGAGAACGCCGCCGGGAGGAGACCGGAGAGGTGAGTATACAGGGTTTATTTATTTTTAACTTTTTAATTCTTTTTTTTTTTACTATAGATGCAGCATTTAAAGCATCTAAGTTGGTCACACAATATAAATCCATGCCGGTTGCCGGTTGCATGGATTTATATTGTGTGACCAACTTCTCAAGCACTTTTCCAAGTGATGCTCAAAATCACTTGGAAAAGTGCTTGAAAAAACGCTGAAAAAATGCTGAAAAAACACTTCTCTCTGGCAGAAAAAATGCATGTAAATCTGCTACGTGTGCACATAGCCTTAGCGTGTATGTGCTGTACTTATCATTCAGGACCGTGCAAAGACCTGCCTGTGACCAAAAGAACATCAAGGCTGTGTCCACACGCTGCAGATTTGGTGCGTTTTTCAATGGAACAGGCTGCCACGAGAGGTGGTGAATTCTCCTTCAATGGAAGTCTTCAAACAGAGGCTGGACAGACATTTGTCTGAGATGGTTTAGTGAATCCTGCATTGAGCAGGGGTTGGACACTAGGACCCTGGAGGTTCCTCCAATTCTAATGTTCTAGGATTCTATGTATAAACACCAGCTGCAATCTTCCATGGAGAAGTAACTGTGGTTTCAGGAGAACTTGCAGCAGAAGGTCTGTGCCTTCCGCTAGCTCCTCCCCCTTCCGCTAGCTCCTCCCCTTCCTTCTGTAAAGAGTATTAATAGCACTAACTGTCATCTATCTCACTAATAGGCAAGTTTGTCTTCACTGAATACAGATTTTACAGATGTTACCGCGAATTGAGACTGAAAGATCAATCCAGCAGGAAAAAGAAGACTTCTCTGATAAGATGATAAAATTACTTATTTTCATGTGTAATATTAATTTACAAAACAAAAATTAATTATTCTTTAACTAATAAAGCACTTAGGACACGGATTCATTAAGACTGGCCATATTCAAGCTGCTCTTGATGAGGGAGCGTGCTGGAGTCAGACGGTCCAGATTCATTAAGTGGCGCATGAATTATGCGCTTCTGACAAGTGGTGTGTGCACCTTGCCACAAATCTTACTCCAGTCACGGACTGGAGTAAGATTTCTGGTGTAAGGGAAGCCACAGTTCGCTATGAATTAGACAAGCTGTGGTGCCACACTTCCATCCTGCCCCAACTCTGCCCATTTTGGTGAAGCTGGGCAAAACTGACGAGAAAACACCAAACGTCACAACATTTTTGATCAACTCAACAATGTTCGAGGTGTATGAAGCGGAGCCGCGCGTGGACAAGGTGTGCGGAGCGGAGCCGTGCGTGTACTAGGTGTGCGGAGCAGAGCCCCGCGTGTACGAGGTGTGCGGAGCGGAGCCGCGCGTGTACTAGGTGTGCGGAGCGGAGCCGCGGGTGTACGAGGTGTACAGAGCAGAGCCGCGCATGTATGAGGTGTGCGGAGTGGAGTCGAGCGTGTACGAGGTGTATGGAGCGGAGCCGCGGGTGTACGAGGTGTGCGAAGCGGAGCCACACGTGTACGAGGTGTGCGGAGCGGAGCCGCGCGTGTACGAGGTGTGCAGAGCAGCGCATGTACAACGTGTAAGGAGCGGAGACGCGCGTGTACGAGGTGTGCGAAGCAGAGTCACACGTGTACGAGGTGTGCGGAGTGGAGCCGCGCGTGTACGAGGTGTGCAGAGCAGAGCAGCGCATGTACGACGTGTAAGGAGCGGAGACGCGCGTGTACGAGGTGTGCAGAGCAGAGCAGCGCATGTACGACGTGTAAGGAGCGGAGACGCGCATGTACGAGGTGTGCGGAGCAGAGCCACACGTGTACGAGGTGTGCGGAGTGGAGCCGCGCGTGTACGAGGTGTGCAGAGCAGAGCAGCGCATGTACGACGTGTAAGGAGCGGAGACGCGCGTGTACGAGGTGTGCGGAGCAGAGCCACACGTGTACGAGGTGTGCGGAGTGGAGCCGCGCGTGTACGAGGTGTGCAGAGCAGAGCAGCGCATGTACGACGTGTAAGGAGCGGAGACGCACGTGTACGAGGTGTGCGGAGCAGAGTCGCGCGTGTACGAGGTGTGCGGAGCAGAGCCACACGTGTACGAGGTGTGCGGAGTGGAGCCGCGCGTGTACGAGGTGTGCAGAGCAGAGCAGCGCATGTACGACGTGTAAGGAGCGGAGACGCACGTGTACGAGGTGTGCAGAGCAGAGCCGCGAATGTACGAGGTGTACGGAGCGGAGCCGCACGTGTCCGAGGTGTGCGGAGCGGAGTGGAGCCGCACGTGTACAATGTGTACGGAGCGAGGCCGCGCAAGTACGAGGTGTACGGAGCGAAACTGCGCAAGTACGAGGTGTACGGAGCGGAGCCGCGTGTGTACGACGTGTACGGAGCAGAGCCGCGCGTGTACGAGGTGTGCGGAGAGGGGCCGCGCGTGTACGAGTTTTACGGAATGGAGACGCGCGTGTACGAGTTGTACGGAGCGGAGCCGACCGTGTATGATGTGTGCGAAACGGAGCCGTGCGTGTACGAGGTGTATGGAGCAGAGCTGCGCATTTACGAGTGTGCGGAGCGGATCCGCGCGTGTTCAAAGTGTACAGAGAAAAGCCGCGCGTGTATGAGCTGTACGGAGCGGGCCGCACGTGTACGAGGTGTACGGAGCAGAGCAGCGCGTGTACGAGTGTGCGGAGCGGAGCCACGCGTGTAAGAGTGTGCGGAGCCGAGCATTTATGAGGTGTGCAGTGCGGAGCCGCGCGTGTACGAGGTGTGTGGAGCGGAGACACGCGTGTACAAGGTGTGCGGAGTGGAGCTGCGTGTGTACGAGGTGTGTGGAGCGGAGCCGCGCGTGTACGAGGTGTATGGAGTGGAGACAGGCGTTTACAAGGTGTGCAGAGCAGAGCCGTACGTGTACGAGGTGTGTGGAGCAGAGCCGCGCGTGTAAGAGGTGTGCGGAGCGGAGCCACGCGTGTACAAGGTGTGCGGAGTGGGGCGGATCCACACATGTACAAAGTGTACAGAGCGGAGCCGCGCGTGTATGAGCTGTACAGAGCGGAGCCGTGCATGTACGAGGTGTGCAGAGCGGAGCTGCACGTGTAGAAACCATGCATGTACAAGGTGTACGGAGCAGAGCCAATCGTGTATGAGTTGTATGGAGCGGAGCCGCATGTGTACGAGGTGTGCGGAGCGGATCCGCGCGTGTACAAAGTGTACAGAGAAAAGCCGCGAGTGTACGAGCTGTACGGAGCGGGCCGCACGTGTACGAGGTGTACGGAGCAAAGCAGCGCGTGTACGAGTGTGCGGAGCGGATCCACGCATGTACAGGGTGTACGGAGCGGAGCTTAGCGTGTACGAGGTGTGCAGAGCGGAGCCGTGCGTGTACGGGGTATGTGGAGCAGAGCCGCACAAGTACGAGGTGTGGAGAGGAGACACGCGTGTACGAGGTGTGTGGAGTACAGCCGCGCGTGTACGAAGTGTGCGGAGCGGAGTCGCGCGTGTATGAGGTGTTCAGAGCAGAGCCGCACATGTACGAGTGTGTGGAGCGGAGCCAATCGTGTACGAGGTGTGCGGAGCGGATCCGCGCGTGTACAAAGTGTATGGAGCGGAGCCGCGCGTGTATGAGTTGTATGGAGCGGAGCCGTGCATGTACGAGGTGTGCAGAGCAGAGCTGCGCGTGTACAAAGTGTATGGAGCGGAGCCGCGCATGTACGGGGTGTGCGGAGCGGATCCGAGAGTGTACAAAGTGTACGGAGCGGAGCCGCGCGTGTGCGAGCTGTACGGAGCGGAGCCGCGCGTGTATGAGCTGTACGGAGCGGAGCCGCATGTGTACGAGCTGTACAGTGCGGAGCCGTGCATGTACGAGGTGTGCAGAGCGCAGACATGCGTGTACGAGGTGTGCGGAGCGGACCCACGCGTGTACGAGGTGTGCGGAGCAGAGCCGCAAGTGTACGAGTGTGCGGAGCTTAGCCGCTCGTGTACAAGGTGTACGGAGTGGAGCCGCGCGTGTACGAGCTGTACGGAGCGGAGCCGCGCGTGTACGAGCTGTACGGAGCGGAGCCGTGCGTGTACGAGATGTGCGGAGCAGAGCTGCGCATGTACGAGTGTGCGGAGTCACGCGTGTACGAGGTGTGCAAAGCGGAGTTGCGCGTGTACAAGGTGTGCGGAGCGGAGCCGCGCATGTACAAGGTGTGCGGAGCGGAGCCGCGCATGTACGAGGTGTGTGGAGCGGAGCCGTGTGTGTATGAGGTGTACACAGCATGGCAGCGCGTGTACGAGTGTGTGGAGCGGATCCGCGCATGTACGAGTGTGCGCAGCAGAGCCGCGCGTGTACGAAATGTGCAGAGCGGAGACACGCGTGTACGAGGTGTGTGGAGCAGAGCCGCGCGTGTACGAGGTGTGTGGGGCGGAGCCGCACGTGTACGAGTTGTGGAGCACAGCCGTGCGTGTGTGCAGAGCGGAGACACGCGTGTATGAGGTGTGCGGAGCGGAACCTTGCATGTACGAGATGTGTGCGGAGCGGAGCCGCGCGTGTACGAGTTGTGGAGCACAGCCGTGCGTGTACGAGGTGTGCAGAGCGGAGACACGCGTGTATGAGGTGTGCGGAGCAGATCCGCACGTGTACAAGGTGTACGGAGCGGGGCCGCGCATGTACGAGCTGTACGGAGCGGAGCCACGCGTGTACGAGCTGTACGGAGCGGAACCTTGCATGTACGAGGTGTGCGGAGCGGAGCCGCGCGTGGACGAGTTGTGGAGCACAGCCGTGCGTGTACGAGGTGTGCAGAGCGGAGACACGCGTGTATGAGGTGTGCGGAGCAGATCCGCACGTGTACAAGGTGTGCGGAGCGGAGCCACGCGTGTACGAGGTGTACGGAGCAGAGCAACACGTGTACGCGGTGTACGGAGGGGTATTGCGCGTCTATGAGGTGTACGGAGCAGAGCCGCGCGTGTACGAGGTGTATAGAGCGGAGCCGCGCTTCTACGAGTTGCACGGAGTTGAGCCGCACATGTACAAGGCGTACGGAGCAGCGTCGCGTGTGTACGATGTGTGCGGAGCAGAGCCACCCATGTACGATGTGTACAGAGCAGAGCAGCATGTGTGCGAGTGTGCAGAGCTGGAGCGGAGCCGCGTGTGTACGAGATGTACGCAGCGAAGCAACGCGTGTACGAGGTGTACGGAGCGGAGCCACATGTGTACTAGGTGTACGGAGCAGAGCCGCGCATGTACAAGGTGTGCGGAGCGGAGCCGCATGTGTACGAGGTGTACAGAGCAGAGCAGTGAGTGTACGAGTGTGCGGAGCAGATCCGCGCTTGTACTAGGTGTACGGCGCGGAGCCGCACGTGTACTAGCTGTACGGAGCATAGCTGTGCATGTACGAGGTGTACGGAGCAGAGCCGCACGTGTACGAGTGTGCAGAGCGGAGCCGCGCGTGTACGAGGTGTACAGAGCAGAGCAGCGTGTGTACGAGTTTGCGGAGCGGATCCGTGTGTGTACAAGGTGTACGGAGCGGAGCCACGCGTGTACGAGCCGTACGGATCGGAGCCGCGCGTGTACGAGGTGTACGGATCAGAGCAGCGCGTGTACGAGTGTGCGGAGCGGAGCCGCACGTGTATGAGGTGTACAGAGTGGAGCCGCGAGTTTACGAGGTGTACGGAGCGGAGCCACGCATTTACGAGGTTTACAGAGCGGAGCCGCGTGTGTACGAGGTGTGCGGAGCCGCACGTGTACGACATTTAAGGAGTGGGGCCGTGCGTGTACGAGCTGTAGGGAGAGGAGCCGTGCGTGTACGAGGTGTGCAGAGCGGAGCCCAGCGTGTATGAGGTTGTGGAGCAGAAACACACGTGTACGAGGTGTGCGGAGCGGAGCCGCGCGTGGACGAGGTGTGCGGAGCGGAGCCGTGCGTGTGCGAGGTGTACGGAGCGGAGCCACGCGTGTACAAAGTGTATGGAGCGGAGCAGTGCGTGTATGAGGTGTACGGAGCGGAGCAGCAAGTGTACGAGCTGTACGGAGCGGAACCGTGCGTGTACGAGGTGTGCGGAGCGGAGCCGCACGTGTACGAGGTGTGTGGAGCAGAAACACGCGTGTACGAGGTGTGTGGAGCAGAGCCGCACGTGTACGAGGTGTGTGGAGCGGAGTCGAGCGTGTACGATGTGTGTGGAGCTGAGCCACGCGTGTATGAGGTGTGCCGAGCGGAGCCGCGCGTGTACGAGGTGTACGAAGCAGAGTCGGGCGTGTACGATATGTGCAGAGCGGAGCCACGCGTGTATGAAGTGTACGGAGAAAAGCCGTGCTAGTACCAGTGTGCGGAGCGGATCCGCGCGTGTACAAGGTGTACGGAGCAAAGCCACGCGTTTACGAGGTGTGCGGAGCGGAGCCGCACGTGAACGACGTGCAAGGAGCAGAGCCGCGCGTGTACGAGGTGTACGGAGCGGAGCCACGCTTGTACGAGGTGTACGGAGCGGAGCCGCGCGTGTTCGAGGTGTTCAAAGCGGAGCCACGCGTGTAGGAGGTGTATGGAGCAGAGTCTCCAGTGTACGAGTGTGCGGAGCGGAGCCGCGTGTGTACGAGGTGTACAAAGCGGAGCCACGCGTGTAGGAGGTGTATGGAGCAGAGTCTCCAGTGTACGAGTGTGCAGAGCGGAGCCGCGTGTGTACGAGATGTAAGGAGCAGAGCCGCGCATGTACGAGTGTGCGGAGCGGAGCCGCGAGTGTACGAGGTGTACAGAGCAGAGTCACGCGTGTATGAGGGGTACGGAGCAGAGCTGCGCATGTACGAGGTGTACGGAGCAGAGCCGCGCATGTACGAGTGTGCGGAGCGGAGCCACGCGTGTACGAGTGTACGGAGCAGAGCCGCGCGTGTACGAGGTGTACGGAGCAGAGACGCGCGTGTACGAGGTGTACGGAGCAGAGCCGCGCGTATACGAGTGTGCGGAGTGGAGCCGCGCGTGTACGAGTGTGCGGAGCCGCGGGTGTACGAAGTGTACAGAGCAGAGCCGCGCGTGTACGAGTGTGCGGAGCGGAGCCGCGTGTGTACGAGATGTAAGGTGCAGAGCTGCGCGTGTATGAGTGTGCGGAGCGGAGCCGCGAGTGTACGAGGTGTTCGGAGCAGTCACGCATGTGTGAGGTGTACGGTGCAGAGCCGCGCGTGTACGAGGTGTACGGAGCAGAGCCGCGTGTGTACGAGTGTGCGAAGCGGAGCCGCCCATGTACGAGTGTGCGGAGCGGAGCCGCGCGTGTACGAGGTGTACAGAGCAGAGCCGCACGTGTACGAGGTGTACAGAGCAGAGCAGCGAGTGTACGATGTGTAAGGAGCGGAGCCACACGTGTACGAGGTGTATGGAGCGGAGCCGCACGTGTATGAGGTGTGCAGAGCGGAGCCGCGCATGTACGAGGTGTGCAGAGCAGAGCCGCACGTGTACGCGGTGTACAGAGCAGAGCAGCGAGTGTACGACGTGTAAGGAGCGGAGCCACGCGTGTACGAGGTGTATGGAGCGGAGCCGCACGTGTATGAGGTGTGCGGAGCAGAGTCGCGCATTTACAAGGTGTGCAGAGCAGAGCAGCGCGTGTACGAGGTGTACGGAGCGGAACCGCACGTGTACGATGTGTGCGGAGCGGAGTGGAGCCGCACGTGTACAAGGTGTACGGAGAGACGCCGCCAAGTACGAGGTGTACGGAGCAAAGCTGCGCAAGTACGAGGTGTACGGAGCGTAGACGCGCGTGTACAAGGTGTGCGGAGCAGAGAAGCGCGTGTACGAGTGTTCAGAGTGGAGCGGAGCCGCACATGTACGAGGTGTACGGAGCGGAGCCACGCTTATATGAGGAGTACGGACCGGAGCCACGCGTTTACGAAGTGTACGGAGCAGAGCCGCGCGTGTTCGAGGTGTACAGAGCGGAGCCGCGCGTGTACGAGTGTGCGGAGCAGAGCCGCGTGTGTACGAGATGTAAGAGCAGAGCCGCGCGTGTACGAATTTGCGGAGCAGAGTCACGCGTGTACAAAGCAGAGCTGCACGTGTACGAGGTGTACGAAGCAGAGCCGCGCGTGTACGAGTGTGTGGAGCGGAGCCGCCCGTGTACGAGGTGTACGGAGCGGAGCCGCACATGTACGAATTGTACGGAGCTGAGCCGCGCGTGTACAAGGCGTACGGAGCGGCGTCGCACGTGTATGTGGCACCCCAGGGGTCTGGTTTCCACAGTAATAGCAATATTACGTCTGAGAGCAGGTCTCCTGGTCAGGAATCCTATGCATGCCACACCTCCTGCCCAGTCCTGGGAGGGGAAGAACTTCCCCTATATAAAACTAGGGCTGAGGCAGGGTTAGGGAGAAGAAGAGGAGTCCCAGATGTAGACATAGTCTAGTCTGGAGAGGAGCGGCTATAGGAAAGAAAGATCAGGAGCTCAGTGGGAGCAGTGCTAAAAGGAATCAGGGGCTGGAAGCTGTAGAGCTCGCCCTGATTGAAGAGTTCTTACCGGAGTCCGAGGCTGTGGGGACTAATCCTTGCCCAGCAGCAGAAACCGCCCGGCAGGGGATTTCAGGTCCTCTGGCCAAGAAACCCGAAGGCACGGTCACACGCAAGGGACCAGCACCGCCGTCGTGGAGCGGAAGCTACCAGAAGGCCCCGAGTCACCGGCCATACGGGTGAGCACCACACGGTACACTCAGGGACGTGGGCTACTTTTATCAGCCTCTAGCAAGGTAGCCAGAAGAGTACAATTAGTTGGGGAGGCCTACAACTCCACCTGGCCAGGGGAGATTCCATCTGCTCACGGACTGACCAGGCCCCGATCGCTAGCCAGTACTCCGGGAGGGTCTACCTTTGCCACCAGTAAAGACCCTGAACTACACCGCACCGTCTCTGAGTGTTTCATCATCCACGTCCGCTGCCCTGAGGCCATACCCCTCCCGTTGGGGGTTATACCATCCCCGCTGCACAACCGTATCACCGGCCTCAGCGGTCTGCCCTGCAGCGGCGGTCTCATGACCACATTCAACGGGTGGCGTAGTCGAACATTCTAACATCTACTGCTAAATAACGCCGCTCAGTTTGACTCCCTGGGCACGGACCGGGTCACCGCCACGAAACTACTGCCCCTCTCAGATCCGGCTCCGGGTAGGCCCCCGCGTGCGCAACGCTACTCAGCACAGGCCCAGGGGCGCGTCAACTTTTGGCGTAGTCGGCAGGATTACGTGCCCGCAACCACCGGGTACTGCGTGCCTGAAAAAGAGACTTTTAAACTTACCTGTGGTGAAGATTCCCGCCATCCGACGCCATCTTCTACCTTCTTCCCGCCATCCGTGGAGTTTTCCTGCCGTTGGACGCCATCTTCTGCCTTCTTCCCGCCATCCGTGGAGTTTTCCCGCCGTTGGACGCCATCTTGAAGACGCCGCGCGGGAAGAAGAGGGGCGTGGACTCCGAAAGAGCGCGAGAACTGAAGCTCCGCCTCACGTCCGGACGTTGCGTAAGGTCCTGGAAGGAGCCCAGCAGACGCCGACGTCACAGGAGCGCGACGGAAGGTCCTCGACCCTGACGATCCACTGCGGAGCCGCGGCCTACGGAAGAGGATCATCGCAAGGTAGGCCACGGTCCACTAGGGGGGAGGAGGATGTCGGATACGGAGGAGAGCTTCACTGCCACAGCCACCGCCAGCGCCACCGCTGCAGCGGTCATGCCTTTCACGATGCCCTATATCCCGGGGGCAGCCTGGCTACCCCAGTACTCAGGGGAGTCACATAACCTGAATGACTTTAGAGAAAAGCTGGATAGCCTCTTCCAGGTGTACCCCCTCACAGAAGAGCAAAAAGTGAGC
This sequence comes from Phyllobates terribilis, assembly GCF_046119375.1. Taxonomy (NCBI): domain Eukaryota; kingdom Metazoa; phylum Chordata; class Amphibia; order Anura; family Dendrobatidae; genus Phyllobates; species Phyllobates terribilis. The sequence goes on along the minus strand of NW_027362938.1, from coordinate 563,904 downwards.
ATCCTGGTGGCCCAACTAACCGGGGCAGCCCAAAGGGAGGTAAAGTCTTGGCCACCTGGGAGGAGGACTGTAGCAGGGATATTAACCCGGCTGAAGGACACCTTTGATACCCGCACCTCAGCTGAGATTAAGCTTAGATTCTACGGGTGCAAACAGCGAGCACATGAGAATATAAGGGACTATGCACTAAACCTACAAGAGGCCCTGAGAGCCATTAAGCAGACCGACCCTGACGGCGTGGGAAACGAGGACAGGCTGTTGACCGAACAATTTATAGAGAGACTATATTGCAATGCCCACCGAACCCAGTTGCGGGCAATGGCCTTACAGGATCCTCATCTGGACTTTGCACAGTTCAAGGACAGAGCCATCCGGGTGCTCCGAGAACCGGCACCGGGTGGCGTTGTGACCCACAGGCGCCCTACTACCGCTTACCACCAGGAGGCGGCGCCCTTGTCGGCAGGGCCTGTAGGAGCTGACGCGCAGGCTTTGAACAATGACCCGGCTCCAGACCTGCACCATCAGGTCCAAGAGCTAGCTAAAAGCGTAGCTGCGCTAACCCGAACTGTGCAGTCTTTACAGGTTGCTGCTCCAGGGAAGATCCAGCTGGCATCCGGACCGGAGGACATCCCGTGGCGTCGACCAAGGAGGACCCCACCGGCCAGAGGAAGACCCAGCAACCGATACAACGAGGACGGACAACCCATCTGCCGCCGCTGCAATCAACCCGGACATATGGCAAGGTACTGTCCTTTAAACTGGTACAACCTGGGGTAGAGGGCCAACCCCCAGGCATAAGATCATCAGGCCCATCGAACTGGCGTGACAAATACGTGGGAGGACGTCCAGTCTTGCCTGTAGTACTGGATGGCATTCCTATGAGTGCCCTACTTGACACCGGGTCACAGGTCACCACCATCCCGTACGTGCTCTTTAAGCAGTACTGGAATGACTCGGATGTAACCCGCTACCCTGACGACGACTTGAGTATCATCGCCAGCAATGGTCAACCCGTGCCACAGATCGGATTCAAAGAGATGACCATTAAAGTCGGTAGAGTCGAACTGGCAGCAGAGGGACTGATCATTGTAGACATTGACAAGCGCGAGAGTCACCCAAAGATAACTCTAGGAACTAATGTGATTGAAAATTGTCTTGCAGAGGTGATTTTCATTTTACAGCAGGTTGCCAAGAACGCCAGCTCCGGCCAACAGCGAGTGCTCCAAAAAGAGATCCGGGCACTGATGCGGCGGCAACAGGTGGAACTCTCCGGTGGTGAGATTGGAAGCGTGAGAATGTGTGACCCTTTCCCTATTGCCATGCCCCCAAAAAGTGAAATGATGATTTGGTACCGGGCAGCTATTGGTCTAAGAGGTAGAGACTACCAAGCAATGGTAGAACCCGTCTACTCAGACAGTAGGCCCACCATTTTGACAGCACGGGGGGTGGTTGATGTACGCCATGGGAGGGTGCCCGTTCGCATAATAAACATCGGGAAAAGGGAAGTGTACCTGCCCCGGTATGCTACGCTAGCCAAATTGTATACCATCAATCAAAATTCTGTACAGTCCGTGGAACCCTTGCCTCCATCTCATCCAGAGGAAGGTAACGGCTCTAAGAAAACAATAGAGGACTGGTGTCAGCAACTACATTTGGGTACTGACTCCACTCCCTCACACCAGAAACAGGGAGTCTATCGGGTGGTTCAAGAGTACGAGAGAGTGTTTAGTAAACACCCGTTAGACTTCGGGCGAGTAAAGGGGGTAGAACATCATATCCCCACGGGAGACCATCCTCCCATAAAGGAGAGATACCGACCCGTACCCCCTGCACACTACCAACACGCCAAGGGAATGCTTAGAGACATGAAGGAGGCTGGGGTAATCAGGGATAGCTGTAGCCCCTGGGCAGCTCCACTAGTCTTGGTTAAAAAGAAAGACAACACCATGAGAATGTGTGTAGATTACCGGAAAATCAACCGTATCACACACAAAGATGCGTACCCCTTACCAAGGATAGAGGAGTCTTTGGCTGCTTTAAAATCTGCTAACTTCTTCTCCACTTTGGATCTCACTAGCGGGTACTGGCAGGTTCCTGTAGCAGAGGCGGACCGGGAGAAGACCGCATTCACCACCCCGATGGGACTTAGCGAGTTTACCTGCATGCCGTTCGGACTCTGCAACGCACCAGGAACCTTCCAACGATTGATGGAATGCTGTCTGGGACACCGAAACTTCGAGACGGTCCTGTTATACCTGGACGATGTCATCGTCTACTCCAAGACCTACGAGGACCACCTGAAACACCTGGCAGAAGTGTTCGAAGCCCTGGCAAACTACGGCCTAAAGGTGAAACCCTCCAAGTGTCACCTCCTGAAACCAAGGGTGCAGTACCTGGGACACGTGGTGAGTGCTGACGGAGTGGCTCCCGACCCTGATAAGATCACCGCAATTAAGGAATGGCCAAGCCCCTCCAGCGTAAAGGAAGTGCGGCAGTTCCTCGGGTTGGTAGGCTACTACCGAAGGTTCATTCCCGGTTTCACCAAAAAGGCAGCTCCTATGCAGGACCTCCTGATAGGCCAGTCCAGGAAGGCCAAGAACCAGAAGCCGCTCTTCAGATGGGAGAAGCTGGAAGAAGAGTCCTTCCGCCAGCTGAAGATGGCCCTCACGGGGGATGAAATCCTGGCGTACCCTGATTACAGCCAGCCCTTTATCCTCTACACCGATGCAAGTAACATCGGGCTAGGAGCTGTACTGTCCCAGATCCAGCAGGGGAAGGAACGAGTAATTGCTTACGCCAGCCGAAAACTGCGACCCACCGAAAGAAACCCTGAGAATTACAGCTCATTCAAGCTAGAATTCCTGACAGTGGTGTGGGCAGTCACCGAACGCTTTAGGCACTACCTCGCCTCTTCCCGGTTCACCGTGTACACGGATAACAACCCGTTGACACACCTGGATACGGCAAGACTCGGTGCCCTGGAGCAGAGATGGATGGCCCGCCTGTCCAACTATGAGTTCACGTTCAAATACCGGGCAGGACGCTCCAATACCAACGCGGATGCCTTGTCCAGAATGCCAAACCTACCGGACGTAGGGGAAGATCCAGAGGAACTGGAAGAAGTTGAACTCCCCGCGTTTCACCGTCATGGGACTACCCAGTATTCCCACCGTGTAAGGGGTAAGCAATCCGCTACGTTCAACCCCTTACCTCATTACAACTGGGCAGAAACGCAAGACAGTGACCCCGCCGTCCGACTGGTGAAGGAGATGCTGACTCAGCCAGATGCCCGCCTTGACCCAGACGCTCCGGAGGAGACCAAGCAACTGTGGGCTGAGAAGAGTCGACTGTTCCTTTACAAGGGGAAGTTGTGCCGCAGAATGGTTAACTCCCGGACGCATGAACTGATCTGGCAAGTAGTGGTGCCAAGAAGAGACGCGGCTATGGTACTGGAGGCATACCACGACGGAGCTGGGCACTTCGGATGGAAGAAACTGGAGTTCCTGCTGCGCGGGCGGTTCCACTGGGTAGGCATGAGAGGAACCATCGAGAGGTGGTGCAGAGACTGTGGACCGTGCCACCTAAGAAGGAAGGACCGTGCCAGCCAGAAGACTCCCTTGCAGCCCATCATCACCCGACAGCCACTGGAACTGGTAACCCTGGACCATGTGAAACTGGCTCCAAGCAGATCTGGGTATGTCTACGCCCTCACAATCGTAGATCATTACTCCCGGTTCCTGGTGGTGGTCCCGGTCAAGGACTTAACGGCTCAAACAGCAGCTAGAGCCTTCCAGCAGCACTTCTGCCATCCACACGGATACCCAGAACAGGTGCTGACGGACCAAGGACCTGCCTTTGAAGCGGAAGTCTTCCAGGAGTTCTGCACTCTGTATCGCTGCCGGAAGATAAGAACAACACCCTATCATCCGCAAACCAATGGACTCTGTGAGAAAATGAACCAGGTGGTGATAGACCTTCTGAAAACATTGCCCCTGGAAGAACGCAGTCTGTGGCCTGAGAAACTGCCTGATCTGGTGGACCTATACAACCACATCCCGGTAGGTTCTACCAACTGTACCCCGGCTTACCTGATGAGAGCAAGACCTGGTAAGCTGCCTGTTGATCTGGATATGGGAGTCCTGACACCCGAGGACACTTCACCAGAAGCAGACTGGGACACAGAAAGGCAGCAGCAGTACCGGAAAGTACAGGAGAGCGTTGAGCTTAGTCTCTGTCAAGCTAGAGAAAGACAGGAGAAGGCTTACAACCAGTATGCTCCCGCTGTTCCCCTGGTACCTGGAGAGCAGGTCTTGAAGAGGAAGAGACGGCTCCACAAGTTGGACGACCAGTGGGAGAAAGACCCGTACACCGTACTGCCCTCAAGCCATGAGAACCCAAAAGTCTGCACAATCAGTAAGGACGGAGGAGAAACCACAGCCATTGTCTCCCGAGATCACCTGAAGAAGTGTCCCGAACAGCTACGGAACCCTGAAGAAGAACAAGAAGACCCTCGACCCGCAGAGGAAAGGGAAGGTATGGTCAGTACTGTGCTCGGAGACTTCCCTCGGTCTTGGACTCAAGTCAATGGCGCTGTTGTGGTACCCGTCCTCACCTTCCTCCAACCAGCATCCCAAGTGCCTACGGAGAAACAGGTAGAGCTGGAAGAGCAGCCGGTCCAGGAGGCAGAAGACCCCACACAAGCAGACCAGGAGAATCAACCCTCTGCTTATAGTGAGCCTGCCATACCCCTAGTGAGCCAAAGAGCCCGTAGACAGCTGCCCAGTTTACCTTTGACAGCTCCTACACCCTGTAGCTCAGGACCAGTCAGTAAGCTCCGTAGGTCCACTAGAGCCACTAGAGGCCAGTTGCCCGTACGTTGGAGGATCTAAAGTGTTTAGACTGTTTTATTTGTATTTACCTGTTTATTGTTGCTTGTAAATAATTATGTATTTCCAGTTATTTTATAGGTGTCAGTTATGGATTATCCGGAATCCTTTGTATATATGTTTGGAGCGTAACCCAGGAAAGGACTAAGACTGTTAAAGACTCGGGGTAGGACAGACCCCTACCTGGTTACGGCTCCCTGTTCCTTGGTGAAATGGACACCCTTGTTTTCTTCAAAAACTGCACCCGGTTGCGGACACGCCGTGACCATCCTAATGTGTTTTTTCTTTATTGTACTGTTTCTGTTTATAACTTGTTATGTTTACAAAAATATGTTTAGTCCCGGAGTACTAAATTTTACTAGGGGGGAATGTGGCACCCCAGGGGTCTGGTTTCCACAGTAATAGCAATATTACGTCTGAGAGCAGGTGGGAGGTCTCCTGGTCAGGAATCCTATGCATGCCACACCTCCTGCCCAGTCCTGGGAGGGGAAGAACTTCCCCTATATAAAACTAGGGCTGAGGCAGGGTTAGGGAGAAGAAGAGGAGTCCCAGATGTAGACATAGTCTAGTCTGGAGAGGAGCGGCTATAGGAAAGAAAGATCAGGAGCTCAGTGGGAGCAGTGCTAAAAGGAATCAGGGGCTGGAAGTTGTAGAGCTCGCCCTGATTGAAGAGTTCTTACTGGACCCGGAGTCCGAGGCTGTGGGGACTAATCCTTACCCAGCAGCAGAAACCGCCCGGCAGGGGATTTCAGGTCCTCTGGCCAAGAAACCCGAAGGCACGGTCACACGCAAGGGACCAGCACCGCCGTCGTGGAGCGGAAGCTACCAGAAGGCCCCGAGTCACCGGCCATACGGGTGAGCACCACACGGTACACTCAGGGACGTGGGCTACTTTTATCAGCCTCTAGCAAGGTAGCCAGACGAGTACGATTAGTTGGGGAGGCCTACAACTCCACCTGGCCAGGGGAGATTCCATCTGCTCACGGACTGACCAGGCCCCGATCGCTAGCCAGTACTCCGGGAGGGTCTACCTTTGCCACCAGTAAAGACCCTGAACTACACCGCACCGTCTTTGAGTGTTTCATCATCCACGTCCGCTGCCCTGAGGCCATACCCCTCCCGTTGGGGGTTATACCATCCCCGCTGCACAACCGTATCACCGGCCTCAGCGGTCTGCCCTGCAGCGGCGGTCTCATGACCGCATTCAACGGGTGGCATAGTCGAACATTCTAACATCTACTGCTAAATAATGCCCTCAGTTTGACTCCCTGGGCAATGACCGGGTCACCGCCACGAAACTACTACCCCTCTCAGATCCGGCTCCGGGTAGGCCCCCGCGTGCGCAACGCTACTCAGCACAGGCCCAGGGGCGCGTCATGTACGATGTGTGCGGAGCAGAGCCGCCCGTGTACGAGATGTGCAGAGCGGAGCCGCGCATGTTCGAGGTGTACAGAGCAGAGCAGCACGTGTACGAGTGTGCCGAGCTGGAGAGGAGCCGCACGTGTACAAGGTGTACGGAGCGAGACCGCACAAGTACGAGGTGTGCGGAGCCGCCCGTGTTCGAGGTGTACAGAGCAGAGCGTGTACAAGTGTGCAGAGCTGGAGCAGAGCGTGGCGTGTACGAAATGTACAGAGTGAAGCCACATGTGTACGAGGTGTACGGAGCAGAGCCGCGGGTGTACGAGTGTGCGGAGCGGATCCGCTTGTGTACAAGGAGTACGAAGCGGATTCGCATGTGTACAAGGTGTACGGAGCGAAGCCACGTGTGTACGAGGTGTACGGAGTGGTGCCACATGTGTACGAGGTGTACAGAGCAGAGCCGCGAATGTACGAGTGTGCGGAGCGGATCATCATGTGTACAAGGTGTACGGAGTGGCGTCGCGCGTGTACGATGTGTGCGGAGCAGAGCAGCGCTTGTACGATGTGTGCGGAGCTGGAGCGGAGCCGAGCGTGTACAAGATGTATGGAGCGAAGCCACGCGTGTATGAGTTGTACAGAGCGGAGCCACAAGTGTACGAGGTGTACGGAGCAGAGCCGAGCGTGTACGAGGTGTTCGGAGCGGAGCCGCGCGTGTACGAGGTGTACAGAGCAGAGCAGCGCGTGTACGAGTGTGCGGAGCGGATCCATGCGTGTACAAGGTGTACGGAGCGGAGCCGGGCGTGGACGAGCTGTACGGAGCGGAGCCGAGCGTGTACGAGGTGTATGGAGCGGAGTCGCGCGTGTACGAGTGTGCGAAGCGGAGCCGCGTGTGTACGAGGTGTATAGAGTAGTTTGCACGAGTTGCACGGAGCGAAGTCGCGCTTGAATGATGTGTGCGGAGCGGAGTCGCGCGTGTACGAGGTGTATGGAACAGAGCCGCGCAATTACGAGTCTGCGGAGCGAAGCTGCGCGTGTACGAGGTGTGCGGAGCCACGCGTCTACGAGGTGTACAGAGCAGTGCATGTACGAGGTGTACGGAGCGGAGCCGCATGTGTACTAGGTGTACAGAGTGGAGCCGCACATATACGAGTTGTATGGAGCTGAGTCGCGCGTGTACGATGTGTGCAGAGCAGAGCCGCGCGTGTACGATGTGTGCAGAGCAGAGCCACGCGTGTACGATGTGTGCAGAGCAGAGCCACGCGTGTACAAGATGTGCAGAGCGGAGCCGCGGGTGTACGAAGTGTACTGAGCAGAGCAGCGCGTGTACGAGTGTGCGGAGCTGGAGCGGAGCCGCGCGTGTACGAGATGTACGGAGCGGAGCCACGCGTGTACAAGGTGTGTGGAGGAGAGCCGCATGTGTACGAGGTGTACAGAGCAGAGCAGCGCGTGTACGAGTGTGCAGAGCGGAGTTGCACGTGTACGAGGTGTAAGGAGGGGAACCGCGTGTGTACAAGGTGTGCGGAGCCACGTGCGTACGAAGTGTACGGAGCAGAGCCACGCGAGTACGAGTGTGCAGAGCCGCGTGTGTACGAGGTGTGAGGAGCGGAGCCGCGCGTGTACGACGTGTAAGGAGCGAAGCCGCGCGTGTACGACGTGTATGGAACGGAGCCATGCGTGTACGAGGTGTGCGGAGCGGATCCACACGTGTACAAGGTGTACTGAGCGGAGCCGCGCGTGTATGAGGTGTGTGGAGCGGAGCCACGCGTGGACGAGGTGTACGGAGCAGAGCCGCGTGTGTACGATGTGTGCGGAGCGGAGCCACGCGTGTACAAGGTGTACGGAGCAGAGCGGATCCACGCGTGTACAAGGTGTACGGAGCGGAGCCACACGTGTACGAGCAGTACAGAGTGTACAAGCTGTACGGAGCAGAGCCGTGCATGTACGATGTATGCAGAGCGGAGCTGCGCGTGTACAAAGTGTACGAGGTGTGCGGAGCAGAGCCGCGCGTATACGAGGTGTGCAGAGCGTAGCTGTGCGTTACGAGGCTTGTGGAGCGGAAACACGCATTTACGAGTTGTACGGAGCGGAGCTGCGCGTGTACGAGGTGTGCGGAGCGGATCCGTGCGTGTACAAAGTGTACGGAGCGGAGCCGCGCGTGTACGAGCAGTACAAAGTGTACAAGCTGTACGGAGCAGAGCCGTGCATGTACGAGGTATGCAGAGCGGAGCTGCGCGTGTACAAAGTGTATGGAGCGGAACCATACGTGTACGAGGTGTGCGGAGCAGAGCTGCGCGTGTACGAGCTGTGCGGAGCAGAGCCGCACGTGTACGAGTGTGCGGAGTGGAGCCGCTCATGTACGGAGCATAGCCGCGCGTGTATGAGGTGTATGGAGCAGAGACACGCGTGTATGAGGTGTGCGGAGCGGAGCGGATCCATGCGTGTACAAGGTGTACGGAGCGGAGCCGCGCGTGTACGAGCTGTACGGAACGGAGCCGCGCGTGTACGAGTTGTACGGAACGGAGCCTGCGTGTACGAGCTGTACGAGGTGTGCAGAGCGGAGCTGCGCGTGTACAAAGTGTATGGAGCGGAGCCGTGCGCGTACGAGCTGTACGTAGTGGAGCCGTGCGTGTACGAGCTGTACGGAGCGGAGCTGCGCGTACGAGCTGTACGGAGTGGAGGAGTGCGTGTACGAGGTGTGCAGAGCGGAGCCGCGTGTGTACGAGGTGTGTGGAGCAGAGCCGCACGTGTACGAGGTGTCTCTGCATACAGCTGAAATTTACCACCACAAAAGGACTAGGTGGACTCTGGCTAGCAACAGAAAAAAAATTATATTTTTTTTACTGTGCATACAAATCAATTTCACCCCCAAAAACTGATAAGGTGGGCTACTATAGCTTGCGCTATCACACTGGCAAATTATAAAAATATATTTTTGTGTTCTGCACTCAGCTCTGTATAACAGCTGAATTTCAATCCCACAAAATGAAAAGGTGTGCTAGTCTTTATTAAAGCCATAAAAATTAAATAAAAAGTTGAATAAAATGTAACACTAAAGCCATGTTCACACAACATGAAGACTGCATTTTTTTATGCAGGTGTCCGCACCATACAACAAAATAACAATCTTATTATTGTGTGTTTGCTGAGTTTCTTTTGAGTTTTCCCCCTTAAAATGTGTTTTGGTGAAGCTGTGAATCTACATTTTTAATACTACAGAAAAACTTAGATTTTTGAGCTTAAAAATGTTTTTTTTTTTACAGGCTCCACAGAGGCTTATATATATATATAATAAAATGCATGAAATCCGCACAGTTCAGCAGCGTCTTTAGACTCACTGCAGGCGTAGATTTCATTAAATCACATCCACTGCACTTGCACATTTAGGCCGTGTTCAGATGTAGCATAAGTGCTGTGTTTTTTCAGCTGCTTTTTTGGAACAGTCATTTTGCAGCATTTAAATGGACAAGAAAAGTGGATGTGATTTCATGAAAACGGCTCTGTGGTCTAAAGACGCTGCTGATCTGTACGGTTATGGTTTATTTTACGTCTGGAGGCTTCTATGTGGAGCCTAAAAAGAGAGAAAACGCAGGTAAAAAGACTGCAGTTACCTTAAGAGCAGAATCAAAGCTATTCTGTATTATAACAAAAAATGAACAATGCGGCTTCACATCTGCACCAAAAAACATCAAATAAGGGGGAAAAGGCATAAAAAAATGCAGCAAGTACGCAATAATCAGAGACGATTGTTATTGTGTAGTTTGGTGCGGACATCTGCAGAAAACAAAAAAAAAATACAGTATTTATTCAACATGTGAACACGGCCTTGCAGACACAAAAAAGCCAATGTCAAATAGTGAAGCTACATAAAGATGAGAAAGTGGAATGGAGAGAAAATAAATCCATAGATCCCAAGAGAAAGAAGCACGACGCACAGATGACACCATGCCAGCCTCATCAAAAGTCACGCCGGATGAGGCAAGGTTAGTAGTGACGCATGAGCGTGTTCTCTTAACCCTCTCACAGAGCACGCTCAGGTGCTGCCTGAGTATTTTCGGCATCTATGCTCGAGCCGCCGCGGCTGCATGTGTCGCGGCTGTTAGACAGCTGTGACACATGCAGGGATTGTATGTTTGTTAAGCAATCCCTGCATGTGTCACAGCTGTCTAACAGCCCCAGCGGCCCGAGCATAGATACCGAGCACACCGAAAATACTCGGGCAGCACCCGAGCGTGCTCGGTGAAAGGGTAAACCGAGCATGCTCGTGCAACACTATAGGTAAGAGATTCGTGGCCTCCTATCCAGCGTCCCAAGAATTGATCCTCTCAGCTCTAGTTCCAACTGTCCCGGATACGGTGAACAGCCCCGTATAAATAAACTAGCTACTGTGAGCGAAATACGCTCTCTTCTACGCCTTCCGAACTCCAAATTAATAAGATTTGTTTTACGAGCGCTCGGGAAATCAATACAGCACAGCCTTGTATGGTGACTAGAAAAGACTTCTGCTTTATTAGCACATGTGGCACTTTAAATAGGGTCAGAGACAAAGGAATAGTTCCCTCTGACCTATGAACCAATAGTAACCTTAAGGGAGTGAATAGTAATGTGAAACCTCACTGCCCATCAGTGTTACCTGATGACCATTACATAAGAGTGAAAACAAAATGGATACCACAGAGAAACAAGATGGATTCTTTTGTCTCACACTACTGAATCCGTTCTACACCCGGGTGGCGAGCATCTTTATTGGTATATGGACTCCCATGCTGGTATGTGCTGCCCCCCTTCTGGTATTTGTGCTGCCCCCATCATCCTATACTGGGATGCATGGCACCACTCATCCCCATTGCTGGTATGCGTGGCCCCCCTCATCCCCCAATGCTGGTATGTGTGGCCCCCTCATCCCTATTCTGGTATATATGGAGCCCCTCATCCCCCAATCCTGGTATGTATGACGCCCCTCATCCCCCAATCCTGGTATGTATGGGGCCCCTCATCCCCCAATGCTGGTATGTGTGGCCCCCTCATCCCTATTCTGGTGTGTATGGAGCCCCTCATCCCCCAATCCTGGTATGTATGACGCCCCTCATCCCCCAATCCTGGTATGCATGGTACCCCTCATCCCCCAATCCTGGTATGCATGGTACCCCTCATCCCCCAATCCTGGTATGCATGGCGTCCCTCATCCCCCAATCCTGGTATGCATGGCGTCCCTCACACCCCAATCCTGGTATGCATGGCGTCCCTCATCCCCCAATCCTGGTATGCATGGCGTCCCTCACCCCCCAATCCTGGTATGTGTGGCCCCCTCATCCCTTTCACGCTGCACACACATACAAAAAAATAAACACTTATACTCACCTTTCTTCCCTGTGCTCCAGCGCTGCTCTGTCCTGTTCTGCCGGGGGAGGAGTGCGGTGCCAGAGTACGCGCGTGCTGTCCGGCGCCACTTTGCTGAAGAGACACTGCAAATGTGTCTTCAGTAAAATGGCGCCGGATAGCGCTATGCGCATGCGCCGAAACGACGCCTCACTTCTGTCCCGGTCTCTGGCGAAGAGAGAGGCGCCGCGGCAACGCTCCTCCCGGTCAGGTAAGTATATAAGTATGGCGCCGGAGAACGCGGTATGCGTTCAGTGTCTAGGCATACCGCGATCTCCAGCGCCATACACTCCTCTTACCTGTAACGGCTCCATGCGTTCTTCTGTCTAGAGCCAGACTACGCGTCGCACATGCGCAGTCTATCGAGGCTTCAGACAGAGGGACGCTTAGCTGATTATATTATAGATATAATTATAACACTGTTTATCAATGTACTATATTTTGTTGCTGTGGTGCTCTTTCAGTCATATCTTGATTTATTTTTTTATCTGCAGCATGTGGTCAGAAGAGCGGCAGGCACTATCTAGTACCGTCCTCCCGTGTGGTCTGAAGCACGGCAGGCACAATCTAGTACCGTCCTCTCGTGTGGTCTGAAGCACGGCAGGCACTATCTAGTACCGTCCTCCCGTGTGGTCTGAAGCACGGCAGGCACAATCTAGTACCGTCCTCCCGTGTGGTCTGAAGCACGGCAGGCACTATCTAGTACCGTCCTCCCGTGTGGTCTGAAGCACGGCAGGCACTATCTAGTACCGTCCTCCCGTGTGGTCTGAAGCACGGCAGGCACTATCTAGTACCGTCCTCCCGTGTGGTCTGAAGCACGGCAGGCACTATCTAGCACCGTCCTCCCGTGTGGTCTGAAGCACGGCAGGCACTATCTAGTACCGTCCTCCCGTGTGGTCTGAAGCACGGCAGGCACTATCTAGTACCGTCCTCCCGTGTGGTCTGAAGCACGGCAGGCACTATCTAGTACCGTCCGACTGTGCACATGCGGAAATTTCCGCTGCGGATTATCATTGCGGAAAAAAACGCAGCACTACCAATTATTTTGCGGAAGTGCTGCATTTTCGCCGCCATTGACTTGCATTAGATCGCATGGATTACGCATCACTCTATATGTAGATGCGCATTCCATGCGTTCTAGTGTGCGGATGGTACCCAGGTCTAGAGAGGAGAAGAATAAAATAAAAAATAAATATATACTTACCTTCTGGCGGCCACCCGCTGCACTCCTCCTCTCATGCCGGCAGTTCGCGATTTACTGAAGGACCTGCGCTGACGTTATAGTCATGTGACAGGTCACGCGACGCTGACGTCGGCAGGTCCTTCAGTGTATCGTTGCTGGCAAGGGAGAACGGAGGGAAAGCAGGACACCGGGGGTCATCAGAGGGTAAGTATATATTTATTTTTTACCATTCTTTCGGTCACACTATATAAATCCATGCCGGTTACATGGATTTATTTAGTGTGACCAAGTTGTCAAACACTTTCCAAGTGATGCTAAAATCACTTGGAAAGCGCTTGACAACCCGCATGCGGAAATGCAAGTGAATAATGCTTCACTTCCGCTTGTCCCTGGCAGCAAAACGCATGCACAATCCGCATGTACAGTCCGCATTGTGATGCAGCAGGCATCCCTTTAATGGTTCAGTGTGTGTTTTGACGGATCACGTACCTCCCTCAGCTGACTGGTCACATGACTGTGACATCACACAGGTCCTTTTGCACAACAGAAGGTCTGGACACGTGACTGTGAGATAAGCACAGGTCCTGTGGCTGTTTCTATAGGATATAAAAACCCTGGTAATTTGAGACAGAAGTGTGCAGGGGTGTGATAGGTGTGAGGCCTGAGGCCTGTTACCCGTTACCCGTTACCCGTGTGTGTGGTGCCTGGTGAGGCCTGATGAAGCTTGGTGGACTCCTGGAGGGAGAAGCCTGGATCCTTGTGTGTGTAAGTGATGCCAGTAAGCCTTGGAGAGCCAGAGGCTTTGGAGGATAAGCGTCCTGGAGGGCAGAGCCTGGATCTGTGTGTGAGAGAGATGCCAGTGGCCTTGGACGGGATAAGGGCTGGAGACCACGTGTGGTAAGCTGTAGAGCCACAGTGGTGGTGGAACCAAATGGACTGAAGCAGCTAAAACCTGACAAAGGTAATACACTTTGTTATATGGACATTGCTATAGTATTACCTTGCTGAAGGCTGTATCTGGAGCCAAGTGGGCCTGTCTGCCACTTGGGCTCGTGGACATTATATGTGTGAACTGCGGTTTATGAAGTATAATAAACTGCTGAAGTGTGAAAACCGGAAAGACATTGCTGGTGTGCATTAATTGACGCGCTGCAGCGAGTATTCCCCAGGATGATGACTAGCGCTGCCTTACAGCATGCACAATCCGCATGTGCAATCCGCATGCATTTTTTTCTGCCAGGGCGATGCAGAAACGCTCAGGAAAAAATCCTGAGCATTTCTGCATCGTGGGCACACAGCCTAAAGCAGGTTTTCATCTATGCAGCTTGTACAAGTGAACTTCATTGTTTGAAAAGTGGGTTACCTGTCTAAGCCATGTTATTATAGTACCTTTTATATGGTTTACACAGGTGCATCATGGGCTTTTCCTGCCCTATGAGTAAAATGAAAGGCTAAAATACAATGTGGAAACTTAATCAGAGAAATGTTTTATTTACATTCAGAACAGGTTTAAAAGAAACAAAATAACCATTACCCCAGAAATCTCAAACGTTTAATTGTAGAAATATTATAGAAATAACATTTTACCATTATGTATAGAAATAAATCTAATTTTATAAAAGTGCATTTATGGGAGGATTGTGGGTAAGGTCTTTGGCTTTGCCCCGACCCCTCGGCCTGCCTCTGGTGTCTGATGTCTCAGCGTCCTGGAACTGAGATCATGATGCTGCTTTGGATCGCAAATCAATAGCCTTGAAAAACCCAGGAATAAGGGAAGGGGGTCTTTGGGGAAAGTGGTCTCGAAAACAAGGCAGCGTGGAAAAATCTATTTTGTGGCTGTAGTCGACAATGTCTCAGACCCAAGAGTTGTTGACTACCGAGAGCCACTCATCCTGGAACCAAAGGAGACGGCCGCCCACCCTGAGAAACATCCCAGGTGGGAATCTTCTAGATCCGGGCCTGGCAGACCAGCGCTGGTGGGTTCGTTGATGCCAGGAGGGGGCTAGCCTAAAGGAAGGTCTCTTCTTTTCCTGGTGGGCCGGAGTGTTGTCCTTTTGGTTGCTTTTCTACACTGAAAATTTCCGAAAGGACCAAAACTGGACTGTTCGTCTCTTGGGAGGAGGGCATTTGGCCCTCTGTTGCAGAAACAAAATACTCTTACTCCCCATGGCATTAGAGATCATCTTATCTAGCTCTTCGAAAAGGCAGGAGCCCTGGAAGGTGAGGCTGGTGGACTTTTTGGAAGCTGAATCTACGTTCCATGATTTCAGCTATGAGGCCATGGGGATGGTGATGTTGCCGGCTACCAGGGCTGAATAGGGGGCTGCAGGGGGGCAGGCACACTCTCCTTATGGGGTCTCTGGGGGGATATAATGTTTGCAGGGGGCCATCTGCTGGGTCCCCCCCCCCCCCACAAGCGTGCATCATCCGTCCCCCCCCCCCACAAGCGTGCATCATCCGTCCCCCCCCCCCCACAAGCGTGCATCATCCGTCCCCCCCCCCCACAAGCGTGCATTGTCCGCCCCCCCCCCCCCCACAAGCGTGCATTGTCCGCCCCCCCCCCCACAAGCGTGCATCATCTGCCCCCCCACAAGCGTGCATCATCTGCCCCCCCACAAGCGTGCATCATCTGCCCCCCCACAAGCGTGCATCATCTGCCCCCCCCACAAGCGTGCATCATCAAGCCCGCAGCACCCCCCCCAGAATACCTCCAGAGCCCGCAGCATGCCCTCAGTATCCCCACAGAGCACCCAGAGCCCGCAGCATGCACCCAGAGCCCCCACAAGCCTGCAGCATCCCTCCAGAGCAACCACCAGCCCGCAGCATGCCCCCACCAGAGCCATAGACATGCCACCACAGCCCGCAGCATCCCCACAGAGCCCCCACATGGGTGCATCATCAGCCCCCCCCCCCAGAGCCCCCACGAGCAAGCAGCATGCCCCCAGCGTCCCCACAAACCCGCAGCATTCCTCCAGAGCCACCACCAGCCCGCAGCATGCCCACACAGCCCCCACCAGAGCAATAGACATGCCACTACAGCCCGCAGCATGCCCCCAGCATCCCCACCAGCCCGCAGCATCCCTCCAGAGCCCCCACCAGCCCGCAGCATGCCTAGACAGCCCCCACTAGAGCAATAGACATGCCACCACAGCCCGCAGCATGCCCCCAGCATCCCCACCAGCCCGCAGCATCCCCCCAGAGCCACCACCAGCCCGCAGCATCCCCCCAGAGCCACCACGAGCCAGCAGCATCCCTCCAGAGCCCCCACCAGCCCGCAGCATGCCCCCACAAGCCCGCAGCATTCCTCCAGAGCCACCACCAGCCCATAGCATGCCCACGGAGCTCCCAGAGCCCCCACACGCGTGCATCATCCCCCCCCCCCCAGAGCCCCCACAAGCATGCATCATCCGCCCCCCCCAAGCGTGCATCATCCGCCCCCCCCAAGCGTGCATCATCCGCCCCCCCAAGCGTGCATCATCCGCCCCCCCCAAGCGTGCATCATCCGCCCCCCCCCCAAGCGTGCATCATCCGCCCCCCCCCCCAAGCGTGCATCATCTGCCCCCCCCCCAAGCGTGCATCATCTGCCCCCCCCCCAAGCGTGCATCATCTGCCCCCCCCCAAGCGTGCATCATCTGCCCCCCCCCCAAGCGTGCATCATCTGCCCCCCCCCACAAGCGTGCATCATCCGCCCCCCCCCCACAAGCGTGCATCATCCGCCCCCCCCACAAGCGTGCATCATCCGCCCCCCCCCACAAGCGTGCATCATCCGCCCCCCCCACAAGCGTGCATCATCCGCCCCCCCCCCACAAGCGTGCATCACCAAGCCCGCAGCATCCCCCCAGAATACCTCCAGAGCCCGCAGCATGCCCTCAGCATCCCCACAGAGAACTCAGAGCCCGCAGCATGCACCCAGAGCCCCCACAAGCCTGCAGCTTCCCTCCAGAGCAACCACCAGCCCGCAGCATGCCCCCACCAGAGCCATAGACATGCCACCACAGCCCGCAGCATCCCCCCAGAGCCCCCACACGGGTGCATCATCCGACGCCCCCACAAGCGTGCATCATCCGCCCCCCCCCCCCACAAGCGTGCATCATCCGCCCCCCCCCCACAAGCGTGCATCATCCGCCCCCCCCACAAGCGTGCATCATCCGCCCCCCCCACAAGCGTGCATCACCAAGCCCGCAGCATCCCCCCCCAGAATACCTCCAGAGCCCGCAGCATGCCCTCAGCATCCCCACAGAGCCCGCAGCATGCACCCAGGGCCCCCACAAGCCTGCAGCATCCCTCCAGAGCAACCACCAGCCAGCAGCATGCCCCCACCAAAGCCATAGACATGCCACCACAGCCCGCAGCATCCCCCCAGAGCCCCCACACGCGTGCATCATCCGACCCCCCCCCACAAGCGTGCATCATCCGTCCCCCCCCCCACAAGCGTGCATCATCCGTCCCCCCCCCCACAAGCGTGCATTGTCCGCCCCCCCCCCCCCACAAGCGTGCATCGTCCGCCCCCCCCCCCCACAAGCGTGCATCGTCCGCCCCCCCCCCCCACAAGCGTGCATCGTCCGCCCCCCCACAAGCGTGCATCATCTGCCCCCCCACAAGCGTGCATCATCTGCCCCCCCACAAGCGTGCATCATCTGCCCCCCCCACAAGCGTGCATCATCAAGCCCGCAGCACCCCCCCAGAATACCTCCAGAGCCCGCAGCATGCCCTCAGTATCCCCACAGAGCACCCAGAGCCCGCAGCATGCACCCAGAGCCCCCACAAGCCTGCAGCATCCCTCCAGAGCAACCACCAGCCCGCAGCATGCCCCCACCAGAGCCATAGACATGCCACCACAGCCCGCAGCATCCCCACAGAGCCCCCACATGGGTGCATCATCAGCCCCCCCCCCCCCAGAGCCCCCACGAGCAAGCAGCATGCCCCCAGCGTCCCCACAAACCCGCAGCATTCCTCCAGAGCCACCACCAGCCCGCAGCATGCCCACACAGCCCCCACCAGAGCAATAGACATGCCACTACAGCCCGCAGCATGCCCCCAGCATCCCCACCAGCCCGCAGCATCCCTCCAGAGCCCCCACCAGCCCGCAGCATGCCTAGACAGCCCCCACTAGAGCAATAGACATGCCACCACAGCCCGCAGCATGCCCCCAGCATCCCCACCAGCCCGCAGCATCCCCCCAGAGCCACCACCAGCCCGCAGCATCCCCCCAGAGCCACCACGAGCCAGCAGCATCCCTCCAGAGCCCCCACCAGCCCGCAGCATGCCCCCACAAGCCCGCAGCATTCCTCCAGAGCCACCACCAGCCCATAGCATGCCCACGGAGCTCCCAGAGCCCCCACACGTGTGCATCATCCCCCCCCCCCAGAGCCCCCACAAGCATGCATCATCCGCCCCCCCCCAAGCGTGCATCATCCGCCCCCCCCCAAGCGTGCATCATCCGCCCCCCCCCAAGCGTGCATCATCCGCCCCCCCCAAGCGTGCATCATCCGCCCCCCCCAAGCGTGCATCATCCGCCCCCCCAAGCGTGCATCATCCGCCCCCCCCAAGCGTGCATCATCTGCCCCCCAAGCGTGCATCATCCGCCCCCCCAAGCGTGCATCATCCGCCCCCCCCAAGCGTGCATCATCCGCCCCCCCCAAGCGTGCATCATCCGCCCCCCCAAGCGTGCATCATCCGCCCCCCCCAAGCGTGCATCATCCGCCCCCCCCAAGCGTGCATCATCCGCCCCCCCCAAGCGTGCATCATCCGCCCCCCCCAAGCGTGCATCATCCGCCCCCCCCAAGCGTGCATCATCCGCCCCCCCCAAGCGTGCATCATCCGCCCCCCCCCCCCAGCATGCATCATCTGCCCCCCCCAAGCGTGCATCATCTGCCCCCCCCAAGCGTGCATCATCTGCCCCCCCCCAAGCGTGCATCATCTGCCCCCCCCCACAAGCGTGCATCATCCGCCCCCCCCCCCCAGCGTGCATCATCTGCCCCCCCCAAGCGTGCATCATCTGCCCCCCCCCAAGCGTGCATCATCTGCCCCCCCCCCAAGCGTGCATCATCTGCCCCCCCCCCAAGCGTGCATCATCTGCCCCCCCCCCCCAAGCGTGCATCATCCGCCCCCCCCCACAAGCGTGCATCATCCGCCCCCCCCCACAAGCGTGCATCATCCGCCCCCCCCCACAAGCGTGCATCATCCGCCCCCCCCACAAGCGTGCATCATCCGCCCCCCCCCCCACAAGCGTGCATCACCAAGCCCGCAGCATCCCCCCAGAATACCTCCAGAGCCCGCAGCATGCCCTCAGCATCCCCACAGAGAACTCAGAGCCCGCAGCATGCACCCAGAGCCCCCACAAGCCTGCAGCTTCCCTCCAGAGCAACCACCAGCCCGCAGCATGCCCCCACCAGAGCCATAGACATGCCACCACAGCCCGCAGCATCCCCCAGAGCCCCCACACGGGTGCATCAGCCGCCCCCCCCCCACAAGCGTGCATCATCCGCCCCCCCCCCCCACAAGCGTGCATCATCCGCCCCCCCCCCCCACAAGCGTGCATCATCCGCCCCCCCCACAAGCGTGCATCATCCACCCCCCCCACAAGCGTGCATCATCCGCCCCCCCCACAAGCGTGCATCACCAAGCCCGCAGCATCCCCCCCCAGAATACCTCCAGAGCCCGCAGCATGCCCTCAGCATCCCCACAGAGCCCGCAGCATGCACCCAGGGCCCCCACAAGCCTGCAGCATCCCTCCAGAGCAACCACCAGCCAGCAGCATGCCCCCACCAAAGCCATAGACATGCCACCACAGCCCGCAGCATCCCCCCAGAGCCCCCACACGCGTGCATCATCCGACCCCCCCCCCCCAGAGCCCCCACACGGGTGCATCATCCCCCCCCCCCCGCAGATTACCTCCAGAGCCCGCAACATGCTCCCACAGAACCCGCACCAGCCCCATAGAGCACCCACGAGCCCGCAGCATGCCCCCAGAGCCACAAGCCCACAGCATGCCCCCACCATCCCCCACAGACCCGCAGCATGCCCCCAGCATCCCTCCAGAGCCCCCACAAGCCCGCAGCATCCCTCCAGAGCCACCACCAGCCCGCAGCATGCCCACAGAGCCCCCACCAGAGCCATAGACATGCCACCACAGCCCGTAGCATCCCCACAGAGCTCCCAGAGCCCCCACACGCGTGCATCATCAGCCCCCACCAGCCCACAGCATGCCCCCACCATCCCCCACAGACCCGCAGCATCCCCCCCAGAGGCACCACCAGCCCGCAGCATCCCTCCAGAGCCCCCACCAGCCAGCATGCCCCTAGCATCCCTCCAGAGCCCCCACAAGCCCGCAGCATCCCTCCAGAGCCACCACCAGCCCGCAGCATACCCACACAGCCCCCACCAGAGCAATAGACATGCCACCACAGCCCGCAGCATGCCCCCAGCATCCCCACCATGAGCCCGCAGCATCCCTCCAGAGCCACCATGAGCCCGCAGCATCCCTCCAGAGCCACCATGAGCCCGCAGCATCCCTCCAGAGCCCCCACCAGCCAGCAGCATGCCCCCAGCATCCCCACAGAGCCCCCACAAGCCTGCAGCATCCCTCCAGAGCCACCACCAGCTCGTAGCATGCCCACAGAGCCCCCACCAGAGCCATAGACATGCCACCACAGCCGGCAGCATCCCCACAGAGCTCCCAGAGCCCCCACACGCGTGCATCATCATCAATCATCATCATCCCAGACCACCCAAAGCCCGCAGCACCCCCCCAGAGCCCAGCACTGACCTCCTCCTGAAGCTTCACCGTATCACTTTCTGCATGAATCTATGGCGTCTGGTGCTAAACTAGAACACGCCCATAATGCAGTCAGGACACGCCCATGGAAACGACGTCATACCTGGAAGGAGCCCATACATTCTAGCGTTTACCAGGGAGGAGGCTGCAGAGCGAGTGGTTGGTGGTGAGGCTGCTGAGTATTGGGGAGACATGGCGGATGACTGCGCACCCCACACTGAGCTCCCGGGGGGGGGGGGCAGTCTCAGTCCTGGGGGGGCACCCTGGCTTCCTGTGGATGTGGTTAGTCCCCTGCACTATAGAGAGCGGCACATCGACCATTGCTGCTCTACAGCAGTCTGTGACGGGTCAGAGCCGGGGATTACAGGGAGCCGCAGCCTCTCACCTGTCAGCAGTTGGACTATGAACCAGGTTTCCAGTCACTGACAGTATGGCTGGAGCTGCGCCCATTATGCACTGTTAGAACTTGGCGATGTCTGCCATGTTTGGAGGTTCCTGGATTCTGTATTTTTCTGCACAGGGTTTGTCCATGAGAAAAAGGAACACAGAGCGCCAGTCCTGGCCACAGGTTGTGTCTGGTACTACAGCTCCGGTCTAGTGACGTGACAGGTGCTGAGCTGTAATGCCACACACAGCCTGTGCCCAGGGGTGGCGCTGTAATCCAACAGCTCTGGCTTTCTACTCTGGGACAACTTCTGTAAGGCTGAATTCACACATCTGTGCTCCACGGAGCGAGCTCAGACCTGACAACCGCTGGGTCACCAGTGCTGATCTGTGATTACCTCCTAGGAATAGATGAGGCACTGATCAGGTCCGGAGAGCCGGGCCGGGTCCTCCGATCCCACCACGGATGTGTGAATTCCTCCTTAAGTTAATATCTTAGTGTTAGAGTTCTCCTTTAGAATTTGTGTTCACATGAGAGTAATTTATTATAGTTTATTGTGTAACTTTCAAAAAACGTATCGATTACTAATCCTGAGTTACAGCCAGTGATAGTCTAGAGCTGCGTTCAGAGATCTGCAGGCTTCTGAGCTGAAATCTCCCAGCAGTCCTTGCTGCGATCACTATTGTTAGCGTTGCAATGTTAAGGCTGGTGCAGATAGCAGTGTTTTCGGTCGGAGTGCGATCTGACAAAACATTGAATTGCACTGTGACCAGTGTTTGTCCAAGGAGAAAAATCGGACATGTGCACGGCCCGATAGACAGTCTGTCCGAGGACAAAAATCACTATGCTTGAGTTTCATCTAATATTCGGATCACGCTCTGCCATGCAAGTTAATGAGTCCTTGGAAAAGATCGCACTGCACTCAGATGACATCTGAGTGCAGTCCCATTTTTCACGGATTGACGGAACGAAGAAGATGGAGAATTTTTTTTTACCTATGTCTTGTATCTTGTTTTGTGTCACTTTATGTACAAATCCTGACTGACTATGGACAATTTTTGTCTAATCAGTGCTAGGAGCTCACTACATACATTTCTGTTTGTCCACCCACTTTTTGAGGAGTGACCACAATCTAATTGAAATCTGGAGAGTTTACTGGCCATGAACCCAAAATGTTAATGTTACCCAGACACTTAGTTGTCACTTTTGCCTTGTGACATATTCTCCGTCATGCTGGTATATGCATTGTTAATCACCAAAAATGCTCCTGCAGTTTTCTTAGGCAAAATTGTGAATGAGCCCACTCCCTTTTGATGATGGATAACTCCGCACATGACTCGTCTCGGGTGCTTTACTGTTGGCATAACACAGGACTCAAAGTAGCGCTCAGCTTTTCTTCTCCGGACATTCATTCTTCCATATGTCCCTAACAGTTTGAAGGGGGCCTTCATCAGGGAAATAACTTTACCCCAGTCCTCTGTAATCCAATCACTGTAGTTTACTGCATTTTATAATCCTGTTCTTCATCTTTTTCATGGAGAAAAGTGGTTTCTTTGCTGCCCTACTTAACACCAGCACAGCCTCCAAAATCCTTCTCCTCACGGTGTGTACAGATGCACTGACGCCTGCCTGCTGCCATTCTTGAGCAAGCTCTGCACTGATGTTGAACCAATTCCATAGCTGAATCCTATGTAGGAGATGATACAGGGACTTGCTGGACTTTCTTCGGAGTCATGAAGTCTTCACAGCAAATTAACCTCCCCCTATTAAGTTATTATTTATTATAGTGGCATTTATTACATGGAGCTTTACATGTGAAAAGGGATATACATAGCAAAAAACAAGTACAATAATCTTGAACAAAAGCGAATCACCGACTGGTACAGGAGGAGCGAGAACCCTGCCCGCGAGGGCTTACAGTCTACAATGAATGGGTGAGGATACGGTAGGTGAGGGTAGAGCTGGTCGTGCAGTGGTATGATGGAGCGGTGGTTACTGCAGATTGTAGGCTTGTCAGAAGAGGCGGATCTTCAGCTTCCTTTTGAAGGTTTCCACGGTTGGCAACAGTCTGATATATTGGGGTAGAGTTCTAGAGTAGGGGGATGCATGGGAGAAATCTTACGTGCAATTGTGGGAAGAGGAGATAAGAGGGGAGTAGAGAAGGAGATCTTGTGAGGATTGGAGGTTGCGTGCAGGTAAGTACCGGGACACTAAGTCACAGTTATATGGAGGAGACAGGTTGTGGATGGCTTGGTATGTCATGGTTAGGGTTTTCAACTGGAGTCTCTGGATAATGGGGAGCCAGCGAAGGGATTGACAGAGGGGAGAGGCCAGGGAATAGCGGGGGGGACAGGTGGATTAGTCGGGCAGCTGAGTACAGTTATCTGACAGGAGAAAAAAAACTCCTTTGCCATGCTTGCCGATGAGGCGAGGGGTGTGGGAAAGGTGGAATCCAACGTATGAAAGTGCAGCTGGAGAGGCCATGTCAGAGGGGGTGAGTCAGGTACCATTGATGCCAAGGAAGGAAAGTTTGTTAGTAATGAAAAGGTCATGGATGTAGGAAAGTTTGTTGCAGACGGAGAGAGCGTTCCATAGAGCTCCTGTTAGTGGGATTGGGGAAGCGGAGGATGGGCAATGGGTATAGGGTTAGAAAGGTTGTGGAAATTTGATAGATTGTGGATGAGAGGTAGAAGTGACTGTGGGGATGTGGTGAGGAGGGCCATGATTTGGAGAGATATCGCCAGCTGTGAGGAGCAGCAGGAGAGAGCGTGAGGTGGCTGTCTGTGTTTGGAGACAGAGGATTGTATGTTGAGGAACAGATCTGAGGAGGAGGTGAGATGGAGGGAGAGATGAGCAGTTCATTACTAGGTGTAGGGATGAGAAGGGTTAGTAGAACGTGTAGGACTATAGGGGTGAGAGTGAAAACAAAGAGAAACATTTTTTACTCTGGCTGTGCAGTTACCTTCAGGTATCTTCTGGTTCAATTCTGGTCTAACTCAGTGCAGCACACTGTAAGGTGGCTGCCAGACAGGTCGTGGATGGGAGGTATGTGTCCCCGAAGTACCAAACTTCGGTGATGTAGGACATGGAGAAGCAGGCTCCAGAACACATAGTGCTGGGAGGGAGTTAATGGGCCCGGATTAAAGGGCCGGGTTTCAAGAGCAGCTGAAAGAGTTGGGGGGGAAACAGCTGCTCACTCACCTCCAGTCCAGGTCTTGGAAGGCTGATTTAAGACAGCTGCGCCTGTCTCAATGGTGCTGTGTGTTGTGCAAGGTGAGCAAACCTTGCATGTGCTGCTCAGTCTGCTGGAGGCCGAGAAAAGCACTACATTTAAACGGCTGATGCCGTGCTGTATGGACTGGTTATTTTTAGTTTTGTTCTGTTATAGCAGTGTTTCCCAAACCCCATCCTCACGGACCCCCATAGGTCATGTTTTCAGAATCTCCTTAGTGTTACACAGGTGAGAGAATTCCTGATGCCTTGATGATACTTCAATCACCTGTGTAACACTAAGGAGATCCTGAAAATACGACCTGTGGGGTCTGTGAGGATGGGGTTTGGGAAACACTGCGTTATACCTTTTGTGTATCTGTTGTATGGTGGCAGAAGGTGCCAAGCCCCCCCTGCTTTGGGCAGAGGGGGGGGTATGTAAGGTTGCTGCCGGACAGGTCGTGGACGGGAGGTATGTGTCCCCGAAGTGCCAAGCTTTGGTGATGTAGGACATGGAGAAGCAGGCTCCAGCACACATAGTGTAGGGAGTTAGTGGGCCCGGATTGAAGGGCCGAGTTTTACGAGCAGCTGAAAGAGCTGTTACGTTTTGTTTTCCTGGTTGGTTTATGGACATTTAATAAACCACCAGTTTGTTTTGGAACCTGCGCCTACCCAAGAGCTGATCCGTCACAGCACGTATATGATGCACCGCAGACTAAATTCTTAATGACCCGATAAATGGTTGATCTAGGGGCAATCTTACAAGCAGCAATGGCCTTGCCTGCAAAGCAATGATGACTGCACATGTTTCCTTGAAGGTAATCAGAAGACAATGATTTGAAGCACCAGCCTGTTCTTGTAATTCAGTAAGCATGACTGTGGAAACGGGGGTTTTGTGGTTAAGTAATTTCCTTGGGAAAAAATTAAAAAAAAAAAAAAAAAAAAAAAATTGCATATTAACAATTCATCTGATCATTCTTCATAACAATCTACAGTTAATGCAAATTGACACTATAAAAACTGAAGCAGCAAACTTTATGAAAGCCAGAATGTGTTTCAGTCTCCAAACTTGCCGACTGTGTATTATTGTGTTACCTCTTTTGTATATTATTGTGTCACCTCTTATCTTGTGTATCGCTTCTCTCTTCAGTTTGTTAGCCACATTCTGCCAGGCGAGAGCTTGTGGGTACAATCATGCGGCTGGTGATTCTTGATGACTATGCCCTGGCCAGCGAATGGGCAGCAAAATACATAAGTACTCGCATCGCCCAGTTCAATCCTGGACTTGACAATTACTTCACTCTTGGGCTACCCACAGGTAATGTGCCTTTTATCTATCTTTATCCAGTTTTCCACGAGTTGGTTCAAGCATTTTAGTTGTGGATTGAACTATTTTTGCACATGTGAATTACGAGAAGTCCTCCCGAGTAAGTCAGATGTGTACGGCAAAGCTTCATAGAGGAGGGAGACTCCAAGTTCACTGCTGAACATCTGCTCTCTCCATGTTTCGTTGCGATCTACCAGTGTCTCCGTAAGATTTGGCCATTCTCTACTGTTATATGCAAGAGTGTGCCAATTTTCCAAAGGAACAAGGAGATTGAGTAGCTCAACAGCCTCTTGCCACTGATCGGCAAACAAATTTGGAGAAAATAATTGGACAAAGCCTGAAGGACGCTGTAATGCAGGGCTGTGTTCTGGGGGATCGATGAAGACATAAGAAGCATGATCTGTGCTGAACAGTATGGATGGTAATCCAAACCCTCCATAACCAAGCTTGGCGTGGAAGGCACTCGGGAAATAGGAGTGTGAGTTGGGGGTCTCCCAGTGGTAATACAGTTGGAATCACTGCCTTATTAATACAACGGGGAACTGTTTTTATTTCAATTAACATTAAAGGGGTTGTCCGTACCCTACACTGATTTAATCCTAAATCTCTATTTAATTTAATAATCTACCGTATTTTTCGGACTATAAGACGCACTTTTTTTCCTCCAAAATTTTGGAGGAAAATGGGGGGTGCGTCTTATAGTCCGAATGGGGGGGGGGGTATATGTGTATAATAAATAAATATATATGCTATTGAGCCCGTTCTACGCCCGGGTGGCGAGCATTTTTATTGGTATATGGTCTCCCATGTTGGTATGTGCTGCCCCCCTCCTGGTATTTGTGCTGCCCCCGCCATCCTATCCCGGTATGCGTGGCTCCCCTCATCCCCAATCCCGGTATGCGTGGCTCCTCATCCCCAATCCCGGTATGCGTGGCTCCCCTCATCCCCAATCCCGGTATGCGTGGCTCCCCTCATCCCCAATCCCGGTATGCGTGGCTCCCCTCATCCCCAATCCCGGTATGCGTGGCTCCCCTCATCCCCAATCCCGGTATGCGTGGCTCCCCTCATCCCCAATCCTGGAATGCGTGGCACCTTTCATCCCCAATCCTGGAATGCGTGGCTCCCCTCATCCCCAATCCTGGTATGCGTGGCTCCCCTAATCCCCCCACTATACACACATCCCCAAAAAAATAAACAGTTATACTCACCTTTCTTCTCTGTACTCCAGCGCTGCAGCGTCCTGTTCTGCCGGAGGCCGGGGGAGGAGTGCGGCACCAGAGCACAGCGCCATCCGGCGCCAATTTGCTGAAGACACACTGTAAATGTGTCTTCATAAAAATGGCGCTGGATAGTTCTATGCGCACGCGCCGATCCAACGTCTCACTCCGCCCCCGGTCTCCGCTGAAGAGAGGCGCCGCGGCAACGCTCCTCCCGGTCAGGTAAGTATGGCGCCGGAGATCGCAGTGTGCGTTCAGTGCCTACACACACCGCGATCTCCGACGCCATACACCTCTTACCTGTAACGGCTGGATGCGGTCTTCTGTCTGGAGCCAGACTATGCGTCACGCATGCGCAGTCTATCGAGGCTTTGAACCGAGACCCGCATCCCCGGTTATATTATAGATGTGGGGTGTGAGGGGAGTGGTAGCTGTGGAGGAGCGGGGCACAGGAGGCAGCGGTGCAGCCTACACTGTCCCTGCTGCTAAAGAAAATGAATATTCACTGCTCCTTAATAGCAGCACACAGTGTAGCCGCGCTGCGGCTCCTGCTGCTGCCGGAATCGCCTGTGCCCGCTGTTAAAGGGCATGAATATTCAACCTCTCTCCACGCCCATGGGCGTGGGGAGGGGGTGAATATTCATGCCTTTTAATAAGCGGACACACGCTATAGCCCGGCAGCAGCAGGAGCCGCAGCGCGGCCAAGCTGTGTGACGGCTATGAAGGAGAGTGAAGTCACTGCTCCCCGCGCACACAGACCCGGCGTGGGGAGCAGTGACTTCCGGCAGCTGATCTCTCCATGTGAGCCGCGCATGGCCGTGACGTGCGGCTCACATGGAGAGATCAGTGCGGGCGGACAGGAGGAGAGAGAAGAAAGGTGAGTATAAGTTTTTTTTTTTTGTTTTTTTTTTTTAAGTGCAGCCTGATGGGGATTAGGGGGACCATGCATATTAGGGTATGGATGAGGGGGCCATACAAAACAGGATAAAGATGAGGGGGCCATACATACCTGGACGGGGATGAGGGGTGCCGTGCGTACCTGGACGGGGATGATGGCCACCGTGCGTACCTGGACGGGGATGATGGCCACGTATAAAAGGAAGGGGGTTGGGCATATATGCCAGGATAGGGGATATTGTCAGAATTGGGTATTACCCCTATACCAGTGTCAGCAGAAGACCCCCTCCTCCTTAAAAGTGCATCATGAACAATTTTTTTGCTTAATTTTTTTTTTTATTTTCCTTCTCTAAAACCTAGGTGCGTCTTATGGTCCGGTGCGTCTTATAGTCCGAAAAATACGGTAATTGCTTTTCTAATATACTTTAATTAAAAGTTAATCTAAATTTATCTAACTGGGGTGTGTTTGTATGTGTGTGTATATATTTGTTTTTTTTACCAACTTCCTGTTTGATAACATTTAGTTTGAAAATCCCCAGTGCATCCTGGGATATGAAGACGGACGTGATCAGGGAGCAGAGGCTGCGGTCCCTGCTGCTGCCTCTTTCCCCACCCTGAATGAAGCGTCATCAGTGATGCCTGTTTCAGGGGATGGGCTAGTCCCTGCTACTCTGCGCATGTGTCGGTTGTCAATTCTAACTCTCAGTGGCTCAGCAGGATCTTGTCACTGTGCAATATTCTTTTTAATGCACAGCGTCAGGGATTCCTCAGAGACGACACCGGGGAGATCACGCAATATCTCACCCTGCCATCACTGTCACGGATTTCGTCCAGAATCGCGAGCACACGATCCAGATTACTCGACAGTTCAGCTGTTTTTGGGGATTGCGAATCTTAAGAATGCTACCTCCCGGAAGCTAAAATACGATAAATGAGGGGCCCGGTGAAGAAAGCCATAGCAAATTCGGTCATGTCCCTTGGAGGTGCAATGTACCTGTTGGGTACCCTGATATCGTGGGTTCTGTGAGCACAATACCATTCCAGGGTTTTACAGTGGGATCTGCTACATAATGAAGTTTCTCTTAAGGGGCACTTGGAAGGGAAGATGTCCTTATCACCCCGGTCAGTAAAATCTTTATAGAGGTTAGGCTCATCCTGCCACCAATCTCGAGGGGTTCCCTGGGTACTTGGGGTCACTAGCACAATTACCACAGATGCGAGTCCCAGAGGGTGGGGAGTCCAGCGGACCTGGTCAGATATCGAAAAGGGTCTCTCCTCCAATGCAAAAGAACTTTTGTCGGTCCGAGCTCTGCTGTGCCTGTTTGGGGTGAAGTTCGGGTCCTAGGAGGCATCGACTATGCAGCCTGCACAGCAGATCACAGCCCGGGCACCGCATAGAATCATAGAATCATAGAATGGTAGAGTTGGAAGGGACCTCCTGGGTCATCTGGTCCAACCCCCTGCTCAAAGCAGGATTCACTAGATCATCTCAGACAGATGTCTGTCCAGCCTCTGTTTGAAGACGTCCATTGAAGGGGAACTCACCACCTCTCGTGGCAGCCTGTTCCACTCATTAATCACCCTAACTGTCAAAAAGTTTTTTCTAATATCTAATCTGTGTCTCCTCCCATTTAGTTTCATCCCATTGCTTCTAGTCTTTCCTTGTGCAAATGAGAATAAAGATGATCCTTCTACAATGTGACAGCCCTTGACATATTTGTAGACAGCTATTAAGTCTCCTCTCAGTCTTCTTTTTTTGCAAGCTAAACATTCCCAAATCCTGCAACCGTTCCTCATAGGACATGGTTTGCAGACCAGTCACCATTCTGGTCGCTCTTCTCTGAACTTGCTCCAGTTGCTCCATCTCCGGGTAAGTCTCCACCTTGTGAGTTGCTTCTTGTGCAGCAGCCCCATACAAGTTGCTCCTCTCTCCTGGGCCAGTTCATGCTGAAGACTGAGCTCCTTTGCCCAATCTAGGAGCTCAATAGCCCTGATCATGTCAGTGGTAGCCCAGCACTGCTGGATCAGATTTACAAATGGCAAACTAATCAGCCCTAGGCATTTCTAATATGTGCAGAGCAGGCGACATAAGTCTGACCGGTGTCCTCATAGACCTTTCCTCAGCCGGGGTCTAATAGGAGCAGTAAGATGGCCGTCATGGGGTCCATTGTTAGATCTCGGCTGCCATAGAAACTCATCGGCACCATGATCGCGCCTCCCTCTCCTGTCTAAAGTGCCTAAATGCTGTGGAAGCCCCCTACTGTGTCATACAGTGGATTAAACTGCCAGGATCAGGGTTGGCTCCACTGTCGGTGGCTGAGGCAGGAGCAGGACTGTGTTATACAGCCACACTTCTGCCGCAGATCTTGTAAGAACCCTGACAGGACCTGCCTGATGATAATGTGTCCTATAGAGCGGGTCCTGGTACCAGACTGCCCTGTACATATTCACCACTAGCTGGGAACCAGTTACTTACAAGGTCTAGTTTCGGATGTGTTTCCAGGTTCTGTAGTTGTCAGCATTTTATCCTTAAGGCCGAGTTATAATATCACTGTAACACTCTCGCCCTGTACCTGTATACCTGCCCTGTGTGCTGCACAAAAGTATATAACAAAATGTGTGTACACAGATATCTATCTCCTGAATGGTATTACTGCTAGATCTCCTGTACATAGAAATATGAGGTTCTTAGCGCACATTTTGAGCAAATTGTGCGAGCCCATCTGCCAACGTCAAGGCGACCTCTTCAGATGGGTCCCTACACTAACTTAGTAACTGGGACTAGTTTTTTGTATTATTATTACCACCATTTTTACTATTTATTATTATTGCAATAATGCAATTAATTGTAACTGTTATAACACTAATTAAAAAAATTTAATTCAATTTTTTTATTATACTTGTGATTCTAATAATGGTATTACTAAAATCCCTATGCCTAAAGCTGTTGATCCAGAAGTAGGCAAAAACCCCAGGACACCTAACGCCAATTTATTTCATAGGGGAAAAAATTCCTTCTTGACCCCTGGAAAAGGCGAACAGTCCTAGGACCCTGGATCAAAACTAATAATGTTATTACAAGTTATATAATATTACGCTAATTATTGTACTACTGGAGTTATTTTAATTTGTTTTTATAAATCTAACTATTTGATATGGTTATTATTAACATTGTGCTATCTTATTACAGTATTATTCTTCTTTCCTATCACTACTAATACTGCCCTATACCTACAGTGTTGATCCAGAAGAAGGCAAAAACCCCAGGACACCTTCAGCCAATTTGTGTTACAGGGGAAAAATTCCTTCTTGACCCTGAGAAAAGACGATCAGTCCTAGAACCCTGGATCAAACCTAATTATGTTACTAGTTATGTAATTACTATTACTATACTAAATGTACTACTACAGTTTTTAATATAATTTTTTTTATATATTTTGTCTTATGTCCTGCTTTCTTATTAAAGTACTACTCTAACTTTTCTATAACTATTTAATATTACAGTATTGATTGAACTACGTCTATAACTATTTTTATTTACTCTTTGTTCTTTCTATAGATATAAGTAGTTTATATTATTATCCTGCTATCTTATTACAGTATTATTCTTCTTTCCTATTACTACTAATACTACCCTATACCTACAGTGTTGATCCAAAAGAAGGCAAAAACCTCAGGACACCTTCAGCCAATTTGTGTCACAGCGGAAAAATTCCTTCTTGACCCCGAGAAAAGGCGATCAGTCCTAGAACCTTGGATCACACTGTTATTCTACCTACTACTATTACTACTGTTATTTTATTACTTTCTTACTATTATCATTAGTATTATTACTCAAATGACACTAATAATGATATACTACCACTAGATTACTACTATCCTGCGATTATTACTTTGGTGGATTTCTACTTACCAGCCGGTATTGCCGTATGATGTTATCGGCAGAGAGGTCTCAGTAGGATGGTCCACATGGTGTTCCTCTTTCCTCTCAAATACCGGTTGATGTAATGGCGGATGTTGTTCTGCTTCTTCCTTTATGTTGTAGGATCGACTCTTCTGTCCTCTTCTGTCCTCTTCTGTCCTCTTCTGTCCTCTTCTGTCCTCTTCTGTCCTCTTCTGTCCTCTTCTGTCCTCTTCTGTCCTCTTCTGTCCTCTTCTGTCCTCTTCTGTCCTCTTCTGTCCTCTTCTGTCCTCTTCTGTCCTCTTCTGTCCTCTTCTGTCCTCTTCTGTCCTCTTCTGTCCTCTTCTGTCCTCTTCTGTCCTCTTCTGTCCTCTTCTGTCCTCTTCTGTCCTCTTCTGTCCTCTTCTGTCCTCTTCTGTCCTCTTCTGTCCTCTTCTGTCCTCTTCTGTCCTCTTCTGTCCTCTTCTGTCCTCTTCTGTCCTCTTCTGTCCTCTTCTGTCCTCTTCTGTCCTCTTCTGTCCTCTTCTGTCCTCTTCTGTCCTCTTCTGTCCTCTTCTGTCCTCTTCTGTCCTCTTCTGTCCTCTTCTGTCCTCTTCTGTCCTCTTCTGTCCTCTTCTGTCCTCTTCTGTCCTCTTCTGTCCTCTTCTGTCCTCTTCTGTCCTCTTCTGTCCTCTTCTGTCCTCTTCTGTCCTCTTCTGTCCTCTTCTGTCCTCTTCTGTCCTCTTCTGTCCTCTTCTGTCCTCTTCTGTCCTCTTCTGTCCTCTTCTGTCCTCTTCTGTCCTCTTCTGTCCTCTTCTGTCCTCTTCTGTCCTCTTCTGTCCTCTTCTGTCCTCTTCTGTCCTCTTCTGTCCTCTTCTGTCCTCTTCTGTCCTCTTCTGTCCTCTTCTGTCCTCTTCTGTCCTCTTCTGTCCTCTTCTGTCCTCTTCTGTCCTCTTCTGTCCTCTTCTGTCCTCTTCTGTCCTCTTCTGTCCTCTTCTGTCCTCTTCTGTCCTCTTCTGTCCTCTTCTGTCCTCTTCTGTCCTCTTCTGTCCTCTTCTGTCCTCTTCTGTCCTCTTCTGTCCTCTTCTGTCCTCTTCTGTCCTCTTCTGTCCTCTTCTGTCCTCTTCTGTCCTCTTCTGTCCTCTTCTGTCCTCTTCTGTCCTCTTCTGTCCTCTTCTGTCCTCTTCTGTCCTCTTCTGTCCTCTTCTGTCCTCTTCTGTCCTCTTCTGTCCTCTTCTGTCCTCTTCTGTCCTCTTCTGTCCTCTTCTGTCCTCTTCTGTCCTCTTCTGTCCTCTTCTGTCCTCTTCTGTCCTCTTCTGTCCTCTTCTGTCCTCTTCTGTCCTCTTCTGTCCTCTTCTGTCCTCTTCTGTCCTCTTCTGTCCTCTTCTGTCCTCTTCTGTCCTCTTCTGTCCTCTTCTGTCCTCTTCTGTCCTCTTCTGTCCTCTTCTGTCCTCTTCTGTCCTCTTCTGTCCTCTTCTGTCCTCTTCTGTCCTCTTCTGTCCTCTTCTGTCCTCTTCTGTCCTCTTCTGTCCTCTTCTGTCCTCTTCTGTCCTCTTCTGTCCTCTTCTCAGGAAACATAACCAGACATTAGGAGCAATCCTCAACTGACAGAGCGCCACTACTGACCTCATCCCGCTCAGTGTGACCCTGCTTTCATCTGTGAAGAGCACAGGGAGCCAGTGGCGACTTTGCCAATCCTGGTGTTCTGTGGCAAATGCCAAGCGTCCTGCACGGTGTTGGGTTGTGAGCACAACTCCCATCTGTGGACGTTGGGCCCTCATACCACCCTCATGGAGTCGGTTTCTAACCGTTTGTGCAGACATATGCTCATTTGTGGCCTGCTGGAGGTCATTTTGCAGGGCTCTGGCAGTGCTCCTCCTGTTCCTCCTTGCACAAAGGCGGGGGTAGCGGTCCTGCTGCTGGGTTGTTGCCCTCCGACGGCCCCCTCCTGATGTACTGGCCTGTCTCCTGGTAGCGCCTCCAGCCTCTGGACACTATGCTGACAGACACAGAAAACCTCCTTGCCTCAGCTCGCATTGATGTGCCATCCTGGATGAGCTGCACTACCTGAGCAACTTCTGTGGGTTGTGTAGTCCTTCTCATGCTACCACGAGTGTGGAAGCACAGCCAACATTCAAAATTGACCAAAACATCAGCCAGAAAGCACTGGTACTGAGATGCAGTCTGTGGTCCCCACCTGCAGAACCACTGCTTTATTGAGGGTGTCTTGATAATTGCCAATAATTTCCATCTATTCTCTATTCCATTTGCACAACAGCATGTGAAATTGATTGTCACTCAGTGTTGTTTCCTAAGTGGACAGTTTGATTTCAGAGAAGTTTGATTTACTTGGAGTTATATTCTGTTGTTTAAATGTTCCCTTTATTTTTTTGAGCAGTGTGTATTTGCTTATGTCCATGTATTTACTACTAAAAGTAATTTTTTACATTTAGGTTTCATTAAGTGTTTTTCACTGGCATTACAGACTTATTGTTTCCCTGCACATTCAAGTTTCATGTTTTCTTTGGGCATAGATCAGCTAAAAGGCACTCAGGAAAAAAAACATTTGAAAGATCTACAACCTCTCCCTTAAGACTGTCAGAAGGAGCTCACTGATAGATTCTCAGTTAGCTAATTTTGCAGCCAGGAATAGACAGTGCAGCACAGATGCTACAGAAGGCAACATTTTTAATGAAACTCAATAACGGAAATCAATTTTAGCCCCAAATACTTGCATTAAAGTAAAAAAAACAAATGACCACAAAGCTGGACAACCGCTTTAACTCCTTACCAACATCTGCCGTACATGTCTGGTATTAGTCAGTAGAGGGTGTATGGAGCAGAGTCAGCTCGCCCCGTACATGGCAGATAATGGCTGTGACAAACAACCAGGACCTGCCTCTAAGAGCTGCGAGTGGAGCGAAGATCTGCCCACCACTGTTAACCTGTTCAGTGCTGCTGTCAATCTCTCTAACAGCAGCATTAACAGCGCGCCGGCATTGGGACGCATCGTTCCATGCGCCCACGTGACGCGATCACAGGGCGCAGATGGACTGCTATGACATCCGGGGGTCTGCTGAAGCCTCCGTGCCTGTCATCATAAAGCTTCATTTGGGCTGTAAAGAAGACCGTGATTTTGCTATATGGAGCATTACTGTGGTATCGCTGTATATAGCACAAGCAATCAGATAATGTATACAAATGCAGTGAAAATTAAAAAAAAAAAAAAAGTCTAAAATATTAAAACCCCACACGTTCAACTCACCTCCCACTAAAAATAAAGATAATAAAAATATACACATTTGTGGTATGGTCTCTTTCAGAGAAATATAATCTATCCAAATATAAAAAACAAACTATCAGTGAACACAGAAAAAAATTCAAAAAGCCAAAATTGCATTTTTTTCGTTCGCCACAATACTACAGAAAACCCTGTAAGAAGCGATGACCGTGTCATATGTGTCCCAAAATGTTATCAATAAAGTCCTCTTGCCCTTCAAAAAATAAGCCCCACACAGCTCCATCAACCCGAAAAACGAAAATGTTACGGGTCTCAGAAAAAATGGTGACACCATCAAAAAAAAGTTTTTTTCTTTTGCCAAAACTCTTGGAGAAGTTTGGTCTTGCTGTAATCACACTGAGGAGTAGGATCCTATTACCAGGTCATTTTCACCACACTATGTGCGCCGTTAAAACACTTCCCAGAAAAACAGTGTCAGGCTTTTTTTTTCCTCGCACTTTTACTGCACTTGGACTTTTTTTCCCGTTTTCTAGTACTATGTGGTAAATGAATGGTGGGATTTATAAGTACCGCTCGTCCTGCAAAATAACAAGACCTCACACTATGTGGACAGACATGAAAAAGTTATAGCCCTTGGAAAAAGCCAAGGAAAAAACAGAAAAAAACCATCAATTGGTTCTGTTGGGAAGGGGAAAAGCTGAAGAAACGCATGTAACAGCAGAATATGGAGGAAGGTGAGATATCACCGGCTGGTGGATACTACCTGCTCCATCGCTGGCAGAGTAACCCATCCCCATGGTGGCCGCTGAGATCTTCTCTTGTAGAAACGGATCCAAAATCTATAAAACATGGGGAACAGTCAGCAGAGGGTTTGGTGATTGGCTCATATTGGCGATATACCCAGGGGCATTACTGGGCACAGGGAAGATTGGGAATGAATAGGATTGGCTGTTAGATATGTGATCTCTTCCATTAAAGGGGATGTCTAGTTGGAAGAAGTTCTCACTGATCTCTGGATAGGTGATGACTCTTAGATCGGTGGGTTTGGCCGCTATGACCCAATCAGCAGAACAGCACTTGTAGATAGAAGTGAGCGAAGTGCAAATGTTCAGCCGCCGGTCCGTTCATTCTCTATGGGGGGCGCTGTACTCAGCTTTCTCCTGCATAGAGAATGAATGGAGCGGTGGCCGGGGAGGGTCTAGCAGGGATTAGTTGGGTTCCCAGCAGATCTAGAAGTTGTCACTTATCATGTGTTGGGGAATAATGACTTCTCCTCTGATAAATGTGCTGATTCCTGTCAGTTGTGGTCGCTGAGTGCGTGTGATGGGATGTGGCTCCGTCCGTTATATTATATCACGTCTTATACCTATAATCTCGCTGATCGCAGGTGTCTGTCTTCACACTCAGATGAGATGGAACAAACTGACCATATAGGACTTTTTTTTTTTTCTTCAAATTCAAACTGAGCAATCCGATTGGCTGAGTATGAATGCAGTTACCATGGTGACAGAAGTAGCTGCAGATTTAAAGGGACAAGATACTAATATTGTACTAAAGTGTATTTTATTATATACTTCACATAACTGACTGGGTACACCTTGGTGCTGGTGGGATGGCTTTTTTTTTTAATCAAACAACATGTTTACTAAGTACCCTATATTATATATATTTCCTATTGCTTTTTACTTACTTATAGCAGGGTATATGTTCATATTGTTTCTATCCTAAGTTTGTCTATTTTCTAATAGATGGTGGCAAACTTCTTCCTGGCCTTTGAAGCACAGCGTTCAATTATTCCTGTCGTAAACAAGGTAAAAAGCTTCGAGCCGAGCGCGATCAGACTCCTTCAGTCCCGCAGCAGGTAAATCTGTGACCATCGCCGGCACTCCTGCTGTTCCTAGTACCGATCCCTCTGAGCGGCTGTGCAGTAATGAAGGCTGGATTCACCCCAAACTTGCTCGTCTTTTTTTTCGATTTCCAGTTCTGGTAATTAGTGATACACATGTGTATATCCAGTGGTCAACTCAAAACCTATGTATGGAAAATCAATAGTTTGCTGTATGCATCTCATTTGTAGGATGCACACTATTCATTTCAATATGGAGCGGAGTAGGAGGAGACTTTCATTACTGTTCCCTTTACTTCCTCCCTGCTGATAGGAAATGCCATGCTGTTTGCTTGTGTCCTGTGATTACAGCAGCCTGCAACAGTTTTCAGCGTGCACTCCCCGGCTCAGGCATCAAGCAGTAAATGATAACATTAAAACGCTGCTACCCCTTTGTTAGTCACTTTTTTATCTTCTTCCCCTTCTACGAATGCTATAGTCCGTTATTCTAGAACTGCTCTGAAAATGGTTCTCTCTGGAGTGTTGGGATTTGGGTTTAGGGTGGGTTATGGGAATTGAAGTTCAGATACTTTGTTCATATTTTTACTATGGAATTACTATGTCATGTATGTTATTTGAAAGATGGAATATTTGTAGTTGGAGTTTTTCAATAAAAATGATTTGATTAAAAAAAATATGAAATTAAAATTCCTCTGTTCTTGAGAAAGCATAGGATTTTACTAAGAGGTAAATTGCACGTTCCTTGTTTTCCAGGCGCTTTACATTTTTGCTAGTTTTGTATGATTACACAATCCCTTTTATAGGCCAGTGCCAGTTGTACATCTCTCCCTAAACTCTTGTTCACACTATATTTTAAGCCAGTTTTCTTATATGGTTTCTAGATGTTGTCCAGCTTTGATAAATAATTAGTATTTATACTTTTGCTTTTAGATAGACTTGAAGAATGCAGATCCGGAAAGGGTGGAGAAACAAATTGAGAAGATGTTTGACGTTCCCGCTAGTGACTGTATCCGGGTACGATGCGCTCCAGATCAAAATCATTCCTGTAGGCAAATTTAACTCCGCTGTCTGTACCTTGTCTTTTTATTTTTTTCTACAAAATGTGGCTGGAAAAGGGGCAATGTAGCGAGGAATTGACATCAATTTTTGGTGTTAAAAAAAAACAAAAAACTTTTGTGACGCATCATTTTTGCGCAAAAATGTGCAGCTTCCTATTTTACAGCACTCTTGCAACTTTTAGAAATTGGGCTTGGTAAGCTACACAGGTCTAAGAACGACGGGTGACGTTAAAAGTGGATAAAGATACACGGTGGCTCAGTGGTTAGCATTGTTGTTTTGCAGCACTGGGGTCCTGGGTTCAAATCCCACCAAGGACGACATCTGCAAGAAGTTTGTATGTTCTCCCTGTGTTTGCGTGGGTTTCCTCCGGGTTCTCCGGTTTTGTCCCACACTCCAAAGACATACTGATAGGGAATGTAGATTGTGAGCCCCGATGGGGGCAGTGATGATAATGTCTGTAAAGTGCTGTAAAATTAATGGCGCTATATAAGTGAGTAAAATAAATAAAGATAGATGGAAGTGCTACATAAACATTTATCAATAGTAGGACCGCCCACTGGACTAGTGTACATACGGCAGGACTTTTCGCTGCATAAAATGCCAGTTTTGCTGACTCTCTTCCCACAGATATGTCTATCAGTCTGATCAACTTCTCTGCTCTACAACACCCCCTACAGATCTTATACCATTTCAGCATGACAGGTTCCTTTAATCACCTGCAGATGACATAAGTAGCCATGTTCTGTGTGGCTTACGGAGGGGCTTGATTGCTTGTCAGCTTCAAACAGGTTTCATTTCTTCTGATTCGTTGTAGCCGAGTTCTAAACTGTATTAAGAAATTCATTTCTCTGTTTATTTCTATTAGATGTCGGGGAAGCTTGGAACAAATGTGGAAAGTGTTCTTCAAGAAGTTGTCAGGAGGCTTCCACCGTGAGTACGGACTAATGCGGCTCTATCCATCTTCTCTTTATTAAAGGGAACCTGTCACCTTGGAAAATGCTATGTACCTGCAGGTATAGGGTTAATCTGCAGATAAATATTGTTACAATGCTGCCCGGCCGCCTTATTGATAGTGTAGGTACCAGGAGAAAACTAACTTCTTTCCTCCCTGCAGCCGCCGGCCTTCACTCATTGTTGTGCACGGAGCGGCTACAGTCTTGGATCACAGCACCGCTCGCTATATCAGGGGCGACGGCTGTAAACCCGGCCTGGATTTTGATTGACAGCTTGCTCTGCACAGATGCGCTGCAGAACCACTTAGAATCTGAGTGAAGGAGTAGTATGCTCACAGATAGAGAATATGGCTCATCCACGTGCAGATCTGCTCCACGTCCAATTACATATTTGTGGGAGAAACCCTAGTGGCAGCCTCTTATTTCTGACATGGATCCTCTAGCACTATTTGTGAACCTGCGGCTCCCAGCATAACTTGATGAGAGACCGTCAGTCTGCTGGGACCTGTAGTTTCACTACAGCAGGAGTGTCACAAGCTGCGGACCTCCGCTCACTCCAGCACTGGTCGGCATTTTCAGCACGTGAACGTACGCTATGCTTTCTGGAGACACAAGGGTGTAGATCATTTTATCAAACCCTTGACTGTAAGTTTGCTGAACCCTAAGTGGATTATATTGTTCCCACAGTTTCAGTTTTGGACCATTTAAGGGGAATTTAAAGGGTTCTGGCCACTGATTTTCCTTAAAGGGGATCAGTATCCCTGTATGTCTTTGTATATACTTGATAAAGACCTATAACAGGTCGAAACGTTATGTGATGGCGGAATAAACTTTGTCTTTTGGAATTCATCACTCTGGACTGAACGCTGTTACTTACCTTTATTCCCCTTAACAGGATGTCTTATTTTTGTGTTTTAGTCCCAAGATTGAAAAGGGCAGCCCTCTTAAAGCCCTGCTGTTTGACTCCACGTTTGATCACTACAGAGGCGTCGTAGCAGCATCGCCCTGTGTGGAGGTGACGTGTGTAAAGGCAATAAAATCGTGTCTGCCCACTCTGGCAAGTGCTATGAAGTCAATGAGGTTGGCATACTGACCCCAGAGGAAGTGCCAGCCGAAAAACTAAGGTTTTTTGTAATAATTTTATTAGCCTTTCCCTCTGTCTTCACCAATCAGCCCTCTGTATTGATGATCAGATCAAAGATGTAGACAGGGATTGTCTCACGCTGCATCTCCTTCCTGATTGTATCACTGAGAAGACAGAAGCTGCCCCATCCCATTCTCCAAGAAATGCAGAACCCAATGCATCTGCTGTCCGTGATCCGCTTATTGTCAGAGGACATCATTAGGGACTGCATTTTCTCATTGCTTAAGAAATTGTTGGGGGATCCTGCTAATTGCTGAATAATAAAACTGCAGCACCGCTCCATTTAAAGCAGTGTTTCCCAAACTCCAGTCCTCATGGCCCCCAGCAGGTCAGGTTTTCAGGATTTCCTCAGTATTACACATGTGATGAAAGTATCATCAAGGAATCAGGAATTCTCTCACCTGTGCAATACTATGGAAATCCTGAAGACATGACCTGTGGGGGGCCGTGAGGACTGGAGTTTGGGAAACACTGATTTTAAAGGGACTGTCAGCACAGAATGACTGTTGAAACCAAGTACAAGCGCTCCGTGGATCACGGCGTGGGCCAATCCTTTATATACACCTTCCCACCTGCTTGTTTTACTTCTGTCTCCTTCCTTCTCTGGTTCTATGAAGCCAGAGCTGTCAATCAAAGAAGAGGAGGGTGTG
This sequence comes from Phyllobates terribilis, assembly GCF_046119375.1. Lineage (NCBI taxonomy): Eukaryota > Metazoa > Chordata > Amphibia > Anura > Dendrobatidae > Phyllobates > Phyllobates terribilis. The sequence continues at coordinate 523,514 of NW_027362938.1, read as the reverse complement.
GATAGAGGGCAAACAAGCAGGTGGGAAGGTGTATATAAATGATTGGCCCCGTCATGAAGCACCGAGAGTTGGGACTTAGTTTGAACAGTCATTCTGTGCTGACAGTCCCTTTAGGTGGACGAGATCCAGATGCAGCTCATTTCACCGTGTAAGGCTATGTGCCCACTATGCGTTTTTTAAGCGTTTCCGCAGCGGCAATTCCACCGCAGGAACGCTTAAACGCTTGGTAGAAGGTCTGCAATGTTCCCCAATGATAATCCGCATGTGCTGTGCACATGCTGCGGAAATTTCCGCTGCGGATTATCATTGCGGAAAAATCCGCAGCAATAACAATTATTTTGCGGAAGCGCGGCGTTTTTGCCGCCATTGACTTGCATTGAATCGCTTAATATCCGCATGACTACATGTACACATGCGGATATTAAGCGATTCAATGTGCGGATGGTACCCGGGTCTGGAGAAGAGGAGACTCTCCTCCAGACCCGGGTACCATAGAACCTGTTAAAAAACAAAGAATTTAAAATAAAAAATAAACCTTATACTCACCTTCTGATGGCCCCCGGTCTCCTTAGTGATGCGTCCTGGCTCCCCGGCGGCTCGCGATGGTCTAAAATTACCTTTCATGACGTCATTTAGTCATGTGACGGGTCGCATCGGATAAGGAGACCGGGGGCCATTGGAAGGTGAGTATAATGTGTTTTTTTATTTTTTACCATTTTTATTCTTTTTTTTAACTAACTTGGTCACACTATATAAAATCCATGCCGGTTGCATGGATTTATATAGTGTGACCAAGTTGTCAAGCAGTTTTCCATGTGATGCTAAAATCGCTTGGAAAGCGCTTGACAACCCGCATGTGAAATCGTATGTGCAAAACGCGTGACAAACGCTTGTCCCTGGCTGAAAAAAACGCATGTAAAATCCACATGCCAGGGAGATACAGAAACGTTCAGGAAAAAACCGGAGCATTTCTGCATCGTGGGCACATAGCCTTAGAGTGCCGCTGTGCAGGCAAAGACAACATCCCCCTCTTTCTGAGAATCATTGGGCTTGAAGGGGTACGGCCCCCCATCAGTTATAAAGCCATGTCATGTCATCAATCATATGAGTGTTATGTGGCAATGGCATTGTCTTGACAGCCAAGGATCCTACTGAAGGCCTCCATGTCTTCCATGATTGTACAACTATGAAGCCCGTCCCATAACTGGGATTAATATCAGATTGGTCATTTTACTCTACAGAGCGACATTTTAGCACACTAGGAATATTCTTATAGTGCCACTAGATGGCGCTCTAATCCTGCATGCAGTACTGATGCTCCTCCGTGCTGCTTTCTATGAATATACATGGATGTTTGGTGCCCAGGAGAGAGCAGAGCTGAAAGGGGATTCTGTTATTAAAGCAAATAAAATGTCAATATTGTGTTATGGAAAGTTCTGCAAATTAAAACACAATTTTGTGTTTTTATTGCCATTCAATACAAATCTGTTGTGGCCACATGATGATTCTCAGCTGGTTACAGTGCGATTAGCAGAGCTCTCTGATGTGGTATTTAGGCTCTGGGAAGTTATAACATATATGTTGATAGATCCAAAATAGTTTTACATCCAAAATTCAGTGCTGACTAATCTCACAGCATTTCTGACTTAAATGAATGTAACTAGATGAAACACTATTTTTGCTTCATGCAGCCACCACCAGGGGGAGCTGTTGACGTGTGATTATGTACAGCTAGTATTGGACCCACCCGCAGCAGTAGAAGTCTGTCTCCAGTGAGCGCCCTCTAGTGCCAGCTGTATATAGCTGTAGTGAACTCATGCAGTGCTGGGTCTCAGAGCCGTTGCTGCCTTCTTTTATGGCTGATTTGTACCTGATATTCAATGTAGAATTTGATGAATCTGCACTAATTGTGAATATATATTACTCTCATTGTTTCCTAGATATGCTGGGCAAGTAGGTTATCTAATCGCTGGGATGAAGGACGCACAGGAAGCACAAATAGGAGACACTCTGCATTTACTGAAGCAGCCAGTGGCTCTGCCTGGCTTTAAGCCTGCGAAACCCATGGTGTTTGCAGGTGAGTTGAACCCTAATACAAATTAAATGGTTCCTGTACTTGATCTCATTCGATAGATAATGTGTAAAATCCCTTTATAAAGTTCAATTAAGTTGGAGTTACTTTTCAGGGGTTAGATAACCTAAAAGTGTCGGCCGCTAGGGTCTCCCTTCTGTCTAAGTGTAATTTGTCTCTAGCAGCAGAAACCCCCCTATATGGATTACCGGAAGTGGGGCTTGGCCTTCGTCTCTCTGCTCCTGCCTGTCAAACTGTATATGCAGGCTTAACAGAGATTCAGTCTTTCAGTTAATTGCAGGCATCTCATTAAGCAATGGCGGAAGCAATACGTGCTGAGTAATGAGAGAAGGGATGTCCCAGGACCTATAGTGCTGACAGAATGCTGATAAAGAGCAATCGTCCACTTCAAAAGAGTGGATGGCAAGTTACAGAGCATGTGTATTGGTACTGTTCCAGGACATACTGTTTTATCTACAGTCCATTTAGAATCAAAACTCTGTTCTACATAATATTGTACATGGAACAGAGTATTATGCCAATGTAACTGCAACACGCATCGAAGTCAAAATCTCAGCAGAATTACACCTATAGCCCCCTCAGACTATGCAAAACACCAATTGAGCTTTAACAACTTCAGCTCAAGTGCTCAAAAACTGTGTAACGGGGTCAGAAAGCTATTGTACAGTATACAGTATATATTTTATTAGCGTAATATTAAAACCTGTATTACAAGAGCACTTAGTTCAAGATTCCGCCTCCAGATGGCGTGACATCAGAGATTAGACCCATCTGCAAGAGCGTCCTCAGCAATGAATATATAGTCAATCACAGGGACTAGACGTGTAATGGATCAGTACAACAGTATAACGAGTGTTGTGTAGAGATGAGCGAACCCGAACTGTAAAGTTTGGGGTTCATACCGGACACCTAGCGTCCAATGCTGAACTCCGAACACTGACAAGTCCGTTTTAAGAGTGAGAGACCTCCTAGCCCTTACTACAACCATTTTACAGCATCAAAGTTTGTGTCTCCATTGTCTTCTATGGGGTTCGGGTTCAAGTTCTGGTACCCGAACCAAACTTTGGACTAAAGTTTGGTCGAAACCGAACATCCACGGGGTTCGCTCATCCCTAGTGTAGTGTAAATTCTACGTATTTTGCGCCTGAGTACCAGTAATGAGGAGATCCTTACCCATTATGTGCCTGCCACTCTCCTAAACACGCGTTTCACTTTTTTAGCTTCTTCAGAGGGACACAGAGTATACCAAACACTGCCCCCCGGGCACCAGATGTAACCCACTGTATCAATTCCTTTAAGGCTAAAGTTACAGCTATAGAATAGATTGACCTTGACAATTCAAGTGCTTTCTTGTGGGAAGTATGTGCACCCCCCGATCATTTCAGTGGAGAGCGACCATTCCCAGCCACCTCTATTGAGAATCCATGACCGGCACAGGCGCTGTACCCTCGCCTGTCACACTTTAGTAATCCTACTAATTCCTTGTAACAGCCAGGAACGCCTCCATGATTGGATTAGGAACGGTGATCACAGAGTAGATAAATGCCAGAGAACCTTTATTCTGCAGCCGCATCTTTCATCCCATTAGACTCGGCCTATTTTACAGAAGCCGAGATAATTGAGGAGAGATGTAAGGAAGGAACCTCACGATCCTCCAGGACTAGTCAGCTCAGAGCCGTGACGTGTGGACAAGGTTTTTCTACATTGTGGGGAATTTACGGAGCGCTGCAGCAAGGGGGTTGGTAATGACACGCCACCGTGACACATAATGCATGGACTGTCTCCTCTCATTTGTTCTTTGAAGCTTGTTTTTCTCGTGAGTGATGCTCGGCACATGAGAAAAGCCCAAACAATTAACATCAAAAGGGTTTTCTGCGATTTGTAAAATACTGCGCCCCGCTGATCCCCCGCTGCGGCTCCCCATAGGTGGATTATAATGAGGGCAATCCGGGCTATCGCCCGGGGCCTCGGGTCTCTATGGCCGGATTGCCCTCATTATATGTGCAGCACCGCGGCACATACCGGCAGACAGTGGCGGGGGGGGGGCCCGGACCACTCCCCCAGCAGCAGTGCACAGCCGCTGCTTCTTCTTCGGCCGGGCCAGCACTGCAGCAGTTAACTTCCCTCTGCTGGCCCGGCCGCGTCACTGCTAGGAGACACGGCCCTGTGCGCGGCCGTGTCTCCTAGCTGTGACGTCACGCAGTGCGCGCCCGGCCTGCACTGCTACTTACCACCGGAGAGGAGCAGGAGCCAGGAGGACTGGAGCCGAGGCGGGGGATGGTGAGTGAGTGAGTGTGTGTGTGTGTGTGTGTGTGTGTGTATGTGTCTGTGTGTGTGTGTGTGTGTGTGTGTGTGAGTGTGAGTCTGTCTGTGTGTATGTGTATGTATGTATGTGTGTGCAGGCAGATATCATTGTGTGATGTCGGTTTATATGTATTTTTGTGTTTCAAATGTGTTTATGCGTGTATGTATATGTCTGTATATGTTTGTGTGTGTGCGTGACTGCGTGCGGCCTCCTGCTGAGTATAGATGGCGCTGTGTGGCCTCCTGCTATCTCTGGGGGGGGGCGCCGTGCAGCCTCCCGCTGTGTATAGGTGGCTCCGTGCTGCCTCACGCTGTGTATAGATGGCTACGTGCGGCCTCCCGCTGTGTATAGATGGCACCGTGCGGCCTCCCGCTGTGTATAGATGGCACCGTGCGGCCTCCCGCTGTGTATAGATGGCACCGTGCGGCCTCCCGCTGTGTATAGATGGCTACGTGCGGCCTCCCACTGTGTATAGATGGCTACTTGCGGCTTCCTGCCGTGTATAGATGGCTCCGTGCTGCCTCACGCTGTGTATAGATGGCTCCGTGCTGCCTCACGCTGTGTATAGATGGCTCCGTGCGGCCTCCCGCTGTGTATAGATGGCACCGTGCAGCCTCCCGCTGTGTATAGATGGCACCGTGCGGCTCCCTGCTGTGTATAGATGGCACCGTGCGGCCTCCTGCTGTGTATAGATGGCACCGTGCGGCCTCCTGCTGTGTATAGATGGCACCGTGCGGCCTCCTGCTGTGTATAGATGGTACCGTGCGGCTCCCTGCTGTGTATAGATAGCTACGTGCGGCCTACCGCTGTGTATAGATGGCTACATGCGGCCTCCCGCTGTGTATAGATGGCTACATGCGGCCTCCCGCTGTGTATAGATGGCTACATGCGGCCTCCCACTGTGTATAGATGGCACAGTGCGGCTCCCTGCTATGTATAGATAGCTACGTGCGGCCTCCCGCTTTGTATAGATGGCTACGTGTGGCCTCCCGCTGTGTATAGATGGCTACGTGTGGCCTCCCGCTGTGTATAGATGGCTACATGCAGCCTCCCGTTGTGTATAGATGGCTACGTGCGGCCTCCCGCTGTGTATAGATGGCTACGTGCGGCCTCCTGCCGTGTATAGATGGCTACGTGTGGCCTCCCGCTGTGTATAGATGGCTACGTGCGGCCTCCTGCTGTGTAAAGATGGCTACGTGCGGCCTCCCGCTGTGTATAGATGGCGCAGTGTGGCCTCCTGCTGTGTATAGATGGTTACGTGTGCTTAATATTGAGTCATAAAATTACCTGCCAGGGACATGCGGATGTGAAGCGTTCTTCACATGCATTTCCGCATGCGGGTTGACAAGCGCTTTCCAAGCGATTTTAGCATCACTTGGAAAGTACTTGACAACTTGGTCACACTATATAAATCCATGCAACCGGCATGGATTACAGTTATATGAAAAAGTTTGGGCACCCCTTTTAATCTTAAGCTTAATGTTTTATAAAAATTGGTGTTTTTGCAACAGCTGTTTCAGTTTGATATATGTAATAACTGTTGGACACAGTAATGTTTCTGCCTTGAAATGAGGTTTATTGTACTAACAGAAAATGTGCAATCTGCAGTCAAACAAAATTTGACAGGTGCATAAGTATGGGCACCTCACCAGAAAAGTGACATTAATATTTAGAAGATCCTCCTATTGCAAAAATAACAGCCTCTAGTCGCTTCCTGTAGCTTTTAATGATTTCCTGGATCCTGGATGAAGGTATTTTTGACCATTCCTCTTTACAAAACAATTCCAGTTCAGTTAAGTTTGATGGTCGCCGAGCATGGACAGCCCTCTTCAAATGATCCCACAGATGTTCAATGATATTCAGGTCTGGGGACTGGGATGGCCATTCCAGAACATTGTAATTGTTCCTCTGCATGAATGCCTGAGTAGATTTGGAGCGGTGTTTTGGATCATTGTCTTGCTGAAAGATCCATCCCCTGCGTAACTTCAACTTTGTCACTGATTCTTGAACATTATTGTCAAGAATCTGCTGATACTGAGTGGAATCCATGCGTCCCTCAACTTTAACAAGATTCCCGGTGCCGGCATTGGCCACACAGCCCGAAAGCATGATGGAACCTCCACCAAATTTTACTGTGGGTAGCATGTGTTTTTCTTGGAATGCTGTGTTTTTTTGCCGCCATGCATAACGCCATTTTGTATGACCAAACAACTCAATCTTGGTTTCATCAGTCCACAGGACCTTCTTCCAAAAAGAAATTGGCTTCTCCAAATGTGCTTTTGCATACCTCAGCCGACTCTGTTTGTGGCGTGCTTGCAGAAACGGCTTCTTTCGCATCACTCTCCCATACAGCTTCTCCTTGTGCAAAGTGCGTTGTATAGTTGACCGATGCACAGTGACACCATCTGCAGCAAGTTGATGCTGCAGCTCTCTGGGCGTGGTCTGAGGATTGTCCTTGATTGATCTCACCATTCTTCTTCTCTGCCTTTCTGATGTTTTTCTTGGCCTGCCACTTCTGGCCTTAACAAGAACTGTCCCTGTGTTCTTCCATTTCCTTACTATGTTCCTCACAGTGGAAACTGACAGGTTAAATCTCTGAGACAGCTTTTTGTATCCTTCCCCTGAACAACTATGTTGAATAATCTTTGTTTTCAGGTCATTTGACAGTTGTTTTGAGGAGCCCATGATGCCACTCTTCAGAGGAGATTCAAACAGGAGAACAACTTGCAAGTGGCCACTTTAAGTAGCTTTTCTCATGATTGCATACACCTGGCTCTGAAGTTCAAAGCTCAATGAGGTGACAAAACCAAAAAAAGTGCTTTAGTAAGTCAGTAAAAAGTAGGTAGGCGTATTTAAAACAAGAAAATGATAAGGGTGCCCATACTTATGCACCTGTCAAATTTTGTTTGAATGCAGATTGCACATTTTCTGTTAGTACAATAAACCTCATTTCAAGGCAGAAACATTACTGTGTCCAACAGTTATTACATATATCAAACTGAAATAGCTGTTGCAAAAACACCAATTTTTATAAAACATTAAGCTAAAGATTAAAAGGGGTGCCCAAACTTTTTCATATAACTGTATATAGTGTGACCGTAAAAGAATGGTAAAAAATAAATATATACTTACCTTCTGATGGCCTGTCGACGTCAGCGGTCGCATGACCCGTCACATGACTAAATGACGTCACGGCAGGTCCTTTTCAGACCATCGCGAGCTGCCGGCAAGCCAGGACGCATCGGATAAAGACACCGGGGGCCATCAGAAGGTAAGTATAATATTTATTTTTTATTTTATTCTTTTTTTACAGGTTCTATGGTACCCTGGTCCGGAGGAGAGTCTCCTCTTTTCCAAACCCGGGTACCATCCGCACATTGAAACGCATAGAATCTGCATGTACAGATGCAATGATGCGGATTCCATGTGTTCCAATGCAAGTCAATGGCGGCGAAAGCGCCGCGCTTCCGCAAAATAATTGTTATTGCTGCGGATTTTTCCGCAATGATAATCCGCAGCGGAAATTTCCGCAGCATGTGCACAGCACATGCGGATTATCATTGGGGAACATGGCAGACCTTCTACCAAGCGTTTTTTAAGCGTTTCTGCAGCGGAATTGCCGCTGCGGAAAATCTTAAAAAACGCGTAGTGGGCACACAGCCTAAAAAAAATTATTATAATTAATATTGTGCCAAATTAATTTCACGTGAACTATCACATGATCTATCACAGGGGATCATGTGACATGTGATACATACAGGTATGTGTGTATGTGTGTGTGTGTGGGGGGGGGGGGGCCGCGCCTTCTAAACTGCCCGGGGCCCTTGCTACTCTTAATCCACCCCTGCGGCTCCCCCACACCCACCACCATGCTGCCATACAATAATATAGTATTCGGACTATAAGACGCACCCCCCACTTTCCTCCAAAATTTTGGAGGAAAAAAGTGCATCTTATAGTCCGAAAAATACGGTTATTATTAAGAATAGGAGATTTATTTTTTTTTAAATGTAGGAACGATTCAATTATTCCCAAGATCTCACCCCATGGATGGATCCTTTGTATTTGCAATTGGTGGAGGAAGGGCATTGCTAACAATAGGAATTCCAGAGAATGGAGGACTTAACTACAACTCCCAGTATGTCCTTAGCAATGGTAAGGAGATACTGGGAGTTGTTACCAGTCATCATCAGACTGTGGACCATATAGGAACCAATGTACTGATTAGATGCAAGCAGTGGAACTATTAAACGTTTAAAAAGTAACTTACATTTTGGGATATATATTACATGATTTAGGTCCTATAATTTTGGGCAGATTAGTGCGAATCTGAGACCCTGATCACTCAGAAGATCTCTTAGAAGTGAAGAGGTGAGGAGACATGACTGTGACTTTCTGCTGCATTTGCTCCGCTCAGTGTACTCTCCTATCTACTGAGCTGCGCTCTTCTAGGAGGTCTTTTAAGCAAAGGAGCAAAGGATTGGGGTCCCCACAAATCTGCTCAGAATTAATGACCCTAAATCACATTAAAAACATCCCAAAAGTTGATTTACTCTTTAAGGTTAATTTACACACACACACACACACACACACTGTATACGCCGTACACCACACACACACACGCATTGTATACTCCGTACGCACCACACACACACACTGTATACGCCGTACGCACCACACACACATTGTATACACCGTACGCACCACACACACACACACACACACTGTATACGCCGTACGCACCACACACACTGTATACGGCGTACGCACCACACATACACTGTATACACCGTACGCACCACACATACACTGTATACACCGTACGCACCACACACACACTGTATACGCCGTACGCACCACACACACACTGTATACGCCGTACACACCACACACACACTGTATACGCCGTACACACCACACACACTCTGTATACGCCGTACATACCACACACACACTGTATACGCCGTACACACCACACACACACACACACACACTGTATACGCTGTACATACCACATACACTGTATACGCCGTACACACCACACACACTGTATACGCCGTACACACCACACACACACACACACACTGTATATGCCGTACACACCACACACACTCTGTATACGCCGTACATACCACACACACACTGTATACGCCGTACACACCACACACACACACACACTGTATACGCTGTACATACCACATACACTGTATACGCCGTACACACCACACACACTGTATACGCCGTACACACCACACACACACACACACACTGTATATGCCGTACACACCACATACACTGTATACGCCGTACACCACACACACACACTGTATACGCTGTACATACCACACACACTGTATAAGCCGTACACACCACACACACACACACTGTATACACCGTACGCACCATACACACACACTGTATACGCTGTACATACCACATACACTGTATACGCCGTATGCACCACCACACACACTGTATATGTGGCACCCCAGGGGTCTGGTTCCCACAGTAATAGCAATATTACGTCTGTGAGCAGGTGGGAGGTTTCCTGGTCAGACATCCTATGCATGCCACACCTCCTGCCCAGTCCTGGGAGGGGAAGAACTTCCCCTATATAAAACTAGGGCTGAGACAGGGTTAGAGGAGAGAAAGAGCAGAGAACACAGACAGAGACACAGTCTGGTCTGTAGTGGAGCAGCTATAGGAAAGAAAGATCAGGAGCTCTGTGGGAGCTGTGCTAAAAGAGATCAGGGGCTGGAAGCTGTAGAGCTCGCCCTGATTGAAGAGTTCTTACCGGACCCGGAGTCCGAGACTGTGGGGACTAATCCTTACCCAGCAGCAGAAACCACCCGGCAGGGGATTTCAGGTCCTCTGGCCAAGAAACCCGAAGGCACGGTCACACGCAAGGGACCAGCACCGCAACGTGGAGCGGAAGCTACCAAAAGGCCCCGAGTCACCGGCCATACGGGTGAGCACCACACGGTACACTCAGGGACGTGGGCTACTTTTACCCGCCTCTAGCAAGGTAGCCAGAAGAGTACGATTAGTTGGGGAGGCCTACAACTCCGCCTGGCCAGGGGAGATCCCATCAGCTCACGGACTGACCAGGCCCCGATCGCTAGCCAGTACTCCGGGAGGGTCTACCTTGTCACCAGTAAAGACCCAGAACTACACCGCACCGTCTGAGTGGTTCCTGCTACCCCCCTTCAAACACGTCGGCTGCCCTGAGGCCATACCCCTCCCGTTGGGGGTTCTACCAGCTACGCTGCACAACCTTACCACCGGCCTCAGCGGTCTGCCCTGCAGCGGCGGCTTCATAGCCGCATTCAACGGGTGGCGTAGTCGAACACCGTACCATCTTCTGCTAAACTCTGCCGCTCAGTTTGACTCCCTGGGCACGGACCGGGTCACCGCCACGAGACTACTACTCCTATCTGATCCGGATCCGGGTAGGCTCCCGCGTGCGCAACGCTGCGCGACACAGGCCCAGGGGCGCGTCAACTTTTGGCGTAGTCGGCAGGATACCGTGCCCGCAACCACCGGGTACTGCGCGCCTGAAAGAGAGACTTTTAAACTTACCTGTGGTGAAGATTCCCGCCATCCGGCGCCATCTTCGGCCTTCTTCCCGCCATCCGTGAAGTTTTCCCGCCATCCGGCGCTATCTTCTGCCTTCTTCCCGCCATCCGTGGAGTTTTCCCGCCGTTGGACGCCATCTTGAAGACGCCGCGCGGGAAGAAGAGGGGCGTGGACTCCGAAAAACCCGCGAGAACTGAAGCCCCGCCTCACGTCCGGACGTTGCGTAAGGTCCTGGAAGGAGCCCAGCAGACGCTGACGTCACAGGAGCGCGACGGAAGGTCCTCAACCCTGACGATCCACTGCGGAGCCGCGGCCTACGGAAGAGGATCATCGCAAGGTAGGCCACGGTCCACTATGGGGGAGGAAGATGTCGGATACGGAGGAGAGCTTCACTGCCGCAGCCACCGCCAGCGCCACCGCTGCTGCGGTCATGCCTTTCACTATGCCCTATATCCCGGGGGCAGCCTGGCTACCCCAGTACTCAGGGGAGTCACATACCCTGAATGACTTTAGAGAAAAGCTGGATAGCCTCTTCCAGGTGTACCCCCTCACAGAAGAGCAAAAAGTGAGCATCCTGGTGGCCCAACTAACCGGGGCAGCCCAAAGGGAGGTAAAGTCCTGGCCACCTGGGAGGAGGACTGTCGCAGGGATATTAACCCGGCTGAAGGACACCTTTGATACCCGCACCTCAGCCGAGATTAAGCTTAGATTCTACGGGTCCAAACAGCGAGCGCATGAGACTATAAGGGACTATGCACTAAACCTACAAGAGGCCCTGAGAGCCATTAAGCAGACCGACCCTGACGGCGTGGGAAACGAGGACAGGCTGTTGACCGAACAATTTATAGAGGGACTATATTGCAATGCCCACCGAACCCAGTTGCGGGCAATGGCCTTACAGGATCCTCATCTGGACTTTGCACAGTTCAAGGACAGAGCCATCCGGGTGCTCCGAGAACCGGCACCGGGTGGCGTTGTGACCCACAGGCGCCCTACTACCGCTTACCACCAGGAGGCGGCGCCCTTGTCGGCAGGGCCTGTGAGAGCTGATGCGCAGGCTTTGAACAATGACCCGGCTCCAGACCTGCACCATCAGGTCCAAGAGCTAGCTAAAAGCGTTGCTGCGCTAACCCGAACTGTGCAGTCGTTACAGGTTTCTGCTCCAGGGAAGATCCAGCTGGCATCCGGACCGGAGGACATCCCGTGGCGTCGACCAAGGAGGACCCCACCGGCCAGAGGAAGACCCAGCGACCGATACAACGAGGACGGACAACCCATCTGCCGCCGCTGCAATCAACCCGGACATATGGCAAGGTACTGTCCTTTAAACTGGCACAACCTGGGGTAGAGGGCCAACCCCTAGGAATAAGATCACCAGGCCCATCGAACTGGCGTGACAAATACGTGGGAGGACGTCCAGTCTTGCCTGTAGTACTGGATGGCATTCCTATGAGTGCCCTACTGGACACCGGGTCACAGGTCACCACCATCCCGTACGTGCTCTTCAAGCAGTACTGGAATGACTCGGATATAACCCGCTACCCTGACGACGACTTGAGTATCATCGCCAGCAATGGTCAACCCGTGCCACAGATCGGATTCAAAGAGATGACCATTAAAGTCGGTAGAGTCGAACTGGCAGCACAGGGACTGATCATTGTAGACATTGACAAGCGCGAGAGTCACCCAAAGATAACGCTAGGAACTAATGTGATTGAAAATTGTCTTGCAGAGGTGATTTTCATTTTACAGCAGGTTGCCAAGAACGCCAGCTCCGGCCAGCAGCGAGTGCTCCAAAAAGAGATCCGGGCACTGATGCGACGGCAACAGGTGGAACTCTCCGGTGGTGAGATTGGAAGCGTGAGAATGTGTGACCCTTTCCCTATTGCCATGCCCCCAAAAAGTGAAATGATGATTTGGTGCCGGGCAGCTATTGGTCTAAGAGGTAGAGACTACCAAGCAATGGTAGAACCCGTCTACTCAGACAGTAGGCCCACCATTTTGACAGCACGGGGGGTGGTTGACGTACGCCATGGGAGGGTGCCCGTTCGCATAATAAACATCGGGAAGAGAGAAGTACACCTGCCCCGGTATGCCACGCTAGCTAAATTGTTCACCATAAACCAGAATTCTGTACAGGCCGTGGAACCCTTGCCTCCATCTCAACCAGAGGAAGGTAACGGCTCTAAGAAAACAATAGAGGACTGGTGTCAGCAACTACATTTGGGTACTGACTCCACTCCCTCACACCAGAAACAGGGAGTCTATCGGGTGGTTCAAGAGTACGAGAGAGTGTTTAGTAAACACCCGTTAGACTTCGGGCGAGTAAAGGGGGTAGAACACCACATCCCCACGGGAGACCATCCTCCCATAAAGGAGAGATAGCGACCCGTACCCCCTGCACACTACCAACACGCCAAGGGGATGCTTAGAGACATGAAGGAGGCTGGGGTAATCAGGGATAGCTGTAGCCCCTGGGCAGCTCCACTAGTCTTGGTTAAAAAGAAAGACAACACCATGAGGATGTGTGTAGATTACCGGAAAATCAACCGTATCACACACAAAGATGCGTACCCCTTACCAAGGATAGAGGAGTCTTTGGCTGCTTTAAGATCTGCTAACTTCTTCTCTACTTTGGATCTCACTAGCGGGTACTGGCAGGTTCCTGTAGCAGAGGCGGACCGGGAGAAGACCGCATTCACCACCCCGATGGGACTTAGCGAGTTTACCTGCATGCCGTTTGGACTCTGCAACGCACCAGGAACCTTCCAACGGTTGATGGAATGCTGTCTGGGACACCGAAACTTCGAGACGGTCCTGTTATACCTGGACGATGTTATCGTCTACTCCAAGACCTACGAGGACCACCTGAAACACCTGGCAGAAGTGTTCGAAGCCCTGGCAAACTACGGCCTAAAGGTGAAACCCTCCAAGTGTCACCTCCTGAAACCAAGGGTGCAGTACCTGGGACACGTGGTGAGTGCTGACGGAGTGGCTCCCGACCCTGATAAGATCACCGCAATTAAGGAATGGCCAAGCCCCTCCAGCGTAAAGGAGGTGAGGCAGTTCCTCGGGTTGGTAGGCTACTACCGAAGATTCATTCCCGGTTTCACCAAAAAGGCAGCTCCTATGCAGGACCTCCTGATAGGTCAGTCCAGGAAGGCCAAGAACCAGAAGCCGCCCTTCAGATGGGAGAAGCTGGAAGAAGAGTCCTTCCGCCAGCTGAAGATGGCCCTCACGGGGGATGAAATCCTGGCGTACCCTGATTACAGCCAGCCCTTTATCCTCTACACCGACGCAAGTAACATCGGGCTAGGAGCCGTACTGTCCCAGATCCAGCAGGGGAAAGAACGGGTAATTGCTTACGCCAGCCGAAAACTGCGACCCACCGAAAGAAATCCTGAGAATTACAGCTCATTCAAGCTAGAGTTCCTGGCAGTGGTGTGGGCAGTCACCGAACGCTTTAAGCACTACCTCGCCTCTTCCCGGTTTACCGTGTACACGGATAACAACCCGTTGACACACCTGGACACAGCAAGACTCGGTGCCCTGGAGCAGAGATGGATGGCCCGCCTGTCCAACTTTGAGTTCACAATCAAATACCGGGCAGGACGCTCCAATACCAACGCGGATGCCTTGTCCAGAATGCCAAACCTACCGGACGTGGGGGAAGATCCAGAGGAACTGGAAGAAGTTGAACTTCCCGCGTTCCACCGGCATGGGACTACCCAGTATTCCCACCGTGTAAGGAGTAAGCAATCCGCTACGTTCAACCCCTTACCTCATTACAACTGGGCGGAAACGCAAGACAGTGACCCCGCCGTCCGACTGGTGAAGGAGATGCTGACTCAGCCAGATGCCCGCCTTGACCCAGACGCTCCGGAGGAGGCCAAGCAACTGTGGATTGAGAAGAGTCGACTGTTCCTTTACAAGGGGAAGTTGTGCCGTAGAATGGTTAACTCCCGGACGCATGAACTGATCTGGCAAGTAGTGGTGCCAAGAAGAGACGCGGCTATGGTGCTGGAGGCATACCACAACGGAGCTGGGCACTTCGGATGGAAGAAGCTGGAGTTCCTGCTGCGTGCGCGGTTCCACTGGGTAGGCATGAGAGGAACCATCGAGAGGTGGTGCAGAGACTGTGGCCCATGCAACCTAAGAAGGAAGGACCGTGCCAGCCAGAAGACTCCCCTGCAGTCCATCGTCACCAGGCAGCCGTTGGAACTGGTAGCCTTGGATCATGTAAAACTGACCCCCAGCAGAAGTGGCTACGTCTATGCGTTAACCATCGTGGATCACTACTCCCGGTTCTTGGTTGTCGTCCCCGTCAAGGACTTAACGGCTCAAACAGCAGCTAGAGCCTTCCAGCAGCACTTCTGCCGTCCACACGGATACCCGGAGCAGGTGCTGACGGACCAGGGACCTGCCTTTGAAGCGGAAGTCTTCCAGGAGTTCTGTACTCTGTATGGCTGCCGGAAGATAAGAACAACACCCTATCATCCGCAAACCAATGGGCTCTGCGAGAAAATGAACCAGGTGGTGATAGATCTTCTGAAAACATTGCCCCTGGAAGAACGCAGTCTGTGGCCTGAGAAACTGCCTGATCTGGTGGACCTATACAACCACATCCCGGTAGGTTCTACCAACTGTACCCCGGCTTACCTAATGAGAGCAAGACCTGGTAAGCTTCCTGTTGATCTGGAGATGGGAGTCCTGACACCCGAGGACACTTCACCAGAAGCAGACTGGGACACAGAAAGGCAGCAGCAGTACCGGAAAGTACAGGAGAGCGTGGAGCGAAGTCTCTGTCAAGCTAGAGAAAGACAGGAGCAGACTTACAACCAGTATGCTCCCGCTGTTCCCCTGGTACCTGGAGAGCAGGTCTTGAAGAGGAAGAGACGCCTCCACAAGTTGGACGACCAGTGGGAGAAGGAACCGTACACCGTACTGCCCTCAAGCCATGAGAACCCGAAAGTCTGCATAATCAGTAAGGACGGAGGAGAAACCACAGCCATTGTCTCCCGAGTACACCTGAAGAAGTGTCCCGAACAGCTACGAAGCCCTGAAGAAGAACAAGAAGACCCTCGACCCGCAGAGGAAAGGGAAGATATGGTCAGTACTGTGCTCGGAGACTTCCCTCGGTCTTGGACTCAAGTCAATGGCGCTGTTGTGGTACCCGTCCTCACCTTCCTCCAACCAGCATCTCAAGTACCTACGGAGAAACAGGTAGAGCTGGAAGAGCAGCCGGTCCAGGAGGCAGAAGACCCCACACAAGCAGACCAGGAGGATCAACCCTCTGCTTATAGTGAGCCTGCCGTACCCCTAGTGAGCCAAAGAGCCCGTAGACAGCTGCCCAGTTTATCTTTGACAGCTCCTACACCCCGTAGCTCAGGACCAGTCAGTCAGCTCCGTAGGTCCACTAGAGGCCAGTTGCCCGTACGTTGGAGGATCTAAGTGTTTAAACTGTTTATTTGTATTTACCTGTTTTCTGTTACTTGTAAATAATTGTGTATTTCTAGTTAGTTTATAGGTGTCGTCTAAGGATTATCCGGAATCCTTTGTACATATGTTTGGAGCGTAACCCAGGAAAGGACTAAGACTGTTAAAGACTCGGGGTAGGGCAGACCCCTACCTGGTTACGGCTCCCGGTTTCTTGGTGAAATGGACACCCTTGTTTTCTTCAAAGACTGCACCCGGTTGCGGACACGCCGTGACCATCCTAATGTGTTTTTCTTTATTGTACTGTTTCTGTTTTTACTTGTTATGTTTTACAAAAATATGTTTAGTCCCGGAGTACTAAATTTCACTAGGGGGGAATGTGGCACCCCAGGGGTCTGGTTCCCACAGTAATAGCAATATTACGTCTGTGAGCAGGTGGGAGGTTTCCTGGTCAGACATCCTATGCATGCCACACCTCCTGCCCAGTCCTGGGAGGGGAAGAACTTCCCCTATATAAAACTAGGGCTGAGACAGGGTTAGAGGAGAGAAAGAGCAGAGAACACAGACAGAGACACAGTCTGGTCTGTAGTGGAGCAGCTATAGGAAAGAAAGATCAGGAGCTCTGTGGGAGCTGTGCTAAAAGAGATCAGGGGCTGGAAGCTGTAGAGCTCGCCCTGATTGAAGAGTTCTTACCGGACCCGGAGTCCGAGGCTGTGGGGACTAATCCTTACCCAGCAGCAGAAACCGCCCGGCAGGGGATTTCAGGTCCTCTGGCCAAGAAACCCGAAGGCACGGTCACACGCAAGGGACCAGCACCGCGACGTGGAGCGGAAGCTACCAAAAGGCCCCGAGTCACCGGCCATACGGGTGAGCACCACACGGTACACTCAGGGACGTGGGCTACTTTTACCCGCCTCTAGCAAGGTAGCCAGAAGAGTACGATTAGTTGGGGAGGCCTACAACTCCGCCTGGCCAGGGGAGATCCCATCAGCTCACGGACTGACCAGGCCCCGATCGCTAGCCAGTACTCCGGGAGGGTCTACCTTGTCACCAGTAAAGACCCAGAACTACACCGCACCGTCTCTGAGTGGTTCCTGCTACCCCCCTTCAAACACGTCGGCTGCCCTGAGGCCATACCCCTCCCGTTGGGGGTTCTACCAGCTACGCTGCACAACCTTACCACCGGCCTCAGCGGTCTGCCCTGCAGCGGCGGCTTCATAGCCGCATTCAACGGGTGGCGTAGTCGAACACCGTACCATCTTCTGCTAAACTCTGCCGCTCAGTTTGACTCCCTGGGCACGGACCGGGTCACCGCCACGAGACTACTACTCCTATCTGATCCGGATCCGGGTAGGCTCCCGCGTGCGCAACGCTGCGCGACACAGGCCCAGGGGCGCGTCATATACGCCTTACACACCACGCACACACTGTATACGCCGTACACACCACACACACACTGTATACGCCGTACACACCACACACACTGTATACGCCGTACACACCACACACACTGTATACGCCGTACACACCACATACACTGTATACGCCGTACACCACACACACACACACTCTGTATAAGCCGTACACACCACACACACACACTGTATACGCCGTACGCACCACACACACTGTATACGCCGTACACACCACACACAGTGTATACGCTGTACACACCACATACACTGTATACGCCGTACACCACACACACACACACTCTGTATAAGCCGTACACACCACACACATACACTGTATACGCCGTACGCACCACACACACACACACTGTATACGCTGTACATACCACATACACTGTATACACCATATGCACCACCACACACACTGTATACGCCGTACACACCACACACACACTGTATACGCCGTACGCACCACCACACACACGCAGTCTGTATACATCGTATGCACCACACACACGCACTCTGTATACGCCGTACACACCACACACACACACACTGTATACGCTGTACATACCACATACACTGTATGCGCCGTACACACCACACACACTGTATACGCCGTACACACCACACACACACACTGTATACGCCGTACACACCACATACACTGTATACGCCGTACACCACACACACACTCTGTATAAGCCGTACACACCACACACACACTGTATACACCGTACGCACCACACACACACACACTGTATCCGCTGTACATACCACATACACTGTATACGCCGTACGCACCACCACACACACTGTATACGCCTTACACACCACACACACACACACTGTATACTCTGTACATACCACATACACTGTATACGCCGTACGCACCACCGCACACACACTGTATACGCCTTACACACCACACACACACTGTATACGCCGTACACACCACACACACTGTATACGCCGTACACACCACACACACTGTATACGCCGTACACACCACACACACTGTATACGCCGTACACACCACATACACTGTATACGCCGTACACCACACACACACACTCTGTATAAGCCGTACACACCACACACACACACTGTATACGCCGTACGCACCACACACACACACACACTGTATACGCTGTACATACCACATACACTGTATACACCATATGCACCACCACACACACTGTATACGCCGTACACACCACACACACACTGTATACGCCGTACGCACCACCACACACACGCAGTCTGTATACATCGTATGCACCACACATACGCACTCTGTATACACCGTACGCACCACACTGTATACGCCGTACGCACCACACATCCACTGTATACGCCATACTCACCACACACACACTCTGTATACGCCGTACACACCACACACACACTGTATACGCTGTACATACCACACACACACTGTATATGCCGTACACACCACACACACACACACTGTATACGCTGTACGCACCACCACACACACACGCACTCTGTATACACCGTACGCACCACACACACGCACTCTGTATACACCGTACACACCACACACACACTGTATATGCCGTACACAGTGGCGTACTGCCAATGGCGGCAGACCAGGCGACTGCTATGGGGCCCGTGAGCCGAGGGGGCCCATAGCAGTCCAGGGGTGGATATACCGCCACCGGTGCAGCTGCGCGGGGTCCCCACCATGCAGCTGCACCAAGGGGCCCACAAGGTGCAGCTGCTCCCTGCACGCGGCGGTCAGGGAGTGATTCCTACAGCTCCGCTGCTGTCAGGAGGAGAATAGCAGCGGAGCTGGAGGGTTCATCCTCTGCTTCCTCCCTGACCCAGGCGCGCGCAGCTTGATGACATCATCATGCAGCGCGCGCCTGGGTCAGGAAGAAAGCTGCCGGCAACCAGGAGGATGCTGCTGCAGGGGAGCGAGCTGAAGTAAGTTTTTTTTTTTTTTTTACTGAAATGCTGGGGAGGGGATGGGGCTGGGAAGAGCAATAATGGGGCGGATAGAGCTGGGGAGAGCAATAATGGGGATGGTGGGGAAGGGGAGAGCAATGATGGGGGTGCTGGGAGAGAGCAATGATGGGGGTGCTGGGAGAGAGCAATGATAGGGGGGCTGGGAGAGAGCAATGATGGAGGTGCTGGGACAGAGTAATGATGGGGGGCTGGGAGAGAGCAATTATGGGGGTGCTGGGAGAGAGCAATGATGGGGGGCTGGGAGAGAGCAATGATGGAGGTGCTGGGACAGAGTAATGATGGGGGGTTGGGAGAGAGCAATGATGGGGATGGTGGGAGAGAGCAATGATGGGGGTGCTGGGAGAGAGCAATGATGGGGGTGCTGGGACAGAGTAATGATGGGGGTGCTGGGACAGAGCAATGGTGGGGGGCTGGGAGAGAGCAATGATGGAGGTGCTGGGACAGAGTAATGATGGGGGTGCTGAGAGGAAATGATGGGGGTGCTGGGAGAGAGCAATGATGGGAGTGCTGGGAGAAGCAATGATGGAGGTGCTGGGACAGAGCAATGATGGGGGGCTGGGAGAGAGCAATGATGGGGGTGCTGGACAGAGCAATGATGGGGGTTGGGAGAGAGCAATGATGGGGGTGATGGGACAGAGTAATGATGGGGGTGCTGAGAGGAAATGATGGGGGTGCTGGGAGAGAGCAATGATGGGAGTGCTGGGAGAAGCAATGATGGAGGTGCTGGGACAGAGCAATGATGGGGGTGCTGGACAGAGCAATTATGGGGGTTGGGAGAGAGCAGTGATGGGGGTGGTGGGACAGAGCAATGATGCAGGTGCTAAGAGAGAGAGCAAAGATGGGGGTGCTGGGAGAGAGCAATGATGGGGTTGCTGGGAGAGAGCAATGGTGGGGGTGCTGGGAGAGAGCAATGGTGGGGGTGCTGGGAGAGAGCAATGGTGGGGGTGCTGGGACAGAGCAATGGTGGGGGGCTGGGAGAGAGCAATGATGTGGGGCTGGGAGAGAGCAATGATGGAGGTGCTGGGACAGAGAAATGATGGGGGTGCTGGGAGAGAGCAATGATGGGAGTGCTGGGAGAAGCAATGATGGAGGTGCTGGGACAGAGCAATGATGGGGGGCTGGGAGAGAGCAATGATGGAGGTGCTGAGACAGCGCAATGATGGGGGTGCTGGACAGAGCAAGGATGGGGGTTGGGAGAGAGCAATGATGGGGGTGGTGGGACAGAGCAATGATGCAGATGCTAAGAGAGAGAGCAATGATGGGGGTGCTGGGAGAGAGCAAAGATGAGGGTGCTGGGACAGAGCAATGATGTGGGTGCTGGGACACAGCAATGATGGGGGTGCTGGGAGAGAGCAATGATGGGGGTGCTGGGAGAGAGCAATGATGGGGGTGCTGGGAGAGAGCAATGATGGGGGTGCTGGGAGAGAGCAATGGTGGGGGGCTGGGAGAGAGCAATGATGTGGGGCTGGGAGAGAGCAATGATGGAGGTGCTGGGACAGAGAAATGATGGGGGTGCTGGGAGAGAGCAATGATGGGAGTGCTGGGAGAAGCAATGATGGAGGTGCTGGGACAGAGCAATGATGGGGGGCTGGGAGAGAGCAATGATGGAGGTGCTGAGACAGCGCAATGATGGGGGTGCTGGACAGAGCAATGATGGGGGTTGAGAGAGAGCAATGATGGGGGTGGTGGGACAGAGCAATGATGCAGGTGCTAAGAGAGAGAGCAATGATGGAGGTGTTGGGAGAGAGCAAAGATGGGGGTGCTGGGAGAGAGCAACGATGAGGGTGCTGGGACAGAGCAATGACGTGGGTGCTGGGACAGAGCAATGATGGGGGTGCTGGGAGAGAGTAATGATGGGGGTGCTGGGAGAGAGTAATGATGGGGGTGCTGGGACAGAGCAATGACGTGGGTGCTGGGACAGAGCAATGATGGAGGTGCTGGGAGAGAGCAATGATGGGGGTGCTGGGAGAGAGTAATGATGGGGGTGCTGGGAGAGAGTAATGATGGGGGTGCTGGGAGAGAGCAATGACGGGGGTGCTGGGAGAGAGCAATGACGGGGGTGCTGGGAGAGAGCAATGATGGGGGTGCTGGGAGAGAGCAATTATGGTGGTTTCACTTTGCTTGTACTGTGAAGCCTTGTATGTTTTCCGTGTGCACATAGCCTTACAGTTAATTGGGGAGAGTCACAGAGACTGAATAATTTATATTATTGGCCGGTGCAGATTATAGTTAATGGGGGGCACAGTGCTGCTTATCACTTTATATTTTGATTACTAGGTGGTTAATAGTATATTAATGGGGGGGTTACATATCTGTATTCGAGGACGCAGAGCGGGGAAGACACATGTATACATACAATATGTGACCTTGTTATTTTCTAGGCTGGAGATCATCGTGACAAGACGAGTCGTGGCTGGGAGATGTCGACATGAAGGTCTGACCAGATGGAGAAGAAGCAGCAGAAACCGACTCTGATCAGATGAGACGTCTGCGGTAAGTGCCTGGATGTAAATATTATTCTGTATCTGCACTGTGTGACTTGGAGGGATAATGTTATCTGTAAAATCCCTTAGGCTGTACTCTCACATTTGTGTGAAATGTCCGTGTGCTGCCAGATTTTTTTATCGGATGGTTCACGGACTCGTACAGTTTTATAGATCCATTCACACATCCATGAAAACCACGGATCTGAGAATGAGATCTAAGAGGGTCAGAGAATGTCCTGTTCTGATCCGATATTGAGGATTAGAATAGGACATGCTCAATGCAGGGCAGCACACCGACACTGCACACAGATGCAGGAATGTAGCCTTATTATGTATAGCACAGTCCCTTAGTATATAGTGTACTCACTTATTATGTATAGCGCCATCCTTAGTTATATAGTTTCCTCTTTTATTATGTATAACACCCTCCCTTATTATGTACCATCCTTCTAGCGGCTCACAGTTGGGGGAACATACTGTGTTGGGGACAGCATACTTTACCCTGGGAGTTGAGGTCGGGTACAGTAGGGTCATTATACTGTGCATGTGGAGGAATTCACCATGGGGGTATTTTACTGTGTTTGGGGGGCCCTTTTATTGGCATCACACTTTATGGGGCAATGAAAGAGATCTAGGACGTCAGCAGGAGGAAAATTACTATGTAAAGATGGAAAGTTGTGAGATCTGATCTTTGGTGACCCCGACAATTACCGTATATTCCGGCGTATAAGACTACTTTTGAAGACTGAAAAATCTTCTGTCTAGTCTGGGGTCGTCTTATACGCCGGTAATGCTTTTGAACTTTCAGAAATTGACATGCGGGGATACTCTGGGGGTGTTAATAAGCTGCCGTGGCCGTATCCCTGCCATGTCGGAGTTAATATAAGGTGGAGGGAGTTAAAATACGGCGGCGGTAGGTCCAGACAGTCAGCGCTTCTGTGCTGAAACTGACACATCGCTGCGTATTCCCAGCTCCGGACACAGCGCAGGGCTTCTGTGCCGACAGCTTTCACTTGTCACAGAAGCGCTGCGCTGTGTCCGGAGCAGGGAAGTTCGCATCGCTTCTGTGACAATATATGAAAACCCGGCAATTCAGCAGCGGCATAAGCCGGCACCCGACAATTTAGAATAGAAAGAATAGAGCTTCACACATAGATTAGATAGATAGAAACATGTCAGTCACATATATATGAAGTACAGTGACAGTGTTGCTTACTGTACTTGTCATTTAGTGTAAAGGATTTATTAAAACAAATAATAGTGTTTTCATGCACCGTCTCTTTAAAAAAGCCGGCCGGCAATCCAGCATCTGTACCCGACAATTTATAACAGAAAGAATAGAGCTTCACACATAGATTAGATAGATAGAAACATGTCAGTCACATATATATGAAGTACAGTGACAGTGCTGGTTACTGTACTTGTCATCTAGTGTTAAAATAACGGATTTATTAAAAAAAAAATTGGCGTGGGGTTCCCCGTAATTTTAGTCTCTAGCGGAGGTTAAGCAGACAGCTGGGGCAGATGTTTGAAGCCTGGGAAGGGGGTAATACGGAGCTTCCCAGGCTACTAATATCAGCCCCCAGCTGAATACCTAGCCTTTACTAGCTATTAAAATGGGGGATCCCAAAAAAATGACGTGGGGTCCCCCCTATTTTAATAGCTAGCAAAGGCTAGGCAGACAGCTGGAGGCTGATATTAATAGCCCAGGAAGGGAGCCATGAATATTGGCCCCCTCCCAGGCTAGAAACACCAGCCGTCAGCCGCCCCAGAAATGGCGCATTCATAGGATGCGCCAATTCTGGCACTTAGCCTCGCTCTTCCACGCTGCCCTGTAGCGGTGGCAGGGGGTAATAGGGCTGGGGTTGATGTCAGCTTATAATGCCAGCTGACATCAAGCCCAGGTTAGTAATGGAGAGGCGTCTATAAGACACCCCCATTACTAACCCCATAGTCAAAGTTAAAAAAAACACAAACACCCAGAGTAAAGTCCTTTAATTGAAATAAAGACACAAATCTTTATTGTTCTAAATTAAACCATACTTACCATCACGCCCATTCCAGCTGAAGCCAACGATCTCCTGCAATAAAAGTAAAATAATAAAGCAACCTCATCCTTACCTTTCCATGGTTCCCACGACAGCTTCAGCTCTGCTACATCGAGATGACAGGCTGGACCGCAGCAGAACGCTGCCATCCAGCCTGTCATCCCGCAGACACTGAGAAGCGCAGGCATGCTTGCGCTCCTCAGTGTCTGACTGTGATGGCATCCAGATGAGCCGACAATGAACTCAGCTCACCTCCTGGACGTCCGTCACTGACAGCGTGGGAAACTTCTACTGCGCATGCGGGGAGCAGGAGAATTTTCCCACGCTGTCAGTGACGTGCATGAGGTGAGCCGAGTTCATTGGACATGATCTCGGCTCATCTGGATGCCGTCACAGTCAGACACTGAGGAGCACAAGCATGCCTGCGCTTCTCAGTGTCTGCCGCATGGCAAGCTGAACGGCAGCGTTCTGCTGCGGTGCAGCCTGTCATGTGAATGTAGCAGAGCTGGACCGGTCCTGGGAACCATGGAAAGGTAAGGATGAGGTTGCTTTATTATTTTTCTTTTATTGCAGGAGATCGTTGGCTTCAGCTGGAATGGGCGTGACGGTAAGTATGGTTTAATTTAGAACATTAAAAAATTGTGTCTTTATTTCAATTAAAGGACTTTATTCTGGGTGTTGTGTTTTTTTTAATTACTTTACTAGAAATTCATGGTGGTCATGTCTAATACTGGCGTGACCCCATGAATTTCGGGCTTAGGGCCAGCTGATAATGCCAAGCTGGCCCTAACCCCTTTATTACCCAGTGAGCCACCGCATCAGGGCCCTGGATGAGTTGGGTACAGCGCCAGAAGATGGCGCTTCTATGAACGCGCCATTTTCCGGGGCGGCTGCGGACTGCAATTTGCAGCGGGGGGGGGCCCAGAAAGCTTGGGCCTCCCTGCGCTGCGGATTCCAGCCCCCAGCTGCCTAGTTGTACCTGGCTGGACACAAAAATAGGGCGAAGCCCCACGTATTTTTTTTTTAATTATTTCATGAAATAATTAAAAAAAAAAAGGGCTTCCCTATATTGTTGTGTCCGGCCAGGTACAAATAGGCAGCTGGTGGTTGGGTGCAGCCCGTTCCTGCCTGCTGTACCTGGCTGGACACAAAAATATGGCGAAGCCCCACGTCAACATTTTTGGGAAAAATTAATTACAAAATTAATAATTTAGGGACTGCATCTTTATTAACCCCTCAATTGTCATTTAGTGTTAAAATAAAGGATTTTTTAAAAAGAAAATTGGCGTGGGATCCACCATCATTATAGTCTCTAGCGGAGGTTAAGCAGACGGCTGGGGCAGATGTTTGAAGTCTGGGAAGAGGGTAATACCCACGGAGCTTCCCAGGCTACTAATATCAGCCCCCAGCTGAATACCTAGCCTTTACTAGCTATTAGAATGGGGGACCCCCCCAAAAAATGACGTGGGGTCCCCCCTATTTTAATATGTTTATGAGTGACAGTTTTCCTGCTATATACCTGCATGTCATAAGAATTTAAATTAAAAAAGGACCATGTTAAATTCAAATCTGTTTTTTTTTAATTTTTACCGGTGTTTGGTATGCGTTGGAAAAGGGGTAGTCTTATACGGTGAATATATCCTAAACTCTATATTTTAACAGGAAAGTAGGGGGGTCGTCTTATACACCAGGTCGTCTTATACGCCGGAATATACGGTATTTAATTTTTTTTTGGGGGGGGGGGGCAATTAGAGCTTCTGCTATGGGGCCCCATGATTCCTATGTATGCCCCTGGCCGTACATACCACATACACTGTATACGCCATATACACCACCACACACACACACTGTATACGCCGTACGCACCACACACACACATACACTGTATATGCCGTACGCACCACCACACACACGCACTCTGTATACACCCTGCGCACCACACACACACACACTGTATACACCGTACGCACCACACACACACATACACTGTATATGCCGTACGCACCACCACACACACGCACTCTGTATACACCCTGCGCACCACACACACACACACACACACACTGTATACGCTGCACACACCACACACACAGTATACGCCGTACGCACAACACACACACTGTATACGCTGTACACACCACACACACTGTATATGCCGTACGCACCACCACACACACACACACACTCTGTATACGCCGTACGCACCACCACACACACACACACTCTGTCTACGCCGTACGCACCACACACACGGTATACGCCGTACGCAGCCTCTTGCGTGGTACCACCAGCAGAACACTGTCGCAAACACGCCGCCGCCGGGATCAGCCGAATGATTCACTGACTGCCGCCATCTTTGTACAGGAGGAGCGCATGCGCAGTTTTAATGTGACCGCCGCTATCTGCCTGCACAAAGATGGCGGCGATCTGATTTACTGCGTGGGGAGACAGCTCAAACGAGAGAACACATGAGGGAAGAAGACAGCACAGGGGTGGAGAGAGAGAGCAGACAAGGGGGAGAGCACATGGGGTACACAGGTCAAAGAAGAGATCACATAAGAGGAGAAGACAGCAGATGGGGGAGAGAGAAAGCGCACAGAGGGGAAAGAGACAGAGCACAGGGGGGAGACAGCTCAAACGGGACAGCACATGAAGGGAGAACACAGCACAGGAAGGAGAGAGACAGCAGACAAGGGGGAGAGCACATGGGGTAGACAGGTCAAAGAAGAGATCACATCAGAGGAGAAGACAGCAGATGGGGGAGAGAGAAAACAGACAAGGGGGATAGCACATGGGGTACACGGGTCAAAGAAGAGAGCACAAAAGAGGAGAAGACAGCAGATGGGGGAGAGAGAAAGCGCACAGGGGGAGAGAGGCAGAGCACAGGGGGGAGACGGCTCAAACGGGACAGCACATGAGGGGAGAATACAGCACAGGAAGG
This sequence comes from Phyllobates terribilis, assembly GCF_046119375.1. Classification (NCBI taxonomy): domain Eukaryota; kingdom Metazoa; phylum Chordata; class Amphibia; order Anura; family Dendrobatidae; genus Phyllobates; species Phyllobates terribilis. Next base: position 496,226 of record NW_027362938.1, on the reverse strand, counting down.
AGGAAAAGAGAGAGTGGATAGGTGGGTGAGCGATTCTCAACTGTGCAAAGCCTGCCCCCATCGTGACATTACTGCCCTCCCGATGAAACAGCATCGGGCCTCCATCTAGTATATACAGTACAGACCAAAAGTTTGGACACACCTTCTCATTTAAAGATTTTTCTGTATTTTCATGACTATGAAAATTGTACATTCACACTGAAGGCATCAAAACTATGAATTACCACATGTGGAATTATATACTTAACAAAAAAGTGTGAAACAACTGAAAATATGTCTTATATTCTAGGTTCTTCAAAGTAGCCATCTTTTGCTTTGATGACTGCTTTGCACACTCCTGGCATTCTCTTGATGAGCTTCAAGAAGTAGTCACCGGAAATGGTCTTCCAACAATCTTGACGGAGTTCCCAGAGATGCTTAGCACTTGTTGGCCCTTTTGCCTTCACTCTGCTGTCCAGCTCACCTCAAACCATCTCGATTGGGTTCAGGTCTGGTGACTGTGGAGGCCAGGTCATCTGGCGTAGCACCCCATCACTCTCCTTCTTGGTCAAAGAGCCCTTACACAGCCTGGAGGTGTGTTTGGGGTCATTGTCCTGTTGAAAAATAAATGATGGTCCAACTAAACGCAAACCGGATGTAATAGCATGCCGCTGCAAGATGCTGTGGTAGTCATGCTGGTTCAGTATGCCTTCAATTATGAATAAATCCCCAACAGTGTCACCAGCAAAGCACCCCACACCATCACACCTCCTCCTCCATGCTTCACGGTGGGAACCAGGCATGTAGAGTCCATCCGTTCACCTTTTCTGCGTCGCACAAAGACACGGTGGTTGGAACCAAAGATCTCAAATTTGGACTCATCAGACCAAAGCACAGATTTCCACTGGTCTAATGTCCATTCCTTGTGTTCTTTAGCCCAAACAAGTCTCTTCTGCTTGTTGCCTGTGTGGCACCCCAGGGGTCTGGTTTCCACAGTAACAGCAATGTTATGTCTGAGAGCAGGTGGGAGGTCTCTTGGTCAGGGATCCTATGCATGCCACACCTCCTGCCCAGTCCTGGGAGGGGAAGAACTTCCCCTATATAAACCTAGGGCTGAGGCAGGGTTAGTGAGTAGAGAAGAAGTAGAGACAGAGAAGAGAAGCAGCATAGGAAGAAACAACAGGAGCTCAGTGGGAGCAGTGTTACAAGGAGTCAGGGGCTGGCAGCTGCAGAGCTCGCCCTGACTGAGAAGTTATCACCGGACCCGGAGTCCGAGGCTCTGGGGACTAATCCTTACCCAGCAGCAGAAACCGACCGGCAGGGGATTGCAGGTCCTCTGGCCCAGAAACCCGAAGGCACGGTCACACGCGTGGGACCAGCACCGCCATCGTGGAGCGGAAGCCATTAGAAGGCCCCGAGTCACCGGCCATACGGGTGAGCACCACACGGTACACTCAGGGACGTGGGTTACTTATACCCACCTCTAGCAAGGTAGCCAGAAGAGTACAGTCAGTTTGGGAGGCCTACAACTCCGCCTGGCCAGGGGAGATCCCATCTGCTCAAGGACTGACCAGGCCCCGATCGCTAGCCAGTACTCCGGGAGGGTCTATCTTTATCACCAGTAAAGACCCTGAATTACACCGCATCGTCTCTGAGTGATTCCTGCTACCCCCATCATCCACGTCGGCTGCCCTGAGGCCATACCCCTCCCGTTGGGGGTGATACTATCACGCTGCACAATCCTACCACCGGCCTCAGCGGTCTGCCCTGCAGCGGCAGCTCCTTCGCTGCATTCAACGGGTGGCGTAGTCGTCCAACATCTACCGCTAATACATCGCCGCTCAGTTTGACTCCCTGGGCACGGACCGGGTCACCGCCACGAGACTACAACCCTCAACAGATCCGGCTCCGGGTAAGCTCCCGTGCGCGCGATGCCGCGCGACGAAGGCCCAGGGGTGCGTCACCTGTTCTTAGCAGTGGTTTTCTAGCAGCTATTTTACCATGAAGGCCTGCTGCACAAAGTCTCCTCTTAACAGTTGTTGTAGAGATGTGTCTGCTGCTAGAACTCTGTGTGGCATTGACCTGGTCTCTAATCTGAGCTGCTGTTAACCTGCGATTTCTGAGGCTGGTGACTCAGATAAACTTATCCTCAGAAGCAGAGGTGACTCTTGGTCTTCCTTTCCTGGGGCGGTCCTCATGTGAGCCAGTTTCTTTGTAGCGCTTGATGGTTTTTGCAACTGTACTTGGGGACACTTTCAAAGTTTTCCCAATTTTTCAGACTGACTGACCTTCATTTCTTAATGTAATGATGGCCACTCGTTTTTCTTTACTTAGCTGCTTTTTTCTTGCCATAATACAAATTCTAACAGTCTATTCAGTAGGATTATCAGCTGTGTATCCACCAGACTTCTGCACAACATAACTGATGGTCCCAACCCCATTTATAAGGCAAGAAATCCCACTTATTAAACCTGACAGGGCACACCTGTGAAGTGAAAACCATTTCCGGTGACTACCTCTTGAAGCTCATCAAGAGAATGCCAAGACTGTGCAAAGCAGTCATCAAAGCAAAAGGTGGCTACTTTGAAGAACCTACAATATAAGACATATTTTCAGTTGTTTCACACATTTTAGTTAAGTATATAATTCCACATGTGTTAATTCATAGTTTTGATGCCTTCAGTGTGAATGTACAATTTTCATAGTCATGAAAATACAGAGAAATCTTTAAATGAGAAGGTGTGTCCAAACTTTTGGTCTGTACTGTATATATATTACATATTCTACAAGCAGGGCTTGTGGATTGTCCATTATTATAATATACAACATATAAAGTGCAGTGCAGGAGGGGAAGGCGAAGGACATGACTAATCCCCCCAAATATTAATGATAGTGTGTAAAATAATCACAGGCTGCAATTACCCACAATGTTTTATAGTTTTGTTTTTTTAAACAATTAATATCAACTTTTTCTTGTGGTTGTAAAAGTGAAATAACAGTGAGAGCCATGATGACATCACAATGCACATGACATCATAGACATGACAGCTGGAGTAGAATGTATGAAGCTCTGCACCAGAGCCATCTTGTGTCACTAGGATCTGACAGCTGGAAGGGGACGAGTCCAGGTAGGGAGCACATTACTTTTAAGCTTTGGTATACTTATAGCGTATCCCCCGGATTTATCATGGATCTCCAGAAACACTCTGTAATAAGACATTTTCAGGACCACCCCTTACCTAAATGAGGAGTCACTGATGATCTGTGGATATTAACAAGTATGGCAGCTAAACCCCCAGCAATGAGCTGCTATATTGCTGGGGAAGCAGCGTGTTACATGCCCCCTATAGCAGGAGGATGACAATGTGATGATACATATTTGTTGGGGGTCTTCCAGCTCTTTGCACTGGCTCCCCACTATGGCAGACTACAATGGAGCTCGCCCCCTATGTCACCCCTATGCTCTAGTAAGGCATGTAGATAGGGGGGGCTCAAGTTGGGACATCTTTATGGGGCTCCATTTTTGGATCGTTTTGCCATTGACGTGGTAGAATTACAGCACTTTGTAACAGAAATTTAGTAGCGTATGCCATCATTCTCTGTTGTCAGCTCTTTTGCTCCTGTGAATTCGGGGGGGACATTGGAGTTGTAGGTTACTGGGGTCAGGAATGGCAGGATGGGGTCCTGGGTGGTATTTTACTACATAGAGCAGTAGGTAATATAGATAAAATAAAAGGCTCCTATTAAATGTGCGTCATAGAATTATAAAATGAGGTCGGGGTTTTGTCTTTTTATTGAATTAATTTTTTGTTGATGTTGTAAACTGGATCCATAAAAAGCAGTGAGAGTTTTAATGACAACACCGGGCGCGTGACATCATCGACATCCCATGACATCACAGATGAAATAGAATGTGCACATTTCTAAACCTGAATCATTTTATGTCTTTAACCCCGGACAGCTTGAAGGAGACTGGTCCAGGTAAGCGTCTCTTCACACAATCTTGGGGTCCTGTTTACACATCATGTAGCTGGGGGTGTCTGTGGTGAAGTTCAGCACTGCACCATTTTGCCCCCCAAAAAATCAGAGCCCACACATCTGTGTCATGTGCTTATTGCCATGATTGTCAAGGTGATGCCTTTAGGGATCGCTGACACTGCTGAGTAGCCGGCATATAACTCGGATGAGTATAGCACTCACTCCAATGTTATACTATGGGGCAGTGCCAACTAGTGTTTATTTTCTCATGCCAAGTCGGCATGAGAAAAATATTGCTGCATGCTGCAATTGGCAGAGTATATCAGACGACGCGCCCATACAAGTCTATGGATACGTGAAAAACATCGGACTGCACTCAGATGTCATCTGAGTGCAGTCCAATATACGCCGGCTGACTCACACAATTGAGAAGATGGAGAAATTAAATGCTCCATCTTCTCCACACCTGTGATCCGAATCTCGCATGCGAGAGAATTGGATCACAAACACAATATTGTTGATATTTTCCATTGAAGTAAGGCCCCCCTAAGGCGAAGGTCTGGACAGTAAGAAACCCTTCCAGTGTCAATGACCACCTAATGGTTCAAAAATATCTACCCCACTTTTTGCTATAAAGTGTAGATTGAGCGTCCCAGAATGCCAAAGGGGATCCAGAAACCAGAATATTTAATACCTTATTTCAATCAGACTTCACCAATCTTTTTTTTTTTTGGTTTGTCCCATAGGGCGGAACGTTAAGTCGTCTGAAGAAACGCAGTGAGAAGGCATTCGTCTTGACTAGCGGAGAGGTTACTCCTTTTCTACAGGAGTCTGACAGGTAAGTGGACATTTTATCTCATCCATCAATTCCTCCCCTTGTATATTTATTGCAGAATTGCCGTTTTAATCACCCAAAAAGCACATTGACCGGATATTTAACCAACTCACCACTTAGTTCAATCTAGCAATTTTAGGACTTCAATCCTGAAATACTTATTGGGTATAATGGCTCCACCGACTTAATTTCTAATATGTTCATTTTCCAACTTCAACCAAGAGGATATGCTGGTCTTGGAATATTTTCACTAGAACCGGTATAACTATGTCCATCATGCTCCTCCAGTTAGGAGGATAGACTGGGACATTGATGGTTTATCAGCCCCACACTGGCGAATCCAGATCCAACTTCCATTAGGAGGGCAGACTGGTATACGGTGGGGAAAAGAAGTATTTAATACACTGCCGATTTTGCAAGTTTTCCCACCTACAATGAATGGAGAGGTCTGTAATTTTTATCGTAGGTCACTTCACCTGTGAGAGACCGAGTTTAAAAATAAAATCCAGAAAAATCACATTGTATGATTAACATTACATAATTCATTTGCATTTTATTGCATTCAATAAGTATTTGATACAATAGAAAAATAGAACTTAATATTTGGTACCTAAATGTACCTTTGTTTGCAATTACAGAGGTCAGATATTTCCTGTAGTTCTTGACCAAGTTTGCACATAATAAAGCAGGGATTTTGGCCCTCTCCTCCATACGGATCTTCTCCAGATCTTTCAAGTTTCGGGGCTGTTGCTGGGCAATATTGAGTTTCAGCTCCCTCCAAAGCTTTTCTACTGGGATCAGGTCTGGAGACTGGCTAGACCACTACAGGACCTTGAAATGCTTCTTATCGAGCCACGCCTTAGGTTGCCCTGGCTGTGTGTTTCGGATCATTGTCATGCTGGAAGACCCAACCACAACCCATCTTCAACGTGCTTACTGAGGGAAGGAAGATACATGACCCCATCCATCCTCTCTTCAATACATTGCAGTCGTCCTGTCCCCTTTGCAAAAAAAAGCACCTCCGAAGTATGAGGTTTCCCCCGCCATGCTTCATGGTTGGGAGAGTGTTCTTGGGGTTGTACTCATCCTTCTTCTTCCTCCAAACAAGGTGAGTGGAGTGGACACCAAAAAGTTCTATTTTGATCTCATCTGACCACATGACCTTCTCCCATGCCTCCTCTGGATCATCCAGATGGTTATTGGCAACTTCAAACAGGCCTGGATATGTGCTGGGGTGAGCACTGGACCTTGTGTGCCCTGCAGGATTTTAATCCATGATAGCGTAGTGTGTAACTAATGGTAATGTTTGAGACTGTGGTGCCAGCTCTATTTAGGTCATTGACCAGGTCCTCCCATGTAGTTCTGGGCTGATTCCTGACGTTTCTCAGAATCATCCTTACCCCACGAGGCGAGATCTTGCATGGAGCCCCAGACCGAGGAAGACTTAGTCATCTTGTGTTTCTTCCATTTTCTAATAATTGCGCCAACAGTTGTTGCCGTCTCGTGAAGCTGCTTGCTTATTGTCCTGTAGCCCATCCCAGCCTTGTGTCTTTTATACAGGTAATAAGTTCAAACAAGTGCAATTAATACAGGTAATGAGTGCAGAGTAGGAGGGCTTCTTAAAGAAAAACTAACAAGTATGTGAGAGCCAGAATTCTTGCTGGTTGGTAGGTGATCAAATACTTATTTCATGCAATAAAATGCAATTTAATTATTTAAAAATCATATAATGTGATTTTCTGATTTTTAGATTTTGTCTCTCACAGATGAAGTGACCTACGATAAAAATGACAGACCTCTACACTCTTTGTAGGTAGGAAAACTTGCAAAATCGGCAGTGTATCAAATACTTATTTTCTCCACTGTAGTGCTGTCCAACATGACACCATCAAGCTCATCTTACCACTCCATACCAGGAGGGTAGATTGGGGCATTAACAGTTTAATCACTTTGTGTCCACAAGGCCATCTCTTCCAACTAGGAGCCTTAACTGGACTTACAGTGGTTTTATTCAGCTTATTGCAGCCATGTCCAGCTTGCACCTCCAACAAGGAGAGTAAACTGAAATGTAGATGTTTATCAACTTAAATGCTGAGCAGTCCATCCTATGACACCGGACCAGGAGGAGCAGTTGGACTTACACTGGTTTTGCTCAGCTCAGCCATACCCAACTTACAAATCCAACTTAAAGGATAACCTGGAAACTAAATGGTTAACCAACTTAAACGCCAACCAGTCCAATTTATGACTCCAGACCCCGAATATTAATTGAACTTACAATGATTTCATGTGTCTTATGACCAGTGGCGTAACTAGAGTCTGAATATATATATCCCGAATATGTCCCCCATTCTGCCGCTGTTCTTTATTGTATAAAAAAAAAACTAAGCCATTATACTCACCAGGGGTGTACATTCAAGTCATGGGGCTCCAGAGCTTAAGTATAACGCACTTCCCATAGTCCTTCATATAGTATAATGCATCCCATAGTCCTCCATATAGTATAATGCATCCCATTCTCCTCTATATAATATACTGTACAGCCCATAGTCGTCCATAAAGTATAATGCACAGCTCCTAGTCATACATGTAGTATAATGCACCCCATAGTTTTCAATAAAGTATAAAGCACCTCCACAGTCATACATAGTAGTATAATGCACCACATCATAATATATAGCAGTAAAATTCACCCCCATAGTCATATATGGTAATATAATGTACCTCCATAGTCATATAAAGTAGTGTAATGCACCCCATAGTCATATATAGTAGTATAATGCACCTCCATAGTCATATATAGCAGTATAATGCACCCCCATCGTCATATATAGCAGTATAATGCACCCCATCGTCATATATAGCAGTATAATGCAAGCCATAGTCCTATATAGCAGTATAATGCACCCCCAGTCATATATAGTAGTATAATGCACCCCATAGACATGTACAGTAGTATAATGCATCCTCATAGTCATATATAGTAGTATAATACACTTCATAGTCATCCATAGAAGTATAATGCACCCCCATCGTCACATAAAGCAGTATAATGCACTCCATAGTCATATAAGGCAGTATAATGTACCCCCATATAGTTTATATAGTAGTATAATGCACCCCATAGTCATATATAGCAGTATATTGCACCTCCTGGTCATATATAGTTGTATAATGTACCCCCATAGTCATATATAATAGTATACTGCACCCTCATAGTCATATACACTAGTATAAAGCATCCCATAGTCATATACAGTAGTATAAAGCACCCCATAGTCATATATAGTAGTATAAAGCACCCCATAGTCATATATAGTAGTATAAAGCACCCCATAGTCATTTATAGTAGTATAATGTACCCCCATAGTCATATATAGTAGTATAATGCACCACACTGTCATATCAGTATAATGCACCCCCATAGTCATATATAGTAGTATAATGCACCCACATAGTCATATATAGTAGTATAATACACCTTCATAGTCATATACAGAAGTATAATGCACCCCTATAGTCATCCGTAGTAGTATAATACAACCCCAATAGTCATCCGTAGTAGTATAATACAACCCCCATAGTCATATATAGTAGTGTAATGCACCTCCATAGTCATAAATAGTAGTATAATGCACCACCATAGTCATAAATAGTAGTAAAATGCACCCTATAGTCATATATAGCACTATATTGCACTTCAGTCATATATAGCAGTATAATGTACCCCCATAGTCATATATAGCAGTATAATGTACATCATAGTCATATATAGCAGTATAATGCACCCTTATAGCCATATATAGTAGTATAGTATACCCCATATTCATATATAGTAGTATAATGTACCCCATAGTCATATAGCAGTATAATGCACCCCGTAGTCATATATAGTAGTATAAAGCACCTCATAGTCATATATAGTGTTACGGGTCCGGGGGGTAGAACCTCTGTGCTATGGTGCAAGGAGGGACCCAGAGGGGCGTAACTAAGTATCAACCCGGACCGACCCTGGTCGTACGGCGGCTAACGACTCCGTGACCAGGGAGGGACCGAGCCGAGGGACCAGGTGCTACTCTGGGGATGACCTTGTAAGGGAGCAGGGGACCTTCACGGTACAGATGGCAGGGACTGACCGGAATAGCAGGTAGGCACAGCAGGCAGGCTGGCGAGCAGGAGTCTCTAGGTGGGCTGGCAGGTGGTCACGGCAAGTGACGGCAGGAGTCTCTAGGTGGTGACGGCAGGAGTCTCTAGGTGGGCTGGCAAGTGGTCACGGCAAGTGACGGCAGGAGCCTCCAGGAAGGCACGGCAGGTAACAGGCAGGTCACAGGCAAGTGCTCCCAGGTGAGCGGGCTGACAGGCACGGCAGGTACCAGGCAGGCAACAGGCAAGTGCTCCCAGGTGAGCGGGCTGGCAGGCACGGCAGGTAACAGGCTGGTGGGCAAGACTGGTAGTCAGGCTAGCAGCGGGACCTGAGGGCTGAAGCAGAAGTCAGAAACACTGTGCAACAACTTTTGCTCGGGCACCTCCATTTTGGAGGAGGTGCCTTATATATGGGAGGACCCTCGGCTATTGGCCGAGGACTCCTTAGGACGGCGCACGCGGCCCCTTTAAGAGGGAGGGAGCGAGCGCGCCCTAAGCACAGTGCCCGGGGAGCTGCGCGCGCCGGCTGCAGGAAGAGGAGCGCTGGTGAACGCAGAGCGGGGAGCGAGGAGGTGAATGGGACGGCGTCTCTGCCTAGCAGGGGGCAGAGACGCCGATGCTACATATAGTAGTATGGCAACTTATTTAAAATAAATATTTAAATACTCTACCCACCTTCCCTTCACTCCCGCTCCGCAAGTCCTGTTGTGAAGCAGGCAGCTGACTTCGGCCTGTGACGGGAGTGCATGACGTTACTGCCATGCGCCCGGTCATGTGCTGGCCTATGATTGGCCGACAGAATGCATTGTCGCTAAAGGACCCAATAGGTATGTCCACAGCAATACACTTCAACTGGATGTGCGTAGGAGGACACACATCTAATTAAAGGTTCTGCTGGTGTCGGCGGGCCCCTGATCCTCCGGGCCTTTGTGACTTGCTGCGACCGCAGTCGTTACTCCCCTACTAATCACAACCATGACCAACTTCAACTAGAAGGATAACTGGGACATAAATATTTTGCTAAGTAAAATGTCGACCAGTCCATTCTGAGACTCCCGACATCAGACTTAAAATAGCTTCATTCTGTTTAAAGCAACCATTTACACCTCCTACCAACAAGAGGCCAAACTGGGACATAGATAGCATATTGAACAGGTCTGCCTTTAACATCTAAGTATGAGGGATGGACTGGAAATTTGTTGGCCTCACCAGCTACCCTCAGGACTGTACTTTATTAAGGCACCTCCTTGTTGTTTGATAGGATCAGCCGTTATCACCCGGAAGTCATTCTTACCAATATCAGCAGAATTGCTAGTTAATGAAGCATTGAGACAGTAAAGAAAAGAAGCCTACAAACCACAATCGGCTGACATACTACTGAAAGTAGCCCGGGGTGGGCGGGCCCCACAGTCCGGACCCGGGGCGGGCGGGCCCCTCAGTCCGGACCCGGGGCGGGCGGGCCCCTCAGTCCGGACCCGGGGCGGGCGGGCCCCACAGTCCGGACCCGGGGAGGGCGGGCCCCACAGTCCGGACCCGAGGCTAGATCCGGGACAGGCGGCCTAACAATCCAGACACAGGGCGGACGGGCCCCACAGTCCAGGCTCGGGGCGGACGGGCCCCACAGTCCAGGCTCGGGGCGGACGGGCCCCACAGTCCAGGCTCGGGGCGGACGGGCCCCACAGTCCAGGCTCGGGGCGGACGGGCCCCTCGGTTCAGTCTCGGGGAGGACGGGCCCCTCGGTCCAGGCTCGGGGAGGACGGGTCCCATGGTCCAGGCTCGGGGAGATCGGGCCGCACGGTCCAGGCTCGGGCGAACAGGCCCCAAAGTCCAGGATCGGGGCGGACGGGGGGCCCCACAGTCCGGAGTCGGGGCGGGTGGGGGGCCCCACAGTCCGGACTCGGGGCAGGCGTGGGTCCCCACTGTCCAGACCTGGAGCTAGACCCGGGGCAGGCGGCCGCAAAGGCCGGACACGGGGCCGACGGGCCCCACACTCAGGACACGGGGCTGGCTGGCCCCACAGTCAGGACACGGGGCGGGCGGGGGGCCCCACAGTCAGGACACGGGGCGGGCGGGGGGCCCCACAGTCAGGACACGGGGCAGGCAGGGGGCCCCACAGTCCGGATGCGGGGCTAGTCCCGGGGCAGGCAGCCCCACAGTCCAGGCTCGGGGTTAGACCCGGGTCCAGCCGGCCCCACAGTCCAGACCCGGGGCGGGCGGGGGGCCCCACAGTCCAGGCTCGGGCGGACGGGCCCCACAGTCCAGGCTCGGGGTGGATAGGCCCCACAGTTCACGCTCGGGCCCCACAGTCCACGCTCGGGGCGGACGGGCCCCACAGTCCAGGCTCAGGGCGGACGGGCCCCACCGTCCAGGCCCGGGGCAGACAGGCTCCCCTTTCCTACTCGGGGCGGGCATGTCCCACAGTCCAGGCTCGGGGCGGGCGTGCCCCACAGTCCAGACACAGGGCTAGTCCTGGGGTAGGTGGCCCCACAGTCCAGACCTGGGGCTAGACCCGGGGCAGGCGGCCCCAAGTGCGGACACGGGGCGGATGGGCCCCATAGTCTGGACTCGGGGCGGACGAGCCCTACAGTCAGAACACGGGGCGGGCGGGCCCCACAGTCAGGACACGGGGCGGGCGGGCCCCACAGTCAGGACACGGGGCGGGCGGGCCCCACAGTCAGGACACGGGGCGGGCGGGCCCCACAGTCAGGACACGGGGCGGGCGGCCCCCACAGTCAGGACACGGGGAGGGCGGGCTCCACAGTCAGGACATGGGGCGGGCGGGCCCCACAGTCCAGACCTGGGGCTAGACCCGGGGCAGGCGGCCCCACAGTCCAGACCTGGGGCTAGACCCGGGGCAGACGGCCCACAGTCCGGACACGGGGTGGACGGGCCCCACAGTCCGGACACGGAGCAGGCATGCCCCACAGTCCAGGCCTGGGGCTAGACCCGGAGCACGCGGCCCACAGTCCGGACACGGGGTGGACGGTCCCCACAGTCCGGACACGGGGGGAGCCACAGTCCGGACATATGGCGGACGGGCCGCACAGTCCAGGCTCGAGGCGGACGGGCCCCACAGTCCGGACACGGGGCTAGTCCCGGGGCAGGCGGCCCCACAGTCCAGACCTGAGGCTAGACCAGGGGCAGGCGGCCCCACAGTCCAGACACCGGGTGGACGGGCCCCACAGTCCTGACATGGGGCGGACATGCCCCACAGTCCAGACCCGGGGCAGGCGGCCCCACATTCCAGACTCGGGGCAAGCGGGGGGCCCCACAGTCCATACCCGGGGCGGGCGGGGGGCCCCACAGTCCAGGCTCGGGCGGACGGGCCCCACAGTCCAGGCTCGGGGCGGACGGGCCCCACAGTCCAGGCTCGGGGCGGACGGGCCCCACAGTCCGGACACGGGGCTAGTCCCGGGGCAGGCGGCCCCACAGTCCAGACCTGAGGCTAGACCAGGGGTAGGCGGCCCCACAGTCCAGACACGGGGTGGACGGGCCCCACAGTCCTGACATGGGGCGGACATGCCCCACAGTCCAGACCCGGGGCAGGCTTCCCCACAGTCCAGACTCGGGGCGAGCGGGGGGCCCCACAGTCCGTACCCGGGGCGGGCGGGGGGCCCCACAGTCCGTACCCGGGGCTGGCGGGGGGCCCCACAGTCCAGACCTGGGACTAGACTCGGGGCGGGCGGCCCCACCGTCCGGACCTGGGGCGGGCTGGGGGCCCCACCGTCCGGACCTGGGGCTAGACCCGATGCAGGCGGCCCCACAGTCCGGACACTGGGCGGACGGACCCATAGTCCGGACACTGGGCGGACGGACCCATAGTCCGGACACTGGGCGGCCGCAGTCCGGACATAGGGCGGCCGGGCCCCACAGTCCAAGCTCGGGGCTAGACCCGGGACGGACGGGCCCCACAGTCCATGCTTGGGGCGGGCGTGCCCCACAGACCGGAAACGGGGCTAGACCCAGGGCAGGAGGCCCCAAAGTCCAGACACGGGGCGGATGAGCCCCACAGTCTGGACACGGGGCGGGCGAGCCCCACAGTCAGGACACGGGGCGGGCGAGCCCCACAGTCAGGACACGGGGCGGGCGGGCCCCACAGTCAGGACACGGGGCGGGCGGGCCCCACAGTCAGGACATGGGGCGGGCGGGCCCCACAGTCAGGACATGGGGCGGGCGTGCCCCACAGTCAGGACATGGGGCGGGCGTGCCCCACAGACCGGAAACGGGGCTAGACCTGGGGCAGGCGGCCCCAAAGTCCAGACACGGGGCGGATGAGCCCCACAGTCTGGACACGGGGCGGGCGAGCCCCACAGTCTGGACACGGGGCGGGCGAGCCCCACAGTCAGGACACGGGGCGGGCGAGCCCCACAGTCAGGACACGGGGCGGGCGAGCCCCACAGTCAGGACACGGGGCGGGCGAGCCCCACAGTCAGGACACGGGGCGGGCGAGCCCCACAGTCAGGACACGGGGCGGGCGAGCCCCACAGTCAGGACACGGGGCGGGCGGGCCCCACAGTCAGGACACGGGGCGGGCGGGCCCCACAGTCAGGACATGGGGCGGGCGGGCCCCACAGTCAGGACATGGGGCGGGCGGGCCCCACAGTCAGGACATGGGGCGGGCGGGCCCCACAGTCAGGACATGGGGCGGGCGGGCTCCACAGTCAGGACATGGGGCGGGCGGGCTCCACAGTCAGGACATGGGGCGGGCGGGCCCCACAGTCAGGACACGGGGCGGGCGGGCCCCACAGTCCAGACCTGGGGCTAGACCCGGGGCAGGCGGCCCATAGCCCAAACACGGGGTGGACGGGCCCCACAGTCCGGACACGGGGCGGGCATGCCCCATAGTCCAGACCTGGGGCTAGACCCGGGGCAGGCGGCCCCACAGTCCAGACCTGAGGCTAGACCCGGGGCAGGCGGTCCCATATTCTAGACACGGGGTGGACGGGCCTCACAGACCTGACATGGGGCGGACATGCCCCACAGTCCAGACCTGGGGCTAGACCCGGGGCAGGCGACCCACAGTCCGGACACGGGGTGGACGGGCCCCACAGTCCGGACACGGGGTGGACGGGCCCCACAGTCAGGACACGGGGCGGGCGGGCCCCACAGTCAGTACACGGGGCGGGCGGCCCCCACAGTCAGGACACGGGGCGGGCGGCCCCCACAGTCAGGACACGGGGAGGGCGGGCTCCACAGTCAGGACATGGGGCGGGCGGGCCCCACAGTCCAGACCTGGGGCTAGACCCGGGGCAGGCGGCCCCACAGTCCAGACCTGGGGCTAGACCCGGGGCAGACGGCCCACAGTCCGGACACGGGGTGGACGGGCCCCACAGTCCGGACACGGAGCAGGCATGCCCCACAGTCCAGACCTGGGGCTAGACCCGGAGCACGCGGCCCACAGTCCAGACACGGGGTGGACGGTCCCCACAGTCCGGACACGGGGGGAGCCACAGTCCGGACATATGGCGGACGGGCCGCACAGTCCAGGCTCGAGGCGGACGGGCCCCACAGTCCGGACACGGGGCTAGTCCCGGGGCAGGCGGCCCCACAGTCCAGACCTGAGGCTAGACCAGGGGCAGGTGGCCCCACAGTCCAGACACCGGGTGGACGGGCCCCACAGTCCTGACATGGAGCGGACATGCCCCACAGTCCAGACCCGGGGCAGGCGGCCCCACATTCCAGACTCGTGGCGAGCGGGGGGCCCCACAGTCCATACCCGGGGCGGGCGGGGGGCCCCACAGTCCAGGCTCGGGCGGACGGGCCCCACAGTCCAGGCTCGGGGCGGACGGGCCCCACAGTCCGGACACGGGGCTAGTCCCGGGGCAGGCGGCCCCACAGTCCAGACCTGAGGCTAGACCAGGGGCAGGCGGCCCCACAGTCCAGACACGGGGTGGACGGGCCCCACAGTCCTGACATGGGGCGGACATGCCCCACAGTCCAGACCCGGGGCAAGCTTCCCCACAGTCCAGACTCGGGGCGAGCGGGGGGCCCCACAGTCCGTACCCGGGACGGGCGGGGGGCCCCACAGTCCGTACCTGGGGCTGGCGGGGGGCCCCACAGTCCAGACCTGGGGCTAGACTCGGGGCGGGCGGCCCCACCGTCCGGACCTGGGGCGGGCGGGGGGCCCATCAGTCCAGACCTGGGGCTAGACCCGATGCAGGCGGCCCCACAGTCCGGACACGGGGCGGGCGGGCCCCACAGTCCAGACCTGGGGCTAGACCCGGGGCAGGCGGCCCATAGTCCAAACACGGGGTGGACGGGCCCCACAGTCCGGACACGGGGCGGGCATGCCCCATAGTCCAGACCTGGGGCTAGACCCGGGGCAAGCGGCCCCACAGTCCAGACCTGAGGCTAGACCCGGGGCAGGCGGTCCCATATTCTAGACACGGGGTGGACGGGCCTCACAGACCTGACATGGGGCGGACATGCCCCACAGTCCAGACCTGGGGCTAGACCCGGGGCAGGCGACCCACAGTCCGGACACGGGGTGGACGGGCCCCACAGTCCGGACACGGGGTGGACGGGCCCCACAGTCCGGACACGGGGTGGACGGGCCCCACAGTCCGGACACGGGGTGGACGGGCCCCACAGTCCGGACACGGGGTGGACGGGCCCCACAGTCCGGACACGGGGCGGACGGGCCCCACAGTCCGGACACGGGGCGGACGGGCCCCACAGTCCAGGCTCGGGGCGGACGGGCCTCACAGTCCGGACACGGGGGTAGTACCGGGGCAGGCGGCCCCAAATCCGGACACGGGGCGGGCGAGCCCCACAGTCTGGACACGGGGCGGGCGAGCCCCACAGTCTGGACACGGGGCGGGCGAGCCCCACAGTCTGGACACGGGGCGGGCGAGCCCCACAGTCTGGACACGGGGCGAGCGAGCCCCACAGTCTGGACACGGGGCGGGCGAGCCCCACAGTCTGGACACGGGGCGGGCGAGCCCCACAGTCTGGACACGGGGCGGGCGAGCCCCACAGTCTGGACACGGGGCGGGCGAGCCCCACAGTCAGGACACCGGGCGGGCGGGACCCACAGTCAGGACACGGGGCGGACGGGCCCCACAGTCAGGACATTGGGCGGGCGGGCTCCACGGTCAGGATACAGGGCGGGCAGGCCCCCCAGTCCAGACCTGGGGCTAGACCCGGGGCAGGCGGCCCACAGTCCAGACACGGGGTGGACGGGCCCCACAGTCCAGATATGGGGCGGGCATGCCCCATAGTCAAGACCTGGGGCTAAACCCGGGGCTGGCGGCCCCACAGTCCAGACCTGAGGCTAGACCCGGGGCAGGCGGCCCCACATTCTAGACACGAGGTGGAAGGGCCCCACAGTCCGGATACGGGGCGGGCATGACCCATAGTCAAGACCTGGGGCTAGACCCGGGGCAGGCGGCCCCACAGTCCAGACCTGAGGCTAGACCCGGGGCAGGCGGCCCCACATTCTAGACACAGGGTGGACGGGCCCCACAGTCCTGACACGGGGCGGCATGCCCCACAGTCCAGGCCTGGGGCTAGACCCGGGGTAGGCTGCCCCAAAGTCCGGACACTGGGTGAACGGGCCCCACAGTCCGGACACGGGGTGGACGGGCCCCACAGTCCGGACACGGGGTAGGCGGGCCCCACAGTCCGGACACGGGGCGGACGGGCCCCACAGTCCGGACACGGGGCGGACGGGCCCCACAGTCCGGACACGGGGCGGACGGGCCCCACAGTCCGGACACGGGGCGGACGGGCCCCACAGTCCGGACACGGGGCGGACGGGCCCCACAGTCCGGACACGGGGCGGACGGGCCCCACAGTCCGGGCTCGGGGCGGACGGGCCTCACAGTCCGGACACGGGGCTAGTCCCGGGGCAGGCGGCCCCAAAGTCCGGACACGGGGCGGATGAGCCCCACAGTCTGGACACGGGGCGGGCGAGCCCCACAGTCTGGACACGGGGCGGGCGGGACCCACAGTCAGGACACCGGGCGTCCGCAGTCCGGACATAGGGCGGCCGGGACCCACAGTCCAGGCTCGGGGCTAGACCCGGGACGGACGGGCCCCACAGTCCAAGCTTGGGGCGGGCGTGCCCCACAGACCGGAAACGGGGCTAGACCCGGGGCAGGCGGCCCCAAAGTCCAGACACGGGGCGGATGAGCCCCACAGTCTGGACACGGGGCGGGCGAGCCCCACAGTCAGGACACGGGGCGGGCGAGCCCCACAGTCAGGACACGGGGCGGGCGGGACCCACAGTCAGGACACGGGGCGGGCGGGACCCACCGTCAGAACACGGGGCGGGCGGGCCCCACAGTCAGGACACGGGGCGGGCGGGCCCCACAGTCAGGACACGGGGCGGGCGGGCCCCACAGTCAGGACACGGGGCGGGCGGGCCCCACAGTCAGGACACGGGGCGGGCGGGCCCCACAGTCAGGACATGTGGCTGGCGGGCTCCACAGTCAGGACATGGGGCGGGCGGGCTCCACAGTCAGGACATGGGGCGGGCGGGCCCCACAGTCAGGACACGGGGCGGGCATGCCCCATAGTCCAGACCTGGGGCTAGACCCGGGGCAGGCGGCCCATAGTCCAGACACGGGGTGGACGGGCCCCACAGTCCGGACACGGGGCGGGCATGCCCCATAGTCCAGACCTGGGGCTAGACCCGGGGCAGGCGGCCCCACAGTCCAGACCTGAGGCTAGACCCGGGGCAGGCGGCCCCACATTCTAGACACGGGGTGGACGGGCCTCACAGACCTGACATGGGGCGGACATGCCCCACAGTCCAGACCTGGGGCTAGACCCGGGGCAGGCGACCCACAGTCCGGACACGGGGTGGACGGGCCCCACAGTCCGGACACGGGGCGGACGGGCCCCACAGTCCGGACACGGGGTGGACGGGCCCCACAGTCCGGACACGGGGTGGACGGGCCCCACAGTCCGGACACGGGGGGACGGGCCCCACAGTCCGGACACGGGGCGGACGGGCCCCACAGTCCGGACACGGGGCGGACGGGCCCCACAGTCCGGACACGGGGCGGACGGGCCCCACAGTCCGGACACGGGGCGGACGGGCCCCACAGTCCGGACACGGGGCGGACGGGCCCCACAGTCCGGACACGGGGCGGACGGGCCCCACAGTCCGGACACGGGGCGGACGGGCCCCACAGTCCGGACACGGGGCGGACGGGCCCCACAGTCCGGACACGGGGCGGACGGGCCCCACAGTCCGGACACGGGGCGGACGGGCCCCACAGTCCGGACACGGGGCGGACGGGCCCCACAGTCCGGACACGGGGCGGACGGGCCCCACAGTCCGGACACGGGGCGGACGGGCCCCACAGTCCGGACACGGGGCGGACGGGCCCCACAGTCCGGACACGGGGCGGACGGGCCCCACAGTCCGGACACGGGGCGGACGGGCCCCACAGTCCGGACACGGGGCGGACGGGCCCCACAGTCCGGACACGGGGCGGACGGGCCCCACAGTCCGGACACGGGGCGGACGGGCCCCACAGTCCGGACACGGGGCGGACGGGCCCCACAGTCCGGACACGGGGCGGACGGGCCCCACAGTCCGGACACGGGGCGGACGGGCCCCACAGTCCGGACACGGGGCGGACGGGCCCCACAGTCCGGACACGGGGCGGACGGGCCCCACAGTCCGGACACGGGGCGGACGGGCCCCACAGTCCGGACACGGGGCGGACGGGCCCCACAGTCCGGACACGGGGCGGACGGGCCCCACAGTCCGGACACGGGGCGGACGGGCCCCACAGTCCGGACACGGGGCGGACGGGCCCCACAGTCCGGACACGGGGCGGACGGGCCCCACAGTCCGGACACGGGGCGGACGGGCCCCACAGTCCGGACACGGGGCGGACGGGCCCCACAGTCAGGACACGGGGCGGACGGGCCCCACAGTCAGGAAACAGGGCGGGCCCCACAGTCAGGACATTGGGCGGGCGGGCTCCACAGTCAGGATACAGGGCGGGCAGGCCCCACAGTCTGGACACAGGGCTAATCCCGGGGCAGGTGGCCCCACAGTCCAGACCTGGGGCTAGACCCGGGGCAGGCGGCCCACAGTCCAGACACGGGGTGGACGGGCCCCACAGTCCAGATATGGGGCGGGCATGCCCCATAGTCAAGACCTGGGGCTAAACCCGGGGCTGGCGGCCCCACAGTCCAGACCTGAGGCTAGACCCGGGGCAGGCGGCCCCACATTCTAGACACGGGGTGGACGGGCCCCACAGTCTGGATACGGGGCGGGCATAACCCATAGTCAAGACCTGGGGCTAGACCCGGGGCAGGCGGCCCCACAGTCCAGACCTGAGGCTAGACCCGGGGCAGGCGGCCCCACATTCTAGACACAGGGTGGACGGGCCCCACAGTCCTGACACGGGGCAGACATGCCCCACAGTCCAGACCTGGGGCTAGACCCGGGGTAGGCTGCCCCACAGTCCAGACCTGGGGCTAGACCCGGGGCAGGCGACCCACAGTCCGGACACGGGGTGGACGGTCCCCACAGTCCGGACACGGGGGGAGCCACAGTCCGGACATATGGCGGACGGGCCGCACAGTCCAGGCTCGAGGCTGACGGGCCCCACAGTCCGGACACGGGGCTAGTCCTGGGGCAGGCGGCCCCACAGTCCAGACCTGAGGCTAGACCAGGGGCAGGCGGCCCCACAGTCCAGAGACCGGGTGGACGGGCCCCACAGTCCAGACCCGGGGCAGGCGGCCCCACATTCCAGACTCGGGGCGAGCGGGGGGCCCCACAGTCCATACCCGGGGCGGGCGGGGGGCCCCACAGTCCAGGCTCGGGCGGACGGGCCCCACAGTCCAGGCTCGGGGCGGACGGGCCCCACAGTCCGGACACGGGGCTAGTCCCGGGGCAGGCGGCCCCACAGTCCAGACCTGAGGCTAGACCAGCGGCAGGCGGCCCCACAGTCCAGACACGGGGTGGACGGGCCCCACAGTCCTGACATGGGGCGGACATGCCCCACAGTCCAGACCCGGGGCAGGCTTCCCCACAGTCCAGACTCGGGGCGAGCGGGGGGCCCCACAGTCCGTACCCGGGGCGGGCGGGGGGCCCCACAGTCCGTACCCGGGGCTGGCGGGGGGCCCCACAGTCCAGACCTGGGACTAGACTCGGGGCGGGCGGCCCCACCGTCCGGACCTGGGGCGGGCGGGGGGACCCACAGTCCAGACCTGGGGCTAGACCCGATGCAGGCGGCCCCACAGTCCGGACACGGGGCGGACGGACCCATAGTCCGGACACTGGGCGGACGGACCCATAGTCCGTACACTGGGCGGCCGCAGTCCGGACATAGGGCGGCCGGGCCCCACAGTCCAAGCTCGGGGCTAGACCCGGGACGGACGGGCCCCACAGTCCAAGCTTGGGGCGGGCGTGCCCCACAGACCGGAAACGGGGCTAGACCCAGGGCAGGAGGCCCCAAAGTCCAGACACGGGGCGGATGAGCCCCACAGTCTGGACACGGGGCGGGCGAGCCCCACAGTCTGGACACGGGGCGGGTGAGCCCCACAGTCAGGACACGGGGCGGGTGAGCCCCACAGTCAGGACACGGGGCGGGCGGGCCCCACAGTCAGGACACGGGGCGGGCGGGCCCCACAGTCAGGACATGGGGCGGGCGGGCCCCACAGTCAGGACATGGGGCGGGCGGGCCCCACAGTCAGGACACGGGGCGGGCAGTCAGGACATGGGGCGGGCAGTCAGGACATGGGGCGGGCAGTCAGGACATGGGGCGGGCGGGCCCCACAGTCAGGACATGGGGCGGGCGGGCTCCACAGTCAGGACATGGGGCGGGCGGGCTCCACAGTCAGGACATGGGGCGGGCGGGCTCCACAGTCAGGACATGGGGCGGGCGGGCCCCACAGTCAGGACACGGGGCGGGCGGGCCCCACAGTCCAGACCCGGGGCTAGACCCGGGGCAGGCGGCCCATAGTCCAAACACGGGGTGGACGGGCCCCACAGTCCGGACACGGGGCGGGCATGCCCCATAGTCCAGACCTGGGGCTAGACCCGGGGCAGGCGGCCCCACAGTCCAGACCTGAGGCTAGACCCGGGGCAGGCGGTCCCATATTCTAGACACGGGGTGGACGGGCCTCACAGACCTGACATGGGGCGGACATGCCCCACAGTCCAGACCTGGGGCTAGACCCGGGGCAGGCGACCCACAGTCCGGACACGGGGTGGACGGGCCCCACAGTCAGGACACAGGGCGGGCGGGCCCCACAGTCAGGACACGGGGCGGGCGGTCCCCACAGTCAGGACACGTGGCGGGCGGGCCCCACAGTCAGGACACGGGGCGGGCGGCCCCCACAGTCAGGACACGGGGAGGGCGGGCTCCACAGTCAGGACATGGGGCGGGCGGGCCCCACAGTCCAGACCTGGGGCTGGACCCGGGGCAGGCGGCCCCACAGTCCAGACCTGGGGCTAGACCCGGGGCAGACGGCCCACAGTCCGGACACAGGGAGGACGGGCCCCACAGTCCGGACACGGAGCAGGCATGCCCCACAGTCCAGACCTGGGGCTAGACCCGGAGCACGCGGCCCACAGTCCGGACACGGGGTGGACGGTCCCCACAGTCCGGACACGGGGGGAGCCACAGTCCGGACATATGGCGGACGGGCCGCACAGTCCAGGCTCGAGGCGGACGGGCCCCACAGTCCGGACACGGGGCTAGTCCCGGGGCAGGCGGCCCCACAGTCCAGACCTGAGGCTAGACCAGGGGCAGGCGGCCCCACAGTCCAGACACCGGGTGGACGGTCCCCACAGTCCTGACATGGGGCGGACATGCCCCACAGTCCAGACCCGGGGCAGGCGGCCCCACATTCCAGACTCGGGGCGAGCGGGGGGCCCCACAGTCCATACCCGGGGCGGGCGGGGGGCCCCACAGTCCAGGCTCGGGTGGACGGGCCCCACAGTCCAGGCTCGGGGCGGACGGGCCCCACAGTCCGGACACGGGGCTAGTCCCGGGGCAGGCGGCCCCACAGTCCAGACCTGAGGCTAGACCAGGGGCAGGCGGCCCCACAGTCCAGACACGGGGTGGACGGGCCCCACAGTCCTGACATGGGGCGGACATGCCCCACAGTCCAGACCCGGGGCAGGCTTCCCCACAGTCCAGACTCGGGGCGAGCGGGGGGCCCCACAGTCCGTACCCGGGGCGGGCGGGGGGCCCCACAGTCCGTACCCGGGGCTGGCGGGGGGCCCCACAGTCCAGACCTGGGGCTAGACTCGGGGCGGGCGGCCCCACCGTCCGGACCTGGGGCGGGCGGGGGGCCCCACAGTCCAGACCTGGGGCTAGACCCGATGCAGGCGGCCCCACAGTCCGGACACGGGGCGGACGGACCCATAGTCCGGACATAGGGCGGCTGGGACCCACAGTCCAGGCTCGGGGCTAGACCCGGGACGGACGTGCCCCACAGTCCAAGCTTGGGGCGGGCGTCCCCCACAGACCGGAAACAGGGCTAGACCCAGGGCAGGAGGCCCCAAAGTCCAGACACGGGGCGAATGAGCCCCACAGTCAGGACACGGGGCGGGCGAGCCCCACAGTCAGGACACGGGGCGGGCGAGCCCCACAGTCAGGACACGGGGCGGGCGAGCCCCACAGTCAGGACACGGGGCGGGCGAGCCCCACAGTCAGGACACGGGGCGGGCGAGCCCCACAGTCAGGACATGGGGCGGGCGGGCCCCACAGTCAGGACATGGGGCGGGCGTGCCCCACAGACCGGAAACGGGGCTAGACCCGGGGCAGGCGGCCCCAAAGTCCAGACACGGGGCGGATGAGCCCCACAGTCTGGACACGGGGCGGGCGAGCCCCACAGTCAGGACACGGGGCGGGCGAGCCCCACAGTCAGGACACGGGGCGGGCGAGCCCCACAGTCAGGACACGGGGCGGGCGAGCCCCACAGTCAGGACACGGGGCGGGCGAGCCCCACAGTCAGGACACGGGGCGGGCGGGCCCCACAGTCAGGACATGGGGCGGGCGGGCCCCACAGTCAGGACATGGGGCGGGCGTGCCCCACAGACCGGAAACGGGGCTAGACCCGGGGCAGGCGGCCCCAAAGTCCAGACACGGGGCGGATGAGCCCCACAGTCTGGACACGGGGCGGGCGAGCCCCACAGTCAGGACACGGGGCGGGCGAGCCCCACAGTCAGGACACGGGGCGGGCGAGCCCCACAGTCAGGACACGGGGCGGGCGAACCCCACAGTCAGGACACGGGGCGGGCGGGACCCACAGTCAGGACACGGGGCGGGCGGGCCCCACAGTCAGGACATGGGGCGGGCGGGCCCCACAGTCAGGACATGGGGCGGGCGGGCTCCACAGTCAGGACATGGGGCGGGCGGGCTCCACAGTCAGGACATGGGGCGGGCGGGCTCCACAGTCAGGACATGGGGCGGGCGGGCTCCACAGTCAGGACATGGGGCGGGCGAGCCCCACAGTCAGGACACGGGGCGGGCGGGCCCCACAGTCCAGACCTGGGGCTAGACCCGGGGCAGGCGGCCCATAGTCCAAACACGGGGTGGACGGGCCCCACAGTCCGGACACGGGGCGGGCATGCCCCATAGTCCAGACCTGGGGCTAGACCCGGGGCAGGCGGCCCCACAGTCCAGACCTGAGGCTAGACCCGGGGCAGGCGGTCCCATATTCTAGACACGGGGTGGACGGGCCTCACAGACCTGACATGGGGCGGACATGCCCCACAGTCCAGACCTGGGGCTAGACCCGGGGCAGGCGACCCACAGTCCGGACACGGGGTGAACGGGCCCCACAGTCCGGACACGGGGTGGACGGGCCCCACAGTCCGGACACGGGGCGGACGGGCCCCACAGTCCGGACACGGGGCGGACGGGCCCCACAGTCCGGACACGGGGCGGACGGGCCCCACAGTCCGGACACGGGGCGGACGGGCCCCACAGTCCGGACACGGGGCGGACGGGCCCCACAGTCCGGACACGGGGCGGACGGGCCCCACAGTCCAGGCTCGGGGCGGACGGGCCTCACAGTCCGGACACGGGGGTAGTCCCGGGGCAGGCGGCCCCAAATCCGGACACGGGGCTAATCCCGGGGCAGGTGGCCCCCCAGTCCAGACCTGGGGCTAGACCCGGGGCAGGCGGCCCACAGTCCAGACACGGGGTGGACGGGCCCCACAGTCCAGATATGGGGCGGGCATGCCCCATAGTCAAGACCTGGGGCTAAACCCGGGGCTGGCGGCCCCACAGTCCAGACCTGAGGCTAGACCCGGGGCAGGCGGCCCCACATTCTAGACACGGGGTGGAAGGGCCCCACAGTCTGGATACGGGGCGGGCATGACCCATAGTCAAGACCTGAGGCTAGACCCGGGGCAGGCGGCCCCACAGTCCAGACCTGAGGCTAGACCCGGGGCAGGCGGCCCCACATTCTAGACACAGGGTGGACGGGCCCCACAGTCCTGACACGGGGCGGACATGCCCCACAGTCCAGGCCTGGGGCTAGACCCGGGGTAGGCTGCCCCAAAGTCCGGACACGGGGTGAACGGGCCCCACAGTCCGGACACGGGGTGGACGGGCCCCACAGTCCGGACACGGGGCGGGCGGGCCCCACAGTCCGGACACGGGGCGGACGGGCCCCACAGTCCGGACACGGGGCGGACGGGCCCCACAGTCCGGACACGGGGCGGACGGGTCCCACAGTCCGGACACGGAGCGGACGGGCCCCACAGTCCGGGCTCGGGGCGGACGGGCCTCACAGTCCGGACACGGGGCTAGTCCCGGGGCAGGCGGCCCCAAAGTCCGGACACGGGGCGGATGAGCCCCACAGTCTGGACACGGGGCGGGCGAGCCCCACAGTCTGGACACGGGGCGGGCGGGACCCACAGTCAGGACACGGGGCGGCCGCAGTCCGGACATAGGGCGGCCGGGCCACACAGTCCAGGCTCGGGGCTAGACCCTGGACGGACGGGCCCCACAGTCCAAGCTTGGGGCGGGCGTGTCCCACAGACCGGAAACGGGGCTAGACCCGGGGCAGGCGGCCCCAAAGTCCAGACACGGGGCGGATGAGCCCCACAGTCTGGACACGGGGCGGGCGAGCCCCACAGTCAGGACACGGGGCGGGCGAGCCCCACAGTCAGTACACGGGGCGGGCGGGACCCACAGTCAGGACATGGGGCGGGCGGGACCCAAAGTCAGGACACGGGGCGGGCGGGCCCCACAGTCAGGACACGGGGCGGGCGGGCCCCACAGTCAGGACACGGGGCGGGCGGGCCCCACAGTCAGGACATGGGGCGGGCCCCACAGTCAGGACACGGGGCGGGCGGGCCCCACAGTCAGGACATGGGGCGGGCGGGCCCCACAGTCAGGACATGGGGCGGGCGGGCTCCACAGTCAGGACATGGGGCGGGCGGGCTCCACAGTCAGGACATGGGGCGGGCGGGCCCCACAGTCAGGACACGGGGCGAGCGGGCCCCACAGTCCAGACCTGGGGCTAGACCCGCGGCAGGCGGCCCATAGTCCAGACACGGGGTGGACGGGCCCCACAGTCCGGACACGGGGCGGGCATGCCCCATAGTCCAGACCTGGGGCTAGACCCGGTGCAGGCGGCCCCACAGTCCAGACCTGAGGCTAGAACCGAGGAGGCGGTCCCATATTCTAGACACGGGGTGGACGGGCCTCACAGACCTGACATGGGGCGGACATGCCCCACAGTCCAGACCTGGGGCTAGACCCGGGGCAGGCGACCCACAGTCCGGACACGGGGTGGACGGGCCCCACAGTCTGGACACGGGGCGGGCGAGCCCCACAGTCAGGACACGGGGCGGGCGGGCCCCACAGTCAGGACACGGGGCGGACGGGCCCCACAGTCAGGACACGGGGCGGACGGGCCCCACAGTCAGGACACAGGGCGGACGGGCCCCACAGTCAGGACACAGGGCGGACGGGCCCCACAGTCAGGACACAGGGCGGGCCCCACAGTCAGGACATTGGGCGGGCGGGCTCCACAGTCAGGATACAGGGCGGGCAGGCCCCACAGTCCGGACACAGGGCTAGTCCCGGGGCAGGCGGCCCCAAAGTCCGGACACGGGGCGGATGAGCCCCACAGTCAGGACACAGGGCGGACGGGCCCCACAGTCAGGACACAGGGCGGGCCCCACAGTCAGGACATTGGGCGGGCAGGCTCCACAGTCAGGATACAGGGCGGGCAGGCCCCACAGTCCGGACACAGGGCTAGTCCCGGGGCAGGCGGCCCCACAGTCCGGACACGGGGCGGATGAGCCCCACAGTCCGGACACGGGGCGGATGAGCCCCACAGTCCGGACACGGGGCGGGCGAGCCCCACAGTCTGGACACAGGGCGGGCGAGCCCCACAGTCAGGACACGGGGCGGGCGAGCCCCACAGTCAGGACACGGGGCGGGCGGGACCCACAGTCAGGACACGGGGCGGGCGGGACCCACAGTCAGGACACGGGGCGGGCCCCACAGTCAGGACATGGGGCGGGCGGGCCCCACAGTCAGGACATGTGACGGGCGGGCTCCACAGTCAGGACATGGGGCGGGCGGGCTCCACAGTCAGGACACGGGGCGGGCGGGCCCCCACAGTCCAGACCTGGGGCTAGACCCGGGGCAGGCGGCCCATAGTCCAGACACGGGGTGGACGGGCCCCACAGTCCGGACACGGGGCGGGCATGCCCCATAGTCCAGACCTGGGGCTAGACCCGGGGCAGGCGGCCCCACAGTCCAGACCTGAGGCTAGACCCGAGGAGGCGGTCCCATATTCTAGACACGGGGTGGACGGGCCTCACAGACCTGACATGGGGCGGACATGCCCCACAGTCCAGACCTGGGGCTAGACCCGGGGCAGGCGACCCACAGTCCGGACACGGGGTGGACGGGCCCCACAGTCCGGACACGGGGCGGATGGGCTCCACAGTCCGGACACGGGGTGGACGGGCCCCACAGTCCGGACACGGGGTGGACGGGCCCCACAGTCCGGACACGGGGGGACGCGCCCCACAGTCTGGACACGGGGCGGACGGGCCCCACAGTCTGGACACGGGGCGGACGGGCCCCACAGTCCGGACACGGGGCGGACGGGCCCCACAGTCCGGACACGGGGCGGACGGGCCCCACCGTCCGGACACGGGGCGGACGGGCCCCACCGTCCGGACACGGGGCGGACGGTCCCCACCGTCCGGACACGGGGCGGACGGTCCCCACAGTCCGGACACGGGGCGGACGGTCCCCACAGTCCGGACACGGGGCGGACGGTCCCCACAGTCCGGACACGGGGCGGACGGGCCCCACAGTCCGGACACGGGGCGGACGGGCCCCACAGTCCGGACACGGGGCGGACGGGCCCCACAGTCCGGACACGGGGCGGACGGGCCCCACAGTCCGGACACGGGGCGGACGGGCCCCACAGTCCGGACACGGGGCGGACGGGCCCCACAGTCCGGACACGGGGCGGACGGGCCCCACAGTCCGGACACGGGGCGGACGGGCCCCACAGTCCGGACACGGGGCGGACGGGCCCCAGAGTCCGGACACGGGGCGGGCGAGCCCCACAGTCAGGACACGGGGCGGGCTGGACCCACAGTCAGGACACGAGGCGGACGGGCCCCACAGTCAGGACACGGGGCGGACGGGCCCCACAGTCAGGACACGGGGCGGGCTGGACCCACAGTCAGGACACGAGGCGGACGGGCCCCACAGTCAGGACACGGGGCGGACGGGCCCCACAGTCAGGACACGGGGCGGACGGGCCCCACAGTCAGGACACGGGGCGGACGGGCCCCACAGTCAGGACACGGGGCGGACGGGCCCCACAGTCAGGACACAGGGCGGACGGGCCCCACAGTCAGGACACAGGGCGGACGAGCCCCACAGTCAGGACACAGGGCGGGCCCCACAGTCAGGACATTGGGCGGGCGGGCTCCACAGTCAGGATACAGGGCGGGCAGGCCCCACAGTCCGGACACAGGGCTAGTCCCGGGGCAGGCGGCCCCAAAGTCCGGACACGGGGCGGATGAGACCCACAGTCCGGACACGGGGCGGGCGAGCCCCACAGTCTGGACACGGGGCGGGCGAGCCCCACAGTCAGGACACGGGGCGGGCGGGACCCACAGTCAGGACACGGGGCGGGCGGGACCCACAGTCAGGACACGGGGCGGGCGGGACCCACAGTCAGGACACAGGGCGGGCCCCACAGTCAGGACATTAGGCGGGCGGGCTCCACAGTCAGGATACAGGGCGGGCAGGCCCCACAGTCTGGACACAGGGCTAATCCCGGGGCAGGTGGCCCCACAGTCCAGACCTGGGGCTAGACCCGGGGCAGGCGGCCCACAGTCTAGACACGGGGTGGACGGGCCCCACAGTCCAGATATGGGGCGGGCATGCCCCATAGTCAAGACCTGGGGCTAAACCCGGGGCTGGCGGCCCCACAGTCCAGACCTGAGGCTAGACCCGGGGCAGGCGGCCCCACATTCTAGACACGGGGTGGACGGGCCCCACAGTCCGGATACGGGGCGGGCATGACCCATAGTCAAGACCTGGGGCTAGACCCGGGGCAGGCGGCCCCACAGTCCAGACCTGAGGCTAGACCCGGGGCAGGCGGCCCCACATTCTAGACACAGGGTGGACGGGCCCCACAGTCCTGACACGGGGCGGACATGCCCCACAGTCCAGACCTGGGGCTAGACCCGGGGTAGGCTGCCCCACAGTCCAGACCTGGGGCTAGACCCGGGGCAGGCGGCCCATAGTCCGGACACGGGGTGGAAGGGCCCCACAGTCCGGACACGGGGCGGGCATGCCCCATAGTCCAGACCTGGGGCTAGACCCGGGGCAGGCGGCCCCACAGTCCAGACCTGAGGCTAGACCCGGGGCAGGCGGTCCCACATTCTAGACACGGGGTGGACGGGCCCCACAGTCCGGACACGGGGCGGACGGGCCCCACAGTCCGGACACGGGGCGGACGGGCCCCACAGTCCGGACACGGGGCGGACGGGCCCCACAGTCCGGACACGGGGCGGACGGGCCCCACAGTCCGGACACGGGGCGGACGGGCCCCACAGTCCGGACACGGGGCGGACGGGCCCCACAGTCTGGGCTCGGGGCGGACGGGCCTCACAGTCTGGACACGGGGCGGGCGAGCCCTACAGTCAGGACACGGGGCGGGCTGGACCAACAGTCAGGACATTGGGCGGGCGGACTCCACAGTCAGGATACAGGGCGGGCAGGCCCCACACTCCGGACACAGGGCTAGTCTCGGGGCAGGCGGCCCCAAAGTCCGGACACGGGGCGGATGAGCCCCACAGTCCGGACACGGGGCGGGCGAGCCCCACAGTCCGGACACGGGGCGGGCGAGCCCCACAGTCTGGACACGGGGCGGGCGAGCCCCACAGTCAGGACACGGGGCGGGCGGGCCCCACAGTCAGGACACAGGGCGGACGGGCCCCACAGTCAGGACACAGGGCGGGCGCCACAGTCAGGACATTGGGCGGGCGGGCTCCACAGTCAGGATACAGGGCGGGCAGGCCCCACAGTCCGGACACAGGGCTAATCCCGGGGCAGGTGGCCCCACAGTCCAGACCTGGGGCTAGACCCGGGGCAGGCGGCCCACAGTCCAGACACGGGGTGGACGGGCCCCACAGTCCAGATATGGGGCGGGCATGCCCCATAGTCAAGACCTGGAGCTAAACCCGGGGCTGGCGGCCCCACAGTCCAGACCTGAGGCTAGACCCGGGGCAGGCGGCCCCACATTCTAGACACGGGGTGGACGGGCCCCACAGTCCGGATACGGGGCGGGCATGACCCATAGTCAAGACCTGGGGCTAGACCCGGGGCAGGCGGCCCCACAGTCCAGACCTGAGGCTAGACCCGGCGCAGGCGGCCCCACATTCTAGACACAGGGTGGACGGGCCCCACAGTCCTGACACGGGGCGGACATGCCCCACAGTCCAGACCTGGGGCTAGACCCGGGGTAGGCTGCCCCACAGTCCGGACACGGGGTGGACGGGCCCCACAGTCCGGACACGGGGTGGACGGGCCCCACAGTCCGGACACGGGGTGGACGGGCCCCACAGTCCGGACACGGGGTGGACGGGCCCCACAGTCCGGACACGGGGTGGACGGGCCCCACAGTCCAGATATGGGGCGGGCATGCCCCATAGTCAAGACCTGGGGCTAGACCCGGGGTAGGCTGCCCCACAGTCCAGACCTGGGGCTAGACCCGGGGCAGGCGGCCCATAGTCCGGACACGGGGTGGACGGGCCCCACAGTCCGGACACGGGGCGGGCATGCCCCATAGTCCAGACCTGGGGCTAGACCCGGGGCAGGCGGCCCCACAGTCCAGACCTGAGGCTAGACCCGGGGCAGGCGGTCCCATGTTCTAGACACGGGGTGGACGGGCCTCACAGACCTGACATGGGGCGGACATGCCCCACAGTCCAGACCTGGGGCTAGACCCGGGGCAGGCGACCCACAGTCCGGACACGGGGTGGACGGGCCCCACAGTCCGGACACGGGGTGGACGGGCCCCACAGTCCGGACACGGGGTGGACGGGCCCCACAGTCCGGACACGGGGTGGACGGGCCCCACAGTCCGGACACGGGGTGGACGGGCCCCACAGTCCGGACACGGGGTGGACGGGCCCCACAGTCCGGACACGGGGTGGACGGGCCCCACAGTCCGGACACGGGGCGGACGGGCCCCACAGTCCGGACACGGGGCGGACGGGCCCCACAGTCCGGACACGGGGCGGACGGGCCCCACAGTCCGGACACGGGGCGGACGGGCCCCACAGTCCGGACACGGGGCGGACGGGCCCCACAGTCCGGACACGGGGCGGACGGGCCCCACAGTCCGGACACGGGGCGGACGGGCCCCACAGTCCGGACACGGGGCGGACGGGCCCCACAGTCCGGACACGGGGCGGACGGGCCTCACAGTCCGGACACGGGGCGGACGGGCCTCACAGTCCGGACACGGGGCGGACGGGCCCCACAGTCCGGACACGGGGCGGACGGGCCCCACAGTCCGGACACGGGGCGGACGGGCCCCACAGTCCGGACACGGGGCGGACGGGCCCCACAGTCCGGACACGGGGCGGACGGGCCCCACAGTCCGGACACGGGGCGGACGGGCCCCACAGTCCGGACACGGGGCGGACGGGCCCCACAGTCCGGACACGGGGCGGACGGGCCCCACAGTCCGGACACGGGGCGGACGGGCCCCACAGTCCGGACACGGGGCGGACGGGCCCCACAGTCCGGACACGGGGCGGACGGGCCCCACAGTCCGGACACGGGGCGGACGGGCCCCACAGTCCGGACACGGGGCGGACGGGCCCCACAGTCCGGACACGGGGCGGACGGGCCCCACAGTCCGGACACGGGGCGGACGGGCCCCACAGTCCGGACACGGGGCGGACGGGCCCCACAGTCCGGACACGGGGCGGACGGGCCCCACAGTCCGGACACGGGGCGGACGGGCCCCACAGTCCGGGCTCGGGGCGGACGGGCCTCACAGTCTGGACACGGGGCGGGCGAGCCCTACAGTCAGGACACGGGGCGGGCTGGACCAACAGTCAGGACACAGGGCGGGCCCCACAGTCAGGACATTGGGCGGGCGGACTCCACAGTCAGGATACAGGGCGGGCAGGCCCCACAGTCCGGACACAGGGCTAGTCTCGGGGCAGGCGGCCCCAAAGTCCGGACACGGGGCGGATGAGCCCCACAGTCTGGACACGGGGCGGGCGAGCCCCACAGTCCGGACACGGGGCGGGCGAGCCCCACAGTCTGGACACGGGGCGGGCGAGCCCCACAGTCTGGACACGGGGCGGGCGAGCCCCACAGTCAGGACACGGGGCGGGCGGGACCCACAGTCCGGACACGGGGCGGGCGGGCCCCACAGTCCGGACACGGTGCGGACGGGCCCCACAGTCCGGACACGGGGCGGACGGGCCCCACAGTCAGGACACAGGGCGGACGGGACCCACAGTCAGGACACAGGGCGGGCGGGCTCCACAGTCAGGATACAGGGCGGGCAGGCCCCACAGTCCGGACACAGGGCTAATCCCGGGGCAGGTGGCCCCACAGTCCAGACCTGGGGCTAGACCCGGGGCAGGCGGCCCACAGTCCAGACACGGGGTGGACGGGCCCCACAGTCCAGATATGGGGCGGGCATGCCCCATAGTCAAGACCTGGGGCTAAACCCGGGGCTGGCGGCCCCACAGTCCAGACCTGAGGCTAGACCCGGGGCAGGCGGCCCCACATTCTAGACACGGGGTGGACGGGCCCCACAGTCCCGATACGGGGCGGGCATGACCCATAGTCAAGACCTGGGGCTAGACCCGGGGCAGGCGGCCCCACAGTCCAGACCTGAGGCTAGACCCGGCGCAGGCGGCCCCACATTCTAGACACAGGGTGGACGGGCCCCACAGTCCTGACACGGGGCGGACATGCCCCACAGTCCAGACCTGGGGCTAGACCCGGGGTAGGCTGCCCCAAAGTCCGGACACGGGGTGGACGGGCCCCACAGTCCGGACACGGGGTGGACGGGCCCCACAGTCCGGACACGGGGTGGATGGGCCCCACAGTCCGGACACGGGGTGGACGGGCCCCACAGTCCGGACACGGGGTGGACGGGCCCCACAGTCCAGATATGGGGCGGGCATGCCCCATAGTCAAGACCTGGGGCTAAACCCGGGGCTGGCGGCCCCACAGTCCAGACCTGAGGCTAGACCCGGGGCAGGCGGCCCCACATTCTAGACACGGGGTGGACGGGCCCCACAGTCCGGATACGGGGCGGGCATGACCCATAGTCAAGACCTGGGGCTAGACCCGGGGCAGGCGGCCCCACAGACCAGACCTGAGGCTAGACCCGGCGCAGGCGGCCCCACATTCTAGACACAGGGTGGACGGGCGCCACAGTCCTGACACGGGGCGGACATGCCCCACAGTCCAGACCTGGGGCTAGACCCGGGGTAGGCTGCCCCAAAGTCCGGACACTGGGTGGACGGGCCCCACAGTCCGGACACGGGGCGGACGGGCCCCACAGTCCGGACACGGGGCGGACGGGCCCCACAGTCCGGACACGGGGCGGACGGGCCCCACAGTCCGGACACGGGGCGGACGGGCCCCACAGTCCGGACACGGGGCGGACGGGCCCCACAGTCCGGACACGGGGCGGACGGGCCCCACAGTCTGGACACGGGGCGGACGGGCCCCATAGTCCGGACACGGGGCGGGCTAGCCCCACAGTCCGGACACGGGGTGGACGGACCCCACAGTCCGAATACGGGGCGGACGGGCCCCACAGTCCGGACACGGGGCGGACGGGCCCCACAGTCCGGACACTGGGTAGGCTGCCCCAAAGTCCGGACAAGGGGTGGACGGGCCCCACAGTCCGGACACGGGGTGGACGGGCCCCACAGTCCGGACACGGGGCGGATGGGCCCCAGAGTCCTGACACGGGGTAGGCTGCCCCACAGTCCGGACACGGGGCGGACGGGCCCCACAGTCCGGACACGGGGTAGGCTGCCCCAAAGTCCGGACACGGGGTGGACGGGCCCCACAGTCCGGACACGGGGTGGACGGGCCCCACAGTCCGGACACGGGGTGGACGGGCCCCACAGTCCGGACACGGGGCGGACGGGCCCCACAGTCCGGACACGGGGCGGACGGGCCCCACAGTCCGGACACGGGGCGGACGGGCCCCACAGTCCGGACACGGGGCGGACGGGCCCCACAGTCCGGACACGGGGCGGACGGGCCCCACAGTCCGGACACGGGGCGGACGGGCCCCACAGTCCGGACACGGGGCGGACGGGCCCCACAGTCCGGACACGGGGCGGACGGGCCCCACAGTCCGGACACGGGGCGGACGGGCCCCACAGTCCGGACACGGGGCGGACGGGCCCCACAGTCCGGACACGGGGCGGACGGGCCCCACAGTCCGGACACGGGGCGGACGGGCCCCACAGTCCGGACACGGGGCGGGCTAGCCCCACAGTCCGGACACGGGGCGGGCTAGCCCCACAGTCCGGACACGGGGCGGACGGACCCCACAGTCCGAATACGGGGCGGACGGGCCCCACAGTCCGGACACGGGGCGGACGGGCCCCACAGTCCGGACACTGGGTAGGCTGCCCCAAAGTCCGGACACGGGGTGGACGGGCCCCACAGTCCGGACACGGGGTGGACGGGCCCCACAGTCCGGACACGGGGTGGACGGGCCCCACAGTCCGGACACGGGGCGGATGGGCCCCAGAGTCCTGACACGGGGTAGGCTGCCCCACAGTCCGGACACGGGGCGGACGGGCCCCACAGTCCGGACACGGGGTAGGCTGCCCCAAAGTCCGGACACGGGGTGGACGGGCCCCACAGTCCGGACACGGGGTGGACGGGCCCCACAGTCCGGACACGGGGTGGACGGGCCCCACAGTCCGGACACGGGGTGGACGGGCCCCACAGTCCGGACACGGGGGGACGGGCCCCACAGTCCGGACACGGGGCGGACGGGCCCCACAGTCCGGACACGGGGCGGACGGGCCCCACAGTCCGGACACGGGGCGGACGGGCCCCACAGTCCGGACACGGGGCGGACGGGCCCCACAGTCCGGACACGGGGCGGACGGGCCCCACAGTCCGGACACGGGGCGGGCTAGCCCCACAGTCCGGACACGGGGTGGACGGACCCCACAGTCCGGATACGGGGCTGACGGGCCCCACAGTCCGGACACGGGGCGGACGGGCCCCACAGTCCGGACACGGGGTAGGCTGCCCCAAAGTCCGGACACGGGGTGGACGGGCCCCACAGTCCGGATACGGGGCGGGCATGACCCATAGTCAAGACCTGGGGCTAGACCCGGGGCAGGCGGCCCCACAGTCCAGACCTGAGGCTAGACCCGGCGCAGGTGGCCCCACATTCTAGACACAGGGTGGACGGGCCCCACAGTCCTGACACGGGGCGGACATGCCCCACAGTCCAGACCTGGGGCTAGACCCGGGGTAGGCTGCCCCAAAGTCCGGACACGGGGTGGACGGGCCCCACAGTCCGGACACGGGGTGGACGGGCCCCACACTCCGGACACGGGGTGGACGGGCCCCACAGTCCGGACACGGGGGCTGGCGGGCCCCACAGTCCGGACACGGGGGCTGGCGGGCCCCACAGTCCGGACACGGGGGCTGGCGGGCCCCACAGTCCGGACACGGGGCGGACGGACCCCACAGTCCGGACACGGGGCGGACGGGCCCCACAGTCCGGACACGGGGCGGACGGGCCCCACAGTCCGGACACGGGGTAGGCTGCCCCAAAGTCCGGACACGGGGTGGACGGGCCCCACAGTCCGGACACGGGGTGGACGGGCCCCACAGTCCGGACACGGGGCGGACGGGCCCCAGAGTCCTGACACGGGGTAGGCTGCCCCACAGTCCGGACACGGGGCGGACGGGCCCCACAGTCCGGACACGGGGTAGGCTGCCCCAAAGTCCGGACACGGGGTGGACGGGCCCCACAGTCCGGACACGGGGTGGACGGGCCCCACAGTCCGGACACGGGGGGACGGGCCCCACAGTCCGGACACGGGGCGGACGGGCCCCACAGTCCGGACACGGGGCGGACGGGCCCCACAGTCCGGACACGGGGCGGACGGGCCCCACAGTCCGGACACGGGGCGGACGGGCCCCACAGTCCGGACACGGGGCGGACGGGCCCCACTGTCCGGACACGGGGCGGACGGGCCCCACAGTCCGGACACGGGGCGGACGGGCCCCACAGTCCGGACACGGGGTAGGCTGCCCCACAGTCCGGACATGGGGTGGACGGGCCCCACAGTCCGGACACGGGGCGGACGGGCCCCACAGTCCTGACACGGGGTAGGCTGCCCCACAGTCCGGACACGGGGTGAACGGGCCCCACAGTCCGGACACGGGGTGGACGGGCCCCACAGTCCGGACACGGGGTGGACGGGCCCCACAGTCCGGACACGGGGTGGACGGGCCCCACAGTCCGGACACGGGGTGGGCGGGCCCCACAGTCCGGACACGGGGTGGACGGGCCCCACAGTCCAGGCTCGGGGCTAAACCCGGGGAAGCCGGCCCCACATTTCAGACCCGGGGCGGGGGGCCACACAGTCCAGGCTCGGGGCGGATGGGCCCCACAGTCCAGGCTCGGGGCGGATGGGCCCCACAGTATTGGCTCGGGGCGAACGGGCCCCACAGTCCAGGCTCGGGGCGGACGGGCTCCACAGTCCAGACCTGAGGCTCGGCCCGGGGCAGGCGGCCCCACAGTCCAGATACGGGGTGGACGGGCCCCACAGTCCTGACACGGGGCGGACATGCCCCACAGTCCAGACCTGGGGCTAGACCCAGGGGTAGTCTGCTCCAAAGTCCAGACACGGGGTGACGAGCCCCACAGTCCGGACACGGGGCGGCCACAGTCCAGACATAGGGTGGGCGGGCCCCACAGTCCAGGCTAAACCTGGGGAAGCCGGCCCCACATTTCAGACCCGAGGCGGGGGGCCACACAGTTCAGGCTCAGGACGGATGGGCCCCACAGTCCAGACTCGCGGCGGATGGGCCCCACAGTATTGGCTCGGAGCGAACAGGCCCCACAGTCTACGCTCTGGCCCCACAGTCCACGCTCGGGGCAGACGGGCCCCACAGTCCACGCTTGGAGCGGACGGGCCCCACAGTCCAGACTCTGGGCGGACGGGCCCCACAGTCCAGGCTCGGGGCGGGCGGGCCCATAGTTACGACACGGGGCGGGCCCCACAGTCCGTACACGGGGCTAGTCCCGGGGCAGGCGGCCCCACAGTCCGGACACGGGGCGGACGGGCCCCACAGTTCTGACACGGGGCGGGCATGCCCCACAGTCCTGACCTGGGGCTAGAGCCGGGGCAGGCGGCCCCACAGTCCGGACACGGGGTGGACGGGCCCCACAGTCCGGACACGGGGTGGCCATAGTACGGACATAGGGCGGGCGGGCCCCACAGTCAGGACACGGGGCGGGCGGGCTCCACAGTCAGGACACGGGGCGGGCGGGCCCCGGGCGGGCGGGCCCCACAGTCCGGACACTGAGCTAATCCCGGGGCAGGCGGCTTCACAGTCCAGACCTGGGGCTAGACCCGGGGCAGACGGCCCACAGTCCGGACACGGGGTGGACGGGCCCCACAGTCCGGACACAGAGCAGGCATGCCCCACAGTCCAGACCTGGGGCTAGACCCGGAGCACGCGGCCCACAGTCCGGACACGGGGTGGACGGTCCCCACAGTCTGGACACGGGGGGAGCCACAGTCCGGACATATGGCGGACGGGCCCCACAGTCCAAGCTCGGGGCGGACGGGCCCCACAGTCCGGACACGGGGCTCGTCCCGGGGCAGGCGGCCCCACAGTCCAGACCTGAGGCTAGACCAGGGGCAGGCGGCCCCACAGTCCAGACACGGGGTGAACGGGCCCCACAGTCCTGACATGGGGCGGACATGCCCCACAGTCCAGACCCGGGGCAGGCGGCCCCACAGTCCAGACTCGGGGCGAGCGGGGGGCCCCACAGTCCGTACCCGGTGCGGGCGGGGGGCCCCACAGTCCAGGCTCGGGGCGGACGGGCCCCACAGTCCAGGCTCGGGGCGGACGGGCCCCACAGTCCGGACACGGGGCTAGTCCCGGGGCAGGCGGCCCCACAGTCCAGACCTGAGGCTAGACCAGGGGCAGGCGGCCCCACAGTCCAGACACGGGGTGGACGGGCCCCACAGTCCTGACATGGGGCGGACATGCCCCACAGTCCAGACTCGGGGCGAGCGGGGGGCCCCACAGTCCGTACCCAGGGCGGGCGGGGGGCCCCACAGTCCGTACCCGGGGCTGGCGGGGGGCCCCACAGTCCAGACCTGGGGCTAGACTCGGGGCGGGCGGCCCCACCGTCCGGACCTGGGGCGGGCGGGGGGGCCCTACAGTCCAGACCTGGGGCTAGACCCGATGCAGGCGGCCCCACAGTCCGGACACGGGGCGGACGGGCCCATAGTCCGGACACTGGGCGGCCGCAGTCCGGATATAGGGCGGCCGGGCCCCACAGTCCAGTCTCGAGGCAAGACCCGGGACGGACTGGCCCCACAGTCCAAGCTTGGGGCGGGCGTGCCCCACAGACCGGAAACGGGGCTAGACCCGGGGCAGGCGGCCCCAAAGTCCAGACACGGGGCGGATGAGCCCCACAGTCTGGACACGGGGCGGATGAGCCCCACAGTCTGGACACGGTGCGGGCGAGCCCCACAGTCAGGGCACGGGGCGGGCGAGTCCCACAGTCAGGACACGCGGCGGGCGAGCTCCACAGTCAGGACACGGGGCGGGCGGACACGGGGTGGACCCCACAGTCAGGACACGGGGCGGGCGGGCCGCGGGCGGGCCCCACAGTCAGGACATGGGGCAGGCGGACCCCACAGTCCGGACAAGGGACGGACGGGCCTCACAGTCCGGACAAGGGACGGACGGGCCCCACAGTCCGGACATGGGGCGGACGGGCCCCACAGTCCAGACACGGGGCGGACGTGCCCCACAGTCCAGACACGGGGCGGACGTGCCCCACAGTCCAGACACGGGGCGGACGGGCCCCACAGTCCAGACACGGGGCGGACGGGCCCCACAGTCCAGACACGGGGCGGACGGGCCCCACAGTCCAGACACGGGGCGGACGGGCCCCACAGTCCAGACACGGGGCGGACGGGCCCCACAGTCCAGACACGGGGCGGACGGGCCCCACAGTCCAGACACGGGGCGGACGGGCCCCACAGTCCAGACACGGGGCGGACGGGCCCCACAGTCCGGACACGGGGCGGACGGGCTCCACAGTCCGGACACGGGGTGGACGGGCCCCACAGTCCGGACACGGGGTGGACGGGCCCCACAGTCCGGACACGGGGCTAGTCCCAGGGCAGGCGGCCCCAAAGTCCGGACAGGGGGTGGAAGAGCCCCACAGTCTGGACACGGGGCGGAAGAGCCCCACAGTCTGGACACGGGGCGGAAGAGCCCCACAGTCTGGACACGGGGCGGGCGAGCCCCACAGTCTGGACACGGGGCGGGCGAGCCCCACAGTCTGGACACGGGGCGGACGGGCCCCACAGTCCGGACACAGGGTGGACGGGCCCCACAGTCCGGACACGGTGTGGACGGGCCCCACAGTCCGGACACGGGGCTAGTCCCAGGGCAGGCGGCCCCAAAGTCCGGACACGGGGCGGAAGAGCCCCACAGTCTGGACACGGGGCGGAAGAGCCCCACAGTCTGGACACGGGGCGGGCGAGCCCCACAGTCTGGACACGGGGCGGGCGAGCCCCACAGTCTGGACACGGGGCGGGCGAGCCCCACAGTCAGGACACGGGGCGGGCGGGACCCACAGTCAGGACACGGGGCGGACGGGCCCCACAGTCCAGGCTCGGGGCGGACGGGCCTCACAGTCCGGACACGGGGCTAGTCCCGGGGCAGGCGGCCCCAAAGTCCGGACACGGGGCGGATGAGCCCCACAGTCTGGACACGGGGCGGGCGAGCCCCACAGTCAGGACACGGGGTGGGCGGGACCCACAGTCCGGACACGGGGCGGACGGGCCCCACAGTCCAGGCTCGGGGCGGGCGGGCCCATAGTTACGACACGGTGCGGGCGGGCCCCACAGTCCGTACACGGGGCTAGTCCCGGGGCAGGCGGCCCCACAGTCCGGACACGGGGCGTACGGGCCCCACAGTTCTGACACGGGGCGGACATGCCCCACAGTCCTGACCTGGGGCTAGAGCCGGGGCAGGCGGCCCCACAGTCCGGACACGGGGTGGACGGGTCCCACAGTCCGGACACGGGGCGGCCATAGTACGGACATAGGGCGGGCCCACAGTCAGGACACGGGGCGGGCGGGCTCCACAGTCAGGACACGGGGCGGGCGGGCCCCACAGTCCGGACACTGAGCTAATCCCGGGGCAGGCGGCTTCACAGTCCAGACCTGAGGCTAGACCTGGGGCAGGCAGCCCACAGTCCGGACACGGGGTGGACGGGCCCCACAGTCCGGACACGGGGCGGGCATGCCCCACAATCCAGACCTGGGGTTAGACCCGGAGCAGGCGGCCCACAGTCTGGTCAAGGGGTGGACGGTCCCCACAGTCCGGACACGGGGGGGGCCACAGTGGGGACATAAGGCGGCCGGGCCCCACAGTCCAGGCTCGGGGCTAGACCCGGGGGCAGTCGGCCCCACAGTCCAGACCCGGGGAGGGGGACCCAACTGTCTGGTCCCGGGGCAAGCGGGGGATCCCACAGTCCAGACCCGGGGCGGGCGAGGGGCCCCACAGTCTGGAATCAGGGCGGGCGGGGGGCCCCACAGTCCGGACCTGGGGCTAGACCCGGGGCAGGCGGCCCCACAGTCCGGACATGTGGCGGCCGCAGTCCGGATATAGGGCGATCCCCACAGTCTGGACTCGGGGTGGCCACAGTCCAGACATAGGGCTAGACCCAGGGCGGGGGGAACACACAGTCCAGGCTCGGGGCTAGACCCGGGGAAGCCGGCCCCACATTTCAGACCCGCGGCGCGGAGCCCTACAGTCCAGGCTCGGGGCGAACGGGCCCCACAGTCCAGGCTCGGGGCGGACGGGCCCCACAGTCCGGACATGGGGCTAGTCCCGGGGCAGGCGGCCCTACAGTCCAGACACGGGGTGGACGAGCCCCACAGTCCTGACATGGGGCGGACATGCCCCACAGTCCAGACACGGGGCAGGCGGCCCCACAGTCCGGACACGGGGTGGGCGAGCCCTACAGTCCGGACACAGGGCGTCCGCAGTCCGGACATAGGGTGGGCGGGCCGCACAGTCCAGGCTCGGGGCCAGACCCTGGGCTAGACCCTGGGCCAGACCCGGGGCAACCGGCCCCACAGTCCAGACTCGGGGCGGGCGGGGGGCCCACAGTCCGTACCCGGGGCTGGCGGGGGGTCCCACAGTCCAGACCTGGGGCTAGACTCGGGGCGGGGGGCCCCACAGTCCAGACCTGGGGCTAGACCCGATGCAGGCGGCCCCACAGTTCGGACACGGGGCGGGCGAGCCCTACAGTCAGGACACGTGGCGGGCGGGCCCCACAGGCCGGACACGGGGCTAGACCCGGGGCAGGCGGCCCACAGTCCGGACAAGGGGTGGACGGGCCCCACAGTCTAGATACGGGGCGGGCATGCCCCACAGTCCAGACCTACGGCTAGACCCGGAGCTGGCGGCCCACAGTCCGGACACGGGGTGGACGGTCCCCACAGTCCAGACACGGGAGGGGCACAGTCCGGACATAAGGCGGGCGGGCCCCACAGTCCAGGCTCGGGGCTAGACCCGGGGGCAGTCGGCCCCACAGTCCAGACCCGGGGCAAGCGGGGGATCCCACAGTCTGGACCCGGGGCAGGCGAGGGGCCCCACAGTCTGGAATCAGGGCGGGCGGGGGGCCCCACAGTCCGGACCTGGGGCTAGACCCGGGGCAGGCGGCCCCACAGTCCGGACACGGGGCGGCCGCAGTCCGGATATAGGGCGGGCCCCACAGTCCAGGCTCGGGGCTAGACCCGGGACGGATGGGCCCCACAGTCCAGGCTCAGGGCGGACAGGCCCCACAGTCCATCCTCGCTGCGGACGGGCCCCGCAGTCCAGGCTCAGGTCGGACGGACCCCACAGTCCAGGCTCGGGGCGGACGGGCCCCACAGTCCAGGCTCGGGGCGGACGGGCCCCACAGTCCAGGCTCGGGGCGGACGGGCCCCACAGTCCAGGCTCGGGGCGGACGGGCCCCACAGTCCAGGCTCGGGGCGGACGGGCCCCACAGTCCAGGCTCGGGGCGGACGGGCCCCACAGTCCAGGCTCGGGGCGGACGGGCCCCACAGTCCAGGCTCGGGCCGGATGGGCCCCACAGTCCAGGCTCGGGCCGGACGGGCCCCACAGTCCAGGCTCGGGCCGGACGGGCCCCACAGTCCGGACACGGGGCGGACGAGCCCTACAGTCCGGACACGGGGCGGCCACAGTCCGGACATAGGGTGGGCGGGCCGCACATTCCAGGTTCGGGGCTAGACCCGGAGCAACCGGCCCCACAGTCCTGACATGGGGCGGACATGCCCCACAGTCCGGACACGGGGTGGACGAGCCCTACAGTCCGGACACGGGGCGGCCACAGTCCGGACATAGGGTGGGCGGGCCGCACATTCCAGGTTCGGGGCTAGACCCGGGCCAAACGGCCCCACAGTCCGGACACGGGGCGGCCGCAGTCCGGATATAGGGCGGGCCCCACAGTCCAGGCTCGGGGCTAGACCCGGGACAGGCGGGCCCCACAATCCAGGCTCAGAGCGGACGGGCCCCGCAGTCTAGGCTCGGAGCGGACGGGCACCACAGTCCAGGCTCGGAGCGGACGGGCCCCACAGTCCTGACACGGGCTTGACATGCCCCACAGTCCAGACCTGGAGCTAGACCCGGGGCAGGCAGCCCCAAAGTCCGGACACGGGGTGGACGAGCCCCACAGTCCGGACACGGGGCGGCCACAGTCCGGACATAGGGTGGGCCCCACAGTCCAGGCTCGGGGCTAGACCCGGGGCAGTCGGCCCCACAGTTCAGACCCGGGGCGGGTGGGGGGCCCCACAGTCCGTGCCCGGGGCTGACGCGGGGGCCCACAGTCCAGACCTGGGGCTAGACTCGGGGCGGGCGGGGGGCCCCACCATCCGGACCTGGGGTGGGGGGCCCCACAGTCCAGTTCAGGGGCTAGACCCAATGCAGGCGGCCCCACAGTCCGGACACGGGGTGGACGGGCCCCACAGTCCAGGCTCGGGGCGGACGGGCCCCACAGTCCAGGCTCGGGGCGTTCGGGCCCCACAGTCCAGGCTCGGGGCGGACGGGCCCCACAGTCCAGGCTCGGGGCGGACGGGCCCCACAGTCCAGGCTCGGGGCGGACGGGCCCCCCTTTCCCGCTCGGGGCGGGCGTGCCAGATGCAGTGCGGCCA
The DNA here is from genome assembly GCF_046119375.1 of Phyllobates terribilis. Classification (NCBI taxonomy): domain Eukaryota; kingdom Metazoa; phylum Chordata; class Amphibia; order Anura; family Dendrobatidae; genus Phyllobates; species Phyllobates terribilis. Next base: position 453,357 of record NW_027362938.1, on the reverse strand, counting down.
CAGTCCGTACATAGGGCGGGCCCCACAGTCCAGGCTCGGGGCGGACGGGCCCCACAGTCCAGGCTCGGGGCGGACGGGCCCCACAGTCCAGGCTCGGGGCGGACGGGCCCCACAGTCCAGGCTCGGGGCGGACGGGCCCCACAGTCCAGGCTCGGGGCGGACGGGCCCCCCTTCCCCGCTTGGGGCGGGCGTGCCACACAGTCCAGGCTCGGCGTGGACTGGCCCCACAGTCCATGCTCGGGGTGGACTGGCCCCACAGTCCATGCTCGGGGTGGACTAGCCCCACAGTCCAGGCTCGGGGCGGACGGGCCCCACAGTCCAGGCTCGGAGCGGATGGGCCTCCCTTTCCCGCTCGGGGCGGGCGTGCCCCACAGTCCAGGCTCGGGGCTAGTCCCGGGGCAGGTGGCCCCACAGTCGAGACCTGGGGCTAGACCCGGGGCAGGCGGCCCCAAGTCAGGACACGGGGCGGGCGAGCCGTACAGTCAGGACACGTGGCGGGCGGGCCCCACAGGCCGGACACGGGGCTAATCCCGGGACAGGCGGCTTCACAGTCCAGACCTGGGGCTAGACCCGGGGCAGGCGGCCCACAGTCCGGACAAGGGGTGGACGGGCCCCACAGTCCGGATACGGGGCGGGCATGCCCCACAGTCCAGACCTAGGGCTAGACCCGGAGCTGGCGGCCCACAGTCCGGACACGGGGTGAACGGTCTCCACAGTCCAGACACGGGAGGGGCACAGTGCGGACATAAGGCGGGCGGGCCCCACAGTCCAGGCTCGGGGCTAGACCCGGGGGCAGTCGGCCCCACAGTCCAGACCCGGGGCAAGCGGGGGATCCCACAGTCTGGACCCGGGGCAGGCGAGGGGCCCCACAGTCTGGAATCAGGGAGGGCGGGGGGCCCCACAGTCCGGACCTGGGGCTAGACCCGGGGCAGGCGGCCCCACAGTCCGGACACGGGGCGGCCGCAGTCCGGATATAGGGCGGGCCCCACAGTCCAGGCTCGGGGCTAGACCCGGGACGGATGGGCCCCACAGTCCAGGCTCAGGGCGGACAGGCCCCACAGTCCATCCTCGCTGCGGACGGGCCCCGCAGTCCAGGCTCAGGTCGGACGGGCCCCACAGTCCAGGCTCGGGGCAGACGGGCCCCACAGTCCAGGCTCGGGGCGGACGGGCCCCACAGTCCAGGCTCGGGGCGGACGGGCCCCACAGTCCAGGCTCGGGGCGGACGGGCCCCACAGTCCGGACACGGGGTGGACGAGCCCTACAGTCCGGACACGGGGCGGCCACAGTCCGGACGTAGGGTGGGCGGGCCGCACATTCCAGGTTCGGGGCTAGACCCGGGGCAACCGGCCCCACAGTCCTGACATGGGGCGGACATGCCCCACAGTCCGGACACGGGGTGGACGAGCCCTACAGTCCGGACACGGGGCGGCCACAGTCCGGACATAGGGTGGGCGGGCCGCACATTCCAGGTTCGGGGCTAGACCCGGGCCAACCGGCCCCACAGTCCGGACACGGGGCGGCCGCAGTCCGGATATAGGGCGGGCCCCACAGTCTAGGCTCGGGGCTAGACCCGGGACAGGCGGGCCCCACAATCCAGGCTCAGAGCGGACGGGCCCCGCAGTCTAGGCTCGGAGCGGACGGGCACCACAGTCCAGGCTCGGAGCGGACGGGCCCCACAGTCCTGACACGGGCTTGACATGCCCCACAGTCCAGACCTGGAGCTAGACCCGGGGCAGGCAGCCCCAAAGTCCGGACACGGGGTGGACGAGCCCCACAGTCCGGACACGGGGCGGCCACAGTCCGGACATAGGGTGGGCCCCACAGTCCAGGCTCGGGGCTAGACCCTGGGCAGCCGGCCCCACAGTTCAGACCCGGGGCGGGTGGGGGGCCCCACAGTCCGTGCCCGGGGCTGACGCGGGGGCCCACAGTCCAGACCTGGGGCTAGACTCGGGGCGGGCGGGGGGCCCCACCATCCGGACCTGGGGTGGGGGGCCCCACAGTCCAGTTCAGGGGCTAGACCCAATGCAGGCGGCCCCACAGTCCGGACACGGGGTGGACGGGCCCCACAGTCCAGGCTCGGGGCGGACGGGCCCCACAGTCCAGGCTCGGGGCGGACGGGCCCCACAGTCCAGGCTCGGGGCGGACGGGCCCCACAGTCCAGGCTCGGGGCGGACGGGCCCCCCTTTCCCGCTCGGGGCGGGCGTGCCAGATGCAGTGCGGCCACAGTCCGTACATAGGGCGGGCCCCACAGTCCAGGCTCGGGGCGGACGGGCCCCACAGTCCAGGCTCAGGGCGGACGGGCCCCACAGTCCAGGCTCGGGGCAGACGGGCCCCAAAGTCCAGGCTCGGGGCGGACGGGCCCCACAGTCCAGGCTCGGGGCGGACGGGCCCCACAGTCCAGGCTCGGGGCGGACGGGCCCCCCTTTCCCGCTCGGGGCGGGCGTGCCACACAGTCCAGGCTCGGGGTGGACTGGCCCCACAGTCCATGCTCGGGGTGGACTGGCCCCACAGTCCATGCTCGGGGTGGACTGGCCCCACAGTCCAGGCTCGGGGCGGACGGGCCCCACAGTCCAGGCTCGGGGCGGACGGGCCCCACAGTCCAGGCTCGGAGCGGATGGGCCTCCCTTTCCCGCTCGGGGCGGGCGTGCCCCACAGTCCAGGCTCGGGGCTAGTCCCGGGGCAGGTGGCCCCACAGTCGAGACCTGGGGCTAGACTCGGGGCAGGCGGCCCCAAGTCAGGACACGGGGCGGGCGAGCCGTACAGTCAGGACACGTGGCGGGCGGGCCCCACAGGCCGGACACGGGGCTAATCCCGGGACAGGCGGCTTCACAGTCCAGACCTGGGGCTAGACCCGGGGCAGGCGGCCCACAGTCCGGACAAGGGGTGGACGGGCCCCACAGTCCGGATACGGGGCGGGCATGCCCCACAGTCCAGACCTAGGGCTAGACCCGGAGCTGGCGGCCCACAGTCCGGACACGGGGTGAACGGTCTCCACAGTCCAGACACGGGAGGGGCACAGTGCGGACATAAGGCGGGCGGGCCCCACAGTCCAGGCTCGGGGCTAGACCCGGGGGCAGTCGGCCCCACAGTCCAGACCCGGGGCAAGCGGGGGATCCCACAGTCTGGACCCGGGGCAGGCGAGGGGCCCCACAGTCTGGAATCAGGGAGGGCGGGGGGCCCCACAGTCCGGACCTGGGGCTAGACCCGGGGCAGGCGGCCCCACAGTCCGGACACGGGGCGGCCGCAGTCCGGATATAGGGCGGGCCCCACAGTCTAGGCTCGGGGCTAGACCCGGGACAGGCGGGCCCCACAATCCAGGCTCAGAGCGGACGGGCCCCGCAGTCTAGGCTCGGAGCGGACGGGCACCACAGTCCAGGCTCGGAGCGGACGGGCCCCACAGTCCTGACACGGGCTTGACATGCCCCACAGTCCAGACCTGGAGCTAGACCCGGGGCAGGCAGCCCCAAAGTCCGGACACGGGGTGGACGAGCCCCACAGTCCGGACACGGGGCGGCCACAGTCCGGACATAGGGTGGGCCCCACAGTCCAGGCTCGGGGCTAGACCCTGGGCAGCCGGCCCCACAGTTCAGACCCGGGGCGGGTGGGGGGCCCCACAGTCCGTGCCCGGGGCTGACGCGGGGGCCCACAGTCCAGACCTGGGGCTAGACTCGGGGCGGGCGGGGGGCCCCACCATCCGGACCTGGGGTGGGGGGCCCCACAGTCCAGTTCAGGGGCTAGACCCAATGCAGGCGGCCCCACAGTCCGGACACGGGGTGGACGGGCCCCACAGTCCAGGCTCGGGGCGGACGGGCCCCACAGTCCAGGCTCGGGGCGGACGGGCCCCACAGTCCAGGCTCGGGGCGGACGGGCCCCACAGTCCAGGCTCGGGGCGGACGGGCCCCCCTTTCCCGCTCGGGGCGGGCGTGCCAGATGCAGTGCGGCCACAGTCCGTACATAGGGCGGGCCCCACAGTCCAGGCTCGGGGCGGACGGGCCCCACAGTCCAGGCTCGGGGCGGACGGGCCCCACAGTCCAGGCTCGGGGCGGACGGGCCCCAAAGTCCAGGCTCGGGGCGGACGGGCCCCACAGTCCAGGCTCGGGGCGGACGGGCCCCACAGTCCAGGCTCGGGGCGGACGGGCCCCCCTTTCCCGCTCGGGGCGGGCGTGCCACACAGTCCAGGCTCGGGGTGGACTGGCCCCACAGTCCATGCTCGGGGTGGACTGGCCCCACAGTCCATGCTCGGGGTGGACTGGCCCCACAGTCCAGGCTCGGGGCGGACGGGCCCCACAGTCCAGGCTCGGGGCGGACGGGCCCCACAGTCCAGGCTCGGAGCGGATGGGCCTCCCTTTCCCGCTCGGGGCGGGCGTGCCCCACAGTCCAGGCTCGGGGCTAGTCCCGGGGCAGGTGGCCCCACAGTCGAGACCTGGGGCTAGACTCGGGGCAGGCGGCCCCAAGTCAGGACACGGGGCGGGCGAGCCGTACAGTCAGGACACGTGGCGGGCGGGCCCCACAGGCCGGACACGGGGCTAATCCCGGGACAGGCGGCTTCACAGTCCAGACCTGGGGCTAGACCCGGGGCAGGCGGCCCACAGTCCGGACAAGGGGTGGACGGGCCCCACAGTCCGGATACGGGGCGGGCATGCCCCACAGTCCAGACCTAGGGCTAGACCCGGAGCTGGCGGCCCACAGTCCGGACACAGGGTGAACGGTCTCCACAGTCCAGACACGGGAGGGGCACAGTGCGGACATAAGGCGGGCGGGCCCCACAGTCCAGGCTCGGGGCTAGACCCGGGGGCAGTCGGCCCCACAGTCCAGACCCGGGGCAAGCGGGGGATCCCACAGTCTGGACCCGGGGCAGGCGAGGGGCCCCACAGTCTGGAATCAGGGAGGGCGGGGGGCCCCACAGTCCGGACCTGGGGCTAGACCCGGGGCAGGCGGCCCCACAGTCCGGACACGGGGCGGCCGCAGTCCGGATATAGGGCGGGCCCCACAGTCCAGGCTCGGGGCTAGACCCGGGACGGATGGGCCCCACAGTCCAGGCTCAGGGCGGACAGGCCCCACAGTCCATCCTCGCTGCGGACGGGCCCCGCAGTCCAGGCTCAGGTCGGACGGTCCCCACAGTCCAGGCTCGGGGCGGACGGGCCCCACAGTCCAGGCTCGGGGCGGACGGGCCCCACAGTCCAGGCTCGGGGCGGACGGGCCCCACAGTCCAGGCTCGGGGCGGACGGGCCCCACAGTCCGGACACGGGGTGGACGAGCCCTACAGTCCGGACACGGGGCGGCCACAGTCCGGACGTAGGGTGGGGGGGCCGCACATTCCAGGTTCGGGGCTAGACCCGGGCCAACCGGCCCCACAGTCCGGACACGGGGCGGCCACAGTCCGGATATAGGGCGGGCCCCACAGTCCAGGCTCGGGGCTAGACCCGGGACAGGCGGGCCCCACAATCCAGGCTCTGAGCGGATGGGCCCCGCAGTCTAGGCTCGGAGGGGACGGGCACCACAGTCCAGGCTCGGAGCGGACGGGCCCCACAGTCCGGACACGGGGCTAGTACCAGGGCTGGCGGCCCCACAGTCCAGACCTGAGGTTAGACCATGGGCAGGTGGCCCCACAGTCCAGACACGGGGAGGATGGGCCCCAGAGTCCTGACACGGGCTTGACATGCCCCACAGTCCAGACCTGGAGCTAGACCCGGGGCAGGCAGCCCCAAAGTCCGGACACGGGGTGGACGAGCCCCACAGTCCGGACACGGGGCGGCCACAGTCCGGACATAGGGTGGGCCCCACAGTCCAGGCTCGGGGCTAGACCCGGGGCAGCCGGCCCCACAGTTCAGACCCGGGGCGGGTGGGGGGCCCACAGTCCAGACCTGGGGCTAGACTCGGGGCGGGCGGGGGGCCCCACCATCCGGACCTGGGGTGGGGGGCCCCACAGTCCAGTCCAGGGGCTAGACCCAATGCAGGCGGCCCCACAGTCCGGACACGGGGTGGACGGGCCCCACAGTCCAGATGCAGTGCGGCCACAGTCCGTACATAGGGCGGGCCCCACAGTCCAGGCTCGGGGCGGACAGGCCCCACAGTCCAGGCTCGGGGCGGACGGGCCCCACAGTCCAGGCTCGGGGCGGACGGGCCCCACAGTCCAGGCTCGGGGCGGACGGGCCCCACAGTCCAGGCTCGGGGCGGACGGGCCCCACAGTCCAGGCTCGGGGCGGCCGGGCCCCACAGTCCAGGCTCGGGGCGGACGGGCCCCACAGTCCAGGCTCGGGGCGGACGGGCCCCACAGTCCAGGCTCGGGGCGGACGGACCCCACAGTCCAGGCTCGGGCCGGACGGGCCCCACAGTCCGGACACGGGGCGGACGAGCCCTACAGTCCGGACACGGTTCGGCCACAGTCCGGACATAGGGTGGGCGGGCCGCACATTCCAGGTTCGGGGCTAGACCCGGGGCAACCGGCCCCACAGTCCTGACATGGGGCGGACATGCCCCACAGTCCGGACACGGGGTGGACGAGCCCTACAGTCCGGACACGTGGCGGCCACAGTCCGGACATAGGGTGGGCGGGCCGCACATTCCTGGTTCGGGGCTAGACCCGGGCCAACCGGCCCCACAGTCCGGACACGGGGCGGCCGCAGTCCGGATATAGGGCGGGCCCCACAGTCCAGGCTCGGGGCTAGACCCGGGACAGGCGGGCCCCACAATCCAGGCTCGGAGCGGACGGGCCCCGCAGTCTAGGCTCGGAGCGGACGGGCACCACAGTCCAGGCTCGGAGCGGACGGGCCCCACAGTCCTGACACGGGCTTGACATGCCCCACAGTCCAGACCTGGAGCTAGACCCGGGGCAGGCAGCCCCAAAGTCCGGACACGGGGCGGCCACAGTCCGGACATAGGATGGGCCCCACAGTCCAGGCTCGGGGCTAGACCCGGGGCAGCCGGCCCCACAGTTCAGACCCGGGGCGGGTTGGGGGCCCCACAGTCCGTGCCCGGGGCTGACGCGGGGGCCCACAGTCCAGACCTGGGGCTAGACTCGGGGCGGGCGGGGGGCCCCACCATCCGGACCTGGGGTGGGGGGCCCCACAGTCCGGACACGGGGTGGACGGGCCCCACAGTCCAGGCTCGGGGCGGACGGGCCCCACAGTCCAGGCTCGGGGCGGACGGGCCCCACAGTCCAGGCTCGGGGCGGACGGGCCCCACAGTCCAGGCTCGGGGCGGACGGGCCCCACAGTCCAGGCTCGGGGCGGACGGGCCCCCCTTTCCCGCTCGGGGCGGGCGTGCCAGATGCAGTGCGGCCACAGTCCGTACATAGGGCGGGCCCCACAGTCCAGGCTCGGGGCGGACGGGCCCCACAGTCCAGGCTCGGGGCGGACGGGCCCCACAGTCCAGGTTCGGGGCTGACGGGCCCCACAGTCCAGGCTCGGGGCGCACGGGCCCCACAGTCCAGGCTCGGGGCGGACGGGCCCCACAGTCCAGGCTCGGGGCGGACGGGCCCCACAGTCCAGGCTTGGGGCGGACGGGCCCCCCTTTCCCGCTCGGGGCGGGCGTGCCACACAGTCCAGGCTCGGGGTGGACTGGCCCCACAGTCCATGCTCGGGGTGGACTGGCCCCACAGTCCATGCTCGGGGTGGACTGGCCCCACAGTCCAGGCTCGGGGCGGACGGGCCCCACAGTCCAGGCTCGGAGCGGATGGGCCTCCCTTTCCCGCTCGGGGCGGGCGTGCCCCACAGTCCAGGCTCGGGGCTAATCCCGGGGCAGGTGGCCCCACAGTCGAGACCTGGGGCTAGACCCGGGGCAGGCGGCCCCAAGTCAGGACACGGGGCGGGCGAGCCGTACAGTCAGGACACGTGGCGGGCGGGCCCCACAGGCCGGACACGGGGCTAATCCCGGGACAGGCGGCTTCACAGTCCAGACCTGGGGCTAGACCCGGGGCAGGCGGCCCACAGTCCGGACAAGGGGTGGACGGGCCCCACAGTCCGGATACGGGGCGGGCATGCCCCACAGTCCAGACCTAGGGCTAGACCTGGAGCTGGCGGCCCACAGTCCGGACACGGGGCTGGCGGGGGGTCCCACAGTCCAGACCTGGGGCTAGACTCGGGGCGGGGGGCCCCACAGTCCAGACCTGGGGCTAGACCCGATGCAGGCGGCCCCACAGTTCGGACACGGGGCGGGCGAGCCCTACAGTCAGGACACGTGGCGGGCGGGCCCCACAGGCCGGACACGGGGCTAGACCCGGGGCAGGCGGCCCACAGTCCGGACAAGGGGTGGACGGGCCCCACAGTCTAGATACGGGGCGGGCATGCCCCACAGTCCAGACCTACGGCTAGACCCGGGGGCAGTCGGCCCCACAGTCCAGACCCGGGGCAAGCGGGGGATCCCACAGTCTGGACCCGGGGCAGGCGAGGGGCCCCACAGTCTGGAATCAGGGCGGGCGGGGGGCCCCACAGTCCGGACCTGGGGCTAGACCCGGGGCAGGCGGCCCCACAGTCCGGACACGGGGTGGCCGCAGTCCGGATATAGGGCGGGCCCCACAGTCCAGGCTCGGGGCTAGACCCGGGACGGATGGGCCCCACAGTCCAGGCTCAGGGCGGACAGGCCCCACAGTCCATCCTCGCTGCGGACGGGCCCCACAGTCAAGGCTCGGGGCGGACGGGCCCCACAGTCAAGGCTCGGGGCGGACGGGCCCCACAGTCCAGGCTCGGGGCGGACGGGCCCCACAGTCCAGGCTCGGGGCGGACGGACCCCACAGTCCAGGCTCGGGGCGGACGGGCCCCACAGTCCAGACACGGGGATAGTCCCGGGGCAGGCGGCCCCACAGTCCAGACCTGGGGTTAGACCCAGGGCAGGCGGCCCCACAGTCCAGACACAGGGCGGACGGGCCCCACAGTCCAGACCCAGGGCGGGCGGCCCAACAGTCCAGACCCAGGGCGGGCGGCCCAACAGTCCAGACCCAGGGCGGGCGGCCCAACAGTCCAGACCCAGGGCGGGCGGCCCAACAGTCCAGACCCAGGGCGGGCGGCCCAACAGTCCAGACCCGAGGCGGGCGGCCCAACAGTCCAGACCCGAGGCGAGCGGCCCACCAGTCCAGAACCAAGGTGTCCAGATCTGAGTCGGGCAGCCCAACAGTCCAGACATGGGGCCAGACCCGAGGAGGGTGGCCAATTGGTGCAACATGTGCAGTTCCACAGGGACCCAAGATGTAAAGGGGCCACCACCACCTCCTAATCAGGTGAATTGTGCATTATGATGAGCTATGCCAATATACTGATAGAGGGGAACTGTCCAGACCCGAGGCGGGCGGCCCAACTGTCCAGACCCGAAGTGGGAGGTCCAACAGTCCAGACTCAAGGCGGGAAGTCCCACAGTCCAGACACGAAGCCAGGCCCGAGGTGGGCGGCCCAACAGTCCAGACACGGGGCCATGCCCGAGGCGGCCCGCCCAACAGTTCAGACACGGGGCTAGATATACTGTTCTGATAGAGGGGCCCTCTTCTGGCTGTGTCCGCCCCTGACGTACAGATATACAGCAATATGCAGCAGGAGAGACAAGATCCAGGGAGATATCCGATCGCCAGAACTGGGGTCAGGAAGGAATTTTTTTTCCCCCCTAGGGGGTTTTCTTCGCCTTCCTCTAGATCTTTGGTTCCAGTGGCTCTCATCAGGTCTGCACTATCCGCAGCAAGTTCTGTAGTCTCTATCGGGCCTGACCTGAGAGTCATTGTGAACTTTAATTTATTAAAGGGCCAGTAATATTTTTATTACAATGTGGCTTATTGCTATTCCAATAAAAAAATTAATAATAATATATTGTGTTGTGTGTTTTATTTGTGTGGACTTCACCCTACAGAAACAATGATGAGAGTGAACTCTGACGCTCAATATTCCAGAACTAGAACCAGACTTGGCTCATCCGGCATATAATAAAGTGTCTGTCTCATCTGCTGTATACATGATGGCAGCTGCTGCAGGACCAGGGAGTATAGAGGGTGCTACATACAGGAGCATCTCACAAAATTAGAATATCATCAAAAAGTTAATTTCAGTTCTTCAATATAAAAAGTCAAAGTCATATATTATATAGAGTCATTACAAACAGAGTGATCTATTTCAAGTGTTTATTTCTGTTAATGTTGATGGTTATGGCTTACAGCCAATGAAAACACAACAGTCATTATCTCAGTAAACTTAAATAATTAACAAAAAACACCTGCAAAGGCTTCCTAAGCATTTAAAAAGTCCCTTAGTCTGTTTCAGTAGGCTCTGCAATCATGGGGAAGACTGTTGACTTGACAGATGTCCAGAAGGCAGTCATTGACACACTCCACAAGGTCCCAGAGTTCCAATTTTAATTTGTTTCATTTCATTTGTTTAGCTGCTGGAGGTCTAGTGTGAAGTTTCCACCATCAGTGATGGTTTGGGGAGCCATGTCATCTTCTGGTGTAGGTCCACTGTGTTTTATCAAGACCAAAGTCAGCGCAGCCGCCTACCAGGAAATTTTAGAGCACTTCATGCTTCCCTCTGCAGACAAACTTTTGGAGATGGAAATGTCATTCTCCAGCAGGACTTAGCCCCTGTCCACACGGCCAAAAGTACCAATACCTGGTTTACACACAACAGTATCACTGTGCTTGATTGGCAGCAAACTCGCCTGACCTTAACCCCATAGAGAATCTATTATAGAGAATCTTTGGGGTATTGTCAAGAGGAAGATGAGAGACACCAGACACAACAATGCAGACGAGCTGAAGGCTGCTATCAAAGCCACCTGGGCTTCCATAACACCTCAGCAGTGCCACAGGCTGATCGCCTCCATGCCACACCGCATTGATGCAGTAATTGATGCAAAAGGAGCCCCGACCAGGTATTGAGTGCATTTACTGAATATACATTTCAATAGGCCAATATTTCGGATTTTAAAATAATTTTTCAAGCTGTTATAAAGTATTCTAATTTACTGAGATAATAACTTTTGTGTTTCCATTGGCTGTAAGCCATAATCATCAACATTAACAGAAATAAACACGTGAAATAGATCCCTCTGTGTGTAATGACTCTATATAATATAGGAGTTTCACTTTTTGTATTGAGGAACTGAAATAAAGTAACTTTTTGATGATATTCTAGTTTTGTGAGATGCACCTGTAATAGAGCAGGTCACATATAACTCCAGCCCAAGTGACATCACCAGTGTTTTGGGGGTCGGTCTCTGTGATGGGGGCACTTATATTGTATTGGTCCTATAAAGCACACTACCTGAAAGACTGATGACCAGATCACAGCAAAGCAGAATGCAGGAAACCCAGGAAAATGGCTAAATAGGTGCCACAGGGTGCAATAAGTAGCCATGGGCCCCAAGACAAAACTAGGGCCTCACTCAGAAATGAACACAATAGCCCATTTACCAAGGCTGGCTATAGGTAGTAAAGCAGATACTTGGAGGGATTTGTGCCAAATTTTCCACCTATTTATTAGAACGAAGAAAATAGTGTTACAGGGTCAGGATAGGGTTAAAAATCTTGTGAGTTTATTTGTAGTAAAAAATATATAAAAACATCACCATAGGTCGCGATCCTAACCAGAATAATGTTTAACCGCAAATGCGTTTCCGACTTGCATCTATAGTTATTGCAATAGGATAGGACAGATACACAATTCCAGTTAAAGGGAATCTGTCAGAAGGTTTTGCTACGTAATCCGAGATCAGCATGATGTAGGGGCAGAGAGCCTGATTCCAGCGATGTATCACTTACTAGACTGCTTGGTGCAGTTTTGATAGAATCCCTGCTTTCTCTGTTGTAAATGAAGCAGTGCTCAGAATGTTAAGCCCTGTGTAACCCCGCCCACGCTGGCAGATTCCTGTGTACAAACTGCAAATCAGTGGTGAGGGCGGGGTTACACAGATGAGCCTGACTGGCCTGTACCTGAGACCTAGTCAGGCAGTGATCATCTCCTGTTGATAAAACATGGATTGTATTGAAACTACAACACACAGCCTAATAAGTGACACATCCCTGGAATCAGGATATCTTGCTCTACATCATGCTGCTCTCAGATTAAGTAGCAAAAATCTGCTGACAGATTCCCTTTAATAAAGTACATGTCCTGTTTTGTATCTCCCAGAGCAATGTCATCAGTGTCGCTCACCACCAATGCAGATGTGAGTGGTGCCGGACAACCTCTTTATGTCAAATAATTACCTGCAGAGCTGGCATCCATCTGAGGAGATGTAACATATCTGCCTGACAGGTGGGTGGAGATGAATTGGTTGATATATCCCACTCTTAGTCCACTTGGCTAAAAAGATTATTTACATCCAGGGAAGAGGGACAGAGGGGCAGGAACACAAGAAAAGCAACGTCGTATTCAGAACAGGGGCATTTACACCAGGTAAAAAATTACATCGTTATGGAAAGTGACAGGTTCTCTTTAAAGGGATTTCAGAAGACTGAGAACACCTACAACACCTGAAATGGATGACCCACATCTCTGGTTTACTCTATTATGACCAGCTATTAATGGAAAATGTATGGAAATGGGAGCAGTCGTGTGCAGGGTCCTCACATACAAAGGTTGAAAAAAAGATGATGGGGCTGGTATCTACTATAGACAAGTTGTGGGGCCGCACATCAACTAGTCCATAAACCTCCTGCAATCAGCAGCAAACCAAAGACAAGTGCGAAGCATCATGCTCCGTGTGCATTACCTAATTCCCTACTAGTTATTAATTTGTGGGGATAATTTGGGACATTAATTTGACTGCTGGTTCTATTAGCTCAATAGGTCCACAGGAATCCTTGATTAGTTTAGGAAAGGGCATCCACTATGGTTACTGGACACATGAAGTCCCCCACAACCACCATACCCATACACAATAGATACAAGGTAGAAAGTCTTGCCCTGTTGAACGCTACACCTGACTTGAGGCCACCACCTCTTGGTTGTCCAATGTTCTTGCTTCTCTAGGGCTCTTCTCAGATATTCATTATACCAGCTCCCCAGAATACCAAAGCTAGGGTGGATGACCGCGAGTCCTGGTGGTGGTCATAACTGCGGCCACCCAGGGGCAATACTCCATAACAACAATCCCCTGAGGTGGTGTAGGATGTAAGGACCTATTCACACTACATTCAGCGCTGCATTCAGGTCTTTACACAAGGCTTACAACTGAATCCCTGAAATACAGGATTGTGCGGTCTGAAATGAGACATCTGAAAGCAGAGCAAATGGAGCCTGAAGATTCATACTTTAGGCTCGGTTTGCCTTTGTTCAAATCAATGGAAAAAATCCCCATCTCTACATGTCTGACAGCCATTCTATTCCAGCGTCAGTTGAATTCCAACCACAGTCCACCTCATTCTACTTAATGTGCTTCTGATTAGGTGATCACCTGAACCAAATCTTATGTAACCAGGGAAAGTATAAAAAACACTGCTGTGGTCTTCACAATCCTCTTGCAATAGGACAAGCTGGATGGCAAAACAAGTGCTAGGAATAGCCCAAAAGTAATTTGAATGAAAAACTAACTTTTAACCATGCCAAAGGAGTTGAAAAGAAAAGTCTTGAGTGAGGAAAAGAAGGGCTCAATTCTGGCTTCTCTAGCAGAGGGATACAGTGAGCGTCATGTTGCCTCCATCCTTAAAATTTCAAAGACGGCAGTCCATTACAACAAGGTCAAGCAGCAGACATTGGGGACAACAAAGCTACAGACCGGCAGAGGGCGAAAGCGACTCTCCACTGACCGGGATGACCGTCATCTTATTCTAATGTCACTCAGCAACCGCAGGATGACATCAAGTGACCTACAAAAGGAATGGCAAATGGCAGCTGAGGTGAAGTGCACGGCAAGAACAGTTCATAACGGGCTCCTAGAGACCTCAAGTCATGTAAAGCTAGAAAAAAGCCTTTCATCAATGAGAAGCAAAGGAGAGCCAGGCTGAAGTTTGCCAAAGACCATAAGGATTGGACCATAGAGGACTGGAGTAAGGTAATCTTCTCTGATGAGTCTAATTTTCAGCTTTGCCCAACACCTGGTCGTCTAATGGTTAGACGGAGACCTGGAGAGGCATACAAGCCACAGTGTCTTGCACCCACTGTGAAATTTGGTGGAGGATCGATGATGATCCGGGGATGCTTCATCAAGGCTGGAATTGGGCAGGTTAATCTTTGCGAAGGACGTATGAATCAAGCCGCATACAAGGTTATCCTTGAAAAAACACTTGCTTCCTTCTGCTCAGGCAATGTTCCCCAACTCTGAGGACTGTTTTTTCCAGCAGGGCAATGCCCCATGCCCAGGGGTGGATTAAGAGTAGCAAGGGCCCCGGGCAGTTTAGAAGGCGCACCCCCCCCCGGGCCCCACACACACACACACACACCTGATTTATCACATGACATGTCACATGATCCCCTGTGATAGATCATGTGATAGTTCACATGAAATTAATTTGGCACAATATTAATTATATTTTTTTTAGGCTGTGTGCCCACTATGCGTTTTTTAAGCGTTTCCGCAGCGGCAATTCCGCTGCAGAAACGCTTAAAAAACGCTTGGTAGAAGGCCTGCCATGTTTCCCAATGATAATCTGCATGTGCTGTGTACATGCTGCAGAAATTTCCGCTGCGGATTATCATTGCGGAAAAATCCGCAGCATTACCAATTATTTTGCGGAAGCACGGCGTTTTCGCCGCCATTGACTTGCATTAGAACGCATGGAATCCGCATCCCTGCATCTGTACATGCAGATTCCATGCGTTTCAATATGCGGATGGTACCCGGGTGTGGAGGACAGGAGACTCTCCTCCGGACCCGGGCACCATAGAACCTGTAAAAAAAGAATAAAATAAAAAATAAATATTATACTTACCTTCTGATGGCCCCCGGTGTCTTTATCCAATGCGTCCTGGCTTCCCGGCAGCTCGCGATGGTCTGAAAAGGACCTGCCGTGACGTCATTTAGTCATGTGACGGGTCACGCGACCGCTGACGTCGGCAAGCCATCAGAAGGTAAGTATATATTTTTCATTTTTTACCATTCTTTTACGGTCACACTATATAAATCCATGCCAGTTGCATGGATTTATATAGTGTAACCAAGTTGTCAAGCACTTTCCAAGTGATGTTAAAAGCGCTTGTCAACCCACATGCGGAAATGCAAGTGAAGAACGCTTCACATCCGCATGTCCATGGCAGGAAAACGCTTGTACAATCCGCATGTACAATTCGCATGCGTTTTTTCTGCCAGGGAGATGCAGAAACGCTCAAAAAAAATCCGGAACATTTCTGTATCGTGGGCACATAGCCTTACATTAATTGTATGACTCAATATTGAGCACACGTAGCCATCTATACACAGCGGGAGGCCGCACGTAGCCATCTATATACAGCGGGAGGCCGCACGTAGCCATCTATACACAGCGGGAGGCCGCACGTAGCCATCTATACACAGCGGGAGGCCGCACGTAGCCATCTATACACAGCGGGAGGCCGCACGTAGCCATCTATACACAACGGGAGGCCGCACGTAGCCATCTATACACAGCGGGACGCCGCACGGCGCCCCCCCACCCAGAGACAGCAGGAGGCCGCACGGCGCCATCTATACACAGCAGGAGGCCGCACGTAGCCATCTATACACAGCAGGAGGCCGCACGGTGCCATCTATACACAGCAGGGGGCCACATGGCACCATCTATACACAGCAGGGGGCCGCACGGTGCCATCTATACACAGCAGGGGGCCGCACGGTGCCATCTATACACAGCAGGGGGCCGCACGCAGTCACGCATGCAGTCACGCACACACACAAACATATACAGACATATACATACACGCATAAACACATTTGAAACACAAAAATACATATAAACCGACATCACACAATGATATCTGCCTGCACACACATACATACATACATACATACACATACACACAGACACACACACACTCACCATCCCCCGGCGCGGCTCCAGTCCTCCTGGCTCCTGCTCCTCTCCGGTGGTAAGTAGCAGTGCAGGCCGGGCGCGCACTGCGTGATGTCACAGCTAGGAGACACGGCCGTGTCTCCTAGCAGTGACGCGGCCGGGCCAGCACAGGGAAGTTAACTGCTGCAGTGCTGGCCCGGCCGATGAAGATGTAGCGGTGGCCGCTGCGATCTGTGATCTTCTATGGGGAGGGTCCTGCAGACATATTACTGGATATAAACACGGCTGGTAATAATCTCCATATATCAGACGACCTGAAAACTGCGACCAGGACAGAAATAACACAGAATCGTCCAGAAACAGCAAAGAGATTCCAGTATTATCAGGTGATGAGCAGGAGGTGATTTACCTCAGGACATTACTGGGATGTGGAGATCAGTGGATCATGGGTATGGCAAGTGGGGATGTGTTATCCCAGTATAGACAGGAGGGGGGATCAGTCATACATTGGAAATAATAACAAGTCCTGGTGTTTACATGTAGGGGGGTTGTATAATAATCAGTGTTCAGTGAGACATGACAGTAAAGAGATCCAATTGCCTGACGAGATCTCCAGTAATAGAGTCAGGATATATCTGGATAATGAGGCCGGGCAGCTGTCCTTTTATGAGCTGTGTGACCCCATCAGACACTTACACACCTTCACTGCCACCTTCACCGAGCCCCTTCATGCTGTATTACATGTATGTGATGGTTCTATAAAGATATCAGGGGGAGCAGCAGGTGGGAAAACTGAAAGAATCTGATTGATGGAGAACGTGGCCTGTTGGATGCAGCAGGTTTTAGGAATGTTCTTCTTTCCCTTCTTATTTGACAATTATAGGAGTTTTCATAAAATTACAGCACATTGATCTCTTCTATTGGATCAGGTTAAATAATGAAAATGTTCTTTCTAACATCATTAAATAGAATGGAACCTACAGAACCCGGAGAAGGTTATTAAAGGGTGTTTTCCTGGACTGTATAAATAAGGCATACATAATAGGTTCAAACATGTCTGTTTTCTATGTAAAAACCAAACCTGCCCATGGGTTATGCCGAATATTACAGGCTGGCTCCATTAAAAAGAATAAATCTGAGTTGCAATACCACATACAACCTGTGGTCAGGTGTGGTGCTGTTTCTATTAAAAAAAAAAAAAGTAGCCTTGTTTTTCTAATTATGGACAATATTCTTAAAATGTAAAATAATTAAATATTTATTTTGCGCCATTCATTGCTGATCCCCGACCTTTCTCATTACAATCTGTAGATAGAAATTGTGGCGTCTTACGCTCTAATGGCCAGTGTTCTTGTGGTGTCACATTATTGACCGCATGTCATCACACAGCATTTTATAAACCGGAAGGATCTCAGACTAATGGGATCAGTCGTGCCAGAAGGGACTCAGTAAATTAAAGGACAAATACAGTGATTTTTTTTATTTGCCCCTTTGTTAGGTATCATGTCCTATGTAAGTGTCATGAAGGCAGTAACATACTCAACGATTGCCGTTTTCTGCCGGTGTTAGTGGTGCTGCAGTCACGTGATACAGAAATGGATCAGACACTGGGAAAGGACAGCGACCGGTGAGTTTGTTACGAACTTTATGACAGGCAGAAAGTTGCCAATTAGTGGTGGGGACGTGGTTGGACTACCTGGCAGCAGGCCAAGTTCTCCTCTATTGATAATCTCCTGATTTTATTAAAACTACATTTAGCAGCCAAGTAAGTGACACTTCACTGGAATCAGGGTCTCTGCCCCTACATTGTGCTACTATGAGATTAGGTAAAAAAAAACAGAGAAAAAATCCCTTTAATTTAAGTAAGGTATTTTACTGCAAACAAATTCAGCAATTGTTACAAACATATAATTTTCATTTTGTTGTTGCTAGTGTTGAGCGAGCATGCTCGACACTGCTCGGTACTCGCCTGAGCATCACGCTACTCGGGATGTTCAGCGAGCACCGAGCATTTCCGGGTTACTTGGGCGGGAGCTCGGGTCTCCGCCCTGCACGTTTGGCACTCTTTACAGAGCCAGTGAACATGCAGGGATTACCAGCCAGTCACTACAATGCCGCAGCCATGTTGTTTGTGGGCATTACAGTGATTGGCTGGCTGCACAGCGTCACCTCGAGTATTTAAAACCGGGCGCCGCCATCTTGGACACAGTCGCTCCGGATCAGACAGTGTAGGGAGAGTGCTGCTGAGTTAGGGAGAGAGATATAATGCGAAATAGGTAGTGTAGGGTCTCTAAAGCCTGCCAAATCAAACAAACAGTCCTTCTCAGGACTAATATCCATCCCAGATATCAGGCAGGCAGGCTGTATAGGAGACGCAGTGGTTATACCAACAAACACTGCATTACAGTCCTGTGTGCTCCTGCTGGTCAAATTGCTAGACTTATCCCCCGGTCTCAGGGGCCAAGAAAAATCCCTTTTTTTCATCTAAATCCTGTATTTTTTTTTCCTCAGTCAGACTGTACAAATACGAGTCTCATTAACCTTTTGGTATCCCCCCCCCCCCCCCCAAAAAAAAAAAAAAAATTGAGTGTGTCTGTGACTGTTCAGACACCAATATATCTGTTTAAAAGATTCTGGTGTAGGCCACATAACTACATAACTATAACTGTGGTTTTGCAGTTCCACGGTTCAAATCTCTGTATTATCCAGCTTTTGGCCTTTTTTCCATAAAAAAAAACAGTAATAGTGTCTCCCTGACTGTTCAGACACAAATATATCTGTTTTAAAGATTCTGGTGTAGGCCAGAGAAATAGAACTGCGGTTTTCCTCTTCCACGGTTCAAATCTCCTTTTTATTACCCTTTTTCCATTGATAGTGTGAGTGTAAGCTATTTTACTTCATTTACAATGGGCAAGGCGCGTGGCAAGGGACGTGGAACTGGACATTCTGGTGATGGTGCGTGTAGAGGACGGGGCCGTGGCCAAGGTGAAAATGTGCCACAACCAACAGCCACATCTTCTCGCTCCCACTTCTTGACCGAATTACTAGGGAAGCACACTACAACACCAGTATTGCGAACTGATCAGTGTGAACAGGTTATTAATTGGATAGCAGATAATACTTCCAGTTACCTGGGCACCACCACCTCCGGTCTGTCTTCCACACGGTCAACTCTTAGTAGCCGTGAGTCTCGACCGCATACTACTCCTCACCCTGATGCTCCTTCCTGCCACCATGCCGAGTGTCGTCAGACAGCAACTGATCCCACAGTTGGACACTCTGAAGAGCTGTTCACTGGTCCATTTCCATATTTGTGCCCCTCGCCTGCTCCGCTTGAAGTGGCGGAAGAGGAGATCCCATGTAGCGATGCCCAAATATTTGAACAGCCACGGCCAGAGGAAGTCGATGCTGGCAATTTGTCACAAGAGGTGGACGATGACGAGACACAATTGCCACGAAGTGAGGTGGAGGATCGTGGTGCGCAAGTGGAAGAGGAGGAGGTGGTGGATGATCTAGTAACTGACCCAACGTGGCAGGAGGACAAGCATAGCGAGGCCAGCAGCACACAGGGGGAGGGAGGCAGAGTACCCCAACAGGCAGAAAGAAGCAGTGTGGTGGCCGCACACAGAAGGCGGGCAACAGTTCCCCGTAACACCAACATGAGGGACGCTGCCAGTACAACCGGCAGGTCTTCCAGAGTCTGGAATTTTTTTAAAGACTATGCTGATAACCCCAAAAAGGCCATTTGTACCACCTGCCATGCCAGCATCAGCAGGGGTGACAAAACTACGAGCCTGACCACCACCAGCATGATCAGGCACATGTCAGCAAAGCACCTGACTTTGTGGGGCGAACCCCAGGGTCCACGACCATTGTCAGTGTGGCGCCCCTGAGGGATCAGTTGCCACAGAGATACTGCACCTCACCCCGAGGTGTGGTGTCTCCCTTCTCTCAGGTAAGGAGGGAGTGCTGCCCGGAACCCCAACCACCTACATCCAACACAACACTGCTCCAGGCCAGCAGGAGGGGCAAGACGCAATGTCGTTTTCTGCTGAGCCCTGGCCCTGGCTGGAGTAGGGGGGAACCCAAAGGTAGGAGGAACCAATAGTGGGTGTGGGTAGAGGAAACGGTTACACGGAGCACATATACAGTAAGTATATAATAGGAAGCCATATTAGGTTTAGGTGTGGAGTTGAGTCAAGTATAGTCAGGGAGCAGAGGCTCAGTCAGAGCTCTGCTACACAAGTTAGGGCCCAGGATAGAGGCCCCGGAGGGGAGCAGGGAGCAGGCTCCATTCTACTTAAAGGATACCAGGGGGTACGGCACGTGCAGGACGGCATCCGTATGCCCCGCTCCTGCCAGGTGATCAGGAGGGATCGGTTGCTACATTCAAAACCCCAGGGGGTCAGGTTGGTCCCAGATCCGACGTACAGGAAGGATTTCAGCATACCCGAACGGGAATGAGAGTGAGCAGCGTAGGGCAGCGGTGAGAAGGACCGAGTTTGGAAAAGGTCAAGATGGATACATATGAAAGTGGGGTTCCGCTAGGCATTCCTAAATTTGCTGAGAAAGGACTGAACCCCTGCCCGGTGAACGCAGCGCGACGAGAGAGGCCTTCACCTGCAAAGTGCATTTGTGACTTGCCTAAGGACTGTAAGTAAAACCTTGGACGACTGCTTCGAATGGCCTCTGTCTGTTTCTTCTTCGGCATCGCTGATACTCACCGCACCACAATGCCCAGCACACCATACCACCATCTTTCTACTCTTCTACACTGCCCTGAGGCCTGCTCCACCTGTGGGGAGCCGTCCCATCATAGTTGCCCCTAACATCAGCCTCAGTGGACTGCCGCAGCGCTGGTAACCTCTTACCAGAATCCACAGGTGGCGTCACGAGAAACCCCCAAAACCCCATATAAGAGGAGTTCGCCTTTTCACTGACCGCCCTGGGTCACGGACCGGGCCAGCCACCGTGATATCCCCCCCAAGAGCAGCCATAAGGCCCGGCTGCCGAGAGCCCCACGGCCCTGGGAGCGCGTCATCAGCAGGTGTCACCACTGCTTCTTCCGCTGTTGTGCGTGTAAGAGAACCCTCTGTTGTGCGTGCAAGGCAATCCCCTGTCCATACTGCATGCAAAGATGCCCCCTCCTCTCAGTCTTCTCTTGTTATGGCAGTTTCTCAAGAAACAGCATCAACGTCCACATCCACGTCCCACCGCAGTGTTCAATTGTTCATATCCCAGACCTTTGAATGAAAGCGTAAATTCGCAGCCAACGCCCCACAGGCCACAGTCCTAAATTCGCACATTTCACGACTGCTTGCGTTGGAAATGCTGCCTTTTAGGCTGGTGGAGACGGAATCCTTCCGCAAACTTATGGCGGTGGCCGTCCCTCAGTACTCGGTCCCCAGCCGACACTATTTTGCCCGGTGTGCCATCCCCACACTACACAAGCACGTGTCCCAAAACATCGGCCGTGCCCTCAACAACGCAGTTACTGGGAGAGTCCACCTGACAACGGACATGTGGACAAATGCTTGTGGCCAGGGACGGTACATCTCCCTGACGGCACACTGGGTAAACATGGTGGAAGCCGGGACCCAGTCGGACCTTGGGACGGAACACATCCTCCCCACACCGAGGATTGCGGGCCCTATGTCAGTCAGAGTTGCCCCCACAGTGTACCGCTCCTGCGCATCATCCTCCTCCTCATGCTCAGCCTCCATCTCAGATATCACATCAGTTACAAGCTGGAAGCACTGCAGTACTGCCTCAGCGGCAACAGGCTGTGCTGAAACTCATAAGCTTAGGTGATAAACCTCACACTGCTTGTGAGTTGTGGACAGCTGTGAAAGATCAGGCAGATCTGTGGCTGAGACCGCTGAACCTACATCCAGGCATGGTCGTGTGTGACAATGGCGAAATCACACACATACCATGCCTGGCTCATGTGCTTAACCTTGTGGTTCAGCGGTTTCTTAAATCGTACCCCGAGTTGCCAGATCTGCTCGTCAAAATATGCCGCCTGTCAGCTCATTTTCGGAAGTCGGCTACAGCTTCCGCTGCCGTTGCTGTGTTGCAGCAGCGTTTGCAGCTTCTGGCACACCGACTGGTGTGTGATGTCCCCACACGTTGGAACTCTGCGCTCCACATGTTGCAAAGGATTTGTGAGCAGAAGAGATCAGTTGTGGAGTACCAGCTGCAACAAGGCCGTCGATATTCAGGTCAGACTCCACACATAAGACCTCAGGAGTGGACCTGGATGTCTGACATATGTACCATCCTGACAAACTTTGAGGAGTCCACCAAGATGGTGAGTGGCGATGACGCCATCATAAGCGTCAGCATCCCACTTGTCTGTCTTTTGCAATGCTCTCTGCAGAGAATTAAAGAGGAGGCATTGCAGCCAGAGTATGATGAGATGGATCAAGAAGCCGTAATGGGCGATTACACAGCCCAGCCTCATCTCATCCCAACGTGCATTGGGGGACAATGAGGGAGAGGAGGAGGAGGAAGAACAGGAGCTGGTATCATGCGCTGTAGACGGTAGTACCTGTACAACTGTCATACAGTCGGTTCAGCATGGGTGGCCAGAGAACAGGAGGAGGAGGAGGAGGAGGAGGAGGAGAGCATGGTCAGTCGTCATCTTGGTGAGGACACGGAAGTCTTGCCCGTTACCAGTTTGGCACGCATGGCTGACTTTATGTTACGCTGCCTTAACCGTGACCCTCGCGTTGTCAAAATGTTGGGTGACAGTCATTACTGGTTGGTGACACTTTTAGACCCCCTCTACAAGTAGAACTTTTACTCTCTTATTCCTGAGTGGAGAGGTCTACAAAAATGGGGCAGTACCAGAAGGCCCTTGCTGCAGAACTGTTAAAAAATTTCCCATCTGAACACTCTAGCGGCAGAGGCCACAGTTCGTTGCCCAACCAAGGCGTATAGGCGAGAGACGCAACTCCAATCCAGCAGAGGCAGGGGAACACTGTCAATGTTCTGGGACAGTTTTCTGAGACCCACCCAGCTTACAAGCCCTGAGGCGCGGGGTATTCTCACAAGGAGTGGAAAGTTTCAAAAGATGGTGAGGGAGTACCTTGCCGACCGTACCAGCATCCTCCGTGATTCCTCTGTGCCTTTTAATTATTGGGTATCCAAGCTGGACACTTGGAATGAACTCACTCTGTATGCCTTGGAGGTCCTGGCCTGCCCTGCCGCTAGCGTGTTATCGAAGCGTGTTTTTAGTGCTGCTGGGGGAATTATAACTGATAAGCGCACTCGCCTGTCAACTGACAATGCTGACAAGCTGACCCTTATCAAAATGAACAAGGGCTGGATTGGGCCAGACTTCTCATCACCACCAAATGACAGCAGAGTAACAAAGTCAAATCCACTGTGTTATTTCGGGAGGTGTATTCCCATGAACCGCTTCACACCCACACATGGGTATTCGCTTCCTCATTTCGGCTGTATTTTGCTCTTCTCCTTATCCCCAGCCTCCACCACCACTATACCACCAGGGTGACCGTGGTCCATGTTGCCAGCATTGCAAGTTCCTTCGTCCTAATTTTTGGCAGCTTTTGCTTGGAAGGCATAAGCAAATACTATGGGAGACCCACTCCCCAATAATGGGAATAATGTTTTTAATATGCTGTACTGCTTAGCTCTTGTAAGGGGCATTGCAAGTTCCTCCATCCTAATTTTTGGCAGCTTTTGCTTGGAAGGCATAGGCAAAGACTATGGGAGACCCACTCCCCAATAATGGGAATAATGTTTTTAATATGCTGTTCTGCATGGCTCTTTTAAGGGGCATTAAAATCGTCTTGTTTAGCTACGGTGACCTCCACGTCTCTTCCAAAGGTCATTGATATTGTCTTTTTATTCCACTGCGACCTCCACGTCTCTTCCAAGGGGCATTGATATTGTCTTTTTATTCCACTGCGACCTCCACCACTCTTCCAAGGGGCATTAAAATCATCTTGTTAAGCTACTGTGACCTCCACGTCTCTTCTAAGGGGCATTGATATTGTCTTTTTATTCCACTGTGACCTCCACCACTCTTCCAAGGGGCATTAAAACCGTCTTGTTAAGCTACTGTGACCTCCACGTCTTTTTCAAGGGTCATTGATATTGTCTTCTTATTCCACTGCGACCTCCACCACTCTTCCAAGGGGCATTAAAACCATCTTGTTAAGCTACTGTGACCTCCACCACTCTTCCAAGGGGCATTGATATTGTCTTTTTACTCCACTGCGACCTCCACGTCTCTTCCAAGGGGCATTAAAACCGTCTTGTTAAGCTATTGTGACCTCCACGTCTCTTCCAAGGGGCATTAAAACCGTCTTGTTAAACCACTCTGAACTCCACAGCTCTTCCAAGGGGCATTGAAATGTTGTTTTTAATTACCTCTAACCTGCACGACTCTTCCAACGGACATTGCATTTCCTCCTAATTTTAGGCAGCTTTTGCTTTTCAATGCATAGGCGAAAACTAAGGGAGAACCACTCTCCAATAGTGGGTAGAAGGTTTTTAGTACACTGTAATCTACGTCTGTTTCAAGGGGCATTGCAGTTCCTCATTATTTTTGGAAAGCCTTCCATTCACTGCTTAGGCCAACAGTGTACAGGAGTCCCAGTTGCTATAAATGGAAAAAACGGTTTAGTTAAGGCCCTCTGACTTCCATGTCACTTCCAAAGGGCATTGGAGTGCCTCGAAATTTTGGTAGGCATTGCACTCACTGTATAACTGTGTAGCCGAGCCACTCCTTTTGGTACAGAAACATATCCTACAAGACATGTGTGGTTGACTGGCCTGATATTGATGTGAATGGTCCCTGTTCCTTCTGCTCTGTCTCCTTTGCCACCACCTCATCCATCATTCATCTCCTGAAGCTTTGTTTTAATGGGAGTCATAGAACTGGGATAGTAGCAGGAAAACATCCAGCAATCCTCGGAGGAGGTAGGATATGCGCCAAAACGCTGACCACCTCAGGCCTAGCCACTACTACATACATTCCAAGGAACAGAAAGCTAAGGAGATGGATGGCCTCATGATCATGAATAATTTACTCGTTGTGTAGGAGGCCGACCACTGCTGCTGTCTACCTTCTGAACTTTGTGTTGAAGCCTGATTGACCCAGTTCCCGCAATCCTCTATGTCTGGAGGACGTGTTGCATCCCAGTGTCCAACTGTGTCCCGGCTTCCACAATATTAACCCAGTGTGACGGCATCAGTCAGATGGACCATCCCTGACCATATTCACTTGCCCACGTGTTTGTGGTTAGGCTGTCCTTCAAATAGGGGCGGCTGTGGACCGTTTATGGACACCCGGTCGCCCCCAGTCGGCTGGGGACCGTGTGTGGGCACCCGGCCGCGAGGCGGCTGGGGACTGAGTATGGACACCCGGCCGCCCCCTGGCGGCTGGGGACCAAGCGTGGACACCCGACCTCCGGGCGGCTGGGGACTGAGTATGGATACCAGGCTGCCGACGCAGCCATGACGTGGTGGCCAGATTCCGCCTCCACATGCCTAAAAGGACCAATTTCAAGTGCAAGCAAGCAGTATGGTATTGCAGCCTGGGGGTGGGTGGGTGGTTGGCTGCATACTTGCGCTTGCATTGCAAAGAATGAGGGAGGTACAATTGAACACTGCCCTGGGACAAGGACTTGCAAGTCTGATGCGGCAAGAATCACTTCTGATGGGCACACTTTTAGGCAGTGACCTGGGTGTCAGAGATGCTTCCAGGGGTCTTCCCCATGCTGTTCCCATGTCTTTTCAGCACTGTATGCATGTGTCACACAGCACATGGCCAGATAAGGTTGTAAAATGTTAAAATGACATTTCCCGGTGAATGCATTTGTCACGGTTGAAAGCAATACAAAAGTGCAAAAACGCATACAAAAATGCTACTTGTGAACATAGCCCAAGGTGTGGAGGAGTATTTTTCTTTTTGGTTATTTATTTTACCTTATACACAAGTCTTTACCCTGGAAAGGAAGTTCCTTAACATATTTCACAGGAAAGCAGTTTCAGTTTAGTTTCTGAACGTTTTATTGTGAGCCCGTAAAAGTGGCTTAATACCTCTGACCACGTTGTTGACAGCAGTGACCTGGGGGTCAGAAATGCTTCCTGGGGTGATCCCCATGCTGTCCCCATGTCATTTTGTGGCGCCCCTGAGGGTTCAGCCGCCACAGAGGTACTGCACCTCTCCCAGAGGTGTGACATCTCCTTCTTTCAGGTAAGGATGGAGTACTGCCCCGGGACCCCAACACCTGCACTCAACACTACACTACTCCAGGCCGGCTGGAAGGGCCTTATGCACTTCTTCGGCTGCCCTGTCCCTGGCTGGAGTGGGGGGGAACTAAAGTGAGGGGGAACCAGTAGTGGGTAGAGGACATAGAACAGAGGAGCACTTAGAGAATAGATATATAAAGGGAAGCCATCTTGGGTAGGAGTGGATTCAGAAAGAGAGGAGAGGAGCTGTCTGAGGAGCAGAGTCTCTTCAGTAGCTCTGCTCCGTATTGAGGCCTAGTAAGAAAGGCCCAGGAGTTAGAGGGGAGTCAGGGAGGAAGGCTTCGGTAATAGAAGGGATCTCAGGAGGTACGGTGAGTGCAGGACGGCACCCGTATGCCCAAATCTGCCAAGCGTCAGAGGGATCAGGCAGCAGGTAGGGAACCGGTCCCTGGACCAGCCGTGTTACTCCAGGTCTCGGCTGGAAAACCGGAGGCTTCTGCACTTCCATGGTGCAGTTGCCACAACCTCACCCAAGTCACCGTGAAGGGCACCAAGTAGGTCCGGGAACTCCAGGTTGCCCAGAGGGATCTCAGAGTACCCTATCGGGACTTTGTGTGGGGGAGCGCAGGGTAGGAGGGAAAAGACCCAACGTGGGAAGTCAGTCAAGGAAAGAACATAAAGAAACTGGGTCCCGTTAAGTGCTTCTGATATACTTGAGGGAGTGCTGGACCACTGCCTGGCAAACGCAGTGCGACGCGGGAGGCTGACACCTGGACAGTGTACCCGAGGAACCTAAAAGAACTGTGAGTAAACTCAGACGACTGCACTTAACTGTCTCCGTCAGTTATTTCTACCACGCTACGGCGCCTGCACTACAACGCCCAGCATTACCATCTGCATCCCTTTCATCAACACTGCCCCAGGGGCCCGCTCCACCTGTGGGGAGCAGAAACATCCCAGCTGCCATCCCATCACCCCCGGAGGTCTGCAGCAGCGCCGGTACTCATTACCGGGAACCACAGGTGACCCCAGGGTACGGGCCCGGGAGCCGACAGCCATGACATGCCACAGAACGTAAAGGCCCAGGTACCAAGTAACCCCCATATCCCCCCCTGGGCGAGTCAATTTGAGTACTGTCACTATCGTTTTGGGCACTTTTTAGGCTTTCTACAGACTGCCGGGGGTGCCGCCGCAAAAATGCTCGGGTCTCCCATAGACTAACATTGGGCTCGTTGTTCGGGTCGAGCACCCGAGTATCACGGTGAGCTCGGCCCAAGCTTTGAGCACCCGAGCATTTTAGTGCTCGCTCAACACTAGTTGTTGTCAATTTTTAGTTATTATTTTTAGTTATTATAATGTGGAAAATGTTATTGGATTACTATAAAACACATTTAGATCTTTGTAGTATTGTCATTTACAGCTTACATTATGGCAATGATCACATGCGTCCTTTTTACCAGCTTAAAATTGACAAGAAAATATGTCACCTTTACAATAGAAAACAGCATAAACCTCACGTGAACACTGCCTATAACTAACAATAATAGGAAATGTATTTACACCTGATATTCCTTTCTGGTCATTTTACTGATAATTATTTATACCCAGTATGTAACAATGGTCATATATTACTGATCAGACGATAAATCCATACACAAGATTGTAAATTCAGATTCTGATACTTAGAGATATTGGGACAGTCATTGCGGCTGCCGCAGGATCCACTGTATGTTGGTTTGTCATCAGTTGCCAAGAATCTACCAGAAAAGTGACAACCAAAATAGAGGTGGATTCAGTTTTTGTATTTTTGAAAAAAAAAAAAAATGGGCGCCACCAAGAAATAATTTTGCTTGGTTTTGGGTGAATGTATAAATTGTGAATTTAATGACTTTATAATAATGAATATATTAATGAAAATGATGATTTGTGACTAATAAATATTAATTTCTTCAGCAATTATCATATAATTATTAAATTATTTTGGCTCGTTGGTATTAAGGGGGTTGTCCAAAACTACATTTACTGAAGTGATCACATGTAGTACATCCATGTGACCCAGAGGTGTAGCTAGGGGTTCAGCTCAGGAGGGTGTGAGGTGGAACCTAATAGTGGTTATAGGTGAACCTCAACAGATGACCGCGCTGTTACTGAAAATAATCTCTATACAAAGGCCAACACTGATATTACTGCCACATGGTGACCATATAGTAGTAGATGCCCATGATGCAGAATATGTAAGAGACTACAGTACAATTATAGATAGTGACTTACAGGTGACGTTGCTTTTGGTGGAGTTGATCACTTTTCCCGTCTTTTCCATCTGTCCCAGACCGACATGACAACTTCTCCAACCACAACTCGTCTGCAGAGATTACAACAAAGACACATCTGTCTCCTGACATTTCCAGCCCCTTCCCCATCTATACCCAACCTGCACAAACTCCTCATCCTGCTGATACCCCAATGCTGAACCGCTGCTGCCGTATGTGTCCCTATTACTGCACCTGCTGTGTGGCACAAAAACAGCGCTTCTCTTACTGCCCCACATAATAATGCCACCACTGTGCCCCTTACATAGTAAAATGCCTCCTTTTTGCCATCTAGATAGGAAAATTGCTTCCTAGAAAATATTAATGCCCTGTGCAAGTGCCCTAGAAAAGTGTCCACATTTTTCCTCTAGAAAGTAATAATGCCCCTGTGCAACTTATGACTATCACAATGCTCTGAGTGCCACTACAAGAATAATGCTTAAGACCCCACTTAACATTTAATAATGTCCCGAGTCCCCCAATGTACAGCTCCCTATTCACAGTATGATGGGCCCACAGCTCCCCTATACACAGTATAATCCCTCCACAGCTCCCTTATACACAGTATGATTGCCCCCCTCTTCCTTATACACAGTATGATAAGCCCACAGCTCCCTTATACACAGTATGATTGCCCCCCTCTTCCTTATACACAGTATGATAAGCCCACAGCTCCCCTATACACAGTATGATGGGCCCACAACTCCCTTATACAGAGTATGATTGGCCCCTTCTCTTCCTTATACACAGTATGATGTTCCCAAAGCTCCCTTATACACAGTATGATGGGCCCAAAGCTCCCCTATACACAGTAAGATGGGCCAACAACTCCTTAAAACACTGTATAATGGCCCTGACATTAGTTACCACATTGTAGTAGTTCCCACACTTTAAGGGTCCCCACATTAGCTCCCATACTGTATGAGGGCCCCCAAAATAGTCTCCACACCATATGGTTGACCCCCACATTAGCTACCGTGCTGTATAATGGCCCCTACAGTAGCTCCTACAATGTATGATGCCCCACAATCACACGAAAAGTTTTAAGTATAATAAAAAAAACATCATATACTCACCTAATTCATGATCCCAATGATTGCTCCGTTTGGACCAAAGCATTGATGTCATGGTGCCAGCGTACACACAGGTCATCACGGTCCTGGAGCAGCGCGATGATGTCACCACGCCGGGATCCTGACATCCTGTGCATGACCAATATGAGAAGACTAATACTGTTAAAGACCCATAATAGTTGGGAGTCTGATGTAGATTTTGCATTGGGATCAATGAGCTTTAAGTTTGGGCTCATTCAGACTTCAATTATTTTTCTCCTACGTAAAAAAAAAAAGGTCCATCAGGTTTCATCAATGTTTTTGATCAGATTTTCATCAGAGTTTTAGCATTAGGTGAGTTTTTATCATCAGTTTCTTAAATTGTTCCCTTTGAAAAAAAATGGTGGAGGTTTGTCCAATTTTTTCAATCAAGCAGTCCATGAAAAATTGACAGAACAAAGATGGCATCCGAATGTTGTCCAATTTTTTCACTGACTCATAGACTTGCAGTTTGATCCGTGACTCGGATCAAAATTGGACATGTCCCCATGATATTGTGTGGACCAATTGGATGGCAGAAATACACAGTTATGTGAACAACCCTATAATGGGTGCGAGTTCTATCCCAGAAAATCCCAGATTCTGCCTGTATGTGGAAAAACTGATGTCTGAATGAGCCCTTATACCGCTGAGTGCGCGGTCAGATAATGTCATCCAGCACCAAGATACAATATTCAGTGCCAGATAAACACTGTACTGGGAAATGGAGCCACAGCACATCTCTGCACTGAGCTAAGATGTTGTGTCTGAATAGGGGCCATTTATACAACCTCCACTTTATTATGCAGAAGTTGATACTTGAACAGGGTTACTTTTAGTAAGTGGGTAATTTAGGGTGGAAGCTCCTTGAGCAGAAAAAATATATATTGCATATATTTTGGTTGTATCATGAAGCCTACAATTTTATATGTATTATATATTTTAATAAATGGTCTGAAAAAAAGGCAGTTGGAATTCAGCTTCAAATAAAATACATTTTGGAACTTGTAAAGTTTGGAAGATTTGTCTGAGCGGCCTTATTCTTGGGAACTATTGGTCCACAGAAGTTATATAGGTAAGGTAAACTCATTTTATATATTAATCTCTATATAAAAATAGAAAAAGTGAGATTTCTTAGGCTTTGCTGTGATCAAAGCCAATGGGAGAAAATCAGATTGTCACAATAACCTTTGTCTCCAATAGTAAATAATTAAATTAATTAAAATTATACTTACTAATTTTACAGATTTGAAACACAGTTTTCTTGCCACAGTCACAGCGTAGCGAACAGTACCCCAATAGCAATAGTACCTGCAGTGCATTCATAACATTTGCTCAGTGTGAAGCTTGGTCAATAAGTGACTTGTGAAAAAATGGAATTATAAAAAAAAAACAGGAGTTGGAGTTATAACTACTGGCACAATTGAAAAAGTAATAACTTTATTTTTCCTGTGGGCTGTGTATATTATGTGCTTAATTAGGAGGGTGAGGACTTAATTGTTCTCAGGTGCTTAAATTGGAGCAGAGGACTGAGTCTGAGATCTGCTCAGTGGGGCACTTGATCAATAAGTGGCTTGTGAACAAGAGGAGTTAAAAAACAGGAGTTGGTGTTAGAACTACTGGCACAATTTAAAAACCCTTTGTTTTTCTTTGGGCTGTGTTTGCTTTGTGCTTAATTAAGAGGTGAGGAGTCAACTGTTCTCAGGTACTTAAATGAGACCAGAGAGCTCAGGCTTAGACTTGCTCAGTGGGGCGCTTGGTCAATAAGTGGCTTGTGAATAAGAAGAGTTGAAAAACAGGAGTTGAAAAAAAGCGTTAAAGACTTGTAAGTATTTCATTTTCCCTACCTACTATTTTTTGTTTGCTTGGATAATGGATCGCAGGGTTGAAGGGCTTTCCCCCGTGCACAGTCCGCCATATGAAGACTGGAGCCGGAGTTCTGGGCTGAATAACGCAGTAGGAAATGTCCGCATGTTGCCCACCTGGAAGCTCGTATTGGAGCTTGAATTAACGATAAGTTTAGTTTGTACATATCTTATTAAAAACAAAAATATTTGCCGTGTATGAAATCTATTAATAGATTTGTATATTTCTACATTATGTTGAATCATTTCAGAAAAGAACAAAAACCAAAGTTTAGCTTTTTTGCTAAGGTGCCACAAGGGGGAAGCAGTGCACAGTCTAAATTATTAGTCACTAGAGAAAACTAGGGTGGATTACAAAGAACACCATCTACTGCCCTCTTGTGGCAAGAGAACAGAAGATAGAAACATAGGAGTGGAGCCTTTGCTTTTTGCATTGCTGCCACTGGATGGAGAAGCAGGGCTTCTTCTTCTGGAGTCATGGATAATATACAAATTAGCTCTATCTTTCCAGTGGAACATTGTCAATAAGACTCAATGCTCATCTGGTCTCTTCAAGGAGATCTAGTATGTTACAAAGCTGAGACATGAACAAGAATAGTACCTGCTCCTCCTAGTGGCTGCAGAGAAGACTGCAGAGATGTTCACAAAAAATGACTAAAAAGGATTTCATTCTTGCTTTATTCTGTTTGGGACTCAGGGGGCGCTGTACTTACCTTAGCAGAACCAACTACATTTTCAAAAACTATTATAAATGCTTATAAGAAAACTGGTCAAAAAAAGTGAGATCAACTTACAGTCTGTGACGTTCAGTCTTCACCGATGTCCTAAAGGGAATCAGAATGGTAAGATTGTGCGGGGATGGAACTTTCATTTACAGTGAATTTACTTTTTATATCATGTAATGTTTAGGTCCAAAATGATGTGATTAATTACGATGTATCTATAGTAGTCAGAGCTCCAGATTTGAAAAAATAAATGGCTTTAAATTCACAGCATAGATTTAGATACACTATTAAATTCTGTCTCCCTGCTGTCACCACTAGGAGGAGCTCACTGCAGACTGTGTTATTACTGATTTCAATGTAGAAACCGTATGCAGTGAGCTCCCCCTAGTGGTAGGTGTGGGCAGGCAAATTTTATTCATGCACCTCTCCTCCGTGCTATGCAAAGGATTTGGAGCTCTGTATCATAAACACTTAGCTCTGACCTCTGTATATACTGAAGTGGTTTTCCAATACTGAAATCCTATATTTCGGCATTGATGCTTTTAGAATAATAAACATTCATTATCCCCTTTCAGTGTCCCCACAGATCCAGCTCACTCTGCGAGGTTAGTACACTCTGGAAGTGATGTCTGCTTTTTTTCTGAAGTCACAGGACCACTGCAGTCTGTGATCGGCTGCAGCAGTCAGGTGCTCTTCTAGTCACCTGACTGTACCTCTCCTCCCTATTGTAATTTTGTGAATGTGGAGATAGAAACCTGTGGGGCGAGCAGGTTCAAATTTGTGAAAAAAAACAAAAAACCTCCCACTAACATTACAATAAATTTTACATTTTTTTTTTTTTTTACATTCGGGTTAGGATAGAATTAGGGTTAGGGCTGGAGTTCTGCTGACAGCAAAGGTGATAACATAGTTGTCAGATTATAAGACGCACTCTTTTTCCTCAAAATTTGGGGGTGCGCCTTATAATCCGAATGTAGCTTACCTGAGAGGGCGGCTGCGGTGGTCGGAGTCCCAGGAAGCAGAGTGGGGTGATGGGGCCCGCAGCGAGGACGGGGTGTTTGGTGGTGTGAGACTTCGGAGGGCCCTGGGCTTTCAGAAAATGTTGGCAGAGTCCCCGCACTAACCATCCTTTGGGAAAATTGCTGTGAAGACACGGAGATAGCAAAAACCAAAAATCCACTTGTGTGCACAATCCCTAAGCATCACAAAGGGTCAAATCTGAGGTGAAAATCCACAGTGTATTTTTCTCATCTAAGTCTTTGTCCTTCTATTTTCTCTTTTCGGTTCTATTATTCTTCTGTCTCTCCAGACGTTGGTTCTTTGCGGATGGTCAGAGGTCTCTGTAGTCTTATTGCACAGGAGATCGCTCCCGTCTACGTCAATAGATTTATTGTAAATCTAAGGAAGTGATAATTTGTCGTTATTGTGTTTACAGCAAAATATAGTGTAATGAATTTTTCTAAATCCCTGCAGTATGAGAGTAAGAGCTGTAAAATCCGCTGACACCCGCTCCACAATGAGGAGAAAGCCGGGCGGTAGGAAAAGGCCGCTGCTTAGTTTAGTCTAGCTCAAAAATCGCTAATATTGTGATTTATAAAAATGGCTGCAGTGCAGAGTCCTGCACTATAATAATTTCCTTATGAACCTGGAGGTGCGCTTTAAGGAAGCGCATGCTACCTGTGACTAGTGATGGAGGCAGGGCTGCTCTCACGCTTGTAGTCATGCTATTGTTACATGTGCTGGAATGTAACGCACAGACACAAGACGAGAACAGCCAGGGATTGATATAACCACTTTATATGTATAACA
The DNA here is from genome assembly GCF_046119375.1 of Phyllobates terribilis. Classification (NCBI taxonomy): domain Eukaryota; kingdom Metazoa; phylum Chordata; class Amphibia; order Anura; family Dendrobatidae; genus Phyllobates; species Phyllobates terribilis. Next base: position 419,430 of record NW_027362938.1, on the reverse strand, counting down.
ACTATTTTACAAAGGGGTTAGTAGCAAGAGTAATAAACAGCAACTAGGAATAGCAATGAGAAATATTTCAGTGAATAACAGTACAGTTCTTTGCAACAGTGTGGTGTACCTAGTCGTGGGAGACACCACGTGAGTTCTTTCTCTTTATATGGCCCTAGCAGGGGTCACTGGTTCTTCCCGCTAGGCCGCAAGTCTCCTCCAAATAAAGTCTATTAGATCCTGTTTAGCCTCCCACACACCAACGGTCTCTCCCAACCTGAGATCCTAATCCCATCTGTCCCCTGTACCGTAGGTGAGAGTTGTAAGTGACGGCTCTGTTCACTCGTGCTATTCTTCCGTTGGCATGTATCTCCTGTCGCAGTCCTCTCTCAGCTCTTCTCGGCTTGACAGTCGATGGTAGCCTCTCATGCTTGGGGGGGTGGGGGGGGGGGAGGGGGTCCAAACCTTGGCTCAAGACAGGCAGTGTCAGATCCCGGGAACTTACTCAGTGTGGGGTGCAGGTCCTGACTCTGACCAACAGGCGCAGGGCTCAGGGGGGCTTCTGTGAGCTGTCCGGAGCCTCTCAGGCGATATCCAACTCTGGTGCAGATCAGGCCTCTGCACGTCTGCTCTACTCTGCAGCCTGGTGCCAAATCTCTGGCTGCAGCGTCTTTCCGGTGCCCATCTGCACACACTTAGCACCAAAAGCTCCCTGCAATCTGGCACACACGGCCTTTATACCCAGGAAACTCTCTGGGTCACATGACCAGTTTCAGCACACAAGTGTCTACCCCTGCAAAATCTGCTAGCAACACTTGGTTCCTGCAAGAACAATTCTTTGTTTAATTTCATTTTCAGTTTGTTCCAGCAGAGGGTGGTGTTTGCTTACAGTTACTTAGTCTCTCGTGTCCATCTCCCTACACTATCACGGGTTGCAGTGACATCATTGCATACGCAGTGGGAGATGAAGCTGAGGCAAGTACATGTTACACGCACACCGCTAGGTTCAGATAGGGGCAAGACAGGTTACATTAATTCTTTGGAATCCTGGGGGATGTGCTGCAGCTTCTCTCAGGCACACAGGGGTATTGACCCTGAGGCACAGACATATACAGTACAGACCAAAAGTTTGGACACACCTTCTCATTTAAAGATTTTTCTGTATTTTCATGACTATGAAAATTGTACATTCATACTGAAGGCATCAAAACTATGAATTAACACATGTGGAATTATATACTTTAGCAAAAAAGTGTGAAACAACTGAAAATATATCTTATATTCTAGGTTCTTCAAAGTAGCCACCTTTTGCTTTGACTGCTTTGCACACTCTTGGCATTCTCTTGATGAGCTTCAAGAGGTAGTCACTGGAAATGGTCTTCCAACAATCTTGAAGGAGTTCCCAGAGATACTTAGCACTTGTTGGCCCTTTTGCCTTCACTCTGTGGTCCAGCTCACCCCAAAACATCTCGATTGGTTTCACGTCTGGTGACTGTGGAGGCCAGGTCATCTGGCATAGCACCCCATCACTCTCCTTCTTGGTCAAATAGCCCTTACACAGCCTGGAGGTGTGTTTGGGGTCATTGTCCTGTTGAAAAATAAATGATGGTCCAACTAAACGCAAACCGGATGGAATAGCATGCCGCTGCAAGATGCTGTGGTAGCCATGCTGGTTCAGTATGCCTTCAATTTTGAATAAATCCCCAACAGGGTCACCAGCAAAGCACCCCCACACCATCACACCACCTCCTCCTCCATGCTTCACGGTGGGACCAAGGCATGTAGAGTCCATCTGTTCACCTTTTCTGTGTTGCACAAAGACACGGTGGTTGGAACTAGTGTTGAGCCACCCCCGTAGTGTTCGAGTTCAGTTCGGTTCGTCGAACACCCGTATGTTCGCCGAACTGTTCGTCGAACACCTTCGAACACCGTTAAAACCAATGGCAGGCAAACAAAAACACATAGAAAACACCTTCAAAGGTGTCCAAAAGCTGACAAACTGCTCAGAAGACACAACTAACACATGGAAAAGTGACAAGTACATATAGTCATGCGAAAAGAAAAGAGGTGGAGGAGTAAAAGGAGGGGGAGACACAGATATAGGCATGTCATGCCCTTCTAAAATCCAAAAAGTGAGAAGCCGACACGTTCAGTCCGCTCCTGCCCGTGCCACCTCCGTGTCGCCGGGTTTGTGCCAGAGCCGCGGTGGACCCTGACGGCCAGCCCCCCTCTCCCAATACTGGTGTCTGTCCGCTGGTGGGTCGAGCGAGCCCCCCTGTGGTGGAGGCAGGTCTAATCTTTTTAATTTAAATTGTCTCTCTAATTTGAATGAGTACACTTTAAATCCTCTTACAAGGATCTATTGAAGGGCAAGTCTCATGCCAGCAGCCGCGTAATTCCAGCTCCAGTAGCGTCCACTAAAGCTGCTGCAGTTAAAAAGCTTTTATAAGGATCGAGCTTGGCGGTCCACCGCAAGGCATCCTACCGCCAGTCCCAGCCCCTGTGCCTTGGGGTGCCTCCCCGACAGGGGCGGACACAGACTGTAGTGGGCCCCTGTGCAAGAATTTTTTTGGGGGGCCCCCCCCTGCCCTTCATAGGGGGCATGAAGGGCCCCCCCCCGTGCATCTTTCATCCCCCCCCCGTGCATCTCTGATTCCCCCCACTCCTAGTTAATTAATTGTATTTAAAAAAAAATAAAATAAAAATTAAACTTGTTATACTTACCCCCAGGGCCGGCTCCAGGTTTTTGTGGGCCCTGGGCGATAGTTTCAGTGGCCCCTTTAACACATAGCATGATTCATGATGCACAGATACCACAGAGAAAAAAAAAAAAAAATATATATATATATATATATATATATATATATATATATATATATATATATATATATATATATATATATATATATATATATATATATATATATATATATATATATTAGTACAAGGCCAAGGATTTCACTTACTACATTACATGAGCGATATCTATTGTAAATTCTACAATAGCTCAGAAACCGGCGAATCCTCACAGCGCACAGTGCAGACCGGACAGTATAGTCCTCCATACAGTATTATGGGCACCATATAATGCTCCATACAGGATACTGACCCCCTTATAATGCTCCATACAGGATACTGGCCCCCATAAAATGCTGCATACAGGATACTGGCCCCCATAAAATGCTGCATACAGGATACTGGCCCCCATAAAATGCTGCATACAGAATACTGGCCCCCATAAAATGCTGCATACAGAATACTGGCCCCCATATAACGCTCCATACAGAATACTGGCCCCCATATAACACTCCATACAGAATATTGGCCCCTATGTAACGCTCCATTCAGGCTGTCCCCCCCCCCCCTTTTCAATGCCCCATGCAGTATGTCAGACCACCCCCTCCCTTATATTGCCCCATGCAGGAGGTCACACAGGTAGGTCCGCCCCTGCTCCCCGATGCTCTTCACTGAGTGTCCCGGGGGCCCGAACCATTTCCTCTGAAAAAATTAAGTGTCCAAACTACAGGTGGTGTAGCTTGCTTAACAGCTGGGATAATCCGCTGACTAGCAGACACTGCTACTAGGCAAAAAGTATTTCCTGGGCTAGATGCAGTTAAAATTTGTAATTAGATACTCTTGTTGGATGCTGAGAAAGCATTCCATAGAGTCTCCTGGCACGCCATATATTATTCTCTTAAAAAGCTTGGGGTAGGGGTCTAGGGGACCCTTTTATAGCCAAAATCACGGCCCTTTATCGCAATACGTCACCTAGGCTGAAGATAAATGGAACATTTTCATCACCTTTCATAATCACCAATGGGACAAGGCAGGGATGTCCTCTGTCCCCTCTCTTATACATCCTAGTGACGGAGCACCTGCTCTCATCAATTCGCCATAACCCCAATATTGGGTGGATTGAGGTGGGAGGCACCAAGTACAAGTGCTCTGCATTTGCTGATGATGTCCTAGTATATATCACTCAATCACATATATCCATCCCTGCTGTTATGGCTGAAATAGATCACTTCGTTACATGGTCAAATTTTAAAATCAATGCAGCGAAGTCTGAGGCCCTCAATGTCTCCCTCCCCAAATCCATACAGGATTCCATCCAGTCCAACTTTCCCTTTGCCTGGCCCTCACAGGGTATCAAATACTTAGGAATTCCTATTCATAGAGACCTCTCCCGTCTGTTATCTTAATTTTGGGCCCTTTATTGAACAACTCCATACAGACCACGGTTGGCAAGTTAGAACTGTAAGATTCACTACGTGAACCGCTGGTGTTTTGTGGAAAAGCACATGTACACTGTGTTCCAAATTATTATGCAAAAAGTGTTTAGGAGTGATAAGGGAAGAATTTGTTTGTTTGTCAGTTAAACTCATTGATGGTGATGTGTGTCAGGGCTCTTTATATCACTGTAAGCAATTGCAGACACCTGTGCTAATTAGTTTGGCAGGTGTGTCCAATGAAAGGCAAGACTACTTAAGAAGGCTGTCTCACATTATTAAGCAGCCTACATTTTCTGCCAAAATGGGAAAGAAAAAGGATGTGTCGGCTGCTGAGAAGCAACAAATTGTGGAGTGTTTAGGTCAAGGCATGACTACAATCAACATTGCCAAGACACTTCATCCTGATCATCGCACAATCAAGAAGTATGTATCTGATTCACAGTACACACGTGTGCGTGCTAAGGTAAAATTGAGGACTCTTTCCTACAGGCAATTACGTCAGGTTAAAAGAGCAGCGGCAAAAAAGCCTCGTCATAGCAGCAGACAAGTTTTTGAAGCTGCTGGTGCCTCCAACGTCCCCCGAACAACAAGATGCAGGGTCCTTCAGAGGTTTGCAGCTGTGCGTAAGCCATCCTGTCGACCTCCTCTATCCACTGCACACAAGCAGAAACGGCTCCAGTGGGCCAAACAATACATGAAGACTGACTTCAAAACTGTTTTGTTCACTGATGAGTGCTGTGCAACGCTCGATGGTCCAGATGGATGGATGGAGTGGAGGATGGCTGGTTGATGGACACCCCATGCAAACACGGCTACAGCGCCAACAAGGAGGAGCTGGAGTAATGTTTTGGGCTGGAATCATGGGGAGAGAGTTTGTCGGCCCCTTTAGGATCCCTGAAGGGGTAAAGATGAACTCCATAATGTATGTGGAGTTTCTCAAACAGCACTTCCTGCCATGGTTCAAGAAGAAGAACTGTGTATTCTGCAGCAAGATCATTTTCATGCATGATAATGCACCGTCTCATGCTGCATCTCTGGCTGATATGGGCATAAAAGGGGACAAACTTATGGTGTGACCCCCCCCCCCCCCCATGCTCCCCTGACCTCAACCCCATTGAGAACCTCTGGAGCATCATCAAAAGGAGTGTCTATGATGGCAGGAGGCAGTTCACATCTAAGCAACAGCTCTGGGAGGGTATTCTGTCCTCATGCAAAACAATTGAAGCAGAAACCATCCAAAACCTGACAAATTCAATGGACGAGAGAGTTCAGAAGCTCCTTTCGAACAAGGGGTCCTATGTGAAAATGTAACATCACCTAGAATAAAGTTTTGAGTTGAAAACTGTTTGATTTCAGTTTCTAACAACCTGCTAATGCTTATAATTTCAAAAATGACCATTTTTTTGTTCTTTATTAAAATGAAAAGGTTGATCTAAGAGTGTGGCAACCCAGTAGTCATGATTACTTCGAATTCTGACAATATGAGGGTCATGTTGCAGGTAGTGCAGCAAGAAGGCACTCATGTGTGTTGCGCATCCAGGAGCACCAAGTCCCTGTTGTTTTGGTGGCGAGGTAACAATCATGCTTCCTTCCTCTGTCCTCTCCCCCCAACCTCGCACAACAGAAATGTGATCAAGGTCTCCCTCATCTGATGAGTCTTCCATCAGTTCGTCCTCCACTTCTTCCTGGGCTCCTGCACCTTCCTCACTAGTTTGGCTGCTACCATGCGCCCTGGTAAAACCATCTCCCCCACCCTCACATGCCTGCCGCCTTGGTGCTGCCGACCGTCTGGACCTTGCAGATGTTAGCCCTTCCGCATACAACTCCTCCTCCTCTACTTCCTCCACCTCCTCTTGTGCCACCACCTGACTCCGAAATCTATTTAACATGTGCTCCAGCATGTAAATCACCGGAATAGTCATGCTGATAATGGCATCGTCGGCACTAAACATCTTCGTCGCCATTTCAAAACTGTGCAGAAGGGTGCATAGGTCCCTGATCTGAGACCACTCCTCCAGCGTGATTTGCCCCACCTCTGGATCTCGTTGGCCCAGGCTATACGTCAGAACGTATTGCACCAGGGCTTGTCTGTGCTGGCACAGTCGCTGCAACATGTGCAGAGTTGAATTCCACCGGGTAGGCACATCGCATTTTAGCCGGTGAAGTGGCAGGCCCAACGACTTCTGTAGAGATGTAAGTCGCTGAGCTGCGGGATGCGAACGGCGGAAGTGAGCACACAGCGACCGTGCCCTCTGCAGAAGGCCATCTAGTCCGGGATAGTGGGCTAAAAATTGCTGGACAACCAGGTTCAACACGTGAGCCATACAAGGCACGTGTGTGACATTGCCCCGGCGAAGGGCCGCACCGAGGTTTGCAGCATTGTTGAACACGGCCTTCCCTGGTTTCAGGTCCAGTGGAGACAACCATTCATGAAACTGGTTCTCCAGAGCTGACCACAACTCCTCAGCTGTGTGACTCACATTTCCCAGACATTTCAAAGTAAAAACCGCCTGATGACGTTGAGCCCTACTGCCAGCATAGTAAGGAGGTGTGCAGGATTCCTTCTGCGCAGTTAGAAAGAGGGTAGCATGACCAGACAGGCTTTGGGTGCAGGTGGAGGACCGAGAGGAGGTTGAGGAGGCAGAAGCAGTGGAGGAACTTCTAGATAAAGAGGATTCACGCACAACTCGTGGGGACGGCAAGACTTGGACAGCAGCCCCTTGTCCTGCTGTCACCATAGTTACCCAGTGCCCAGTCAACGACATGTAACACCCCTGTCCATGCCTACTCGTCCAAGTGTCTGTGGTGAAATGCACCCTGTCACTCACAGAGTTTCTCAAAGAAGCGGTGATGTTGTGTGCGACATGCTGGTGGAGCGCAGGCACACCTTTCTTTGAGAAGTAGTGCCGACTGGGTATCTGGTACTGGGGCACTGCGACGGACATAAGGTCTCGAAAATCCTCTGTGTCCACCAGGTGGAAAGGCAGCATTTCTGTAGCCAAGAGCTTGCAGATGGTGAAATTCAACCTCTTAGCTTTCTCATGGCTAGGAGGAAATGGTCTTTTACTTGTCCACATCTGAGGGACCGAGGGCTGGCTGTTGTGCTTAGACGGGGTTGAGAAGGGTGTCCCCGGCAAACTGCCGGTCTGTGAGGAAGATGCAGGCGGACATGTTAGGCTGCCTTGATCCAAAGGTTGTGCTATCGATGTCGGACAGCGCTCAACACCAGCTGGTGTTTCCACCTCCAAATGAAATGATGACCTGCTAATCACACTGGCTGTTGCGGGTAAAGAGGTGGCAGGTCTGCGTCCCAAAACAGGTGAGACTGCTGTCCCCCCAGTCACAGAGGATGAAGAGGCCGCAGATGCACAAGATGTGGCAGACGGTGGTTGGCCCGCCCGGCTAGGCCGCATTGTAGCACACTGAGCTTCCCACTGCAACTTATGCTTCATGTCCATGTGCCGGTTCATGCATGAAGTACTCAAACTATGTATTTTTTGGCCTCTACTTAGCTTTTGCTGACAAATGTTACAGATAACACGAGTTGGGTCATCCTTATCGATCTGAAAAAATGCCCAGGCTATGCAAGGCTTAGCACCCATGCGACCTGAAGAGCCACCACGACTTGTGGTCAGAGGCAGAGTTGTGTTTGAGGATGCAGTTGCTGACGTGCTTCCAGTACTACGTCTCTGTCCAGGAAGGCGCAACCTGACCTCGTCGTCACTAGCCTCTTCCTCCACCTCCTCTGCTGACCTCATCTCTTGGCTGACTGTGGGTTGACAGTAAGTGGGATCTCCAACCTCGTCATCATCACCCTGTGCGTTATCACACCTGTCGCCCTCAGAGCCAACCTCTTCCTGCCCTGACAAAAAACTAAAGTTGTCGCTCCAATCAGGTATTTGAGTCTCATCATCGTCTTCCTCATTGTCTCCACCAACAGGAGTTACAGTTTGGGAATGAGGGTCTACATTATGGTCAGAACCTTCTGTGTCTGGTCCTGGATCCGACTCATAAAGATTCTGGGCATCAGTGCAGATCATTTCCTCGTCTGAATTCACAGAAGCGCTGGAGTCTACCTCTGATTCCCAGGCTATAGTATGAGTAAACAGCTCTGCAGACTCAACCATCTGTTCTACCTCATACTCAGACAGGCAGCTGGAGACTTGGGAGCTGTGAGGAAGAAAGTGCAATTGGGGTGACACCTTTGAGGACTGGAGTATTTGTGATGTTGAAGTTGATGTGGAGGAGAGTCCACTTAAAGGAGCACTTGATATCCGTTGAAGCACCTGCTGTTTTTGTGCCTCATCTGGAATTTGTAGCGATTGGCGTGGCCGTAAGAAAGGGATCTTATCACATTGTCCGCTAAAAGAAGTAGACATTTTAGTTTGGCTGGAAGATGGTCTTTCTTCTGCAGATGTTACTGTTGCTTTAACACCTACCCCACGGACACAACCTTTTTTCCCCTTCCCAACACGCCTATTCCCCTTTCCACTCATTTTGGTGGTTAACTAATTCACAACTCTGGAGTTGTTTGCACAAAAAACATTTTTTTCAGAGGTAGATGCAGAAAAAAATATATTCAGTTTGCAACCTGATGGAGGTCAGTATAGATGGACTAATAGAATGATGCTATGCCCAAAAGATTTTACTTCACTAGGTGCAGTAAAAAAATTGGTATGCTATACACAGGTGGTATATCTTGCAACACAAATAGGCTACTCCACTGACTAACACACTCTGCAATAGGCCAAAAAGGATTAGCTTTGCTAGATTCAGCCAAATGCTGTGAAAAAACTTGCACAGCACTGGCACAGACCTGCCTGGCAAAAATTGATAGGAACTGATGTAACCTAGTCCTGAAAAGGACTGCAATCACAACTATTCCCTACTCCCAAGCTATCTGTAGATTTGTGCGAAAATTGGCTTGAAATTAACAAGGCATAGCGCACACAGCAACAGCGGTGCCGTCTAACACGCAGCTGCAGCAGTGAGAAAATGGTGGCGACGGGGAAAATGGCTTGGTCTTATAGGGCAAGGACATGTGACATACACTGCCAATGACACATGCCCTTGCTTGTGTGAAAAAAAGCACTTCGCTCCGTGTGTGCGCTGCTGATAGGCTGACAGATTGCACCTCCCCACTGCAAATGCGGGAAAGAGAAAAAAAAAATGGAGATCTTCATTATTCCTGCAGAGATCCATCCCCTGCCCCTCCCCCCACCCCGCTGTACACTCAAACTGCGTATTAACATTAATTTTCATCATTACTGAGAAAAAATCCAGTTATGATTTTGGTGCACGAACAGTTATCGAACATAACCTCGAACAGCCGAATTTTTTTCAAATTGTTCGTGTTCGCCGAACGGCTCGAACACCGCCCAAAACAGCTCGAATTTGAGATTGGCGAACAGTTCGAGTCGAACAACGCTCATCTCTATTAAAGAGGAAGTGCACAAAGTAAAATTCTTACATTTCCAGGAGGGATTACAGGGGATGTGCAAAAAGTAGAGTTCTTACATGTCCTGGAGGAATTACAGAGGAAGTGCATATAGTAATATTCTTACATTTCCAGGAGGGATTACAGAGGAAGTGCATAAAGTAAAGTTCTTGCATTTCCAGGAGGAATTGTAGAGGAAATGCACAAAGTAGAATCCTTACATTTCCAGGAGGATTTACAGAGGAAGTATCCTATCCTGTGTGATACTGTCTGCTGAGCTGTGTATCTAATCCCCTCCTGTGTGATACTGTCTGCTGATCTGTGTATCTAATCCTCTCCTGTGTGATACTGTCTTATGAGCTCTGTATCTAATCCTCTCCTGTGTGATACTGTCTGCTGAGCCGTGTATTTAATCCTCTCCTGTGTGATACAGTCTGCTGAGATGTGTATCTAATGCTATTGTTATAGCAGAAGATGGAGTCCCTTAAGTTTAAAGACCCTATCTATGCTATATAAGTCTGACAGTTATTTTAGGGCAAAATAACAGCAAGCTGAAATGTTCCTTCTTGTATCAATAGCGTGTCCTTGCAAGAAGATAAAATGGCCTTGCTAACCAGATACGTCTAATTAAATATTTTAAAGCATACAGAAACTAGCTTTTTTCGCTTGTTCAGCTAAACTGTATAATCGAACCATATATGGTAAATCCGTTTCCTGCCTTCAGGGTGTATATTAGCCCTGTGTTTTGTAATAAAGTTTAGAGTATGTTTAGACACAAACATCCTGTCCTGTGTCTTCTTCTACCCGATATCGTAATCCAAAGGATAGAAGACCAAGAATGCAGTGACGACACTATCCTGTGTGATACTGTCTTCTGAGCCGTGTATCTAATCCTATCCTGTGTGATGCTGTCTGCTGAGCCGTGTATCTAATCCTCAGCTGTGTGATACTGTCGGCTAAGCCATGTATCTAATCCTCTCCTGTGTGATACTGTCTGCTGAGCCGTGTATCTAATCCTATCCCTGTGATACTGTCTGCTAAGCCATGTATCTAATCCTCTCCTGTGTGATACTGTCTGCTGAGCCGTGTATCTAATCCCATCCTGTGTGATACTGTCTGCTGAGATGTGTATCTAATCCTCTCCTGTGTGATACTGTCTGCTGAGCCGTGTATCTAATCCCATCCTGTGTGATACTGTCTGCTGAGACGTGTATCTAATCCTATCCTGTGTGATACTGTCTGCTGAGCCGTGTATCTAATCCCCCTCCTGTGTGATACTGTCTGCTGAGACGTGTATCTAATCCTATCCCTGTGATACTGTCTGCTGAGCTCTGTATCTAATCCTCTCCTGTGTCCTGTGTGATACTGTCTGCTGAGCTGTGTATCTAATCCCATCCTGTGTGATACTGTCTGCTGAGCCATGTATCTAATCCCATCCTGTGTGATACTGTCTGCTGAGCCGTGTATCTAATCCCATCCTGTGTGATACTGTCTGCTGAGCCGTGTATCTAATCCTATCCTGTGTGATACTGTCTGCTGAGCCGTGTATCTAATCCCATCCTGTGTGATACTGTCTGCTGAGCCGTGTATCTAATCCCATCCTGTGTGATACTGTCTGCTGAGCCGTGTATCTAATCCTCTCCTGTGTGATACTGTCTGCTGAGCTGTGTATCTAATCCTCTCCTGTGTGATACTGTCTGCTGAGCTGTGTATCTAATCCTCTCCTGTGTGATACTGTCTGCTGAGCTGTGTATCTAATCCCATCATGTGTGATACTGTCTTCTGAGCTGTGTAGCTGTGTATCTAATCCTATCCTGTGTGATACAGTCTGCTGAGATGTGTATCTAATCCTATCCTGTGTGATACAGTCTGCTGAGATGTGTATCTAATGCTAATGTTATAGCAGAAGATGAGGCCTCTCAAATTCAAAGACCCCATCTATGCTACATAAGTAGTGTTGAGCGATACCTTCCGATATCAGGAAATATTGGATCGGGCCGATACCCAAAATGTATCGGATATTGCTGATTCCGATACCGGAAACCAATGCAAGTCAATGGGACACAAATATCGGAATGAAAATAAACCCTTTCTTTCCTTGTAGGTTAATTCTACATGAAGGAAAACAACTAACAATAATGTAGAATGTATTGGGGGAGGTGGTTGCCCAAATCGATGGGTACAGTGCTCACAGTGAAACATGAAAAGCCGGCAATTCAGCAGCGGCATACACCGGTACCCGACAATTTAGAACAGAAAGAATAGAGCTTCACACATAGATTAGATAGATAGAAACATGTCAGTCATATATATGAAGTACAGTGACAGTGTTGCTTACTGTACTTGTCATTTAGTGTAAAGGATTTATTAAAAAAAATAATAGTGTTTTCATGCACCGTCTCTTTAAAAAAGCCGGCCGGCAATTCAGCATCTGTACCCGACAATTCAGAATAGAAAGAATAGAGCTTCACACATAGATTAGATAGAAACATGTCAGTCACATATACATGAAGTACAGTGACAGTGTTGATTACTGTACTTGTCATTTAGTGCTAAAATAAAGGATTTATTAAAAAAAAAAAATTGGCGTGGGGTTCCCCGTAATTTTAGTCTCTAGCGGAGGTTAAGCAGACGGCTGGGGCAGATGTTTGAAGCCTGGGAAGGGGGTAAAACCCACGGAGCTTCCCAGGCTACTAATATCAGCCCCCAGCTGAATACCTAGCCTTTACTAGCTATTAAAATGGGGGACCCCCCCCAAAAAAATGACGTGGGGTCCCCCCTATTTTAATAGCTAGCAAAGGCTAGGCAGACAGCTGGGGGCTGATATTAATAGCCCAGGAAGGGTGCCATGAATATTGGCCCCCTCCCATGCTAGAAACACCAGCCGTCAGCCGCCCCAGAAATGGCGCATCCATAGGATGCGCCAATTCTGGCACTTAGCCTCGCTCTTCCCACTGCCCTGTAGCGGTGGCAGTGGGGTAATAGGGCTGGGTATGATGTCAGCTTATAATGCCAGCTGACATCAAGCCCAGGTTAGTAATGGAGAGGCGTCTATAAGACACCCCCATTACTAACCCCATAGTCAAAGTTAAAAAAACCCAACAAACACCCAGAATAAAGTCCTTTAATTGAAATAAACACACAATTCTTTATTGTTCTAAATTAAACCATACTTACCATCACGCCCATTCCAGCTGAAGCCAACGATCTCCTGCAATAAAAGAAAAATAATAAAGCAACCTCATCCTTACCTTCCCATGGTTCCCAGGACAGCTCCAGCTCTGCTACATCGAGATGACAGGCTGGACCGCAGCAGAACGCTGCCATCCAGCCTGTCATCCCGCGGACACTGAGAAGCGCAGGCATGCTTGCGCTCCTCAGTGTCTGGCTGTGACGGCATCCAGATGAGTCGAGTTCATGTCCAATGAACTCCGCTCACCTCATGCTCGTCACTGACAGCGTGGGAAAATTCTCCTGCGCATGTGGTGAGCGTGAGAGACTCGGCTCATCTTTATGCCGTCACAGCCTGACACTGAGGAGCGCAAGCAAGCCTGCGCTTCTCAGTGTCTGCGGGATGACAAGCTGGATGGCAGCGTTCTGCTGCGGTCCAGCCTGTCATCTCGATGTAGCAGAGCTGAAACTGTCCTGGAAACCATGGAGAAGTAAGGATGAGGTTGCTTTATTATTTTTCTTTTATTGCAGGAGATCGTTGGCTTCAGCTTGAATGGGCGTGGTGGTAAGTATGGTTTAATTTAGAACAATAAAGAATTGTGTGTTTATTTCAATTAAAGGACTTTATTCTGGGTGTTGAGTTTTTTTTAAATACTTTACTAGAAATTCATGGCGGTCATGTCTAATATTGGCGTGACCCCATGAATTTCGGGCTTAGGGCCAGCTGATACTACCAAGCTGGCCTTAACCCCTTTATTACCCAGTGAGCCACCGCACCAGGGCCCTGGATGAGTTGAGTACAGCGCCAGAAGATGGCGCTTCTATGAATGTGCCATTTTCTGTGGTGGCTGCGGACTGCAGTTTGCAGCGGGGGGGGGCCAGAAAGCTTTGAGCCTCCCTGCGCTGCGGATTCCAGTCCCCAGCTGCCTAGTTGTACCTGGCTGGACACAAAAAATAGGGCAAAGCTCCACGTATTTTTTTTTTTTTTTAATTATTTCATGAAATAATTAAGAAAAAAAGGGCTTCCCTATATTGTTGTATCCAGCCAGGTACAAATAGGCAGCTGGTGGTTGGGGGCAGCCCGTTCCTGCCTGCTGTTCCTGGCTGGACACAAATATAGGACGAAGCCCCACATCAATTTTTTTTTAATTATTTCATGAACCACCAGCTGCCTATTTGTACCTGGTTGGATACAACAATATAGGGAAGCCCTTTTTTTCTTTATTATTTCATGAAATAATTAAAAAAAAAAAAATACGTGGGGCTTCTCCCTATTTTTGGGTCCAGCCAGGTACAACTAGGCAGCTGGGGCTGGAATCTGCAGCGCAGGGAGGCCCAAGCTTTCTGGGGCCCCCCCCGCTGCAAATTGCAGTCCGCAGCCACTCCGGAAAATGGCACGTTTATAGAAGCGCCATCTTCTGGCGCTGTACCCAACTCATCCAGGGCCCTGGTGCGGTGGCTCACTGGGTAATAAAGGGGTTAGGGCCAGCTTGGTATTATTGCTGGCCCTAAGCCTGAAATTCATGGGGTCACGCCAATATTAGACATGACCGCCATGAATTTCTAGTAAAGTATTTAAAAAAAACACAACACCCAGAATAAAGTCCTTTAATTGAAATAAACACACAATTCTTTATTGTTGTAAATTAAACCATACTTACCATCACACCCATTCCAGCTGAAGCCAACGATCTCCTGCAATATAAAAAAAAAATTGGCGTGGGATCCCCCATAATTTTAGTCTCTAGCGGAGGTTAAGCAGACGGCTGGGGCAGATGTTTGAAGCCTGGGAAGGGGGTAATACCCACGGAGCTTCCCAGGCTACTAATATCAGCCCCCAGCTAAATACCTAGCCTTTAGCAGCTATTAAAATGGGGGACCCCTCCAAAGACATGACGTGGGGTCCCCCCTATTTTAATAGCTAGCAAAGGCTAGGCAGACAGCTGGGGGCTGATATTAATAGCCCAGGAAGGGTGCCATGAATATTGGCCCCCTCCCAGGCTAGAAACACCAGCCGTCAGCCGCCCCAGAAATAGAATGAGCCAATTCTGGCACTTAGCCTCGCTCTTCCACACTGCCCTGGTGCGGTGGCAGGGGGTAATAGTGGTGGGGTTCATGTCAGCGCCAGCTGCCATGAAGCCCAGGTTAGTAATGATGGGCGTCTATAAGACACCCCCATTACTAACCTACAAAGTGTTAAAAAGAAAACACACACTACACCCAGAACAAATAATTTATTTGAAATAAAACACACCATTTTATTTAATTCTTAGTTTACTAAAAAAAAAAAAGTTACCTGTCCACGTTCCTGCGCTGATCTCCCATGCACAGCTGTCACATCTGGAGATGGTGACAGCTGTGCATGGCTGCTGTAAGCTCACGCTGCCGAGAACCCGTCCGCTCCCGGCAGCGGGAGCCACTGACTGAGGTCACCGGAGTGCATTCAGTCAGCGCTGCTCCGGAGACCTCCTTTACGGCACTGCTGTACCGTGGGAATTTCTCACGGTACAGCAGGGCCGTAAAGGAGCTGACCGGAGCAGCGCTGCCTGAACTCCGGCGAACCCGCTTATGCAGTGACGGGGCTGCTTTACGGCCCCATCATTCTAGCAGCGGCAGCGGTTCAGAGTGGTCACATTCTATGTGGCTGCTCTAAACTGGAGATCTTCGTGGGATACTCGTGGACTACTACGGAGGGGTAAGGATAAGGTTGTGGTTTATTATTTTACATTTTATTACAAGAGATCGATGGCTTCGGGGAATTAGGCGTCTAGGTGAGTATAGGTGTAGTTTTTTATTTTTTACTTTATTTTAGGTGGCAGGGACAGGTAATGTATAAACTAATTTATTGTAGGTAACCACTGGCCACCAATGACATGTATGTAAAATTTATTGGGGACCAAAAAAAACATGTATAGCAGGATCAGGCTGATGGGAACTACTGCTCCCATCAAGCTGATCCTGCTGGCACGAGTGGACGGGGGACAGACCTAGGCCGATGGGAGAAGTAGTGTCACATCGGCCTATGTTTGCCTGCACGCACACACTCACAGACACCGCGCACACACCCGCAGACATCGCACAGACACCCTGCACACACTCGCAGATATCGCACAGACACCGCGCACACACTAATCATGACGGGCTGATCGTCTGGGAGGTGAGGCTGACCTGTGTGGCCGTGGGAAATTTTCATGTGATGCAGTCAAGCATGAACTCGCATGAACCCTCTGAGGGCACCGCGGCTACTTCAAATGAACAGCTGATCGGCATCACCTGATACCTCAGCTGTTCATTTGAAATAACCGGCGGGAAAGCCGGCGGTGAAGTCTTTTCACTGCCGGCTTCCCCGCCCGGGTCCTTCGCTCCCCGCTCCTTGGTGCTGTGCTCCCCGCCCGGTCCTAACTTACGATCGGGATGGGAGTTGGCGAGGGGAGCGGAGGATCGGGGTGGGAGGCTGCGGGGAAGCAGTATGGGGCTGTGTGATTGTTTAAAAGCCGGTGGCTTTTTACCGCCCGCCGGCTTTTAAACAATCAGGAGAATTCTCCACGCTGGGATGGCATTCTGATGACAGGCTGGATCGCAGCTGAGAACTGCCATCCAGCTTGTCATCCTTCAGAGACACTGCAGAGCGCAGGCATTATGGGAACTTCCGATTCCGGTATTCGATATTGTAAAAGTATCGGAATTCCGATATCGCGAATATCGGCCGATACCCGATATTTCAGTATCGGAATGCTCAACACTATATATAAGTCTAAAAGTTACTTTAGGTCAAAATAACACCAGCAGTGAATGTTCCTTCTTGAATCAATAATGCGTCCTTGCTAGTCATCAGAATGTATCTGATTAAATGTGTCTAATTAAATGTGTCCGATTGAATGCTTCAACACAAGCACGAGAAAAGAAATCAGTCTTTGTGTGCTAAAATTGTATAATCAAACCATATATGGTAAATCCGTTTCCTGCCTTCAGGGTGGATATAAAACCCATGCTTTGTAATAAAGTTTAGAGTTTGTTTGACACACATCCTGTCCTGTGTCTCATCTCTCCGAGCTCGTAATCCAAAGGATAGAAGACTCAGAATGCAGTGACCACAGCTGGCACCTCGAACAGGGACCTTGAGTTAATCTACCCAGGGGTGCTCGACCGGTCCGAGACGTGGGACGAGTGAAGCTCTCTGTTGGTGATATATACAGCGCTGAGGTAAGAATAACTGTTATATTCTACCTAATTATATCACTGCATAGAAGAGACTCCCTCACCCCCGAGCGGTCGGCTCCCAGGTAATTCACAGATTGTTGTCTGGCTCAGGTCCCTTTGAACCAGTAGAATTCCCTCAGATAAATTGTCAGTCCTGCCTTCTATCCTTTGGAAAAACTTAAGAATGAAAGTATGGATCCGATGATTGTGTTGTGGGTGTGTATCGGGATTGGTGTTTTTGGTCTGTTTTTCTGGTTGGCGTATAAGTCCTGGAAGGCTAGTAGTGGAATGGTTCAGAAACCTTTGTGGCCCATTGTCTAAGTGACCATTGTCTAAGTGACTGAGGAGTCTACTCTAAGTGAGGAGAACTGA
Source organism: Phyllobates terribilis (assembly GCF_046119375.1). Taxonomy (NCBI): domain Eukaryota; kingdom Metazoa; phylum Chordata; class Amphibia; order Anura; family Dendrobatidae; genus Phyllobates; species Phyllobates terribilis. Next base: position 402,039 of record NW_027362938.1, on the reverse strand, counting down.
AAAAAATGGGGAACCAAAATGCCAAGGAAGGCATTATAGCCAAAGACTTAGTAGTACGCAGAGAAGGGAAACAGGCACTGATTGGAATTGACAAAATATTGTGTAAAGCGGGAATGAATGAGAATGGAGAGAAATGGAAATCCTTCTTTAACTGCTATCATGGATGGCTGAAAGATAAGGGTCTGTTGAAGACAGTGGATGTATGGATGAATGCATGTGCTCATTTTAAAGGAAAAATTGAAGAATTAGGAGACGGACGTTACAGACTGACAAAAACCGGAATGACAGATTTTTCTCCCTGTCCGCTCCCGACGTCACCCAGCTCAGCCTCACCCCAGTACCAGAATTCTCAGGAACCCAATTGTTGGGTTTGCCCCAGGTTTGGACAGCAGAGCCCCTTGACAGTAGACATCTGTGTGGCATGTAGAGGACCGAGACCCCACCCAGCTAGACTATTCCCAATGAGGACGGTAGTTGTGCCAGGAGCAGCAGCAGCAGCAGCAGCGGTGGGGGGACGCAGTTGTTCCAGGTCAGGAAGCTCGCACAATGTTAATGTATAGACCATGGAGTCCCTCAGAGCAGTTGGCGTTGATCTCCCAACTGCCAGACCCATCCCAGTCCCCTATGGGTTTCGCTAGAATGATCACCACCATACAGGATACGTACCATGCCACTAGAATAGATCTGCAAGGGGTAATTAAGAGGAAATTGGCAGATGAAGCTCGGTATGACAGACTGACGGACGAAACTTATAAACAATATGACAGTAGAATGGGCCCTGATGTAGCGGAGGCTAATGATGCAGCAGCCGGGGTTCTGTATGTAAAAGCGTTGGTAAAAGCATGTAAAGACAGGCAAGCAGAAAAGCAAGTTACACTAGAAGATAGAGTGCAGGGGAAGGAGGAAGATCCTAAGGATTATTTCTATCCATTAAAGAAAACCTGGTCAGAAATGGGGTTCAACCCCGGAAATAAGACTAGTGAGAGGGTATTAGCAAGTGCTTTCATGAATGGACTAAAGAAAGAGATTGCAGAGAAGGTAAAAGCAAGTAGACCGGACTGGAGATCAGTGAAGGCAGAAGATTTAGCTATAATAGCTCAGGGGGCACAGCATGACATAGCGCAGGCAAAAAGAGCTGCCAAAATACACATAGTAGAGACGACCCCCAGAAACAACAGAGGCACAGGACGGACTGAAGAAGGAGGACAGAAACTGTGTTACGGATGTAAAAAGCTAGGACATTTTAGAAAGGACTGTAGGACCAACCCGTATCCAAATGCTCAGAGTACGGGTCCTCCAGCCGACCAAACAACGCCCCCATAGGATGAGGGTAGCTTGCACATGAACCCCCTCATCTCCTTACCCCCAACTCCCAGTTGTATAGTTCAGGTGAACCTACCAGGGGGACATGAAATCGATTTCCAAGTAGATATGGGGGCCGACAATTCAGTAATTACGCAAGGTGATTGGCCATATACTGACACTGATTTTTCACATCATGTCATTGCCACCCCCTTCAATTCCCCGTCTGTCTTGCTCCCTGTCACTAAGAGAATTCCCCTGCAAATTCAAGGAGCTACTGTACATAGCCAGCTCATGGTATCGCCCCGAGGCCAATGTAACCTTTTGGGAAATGATGTGTTGTCCCAATTACAAGCACATATTGACTATCATCACGATGGCACTGTCACCATGACCCCAGGTTTAAAACCAAGTACCCTTTGCAAAATTATGTCACTAGATATTGCAGGAATAGAAGAGACAAATGAGTTTCCCCCGATATTGGAGCATACTGTACCACATGATTTTTGGGCCTCAGACAAAACAGATGTTGGTAGGTTAAGAGTTCAACCAGTAATGGTAAAATTAAAACCAGGAGCAATTTTGCCTCAACAGAAGCAGTATCCCCTTAGCTCGGCTCAGGAGAATGCCATAGCCCAGCAAGTCCAAAAATTACTACAGAGAGGAGTCCTAGTCAAAACCCAGTCCCCTTGCAACACTCCCCTGTTCCCAGTAAAGAAAAAGAGCGTGCCAGGACAACCAGCCGCATATAGAATGGTCCATGACCTCCGGTTGGTTAACAAAGCCACAGAACTTCTAACACCAGTTGTGCCCAACCCGCATACTCTCCTGTCACAGATACCTTCTAACTCTCTTTGCTTTTCAGTGGTCGATTTGGCAAATGCATTTTTCAGTGTACCATTACATCCTGACTGCCAGTACTTGTTTGCTTTCACATTCCAGGGTAGTCAATATACATGGACAGTGTTGCCACAGGGTGCCCAGAATTCACCCACAATGTACACTGCAAGTCTGCAGGAAATACTGGAGGGATGGTCTGAACCACATATCGTTGTTTTGCAATATGTCGATGACCTGCTCATTTGTGCCCCCTCCAGGAAACAATGTCATAGTGCAACTATATCGCTTATGTTGTTTCTCTATCACGCTGGCTGCAAGGCATCGAAAGATAAGCTTCAGTTTTGTAAATCTTCAGTCACCTTTTTGGGACATTGCATTACACCAGGAGCTCGTCATTTAACAAATGCACGTAAACTAGCAATACAGGCATTCACCGTCCCCATTAATGTTGCAGCCCTCAGAACTTTTCTTGGACTTGTTTCCTATTGCAGACAGTGGATTCATGCCGTCTCTATTTGATGCAGCCCCTCTATGACTGTCTTACTCCAACACCTTTTGTACTAACACCAGAGGCAATAGACTATTTTTATTCTCTCAAACCGTATTTTGGCAGCTCCAGCTTTGGGTACCCCTAATTATGAGCTCCCATTTACTCTGTACCTTCATGAACAAGCCGGACATGCAGCAGGAGTTTTAACTCAAACACACGGTGATAATCAGAGACCTGTTGCCTACTTTAGTGGCAGATTAGACGAGGTAGCCAGAGGTGCACCATCCTGCGTACGTGCTCTGCATGCTGTTGGACTATTACTCCATAAATCCGCAGACATTGTTCTTGACCACCCGCTCACCGTGCTAACACCTCATGATGTCTACACTATATTGAACCAAGTGCAACCCGCTCACCTCTCAGCAGCACGTCATCTCAGGTTACAATGTGCACTGTTAATGCCTCCCAATGTTTCTTTACAGAGGTGTACTACCCTGAATCCAAGAACTTTGTTACCTCTCTCGGATCTAAAGGAGGGGTCAGGTACTGTGCTTTATAAGGAAGATCCAAGAGAGGAAGTTCCTCATGACTGTGCACAAATGATGGCACAAGAAACGGCAGGTTTACCTACTGTATTTGAACATGAATTACAAAATGCAGATTTTGAATTTTTTGTAGATGGATCCCGTCATCAGGACGATTCAGGTACTTTCCATACTGGATATGCAGTTGTCTCCCTCAATGCAGTAATCAAGGCAGAACCAATGCTCCCACACCAATCGGCTCAAGAGGCCGAACTTAGGGCCCTAACCGAGGCCTGTAAACTAGTGGAAGGGAAGTCAAGAGGTTTCCTGACGGCAGCAGGACACCCCATTAAGAATGCTGATGCGGTCCAGCAGTTAATTGATGCACTACAACTACCCAAAAAGGTAGCTGTCATAAAGGTAAGAGCACATACCAGACGCACCGACCAGGTAAGCAGAGGAAACGCGATGGCAGATGCAGCGGCAAAAACAGCAGCCTGTAAGCCACAACAAGGGTCAACAGTAAGTCAGCTAAGTGCCCCTAAAAACCCCTTTGTGTCGGAGGACATCTTATCCCAAATGCAGGCTCAGGCTCAAAAGGAGGAGGTTGATAAGTGGTTAAAGGAAGGTGCATGCCTGAATGAAGCAAATGGGGTATGGGGGAAAGGGACACGACGATGCCTTCCAAGGGCACTGTACCCAGCAGCTGCCCAGATACTATATGGGCCGACACACCAATCTAAAACGGCTGTGATGAGTGTGATGCAGAAACATTGGGTGGCACCAGGATTCTCCACCTGCATTGAAAACCTGGTACAAGGGTGCATGATATGTGCTACACATAATCAGGGTAGAGTAGTTAAAACACCACCCAAACACACCCCCGGCCCCTCTATCCATTCCAGTGACTGCAAATTGATTATATTCAGCTGCCAAAGTCAGGATCATGGGAATATGTGTTGGTCTGTATTGATTTGTTCTCAGGATGGCCAGAGGCTTTCTCGATTGCCAAAGCCACGGCTGCAGCAACCGCAAAGAAACTGCTTGCGGAGGTGGTCTGCAGGTATGGGGTACCAGAGGTAATTGAGAGTGACAGAGGTACACACTTCACAGGTGAAATAATGAATGAAGTCATGTCAGCTCTAGGAATTCAACAAGCATTCCACACCCCATATCACCCGCAAAGTAGTGGTAAAGTGGAAAGACTGAATGGGACATTGAAATTAAAAATTCAGAAAGCCATGGCTGAGACAGGAAAACCATGGCCGGACTGTTTACCGCTTGCTCTGTTTTCAGTAAGATACACGCCTAATAGAAAGACTGGACTCTCTCCATATGAGATATTGTTTGGCAACGTACCCAGCCTAGGGTGTTTCTATCCGCAAGCATTAGAATTGAATAACCATGTGCTAAGTTCCTACGTGAGGGCTTTACACAAAGAGATTAAGCAAGTACATGATAATGTCTTCAGTTCTCTTCCAGATCCAGATCAAGACTCTAGCAGCCATACGCTGCAACCTGGAGACTGGGTGGTTGTAAAAAGACACGTGAGGAAAAGCCTAGATCCACGGTTTGACGGACCCTTTCAAGTTCTGCTGACCACAAGCACAGCCGTTAAGCTAGAGGGAAAAGAGACCTGGATCCACGCGTCCCATTGCAAAAAGATACTAGGAGAACCAGCAGGCAAAGAATGAAGACATTGTTTATACTTACCTGCATCCTTGCGACCACAGGTGCATGGACTAGGTTGAGCACCACAGATGGAGACGACAGATTCATTAAACACCATCTTGCTCTAATCGATGGACTAAAGGAGCAAAGCCAGACCATTGCTAATTGTTGGATATGTACACATGCCCCTTTGACGTCCACTAGCATACCCTTTCTCGCTGTCCCAGTCTCATGGGAAGAGATAAACTTTTGGGTGAACTGTTCAGATACTTGGGCCAATAATGCCACACAGAGACTGTGGAATACCACTGTTAGGATTCCCGTAGTAGGATGGACAAAATTTCCCTGGTGGCAGGGAACCTGACGGGTCAAATAATTCCCAGGTTGTATATAGCATTTAAAGGAGGGGAGTGGGTACCTCGTAACAAAACAAAAATTACTGATCTAGGGAAAATACCTGAACAAGGATTGAAAATAAGTTTTAATGCCACTTCAGGAAGCAGTGATGCCTTTAAACCTTCCCTGTTGGAAAAGATATCTACACACTTCTAATTGGGTGAATAATGTTTATTTTAAAAACGGGACAAGTGATACCTGTGCCAAAATACCTGGCAATCTACAGTGTAATGAAAGCTCAAGTTATCAGAAAGGTACACCTACGTGTGGCAATCCTGATGCTGGCTATTGTTCCCCTATAGGTCAAGTGCCTGGGTGGTGTATGATATCAAATATTTCTAAGTTTGTTGATTTAGTTCACCATCTAATACTGCAACATTCAGCATTATGGAATCTCCACTTATCCATGTATTGGGTATGTGGAGACAAGGCTTTCAAGTGGCTCCCAGTAGGAGTAACAGGAACTTGTACTTTAGCCAGATTGACACCCGCAACTTATATTGTTACTCCAGACTAGCTAGATCCTTTGTCTATCCCAAAACATACACTGCATAAGCGATCAGCAGACAATAAAGAAAGACCAAGTGGGAGACCCCATATAGTTCAAATGGGAGGGGTAAACACATTTTTCAGTGCATTGTTTATATACCCTATGTTGACAGAAATGTGGGATAAGTTGGTAGAAGCTACGGACTATCTTGATGATCAGATTTGGGATATTTTAGAAGTAGTTAACGGATCTCTTGCAGTACAGAATCAATTGATTATTGTCACGAACCAACATACCCTTGTACTAGATTATTGAACAGCAGCACAAGGAGGGATGTGCCAGATAATAGGGCCCGCATGCTGTCAGTATGTAGACAATTCTAGTGTATTGACGCTGAAACATAAGTTAGAGGACGTTGTAAAATTAAGGAAGCTTTATGATGAGGCCAACCTTAAGAACCAGGATTCCTGGTGGGCAAACACCTTTTCCTTTCTAAATCCTGCTAATTGGTTTAAAGGTATCGGTGGGTGGTTGGCTGGTATAGTGCAAGCTATTTTACAGGTTTTGCTAATGTGTCTTGCGGTTTATTTGGTTTTTAAGCTTTTTCTAATGTGTATTCAGCGGTGTACTAAAAGAAAATATAGAGAAACATATTGATAAATGAAGGAACAAAAGGATGGAATGTTATAGCAGAAGATGAGGCCTCTCAAATTCAAAGACCCCATCTATGCTATATGAGTCTGAAAGTTACTATAGGTCAAAATAACACCAGCAGTGAATGTTCCTTCTTGAATCAATAATGCGTCCTTGCTAGTCATCAGAATGTATCTGATTAAATGTGTCTAATTAAATGTGTCCGATTGAATGTTTCAACACAAGCACGAGAAAAGAAATCAGTCTTTGTGTGCTAAAATTGTATAATCAAACCATATATGGTAAATCCGTTTCCTGCCTTCAGGGTGGATATAAAACCCATGCTTTGTAATAAAGTTTAGAGTTTGTTTGACACACATCCTGTCCTGTGTCTCATCTCTCCGAGCTCGTAATCCAAAGGATAGAAGACTCAGAATGCAGTGACCACAGTATATAGACAAGTCCACCCCACACAGCATACGGTATATAGACAAGTCCCCCCCACACAGCATACGGTATATAGACAAGTCCCCCACACACAGCATACGGTATATAGACAAGTCCCCCCCCCACAGCATACGGTATATAGACAAGTCCCCCACACACAGCATATGGTATAAAGACAAGTCCCCCACACACAGCATATGGTATAAAGACAAGTCCCCCCCACACAGCATACAGTATATAGACAAGTCCCCCACACACAGCATACGGTATATAGACAAGTCCCCCCCCACACAGCATACAGTATATAGACAAGTCCCCCACACACAGCATACAGTATATAGACAAGTCCCCCCCACACAGCATACGGTATATAGACAAGTCCCCCCCACACAGCATACAGTATATAGACAAGTCCCCCCCACACAGCATACAGTATATAGACAAGTCCCCCAAACACAGCATACGGTATATAGACAAGTCCCCCATACACAGCATACAATATATAGACAAGTACCCCACACAGCATACGGTATATAGACAAGTCCCCCACACACAGCATACAGTATATAGACAAGTCCCCCATACACAGCATACGATATATAGACAAGTCCCGCACACACAGCATACGGTATATAGACAAGTCCCCCACACACAGCATATGGTATAAAGACAAGTCCCCCACACACAGCATACGGTATATAGACAAGTCCCCCACACACAGCATACGGTATATAGACATGTCCCCCCCACACAGCATACGGTATATAGACAAGTCCCCCCCACACATCATACGGTATATAGACAAGTCCCCCATACACAGCATACAGTATATAGACAAGTCCCCCATACACAGCATACGGTATATAGACAAGTCAGCCACACACAGCATACGGTATATAGACAAGTCCCCCACACACAGCATACGATATATAGACAAGTCCCCCACCTCCCACACACGGTATACAGACAAGTCCCCACCACACACACACAGCATACAGTATATAGACAAGTCCCCACCACACACACACATCATACGATATATAGACAAGTGCATAGCTGTGCTAGGGTAGGAGTGGGAGGAGCCTTCCTTCTCTTGTCACTGCTGGCCCTGCAGTGGAGCCCACCGGGGAATTCCCCAGCAGGCCAGTCCGAGCCTGGTCACATGCTGACTAGAGTCTCAGACACCTATGTGAGTTGCCCACTGATAGAAGTGGATGAGAATCTAGTCGGCATTTGACCTCAACTATTACATCATAACACCGGCTTTATCTTTTTAAAGCTTTGTAACCTTTACTCCCTTTATGAATCAGCCACAGATAAAACTCAATAAGGATGGGTTGCTACTGTGTGCAATTTGCCAGCCAGCCCAGAACAGCGGTGACCTGAGCCGACAGCAGCGACTTGAGTAGACTGTGGCCACCTGAGCCAACAGTGGCATTTAAATTGAGCTATCGCCAGGAAATGGATGACAATGGCAGTCAGGGGAATGGTGAAGGCCTGCATGGCTGCCATCTTGGTACTCCTGTGAAGTTCATCCACAGTCTGGACTTAATCTTATAAACTGTATACTGCATTACTAGAGGATTACTGTATATAGAATAAGCAGTCAAGAGATCGCAGATTCAAGTGCCCTAAGGGGACATAAAAAAATAAAGTAAAAATGGAAAGAAAAGAAAAAAGTTTTACAAAGGAAAAAAAATAAACAAAAATGTTAAATCACCCCTTTTTCCCCCGAGGTAAAAAAAAATAAATTAAAAAAGAAACATTTTATATTGTCATGTCTGTAAAAGTCCGACCTATCAAAGCCCAAATTATTTAAACCGCACGTTAAATAGCAGAAAAATAAATTAAGAAGCCAGAATTGCCGTATTATGGTGTCACCAAACAGTAATAAATAACCCGGTATTGTGTCACCATTTTGTGAGACCCTGCATTTGTTCCATGTTTCTGCTGATGAATCTGGGCGAGGTTCGCTTTCTGCTCGCCGACCTGCGGGGGTTATTGATGCCATTCTCTGCTGTCTACAAACTTTTCATCTCTTTTTGATGCATTTTTTGGGAGGTAAAATTACCCCAAAAGAAAAAAAAATTGGGTGTTTAGATTATCTTTGCTGTTGGGCATTTGCTGTAGGGGTTAATATATTTATGATGTGATAGATCGGACTTTTTGTCAGTGTGTCAATACTAAATAAATATATATATATATATAATCTTTTAGTCTTGCTTTGTATTGACAAATGGAGGTAGGAAATTTAAAAGGATTTTTTTTCTATATATAAATTTCAATTTTAATACTTTTCTATCACATTATTTTTTGGTCCCGTTGGGCAACTTGAACCAAAAATCCACAACTCATTGGAATTGCGACACACAAATTCTGCAGATGTCGGGAAGGGGATAAAGAGAATAAAGCAACTTTGCAGAATGCTTCCGTTTTGTGTACACAGCTCCTGTGCTGACGTAGTGTTCTCTTTTGCTTACTCACCATCGGGCATCCCGGCGCACTATGGGCCTCCCGCCTGCTCAGGGCCCCGGCCGGCACAATACTTACCTCTTCCCGTGCCCTAGACACTAGAATGTATGGGATCTTTCCAGGTATGATGTCATTTCCGGGGGCGTGTTCTAGTTCAGCACCAGACGCCAGAGTCTCATGCAGAGACAGAGCTGCCGGTGAAGCTGCAGGAGGAGGTCAGTATCCTAAGCTGAGAAACAGGAGATTGTTCTATTAATTGCTGGTCTGATGTCTTTTCTTCTTGTTGTTTTTGGGGTGAGGGGGCTTGATACTTGCGAGTGAGGGATTTGGGGGGGTTAATGCTGGAGGGCAGTCTGGTGGGGTTAATTAATGCTTGTGGAGATCTTAGGGGGCTCTGGGGAATAATGCAGGGATAATGTGTGCTTGTGGGGGCCCTAAGGGGATGCTGTGGGCTTGTGAGGGCTCTGGGGGGGGATGCTGCGGGCTTGTGGGGGCCCTAAGGGGGATTTTGCGGTCTTGTGGGGGCTCTGGGGGGGATGCTGCGAGCTTGTGTGGCCCTGGGGGAGATGCTGCGGGCTTGTAGGGCCCTGGGGGGGATGCTGTGGGCTTGTGGGTGCTCTGGGGGGGATTCTGCGGGCTTGTGGGGCCCTGGGGGGGATGCTGTGGGCTTCTGGGGCCCTGGGGGGGATGCTGTGGGTTTGTGGGGGCCCTTGGGGGGATACTGTGGGCTTGTGGGTGCTCTGGGTGGGATGCTGCGGGCTTGTGGGGCCCTGGGAGGGATGCTGTGGGCTTGTGGGTGCTCTGGGGGGGGGGGTGCTGCAGGCTTGTGGGTGGTCTGGGGGGGATGCTGTGGGCTTGTGGGTGCTCTGGGGGGGGATCCTGCGGGCTTGTGGGTGCTCTGGGGGGGATGCTGCGGGCTTGTGGGGGCTCTGGGGGGGATGCTGCAGGCTTCTGGGTCCTCTGGGGGGGGGGGTGCTGCAGGCTTGTGGGGGCCCCGGGGGTATGCAGCCGGCTTGTGGGGGCCCCGGGGAGGATGCAGCGGGCTTGTGGGGCCTCTGTATGGGGTCCAGTCTGCATATGGCATTACATGGGGACCAGGCAGTATTCTCTATGGTGAATTATATGGGATCCAGTATTTTGTATTGAGCATTATATAGGACTCATAATACTGTATGGAGGACTATGTGGTGCCATAACACTGTATGGAGGACTATACTGTCCGGTCTGCACTGTGCGCTGTGAGGATTCACCGGTTTCTGAGCTATTGTAGAATTTACAGTAGATATCACTCATGAAATGTAAGAAGTCAGTGAAATGTTTGGCATTGTACTATATCTATATCTATAATTTCTCTGCTGTATCTGTGCATCATGAATGGTTGGATGTGTTAAAGGGGCCACTGAGACTCTTTCGCCCGGGGCCCACGAAAACCTGGAGGAGGGAGCATCATGTGACACTCCCTCTCCCATCATTCCTCCTCTGCATCTGACGCAGCGGCATGATGACGCGCCACGCTGTGTCAGACAGTGGAGCTGGCAGCTGCTGAGGTGATCAGCTGCAGAGACTGAAGCAGCGGGGAACGAGGAGCGGTAAGTATGTATTTATTTATAAATCAGTGTGTACTGATAATACTGGAGGACTGGGGCTGCATTTTACCCTACGGGTGGGGGGCTGCATTTTACCCTATGGGTGGGGTGGGGGGGGGCTGCATTTTACCCTATGGGGGAATGCATTATACAGAGTGGAGATCCATGGCGAGTGTCTTATACTGTGTGGAGGACCATGGGGGAGTGCATTATACTGTGTGGAGGACCATGGGGGAGTGCATTGTACTGTGTGGAGGACCATGGGGGAGTGCATTGTACTGTGTGGAGGACCATGGGGGAGTGCATTATACTGTGTGGAGGACCATGGGGGAGTGCATTATACTGTGTGGAGGACCATGGGGGAGTGCATTATACTGTGTGGAGGACCACGGGGAGTGCATTGTACTGTGTGGAGGACCACGAGGGAGTGCATTATACTGCGTGGAGGACCACGAGGGAGTGCATTATACAGCGTGGAGGACCACGAGGGAGTGCATTATACTGCGTGGAGGACCATGGGGACTGTATTATACTGTGTGGAGGACCATGGCGAGTGCCTTATACTGTGTGGAGGACCATGGCGAGTGCCTTATACTGTGTGGAGGACCATGGCGGAATGCATTGTACTGTGTGGAGGACCATGGGGGAATGCATTGTACTGTGTGGAGGACCATGGGGGAGTGCATTGTACTGTGTGGAGGACCATGGGGGAGTGCATTGTACTGTGTGGAGGACCATGGGGGAGTGCATTGTACTGTGTGGAGGGCCATGGGGGAGTGCATTGTACTGTGTGGAGGACCATGGGGGAGTGCATTGTACTGTGTGGAGGACCATGGGGGAGTGCATTATATTTAAACCAGTGAGTACTGACAATACTGAAGGACTGGGGCTGCATTTTACCCTACGGGTGGGGTGGGTGGGGGGGGCTGCATTTTACCCTATGGGGGAATGCATTATACAGAGGGGAGATCCATGGCGAGTGTCTTATACTGTGTGGAGGACCATGGGGGAGTGCATTATACTGTGTGGAGGACCATGGGGGAGTGCATTGTACTGTGTGGAGGACCATGGGGGAGTGCATTGTACTGTGTGGAGGACCATGGGGGAGTGCATTGTACTGTGTGGAGGACCATGGGGGAGTGCATTGTACTGTGTGGAGGACCATGGGGGAGTGCATTATACTGTGTGGAGGACCACGGGGAGTGCATTGTACTGTGTGGAGGACCACGTGGGAGTGCATTATACTGCGTGGAGGACCACGAGAGAGTGCATTATACAGCGTGGAGGACCACGAGGGAGTGCATTATACTGCGTGGAGGACCATGGGGACTGTATTATACTGCGTGGAGGACCATGGCGAGTGCCTTATACTGTGTGGAGGACCATGGCGAGAGTCTTATACTGTGTGGAGGACCATGGGGGAATGCATTGTACTGTGTGGAGGACCATGGGGGAGTGCATTGTACTGTGTGGAGTACCATGGGGGAGTGCATTGTACTGTGTGGAGGGCCATGGGGGAGTGCATTGTACTGTGTGGAGGACCACGTGGGAGTGCATTATACTGTGTGGAGGACCACGTGGGAGTGCATTATACTGTGTGGAGGACCACGTGGGAGTGCATTATACTGTGTGGAGGACCACGTGGGAGTGCATTATACTGCGTGGAGGACCACGAGGGAATGCATTATACTGTGTGGAGGACCACGAGGGAGTGCATTATACTGCGTGGAGGACCATGGGGACTGTATTATACTGCGTGGAGGACCATGGCGAGTGCCTTATACTGTGTGGAGGAGCATGGCGAGAGTCTTATACTGTGTGGAGGACCATGGCGAGTGCATTGTACTCTATGGAGTATGTAGAGGTGTGGGGCGGTTGGGGGATCATACTGTGTTGGTGTCATCATACTTTACCCTGGGAGTTGAGGTCGGGTACAGTGGGGTCATTATACTGTGCATATGGAGGAATTCACCATGGGGGTATCATACCGTGTTTGGGGGGCACTTTTGTTGGCACCACACTTTATGGGCAATGAAAAAGGGATCTAGGACTTCAGCAGGAGGAAAATTACTATGTAAAGGCTAGAAGGTTGTGAGATCTGCTCTTCTGTGACTCCGACAATTATTTACATTTTTAAAAAAATTTTTTTGGGGGGCCCAATTAGAACTTCTGCTATGGGGCCCCATGATTCCTATGTACGCCCCTGATTGTACCAAATCCTCAGCTGTGCAGGTACTAAGGATATGGACACTCAGACATTTTGGGCTAAATATATACATACAAATATTTTTTCAATAACGTTTCATAAACAATTTGGCTTTTTTATTTCCTTTGCATTGCTAGTTGCAGAATGAGCTCACTGAGAATTTATCAGTGAGCTCATTCTGACCTTCTCTGTGCTGATTATGTTCACAGACCAGCATGAAAGTTGGGCTGATCTCTGATTCAGTCATAAATCATCACAGAAATAAAAGAGCTGGAAACTCCACATCATAAGGAGCTCACTGACTGAATCTCAAGTTAACTCATTCTGCAGCCATCAATGTGCTGCTGGGAAACAAAAAGCTGGTAAAGGCCGAACAGAGCAAATGTTACATGAAGCAAAATAGTAAAAAGTCTTTTTAGACCAATATACATGTATTTAAAGGGATTGTCCGGTGTGAAGCTGAAGGCTGCAGTCATCTGTGTGACTCTCTGTGACTGCAGACTTGTAATCCTCACATCATGTAGACTGCGCGCTGCCAGCATTATTCTCAGCCCAGAGATGGCAGAAGCCCCTGTATCATGTGTACAGGAATTGTGCCCCCTCTCCCCGAGGAGCAGCAGTGCCTCGTCCTCCAGATACATGAGGGTCCCATCGGGGAGATCCGCATGTACCGGCCATGATGTCATCTCCATGGATACGGCATCAATGTGCAGAGCAGAAGACCCCTGTAAGGGAGAGCTCAGACGTGGGGGGATTGATGTGGAGGTGAGGAGCAGATCCCCCCATATTCACAGATTATCGCACAATACATGTGGCCTTGCACAGGAAAAACTGTGAGGAAAGAAGAAATCAGATTTCTTACAATATAGAATAATGTCCTCCTGCCCTCGCTCATGTCCAGTATTATTTATCCCCTGACCTTTTGGGTGGGGAACCCCTCCTGAGCCCCCTCCATTATATAGGAGCCATATATCTGCTCCATTACTGGCAGAAGGTAAGGAGCCAATCACACTGCACGGCTTCTACTTCCTGCTCTAAGCCCCGCCCACCTGCCTTCCCTTGAGATCTCCATGACAACCCTTGTGTGACTACAGTGACAGGCCACGCCCCCGAGGATTCTGATCAGTGCGGATGTCTCCATATTGCTGAGGACTGTGAGCGGCTGATGGGCGGAGCCAGCAGCAATGTGAGGGGCGGAGCCAGCAGCGACATGAGGGGCGGAGCCAGCAGCGACATGAGGGGCGGAGCCAGCAGCGACATGAGGGGCGGAGCCAGCAGCGATGTGAGGGGCAGAGCCAGCAGCGACATGAGGAGCGGAGCCAGCAGCGACATGAGGGGCGGAGCCAGCAGCGATATGAGGGGCGGAGCCAGCAGCGATATGAAGGGCGGAGCCAGCAGCGACATGAGGGGCGGAGCCAGCAGCGACATGAGGGGCGGAGCCAGCAGCGACATGAGGGGCGGAGCCAGCAGCGACATGAGGGGCAGAGCCAGCAGCGATATGAGGGGCGGAGCCAACAGCGACATGAAGGGCGGAGCCAGCAGCGATGTGAGGGGCAGAGCCAGCAGCGATATGAGGGGCGCTCACAGCACTGACAGGAGCAGGTGTGTGTGCAGCCCGTTCCTCTGCTGTGGGTGTTGTGGTGTGTGAGCTTCGCCGTGTATATAATATATACAGAGTTGAAATCAGAAGTTTCCATACACTGTATAAATAGACACATCTGCAGGTTTTTCTCAATATCTGACATGAAATCAGAATAAACCTTTCCCTTTTTAGGTCAATTAGGATTACCATCATTTTTAATATTTGCAAAATGCCAGAATAATAAGAGAGAGAGAGAATGCTTTAGGACATTTTTATTACTTACTGCTAAGTCAAAAGTTTACCTCTTTCCCTCTCCTCATTCATTGGGAGTGGGGCGCGGAGGATGCTGGGTGGGACGCGCGGGGTAACCCCCGCCCACAGCCCAGCATCCACCGCGGGGTCCGCGACACTAATGTCACCCCTCATTTGACGTGACATCGGCGGAAGAAAGAGCCGGCTGCAGCCGGGAGGTCACGTGATGCCTGTGAGGGGCGCTATCGCCAGTCCCTCCTACAGGAAATCAACCCCACATGATGATGCCACCCCCATGTTTCACAGTTGGGATGGTGTTCTTAGGCTTCCAAGCTTCTCCTTTTTCCTTACAAAAGTAACGATGGTCACTATGCCCAAAAAGTTCAATTTTAGTTTCATCAGACCACGGGACATGTCTCCAAAAATTAAGGTCTTTGTTCCTGTGTGCATTTGCAAACATTAATCTGGCTTTTTTATCTTTCTTTTGGAGTAATGGCTTCTTCCTGGCACAGTGGCCTTTCAGCCTATATTGATACAGTACTCATTTCACTGGGGATATTGACACAATCTTATCAGCTTCCCCTGTCATCTTCACAAGATCTTTTGCTTTTGTCCTTGATATGCACATATCGGACCAAAGCACGTTCATCTCTGGGACACAGAATCCGTCTCCTTCCTGAGCGGTATGATGGCTGGACATTCCCATCTTGTTTGTACTTGCATATAATTGTTTGTACAGATTAACGAGACACCTTCAGGTATCTTGAAATTGTACCCAAGGATGAGCCAGACTTGTGCAAGTCCACAATTCTCTTCCTGATATCTTGGTTGATTTATTTAGACTTTCCCATGATGCTACACAAAGAAGCAGTGTGTTTCAGGTGTGCATTAAAATACATCCACTGGTGTGTCTCTAATTAACTGAGATGTTGCCAAAAAAGCTATCAGAAGTTTCCAAACACATGACATCATCATATGGGCAGTCCAGAATTTTTTAAAGGTATAGCAATATTAGTGTATGTAAACTTATGACTTTGCAGTAAGTAATAAAAATGCTTTAAAACATTCTCTCTCTCTCTTATTATTATTCTGGCATTTGGCAAATCTTAAAAATTATGGTAATCCTAATTGACCTAAAACGGGAAGATTTATTCTGATTTCATGTCAGATATTGAGAAAAACCTGCAGATGTGTCTTTTTATTGTTATGATCTGCAACAAGTACTAAGGAAAGAAAGGAGAAAGCTATCCCTACAGTAAGACTAAGCTGAATCCCTACGATGTAGCGGGCTGCCTGTTCCTAGCGAACAGACCCGCCTTAGTCCTCGGCTAGTCTGAACGAAGACCTATAGCATAAAGGAGAGGGGTCCCTAAAAGAACTAAGGACTGGAACAAAAATGGGACACCTCCTAAACAGAGAAGTTGTTACAGAACACAAAAAGATAAACTGACAAAAAGGTACTAGAGGTCCCAGAAGGACCAAGCGAACTGACAGAGAAAGGCACAGAAGCACCTGGCTAGCAAAGCAGTCAAACAACACTGAAGTCCAACACAGCCAAAAGGGCGGAGCTGGAATATAAAGGCAGATGGTCACGTGACCGCAAAACACAAGATGGAAAAAACAAACAGGAGGGTTCTAACATTTATATAGTGTATGTAAATTTCTGGTTTCAACTGTGTATACAGGTGACAGGAGCAGGTGTGTGTGCAGCCAGGTCCGCTCTTTTTGTGGCGCCGCAGCGGAGCGTGTTGTGGTGTTTGAGCTATGCCGTGTATATAGTACAGAGGAGTATATATATATGTGTATGTATATATATATATACATATACACACATACACACACACACACGGGGCATGCAGGAGTTTTTAGTTTACCAGTTTGGGTCCATGCGGAGCAGCTATAGGATTCACTGGGAACATTTTGGGGAACAGACAAAGTTTTTATAATTTTTATTCCATTTTTCTTTTGCGTGAGATTAATAAAAAACAATTCTGCTGATGTTTTTTTATTTTTTCCAGCATTCAATGGCAAAACCCCAGGTATGGTTCTTATATTTTTTCTTTCCAGCGTTTATCGTGCAGTATAGAGACAAAATGAACAAAAGCTACAATTTTGCCATTAATTATTACTATTTTATTCTTGATGCTGTTTTTCGTGCCGGATAAATCATGTGATCGTTGTACAGTTTGGGTTGTTGTTCTTTGCGATGTTAATCAGGTTTAGTTTTTTTGTTCTTGTTTTTTGGGGGTTTATTTTAATAAAATCAAGTTTTAATGTAAGAAAAAAAATTATATTTGAGTTTTTACTTTGTATATTTCCAAATATTTTATTGAAACGGAGTAAAGGAAAGAAGGATGAACTAGCGGGAGAGCAACTGTAAAGGACCCCTGCCAGTCCCTAAAACTAAAGGGGCCTGTGACGACACAGCATTTAATCGTAATTATCCAGATGTAAATTCCATAGGCCCAGAATGATAGACTATTGCCTGAATTATTAACTATTGAATTTATGTGTTTCTTTCTTCGGTTGGTCAACGCACATGATCTTTTGTCATGAGTCTGAATGTTGACTCATCTTGTAGGTTGAGGTGATATTTGTTCATTGATAAATGGTTATTTACCTCTTATATCAACTCTTCTGGTTTATTGTACTGTTATCTTTGCAATACAGGGACGCAGGCTCTTTGAACAATGGATGTTTGCTAAATATGTTGATTACCATTTTATAAGTCCATGCAATTTGTTGACTTGCATTGTTTCGGAATTTTTAGTTTATCCTTCAATGTTTGCAAGTCAACATTGGGGGATGAACTGTGGATGCTCCAGTATTGCGAATTAGTAACACCACCCCTTTCTCTTGACCTGTGGATGAAGTCTTGAAGAAGGACAGTTGTGAATTACATAAAGGAGTCTTTTTACAAAACCACTGCCAGGAACACTCTTTGGGACAGCTCTACAGAACACCATAAATCCATTAAGAGGGACACAGATTTGGTTTCTACAGGATGCCAGCTTAAGGGACCACAGCCCTGGCTGGAGGAATACAGATCTGCTCCATTGACTACCACATAACCCATGGATACATCTGGGAAAACCAGGTTGGGACCCACCAGTCACCTGGTCCCATGGAGATGTTTGGAGTAGCCAGGTTGGGACACTCCGGCCACCTGGAACTCGTGAATATGCTCGGAAAAAGCCAAGTCGGGACCTTCCGGTCACCTAGTTCCATGGATATGTTCGGAGAAGCCAGGTTGGAACTTTCTGGTCTCCTGGCCAGGTACCTCAATGGACTGTCAGCTTTCTAAGCTTGTTGTTACCTCCTCTTTGTGGGTGCTCTTTGGTGGGGGTGCCATTGGTGGGGGTAGTCAGCCCCATAAGCCCCTCAGATTGGCAGCTGCTTTAATCCCGGCGAGTCAGCGGAAGGGTGAGACTCTGTAATTTGCACCATATTAGGTATTTGCTGGGACTGTTCGATATGTTTATTGTGTGTTTGGTGGCTCAATAAAATATTGCCTCACTGTTTTACAATCATCCTGTATTGTTGTTTATGTATCTTCTATCAGTGATGGATTATAATGAGTGTGATCTGCTCCACCATGAGGGGCCCGATCCTCCCGGGGGCCCACGTTCAAAGATCCCAGCACGGCTCAGGACGGATTCTTGTAGTGCTGATGTTTGATAAATTGGATAATAGAGCGCTCATAGAAAATAAATGTCTGACCTCTTCTTTCTGATGGGCATTTTAGAGCGAGGAGCTGCGCTCTGGACTCACCGCTGCACTCCCCATGCCATTGCGGTGGCCATCTTAATATCGATCTGTGGGAGTCAGACGGAGGTGTCAAATGTACGGACCCTTTTAATCACAGGATGGAGGGTCACTGTGAATATTAATTCATGAACCACTGTGCATAGTGACTCGCCCCCAGGGCCGTGGGGCAGCCGGGCCTCTGGTTGCCGGGGGATATCACGGTGGCTGGCCCGGTCCGTGGCTCAGGGCGGTCACTCAAAAGGGGGGGAATGCTTATAGGGGAATTTGTCGTGACGCCACCTGTGGATTCTGGTAAGAGGTTACCAGCGCTGCGACAGTCCACTGAGGCTGATGTTAGGGGCAGCTATGATGGGACGGCTCCCCACAGGTGGAGCAGGCCTCAGGGCAGTGTAGAGGTGTAGAAAGATGGTGGAAGCAGGAGGGAGACGGCAGGATGGTCCCAGAGGAAGTACAGGCACACACACAAGGGTAAACTTCAATACCTTTACTGGTGGTGATGCAGGTACGGTCCAGGGCTTGTGGGGGCCGTGGGGGGATGCTGCAGGATTGTGGGGGCCCTAAGGGGATGCTGCGGGCTTGTGGGGCCCTGGGGGGGGATTCTGCGGGCTTGTGGGTGCTCTAGGGGGGAATGCTGCGGGCTTGTGGGTGCTCTGGGGGGGATGCTGCGGGCTTGTGGGTGCTCTGGGGGGGATGCTGCAGGCTTGTGGGGTCTCTGGGGGGGATGCTGCAGGCTTGTGGGGGCTCTGGAGGGGGTGCTGCAGGGTTGTGGGGGCCCCGGGGGTATGCAGCCGGCTTGTGGGGGCCCCGGGGAGGATGCAGCGGGCTTGTGGGGCCTCTGTATGGGGTCCAGCCTGCATATGGCATTACATGGGGACCAGGCAGTATTCTCTATGGTGAATTATATGGGATCCAGTATTTTGTATGGAGCATTATATGGGGCTCATAATACTGTATGGAGGACTATGTGGTGCCCATAATATTGTATGGAGGACTTAGTGGTGCCATAACACTGTATGGAGGACTATACTGTCCGGTCTGCGCTGTGAGGATTCACCGGTTTCTGAGCTATTGTAGAATTTACATTAGATATCACTCATGAAATGTAAGAAGTCAGTGACATTTTTGGCATTGTACTATATCTATATCTATAATTTCTCTGCTGTATCTGTGCATCATGAATGGTTGGATGTGTTAAAGGGTCCACTGAGACTCTTTCGCCCGGGGCCCACGAAAACCTGGAGGAGGGAGCATCATTTGACACTCCCTCTCCCATCATTCCTCCTCTGCGTCTGACGCAGCGGCATTATGACGCGCCACGCTGTGTCAGACAGTGGAGCTGGCAGCTGCTGAGGTGATCAGCTGCAGAGACTGAAGCAGCGGGGAACGAGGAGCGGTAAGTATGTATTTATTTTTTAAATCAGTGTGTACTGATAATACTGGAGGACTGGGGCTGCATTTTACCCTACGGGGGGGGGGGGGGCTGCATTTTATCCTACGGGTGGGGGGGGGGGGCTGCATTTTACCCTATGGGGGACTGCATTATACTGCGTACAGGACCATGGAGGAGTGCATTATACTGAGTGGAGGACCATGGGGGAGTGCATTGTACTGTGTGGAGGACCATGGGGGAGTGCATTGTACTGTGTGGAGGACCATGGGGGAGTGCATTGTACTGTGTGAAGGACCATGGGGGAGTGCATTGTACTGTGTGGAGGACCATGGGGGAGTGCATTGTACTGTGTGGAGGACCACGTGGGAGTGCATTATACTGCGTGGAGGACCACGTGGGAGTGCATTATACTGCGTGGAGGACCACGAGGGAGTGCATTATACTGCGTGGAGGACCACGAGGGAGTGCATTATACTGCGTGGAGGACCACGAGGGAGTGCATTATACTGCGTGGAGGACCACGAGGGAGTGCATTATACTGCGTGGAGAACCATGGCGAATGCATTATACTCTATGGAGTGTGGAGAGGTGTGGGGCAGTTGGGGGATCATACTTTACCCTGGGAGTTGAGGTGGGGTACAGTAGGGTCATTATACTGCGCATATGGAGGAATTCACCATGGGGGTATCATACCATGTTTGGGGGGCACTTTTGTTGGCACCACACTTTATGGGCAATGAAAAAGGGATCTAGGACTTCAGCAGGAGGAAAATTACTATGTAAAGGCTGGAAGGTTGTGAGATCTGCTCTTCTGTGACTCCGACAATTATTTACATTTTTAAAATTTTTTTTTGGGGGGCCCAATTAGAACTTCTGCTATGGGGCCCCATGATTCCTATGTACGCCCCTGATTGTACCAAATCCTCAGCTGTGCAGGTACTAAGGATATGGACACTCAGACATTTTGGGCTAAATATATACATACAAATATTTTTTCAATAACGTTTCATAAACAATTTGGCTTTTTTATTTCCTTTGCATTGCTAGTTGCAGAATGAGCTCACTGAGAATTTATCAGTGAGCTCATTCTGACCTTCTCTGTGCTGATTATGTTCACAGACCAGCATGAAAGTTGGTCTGATCTCTGATTCAATCATAAATCATCGCAGAAATAAAAGAGCTGGAAACTCCACATCATAAGGAGCTCACTGACTGAATCTCAAGTTAACTCATTCTGCAGCCATCAATGTGCTGCTGGGAAACAAAAAGCTGGTAAAGGCCGAACAGAGCAAATGTTACATGAAGCAAAATAATAAAAAGTCTTTTTAGAGCAATATACATGTATTTAAAGGGATTGTCCGGTGTGAAGCTGAAGGCTGCAGTCACCTGTGTGACTCTCTGTGACTGCAGACTTGTAATCCTCACATCATGTAGACTGCGCGCTGCCAGCATTATTCTCAGCCCAGAGATGGCAGAAGCCCCTGTATCATGTGTACAGGAATTGTGCCCCCTCTCCCCGAGGAGCAGCAGTGCCTCGTCCTCCAGATACATGAGGGTCCCATCGGGGAGATCCGCATGTACCGGCCATGATGTCATCTCCATGGATACGGCATCAATGTGCAGAGCAGAAGACCCTGTAAGGGAGAGCTCAGACGTGGGGGGATTGATGTGGATGTGAGGAGCAGATCCCCCCATATTCACAGATTATCGCACAATACATGTGGCCTTGCACAGGAAAAACTGTGAGGAAAGAAGAAATCAGATTTCTTACAATATAGAATAATGTCCTCCTGCCCTCGCTCATGTCCAGTATTATTTATCCCCTGACCTTTAGGGTGGGGAACCCCTCCTGAGCCCCCTCCAGTATATAGGAGCCATATATCTGCTCCATTACTGGCAGAAGGTAAGGAGCCAATCACACTGCACGGCTTCTACTTCCTGCTCTAAGCCCCGCCCACCTGCCTTCCCTTGAGATCTCCATGACAACCCTTGTGTGACTACAGTGACAGGCCATGCCCCCGAGGATTCTGATCAGTGCGGATGTCTCCATATTGCTGAGGACTGTGAGCGGCTGATGGGCGGAGCCAGCAGCGATGTGAGGGGCAGAGCCAGCAGTGATATGAGGGGCGGAGCGCCAGCAGCGACATGAGGGGCGGAGCCAGCAGCGATATGAGGGGCGGAGCCAGCAGCAATATGAGAGGCGGAGCCAGCAGCGATATGAGGGGCTGAGCCAACAGCGACATGAGGGGCGGAGCCAGCAGCGATATGAGGGGCGGAGCCAGCAGCGATATGAGGGGCGGAGCCAGCAGCAACATGAGGGGCGGAGCCAGCAGTGATATGAAGGGCGGAGCCAGCAGCGATATGAGGGGCGGAGCCAGCAGCGACATGAGGGGCGGAGCCAGCAGCGACATGAGGGGCGGAGCCAGCAGCGATATGAGGGGCGGAGCCAGCAGCGATATGAAGGGCGGAGCCAGCAGCGATGTGAGGGGCAGAGCCAGCAGCGATATGAGGGGCTGAGCCAACAGCGACGTGAGGGGCGGAGCCAGCAGCGATATGAGAGGCGGAGCCAGCAGC
Organism: Phyllobates terribilis; assembly: GCF_046119375.1. Lineage (NCBI taxonomy): Eukaryota > Metazoa > Chordata > Amphibia > Anura > Dendrobatidae > Phyllobates > Phyllobates terribilis. The sequence continues at coordinate 379,416 of NW_027362938.1, read as the reverse complement.
GATATGAGAGGCGGAGCCAGCAGCGATGTGAGGGGCAGAGCCAGCAGCGATATGAGGGGCTGAGCCAACAGCGACGTGAGGGGCGGAGCCAGCAGCGATATGAGAGGCGGAGCCAGCAGCGATGTGAGGGGCAGAGCCAGCAGCGATATGAGGGGCGCTCACAGCAGTGACAGGAGCAGGTGTGTGTGCAGCCCGTTCCTCTGCTGTGGGTGTTGTGGTGTGTGAGCTTCGCCGTGTATATATTATATATATATATATATATATACAGTTGAAATCAGAAGTTTCCATACACTGTATAAATAGACACATCTGCATGTTTTTCTCAACATCTGACATGAAATCAGAATAAACCTTTCCCATTTTTGGTCAATTAGGATTACCATAATTTTTAATATTTGCCAAATGCCAGAATAATGAGCGTCTCTTGTAAGGGGCATTAAAAGCGTCTTGCTATACCACTCTGACCTCCGCGTCTCTTCTGAGGGCCATTAAAAGAGTCTTGTTATACCACTCTGACCTCCACATCTCTTGTAAGGGGCATTAAAACCGTCTTGTTATACCACTCTGACCTCCACGTGTCTTGTAAGGGGCATTAAAACCATCTTGTTATACCACTCTGACCTCCACGTCTCTTCTGAGGGGCATTAAAACCATCTTGTTATACCACTCTGAGCTCCACGTCTCTTGTAAGGGGCATTAAAACCGTCTTGTTATACCACTCTGACCTCCACGTCTCTTCTGAGGGGCATTAAAAGCGTCTTGTTATACCACTCTGACCTCCAGTTGTCTTGTAAGGGGCATTAAAAGCGTCTTGTTATACCACTCTGACCTCCACGTGTCTTGTAAGAGGCATTAAAAGCGTCTTGTTATACCACTCTGTCATCCACGTCTCTTCTGAGGGGCATTAAAAGCGTCTTGTTAAGCTACTGGGACCTCCACGACTCTTCGAACGGGCATTGCATTTCCTCATAATTTTTGGAAGCTTTTGCTTGGAAGGCATAAGCAAATACTATGGGAGACCCACTCCCCAATAATGGGAATAATGTTTTTAAGATGCTGTACTGTATGGCTCTTGTAAGGGGCATTAAAACTGTCTTGTTAAGCTACTGTGACCTCCACGTCTCTTCAAAGGGGCATTAAAAGCGTCTTCTTAAGCCACTCTGAACTCCACAGCTCTTCCAAGGGGCATTGAAATATTGTTTTTAATTACCTTACCTCTAATCTCCACGACTCTTCCAACGGGCATTGCATTTCCTCCTAATTTTAGTCAGCTTTTGCTTTTCAATGCAAAGGTGAACACTACGGGAGACACACTCCCCAATAATGGGTAGAAGGTTTTTAGTACGCTGTAATCCACGTCTGTTTCCAGGGGCATTGCAGTTCCTTATAATTTTTGGAAAGCCTTCCATTCACTGCTTAGGCCAACAGTGCACAGGAGACCCAGTTGCCATAAATGGAAAAAAAGGTTTAGTTAAGGCCCTCTGACCTCCATGTCATTTCCAAGGGGCATTGGAGTGCCTCAAAAGTTTTGGTAGGCATTGCACTCACTGTATGCCCTATAACTGTGTAGCCAAACCGCTCCTTTTGTTACAGAAACATATCCTACAAGACATATGTGGTTGACTGGCCTGATATTGATGTGAATGGTCCCTGTTCCTCCTGCTCTTTCTCCTTTGCCACTACCTCATCCATCATTTATCACTTGAAGCTTTGTTTTAACGAGAGTCATAGAACTTGGATAGTAGCAGGAAAATATCCAGCAATCCTCGGAGGAGGTAGGATATGCGCCAAAACGCTGACCACCTCAGGCCTAGCCGCTACTACATACATGCGCTTGCATTCCTTGAAAACAAAGCAGATGCTAACTTCTATCATCCTCATCATGCTCCTCACCTTGGCACTCTCAACTCCCCTGATAGAGAAGCCAGGGCCCACCGGAGAAGTCGGGTTCTTTGGTGGGCTCGTCCAATGCTGCCCTAAAGCAGGCCAGTCTAAGAAAAGTGTGTGGGGATGTTCCGCGGAGAAATCGGGGCGGCTTGGAACCGTTTATGGACACCTGGCCGCGGGGCGGCTGGGGACCGAGTGTGGACACCCGGCCGCCCCCTGGCGGCTGGGGACCGAGCATGGACACCCGGCCGCCGGGCGGCTGGGGACTGAGTATCGATACCTCGCTGCCGAAGCAGCCATGAGGTAGTGGCCAGCTCCGGCCTCCACATGCCTAAAAGGCCCAATTTCAAGTGCACGCATGCTAGCAGTATGGTATTGCAGCCTCGGGGTGGGTTGGTGGCAGGTTGCACACTTATGCTTGCATTCCAACAAAACAAAGCAGATGCTAACTTCTATCATCATCATGCTCCTCACCTTGGCATTCTCACCTCCCCTGATGGAGTCGGGTTCTCTAGTGGGCTCGTCCAATGCTGCCCTAAAGCAGGCCAGTCTAAGAAAAGTGTGTGGGGATGTTCCGCGGAGAAATTGGGTTGGCTCGGGACCGTCTATGGACACCCCGCCGCCCCCAGGCGGCTGGGGACCAGGTGTGGACACCCGGGCAGCTGGGGACTGAGTATGGATACCTCGCTGCCGAAGCAGCCATGAGGTAGTGGCCAGCTTCGGCCTCCTCAAAACTAAAAGGCCCAATTTCAAGTGCAAGCTAGCAGTATGGTATTGCAGCCTGGGGGTGGGTGGGTGGTTGGCTGCATATTTGCGCTTGCATTGCAAGGAATGGGGGAGGTACAATTGAACACTGCCCTGGGACAAGGACTTGCACGGGGATAGTTGCAAGTCTGCATCTTCTGATGCGGCAAGGATCACTTCTGATGGGCACACTTTTAGGCAGTGACCTGGGAGTCAGAGATCCTTCCAGGGGTCTTCCTCATGCTGTTCCCATGTCTTTTCAGCACTGTATGCATGTGTCACACAGCACATGGCCAGATAAGGTTGTAAAATGTTAAAATGACATTTCCCGGTGAATGCATTTGTCACAGTTGAAAGCAATACAAAAGTGCAAAAACGCATAAAAAATGCTACTTGTGAACATAGCCCAAGGTGTGGAGGAGTATTTTTGTTTTTGGTTATTTATTTTACCTTATACACAAGTCTTTACCCTGGAAAAGAAATTCCTTAACATATTTCACAGGAAAAAAGTTTCACTTTCGTTTTTGAACATTTTCTTATGAGCCTGTAAAAGTGGCTTAATACCTCTGACCACGTTGTTGACAACAGTGACCTGGGGGTCAGAAATGCTTCCTGGTGCGATCCCCATGCTGTCCCCATGTCATCTGAGCACTGTCACTATCATTTTGGGCACTTTTTAGGCTTTCTACAGACTGCCGGGGGTGCCTCCGCAAAAATGCTCGGGTCTCCCATAGACTAACATGGGCTCGTTGCTCAGGTCGAGCACCCGAGTATCACGGCGAGCTCGGGCCGAGCTTCGAGCACCCGAGCATTTTAGTGCTCGCTCAACACTATTTATAACGGGGGCACAAGCTAGTGACTGATTTATATTCTCAGTGGAGCAGACTTCATTGCGGTGAATGATATACTCATGGGCACAGTGTGGCACATATTTGCATTTGGTGGCACAGTGGGCGGCATTATTTATTTAAGTCGCTTATATTTGTAACATTTTTGTTTTTCAGGAGTGCGGTGATCTGCTGAAAAGTGCGGAGCAGCCGAAACCTGGACAGCAAACTGCAAAGACGAATCATGGCGGGAAGTCGTCACGAAAGACTGGACTAGGTAAAGAAGAGAAGAAAGAGAGCGACTGCAGTGTATAAACTGGAGGGTTAGGTGGGGCCCATTATATTATAATAAATCTATGTGGGGCCCATTATATTATAATAAATCTATGTGGGGTCCATAATATTAAAGGGACGGATATGTGGGGCCCATTATATAATAATAAAATCTATGTGGTGCCCATTATATTAAAGGGAAAGCTATGTGGGGCCAATTATATTAAAGAGAAAGCTATGGGGGGCCAATTATATTAAGGGGAAAGCTATGTGGGGCCCGTTATATTAAAGGGAAAGCTATGTGGGGCCCATTATATTAAAGAGAAAGCTATGTGGGACCCATTATATTAAAGAGAAAGCTATGTGGGGCCCATTATATTAAAGGGAAAGCTATGTGGGGCCCATTATATTAAAGAGAAAGCTATGTGGGGCCCATTATATTAAAGAGAAAGCTATGTGGGGCCCATTATATTAAAGAGAAAGCTATGTGGGGCCCATTATATTAAAGGGATAGCTATGTGGGGCCCATTATGTTAAAGAGAAAGCTATGTGGGGCCCATTATATTAAAGAGAAAGCTATGTGGGGCCCATTATATTAAAGAGAAAGCTATGTGCGGCCCATTATATTAAAGAGAAAGCTATGTGGGGCCCATTATATTAAAGAGAAAGCTATGTGGGGCCCATTATATTAAAGAAAAAGCTATGTGGGGCCCATTATATTAAAGAAAAAGCTATGTGGGGCCCATTATATTAAAGGGAAAGCTATGTGGGGCCCATTATATTAAAGGGAAAGCTATGTGGGGCCCATTATATTAAAGGGAAAGCTATGTGCGGCCCATTATATTAAAGAGAAAGCTATGTGGGGCCCATTTTATTAAAGAGAAAGCTATGTGGGGCCCATTATATTAAAGAGAAAGCTATGTGGGGCCCATTATATTAAAGAGAAAGCTATGTGGGGCCCATTATATTAAAGAGAAAGCTATGTGGGGCCCATTATATTAAAGAGAAAGCTATGTGGGGCCCATTATATTAAAGAAAAAGCTATGTGGGGCCCATTATATTAAAGAAAAAGCTATGTGGGGCCCATTATATTAAAGGGAAAGCTATGTGGGGCCCATTATATTAAAGAGAAAGCTATGTGGGGTCCATTATATTAAAGAAAAAGCTATGTGGGGCCCATTATATTAAAGGGAAAGCTATGTGGGGCCCATTATATTAAAGAGAAAGCTATGTGGGGTCCATTATATTAAAGGGAAAGCTATGTGGGGCCCATTATATTAAAGAAAAAGCTATGTGGGGCCCATTATATTAAAGAAAAAGCTATGTGGGACCCATTATATTAAAGGGAAAGCTATGTGGGGCCCATTATATTAAAGGGAAAGCTATGTGGGGCCCATTATATTAAAGGGAAAGCTATGTGGGGCCCATTATATTAAAGAGAAAGCTATGTGGGGCCCATTATATTAAAGGGAAAGCTATGTGGGGCCCATTATATTAAAGGGAAAGCTATGTGGGGCCCGTTATCTTAAAGGGACATCTACGTAGGGCCCATTATATTAAATGGATGGCTATGTGGGGCCCATTATATTAAAGAGAAAGCTATGTGGGGCCCATTATATTAAAGAGAAAGCTATGTGGGGCCCATTATATTAAAGCGAAAGCTATGTGGGGCCCATTATATTAAAGGGAAAGCTATGTGGGGCCCATTATATTAAAGAGAAAGCTATGTGGGGCCCATTATATTAAAGGGAAAGCTATGTGGGGCCCATTATATTAAAGAGAAAGCTATGTGGGGTCCATTATATTAAAGAAAAAGCTATGTGGGGCCCATTATATTAAAGGGAAAGCTATGTGGGGCCCATTATATTAAAGAGAAAGCTATGTGGGGTCCATTATATTAAAGGGAAAGCTATGTGGGGCCCATTATATTAAAGAAAAAGCTATGTGGGGCCCATTATATTAAAGAAAAAGCTATGTGGGACCCATTATATTAAAGGGAAAGCTATGTGGGGCCCATTATATTAAAGGGAAAGCTATGTGGGGCCCATTATATTAAAGGGAAAGCTATGTGGGGCCCATTATATTAAAGAGAAAGCTATGTGGGGCCCATTATATTAAAGGGAAAGCTATGTGGGGCCCATTATATTAAAGGGAAAGCTATGTGGGGCCCGTTATCTTAAAGGGACATCTACGTAGGGCCCATTATATTAAATGGATGGCTATGTGGGGCCCATTATATTAAAGAGAAAGCTATGTGGGGCCCATTATATTAAAGAGAAAGCTATGTGGGGCCCATTATATTAAAGCGAAAGCTATGTGGGGCCCATTATATTAAAGGGAAAGCTATGTGGGGCCCATTATATTAAAGAGAAAGCTATGTGGGGCCCATTATATTAAAGGGAAAGCTATGTGGGGCCCATTATATAATAATAAAATCTATGTGGGGCCCATTATATTAAAGGGAAAGCTATGTGGGGCCCGTTATCTTAAAGGGACATCTACGTATATGATAAATTCTATATGGGGCCCATGATATTTAATGGAAGGCTATGTGAGGCCCATTATATTAAATAGAGAGCTATGTGGGGACCAATATATTAAAAAGAAAGCTATATTGGGGCCCACTATGTTATCTGGAAGGTTTTGTGGGGCCCTCTGTATTAAATTGAGGGCTATGTGAGGCCTATTAAATTAAATGGAAAGCGTTGCGGGGCCCATAATATTATATGGAGGGCTATGTGAGGCGCATTTATCAAATAAAGGGCTATGTAGCGCCAATTATATTAAATGGAAGCCTGTGTTTTGTCCATTATATTAAATAGAGATGTATCTTGGCTCCATTATAATAAATGGAAGGCAATGTGGGGACCATTATATTAAATGGAAGGTTATGTGGGGCCCATTATATTAAATGGAAGCCTATATGGAGCCCAGTAAATTAAATGTAAAGCTATGTGGGGCCCAATATTTTAAATGGAAGGTTAAGTGGGGCCAATTGTATTAAATAGAGGGCTATGTGGTGCCCAATATAAAACATGGAAGGCTTTTTGGTGCCCATTATATTAAATAGAGGGATATTTTGGCCCCATTTTATTAAATGGAAGGCTATGTCAGGTCCAATATATTAAATGGAGTCCAGTGCGGCCTATTATATTAAATTGACGGTTATGTGGGGTTCAATAAATTAAATGAAAAGCTATGTGGAGCCCAATAAATTAAATTATAGTACATGGAAGGCAATGGGCGGCTCATTATACTATATAGAGGGCTATGTGGGGGCCATTATACTTTATAGAATTCTATGTGGGGGTCCATTATACTTTTGCCAATGGCAAATTGTGTGTTCCGGTGGCACTCCAAAGGTAAAGGGTGTGCTCCGGTGGCACTCCAACGTCATAGGGTGTGCTCTGGTGGCACACCAATGGCAAAAAGGCCAAAGAGTAGACTCTGGTGGCAGACTGAGCAGCCCTAGAGTGCGCCCCAGTGATAAGCAATAAGGCCAAAGAATGTACCCTGGTGGTAGTCTAAAAAGCCCTAGAGTGCGCCCCAGTGGTAAGCAATAAGGCCAAAAAGTGCACCCCGGTGGCAGGCTAAAAAAGCCTAAAATGAGTGCCCCGGTGGTAAGCAAAATGGTCAGAGTGTACCCCGGTCGCAGTTAAAAAGCCCAAGTTGGGTGCCCCGGTGGTAAGCTAAAAGGCCAAAGAGTGCACCCCGGTGGAAGCTAAAAAGCCCAAGATGGGTGCCCCGGTGGTAAGCAAAAAAGGTCACATATTGGGCCCCTCTGGTAGGCCTACGGGAAATAGAGTTCTCCGATGGCACACCAACGGTAAAGGGTGTGCCCGATGGTACTCCAATGGTAAAGGGTGTGCTTCAGTGGCATGCCAGTGGCAAAAAGTGTACTCCGGTGGCATGCTAATGGTGAAAGGTGTGCTCTGTTAGCACCCCAACTGTAAAGAGTGTGTTCCAGTGGCACCCCAGCAGCCAATGGTGTACTTCGGTGGCAGATCATCGGGAAATGGTGTGATATGTAAGGCTCATCATAACAAAAGGGAGGGCTATGTGGGACCCATTATTTTATATGGAAAGCAAGGTGGGGCCCATTATATTAATTAGGGGCTTATGTGGGGCTCTTTATATTAAATAAAAACATATGTGGGTCCCATTAAATAAAATGGAAGGCTATGTGGACCCCATTAAATTAAATGGAAGGCTATGTGGACCCCATTAAATTAAATGGAAGGCTATGTGGGGCCCATTATATTAAATGGAAGCCTATATGGGGCCCAATAAATTAAATGAAAAGCTACAGTATGTACAGCAATAATAAAAATGGTAATAATACAGGGTGGGCTATTTATATGGATACACCTAAATTAAATGGGAATGGTTGGTGATGTCAACTTCCTGTTTATGGCACATTAGTATATGGGAGGGGGAAACTTTTCCAGATGGGTGGTGACTATGGCGGCCATTTTGAAGTCGGCCATTTTGGATCTAACTTTATTTTTTTCAATGGGAAGAGGGTGATGTGACACATCAAACTCATTGAGAATTTCATAAGAAAATACAATGGTGTGCTTGGTTTTAACATAACTTTATTCTTTCATGAATTTTTTACAAGTTTATGACCACTTATAAAATGTGTTCAAAGTGCTGCCCATTGTGTTGGATTGTCAATGCAACCCTCTTCTCCCACTCTTGACACACTGATACCAACACCGCAGAAGAAATGCTAGCACAGGCTTTCAGTATCCGTTGTTTCAGATGCTGAAAGGTTATATGGGGCCTATTAAAATAAATGGAAGACTATGCAGGACCTCTTGTAATAACTAGAAGGCAATTTGTGGCCCATTATATTAAACTAGATGGTGGCCCGATTCTAACTCATCGGGTATTCTAGAATATGTATGTGGCCGGCCGCGACCAATCAGCGAACCGTGTTAGTGAGGACCGGAGAGCATGTTTAAATTTGGCGCCAAAACCGGTGATTGGTCACGGCTGGCGGCCGCGACCAATCAGCGAATCGTATTAGTGAGAAACGGGGAGCGGGTACTTCCACTGTGAGCAGCCGGGAGATGACCGGCTGCTCGCAGCAGAAGTATCCCAACCGGCGGCGCCGCTCCCCGGTCCTCCCTTCACACTTGCCGTCGGGAGATCAGCGGCCCTAGCCGCTGATCTAGCGACGGTAGCCGCATGGAGGTCAGCGGCGCCGCAGGTCAGGGTACTTCTGCTGCAAGCAGCCGGGAGATGACCGGCTGCATCGCCACTGACCTCTGTGCAGAGCGGTGTTTAAATTTGGAGCCAATATCGCTGATTGGTCGTGGCCGCCGAATCGTATTAGTGAGGACAGGGGAGCGGCGCTGCCTGTGCGGGTACTTCCACTGCGAGCAGCCGGGAAATGACCGGCTGCTCGCAGCAGAAGTATCCGGACCGGTGGCGCCGCTCCCCGGTCCTCCCTTCACACTTTCCGTCGGAAGATCAGCGGCCCTAACCGCTGATCTCCCGACGGTAGCCGCATGGAGGTCAACGGCGCCGCTGGTCGGGGTACTTCTGCTGCGAGCAACCGGGAGTTGACCGGCTAGCGCCGGTCATCTCCCGGCTACATCGCCGCTGACCTCCGTGCGGCAGATGAGCTGCTAATGGCCGCCATCTTTTTCTGAAATCCCACGTCGCTGATTGACCACGGTCGGACCAATCAGCGACGCAGGACTTCCTGGACAGAAGGACAGACAGACAGACATGATAAGACGATTATATATATTAAATGTAAGGTTATGTAGGGCCCAATATATTCAATGAAAAACTATATGGGCCCATTATATAAAAGAAAAAGCTAAGTGTGGCCCATTTTATTAAATGGATGATGGCGTGCTCCCTTGGCAAGCCAGCGGGAAAGTGGCGTGCTTCCGGTGGCAAGCCAGCGGGACAGTGGCGTGCTCCGGTGGCAAGCCAGCGGGAAAGTGGCGTGCTCCGGTGGCAAGCCAGCGGGAAAGTGGCGTGCTCCGGTGGCAAGCCAGCGGGAAAGTGGCGTGCTGCGGTGGCAAGCCAGCGGGAAAGTGGCGTGCTCCGGTGGCAAGCCAGCGGGAAAGTGGCGTGCTCCGGTGGCAAGCCAGCGGGAAAGTGGCGTGCTCCGGTGGCAAGCCAGCGGGAAAGTGGCGTGCTCCGGTGGTAAGCCAGCGGGACAGTGGCGTGCTCCGGTGGCAAGCCAGCGGGACAGTGGCGTGCTCCGGTGGCAAGTCAGCGGGAAAGTGGCGTGCTCCGGTGGCAAGCCAACGGGAAAGTGGCGTACTCCGGTGGCAAGCCAACGGGAAAGTGGCGTGCTCCGGTGGCAAGCCAACGGGAAAGTGGCGTGCTCCGGTGGCAAGCCAACGGGAAAGTGGCGTGCTCCGGTGGCAAGCCAACGGGAAAGTGGCGTGCTCCGGTGGCAAGCCAACGGGACTGTGGCGTGCTCCGGCGGCAAGCCAACGGGAAAGTGGCGTGCTCCGGTGGCAAGCCAACGGGAAAGTGACGTGCTCCGGTGGCAAGCCAACGGGAAAGTGGCGTGCTCCGGTGGCAAGCCAACGGGAAAGTGGCGTGCTCCGGCGGCAAGCCAACGGGAAAGTGGCGTGCTCCGGCGGCAAGCCAACGGGACAGTGGCGTGCTCCGGTGGCAAGCCAACGGGACAGTGGCGTGCTCCGGTGGCAAGCCAACGGGAAAGTGGCGTGCTCCGGTGGCAAGCCAACGGGAAAGTGGCGTGCTCCGGTGGCAAGCCAACGGGAAAGTGGCGTGCTCCGGTGGCAAGCCAACGGGAAAGTGGCGTGCTCCGGTGGCAAACCAACGGGAAAGTGGCGTGCTCCGGTGGCAAGCCAACGGGAAAGTGGCGTGCTCCGGTGGCAAGCCAACGGGAAAGTGGCGTGCTCCGGTGGCAAGCCAACGGGAAAGTGGCGTGCTCCGGTGGCAAGCCAACGGGAAAGTGGCGTGCTCCGGTGGCAAGCCAACGGGAAAGTGGCGTGCTCCGGTGGCAAGCCAACGGGAAAGTGGCGTGCTCCGGTGGCAAGCCAACGGGAAAGTGGTGTGCTACAGTGGCAAGCCAACGGGAAAGTGGCGTGCTCCGGTGGCAAGCCAACGGGAAAGTGGCGTGCTCCGGTGGCAAGCCAACGGGACTGTGGCGTGCTCCGGTGGCAAGCCAACGGGAAAGTGGCGTGCTCCGGTGGCAAGCCAACGGGAAAGTGACGTGCTCCGGTGGCAAGCCAACGGGAAAGTGGCGTGCTCCGGTGGCAAGCCAACGGGAAAGTGGCGTGCTCCTGTGGCAAGCCAACGGGAAAGTGGCGTGCTCCTGTGGCAAGCCAACGGGAAAGTGGCGTGCTCCGGTGGCAAGCCAACGGCAAAGTGGCGTGCTCCGGTGGCAAGCCAACGGGAAAGTGGCGTGCTCCGGTGGCAAGCCAACGGGAAAGTGGCGTGCTCCGGTGGCAAGCCAACGGGAAAGTGGCGTGCTCCGGTGGCAAGCCAACGGGAAAGTGGCGTGCTCCTGTGGCAAGCCAACGGGAAAGTGGCGTGCTCCGGTGGCAAGCCAACGGGAAAGTGGCGTGCTCCGGTGGCAAGCCAACGGGAAAGTGGCGTGCTCCGGTGGCAAGCCAACGGGAAAGTGGCGTGCTCCGGTGGCAAGCCAACGGGAAAGTGGCGTGCTCCTGTGGCAAGCCAGCGGGAAAGTGGCGTGCTCCGGTGGCAAGCCAATGGGAAAGTGGCGTGCTCCGGTGGCAAGCCAACGGGAAAGTGGCGTGCTCCGGTGGCAAGCCAACGGGAAAGTGGCGTGCTCCGGTGGCAAGCCAACGGGACTGTGGCGTGCTCCGGTGGCAAGCCAACGGGAAAGTGGCGTGCTCCGGTGGCAAGCCAACGGGAAAGTGGCGTGCTCCGGTGGCAAGCCAACGGGAAAGTGGTGTGCTCCGGTGGCAAGCCAACGGGAAAGTGGCGTGCTCCGGTGGCAAGCCAACGGGAAAGTGGCGTGCTCCGGTGGCAAGCCAACGGGACTGTGGCGTGCTCCGGTGGCAAGCCAACGGGAAAGTGGCGTGCTCCGGTGGCAAGCCAACGGGAAAGTGACGTGCTCCGGTGGCAAGCCAACGGGAAAGTGGCGTGCTCCGGTGGCAAGCCAACGGGAAAGTGGCGTGCTCCTGTGGCAAGCCAACGGGAAAGTGGCGTGCTCCTGTGGCAAGCCAACGGGAAAGTGGCGTGCTCCGGTGGCAAGCTAACGGCAAAGTGGCGTGCTCCGGTGGCAAGCCAACGGGAAAGTGGCGTGCTCCGGTGGCAAGCCAACGGGAAAGTGGCGTGCTCCGGTGGCAAGCCAACGGGAAAGTGGCGTGCTCCGGTGGCAAGCCAACGGGAAAGTGGCGTGCTCCGGTGGCAAGCCAACGGGAAAGTGGCGTGCTCCGGTGGTAAGCCAACGGGACTGTGGCGTGCTCCGGTGGCAAGCCAACGGGACTGTGGCGTGCTCCGGTGGCAAGCCAACGGGAAAGTGGCGTGCTCCGGTGGCAAGCCAACGGGAAAGTGGCGTGCTCCGGTGGCAAGCCAGCGGGAAAGTGGCGTGCTCCGGTGGCAAGCCAACGGGAAAGTGGCGTGCTCCGGTGGCAAGCCAACGGGACAGTGGCGTGCTCCGGTGGCAAGCCAACGGGACAGTGGCGTGCTCCGGTGGCAAGCCAACGGGAAAGTGGCGTGCTCCGGTGGCAAGCCAACGGGAAAGTGGCGTGCTCCGGTGGCAAGCCAACGGAAAAGTGGCGTGCTCCGGTGGCAAGCCAACGGGAAAGTGGCGTGCTCCGGTGGCAAGCCAACGGGAAAGTGGCGTGCTCCGGTGGCAAGCCAACGGGAAAGTGGCGTGCTCCTGTGGCAAGCCAAAGGGAAAGTGGCGTGCTCCGGTGGCAAGCCAACGGGAAAGTGGCGTGCTCCGGTGGCAAGCCAACGGGACTGTGGCGTGCTCCGGTGGCAAGCCAACGGGAAAGTGGCGTGTTCCGGTGGCAAGCCAACGGGAAAGTGGCGTGCTCCGGTGGCAAGCCAACGGGAAAGTGGCGTGCTCCGGTGGCAAGCCAACGGGAAAGTGGCGTGCTCCGGTGGCAAGCCAACGGGAAAGTGGCGTACTCCGGTGGCAAGCCAACGGGAAAGTGGCGTGATCCGGTGGCAAGCCAACGGGAAAGTGGCGTGCTCCGGTGGCAAGCCAACGGGACAGTGGCGTGCTCCGGTGGCATGCCAACGGGACAGTGGCGTGCTCCGGTGGCAAGCCAACGGGACAGTGGCGTGCTCCGGTGGCAAGCCAACGGGACAGTGGCGTGCTCCGGTGGCAAGCCAACGGGACAGTGGCGTGCTCCGGTGGCAAGCCAACGGGAAAGTGGCGTGCTCCGGTGGCAAGCCAACGGAAAAGTGGCGTGCTCCGGTGGCAAGCCAACGGGAAAGTGGCGTGCTCCGGTGGCAAGCCAACGGGAAAGTGGCGTGCTCCTGTGGCAAGCCAAAGGGAAAGTGGCGTGCTCCGGTGGCAAGCCAACGGGAAAGTGGCGTGCTCCGGTGGCAAGCCAACGGGACTGTGGCGTGCTCCGGTGGCAAGCCAACGGGAAAGTGGCGTGTTCCGGTGGCAAGCCAACGGGAAAGTGGCGTGCTCCGGTGGCAAGCCAACGGGAAAGTGGCGTGCTCCGGTGGCAAGCCAACGGGAAAGTGGCGTGCTCCGGTGGCAAGCCAACGGGAAAGTGGCGTACTCCGGTGGCAAGCCAACGGGAAAGTGGCGTGATCCGGTGGCAAGCCAACGGGAAAGTGGCGTGCTCCGGTGGCAAGCCAACGGGACAGTGGCGTGCTCCGGTGGCATGCCAACGGGACAGTGGCGTGCTCCGGTGGCAAGCCAACGGGACAGTGGCGTGCTCCGGTGGCAAGCCAACGGGACAGTGGCGTGCTCCGGTGGCAAGCCAACGGGACAGTGGCGTGCTCCGGTGGCAAGCCAACGGGAAAGTGGCGTGCTCCGGTGGCAAGCCAACGGAAAAGTGGCGTGCTCCGGTGGCAAGCCAACGGGAAAGTGGCGTGCTCCGGTGGCAAGCCAACGGGACTGTGGCGTGCTCCGGTGGCAAGCCAACGGGACTGTGGCGTGCTCCGGTGGCAAGCCAACGGGACTGTGGCGTGCTCCGGTGGCAAGCCAACGGGACAGTGGCGTGCTCCGGTGGCAAGCCAACGGGAAAGTGGCGTGCTCCGGTGGCAAGCCAACGGGAAAGTGGCGTGCTCCGGTGGCAAGCCAACGGGAAAGTGGCGTGCTCCGGTGGCAAGCCAACGGGAAAGTGGCGTGCTCCGGTGGCAAGCCAACGGGAAAGTGGCGTGCTCCGGTGGCAAGCCAACGGAAAAGTGGCGTGCTCCGGTGGCAAGCCAACGGTAAAGTGGCGTGCTCCGGTGGCAAGCCAACGGGAAAGTGGCGTGCTCCGGTGGCAAGCCAACGGGAAAGTGGCGTGCTCCGGTGGCAAGCCAACGGGAAAGTGGCGTGCTCCGGTGGCAAGCCAACGGGAAAGTGGCGTGCTCCGGTGGCAAGCCAACGGGAAAGTGGCGTGCTCCGGTGGCAAGCCATCGGGAAAGTGGCGTGCTCCGGTGGCAAGCCAATGGGAAAGTGGCGTGCTCCGGTGGCAAGCCAACGGGAAAGTGGCGTGCTCCGGTGGCAAGCCAACGGGAAAGTGGCGTGCTCCGGTGGCAAGCCAACGGGAAAGTGGCGTGCTCCGGTGGCAAGCCAACGGGAAAAGGTGTGCTCCGGTGGCATGCTAATGGTAAAGGTGTGCTCCAGTGGCATTCTAACGGTAAAGGTGTGCTGCGGTCACATGCTAATGGTAAAGGTGTGCTCCGGTGGCATGCTAACGGGAATAGGTGTGCTCCGATGGCATGCTAACGGGAATAGGTGTGCCTGGTGGCATACTAACGGGAAAAGGTGTGCTACGGTGGCATGCTAGCGGGAAATGGTGTGCTTCGGTGGCATGATAACGAGAAATGGGGTACTCCATTGGCACCACAATGGTCAAGGGTCTTGGAAATGTCACATGTGAAGTCATACTCGCATAGTGTCTGTTGTTGCAGGGATCAAAAGAGCGACCCGGTGGAACAAGATGTGGAAACTGTGCGACAGATGGTGGTTTAAGGACAGCAAACAGCAAAATAAGACCAAGCAACAGCAAGAAAACAATCCAAGAATTACCGCAGCAGACAAGTAAGTGATTGTGATTCTTTTAAACGGTGATGTATGATCAGATGAAGTGGAATGCAGTAAGTTTGGAAATATGATTAACATGTTAATAAAGTGTCTGAAATGTATGAGCGAGAAAGAGAAAAAGGTGGATTGTTACAGGGGGACAGCTGAGAGTAGGGAGTTGCAGAGAAAGTCCTTGTGACAGGTTTAGGATGTATACGGCGGTTTATTGCCTCCTCCACATACAAAGGCAGGAGATGAGACTATCAAACTATTGAACTTGGAGTTGTCAGTAATGTTGGAGGTGAAATTAATAAAGGAAGTAAAATGGGAAAGAAAAAAAGGGGTTGTATGTTTGCCTGGTCAGAGGGATGTTTGCCTGGTCATGGGGATGTTTGTCTGGTCAGGGGGATGTTTGCCTGGTCAGGGGGATGTTTGCCTGGTCAGGGGGATGTTTGCCTGGTCAGGGGGATGGTTGCCTGGTCAGGAGGATGTTTGCCTGGTCATGGGGATGTTTGTCTGGTCAGGGGGATGTTTGCCTGGTCAGAGGGATGTTTGCCTGGTCAGGGGGATGTTTGCCTGGTCAGGGGGATGTTTGCCTGGTCAGGGGGATGGTTGCCTGGTCAGGAGGATGTTTGTCTGGTCAGGTGGATGTTTGTCTGGTCAGAGGGATGTTTGTCTGGTCAGAGTGATGTTTGTCTGGTCAGAGGGATGTTTGCTTCACGTTGGGGAAGAGGGAAAGGACTGAATGATCCGGCACCTGTCCTATCCACAGGATGGTCAGCTAGTGCCGCCATAGGGAAAGAGCTGACCTAGTGTCACTATCAATCATCAGAGTCTGCAGTACAACTGATTAGGGGTCCAGCAGGGGGGCGCTGATGACACAGGTGGACCTTGGGGCGGTTTTCCGGTTGCGGACGCTGCACCTAGAGGGTTTTCTTCATGTAATTATCCTCCTCACATTGCAGACTTGTGAACTTTATAAATATTCTTCATTTGCTTATTTTCTTCCTTCTCTCCCAAACACGTTGCTGAAGTGCTGTCTCACCCCCACTGCCCCCATCCAGAAGCTTCTTGTGGCTGCTGTTCAGCGAGATTTGTCCTCTATATACCAGCAGTCTGTGTATGGGCCTGTCCCTGTCTGATCCTCTCTGCTCTCCACCCGTGCACTCAGACATGGGAAACCCTGTACTCAGATTACTTCACATCTTGGTGAACAACAGCTGAAAGGACCCTATAAAGGAGCCTGTACCAGGCAGGAGACAGCGGTGCAGCATTGTGCTTGTGGGGGCAATCGGGCGGTGGAGTCAGAAATTGGGGAATACTTAGGTGCTCTCTGGATAGACAATATTAGTGCTGCAGTAATTTCCCACAAGTTTTTGCACAGAGCAGCCACTAATATAGAATAAAGTAAAACAATTGTGCTCTGTAAATAATGGCTGTGCTTTGCTACAAATGCTTCATGTTCGCAGGAGGTTTTTTTTTCTTTAATAAATTTTATTTAGTTTATAATTGATTTTTTCTCTTTCTGCTAGATATCAGCACATGATAGAGGCCGTACGGGACTGGTATAAGAAGTTCTTGGCTGAGAAGGACAGAAGCTTCATTCCTCCATGAGCTGCAGTTCTTTGTGTCCAGTCGGGAACTCTATTAGTAAGTAGATTTTATCACCGGCGCAGACATTTCCGGGAAGGTTCCAATTGGCCAAATACAAGACGTTCATTAAACTCTTCATTTGAAATAAACGTCTGGTTATCATCCACAATACTTAATACCGATCACTTGTCACAAATTTGTATATTTTTTACCTGTTATAAAATGCTGCTGATCCCTTGAATCTTTTCTTTTTTTTTTGTCATTTTAGACAAAACATTACATATTCCTGACAAGTCCCAGGTCTTTTCACACCACTCGTTTTGCAGGTTCTTTAATACTACAGCACTTACGTTATTGGGGTCATTTTTGCGCAGTTTGCAGGTACATGATTTTTTATACATGTTTTTTTTTAGCTTTGTCTTGTTATTACATCACATTCATCTTTTTCCTCTCTTGCTTTCCTGGACTGAAGGAAACATATCTCCAAGTCACTCTGAGCTGCCGGCAGGAGAGATGGACCCTCAGGAGCCTCCTAGTCTTCAGAATCCACATGAAGGAGAAGTCCAAGAACAAGAAAGGCCTCCGACAGCAGAGCAACCTGTCCGCCAAAAAGTCCCAGAAGAAGAAGCGATGGTCCCGCAGCTCATCTGTGTTTTTCCTAAATGTGGTTTATACTTTTACTGATTGTAATTTTCTTGGTCGATACCAGATAAAGTTTTGGATGACAACTGTCTGGACTTGTGTCTTATTTTACATTTCTCCTTTTTTCTTCTTGCTTCCCCTCCAGTGAGATCTGGCTTAGGTGATAAAAGCCTTTCTCTATCCAGCATTTTTGCAGCAGGCTGGAGAATTACTTTCTGGATGATAACTTGCCTTAGTCTCAGGTGCCCATACACTAGTTAGCTTTACACCGGACGCTTGTCCACACAACACATCCCGACTCCCCCATATACATGAATGTGGTTATATGTGTGGGGGAGATGGCCCCATACACAGCACATGGTCGGCTGCTCCAGCAAAAATCCTTGGGTTTGACCTACCTTCCTGTAATATATATGGGGGGCCATTAGTTGGATGTTTGCAGGACCCCTCTTTGTCCGACAGCTTCCCTCCCCCACACATAGCAAGCAGTGTACATATAAGCTCCCTTCCCGCACATACAGTATATATAGCATATAAAGAAAAAACCTAGAAGTCTGAACTGAAACATAAATTGATGTGCATGCAAAATGTAAATGCATGTTCACACAAGGCCACTAGACAAAGAAAAACCAAAGACAAGCAAAATACCCAAGTAACCGGAAGTGAATGGGTAAATCGCAAAGTGCAAAAATAATAAATAATGAAGGGTATTTAGTTAACATAATTTTGATAAAAATAATGCAAAAGCTATCCCGCCACATCACGGCAACCCTTATGGGACAGTCCTAACTCTAATATTAAAACCTTACCATTTGTCAAGTGACGTACATATGGATAAGGGCAGAGAGACTGACCCCCTAGTAGAAGCATAGACCTGAGGCAGAATAAACATTTCAGCTCAGACAAAGGGTGGCCACACCCTAATATGCACTAAAGCACACTGAACTACAAAGAAAAAACCTAGAAGTCTGAACTGAAACATAAATTGCAGGCAAAATGTAAATGCATGTTCACATAAGGCCACTAGACAAAGAAAAACCATAGGCAAGCAAAATACCCAAGTAACCGGAAGTAAATGGGTAAATCGCAAAGTGCAAAAATAATAAATAATGAAGGGTATTTAGTAGTGAAGAGCGAGCACTAAAATGCTCGGGTGCTCGAAGTTCGGGCCGAGCTCGCCATGATACTCGGGTGCTCGACCTGAGCCACGAGCCCAATGTTAGTCTATGGGAGACCCCAGCATTCTCGCTGCGGCATCCCCGGATGTCTTTTAAAAGCCTAACAAGTGCCCAAAACGATAGTGACAGTGCTCAAATGACATGGGGACAGCATGGGGATCGCCCCCGGAAGCATTTCTGACCCCCAGGTCACTGCTGTCAACAATGTGGTCAGAGGTATTAAGCCACTTTTAAGGGCTCACAATAAAACGTTCAAAAACTAAACTGAAACTGCTTTCCTGTGAAATATGTTAAGGAAGTTCCTTTCCAGGGTAAAGACTTGTGTATAAGGTAAAATAAATAACCAAAAAAAAAAATACTCCTCCACACCTTGGGCTATGTTCACAAGTAGCATTTTTAATGCGTTTTTGCACTTTTGTATTGCTTCAATCGTGACAAATGCATTCACTGGGAAATGTAATTTTAACATTTTACAACCTTATCTGGCCATGTGCTGTGTGACACATGCATACAGTGCTGAAAAGACATGGGGACAGCATGGGAAAGACCCCTGGAAGCATCTCTGACTCCCCAGTCACTGCCTAAAAGTGTGCCCATCAGAAGTCATCCTTGCCGCATCAGAAGATGCAGACTTGCAACTATCCCCGTGCAAGTTCTTGTCCCAGGGCAGGGTTCAATTGTACCTCTCCCATTCCTTGCAATGCAAGCGCAAATATGCAGCCAACCACCCACCCACCCCCAGGCTGCAATACCATACTGCTTGCTTGCACTTGAACTTGGGCCTTTTAGGCATGTGGAGGCGGAATCTGGCCACCATGTCATGGCAGCGTTGGCAGCCTGGTATCCATACTCAGTCCCCAGCCGCCCGGCGGCGGGGTGTCCACACTCGGTCCCCAACCGCCAGGTGGCGGCCGGGTGTCCATACTCAGTCCCCAGCCGCCTGGGGGCAGCCGGGTGTCCATAAACGGTCCCCAGCCGCCCCTATTTCTCCTTGGAACATCCCCTCACACACTTTTCTTAGCCCGGCCTGCTTTAGGGCAGCATTGGACGAGCCCACCAGAGAACCAGACTCCTCCGGTGGGCCCTGGCTTCTCCATCAGGGGAGTTGAGAGTGACAAGGTGAGGACCATGATGATGATGATACAAGTTAGCATCTGCTTTGTTTTCTTGGAATGCAAGCGTAAGTGTGCAGCCTGCCACCCACCCACCCACCGCCAGGCTGCATTACCATACTGCTTGCTTGCTTGCACTTGAAATTGGGCCTTTTTAGGCACGTGGAGGCGGAATCTGACCACCGAGTCATGGCAGCATTGGCGGCCTGGAATCCATACTCAGTCCCCAGCCGCCCGGCTGCCAGGTGTTCACACTCGGTCCCCAGCCGCCAGGGGGCGGCCGAGTGTCCGTACTCGGTCCCCAGCCGCCCCGCGGCCGGGTTTTCACACACGGTCCCCAGCCCCCTGGGGGCAGCCGGGTGTCCATAAACGGTCCCCAGGGGCCCCTATTTCTCCTTGGAACATCCCCCCACACACTTTTCTTAGCCTGGCCTGCTTTAGGGCAGCATTGGACGAGCCCACCAGAGAACCAGACTCCTCCGGTGGGCCCTGGCTTCTCCATCAGGGGAGTTGAGAGTGCCAAGGTGAGGACCATGATGATGATGATACAAGTTAGCATCTGCTTTGTTTTCTTGGAATGCAAGCGCATGTATGTAGTAGCGACTAGGCCTGAGGTGGTCAGCGTTTTGGCGCATATCCTACCTCCTCTGAGGATTGCTGGATGTTTTCCTGCTACTATCCCAGTTCTATGACTCCCATTAAAACAAAGCTTCAGGTGATGAATGATGGATGAGGTGGTGGCAAAGGAGAAAGAGCAGGAGGAACAGGGACCATTCACATCAATATCAGGCCAGTCAACCACATATGTCTTGTAGGATATGTTTCTGTAACAAAAGGAGCGGTTTGGCTACACAGTTATAGGGCATACAGTGAGTGCAATGCCTACCAAAAATTTTGAGGCACTCGAATGTACCTTGGAAATGACATGGAGGTCAGAGGGCCTTAACTAAACCGTTTTTTCCATTTATATCAACTGGGTCTCCTGTACACTGTTGGCCTAAACAGTGAATGGAAGGCTTTCCAAAAATTATGAGGAACTGCAATGCCCCTTGAAACAGACGTGGATTACAGCGTACTAAAAACCTTCTACCCACTATTGGGGAGTGGGTCTCCCTTAGTTTTCGCCTTTGCATTGAAAAGCAAAAGCTGACTAAAATTAGGAGGAAATGCAATGTCCGTTGGAAGAGTCGTGGAGGTTAGAGGTAATTAAGAACAACATTTCAATGCCCCTAGGAAGAGCTGTGGAGTTCAGAGTGGCTTAAGAAGACTTTTGATGTCCCTTTGAACAGACGTGGAGGTCACAGTAGCTTAACAAGATGGTTTTAATGCCCCTCGGAAAAGACGTGGAGGTCCCAGTAGCTTAACCAGACGTTTTGAATGCCCCTCGGAAAAGGGGCTTTTAATGCCCCTTCCAAGAGCCATACAGTACAGCATAGTACAAACATTATTCCCATTATTGGGGAGTGTGTATCCCATAGTCATAGCTTATGCCTTCCAAGCAAAAGCTGCCAAAAATTAGGATGGAGAAACTTGCAATGCCCCTTACAAGAGCCATGCAGTACAGCATATTCCAAACATTATTCCCATTATTGGGGAGTGGGTCTCCCATAGTCTTTGCTTATGCCTTCCAAGCAAAAGCTGCCAAAAATTAGGACGAAGGAGCTTGCAATGCCCCTTACAAGAGCCATGCAGTACAGCATATTACAAACATTATTCCCATTATTGGGGAGTTGGTCTCCCATAGTCTTTGCTTATGCCTTCCAAGCAAAAGCTGCCAAAAATTAGGACGGAGGAACTTGCAGTGCCCCTTACAAGAGCCATGCAGTACAGCATATTACAAACATTATTCCCATTAATGGGGAGTGGGTCTCCCATAGTATTTGCTTATGCCTTCCAAGAAAAAGCAGCCAAAAATTAAGAGGAAATGAAATGCCCGTTCGAAGAGTCGTGGAGGTTAGAGTTAATTAAAAACAACATATCAATGCCCCTTGGAAGAGTTGTGGAGTTCAGAGTGGTTTAACAAGACACTTTTAATGCCCCTCAAAAGAGATGTGGAGGTCCCAGTAGCTTAACAAGACGGTTTTAATGCCCCTCAGAAAAGTGGTGGAGGTCACAGTAGCTTAAGAAGACGCTTTTAATGCCCCTCAGAAGAAACGTGGAGATCCTAGTAGCTTAACAAGATGGTTTTAATGCCCCTTGGAAAAGTGGTGGAGGTCGCAGTAGCTTAACAAGACGGTTTGAATGATCCTTGGAAGAGACGTGGAGGTCACAGTACCTTAACAAGACGGTTTGAATGCCCCTTGGAAGAGACGTGGAGGTCGCAGTAGCTTAACAAGACGCTATTAATGCCCCTCAGAAGAGACGTGGAGGTCCCAGCAGCTTAACAAGACGGTTTTAATGCTCCTCAGAAAAGTGGTGGAGGTCCCAGTAGCTTAACAAGATGATTTTAATGCCCCTCAGAAACGTGGTAGAGGTCCCAGTAGCTTAACAAGACTGTTTGAATGCTCCTTGGAAGAGACGTGGAGGTCCCAGTAGCTTAACTGGCCGGTTTAAATGCCCCTCGGAAAAGTGGTGGAGGTCACAGTAGCTTAACAAGACACTATTAATGCCCCTCAGAAGAGAAGTGGAGGTCCCAGTAGCTTAACAAGACAGTTTGAATGCCCCTTGGAAGAGACGAGGAGGTCCCAGTAGCTTAACAAGACGGTTTTAATGCTCCTCGGAAAAGTGGTGGAGGTCACAGTAGCTTAACAAGACGCTTTTAATGCCCCTCGGAAGAGACGTGGAGGTCCAAGTAGCTTAACAAGACGGTTTGAATGCCCCTTGGAAGAGACGTGGAGGTCCCAGTTGCTTAACAAGACGGTTTGAATGCCCCTTGGAAGAGACGTGGAGGTCCCAGTATCTTAGCAAGGTGGTTTTAATGCCCCTCGAAAAAGTGGTGGAGGTCACAGTAGCTTAACAAGACGCTTTTAATGTCCCTCAGAAGAGACGTGGAGGTCCCAGTAGCTTAACAAGACGGTTTGAATGCCCCTTGGAAGAGACGTGGAGGTCCCAGTAGCTTAACAAGAAGGTTTTCATGCTCCTCAGAAAAGTGGTGGAGGTCCCAGGAGCTTAACAAGACGGTTTTAATGCCCCTTGGAAAAGTGGTGGAGGTCGCAGTAGCTTAACAAGACGGTTTGAATGCCCCTTGGAAGAGACGTGGAGGTCCCAGTAGCTTAACAAGACGGTTTGAATGCCCCTCGGAAGAGACGTGGAGGTCCCAGTAGCTTAACAAGACGGTTTTATTGCCCCTTGAAAAAGTGGTGGAGGTCACAGCAGCATAACAAGACACTTTTAGTGCCCCTCAGATAAGTGGTGGAGGTCCCAGTAGCTTAACAAGACGGTTTGAATGCCCCTTGGAAGAGACGTGGAGGTCCCAATAGCTTAACAAGATGGTTTTAATGCCCCTCGGAAAAGTTGTGGAGGTCACAGTAGCTTAACAAGATGCTTTTAATGCCTATCAGAAGAGACGTGGAGGTCCCAGTAGCTTAACAATATGGTTTGAATGCCCCTTGGAAGAGACGTGGAGGTCCCAGTAGCTTAACAAGACGGTTTGAATGCCCCTTGGAAGAGACGTGGAGGTCCCAGTAGCTTAACAAGATGGTTTTAATGCTTCTCGGAAAAGTGGTGGAGGTCCCAGTAGCTTAATAAGACGCTTTTACTGCCACTCGAAAAAGTGGTGGTCGCAGTAGCTTAACAAGACGGTTTGAATGCCCCTTGGTGGAGACGTGGGGGTCCCAGTAGCTTAACAAGACGGTTTGAATGCCCCTTGGAAGAGACGTGGAGGTCCCAGTAGCTTAACAAGACGGTTTTAATGCCCCTCGGAAAAGTGGTGGAGGTCACAGTAGCTTAACAAGTCGCTTTTAATGCCCCTGAGAAGAGAAGTGGAGGTCGCAGTAGCTTAACAAGACGGTTTGAATGCCCCTTGGAAGAGACGTGGAGGTCCCAGTAGCTTAACAAGACGGTTTTAATGCTTCTCAGAAAAGTGGTGGAGGTCCCAGTAGCTTAATAAGACGCTTTTACTGCCCCTCGAAAAAGTGGCGGAGGTCGCAGTAGCTTAACAAGACGGTTTGAATGCCCCTTGGTAGAGACGTGGAGGTCGCAGTAGCTTAACAAAACGGTTTGAATGCCCCTTGGAAGAGACGTGGAGGTCCCAGTAGCTTAACAAGACAGTTTGAATGCCCCTCGGAAGAGACGTGGAGGTCCCAGTAGCTTAACAAGACGGTTTTATTGCCCCTCGAAAAAGTGGTGGAGGTCACAGCAGCTTAACAAGAAGCTTTTAATGCCCCTCAGATAAGTGGTGGAGGTCCCAGTAGCTTAACAAGACGGTTTGAATGCCCCTTGGAAGAGACGTGGAGACGTGACATGCTAATGGTAAAGGTGTGCTCCGGTGGCATGCTAACGGGAATAGGTGTGCTGCGATGTCATGCTAACGGGAATAGGTGTGCCCGGTGGCATACTAACGGGAAAAGGTGTGCTACGGTGGCATGCTAGCGGGAAATAGTGTGCTTCGGGGGCATGATAATGAGAAAAGGGGTACTCCATTGGCACCACAATGGTAAAGGGACTTGGAAATGTCACATGTGAAGTCATACTCGCATAGTGTCTGTTGTTGCAGGGATCAAAAGAGCGACCCGGTGGAACAAGATGTGGACACTGTGCGGCAGATGGTGGTTTAAGGACAGCAAACAGCAAAATAAGACCAAGTAACAGCAAGAAAACAATCCAAGAATTACAGCAGCAGACAAGTAAGTGAGTGTGATTCTTTTAAACGGTGATGTATGATCAGATGAAGTGGAATGCAGTAAGTTTGGAAATATGATTAACATGTTAATAAAGTGTCTGAAATGTATGAGCGAGAAAGAGAAAAAGGTGGATTGTTACAGGGGGACAGCTGAGAGTAGGGAGTTGCAGAGAAAGTCCTTGTGACAGGTTTAGGATGTATACGGCGGTTTATTGTCTCCTCCACATACAAAGGCAGGAGATGAGACTATCAAACTATCGAACTTGGAGTTGTCAGTAATGTTGGAGGAGAAATTAATAAAGGAAGTAAAATGGGAAAGAAAATAAGGGGTTGTATGTTTGCCTGGTCAGAGGGATGTTTGCCTGGTCAGAGGGATGTTTGCCTGGTCAGGGGGATGTTTGCCTGGTCAGGGGGATGTTTGCCTGGTCAGGGGGATGTTTGTCTGGTCAGGGGGATGTTTGTCTGGTCAGGGGGATGTTTGCCTGGTCAGGGGGATGTTTGCCTGGTCAGGGGGATGTTTGTCTGGTCAGGGGGATGTTTGTCTGGTCAGGGGGATGTTTGTCTGGTCAGAGGGATGTTTGCTTCACGTTGGGGAAGAGGGATAGGACTGAATGATCCGGCACCTGTACTATCCACAGGATGGTCAGCTAGTGCCGCCATAGGGAAAGAGCTGACCTAGTGTCACTATCAATCATCAGAGTCTGCAGTACAACTGATTAGGGGTCCAGCAGGGGGGCGCTGATGACACAGGTGGACCTTGGGGCGGTTTTCCGGTTGCGGACGCTGCACCTAGAGGGTTTTCTTCATGTAATTATCCTCCTCACATTGCAGACTTGTGAACTTTATAAATATTCTTCATTTGCTTATTTTCTTCCTTCTCTCCCAAACACGTTGCTGAAGTGCTGTCTTACCCCCACTGCCCCCATCCAGAAGCTTCTTGTAGCTGCTGTTCAGCGAGATTTGTCCTCTATATACCAGCAGTCTGTGTATGGGCCTGTCCCTGTCTGATCCTCTCTGCTCTCCACCCCTGCACTCAGACATGGGAAACCCTGTACTCGGATTACTTCACATCTTGGTGAACAACAGCTGAAAGGACCCTATAAAGGAGCCTGTACCAGGCAGGTGACAGCGGTGCAGCATTGTGCTTGTGGGGGCAATCGGGCGGTGGAGTCAGAAATTGGGGAATACTTGGGTGCTCTCTGGACGGACAATATTAGTGCTGCAGTAATTTCCCACAAGTTTTTGCACAGAGCGGCCACTAATATAGAATAAAGTAAAACAATTGTGCTCTGTAAATAATGGCTGTGCTTTGCTACAAATGCTTCATGTTCGCAGGAGGTTTTTTTTTCTTTAATAAATTTTATTTAGTTTATAATTGATTTTTTCTCTTTCTGCTAGATATCAGCACATGATAGAGGCCGTACGGGACTGGTATAAGAAGTTCTTGGCTGAGAAGGAAAGAAGCTTCATTCCTCCATGAGCTGCAGTTCTTTGTGTCCAGTCGGGAACTCTATTAGTAAGTAGATTTTATCACCGGCGCAGACATTTCCGGGAAGGTTCCAATTGGCCGAATACAAGACGTTCATTAAACTCTTCATTTGAAATAAACGTCTGGTTATCATCCACAATACTTAATACCGATCACTTGTCACAAATTTGTACATTTTTTACCTGTTATAAAATGCTGCTGATCCCTTGAATCTTTTCTTTTTTTTTTGTCATTTTAGACAAAACATTACATATTTCTGACAAGTCCCAGGTCTTTTCACACCACTCGTTTTGCAGGTTCTTTAATACTACAGCACTTACGTTATTGGGGTCATTTTTGTGCAGTTTGCAGTTACATGATTTTTTATACATGTTTTTTTTTAGGTTTGTCTTGTTATTACATCACATTCATCTTTTTCCTCTCTTGCTTTCCTGGACTGAAGGAAACATATCTCCAAGTCATTCTGAGCTGCCGGCAGGAGAGATGGACCCTCAGGAGCCTCCTAGTCTTCAGAATCCACATGAAGGAGAAGTCCAAGAACAAGAAAGGCCTCCGACAGCAGAGCAACCTGTCCGCCAAAAAGTCCCAGAAGAAGAAGCGATGGTCCCGCAGCTCATCTGTGTTTTTCCTAAATGTGGATTATACTTTTACTGATTGTAATTTTCTTGGTCGATACCAGATAAAGTTTTGGATGACAACTGTCTGGACTTGTGTCTTATTTTACATTTCTCCTTTTTTCTTCTTGCTTCCCCTCCAGTGAGATCTGGCTTAGGTGATAAAAGCCTTTCTCTATCCGGCATTTTTTCAGCAGGCTGGAGAAAGACTTTCTGGATGATAACTTGCCTTAGTCTCAGGTGCCCATACACTAGTTAGCTTTAGACCGGACGCTTGTCCACACAACACATCCCGACTCCCCCATATACATGAATGTGGTTATATGTGTGGGGGAGATGGCCCCATACACAGCACATGGTCGGCTGCTCCAGCAAAAATCCTTGGGTTTGACCTACCTTCCTGTAATATATATGGGGGGCCATTAGTTGGATGTTTGCAGGACCCCTCTTTGTCCGACAGCTTCCCTCCCCCATACATAGCAAGCAGTGTACATACAAGCTCCCTTCCCGCACATACAGCATATATAGCATATAAAGAAAAAACCTAGAAGTCTGAACTGAAACATAAATTGATGTGCATGCAAAATGTAAATGCATGTTCACACAAGGCCACTAGACAAAGAAAAACCAAAGACAAGCAAAATACCCAAGTAACCGGAAGTGAATGGGTAAATCGCAAAGTGCAAAAATAATAAATAATGAAGGGTATTTAGTTAACATAATTTTGATAAAAATAATGCAAAAGCTATACCGCCACATCACGGCAACCCTTATGGGACAGTCCTAACTCTAATATTAAAACCTTACCATTTGTCAAGTGACGTACATATGGATAAGGGCAGAGAGACTGACCCCCTAGTAGAAGCATAGACGTGAGGCAGAATAAACATTTCAGCTCAGACAAAGGGCGGCCACACCCTTATATGTACTAAAGCACACTGAACTACAAAGAAAAAACCTAGAAGTCTGAACTGAAACATAAATTGATGTGCATGCAAAATGTAAATGTATGTTCACACAAGGCCACTAGACAAAGAAAAACCAAAGACAAGCAAAATACCCAAGTAACCGGAAGTGAATGGGTAAATCGCAAAGTGCAAAAATAATAAATAATGAAGGGTATTTAGTAGTGAAGAGCGAGCACTAAAATGCTCGGGGGCTCGAAGCTCGGGCCGAGCTCGCCATGATACTCGGTTGCTCGACCTGAGCCACGAGCCCAATGTTAGTCAATGGGAGACCCGAGAATTTTCGCGGCGGCATCCCCGGCTGTCTGTTAAAAGCCTAACAAGTGCCCAAAACGATAGTGACAGTGCTAAAATGACATGGGGACAGCATGGGGATCGTCCCAGGAAGCATTTCTGACCCCCAGGTCACTGCTGTCAACAACGTGGTCAGAGGTATTAAGCCACTTTTAAGGGCTCACAATAAAACGTTCAAAAACGAAACTGAAACTGCTTTCAGTTAAGGAAGTTCCTTTCCAGGGTAAAGACTTGTGTATAAGGTAAAATAAATAACAAAAAAAAAAATACTCCTCCACACCTTGGGCTATGTTCACAAGTTGCATTTTTTATGCGTTTTTGCACTTTTGTATTGCTTCAACCGTGACAAATGCATTCACCGGGAAATGTCATTTTAACATTTTACAACCTTATCTGGCCATGTGCTGTGTGACACATGCATACAGTGCTGAAAAGACATGGGGACAGCATGGGGAAGACCCCTGGAAGCATCTCTGACTCCCCGGTCACTGCCTAAAAGTGTGCCCATCAGAAGTCATCCTTGAAGCATCAGAAGATGCAGACTTGCAATTATCCCCGTGCAAGTTCTTGTCCCAGGGCAGGGTTCAATTGTACCTCTCCCATTCCTTGCAATGCAAGCGCAAATATGCAGCCAACCACCCACCCACCCCCAGGCTGCAATACCATACTGCTTGCTTGCACTTGAAATTGGGCCTTTTAGGCATGTGGAGGCGGAATCTGGCCACCATGTCATGGCAGCGTTGGCGGCCTGGTATCCATACTCAGTCCCCAGCCGCCCGGCGGCGGGGTGTCCACACTCGGTCCCCAACCGCCAGGGGGCGGCCGGGTGTCCATACTCGGTCCCCAGCCGCCTGGGGGCAGCCGGGTGTCCATAAACGGCCCCCAGCCGCCCCTATTTCTCCTTGAAACATCCCCCCACACACTTTTCTTAGCCCGGCCTGCTTTAGGGCAGCATTGGACGAGCCCACCAGAGAACCAGACTCCTCCGGTGGGCCCTGGCTTCTCCATCAGGGGAGTTGAGAGTGACAAGGTGAGGACCATGATGATGATGATACAAGTTAGCATCTGCTTTGTTTTCTTGGAATGCAAGCGTAAGTGTGCAGCCTGCCATCCACCCACCCACCGCCAGGCTGCAATACCATACTGCTTGCTTGCTTGCACTTGAAATTGGACCTTTTTAGGCACGTGGAGGCGGAATCTGACCACCGCGTCAAGGCAGCATTGGCGGCCTGTAATCCATACTCAGTCCCCAGCCGCCCGGCTGCCAGGTGTCCACACTCGGTCCCCAGCCGCCAGGGGGCGGCCGGGAGTCCATACTCGGTCCCCAGCCGCTCCGCGGCCGGGTGTTCACACACGGTCCCCAGCCGCGTGGGGGCAGCCGGGTGTCCATAAACGGTCCCCAGTCGCCCCTATTTCTCCTTGGAACATCCCCCCACACACTTTTCTTAGCCTGGCCTGCTTTAGGGCAGCATTGGACGAGCTCACCAGAGAACCAGACTCCTCCGGTGGGCCCTGGCTTCTCCATCAGGGGAGTTGAGAGTGACAAGGTGAGGACCATGATGATAATGATACAAGTTAGCATCTGCTTTGTTTTGTTGGAATGCAAGCGCATGTATGTAGTAGCGGCTAGGCCTGAGGTGGTCAGCGTTTTCGCGCATATCCTACCTCCTCCGAGGATTGCTGGATGTTTTCCTGCTACTATCCCAGTTCTATGACTCCCGTTAAAACAAAGCTTCAGGTGATGAATGATGGATGAGGTGGTGGCAAAGGAGAAAGAGCAGGAGGAACAGGGACCATTCACATCAATATCAGGCCAGTCAACCACATATGTCTTGTAGGATATGTTTCTGTAACAAAAGGAGCAGTTTGGCTACACAGTTATAGGGCATACAGTGAGTGCAATGCCTACCAAAAATTTCGAGGCACTCCAATGTACCTTGGAAATGACATGGAGGTCAGAGGGCCTTAACTAAACCGTTTTTTTCCATTTATAGCAACTGGGTCTCCTGTACACTGTTGGCCTAAGCAGTGAATGGAAGGCTTTCAAAAAATTATGAGGAACTGCAATGCCCCTTGAAACAGACATGGATTACAGCGTACTAAAAACCTTCTACCCACTATTGGGGAGTGGGTCTCCCTTAGTTTTCGCCTTTGCATTGAAAAGCAAAAGCTGACTAAAATTAGGAGGAAATGCAATGTCCGTTGGAAGAGTCGTGGAGGTTAGAGGTAATTAAAAACAACATTTCAATGCCCCTAGGAAGAGCTGTGGAGTTCAGAGTGGCTTAAGAAGACTTTTGATGTCCCTTTGAACAGACGTGGAGGTCACAGTAGCTTAACAAGATGGTTTTAATGCCCCTCGGAAAAGACGTGGAGGTCCCAGTAGCTTAACCAGACGATTTGAATGCCCCTTCCAAGAGCCATACAGTACAGCATAGTACAAACATTATTCCCATTATTGGGGAGTGGGTCTCCCATAGTATTTGCTTATGCCTTCCAAGCAAAAGCTGCCAAAAATTAGGACGGAGGAACTAGCAATGCCCATTACACGAGCCATGCAGTACAGATATTACAAACATTATTCCCATTATTGGGAATGTGTCTCCCATAGTCTTTCCTTATGCCTTCCAAGCAAAAGCTGCCAAAAATTAGGACGGAGGAACTTGCAATGCCCCTTACAAGAGCCATGCAGTACAGCATATTACAAACATTATTCCCATTATTGGGGAGTGGGTCTCCCATAGTCTTTGCTTATGCCTTCCAAGCAAAAGATGCCAAAAATTAGGACGGAGGAACTTGCAGTGCCCCTTACAAGAGCCATGCAGTACAGCATATTACAAACATTATATTAAGAGGAAATGCAATGCCCGTTCGAAGAGTCGTGGAGGTTAGAGTTAATTAAAAACAACATATCAATGCCCCTTGGAAGAGCTGTGGAGTTCAGAGTGGTTTAACAAGACACTTTTAATGCCCCTCAAAAGAGATGTGGAGGTCCCAGTAGCTTAACAAGACGGTGTTAATACCCCTTGGTAAAGTGGTGGAGGTCCCAGTAGCTTAACAAGACGGTTTTAATGCCCCTCGGAAAAGTGGTGGAGGTCACAGTAGCTTAAGAAAAAGCTTTTAATGCCCCTCAGAAGAAAAGTGGAGATCCCAGTAGCTTAACAAGACGGTTTTAATGCCCCTTGGAAAAGTGGTGGCGGTCCCAGTAGCTCAACAAGACGCTATTAATGCCCCTCAGAAGAGACGTGGAGGTCCCAGTAGCTTAACAAGACGGTTTGAATGCCCCTTGGAAGAGACGTGGAGGTCCCAGTAGCTTAACAAGACGGTTTTAATGCTCCTCAGAAAAGTGGTGGAGGTCCCAGTAGCTTAACAAGACGGTTTTAATGCCCCTCGGAAAAGTGGTGGAGGTCACAGTAGCTTAACAAGACGCTTTTAATGCCCCTCGGAAGAGACGTGGAGGTCCAAGTAGCTTAACAAGACGGTTTGAATGCCCCTCGGAAGAGACGTGGAGGTCCCAGTATCTTAACAAGACGGTTTTAATGCCCCTCGGAAAAGTGGTGGAGGTCACAGTAGCTTAACAAGACGCTTTTAATGCCCCTCAGAAGAGACGTGGAGGTCCCAGTAGCTTAACAAGACGGTTTGAATGCCCCTTGGAAGAGACGTGGAGGTCCCAGTAGCTTAACAAGATGGTTTAAATGCTCCTCAGAAAAGTGGTGGAGGTCCCAGTAGCTTAACAAGATGCTTTCAATGCCCCTCGGAAAAGTGGTGGAGGTCCCAGTAGCTTAACAAGATGGTTTTAATGCCCCTTGGAAAAGTGGTGGAGGTTGCAGTAGCTTAACAAGATGGTTTGAATGCCCCTTGGAAGAGACGTGGAGGTCCCAGTAGCTTAACAAGACGGTTTGAATGCCCCTCGGAAGAGACGTGGAGGTCCCAGTAGCTTAACAAGACGGTTTTAATGCCCCTCGAAAAAGTGGTGGAGGTCACAGTAGCTTAACAAGACGCTTTTAATGCCCCGCAGATAAGTGGTGGAGGTCCCAGTAGCTTAACAAGACGGTTTCAATGCCCCTTGGAAGAGACATGGAGGTCCCAGTAGCTTAACAAGACGGTTTTAATGCCCCTCGGAAAAGTGGTGGAGGTCACAGTAGCTTAAAAAGACGCTTTTAATGCCTCTCAGAAGAGACGTGGAGGTCCCAGTAGCTTAACAAGATGGTTTGAATGCCCCTTGGAAGAGACGTGGAGGTCCCAGGAGCTTAACAAGACGGCTTGAATGCCCCTTGGAAGAGACGTGAAGGTCCCAGTAGCTTAACAAGATGGTTTTAATGCTTCTCGGAAAAGTGGTGGAGGACCCAGTAGCTTAATAAGATGCTTTTACTGCCCCTTGAAAAAGTGGTGGAGGTCGCAGTAGCTTAACAAGACGGTTTGAATGCCCCTTGGTAGAGACGTGGAGGTCCCAGTAGCTTAACAAGACGGTTTGAATGCCCCTTGGAAGAGACGTTGAGGTCCCAGTAGCTTAAAAAGACGGTTTTAATGCCCCTCGCAAAAGTGGTGGAGGTCACAGTAGCTTAACACGTCGCTTTTAATGCCCCTCAGAAGAGACGTGGAGGTCCCAGTAGCTTAACAAGACGGTTTGAATGCCCCTTGGAAGAGACGTGGAGGTCCCAGTAGCTTAACAAGACTGTTTTAATGCCCCTCGGAAAAGTGGTGGAGGTCCCAGTAGCTTAAGAAGACGGTTTTAATGCCCCTTTGAAAAGTGGTGGAGGTCGCAGTAGCTTAACAAGACAGTTTGAATGCCCCTTGGAAGAGACGTTTAGGTCCCAGTAGCTTAACAAGACGGTTTGAATGCCCCTTTGAAGAGACGTGGAGGTCCCAGTAGCTTAACAAGTCGGTTTTAATGCCCCTCGCCAAAGTGGTGGAGGTCGCAGTAGCTTAGCAAGACGGTCAGAATGCCCCTTGGAAGAGACGTGGAGGTCACAGTAGCTTAACAAGATGGTTTTAATGCTCCTCGGAAAAGTGGTGGAGGTCCCAGTAGCTTAACAAGATGGTTTTAATGCTCCTCGGAAAAGTGGTGGAGGTCCCAGTAGCTTAACAAGATGCTTTTAATGCCCCTCGGAAAAGTGGTGGAGGTCCCAGTAGCTTAACATGACGCTTTGAATGCCCCTTGGAAGAGACGTGGAGGTCCCAGTAGCTTAACAAGACTGTTTGAATGCCCCTTGGAAGAGACGTGGAGGTCCCAGTAGCTTAACAAGACGGTTTGAATGCCCCTCGGAAAAGTGGTGGAGGTCACAGTAGCTTAACAAGACGCTATTAATGTCCTCAGAAGAGACGTGGAGGTCTAAGTAGCTTAACAAGACTGTTTGAATGCCCCTTGGAAGAGACGTGGAGGTCCCAGGAGCTTAACAAGATGGTTTGAATGCCCCTTGGAAGAGACGTGGAGGTCCCAGTAGCTTAACAAGACGGTTTTAATGCTTCTCGGAAAAGTGGTGGAGGACCCAGTAGCTTAATAAGACGCTTTTACTGCCCCTCGAAAAAGTGGTGGAGGTCGCAGTAGCTTAACAAGACGGTTTGAATGCCCCTTGGTAGAGACATGGAGGTCCCAGTAGCTTAACAAGACGGTTTGAATGCCCCTTGGAAGAGACGTTGAGGTCCCAGTAGCTTAACAAGACTGTTTTAATGCCCCTCGGAAAAGTGGTGGAGGTCACAGTTGCTTAACACGTCGCTTTTAATGCCCCTCAGAAGAGAAGTGGAGGTCCCAGTAGCTTAACAAGACGGTTTGAATGCCCCTTGGAAGAGACGTGGAGGTCCCAGTAGCTTAACAAGACTGTTTTAATGTCCCTCGGAAAAGTGGTGGGGGTCCCAGTAGCTTAACAAGACGGTTTTAATGCCCCTTTGAATAGTGGTGGAGGTCTCAGTAGCTTAACAAGACGGTTTGAATGCCCCTTGGAAGAGACGTTTAGGTCCCAGTAGCTTAACAAGACGGTTTGAATGCCCCTTTGAAGAGACGTGGAGGTCCCAGTAGCTTTACAAGTCGGTTTTAATGCCCCTCGCCAAAGTGGTGGAGGTCGCAGTAGCTTAGCAAGACGGTCAGAATGCTCCTTGGAAGAGACGTGGAGGTCACAGTAGCTTAACAAGATGGTTTTAATGCTCCTCGAAAAAGTGGTGGAGGTCCCAGTAGCTTAACAAGATGGTTTTAATGCTCCTCGGAAAAGTGGTGGAGGTCCCAGTAGCTTAACAAGATGCTTTTAATGCCCCTCGGAAAAGTGGTGGAGGTCCCAGTAGCTTAACATGACGCTTTGAATGCCCCTTGGAAGAGACGTGGAGGTCCCAGTAGCTTAACAAGACTGTTTGAATGCCCCTTGGAAGAGACGTGGAGGTCCCAGTAGCTTAACAAGACAGTTTGAATGCCCCTCGGAAAAGTGGTGGAGGTCACAGTAGCTTAACAAGACGCTATTAATGTCCTCAGAAGAGACGTGGAGGTCTAAGTAGCTTAACAAGACTGTTTGAATGCCCCTTGGAAGAGACGTGGAGGTCCCAGTAGCTTAACAAGACGGTTTTAATGCTCCTCAGAAAAGTGGTGGAGGTCCCAATAGCTTAACAAGATGCTTTTAATGCCCCTCGGAAAAGTGGTGGAGGTCCCAGTAGCTTAACAAGACGGTTTTAATGCCCCTTGGAAAAGTGGTGGAGTTCGCAGTAGCTTAACAAGACTGTTTGAATGCCCCTTGGAAAAGTGGTGAAGGTCCCAGTAGCTTAACAAGACGGTTTGAATGCCCCTTGGAAGAGACGTGGAGGTACCAGTACCTTAAAAAGACGGTTTTAATGCCCCTCGGAAAAGTGGTGGAGGTCCCAGTAGCTTAACAAGACGCTTTTAATGCCCCTTGGAAGAGACGTGGAGGTCCCAGTAGCTTAGAAAGACGGTTTTAATGCTTCTCGGAAAAGTGGTGGAGGTCCCAGTAGCTTAATAAGACGCTTTTAATGCCCCTCGAAAAAGAGGTGGAGGTCGCAGTAGCTTACCAAGACGGTTTGAATGCCCCTTGGAAGAGACGTGGATGTCCCAGTAGCTTAACAAGACAGTTTGAATTCCCCTTGGAAGAGACGTGGAGGTCCAACTAGCTTAACAAGACGTTTTTAATGCCCCTCGGAAAAGTGGTGGAGATCGCAGTAGCTTAACAAGACGGTTTGAATGCCCCTTGGAAGAGACGTGGAAGTCCCAGTAGATTAACAAGACGGTTTTAATGCTCCTCGGAAAAGTGGTGGACGTCCCAGTAGCTTAACAAGACGCTTTTAATGGCCCTCGGAAAAGTGGTGGAGGTCACAGTAGCTTAACAAGACGCTTTTCATGCTCCTCGGAATAGTGGTGGAGGTCGCAGTAGCTTAACAAGACGCTTTTAATGCCCCTTACAAGAGCCATACAGTACAGCATTTTAAATATATTATTCCCATTATTGGGGAGTGGGTCTCCTACAGTCTTTGCTTATGCCTTCCAAGCAAAAGCTGACAAAAATAAGGACTGAGGAACTTTCAATAATGGCAACACGGACCACGGTCACCCTGGTGGTATAGTGGTGGTGGAGGCTGAGGATAAGGAGAAGAACATAAAACAGCCGAAATGAGGAAGCGTATACCCATGTGTGGGTGTGAAGTGGTGCATTTGAATACACCTCCCGAAATAACACAGTGGATTTGACTTTATGTTACTCTGCTGTCATTTGGTGGTGATGAGAAGTCTGGCCCAATCCAGCTCTTGTTCATTTTGATAAGGGTCAGCTTGTCAGCATTGTCAGTTGACAGGCGCGTGCGCTTATCAGTTATAATTACCCCAGCAGCACTAAAAACACGCTGCGATAACACGCTAGCGGCAGGGCAGGCCAGGACCTCCAAGGTGTACAGAGCGATTTCATTCCAAGTGTCCAGCTTGGATACCCAATAATTAAAAGGCACAGAGGAATCACGGAGGACGCTGGTACGGTCGGCAAGGTACTCCCTCACCATCTTTTGAAACTTTCCACTCCTTGTGAGAGTACCCCGCGCCTCAGGGCCTGTAAGCTGGGCAGGTCTCAGAAAACTGTCCCAGAATGTTGACAGTGTTCCCCTGCCTCTGCTGGATTGGAGTTGCCTCTCTCTCGCTTGTACGCCTTGGTTGGTCAACGAACTGTGACCTCTGCCGCTAGTGTCTTCAGATGGAATTTTTTTTTAACAGTTCTGCAGCAAGGGCCTTCTGGTACTGCCCCATTTTTGTAGACCTCTCCACCTCAGGAATAAGAGAGTGAACATTCTCCTTGTAGCGGGGGTCTAAAAGTGTCACCAACCAGTAATGACTGTCACCCAACATTTTGACAACGCGAGGGTCACGGTTAAGGCAGAGTAACAAAGTCAGCCATGCGCGCCAGACTGGTAACGGGCAAGACTTCCGTGTCCACACCAAGATGACGAATGACCATGCTCTCCTCCTCCTCCTCCCCCCTGTCCTCAGGCCACCCACGCTGAACCGACGGTATGACAGTTGTACAGGTACTACCGCCTACAGCGCATGATACAAGCTCCTGTTCTTCCTCCTCCTCCTCTCCCTCATTGTCCCCCAATGCACGTTGGGATGAGATGAGGCTGGGCTGTGTGTAATAGACCGCTACGGCTTCTTGATCCATCTCATCATACTCTGGCTGCAATGCCTCCTCTTTAATTCTCTGCAGAGAGCATTGCAAAAGACAGACAAGTGGAATGCTGACGCTAATGATGGAGTCATCGCCACTCACCATCTTGGTGGACTCCTCAAAGTTGGTCAAGATGGTACATACAGTACAGACCAAAAGTTTGGACACACCTTCTCATTTAAAGATTTTTCTGTATTTTCATGACTATGAAAATTGTACATTCACACTGAAGGCATCAAAACTATGAATTAACACATGTGGAATTATATACTTAACAAAAAAGTTTGAAACAACTGAAAATATGTCTTATATTCTAGATTCTTCAAAGTAGCCACCTTTTGCTTTGATGACTGCTTTCCACACACTTGAGAGTCTGCCATAAAGACTGAGAGGAGGGGGCATCTTTGCATGCAGTATGGACAGGGGATTGCCATGCACACACAACAGGTGACACCTGCTGACACTGGTCGTGGACCCTGGGGTTCGCCCCACAAAGTCGGGTGCTTTACTGCCATGTGCCTGATCATGCTGGTGGTGGTCAGGCTGGTAGTTTTGTCACCCCTGCTGATGCTGGCATGGCAGGTGGTACAAATGGCCTTTTTGGGGTTATCAGCAGAGTCTTTAAAAAAATTCCAGACTCTGGAAGACCCACAGGTTGTACTGGCAACGTCCCTCGTGTTGGTGTTACGGGGAACTGTTGCCGGCCTTCTGTGTGCGGCCACCACACTGCTTCTTCCTGCCTGTTGGGGTACTCTGTCTCCCTCACCCGGTCTGCTGCTGGCCTTGCTCTGCATGTCCTCCTGCCACGTTGGGTCAGTTACTAGATCATCCACCACCTCCTCCTCTTCCACTTGCGCACCACGATCCTCCTCCTCACTTCTTGGCAATTGTGTTTCGTCATCGTCAACCTCTTGTGACAAATTGCCAGCGTTGACTTCCTGTGGCCGTGGCTGTTCAAATATTTGGGCATCTCTACATGGGATCTCCTCTTCCACCACTTCAAGCGGAGCAGGCGAGGGGCACAAATCTGGAAATGGACCAGTGAACAGCTCTTCAGAGTGTCCAAGTGTGGGATCAGTTGCTGTCTGACGATACTCGGCATGGTGGGAGGAAGGAGCATCAGGGTGAGGAGGAGTATGCGGTCGAGACTCACGGCTACTAAGAGTTGACCGTGTGGAAGACAGACCGGAAGTGGTGGTCTGCTATCCAATTAATAACCTGTTCACACTGATCAGTTCGCAATACTGGTGTTGTTCTGTGCTTCCCTAGTAATTCGGTCAAGAAGTGGGAGCGAGAAGATATGGCTGTT
Source organism: Phyllobates terribilis (assembly GCF_046119375.1). NCBI lineage: Eukaryota > Metazoa > Chordata > Amphibia > Anura > Dendrobatidae > Phyllobates > Phyllobates terribilis. The sequence continues at coordinate 341,897 of NW_027362938.1, read as the reverse complement.
GGTTGTGGCACATTTTCACCTTGGCCACGGCCCCGTCCTCTGCATGTACCATCACCAGAACGTCCACTTCCATGTCCCTTGCCACGCGCCTTGCCCATTGTAAAGTAAGTAAAATAGCTTACACTCGCACTATCAATGGAAAAAGGGTAATAAAGTAGATTAGAACCGTGGAAGAGGAAAATCACAGTTCTATTTCTCTGGCCTACACCCGACTCTTTTAAACAATCTGAACAATCAGGGAGAAACTATTACTGTTTTTCTTTACAGAAAAAATACCAAAAGGTGAATAATAGAGATTTTTACCGTGGAATGGCAAAACCACAGTTATTGTTTACTGGGGTATACCAGAAAATTTTGAATAGATATATTTGCGGCTGAACACTGAGCGACACACTCAAACTGTTTATTTTTAGGTAAAAATGGCCCAAAAGTGGATAATACAAAGATTTGACCCGTGGAACTGCAAAACCACACTTGTATTTCTCGGGCCCACACCAGACTATTTTCAACAGATATATTTGTGTCTGAAAAATCAGGGAGACACTATTAGTTTTTTTTTACGGCAAAAAATGCCAAGATCAGGATAATAGAGATTTTTACCGTGGAACAGCAAAACCACAGTTATAATTTAGTGGTGTATACCAGACTATTTTCAACAGATATATTTGTGTCTGAACAATCAGGAGACACTACTACTGTTTTTCTTTGCGGCAAAAAATGCCAAAAGCAGGATAATAGAGATTTTTTACTGTGGAACAGCAAAACCACAGTTATAATTTACTGGTGAATACCAGACTATTTTCAACAGATATATTTGTGTCTGAACAATCAGGAGACACTATTAGTTTTTTTTTTAAGGTGACACATATTACTATAACTTGCACCCATAGTGCAAAAAAAAAAAAAACCCTAAAAAAACACAATGGGTTCAACCGTACTCAAATTGTTAACTAGGAGCAATGATTATTGTGAATAATATAATATTTTGATTGGAGATGATCCACCCTCTGGTTCCACCACTGATCCTGAGAATGAAGGAATGGGGAACCTATCAGCTTTTTTTTTCCTGCACAGCTGTGCTCCCAACCGCCCACAGTGCAAAAAAAAACCCTAAAAAAACAATAGGTATAACCGTACTCAAATTGATAATTGGGAGCAACGATTAGTGTGAAGGATATAATATTGTGATTGGCGATGTTCCATCCACTGATTCTGAGAATGAAGAAATGGGGAACCTATTAGCTTTTTTTCCTGCACAGTTGTGCTCCCACCCATTGCGCAAAAATACCCTAAAAAAAATACCCTAAAAAATGCACGTACTCAAATTGTTAATTGGGAGCAATGATGAGTGTGAAGGGATATAATATCTTGATTGGCGATGGTCCGACCTGTGGTTCCGCCACCGATCCCAAGAATGAAGGAATTGAGAACCTGTAAGCTTTTTTTTTCCTGCACAGCTGTGCTCCCAACCACCCACCCATAGTGCAAAAAAATAAAAAAAACAATAGATCCAACTGTACTCAAATTGTTAAATTGGGAGCGTGAAAAAAATAATGCATCCACTTCTTTCTAAATTAGGCTGTCAGACCCCCAAGAATGACATCCTAGTAATATGCCATGACTTATACCTCTTTAAATGTATGCAAAGGATAAACCTGGATATCAAGGTATATGTTCTATTGATTGATTTCCATAAGGGCCTATTTACACATGTAAATGTGTATCTGCTACGGACATGAATGATCGGCTGCAGCCCTTCCACTTGGCCAGTCAATGGATCCGCAAATCACAACAAGTAATTCAAGGAAATGGAAAAGTAAAAAAAAAATTTCTAGTAACATTGCATAGCGTACCGGCGATTGCGCTATTTAACTTGCCATCAGTGATTGACGGCATATAAATGGTTAAACAGCAGTGATTGACGCTTCGCTCTGGCCGCTGCTGTTACAGCAAGATGTCAGCTGTGTAGGATGGGGGCTCTGCTCCTGAGCCCACCCGAAACAGCAATCCAATGGACGGTTTCACACACCACATTATCCAGTGGTGTTTAATTTGCTTTTCTATTTAGGAAACAAAACCGTTTTAATAACGTTTTCCTTCTCTGGTATCTAGGAGCCATTTCAGCTATTTGTAAAGGGAATCTGTCAGCAGGTTTTTCTTGGCTATTCTGAGAGCAGCATGATGGGGTGAGCGCCGCACTAGGAGTAGGACCACCGAGCCCAGAGCTATTACAAGACGTGCAGACAATATATACCAGGTATGAATGAATCCAATACAACATTATTGTTACTTAGGAATTAACCTACTTGGATATAATACATCCCTTGATATGTATATACCAAAAGGTCATTATCTTGGGAATGCCTATATTGGCTTTTATTATTTGGGATTATATCCTTTTACTATGTGACCTAGGATATACTATCAGTATGCATTAGCACAATTGGAGCTACTACTATTTAGCCCTGGTGTCTCTGCAATTCAAATATTTACATTATACCTCCTCACTATTATATGGTATTACTATATATATGTGTGTGTGCTCTTTTCTTTGCCGCCATGTACCCAAATTGTTATAATAAAGGTCTTTTTTAACACATTGACCCCTTGTCGGATGTACTATATATTGGTTGTTGTTGAGAGCAGCATGATGTAGAGACAAAGACCCTGATTCTAGGGACGTCTCACTTACAGGGCTGCTTGTTGTAGTTTTGATAAAAATCACACTTTTATTAGCAGAAGATTATCACTAGAGGACTAGTAAACCTGCAGCCAGGTAGTCCAACCACGCCCCCCACCACTGATTGGCAGTTTATATACAGTGTACACAGAAAGCAGCCAATCAGTGGTGTGGGTGGGTTATTATACAGAGCTCAGCATTCAGAGATCTGCATGAGAAAAAAAACCTGCAATTTTATCAAAATAACACCAAGCAGCCCAGTAAGTGATACATCGTTGGAATCAGGGCCTCGGATTATGCTGCTCTCAAATGGGGTAGCAAAAACCTGCTGACATATTCCATTTAAAGGGGCAGCTGCTACTAAATCCAGACATGGTGCAAAATGTAAATTCTGCTGCAGATTTACTGCTGTAGATTTTTAATTCCTAAAAATCCCTGTAGATTCAGAGGATCTCAACCTTTTCAATGCAAATTATTTTCAAGACTTATTCACAGATATTATGAAATATTACAGTAGAAATAAAAAAGAAAAAAAAAAGCACAATACCTAAACCCCCTCCTTGGGAAAAATATACGGCAAGTATAAGAAAGACAAAAATTTATTCTGGAGTCATATTGAAGTGTAAATAGAATTGTAACCATACAATGTAAACAGCAGCGAATGTAAGTAGGATCCACTGGATCTATATAAGGAGATTTTTGTGTACTCACCGTAAAATCTCTTTCTCTTAGCCTCTAATTGGGGGACACAGGACCATGGGTGTTATGCTGCTGTCCACTAGGAGGCGACACTATGCTTAATCTGAAAAAGATTAATGGTGGCTCTTCCTTTGCAGTATACACCCCTGGACGGCGTCAGCCATCTTCAGTTTTGTGCAAAAGCAGTAGGAGGAACGTAACATGGATAACATAACCATGCCTATAAGAAGGCAACTATGAACGAGCTCAAGAAAAACACCAATATGAGAACTCAACGTAACAACGGCCCGAGACGGGCAACAGGGTCGGAGCTGTGTTCCCCAATTAGAGGCTAAGAGAAAGAGATTTTACGGTGAGTACACAAAAATCTCCTTTACTCTGTCGCCTCATTGGGGGACACAGGACCATGGGACGTCCCAAAGCAGTCCCTGGGTGGGAAGCAATGGACGAATATTGTGTAGACAGGCCCCTATAATTGGGGCACTGCCGCCTGCAGGATAGGTCTACCCAGGCTCGCGTCTGTCGAGGATTGGGTATGAACCCTGTAGTGCTTGGTAAACGTGTGTAGACTAGTCCAGGTGGCTGCCTTACACACTTGTTGCGCCGAAGCCTGGTGCCGAATGGCCCAGGAGGCCCCTACCGCACGAGTAGAGTGTGCCGTAATACCTGCTGGAAGAGGAGAATTTTTGAGGCGGTACGCCTCTTGTATGGTGGATTTGATCCACCTGGCAAGGGTAGCTTTGGAAGCTGGTAGACCCTTGCGGCCGCCTTCCAGAAGAAGGAAAAGAGAATCAGAGCAGTCCTAGACACATAGATACGTAATGCCCTGACAAGGTCAAGTGTATGCAGAGCCTTTTCCACTCTATGAACCGGGGCCAGACAGAGGGATGGCAGTGAAATTTACTCATTGAGGTGGAAGTTGGACACAACCTTCGGAAGGAAGGATGGAACCGTATGGAGAACTACCTTGTCCTGGTAAAAAGCCAGGAAGGGTTGTCTGCAGGAGAGTGCTGCGAGTTCAGACACCCTACGTAGCGAGGTGATTGCCACTAGGAAAACCACTTTCTGGGATAGAAGGCGGAGTGAGACTTCCCTAAGGGGTTCAAAAGGTGTTTCCTGCAATGCTGTCAGCACCAGGTTGAGATCCAACGTTTATAGTGGCCGTCTGTAGGGAGGAACCAATCGGGAAACCCCCTGAAGAAATGTATTTACTTGCGGCTTGTTAGCAATGCGCGTCTGAAAGAGCACAGAGAGAGCTGACACCTGGCTCTTAAGAGAGCCCAGAGACAGTTTGGCCTCCAGACCCGATTGGAGAAGCCCAAGTACCCTGGGGAGGGAATAAGGGAATGGGGTCTGGTCACGAGAATCGCACCAGGTAAAGAAAGCTTTCTAGGTACGGTAATAAATCTTTGCAGAGTTTGGCTTTCGTGCTCTGATCATGGTTTTGATGACGTCAGGCGAGAACCCTGACTGGGTTAAAACCCAGGTCTCAATGGCCATGCCGTCAAATTGAGGGCCCCTGAGTTCTGGTGGTAGAACGGGCCTTGTGACAGAAGATCCGGGCAGTTGGGGAGACGCCAGGGGACGTCTGCTGTAAGCTGCACGATGTCAGCGCACCACGTACGTCTGGGCCAGTCTGGTGCGATGAGAATGGTTGGAACTCCTTCTTGCTTGATCTTCCTCACCATTCTGGATATCAGGGGAAGAGGTGGAAAGATGTACAGGAGCTGGAACTGAATCCAGTCCTGAACCAGGGCGTCCGCTCCCAGCGACCGCGGGTCGTGTGTTCTGGTCATGAAGTTGGAGACTTTGGCATTGAAGTGGGATGCCATTAGGTCCACGTCCGGAGTCCCCCAGCGATGGCAGATCTGGTGAAAAACTTCTGGATGGAGAGACCACTCTCCCGAGTCCATTCCTTGCCGGCTGAGGAAGTCTGCTTCCCAGTTGTCCACACCCGGAATGTGGACCGCAGAGAGACCAGAACCTGTGTCTTCCGCCCAGTGGAGAATGTGTGTCACTTCTCGCATCGCCTGGGCACTGCGGGTCCCCCCTTGGTGATTTACATATGCCACAGCTATGGCATTGTCCGACAGTACTCTGATGTGAGAGGCTGCCAATAAATGATAGAAGGCTCTCAACTCCAGGAGAATGGCACGAATTTCCAAGATGTTGATGGGCATGGTCGCTTCTGTTGGGGACCACTTGCCCTGTGCTCTGTGGTGTAGGTGTACCGTACCCCAACCCGTCAGGCTCGCGTCGGTGGTCAGAACTTTCCATTGACCCGTGAGAAAGGATTTTCCTTTTGTTAGTGAGGTTGGCTTGAGCCACCAGTGCAGGGATCTCCTGGTTGACAATGTCAACTGAAACTCCCTGTCGAGAGAAAAAGGATTCCTGTCCCATGACTTGAGGATAGCTAGTTGGAGAGGCCTGAGGTGAAGCTGGGCAAATGGGACCGCTTCTATTGCCGCCACCATCCTGCCAAGGACTCTCATGGCAAACCGGAGAGACCAAGGGGGTTTGCGAAGTAGGGTGCGGACTCCTATACGGAGAGGCAGTGCTTTTTCCTTGGGTAGGGGTACCAGACCCTTGAGGGTGTTGAATAACATTCCCAAGAAGGTCAGAGACTGACTCGGGGTTGGTGATGACTTTTTTAAGTTGACTAACCAGCCCAAACGACTCAGAATGTCGATTGTGATTGAGACGCTGATTTCGCAGTCCTTGAAGGTGGGAGCCTTGATGAGGAGATCGTCCAGAGATGGAACGACTATTATGCCTCTGGAGTGCAGGATGTCCATGGTGACTGCCATGACCTTGGTAAACACTCTGGGAGCCGTGGCGAGTCCGAACTGGAGAGCCACGAACTGCTAGTGTTCCTGGTTGATTGCGAACCTCAGAAATCTCTGATGAGCGGGCGTAATTGGTATATGTAGGTATGCATCTTGAATGTCTATGGAGGCGAGAAATTCTCCCTTCTCCATGGACGCAATGATGGACCGAAGGGACTCCATGCGAAAATGACGTACCCGTACATATTTGTTGAGCTGTTTTAGGTCCAATATGGGCCGTACGCTGCCTCCTTTTTTGGGGATTACGAATAAATTTGAGTAGAACCCTTGGAAGCGTTCGGCCGTGGGGACCGATACTATGACACCTGCTTGAAGAAGCGAGGAAACCACATGGTGGAAGGCACGAGCCTTGGCTGGGGGTTTTGGGGGAACAGACAGAAAGAATCTGTTTGGCGGGTTGGAAGTGAACTCTATTTTGTATCCTGAAGACACTAGTTCCTTGACCCACCTGTACTCTGTAATAGGCAGCCAGACTTGGTGAAAGAGCAAAAGACGGCCGCCTACAGGTGGGGTGTCTTCCGGAGTTCGTGAGTCATGATGAGGAGGAAATAAGAGATTTTCCTCCTTTAAATTTTGACTGGCTTGCCCTTGATTGCCAGGTCTTGTCCGACTTTTGCGTCGACCTCGAGTTGTCCCTGCGTGGAGCACGGTTGTTATTCTGTGCTGGTCGCGAGACGGACCAGCCGCAAGAGTTCTGAAAGGATCGGTATCGTGCTTGATTGCGCTTTTTGTAAGTGTATGTTTGGGCTTTAGTTGGGGGAGAGAGGTACTCTTACCCCCGGTGGCGTTGGATATCATTGTGTTCAACTGTTCACCGAAAAGCCGACCACTGAGGTATGGGAGGTATGTGAGGGACTTCTTTGAAGCTGCATCAGCTTTCCATTCCTGCAGCCAGAGGATACGCCGAATCGTGATGGCGTTTGATGCTATCCCGGCTGCACCCCTTGCAGAATCCAGAGCTGCATGGAGCATGCAATCTTCCACAACTGCTATTTGAGCCGCTTGGTCCGACAGTTCAGGGGTAGATGCTTGTAGGCCAGTTTGTACATTTTGGAGGCCCAGGCCAAGATTGCCTTGGCAGCCCAAACTGAGGCGAACGCGGGAGCCAGGGAGGCCCCTGCGGCCTCGAAAATTGAACGAGCCATGCGTTCCACCTGCCGGTCGGCTGTGTCCCTGAGGGTTGAGCTATCTGGCAGTGAAAGGAGTGTCTGTGCTGCTAGTCTGGAGACTGGGGGATCCACTTCAGGTGGAGCTGTCCACTGTTTGGTGACCTCCTGTGGAAAGGGGTACCGTTCCTTCCATATATTTGCGATTAGTAAACTTTTTCTCAGGTTGTGAGAACTGCTTTTTAAAGATCGCATTAAACTCTGGGTGGTCAAAGAAGACCTTAGGCGGTTTCAGGACTCCTTCAAAGGAAATCTTATGTCCTGGTGTCTCCAGGGGTGGATCGGAGATGTCCAGCACCCGATGGATGGATGAGATTAAATCATCAACTAGCACTGTATTGTCAGGGGGAATAGGAATTAGGGACCCTTCGTTTCCTTGTCTGAGTCGGAATCACAGATATCTTCCGAATCCTGAGTATCACTAAGGCGTCTCCTGCTGGGAGAACCGGAGCAGAGGCCTTCTCTGGTCAGGGATGGCTGTTTGGATCTACGTTGCCTGTCCCTGTCAGGGGACTGTCTAGATGAGCTGGGAGTACGGTGTCTCTCACTGGAAGGGGACGACCGTGTGGGTATGGGATGACGCAAATGAACGTAACCTGTGAGTTCGCTTGTGTCCTGATCTAGACGTGGATGTGACCGTGCCATCATGTCCCCGATTGGAACTCTCCCTTTGCTGAGTAATGTTCATAGCCGAGGCATGAGTCTGCAAAGCCTGAAGCAATGTGGATGTGAGGTTATCTATAGACTGCATCATAGATTGCGACATCTGAGTGACCCATTCCGGTGTGATATTAGGCACCGAAGTATTGGCAAGTGCTTCATGGGGCTCTGGCACAGCAGTCTGCCTGCAGTCCTGGCAATGTGGATACGTGCTGCCACTAGGGAGAGTATTACTGCAGGCTGTACAGAGTGCATAATAGCAATCCTGCCTGGTTCTCTTGGACTTTGAGCCCGGTATAGTATACAGGGGTGGCTATGCAGAGGGGGCCAGCAATGCAGAGAAGCTTATAGAATTCACAGCCGAGTGAGAGACTCCAGCTGTGATCTTACCCCACCAGTGTGCCTCTTGAAGTCCAGCGCCGCTTACATCCGCGATCCTGTGCCCCCCAGAGACTAGCTGCCGACCGGTAACTGAAGGGTTAACGCTCCTTCAGTAGATAATGGCCGCCGGAGTGCGGAGAAGAAGGTGGGTGGAGCGCTGAAAGGGGCGGCAGTATGCTGGAAAGCACGCCCTTTCAGTTCATCTCCGCCCCTTCTATGAGACTGTGTAGTGTCATATTGGTCCTCCGGCCCGGGGGGCGGCAGATTCGGCTAGGCCGGAGCTGCGGTCTAAATTTATAATCTATGCCCAAAAGGGCTCCAGGCCAGCGCAGTAGTCTGGGGGGGTGCCGGATCTGAACCGGACCCCCCCGGTTTTAATGGCAGTGAAGGCGGTGGGGGTATTAGCTTAAGGGGGGCCCTTAAAGGGTCCCCCTGAGGCACCAGAGTGCTGGTGCCAGCAGAGAGACAGAGCTAAGAGTAGCCTTTGTCTCTGATGCCTATCTGCCTGCACTGTCCCCCGGCCCCAGCAGGAGTCTGCAGCAGAGCTGTGATTCCTGGAAGTTGGTGCAGAGCATCAGCTACTGGGAGCTGTATATTGCTGCCTGCACAGACCCTACCTGCGGTGTCTCAACCTAATAACCCCAGAGGGGGATTAGGGAGGGTGCTGCCGTCACCGTCAGGGGGCTGTAATTCTCGCCTCGACCTCAACCCAGAGACCAAAAGGAACTGGGGAAGGAGGGGGTTCTCGACTTCGAACCAACACCTGAGGGATTGGGAAGGAGCGACATGGTAGGGAGACGTCTCGACTTCAACTGTGCACCCCTAGAAGGGGGCAGATGAAGGAGCCATGCCGGGAGTCTCTCCGGAGACCCACTTATCTCCATCTGTAATTCCGTTGAAAAAAGAAAAAAAATCGGAAAAAAATGGAGTAAAAATCTTTAGGTGTGCCTCCTTGCGACACTAAGCAAAAACTGAAGATGACTGACGCTGTCCAGGGGTGTATACTGCAGAGGAGGAGCCACCGTTAATCTTTTTCAGATTAAACCTAGTGTCGCCTCCTAGTGGACAGCAGCATAACACCCATGGTCCTGTGTCCCCCAATGAGGCGACAGAGTAAAGAGGAACATTTTCCAAAGCTGATCTTCTGAGCCCACCGCTATGCTGGCTGGACCGGCATTGTGATCGTCAGCACCTGGAATATACGTCACGTTTTACTGCAGCTCATAGAACCAAATGATAAGACGCAGAGCAGTGCGAGGCTTGTGACTCGCTATACACAAAATATACGACATGTTTGATGAATGGCATAAAGGAAAGCCGATGCATTCAGATGTCTCAGGGCAACTATATGTTGTGATAGGATGCTGCCCCTCACCCTGACAGGAACTTATCTATCGTTGGCCATTATGTCCATACGCAATTATTATCCCCTAATTGTGATGTACAGTACAAATTGATGTAAATACTTTTATGCCCAAAAATGGCAAAAGTATTCTTGGAGTGATACCTCTATTGGCTAACCAGAAAATATATATATATATATGCAAACTTACAGAGCACACAGGCTCCTTCTTCAGGCAGGATTACAAATGTTATCAATTCATTTGTAATATTGCCTGAAGAAGGAGCCTCTGTGCTCTGAAAGCTTGCATATACAGTACAGACCAAAAGTTTGGACACAACTTCTCATTTAAAGATTTTTCTGTATTTTCAGGACTATGAAAATTGTACATTCACACTGAAGGCATCAAAACTATGAATTAACACATGTGGAATTATATACTTAACAAAAAAGTGTGAAACCACTGAAAATATGTCTTATATTCTAGGTTCTTCAAAGTAGCCAACTTTTGCTTTGATGACTGCTTGGTTGGAACCAACGATCTCAAATTTGGACTCATCAGACCAAAGCACAGATTTCCACTGGTCTAATGTCCATTTCTTGTGTTCTTTAGCCCAAATAAGTCTCTTCTGCTTGTTGCCTGTCCTTAGCAGTGGTTTCCCAGCAGCTATTTTACCATGAAGGCCTGCTGCACAAAGTCTTCTCTTAACAGTTGTTGTAGAGATGTGTCAGCTGCTAGAACTCTGTGTGGCATTGACCTGGTCTCTAATCTGAGCTGCTGTTAACCTGCGATTTCTGAGGCTGGTGACTCGGATAAACTTATCCTCAGAAGCAGAGGTGACTCTTGGTCTTCCTTTCCTGGGGCGGTCCTCATGTGAGCCAGTTTCTTTTTAGCGCTTGATGGTTTTTGCAACTGCACTTGGGGACACTTTCAAAGTTTGCCCAATTTTTCGGACTGACTGACCTTCATTTCTTAAAGTAATGATGGCCACTCGTTTTTCTTTACTTAGCTGCTTTTTTCTTGCCATAATACAAATTCTAACAGTCTATTCAGTAGGACTATCAGCTGTGTATCCGCCCGACTTCTGCACAACACAACAGATGGTCCCAACCCCATTTATAAGGCAAGAAATCCCACTTATTAAACCTGACAGGGCACACCTGTGAAGTGAAAACCATTTCAGTGACTACCTCTTGAAGCTCATCAAGAGAATGCCAAGAGTGTGCAAAGCAGTCATCAAAGCAAAAGTTGGCTACATTGAAGAACCTAGAATATAAGACATATTTTCAGTTGTTTCACACTTTTTTGTTAAGTATATAATTCCACATGTGTTAATTCATAGTTTTGATGCCTTCAGTGTGAATGTACAATTTTCAAAGTCATGAAAATACAGAACAATCTTTAAATGAGAAGGTGTGTCCAAACTTTTGGTCTGTACTGTACATCTGACCAACATGCAGGTGGGGGCCTATCAGACTCTAGTTACTCCACTGGGTGGGACCAGATCATTTCCAGGACTCCTTGTTCTTTACATTGAAGATAATTCTTAATGACATTGGCTGTACGTTTGGGGTTGTTGTTCTGCTGAAGAAAACATTTGGATCCAATCAGACACCTCCCTGATGATATTGCATGATGGATAAGTATCTGCCTCTATATCTCAGCATTGTGGGAACCAATAATTCTGACCCAATTTCCACCTCCATTTGCTGAAATGCAGCCCCAATCTTACAGGACCCTCCACCGTGCTTATGCATCACTATTGCCCACAGACACTCATTATTGTACTGCTCTCCAGCCCTTCAGTGAACAAAATCTCTTCTGTAATAACAACATTTTTCATATTTTGACTCAACCGTCCAGAGCACATCCTGCCAATTTTCTACACCCTGGTTCCTCTGTTTTAATGCATAGTTGAGTCACTTGGCCTTGTTTTGATGTGGAAGATATGGCTTTTTCGCCACAATTCTGCTATGAAGACCACTTCTGGCCAGTCTTCTCTGAACAGTAGATGAGTGAAGCTGAGTGCCACAGGTTGCTGCCAGTTCTGAGCTGATGGCACTGCTGGACATCTTCTGCTTTTGAAGGAAAGTAACCATAATGTGTCATACATCTGCTGCACTAAGTTTCCTTGGCCGACCACTGCATCTACTAACCTCAACGTTGCACATTTTCTTGTGCTTCTTCATAAGTGCTTGAATGACACATCTTGAACCCTCAATCTGCTTTGAAATTTGTGCCTTAGAGACCTTGCTGATGTAGTATAACTTCCTTGTGTATTCTTGCTCAGTCTTACCATGGTGTATGACCAGACACCTGACTGTATTATTACAAAATCCCTGACTTTGCGCAGGTGCACCTAGAAGACTTGATGCTGTTTTGAAGTGAACAGTTGGTCACACCAAATATTGATTGTATCTAGATTTTTCGTTTGTTCATTCACTTGTATTTTGTTAATTGATTAAATAAATCATTAACATTTCTATATTTGAAGCGTTATTACTTTACAGCATTTTTTCTACACCTTTCTAAAAATTATTTTTATGTTATTGTGTCTTTTATTTGCTCATTAATAATCTGATATATCTTTTGGTATTTTGTGTATAGTTGTTATTTTGCTGTTGGGGTAAATTGTAGGATATTGATTTCAGAGTGGTTTCCTGATCCTTTGAATGTAGGAATGAGTGGTATATATGTGCTAATAAATTAGGACAAAACATAGGAAATTTAGGAAAAAACTGAACATCTCAGCAGTAATAACATGCTGATTGTGATGTCATGAAGATGACTTGAATTTCCACCAATCAGAGATCAGCATGTTTCAGCTCACCCAGATAGAACAGTCCATGAAACATGAGTCACGGCCACTGTGAGGTCATAATGCTGATTAGAATTTCCACCAGTCAGAAAACAGAACCGCCCAGAAGAACCACCCAGGAGGTATGAGTCATCGCCACTGTGAGGTCATAATGCTGACCAATCACAGAGCAGCCACACCCAGATTTTCCACCAATCAGAGAGCAGCCACGCCCAGATTTTCCACCAATAAGAGATCAGCAGTGGGTATAAATAGCCGCTGCCGCCTGCCAGGCTTAGCCTTGCACTTGATGGGTCTCTCTTTTTTTCTCTCTCTTGGTATCTCTCCCTCCCCTCTCTCTTCTCTCTCTCTCTCTTTGACCCAACGGCCCTCTTAAGGGCTACCCCAAATGTGTAAAAGATAGAACCAATATTTGTGTTGTTTGTCCGTTTTATGAGCCTGTGATTAACCCCTTCCCACTCTTTGCCATATATATATATTATATACATAGTATGTGCAGGCGGGCCTTAAAGGGAATTTCCAGGACAAACATATTGATGGCCTATCCCCTGGTTAGCTCATTAATATCTGATTTGTGGGGGTCCGGCATGTGGCACCTCCACTACTCAGTTGTTTGAAACTCTGGCAGAGGTCAGATGTAAATGTAGCGCCCCGAGGGTTCGGTTGCTACAGGGGTATTGCACCTCAACCAGAGGTGTGATATTCCACTCCCAGGTAAGGATGGAGTATGGACCAGGGCCCAGTATCTGCATACACACACTCACCCCATTTCCGGGGGACAGTTCGACGGTGCTCCCATATAATTGCAGGCACAACTGACCATGTCCCTGGCAGGAGTGGGGAGGGGGGAGAGAACCCAGTGATGTAGGAGCAGAAGGGGACGGTTTCTGGAGCATATGAAGGAGCTCATTGGGTGCTGGTCACCTGAGCTCATACACAGAGGCAGATAAAAGGTGGGAGCCATCTTAGTTGAGGAGTCGGGTCAGTTCAGTACAGTGGAGAGGTGACAGGGAGCAGAGGCTCTGTAGGAGCTCTGCTCAGAAGGCAGGCCTGGGGTGAAGGCCGGAGCCAGAGAGGAGAAGAGAAGGAGAAGGAAGGAAAGAGGAGAGACAGAGGAGTAGAAAGGCTCCAGAAACAAGGAGGCAGAAGGGACCCTTAGAGAGAGCAGAACGGACAGCAACCGTTGCAAACCCGCGTTATATCGGGTGAAGGGTCAGGTCGTGGAAGGGTACCGGATTCCCAAGTTGGTGGAGGTAAATTATCCCTCCGACAAAAACCGGGGGTCGTGATCATCTATTGGTGCGACCCCCCGCCAAACCTGCTAGGAAGGCACCATATAGGATAGCGGGAAACGGGGGCCAACGTTTGCCCGCAAAGATCCGCGGCAGCTGGACAAAAGTTTGGTCACTGGTGGGGCACGAGAGGCCAGAGAAAGGACAGAAGGGGGTCATTCAAATCTATAAATAGACTGCCACAGCATTTGGTCTGACCACCCTGAGCCACGGGATCGGGTTGCCACTACTACCCCCATCATCGCACTAAAGCCCGGTTCCGGGTGCCCCACGGCCCAATATGAGTGGGACCCGACAGGAGAAGACCTCATGGGGTTCTCGCAGGAGACGCGGGCGGCCGCAGCCCGCAGACGGGAGTTCTGTCGCCGCCAGGTGGCGCAGTTCGAGCAGGAGAGGCGTACACGACGACAGAGACAGGAACAGCTGCAGGCCCGAAGCGCGGAGCAGAAGATGCGCGTCCGGCGGGACCCCCAGGCTGCGTGAGGTCCCAGAATCATCGGGACCATAGTAAAGTTCCAGCAGGAGCAGGGATGGGGTTTCATCCGAGACTCAACCACGGACACGGATGTGTTTCTTTACCCGGAGAGATGTGGAGAGCCACCTGCCAGAAGGCCACTAGGAACGGGATCTGTTTCCAGGAGACTTGGTGTCCTACACCCGACACCGAGGCCTAAAGGTATGGTATGCCCTTCATGTCCAGAGGGTAAGAGAGGAGCAGCACCCTGAACCAGAACCCGAATATCAAGATGACCCGGATGGGTCTGAAGATCAGTACGAGGAAGAAGGAGGAGCATCAGGAGGATACCGTTACTGATGAGCAAATGTGTACAAGGAACTGTTTTTGTTTCCCCCGTTGGGACTGTAGCCCGTTCAAAATGAACCCTCAAGTCACCTGGCTGAGGACTGAGAGCAGCCATCCCTCTTCCCCACCTGGCTGAGGACTGAGAGCAGCCATTCCCCTTCCCCATCCGGCCGAAGACTGGGAGCGGCCAATCCCTGTAAATAGTTGCGCTTCTTAAAGCGCCCCCTATTGGTTTTATAAAAGTACGGCAACGTCTACCTCTGGACAAAGCGTCCCTCATGTTTGAAAGTTGCTGAAGTTTTGCACTTAATAGAAAAATGGACACCTGGTCGCAAGTTGCAAAGTGGCCAGTGAAGAAGAGAGTTTACTTATATGAAAAGTTTTATATGCTGCTAAAAGAGTCACATAGTATTGAAAATGTTTTATATGATATATGACAAAAGAGTTCGGGTAATATTAAAAATGCAGTAAAATGTCTGGTAAAAAGAAAGTGTTTCCCATGAAGGGAAGTTGAATAATGCCGGCCGTTTTCTAATGTAAAAAGTTTTGAAAAAGTTTTGCATGTCTTGTAAATAAAATGTTTTTGCTCTTTTCCAGCCCGAGGACGTGCTGTGGTTTACCAGGGGGGAATGTAGCGCTCCGAGGGTTCGGTTGCTACAGGGGTATTGCACCTCAACCAGAGGTCTGATATTCCACTCCCAGGTAAGGATGGAGTGTGGACCAGGGCTCAGTAGCTGCATACAACTGACCATGTCCCTGGCTGGAGTGGGGAGGGGGGAGAGAACCCCGTGATGTAGGAGCAGAAGGGGACGGTTTCTGGAGCATAGGAAGGAGCTCATTGGGTGCTGGTCACCTGAGCTCATACACAGAGGCAGATAAAAGGTGGGAGCCATCTTAGTTGAGGAGTCGGGTCAGTTCAGTACAGTGGAGAGGTGACAGGGAGCAGAGGCTCTGTAGGAGCTCTGCTCAGAAGGCAGGCCTGGGGTGAAGGCCAGAGCCAGAGAGGAGAAGAGAAGAAGGAGAAGGAAGGAAAGAGGAGAGACAGAGGAGTAGAAAGGCTCCAGAAACAAGGAGGCAGAAGGGACCCTAAGAGAGAGCAGAACGGACAGCAACCGTTGCAAACCCGCGTTATATCGGGTGAAGGGTCAGGTCGTGGAAGGGTACCGGATTCCCAAGTTGGTGGAGGTAAATTATCCCTCAGACAGGGGTCGTGATCATCTATTGGTGCGACCCTCCACCAAACCTGCTAGGAAGGCGCCATATAGGATAGCGGGAAACGGGGGCCAACGTTTGCCCGCAAAGATCCGCGGCAGCTGGACAGAAGTTTGGTCACTGGTGGGGCACGAGAGGCCAGAGAAAAGACAGAAGGGGGTCCTGTGCCGTACTCCTGAATTGTCTGGGGGTTGACCGAGCCCCTCACCTGGTAGACGCAGCACGGCTTGGGCAGTCACTGCTGACAGAAATGGCATGGATAACAACTGTGAGTAAAACCCTGGACTGCATCATTGGACTCTGTGTTATTTATGCTGCGCCTGCACCATCACCCCCAGCATCCTCTTACACTGCCCTGAGGCTATACTCTTCCCGTGGGGAGTTGTCCTATCCCTCTGCTGCACACCAACACCAGCCTCAGCGGTCTGCCTTGCAGCAGCGGTTATCCCTGACCACAATCCACGGGTGGCGTAGTCGGACATTCAAATCTATAAATAGACTGCCACAGCATTTGGTCTGACCACCCTGAGCCACGGGATCGGGTTGCCACTACTACCCCCATCATCGCACTAAAGCTCGGTTCCGGGTGCCCCACGGCCCAGGGGGCGAGTCATAAACATTGTTGAGGAGCTGAACATCACAGCTCTGGTCACTGTGTAGTGGCTGCTACCTGGTGCTGCAGATCAGCTCCTATTACATGAATATTAGCTGACTTGCAGGACACACAGTACAGTGAATGGAGCAGTGATGTTCAGATCTTCAAACTATTTACATCTGAGCGTTGCAAACAACTGATGGGTAGAGCCAGTGCCGCGTGTCGGAGCCCACTGATCTGATATTTATAACCTATCCCCAGGATGGCAGCTCAGTAGATACCATACCAGGATGGGAGACATTATGCCAGAATGGGTACATTATACCAGAATGGGGACATTATATCAGAATTAGGTCATTATGCCAGAATGTGAGACATGGTAACAGAATGGAGTGCATTGTACCAGGATGGGGGACATTAAACCAGGGCGAGGGACATTAAACCAGTATGATGGTTATTAAACCAGGATGGGGGGCATATACCAGGATGGGGACATTATACCAGAATGGGGACACTATACTAGTATGGGGACATTTTACCAAGATGAAGGACACTATATCAGAATGGGGACAATATATCAGAATGGGGACAATATACCAGAATGGGGACATTATACTAGTATGGGGACATTTTACCAAGATGAAGGACACTATATCAGAATGGGGACAATATATCAGAATGGGGACAATATACCAGGAAGGGGGACATTAAATCAGAATGGGGACATTATATCAGAATAGGGAAATTATACCAGAATTGGGGACATTATACCAGAATAAGGGACACTATACCAGAATGGGGTACACCATACCCGGCATGGGTGACACTATATCAGAATGGGGACATTATATCACAATGATGATGTTATACCAGGATGGGGGACATTATATCACAATGATGATATTATATCAGTTTGGGGGATATTATAGCAGCATTATGCCAGAACTGGAGATACTATACCAGGATGTGGGGCATTATACCAGCTTTGGGGACATTATAGCAGAATTGGGAGCATTACACCAGCATGGGGGATATTATACCAGGTTAGAGACATTATACCAAAATGGGGACATTATATCAGAATGGGGACACTATACCAGGATGGGGACATTAAACAAGAATGAAGGAAATGATGCCAGAATGGGGACATTACAAGACAGGGGCACAGGTGGGGGAAAATGTTATAACATAAGGCCCAGCATGTGGGAGATTATTACAAGAAGGAGCCAGGATGGGGGACATTGCTACATAGGGAGAGAACACATATACTGTATCTTTATAGGATCCAGAACGCTACAAGGGCCCATACATCTGACCATCATGCAGGTGGGGGCCTATTACACTCTAGTTACTCCACTGGGTGGGACCAGATCATTTCCAGGACTCCTTGTTCTTTACATTGAAGATACATAGTTCCATAGTTTATAAGGCCGAAAAAAGACAAGCGTCCATCCAGTTCAGCCTATTTCTTGTGCACTGCAGCTATTCCGCAGCGTTGATCAAGGGGAAGGCAAAAAAAACCCATGCGGTATAGGCCAATTTACATCATTGAGGAAAAATTCACTTCTCGACTCCAATCTGGATTAGTTAACTATCACTAAGCATAAGATGTAATTTTATTATTCTCAAGAAAGGCGTCCAGGCCTCTCTTGAACTCATTAAGTGAGTTGGACATCACTACTTCCTCTCCCAGAGAGTTCCAGAGTCTCACGGCTCTGACCGTAAAGAATCCCCTTCTATGCTGGTGCAGGAACCTCCTTTCCTCCAGACGCATAGTATGCCCCCTCGTCTTTGTCACCATCCTTGGTATAAACAGGTCATGGGAGAGATCTCTGTACTGCCCCCTGATGTATTTATACATGTTTATGAGGTCTCCCCTAAGCCTTCTCTTTTCCAACGTAAATAGGCCTAATTTTGACAACCTCTCTGGGTATTCTAGTCCCTCCATTCCCTTTATTACCTTAGTCGCCCTCCTTTGTACCCTCTCTAGCTCCAATATGTCTCTCCTGAGCACAGAACTGTGCACAATATTCTAAGTGCGGCCTTACCAGCGCTTTATACAGAGGAAGAACAATGTTCTCATCATATGCCCCTATTCCTCTTCTGATGCATGCCATGACTCTATTTGCCTCCGCACCTGCTGCCTGACACTGGGCACTCCAATTTAATTTGCTGTTAACCAAGACGCCCAGGTCCTTCTCCATGTCAGATTTCCCCAACGGTTTCCCATTTAATATGTATGGGTGACTGCTGTTTTTCTTTCCCGTGTGCATGACCTTACATTTATCGTCATTGAACCCCATTTGCCATTTTTTGGCCCAACTCCCCAATTTATCTAAATCCTCCTGTAGCTGTGCCCTATCCTCATCTGTATTAACTACTTTACAAAGTTTAGTATCATCTGCAAATATTGCTATTTTACTATGCAACCCTTCCACTAGATCATTAATAAATATATTAAATAATATAGGGCCCAAGACAGACCCTTGAGGCACCCCGCTAGTAACCCTGACCCACCCTGAGCTTACTCCATTGATAACCACCCTCTGCTTTCTATCACTCAGCCAGCTATTTACCCACTTGCACACATTATCCCCCAGACCAAGCATTCTCATTTTATATACCAACCTTTTGTGTGGCACGGTATCAAACGCTTTGGAGAAGTCAAGGTATACAACATCCACTGACTCTGCCCGGTCCAGCTGTGAGCTCACCTCCTCGTAGAAGGCCATCAGGTTTGTTTGGCAGGAGCGATCCCTCATGAATCCATGTTGATATGGAGTTAGACAGTTATTATCATTAAGATATTCTACAATAGCATCTCTAAGAAATCCTTCAAACAATTTACCCACAACAGACGTTAAGCTGACTGGTCTATAGTTCCCAGGGTCACTTTTAGACCCCTTTTTGAATATTGGTGCCACATTTGCTTGGCGCCAGTCTAGTGGGACAGTCCCTGTCCATAAGAGTGCTTGAATATAAGATACAGCGGCCTGTCTATCACATTACTTAATTCTTTTAGTACCCGGGGGTGTATGCCATCTGGGCCTGGTGACTTGTCTATTTTGATATTATTTAGGCGTTTCTGGACTTCCTCCTGGGTTAGGTGGGTGATATTTAGCGGAGGGTTTACTTTATCACTCTGCATTTCCTCCGATAAATTGTTTTCTTTTGTGAAAACAGTGGAAAAGAAGCTATTGAGTAGGTTTGCTTTACCCTCATCGCCCTCTATGATTTTACCCAGGTTATTTTTCAATGGGCCAACTCCATCAGTTTTAATCCTTTTACTGTTTATATAGTTGAAGAACAGTTTGGGATTCGTTTTGCTTTCCTTGGCAATTAGTCTCTCTGTCTCCTCTTTTACTATTCTTATTTGTTTCTTACAGATTTTGTTTTTTTCCCTATAAGATATTAGCGCTTCCTCGCTGCCTTCTTGTTTAAGTTTACCGAAAGCCCTTTTTTTGTTTTTCATTGCCCTCTTGACTTCCTTATTTAGCCACATTGGCTTCCTCCTATTCTTAGCCCTTTTATTCCCATTAGGTATGTACCTTCTACAGTGACTATGTAGGACTGTTTTGAAAATTTCCCACTTTCTATCCGTGCTCTTATTACTGAAGATACTATCCCAGTCTATAAGGTGAAGGGCATCTCTTAGCTGATCAAACTTTGCCCTCCTGAAGTTCAGTGTTTTTGTGACTCCCTTGCTGGGCACCCTACTGAAGCACATGTGGAATTGTATAATGTTGTGGTCACTATTTCCCAGGTGCCCCCCGACCTGCACCTCAGATATTCTGTCTGGCCTGTTAGTTAATATTAAGTCTAAAAGGGCCGTCCCTCTAGTTGGTTCCTGCACAAGTTGTGACAAATAATTGTCTTTGATAATTGACAGAAACCTGTTTCCTTTCTGAGATCTACAGCTTTCGGTTTCCCAGTCTATATCGGGGTAGTTGAAGTCCCCCATAATAATCACCTCGTTATTTTTTGCTACTTCGTCTATTTGTCTCATTAATAGACTTTCCGTGGCTTCTGCTATATTTGGTGGTTTATAACAGACTCCTATGATAATTTTATTATTGTTTTTTGCCCCATGTATCTCCACCCATAAGGACTCGACCTCCTCATTTCCCTCCCATACATCCTCCCGTATTGTAGGCTTTAGACACGTCTTTACATATAGACAGACTCCACCCCCTTTCCGATTTCTTCGATCCCTTCTAAACAGACTGTAACCCTGTAAGTTAACTGCCCAGTCATAGCTTTCATCTAACCATGTCTCCGTTATTCCCACTATGTCATAGTTACCTGTAGATATTTCTGCTTCCAGTTCATCCATCTTGTTTGTCAGGCTCCTGGCATTTGCTAGCACGCAGTTTACACGATTTTGTTTTGTTCCAATCTTCTCCCTGTGGATTGTATTAGAAATTTTCTTACCTCCCTTCCAGGTATCTTGTCTTGGACCTTCTTTGTCGCACTTCATATCTTTCATTAGTATGTTCTCTGGTTTCATGTTCGTGTCCGGCGTTTTTCTTCCCATCCCCTCTTCTTCTAGTTTAACGCCCTCCTGATGAGTGCTGCGAGTCTCCTGGCGAATGTGTGTTTCCCGGGTTTGTTGAGGTGTAGTCCGTCTCTGGCAAGGAGTCCGTCATAGAGGTAATTCACACCGTGGTCCAGGAATCCAAATCCTTGTTGTCTGCACCATCGTCTCAGCCAGTTGTTCACATCAAGGATCCTGTTCCATCTCCTGACGCCATGCCCGTCTACTGGAAGGATAGAAGAAAAAACTACCTGCGCATCCAGTTCTTTTACTGGATGCCCAGATAGTTCTTTTTGCTGCAGAATAAGTTGGTGCTATAAAAATAAAAATTATCATTATTATTAAGTGCAGAGTAAGATTTACTTAAGCACAAATAACACTTAAGTATAAAGAGGTCGTAGTGTGGACCTACGGTAAATAAATAGAGAAGATAAAGAGTAAGGCTGCGTGCCCACTATCCGTTTTTCAATCATTTTTGCCGCTGAATTTCTGCAGCAAAACGCTTAAAAAACACTTGGTTATACGTGCCCCATGGTCCCCAATGACAATCCACATGTGCTGTGCACATGCTGCGGAAATTTCCGCTGCGGTTATCATTGCGGAAAAATCTGCAGCATGTCCATTATTTTTGCGGAAACGTGGCATTATTGCCGCCATTGACTTGCATTGAATCGCATAATATCCGCATGACTACATGAAGCGATTCAATGTGCGGATGGTACCCAGGTCTGGAGAAGAGGAGACTCTCATCCAGACCCGGGTACCATAGTACCTGTAAAAAAAAAAGAATTTAAAATAAAAAAAAAATTATACTCACCTTCTGATGGCCCGCGGTCTTCTCTCCGGTGCGTCCTGGTTCCCTGGTGGCTCGCGATGGTGTAAAAGGACCTTCCATGATGTCATTTAGTCATGTGACAGGTCACGCGACCGCTGACGTCAGCATGGAAGGTTCTTTTACACCTTCGCTAGCCGCCCAAGACACCGGACGAACCGGAGACTGGCGGCCATCAGAAGGTGAGTATAATGTTTTTTATTTTTACATTTTTATTCTTTTTTAACTATTAACTTGGTCACACTGTATAAATCCATGCCGATTTATATATATATATATATATATATATATATATATATATATATATATATGTAGTGTGACCAAGTTGTCAAGCACTTTTCCAAGTGATGCTAAATCGCTTGGAAAAGCGCTTGATAACCCGCATGCGAAAATGCATGCAAAAACACTTGACAAATGCTTCTACCTGGCAGGAAAAAAGCATGTAAAATCCGCATGCGTTTTTGCTGCCAGGGAAATGCAGAAAAAATCAGCAGCATTTCTGCATCGGGGGCACTTAGCCTTACTGAAGCAACAGTGGCAAATGAATGTGAAGAGGCTATGGTATAAGTGGTATAAGTCCTCATTAAATAAATAGGGAAAATTACTAACATGGGTTCATGCTGTCGATGCTGCTGCCGCCGCCTCCCGCTTAGTCACTCAGCTTCCTCAGGGAGTGATCAACCCCTCATATACAGCCTGCACCCCATGTACCCCTCATACAGCCTGCACACCCCATATACTGCCTGCACACCATGTACCCCCATATACAGCCTGCACCCCCCATATACAGCCTGCACACCATGTACCCCCATATACAGCCTCCACCCCCCATATACAGCCTGCACTCCATGTACCCCCCATATACAGCCTGCATGCCATGTACCCTCATATACAGCCTGCACCTTCCCATATAGAACCTGCACTCCATGTACCTCCCATATACAGCCTAAACTCCATGTACCCCTCATACAGCCTGCACCCCCCATATACAGCCTGCACCCCATGTACCCCTCATACAGCCTGCACACCATGTACCCCCATATACAGCCTGCACCCCCCATATACAGCCTGCAGACCATGTACCCCCATATACAGCCTGCACCCCCCATATACAGCCTGCACTCCATGTACCCACATATACAGCCTGCACCCCCCCATATACAACCTGCACTCCATGTACCTCCCATATACAGCCTAAACTCCATGTACTCCTCATACAGACTGCAACCCCCATATACAGCCTACACACCATGAACCCCCCACTTCACTTCCTGCAAACTTGCATGGGATGATGGCTCCTCCTATATGAGTCACATGGGCATGACGTCCTCACAGGTCCTTTACCTGTCCTCTAGGATTCATTCTTTCCTGTGGTAGCAGTGAGATACTCAGTGCTCCTCCGCCCATGCAGCACAC
This sequence comes from Phyllobates terribilis, assembly GCF_046119375.1. Classification (NCBI taxonomy): domain Eukaryota; kingdom Metazoa; phylum Chordata; class Amphibia; order Anura; family Dendrobatidae; genus Phyllobates; species Phyllobates terribilis. The sequence goes on along the minus strand of NW_027362938.1, from coordinate 318,621 downwards.
AGGCGACTCCTGAACCTCCACCATCTTTCCCCTCCCATCCTCTCCAAACAGAAACCATGATACTGATATTTGGTCCAGTGGTGAAGCAGGGGGGAATTAATATTAGTTTTTTAACTCCTTCATGGTGGCGCCGCCCCCTGCCGTCTTATGCACCCGCCCTCCAATGCCTAAATATTCAGCAGGGGCGGGTCAATTTGTCAGCAGGGGCAGGTCAATTTGTCAGCAGGCGCAGGTCAATTTGTCAGAAGGGGTGGGTCAATTTGTCAGGAGGGGCGGGTCAATTTTTCAGGAGGGGTGGGTCAATTTTTCAGAAGGGGCGGGTCAATTTGTCAGCAGGGGCGGGTCAATTTGTCAGGAGGGGCGGGTCAATTTGTCAGGAGGGGCGGGTCAATTTATCAGCAGGGGCGGGTCAATTTGTCAGCAGGGGCGGGTCATATTGTCAGCACGTTACTTTTGAGTTTTGTTTTTTTTTGTCTCCCTAAGGTAAAAAATTCTCCATTACAGTCCCATAAATAGAGCTGAATTTCTCCTGTATAATTGTGTGTGGAGCAGAGATTGAGGTCGTCATCCAGGCATTTGCATGGAGAGCACGGGAGTGACGCAGGTATCTGTTTGGGGCTTACCGTACTTAGTGATCCAGGTACTTGCCATGTGCACATACGATTTCATGGTTTACAATGCAGCCCACCTTACCTGAGAGTTCTCATATGTGGTGATACATAACTGGAACTCGTGACACGAAGTGGTCTCTCCGCTGCACACACTTTTTCCTACAGGTTTGGTGGCTCAGAGCTTAGTGACCAGGCGGTGCTGGGGTTGTGGGCTCAGATCCCCCTGTGGCCACATCCACACTGTATTTTTAGGCTTGCTGTTACGTGGACCTCACTGATACAGTCATGTGAAGGTTACATGCGCATTTATTAACTTTTCACTGCAGAAATGCAATAAAAATACAAAAAGTGTTTGCTCTCTGCAGATTTTCCTCATCTCATTCAAGTCTATGGGTAAAATCCTCAAATAAAATATTATTTGAACTTAACCTAATATTTATGGGGGCCCCTAACAGATGACTGCGGAGGTAGATGGGGGTCTGCCATGTCCCCTATCAGAATGCTGGTCAGGGGCATCGCTACCATCAAAGATCTGGGGCTCCAGCCCCGAACGTTTTGCTTAGAGCCCTGGATCTCCTGCTACTGCTGCATTGAACTGTGTTAGCGTAAACTGACACCAATACAGGTCAAAGGGGCGTGTCGTGCAGGAGAAGAGCACTGACCAATGAGCATCAGACTGATAGAAGATTGGTCAGTGTTCCTCAGAGAGCCAGCAGCAATTAAGAGGCAAGGTGAGCATAGGCGGATTATAATGAGGGCAATCTGGGCTATTGCCCAGGGCCTGAGGCTCCGGGGGGGTCCATAAATTTCCCTCATTATAATTGGCAATCCCATGTGTTATTTAAGTTACCGCTGCAGGCCCGCGGCAGCAGGCGGCTTGAATGATGCTGAGCCCGCCCTGCCGCATGACGTCAGGCAGAGCGGACTCAGCATACATAGCGCGGGCGGACGGGCGCGTCTATTTTCCCACTCATGTCACGACCCAGCCGCCTGCAGCGGCCGCATATGGTCACCATCGCGCGCAGATGCTGGGCCCGCCCTGCCTCATGACGGCAGGCAGAGCAGGAATGGCCCCGGGTACCATCTGGAGCACAGCGTCTGGGGTACGGGAGCGAGGTGAGTATGTGTTGTGTTTATTTTTTTAACTATATATATATATATATCCATCTATGGGGGCTCATACTAAATATAACCAGCTATGGGCGGCTCATATTGTATATAACCAGCTATGGGGTGCTCATATTGTATATAACCAGCTGTGGGGGGCTCATACTGTATATAACCAGCTATGGGGGCTCATACTGTATATAACCAGCTATGGAAGTCTCATACTGTATGTAAGAAGCCATAGGGGGGCTCATACTGTATATAACAAGCTATAGGGGGCTCATACTGTATATAACCAGCTATGGGGGCTCATACTGTATATCACCAGCTGTGAGGGGCTCATAATGTATATAACCAGCTATGGGGGCTCATACTGTATATAACAAGCTATAGGGGAGCTCATACTGTATATAAAACACTAAATGGGGGCTCATGCTGTATATAACAAGCTATAGGGGAGCTCATACTGTATATAACACGCTATGGGGGCTCATGCTGTATATAACAAGCTATGGGGGGCTCATACTGTATATAACCAGCTATGGGGGCTCATACTGTATATAACCAGCTGTGAGGGGCTCATAATGTATATAACCAGCTATGGGGGCTCATACTGTATATAACAAGCTATAGGGGAGCTCATACTGTATATAACACGCTATGGGGGCTCATGCTGTATATAACAAGCTATGGGGGGCTCATACTGTATATAACCAGCTATAGGGGCTCATACTGTATATAACCAGCTATGGGAGTCTCATATTGTATGTAAGAAGCCATAGGGTGGCTCATACTGTATATAACCAGCTATGGGGGTCTCATACTGTATGTAAGAAGCCATAGGGGGCTCATACTGTATATAACACGCTATGGGGGCTCATACTGTATATAACAAGCTATAGGGGGCTCATACTGTATATAACCAGCTATGGGGGCTCATACTGTATATAACCAGCTATGGGGGTCTCGTACTGTATGTAAGAAGCAATAGGGGGGCTCATACTGTATATAACCAGCTATGGGGGCTCATACTGTATATAACAAGCTATAGGGGGTTCATACTGTATATAAAAAGCTATAGGGGGGATGTGTGTCCGAGACCAACTGGCTCCCTGCACTACAATCCATTCCAAAGGCCAATCAGAGGCCGGCAGCTGATGTCGGCCAGCCTGTCATGGACGGTGCATGGCAGTGACGCACCGTAAGACAACGACAGTATATAGATAGGAAAAGACAGTAACAGCTGCACTGTGAAATATTGGGTGCAAACCCCTGTACAGCGACCTGAGGTCCACTATATAAGTATAGAAGATGCAGGCTGCCCTCCAAATAAGGTGTACAAAATACAGGGGGTATGTCTACTGATCCACCTGAAGTGTTGTGTGACCCATTAAACAACATTTTTTAGAAGCCAAAATATCCGCATCATTTTTGAAGCAGATGACACTTCAGGAAAACAATGGCGGGGTGTTTCCTGAAGCGACTTCTTTGCCGTCTTTCTTGTCATTTCTGTGGCGGCTTTGCTGTCAATGTCCTTTTTCTTTACTTTTATACCTAAGATAGTGGCTCCGTCTGAAGAATGGCCCGGTCACGTCTTTTAGCCTCTTCACTGCTGTTGAAATCTGAAGTGGTTAAAAGAAGTGACAAAAGACGGGACATATTCTCAGCAAGGCGTTTTGACTTTGCTGTGTATATATTCATTCTATTTGCCGTTTATCGAGCTCTTTTTCAGGCGGGTTTCAGGCAGAATCTGCATGTATATGACATTGTGTGAACATACCTTTACAGTCCAACAGAACCCAGCACCGTACCCAGTATTCAGATGTGTAGCCTAATTCTATACAGTAAAGAGTAACAGCCGGACATAAAGATGACAAATGATATTTATTTGAATGAATATTTTGCCAGTGGATGTAATGTATGGCGACATCCGTGTCTGTACCATGTGCCATCGCCTTCAGTCCTTGTGCTCACCTTGGCTTAGTGAACCCACCTCACCAGGTAAGCCCTAACAGAACAATCAGGCAATGGAGTCCAGAGGAGCAGCGCTGACAACACTGCTGCCATTAGATAGCTGCTGAATGGACTCATGGTCTCTTCCAGTATCACTGCCACAATCTTATCTCATTCCTTGAATCTTTAAGATGTTCTGAAGCTTCAAAGGAAGCAGTGACTACGGCATAGGGGGCAGCGAGGGTTGGAGTGGAGCCATGTAGAGATGCAACCGTGATGGTAGGAATGATTGCATGGCAGAACTACGACTTCCTCTCCAATCTCATAATCCATTATACAGATGGCACAAGATTCGGCCTCCTCCTGAGATTTTATATTCCTTGTTGGGAAGTTCCTAGCTCGCAGAGCTTGCCTTCGCTGCAGAATATTAACCAGATTATACTGTGCAGGTGGGGATGGTGGCTGCATCTGTGGCCGAGATGTCACCATTCCCATTCCCTGCAGCTGAATGATAGGGTCAACCAGACGGTTGTCCTGGTGTAGCTGTACAGCAGATCGGCTTGGCGCTGGAAGCTCCCTGGGTCTGGAGGGCTCTGCAGGGACCGGTCTTAGTGGCGAGCGGCTTCTTTCCCTGTTCTCTTGTGCTGTCTGCCGCAGAGGAGCTCTGGCCCATCTCCCACTCGCGGTGACGGCAGTGGGGTCTGCCTGATGTCCATCATTGCTGATTAGCCTTCTCTCATCGCTTTGAGAAGATCTTAATCGAGGGTGGAGGATTATGGCCTGACCTATAAAGAAAAAGATTACTATTATTATGCTAAATTTAAAAAAAAACACTTTTTGGCCAAAGGGATAGAACCAGCTGATGCTTCGGGATTCAGGGAGAGAAGCAAAAATTATTTCATCTTTGGACTACATAATCCTGCTCAGTTTCAGTATCCCTTCTCTTAAGACATCACAAAGCAGGGGTGCAAATATGTTAGCATTTGGGGCCCCAGTTTTAACTTTTTCCCATGGTCCCACTTTGTCCAAAACTGGCCCTGATCGGCCCCCAAGGAATATGAATGGAGGGTGGAGGACACACTGTGTGTTATAAAACATCTTACCCCAGGGAAAACTCTCCGAAAAGCCCCTATAAGGCGGAATATTCTGTCACTTACCCTGATTTTCAGGTCGGCTCATCCATGTGTCGTTGTCAGCATTTAGCTGATGAAGCTCCCGGGAAGTCATGGCTTGGTTACCCGGGGCTGAGATGGTGAAATGTAAAAGAACTAAGTTCTCTGATGGCGCAGATGTTATAGCGCCCAAATAACAGTAAGAAGCTGTGGAAGTAAATACTAGGCGTACAGAACAATCTAGCTCGTGCTTCCAAGACCAAAGTGGAGTCTCCGCAAATACATCAACTCTGAAAATGGCGCTGATGTCACCGTGCGTAGAGATTGTATAACCTCACAGCATTCTATGTCATTGTGACATCACATGTGAGAGCAACAACGCGCTGTCATGATGGCTGACTGTCCAATCTGTTATATGTCCTCTATATACACACATACAACCAAACAAATGACATGCATACATTGTAAGAATAATAGACACCTGGGAATAAGAATCATTTTATCATTTATATTAATCTGCGCATTATTCCCTATAGAAACCTCAGCCACTGCAGAACCGGTTTCTCACGGTGGTCCTGAAATAAAGCAAAACACAAACTCGCCTACAGACCCCAGCTGCTCCTCGGTACTGCTGCCAGTGTCCCCCGCCAATCTCCTGGCTTCCTCTTCTAGCAAAGGCCATTGGGTGACCACTGCAGCCAATCAGTTACTTTAATACAAATTTCCCATTGATTTGTTTAATGATGATCCAAAATAAAAACATTTAGAAAACAGATAAATATGATTTTCAGAAAATGGCATGTATGAAGATGGATACTTATGGTATGATATGCAGAGAGAAGAATACTGGGAGGACACAGATCTTGTTAGTCCACCTGCTTAACCCACAGGAAAATAATCAGGTCATACAGGGGCGTACATAGAGACCCTCAGACCCAATAGCAAAGGTCCGAATTGGAATCTCCCATTGGCCCCCGGCAGCTATTAAGCAACCTGCTGGAGATGACAGAGGCCTCCTGTCTAACTGCTTAGTTGCTGGTCACTTTGGAGTCTAAGGGGTTAAACTGAGCGAGCTTGAATTGCAGCAGGTGTAGAACAGCCGGCACCCAGTGGATATAGAGCGGACTCAGCTTGTGAGTCTGCTCCTTATAAATCATCTTATACTGTACATATACGGCATGAGCAGGGGATGGGGCCATTCGGCACCAGGCCCCCCCTGTACATAGACCCCATAGGTGAATGAAAAATAAATAAAATAATGAACGGTAGAAAATTAAGATTCATCTCAGAAAAAAAGTCCATTTCTCTTGTGCCCATTCACATTAAAGCTAATTTATCTGAAACTGCTGACTTTGGTTGGAGAGGCTGATTATCCTAAAGAAAGCACATGCACGCTCGGCCGAAACAGTCATACATGTGTATTGGGGGGGCGGTGAGGGAGAGAAGATTGAAGTGCTAACAGTACATTACATAGATATTTAGGACGGATTAGGAAAAATATGTTATGTTTTTGACCCATAACATGAAAATAGGGTTAATAATTTAACTTTCATTACAAAATTATTATTATTATTTATTATTATTATAGCGCCATTCCTTCCATGGCGCTTTACATGTGAAAGGGATATACATAGCACAAATAATTACAATAAATTTGAACAATACAAGTTGGCGACTGATACAGGAGGAGCGAGGACCCTGCCCGCGAGGGCTCACAATCTACAGATCTTCAGTTTTACTCAAATTAGTTGTTGCAAAAATGAGTACACCCTACATTAAAAACTACTACTATTTTGTATGACCCCCACAGGTGCATCTCACGAAATTAGAATATCATAAAAAAATGTATTTATTTTAGTTCTTCAATACAAAAAGTGAAACTCATATATTATATAGAGCCATTACACACAGAGGGATCTATTTCACGTGTTTATTCTTGGTAATGTTGATGATTATGGCTTACAGCCAATGAAAACACAAAAGTCATTATCTCAGTAAATTAGAATACTTTATAACAACAGATTGAAAATGTTTTTAAAATCCGAAATGTTGTCCGACTGAAATGTCTGTTCAGTAAATGCCCTCAATACTTGGTCGGGCTCCTTTTGCATCAATTACTGCATCAATGCGGCGTGGCATGGAGGCGATCAGCCTGTGGCACTGCTGAGGGGTTATGGAAGCCCAGGTGGCTTTGATAGAAGCCTTCAGCTCGTCTGCATTGTTGTGTCCGGGGTCTCTCATCTTCCTCTTGACAATACCCCATAGATTCTCTATAATAGATTCTCTATGGGGATTAGGTCAGGCGAGTTTACTGGCCAATCAAGCACAGTGATACTGTTGTTTGTAAACCAGGTATTGGTGCTTCTGGCAGTGTGGACAGGGGCCAAGTCCTGCTGGGGAATAAATTTCCATCTCCAAAAAGCTTGTTGGCAGAGGGAAGCATGAAGTGCTCAACAATTTCCTGGTAGACGGCTGCGCAGACTTTGGTCTTGATAAAACACAGTGGACCTCCACCAGAAGATGACATGGCTCCCCAAACCATCACTGATTGTGGAAACTTCACACTAGACCTCAAGCAGCTTGGATTGTGGCCTCTCCACTCTTCCTCCAGACTCTGAGACCTTGATTTCCAAATGAAAATTGGAAATCTGGGACCTTGTGGAGTGTGTCAATGACTGCCTTCTGGACATCTGTCAAGTCAACAGTCTTCCCCATGATTGTGGAGCCTACTGAAACAGACTAAGGGACTTTTTTAAACACGTAGGAAGCCTTTGCAGGTGTTTTTGTTAATTTTTTAATTTACTGAGATAATAACTTTAGTGTTTTCATTGGCTGTAAGCCATAATCATCAACATTAACAGAAATAAACACGTGAAATAGATCACTGTTTGTAATAACTCTATATGAGTTTCACTTTTTTTTTTTGAAGAACTGAAATAAATTAACTTTTTGATGATATTCTAACTTAGTGAGATGCACCTGTGCATAGACATATATTATACATATACACTGCTCAAAAACATAAAGGGAACACTCAAATAACACATCCTAGATCTGAATGAATGAATGAAATATTCTCATTGAATACTTTGTTCTGTACAAAGTTAAATGTGCTGACAACAAAATCACACAAAAATCATCAATGGAATTCAAATTTATTAACCAATAGAGGCCTGGATTTAGAGTCACCCCCAAGATTAAAGTGGAAAAACACACTACAGGCTGATCCAACTTTGATGTAATGTCCTTAAAACAAGTCAAAATGAGGCTCAGTATTGTGTGTGGCCTCCACGTGCCTGTATGACCTTCTACAATGCCTGGGCATGCTCCTGATGAGGTTGCGGATGGTCTCCTGTGGGATCTCCTCCCAGACCTGGACTAAAGCATCTGCCAACTCCTGGACAGTCTGTGGTGCAACGTGACGTTGGTGGATGGAGCGAGACATGATGCCCCAGATGTGCTCAATCGGATTCAGGTCTGGGGAACGGGCGGGCCAGTCCATAGCTTCAATGCCTTCATCTTGCAGGAACTGCTGACACACTCCAGCCACATGAGGTCTGGCATTGTTCTGCATTAGGAGGAACCCAAGGCCAACCACACCAGCATATGGTCTCACAAGGGGTCTGAGGATCTCATCTCGATACCTAATGGCAGCCAGGCTACCTCTGGCGAGCACATGGAGGGCTCCAAAGAAATGCCACCCCACACCATTACTGACCCACTGCCAAATCGGTCATGCTGAAGGATGTTGCAGGCTGCAGATCGTTCTCCACGCCTTCTCCAGACTCTGTCACGTCTGTCACATGTGGTCAGTGTGAACCTGCTTTCATCTGTGAAGAGCACAGGGCGCCAGTGGCGACTTTGCCAATTCTGGTGTTCTGTGGCAAATGCCAAGCGTCCTGCACGGTGTTGGGCTGTGAGCACAACCCCCATCTGTGGACGTCTGGCCCTCATACCACCCTCATGGAGTCGGTTTCTAACCATTTGGGCACATTTGTGGCCTGCTGGAGGTCATTTTGCAGGGCTCTGGCAGTGCTCCTCCTGTTCCTCCTTGCACAAAGGCGGAGGTAGCAGTCCTGCTGCTCGGTTGTTGCCCTCCTATGGCCCCCTCCACATCTCCTGGTGTACTGGCCTGTCTCCTGCAAGCGCCTCCAGCCTCTGGACACTACGCTGACAGACACAGCAAAACTTCTTGCAACAGCTCGCATAGATGTGCCATCCTGGATGAGCTGCACTACCTGAGCAACTTCTGTGGGTTGTAGAGTCCGTCTCATGCTACCACGAGTGTGAAAGCACAAACAACATTCAAAAGTGACCAAAACATCAGCCAGAAAGCATTGGTACTGAGATGCGGTCTGTGGTCCCCACCTGCAGAACCACTGCTTTATTGAGGGTGTCTTGATAATTGCCAATAATTTCCATCTATTCTCTATTCCATTTGCACAACAGCATGTGAAATTGATTGGCAATGAGTGTTTCTTCCTAAGTGGACAGTTTGATTTAACAGAAGTTTGATTTACTTGGAGTTATATTCTGTTGTTTAAGTGTTCCCTTTATTTTTTTGAGCAGTGTATATATATAATACATATATGCCACCAAACAACTTTTACCATATGTGAGGCAGTGACTGGGATCGTATGTGAGGGACGTTATATATACCCCAGAATGTGTACAGAGACCTATTGAACCCATTGAAGTGCATTGCAGTCACAGACACACCTGCAATGCAGGAATGAAGGTGAGCACTGACCTGGTCAGGCTATCTGGCTAAGGCAGATTAAGTAAAACCCGGCAGGGCCTTCATTTCTTGGAGGAGGCTACAAGAAGGCAGTGGGGCGGCCTCCTCCCTCCAACCCGGGTTTTCCAGTGGCTCTTGCCACAGGTCCTTTAAAAACCCTGCATTAAGGTTAGTGGTGTTCAGTGTTGGGACCTGCTAGGCGCATAGCAGGAAAGCTTGGCGGGCCTGTGTGTAGCTGAACCCACGCCTGGGAAGGCTCTGCACCCGTCAGGCTCTGAGCGGCCCGGCGCGGCCGTTGCCCACGGCAACCATTGTTTATGGACTTATGTTAACCCGGCTGCGAACCGGAGGACTTTCTGTTTACCCGTGAGTTGCTGAATAAAAGCTGCTTATGTTGGACTTGCTTGGGTCACTGCCTCAGTTACTGCACGGTGTGAACACCGCCTCCTTACAGATATATATATATATATATATATATATATATACTGTACATACAGTAGGGAAAATAAGTAGTTAATACACTGTCAATTTTGCACGTTTTCCCACCTACAAAGAATGGAGAGGTCCGTAATTTTTTTTCGTAGGTCACTTCACCTGTGAGAGACAGAATCTAAAAATAAAATCCAGAAAATCTCATTGTATGATTTTTAGATAATTAATTTGCATTTTATTGCATTCAATAAGTATTTGATACATAAGAAAAGCAGAACTTAATATTTGGTACAGAAACCTTTGTTTGCAATTACAGAGGTCAGACGATTCCTGTAGTTCTTGACCAGGTTTGCACGCACTGCAGCAGGGATTTTGGCCCACTCCTCCATACAGATCTTCTCCAGATCTTTCAGGTTTCGGGGTTGTAGCTGGGAAACATTGAGTTTCAGCTCCCTCCAAAGATTTTCTATTGGGTTCAGTTCTGGAGACTGGATAGGCCACTCCAGGACACTGAAATGCTTCTTATGGAGCCACTCCTTAGTTGCCCTGGCTGTGTGCTTCGGGTCATTGTCATGCTGGAAGAACCAACCATGACCCATCTTCAATGCTCTTATTGAGGGAAGGAAGCTGTTAACCAAAATCTCGTGAAACATGACCCCATCCATCCCCCATTCAATACGGTGCAGTGGAGTTGATACCAAGAGGTTCTATTTGGATCTCATCTGACCACATGACCTTCTCCCATGCCTCCTCTGGATCATGCAGATAATCATTGGTGAACATCAAACGGGCCTGGACATGTGCTGGCATGAGCAAGGGGACCGTGCGTGCTCTGCAGGATTTTAATCCATTACGGTGTAGTGGTACTAACGGTAATGCTTGAGACTGTGGTCCCAGCTCTCTTTACGTTATTGACCAGGTCCTCCTTTATAGTTTTGGGCTGATTCCTGACCTTTCTCAGAATCATCCTTACCCCACAAGGCAAGATCTTGCATGGAGCCCCAGACCAAGGAAGATTGACAGTCATCATGTGTTTCTTCCATTTTCTAATAATTGTGCCAACAGTTGTTGACTTCTCACTAAGCTGCTTGCCTATTCTCCTTTAGCACTGGGATGGCCTTGTGCAGGTCTACAATTTTGTCCCCGGTGTCCTTAGATAGCTCTTTGCTCTTGGCCATGGTGGAGAGGTTGGAGTGTGATTGATTGTGTGGACTGGTGTCTTTTATACAGGTAATGAGTTCAAACAGGTGCAGTTAATACAGGTAATAAGTGCAGAATAGGAGGGCTTCTTAAAGAAAAACTAACAGGTTTGGGAGAACCAGAATTCTTGCTGGTTTGTAGGTGATCAAATACTTATTTCATTCATTAAAATACAATTTAATTATGTAAAAATCATACAATACCCTTTTGGAAGTGCATTGAGCTGTAGGGTGCATTGCTGGAAAAGGGGAAAAAAAAAAAACTCTTTAAATCTCTTAGTTTGCGAGTGTGAATGAGCTGAGTGGGACTGGAGCGTAAGTGCGAACGAAAGTAAGTGTGTGACTTGTTTTTCAGTGAAGAGGTATTTGGGAATCCTGCAGAAAAAACCTGTGTGAATTGCGGTGAGTTGCTGCATTGTGACCTGCTGAGTGCTTTTCTACCTGTTTAGTTTTATTGGGCTTTTTAAAACCTATTTTCTCACTACAGTTTTACAGTTTCTTAGTTTACTACCTGTTTATTTAAGGGTTAACTACATTGCACTAAAATCCTGAGGTGTAGCAATACTCACAAGCTGTTAATTAAGGGAGAGGGGTCATAATTAAGGGTTTATAAGGGGCAGCTAGTTGGGCATCCAGTCCTTTGGAAGTGCATTAAGCTGTAGGGTGCATTGCTGGAAAAGGGAAAAAAAAAAACTCTTTAAATCTCTTACTTTGCGATTGTGAACGAGCTGAGTGGGACCGGAGCGTAAGTGCGAACGAAAGTAAGTGTGTGACTTGTTTTTCAGTGACTTTGGATTCAGGGAGTTTGGAAGGGAGGACTTTGGACTGAATTGCTGTCTGTATTTTATTAACTCTTTACTTTTCTTTTTACTTAACATTCTGTCTATTGCAATCCCCATTAGGAAATGAGCTCCATTATTGACAATGCTATCCAGTGTACATCTTGCCACATGTATGCATTCCTTGAACAGCCGGTCGGGGTTGCTTACTGCTGTGCGAGATGTGTGCACGTTGTGCGTTTGGAAGCCCAGGTACTGGATCTAAATGAGCAGCTGGCAACACTGAGATCCATTGACAATATGGAAAGGAGTCTGCTGCTCACTGAGCAGCAGCTCACTGGGGTAGATGTGGGGGAGGGTGGTAGTCGGGAGCGGCAGGACAGTGAGGCCGTTAGTTGGGTGACAGTTAGAAGGGGGGGTAGAGGGAAGAGTGCCAGGGAGGCTAGTCCTGATCTGGCACACCCCAATAAGTTTATACCACAACGGTCAAAGTATAGTTTCCCAATGATACACTAGAGACACGAAAACTGCCACAAAATAAGTGCAGCTTCAACAGGAAAACATAAAACTCATGGCTTAAAAGTATAATTTTTATTTAGATATATAGATAAAAAATTACCAAAAATAAAAAAAAAAATTATAAAAAGAAGCACTCGCGAAACGGCGTCGTCGGGGTTGGTTCCCTACAAGCTCTCTCCCTTTGCAGGTACTATACCCTAATCCTTGGATTTTTATATATACACTTGTATTCTTATATACACTACTACCTTTCCTTGGAAGCACTAAGACTTATCACTTTATTTATACTAATCCCATTACTTGCTTACCTTATTAATTGTTTATGTGCTCATATTAGTTATGATCATTTTCTATATGCACTAGCACTTTATACAGCTAATAGTATTCAACTATTGTTATTTTTCTAGTACCTGTACTCTTATTGTTTATGACAATTACTTGCAAGGGGATATTTCTTTACCCAAAAACTGGATTCAGTGCAATTATTGCACGGTTGAGTGAGCTATTATGTAGGGAACTCAAGGGTTCCTGCTTTTTTATAATTTTTTTTTTTATTTTTGGTAATTTTTTATCTATATATCTAAATAAAAATTATACTTTTAAGCCATGAGTTTTATGTTTTCCTGTTGAAGCTGCACTTATTTTGTGGCAGTTTTCGTGTCTCTAGTACACCCCAATAAGTTTGCAAAGTTGGCAGATGAGGGGAGTGACGGTCCAGGGGTAGCACTGCTGCAGCAAGGCATGTCCCCTGAAAGTCAGAGGAGTGTCCGCTCCAGTAAAGAGGGAAATAGGAGAGCAGGGCAGGCCAGGCAGGTGCTGGTAGTGGCGGACTCAATTATTAGGGGAAAAGATAGGGCAATCTGGCACAAAGACAGGGATCATCGAACAGTGTGCTGCCTACCTGGCGCTCGAGTCCGGCACATCGCTGATCGGGTTGACAGATTACTGGGAGGGGCTGGTGAGGACCCAGCGGTCATGGTGCACATTGGCACAAATGACAAAGTTAGAGGTAGGTGGAAGGTCCTTAAAGATGATTTCAGGGAATTAGGCTGCAAGCTGAAAGCAAGGACCTCCAAGGTGGTATTCTCTGAAATACTACCGGTACCACGTGCCACGCCAGAGAGGCAATGGGAGATTAGGGAGATAAATAAGTGGCTCAAGAACTGGTGTAGGAAGGACGGATTTGGGTTCCTGGAGAACTGGGCTGACTTCTCAGTTGACTACAGACTCTACGCTAGGGACCGGCTGCACCTCAATGGGGAGGGTGCAGCTGTGCTGGGGGGGAAAATGGCTAGAAGGTTGGAGGAGTGTTTAAACTAGGGATTGGGGGGGAGGGTATTCATTTTATAGGTGGGGAAGATAGTGCAGATAGTGACCTGGGCACAAATAAAGAAATTGGGGGTGGGGTTAGAACAGTCAATAAAGTAAGAAGGAATAGAGGTACAGAGAGATACATAAAATGCATGTACACTAATGCCAGAAGCTTCACCAACAAAATGGAGGAATTAGAATTAATTTTGTTGAAAAATAATTATGACATGGTAGGGATATCTGAGACGTGGCTGGACGAGAGCCATGACTGGGCAGTTAATTTACAGGGCTATAGTCTGTTCAGAAATGACTGTACAAACAAGCGAGGGGGGGTGTGTGTGTTTATATGTAAAATCATCTTTAAAACCCGTCTTGCGGGAGGATATAGGTGAATCTAATGAAAATGTAGAGTCCCTGTGGGTGTAGATAAGGGGAGGGGGAAAAAATAATAAATTACTGATAGGGGTTTGTTATAAGTCTCCAAAAATAATGGAAGTAGCGGAGAATATCCTCGTAAAGCAAATAGATGAAGCAGCGACTCAAGGAGAAGTCATTATTATGGGAGACTTCAACTACCCTGAAATACATTGGGGGACAGAAACATGTAGTTCAAGCAAAGGTAATAGGTTTTTGACAACTATGAGAGACAATTACCTTTCACAACTGGTTCAGGACCCAACAAGAAGGGGGGCACTGCTAGACCTAATATTAACCAATAGGCCAGACCGCATATCAAATATCCGAGTTGGGGGTCACTTGGGTAATAGTGATCACAAAATACTACGTTTTCATGTAACCTTTAATAAGATGTGTAGTAGAGGGGTTATAAGGACACTAAACTTCAGGAAGGAAAATTTCCAACGGTTGAGAGATGATCTTAGTGAAATAAACTGGGATGATATCCTGAGACATAAAGCTACACAAAGCAAATGGAAGACATTTATTAACATCCTGAATAGGACCTGTGCACAATATATACCCTTTGGGAATAAACATGCTAGAAATAGGAGGAAACCACTATGGCTAAATAGAGCTGTAAGGGGCGCAATAAGTGACAAAAAGAAAGCATTTAGGGAACTAAAGCAAGTAGGTAGTGATGAGGCATTAAATAAATATAGAAAATTAAATAAATTATGTAAAAAACAAATCAAGGCAGCAAAGATTGAGGCAGAGAGGATCATTGCCAGAGAAAGTAAAAATAACCCCAAAATATTCTTTAACTACATAAATAGTAAAAAACTAAAAAATGATAGTGTTGGCCCCCTTAAAAATAGTCTGGGTGAAATGGTAGATGAGGATGAGGAAAAATCCAATATGCTAAATGATTTTTTTTCAACCGTATTTACACAAGAAAATCGCATAACAGAAAACATGATTAGTGATAACAAAAATTCTCCATTAAATGTCACTTGCTTAACCCAGCAGGAAGTACGGCGGCGTCTAAAAATCACTAAAGTTGACAAATCCCCGGGCCTGGATGGGATACACCCGCGAGTACTGCAGGAATTAAGTAAAGTCATAGATAGACCATTATTTTTAATCTTTAAAGATTCCATAATAACAGGGTCTGTACTACAGGACTGGCGTATAGCAAATGTGGTGCCAATATTCAAAAAGGGGACAAAAACTGAACTTGGAAATTATAGGCCGGTAAGCTTAACCTCTACTGTGGGTAAAATCCTGGAGGGTTTCCTAAGAGATGCTATAATAGAGTATCTGAAGAAGAATAACCTCATGACTCAATATCAACATGGGTTTATGAGAGACCGTTCCTGTCAAACTAATCTGATCAGTTTTTATGAGGAGGTAAGTTCCGGACTGGACCAAGGAAATGCAGTGGATGTTGTGTATATGGACTTTTCAAAAGCTTTTGATACGGTTCCACACAAAAGGTTGATACATAAAATGAGAACAATGGGGATAGGGGAAAATATATGTATGTGGGTTAAGAACTGGCTTAGTGATAGGAAACAAAGGGTGGTTATTAATGGAAAACACTCAGACTAGGTCTCAGTTAACAGTGGGGAACCACAGGGGTCAGTATTGGGCCCGCTTCTTTTTAACATTTATTAATGACCTTGTAGGGGGCATACAGAGTAATATTTCAATATTTGCAGATGACACTAAACTCTGCAGGGTAATCAATACAGAGGAGGACAATTTTATATTATAGGAGGATCTATGTAAACTAGAAGCTTGGGCTGATAAATGGCAAATGAGCTTTAATGGGGATAAATGTAAGGTAATGCACTTGGGCAGAGGAAATAAAATGTATGATCATATGCTTAATTGTAAAACACTGGGTAAAACTGTAACTGAAAAAGACCTGGATGTATTGGTGGACGACAAGCTCACGTTTAGTGGCCAGTGTCAGGCAGCTGCTACAAAGGCAAATAAAATAATGGGATGCATTAAATGAAGCATAGATGCTCATGAGGAGAACATAATTTTACCTCTATACAAGTCATTAGTGCGACCACACTTAGAATACTGTGTACAGTTCTGGTCTCCGGTGTATAAGAAAGACATAGCTGAACTAGAGCGGGTGCAGAGAAGAGCGACCAAGGTTATTAGAGGACTGGGAGGTCTGCAATACCAAGACAGGTTATTACACTTGGGGTTATTTACTGTGGAAAAAAGAAGGCTTAGGGGTGATCTTATTACTATGTACAAGTATATGAGGGGACAGTACAAAGACCAGTCTACTGATCTATTTACTCTGAGGCCTGAGACGGGGACAAGGGGGCATCTTCTACGTCTGGAGGAAAGAAGGTTTAATCATAATCACAGACGCGGATTCTTTACTGTAAGAGCAGTGAGACTATGGAGCTCTCTGCCGCATGATGTTGTAATGAGGGATTCACTGTTAAAATTTAAGAAGGGCATAGATGCCTTTCTTGAAAAGTATAATATTACAGGTTATAAATACTAGATTCCTTGATAGGGCGTTGATCCAGGGAACTAGTCTGATTGTCGTATGGAGTCGGGAAGGAATTTTTTTCCCCAATGTGGAGCTTAGTGTTTGCCACATGGGTTTTTTGCCTTCCTCTGGATCAACATGTTAGGCTATGGGTTGAACTAGATGGACTTAGTCTTCCTTCAACCTTAAAAACTATGTTACTATGTTACTATGTAATATACCAGGAAGGGGGACATTAAATCAGAATGGGGACAATATATCAGAATGGGGACAATATATCAGGAAGGGGGACATAAATCAAAATGGGGACATTATATCAGAATGGGGAAATTATACCAGAATTGGGGACATTATACCAGAATAAGGGACACTATACCAGAATGGGGTACACCATACCCAGATGGGTTACACTATATCAGAATGGGGACATTATATCACAATGATGATGTTATACCAGGATGGGGGACATTATATCACAGTGATGATATTATACCAGTATGGGGGATATTATAGCAGCATGGGGGACATTATGCCAGAACTGGAGATACTATACTAGGATGTGGGGCATTATACCAGCTTTGGGGACATTATAGCAGAATTGGGAGCATTACACCAGCATGGGGGATATTATACCAGGTTAGAGACATTATACCAAAATGGGGACATTATGTCAGAATGGGGACACTATACCAGGATGAGGACATTAAACCAGAATGAAGGAAATGATGCCAGAATGGGGACATTACCAGACAGGGGCACAGGTGGGGGAAAATGTTATAGCATAAGGCCCAGCATGTGGGAGATTATTACAAGAAGGAGCCAGGATGGGAGACATTGCTACATAGGGAGAGAACACATATATCTTTATAGGATCCAGAACGCTACAAGGGCCCATACATCTGACCAACATGCCGGTGGGGGCCTATCAGACTCTAGTTACTCCACTGGGTGGGACCAGATCATTTCCAGGAATCCTTGTTCTTTACATTGAAGATAATTCTTAATGACATTGGCTGTACGTTTGGGGTTGTTGTTCTGCTGAAGAAAACATTTGGATCCAATCAGACACCTCCCTGATGATATTGCATGATGGATAAGTATCTGCCTCTATATCTCATCATTGAGGGAACCAATAATTCTGACCCAATTTCCACCCTCATTTGCTGAAATGCAGCCCCAAACTTACAGGACCCTCCACCGTGCTTATGCATCACTATTGCCCACAGACACTCATTATTGTACTGCTCTCCAGCCCTTCAGTGAACAAAATCTCTTCTGTAATAACAACATTTTTCATATTTTGACTCAACCGTCCAGAGCACATCCTGCCAATTTTCTACACCCTGGTTCCTCTGTTTTAATGCATAGTTGAGTCACTTGGCCTTGTTTTGATGTGGAAGATATGGCTTTTTCACCACAATTCTGCTATGAAGACCACTTCTGTCCAGTCTTCTCTGAACAGTAGATGAGTGAAGCTGAGTCCCACTGGTTGCTGCCAGTTCTGAGCTGATGGCACTGCTGGACATCTTCCGCTTTTGAAGGAAAGTAAAATAATGTGTCATACATCTGCTGCACTACGAGTTTCCTTGGCCGACCACTGCACCTACTGACCTCAACGTTGCACATTTTCTTGTGCTTCTTCATAAGTGCTTGAATGACACATCTTGAACCCTCAATCTGCTTTGAAATTTGTGCCTTAGAGACCTTGCTGATGTAGTATAACTTCCTTGTGTATTCTTGCTCAGTCTTGCCATGGTGTATGACCAGACACCTGACTGTATTATTACAAAATCCCTGACTTTGCGCAGGTTGCCTAGAAGAATTGATGCTGTTTTAAAGTGAAAAGTTGGTCACACCAAATATTGATTGGATCTAGATTTTTCGTTTGTTCATTCACTTGTATTTTGTTAATCTATTAAATAAATCATTAACATTTCTATTTTTGAAGCGTTCTTACTTTACAGCATTTTTTCTACACCTTTCTAAAAATTATTTTTATGTGATTGTGTCTTTTATTTGCTCATTAATAATCTGATATACCTTTTGGCATTTTGTGTATAGTTGTTTTTTTGCTGTTGGGGTAAATTGTAGGATATTGATTTCAGAGGGGTTTCCTGATCCTTTGATTGTAGGAATGAGTGGTATATATGTGCTAATAAATTAGGACAAACGTAGGAAATTTAGGAAGAAACTGAACATCTCAGCAGTAATAACATGCTGATTGTGATGTCATGAAGATGACATGAATTTCCACCAATCAGAGATCAGCATGTTTCAGGTCACCCAGATAGAACAGTCCATGAAACATGAGTCACGGCCACTGTGAGGTCATAATGCTGATTAGAATTTCCACCAGTCAGAAAACAGAACCGCCCAGAAGAACCACCCAGGAGATATGAGTCATCGCCACTGTGAGGTCATGATGCTGACCAATCACAGAGCAGCCACACGCAGATTTTCCACCAATCAGAGAACAGCCACACCCAGATTTTCCACCAATCAGAGATCAGCAGTGGGTATAAATAGCCACTGCCGCCTGCCCGGCTTAGCCTTGCACTGTTTGGGTCTCTCTTTTTTTCTCTCTCTTGGTACCTCCCGGTATCTCTCCCTCCCCTTTTTCTTCTCTCTCTCTCTCTCTTTGACCCAACGGCCCTGTTAAGGGCTACCCCAAATGTGTAAAAGATAGAACCAATATTTGTGTTGTTTGTCCGTTTTATGAGCCTGTGATTAACCCCTTCCCACTCTTTGCCATATATATATATATTATACTCATAGTATGTGCAGGTGGGCCTTAAAGGGAATTTCCAGGACAAACATAATCATGGCCTATCCCGTGGTTAGCTCATTAATATCAGATTTGTGGGGGTCCGGCACGTGGCACCTCCACTACTCAGTTGTTTGAAACTCTGGCAGAGGTCAGATGTAAACATTGTTGAGGAGCTGAACATCACAGCTCTGGTCACTGTGTAGTGGCTGCTACCTGGTGCTGCAGATCAGCTCCTATTACATGAATATTAGCTGACTTGCAGGACCCACAGTACAGTGAATGGAGCAGCGATGTTCAGATCTTCAAACCTTTACATCTGAGCGTTGCAAACAACTGATGGGTAGAGCCAGTGCCGCGTATCGGAGCCCACCGATCTGATATTGATAACCCATTCCCAGGATGGCAGCTCAGTAGATACCATACCAGGATGGGGGACATTATGCCAGAATGGGTACATTATACCAGAATGGGGACATTATATCAGAATTAGGTCATTATGTCAGAATGTGAGACACTGTAACAGAATGGAGTGCATTGTAGCAGGATGGGGGACATTAAACCAGGGCGAGGGACATTAAACCAGTTTGATGGTCATTAAACCAGGATGGGGGGCATTATACCAGGATGGGGACATTATACCAGAATGGGGACACTATACTAGTATGGCGACATTTTACCAAGATGAAGGACACTATATCAGAATGGGGACAATATATCAGAATGGGGACAATATACCAGGAAGGGGGGCATTAAATCAGAATGGGGACATTATATCAGAATGGGGAAATTATACCAGAACCAGAATTGGGGACATTATACCAGAATAAGGGACACTATACCAGAATGGGGTACACCATACCCGGATGGGTGACACTATAACAGAATTGGGACATTATAGCACAATGATGATGTTATACCAGGATGGTGGACATTATATCACAATGATGATATTATACCAGTATGGTGGATATTATAGCAGCATGGGGGACATTATGCCAGAACTGGAGATACTATAGCAGGATGTGGGGCATTATACCAGCTTTGGGGACATTATAGCAGAATTGGGAGCATTATACCAGCATGGGGGATATTATACCAGGTTAGAGACATTATACCAAAATGGGGACATTATATCAGAATGGGGACACTATACCAGGATGGGTACATTAAACCAGAATGAAGGAAATGATGCCAGAATTGGGACATTACCAGACAGGGGCACAGGTGGGGGAAAATGTTATAGCATAAGGCCCAGCATGTGGGAGATTATTACAAGAAGGAGCCAGAATGGGGGACATTACTACATAGGGAGAGAACACATATACTGTATCTTTATAGGATCCAGAACGCGCCCATACATCTGACCAATATGCAGGTGGGGGCCTATCAGACTCTCGTTACTCCACTGGGTGGGACCAGATCATTTCCAGGACTCCTTGCTCTTTACATTGAAGATAATTCTTAATGACATTGGCTGTACGTTTGGGGTTGTTGTTCTGCTGAAGAAAACATTTGGATCCAATCAGACACCTCCCTGATGATATTGCATGATGGATAAGTATGTGCCTCTATATCTCAGCATTGAGGGAACCAATAATTCTGACCCAATTTCCACCTCCATTTGCTGAAATGCAGCCCCAAACTTACAGGACCCTCCACCGTGCTTATGCATGACTATTGCCCACAGACACTCATTATTGTACTGCTCTCCAGCCCTTCAGTGAACAAAATCTCTTCTGTAATAACAACATTTTTCATATTTGGCCTCAACCGTCCAGAGCACATCCTGCCAATTTTCTACACCCTGGTTCCTCTGTTTTAATGCATAGTTGAGTCACTTGGCCTTGTTTTGATGTGGAAGATATGGCTTTTTCACCACAATTCTGCTATGAAGACCACTTCTGGCCAGTCTTCTCTGAACAGTAGATGAGTGAAGCTGAGTCCCACTGGTTGCTGCCAGTTCTGAGCTGATGGCACTGCTGGACATCTTCCGCTTTTGAAGGAAAGTAACCGTAATGTGTCATACATCTGCTGCACTAAGTTTCCTTGGCCGACCACTGCATCTACTGACCTCAACGTTGCACATTTTCTTGCTTCTTCATAAGTGCTTGAATGACACATCTTGAACCCTCAATCTGCTGTGAAATTTGTGCCTTAGAGACCTTGCTGATGTAGTATAACTTCCTTGTGTATTCTTGCTCAGTCTTGCCATGGTGTATGACCAGACACCTGACTGTATTATTACAAAATCCCTGACTTTGCGCAGGTGTACCTAGAAGAATTGATGCTGTTTTAAAGTGAAAAGTTGGTCACACCAAATATTGATTGGATCTAGATTTTTTGTTTGTTCATTCACTTGTGTTTTGTTAATTGATTAAATAAATCATTAACATTTCTATTTTTGAAGCGTTCTTACTTTACAGCATTTTTTCTACACCTTTCTAAAAATTATTTTTATGTGATAGTGTCTTTTATTTGCTCATTAATAATCTGATATATCTTTTGGCATTTTGTGTATAGTTGTTTTTTTGCTGTTGGGGTAAATTGTAGGATATTGATTTCAGAGTGGTTTCCTGTTCCTTTGATTGTAGGAATGAGTGGTATATATGTGCTAATAAATTAGGACAAAACGTAGGTAATTTAGGAAAGAACTGAACATCTCAGCAGTAACAGCATGCTGATTGTGATGTCATGATGATGACTTGAATTTCCCCCAATCAGAGATCAGCATGTTTCAGGTCACCCAGATAGAACAGTCCATGAAACATGAGTCACGGCCACTGTGAGGTCATAATGCTGATTAGAATTTCCACCAGTCAGAAAACAGAACCGCCCAGAATAACCACCCAGGAGGTATGAGTCATCGCCACTGTGAGGTCATAATGCTGACCAATCACAGAGCAGCCACACCCAGATTTTCCACCAATCAGAGAGCAGCCACACCCATATTTTCCACCAATCAGAGATCAGCAGTGGGCATAAATAGCCGCTGCCGCCTGCCCGGCTTAGCCTTGCACTGGCTGGGTCTCTCTTTTTTTCTCTCTCTTGGTATCTCCCGGTATCTCTCCCTCCCCTCTCTCTTCTCTCTCACTCTTTGACCCAACGGCCCTCTTAAGGGCTACCCCAAATGTGTAAAAGATAGAACCAATATTTGTGTTGTTTGTCCGTTTTATGAGCCTGTGATTAACCCCTTCCCACTCTTTGCCATATATATATTATATGCATAGTATCTGCAGGTGGGCCTTAAAGGGAATTTAAAGGACAAACATATTGATGGCCTATCCCCTGGTTAGCTCATTAATATCAGATTTGTGGGGGTCCGGCACGTGGCACCTCCACTACTCAGTTGTTTGAAACTCTGGCAGAATCAGATGTAAACATTGTTGAGGAGCTGAACATCACAGCTCTGGTCACTGTGTAGTGGCTGCTACCTGGTGCTGCAGATCAGCTCCTATTACATGAATATTAGCTGACTTGCAGGACCCACAGTACAGTGAATGGAGCAGTGATGTTCAGATCTTCAAACTATTTACATCTGAGCGTCGCAAACAAGTGATGGGTAGAGCCAGTGCCGCGTGTCGAAGCCCACCGTTCTGATATTGATAACCCATCCCCAGGATGGCAGCTCAGTAGATACCATACCAGGATGGGGGACATTATGCCAGAATGGATACATTATACCAGAATGGGGACATTATATCAGAATTAGGTCATTATGCCAGAATGTGAGACACTGTAACAGAATGGAGTACGTTGTACCAGGATGGGGGACATTAAACCAGGGCGAGGGACATTAAACAGTATAATGGTCATTAAACCAGGATGGGGGGCATTATACCAGGATGGGGACATTATACCAGAATGGGGACACTATACTAGTATGGGGACAGTTTACCAAGATGAAGGACACTATATCAGAATGGGGACAATATATCAGAATGGGGACAATATACCAGGAAGTGGGACATTAAATCAGAATGGGGACATTATATCAGAATGGGGAAATTATACCAGAATTGGGGACATTATACTAGAATAAGGGACACTATACCAGAATGGGGTACACCATACCCAGATGGGTGACACTATATTAGAATGGGAACATTATATCACAATGATGATGTTATACCAGGATGGGGGACATTATATCACAATGATGATATTATACCAGTATAAGGGATATTATAGCAGCATGGGGGACATTATGCCAGAACTGGAGATACTATACCAGGATGTGGGGCATTATACCAGCTTTGGGGACATTATAGCAGAATTGGGAGCATTACACCATCATGGGGGATATTATACCAGATTAGAGATATTATACCAAAAGGGGGACATTATATCAGAATGGATACACTATTCCAGGATGGGGACATTAAACCAGAATGAAGGAAATGATGCCAGAATGGGGACATTACCAGACAGGGGCACAGGTGGGGGAAAATGTTATAGCATAAGGCCCAGCATGTGGGAGATTATTACAAGAAGGAGCCAGGATGGGGGACATTACTACATAGGGAGAGAACACATATATCTTTATAGGATCCAGAACACTACAAGGGCCCATACATCTGACCAACATGCAGGTGGGGGCCTATCAGACTCTCGTTACTCCACTGGGTGGGACCATATCATTTCCAGGACTCCTTGTTCTTTACATTGAAGATAATTCTTAATGACATTGGCTGTACGTTTGGGGTTGTTGTTCTGCTGAAGAAAACATTTGGATCCAATCAGACACCTCCATAATGATATTGCATGATGGATAAGTATCTGCCTCTATATCTCAGCATTGAGGGAACCAATAATTCTAACCCAATTCCCACTTCCATTTGCTGAAATGCAGCCCCAAACTTACAGGACCCTCCACCGTGCTTATGCATCACTATTGCCCACAGACACTCATTATTGTACTGCTCTCCAGCCCTTCAGTGAACAAAATCTCTTCTGTAATAACAACATTTTTCACATTTTGACTCAACCGTCCAGAGCACATCCTGCCAATTTTCTACACCCTGGTTCCTCTGTTTTAATGCATAGTTGAGTCACTTGGCCTTGTTTTGATGTGGAAGATATGGCTTTTTCGCCACAATTCTACTATGAAGACCACTTCTGGCCAGTCTTCTCTGAACAGTAGATGAGTGAAGCTGAGTCCCACTGGTTGCTGCCAGTTCTGAGCTGATGGCACTGCTGGACATCTTTCGCTTTTGAAGGAAAGTAACCATAATGTGTCATACATCTGCTGCACTAAGTTTCCTTGGCCGACCACTGCATCTACTGACCCCAACGTTGCACATTTTCTTGCTTCTTCATAAGTGCTTGAATGACACATCTTGAACCCTCAATCTGCTTTGAAATTTGTGCCTTAGAGACCTTGCTGATGTAGTATAACTTCCTTGTGTATTCGTGCTCAGTCTTGCCATGGTGTATGACCAGACACCTGACTGTATTATTACAAAATCCCTGACTTTGCGCAGGTGTACCTGGAATAATTGATGCTGTTTTAAAGTGAAAAGTTGGTCACACCAAATATTAATTGGATCTAGATTTTTCGTTTGTTCATTCACTTTGTATCACTTTGTATTTTGTTAATTGATTAAATAAATCATTAACATTTCTATTTTTGAAGCGTTCTTACTTTACAGCATTTTTTCTACACCTTTCTAAAAATTATTTTTATGTGATTGTGTCTTTTATTTGCTCATTAATAGTGTTGAGCGATACCTTCCGATATCAAGAAATATCGTATCGGATTGGATCGGACCGATACCCAAAAAGTATCGGATATCGCTGATTCCGATACCGGAAACCAATGCAAGTCAATGGGACACAAATATCGGAATGAAAATAAACCCTTTCTTTCCTTGCAGGTTAATTCTACATGAAGTAAAACAACTAAGAATAATGTTGAATGTATTACGCGAAAAGCCGGCAATTCATCAGCGGCATACACCGGTACCCGACAATTTACAACAGAAAGAATAGAGCTTCACACATAGATTAGATAGATAGAAACATGTCAGTCAAATATATATGAAGTACAGTGACAGTGTTGCTTACTGTACTTGTCATTTAGTGTAAAGGATTTATTAAAAAAAAATAATAGTGTTTTCATGCACCGTCTCTTTAAAAAAGCCGGCCGACAATTCAGCAGCGGTATCCGACAATTTAGAATAGAAGGAATAGAGAATCACACATAGATTAGATAAATAGAAACATGTCAGTCACATATACATGAAGTACAGTGACAGTGTTGATTACTGTACTTGTCATTTAGTGTTAAAATAAAGGATTTATTTAAAAAAAAATTGGCGTGGGGTTCCCCGTAATTTTAGGCTCTAGCGGAGGTTAAGCAGACGGCTGGGGCAGATGTTTAAAGCCTGGGAAGGGGGTAATACCCACGGAGCTTCACAGGCTACTAATATCAGCCCCCAGCTGAATACCTAGCCTTTACTAGCTATTAAAATGGGGGACCCCCCAAAAAAATGACGTGGGGTCCCCCCTAATTTAATAGCTAGCAAAGGCTAGGCAGACAGCTGGGGGCTGATATTAATAGCCCAGGAAGGGTGCCATGAATATTGGCCCCCTCCCAGGCTAGAAACACCAGCCGTCAGCCACCCCAGAAATGGCGCATCCATAGGATGCGCCAATTCTGGCATTTAGCCTCGCTCTTCCCACTGCCCTGTAGCGGTAGCAGTGGGGTAATAGGGTTGGGGTTGATGTCAGCTTATAATGCCAGCTGACATCAAACCCAGATTAGTAATGGAGAGGCGTCTATAAGACACCCCCATTACTAACCCCATAGTCAAAGTTAAAAAAAACCACAAACACCCAGAATAAAGTCCTTTAATTGAAATAAACACACAATTCTTTATTGTTCTAAATTAAACTCTACTTACCATCACGCCCATTCCAGCTGAAGCCAACGATCTCCTGCAATAAAAGAAAAATAATAAAGCAACATCATCCTTACCTTTCCATGGTTCCCACGACAGCTTCAGCTCTGCTATATCGAGATGACAGGCTGGACCGCAGCAGAACGCTACCATCCAGCCTGTCATCCCGCGGACACTGAGAAGCGCAGGCTCCTGCACTCAGCACTTAGAATTCTCCCACGCTGTCAGTGACGTGCATGAGGTGAGCCGAGTTCATTGGACATGACCTCGGCTCATCTTTATGCCGTCACAGCGAGACACTGAGGAGCGCAAGCAAGCCTGCACTTCTCAGTGTCCGCGGGATGACAGGCTGGATGGCAGCGTTCTGCTGCGGTCCAGCCTGTCATCTCGATGTAGCAGAGCTGAAGCTGTCGTGGGAACCATGGAAAGGTAAGGATGAGGTTGCTTTATTATTTTTCTTTTATTGCAGGAGATCGTTGGCTTCAGCTGGAATGGGCGTGATGGTAAGTATGGTTTAATTTAGAACAATAAAGAATTGTGTGTTTATTTCAATTAAAGGACTTTTTTCTGGGTGTTGTGTTTTTTTTAAATTCTTTACTAGAAATTCATGGTGGTCATGTCTAATATTGGCGTGACCCCATGAATTTCGGGCTTAGGGCCAGCTGATAATGCCAAGCTGGCCCTAACCCCTTTATTACCCAGTGAGCCACCGCACCAGGGCCCTGGATGAGTTGGGTACAGCGCCAGAAGATGGCACTTCTATGAACGCGCCATTTTCCGGGGTGGCTGCGGACTGCAATTTGCAGCGGGGGTGGCCCAGAAAGCTTGGGCCTCCCAGCGCTGCGGATTCCAGCCCCCAGCTGCCTAGTTGTACCTGGCTGGACACAAAAACAGGTTAAGTAGACGGCTGGGGCAGATGTTTGAAGCCTGGGAAGGTGGTAACACCCATGGAGCTTCCCAGGCTACTAATATCAGCCCCCAGCTGAATACCTAGCCTTTACTAGCTATTAAAATGGGAGACCCCCCAAAAAAATGATGTGGGGTCCCCCTATTTTAATAGCTAGCAAAGGCTAGGCAGACAGCTGGGGGCTGATATTAATAACCCAGGAAGGGTGCCATGAATATTGGCCCCCTCCCAGGCTAGAAACACCAGCCGTCAGCCGCCCCAGAAATGGCGCATCCATAGGATGCGCCAATTCTGGCACTTAGCCTCGCTCTTCCACGCTGCCCTGGTGCGGTGGCAGGGGGTAATAGTGGTGGGGTTCATGTCAGCGCCAGCTGCCATGAAGCCCAGGTTAGTAATGATGGGCGTCTATAAGACACCCCCATTACTAACCTACAAAGTGTTAAAAATAAAAAACACACTACACCCAGAAAAAAATAATTTATTTGAAATAAAACACACCATTTTATTTAATTCTTAGTTTACTAAAAAAAAAAATAGTTACCTGTCCACGTTCCTGCGCTGATCTCCCATGCACAGCTGTCACATCTGGAGATGGTGACAGCTGTGCATGGCTGCTGTAAGCTCACGCTGCCGGGAACACGTCCGCTCCCTGCAGCGGGAGCCACTGACTGAGGTCACCGGAGTGCATTCAGGCAGCGCAGCTCCGGTGACCTCCTTTACGGCACTGCTGTACCGTGGGAATTTCTCACGATACAGCAGGGCCGTAAAGGAGCTAACCGGAGCAGCGCTGCCTGAACTCCGGCGAACCCGCTTATGCAATGACGGAGCTGCTTTACGGCCCTGTCATTCTAGCGGCGGCGGCGGTTCAGAGCGGTCACATTCTATGTGGCTGCTATAAACTGGAGATCTTCGTGGGACACTCGTGGACTACTACGGAGGGGTAAGGATAAGGTTGTGGTTTATTATTTTAAATTTTATTACAGGAGATCGATGACTTCGGGGAATTAGGTGTCTAGGTGAGTATAGGTGTAGTTTTTTATTTTTTACTTTATTTTAGGTGGCGATCGGCGGGGACAGGTAATGTATGAACTAATTTATTTTAGGTAACCACTGGCCACCAATGAAATGTATTTAAAATTTATTGGGGACTAAAAACAAAAAAAAATAAAACATGTATAGGGCCAAAATAACATATGGGGTAGTTTAAATAGCAGGATCAGGCTGATGGGAACTACTGCTCCCATCAAGCTGATCCTGCTGGCACAAGTGGACGGGGGACAGACATAGGCCGATGGGAGTAGTAGTGTCACATCGGCCTATGTTTGCCTGCACGCACACACCCACAGACATCGCACAGACACCGCGCACACCCGCACATATCGCACAGACACCCCGCACACACCCGGAGACATCGCACACACACCGCACACACACCCGCACACATCGCACAGACACCCCGCACACACCCGCAGACATCGCACAGACACCCACACACACCAATCATGACCGGTCTGGGAGGTGAGGCTGACCTGTGCGACCGTGGGAAAGTTCATGTGAGTTCATGCAATGCAGTCAAGCATGAACTCACATGAACCCTCTGAGGGCACCTGGCTACTTCAAATGAACAGCTGATCAGCATCACCTGATACCTCAGCTGTTCATTTGAAATAACTGGCGGGAAAGCGCAGCACAGAACGGGAAAGCCGGCGGTGAAGTCTTTTCACTGCCGGCTTCCCCGCCCGGGTCCTTCGCTCCCCGCTTCTTGGTGCTGCGCTCCCCGCCCGGTCCTAACTTACGATCGGGATGGGAGGTGGCGAGGGGAGCGGAGGATCGGGGTGGGAGGCTGCGGGGAAGCGAGTGTGGGGCTGTGTGATTGTTTAAAAGCCGGCGGCTTTTTACCGCCCGCCGGCTTTTAAACAATCAGGAAAATTCTCTCACGCTAGGATGGCATTCTGATGACAGGCTGGATCGCAGCTGAGCGCTGCCATCCAGCTTGTCATCCTTCAGAGACACTGCAGAGCGCAGGCATTATGGGAACTTCCGATTCCGGTATTCGATATTCTAAAAGTATCGGAATTAAGTATCAGAATTCCGATACCGCGAATATCGGCCGATACCCGATATTTCAGTATCGGAATGCTCAACACTAGTCATTAATAATCTGATATATCTTTTGGTATTTTGTGTATAGTTGTTATTTTGCTGTTGGGGTAAATTGTAGGATATTGATTTCAGAGTGGTTTCCTGATCCTTTGATTGTAGGAATGAGTGGTATATATGTGCTAATAAATTAGGACAAAACGTAGGAAATTTAGGAAAAAGCTGAACATCTCAGCAGTAATAACATGCTGATTGTGATGTCATGAAGATGACTTGAATTTCCACCAATCAGAGATCAGCATGTTTCAGGTCACCCAGATAGAACAGTCCATGAAACATGAGTCACGGCCACTGTGAGGTCATAATGCTGATTAGAATTTCCACCAGTCAGAAAACAGAACCGCCCAGAAGAACCACCCAGGAGGTACGAGTCATCGCCACTGTGAGGTCATAATGCTGACCAATCACAGAGCAGCCACACCCAGATTTTCCACCAATCAGAGAGCAGCCACACCCAGATTTTCCAGCAATCAGAGATCAGCAGTGGGTATAAATAGCCGCTACCGCCTGCCCGGCTTAGCCTTGCACTGGTTGGGTCTCTCTTTTTTTCTCTCTCTTGGTATCTCCCGGTATCTCTCCCTCCCCTCTCTCTTCTCTCTCTCTCTCTCTCTTTGACCCAACGGCCCTCTTAAGGGCTACCCCAAATGTGTAAAGATAGAACCAATATTCGTGTTGTTTGTCTGTTTTATGAGCCTGTGATTAACCCCTTCCCACTCTTTGCCATATATATATTATATACATAGTATGTGCAGGTGGGCCTTAAAGGGAATTTCCAGGACAAACATATTGATGGCCTATCCCCTGGTTAGCTCATTAATATCAGATTTGTAGGGGTCCGGCACGTGGCACCTCCACTAATCAGCTGTTTGCAGCTTCGGCAGAGGTCAGATGTAAACATTGTTGAGGAGCTGAACATCACAGCTCTGGTCACTGTGTAGTGGCCGCTCCCTGGTGCTGCAGATCAGCTCCTATTACATGAATATTAGCTGACTTGCAGGACCCACAGTACAGTGAATGGAGCAGTGATGTTCAGATCTTCAAACTATTTACATCTGAGCGTTGCAAACAAGTGATGGGTAGAGCCAGTGCCGCGTGTCGGAGCCCACCGATCTGATATTGATAACCCATCCCCAGGATAAATCATCATTATTATACTACTGGAAACTCCATTAATGGATTGTCTGGGATTAATAACATGAGCCCCTTCTTTAAGAAAAAACAGTCCCTAACTGGTCACAGGATAAATGTGGGATTTCAGGTCGCCCATTTACTGCAATGTAGCTGGCAATGCCACCCAGCGGATCTAAGCAAGTCCCGGGGCCACAACAATATACAGCCAGTGCCCGAGTATAGGATGGAAGATTAAAAAAAATCTTCAAAAATGTATTTAGTGTGAGGCATACATCAAAAATACATGCAATGCTTTTCCTGACAACTCTGAGTTTTATAATGTGGAAAAAAACATTTAAAAAAACACTGTGTGAACATAACCCTAACTGCATTGTGACTGTGTATATACATATATAAGCTGCCCCTCCCCCACCATGTGAGCATTCTCAGCGTGTACTGACCAATTCTGTCCACCAGGTGGCAACAGCAGGAAATTACAGCGATGAGACAAGCACTGCATGACATCCCCGCCCCAATCTGCCCTATATCAGACACGCCCCCTACCAACGCCCCGCCTCCGCTGCCATGACAACCGAATTATTTAATGGCAGAAAAAGAGATCTTATATGAGCAGAGAAGTAGCGGTGAGGTGAGCGCCCCCTATAACACAGTGTATGTACTGCACGTCAGCTCTATGGCAGACTGTCACCTGTGCTGGATCCAGGACGTGTTACACTTATATCTGTACAGAGACACAGAGGACGCAGCGGGGCCTGTAGCTATATATGTGTGTGTGTGTATATATACAGTATATATATGTGTGTGTGTATATATACAGTATATATATATGTGTGTGTATATATACAGTATATACATATATGTGTGTGTGTGTGTATATATACAGTATATGATCTTTTTCCTAGGGGTTGGCCCTCTACCCTAGGTTGTGCCAGTTTAAAGGACAGTACCTTGCCATATGTCCGGGTTGATTGCAGCGGCGGCAGATGGGTTGTCCGTCCTCGTTGTATCGGTCGCTGGGTCTTCCTCTGGCCGGTGGGGTCCTCCTTGGTCGACGCCACGGGATGTCCTCCGGTCCGGATGCCAGCTGGATCTTCCCTGGAGTGGAAACCTGTAAAGACTGCACAGTTCGGGTTAGCGCAGCAACGATTTTAGCTAGCTCTTGGACCTGATGGTGCAGGTCTGGAGCCGGGTCATTGCTCAAAGCCTGCGCATCAGCTCCCACAGGCCCTGCCGACAAGGGCGCCGCCTCCTGGTGGTAAGTGGTAGTGGGGCGTCTGTGGGTCACAACGCCACCTGGTGCCGGTTCTCGGAGCACCCGGATGGCTCTGTCCTTGAACTGTGCAAATCCCAGATGAGGGTCCTGTAAGGCCATTGCCCGCAACTGGGTTCGGTGGGCATTGCAATATAAACCCTCTATAAATTGTTCAGTCAACAGCCTGTCCTCGTCTCCCACGCCGTCAGGGTCGGTCTGCTTAATGGCTCTCAGGGCTTCTTGTAGGTTTAATGCATAGTCCCTTATACCCTCATGTGCCCGCTGTTTGCACCCGTAGAATCTGAGCTTGATCTCGGCTGAGGTGCGGGTATCAAAGGTGTCCCTCAGCCGGGTTAGTATCCCTGCGACAGTCCTCCCCCCAGGTGGCCAGGACTTTACCTCCCTTTGGGCTGCCCCGGTTAATTGGGCCACCAGGATGCTCACTTTTTGCTCTTCTGTGAGGGGGTACACCTGGAAGAGGCTATCCAGTTTTTCTCTAAAGTCCTGCAGGGTATGTGACTCCCCTGAGTACTGGTGTAGCCAGGCTGCCCCCGGGATATAGGGCATGATGAAAGGCATGACCGCAACAGCGGTGGCGCTGGCGGGGGTTGGAGCGGTGAAGCTCTCCTCCGTATCCGACATCCTTCTCCCCCCCTAGTGGACCGTGGCCTACCTTGCGATGATCCTCTTCCGTAGGCCGCGGCTCCGCAGTGGATCGTCAGGGTTGAGGACCTTCCGTCGCGCTCCTGTGACGTCGGCGTCTGCTGGGCTCCTTCCAGGACCTTACGCAACGTCCGGACGTGAGGCGGGGCTTCAGTTCTCGCGCGTTTTCGGAGTCCACGCCCCTCTTCTTCCCGCGCGGCGTCCTCAAGATGGCGTCCAATGGCGGGAAAACTCCACGGATGGCGGGAAGAAGGCAGAAGATGGCGCCGGATGGCGGGAAAACTTCGCGGATGGCGGGAAGAAGGTAGAAGATGGCGCCGGATGGCGGGAAACCTCCACGGTTGGCGGGAATCTTCACCACTGGTAAGTTTGAACAGTCTTTTTCAGGCACGCAGTACCCGGTGGTTGCGGGCACGAGATCCTGCTGACTACGCCAAAAGTTGAGGCGCCCCTGGGCCTGTGTCGCGCAGCGTTGCGCACGCGGGAGCTTACCCGGAGCCGGATCTGTTGAGGGTTGTAGTCTCGTGGCGGTGATCCGGTCCGTGCCCAGGGAGTCAGACTAAGTGGCGCTGTATTTAGCAGTAGATGTAGGACGACTACGCCACCCGTTGAATGCAGCTTTGGAGCCGCCGCTGCAGGGCAGACCGCTGAGGCCGGTGGTGAGATTGTGCAGCGTGTTGGTATAACCCCCAACGGGAGGGGTATGGCCTCAGGGCAGCCGACGTGGATGATGGGGGTAGCAGGAACCACTCGGAGACGGTACGGTGTAGTTCAGGGTCTTTACTGGTGACAAAGATAGACCCTCCCGGAGTACTGGCTAGCGATTGGGGCCTGGTCAGTCCTTGAGCAGATGGGATCTCCCCTGGCCAGGCGGAGTTGTAGGCCTCCCAAACTAACTGTACTCTTCTGGCTACCTTGCTAGAGGCGGGTAAAAGTAGCCCACGTCCCTGAGTGTACCGTGTGGTGCTCACCCGTATGGCCGGTGACTCGGGGCCTTCTATCTGCTTCCGCTCCACGACGGCGGTGCTGGTCCCATGCGTGTGACCGTGCCTTCGGGTTTCTTGGCCAGAGGACCTGGAATCCTCTGCCTGATGGATTCTGCTGCTGGGTAGGAGTTAGTCCCCACAGCCTCGGACTCCGGGTCCGGTAAGAAATCTTCTCAGTCAGGGCGAGCTCTGCAGCTGCCAGCCCCTGACTCCTTGTAACACTGCTCCCACAGAGCTCCTGTTGTTTCTTCCTATGCTGCTTCTCTTTCTCTACTTCTTCTCTACTCACTAACCCTGCCTCAGCCCCAGGTTTATATAGGGGAAGTCCTTCCCCTCCCAGGACTGGGCAGGAGGTGTGGCATGCATAGGATTCCTGACCAAGAGACCTCCCACCTGCTCTCAGACATAACATTGCTGTTACTGTGGAAACCAGACCCCTGGGGTGCCACATTAGAAGAAAACCAGCTGAGAGACCCTGCACTCTGCATGATGGACCAGAGCAGGAGAACTACAGAAGCTCAGATCTAAAGGCAATACAGCCTGGAGGCACCACAGAGCTATGATAGAAGAAACCAGCTGAGAGGCCCTGCACTCTGCATGACTGACCAGAGCAGGAGAACTACAGAAGCACAGATCTAAATGCAATACAGCCTGGAGGCACCGCAGAGCTATGATAGAAGAAACCAGCTGAGAGACCCTGCACTCTGCATGATGGACCAGAGCAGGAGAACTACAGAAGCACAGATCTAAATGCAATACAGCCTGGAGGCACCGCAGAGCTATGATAGAAGAAACCAGCTGAGAGACCCTGCACTCTGCATGACTGACCACAGCAGGAGAACTACAGAAGCACAGATCTAAAGGCAATACAGCCTGGAGGCACCGCAGAGCTATGATAGAAGAAACCAGCTGAGAGACCCTGCACTCTGCATGATGGACCAGAGCAGGAGAACTACAGAAGCACAGATCTAAATGCAATACAGCCTGGAAGCACCACAGAGCTATGATAGAAGAAACCAGCTGAGAGACCCTGCACTCTGCATGATGGACCAGAGCAGGAGAACTACAGAAGCACAGATCTAAATGCAATACAGCCTGGAGGCACCGCAGAGCTATGATAGAAGAAACCAGCTGAGAGACCCTGCACTCTGCATGATGGACCAGAGCAGGAGAACTACAGAAGCACAGATCTAAATGCAATACAGCCTGGAGGCACCGCAGAGCTATGATAGAAGAAAACCAGCTGAGAGACCCTGCACTCTGCATGATGGACCAGAACAGGAGAACTACAGAAGCACAGATCTAAAGGCAATACAGCCTGGAGGCACCGCAGAGCTATGATAGAAGAAAACCAGCTGATAGACCCTGCACTCTGCATGATTGACCACAGCAGGAGAACTACAGAAGCTCAGATCTAAAGGCAATACAGCCTGGAGGCACCGCAGAGCTATGATAGAAGAAACTAGCTGAGAGACCCTGCACTCTGCATGATGAACCAGAGCAGGAGAACTACAGAAGCACAGATCTAAATGCAGTACAGCCTGGAGGCACCACAGAGCTATGATGGAAGAAACCAGCTGAGAGACCCTGCACTCTGCATGATGGACCAGAGCAGGAGAACTACAGAAGCACAGATCTAAATGCAATACAGCCTGGAGGCACCGCAGAGCTATGATAGAAGAAAACCAGCTGAGAGACCCTGCACTCTGCATGATGGACCAGAGCAGGAGAACTACAGAAGCACAGATCTAAAGGCAATACAGCCTGGAGGCACCGCAGAGCTATGATAGAAGAAAACCAGCTGAGAGACCCTCCACTCTGCATGATGGACCAGAGCAGGAGAACTACAGAAGCACAGATCTAAAGGCAATACAGCCTGGAGGCACCGCAGAGCTATGATAGAAGAAACCAGCTGAGAGACCCTGCACTCTGCATGATGGACCAGAGCAGGTGAACTACAGAAGCACAGATCTAAATGCAATACAGCCTGGAGGCACCGCAGAGCTGTGATAGAAGAAACCAGCTGAGAGACCCTGCACTCTGCATGATGGACCAGAGCAGGAGAACTACAGAAGCTCAGATCTAAATGCAATACAGCCTGGAGGCACCGCAGAGCTATGATAGAAGAAACCTGCTGAGATACCCTGCACTCTGCATGATTGACCAGAGCAGGAGAACTACAGAAGCTCAGATCTAAAGGCAATACAGCCTGCAGGCACCGCAGAGCTATGATAGAAGAAACCAGCTGAGAGACCCTGCACTCTGCATGATTGACCACAGCAGGAGAACTACAGCAGCACAGATCTAAATGCAATACAGCCTGGAGGCACCGCAGAGCTATGATAGAAGAAACAAGCTGAGGGACCCTGCACTCTGCATGATGGACCACAGCAGGAGAACTACAGAAGCACAGATCTAAAGGCAATACAGCCTGGAGGCACCGCAGAGCTATGATAGAAGAAACCAGCTGAGAGACCCTGCACTCTGCATGATTGACCACAGCAGTAGAACTACAGAAGCACAGATCTAAATGCAATACAGCCTGGAGACACCGCAGAGCTATGATAGAAGAAACCAGCTGAGAGACCCTGCACTCTGCATGATGGACCAGAGGAGGAGAACTACAGAAGCACAGATCTAAATGCAATACAGCCTGGAGGCACCGCAGAGCTATGATAGAAGAAACCAGCTGAGAGACCCTGCACTCTGCATGATGGACCAGAGGAGGAGAACTACAGAAGCACAGATCTAAATGCAATACAGCCTGGAGACACCGCAGAGCTATGATAGAAGAAACCAGCTGAGAGACCCTGCACTCTGCATGATGGACCAGAGGAGGAGAACTACAGAAGCACAGATCTAAATGCAATACAGCCTGGAGGCACCGCAGAGCTATGATAGAAGAAACCAGCTGAGAGACCCTGCACTCTGCATGATTGACCACAGCAGTAGAACTACAGAAGCACAGATCTAAATGCAATACAGCCTGGAGACACCGCAGAGCTATGATAGAAGAAACCAGCTGAGAGACCCTGCACTCTGCATGATGGACCAGAGCAGGAGAACTACAGAAGCACAGATCTAAATGCAATACAGCCTGGAGGCACCGCAGAGCTATGATAGAAGAAACCAGCTGAGAGACCCTGTACTCTGCATGATTGACCACAGCAGTAGAAATACAGAAGCACAGATCTAAATGCAATACAGCCTGGAGGCACCGCAGAGCTATGATAGAAGAAACCAGCTGAGAGACCCTGCACTCTGCATGATGGACCAGAGCAGGAGAACTACAGAAGCACAGATCTAAAGGCAATACAGCCTGGAGGCACCGCAGAGCTATGATAGAAGAAACCAGCTGAGAGACCCTGCACTCTGCATGATGGACCAGAGCAGGAGAACTACAGAAGCACAGATCTAAATGCAATACAACCTGGAGGCACCGCAGAGCTATGATAGAAGAAACCAGCTGAGAGACCCTGCACTCTGCATGATTGACCAGAGCAGGAGAACTACAGAAGCTCAGATCTAAATGCAATACAGCCTGCAGGCACCGCAGAGCTATGATAGAAGAAACCAGCTGAGAGACCCTGCACTCTGCATGATAGACCAGAGCAGGAGAACTACAGAAGCTCATATCTAAAGGCAATACAGCCTGGAGGCACCGCAGAGCTATGATAGAACAAAACCCGCTGAGAGACCCTGCACTCTGCATGATTGACCAGAGCTGGAGAACTACAGAAGCACAGATCTAAAGGCAATACAGCCTGGAGGCACCGCAGAGCTATGATAGAAGAAACCAACTGAGAGACCCTGCACTCTGCATGATGGACCAGAGCAGCAGAACTACAGAAGCACAGATCTAAATGCAATACAGCCTGGAGGCACCGCAGAGCTATGATAGAAGAAACCAGCTGAGAGACCCTGCACTCTGCATGATGGACCAGAGCAGGAGAACTACAGAAGCTCAGATCTAAAGGCAATACAGCCTGGAGGCACC
Source organism: Phyllobates terribilis (assembly GCF_046119375.1). Lineage (NCBI taxonomy): Eukaryota > Metazoa > Chordata > Amphibia > Anura > Dendrobatidae > Phyllobates > Phyllobates terribilis. The sequence goes on along the minus strand of NW_027362938.1, from coordinate 281,178 downwards.
GTAGAGCTATGATAGAAGAAACCAGCTGAGAGACCCTGCACTCTGCATGATTGACCACAGCAGGAGAACTACAGAAGCACAGATCTAAATGCAATACAGCCTGGAGGCACCGCAGAGCTATGATAGAAGAAACCAGCTGAGAGACCCTGCACTCTGCATGATGGACCACAGCAGGAGAACTACAGAAGCACAGATCTAAATGCAATACAGCCTGGAGGCACCGCAGAGCTATGATAGAAGAAACCAGCTGAGAGACCCTGCACTCTGCATGATGGACCAGAGCAGGAGAACTACACAAGCTCAGATCTAAAGGCAATACAGCCTGCAGGCACCGCAGAGCTATGATAGAAGAAACCAGCTGAGAGACCCTGCACTCTGCATGATGGACCAGAGCAGGAGAACTACAGAAGCTCAGATCTAAATGCAATACAGCCTGGAGGCACCGCAGAGCTATGATAGAAGAAACCAGCTGAGAGACCCTGCACTCTGCATGATAGACCAGAGCAGGAGAACTACAGAAGCACAGATCTAAAGGCAATACAGCCTGCAGGCACCGCAGAGCTATGATACAAGAAAATAAGCTGAGAGACCCTGCACTCTGCATGATGGACCAGAGCAGGAGAACTACAGAAGCACAGATCTAAATGCAATACAGCCTGGAGGCACCGCAGAGCTATGATAGAAGAAACCAGCTGAGAGACCCTGCACTCTGCATGATGGACCAGAGCAGGAGAACTACAGAAGCACAGATCTAAATGCAATACAGCCTGGAGGCACCGCAGAGCTATGATAGAAGAAACCAGCTGAGAGCCCCTGCACTCTGCATGATTGACCAGAGCTGGAGAACTACAGAAGCACAGATCTAAAGGCAATACAGCCTGGAGGCACCGCAGAGCTATGATAGAAGAAACCAGCTGAGAGACCCTGCACTCTGCATGATTGACCAGAGCAGGAGAACTACAGAAGCTCAGATCTAAATGCAATACAGCCTGGAGGCACCGCAGAGCTATGATAGAAGAAACCAGCTGAGAGACCCTGCACTCTGCATGATAGACCAGAGCAGGAGAACTACAGAAGCACAGATCTAAAGGCAATACAGCCTGCAGGCACCGCAGAGCTATGATACAAGAAAACAAGCTGAGAGACCCTGCACTCTGCATGATGGACCAGAGCAGGAGAACTACAGAAGCACAGATCTAAATGCAATACAGCCTGGAGGCACCGCAGAGCTATGATAGAAGAAACCAGCTGAGAGACCCTGCACTCTGCATGACTGACCAGAGCAGGAGAACTACAGAAGCACAGATCTAAATGCAATACAGCCTGGAGGCACCGCAGAGCTATGATAGAAGAAACCAGCTGAGGGACCCTGCACTCTGCATGATGGACCAGAGCAGGAGAACTACAGAAGCACAGATCTAAATGCAATACAGCCTGGAGGCACCGCAGAGCTATGATAGAAGAAACCAGCTGAGAGACCCTGCACTCTGCATGATGGACCACAGCAGGAGAACTACAGAAGCACAGATCTAAAGGCAATACAGCCTGGAGGCACCGCAGAGCTATGATAGAAGAAACCAGCTGAGAGACCCTGCACTCTGCATGATGGACCAGAGCAGGAGAACTACAGAAGCACAGATCTAAAGGCAATACAGCGTGGAGGCACCGCAGAGCTATGCTAGAAGAAACCAGCTGAGAGACCCTGCACTCTGCATGATTGACCAGAGCTGGAGAACTACAGAAGCACAGATCTAAATGCAATACAGCCTGGAGGCACCGCAGAGCTATGATAGAAGAAACCAGCTGAGAGACCCTGCACTCTGCATGATGGACCAGAGCAGGAGAACTACAGAAGCACAGATCTAAATGCAATACAGCCTGGAGGCACCGCAGAGCTATGATAGAAGAAACCAGCTGAGAGACCCTGCACTCTGCATGATTGACCACAGCAGGAGAACTACAGAAGCACAGATCTAAATGCAATACAGCCTGCAGGCACCGCAGAGCTATGATAGAAGAAACCAGCTGAGGGACCCTGCACTCTGCATGATGGACCAGAGCAGGAGAACTACAGAAGCACAGATCTAAAGGCAATACAGCCTGCAGGCACCGCAGAGCTATGATAGAAGAAACCAGCTGAGGGACCCTGCACTCTGCATGATGGACCAGAGCAGGAGAACTACAGAAGCTCAGATCTAAAGGCAATACAGCCTGGAGGCACCGCAGAGCTATGATAGAAGAAACCAGCTGAGAGACCCTGCACTCTGCATGATTGACCAGAGCTGGAGAACTACAGAAGCACAGATCTAAATGCAACACAGCCTGGAGGCACCGCAGAGCTATGATAGAAGAAACCAGCTGAGAGACCCTGCACTCTGCATGATTGACCACAGCAGGAGAACTACAGAAGCACAGATCTAAAGGCAATACAGCCTGGAGGCACCGCAGAGCTATGATAGAAGAAACCAGCTGAGAGACCCTGCACTCTGCATGATGGACCAGAGCAGGAGAACTACAGAAGCACAGATCTAAAGGCAATACAGCCTGGAGGCACCGCAGAGCTATGATAGAAGAAACCAGCTGAGAGACCCTGCACTCTGCATGATGGACCAGAGCAGGAGAACTACAGAAGCACAGATCTAAATGCAATACTGCCTGGAGGCACCGCAGAGCTATGATAGAAGAAACCAGCTGAGAGACCCTGCACTCTGCATGATGGACCAGAGCAGGAGAACTACAGAAGCACAGATCTAAAGGCAATACAGCCTGGAGGCACCGCAGAGCTATGATAGAAGAAACCAGCTGAGAGACCCTGCACTCTGCATAATTGACCAGAGCAGGAGAACTACAGAAGCACAGATCTAAAGGCAATACAGCCTGGAGGCACCGCAGAGCTATGATAGAAGAAACCAGCTGAGAGACCCTGCACTCTGCATGATGGACCAGAGCAGGAGAACTACAGAAGCACAGATCTAAATGCAATACAGCCTGGAGGCACCGCAGAGCTATGATAGAAGAAACCAGCTGAGAGACCCTGCACTCTGCATGATGGACCAGAGCAGGAGGACTACAGAAGCACAGATCTAAATGCAATACAGCCTGGAGGCACCGCAGAGCTATGATAGAAAAAACCAGCTGAGAGACCCTGCACTCTGCATGATGGACCAGAGCAGGAGAACTACAGAAGCTCAGATCTAAAGGCAATACAGCCTGGAGGCACCGCAGAGCTATGATAGAAGAAACCAGCTGAGAGACCCTGCACTCTGCATGATGGACCAGAGCAGGACAACTACAGAAGCTCAGATCTAAAGGCAATACAGCCTGGAGGCACCGCAGAGCTATGATAGAAGAAACCAGCTGAGAGACCCTGCACTCTGCATGATTGACCAGAGCAGGAGAACTACAGAAGCTCAGATCTAAATGCAATACAGCCTGCAGGCACCGCAGAGCTATGATAGAAGAAACCAGCTGAGAGACCCTGCACTCTGCATGATGGACCAGAGCAGGAGAACTACAGAAGCACAGATCTAAATGCAATACAGCCTAGAGGCACCGCAGAGCTATGATAGAAGAAACCAGCTGTGAGACCCTGCACTCTGCATGATGGACCAGAGCAGGAGAACTGCAGAAGCACAGATCTAAAGGCAATACAGCCTGGAGGCACCGCAGAGCTATGATAGAAGAAACCAGCTGAGAGACCCTGCACTCTGCATGATGGACCAGAGCAGGAGAACTACAGAAGCACAGATCTAAAGGCAGTACAGCCTGGAGGCACCGCAGAGCTATGATAGAAGAAACCAGCTGAGAGACCCTGCACTCTGCATGATGGACCAGAGCAGGAGAACTACAGAAGCACAGATCTAAAGGCAATACAGCCTGGAGGCACCGCAGAGCTATGATAGAAGAAACCAGCTGAGAGACCCTGCACTCTGCATGATGAACCAGAGCAGGAGAACTACAGAAGCACAGATCTAAAGGCAATACAGCCTGGAGGCACCGCAGAGCTATGATAGAAGAAACCAGCTGAGAGACCCTGCACTCTGCATGATGGACCAGAGCAGGAGAACTACAGAAGCTCAGATCTAAATGCAATACAGCCTGGAGGCACCGCAGAGCTATGATAGAAGAAACCAGCTGAGAGACCCTGCACTCTGCATGATGAACCAGAGCAGGAGAACTACAGAAGCACAGATCTAAAGGCAATACAGCCTGGAGGCACCGCAGAGCTATGATAGAAGAAACCAGCTGAGAGACCCTGCACTCTGCATTTTTGACCAGAGCAGGAGAACTACAGAAGCTCAGATCTAAATGCAATACAGCCTGCAGGCACCGCAGAGCTATGATAGAAGAAACCAGCTGAGAGACCCTGCACTCTGCATGATGGACCAGAGCAGGAGAACTACAGAAGCACAGATCTAAATGCAATACAGCCTAGAGGCACCGCAGAGCTATGATAGAAGAAACCAGCTGAGAGACCCTGCACTCTGCATGATGGACCAGAGCAGGAGAACTGCAGAAGCACAGATCTAAAGGCAATACAGCCTGGAGGCACCGCAGAGCTATGATAGAAGAAACCAGCTGAGAGACCCTGCACTCTGCATGATGGACCAGAGCAGGAGAACTACAGAAGCACAGATCTAAAGGCAATACAGCCTGGAGGCACCGCAGAGCTATGATAGAAGAAACTAGCTGAGAGACCCTGCACTCTGCATGATGAACCAGAGCAGGAGAACTACAGAAGCACAGATCTAAAGGCAATACAGCCTGCAGGCACCGCAGAGCAATGATAGAAGAAACCAGCTGAGAGACCCTGCACTCTGCATGATGGACCAGAGCAGGAGAACTACAGAAGCACAGATCTAAAGGCAATACAGCCTGGAGGCACCGCAGAGCTATGATAGAAGAAACCAGCTGAGAGACCCTGCACTCTGCATGATTGACCAGAGCAGGAGAACTACAGAAGCACAGATCTAAAGGCAATACAGCCTGGAGGCACCGCAGAGCTATGATAGAAGAAACCAGCTGAGAGACCCTGCACTCTGCATGATAGACCAGAGCAGGAGAACTACAGAAGCACAGATCTAAAGGCAATACAGCCTGCAGGCACCGCAGAGCTATGATACAAGAAAACAAGCTGAGAGACCCTGCACTCTGCATGATGGACCAGAGCAGGAGAACTACAGAAGCACAGATCTAAATGCAATACAGCCTGGAGGCACCGCAGAGCTATGATAGAAGAAACCAGCTGAGAGACCCTGCACTCTGCATGATGGACCAGAGCAGGAGAACTACAGAAGCACAGATCTAAATGCAATACAGCCTGGAGGCACCGCAGAGCTATGATAGAAGAAACCAGCTGAGAGCCCCTGCACTCTGCATGATTGACCAGAGCTGGAGAACTACAGAAGCACAGATCTAAAGGCAATACAGCCTGGAGGCACCGCAGAGCTATGATAGAAGAAACCAGCTGAGAGACCCTGCACTCTGCATGATTGACCAGAGCAGGAGAACTACAGAAGCTCAGATCTAAAGGCAATACAGCATGAAGGCACCGCAGAGCTATGATGGAAGAAACCAGCTGAGAGACCCTGCACTCTGCATGATGGACCAGAGCAGGAGAACTACAGAAGCACAGATCTAAAGGCAATACAGCCTGGAGGCACCGCAGAGCTATGATAGAAGAAACTAGCTGAGAGACCCTGCACTCTGCATGATGAACCAGAGCAGGAGAACTACAGAAGCACAGATCTAAAGGCAATACAGCCTGGAGGCACCGCAGAGCTATGATAGAAGAAACCAGCTGAGAGACCCTGCACTCTGCATGATTGACCAGAGCAGGAGAACTACAGAAGCACAGATCTAAAGGCAATACAGCCTGGAGGCACCGCAGAGCTATGATAGAAGAAACCAGCTGAGAGACCCTGCACTCTGCATGACTGACCACAGCAGGAGAACTACAGAAGCACAGATCTAAAGGCAAAACAGCCTGGAGGCACCGCAGAGCTATGATAGAAGAAACCAGCTGAGAGACCCTGCACTCTGCATGATTGACCAGAGCAGGAGAACTACAGAAGCTCAGATCTAAATGCAATACAGCCTGCAGGCACCGCAGAGCTATGATAGAAGAAACCAGCTGAGAGACCCTGCACTCTGCATGATGGACCAGAGCAGGAGAACTACAGAAGCACAGATCTAAATGCAATACAGCCTAGAGGCACCGCAGAGCTATGATAGAAGAAACCAGCTGAGAGACCCTGCACTCTGCATGATTGACGACAGCAGGAGAAGTACAGAAGCACAGATCTAAATGCAATACAGCCTGCAGGCACCGCAGAGCTATGATAGAAGAAACCAGCTGAGAGACCCTGCACTCTGCATGATTGACCAGAGCAGGAGAACTACAGAAGCACAGATCTAAATGCAATACAGCCTGCAGGCACCGCAGAGCTATGATAGAAGAAAACCAGCTGAGAGACCCTGCACTCTGCATGATGGACCAGAGCAGGGGAACTACAGAAGCACAGATCTAAATGCAATACAGCCTGGAGGCACCGCAGAGCTATGATAGAAGAAACCAGCTGAGAGACCCTGCACTCTGCATGATGGACCAGAGCAGGAGAACTACAGAAGCACAGATCTAAATGCAATACAGCCTGGAGGCACCGCAGAGCTATGATGGAAGAAACCAGCTGAGAGACCCTGCACTCTGCATGATTGACCAGAGCAGGAGAACTACAGAAGCACAGATCTAAATGCAATACAGCCTGGAGGCACCGCAGAGCTATGATAGAAGAAACCAGCTGAGAGACCCTGCACTCTGCATGATGGACCAGAGCAGGGGAACTACAGAAGCACTGATCTAAATGCAATACAGCCTGGAGGCACCGCAGAGCTATGATAGAAGAAAACCAGCTGAGAGACCCTGCACTCTGCATGATGGACCAGAGCAGGAGAACTACAGAAGCACAGATCTAAAGGCAATACAGCCTGCAGGCACCGCAGAGCTATGATAGAAGAAACCAGCTGAGAGACCCTGCACTCTGCATGATGGACCAGAGCAGGAGAACTACAGAAGCTCAGATCTAAATGCAATACAGCCTGGAGGCACCGCAGAGCTATGATAGAAGAAACCAGCTGAGAGACCCTGCACTCTGCATGATGGACCAGAGCAGGAGAACTACAGAAGCTCAGATCTAAAGGCAATACAGCCTTGAGGCACCGCAGAGCTATGATAGAAGAAACCAGCTGAGAGACCCTGCACTCTGCATGATGGACCAGAGCAGGAGAACTACAGAAGCACAGATCTAAATGCAATACAGCCTGGAGGCACCGCACAGCTATGATAGAAGAAACCAGCTGAGAGACCCTGCACTCTGCATGATGGACCAGAGCAGGAGAACTACAGAAGCACAGATCTAAAGGCAATACAGCCTGGAGGCACCGCAGAGCTATGATAGAAGAAAACCAGCTGAGAAACCCTGCACTCTGCATGATTGACCAGAGCAGGAGAACTACAGAAGCTCAAATCTAAAGGCAATACAGCCTGGAGGCACCGCAGAGCTATGATAGAAGAAAACCAGCTGAGAGACCCTGCACTCTGCATGATGGACCAGAGCAGGAGAACTACAGAAGCACAGATCTAAAGGCAATACAGCCTGCAGGCACCGCAGAGCTATGATAGAAGAAAACCAGCTGAGAAACCCTGCACTCTGCATGATTGACCAGAGCAGGAGAACTACAGAAGCTCAGATCTAAATGCAATACAGCCTGGAGGCACCGCAGAGCTATGATAGAAGAAACCAGCTGAGAGACCCTGCACTCTGCATGACTGACCACAGCAGGAGAACTACAGAAGCACAGATCTAAAGGCAATACAGCCTGGAGGCACCGCAGAGCTATGATAGAAGAAACCAGCTGAGAGACCCTGCACTCTGCATGATGGACCAGAGCAGGAGAACTACAGAAGCTCAGATCTAAAGGCAATACAGCCTGGAGGCACCGCAGAGCTATGATAGAAGAAACCAGCTGAGAGACCCTGCACTCTGCATGATTGACCAGAGCAGGAGAACTACAGAAGCTCAGATCTAAATGCAATACAGCCTGCAGGCACCGCAGAGCTATGATAGAAGAAACCAGCTGAGAGACCCTGCACTCTGCATGATGGACCAGAGCAGGAGAACTACAGAAGCACAGATCTAAATGCAATACAGCCTAGAGGCACCGCAGAGCTATGATAGAAGAAACCAGCTGAGAGACCCTGCACTCTGCATGATTGACGACAGCAGGAGAAGTACAGAAGCACAGATCTAAATGCAATACAGCCTGCAGGCACCGCAGAGCTATGATAGAAGAAACCAGCTGAGAGACCCTGCACTCTGCATGATTGACCAGAGCAGGAGAACTACAGAAGCACAGATCTAAATGCAATACAGCCTGGAGGCACCGCAGAGCTATGATAGAAGAAAACCAGCTGAGAGACCCTGCACTCTGCATGATGGACCAGAGCAGGGGAACTACAGAAGCACAGATCTAAATGCAATACAGCCTGGAGGCACCGCAGAGCTATGATAGAAGAAACCAGCTGAGAGACCCTGCACTCTGCATGATGGACCAGAGCAGGAGAACTACAGAAGCACAGATCTAAAGGCAATACAGCCTGGAGGCACCGCAGAGCTATGATAGAAGAAACCAGCTGAGAGACCCTGCACTCTGCATGATGGACCAGAGCAGGAGAACTACAGAAGCTCAGATCTAAATGCAATACAGCCTGGAGGCACCGCAGAGCTATGATAGAAGAAACCAGCTGAGAGACCCTGCACTCTGCATGATGGACCAGAGCAGGAGAACTACAGAAGCTCAGATCTAAAGGCAATACAGCCTGGAGGCACCGCAGAGCTATGATAGAAGAAACCAGCTGAGAGACCCTGCACTCTGCATGATGGACCAGAGCAGGAGAACTACAGAAGCACAGATCTAAAGGCAATACAGCCTGGAGGCACTGCAGAGCTATGATAGAAGAAACCAGCTGAGAGACCCTGCACTCTGCATGATGGACCAGAGCAGGAGAACTACAGAAGCACAGATCTAAAGGCAATACAGCCTTGAGGCACCGCAGAGCTATGATAGAAGAAACCAGCTGAGAGACCCTGCACTCTGCATGATGGACCAGAGCAGGAGAACTACAGAAGCACAGATCTAAATGCAATACAGCCTGGAGGCACCGCACAGCTATGATAGAAGAAACCAGCTGAGAGACCCTGCACTCTGCATGATGGACCAGAGCAGCAGAACTACAGAAGCACAGATCTAAATGCAATACAGCCTGGAGGCACCGCAGAGCTATGATAGAAGAAACCAGCTGAGAGACCCTGCACTCTGCATGATGGACCAGAGCAGGAGAACTACAGAAGCTCAAATCTAAAGGCAATACAGCCTGGAGGCACCGCAGAGCTATGATAGAAGAAAACCAGCTGAGAGACCCTGCACTCTGCATGATGGACCAGAGCAGGAGAACTACAGAAGCACAGATCTAAAGGCAATACAGCCTGGAGGCACCGCAGAGCTATGATAGAAGAAAACCAGCTGAGAAACCCTGCACTCTGCATGATTGACCAGAGCAGGAGAACTACAGAAGCTCAGATCTAAATGCAATACAGCCTGGAGGCACCGCAGAGCTATGATAGAAGAAACCAGCTGAGAGACCCTGCACTCTGCATGATGGACCAGAGCAGGAGAACTACAGAAGCACAGATCTAAAGGCAATACAGCCTGGAGGCACCGCAGAGCTATGATAGAAGAAACCAGCTGAGAGACCCTGCACTCTGCATGATGGACCAGAGCAGGATAACTACAGAAGCACAGATCTAAATGCAATACAGCCTGGAGGCACCACGGAGCTATGATAGAAGAAACCAGCTGAGAGACCCTGCACTCTGCATGATGGACCAGAGCAGGAGAACTACAGAAGCTCAGATCTAAAGGCAATACAGCCTGCAGGCACCGCAGAGCTATGATAGAAGAAACCAGCTGAGAGACCCTGCACTCTGCATGATTGACCAGAGCAGGAGAACTACAGAAGCACAGATCTAAATGCAATACAGCCTGGAGGCACCGCAGAGCTATGATAGAAGAAAACCAGCTGAGAGACCCTGCACTCTGCATGATGGACCAGAGCAGGAGAACTACAGAAGCACAGATCTAAATGCAATACAGCCTGGAGGCACCACAGAGCTATGATAGAAGAAACCAGCTGAGAGACCCTGCACTCTGCATGATTGACCACAGCAGGAGAACTACAGAAGCTCAGATCTAAAGGCAATACAGCCTGGAGGCACCGCAGAGCTATGATAGAAGAAACCAGCTGAGAGACCCTGCACTCTGCATGATGGACCAGAGCAGGAGAACTACAGAAGCACAGATCTAAATGCAATACAGCCTGGAGGCACCGCAGAGCTATGATAGAAGAAACCAGCTGAGAGACCCTGCACTCTGCATGATTGACCACAGCAGGAGAACTACAGAAGCTCAGATCTAAAGGCAATACAGCCTGGAGGCACCGCAGAGCTATGATAGAAGAAACCAGCTGAGAGACCCTGCACTCTGCATGATTGACCACAGCAGGAGAACTACAGAAGCACAGATCTAAAGGCAATACAGCCTGGAGGCACCGCAGAGCTATGATAGAAGAAACCAGCTGAGAGACCCTGCACTCTGCATGATGGACCAGAGCAGGAGAACTACAGAAGCACAGATCTAAATGCAATACAGCCTGGAAGCACCACAGAGCTATGATAGAAGAAACCAGCTGAGAGACCCTGCACTCTGCATGATTGACCAGAGCAGGAGAACTACAGAAGCACAGATCTAAAGGCAATACAGCCTGGAGGCACCGCAGAGCTATGATAGAAGAAAACCAGCTGAGAGACCCTGCACTCTGCATGATGGACCACAGCAGGAGAACTACAGAAGCACAGATCTAAAGGCAATACAGCCTGCAGGCACCGCAGGGCTATGATAGAAGAAACCAGCTGAGAGACCCTGCACTCTGCATGATTGACCAGAGCAGGAGAACTACAGAAGCACAGATCTAAATGCAATACAGCCTGCAGGCACCGCAGGGCTATGATAGAAGAAACCAGCTGAGAGACCCTGCACTCTGCATGATGGACCAGAGCAGGAGAACTACAGAAGCACAGATCTAAAGGCAATACAGCCTGGAGGCCCCGCAGAGCTATGATAGAAGAAACCAGCTGAGAGACCCTGCACTCTGCATGATGGACCAGAGCAGGAGAACTACAGAAGCACAGATCTAAATGCAAAACAGCCTGGAGGCACCGCAGAGCTATGATAGAAGAAACCAGCTGAGGGACCCTGCACTCTGCATGATTGACCACAGCAGGAGAACTACAGAAGCACAGATCTAAATGCAAAACAGCCTGGAGGCACCGCAGAGCTATGATAGAAGAAACCAGCTGAGGGACCCTGCACTCTGCATGATTGACCACAGCAGGAGAACTACAGAAGCACAGATCTAAATGCAAAACAGCCTGGAGGCACCGCAGAGCTATGATAGAAGAAACCAGCTGAGGGACCCTGCACTCTGCATGATTGACCACAGCAGGAGAACTACAGAAGCACAGATCTAAATGCAAAACAGCCTGGAGGCACCGCAGAGCTATGATAGAAGAAACCAGCTGAGAGACCCTGCACTCTGCATGATGGACCAGAGCAGGAGAACTACAGAAACACAGATCTAAATGCAATACAGCCTGGAGGCACCGCAGAGCTATGATAGAAGAAACCAGCTGAGAGACCCTGCACTCTGCATGATTGACCACAGCAGGAGAACTACAGAAGCTCAGATCTAAATGCAATACAGCCTGGAGGCACCGCAGAGCTATGATAGAAGAAACCAGCTGAGAGACCCTGCACTCTGCATGATGGACCAGAGCAGGAGAACTGCAGAAGCACAGATCTAAAGGCAATACAGCCTGGAGGCACTGCAGAGCTATCATAGAAGAAACCAGCTGAGAGACCCTGCACTCTGCATGATGGACCAGAGCAGGAGAACTACAGAAGCACAGATCTAAAGGCAATACAGCCTGGAGGCACCGCAGAGCTATGATAGAAGAAACCAGCTGAGAGACCCTGCACTCTGCATGATGGACCAGAGCAGGAGAACTACAGAAGCACAGATCTAAATGCAATACAGCCTGCAGGCACCGCAGAGCTATGATAGAAGAAACCAGCTGAGAGACCCTGCACTCTGCATGATTGACCAGAGCAGGAGAACTACAGAAGCACAGATCTAAAGGCAATACAGCCTGGAGGCACCGCAGAGCTATGATAGAAGAAACCAGCTGAGAGACCCTGCACTCTGCATGATTGACCAGAGCAGGAGAACTACAGAAGCACAGATCTAAAGGCAATACAGCCTGGAGGCACCGCAGAGCTATGATAGAAGAAAACCAGCTGAGAGACCCTGCACTCTGCATGATTGACCACAGCAGGAGAACTACAGAAGCACAGATCTAAAGGCAATACAGCCTGCAGGCACCGCAGAGCTATGATAGAAGAAAACCAGCTGAGAGACCCTGCACTCTGCATGATTGACCAGAGCAGGAGAACTACAGAAGCTCAGATCTAAAGGCAATACAGCCTGGAGGCACCGCAGAGCTATGATAGAAGAAACCAGCTGAGAGACCCTGCACTCTGCATGATGGACCAGAGCAGGAGAACTACAGAAGCTCAGATCTAAAGGCAATACAGCCTGGAGGCACCGCAGAGCTATGATAGAAGAAACCAGCTGAGGGACCCTGCACTCTGCATGATGGACCAGAGCAGGAGAACTACAGAAGCTCAGATCTAAAGGCAATACAGCCTGGAGGCACCGCAGAGCTATGATAGAAGAAACCAGCTGAGAGACCCTGCACTCTGCATGATGGACCAGAGCAGGAGAACTACAGAAGCTCAGATCTAAAGGCAATACAGCCTGGAGGCACCGCAGAGCTATGATAGAAGAAACCAGCTGAGGGACCCTGCACTCTGCATGATTGACCAGAGCAGGAGAACTACAGAAGCACAGATCTAAAGGCAATACAGCCTGGAGGCACCGCAGAGCTATGATAGAAGAAACCAGCTGAGGGACCCTGCACTCTGCATGATGGACCAGAGCAGGAGAACTACAGAAGCTCAGATCTAAAGGCAATACAGCCTGGAGGCACCGCAGAGCTATGATAGAAGAAACCAGCTGAGAGACCCTGCACTCTGCTTGATGGACCAGAGCAGGAGAACTACAGAAGCTCAGATCTAAAGGCAATACAGCCTGGAGGCACCGCAGAGCTATGATAGAAGAAACCAGCTGAGAGACCCTGCACTCTGCATGATTGACCACAGCAGGAGAACTACAGAAGCTCAGATCTAAATGCAATACAGCCTGGAGGCACCGCAGAGCTATGATAGAAGAAACCAGCTGAGAGACCCTGCACTCTGCATGATTGACCAGAGCAGGAGAACTACAGAAGCACAGATCTAAATGCAATACAGCCTGGAGGCACCGCAGAGCTATGATAGAAGAAAACCAGCTGAGAGACCCTGCACTCTGCATGATGGACCAGAGCAGCAGAACTACAGAAGCTCAGATCTAAATGCAATACAGCCTGGAGGCACCGCAGAGCTATGATAGAAGAAACCAGCTGAGAGACCCTGCACTCTGCATGATGGACCAGAGCAGGAGAACTACAGAAGCTCAGATCTAAATGCAATACAGCCTGGAGGCACTGCAGAGCTATGATAGAAGAAACCAGCTGAGAGACCCTGCACTCTGCATGATTGACCAGAGCAGGAGAACTACAGAAGCTCAGATCTAAAGGCAATACAGCCTGGAGGCACCGCAGAGCTATGATAGAAGAAAACCAGCTGAGAGACCCTGCACTCTGCATGATTGACCAGAGCAGGAGAACTACAGAAGCTCAGATCTAAAGGCAATACAGCCTGGAGGCACCGCAGAGCTATGATAGAAGAAACCAGCTGAGAGACCCTGCACTCTGCATGATGGACCAGAGCAGGAGAACTACAGAAGCTCAGATCTAAATGCAATACAGCCTGGAGGCACCGCAGAGCTATGATAGAAGAAACCAGCTGAGAGACCCTGCACTCTGCATGATTGACCAGAGCAGGAGAACTACAGAAGCACAGATCTAAATGCAGTACAGCCTGGAGGCACCGCAGAGCTATGATAGAAGAAACCAGCTGAGAGACCCTGCACTCTGCATGATGGACCAGAGCAGGAGAACTACAGAAGCTCAGATCTAAATGCAATACAGCCTGGAGGCACTGCAGAGCTATGATAGAAGAAACCAGCTGAGAGACCCTGCACTCTGCATGATTGACCAGAGCAGGAGAACTACAGAAGCTCAGATCTAAAGGCAATACAGCCTGGAGGCACCGCAGAGCTATGATAGAAGAAAACCAGCTGAGAGACCCTGCACTCTGCATGATTGACCAGAGCAGGAGAACTACAGAAGCTCAGATCTAAAGGCAATACAGCCTGGAGGCACCGCAGAGCTATGATAGAAGAAACCAGCTGAGAGACCCTGCACTCTGCATGATGGACCAGAGCAGGAGAACTACAGAAGCTCAGATCTAAATGCAATACAGCCTGGAGGCACCGCAGAGCTATGATAGAAGAAACCAGCTGAGGGACCCTGCACTCTGCATGATTGACCAGAGCAGGAGAACTACAGAAGCACAGATCTAAAGGCAATACAGCCTGGAGGCACCGCAGAGCTATGATAGAAGAAACCAGCTGAGAGACCCTGCACTCTGCATGATTGACCAGAGCAGGAGAACTACAGAAGCACAGATCTAAAGGCAATCTGAAGGGAAATACAGCCTGGAGGAACATATTCTGGGGTGTAATAAGTGCAAAACAGGTCAGATTTAATCATGAGTTATACTGATACAACTAAATAAATCTATGTGTACACTAATATGAGACAACATTGTGATTTGGGGAATTAACAGTTTATGTATTATCTAGTGCATGCCTCATCCAATAGGTGTATATATAGAAATCATTGGGCTCTAAACCATTATAGAGAATTTAGCCACGTACACCACAACTTTTTTCAAGTTAATGACCACGATTTGGTTTTAGGTCTAAAATGCGTTGAATGATGACATATTTCTACACTGTTTTTCACATTTGATAAATGATATTATTGTGGTTGAGTGCAGCTGATACTGATGGAAATGAATTGTTCAAGTATTTATAATGGCCTCTGTATAGATCTGTCCACATTGAGTGTGGGCTTTATCTATGAACTATGATAGCGTTATGGCAGCAAGAGAAGGTTATGTCCACTATGGTTTCCAGAGCTGCCATGTCCCCATCCTTTAGGAAAGTATCCAGGCTCAAATCTGCCTGAGCGAGATTTTACTGCTTTTTAGACTCTGTTCACATCTACACTACAATGGGGGAAAACAGTATTTAGTCAGCCCCCAATTGTGCAAGTTCTCCCACTTTAAAAGATGAGCGAGGCCTGTAATTGACATCATAGGTCGACCTCGACTATGAGACAAAATGAGAAAACAAATCCTGAAAATCACGTTGTCTGATTCGGAAAGAATTTTTTTTTCGATTTTGGTGGAAAATAAGTATTTAGTCAATTACAAACAAGCAAGATTTCTGCCTCTCACAGACCTGTAACTTCTTCTTTAAGAGGCTCCTCTGTCCTCCACTCATTACCTGTAGTACTGGCTCCTCTGTCCTCCACTCATTACCTGTAGTACTGGCTCCTCTGTCCTCCACTCATTACCTGTAGTACTGGCTCCTCTGTCCTCCACTCATTACCTGTAGTACTGGCTCCTCTGTCCTCCACTCATTACCTGTAGTACTGGCACCTGTTTGAACTTGTTATCAGTATAAAAGACGCCTGTCCGCAACCTCAAACAGTCACATTCCAAACTCCACTATAGTGAAGACCAAAGAGCTGTCGAAGGACACCAGAAACAAAATTCTATCCCTGCACCAGGCTGACTAAATACTTTTTTTCCCCACTATGTTGTGATTTCCATATTTTTGTTCTATGATAAAAAAAAGAAAAGATGAAGATAACGGAAGCGCCGG
The DNA here is from genome assembly GCF_046119375.1 of Phyllobates terribilis. Taxonomy (NCBI): domain Eukaryota; kingdom Metazoa; phylum Chordata; class Amphibia; order Anura; family Dendrobatidae; genus Phyllobates; species Phyllobates terribilis. Next base: position 265,049 of record NW_027362938.1, on the reverse strand, counting down.
ACCCCCTGTATATCGGACCCTGAGGTTTGTCTAGTGTCCACTGGAACATCCAATATGTTACTGGACAGAATGGTGCAGCATGCTGCTATACATGCGACTCCTGGGGCAACTGTGCCGTGAATATTGTGTGACGAGGAGCGAGGACCTAGTAGGAATTTGGCTCAAGTTCTAAAATGGTTTGAAACCACTTTAATAAAGTCTGATGGTTACAGCTCTATATATTGCACAGTTTTATTATTTATAAATACTTAGTTTAACCCCAGATTTCATCTGTAAGAAACAAGTTCAATGGCGTTTACCATATGGCGTTTAGATTTGTGTCCGGGGTTTCTCACTTACAGATACAATCTGACACTTTCTCATCATGTCCTTCTGCTACAAATAGGGCGATGTAATAAGGAGCATCTGACAGATACAGCAAATCTTCCTAAGAGTGAATTAAAAACGACTGGCATTTATATGGAACACTAGATGGTGGCCCGATTCTAATGCATCGTGTATTCTAGAATATGTATGCGGCCGACCGGGCGCGACTAATCAGTGAAGCAGTGTTTAAATGGGTTGTGCACTACTTTACATTAACCTCCCAATGTATCCCCCCGGGGCCCCTAATGAATTTTGGAGGACCGGGGAGCGAGGCCGCCGGTCGGGGTACTACTGCTGCGAGTAGCCGGGAGATGACTGGCTAGCACAGGGTGAGCGTGTGAGGGTGAGCGTCCGAGGGTGAGCGTCCGAGGGTGAGCGTCCGAGGGTCCGAGGGTCCGAGCGTCCGAGGGTCCAAGCGTCCGAGCGTCCGAGGGTCCGAGCGTCCGAGCGTCCGAGGGTGAGCGTCCGAGAGGGTGAGCGTCCGAGGGTCCGAGCGTCCGAGGGTCCGAGGGTCAGAGCGTCCGAGGGTCAGAGCGTGAGCGTCAGAGAGTGAGCGTCAGAGCGTGAGTGTTCGAGCGTGAGCATGTGTGAGTCTGAGCGTGAGCGTCTGAGCGTGAGCATGTGAGCGTCCGAGCGTAAGCGTCAGAGCGTGAGAGTCAGAGCATGAGAGTCAGAGCCTCCGAGCGTGAGTGTCCGAGCGTGAGCGTCAGAGCGTGAGCGTCAGAGCGTGAGCATGTGAGCGTGAGCATGTGAGCATGTGAGCGTCCGAGCGTGAGCGTCAGCGAGAGCGAGAGCATCAGTACATGAGCGTGAGCGTCCGAGCGTGAGCGGCAGAGCGTGAGCGGCAGAGCGTGAGCATGTGAGCGTGAGCATGTGAGCGTCCGAGCGTGAGCATGTGAGCGTCCGAGCGTGAGCGTCCGAGCGTCAGCGTCAGAGCGTGAGCATCAGAGCGTGAGCATCAGAGAGTCCGAGCGTGAGCATGTGAGCGTCCGAACGTGAGCGTCAGAGCGTGAGCGTCAGAGCGTGAGTGTGAGCTTCAGAGCGTGAGCGTCAGAGCGTGAGCGTCAGAGCGTGAGCAAGAGCGTCAGTGCGTGAGCGTGAGCATCAGTGCGTGAGCGTGAGCATCAGAGCGTGAGCGTCAGAGCGTGAGCGTGAGTGAGAGCGTGAGCATCAGAGCGTGAGCGTCAGAGCGTCCGAGCGTGAGCATGTGAGCGACCGAGCGTGAGCGTGTGAGCGTCAGTGCGTGAGCGTCAGAGCGTCAGCGTGAGCGTCAGAGCGTCAGCGCGAGCGTCAGAGCGTGAGCGTGAGTGTCAGAGCGTGAGCGTCAGAGCGCGAGCGTGAGCGTCAGAGCGCGAGCGTCAGAGCGTGAGCGTCAGAGCGCGAGCGTCAGAGCGTGAGTGAGAGCGTGAGCGTCAGAGCGTGAGCGTCAGAGCGTCCGAGCGTCAGAGCGTCCGAGCGTGAGCATGTGAGCGACCGAGCGTGAGCGTGTGAGCGTGAGCGTCAGAGCGCGAGCGTCAGAGCGTGAGCGTGAGTGAGAGCGTGAGCGTCAGAGCGTGAGCGTCAGAGCGTCCGAGCGTCAGAGCGTCCGAGCGTCAGAGCGTCCGAGCGTGAGCATGTGAGCAACCGAGCGTGAGCGTGTGAGCGTGAGCGTCAGAGCGTCAGCGTGAGCGTCAGAGCGTCAGCGTGAGTGTCAGAGCGTGAGCGTCAGAGCGCGAGCGTGAGCGTCAGAGCGCGAGCGTCAGAGCGTGAGCGTCCGAGCGTCAGAGCGTCCGAGTGTGAGCGTCCGAGTGTGAGCGTCCGAGCGTGAGAGTCAGCGTGAACGTCAGCGTGAGCGTCAGTGCGTGAGCGTGAGCGTCAGAGAGTGAGCGTCAGAGAGTGAGCGTCAGAGAGTGAGCGTCAGAGAGTGAGCGTCCGAGTGGGAGCATGAGCGTCAGAGCGTGAGCATCAGAGCGTCCGAGCGTGAGCGTCCGAGCGTGAGTGTGAGCATCAGAGCGTGAGCGTCAGAGCGTGAGCATAAGCGTCCGAGCGTGAGCGTCAGAGCGCGAGCATGTGAGCGTGAGCATGTGAACGTCCGAGCGTGAGCGTCAGCGAGAGCGTCAGTACATGAGTGTGAGCGTCCGAGCGTGAGCGTCAGAGCGTGAGCATGTGAGCGTGAGCATGTGAGCGTGAGCATGTGAGCGTCCGAGCATGTGAGCGTGAGAGCATGAGCGTGAGAGTCAGAGCGTGAGAGTCAGAGCGTGAGCGTGAGCGTCAGAGAGTGAGCGTCAGAGAGTGAGCGTCAGAGCCTGTGAGCGTCTGAGCGTGAGCGTCCGAGCGTGAGCGTCAGAGCGTCTGAGCGTGAGCATGTGAGCGTCCGAGCGTGAGCGTCCGAGCGTGAGCATCAGAGCGTGAGCATCAGAGCGTCAGAGCGTGAGCGTCAGAGTGTGAGCATGAGTGTCAGAGCGTGAGCGTCAGAGCATGAGCGTCAGAGCATGAGCGTCAGAGCATGAGCGTCAGCGTGAGTGTGAGCGTCAGAGCGCGAGCGTCAGAGCGCGAGCGTCAGAGCGTGAGCATGTGAGCGTGAGCATGTGAGCGTGAGCTTCAGAGCGTGAGCGTGAGCATCAGTGCATGAGCGTGAGCGTCAGAGCGTGAGCGTCAGAGAGTGAGCGTCAGAGAGTGAGAGCGTGAGCGTCAGTGCGTGAGCGTCAGAGCGTGAGCGTCAGAGCGTGAGCGTCAGAGCATGAGTGTGAGCGTCAGAGCGTGAGCGTCAGAGCGTGATCATCAGTGCATGAGCGTGAGCGTCAGAGAGTGAGCGTCAGAGAGAGCGTGAGCGTCAGTGCGTGAGTGTCAGAGCGTGAGTGTGAGCGTCAGAGCGTGAGCGTCCAAGCGTGAGCGTCAGAGCGTGAGCGTCCAAGCGTGAGCGTCAGAGCGTGAGCATCAGAGCGTGAGCATCAGTGCATGAGCGTGAGCGTCAGAGAGTGAGCGTCAGAGAGCGAGCGTGAGCGTCAGAGCGTGAGCGTCAGAGCGTGAGCGTGAGCGTCAGTGCGTGAGCGTGAGCATCAGAGCGTGAGCATCAGAGCGTGAGCGTCCGAGTGTGAACGTCCGAGCGTGAGCGTCCGAGCGTGAGCATGTGAGCGTCCGAGTGTGAGCGTCCGAGCGTGAGCATGTGAGTGTCTGAACGTGAGCGTCCGAGCGTCAGAGCGTGAGTGTCAGAGCGTTCGAGCGTGAGCGTCCGAGCGTGAGCATGTGAGCGTGTGAGCGTCCGAGCGTGAGCATGTGAGCGTCTGAGCGTGAGCGTCCGAGTGTGAGCGTCCGAGCGTGAGCATCAGAGCGTGAGCGTCAGTGTGTGCGTGAGCGTCAGTGCATGAGCGTGAGCGTCAGAGCGTGAGCATGTGAGCGTCCAAGCGTGAGCATGTGAGCGTCCGAGCGTGAGCATCAGAGCGTGAGCGTCAGAGCGTCAGCATGAGCGTCAGCGTGAGCGTCAGAGCGTCAGCGTGAGCGTCCGAGCGTGAGCGTCAGAGCGTGAGCGTCAGAGCGTGAGCGTCAGAGCGTGAGCATCAGAGGGTGTGAGGGTGAGCCGCTAACGGCCGCCATCTTGTTCTGAAATCCCGCTTCGCTGATTGGCCGCGGCTTGACCAATCAGCGACGTGGGATTTCCTGGACAGACAGACAGACAGACAGAAAGACAGACGGGATAAGACAATTATATATATTAGATATTCAATACAAGCCATGTATAAAAATGATGATATACAGTATAGACCAAAAGTTTGGACACACCTTCTCATTTAAAGATTTTTCTGTATTTTCTTGACTATTAAAATTGTACATTCACACTGAAGGCATCAAAACTATGAATTAAGACATGTGGAATTATATACTTAACAACACATGTGTTACGTCATAGTTTTGATGCCTTCAGTGTGAATGTACAATTTTAATAGTCAAGAAAATACAGAAAAATCTTTAAATGAGAAGGTGTGTCCAAACTTTTGGTCTGTACTGTATATGCTTATATAGAATATAGTAAAGAAAGCTATTGGTCAGTTACTGGTCACATGGCCAGCCGTGCGGCCAGGCCAAGTGTGTATATAATATTTGAATGGAAGTTGACAGTTGAGAGTGACAGTTGGAGTTGACTTGCGACGGTGGAGGAGATATCTGCCAACCCTGAACTGAGTAGCAAAAATATGGAGATGAATGAAGACAGAGGACAACCGAGGAAGGGAAAGAAGAGGACAAACGCCACATTGATCTCATCAAATGAAGATAAGAAAACATCGAAGAACAGCAGCCAAGAGAGGAAGAAGAGAAGGACAAGCTCAAGGCCAGCTGAGAAGATGTCTTCCAATCTGAAGATGAATCAAGTGGATGAAGAGAGGAAAAAAAGTGCCAAGAAGAGAAAACACACCATAAACTCTTCAGGAGAAAAAAATCCGCTGCCCAAAAGAGCCAAAGGGGTCCTGAAAACAGAAGCCCAGCAGGGACTCCAGAGAGGCTCAGGTAGAGTAACACATACATTTATGGGCTTTATAAAACAAGTCATACCTACCATTGTGGAGGGTTTTCTTTACTATTTAGTGAGCAGACTATTTTGGGCCCTATTCTAATTTTTATTTTTTTTTGCTTTTTTTTCATTGTAGAACATCAAAAGGCATGACTTTATTATATCTTCATTGACATAGTTATAAAAGACTTACTTCTTCTGGGACAAATTGTATTTTTAAGTCATAATTTGGGATACTGTATATTTAATGCATTGATTTCATTTACATGTAAAGAACTTCTGGAGGGAAATCTACAAAAAAAGTTGCAATTCTGTCATTTATTCTTTTTTTTTTCATCATTCACTTTACAATATACATTACAAATCTGAAGATAATGTTACTCTCTGGGTCAATGATGTATTCAGCTGATATCTATGGAAATCGAGGTCTGGGGGTGGGCTGCTTATATGTGGGGCACAATAAAGCATTGAACATCGGGGTCCGGTGAGGCCTTGGACTCTTGTGTCTTTATTATCGGGGTCAGGACAATTATGGGGATTCCAACTTCATAAAGTTTATGTCACTTCTACTGTTATTGCCATAAAAACACAAACACTTTAAACAATTATTTTTTTCTGCCATCATATTTCAAGACTAATAACAGTCTTTTATTCTTCCAGTGACAGCGGCGTCCATTGGTCACCAAAGAATGTGGCTGTGGAGTGCGGATGGAATGTCATGGCCGCCAGGGGACAGATCATTATCCCCATGGCTGCCATATTGGTACCCGGTGAAGCCCAGTCAATGGCCGGGGTTCATAGGAGACAGTGATTTACCTCAATATTACATTACAGTTGTAAGACAAAAAATAAATAAATTATATATATATATAAATATTTATAGTTGTGTGCACAGTATATATATATATATATATATATATATATATATATAAATATTTATAGTTGTGTGCACAGTGTATATATATATATATATATATATATATATATATATATATTTATAGTTGTGTGCACAGTATATATATATATATATGTCTTTATTTTATTGGAAAAGATGGGGTGATATGAATTTTCATGTTTTTTTATTGTTACTGTATACATGTGGTATTGCTGCAACCATTAAAGTCAATTAAGTCCAATTAATGTGGTGTGCTGCCAGTATTCATTACTATTTTAATGGTGGAAGTGTGATACTAAGACCCCAATGATTGTAAGAATGGGGGTTCAATGAATCTTTTGCTACATGTGCGTTGCAATTTACATTGCAGTCAATGAGAAGTGATGGAAAAACATCAATAGACAATGATCTACTATTCTAAACCTTGGGTGCGTGACCCGGCAGACGCCACCTCAGACTGTAAAGGATATTAGAAGATTATTTTTTTATTCCAGATGCTTGGCGGCTATAACAATGATAAATGAAGCTGTCCTCCTCATCCTCCTCATCCTCCTCATCCTCCTCATCCTCCTCATCCTCCTCATCCTCATCCTCCTCATCCTCCTCCTCATCCTCCTCCTCATCCTCCTCCTCATCCTCCTCCTCATCCTCCTCATCCTCCTCATCCTCCTCATCCTTCCTAGGTTGGGCAATGTCTCTCCGCTGTCTCAGTCCCTGGTCTTTGGGGGCAGATTATAGCAGAAGCATCATGACCACAGTGCACATTATGGCTGCAGCCAATCATAGGGTTCAGCAATGATGTTGATACAGTCATCACAATACCACTGAGCCCAGCGATTGGCTGCAGCGGTCAGGTATGCTGGAGTTGTGAAGTTATCCCTGCAGCCTATCAACTTGAAAGAGGGGATGAGAATAGCTTTTTTAATATTTTTATAGTGGGAAAGTGTATGGAATAAAATAAATAATGTCTTTGGTATGAAAACTCCTTAATGTCTAATAAAAATGTGGCAAGGTCTATTCACAGTCCAGGTTTTGTCAGGATTTTGATTGAGGTTTGGGAGTTTTATTGGGCTAAATGGGCCTGAATTATTTTGTGTTATTGGCATTTTTTGAGCCTCACTATTAAGGGTCTCGAAAAGGGGTTGATATAAAGTAAAGAAGTGTGGCTTAGTGTTCAACAGGTCTAGCGAGATCAAAATGTATCATACAGCATAGATGGGATAGGTCATGAATATAATATAGGTGAGGGACTGCCACCCAGCCCCCGCTGATCATCTGTTATCCGCCATTGGCAGGATGTAAATAGTGTATGGAGCAGAATAGCACAGCGCTGGACATTGTGTAGTGGCCGCTGCCAGGAACTGCAGATAGGTTTCTAGTGAAGTGACTAGGAGCTGATCGGCAGGACCCCACAGCAGCCATTACACAATGTCCACTGTGCACATCTAGCTGGTGGCAACTCACATACCAAATGATCGTGGTGGTGCTGGGAGTCCGACACCGATCACCAACCCCTTGAACATATGGCCTGAACATACAATCCATAAGTGAACATGGGCTATTTATTTTTTAAAGCACATTCTGACATATGCTGATTAAAATACAGGGATGGAAAACCTCTTTATGGTAAGTTTAAGACCTTAAAAAGTTTATCCCAAGAACAAAAGTACATTTTAATCAATAGATCATGAAAAACTAAGCAGTTGCACAATTGGATATATTTAAAAAAAATCATATTGTTGAGATAAACTTATAAATGCGCCCCTCATGTATACCGTGTATCTAGCTTTACCCAAGTATGTAACATAGCAACATACAGTAGTAACATCGTTTTTAACCCCTTTACAACCTATGACGTCTTAGTACGTCATAGGACTCCTCCCCCGGTTCAGTGAGGTCTCCGGCGCTGAGCCCGCACTGAGCCGAGCACATGTCAGCTGATTCTTACAGCTGACATGTGCCTGCAACAACCGAATCGCGATCCACCCGCGGCTGTTAACATGTTAAATGCCGCTGTCAATCTCCGACAGCAGCATTTAACGCGCGCTTCCGGGAAGCGCGTCCTAAGCCCCGCCCATCGGCGACCCCGTCACGTGATCGCGGGTCACCGATGGGTGGGCATGACAACCCAGGGTCTGCAGCAGACACCTGCGGTTGTCATGAGCTGGACGCTATGAGCGCCACCTAGTGGTCGGCGCTCATAGCACAGAACCAATTCTGCTATATGCAGGGGATCTGCTGATCCCCTGTATGTAGCAGAGGCGATCGGATAGTTGCTGCTTCTAGTCTCCTATGGAGACTCTAGAAGCATGCAAAAAGTGAAAAAAAACGTTTTTAAAAATATAAAAAAAATTAAAAAAATATAAAAGTGTAAATCACCCCCCTTTCGCCCCATTCAAAATAAAATATTAAAAAAAAACGCTACATACACATATTTGGTATCGCCGCATTCAGAATCGCCCGATCTATCAATATAATAAAAGAATTAATCCGAACGGTAAGCGGCGTAGCGAGAAAAAAATTCTAAATGCCAAAATTTCGTTTTTTGGTCGCCGCAAAATTGCAATAAAATGCAGACAGATCCTGATGCATTTAAAACCACCTGCGGCATCACATGAATTGGCCAATTTATGCGCTAAGATTTCTCATTTATTTACAGCAGTAATGCTATTCATTTTCCATACTTCATATTTACATGCGCAAAAAAATTTTTCAAAAAATTTTTTTCATTTATTTCTATTTTCTACAGCAGTTAAGCTATTCATATTTCATATTTCATATCTATATACTCAGTGTTACAGTGTGCTACTTTATTTGTTCATTATATATGGAGGTAGCTGCTCTTAGTAAGCACCTGTTCACACCTAGTTTTTGTAGTGGAAGTGCCATCATTTTCTTTGTTACTAGATTTAGCGTTGACTGAGCACTCCACCCCCACCCCCATGCCGCAGGTGGTTTTAAATGCATCAGGATCTGTCTTTCCCACACATAAGCAGACGGAGGTCTCTTAGAGAGGTATTCACATTATAGGTCCTGACATCGAGAAACGCCTTACCGCGGCTGTCAGGTACACATGAATTGGCCAATTTATGCGCTAAGATTTCTCATTTATTTACAGCAGTAATGCTATTCATTTTCCATACTTCATATTTACATGCGCAAAAAAATTTTTCAAAAAATTTTTTGCATTTATTTCTATTTTCTACAGCAGTTAAGCTATTCATATTTCATATCTATATACTCAGTGTTACAGTGTGCTACTTTATTTGTTCATTACGAACTCATAATGACCTGGAGAATAAGAATGGCAGGTCAGTTTTAGAATTCCGTGAACGTGGTAAAAAAAAAAAAAAAAACAACTGTGGTATTGCACTTTTTTTGCAATTTCACTGCACTTGGAATTTTTTTTCCGTTTTCCTGTACACGATATGGTAAAACTAGTAATGGCGTTGAAAAGTACAACTCGTCCAGCAAAAAATAAGCCCTCACATGGCCATATTGACCAAAAAATAAAAACGCTATGGCTCTGGGAACAAGGGGAGCAAAAAACGAAAATGCAAAAACTACAAAACCCAAGTTTGCGAAAGGGTTAAGGTTGAAGGAAGACTAAGTCCATCTAGTTCAACCCATAGCCTAACATGTAGATCCAGAAGAGGCAAAAAAAAAGCCATGTGGCAAACACTAAGCTCCACATTGGGGAAAAAAATTCCTTCCTGACTCCATACGACAATCAGACTAGTTCCCTGGATCAACGCCCTATCAAGGAATCTAGTATTTATAACCTGTAATATTATACTTTTCAAGAAAGGCATCCATGCCCTTCTTAAATGTTAGTAGTGAATCACTCATTACAACATCATGCGGCAGAGAGCTCCATAGTCTCACTGCTCTTACAGTAAAGAATCCGCGTCTGTGATTATCATTAAACCTTCTTTCCTCCAGACGTAGAAGATGCCCCCTTGTCCCCGTCTCAGGCCTCAGAGTAAAAAGATCAGTAGAAAGGTCTTTGTACTGTCCCCTCATATACTTGTACATAGTAATAAGATCACCCCTAAGCCTTCTTTTTTCCAAACTAAATAACCCCAAGTGTAATAACCTGTCTTGGTATTGCAGACCCCCCAGTCCTCTAATAACCTGTCTTGGTATTGCAGACCCCCCAGTCCTCTAATAACCTGTCTTGGTATTGCAGACCCCCCAGTCCTCTAATAACCTGTCTTGGTATTGCAGACCCCCCAGTCCTCTAATAACCTGTCTTGGTATTGCAGACCCCCCAGTCCTCTAATAACCTTGGTCGCTCTTCTCTGCACCCGCTCTAGTTCAGCTATGTCTTTCTTATACACTGGAGACCAGAACTGTACACAGTATTCTAAGTGTGGTCGCACTAATGACTTGTATAGAGGTAAAATTATCTTCTCCTCATGAGCATCTATGCCTCTTTTAATGCATCCCATTATTTTATTTGCCTTTGCAGCAGCTGCCTGACACTGTCCACCAAACGTGAGCTTGTCGTCCACCAATACACCCAGGTCTTTTTCAGTGACAGTTTTGCCCAGTGTTTTACAATTAAGCATATAATTATACATTTTATTTCCGCTACATTTATCCCCATTAAAGCTCATTTGCCATTTATCAGCCCAAGCTTCTAGTTTACATACTGTGCATTGTGAAAGTATTTGGCCCCCTTGAACTTTTCTACCTTTTGCCACATTTCTGGCTTCAAACATAAAGATATAAAATTAAATTTTTTTTGGAAAGAATCAACAACAAGTGGGACACAATCGTGAAATGGAACGAAATTTATTGGATATTTTAAGCTTTTTAAAAAAATTACAAACTGAAAAGTGGGGCGTGCAATATTATTCAACCCCCTTGAGTTAATACTTTGTAGCGCCACCTTTTGCTGCGATTACAGCTGCAAGTCGCTTGGGGTATGTCTCTATCAGTTTTACACATCGAGAGGCTGAAATTCTTGCCCATTCTTCCTTGCAAAACAGCTCAAGCTCATTGAGGTTGGATGGAGGGCGTTTGTGAACAACAGTTTTCAGCTCTTTCCACAGATTCTCGATTGGATTCAGGTCTGGACTTTGAGTTGGCCATTTTAACACCTGGATACTTTTATTTTTGAACCATTCCATTGTAGATTTTGCTTTATGTTTGGGATCATTGTCTTGTTGGAAGATAAATCTCCGTCCCAGTCTCAGGTCTTTTGCAGACTCCAACAGGATTTCTTCCAGAATGGTCCTGTATTTGGCTCCGTCCATCTTCCCATCAATTTTAACCATCTTCCATGTCCCTGCTGAAGAAAAGCAGGCCCAAACCATGATGCTGCCACCACCATGTTTGACAGTGGGGAGGGTGTTTTGAGGGTGATGAGCTGTGTTGCTTTTACGCCAAACATATCGTTTTGCATTGTGGCCAAAAGGTTCGATTTTGGTTTCATCTGACCGAGCACCTTATTCCACATGTTTGGTGTGTCTCCCAGGTGGCTTGTGGCAAACTTCAAACAAGACTTTTTATGGATATCTTAGAGAAATGGCTTTCTTCTTGCCACTCTTCCATAAAGGCCAGATTTGTGAAGTGTACGACTCATTGTTGTCCTATGGACAGACTCTCCCACCTCAGCTGTAGATCTCTGCAGTTCATCCAGAGTGATCATGGGCCTTTTGGCTGCATCTCTGATCAGTCTTCTCCTTGTTTGAGATGAAAGTTTAGAGGGATGGTCGGGTCTTGGTAGATTTGCAGTGGTCTGATACTCCTTCTATTTCAATATGATCGCTTGCACAGTGCTCCATGAGATGTTTAAAACTTGGGAAATCTTTTTGTATCCAAATCCGGCTTTAAACTTCGCCATAACAATATGTCGGACCTGCCTGGTGTGTTCCTTGGTCTTCATGATGCTCTCTGCACTTGAAACAGAACCCTGAGACTATCACAGAGCAGGTGCATTTATACGGAGACTTGATTACACACAGGTGGATTCTATTCATCATTACCAGTCATTTAGGAGAACATTGGATCATTCGGAGATCCTCACTGAAATTCTGGAGTGAGTTTGCTGCACTGAAAGTAAAGGGGCCTAATAATATTGCACGCCCCACTTTTCAGTTTGTACATTTTTTAAAAAGTTTAAAATATCCAATAAATTTCGTTCTACTTCGCGATTGTGTCCCACTTGTTGTTGATTCTTCCCAAAAAATTAGAATTTTATATCTTTATGTTTGAAGCCAGAAATGTGGCAAAAGGTAGAAAAGTTCAAGGGGGGCAAATACTTTCACAATGCACTGTAGATCCTCCTGTAATATAAAATTGTCCTCCTCTGTATTGATTACCTTGCAGAGTTTAGTGTCATCTGCAAATATTGAAATACTACTCTGTATGCCCCCTACAAGGTCATTAATAAATATGTTAAAAAGAAGCAGGCCCAATACTGACCCCTGTGGTACCCCACTGTTAACGGAGACCCAGTCTGAGTGTGTTCCATTAATAACCACCCTTTGTTTCCTATCACTGAGCCAATTCTTAACCCAGATACATATATTTTCCCCTATCCCCATTGTTCTCATTTTATGTATCAACCTTTTGTGTGGAACCGTATCAAAAGCTTTTGAAAAGTCCATATACACAACATCCACTGCATTTCCTTGGTCCAGTCTGGAACTTAAGTAAATCTTCATAAAAGCTGATCAGATTAGTCTGACAGGAAAGGGGTAAACCCATGTTGATATTGGGTCATGAGGCTATTCTTCAGATACTCTATTATAGCATCTCTTAGGAAACCCTCCAGGATTTTACCCACAGTAGAGGTTAAGATTACCGGCCTATAATTTCCAAGTTCGGTTTTTGTCCCCTTTTTGAATATTGGCACCACATTTGCTATACGCCAGTCCTGTGGTACAGACCCTGTTATTATGGAATCTTTAAAGATTAAAAATAATGGTCTGTCTATGATGTTACTTAATTTCTGCAGTACTCGCGGGTGTATCCCATCCGGGCCCGGGGATTTGTCAACTTTAGTGATTTTTAGACGCCGCCGTACTTCCTGCTGGGTTAAGCAAGTGACATTTAATGGAGAATTTTTGTCATCACTGATCATGTTTTCTGTCATGAGATTTTCTTGGGTAAATGCTGTTGAAAAAAAATCATTTAGCATATTGGCTTTTTCCTCATCCTCATGCACCATTTCACCCAGACTATTTTTAAGGGGGCCAACACTATCATTTTTTAGTTTTTTACTATTTATGTAGCTAAAGAATATTTTGGGATTATTTTTACTTTCTCTGGCAATGAGTCTCTCTGTCTCAATCTTTGCTGCCTTGATTTTGTTTTTTACAGAATTTATTTAATTTTCTGTATTTATTTAATGTCTCATCACTACCTACTTGCTTTAATTCTCTAAATGCTTTCATTTTGTCACTTATTGCGCCCCTTACAGCATTATTTAGCCATAGTGGTTTCCTCCTATTTCTAGCATGTTTATTCCCATAGGGTATATATTGTGCACAGGTCCTATTCAGGATGTTAATAAATGTCTCCCATTTGCATTGTGTAGTTTTATGTCTCAGGATATCGTCCCAGTTTATTGCACTAAGATCATCTCTCAACCGTTGAAAATTTGCCTTCCTGAAGTTTAGTGTCCTTGTAACCCTTCTACTACACATCGTATTAAAGGATACATGAAAACTTATTATTTTGTGATCACTATTACCCAAGTGACCCCCAACTCGTATATTTGATATGCGGTCTGGCCTGTTGGTTAGTATTAGGTCTAGCTGTGCCCCTCTTCTTGTTGGGTCCTGAACCAGTTGTGAAAGGTAATTGTCTCTCATAGTTGTCAAAAACCTATTACCTTTGCTGGAACTACAGGTTTCTGTTCCCCAATGTATTTCAGGGTAGTTGAAGTCCCCCATAATAATGACTTCTCCTTGAGTCACTGCTTCATCTATTTGCTTTATGAGGATATTCTCCGCTACTTCCATTATTTTTGGAGACTTATAACAAACCCCTATCAGTAATTTATTATTTTTTCCCCCTCCCCTTATCGCCACCCATAGGGACTCTCTACATTTTCATTAGACTCACATATATTCTCACGCAAGATGGGTTTTAAGGATGATTTTACATATAAACACCCCCCCCTCGCTTGTTTGTACGGTCATTTCTGCTCATTTAGATCCAGTACCTGGACTTCCAAACGCACAACGTGCACACATCTCGCGCAGCAGTAAGCAACCCCGACCGACTGTTCAAGGATTGCATACATGTGGCAAGATGTACACTGGATAGCATTGCCAATAATGGAGCTCATTTCCTAATGGGGATTGCACTAGACAGAAATGTTAAGGAAAAAGAAATGTAAAGAATTAAGAAAATACAGACAGCAATTCAGTCCAAATTCCTCCTTTCCAAACTCCCTGAATCCAAGTCACTGAAAAACAAGTCACACACTTACTTCTGTTTGCACTTGCGCTCCGTTCACACTTGCTAAGGAAGAAGAATTAAAGATATTTTTTTCTTCCCTTTAGCAGCAATCCAACCTACAGCTCAATGCACTTCCAAAGGACTGGATGCCCCAACCAGCTGCCGCTTATAAACCCTTATTTATAACCCCTCACCCTTAATTAACCCCTTGTGAGTATAGCTACACCTCAGGATTTAAGTGCAATGTAGTTAACCCTTAAATACAGAGGTAGTAGAGATGCTGCAGTTTGGAGGGCTGAGTGGGGGCCACCATACTGTTTGGATGGCTGTTTGGGGCCATTATACTGTTTGGAGAGCTAGTGAGGGGGCCATTATAATGTTTACTGGCCATTATATAGTGTGGAGAGTTGTTTGGGGACCATCATACTGTGTGGAGGGTTGTGGGGGCCACTATACTGTATGGAGGGCCACTATACTGTGTGCAGGTCATCATAATGTGTGGAGGGCTGTGTCAGGGGCCATCATACTATGTGTGGGGGACAATGTGGGCCATCATACTGTGGTGGGGGCATTGTGAGGGTATCATACTTTGGGGGGTGGGGTACTGTAGGGTCATCATACCATGTGTGTAGAGGAATTTACTGTGGGGGTATCTTACTGTGTTTGGGCGCACAATTGTTGGCATCATACTTTATGGTGGCCATGAAAAGGGTATCTTATTGCGTGGGAACACTAAGGGGCTTCAATAGGGGCAAAATTACTTTCTAAGGGCTGCAAAGTTGTAAAATATGCTCTTCTGTGACCCTGCTTAATTTTTATTTGTTTGGAGGGGAGGTGAGCAATTAGGACATCTGTCATGGGTTCCCATGATTTCAGTGTACGCCCCTGTCCCGGCCTATTTGTTTAATCATATTAGTGCCTGTATCTTTACACAGCTGTATCTGCTGTGTTCCTGTAAGCTCATCATGAATCAAAGCAGTAAAGTATAAGCTCAGCAGACGGACCCCTAAACTGAGCACACAGCTTAGACCACGTCCCCACCTTCAGTATCTGGTCAGTATTTTACATCAGTATTTGTAAGCCAAAACCAGGAGTGGGAGAAAAATACAGAAGTGGTGACGAGTTTCTATTATACTTTTCCTCTGATTATTCCACTCTTGGTTTTGGCTTACAAATACTGGTGTAGAATACTGTCCAAATACTGAAGGTGTGAACGTGGCCTTATCGTTACAAAAAAAACTGAGCTATCACTCAGCCCTAGAGTGAACGACGTTAGTCTTCTCTCTGCTTATTCCTCTCATCTAAGGCCTAACACCATTGAACACTTACCTCATAGGCCCCTGATGAAGCCACCATGCGTGGCGATACGCGTTGGGCATTGACAGCTCATCCACACCACCCCGGTCCCTGGTATTGGTGATAGGTCTTTGCCTATTTAGGATATGCTAGTGTTATTTTCCTTCAATTTATAATCTACCCTTAAAATCTAATGGCTGAACAGGAAACCTAAATATGATCTATTGTCTAGTGACTTTTGTATCTTTATTAGGCTTCATCTGGTCATTGCTGACATTCATCTGGTGTCCTCTTCTTGGGCAATCATTGTTATTGTGGTGTGTGTGACTTTAATATCACACTCTTTATTCATGTACAACAAGGTTAGAGGATTCCTGTTACCATATTATATTTCTGCCCAGGTGGGGTATTGATTATCGGAGATAGTTTTATTCCAGCCGGCTTTCAGATAAAACTTTTACCTATCTTATTTATGATGATGTATTTTTGCAGGGTGGTCTTTGTAGTGGGTGGGCTCTCACTCAGTGAGGGATTCCACTTAGTTTTTACTTGTGTTTTAATGGATTTTGTGTCGTTGATGTGTATGTATTTTTCCTAATAAAATTGATATATATTTTTCTATTAATATTAGCTAATTATTTTTTATGCATGGCGATCACTGGTCTATATACCCCTATTCTTTTGAGCCTTTCATCTAAGGATACATGCTATTGCATTGGACTTTTTACTAGCTTCTTCATACTAAGACTGCACTGGGCTGGGGGGAGGGATGTCCCCCCGCGCCGGTTCCCAAGAAGCTACTCAGGGGGGCTGCCGGGGAGCTGCACTGTAGCTGCTGTCCTGGCCACATCACAGTGATGCAGACATGCCAACTGCAGGCTATGTGTGCTGCGTCTGCAGAAGTGGCGTCACAGCGCGCCTGCAGCTGATTCATTCTGTCGGAGAGGAGCCTGGGGATCGGAGACCTCCGTGGATAAGTGACATTAAGAGGTCTGCAGTGAGGAGGTAGCAGGAAGCTGCTCATCTCCTCATAAGCCCACACGGAGGAGGTAGCAGGAAGCTGCTCATCTCCTCATAAGCCCACACGGAGGAGGTAGCAGGAAGCTGCTCATCTCCTCATAAGCCCACACGGAGGAGGTAGCAGGAAGCTGCTCATCTCCTCATAAGCCCACACGGAGGAGGTAGCAGGAAGCTGCTCATCTCCTCATAAGCCCACACGGAGGAGGTAGCAGGAAGCTGCTCATCTCCTCATAAGCCCACACGGATTTGTGTTTTGTCCTGTCGGTGGTCGCTCTGCTGGTGCTCAGTGTTAGTTTTTGCAGGAGTCTGAACTTCGATGCAGATTAGGGTCGCCCTGTCAATGCAGAAAGTTCAGTCTGGAGCAATAAATCACACTGAGTCCCAGCAGAGAGGCCCACAGACATCACTATACAGGATCCTGGATTGACTGATCACACTTGAACCTACAGCACATGACAGATTGTACTATATGGCCCCATATGTAATATGCGAGGTCCTGTAGGCCGGTCCAGGTGTGATCAGTACACTGCATTGTATATCTGTGTACATAATATACCACATCTAGTATACAGATTGGTGTATGATCTATTGTGATACAGAAATCAGATACACATTGCTATATACCATCAGATGTCTGTGGTCACAGTATATTATATACCAGTCATGAATTCCCCCCCTATATTCTGGTAGCTCACAACTATCTCAGATTCAGTGGGACTCTCCCGAAACGTCAGCGCTTTTGTCCTGGCTTCTGATACTCACCTCTCTCCAATGTTTTCATCGCTCCATAACTCCTCCTTTTTGGGGCAGGGCCGCTTCTCTACTCAGTGCATAAATTAAGTTATATATGAGACGCCCTCCCTGGGAGATGGGGTTACTCGGAGCCGGGTCGGTTGTAGGGGAGGGGGGTGCAGTCGTGGCCTAGACCCGTTCCGTGCCCAGGGCTGCCTCATAAAAAATTGGGCTTTTAAGTGAGAGTGGTATTTCGACTACGCCACCTGCGGTTTCCGGTGATGGACACCAGCGCTGCTTCAGTCCACTGAGGCCGGTGTTACGGGCAGCTAAGATGGGACGGCTCCCCACAGGCGGAGCAGGCCTCAGGGCAGTGAGATGAAGGTGATGATGGGTGCAGTGCCACACAGAAAATAACAGGCTGAAGCGGGGTGTGAAGTCATCCAGGGCTTTTACTCACTTTCAGATGAACTTTAGCCGCAAAGCTTCCCTGTGCTACACACAGCGTACTGCGGCCACCGGGAAGGGGGTTCAGCACTTTCCAGGTAGATCAGGAGCACCTGTCGAGACCCCTCTGGTGTGTGTTCCTCTCCTTGGTTAGTTCTCCCACTAAGTCTTCTCCTGACTGTGCGTGGTATGAACGTGGTGTAAGGCCGGGTCCCACTGGATTAACGCAGTTTAAGAGATACAGGTGGCGTAAGCCGCTCCGTCCATATCCCCCTGGGATCCACTAAGCCTCCGGGCTTTTCCGACTGAGACGTGAAGTAACAAAGTCAGATATCGGGGGCCGGTCAACCCTTTTGCAGCAGGAATCCCTCTGACTAAGCCAGAATAAAGAGTACAGGTGGCGTAGGCTGCTCCGTCCGTATCCCCTGGGATCCTTTTGCCTGTGAAGCCAATCTCCTCTGCTCCCCTCCAGGCCTTCTTAGGTCAGGACCTTGACCGGGTAGAGACAGCGGTTAACTCTGACCCGCTCCTCGTCTCAAGGCCAGAGTACGAGGACCATGTATCTTCAGCCAGCTACAGCCTCTTGCTGGGCCCCGACAGAAGACCACAATCAAAGACCTTGAACTTAAGATGGCCGTAGATTAAATATGAAAGAATAAGTGTTTCCTAAAAGTGTGTCCTCCACCCTCACCCACTACATGGTTCCCCCTATCTTTGGTTCCCCCCATCTCCTCTATCCCGGCCCGGGACAGCACCCTGGTGCTTTTAGGCCCCCTACAGGATAGGAGTGGCGTAGTGTTGAGTGGTGAAGTAGGGTCCTGAGAAATGCTCCATCCTTACCTGGAAGAGGAGATACCACACCTCGAGCTGAGGTGCAGTACCCCTGTGGCGACTGAACCCTCAGGGGCGCCACAATCCCCACCGGTGAAACACAGCACATCCGCGGGCTGCAATAGAGTAAAAAGTTGGTACAGACATTCAAATTTTTAATTGCTTTTGTAAACAGTAAAACATTCTTCCCTTTATGGGAGGTTAGGACTCTTTTAACGTTGCATGATATATATATAGAATATAAATATAGAAAAATATTAAAGAGTCATTATACATGTAGACAGTTCTGTAGAAAATACGGTAGAAAGTGCCAGTTCAGCAGCATGAGGGACCTGTCCCAAACCCTCAACGTAGGCCCTGGGGTGGCTGCAGGGCATGGAGATCCCGAGTTGGACCTCCAGGAGAGCCACACCAGACAAGTTTTGCTTCTGAGGTCTGAGGTAGAAGGGGTTTTGTATAAAACCAATAGGGAGCACCGTAATAGGTGCAAACTATTTACAAAGTTAGTCTGTCTACTGCTCAACGTCCGCAGGGACAAATGTCTCTGTTAACTCAAATAAGGGTGAAGAAAAAGGAAAACACATAACTGTTCAAACTAAGGGGAGATGACGCACCCCTGGGCCTGTGTCGCGCAGCGTTGCGCACGCGGGAGCTTACCCGGAGCCGGATCTGTTGAGGGTTGTAGTCTCGTGGCGGTGACCCGGTCCGTGCCCAGGGAGTCAGACTAAGTGGCGCTGTATTAGCGGTAGATGTTGTACGACTACGCCACCCGTTGAATGCAGCGAAGGAGCTGCCGCTGCAGGGCAGGCCGCTGAGGCCGGTGGTAGGATTGTGCAGCGTGATAGTATCACCCCCAACGGGAGGGGTATGGCCTCAGGGCAGCCGACGTGGATGATGGGGGTAGCAGGAACCACTCGGAGACGGTACGGTGTAGTTCAGGGTCTTTACTGGTGACAAAGATAGACCCTCCCGGAGTACTGGCTAGCGATTGGGGCCTGGTCAGTCCTTGAGCAGATGGGATCTCCCCTGGCCAGGCGGAGTTGTAGGCCTCCCAAACTAACTGTACTCTTCTGGCTACCTTGCTAGAGGCGGGTATAAGTAGCCCACGTCCCTGAGTGTACCGTGTGGTGCTCACCCGTATGGCCGGTGACTCGGGGCCTTCTAGTAGCTTCCGCTCCACGACGGCGGTGCTGGTCCCACGCGTGTGACCGTGCCTTCGGGTTTCTTGGCCAGAGGACCTGAAATCCCCTGCCGGTCGGTTTCTGCTGCTGGATAGGAGTTAGTCCCCACAGCCTCGGACTCCGGGTCCGGTGATAGCTTCTCAGTCAGGGCGAGCTCTGCAGCTGCCAGCCCCTGACTCCTTGTAGTACTGCTCCCACAGAGCTCCTGTTGTTTCTTCCTATGCTGCTTCTCTTCTCTGTCTCTACTTCTTCTCTACTCCCTAACCCTGCCTCAGCCCTAGGTTTATATAGGGGAAGTTCTTCCCCCCCCAGGACTGGGCAGGAGGTGTGGCATGCACAGGATCCCTGACCAAGAGACCTCCCACCTGCTCTCAGACATAACATTGCCGTTACTGTGGAAACCAGACCCCTGGGGTGCCACAGAGATACATCTCCTGGGGCTGCTCAGAAGTGGTATCCCCACCGGGGAAATGGTTCATCTTTCCCGACGGAGCCCGACCGGTCCTCTGTAGGTAGGTGAGTGGGGGTATCCTGTGGACGTTCAGGGCATACCACCCACGCTTCCCATGGTGGCGGGTATAGGACACCAAATCGCCCGGGTAGAGGTTCCGGCCAAGGTGGCCCTGCTCCAGCCGCGGCTTGACGTCCCGCCGGTTGACGAACACTTCCCGGTCGAACTGTGGGCTGCGGATGAAGCCCCATCTTGCCACCTGGTGAAAGCGCACAGCTAGGCCCTCTTCCTGGGGGCTTGGACGGGTGACCTCTGCCTGACGGGCCTGCGACTTAGCAGCCCTGGCGCACCTCCAGGCGCTCACAGCGGACCCGCTTCTCCCGTCGCTCTTTTTCAAATTGGAGGAGTACCTTTCGGCACGTCTCCTCCCGCCTCCGCGCTTCGGTCTTGGTTTCCCAGGGGAAGCCCATCAGGTCGCCCCCCCGGTTATCCCAGGCAAACTCTTCTGCCGCCGGGCAAGCGACCGGTGGCGCGGGCAGCGGCTGTAACGGGGGTTGTTGTATGCGCTCTGTTGATGCGGCCCAGTCCGGGTTGGGGCAGGTGGACACCCATGTTAGGGCAGGCGCTTCCGGATCGGGGGTCGGGAGGCATAGCAGGTCTCCGACTATGGCGGTGGCTTGGGACTCAGTCCCCGGAGCCAGGAGCTGCTCCCACACGATGGCGCCCGGGGACAGGGGTGCTGGCAGGATACTTAGGAGGGCTTCAGTGCGTCTCTCGCCCGGGGTAGGGGTTTTTGCCTTACCCGCACTTGGGCTGCACGGGGCCTCCTGGGCTTCCTCCTCCTGGGCTGGAGCCTCACTTGACAGGTGCAACAAGCTCTGGCGGCGGTCCCGGATCCTCCGCAACACATCCTCTCTCCACTCTGCGGCGGCCAGTTGCTGGGCCTCTTCGACCCTCCGGGTCAGGTCCTGCGATTCTCCACGGAGGAACTCGGCCTCCTCTGGGGTCAGGTGAATTCCCTCCATACCGAGGGAGGTGGCAGTTGGTGGACCAGCGTCAGAGGACTCGGAGGACATCTCCTTTGCTGCTTCCATCTTTGCTGCTGGGTGCAGTCTCTTCCTCCTCCTTTGGGGCGGCTCCAGGGCAGCTGGCTGATGGGCACTCCTTGGGACGTCCCATCCATCTTGAAGGACACTACTATGCGCACTGTCTCTGCTGGAGGGGGTGGTCTGCACTTTTGGCGCCATTGGGGAGCCAGGCCCACGATGGGAGGACTTTGGTTTCTGTTGTTTTTGCACATAATGGCGTCCGTTCTTCTTGGGCGGGCGCCACTTTAAGTGTGAAGCGACAGTCTTTTTGTGAAAAGGCGCACAGTACCCGTCGGCAATGGGGATTATCTTCTTCCGTTGCTGCGGGCATGCAATCCTGCCGACTACGCCAAGTTAGAGACGCCCTCCCTGGGAGATGGAGTTACTCGGAGCCGGGTCGGTTGTAGGGGAGGGGGATGCAGTCGTGGCCTAGACCCGTTCCGTGCCCAGGGCTGCCTCATAAAAAATTGGGCTTTTAAGTGAGAGTGGTATTTCGACTACGCCACCTGCGGTTTCCGGTGATGGACAGCAGCGCGGCTTCAGTCCACTGAGTCCGGTGTTACGGGCAGCTAAGATGGGATGGCTCCCCACAGGCGGAGCAGGCCTCAGGGCAGTGATATAAAGTGATGATGGGTGCAGTGCCGCGCAGAAAATAACAGGCTGAAGCGGTGTGTAAAGTCATCCAGGGTTTTTACTCACTTTCAGATGATCTTTAGCCGCAAAGCTTCCCTCTGCTACACACGACGTACTGCGGCCACCGGGAAGGGGGTTCAGTACTTTCCAGGTAGATCAGGAGCACCTGTCGAGACCCCTCTGGTGTGTGTTCCTCTCCTTGGTTAGTTCTCCCACTAAGTTTTCTCCTGACTGTGTGTGGTATGAACGTGGTGTAAGGCCGGGTCCCACTCGATAAACGCAGTTTAAGAGATACAGGTGGCGTAAGCCGCTCCGTCCATATCCCCCTGGAATCCACTAAGCCTCCGGGCTTTTCCGACTGAGACGTGAAGTAACAAAGTCAAATATCGGCGGCCGGTCACCCCTTTTGCAGCAGGAATCCCTCTGACTAAGCCAGAATAAAGAGTACAGGTGGCCTAGGCTGCTCCGTCCGTATCCCCTGGGATCGTTTTGCCTGTGGAGCCAATCGCCTCTGCTCCCCTCCAGGCCTTCTTAGGTCAGGACCTTGACCGGGTAGAGACAGCGGTTAACTCTGACCCGCTCCTCGTCTCAAGGCCAGAGTACGAGGACCATGTATCTTCAGCCAGCTACAGCCTCTTGCTGGACCCCGACAGAAGACCACAATCAAAGACCTTGAACTTAAGACGGCCGTAGATTAAATATGAAAGAATAAGCGTTTCCTAAAAGTGTGTCCTCCACCACTACATGGTTCCCCCTATCTCCTCTATCCCAGCCCAGGGAAGCACCCTGGTGCATTTAGGCCCCCTACAGGACAGGAGTGGTGTAGTGTTGAAGTAGGGTCCTGAGAAATGCTCCATCCTTACCTGGAAAAGGAGATACCACACCTCGAGCTGAGGTGCAGTACCCCTGTGGCGACTGAACCCTCAGGGGCACCACATATATTCACTGCTTCTCCAGTGATCTGTTCTTACACTCATATCTCCTTGTTCACAAGCTGCCGCTCTACCAATGAGCCACAACTTATAATGATTCACATAGGAGAATTTGGCAATCTTGACCTCTATTGCAGGCAGTGAACCCAGAATCAGATTATACATATCCATAGAGATCCATTGTATATATAACAATGTATTTCTATGTTCCCTGTATACTGATGTGAAGAAAAAGATTGCTATAAAAGTAGTAAAAATAATAAGAAGCAATTACAAAAACATAATTTTCTCTAATTTTGTGAGTCTCCCCAGGTCCCGAACCCATAACCTTAACATTACAGGCAGGAGCCTAAGCTACTGAGCTACAAGCTCTGGTGATGAGGAGAATTTAGTATACTTTATCTCTATTGCAGGCTCTGACTCAACAGACAGATTATACTGATAGAAATACACTGCTGTGTACAATGTATGTATTTGTATTCTAGAGATAAAATTACTAAAAAATAATGAAAAACACTTGATAATGAAAAAAATATTGTCATTTGTAATGCATTTTTTTAAATTTAAATAAAAAACATCACAAATCAGCAGATAACACTGACATATTTGGTGTTCCTGTAATCGTGATAACCCGCACAACACAGCCATCAAATTATTTATGGGAATCAGTAAATGGCATAAAAAAAGGCGTGATTGATATTTCTCTATTAAACCAATAAAAAATGTAATAAAACTGTAGTGCTGAGGCCGTGTTCACACGTAGCGCAAATGCTGCGTTCTTTCTACTGCTTTTTTTCTGCAGGTGTCCTCACCAAACGATGCAATAACAATCTTCCCTGATTGTTGTGTGTTTGCTGCGTTTCTTTTATGCGTGTTCCCCTTATTTCATGCCATTTTGTGGCAGATATAAAGCACAGTTTTTAGCACTTTTTTAATAGTACAGAAAAGCTTTGATTCTTCGCTTAAAAATGCATCAGCGTTTTTTTTCATGCATTTTTTTCAGAAGAAGCCTATAGAGAAAAATGCACTAAAACCGCAGAGTACAGCAGCGTATTTACATGCACAGAGGGCGGAGATTTCATGCAGTCACATTTACTTAACAATTTAGACCTTGTTCCCATGTAGCATAAATGTTGCATATTTTCTGCTGCTTTTTTTGCACATAAATTCTGCTGGGTTTAGCTATCCAAGCGAAGTGGATGTGATTTCATGAGAACTGCGCCTTCCTTGGTCTACACTGTGTTCCAAATTATTATGCAAATAATATTTTCTCAGATTTTCCCAAATTACCTATATGAATTGCAGTCATTGTAATTTTCCAGTCAAATAACTATTAGAGTACAATTGAAAGGTTTTAGTACAAACTGCCTATGATAACAGTATATTTTTAAAAAAATAAAAAACTCAAACTGCACTCAAAATGCATGTTCCAAATTATTATGCACAGCAGAGTTTTCAACCTTTTCATTTTAATAAAGAACAAAAAAATGGTCATTTTTGAAATTATAAGCATTAGCAGGTTATTACAAACTGAAATCAAACAGTTTTCAACTCAAAACTTTATTCTAGGTGATGTTACATTTGCACATAGGACCGCTTGTTCGAATGGAGCTTCTGAACTCTCTCGTCCATTGAATTTGTCAGGTTTTGGATGGTTTCTGCTTCAATTGTTTTGCATGAGGACAGAATACCCTCCCAGAGCTGTTGCTTAGATGTGAACTGCCTCCCGCCATCATAGACACTCCTTTTGATGATGCTCCAGAGGTTCTCAATGGGGTTGAGGTCAGGGGAGCATGGGTGCCACACCATAAGTTTGTCCCCTTTTATGCCCATAGCAGCCAGAGATGCAGATGTGTTATGTGCAGCATGAGACGGTGCATTATCATGCATGAAAATGATCTTGCTGCTGTTTGAGAAACTCAGCATACATTATGGAGTTCATCTTTACCCCTTCAGGGATCCTAAAAGGGCCGATAATCTCTCTCCCCATGATTCCAGCCCAAAACATTACTCCACCTCCTCCTTGTTAGCGCCGTAGCCGTGTTTGCATGGGGTGTCAATCAACCAGCCATCCTCCACTCCATCCATCTGGACCATTGAGATCATTTCATGCATGATAATGCACCGTCTCATGCTGCACATAACACATCTGCATCTCTGGCTGCTATGGGCATAAAAGGGGACAAACTTATGATATGGCACCCATGCTCCCCTGACCTCAACCCCATTGAGAACCTCTGGAGCATCATCAAAAGGAGTGTCTATGATGGGGGGAGGCAGTTCACATCTAAGCAACAGATCTGGGAGGGTATTCTGTCCTCATGCAAAACAATTAAAGCAGAAACCATCCAAAACCTGACAAATTCAATGGACGAGAGAGTTCAGAAGCTCCTTTCGAACAAGGGGTCCTATGTGCAAATGTAACATCACCTAGAATAAAGTTTTGAGTTGAAAACTGTTTGATTTCAGTTTGTAATAAACTGCTAATGCCTATAATTTCAAAAATGACCATTTTTTTGTTCTTTATTAAAATGAAAAGGTTGAAACCGCTGCTGTGCATAATAATTTGGAACATGCATTTTGAGGGCAGTTTGAGTTTTTTATTTTTTTAAAAATATACTGTTATCATAGGCAGTTTGTACAAAAACCTTTCAATTGTACTCTAATAGTTATTTGACTGGAAAATTACAATGACTGCAATTCATATAGGTAATTTGGGAAAATCTGAGAAAATATTATTTGCATAATAATTTGGAACACAGTGTAGAGACGCTGCTAAACTGTGCAGTTTTGGTGTTTTTTTCTTTCTCTTGTCTTCTATGTGGAGCCTAAAAAAAACGCATGTAAAAAACTGGTTACTTTTTTAAGTGGAGAATCAAAACTGGGGGAACAAGAGCGAAGTGAGATGTTGTTGTTTTTTTTCTTTTATATGTGTTTGGGATGTGTGTCTGCATAAAGAAGGCTGTGTGAGAACGCATACTGTATATAGGAGGTTATGTGTGGGCTCATACTGTATATAGGAAGCTATGTGAGGGCATATAGTATACAGAGGCTATGCGGGGGCTTATACTGTATATAGAGAGGCTATGTGGGGGGTCCCACTGTATATAGGAGGCTATGTAGGTCTCCACATTGTATATAGGAGGCTATATGGGGCCTCACACTGTATATAGGAGGTTATGTGGGGCCTCACGCTGTATATAGGAGCCTATGTGGGAGCTCATAATGTATATAGGAGGCTATGTGGGGGCGCATACTGTATATAGGAGGCTGTGGGGTTCATATCGCATATAGGAGGCTATGTGAGGGCTCATGCTGTATATATGGGCTATGTGGGGACTCGCACTGTACATAGGGGGCTCATACTGTTTATAGAAGGCTATGTGGGGCTCACACTGTATATAGGAAGCTATGTGGGAGCTCATACTTTATATAGGAGGCTATGTGAGGGCTCATACTGTATATAGGAGGCTATGTGGGGGCTCACTGTATATAGGAGGCTATGTGTGAGAGGTTGTGGGGTTCACACTGTATGTAGGGGCTATGTTAGGGCTCACACTATATATAGAAGGCTATGCGGGGGCTCACACTATATATAGAAGGCTATGTGGGAGCTCATAATGTATATAAGAGGCTATGTGGGGCTCACACTGTATATAGGAGGCTATGTGGGGCTCATATCACATATAGGAGGCTATGTGAGGGCTCATACTGTATATATGGGCTATGTGGGGACTCGCACTGTACATAGGGGGCTCATACTGTTTATAGAAGGCTATGTGGGGCTCACACTGTATATAGGAAGCTATGTGGGAGCTCATACTTTATATAGGAGGCTATGTGAGGGCTCATACTGTATATAGGAGGCTATGTGGGGGCTCACTGTATACAGGAGGCTATGTGTGAGAGCATAATGTATATAGGAGGCTATTTGGGGCTCAAATTGCATATAGGGGCAATTTGTGAGGGCTCATATTGTATATAGGAGGCTATGTGGGGGCTCACACTGTATATAGGAGGCTATGTGGGAGCTCATAATGTATACAGGAGGCTATGTGAGTCTCACACTGTATATAGCGGGCTATGTGAGGGCTCACACTGTATATAGGGGCTATGTGAGGGCTCATAATGTGTATTGAAGGTTATGTGAGGGCTCATACTGTATTTAGGAGGTTATGTGAGGACTCATTGTATGTAAGGGCTATGTGGGGTCTCAAAGTGTATAATGGGCTTATACTGTGTATAAGGGGCTATGTGGGGCTCAGACTAAACAAAGGGGGCTATGTGTGTGCGTTCATACGGTATTTAAGGGGATGTCAACATACTTAATTCTGCTCAATATTAAGTGATATAATTAATATTTTATATTAATATTAATTTTTGTTAATATTAATGTTTGTTAATATTAATATTGAGCAGAATTAACTTCAATCTATTGGTTCGACCCTCCACAACAGTCACGTTCTCTCATGTGGCCATTCGGGTAAATTAATTGCCCACCCCTGACATATGCTATCATATATTATCCAGTATATACCATCTTATGTCTGTATCACAGTATATCATATACCATCACATATTACCCTGTATACTGGATGTGATATACTTTGTGCACAGACATCAGATGGTATATACAGGATAATATGTGAGTGGTGTAATATCTGATGTCTGTAGTCATAGTGTAATATGCACTCGTTACATATTATCCTGTATGTGATATACTATATGCAAAGACATCCCATATTATATACAAGATAATTGATGGCTGGTATAATATCTGATGTCTGTATCACAGTATATCATATACCATCACATATTATGCTGTATACTGGATGTAATATCCTGTGATACAGACATCCAGTGCTAGGCTGGGGTCACACTAGCGTATAGCATCTGCTGCGAAAGTGAGCCGAGTGTCAGTGCACTGTGCTTCCATCCTCTGTAGGTGCAGAGCAGACGAAGAAAGTCATTTCTCCATCTCCTCCATTGCCAGCGTCCATGGTAATTGCACTGCACTCGGATGACATCCAAGTGCAGTCCGATGTTTCACACGCATCCATAGACTTGTATGGGTGAGTGTGAGCCAAGTCTTGCTGCCAATCGCAGCATGCTGCATCAGCATGAGAAAGTAATCACAGATCTGAGCCGGCCCATAGAATAACATTGGGCCGAGGGCTATCAGATCAAACATCACATAATAGACACAACATAATATGGTGTCATATCTGACGTCTGTAGTCATAGTGTCATATATAGCTGTCACATGATATCCTGTATATAATATCTGATACTGTATGTATAGTCATGATATGTCAGATACCAGTACAGATGTGCCAATTGATTCACAGGACACTGGTCAGTCACGTCAGTAGTCCATGGCCACCAGACCAGGGCCTGCGAGCCTCCTCCTACCTGCCGGCATCTCGGACTCCTCTTTTGGTTTGTAGACCTTGAGTGGTGTCATCTTTGTGGCGTGACACATGCAAGACATTGTGCCTGCCGACAAATCAAAGAAAGACAAAAAGAATGGTGTCAGGTAGGAGGCGGCCATAGGGCTCTGATCAAGTAGCCACTGAATATTCATCTGACCACTAGATGATTGCTCGTCTCTATATAGCGGCCATATCTTCTCCTATGTATATTGTACTGTACGTGGTATAATATGTACACTGTGTGCACAGACATCAGATGGTGCACACAGGATAATTACTGACTGCTACAATAATGTGACATCATCTATAATATAACGTTGGATGTGTCCGTCTGTCCGAAGCATATGTGGACTGAGCCTGTGCAATACACCTGCGCAGTCTGGCCCCAGACAGAAGAACGCATCCAGCCGCTGCAGGTTACAGGGAGGAGGAGTGTGGCGCCAGAGATCGCGGTATGTGTAGGCACTTAACGCATACCGCCATCTCTGGCTCCATAAGCACATACCTACCTGGGAAGAGTGTCGCGCCTCTGTTCGGGCCGGAGGCCGGGGAGGAGTGTGGCGTCGGAATCGGCGCCTGCACATAGCGCGATATCCGGCGCCATTTTAGTACAGACACATTTGCAGTGTGTCTTCAACAAAATGGCGCCAGACAGCATGGTATGCACTTGTGCGTACTCCGGCGCCATTTCGTTGAATACACTCTGCAAATGTGTATTTACTAAAATGGCGCCGGATATCGTGCTATGCAGGCGCTGATTCTGGCGCCATTTTAGTAAAATAACACAGGCAACGCACTGCAGGGGAGCGATGGAAAGGTGAGTAGGAGTGTTTTTTTTACTTAATTGATGGAGTATGGGGGAGCATATAACAGGATTGGGGGAGCATATACCAAGATGGGGGAGCATATACCAGGATGGGGAAAGCACATACCAGGATGGGGGGAAGCACATAACAGGATGGGGGGAAGCACATAACAGGATGGCGGAATACATACCAGGATGGGGAAAGCACATGCCAGGATGGGGGGAAGCATATAACAGGATGGGGGGAAGCACATAACAGGATGGGGGGGCACATAACAGAATGGGAGAGCACATAACAGGATGGGGGAAGCACATACCAGGATGGGAGAAGCACATACCAGGATGGGGTAAGCACATAACAGGATGGGGGGAAGCACATAACAGAATGGGGGAATACATACCAGGATGGTAGAAGCACATACCAGGATGGTAGAAGCACATACCAGGATGGGGGAAGCAAATAACAGGATGGTGGGAGCACAGAACAGGATGGGGGAAGCACAGAACAGGATGGGGGAAGCACAGAACAGGATGGGGGAAGCACAGAACAGGATGGGGGAGCACATACCAGGTTGGGAGAAGCAAATACCAGGTTGGGAGAAGCACATACCAGGATGGGGGAAGCACATACCAGTGTAGACCGTGTACCGGGGAGGTCGCTCTCAGAATACAGCGGCCCGAGGACAAAGGATACTAGCAGACAATTTATTAGGGAACCACCTTTTTACTAAGAACAGAAACTGGGTTGCCCCAGCAACGTAAGAAAGGAACACAAATAAACTTCACACATACCTAGCTCAGCACAGCTAGGACCCCTGCACTGCACAACTGACAGGACCAGGATGTACTAAAAGATGAACTATAATTTGCCTGACCAGTGGTTCCACCTAATGCGGTAACCGAGGGTTATCCAAAGCAAGGATGTAATTAGATGGGTGCAAGGGGCGGCCCCTGCAGGGGTGCAGCGCAAAAGTTCACAAACTTAACAACTTACTACGATTACAATACTGTTACACTATCTATACACAAGCTCACCCACTGAGGGGAGTATCTAGCTAAGGTTCACACAACCCTATTAGCAAACAATGTCTCTAACTGAGAATCTATGGTGCCAAACTCTCTCTATAGTCTGCGTGCACGTTCCCACTGGGATCCCTATTTTGGGGCCTGAGCTCAGAACTTACCGGCCATTAACTGATCTCTGAAGAGGCTGTCTAATCGTCCGATCAGCCGCTTAGCTGCGAGACCAAGGAGGGAATGCTGGGCTTGTCACAGGAACGCAGTTTCAGTCTGACAGGCTAGCAGATGGCCCTTCACGTCACCGCAGACACCTTGGGGGGAATCCAACTCTGCATCCAACCGTAGTTATCTCCCCAAAGTGATTCAGGATGTGGGAGCATTGACCAGGATGAAGACGCAAATACCGGGATGGGGGACCAGGATGAGGTAGCACATAACAGGATGGGGCAGCATATAACAGGATGGGGGAGCATATATCAGGATGGGCGACCAGGGTGGGGGCACAAATACCTGGATGGGGGACCAGAATGGGGGAGCATGAACCAGGATAGGGGACCATATACCAATAAAAATGCTCGCCACCAGGGCGTAGAACGGGTTCAATAGCTAGTATACTATAATATGGAATGGAATTTTACAATGATGATTTGCTTGATCAAGTTTGTTTGAAAAAATACACAAAATAATAATTCACAGGTATCTATGTGGCAGATCTGGACTTATGTGTGGCCACCTTTACTCTGCTGATATGTTTTTTAGGAGTGTAGAAAATGTCAGCATACCTTGTTTTACTACATCTCTAATATTGTATATCCAATTTAAAAATGGTCATGCATAAGCATAATATGTACTGCGTCTTACCACTACAAACGCTCATCTGAACTGGTCCAAGTGCTGTGGGTTTTTCCATGGGCAGCTCTCAGACAGACAATATGGTTGTGTGAATATAGCCTATGAAGCTGCTGGAAATAAGCATGTTAAGGATGGGCCGCTACTTATGGGCCACTGCTGTGTGCTTGCCCCCCAGGCACTGCATGAGGTCTCAGCATTCACTGTAATGATAACCTGTGGGCTCAGGTTAGGTGTCCGACCTCTGAGCTTGTACTTCAATGGTTGGACTCATGATGAGCTCACAAGATGGTGAAGCCGCAGATACTCTCCTCCTTCAGGGAAACAAATGGTTAGAGAAAGGAGTGAATTCACACAAAGAAGCAGCTCTATCAGTCTCTTCCAGAAAGGGAATTAGGTGAAAGCCCCTTATGACTAAGATTGAATGAGAGGGTCAATCTGAAATAATGCAGGGGGTTTATAGGGTGGTCATTGGTGTTTAGAAAAAGGGGGTGGAGGATGAGCAGTATTTAGGGGAAAAATGCCGGAAAGAGGGGCCATCTTGGGTCACTGAAGCTGAGAGTGACCCCCTCCTTCCCTTAGGTGAAGCAGGGATTGGTAGGAGCTGTATGTTCTTATAGTTATATATCTATACATATTTATTAAAAAACAAAATTGTCACAGTGGTTGTTGGCGGGAGGGGGGGGGGGGGGTCCTGGGAGTTGGTGTATTATTGGTGGTGGAAGGAATTATATTGGATAATTCACTCTCAGTATCATATGGAGAAAGGGTTAATCTGGCATTTGTTGGGCTCTGGACGGGGTTTTACCCTGGGAGCTTATGGTTTGACAAGCTATCCCAGACTGTGGTAGTATGGTGCACTCCAGCTAAGGTATCACGGCTGAGGGTAAAATGGTCGGTTAATAATTTTATTAGGTGGTGCCAGATGTTTTAGCTCCAAGAAACCCTCCCACCTTCTTTCTTTAAAGAGGTTGTCCACTACTATAGAGAATGCCCCCGTCGATTTAAAAGGTGGAAATAAGATTTTTTGTAATTACTTTGTGTTGTGAATCTTGCCTGTGGATGGCGCTATCGCTGACTGCTAACCAGGCATCATGTGACCCGGCTGCAGCCGGCTCTGACATCCACTGATGTCACGTCAGGTTCTGGCTGCAGCTGGGCGTGACCCAGTGACACTCTCCCTCCTGATTGGTGGGCTGTGGGCGGGATTTCACCACACGTCACAGTCCAGCATCCACCAATGAATGCAGAGGAGAGGGAAAGCGCGGTGGATGCTGGGCTGTGATGCGCGGGGAAACCCCACCCATAGCCCATCAATCAGGGGGGAGGGCGTCAATGGGTCACGCCTGTCTGCAGCCGGGATCACATGATCACTGGTGAGTGGTCTGCAATATCGCTGCTCACAGGCAAGAATCACAACACAAGGTACTTATAAAAAATCTTATTTCCACCTTTTAAATAGAAGGGGGCATTCTCTATACACTGTGTGCAGAATTATTGGGCACATGAGTATTTTGATCACATGATACTTTTTATACATGTTGTCCTACTCCAAGCTGCATAGGCTTGAGAGCCAACTACCAATTAAGTAAATCTGCTGATGTGCATCTCTGTAATGAGGAGGAGTGTTGACTAATGACATCAACACTGTAGTATCGGCGTCTCTGCCCCCTGACAGGCAGAGACTCCGTCCCAATTACCGCTGCACTACCTGCCCGGCGTCCTCCGGCGCTCCTGCTTCTGTTGCTGCCGGCACGAGCAGCTTCCCGGGCACTGTTCTTAGGGCGCGCGCGCTTCCTCCCTCTTAAAGGGGCCGCGCGCGCCGTCCTAAGGAGTCCCCGGCCAATGGCCGGAGGACCTTTCATATAAAAGGCACCTCCTCCAAAATGGAGGTGCCCGTGCAAGGTTGTAGCTTTGTGTGTTTTACTCTGCTTCAGCCCTCAGGTCCCGCTGCTAGCCTGACTACCAGTCCAGCCCGCCAGCCTGACTACCAGTCCAGCCCGCCAGCCTGACTACAAGTCCAGCCCGCCAGCCTGACTACCAGTCCAGCCCGCTAGCCTGACTACAAATCCAGTCTGCCAGCCTGACTACAAGTCCAGCCCGCCGGCCTGACTACAAGTCCAGTCCGCCAGCCTGACTACAAGTCCAGTCCGCCAGCCTGACTACAAGTTCAGTCCGCCAGCCAGACTACAAGTCCAGTCCGCCAGCCAGACTACAAGTCCAGTCCGCCAGCCTGACTACAAGTTCAGTCCGCCAGCTTGTCTACTCTCCAGCCCGACAGTCTGTCTACAGTCCAGTCTGCCAGTCTGTCTATGGGCTCTGCCCACCTGCTTACCTGGAAGCACCTGCCCGTTACCTGCCGTGCCTGCCAGACCACTTACCTACAAGCACCTGCCTGTTACCTGCCGTGCCTGCCAGCCCGCTTACCTAGAAGCACCTGCCTGTTACCTGCCGTGCCTACCAGCCAGCCTACTTGGAGGCTCCTGCTTGTTACCTGCCGTGTCTGCCAGTCCGTCTGCCCGGATCACTCGTCAGCCTGCCTGCCGTGCTCATCTGCTGTACCGGTCAGTCCCTGCCTTCTGACCCGTGGGAGTCACCTGCTCTCATACAAGGTCGGTCCCCAGAGTAGCACCTGGTCCCTCTGCTCGGTCCTTCCCTGGTCACGAAGTCGATTGAGCCGCCGTACGATCTTGGTCGGTCCAAGTTGATACCTAGTTACTCCCCTCAGGTCCCGTCTTTCACCGCAGCACAGAGGTTCCACCACCCGGATCTGTAGCAAACACCCTATAGAAGGTGTGCTTAATTATTAGGCAACTTCCTTTCCTTTGGCAAAATGGGTCAGAAGAGAGATTTGACGGGCTCTGAAAAGTCCAAAATTGTGAGATGTCTTGCAGAGGGATGCTGCAGTTGTGAAATTTCCAAACTTTTGAAACGTGATCACGGAACAATCAAGCGTTTCATGGCAAATAGCCAACAGGGTCACAAGAAGCGTGTTGGCCAAAAAAGGCGCAAAATAACTGCCCATGAATTGAGGAAAATCAAGCGTGAAGCTGCCAAGATGCCATTCGCCACCAGTTTTGCCATATTTCAGAGCTGCAACGTTACTGGAGTATCAAAAAGCACAAGGTGTGCGATACTCGGGGACATGGCCAAGGTAAGGAAGGCTGAAAAACTACCACCTTTGAACAAGAATCATAAGATAAAACGTCAAGAATGGGCCAAGAAATATCTTAAGACTGATTTTTCAAAGGTTTTATGGACTGATGAAATGAGAGTGACTATTGATGGGCCAGATGGATGGGCCAGAGGTTGGATCAGTAAAGGGCAGAGAGCGCCACTCTGACTCAGACGCCAGCAAGGTGGAGGTGGGGTACTGGTATGGGCTGGTGTCATCAAAGATGAACTTGTGGAACCTTTTCGGGTTGAGGATGGAGTGAAGCTCAACTCCCAGGCATACTGCCAGTTTCTGGAAGACAACTTCTTCAAGCAGTGGTACAGGAAGAAGTCGGTATCGTTCAAGAAAAACATGATTTTCATGCAGGACAATGCTCCATCACATGCATCCAACTACTCCACAGCGTGGCTGGCCAGTAAAGGTCTAAAAGAAGAAAAAATAATGACATGGTCCCCTTGTTCACCTGATCTGAACCCCATAGAGAACCTGTGGTCCATCATAAAATGTGAGATCTACAGGGAGGGAAAACAGTACACCTCTCGGAACAGTGTCTGGGAGGCTGTGGTGGCTGCTGCACGCAATGTTGATCGAAAACAGATCAAGCAACTAACAGAATCTATGGATGGAAGGCTGTTGAGTGTCATCATAAAGAAAGGTGGCTATATTCATCACTAATTTTTGGGGTTTTTGTTTTTGCATGTCAGAAATGTTTATTTCTAAATTTTGTGCACTGATATTGGTTTACCTGGTGAAAATAAACAAGTGAGATGGGATTATATTTGTTTTTCATTAAGTTGCCTAATAATTCTGCACAGTAATAGTTACCTGCACAAACAGATATCCTCCTAAGATAGCCAAATCTAAAAAAAAAACACTCCAACTTCCAAAAATATTAAGCTGGGATATTTATGAGTCTTTTGGGTTGATTGAGAACATAGTTGTTGATCAATAATAAAAATAATCCTCTAAAATACAACTTGCCTAATAATTCTGCACACAGTGTAGTAGTGGACAACCTCTTTAAGTTTACATGGTATTGTTCTTAATATAATGTTATAATGTTATAATAAGTGGCCGCTGTGGTGAAAATTATCCAAAGCAAAAAAGTGTCAGTGTTTTAATTGGGGAGACGGAGTGAAGTGGTATTGGAGAGGGAAGATGAAGGGGTAATTTCGATCCATACCCAGTCATGTGGCATCAATACAATGTATTCTCTTATGCCTCTACCCCTTGCCAGAAGTTATGTGTGCATGGCCATCAGCTGTAGCATCTCTACAGGGTCGGGCATAGCTAGTTACACAGGATACAGCAGAGGCACCTTGATAAATTTATCACAGCACTTTTTATAAGCACATCCATTTGTGGAACTACTTTAGTTTTCATGATCTCTTGATTAAAATCTACTTTTGTTCATTGGACAATAAATCTGCCCCATGGTTTACTGAATGACAACTTAAAAATGACATCAATAGCAATTCCCCAATAATGTTATGAATCATAATTACTTTTCCAAAGATTATTCTGCACAGTGAACACTAGTGATGAGCGAGTACCGTAATATTCGTAATCGCTATACTCGTAACGAGTACTTTGTAATAATTGCGTATTCGTTCGGAATAGCGAGTACACTGTAAGTCAATGGGAAATGCGAGTAATTTTCTGCTGGACCCTACAAAGGAATCTGTGGGCCTGAGGAAAAGGCTGAAATGGATGGGAAAGTGATGAAACAGAATGGGAAGAGCCTGGAGAATGGGCCTGCATGCATTTCTGACTCACACATGGTTTCTGGGAATAAGTTTGTCGCAGTATTACGCCACTTTTACAGACACACAAGAACAACTACCAAACCTAACCTAAATTGCATTTAACAGGCCAAAAAGGTTAAGAAACAGTTTTTCCTGCACAATCACTTGTATATAAGGCCAAATAAACCAGAAAAACCAAAAAATATCCCTTTTAGCGTTTGTTCACACATACTGTTGTGGCTTTTTTTCGCCTTTTACAATTGGGAGGGCCCTGACTTATACATTTTGTAGGTCCCTCTGTCATACATCATTTTTAGCTCGCTATTCTCCAGCACTTTACAAGCACAGCTAGAACATACTAGTAGGTATGTTGATCTTTGACTTGAGATTCCTCAGGTAGCTCTGTAACATGCGTTTTGGAGGGACAGCTGTTACTTAGACATTTGGGCGGTCCCTCCATCATTGACACTCAGATAGTGGAATACATATTCCATACCAGTTTACAATGTGCCCATTTTAGCATTGGGCTTGACCCCCTCCTCCTCCTCCTCCACCACCATGTGATACTGCGGCACTAAATTCAAATGTTCAGAGGCCTGCAGTAGGCAGGAAAGCTGAGTTTTGTGAGAGCCCTCGTGTGGCCCTGTAACATACATTTTGAAGTGCCCTCCTCTAGAAATTTTGGGGGTGCCTCTTGTGTACATTTGAGAGTGCCCTCACTTATTCATATTGTAGGGCCCTCACTATTATTTAACTAATTTAAGGGCAGAGACTACAGAGAAAATGGCAAAGAGACATGGCGTACTAGAAGGTAGCAGTGAGTGCGGCCTACAAACCTCAGGTATAGCTGAACTCTGTGAACCGGAAAAATAAATCTGCACAAGTCAACTGGATGATGAGCTCAAATATATCACTTGTGCAAGTGAATGGACTAAGGATATATGGTACCCCCTTCCAGGATGGGTTGGAGAAGCTTCTCCAAGTGGCTTAGAGATTTTGATTTTCAATATTCCCCAGATTATATAGCAAGTAAAGACTTCATGATACTGTTCTACTTGGTCCAGTGCAGAATGTGCATCGTATTTCCAAAAATTACTCCTGGGGCTGGGGGCTGTGTCATAGGTGCAGGAAGATTCCATGACAAGGGCCTCCCTTGACAAACATTATCTACGATGGAGTACTGTAGTAGTTGTGGCCCTCAATTCAAGTTTTCAGAGGGCCATCATTCGGTCATCAACAGTCAGTGTAAATTTCTATTGAATATGTATCCCCTATCTCAATCACAATGTGACACAACCTGTAACAAGGGCCCATAATGACAGATATTAGTTTGGTAGGACTACTGTAGATTCCAGATTTGTCCACTGCACAATGTGCATAGGGTTTGTGAAAATTAGCTCTATGGGCTGAGTCATGGTTGATGCAGTAAGTCCCCATCCCAAGGGCCTCCAACCACAAATAGTAGTTAGGTTGGAGTAGGAATACTGTCCTGGTTTGTACACTGCGCAATGTGCATAGGATTTGTAAAAAAATTAGCCCTATGGCTATTTATTTATTGACTCACTATTTTGGCTGTGCCTGTGACAGCTAGCTTGGCTTGTGCTATCAACATCTGAAAATCTGTCAACAAAACCCAAAATGCCAAAAAAGCCTGTTGTTAAGGGACGTGGAGGTGGTGTTGTCAGTGGTGTTCGAGATGGCACTCAGTCTGTGTCAGGTTAGAAGAAGCTTGATGCATCCACTATGTTCCTGGAAAAATTTCCCCGTCTGGAACGTAAACGTGTGTGGAAGCCAGAAGAGCAAGAGCAGATTCTGTCTTGGATAGCAGACAAGGACTTTACACATTTTTCAAGCAGCAACATATCTTCCACGACCACACAGTCAACTGTGGATACACAGAAGGCTGGCCCTTCTAATCCTGAAGCTGGTTCTCCTTCCTCCCGCCATTATCAGTCACAGGAGACATATGACCCAAGCTTGGCTACTCCGAGGATCTGTTTGGTACGTATCATTTGGTTGGCTCTGGCCTATCATTGTGCAGCATTGAAGAGGGACAAGAGGAGGTGGCGTGCGTTGATGCTCAAGAATTTGAGGATCTATGGCCAGAAGAAAGCCACTTGGAGAAACGTCATTTACTGTCTTCAGAGGTGGAGGCTGATGATGATGAGACAAAGTTGCCATCAGGTCAGCCTACAACTGGGAAGGAGGATGAGATAGAAGATGAGGTGGTCGATGATGAGTCCACTGATCTGACCTGGACCGTTGGCATGCATAGCCATGACAGCAATACAGAGGAAGATGGATATGTAGCACCAATGCAGGCACCAAGGGTTCGTGGTTTACCCAGAGTGAGAACTGAGTCAACTGTTCCGAAGAGCACCCCCGCTGTGTGCCAAGTCAGGGCTAGGGGGTGTTCAGCTGTTGCGTGGAATTTTTTTTTCTGAAAGTCCTTCAGAGAAAAACATTGTTGTCTGTAGCATCTGCCATACCAAGTTGGGCAGAGGCCAGGGCAAAGGCAACCTGAGCACCACCAGTATGAGAAACCACATGGCAACCAAGCAGCCTAGTAGGTGGGCGGGACACCAGGGTACCAAATCTGCATCTACGGGTCAAACCAATAATAATAATAATAATAATAATAATACTCTTTATTTATATAGCGCCAACCTATTCCGCAGCGTTTTACAATTCAGAGGTTCATATTCAACAGTCATAAGTAACATAGCTAAAGATAATACTATAATTAAAGCAAAAATAATGACGACCCTGCTCTTAACAGCTTACAATCTACAATGAGGTGGGGGTGACACAAAGTACAGGGGCTTATTTACAATGATGGTCCAGCCATCTTGAGGGGATGAGGGATAAATAAAGGCTGCATGAGCTCATCACCAGCCAGTATCTGTAGTGCTTTTGGGTTCGGTGGAGACTTATGCCATGTTGCCTGGGCTATGTCCTTCAGAATCTGCTGTTCAAGAAGCAGGCGCTCATATCTCCTGCCCACAAGCTGCGGTTGCTCTCACACAACAAACATCAACCACATCCACTTCCTTGTGCAAGCAAAGCGTCCAATTGTCCGTGTCTGAGAGCTTGGAAAGCTACGTAAATACCCAGCCACGCACCCACAGGCACAAATACTAAACTCGCACATTGCCAAATTGCTAGCTGTGGAGATGTTGCCGTTTAGGCTTGTGGGAACACAGTCTACTGTGATCTCTTGGCTGTGGCTGCCCCACAATACAGTGTTTCAAGCCGCCACTATTTTGCCCGGTGTGCCGTCCCTGCGTTACACAAGCACGTGTTAAACAATCTGAACCGTGCTCTCACCAAAGCCGTAACCCAGAAGGTCCACCTAACAACAGACACCTGGACAAGTTGTTGTGGACAGGGACAATACATTTCTGTCATGGCATACTGGGGTAACCTGGTGGAGAGTGGGACAAAGGCGCAAACTGGAACATCACACATCCCACCCACGCTAAGAATAGCGGGCCCAACTTCTGTCAGGGTTTACACCTCTTCATATTCCACTTCCTCTCTCCCCTTCTCTTGCTCCTCATCCTCTGCTGAATTACCCTCCCCATCACAGCCAAGCTGGGACCTGTGCAGTAGTGCATCAGCAAAGTGGCAAGACGCTCTGCTGAAGCTGATCTGTTTAGGTCAGAAAGCACACACTGCAACAGAGCTGTGGCAAGCTTTAAAGCAACAGACCGATCAGTGGCTCTCCCCGCTGCACCTCCAACCCAGTCTGGTCGTCTGCGATAATGGGCCTAACCTGGTGGCGGCTTTAAAGATCGGCAAGCTGGTACACGTGCCATGCCTGGCTCACGTGCTGAACCTAGTTGTTCAGAAATTTCTGAAAACTTTCCGTGACTTGCCGTACCTACTTGAGAAGGTGCGCCATATTAGCACCCATTTTCGCCATTCCTCTACTGCTTTTGCTGCTTTTACAGCACTGCAAAAGCGCTTGAATTTGCCAAGTCACCGACTCATTTGCGACCTGCCCACACGGTGGAACAACTATCATATGTTGGCGAGGATTAGTGAACAGCAGAGGGCAGTAGCTGAATACCAGCTTCAGCATGCCGGTCAGACTGAGAGTCAGCCACCACACATAACAACTGTAGAGTGGGTGTGGATCGCTGACATTTGTGAGGTTCTTGAGAACTTTGAGTACTGCACCAACCTTGTGAGCGGTGATCAGGCTATTATCAGCGTAACTATCCCGCTGCTGTGTCTCTTTAAACAATCACTGCATAATCTCAAAGAGGAAGCTTTGAGTGCCCAGCATGTTGGTATGGAGCCAGATTTCCCAATGGGTGATACTACCCAGCCCAGCCAATATTCTGAGGCAACATTGGGTGATGAGGAATAAGATGAGGAGGGAGAGGACTTGATTTTCTGTGCTACCGAGGGGACTCGTAATGCTACAGAGGGGACACCCAACCCAAACTTCATGTCTGTCCAGCCTGGATGGGCTGGAGAGGAGGAGGTGGAGGAGGAGGAGGCGAGTCAGCGTGAGGAGAGGATGGGTACTGTTTCTACTGTTGGAAACACAAAACATTTGCCTTTTTGCAGCTGGCCCACATGGCACCGTTCATGTATAAGTGTCTGTGGCAAGACCCTCGCTTGATACACATTTTATCCAACAGTAATAATAATAATATTTTGTATTTATATAGTGCAAACATATTCCGCAGCACTTTACAATAAAGCAGAGACATGTACATACAATAAATTCAATACAAGGTGAGACAGTTTAAACAGTTACATTAGGAGTGAGATTCCTGCTCGCAAGCTTACAATCTACAAGGAAATGGGTGGACACAATAGGTGAAAAGTGCTTGTTATTTCAGGTCAGGCAATTATAATAAGAAGGGATTTTCATATAAGACTGCATGAGCCGGTCATCAGCCAGTATGTTGAAGTGCAATAATCAAGTATCGAGTGTAGTTATCGTGTGCATGGAGGGTGTGGAGACAGATGAATAGTAGGGTGCAGATTAAGAATAATATTTAGAAGGAGGGAACAGGGGAAAGTTAGTTTACTGAGTAGTTGAGGTGGTAGGCTTGTTTAAAGAGATGGGTTTTTAAAGCGCGCTTGAAGACGTGGCGGCTAGGCATCAGTCGGATCGTCTGGGGTAGAGCATTCCAGAGAACTGGTGCACCACGAGAGAAGTCTTGAAGACGAAGGAGCGAGGTTCGGATTATGGGGGATGTTAGTCTTAGGTCTTTTGTAGAACGGAGGGCACGTGTAGGGCGATAGACAGAGATGGGAACGGAGATATAAGGCGGTGCAGAACTGTGGAGAGCTTTGTGGGTGAGAGTGATGAGTTTATATTGGATCCTGTAGCAAATGGGCAACGAGTGTAATGACTGGCACAAGATGGAGGCATCGGTGAAGCGGATGGACAGAAATATGACCCTGGCTGCCGCATTCAGGACTGATTGAAGTGAAGAAAGTTTGGTAAGAGGGAGACCGATCAGAAGAGAGTTGCAGTAGTCCAGACAAGAGTGAATAAGACTGACAGTAAGAATTTTAGCAGTTTCAAAGGTGAGAAAAGGTCGGATTCTGGAGATATTTTTAAGGTGCAGGTGACAAGAGCGACCTATACTGGTTGGCCACCTTTCTCGATCCCCCGTACAAGGAGAAATTTCCGTCTCTCCTTGTGGAGTCAACAAAGAGTTTTACAATTGAATTGTTCAAGAGGGCCGTTATAGATCAGTTGCTGAAAACATCACCCTCAGATAATGCTGGTGGCAGAGGTACCGGCTCTTTTCAACACCAAGGGATAATGAGAAGAGAAAAGAACACCAGCTCCAACAGAGGTGGGGGGGGGGATGTGCACAAATTGGGCAATTTTCAATAAACCAGCACAACAGTAAAGGCTATCTGTGCCTGTAACAATGCCAAGGAGGGATAAGTTGCAGAAGATGGTCAAGGGGTGCTTAAGTGACCATACGTGCGTCCTTTCTGACGCTTCAGTTCCCTTTAATTATTGGGTGTCTAAGCTGAACACTTGGCCCGACCTCTCCTTATATGCCTTGGAGGTGCTGGCCTGCCCGGCTGCTAGTGTGGTGTCAGAGCATGTTTTCAGCTCTGCTGGGGCAGTCATCACTGATAGGCGCACACGCCTCTCCATGTAAAATGCAGACAGACTTACTCTGATTAAATTCAATAAGGAATGGAGATCTCCATAGTTTGTAATCCCTCCAGATGACAGCAAGCCAACCTAAATTCACCAAAAATGCAGATTCATGCTACTGCTGTTAACATCACCCCCTTCCCATAAGAACCCTTTTCCTTCCTTCGTCAACCATGACTCAGCTTATAGGGCTAATTTTTACAAACCCTATGCAAATTGTGCAGTGGACAAACCAGGACAGTATTCCTACTCCAACCTAACTACTATTTGTGATTGGTGGCCCTTGGGATGGTGGCTTCCAAAACAGTGGTTAAAATGGCCTGGTGCGTGCTTGGTAGCAGGCAGTAGGAAATGTTTGGACTACTGCTTTGTGTAGGGCACTCAATTATTTTAAGTGGACTAATATGGACAGAAGGCAGGTTGACACCCCAAAATAGTGGTTAAAATGGGCTGGTGCATGCTTGGTAGCAGGCAGTAGGAAATGTTTGGACTACTGCTTTGTGTAGGGCACCAAACGCCTTTTTAAGAGGACTAATGTGGACAGCATAAGCCAGGCTCTAACCCCTAAAACAGCAGGGAAAATAGACCGGTGCTAAAAAAAAGAAAGGCAGCACAAAATACTACTTCTTTGTGTGCTGGAAAAATATTGCTTTGCATCTGACAAGAGCTGTTTTAAGATGGACACTGGAAGAACACTTTAACCTCTCCCTACCTAATACACAATCTTTCCCTCCCTGTACTCTGACTTTGTTGTGAGCCTTCAGCTCTTTTGGTGGAATTATGGAGCTAGTGAGCGGCTCCTTTAAACACAGAACTAGTATACCCTGCAGGTAGCCCGTAAAATGGCTTTTGTTTTATCAAGAGGCCTAAACACTCTCCCCAGCAGCTCAGCGATCTCTCCCTAGGCTATTACAACGCCGGCTCTGGATGCAATGTGCACAAAATGGCGGCAGGGCTTAAATAGACCCTATGACGCTGGGCAGCCAGCCAATCACAATAATGCCACAACCAAGATGTCTGCCGCATTACTGTGATTGGTTAAGAAGCCCAGCATGTCTAGTGGCGGCAAAGAAGGCGCCAAAACTGCAGGGCGGGACATCCGAATATAGCGAGGCGAGTACACAAATACTCGCAGAATAGCGAGTAACCCGAATACCGTACTATCCGTGTGAATAGCGAATAGTAACGAATACACTCGCTCATCACTAGTGAACACTCAAGCTGTCAAAACTGTGCACAGAATGTGAAAGTCTGTCCCACAGCGTATTGATGGAGCACAGGATCCATAAACAGCCTCCATTCAGGACTCCTCCAGGGAAGTTCTATAAGCTGACAATTCTGTATTTTAAGCTTCTATCAACACCGTGGAAACCTACAAAGAATAAATAGACAATCAAAAGATAACTGCAAATTCAATTTTCTTAAAGTAGATTCAACAAAATTCCTATAAAATAAGTGTGTAGTCCTTGAGAAGGCTATGGCGAAACATCCATTGAAGTCCTGGGGGATTCACTCTTCTGGTCAGTCTCTCTTCATGCACATGTTATCTTTACATTGGACATTTGTATTGAGTCAATGTTATGCTATTTTATTACGCCATATTATTTACATATGGTTTTATATCTATTGTGAGGCAGTGACTGGAATCGTATATGAGGGACGATATATATCCCCCAGAATGTGTACAGAGACCTATTAAACCCATTGGAGTGCATTGCAGTCACAAACTCTCCTGCGGCTGCAATGCAGGAATGAAGGTGAGCATTGACCTGGTCAGGCTACCTGGCTAAGGCAGATTAAGTAAAACCCGGCAGGGCCTTCATTTCTTGAAGGAGGCTACAGGAAGGCAGTGGGACGGCCTCCTTCCTTCACCCTGGGTTTTCCAGTGGCTCTTGCCACAGGTCCTTTAACCCCTTTACAACCCAAGGTGGTTTGCACGTTAATGACCAGGCCAATTTTTACAATTTTGACCACTGTCACTTTATGAGGTAATTACTCTGGAACGCTTCAACGGATCCCCCTGATTCTGAGATTGTTTTTTCGTGACATATTGTGCTTCATGATTGTGGTAAAATTTCTTCGATATCACTTGCGTTTATTTGTGAAAAAAAAAACAGAAATTTAGCGAAAATTTTGAAAATTTAGCAATTTTCAAATTTTTTATTTTTATGCCCTTAAATCAGAGAGATATGTCACACAAAATAGTTAATAAATAACATTTCTCACATGTCTACTTTACATCAGCACAATTTTGGAACCAAAATTTTTTTTATTGGGGAGCTATAAGGGTTAAAAGTTGACCAGCGATTTCTCATTTTTCCAACAAAATTTACAAAACCATTTTTTTAGGGACCACATCATATTTAAAGTCACTTTGAGGGGTCTTTATGACAGAAAATACCAAAAAGTGACACGATTCTAAAAACTGCACCCCTCAAGGTGCTCAAACCACATTCAAGAACTTTATTAACCTTTCAGGTGCTTCACAGGAATTTTTGGAATGTGGAAGAAAAAAATTAACATTTAACTTTTTTCACAAAAATGTTACTTTAGACCCAATTTTTTTTATTTTTGCAGGGGTAACAGGAAAAATTGGACCTCAAAATTTGTTGTGCAATTTCTCCTGAGTAAGCAGATGCCCCATATGTGGGGGAAAACCACTGTTTGGGTGCACGGCAGGGCTCGGAAGGGAAGGAGCGCCATTTGACT
The DNA here is from genome assembly GCF_046119375.1 of Phyllobates terribilis. Lineage (NCBI taxonomy): Eukaryota > Metazoa > Chordata > Amphibia > Anura > Dendrobatidae > Phyllobates > Phyllobates terribilis. The sequence goes on along the minus strand of NW_027362938.1, from coordinate 220,393 downwards.
TTTTGAATGTAAAATTAGCTTGAATATTTAGCGGATGCCATGTTGCATTTGGAGAGCCCCTGATGTGCTTAACAGTGGAAACCCCCCACAAGTGACACGATTTTGGAAACTAGACCCCTCAGGGAACTTATCTAGATGTGTGGTGAGCACCTTGAACCCCCAGGTGCTTCACAGAAGTTTATAACATTGAGCCGTAAAAATAAAATTTTCACATTTTTCCCACAAAAATGTTTTTCAGCCCCCACTTTTGCATTTTCATAAGGGTAACAGGAGAAATTGAACCATGCAGTTTGTTGTGCAATTTCTCCTGAGTAAGCAGATACCCCATATGTGGGGGAAAACCACTGTTTGGGTGCACGGCAGGGCTCGGAAGGAAAGGAGCGCCATTTGACTTTTTGAATGTAAAATTTGCTTGAATAATTAGCGGACGCCATGTTGCATTTAGGGAGCCCCTGATGTGCCTAAACAGTGGAAACCCCCCACAAGTGACACCATTTTGGAAACTAGACCCCTCAGGGAACTTATCTAGATGTGTGGTGAGCACCTTGAACCCCCAGGTGCTTCACAGAAGTTTATAACATTGAGCCGTAAAAATAAAATTTTCACATTTTTCCCACAAAAATGTTTTTCAGCCCCCACTTTTGCTTTTTCATAAGGGTAACAGAAGAAATTGCACTATGCAGTTTGTTGTGCAATTTCTCCTGAGTTAGCAGATACCCCATATGTGGGGGAAAACCACTGTTTGGGCGCGCGGCAGGGTTTGGAAGGGAAGGAGCGCAATTTGACTTTTTGATTGTAAAATTTTCTTGAATAATTAGCGGATGTGCCCCTGATGTGCCTAAACAGTGGAAACCCCCCACAAGTGACACCATTTTGGAAACTAGACCCCTCAGGGAACTTATCTAGATGTGTGGTGAGCACCTTGAACCCCCAAGTCCTTTACAGAAGTTTATGACATGGAGCCGTGAAAATAAAAAAATCAAACTTTTTCCACAAAAATGATGTTTTAGCCCCAATTTTTTTATTTTCACAAGGGTAAGAGTACAAAGTGGACCACAAAAAACTTTTGTGCAATTTCTCCTGAGTACGCCAATACCCCATATGTGGGGAAAATACAGTGTTTGGGCGCACGGCAAAGTTCAGAAGGGAAGGAGCACTGTGTGACTTTTTGAACGCAAAATCGGCTGGAATCGAGAGCGGACGCCATGTTGCGTTTGGAGAGCCCCTGATGTGCCTAAATAGTTGAAACCCCCCACTAGTGACCACATTTTGGAAACTACACCCCTCAAGGATTTTATCAAGGGGTATAGTGAACATTTTGAACCCAGAGGTACGACACAGAATTTGATAACATTAGGTCATCATATTGAATAAGTTGTCATTAGTCTTGAGCGCAAGTGCTCGCTACTTGAGTTTGCATCGGGTACTCAGGTATGCACCATGTATCACGGGTGCTCAAGTGAAATGCTCGAGTCCCCGCCCGCATGTTTCACGGTTATTAGACACCCCCAAAAAAACATGCGGGGATCGCTCGTGCATGGCAGGCAATCCCCGCAAGGTTTTTTTGGCCGCGAAGCATATGGAGCGGAGACTCGAGCACCCACGATACTCAGTGCATACCCGAGCACCCGATGCAAACTCAAGTAGCGAGCACTTGCGTTCAACACTAGTTGCCATATCGTCATCTTTTTTTTTTTTTCACTTTTGGAAAAAAAAAACAACCCTAACCCCAACCCTAACATTAGCACAACCCTAACCCCAACCCCAGCCCTAGCGTTTATTTTTTACGGTATAGTGCGGTATAAGTTATTAGATGACCTTATTCTTCGGGTCGGTGCGACTACAGAGATACCAGAATCATATCGGGTTTTTATGATTGACAGCTGTCACACACTAAGAGACACATATTTTGTAAAATCTAGTTTTTGCATCGCCATATTTTGAGAGCTATATTTTTTTCATATTTTGGCCGACAGAGTCATGTGATGGCTTGTTTTTTGCGGGATGAGTTGATGTTTTTATTGGTGCCATTTTTTGATCGCTTTCTATTCCAGCTTTTGTGAGGCAGAATAAACAAAAACCAACAATTCAGGAATTTTTAAAAAAAAAATTTTTATTCTACTCCACGTGTGGTAAAATTGATAAGGTAGCTTTATTCTTCGGGTCAGTACGTTTACAGCGGTACCACATTTACTGTATATCGTTTTTCTATGTTTTGGCGCTTTTACACAGTAAAAGCTATTTTATAGAAAAAATAATTTTTTTGCATAACTTTATTCTGAGAGCTATAACTTTTTGATTTTTCGGATGATGGAGCTGTATGGTGGCTTGTTTCTTGCGGGACGAGATGACGTTTTCAGCGGTACCATTTTTATTTATATTCGTTTTTTTGATTGCGTGTTATTCCATTTTTTGTTTGACGGTATGATGATAAAGCATTGTTTTTTGCTTCGTTTTTTTTTATTTACCGTGTTCACTGAAGGGGTTAACTAGTGGGACAGTTTTATAGGTCAGGACGCAGCGATACCAAATATGTGTACTTTTATTGTTTGTTTGTTTTTTCATAATAATATTTATTGATGGGCACATTATATTTTTATTTTTAGTGGATTATTATTTTTATTTTATTTTTAATATTTTTACAATTTTTTTTTATTTTTATTTTCACTTTCTGAGAGTTTTTTTTACTTGTTTACTTTGTCCCACTATGGGACTTTCACTTTTTTTATTCTGATCGCCTGCATAGCATAGTGATGGAGCACCATCCCTGTGCCATGCTGGCAGTCAGCGCTGCACAGTGAGAAGATTGTTTGGTCATGCACTGCGCATGACCAAAAAATCTTCCTGCTGTCTGGTGACCCGGATGTTGTCATGACGACATCAGGTCGTCATGGCAACACCCGGGAAGCCGCGACAGACAGCGCTGGAGGCGGAAGAGGAGGTGAGTATACCGATCACCTCCCCTTAGCCACCGCAATGCTGCGATCGACTTTGATTGCAGCATTGCGGGGGTTAATGTGCCGGGAGCGGTGCGGGACCGCTCCCTGCACATAGTATCGGGTGTCAGCTGTGACAATCAGCTGACACCCGGCGGTGATCGCGCCCGCACAGCCTGTGTGCGCGCGCGATCGCGATGACGTACTAATACGGGTCAGGCTCTTAAGTCTCAGGGCACAGACGCGTATTAGTACTTCATGGGCTTTAAAGGGGTTAAAAACCCTGCACTAAGGATTAGTGTTGTTCTATGTTGGAACCTGCTAGGAGCATAGCAGGAAAGCTCAGCAGGATTGAATGTGGCTGAACCCATGCCTGGGAAGGCTCTGCACCTGTCAGGCTCTGAGCGGCCCGGCGAGGCACCGTTGTTTAAGGACTCATGTTAACCCGGCTGCGAGCCAGAGGACTTTTCTGTTTACCTGTGAGTATCTGAATAAAGCTGTTTATGTTGGACTTGCTTGGGTCCCTGCCTCAGTTACTGCACGGTGTGAACACCGCCGCCTTACACTATATACCACTATTTTACCTGCATAAATACTATGAGTCTAATTCACCGCCACTTTACTTATTATAGAGTTGAATACTGATCATTAAATTATACCCATATGTGATATGCTTTCCATAAAATTTCTATTGTGTGACGCTCTCCATGTATTTTAACGGAATTTTGTTTAATTCTCAATATTAATACTTTAATAAAATTTAATTTGTAGTTATCTTTTGAGTGGTGGCCATTTATTCTTTATAGTTTTAAATAGCTTAATGGGAACCTGTGACATAAAAAAACGGTATTAACCTGCAGATCTGGGGTTAATCTGCAAGTTAATAGCGTTCTGAACCTGCCCGGCGCCGGCACTTAGAACCCTGCTGCCAGGAGGAAATGAACTTTATTCCTTCCAGTTGTGTTTGGGTTTTAGTCACAGGGGTGAAAACTGATCCTAATGCAGAGCCTGCTGTCAGTCAGTGCCGGGGGTGTGATTACAGTCGCTGGTCTCTATACACAGAACTGTGGCTGAACCTGCACAAGCGCCACCTCCGTGACTGAAACCCAAATGGTAGCGGGAGGAATAAAGCAGGGTTATAGGTGTCGGTGTTGGGCATGTTAAAAATGCTATTAACCTGCAGATTAACCCCAGGTTAGTAGTGTTTTTTCATGCGACAGATTCCCTTTAAAGGGAATCGGTTAGTAGGATCCACCCTCCTAAGCCACCTATATGGGCATGCAGGTTTAAGGAAGCTGAATAAAATAATACCTTGATATCTGCGATCTGATGTCTTATTCCAGAGAAATGCACATTTTTCTGACCTTTTCCAGGTTATAGGGAGGATGTTGCCGGGAAGATAACTCGGCCTCAAGAGCTTATTTTAAATAAAAGGGGGAGTTACCAGTGTGAGACAAGTACCTGACACAGAACAGGAGAAATTAACTTTGTCTTCTTACAAACACATTTTTTGCAGCTCTCTGAGCTCTGCTGTATTGCAACAACATTGCAAGAGAGGAACCTGCAGATGTGTGAGGTATAATTGTGGTGCCCCTGAGGGTTCAGTCGCCACAGGGGTACTGCACCTCAGAACGAGGTGTGGTATCTCCTCTCCCAGGTAAGGATGGAGCACTACACAGGACCCCAACCACACACTCAACACTACACCACTCAAGTTCTGAAGGGGGCCTAAAGCACCATAGTGCTGCCCCGGGCCTGAATGGAGGAGTTGGGAGGAACCAAAGTAAGGGGGAACCAGGTAGTGAGCGAGGGTGGAGGAAGCATTTACCTAAGCACTTTATTAGAATTCTATATAACTGGAGGCAATTTTAATGACAAGATCTTTGGTCATGGGTCTTTGGGACGGCAAGTCAGCACAAGGCTGCAGCCGGCTGAGGATCCACGGTCCCCGGTCTCAGGCCTCGAGACGGGGGGTCGGGGCAGAGTTATAACCGGCTCTGTCCCTGGTCAGGGTCCAAGCAAGAAGGCCCAGGAGGGGAGCAGAGGAGATAGGCTCCACAGGCGAAAGGATCTCAGGGGGTGTGGAAGGAGCGGAGTCGCCACCTGCATACCTTATTCTGGCCCAGCCAGAGAGACCCTGCCGCAAGAGGGGGTACCGGTGACCGATTATCTGACTTTGCACTTCACTTTTCTGTCGGAAAAGTCCGGAGGCTTATGTGGATCCCAGGGGGATACGGACGGAGCAGAGTCGCCACCTGTATGCCCTAATCTGAGTTTATCCAGAGGGACCCGGCCTTACGCCACGTTCTCACCACAAGTCACCAAAAAGGGCACCCAGTCAGTCTGGGAACTACACGTTACCCACAAGGGACATCGCAGTACCTGTACGGGACTCAGTGGGGGACACAAGGCGGGAGAAGTTGAACAAGAGAGGAACACACTAGAGCGGGGGTCCTGTCAAGTGCTCCTGAACTATCTGGGGAGTGCTGAACCCCACCCTGGCGGCCGCAGCTCTTCGTGTGACAGCGTAGAGAAGATCTGAGCTGAGTAAACACCAAAGTGAGTAAAGACTTGGATGACTTCAACTACCGCCTCTGTCTGGTCATTCCTCCGCGGCTCTGCACCCGCCAACGCTCTACTCTACACCCTCTCTACACTGCCCTGAGGCCCCGCTCCACCTGTGGTGAGTCGTACCAACTAAGCTGCCTAAACACCGGCCTCAGAGGACTGCTGCATCGCTGGTGATCCTCACCAGACACCACAGGTGGCGTCACGAACATTCCCTATCCCGTATAACTTCCCCCCTTTCTTTTAAGAGTGACCCCAGGGTACAGGCCCGGGAGCCGGCCACCGCGACATCCCCCAAGATCAGGCAACAACTAGGCCCGGGCGCCGAGTCGTCCCCATCCCCCTGGGCGCGTCATAATCACACACAGGTCTGTAGTGAGATCAGAGAGCGGCCTTTACACATCACACTGGTAACTCTCCCTTCATGGAAAATAAGCTCTGGAGGCAGATTCTCATGCAGATCAGTGTCCACCCCATAACCTGGAAAGCTCATTTACATCAAAAAACATAGATTTCTCTGGAAGAAGACATTGGATCCCAGATATCAACGTATCATTTTATTCAGCTTCCTATGACCTACATGCACATATAGATGGCTTAGGGGGGACGATCCTACTGACAGATTCCCTTTAATACCCACTTAATTTTTGTATTTAGGATTTAACTCTTTTGTAGGTGTTTATAACTTTTTTTTCTATCAGCACAGTGTAGACAGTGTATAGTAAATGTAAATGTCTTCTCATGCTCTCTTATTTTTCATTCTAATAGAGGACAGCAGTGTCCGGCCAACCTGCTCTAGAAGTGCAATCTCACATAACATCAGAAAGAGATTATTATTCCATCATGTGCTCGGGCAGGGGAGCTTTGGAAAAGTTGTGCTGGCAGAGGACACTTCTAACCATCAGAAGTATGCTGTTAAGATCATCAGCAAGAGATCCCTGCTCGCTTCTGGTAATGAGGAATATGTGATGGTGGAGTGCCGAGTTTTACAGCTGGCATCTGGGAGCCCCTTCCTTGTCCGCGCAGACTTTGCATTCCAGACCAAGGTACAGTAGTGACTTATTGCTCCTTATTAAATGTCCCCCTATGTAACACAAACTTTCCCATTGTATATAAAATAATCACAAATGTATTTTATATAACAAAGTGTTCTTTAAGGTTACCATCAATAAAAAAAAAGCTTAATATTTGGGGAATTACAACCCATACTTTATAGGATCATGAGAAAATTTCTAAAGATGTAGAGAAGCCAATGATCTCTTCTTTGTAGTAACTGTGTACATGTCACAATGGTTTGGCAACTATGGCTTTTTGATTCATCAAAGCTATAATGTCAAAATGATGGCATAAAAAGCTTTGAAAAGTCTCAAAATCTTTGTGCAACGCAAGGCTGCGCAAAAATGTTGCATCTTTTGGCATTTTCAAGCCATTTTCGCCAAACTCCAACAAGGTTGGTGGAGCTGGTGCATGATAGGATGTGGTGACGTCAAATTCTTGAAGAGCAGCTGCCACCTTTACGCCACAAATTTTACTCCAGTTACCTACAGGAGTAGCATTTGTGGCTAGGTGCGCACGAAGACAGACGCCACTAGGCGCCTGGCCTAATTCTTTAAGAGACGTGTCTCTTAACAAATCAGCACTCTATTCCACCTGCTCATCAAGAACGGTGTGAAAAATGCCAGTCCTGATGAATCAACGCAAAAGTCTTCTCTCTTTTATTTCTTCTATAGATGCTTGTGTGACACCCCAGGGGTCTGGTTGCCACAGTAACGTAATGTTATGTCTGAGAGCAGGTGGGAGGTCCTTTAGTCAGGGATCCTGTGCATGCCACACCTCCTGCCCAGTCTTGGGAGGGGAAGAACTTCCCCTATATAAACCTGGGGCTGAGGCAGGGTGAGTGAGTAGAAGAAGAGAAGAAGTAGAGACAGCATAGGAAGAAACAGCAGTTACAAGGAGTCAGGGGCTGGCAGCTGCAGAGTTCGCCCTGACTAAGAAGACTTTTTACCGGACCCGGAGTCCGAGGCTGTGGGGACTAATTCCTGCCCAGCAGCAGAATCCGTCAGGCAGGGGATTTCAGGTCCTCTGGCCCAGAAGCCCGAAGGCACGGTCACACGCGTGGGACCAGCACCGCCATCGTGGAGCGGAAGCCATTAGAAGGCCCCGAGTCACCGGCCATACGGGTGAGCACCACACGGTACACTCAGGGACGTGGGCTACTTACATCAGCTCCTAGCAAGGTAGCCAGAAGAGTACAGTCAGTTTGGGAGGCCTACAACTACGCCTGGCCAGGGGAGATCCCATCTGCTCAAGGACTGACCAGGCCCCATCCGCTAGCAAGTACTCCGGGAGGGTCTTTTGTTGTTACCAGTAAAGACCCTGAACTACACCGTACCGTCTCTGAGTGGTTCCTGCTACCCCCATCATCCACGTCGGCTGCCCTGAGGCCATACCCCTCCCGTTGGGGGTTATACTATCACGCTGCACAATCCCACCATCGGCCTCAGCGGTCTGCCCTGCAGCAGCAGCCCCCTGGCTGCACTCAACGGGTGGCGTAGTCATCAACCATTTACTACTAATGGACTGCCGTCTAGTTTGACTCCCTGGGCACGGACCGGGTCACCGCCACGAGACTACAACCCTCCACAGATCCGGCTCCGGGTAAGCTCCCGCATGCGCAGCGCAGCGCGACACAGGCCCAGGGGCGCGTCAACTTTGGCGTAGTCGGCAGGATCACGTGCCCGCAACCACCGGGTACTGCGTGCCTGAAAAGCAAAGACTGTTCAAACTTACCAGTGGTGAAGATTCCCGCCATCGGTGAAGATTCCCGCCATCCGGCGCCATCTTCAGCCTTCTTCCCGCCATCCGTGGAGTTTTCCCGCCATTGGACGCCATCTTGAGGACGCCGCGCGGGAAGAAGAGGGGCGTGGACTCCGAAAGCGCGCGAGAACTGAAGCCCCGCCTCACGTCCGGACGTTGCGTAAGGTCCTGGAAGGAGCCCAGCAGACGCCGACGTCACAGGAGCGCGACGGAAGGTCCTCAACCCTGACGATCCACTGCGGAGCCGCGGCCTACGGAACAGGATCATCGCAAGGTAGGCCACGGTCCACTAGGGGGGAGGAAGATGTCGGATACGGAGGAGAGCTTCACTGCCCCAACCCCCGCCAGCGCTACCGCTGCTGCAGTTATGCCCTTCACAATGCCCTATATCCCGGGAGCAGCTTGGCTACCCCAGTACTCAGGGGAGTCACATACCCTGCATGACTTTAGAGAAAAGCTGGATAGCCTCTTCCAGGTGTACCCCCTCACAGAAGAGCAAAAAGTGAGCATCCTGGTGGCCCAACTAACCGGGGCAGCCAAAAGGGAAGTAAAATCCTGGCCACCTGGGAGGAAGACTGTCGCAGGGATACTAACCCGGCTGAAGGACACCTTTGATACCCGCACCTCAGCCGAGATTAAGCTTAGATTCTACGGGTGCAAGCAGCGAGCGCATGAGAGTATAAGGGACTATGCACTAAACCTACAAGAGGCCCTGAGGGCCATAAAGCAGACCGACCCTGATGGGGTGGGAAACGAGGACAGGCTGTTGACTGAACAATTTATAGAGGGTTTATATTGCAATGCCCACCGAACCCAGTTGCGGGCAATGGCCTTACAGGATCCCCATCTGGACTTTGCACAGTTCAAGGACAGAGCCATCCGGGTGCTCCGAGAACCGGCACCAGGTGGCGTTGTGACCCACAGACGCCCCACTACCACTTACTACCAGGAGGCGGCGCCCTTGTCAGCAGGGCCTGTGGGAGCTGATGCGCAGGCTTTGGACAATGACCCGGCTCCAGACCTACACCATCAGGTCCAAGAGCTAGCTAAGAGCGTTGCTGCGCTAACCCGAACTGTGCAGTCTTTACAGGTCTCCACCCCAGGGAAGATCCAGCTGGCATCCGGACCGGAGGACATCCCGTGGCGTCGACCAAGGAGGACCCCACCGGCCAGAGGAAGACCCAGTGACCGATACAGCGAGGACGGACGACCCATCTGCCGCCGCTGCAATCAACCCGGACATATGGAAAGGTACTGTTCTTTAAACGGGCACAACCTGGGGTAGAGGGCCAACCCCCAGGAAAAAGATCACCAGGCCCATCGAACTGGCGCGACAGATATGTGGGAGGACGTCCAGTCTTGCCTGTGGTACTGGATGGCATTCCCATGAGTGCCCTACTGGATACCGGGTCACAGGTCACCACCATCCCGTACGTGCTCTTCAAGCAGTACTGGAATGACTCGGATATTACCCACTACCCTGACGACGACTTGAGTATCATCGCCAGCAATGGCCAGCCCGTGCCACAGATCGGATTTAAGGAGGTGGCCCTCAAAATCGGTAGAGTCGAACTGGCCGCACAGGGACTGATCATTGTAGATATTGATAAACATGAGAGTCACCCAAAAATAACTCTAGGAACTAACGTAATTGAAAATTGTCTTGCAGAGGTGATTTTCCTTTTACAGCAGGTTGCCAAGAACGCCAGCTCCGGCGAGCAGCGGGTGCTCCAGAAAGAGATCCGGGCACTGATGCAACGGCAACAAGTGGAACTCTCCGGCGGTGAGATTGGTAGCGTAAGAATGTGTGACCCTTTTCCTATTGCCATGCCCCCAAAAAGTGAAATGATGATTTGGTGCCGGGCAGCTATTGGTCTGAGAGGAAGAGATTACCAGGCAATGGTAGAACCAGTTTACTCAGACAGTAGGCCCACCATTTTGACAGCACGGGGGGTGGTCAATGTACGCCATGGGAGGGTGCCCATTCGCATAATAAATATCGGGGAGAGGGAAGTGTACCTGCCCCGGTATGCCACGCTAGCCAAATTATATACCACTAATCAAAATTCTATACAATCTGTGGAACCCTTGCCTCCATCTCACCCGGAGGAAGGTAATGGCTCTAAGAAAGACATGGAGGACTGGTGTCAGCAACTACATTTGGGTACTGATTCCACTCCCTCACATCAGAAACAAGGAGTCTATCGGGTGGTTCAAGAGTATGAGAGAGTGTTTAGTAAACACCCGTTAGACTTCGGGCGAGTCAAGGGGGTAGAACACCGCATCCCCACGGGAGATCATCCTCCCATAAAAGAGAGGTATCGACCCGTACCCCCTGCACATTACCAACACGCCAAGGGGATGCTTAGAGACATGAAGGAGGCTGGGGTAATCCGGGATAGCTGTAGCCCCTGGGCAGCCCCACTAGTTTTAGTCAAAAAGAAAGACAACACCATGAGGATGTGTGTAGATTACCGGAAAATCAACCGTATCACACACAAGGATGCGTACCCCTTACCAAGGATAGAGGAGTCATTGGCTACTTTAAGATCTGCTAACTTCTTCTCTACCTTGGATCTCACTAGCGGGTACTGGCAGGTTCCTGTAGCAGAGGCGGACCGGGAGAAGACCGCATTCACCACCCCGATGGGACTTAGCGAGTTCACCTGCATGCCGTTCGGACTCTGCAACGCACCAGGAACCTTCCAACGCCTAATGGAGTGTTGTCTGGGCCACAGAAACTTCGAGACGGTCCTGTTGTACCTGGACGATGTCATCGTATATTCCAAGACGTATGAGGACCACCTGAAACACCTGGCGGAAGTGTTCGAGGCTCTGGCGAGTTACGGCCTAAAGGTGAAACCCTCCAAGTGTCACCTCCTGAAACCAAAGGTGCAGTACCTGGGACACGTGGTGAGCGCTGACGGAGTGGCTCCCGACCCCGATAAGATCACCGCAATTAAGGGATGGCCAAGCCCCTCCAGCGTAAAAGAAGTGCGGCAGTTCCTCGGGTTGGTAGGCTACTACCGAAGGTTTATTCCCGGTTTCACCAAAAAGGCAGCACCTATGCAGGACCTCCTGATAGGCCAGTCCCGGAAGGCCAAGAACCAGAAGCCGCCCTTCAAATGGGAAGAGCTGGAAGAAGAGTCCTTCCGCCAGCTGAAGATGGCCCTCACGGGGGACGAAATCCTGGCGTACCCGGATTATAGCCAGCCCTTTATCCTCTACACCGACGCCAGTAACATCGGGCTAGGAGCCGTACTGTCCCAGATCCAGCAGGGGAAGGAACGAGTAATCGCCTACGCCAGCCGAAAACTGCGACCCACCGAAAGGAACCCCGAGAATTACAGCTCATTTAAGTTAGAGTTCCTGGCCGTAGTATGGGCAATCACTGAGCGCTTTAAGCATTACCTCGCTTCTTCCCGGTTCACCGTGTACACGGATAACAACCCGCTGACACACCTGGACACGGCAAGACTCGGTGCCCTGGAGCAGAGGTGGATGGCCCGTCTGTCCAACTACAAGTTCACAATTAAATACCGGGCAGGACGCTCCAATACCAACGCGGACGCCCTGTCCAGGATGCCCAACCTGCCGGACGGAGGAGAAGATCCGGAGGGACTGGAAGAAGTTGAACTCCCTGCGTTCCACCGTCATGGGACTATTCAGTATTCCCACCGGGTAAGGAGTAAGCAGGCTGCTACGTTGAACCCCTTACCCCACTACAACTGGGCGGAAATGCAAGACAGCGACCCTGCCGTCCGACTGGTGAAGGAGATGCTGACTCGGCCGGAGGCTCGCCTTGAACCAGACGCTCCGGAGGAAGCCAAACAACTATGGGCAGAGAAGAGTCGACTGTTCCTTTACAAAGGGAAGTTGTGCCGCAGAATGGTTAACTCCCGGACGCATGAATTACTCTGGCAAGTAGTGGTGCCACGAAGAGACGCAGCCATGGTGATGGAGGCATACCACGACGGAGCTGGACACTTTGGGTGGAAAAAGCTGGAGTTCCTGCTGCGCGAGCGGTTCCACTGGGTAGGCATGAGGGGAACCATCGAGAAGTGGTGCAGAGATTGTGGCCCGTGCAACCTGAGAAGGAAGGACCGAGCCAGCCAGAAGACTCCCCTGCAGTCCATCGTCACCCGGCAACCGTTGGAACTGGTAGCCTTGGATCATGTAAAACTGACCCCAAGCAGAAGTGGCTACGTCTACGCGTTAACCATCGTGGATCATTACTCCCGGTTCTTGGTTGTCGTCCCCGTCAAGGACTTAACGGCTCAAACAGCAGCTAGAGCCTTCCAGCAGCACTTCTGCCGTCCACACGGGTACCCGGACCAAGTGCTGACGGACCAGGGACCTGCCTTTGAAGCGGAGGTCTTTCAGGAATTCTGCAATCTGTATGGCTGCCGGAAGATAAGGACGACACCCTACCATCCGCAGACTAATGGACTTTGTGAAAAAATGAACCAGGTGGTAATGGATCTTCTAAAAACGTTGCCCCTGGAAGAACGCAGTCTGTGGCCTGAAAAGTTGCCCGATCTGGTGGACCTATACAACCACATCCCGGTAGGTTCCACCAACTGTACCCCGGCTTACCTAATGAGGGCAAGACCTGGTAAGTTACCTGTTGACCTGGAAATGGGAGTCCTGACCCCCGAGGACACTTCACCAGAAACAGACTGGGACACAGAGAGGCAGCAGCAGTACCGGAGAGTACAGGAGAGCGTGGAGCGAAGTCTCTGTCAGGCTAGGGAAAGACAAGAGAAAACTTACAACCAGTATGCTCCCGCTGTTCCCCTGGTACCCGGAGAGCAGGTCTTGAAGAGGAAGAGACGGCTCCACAAGTTGGACGACCAGTGGGAGAAGGACCCGTACACCGTACTGCCCTCAAGCCACGAGAACCCGAAGGTCTGTACCATCAGTAAAGACGGAGGGGAAACCACAGCCATTGTATCCCGGTACCACCTGAAGAAGTGTCCCGAACAACTGAGGAACCCTGAAGAGGAACAAGAAGACCATCGACCCGTGGAAGAAAGGGAAGATATGGTTAGTACCGTGCTCGGGGACTTTCCTCAGTCTTGGACTCAAGTCAATGGTGCAGTTGTGGTACCCGTACTCACCTTCCTCCAACCATCATCCCAAGAACCTACGGAGCAACGGGTAGAGCTGGAAGAACAGCCGGTCCAGGAGGCAGAAGACTCCACACAAGTAGAACAGGAGAATCAACCCTCTGCTTATAGTGAGCCTGCCGTACCCCTAGTGAGACAAAGAGCCGGTAGACAGCTGCCCAGTTTACCCTTGACAGCTCCTACACCCTGTAGTTCAGGGCCAGACAGTCAGCTCCGTAGGTCCACTAGGGCCACTAGAGGCCAGTTACCCGCACGTTGGAGGATCTAAATGTTTAAGCTATTTTATAATGTTTACCTGTCTATAGTTGCTTGTGTGTAATTTTGTATTTCTAGTTGTTTTTAGGAATCCTTGGTGGATTTACCGGGAATCCTTGTATATAGTTGGAGCGTAACCCAGGATGGACTAAAGACTGTCAAGGACTCGGGGTAGAACAGACCCCTACCTGGTTACGTCTCCCTGTGTTGGTGAAATGGACACCTTGCTTTTCAAAACTGCACCCGGTTGCGGACACGCCGTGACCATCTTTATATGTTTTCCTTATTGTACTATTATTGTTTATACCTTGTTATGTTTTTTCTAAAATATGTTTAGTCCCGGAGTACTAAATTTTACTAGGGGGGAATGTGACACCCCAGGGGTCTGGTTGCCACAGTAACGTAATGTTATGTCTGAGAGCAGGTGGGAGGTCCTTTAGTCAGGGATCCTGTGCATGCCACACCTCCTGCCCAGTCTTGGGAGGGGAAGAACTTCCCCTATATAAACCTGGGGCTGAGGCAGGGTGAGTGAGTAGAAGAAGAGAAGAAGTAGAGACAGCATAGGAAGAAACAGCAGTTACAAGGAGTCAGGGGCTGGCAGCTGCAGAGTTCGCCCTGACTAAGAAGACTTTTTACCGGACCCGGAGTCCGAGGCTGTGGGGACTAATTCCTGCCCAGCAGCAGAATCCGTCAGGCAGGGGATTTCAGGTCCTCTGGCCCAGAAGCCCGAAGGCACGGTCACACGCGTGGGACCAGCACCGCCATCGTGGAGCGGAAGCCATTAGAAGGCCCCGAGTCACCGGCCATACGGGTGAGCACCACACGGTACACTCAGGGACGTGGGCTACTTACATCAGCTCCTAGCAAGGTAGCCAGAAGAGTACAGTCAGTTTGGGAGGCCTACAACTACGCCTGGCCAGGGGAGATCCCATCTGCTCAAGGACTGACCAGGCCCCATCCGCTAGCAAGTACTCCGGGAGGGTCTTTTGTTGTTACCAGTAAAGACCCTGAACTACACCGTACCGTCTCTGAGTGGTTCCTGCTACCCCCATCATCCACGTCGGCTGCCCTGAGGCCATACCCCTCCCGTTGGGGGTTATACTATCACGCTGCACAATCCCACCATCGGCCTCAGCGGTCTGCCCTGCAGCAGCAGCCCCCTGGCTGCACTCAACGGGTGGCGTAGTCATCAACCATTTACTACTAATGGACTGCCGTCTAGTTTGACTCCCTGGGCACGGACCGGGTCACCGCCACGAGACTACAACCCTCCACAGATCCGGCTCCGGGTAAGCTCCCGCATGCGCAGCGCAGCGCGACACAGGCCCAGGGGCGCGTCACTTGCGCTACTTGGGCTGGAATACATGAGCTGCGGGGACTTCTTCGACTTTCTAGAGATGAAGGGGCGGCTTGACATCCCCAGCGCAAGGTATAGTTTTAAGTTTTATCTTAGTTAAAGTAAATTGCAAATAATAGCCTACATTTCTCAAAGCTCCATCATGAGGATACAATACTTCTAATGTTTTCCTATAATACTAATGCCTTTTTTTTTCCATAACGATACAACACATTCTTATTTTTAATCCTTTCCTAACCACCCACTGTCTTTTGATGGTTGGTCGTGCAGGTCCTAAGTCAGCAGTGACCTTCTCTGCAGTTGTTGCTTTAGCGCCCATGTTTCTGAAAGCCAGGAGGTACCGGTCAAGTCTCTGGCTGTTCACATCAAGCAGGGACCTTAAAGAGATAACAGTCTACTGACTCATGGGAATTTCTAAAAATTCCCTGTCATATTCTGACATTCTTTCATCTTCTTTTCCGATAGATTCTATGCCGCTGAGCTCGTGTGTGGCATCCAGTTTCTCCATTAGAAGGGCATTATCCACAGAGATCTCAAGCCCGAGAACATCCTGGTGGCTGACACGGGCCATATTAAAATCACGGATTTCGGTCTCGCACTTGAGAACATGCTTGGAGACCGCACAGCCACCAAATATGTTGGAACTAGGGAATTTATGGCTCCTGAGGTGAGAAGAAGAGAACTCTCTTGCGGACTGATGTATTAATGATTTAATTTGTATCTGTATTGCTATTAATGGAGTCATCCAACTTGTAGAAAAATTATAGAAATGGCTGCCGAAATTGTAAAATAACGAAATCATCACACACCCTCTTCCCAATCGATCCAACGGTAACATTATTGCAGCGCTCCCAGACTTTGCGGCATGTGACCACTCCAGTCAGTCTGTGGTCCTGGCGGTTATACGCCAAATTACTGGTATCATGGCTTACATCACAGATCAGTGATGCTTTTTATATGGCACATGACCACTGCACCCACTGACTGGCTGCAGTGGTCAAATGCCACCTCCATTTAAATGAAGACTGGGAGCACTGCAGTGGGAGAAGTGAGTAGTGATGATTTTGTTATTTTACAGTGTTGCTAGTTAATTTTACTAAATTTCTACAAGTTGGAAAACCCCTTTAAATATTCTCATGGAAAACCTAAGGGCTGGTTCAAAATATTTTGTTTGACTCTTTTTAATGTATGGGCCAGTAAAACCTATCAATTACGTTAAATGGAAGCTTTGATGGATACCTGACAGTGGCATCCATCACCCATGGACCATAAAGGTATTCGCTTAACAGATACAAGTGCTTCTCACTAAATTAGAATATCATCAAAAAGTTAATTTATTTCAGTTCTTCAATACAAAAAGTGAAACTCATATATTATAGCGGGGCTCCTTTTGCATCAATTACTGCATCAATGCGGCAATGTGGCATGGAGGCGGTCAGCCTGTGGCACTGCTGAGGTGTTATGGAAGCCCAGGTGGTTTTGATAGCAGCCTTCAGCTCGTCTACATTGTTGGGTCTGGTGTCTCTCATCTTCCTCTTGACAATACCCCATAGATTCTCTTAAGGTCAGGCGAGTTTGCTGGCCAATCAAGCACAGTGATACTGTTGTTTTTAAACCAGGTATTGGTACTTTTGGCCGTGTGGACAGGTGCCAAGTCCTGCTGGAGAATGAAATTTCCATCTCCAAAAAGCTTGTTGGCAGAGGGAAGCATGAAGTGCTCTACAATGTCCTGGTAGACGGGTGCGCTGACTTTGGTCTTGATAAAACACAGTGGACCTACACCAGCAGATGACATGGCTCCCCAAACCATCACTGATTGTGGAAACTTCACACTAGACTTTCAGCAGCTTGGATTGTGGCCTCTCCACTCTTCCTCCAGACTCTGGGACCTTGATTTCCAAATGAAATGCAAAATTTACTTTCATCTGAAAACAACATATTGGACCACTGAGCAACAGTCCAGGTCTTTTTCTCCTTGGCCCAGGTAAGACGCTTCTGGCATTGTCTATTGGTCATGAGCGGCTTGACACAAGGAATGCGACACTTGTAGCCCATGTCCTGGATACGTCTGTGTGTGGTGGCTCTTGTAACAATGACACCAGCAGCAGTCCACTCCTTGTGAATCTCCCCCAAATTTTCTAATGGCCTTTTCTTAACAATCCTTTCAAAGCTGCGGTTATCCTGGTTGCTTGTGCACCTTTTTCTACCACATTTTTTCCTTCTACTCAACTTTCCATTAATAGACACAGCACTCTGTGAACAACCAGCTTCGTTAGCAATGACCTTTTGTGGCTTACCCTCATTATGGAGTGTGTCAATGACTGCCTTCTGGACATCTGTCAAGTCAGCAGTCTTCCCCATGATTGTGGAGCCTACTGAAACAGACTAAGGGACCTTTTTAAACGCTTAGGAAGCCTTTGCAGGTGTTTTTTGTTAAGTATTCTTTACTGAGATAATGACTTTTGTGTTTTCATTGGCTGTAAGCCATAATCATCAACATTAACAGAAATAAACACTTGAAATAGATCACTCT
The DNA here is from genome assembly GCF_046119375.1 of Phyllobates terribilis. NCBI lineage: Eukaryota > Metazoa > Chordata > Amphibia > Anura > Dendrobatidae > Phyllobates > Phyllobates terribilis. Next base: position 202,798 of record NW_027362938.1, on the reverse strand, counting down.
GTTTGTAATGACTCTATATAATATATGAGTTTCACGTTTTGTATTGAAGAACTGAAATAAATTAACTTTTTGATGATATTCGAATTTAGCGCGAAGCACTTGTATATCAGTATAACCTATTGAAAAGTTCAGGATGTATCCCTGTAACAAATGCGTGTGATGGATGGCAAACAGTGGTATCCATAACTCACAGACCTACATGTTAAAAAAGTGTAAATTTAAAATATATGTTTATATTGTATTAAATGATGGAATAGTGTGTTCTACTAGCTATCCCATACTTTTTTTTCAGAATAGTAACATATACTGGACAAATAGACGGCAAAAAGACGTATTTAGAGAGGTTTGAAAAATTGGCTGAAAAAGCACTCATGAAAATATTATTATTATTTATTTATAGCGCCATTGATACTGTACATAAGGATGTACATGGTGCTGTACATAAGGAGGGGTTACATACCAAATACAGATATCACTTACAGTAAACAAACTAACAATGATAGACTGGTACAGAGGGAAGAGGACCCTGCCCTTGCGGGCTTACATTCTACAGGAATGGGGAAGAAGACAGTAGGATGGGTTGTTGCGGTGGCTCCAGTGTTGTTGAGGTGGCAGCAGGCAAGGTCATGGCAGGCTGTAAGCTTGTTTGAAGAGATGGGTTTTCAGGTTCCGTCTGAAGGATCCAAGTGTGGAGGATAATCAGATGTGTTGAAGCACAGAATTCCATAGGATGGGGGATATTCGGGAGAAATCTTGGAGGCCATTAGGCGAGGAGCGAATAAGTGTGGAGGAGAGAAGGAGTTCTTGGGAGGACCGGAGATTACCAGGGTGAGGAAGTAGTGTGGGAGTGGGAGACGCTAAATGTGCGGTTAGAAAGGTATGAGGACATCCAGGATGGGGCAAGATTTTTGACGCCAAAGCAAGAGAGGATCTGTAGTAGGAGTCAGTGGTCAACTGTGTCGAAAGCAGAGGACAGGTCAAGAAGAAGGAGTACAGAGAATTGTCTGTTAGCTTTGGCTGTAAGTAAGTCATTGGTGATTTTGGTAAGGGCAGTTTCAGTGGAATGATGGGGGCGGAAGCCGGATTGTCGGTTGTCGAAGAGAGAGTTAGATGAGAAGTAAGAGGAAAGTTCAGTGTGAACATGTTGCTCAAGGAGTTTGGAGGCAAATGGGAGCAGCGATATGGGGCGGTAGCTGGACAAGGCGGTTGGCTCGAGGGATGGCTTTTTGAGGATGGGCGTGATTGTGGCATGTTTGAAGGCAGCAGGGAAGGTGCCAGAAGTTAGTGATAGGTTGAAGAGATGAGTAAGGGATGGGATGAATGGTGGGGTGAGGTTGGGGAGGAGGTGGGATGTGATGGGGTCGAGTGCACAAGTGGTGAGGTGTGATTTGGTGAGGAGACGAGTAAGGTCTCCTTCCGTGATGTTGTGAAGGTAGGTTATGGGGGAAGGGCAATGGTCTGGAAAACAAAGGGGTTGTGGTGGTTGGGCAGTATAGACTTGCCTTGTTTGGTCAATCTTGTTTTTGAAGTGTGTGGCAAACTCCTCAACAGAGATGACGGCGGTCGGAGGGGGCAGTGGGGGGTGGAGGAGAGATTTAAAAGTGTTGAATAGCTGTTTGGGGTTGTAGGATAAGCAAGATATGAGGGTTGTGAAGTAGGCATGTTTAGCAGAGGTGAGGGCTGATTTGAATGCAAGTGTTGCTTGTTTGAATGTAGTCATCTTGAGAATGTGTTTTCTGCAACCCTGGATGCTTGTCAAAGCTGTTTAGTGAGGTTGTTGTGCCAGGGTTGCCTATTGACTCGTCGTGCTCTGCCATGCATAAGAGGGGCGACCGAGTCAATAGCTGATGCAAGAGTGGCATTGTAGAAAGCAGTGGCGCTGTCTGTGTCGTGGAGTGAAGATATGGATGTCAGTGGTAGAATAGAGTCAGAGAGTGTGTGAGTGTCTAGATGTGCAAGGTCTCTGCGGGGGTGTGCTAGTTGCTGGACATGGGTGACAGGTGAGGAGGACAGGGATGACAACATGAGTAGATGGTGGTCAGATAGAGGTAGTGGGGAGGTTGTAAGGATATATAGGGAGCAGAGTCGGGTGAAGATGAGGTCTAGTGTGTGTCCGTCTGTGTGGGTGGCTGAGGAGGACCACTGAGTAATTCCAAAGGATGAAGTAAGCCACAGGAGTTTGGATGCTGCTGGCTGGTGAGTGTCAGTGGGGATGTTGAAATCGTCCATGATGATTGTGGGAATGTCAGCAGAGATAAAGTAAAGAAGCTAGGTGGAGAATTGGTCAATAAAGGCAGTGACCGGGCCTGGAGGTCGGTATATGACAGCCACTTGGAGGTTGGAGGGAGAGTAAATGCGGACAGAGTGGACTTCAAAAGAAGGTAGAATAAGAGAGGGTAGAGGTGGGATAGGGCTAAAGGTACAGTTGGTATGTAGCACCCTGAGGATTCGGCTGCTACAGGGGTATTACACCTCAAGCCAGAGGTGTGGTATTCCACTCCCGGGGAAGGATGGAGTGTGGGACTGAGCTCAGATAGCTGCATACACTACATACATCCCATTTCCGGGGGACAGATCGACGGTACTCCCACCAATATATGTGCAGGTACGATAGTGTCTGTCCCTGGCTGGAGTGGGAGGGGGTTGGAACATCCCAGTAGTGTAGGGGCAGATAGGGGGAGCAGTCTGGGTAATGCTAGGAGCTCATTGGGTGCTGGTCACCTGAGCTCACACATAGAGGGAGTATATAAGGTGGGCACCATCTGAGATCAGGGTCAGTCAGTCTTTTGTAGAGTGAGTCAGAGGAGCAGAGCAGAGAAGCTCAGCCAGAAGGGCTGACAGGGAGTTGTGGTTCCGGCTGGGCCCAGCTCCAAGGCCAAGTCTGAGAGAGAGAGAGAGGAGTCAGAAGGACCCAGAGAGAAGAAGAAGGAACCCCAAGACCCCAGAATACAAACAGCAGGGTGAAGGGTTGGCACCCAGGGTACCGGATCCCAAGCTGGCAGAGAGAAAAGCACACCTTAGCCAGGAACCGGAGGTCGTGGGCAGGATCTGCCACGACCCTCACTAAATCCACTAGGAAGGCATACCAAGTATAGGGTCAGGGAACCCAGAAGAGGTGTACCCACCAAGAGACCCGAGGGAGCCGGACATAAGTGGATCCCTAGTGAGAACGGCCAGAAGAGAGGGAAAGTCAGACAGGAGCTCAGGACCACGCTCCAGAATTGCTTGGGGGTTGGCCGAGTCCAGGACCTGGTGGACGCAGCACGGCTCGGGTGGTCGCTTCAGGCCAGAGTGACCATAAGAACACCCGTAAGTAAAAACCCCTGAACTGCACAGCCCGACTCTGAGTCTTCTTGCTTAGCTCTCCTGCACCTTCACAACCACCATCCTCTACATCTGACCCCCTGAGGCTATACCCCTCCCGTTGGGGGTTATACTACCACAGCTGCACACATACCACCAGCCTCAGCGGACCCTTCTGCAGCGGCGGCCTTTTGACCGCAAATCAACGGGTGGCGTAGTCGACACTAAGAACACCAATAACATCTATCAAGACTGCCACACACTGAGTTTGACACCCTGGGCACGGACCGGGTCGCCGCCACTCGGAGACTACAACCCCCATCTGATCCGGCTCCGGGTAATCCCCAAACAGCACTGGCCCAGGGGGCGCGTCAACTTTGGCGTAGTCGGCAGGATTTCGTGCCCACAACCACCGGGTACTGCGTGCCTGAAGAGAAGTTCAAATTTACCTTAAGAAGAAGTCTCCCGCCGGTTCCAGAGGGTCCCCGCCATGGGACGCCATCACGGATCGTTTCCCGCCGGTTGCCCGCCATCTGCAGCTTTTTCCCGCCATCCGCGGAGTTTCCCGCCACTGGGAGACGATTCCCGCCATTTCCAGAAGATTTCCCGCCTTGGAAGAGTGGACGCCATTATGGGCGTGCCAGAGGGTGGCAAGAGGTCACCTCCCATCGTGGGCCAGGTCAAGGAATGGCGCCAAAAGCGGAAACCGCCCCCACCAACGGAGACTGTGATGCTGGAGATGTCCATCAGCGTGAGAGAACTGCCCCTGGAACTGACAATCACAAAGTTGCCCCGGGACCACCTTCAATGTGGGCGGAGACAGAACAAAAGAGAGAAGATGGGTGCAGCCTGGAGGAGTCTGGAGAGAGCGCACCCGGAGACAAGAAGTCTGGAGAGGACTCCGGAGAAGCCGTACCCGGAGATGGAGGGAGAGGCAGGCAGCACCGACCCAGTGGTCAGGAGCCTGTTGCAAGCGACAACCCCAGAAGGCCTGGTGGAGATCCTGGCACAGCTCCCCCGAGACCGGGAGCGTGCACAGACCACACTGGAGGGCTTGGCTCAGAGGATGGCCCGAGTGCAGCGGGACGTACTGGCCGCATGGAGCAGAGAGATGGCCCAGCAGGCTGGAACCCGCCAGCGAAGCACGCCACCCGAGACGAGGAGACAGACCGCCTCTGAGGATGGTGCAGGAGGAGTGAAGGCCGGAGACGGCGCCGAAGAGGGAGCTGAACAGATGGAGGCAGGTAAAGGGGACGTCACTACCCCGAGCCGAGAAACCGCGTGCCTGCCCCAGCTCCCCGTCGCAGAGCCCGAAATTCCCCCTGCCGTGCCCGTCGCTGCATCGTCACCGCTCCAGACAAGGCCTCAAGCAGAAGCCGCGGCCGCGACCCCTGTGACGTCACGCGCCTCAACCCTGAGCGCGGCAAAGCAGGAAACACCACCGGCCTGGTCGCAAGGTCTAGTACCCCCGGGCGCCGCAGTACCAACAGCGCCCTCTACCTCCACTGAGCCACCGGCCTGGTCGCTGGGCCAAGTAACCCCGGGCGCCGCCGTCTTCACGGTGCCCTTTACGTTCAGGGTACCCCAGGCCTGGTCGCAAGGCCTGGCGAACCCGGGCGCCGCCACCACCACCGCGCCCTCAACATCTAGAGTGCCGCACCTGGGTGAAGATTTGTTTGCCCAGCACACATGCCCGGATGGGCAGCCCTTTGTGTGGCCACCAGAGTATTACCATCCCCGACTCCGGAAAGAAAGACCCCTAGATGAGCCCCTGATTCCGGTTCCGAAGCCCGTTAAGATCACCCCACTCTCGTTGGAGGAAGCGCAGTTTGCGTGGGACCCCACCGGAGGAGACCTCATGGGATTCACCCAAGAGACTCGGGCAGCCGCAGCTGAGCGTGCGGAGTGCTGCCGGCAGCAGTTAGAGGTCTTTGACCGCGAGCGAAGAGAGAGGCGGGTCCGAGAGCAGCGGCTGCAGGAACAGAGTGCAGAGCAGAAGAGCCGGACCAGGAGGAACCCCCGTGCAGCCCACGGTCCCCGTGCCACCGGGACTGTAATTAAATTCCAACTGCAGCACGGTTGGGGTTTCATCAGGGATCATCACACCCCCGGCGACGTCTTTGTGACCAGAAGAGACGTGGAGTCCCATCTGCCGGAGGGACACAGAGGTCGTGACCTATATGTAGGGGACGAGGTCACGTTCACCCGGCACAAGTGTGCCAAAGGACCCTACGCTCTCCATGTACACCGGCTGACGGAGGAGGAGCTATGGTGTGAAGAGGAGCAAGAGGATCCGGACGGGTCTGAAGGAGGAGCAGGAGTACGCCGTCATTAAAGTACGGTAAAGAGACTGTATATAGTTACCCGTCAGGGTATAAGAACTGTTACTGCTGCTAGTTAAAATATAGTCCCCGTTGGGACCAGCAAATTGAACTGAAACCCGTGTGTCCCTATTCCCACTGACCGAGGACTGAGAGCCGTCATTCCTCTCCTGATACCTGGCCGAGGACTGAGAGCGGCCATACCTCCCCTTGTATATAGTTGCGCTTTCTAAGGCGCCCCCTACCGGTTTTATAGGAAACTGTTGTTTTTACTACAAGAGACTGTTGCACTTTACCCGGTCACAAGTTGCACCGTGGCCGGAGGAACAAGAAAGTTTACAAGAATGTTTTATATGAAAAAGTTTTATGCTGATAATGTTTATAATGTTTTATATGTTTATGTTTTATGAAAAAAAAAAAAATGTATGTTTGTGGATGTTTTTGTTCTCTTACAGCCCGAGGACGTGCTGTGATTTACCAGGGGGGAATGTAGCACCCTGAGGATTCGGCTGCTACAGGGGTATTACACCTCAAGCCAGAGGTGTGGTATTCCACTCCCGGGGAAGGATGGAGTGTGGGACTGAGCTCAGATAGCTGCATACACTACATACATCCCAATTCCGGGGGACAGATCGACGGTACTCCCACCAATATATGTGCAGGTACGATAGTGTCTGTCCCTGGCTGGAGTGGGAGGGGGTTGGAACATCCCAGTAGTGTAGGGGCAGATAGGGGGAGCAGTCTGGGTAATGCTAGGAGCTCATTGGGTGCTGGTCACCTGAGCTCACACATAGAGGGAGTATATAAGGTGGGCACCATCTGAGATCAGGGTCAGTCAGTCTTTTGTAGAGTGAGTCAGAGGAGCAGAGCAGAGAAGCTCAGCCAGAAGGGCTGACAGGGAGTTGTGGTTCCGGCTGGGCCCAGCTCCAAGGCCAAGTCTGAGAGAGAGAGAGAGGAGTCAGAAGGACCCAGAGAGAAGAAGAAGGAACCCCAAGACCCCAGAATACAAACAGCAGGGTGAAGGGTTGGCACCCAGGGTGCCGGATCCCAAGCTGGCAGAGAGAAAAGCACACCTTAGCCAGGAACCGGAGGTCGTGGGCAGGATCTGCCACGACCCTCACTAAATCCACTAGGAAGGCATACCAAGTATAGGGTCAGGGAACCCAGAAGAGGTGTACCCACCAAGAGACCCGAGGGAGCCGGACATAAGTGGATCCCTAGTGAGAACGGCCAGAAGAGAGGGAAAGTCAGACAGGAGCTCAGGACCACGCTCCAGAATTGCTTGGGGGTTGGCCGAGTCCAGGACCTGGTGGACGCAGCACGGCTCGGGTGGTCGCTTCAGGCCAGAGTGACCATAAGAACACCCGTAAGTAAAAACCCCTGAACTGCACAGCCCGACTCTGAGTCTTCTTGCTTAGCTCTCCTGCACCTTCACAACCACCATCCTCTACATCTGACCCCCTGAGGCTATACCCCTCCCGTTGGGGGTTATACTACCACAGCTGCACACATACCACCAGCCTCAGCGGACCCTTCTGCAGCGGCGGCCTTTTGACCGCAAATCAACGGGTGGCGTAGTCGACACTAAGAACACCAATAACATCTATCAAGACTGCCACACACTGAGTTTGACACCCTGGGCACGGACCGGGTCGCCGCCACTCGGAGACTACAACCCCCATCTGATCCGGCTCCGGGTAATCCCCAAACAGCACTGGCCCAGGGGGCGCGTCAGGTAGAATGGAGTAGACCCACTCCTCCACCATGTCTGTTACCAGGGCGAGGAGTGTGGGTGAAGTGGAGGCCACCGTAACACAGCGCAGCAGGGGAGGCAGTGTCAGAGGGTGTCAACCATGTCTCTGTGATGCCCAGGAAGGAGAGATTGTGATAGGTAAAGAGGTCATGGACAAAATGGAGCTTGTTGCAGACAGAGCAGGCATTCCAGAGTGCTCCAGAGAGAGGGAGCAGGGGGATGGGCGTCAGGGGCATGGAAATGACGAAGAAGGGTAAAAAAAAAAAAGATGCTTCAGGATAAAAATAACTCAGACTTTTCCTGAAGCGTCTTCCTCTTGAAAAACTCGGTGGACTTGCCCCTCCTTCCCAAAAAATACATCATGTGCATTACCCTAGAGTACACTAAACTTTGGCCGACAGCCTAAAATGCAAGGTTAAAAAATAATGCACTAAACTACAATGAAGTAGTCGGCAGTCGGCACATCTCTTCCAGGAAACTTAAAAGCCTCTTTTAGTAAACATCAATGACGCTTCTTACTTCAACTGACTCTGTGTCATTTTACCACAGAAGTACACAAACGTGATACAAAGCCTGATACATTCATGTGCTGACATGGCACCTATGTAGTAACTGTTCTCTCCTCTGTGACAGATGCTGGCTAGGGAGGAGTATGGCGCCGGAGTGGACTGGTACGCGCTTGGCCTCATCATAAATGAGATGGTTACCCGTGAGTGCACTTACCATCCTGCACTATTTGATACATCTTCCTCCGGCGCTGACGACATCATTAGAGAGGTGAGAACGATACGGATATTGGATTTACTACTTAGTAATGTACTGCCATGGTAAATGTACTGAAGCCGCACAGAATAGGCCAATGTACTCTTAATTTTTCCCTTTCTAACCAGCAATGAATCCATTTGAGGATCTACATGAGTACTTGTTTTGCTGGGTAGAAGTGTTTATTCACTGAGCCTTGCTGTCATGGATCTACTGGCAGTCTACAGTCAGTTGGACCTAAGGGCTCTTTCACACATCCTGATATTTCTGGTCCCGGAGATATGCGTGTCCTTGTGCACCTGTGTGGCACACGTGTGACGCTCATGTGCCACCCGTGTGGCGCATCAGTAGCACACGCACCGGAATTTGGGAATCAGCGGTACAGTTAGCACTGTTTCCAAGCACCGGGCGCTGAACACTGCCCTCATCATAGTCCCCTGCCGACGCTGCGATCGGCACCAGCAGGACATAATGATGAGAGTAGTAGCAGAGGAGCAGGGGAGAATGACTCCTGCAGCGAGCAGGCCCCAGAGCTGCGCTGAGCTCAGTGACTGACAGGACACCGCTCACTGAGCACAGCTCCTCTGCTGAGCGGTCGTGGGGACACTTAGGACAGGTGAGTATAAGGATTTTTTAAATTTTATTCTTATTTTTACAGGTGGAGACACCGGGAGCAGAATTCTACTCTCATCACTATCCCCTGCTGGTGCTGATCGCTGCGCCGGCAGGGAACTATGATGAGGACAGCATTCAGCACCCGGCGTTTGGGATTAGCTCTAACTGTACCGCTGATTCCCAAGCCCGGAACATATCACACGGATGGCATCCATGTGCGGTACATGTTTACACAGACCCATTGACTTGAATGGGTCCGTGTGATACGTGCTGCCGGCTGGCAAAAACTGGCATGTCTGTGTGGATCACACAGACACACGGTCCGTGGAAACACACTGACATGTGCGCAGACCCATTCATTTGAATGGGTCTACGTGTGTCAGTGTCTCCGGTACGTGTAGAAACTGTCACCACACATACCGGACACACAGACGTGTGAAAGAGCCCTAGGGTCTAACGTTGCACTACAGAAGTCCTGTAGAATTGTTCTGATTTTTTACCTGCACTGATTGACTATTAAGCATATTTTTCATTTCCAGCTCCTCCAGAGAGATCCCGCCAAGCGCTTAGGAGTCCACAGAAACATCAGAGATCATCCCTTTTTCCAGCATATTGACTGGGTCTCTGTGGAAGCCCTTCAGATGCCCCCACCACACATCCCTGTAGTAAGTAAATGGACAGAAATTGTATCCAGGTCAGGGTGAACTTTTTACTATGTAATCTGTGGACAACATGAGGAAGAGGTTAAATCACAGATTTCAATGATATGTCACCTGTAATGCTGTGTGCTGTTGTTTACTTACACTGAAAGTTTTATCACCTGGTGATTATCATTGCCAGGACTACACCAGCACATGCTTGCTAGTCCGACTCCGCCTCCTCCTGTGTTAAGCAGCTCAATGTCAATGGACTGTTTACATGCACAGCCTAGTGTGGGCGGGGTTAGCTTTCTCAACTCTGCTACATTGCTAAATCTAAGAACTCTGTATCAGAACCACTGCACAAAGTAAACTAAGTGATACATTGTTGGATTCAGGGTCTCTTTATCTACATCATGCTGCTCTCAGATAAGGTAGCAAAAACCTGGTGACATATTGCCTTTAATAGATTTACTGTTACATATTATAGAAAATGATACAAGGGTAGCATAGATGTATTTATCTCTGTAAAACTATTCAAGCACCAGATTTTTCTAAAGGCCATGCACCTTGTCATAAATTTGGTGCATTTTACTCCAATACACATTAAACTATTGTTGGCCAAACCCACCGATAACGATAGATTCTACCAACAGTCTAATCTGTATAGGAACCCCCGGACAATTGATTTTTGCGGGAGTTAAGTATCTGACATGTCCAATTCAGGGTTGCCAATCCTTTTGTTCTCATTGAGATAAACCACCTATAGGCATGTCTGGCAGCAGCTCTCACATAGGGAACACCGCAGAGCTCGGTTGAGCGAGGGCCGACATAGTAGCTGGCCAAATATCTGGTGGCGACTTATCTCAGTAAGAACAAAAGGATTGGCAGTCTGAAATTGTACAGCCATCTAATGTTTAAGAAGAGTAAGAGTAGTGAATGCAACGCCCAACATATTCTTCTTTAACCATTGTACATAAGAGAAAGTGCTCATGGATAAGGTCGAATTACTGCTCGAATTTGTACAAAACTGTAATAGGTCTCCCAGAAAAGTCTATATGTGAGCATGAGCAGTCTTCTCAATCCTCATATACCTCGAGGAGGCATATAGAGGCTTCTGCTGTCCGAATTAGTAGGAATCTGAAAGAAAAAAAATGATGCCAAGTGCCATCGGATTGTGAATTTAATGCCCCTCCATAATTGATTGTGCACAGGGTCTGTACAGAGCACCCGGGTTTGATGCATCTAGCTTCAGCTCTTATGTTCATACACCAACAATCTTTAACGTCATCCTGCATACATTAATGTTTGCTAGCATGAGCTTTGTATGACGGCACACTGGATTAGTGGGTGAGCAGCCTAAAAGGCGGTAATTTGCCAGCCACCAAACGAACCTGGCATAAATGTTTCCCATGAAGATCACCAATCTCACATGACAGAAATATTACAGTATATTACCGATGGAACCTCCCATGATTAGGTAATAAACCAAATATAGTCAATTGCTGTATTGATTCTCATGCTAATTGCAGTACATTGACCAGAAAACCAATATGTAGGATTACTTGGGAATAAAATATACACAAGTGAAGAGCAAAGATTGTGACTTTATTTAATGTGATAAGTCATCATCCTTAAATACTAATCTTCTGTTGTGTTTTCATCCAGACATCTGAACCTCATCACCGCCGCAAAAGGTTCCATCTAGGCAAGTTGGAGGCAGCAGAGGCCACAATGTCATCGATCCCCCCAGACAAACAGGCTGCATTCAGAGGGTTTTCATTTGTCAGCTAGAAAACCCTTGAAGACTCACGTGTCATCAGAGATAGTGCCCTCTTGAGTCCCTGGAAGAAGAACAGAAGGAAATGAAGATCATCAGAATATAGGAAGATTGAAGTATGGATCCCAGGATGGGCACTGGCTAAAGGGAGTACGACGTGGAGTAAGAAGATTTCTCCAATATCCATCAGGCACTTAACCTCGGGAGGAGCGAAGATGCGATCAGCAAGATGGAGGAGCCAAGAGATGCTTGGTAAGTAGAAGTGCAATAACACCTGCACTTCACCTCAGTCATAGGCATTTATAACCGGTGACTGCATTTCCTCTCGCCCATCATAGCAGCAGATTATGGTGCTGTCCTGAGCTGAGAGGAAATAAAAGGTGCGAGACAGGCCGGCTATTAAGGGGTGGAAGGAGGCCGGACTTTTTTTTTTTTAATGCCTATGACAATTTTTAAATATACCGGTAATTTAAATTCCTCATATTCGTGACAGCAATGACACGGGCTGTGAGGAATAAGGTGTGAGATGGCCGGCTATTAAGGGGTGGAAGGAGGCCGGATTTTATTTTATTTTTTTTAAATCATAGCATTTAAAGCTATATTGCTTTGCTATGTAAAATAATTATATTTACCGGTGACTACCGATGACTATAGTTATACTTTTCCCCCTCCTCCATAACTACTCATTGAGCTGTTCTGGGTGACGGGGAAATAAGGTGTGAGATGGCCGGCTATTAAGGGGTGGAAGGAGGCCGGATTTTTTTTTTTTTTTTTTTTTTAAATCATAGCATTTAAAGCTATATTGCTTTGCTATGTAAAATAATTATATTTACCGGTGACTACCGATGACTATAGTTATACTTTTCCCCCTCCTCCATAACAACTCATTGAGCTGTTCTGGGTGACGGGGAAATAAGGTGTGAGATGGCCGGCTATTAAGGGGTGGAAGGAGGCCGGATTTTTTATTTTTTTTTTAAATCATAGCATTTAAAGCTATATTGCTTTGCTATGTAAAATAATTATATTTACCGGTGACTACCGATGACTATAGTTATACTTTTCCCCCTCCTCCATAACAACTCATTGAGCTGTTCTGGGTGACGGGGAAATAAGGTGTGAGATGGCCGGCTATTAAGGGGTGGAAGGAGGCCGGATTTTTTATTTTTTTTTTAAATCATAGCATTTAAAGCTATATTGCTTTGCTATGTAAAATAATTATATTTACCGGTGACTACCGATGACTATAGTTATACTTTTCCCCCTCCTCCATAACAACTCATTGAGCTGTTCTGGGTGACGGGGAAATAAGGTGTGAGATGGCCGGCTATTAAGGGGTGGAAGGAGGCCGGATTTTTTTTTTTTTTTTAAATCATAGCATTTAAAGCTATATTGCTTTGCTATGTAAAATAATTATATTTACCAGTGACTACCGATGACTATAGTTATACTTTTCCCCCTCCTCCATAACAACTCATTGAGCTGTTCTGGGTGACGGGGAAATAAGGTGTGAGATGGCCGGCTATTAAGGGGTGGAAGGAGGCCGGATTTTTTTTTTTTTTTTTAAATCATAGCATTTAAAGCTATATTGCTTTGCTATGTAAAATAATTATATTTACCGGTGACTACCAATGACTATAGTTATACTTTTCCCCCTCCTCGATAACAACTCATTGAGCTGTTCTGGGTGACGGGGAAATAAGGTGTGAGATGGCCGGCTATTAAGGGGTGGAAGGAGGCCGGATTTTTTTTTTTTTTTAAATCATAGCATTTAAAGCTATATTGCTTTGCTATGTAAAATAATTATATTTACCAGTGACTACCGATGACTATAGTTATACTTTTCCCCCTCCTCCATAACAACTCATTGAGCTGTTCTGGGTGACGGGGAAATAAGGTGTGAGATGGCTGGCTATTAAGGGGTGGAAGGAGGCTAGTTTTTTTTTTTTTTTAAATCATAGCATTTAAAGCTATATTGCTTTGCTATGTAAAATAATTATATTTACCGGTGACTACCGGTGACTATAATTACCCTTTTCCCCCTCCTCCATAACAACTCATTGAGCTGTTCTGGGTGACGGGGAAATAAGGTGTGAGATGGCCGGCTATTAAGGGGTGGAAGGAGGCCGGATTTTTATTTTTTATTTTTAAATCATAGCATTTAAAGCTATATTGCTTTGCTATGTAAAATAATTATATTTACCGGTGACTACCGATGACTATAGTTATACTTTTCCCCCTCCTCCATAACAACTCATTGAGCTGTTCTGGGTGACGGGGAAATAAGGTGTGAGATGGCTGGCTATTAAGGGGTGGAAGGAGGCCATTTTTTTTTTTTAAATCATAGCATTTAAAGCTATATTGCTTTGCTATGTAAAATAATTATATTTACCGGTGACTACCAGTGACTATAATTACCCTTTTCCCCCTCCTCCATAACAACTCATTGAGCTGTTCTAGGTGACGGGGAAATAAGGTGTGAGATGGCCGGCTATTAAGGGGTGGAAGGAGGCCGGAGTTTTTATTTATTTTTTTTCTATTGCTATTGCATGTCCATGTACATGTCTTTGGAATTCCTCATATTCAAGAAAGTAATGACATGAGCTATAAGAAATATAGTGTGAGGCAGACACCGCCCTAGATCATAGGTGTATAATACCACCAATACCACCATACTGGATTACACCGCCCCCCCGCCGACTTTGGGAAGAATGAAGATGGATGCTGCAAGATGAAGGAGCCCGCAGATTAGTGATGGGTCGTTCACAAACGAACTGAAACAAACTGACGGCTTCCTGCTGTGAACGATGGGGGTCAGCGCCCCAGTGAGGGCCACTATATTCTCTGAATGGCTCTAACTGGGTGTTAAATTCCAGTGTTCAGGGGTCGTAACTCCACCCAGACCAAATTCTGCCCACTCATCAATTTAATTGGTCAACTGCAAGTAGGCAGAGTTTCAGCCTCATTAACATCATCTTAAATATGTGTTCACCTATTGTAAACACATATTTAATAGGGATCGGTTTAGGATCCAAAAGAGCTGGCTGTTTTTGGTGAGCAGAGCCAGGAGAGACAGATCGCCAAAAAGAGCCAGACTGTTCATCACTACTGCAGATGCACTGTGGGTAAATGGAAGTACAAGAATACCTGTTATAGGCATTTGTAACCAGTGATTCCTTTTCCTCTAACCTACAATAGTAGTAGTCTGCATCATTTCCCAGAGATGTTGACTATTAGGGTATGTGCACACCGCCTCATTTTCAGGCATATTCTGCCATGAACCCACCTGAAAAAACACTTAAAAAACATAAAAAAGAATGAATATATGCACAGCAATGTCAAAACGACTTGCTGTGCATATATTTCATTTCTTGTCTCTTCTGTTAAGCACTTCAGGCTTCGAAAGCAACTAAAAGAAATGACCGATCCAATCTTAAGCTTTCACTATTTTATCTACCCACACAGCCAGGGTTTTCCAGAAGCGTCTTTCTATAGAAAAAAAAAAAGTGGATACGCCGATGTATAAAAGACTGCACATGCACATACCCCTATGTCACGTGCACACGTTGAGTATTTGGTGAGTTCTTTACATCAGTATATGTAAGCCAAAACCAGGAGTGGAACAATCAGAGGAAAAGTATAATAGGACCATGTCACCACCTCTATATTTATCACCCACTCCTGGTTTTGGCTTACAAATACTGAGGTAAAAAACTCCCCAAATACTCAATGTGTGTACGTGGCCTAATACAGCCAGCATCTGACTCTAACAGCAGCCGGCAGAGCTAAGCTCCACTCGCTGCTGTTAATCCCTTAAACGCTGCTGTCAATCTCATTTTTAAAGCGCAGTCTGGGGGGCACACCTTGCCCCTTCCTCCAGTAATGCAGGGTGCCGATGGGTTGTCATGGCTGCCGCTGGCCTGTTGAAGGCCCTGGAGCCTGTTCTGACGGCGCTCCATTGAAGATCAGCCTGAGTGTGATTTTTACTACATATTGCAATATTGTGGTTTAGCATAGCATAGAATATAGCATAAGGATAATAGATTAGCATGTAAGATAGGAAATGGTTAAGGTTAGGTTTAGCCCAGTGGGAGGGCACTAGTGCTGATAAGAAGGGGGGGCACTTCCTGGTTAGAGGGGATTCAGTGTCAGCCAGTGAAGGGTAGAAGAGAATTCAAGTTCAGGTGGGGTGGTGGGTTGTTGGGGCAGCATGGGCCAAATGTTCTGTACAGTGGGAGGCCAAATGGAGATCCGTGATGGACATTCCAACAGCACCTGGAGCCTATGGCTCAGGCCAGGTACCATGGAGCGGGGTGGTCTTCTGACATTGCGACATGGAGTTACATGAGGAGCAGGTGGCAGGTCCCGGGGGCACTGCTGGAGTGGACAATGAATCCCTGGGGCTGATGGAGTCAGCAGACTTGGGGGGAGTCCAGAATGAACGTGTGGCAGAAGAGAAGAGGAGTTGTGCTAAGGAGGAAGGAAGTCTGCATTGCTGGGCCCGATCCCACTTGTACCCACATGATGAACTTGTACTTGTTACTGAAAGTTTGACTGTTTGTTTGAATGTTGTTCCATGCATTGTGTACGGCGGCTCCTGAGGACGGAGGCCTGGAGGCAGCGGAGGCCTACGGCCCACAAGTGGGTGTGATGCCCCCCACACTTTATAGCACACTGGGACTGGGACACCCCTTGTCTGTAAAGTGCCAAAGGGACTGCAGCTCGGTCACGACTACAGCACTACAGCACTTTACACTCCCTCCACTGTTTCTATAGAGATGATAGAAGAGCCAATGCCTTCATTTTTATGATGTTTAATTGGCCAAAGGATTTAACTAAATGACTCTTATGAAAAATACATTTAGTTAGTGAAATGTTTACTGGGAATGTGTTAGGAAGTTTTTATGTTAAGGGCATTGACCACTCTCTGGTTATTGTTAACCAATGTGTTTGTAGATGATAAAAGGCATTCAGTGCAGAAATTCAGCAGAGCCGAGATTTGTGTTTCCCATATCTGATATTTAGTGCTGAAATTCAAGAAAGGCCATATTAGTAAGTGCCTTACCTTCTTCTCAAACACATTGGTCAACAATAAGCAGAAAATGGCCAATCCTTTTAATCATAGTTTAAAGTCTTGGAATAATTTACTTTAAAGTTTGTCACCCCTTATATCATAAAATAATAAATAACCAGAAACCGCTTTTCTAATAGACTAACAAGTCCAGAAGAGATCCCTTTTCAGCAGTCAGCTCATTATTAGAGATGAGCGTTGTTCTACTCGAACTGTTCGCCAATCTCAAATTCGAGCTGTTTTGGGCAGTGTTCGAGCGAACACGAACAATTTGAGAAAAATTTGGCTGTTCGAGGTTATGTTCGATAACTGTTCGTGCACCAAAATCATAACTGGATTTTTTCTCAGTAATGATGAAAATTAATGTTAATACGCAGTTTGAGTGTACAGCGGGGTGGGGGGAGGGGCAGGGGATGGATCTCTGCAGGAACAATGAAGATCTCCATTTTTTTTTCTCTTTCCCGCATTTGCAGTGGGGAGGTGCAATCTGTCAGCCTATCAGCAGCGCACACACGGAGCAAAGTGCTTTTTTTCACACAAGCAAGGGCATGTGTCATTGGCAGTGTATGTCACATGTCCTTGCCCTATAAGACCAAGCCATTTTCCCCGTCGCCACCATTTTCTCACTGCTGCAGCTGCGTGTTAGACGGCACCGCTGTTGCTGTGTGCACTATACCTTGTTAATTTCAAGCCAATTTTCGCACAAATATACAGATAGCTTGGGAGTAGGGAATAGTTGTGATTGCAGTCCTTTTAAGGACTAGGTTACAGCATTTCCTACGACTTTTATCAGGCAGGTCTGTGCTCTTAAATAGATAGGTTGTGGGAGTAAAGACTAATTGTAATTGGAGTCCTTTTCAGGACTAGGTTACATCAGTTCCTATCAGTTTTTGCCAGGCAGGTCTGTGCCAGTGCTGTGCAAGTTTTTTTCACAGCATTTGGCTGAATCTAGCAAAGCTAATCCTTTTTGGCCTATTGCAGAGTGTGTTAGTCAGTGGAGTAGCCTATCTGTGTTGCAAGATATACCACCTGTGTATAGAATACCAATTTTTTTATTGCACCTAGTGAAGTAAAATCCTTTGGGCATAGCATCATTCTATTAGTCCATCTATACTGACCTCCATCAGGTTGCAAACTGAATATATTTTTTTCTGCATCTACCTCTGAAAAAATATTGGGCTTCTAGCTGTGTGTGGGTCTTGTTCTATTAATCCATCTATACTGACCTTCATCAGGTTGCAAACTGAATATAATTTTTTTCTGCATGTAGCTCTGAAAAAATATTTGGCCTTCTAGTAGTGTGTCGGACTTTCTCTATTAGTCCATCTATACTGACCTCCATCAGGTTGCAAATTAAAAATAATTTTTATCTGCATCTACAGTACCTCTGAAAAAATATTTGGGCTTCTAGCTGTGTGTGGGACTTGTTGTATTAGTCCATCTATACTGACCTCCATCAGGTTGCAAACTGAATATATTTTTTTCTGCATCTACCTCTGAAAAAATATTGGGCTTCTAGCTGTGTGTGGGACTTGTTGTATTAGTCCATCTATACTGACCTCCATCAGGTTGCAAACTGAATATATTTTTTTCTGCATCTACCTCTGAAAAAATATTGGGCTTCTAGCTGTGTGTGGGTCTTGTTCTATTAATCCATCTATACAGACCTCCATCAGGTTGCAAACTGAATATAATTTTTTTCTGCATCTAGCTCTGAAAAAATATTTGGCCTTCTAGCAGTGTGTGGGACTTGTTCTATTAGTCCACCTATACTGACCTCCATCAGGTTGCAAATTCAAAATAATTTTTTGTATGCATCTAGCTCTGAAAAAATATTTGGCCTTCTAGCAGTGTGTGGGACTTTCTCTGTTAGTCCATCTATACTGACCTCCATCAGGTTGCAAACTGAATCTAATTTTTTTCTGCATCTAGCTCTGAAAAAATATTTGGCCTTCTAGCAGTGTGTCGGACTTTCTCTATTAGTCCATCTATACTGACCTCCATCAGGTTGCAAACTAAAAATAATTTTTATCTGCATTTACAGTACCTCTGAAAAAATATTTGGGCTTCTAGCTGTGTGTGGGACTTGTTGTATTAGTCCATCTATACTGACCTCCATCAGGTTGCAAACTGAATATATTTTTTTCTGCATCTACCTCTGAAAAAATATTGGGCTTCTAGCTGTGTGTGGGACTTGTTGTATTAGTCCATCTATACTGACCTCCATCAGGTTGCAAACTGAATATATTTTTTTCTGCATCTACCTCTGAAAAAATATTGGGCTTCTAGCTGTGTGTGGGACTTGTTGTATTAGTCCATCTATACTGACCTCCATCAGGTTGCAAACTGAATATATTTTTTTCTGCATCTACCTCTGAAAAAATATTGGGCTTCTAGCTGTGTGTGGGTCTTGTTCTATTAATCCATCTATACAGACCTCCATCAGGTTGCAAACTGAATATAATTTTTTTCTGCATCTAGCTCTGAAAAAATATTTGGCCTTCTAGCAGTGTGTGGGACTTGTTCTATTAGTCCACCCATACTGACCTCCATCAGGTTGCAAATTCAAAATAATTTTTTGCATGCATCTAGCTCTGAAAAAATATTTGGCCTTCTAGTAGTGTGTCGGACTTTCTCTATTAGTCCATCTATACTGACCTCCATCAGGTTGCAAATTAAAAATAATTTTTATCTGCATCTACAGTACCTCTGAAAAAATATTTGGGCTTCTAGTTGTGTGTGGGACTTGTTGTATTAGTCCATCTATACTGACCTCCATCAGGTTGCAAACTGAATATATTTTTTTCTGCATCTACCTCTGAAAAAATATTGGGCTTCTAGCTGTGTGTGGGACTTGTTGTATTAGTCCATCTATACTGACCTCCATCAGGTTGCAAACTGAATATATTTTTTTCTGCATCTACCTCTGAAAAAATATTGGGCTTCTAGCTGTGTGTGGGTCTTGTTCTATTAATCCATCTATACAGACCTCCATCAGGTTGCAAACTGAATATAATTTTTTTCTGCATCTAGCTCTGAAAAAATATTTGGCCTTCTAGCAGTGTGTGGGACTTGTTCTATTAGTCCACCTATACTGACCTCCATCAGGTTGCAAATTCAAAATAATTTTTTGTATGCATCTAGCTCTGAAAAAATATTTGGCCTTCTAGCAGTGTGTGGGACTTTCTCTGTTAGTCCATCTATACTGACCTCCATCAGGTTGCAAACTGAATCTAATTTTTTTCTGCATCTAGCTCTGAAAAAATATTTGGCCTTCTAGCAGTGTGTCGGACTTTTTCTATTAGTCCATCTATACTGACCTCCATCAGGTTGCAAATTAAAAATATTTTTTATCTGCATCTACAGTACCTCTGAAAAAATATTTGGGCTTCTAGCTGTGTGTGGGACTTGTTGTATTAGTCCATCTATACTGACCTCCATCAGGTTGCAAACTGAATATATTTTTTTCTGCATCTACCTCTGAAAAAATATTGGGCTTCTAGCTGTGTGTGGGACTTGTTGTATTAGTCCATCTATACTGACCTCCATCAGGTTGCAAACTGAATATATTTTTTTCTGCATCTACCTCTGAAAAAATATTGGGCTTCTAGCTGTGTGTGGGACTTGTTGTATTAGTCCATCTATACTGACCTCCATCAGGTTGCAAACTGAATATAATTTTTTTCTGCATCTAGCTCTGAAAAAATATTTGGCCTTCTAGCAGTGTGTGGGACTTGTTCTATTAGTCCACCTATACTGACCTCCATCAGGTTGCAAATTCAAAATAATTTTTTGTATGCATCTAGCTCTGAAAAAATATTTGGCCTTCTAGCAGTGTGTGGGACTTTCTCTATTAGTCCATCTATACTGACCTCCATCAGGTTGCAAACTGAATCTAATTTTTTTCTGCATCTAGCTCTGAAAAAATATTTGGCCTTCTAGCAGTGTGTCGGACTTTCTCTATTAGTCCATCTATACTGACCTCCATCAGGTTGCAAATTAAAAATAATTTTTATCTGCATCTACAGTACCTCTGAAAAAATATTTGGGCTTCTAGCTGTGTGTGGGACTTGTTGTATTAGTCCATCTATACTGACCTCCATCAGGTTGCAAACTGAATATATTTTTTTCTGCATCTACCTCTGAAAAAATATTGGGCTTCTAGCTGTGTGTGGGACTTGTTGTATTAGTCCATCTATACTGACCTCCATCAGGTTGCAAACTGAATATATTTTTTTCTGCATCTACCTCTGAAAAAATATTGGGCTTCTAGCTGTGTGTGGGACTTGTTGTATTAGTCCATCTATACTGACCTCCATCAGGTTGCAAACTGAATATAATTTTTTTCTGCATCTAGCTCTGAAAAAATATTTGGCCTTCTAGCAGTGTGTGGGACTTGTTCTATTAGTCCACCTATACTGACCTCCATCAGGTTGCAAATTCAAAATAATTTTTTGTATGCATCTAGCTCTGAAAAAATATTTGGCCTTCTAGCAGTGTGTGGGACTTTCTCTATTAGTCCATCTATACTGACCTCCATCAGGTTGCAAACTGAATCTAATTTTTTTCTGCATCTAGCTCTGAAAAAATATTTGGCCTTCTAGCAGTGTGTCGGACTTTCTCTATTAGTCCATCTATACTGACCTCCATCAGGTTGCAAATTAAAAATAATTTTTATCTGCATCTACAGTACCTCTGAAAAAATATTTGGGCTTCTAGCTGTGTGTGGGACTTGTTGTATTAGTCCATCTATACTGACCTCCATCAGGTTGCAAACTGAATATATTTTTTTCTGCATCTACCTCTGAAAAAATATTGGGCTTCTAGCTGTGTGTGGGTCTTGTTCTATTAATCCATCTATACAGACCTCCATCAGGTTGCAAACTGAATATAATTTTTTTCTGCATCTACCTCTGAAAAAATATTGGGCTTCTAGCTGTGTGTGGGACTTGTTGTATTAGTCCATCTATACTGACCTCCATCAGGTTGCAAACTGAATATATTTTTTTCTGCATCTACCTCTGAAAAAATATTGGGCTTCTAGCTGTGTGTGGGACTTGTTCTATTAATCCATCTATACAGACCTCCATCAGGTTGCAAACTGAATATATTTTTTTCTGCATCTACCTCTGAAAAAATATTGGGCTTCTAGCTGTGTGTGGGACTTGTTGTATTAGTCCATCTATACTGACCTCCATCAGGTTGCAAATTGAATATAATTTTTTTCTGCATCTAACCCAGCCAATAGTTTTGGCCTAATACCACAGTTTGGCCACTCAGCTCTGCTCGGTTACCATCCATTGTTTTTTTGTGCAAACAACTCCAGAGTTGTGAATTAGTTAACCACCAAAATGAATGGAAAGAGGCCTGCTGCTGGTGGAAAGGGGAATAGGCGTGTTGGGAAGGGGAAAAAAGGTTGTGTCCGTGGGGTAGGTGTTAAAGCAACAGTAACATCTGCAGAAGAAAGACCATCTTCCAGCCAAACTAAAATGTCTACTTCTTTTAGCGGACAATGTGATAAGATCCTTTTCTTACGGCCACGCCAATCGCTACAAATTCCAGATGAGGCACAAAAACAGCAGGTGCTTCAACGGATATCAAGTGCTCCTTTAAGTGGGCTCTCCTCCACATCAACTTCAACATCACAAATACTCCAGTCCTCAAAGGTGTCACCCAAATCGCACTTGCTTCCTCACAGCTCCCAAATCTCCAGCTGCCCGTCTGAGTATGAGGTAGAACAGATGGTTGAGTCTGCAGAGCTGTTTACTCATACTATAGCCTGGGAATCAGAGGTCGACTCCAGCGCTTCTGTGAATCCAGATGAGGAAATGATCTGCACTGATGCCCAGAAACTTTATGAGTCGGATCCAGGACCAGACGCAGAAGGTTCTGACCATAATGTAGACCCTCATTCCCAAACTGTAACTCCTGTTGGTGGAGACAATGAGGAAGACGATGATAAGACTCAAATACCTGATTGGAGCGACAACTTTAGTTTTTTGTCAGGGCAGGAACAGGTTGGCTCTGAGGACGACGGGTGTGATAACACACAGGGTGATGATGATGAGGTTGGAGATCCCACTTACTGTCAACCCACAGTCAGCCAAGAGATGAGGTCAGCAGAGGAGGTGGAGGAAGATGCTAGTGACGACGAGGTCAGGTTGCGCCTTCCTGGACAGAGACGTAGTACTGGAAGCACGTCAACAACTGCATCCTCAAACACAACTCTGCCTCTCACCACAAGTCGTGGTGGCTCTTCAGGTCGCATGGGTGCTAAGCCTTGCATAGCCTGGGCATTTTTTCAGATCGATAAAGATGACCCAACTCGTGTTATCTGTAACATTTGTCAGCAAAAGCTAAGTAGAGGCCAAAAAATACATAGTTTGAGTACTTCATGCATGAACCGGCACATGGACATGAAGCATAAGTTGCAGTGGGAAGCTCAGTGTGCTACAATGCGGCCTAGCCGGCCGGGCCAACCACCGTCTGCCATATCTTGTGCATCCGCGGCCTCTTCATCCTCTGTGACTGGGGGGACAGCAGTCACATCTGTTCTGGGGCGCAGACCTGCCACCTCTTTACCCGCAACAGCCAGCGTGATTGGCAGGTCATCATTTTCTTTGGAGGTGGTAACACCAGCTGGTGTTGAGCGCTGTCCGACATCGATAGCACCACCTTTGGATCAAGGCAACCTAACATGTCCGCCTGCATCTTCCTCACAGACCGGCAGTTTGCCGGGGACACCCTTATCAACCCCGTCTAAGCACAATAGCCAGCCCTCGGTCCCTCAGATGTGGACAAGTAAAAGACCATTTCCTCCTAGCCATGAGAAAGCTAAGAGGTCGAATTTCACCATCTGCAAGCTCTTGGCTACAGAAATGCTGCCTTTCCGCCTGGTGGACACAGAGGATTTTCGAGACCTTATGTCCGTCGCAGTGCCCCAGTATCAGATGCCCAGTCGGCACTACTTCTCAAAGAAAGGTGTGCCTGCGCTCCACCAGCATGTCGCACACAACATCACCGCTTCTTTGAGAAACTCTGTGTGTGACAGGGTGCATTTCACCACAGACACTTGGACGAGTAGGCATGGACAGGGGCGTTACATGTCGCTGACTGGGCACTGGGTAACTATGGTGACAGCAGGACAAGGGGCTGCTGTCCAAGTCTTGCCGTCCCCACGAGTTGTGCGTCAATCCTCTTTATGTCAAAGTTCCTCCACTGCTTCTGCCTCCTCAACCTCCTCTCGGTCTTCCACCTGCACCCAAAGCCTGTCTGGTCATGCCACAAGCTTTCTAACTGCGCAGAAGGGATCCTGCACACCTCCTTACTATGCTGGCAGTAGGGCTCAACGTCATCAGGCGGTTTTTACTTTGAAATGTCTGGGAAATGTGAGTCACACAGCTGAGGAGTTGTGGTCAGCTCTGGAGAACCAATTTCATGAATGGCTGTCTCCACTGGACCTGAAACCAGGGAAGGCCGTGTGCGACAATGCTGCAAACCTGGGTGCGGCCCTTCGCCGGGGCAATGTCACACACGTGCCTTGTATGGCTCACGTGTTGAACCTGGTTGTTCAGCAATTTTTAGCCCACTATCCCAGACTAGATGGCCTTCTGCAGAGGGCACGGTCGCTGTGTGCTCACTTCCGCCGTTCGCATCCCGCAGCTCAGCGACTTACATCTCTACAGAAGTCGTTGGGCCTGCCACTTCACCGGCTAAAATGCGATGTGCCTACCCGGTGGAATTCAACTCTGCACATGTTGCAGCGACTGTGGCAGCACCGACAAGCCCTGGTGCAATACGTTCTGACGTATAGCCTGGGCCAACGAGATCCAGAGGTGGGGAAAATCACGCTGGAGGAGTGGTCTCAGATCAGGGACCTATGCACCCTTCTGCACAGTTTTGAAATGGTGACGAAGATGTTTTATTGCTGATGATGCCATTATCAGCATGACTATTCCGGTGATTTACATGCTGGAGCACATGTTAAACAGAATTCGGAGTCAGGTGGTGGCACAAGAGGAGGTGGAGGAAGTAGAGGAGGAGGAGTTGTATGCGGAAGGGCTAACATCTGCAAGGTCCAGACGGTCGGCAGCACCAAGGCGGCAGGCATGTGAGGGTGGGGGAGATGGTTTTACCAGGGCGCATGGTAGCAGCCAAACTAGTGAGGAAGGTGCAGGAGCCCAGGAAGAAGTGGAGGACGAACTGATGGAAGACTCATCAGATGAGGGAGACCTTGATCACATTTCTGTTGTGCGAGGTTGGGGGGAGAGGACAGAGGAAGGAAGCATGATTGTTACCTCGCCACCAACATAACAGGGACTTGGTGCTCCTGGATGCGCAACACACATGAGTGCCTTCTTGCTGCACTACCTGCAACATGACCCTCGAATTGTGAGAATTAGAAATAATCCTGACTACTGGGTTGCCACACTGTTAGATCCCCGGTACAAAAGTAAATTTGCCGAAATTATTCCTGCCATAGAAAGGGATGCACGCATGCAGGAGTATCAGCAGAGACTGTTGCAGAATCTTACATGTGCTTTTCCACAAAACACCAGTGGTGCACGTAGTGAATCTCACAGTTCCAACTTGCCAACCGTGGGACCGTCAAGTGTTCAGCACTGAAACCGTAACAGAACCACAGTATCTGCTGGTAACATCAATTTTGCGGAATCATTTCACCACTTCTTTAGCCCATCCTTTGCAAGGCCACAGGAGACAAGAAGTCTGACACATAGTCAACGCCTAGAGACGATGGTACAGGAGTATCTCCAAGTAAACATTGAAGCCACGACTGTGTCACTGGACCCTTGCTCTTTTTGGGCTTCCAATCTGGATAAATGGCCGGAGCTAGCCACTTACGCCTTGGAGATCTTGTCATGCCCCGCAGCCAGCGTTCTGTCTGAACGTGTGTTCAGCGCTGCTGGTGGTGTGCTGACAGATAAGCGCACGCGGCTCTCCACTGATAATGTAGACAGACTCACGTTCATAAAGATGAACAAATCATGGATCCGAAACGACTTTTCTACCCCTGTGTCATCCTGGGGAGAGTAAAAGCTTGATGATTGGTTAAAATCACCCTACCAACCGTTTTAAGCTTTCAAATTACTAATCATGTTTATCTGTATCTTGACTGGAAAATAATTTGGGCTTTGTAGCAGTGTGCAGCACTGATCCTATTAGGCCATCTATAATAAGCTCCACCAGATTTAAAATTAAAAATAATTTTTAGCTGCATCTAGCCCGGAAAATAATTTTGGGGCTCCGAGATGCGCAAGACACATAAGTGCCTTCTTGCTGCACTACCTGCAGCATGACCCTCATATTGTCAGAATTCGAAGTAATCATGACTACTGGGTTGCCACACTCTTAGATCCCCCAAACTTTTCGATCAACCTTTTCATTTTAATAAAGACCAAAAAAATGGTCATTTTTGAAATTATAAGCATTAGCAGGTTGTTAGAAACTGAAATCAAACAGTTTTCAACTCAAAACTTTATTCTAGGTGATGTTACATTTTCACATAGGACCCCTTGTTCGAAAGGAGCTTCTGAACTCTCTCGTCCATTGAATTTGTCAGGTTTTGGATGGTTTCTGCTTCAATTGTTTTGCATGAGGACAGAATACCCTCCCAGAGCTGTTGCTTAGATGTGAACTGCCTCCTGCCATCATAGACACTCCTTTTAATGATGCTCCAAAGGTTCTGAATGGGGTAGAGGTCAGGGGAGCATGGGGGTCACACCATAAGTTTGTCCCTTTTTATGCCCATATCAGCCAGAGATGCAGATGTTTTATGTGCAGCATGAGATGGTGCATTATCATGCAGAAAAATGATCTTGCTGTGAAATACACGGTTCTTCTTCTTGAACCATGGCAGGAAGTGCTGTTTGAGAAAATCCACATACATTATGGAGTTCATCTTTAGCGCCTTCAGGGATCCTAAAGGGGCCGACAATCTCTCTCCCCATGATTCCAGCCCAAAACATTACTCCACCTCCTCCTTGTTGGCGCTGTAGCCGTGTTTGCGTGGGCTGTCCATCAACCAGCCATCCTCCACTCCATCCATCTGGACCATCGAGCGCTGCACGGCACTCATCCGTGAACAAAACAGTTTTGAAATCAGTCTTCATGTAATGTTTGGCCCACTGGAGCCGTTTCTGCTTGTGTGAAGTGGATAGAGGAGGTCGACAGGATGGCGTATGCACTGCTGCAAACCTCTGAAGGACCCTGCATCTTGTTGTTCGGGGGACGTTGGAGGCACAAGCAGCTTCAAAAACTTGTCTGCGGCTATGACAAGGCTTTTTTGCCGCTGCTCTTTCAACCTGACGTAATTGCCTGTAGGAAAGAGTCCTCAATTTGCCCTTATCAGCACGCACACGTGTGTACTGTGAATCAGCTACATACTTCTTGATTGCCAAGACACTTCATCCTGATCATCGCACAATGTTGATTGTAGTCATGCCTTGACCTAAACACTCCACAATTTGTTGCTTCTCAGCAGCCGACACATCCTTTTTCTTTCCCATTTTGGCAGAAAATGTAGGCTGCTTAATAATGTGAGAGAGCCTTCTTAAGTAGTCTTGCCTTTCATTGGACACACCTGCCAAACTAATTAGCACAGGTGTCTGCAATTGCTTACAGTGATATAAAGAGCCCTGACACACATCACCATCAATGAGTTTAACTGACAAACAAACAAATTCTTCCCTTATCACTCCTAAACACTTTTTGCATAATAATTTGGAACGCAGTGTACATGTGCTTTTCCACAAAACACCAGTGGTTCACGTAGTGAATCTTACAGTTCTAACTTGCCTATCGTGGTCTGTATGGAATTGTTCAATAAAGGGCACAAAATTAAGATAACATAGATGGGAGAGGTCTCTATGAATAGGAATTCCTAAGTATTTGATACCCTGTGAGGGCCAGGCAAAGGGAAAGTTGGACTGGATGGAATCCTATATGGATTTGGGGAGGGAGACATCGAGGGCCTCAGACTTTGCTGCATTGATTTTAAAATTTTACCATGTAACAAAGTGATCTATTTCAGCCATAACAGCAGGGATGGATATATGTGATTGAGTGATATATACTAGGACATCATCAGCAAATAGAGAGCACTTGTACTCGGTGCCTCCCACCTCAATCCACCTAATATTGGGGTTATGGCGAATTGATGAGAGCAGGTGCTCCGTCACTAGGATGTATAAGAGAGGGGACAGAGTACATCCCTGCCTTGTCCCATTGGTGATTGTGAAAGGTGATGAAAATGTTCTGACGCACCCCCTGGGCCTTGGGACACCCGGAGCCGGACCCTTTTTGGTGGATGCTGGTGGTTGTAGTCTTCGTGGCGGCGACCCGGTTCCGTGGCTCACGGCGGTCAAACCAGTGGCGGAACTATTTATGTGGTTTTGATGTTTAAATGTCCGACTACGCCACCCGTGGATTGCGGTCAGAGTGAACCGCCGCTACAGGGCAGACCGCTGAGGCTGGTGTTGTGGGTGCAGCAGAGCGTAGCATAACTCCCCACGGGAGGAGTATAGCCTCAGGGCAGTGTATGCGGAGGATGGGGGTGATGGTGCAGGGCAGCAGCAGTAACGACACGGAGTCAGTGATGCAGTCCAGGGCCTTTACTCACAGTTCTTATTATCCAGACCACGTCTGCAGGTAACGGCTGCCCACGTCGTACTGTGCTCACCAGGTGAGGGGCTCAGACAACTCCCAGATAACTTTGGAGCACTTCACAGGACCCCCTTTGTGTGTCCTTTGTCTGGCCTTTCTTACCAACACTTCTGTCCGGCTGCCTCGGGCCTCCTCTTGGTAAACTTGGCGCCAGTTTCCCTGACCCTATGTGGTGCCTTCCTAGCGGGTGTAGCGAGGGGCTGCGCCACGTAAAATGTCAGAGCCTCCGGTTTCTAGCTGAGAGTCGTTTCCTGCCTCCACTCGTTCGGGGACCGGTCTCCCCCTTTGGCCTGACCCCTCCACGCAGGTGGATTCGGGCGTGCGGTGGCGACTCGCCCGTCCGCACCCCTGGGATCCCTTCATTCCTCGTTCCTGGAGCCTTCTCCGCTCCTCTTCCTTCCTTCTCCCTCTTCCAGGCCTGGGCCTCTGTTACTAGGCCCGCCTCCGGAGCAGAGCTCATGCAGAGCCCCTGCTCCCTGCCACTTCTGCTCAGACTTCTCTGCACTGAACTAAGATGGTGCCCACCTTTTATACTCCCTTCTCAATGTACCCAGGAACTGCTTCCTCCCTGCTCCTGCACTACAGGGTTCCCCTTCCTCAGTGTTCCCTCCCCCCACTCCAGCCAGGGACAGGGACTGTCGTGCCCATCTCAGGGGCATATTGGTCGCCCTGCCCCACGGCAATGTGGTGTAATGCATGCAGGTGTCGGGTCCTGATCCACACTCCATCCTTACCTGAGAGTGAGATATCACACCTCTGGGTGAGGTGCAATACGTCTGTAGAAACCGAGCCCTCAGGGTGCTACAGTTCCATTTATCTTCAGCCTAGGTGACGTATTGCGATACAGGGCCGTGATTTTGGCTATAAAAGGGTCCCCTAGACCCCTACCCCAAGCTTTTTAAGAGAATCATATATGGCGTGCCAGGAGACTCTATGGAATGCTTTCTCAGCATCCAACGAGAGTATCTAATTACAAACTTTTAACTGCATCTAGCCCAGGAAATACTTTGTGCCTAGTAGCAGTGTCTGCTAGTCAGCGGATTATCCCGGCTGTTAAGCAAGCTACACCACCTGTAGTTTAGACACTTAATTTTTTCAAAGGAAATGCTTCGGGACCATGGGATACTTAGTGAAGAGCATCAGGAGGCACCCCAAGGCATAGGGGCTGGGACTGGCAGTAGGATGCCTTGCGGTGGACAGCCGAGCTCGATCCTTATAAAAGCTTTTTAACTGCAGCAGCTTTAGTGGACGCTACTGGAGCTGGAATTACCGCGGCTGCTGGCATGAGACTTGCCCTCCAATAGATCCTTGTAAATGGATTTAAAGTGTATTCATTCAAATTAGAGAGACAATTTAAATTAAAAAGCTTAGAGCTGCCTCCACCACAGGGGGGCTCGCTCGACCCACCAGCGGACAGGCACCAGTATTGGGAGAGGGGGGCTGGCCGTCAGGGTTCACCGCGGCTCTGGCACAAACCCGGCGACACGGAGGTGGCACGGGCAGGAGCGGACTGGTCGTGTCGGCTTCTCACTTTTTGGATTTTAGAAGGGCATGACATGCCTATATCTGTGTCTCCCCCTCCTTTTACTCCTCCACCTCTTTTATTTTCGCATGACTATATGTACTTGTCACTTTTCCATGTGTTAGTTATGTCTTCTGAGCAGTTTGTCAGCTTTTGGACACCTTTGAAGGTGTTTTCTATGTGTTTCTATGTGTTTTTGTTTGCCTGCCATTGGTTTTAACGGTGTTCGAAGGTGTTCGACGAACAGTTCGACGAACAGTTCGGCGAACACACGGGTGTTCGACGAACCGAACCGAACTCGAACACTACGGGGGTGGCTCAACACTAGTGGCCAGCAATGAGTCCAGACCTGAATCCCATAGAACACCTGTGGAGAGATCTCAAAATGGCAGTTTGGAGAAGGCACCCTTCAAATATCAGGGACCTGGAGCAGTTTGCCAAAGAAGAATGGTCTACAATTCCAGCAGAGCATTGTAAGAAACTCATTGATGGTTACCGGAAGCGGTTGTTCGCAGTTATTTTGGCTAAAGGTTGTGCAACCAAGTATTAGACTGAGGGTGCCAATATTTTTGTCCGGCCCTTTTTTGGAGTTTTGTGTGAAATGATCAATGATTTGATTTTTGCTTCATTCTCTTTTGTGTTTTTTTCCTTGCAAGCAAATTAAATGAAGATAATAGAATTTGTGATTGCAATCATTTTCAGGAAGAAACTGAGTATTATCTGACAGAATTGCAGGGGTGCCGATACTTTTGGCCACCACTGTGTGTGTGTCATATATATATATATATATATATATATATATATATATGTATTTTTTTTTTTGCATTTTTACAGATTTAAAGTTATATTCATTTTACTTTTTATATATTTCTTAAACCTGTGATCGCTTGTAGAATACACTGCAATACTATAATGTATTGTGAAATTTGACTCGTTTATAGCTTGACAGACGTGTGGTTCTTGGGTAGGCCCTTCGACTACCAAGGCGACCCATCTGTACTCATGGATCACGTTGCCGATGTTAAAGCTTTTCAGCTACCACTGTTATGCGTGACAGTGGCATTTAACAGGTTAAACTCTTGCATTAGGCGCTAGATCTGATCGTATCATGGGCTCTGGTGCGATGTCCAGCTTGGCATGAGCCCTAATCTCGGCATCCATTGCTGCTTGTGTATGGTGGGTGCACGTCCGTCACTGAGGATTATATAAGGGGGATTCAGCCTGAATATAAGGTAGCAAACGCCACGTCATCAAGTAATCACAGGACACCGGATTCTGCTCCATATGTCTATTTATCTGTAACGACGGTTAACGGTTTTATTTTTTTTTATGGTGACGCTTGTGCACGTCTGGACGTTAGTACGGAGCCATCGCTAGCGGGAGACGTCCCCTTCTCACCGGTCGGCTTTAATAATGGCGCTGCCTGCGTCTGTGAACTGCGGACAGAAAAACATGAGATCCGATTCTGCCTCTGGATCATTTCCACTCAAAATCTAGAAGTATCCCAAAATGTTACACATGCTGTTCAGCCGTCTCTTAGAGGCGCACTCCACACAGGACAAAGTGGGTTCACTAAGATAAACTTGTTGCCCGTAGCAACCAATCACCGCTCAGCTTTTACTTCTAAAGTGGCTCAGAATGCTGCATTGTGGCTGGTTGCTATGGGCAACAAGAGCATTTTGTTTCTGGCATATGTCTGCGGTGACGTCTGGGCGCGTCTGTTGATATCGCAATGTTCCTTTTCCGGAATCCGGAGCGGAATGAGACGGCGGAATCCAGGATTCCAAATAGAATGTTCATGACAAGTGCGATGACATCACAGAATATGCAAATCGCTTAGGTCACCCGACCACACCCTCTGACTAAACAAAGATGCCACACCCACTTGTTATGTCATTGAATTATGGCATCACAACAGTAAGGGGCTATAAAAATCCCCCCTGGAGCCCTGGGCCATCACTTACCTTACTCCTGGACCGGAAGAAAGTACTGCCATCATGCCATCAAGAAAGACGCAAGAACAGAGCGGACGTAGGAAGCGACGCAGAACAAGGAGGAGCCCCCTCAAACACCAGGACAGGTGATAGTATGTCCCCCATCTAGCAGCGCTGCGGACAGCAGGGTACTCACGTTTATTCTCCTCTCAGGTCACAGACGCAGACATCGCCGGCATGCAGTGTAAAGTCAGAGGACGCAAGGAGTGAAGAAGATGTCCCCCCGTATCCACGCCACTACTCAAGACCCTCAACGCTTTCAGATGGACGAAAACCATAGTGAATCCAACAAAATGCCACCGGAGACATTAGTCAATAAATCTAAGGAGCAAAACTCTTGTGTTCTGTGATCATTTTATGATAGAATCTGTTTTTTATATTTTTGTAAAAATATAAAATTATTTAAAAAAAAAAAAAAAAAAATTAAAAATTTCATGAAATAAATGGAAAAAAAATCATAACACCACAAATAAACAAACAAAAGAATTATAAATATAAAAAATTAAATAAAGGGTAAAAATGTATATATATATATATATATATATATATATATATATATATATATATATAGGAAAAAAAATAAACACAACAATAAAATAAAGTAAAAAAACTAAATGAAATAATGTAAAAATATTGTGGAGAATCTGGAGGTATCATAGAGGTTGTGTTATTGGTTACCCTCCCTACATGCTACGCAAAAAAAATGAAAAAGTGTGTCCCTTTTGGGAAGAGGTGGATATTGTTACTCTGTTGTGTTTTTAAGCTAAAATTTCTGGGTGAAGTGTAAGGTATCATTTGGTGTATGCAATCTGAACAAGCAGAGCTGCAGTGTAAAGTAAGAAGGATAGACATGGCTGCAGCCTGAAAGGACAAGTGGTGAATTTCTGAGCCACGTAAATCAAGAATAAGATTGAGTGGCTTGGAGCCGCCATTGTAATACCTCTTGTATAACCCAGCCTTACATACAGACCCCCACCCCCCCATACATGAGAAGGGTCCTGCCCATTTCTTCCATGTGTCGCCCCCATAGGGAAGTTTGTCACATCTGATGGATGTGTGAAATGCGTCAGAATCTCTCTCCGGTGAGATGATAGAAATGTGGCGGTCTGATCAGGAGTGCTGACATTTAGTTAATAAGCCTTCCATGTTGTCACCCCGGGGCGCAGGCTGAACTTCTAATCTCCGTCTGATTAAATATGTATTATATTCATACCCAGGTTTCCTTTCTATAATAAACTAATTGTAGCCGCTCCATCTGTAGTTTATAAAAAGGTTACAGGTCACACATGGACAGTGAGCAATAATGTGATCAGCGGCATCTCTTAAAGGGCTACTGCCAATATCACACCCGCCGCCGCAATCATTTCTTAAAATATTGTATATAATGAGAATTGCCTCTCTTGTGGACTGAATGTGCTCCTGTCTATGGACGGAGAACAGATTATATATATACGGTATTCTTTTTACTCCGAAACTTTCTCTTAAATAATAGACTTTCTATGTGAACAGCCAAGAGGTGACAACTGCTGTAAGCTTAATATTTATTATTAATAATAATAGCGCTATTTATTCCATGGCGCTTTACATGTGAAAGGGGTATACAAAGCACAAGAATATAACTACTATAATACTGCTCCTATGTACAAGAATATAACTACTATAATACTGCCCCCTATGTACAAGAATATAACTACTATAATACTGCCCCTATGTACAAGAATATAACTACTATAATACTGCCCCCTATGTACAAGAATATAACTACTATAATACTGCCCCTATGTACAAGAATATAACTACTATAATACTGCCCCTATGTACAAGAATATAACTACTATAATACTGCCCCCTATGTACAAGAATATAACTACCATAATACTGCTCCTATGTACAAGAATATTTTTAAGCCCTGAAATACATAGGTTTTTCTTTCAGGCTATGTGCGCACGTTCAGTATTTGAAGCAGACATTTCCTGAGCGTTTCTGCATCTCCTTGGCAGGAAAAACGCTACGGAAAAACCGCACGGGTTTGCTGTGTGTTTCATGCATTTTTATACATCAATGAATGCTTTTTGGAGCTAAATAAAGTAATTGTGGTCGGACATTGCTTAACCCCTTAAGCCCCGCGGGTGGTTTGCACGTTAATGACCGGGCCAATTTTTACAATTCTGACCACTGTCACTTTATGAGGTAATTACTCTGGAACGCTTCAACGGATCCCCCTGATTCTGAGATTGTTTTTTCGTGACATATTGTACTTCATGATTGTGGAAAAATTTCTTCGATATCACTTGCGTTTATTTGTGAAAAAAACGGAAATTTGGCGAAAATTTTGAAAATTTTGCAATTTTCAAAATTTGAATTTTTAAGCCCTGAAATCAGAGCGATATGTCACACAAAAGAGTTAATAAATAACATTTCCCACATGTCTACTTTACATCAGCACAATTTTGGAACCAAAATTTTTTTTTGTTAGGGAGCTATAAGGGTTAAAAGTTGACCAGCGATTTCTCATTTTTCCAGCAAAATTTACAAAACTATTTTTTTAGGGACCACATCACATTTGAAGTCACTTGGAGAGGTCTTTTTGACAGAAAATACCCAAAAGTGACACCATTCTAAAAACTGCACCCCTCAAGGTGCTCAAAACCACATTCAAGAACTTTATTAACCCTTCAGGTGCTTCACAGGAATTTTTTGAATGTGGAAGAAAAAAATGAACATTTAACTTTTTTCACAAAAATGTTACTTTAGACCCAATTTTTTTATTTTCACAGGGGTAACAAGAAAAAATGGACTCCAAAATTTGTTGTGCAATTTCCCCTGGGCACGCAGATACCCAATATTTGGGGAAAAAACACTGTTTGGGTGCACGGCAGGGCTCGGAAGGGAAGGGGCGCCATTTGACTTTTTGATTGTAAAATTTGCTTGAATAATTAGCGGACACCATGTTGTGTTTGGAGAGCCCCTTTGTGCCCAAACTTTGGAGCTCCCCCACAAGTGACCCCATTTTGGAAACTAGTTTCCAAAATGTGGTCACTTGTGGGGGAACTCCAATGTTTGGGCACACAGGGACTCTTTAAATGCAACATGGTATCCGCTAACAAATTGAATGGAAAATCGGCTCAAATTGTTAGCGGACACCACATTGCGTTTGGAGAGCCCCTCTGTGGCCAAACTTTGGAGCTCCCCCACAAGTGACCCCATTTTGGAAACTAGACCCCCCAAGGCACCTTTCTAGATGCATAGTGAGCACTTGGAACCCCCAGGTGCTTCACAAATTGATTCGTAAAAATGAAAAAGTGAAAAAAAAAACACTTTTTCATTTTTACGAATCAATTTGTGAAGCACCTAGGGGTTCAAAGTGCTCACTATGCATCTAGATAGGTGCCTTGGGGGGTCTAGTTTCCAAAATGGGGTCACTTGTGGGGGAGCTCCAATGTTTGGGCACACAGGAACTCTCTAAATGCATCATGGTATCCGCTAACAAATTGAATGGAAAATCGGCTCAAATTGTTAGCGGACACCACATTGCGTTTGGAGAGCCCCTCTGTGCCCAAACTTTGGAGCTCCCCCACAAGTGACCCCATTTTGGAAACTAGACCCCCAAGGCACCTTTCTAGATGCATAGTGAGCACTTGGAACCCCCAGGTGCTTCACAAATTGATTCGTAAAAATGAAAAAGTGAAAAAAAAAACACTTTTTCATTTTTACGAATCAATTTGTGAAGCACCTAGGGGTTCCAAGTGCTCACTATGCATCTAGATAGGTGCCTTGGGGGGTCTAGTTTCCAAAATGGGGTCACTTGTGGGGGAGCTCCAATGTTTGGGCACACAGGGACTCTCTAAATGCAACATGGTATCCGCTAACAAATTGAATGGAAAATCGGCTCAAATTGTTAGCGGACACCACATTGCGTTTGGAGAGCCCCTCTGTGCCCAAACTTTGGAGCTCCCCCACAAGTGACCCCATTTTGGAAACTAGACCCCCCAAGGCACCTTTCTAGATGCATAGTGAGCACTTGGAACCCCCAGGTGCTTCACAAATTGATTCGTAAAAATGAAAAAGTGAAAAAAAAAACACTTTTTCATTTTTATGAATCAATTTGTGAAACACCTGGGGTTCAAAGTGCTCACTATGCATTTAGATAGGTGCCTTTGGTGGTCTAGTTTCCAAAATGGGGTCACTTGTGGGGGAGCTCCAATGTTTGGGCACACAGGGGCTCTCCAAACGCAACATGGCGTCCGCTAACAATTTGAGCCGATTTTCCATTCAATTTGTTAGCGGACACCATGTCGCGTTTGGAGAGCCCGTGATGTGCCTAAAAAGTGGAGCTCCCCCACAAGTGTCCCCATTTTGGAAACTATACCCCTCAAAGATTTTATTAAGGTGTATAGTGAACATTTTGAACCCAGAGGTACGGCACAGAATTTGTTTACATTAGGTCATCATATTGAATAAGTTGTCATTATTCTTGAGCGCAAGTGCTCGCTACTTGAGTTTGCATCGGGTACTCAGGTATGCACCATGTACAGCGTGTGCTCGAGTGACATGCTCGAGTCCCTGCTCCGCATGTTTCACGGTTATTAGACACCCAAAAAAAACATGCGGGGATCGCTCGTGCATGGCAGGCAATCCCCGTAAAGTTTTTTGGCCGCGAAGCATATGGGGCAGAGACTCGAGCATGTCACTCAAATACCCACGATACTCAATGCATACCAGAGCACCCGATGCAAACTCAAGTAGCGAGCACTTGCTCTCAACACTAGTCGCCATATCGTCATCTTTTTTTCTTACTTTTGAAAAAAATCCCAACCCCAGCCCTAACCCTAGCACAACCCTAGCCCTAGCACAACCCTAGCCCTAGCACAACCCTAGCCCTAGCACAACCCTAGCCCCAGCACAACCCTAGCCCCAGCACAACCCTAGCCCCAGCACAACCCTAGCGCCAAACCCAGCCCTAACCCTAGCCCAATCCTAACCCAAGAGTTTATTTTTGACGCCGTTCCTTGTGCGGTATAAGTGATTAGACGACTTTATTCTTCGGGTCGGTGTGATTACAGCAATGCCAGAATCATATGGGGTTTTTATGACTGACAGCTGTCACACACTAAAAGACGCATTTTTTGGAAAATCTAGTTTTTGCATCGCCATATTTTGAGAGCTATAATTTTTCCAGATTTTGGCAGACAGTCATGTGACGGCTCGTTTTTTGCGGGATGACTTGACGTTGTTATTGGTGCCATTTTCAGGCACGTGACATTTTTTGATCGCTTTCTATTCCGATTTTTGGGAGGCAGAATAAACAAAAAACAACAATTCAGGAATTGCTTTTTTTTATTCTGTTCCGCGTGTGGTAAAATTGATGAGGTAGCTTTATTCTTCGGGTCAGTACGTTTACAGCGGTACCACATTGTATCATTTTTCTATGTTTTGGCGCTTATACACAATAAAAGCTATTTTATAGAAAAAAATATTTTTTAGCATCACTTTATTCTGAGAGCTATAACTTTTTTATTTTTCGGCTGATGGAGCTGTATGGTGGCTTGTTTTTTGCGGGACGAGATGACATTTTCAGCGGTATCATTTTTATTTATATGCCTCTTTTTGATCGCGTGTTATTCCACTTTTTGTTTGGCGGTATGGTGATAAAGCATTGTTTTTTGCTTCGTTTTTTTTTTTTTTTTTTTTACCGTGTTCACTGAAGGGGTTAACTAGTGGGACAGTTTTATAGGTCAGGTTGTTCCGGACGCGGCGATACCAAATATGTGTACTTTTATTGTTTGTTTTTTTTTATTTTTTTTTATTATAATATTTATTGATGGGTACATTATATTTTTATTTTTGGTGTATTATTTTTTTTATTTTTTTATAATATTTTTGCACATTTTTTTTTTTTTTCCACTTTCACACAGTTTATACACTTTATTACTTTGTCCCACTCTGGGACTTTCACTTTTTTTTTTCTGATCGCCTGCATGGCACAGGAATGAAGCACCATCCCTATGCCATGAAGGCTGTCAGAAGTGCACAGTGTGAAGATTGCTTGGAGATGCACTGCGCATGCCCATGCAATCTTCCTGCTCTCTGGTGACCCGGATGTTGTCATGATGACATCGGGTCGTCATGGCAACACCCGGGAAGCCTTTGCAGACTGCGCTGGAAGCCGGAAGAGGAGGTGAGTATCGCCGATCACCTCCCCCTGCCCCCGCAATGCCGCGATCGACTTCGATCGACTTCGATCGCAGCATCGCGGGGGTTAATGTGCTGGGAGCGGTGCAGGACCGCTCCCTGCACATAGTACCGGGTGTCAGCTGTGACAATCAGCTGACACCCGGCGGCGATAGCGCCCGCACAGCCTGTGTGCGCGCGCGATCGCCATGATGTACTAATACGGGTCTGGCTCTTAAGTCCCAGGGCACAGACGCGTATTAGTACGTCAGATGTTATTAAGGGGTTAAACCTTGGATTGCCATCAGAACTGGGGGGAGTATATTGGTTAATTTAAATGATTAAAGAATGTTTCTTCTCTGTGTCTGTGTGTTTAACTCTTTACTTTACTTTAATTTGGTTTGGTGATGAAAGGGTCTGACACCTTGTCATCACCAAACAAAAGAGCGAGGTGTCAGCTAATCCCATTTATCTATTCTCATTAGCATTTCCATTTATGTAATTTCTGGGGCAGCTGTGAGCTGCTATTTTTAGCCTAGGAAGGTGCCATTAGGCAAACATGGTCCCTGGCCATTATTAACAGTTCACAACTGTTTCATTAGCCGCTACATCCCCCGATCAGCACTCGGCAGCGCTTTGGACGCAGCGTATTTTGCTGCGTCCAAAGCGCTGCCATTTTGCTGCGTCCAAAACGCGATGTTGTAATGCCGCACTTTTGTTATCGGTACATGTGAATCCACCACATATAATGACACTTCAATTGGACAAAATCTGCAGCGGAGACCAGCGTGTCTGCTACAGAAATTGACATGCTTTGGGCGAGTTTGGGTACGTGGCCACGATCAGGAGCCGCTGCAGGTTTGAAGCTGTGTGCTTATGCAGCGTCAAACCAGCAGCGTCTAGATGTTACAGCATAGTGGATGGGATTTCTAGAAATCCCATGTCCACTATGTGTGCATCAGAGGCTGCGAATCACCCATGGACACTGACATGCGGCGCGTATTTCAGGACCGCAGCATGTCAAATTTTCTTGTGGAGTCGCTAGTCTCTGCAACAGAAATTTGACTACTAGAATGTATTGAATGCAGTAAATCCACATGGTTCAGTGAGCACATGTGGATTTACCTACGTTCGATAGAATGCAACATTTTGGATGCAGCAAAAACTGTGTTGAAAGCACTGCTAAGTACGGATCGTGGGCACAGAGCCTTAAATTAAAAAAAAAAAAATTGACGTGGGCGCTCGTGTCATTTTTATAACCGGCAGAGGGCAAGCCGACCGCTGGGGGCTGATATTAGTAGCCAGGGAAGGGGCCATTAGTCAACAATGTTCCCTGGCTATTTAATATCAGCCCACAGCTGTTTGTTTAGCCTTTACTGGCTAGATTACAAGGGGACCCCCAAAAATTTTTTGAACGTGTGGTCCCCCTATAAAATCTAACTGGAAAAGGCTAAACAAACAGCTGTGGGCTGATATTGATAGCCAGGGAAGATGCCATGAATACTAGCCCTCTCCGCGGCTATTAAGATCACCCCTCAGCAGTCTCAGGAATGGCGCATCCATAAGATGTGCCAAATCTGGTGCTTGGCCTCCGCTCTTCCCACTGCCCTGTAGCTGTGGCAGTGGTGTAATGGGATTGAGGTTCACGTCAGCCTTTTGTATTGGCAGCTGATGTGAAGCCCAGATTAGTAATGAAGAGCGTCTATAAGACGCCCCCATAACTAACTGCGTAGTAAAGTGGTCGCCACTTTTTCAATAAAAGACACCAGAATAAAGTGTTTTAATGAAATAAAAAATACACGGTTTTAAATATTTTTTTTTATTGTACTCTGTCCACGAAGCCCTCGATCTTCTAAAAAAAAAAGTAAAAAAACAAACAACCATATCCCTCACCTGTCCGCCGTCACGACGCAGTCCACGATTACCACCAACGATTGTCCCTCGGCGATCCGGGTCACTTCTACAGCAGTGACATCAGCAATCACTGATGCACTACTGTAGAAGACAGCATTGTACACTGACAGGCATGTAAAATCACTCCTGTCAGTGTACTTTGCTGGTGCAGGAGGTCACTGGAGTTCATCAGCTGATCAGCCCCTGTGAGCTCATCACCAGCACTGGTGGGAACATTCCTCAGAATGTTCCCACGGTGGGGTCACGTGAGCGATCAGCTGATCAGCCCCTGTGAGCTCATCACCAACACTGGTGGGAACATTCCTCAGAATGTTCCCACGGTGAGGTCACGTGAGCGATCAGCTG
Organism: Phyllobates terribilis; assembly: GCF_046119375.1. Taxonomy (NCBI): domain Eukaryota; kingdom Metazoa; phylum Chordata; class Amphibia; order Anura; family Dendrobatidae; genus Phyllobates; species Phyllobates terribilis. The sequence goes on along the minus strand of NW_027362938.1, from coordinate 162,930 downwards.
ATCGCTCACGTGACCACAGGTCCTGGCAGCGCAGTATACTGCTGGGAGTGAGCGCGCTCCCTGCAGTGTACCGCCGGGAGGAGAGCATCGCCGAGGACCAGCAGGACAGCGGGGGCGCCGGATAGGTGAGTAAAGCGTGTGTGTGTGTTTTTTTTTTTATTTTATTTTTTTTATTTCCTTTAACCGCGGGCATGCTGGCTTGGCTAAGAAGACTACTGCTTCCCCCAGCTGCGCCACTCTCGCTGTTATCAGCGGGAGTGGCGGTCGGTTGAGAGGAGTAGTAGTCCTCTGCTGAGCCGGGTACCACCTGCACTGCGTTTCCGCCGTGAATTTGCGCTCATTGGCTTTAATTGAAATGCAGCAAATCCACTATTGCTATTATTATTTATTATTAGCAGGTATATATATCATACCTGCGAATTTGTTGCGTATCAAGTCAATAGACGCGGAAAGCGTGTACAATGGATATGCTGCATTTTTTTTCACAATGGTAATCCTGAGCGGAAATCTCTGCATCATGTGCACAGCACATTAGGATTGCCATTGCAATAGCTGGCAGACCGATTTTCAAGCATTTTCACGGCGTTTCCGTGGCGGAAAAACCACTGCAAAAACGCTTCATGTGCACATAGCCTCACTTGCCGCCTTGCTTCCATGCACACACTGAATGTGAAGTTCTCGCTCCTTTCTGTGCTGCTCACATAGATGGATGAGGTGACACATCTGAGAACGATGTATGAGGTGACACGGATCATTATGTGAAGATGATGGTGGTTATCACTATAGGGATCAATGTGATCTGTTGCTCTTGTTGGCCGTTTATGTAGGGGGAAGAGCTGGGCATTTGTGACTGAACAGATTGCAGTTCATGATGGAAAAAAAATTAAAATGATTCCGGCAATTTGTTAGCAGATTAATTGGCGCGTTTGCAGGAGGCTTCAGCAACGGTCGACGACGAGAGCTTCTGGCGGAGCAGATTATTTGAGGCTTAGAGGCGGCCGATGCCCCAATGTTTCTCTATAAAAACAAAGTATTTACCTCTATAATAAAACATTTCCAGTAATCTGAACCTCATGACTTCTCTTTATCTGATCGCTGAGGAAGAAACAAAGTCAACTATTCTTAAAAACATTGATAACATAAGAAATCTCTTTTCACTTGTGCCTGTTCTTGGTTTTGCATCTTAAGCCTAATTAAATGTTGATGTGTCTCAATATCAGACAATGACCCTGGATGTGAGGGGCGCCGGCCCACCTTCAGAATAGAAGTTATTCTCTCCTTTTCCAGCAATGTGACCTTTTTTTTTAATTTCTTACAATTACAAACCAAAATTCCAAATGTTTTCCCTCTGTCATAAGAAGCAACAAACAACTCCTCCTATCTCCGCTTCCTAGACCCCCCTACGTTGAGCTTTAGGCTGGGGGTAGATGGCGACTTTGAGCGGCACGGTGTGAACAGAGACTGCTCAGTGCCGCGGCGACATCATGGCATAATACAGGCAACTGTGACCAATCCTAAGGGTTGTGACTTTCTGCTTCTATCTTGTTTTTTTTTCTTTTCTGATATTTACAATATTTGTTGGAAAACAAAAGTTAGTAATCTGCCAATTTTAAAATCCTACTTGTGTTTTTTTTTATAAGAATTTTTCAGTAGACTGCCTGTCTTCAAAGGCAGGATTACAATGACTGATCACACAGGATCCACCATTCACAATAGGTGATGTCACAGTCCTCCTCCTCCTCCTCCATCCTCCTCCTCATCATCCTCCTCCTCCTCCATCCTCCTCCTCATCATCCTCATCCTTCTCCTCCTCCTCCATCTCCTCCATCATCCTCATCATCATCCTCCTCCTCCATTTCCTCCCTCATCCTCATCCTCATCCAAATAAAGTAATTTAACATACAAACTAGTTTTAAACATTAGGTCCTTTTCTGATGGCACATTCCCTTTAAGGTTTGTCTAGCGGTGACGTCACATGCTGAGGATCTCCTGCAGACATTTCTAGCCATTCCCTTTAAGAGGACGGCATGGCGACCAGTTTAGTTTCTCTGCTCCTCTCATACCTTGTTCGATACAATGTTGCATTGTTTTACCTGCCGCATTATGTTGTATTGAAACCGGACTCTGGATAGATTGAGTAACGCAGGATCTTGGCAGAGCGTCCCTTATATTATGCAACGAGAGATCAGGTTACTGGGGTGGGGATCGGCATATTGCTCATAGTTCGGCTAGGAATGTAATACTTATCTATCAGGAATTCACAAGCGTTGGATGATGAGGCAGTAGTCTGTGTGGTTCTTCTCCTGGCCAGGTTTTGTATATATGATGTAATTCCCCAGCAATGGCTGTACGCCCGCTCCTCCCTGCCCGTACATCTGCCAGGAGCCGCTCCTCTCTGCCCGTACATCTGGCAGGAGCCGCTCACTATAGATGATATAGTTTAATGGATTATGACACCGCATGGCTTTTCCTCCCCTGAATGGTTTTAATCTTTGTTTTATGCCAGCGGTGTTTAGCAGTAAACGCCCCGGAGAATCGAGAATGAGCCCCGGCTGTGAGCGCCAAGTGCCGCATATATATCATAATTGTTCTGCAACCCAGTGGTCAGGAAGACATTATTATTATTATTATTATTATTATTATTATTCTACACTGCATTGTCACCAGTTTTTTTATGAACTTTTTTTCATCAAGATGAAAAGCAAAATTGGTCCTATCCTCATGAAACAAGAAGTGACAAAAGGGTCAGTCCAGTCACGATTCCAATTAACATCAGTAGTGCCATAAAGATTGATAAGGATCTGAAATCGAGGTTTTGCTCTAAGCTTTGTTGTGTTTTATTTTTTTTCCTTTTTTATATAGCACAAATCTGCTATATAAGATTTCTGCTGGTCTGATTTCTATCCACCTGCAGAGTAACGTGTTGTAGGTTCAACGCCAATAAAATGGGGGAAAAACAAATCTTCTGAGCTCAAAGCTGTCACATTGTCAAGTTAATTACTGTACCTGATATACTCTTTAAAATAGTCATAAAGTCGTCAAAAAACAACCAATATAACATTCCTTAAATGTACAAGAATATACAGTGGTGGCCAAAAGTATTGGCACCCCTGCAATTCTGTCAGATAATACTCAGTTTCTTCCTGAAAATGATTGCAATCACAAATTCTTTGGTCTTATTCTCTTCATTTAATTTGCTTGCAAGGAAAAAACACAAAAGAGAATGAAGCAAAAATCAAATCATTGATCATTTCATACAAAACTCCAAAAATGGGCCAGACAAAAGTATTGGCACCCTCAGCCTAATACTTGGTTGCACAACCTTTAGCCAAAATAACTGCGAACAACCGCTGCCGGTAACCATCAATGAGTTTCTTACAATGCTCTGCTGGAATTGTAGACCATTCTTCTTTGGCAAACTGCTCCAGGTCCCTGATATTTGAAGGGTGCCTTCTCCAAACTGCCATTTTGAGATCTCTCCACAGGTGTTCTATGGGATTCGGGTCTGGACTCATTGCTGGCCACCTTAGAAGTCTCCAGTGCTTTCTCTCAAACCATTTTATAGTGATTTTGGAAGTGTGTTTTGGGTCATTGTCCTGCTGGAAGACCCATGACCTCTGAGGGAGACCCAGCTTTCTCACACTGGGCCCTACATTATGCTGCAAAATTTGTTGGCAGTCTTCAGACTTCATAATGCCATGCACAGTCAAGCAGTCCAGTGCCAGAGGCAGCAAAGCAACCCCAAAACATCAGGGAACCTCCGCCATGTTTGACTGTAGGGACCGTGTTCTTTTCTTTGAATGCCTCTTTTTTTTTCCTGTACACTCCATGTTGATGCTTTTCCCCAAAAAGCTCTACTTTTGTCTCATCTGACCAGAGAACATTCTTCCAAAATGTTTTAGGCTTTCTCAGGTAAGTTTTGGCAAACTCCAGCCTGGCTTTTTTATGTCTCGGGGTAAGAAGTGGGGTCTTCCTGGGTATCCTACCATACAGTCCCTTTTTATTCAGTCGCCGACGGATAGTACAGGTTGACACTGTTGTACCCTCGGACTCCAGGGCAGCTTGAATTTGTTTGGATGTTAGTCAAGGTTCTTTATCCACCATCCGCACAATCTTGCGTTGAAATCTCTCGTCAATTTTTCTTTTCTGTCCACATCTAGGGAGGTTAGCCACAGTGCCATGGGCTTTAAACTTCTTGATGACACTGCGCACGGAAGACACAGGAACATTCAGGTCTTTGGAGATGGACTTGTAGCCTTGAGATTGCTCATGCTTCCTCACAATTTGGTTTCTCAAGTCCTCTGACAGTTCTTTGGTCTTCTTTCTTTTCTCCATGCTCAATGTGGTACACACAAGGACACAGGACAGAGGTTGAGTCAACTTTAATCCATGTTAACGGGCTGCAAGTGTGATTTAGTTATTGCCAACACCTGTTAGGTGCCACAGGTAAGTTACAGGTGCTGTTAATTACACGAATTAGAGAAGCATCACATGATTTTTCAAACAGTGCCAATACTTTTGTCCACCCCCTGTTTTAGGTTTGGTGTGGAATTATATCCAATTTGGCTTTAGGACAATTCTTTTTGTGTTTTTTTCATTGAAGACAAATTAAATGAAGATAATAATACCAAAGAATTTGTGATTGCAATCATTTTCAGGAAGAAACTGAGTATTATCTGACAGAATTGCAGGGGTGCCAATACTTTTGGCCACCATTGTAACTACTATAACATTGCCCCCTATTTACAAGAATATAACTACTATAATACTGCTCCTATGTACAGGAATATAACTACTATAATACTGCCTCCCATGCACAAGAATATAACTACTATAATACTGCTCCTATGTACAGGAATATAACTACTATAATACTGCCCCCTATGTACAAGAATATAACTAATATAATACTGCTCCTATGTACACGGATATAACTACTATAATACTGCTCCTATGTACAAGAATATAACTACTATAATACTGCCTCTATGTACAGGAATATAACTACTATAATACTGCTCCTATGTACACGGATATAACTACTATAATACTGCTCCTATGTACAAGAATATAACTACTATAATGCTGCTCCTATGTACAAGAATATAACTACTATAATACTGCTCCTATGTACAAGAATATAACTACTATAATACTGCCCCCTATGTACAGGACTATAACTACTATAATACTGCTCCTATGTACAGGAATATAACTACTATAATACTGCCCCTATGCACAGGAATATAACTACTATAATACTGCCCCTTATGTACAAGAATATAACTACTATAATACTGCTCCTATGTACAAGAATATAACTACTATAATACTGCCCCCTATGTACAGAAATATAACTACTATAATACTGCTCCTATGTACAGGAATATAACTACTATAGTACTGCCCATATGCACAGGAATATAACTACTATAATACTGCCCCCTATGTACAAGAATATAACTACTATAATACTGCTCCTATGTACAGGAATATAACTACTATAATACTGCTCCTATGTACAGGAATATAACTACTACAATACTGCTCCTATGTACAGGAATATAACTCCTACAATACTGCCCCTAAGTACAAGAACATAACTACCATAATACTGCTCATATGTACAAGAATATAACTACTATAATACTGCTCCTATGTACAAGAATATAACTACTACAATACTGCCCCTAAGTACAAGAATATAACTACTATAATACTGCTCCTATGTACAAGAATATAACTACTATAATACTGCCCCCTATGTACAGGACTATAACTACTATAATACTGCTCCTATGTACAGGAATATAACTACTATAATACTGCCCCTATGCACAGGAATATAACTACTATAATACTGCCCCTTATGTACAAGAATATAACTACTATAATACTGCTCCTATGTACAAGAATATAACTACTATAATACTGCCCCCTATGTACAGAAATATAACTACTATAATACTGCTCCTATGTACAGGAATATAACTACTATAATACTGCCCATATGCACAGGAATATAACTACTATAATACTGCCCCCTATGTACAAGAATATAACTACTATAATACTGCTCCTATGTACAGGAATATAACTACTATAATACTGCTCCTATGTACAGGAATATAACTACTACAATACTGCTCCTATGTACAGGAATATAACTCCTACAATACTGCCCCTAAGTACAAGAATATAACTACCATAATACTGCTCATATGTACAAGAATATAACTACTATAATACTGCTCCTATGTACAAGAATATAACTACTACAATACTGCCCCTAAGTACAAGAATATAACTACCATAATACTGCTCCTATGTACAAGAATATAACTACTATAATACTGCTCCTATGTACAAGAATATAACTACTATAATACTGCTCCTATGTACAAGAATATAACTACTATAATACTGCCTCTATGTACAAGAATATAACTACTATAATACTGCTCCTATGTACAAGAATATAACTACTATAATACTGCTCCTATGTACAAGAATATAACTACTATAATACTGCCTCTATGTACAAGAATATAACTACTATAATACTGCCACTATGTACAGGAATAGAACTACTATAATACTGCTCCTATGTACAAGAATATAACTACTATAATACTGCCCCCTATGTACAAGAATATAACTACTATAATACTGCCCCCTATGTACAAAAATATAACTACTATAATACTGCTCCTATGTACAAGAATATAACTACTATAATACTGCTCCTATGTACAAGAATATAACTACTATAGTACTGCCCCCTATGTACAAGAATATAACTACTATAATACTGCTCCTATGTACTGGAATATAACTGCTGTAATACTGCCCCTATGTACAAGAATATAACTACTATAATACTGCCCCCTATGTACAGGAATATAACTACTATAATACTGTCCCTATGTACAAGAATACAACTACTATAATACTGCTCCTATGTACAAGAATATAACTACTATAATACTGCCCCCTATGTACAAGAATATAACTACTATAATACTGCCCCCTATGTACAAGAATATAACTACTATAATACTGCTCCTATGTACAGGAATATAACTGCTGTAATACTGCCCCTAGGTACAAGAATATAACTACTATAATACTGCTCCTATGTACAAGAATATAACTACTATAATACTGCCCCCTATGTACAAGAATATAACTACTATAATACTGCTCCTATGTACAGGAATATAACTACTATAATACTGCCCCTTATGTACAAGAATATAACTACTATAATACTGCTCCTATGTACAAGAATATAACTACTATAATACTGCCCCCTATGTACAAGAATATAACTACTATAATACTGCTCCCTATGTACAAGAATATAACTACTATAATACTGCTCCTATGTTCCTATGTACAAGAATATAACTACTATAATACTGCTCCTATATACAAGAATATAACTACTATAATACTGCTCCTATATACAAGAATATAACTACTATAATACTGCTCCTATGTAGTGTACAGCCACCCCCGTAGTGTTCGAGTTCGGTTCGGTTTGTCGAACACCCGTGTGTTCGCCGAACTGTTCATCGAACTGTTCGTCGAACACCTTCGAACACCGTTAAAACCAATGGCAGGCAAACAAAAACACATAGAAACACATAGAAAACACCTTCAAAGGTGTCCAAAAGCTGACAAACTGCTCAGAAGACACAACTAACACATGGAAAAGTGACAAGTACATATAGTCATGCGAAAAGAAAAGAGGAGGAGGAGTAAAAGGAGGGGGAGACACAGATATAGGCATGTCATGCCCTTCTAAAATCCAAAAAGTGAGAAGCCGACACGTTCAGTCCGCTCCTGCCCGTGCCACCTCCGTGTCGCCGGGTTTGTTCCAGAGCCGCGGTGAACCCTGACGGCCAGCCCCCCTCTCCCAATACTGGTGCCTGTCCGCTGGTGGGTCGAGCGAGCCCCCCTGTGGTGGAGGCAGCTCTAAGCTTTTTAATTTAAATTGTCTCTCTAATTTGAATGAATACACTTTAAATCCATTTACAAGGATCTACTGGAGGGCAAGTCTCATGCCAGCAGCCGCGTAATTCCAGCTCCAGTAGCGTCCACTAAAGCTGCTGCAGTTAAAAAGCTTTTATAAGGATCGAGCTTGGCTGTCCACCGCAAGGCATCCTACTGCCAGTCCCAGCCCCTATGCCTTGGGGTGCCTCCTGATGCTCTTCACTGAGTATCCCGTGGTCCCGAAGCATTTCCTTTGAAAAAATTAAGTGTCAAAACTACAGGTGGTGTAGCTTGCTTAACAGCCGGGATAATCCGCTGACTAGCAGACACTGCTACTAGGCACAAAGTATTTCCTGGGCTAGATGCAGTTAAAAATTTGTAATTAGATACTCTCGTTGGATGCTGAGAAAGCATTCCATAGAGTCTCCTGGCACGCCATATATGATTCTCTTAAAAAGCTTGGGGTAGGGGTCTAGGGGACCCTTTTATAGCCAAAATCACGGCCCTGTATCGCAATACGTCACCTAGGCTGAAGATAAATGGAACTGTATTACCCTGAGGGCTCGGTTGCTACAGAGGTATTGCACCTCACCCAGAGGTGTGATATCTCACTCTCAGGTAAGGATGGAGTGTGGATCAGGACCCGACACCTGCATGCATTACACCACATTGCCGTGGGGCAGGGCGACCAATATGCCCCTGAGATGGGCACGACAGTCCCTGTCCCTGGCTGGAGTGGGGGGAGGGAACACTGAGGAAGGGGAACCCTGTAGTGCAGGAGCAGGGAGGAAGCAGTTCCTGGGTGCATTGAGAAGGGAGTATAAAAGGTGGGCACCATCTTAGTTCAGTGCAGAGGAGTCTGAGCAGAAGTGGCAGGGAGCAGGGGCTCTGCATGAGCTCTGCTCCGGAGGCGGGCCTAGTAACAGAGGCCCAGGCCTGGAAGAGGGAGAAGGAAGGAAGAGGAGCGGAGAAGGCTCCAGGAACGAGGAACGAAGGGATCCCAGGGGTGCGGACGGGCGAGTCGCCACCGCACGCCCGAATCCACCTGCGTGGAGGGGTCAGGCCAAAGGGGGAGACCGGTCCCCGAAACTAGTGGAGGCAGGAAACGACCCTCAGCTAGAAACCGGAGGCTGTGACATTTTATGTGGCGCAGCCCCTCGCTACACCCGCTAGGAAGGCACCACATAGGGTCAGGGAAACTGGCGCCAAGTTTACCAAGAGGAGGCCCGAGGCAGCCGGACAGAAGGGTTGGTAAGAAAGGCCAGACAAATGACACACAAAGGGGGTCCTGTGAAGCGCTCCAAAGTTATCTGGGAGTTGTCTGAGCCCCTCACCTGAGGCCCTGGACTGCATCACTGACTCCGTGTCGTTACTGCTGCTGCCCTGCACCATCACCCCCATCCTCCGCATACACTGCCCTGAGGCTATACTCCTCCCGTGGGGAGTTATGCTACGCTCTGTGCACCCACAACACCAGCCTCAGCGGTCTGCCCTGGAGCGGCGGTTCACTCTGACCGCAATCCACGGGTGGCGTAGTCGGACATTTAAACATCAAAACCACATAAATAGTTCCGCCACTGGTTTGACCGCCCTGAGCCACGGAACCGGGTCGCCGCCACGGAGACTACAACCACCAGCATCCACCAAAAAGGGTCCGGCTCCGGGTGTCCCAAGGCCCAGGGGGCGCGTCAGAACATTTTCATCACCTTTCACAATCACCAATGGGACAAGGCAGGGATGTTCTCTGTCCCCTCTCTTATACATCCTAGTGACGGAGCACCTGCTCTCATCAATTCGCCATAACCCCAATATTAGGTGGATTGAGGTGGGAGGCACCGAGTACAAGTGCTCTCTATTTGCTGATGATGTCCTAGTATATATCACTCAATCACATATATCCATCCATGCTGTTATGGCTGAAATAGATCACTTTGTTACATGGTCAAATTTTAAAATCAATGCAGCGAAGTCTGAGGCCCTCGATGTCTCCCTCCCCAAATCCATATAGGATTCCATCCAGTCCAACTTTCCCTTTGCCTGGCCCTCACAGGGTATCAAATACTTAGGAATTCCTATTCATAGAGACCTCTCCCATCTATGTTATCTTAATTTTGGGCCCTTTATTGAACAACTCCATACAGACCACGGTTGGCAAGTTAGAACTGTAAGATTCACTACGTGAACCACTGGTGTTTTGTGGAAAAGCACATGTACACTGTGTTCCAAATTATTATGCAAAAAGTGTTTAGGAGTGATAAGGGAAGAATTTGTTTGTTTGTCAGTTAAACTCATTGATGGTGATGTGTGTCAGGGCTCTTTATATCACTGTAAGCAATTGCAGACACCTGTGCTAATTAGTTTGGCAGGTGTGTCCAATGAAAGGCAAGACTACTTAAGAAGGCTGTCTCACATTATTAAGCAGCCTACATTTTCTGCCAAAATGGGAAAGAAAAAGAATGTGTCGGCTGCTGAGAAGCAACAAATTGTGGAGTGTTTAGGTTAAGGCATGACTACAATCAGCATTGTGCGATGATCAGGATGAAGTATCTTGGCAATCAAGAAGTATGTAGCTGATTCACAGTACACACGTGTGCGTGCTGATAAGGGCAAATTGAGGACTCTTTCCTACAAGCAATTACGTCAGGTTAAAAGAGCAGCGGCAAAAAAGCCTTGTCATAGCAGCAGACAAGTTTTGAAGCTGCTGGTGCCTCCAACGTCCCCCGAACAACAAGATGCAGGGTCCTTCAGAGGTTTGCAGCTGTGCATACGCCATCCTGTCGACCTCCTCTATCCACTTCACACAAGCAGAAACGGCTCCAGTGGGCCAAACATTACATGAAGACTGATTTCAAAACAGTTTTGTTCACGGATGAGTGCCGTGCAGCGCTCGATGGTCCAGATGGATGGAGTGGAGGATGGCTGGTTGATGGACACCCCACACAAACACGGCTACAGCGCCAACAAGGAGGAGGTAGAGTAATGTTTTGGGCTGGAATCATGGGGAGAGAGATTGTCGGCCCCTTTAGGATCCCTGAAGGCGCTAAAGATGAACTCCATAATGTATGTGGATTTTCTCAAACAGCACTTCCTGCCATGGTTCAAGAAGAAGAACCGTGTATTTCACAGCAAGATCATTTTTTTGCATGATAATGCACCATCTCATGCTGCACATAAAACATCTGCATCTCTGGCTGATATGGGCATAAAAGGGGACAAACTTATGGTGTGACCCCCATGCTCCCCTGACCTCTACCCCATTCAGAACCTCTGGAGCATCATCAAAAGGAGTGTCTATGATGGCGGGAGGCAGTTCACATCTAAGCAACAGCTCTGGGAGGGTATTCTGTCCTCATGCAAAACAATTGAAGCAGAAACCATCCAAAACCTGACAAATTCAATGGACGAGAGAGTTCAGAAGCTCCTTTCGAACAAGGGGTCCTATGTGAAAATGTAACATCACCTAGAATAAAGTTTTGAGTTGAAAACTGTTTGATTTCAGTTTCTAATAACCTGCTAATGCTTATAATTTAAAAAATGACCATTTTTTTGGTCTTTATTAAAATGAAAAAGTTGATCGAAAAGTTTGGCGGATCTAAGAGTGTGGCAACCCAGTAGTCATGATTACTTCGAATTCTGACAATATGAGGGTCATGTTGCAGGTAGTGCAGCAAGAAGGCACTTATGTGTCTTGCGCATCTCGGAGCCCCAAAATTATTTTCCGGGCTAGATGCAGCTAAAAATTATTATTAATTTTAAATCTGGTGGAGCTTAGTATAGATGGCCTAATAGGATCAGTGCTGCACACTGCTACAAAGCCCAAATTATTTTCCAACCAAGATACAGATAAACATGATTAGTAATTTTAAATCTGGTGGAGCTTATTATAGATGGCCTAATAGAATCAGTGCTGCACACTGCTACAAAGCCCAAATTATTTTCCAGCCAAGATACAGATAAACATGATTAGTTGCTGCCGACCGTCTGGACCTTGCAGATGTTAGCCCTTCCGCATACAACTCCTCCTCCTCTACTTCCTCCACCTCCTCTTGTGCCACCACCTGACTCCGAATTCTGTTTAACATGTGCTCCAGCATGTAAGTCACCGGAATAGTCATGCTGATAATGGCATCGTCAGCACTAAACATCTTCGTCGCCATTTCAAAACTGTGCAGAAGGGTGCATAGGTCCCTGATCTGAGACCACTCCTCCAGCGTGATTTGCCCCACGTCTGGATCTCGTTGGCCCAGGCTATACGTCAGAACGTATTGCACCAGGGCTTGTCGGTGCTGCCACAGTCGCTGCAACATGTGCAGAGTTGAATTCCACCGGGTAGGCACATCGCATTTTAGCCGGTGAAGTGGCAGGCCCAACGACTTCTGTAGAGATGTAAGTCGCTGAGCTGCGGGATGCGAACGGCGGAAGTGAGCACACAGCGACCGTGCCCTCTGCAGAAGGCCATCTAGTCTGGGATAGTGGGCTAAAAATTCCTGGACAACCAGGTTCAACACGTGAGCCATACAAGGCACGTGTGTGACATTGCCCCGGCGAAGGGCCGCACCCAGGTTTGCAGCATTGTCGCACACGGCCTTCCCTGGTTTCAGGTCCAGTGGAGACAACCATTCATGAAATTGGTTCTCCAGAGCTGACCACAACTCCTCAGCTGTGTGACTCACATTTCCCAGACATTTCAAAGTAAAAACCGCCTGATGACGTTGAGCCCTACTGCCAGCATAGTAAGGAGGTGTGCAGGATCCCTTCTGCGCAGTTAGAAAGCTTGTGGCATGACCAGACAGGCTTTGGGTGCAGGTGGAAGACCGAGAGGAGGTTGAGGAGGCAGAAGCAGTGGAGGAACTTTGACATAAAGAGGATTGACGCACAACTCGTGGGGACGGCAAGACTTGGACAGCAGCCCCTTGTCCTGCTGTCACCATAGTTACCCAGTGCCCAGTCAGCGACATGTAACGCCCCTGTCCATGCCTACTCGTCCAAGTGTCTGTGGTGAAATGCACCCTGTCACACACAGAGTTTCTCAAAGAAGCGGTGATGGTGTGTGCGACATGCTGGTGGAGCGCAGGCACACCTTTCTTTGAGAAGTAGTGCCGACTGGGCATCTGGTACTGGGGCACTGCGACGGACATAAGGTCTCGAAAATCCTCTGTGTCCACCAGGTGGAAAGGCAGCATTTCTGTAGCCAAGAGCTTGCAGATGGTGAAATTCAACCTCTTAGCTTTCTCATGGCTAGGAGGAAATGGTCTTTTACTTGTCCACATCTGAGGGACCGAGGGCTGGCTATTGTGCTTAGACGGGGTTGATAAGGGTGTCCCCGGCAAACTGCTGGTCTGTGAGGAAGATGCAGGCGGACATGTTAGGTTGCCTTGATCCAAAGGTGGTGCTATCGATGTCGGACAGCGCTCAACACCAGCTGGTGTTACCACCTCCAAAGAAAATGATGACCTGCCAATCACGCTGGCTGTTGCGGGTAAAGAGGTGGCAGGTCTGCGCCCCAAAACAGGTGTGACTGCTGTCCCCCCAGTCACAGAGGATGAAGAGGCCGCGGATGCACAAGATATGGCAGACGGTGGTTGGCCCGGCCGGCTAGGCCGCATTGTAGCACACTGAGCTTCCCACTGCAACTTATGCTTCATGTCCATGTGCCGGTTCATGCATGAAGTACTCAAACTATGTATTTTTTGGCCTCTACTTAGCTTTTGCTGACAAATGTTACAGATAACACGAGTTGGGTCATCTTTATCGATCTGAAAAAATGCCCAGGCTATGCAAGGCTTAGCACCCATGCGACCTGAAGAGCCACCACGACTTGTGGTGAGAGGCAGAGTTTTGTTTGAGGATGCAGTTGTTGACGTGCTTCCAGTACTACGTCTCTGTCCAGGAAGGCGCAACCTGACCTCGTCGTCACTAGCATCTTCCTCCACCTCCTCTGCTGACCTCATCTCTTGGCTGACTGTGGGTTGACAGTAAGTGGGATCTCCAACCTCATCATCATCACCCTGTGCGTTATCACACCCGTCGTCCTCAGAGCCAACCTGTTCCTGCCCTGACAAAAAACTCAAGTTGTCGCTCCAATCAGGTATTTGAGTCTCATCATCGTCTTCCTCATTGTCTCCACCAACAGGAGTTACAGTTTGGGAATGAGGGTCTACATTATGGTCAGAACCTTCTGCGTCTGGTCCTGGATCCGACTCATAAAGATTCTGGGCATCAGTGCAGATCATTTCCTCGTCTGGATTCACAGAAGCGCTGGAGTCGACCTCTGATTCCCAGGCTATAGTATGAGTAAACAGCTCTGCAGACTCAACCATCTGTTCCACCTCATACTCAGACGGGCAGCTGGAGATTTGGGAGCTGTGAGGAAGCAAGTGCGATTGGGGTGACACCTTTGAGGACTGGAGTATTTGTGATGTTGAAGTTGATGTGGAGGAGAGCCCACTTAAAGGAGCACTTGATATCCGTTGAAGCACCTGCTGTTTTTGTGCCTCATCTGGAATTTGTAGCGATTGGCGTGGCCGTAAGAAAGGGATCTTATCACATTGTCCGCTAAAAGAAGTAGACATTTTAGTTTGGCTGGAAGATGGTCTTTCTTCTGCAGATGTTACTGTTGCTTTAACACCTACCCCACGGACACAACCTTTTTTCCCCTTCCCAACACGCCTATTCCCCTTTCCACCAGCAGCAGGCCTTTTTCCACTCATTTTGGTGGTTAACTAATTCACAACTCTGGAGTTGTTTGCACAAAAAAACAATGGATGGGAACCGAGCAGAGCTGAGTGGCCAAGCTGTGGTATTAGGCCAAAACTATTGGCTGGGTTAGATGCAGAAAAAAATTATATTCAATTTGCAACCTGATGGAGGTCAGTATAGATGGACTAATAGAACAAGTCCCACACACAGCTAGAAGCCCAAATATTTTTTCAGAGGTAGATGCAGAAAAAAAAATATTCAGTTTGCAACCTGATGGAGGTCAGTATAGATGGACTAATAGAGAAAGTCCCACACACTGCTAGAAGGCCAAATATTTTTTCAGAGCTAGATGCAGAAAAAAATTATATTCAGTTTGCAACCTGATGGAGGTCAGTATAGATGGACTAATAGAACAAGTGACGCGCCCCTGGGCCTGCTGTGTCGCGTAGCGTCTCGCACACGGGGCTTACCCGGAACCGGATCAGATGAGGGTTGTAGTCTCCGAGTGGCGGGACCCGGTCCGTGCCCAGGGAGTCAAGCTCAGTGTATGGCAGTCTTGATAGATGTTATTTGAGGATCGACTACGCCACCCGTTGATTTGCAGCTATGGAGCTGCCGCTGCAGGGCAGACCGCTGAGGCCGGTGTAGAATTGTGCAGCGCGATAGTATAACCCCCAACGGGAGGGGTATGGCCTCAGGGCAGCCGACGTGGAAGATAGGGGTAGCAGGAACCACTCAGAGACGGTGCGGTGTAATTCAGGGTCTTTACTGGTAACAACGATAGACCCTCCCGGAGTACTTGCTAGCGATCGGGGCCTGGTCAGTCCTTGAGCAGATGGGATCTCCCCTAGCCAGGCGGAGTTGTAGGCCTTCCCAACTAACTGTACTCTTCTGGCTACCTTGCTAGAGGCGGGTATAAGTAGCCCACGTCCCTGAGTGTACCGTGTGGTGCACACCCGTATGGCCGGTGACTCGGGGCCTTCTAATGGCTTCCGCTCCACGATGGCGGTGCTGGTCCCACGCTTGTGACCGTGCCTTCGGGTTTCTGGGCCAGAGGACCTGCAATCCCCTGCCGGTCGGTTTCTGCTGCTGGGTAGAGATTAGTCCCCACAGCCTCGGACTCCGGGTCCGGTGATACTCCTCAGTCAGGGCGAGCTCTGCAGCTGCCAGCCCCTGACTCTTGTAACACTGCTCCACAGAGCTCCTGTTGTTTCTTCCTATGCTCCTTCTCTGTCTCTACTTCTGCTCTTCTTCTACTCACTCACCCTGCCTCAGCCCCGGGTTTATATAGGGGAAGTCCTTCCCCTCCCAAGACTGGGCAGGAGGTGTGGCATGCACAGGATCCCTGACCAAAGGACCTCCCACCTGCTCTCAGACATAACATTACATTACTGTGGAAACCAGACCCCTGGGGTGCCACATTCCCCCCTAGTGAAATTTAGTACTCCGGGACTAAACATATTTTTGGAAAAACATAACAGAGTGCAACCAAAACATTATAATAAAGAGACACATAACGATGGTCACGGCGTGTCCGCAACCGGGTGCAGTCTTTGAGGGAAAGCAAGGTGTCCATTTCACCAAAACAGGGAGACGTAACCAGGTAGGGGCCTGTCCTGCCCCGAGTCCTTAACAGTCTTTAGTCCATCCTGGGTTAAGCTCCAACTAATTGTACAAGGATTCCCGGTAAATCCACCAAGGACTCCTAAAAATAACTAGAAACACAAAATTATACACAAGCAACTATAAACAGGTAAACATTATAAGATGGCTTAAACATTTAGATCCTCCAACGTGCGGGTAACTGGCCTCTAGTGGCCCTAGTGGACCTACGGAGCTGACTGTCTGGCCCTGAACTACAGGGTGCAGGAGCTGTCAAGGGTAAACTGGGCAGCTGTCTATGGGCCCTCTGGCTCACTAGGGGTATGGCAGGCTCACTATAAGCAGAGGGTTGATTTTCCGGGTCTGCTTGTATAGAGTCCTCTGCCTCCTGGACCGGCTGTTCTTCCAGCTCTACCGGTTGCTCCGTAGGTTCTTGGGATGATGGTTGGAGGAAGGTGAGTACGGGTACCACAACTGCACCATTGACTTGAGTCCAAGACCGAGGGAAGTCCCCGAGCACGGTACTAACCATATCTTCCCTTTCCTCTACGGGTCGATGGTCTTCTTGTTCCTCTTCAGGGTTCCTCAGTTGTTCGGGACACTTCTTCAGGTGGTCCCGGGATACAATGGCTGTGGTCTCCCCTCCGTCTTTACTGATGGTACAGACCTTCGGGTTCTCGTGGCTTGAGGGCAGTACGGTGTACGGGTCCTTCTCCCACTGGTCGTCCAACTTGTGGAGCCGTCTTTTCCTCTTCAAGACCTGCTCTCCGGGTACCAGGGGAACAGCGGGAGCATACTGGTTGTAAGTTTTCTCTTGCCTTTCCCTAGCCTGACAGAGACTTCGCTCCACGCTCTCCTGTACTTTCCGGTACTGCTGTTGCCTCTCTGTGTCCCAGTCTGCTTCTGGTGAAGTGTCCTCAGGTGTCAGGACTCCCATTTCCAGGTCAACAGGTAACTTACCAGGTCTCGCCCTCATTAGGTAAGCCGGGGTACAGTTGGTGGAACCTACCGGGATGTGGTTGTATAGGTCCACCAGATCGGGCAACTTCTCAGGCCACAGACTGCGTTCTTCCAGGGGCAACGTTTTTAGAAGATCCATTACCACCTGGTTCATTTTTTCACAAAGTCCATTAGTTTGCGGATGGTAGGGTGTCGTCCTTATCTTCCGGCAGCCATACAGATTGCAGAATTCCTGGAAGACCTCCGCTTCAAAGGCAGGTCCCTGGTCCGTCAGCACTTGGTCCGGGTACCCGTGTGGACGGCAGAAGTGCTGCTGGAAGGCTCTAGCTGCTGTTTGAGCCGTTAAGTCCTTGACGGGGACGACAACCAAGAACCAGGAGTAATGATCCACGATGGTTAACGCGTAGATGTAGCCACTTCTGCTTGGGGTCAGTTTTACATGATCCAAGGCTACCAGTTCCAACGGTTGCCGGGTGACGATGGATTGCAGGGGAGTCTTCTGGCTGGCCCGGTCCTTCCTTCTCAGATTGCACGGGCCACAGTCCCTGCACCACTTCTCGATGGTTCCCCTCATGCCTACCCAGTGGAACCGCTCGCGCAGCAGGAACTCCAGCTTCTTCCACCCGAAGTGTCCAGCTCCGTCGTGGTATGCCTCCATCACCATGGCTGCGTCTCTTCGTGGCACCACTACTTGCCAGAGTAGTTCATGCGTCCGGGAGTTGACCATTCTGCGGCACAACTTCCCCTTGTAAAGGAACAGTCGACTCTTCTCCGCCCATAGTTGTTTGGCTTCCTCCGGAGCGTCTGGTTCAAGGCGAGCCTCCGGCCGAGTCAGCATCTCCTTCACCAGTCGGACGGCAGGGTCGCTGTCTTGCGTTTCCGCCCAGTTGTAGTGAGGTAAGGGGTTCAACGTAGCAGCCTGCTTACTCCTTACCCGGTGGGAATACTGGATAGTCCCATGACGGTGGAACGCAGGGAGTTCAATTTCTTCCAGTCCCTCCGGATCTTCTCCTTCGTCCGGCAGGTTGGGCATCCTGGACAGGGCGTCCGCGTTAGTATTGGAGCGCCCTGCCCGGTATTTGATTGTGAACTCGTAGTTGGACAGACAGGCCATCCACCTCTGCTCCAGGGCACCGAGTCTTGCCGTGTCCAGGTGTGTCAACGGGTTGTTATCCGTGTACACGGTGAACCGGGAAGAAGCAAGGTAATGCTTAAAGCGCTCAGTCACTGCCCATACCACGGCCAGGAACTCTAGCTTAAATGAGCTATAATTCTCGGGGTTCCTTTCGGTGGGTCGCAGTTTTCGGCTGGCGTAGGCGATTACTCGTTCTTTCCCCTGCTGGATCTGGGACAGTACGGCTCCTAGCCCGATGTTACTGGCGTCGGTGTAGAGGATGAAGGGCTGGCTATAATCCGGGTACGCCAAGATTTCATCCCCCGTGAGGGCCATCTTCAGCTGGCGGAAGGACTCTTCTTCTAGCTCTTCCCATTTCAAGGGCGGCTTCTGGTTCTTGGCCTTCCGGGACTGGCCTATCAGGAGGTCCTGCATAGGCGCTGCCTTTTTGGTGAAACCGGGAATAAACCTTCGGTAGTAGCCTACCAACCCGAGGAACTGCCGCACTTCTTTTACGCTGGAGGGGCTTGGCCATCCCTTAATTGCAGTGATCTTATCAGGGTCGGGAGCCACTCCGTCAGCGCTCACCACGTGTCCCAGGTACTGCACCTTTGGTTTCAGGAGGTGACACTTGGAGGGTTTCACCTTTAGGCCGTAACTCGCCAGAGCTTCGAACACCTCCGCCAGGTGTTTCAGGTGGTCCTCATAAGTTTTGGAATATACGATGACATCGTCCAGGTACAACAGGACCGTCTCGAAGTTTCTGTGGCCCAGACAGCACTCCATTAATCGTTGGAAGTTTCCTGGGGCGTTGCAGAGTCCGAACGGCATGCAGGTGAACTCGCTAAGTCCCATCGGGGTGGTCAATGCGGTCTTCTCCCGGTCCGCCTCTGCTACAGGAACCTGCCAGTACCCGCTAGTGAGATCCAAGGTAGAGAAGAAGTTAGCAGATCTTAAAGCAGCCAATGACTCCTCTATCCTTGGTAAAGGGTACGCATCCTTGTGTGTGATACGGTTGATTTTCCGGTAATCTACACACATCCTCATGGTGTTGTCTTTCTTTTTGACTAAAACTAGCGGGGCTGCCCAGGGGCTACAGCTATCCCGGATTACCCCAGCCTCCTTCATGTCTCTAAGCATCCCCTTGGCGTGTTGGTAATGTGCAGGGGGTACGGGTCGATACCTCTCTTTTATGGGAGGATGATCTCCCGTGGGGATGCGGTGTTCTACCCCCTTGACTCGCCCGAAGTCTAACGGGTGTTTAGTAAACACTCTCTCATACTCTTGAACCACCCGGTAGACTCCCTGTTTCTGGTGGGAGGGAGTGGAGTCAGTTCCCAAGTGTAGTTGCTGACACCAATCCTCCATTACTTTCTTAGAGCCGTTACCTTCCTCCGGGTGAGATGGAGGCAAGGGTTCCACAGACTGTATAGAGTTTTGGTTGATGGTATATAATTTGGCTAGCGTGGCATACCGGGGCAGGTACACTTCCCTCTCCCCGATATTGATTATGCGAACGGGCACCCTCCCATGGCGTACATTGACCACCCCCCGTGCTGTCAAAATGGTGGGCCTACTGTCTGAGTAAACTGGTTCTACCATTGCCTGGTAATCTCTACCTCTCAGACCAATAGCTGCCCGGCACCAAATCATCATTTCACTTTTTGGGGGCATGGCAATAGGGAAAGGGTCACACATTCTTACGCTACCAATCTCACCGCCGGAGAGTTCCACCTGTTGCCGTCGCATCAGTGCCCGGATCTCTTTCTGGAGCACTCGCTGCTCGCCGGAGCTGGCGTTCTTGGCAACCTGCTGTAGAAGGAAAATCACCTCTGCAAGACAATTTTCAATTACATTAGTTCCTAGAGTTATTTTTGGGTGGCTCTCATGTTTGTCAATGTCTACAATGATCAGTCCCTGTGCTGCCAGTTCGACTCTACCGATTTTGATGGTCACCTCTTTAAATCCGATCTGTGGCACGGGCTGGCCATTGCTGGCGATGATACTCAAGTCGTCGTCAGGGTAGCGGGTAATATCCGAGTCATTCCAGTACTGCTTAAAGAGCACGTACGGGATGGTGGTGACCTGTGACCCGGTGTCCAGTAGGGCACTCATGGGAATGCCATCCAGTACCACAGGCAAGACTGGACGTCCTCCCACATATCTGTCGCGCCAGTTCGATGGGCCTGGTGATCTTTTTCCTGGGGGTTGGCCCTCTACCCCAGGTTGTGCCCGTTTAAAGAACAGTACCTTGCCATTTGTCCGGGTTGATTGCAGTGGCGGCAGATGGGTCGTCCGTCCTCGCTGTATCGGTCACTGGGTCTTCCTCTGGCCGGTGGGGTCCTCCTTGGTCGACGCCACGGGATGTCCTCCGGTCCGGATGCCAGCTGGATCTTCCCTGGAGTGGAAGCCTGTAAAGACTGCACAGTTCGGGTTAGCGCAGCAACGCTTTTAGCTAGCTCTTGGACCTGATGGTGTAGGTCTGGAGCCGGGTCATTGTCCAAAGCCTGTGCATCAGCTCCCACAGGCCCTGCCGACAAGGGCGCCGCCTCCTGGTGGTAAGTGATAGCAGGGTGCCTGTGGGTCACAACGCCACCCGGTGCCGGTTCTCGGAGCACCCGGATGGCTCTGTCCTTGAACTGTGCAAAGCCCAGATGGGGATCCTGTAAAGCCATTGCCCGCAACTGGGTTCGGTGGGTATTACAATATAGTCCCTCTATAAACTGTTCAGTCAACAGCCTGTCCTCATCTCCCACTCCATCAGGGTCGGTCTGCTTAATGGCCCTCAGGGCCTCTTGTAGGTTTAGTGCATAGTCCCTTATACTCTCATGCGCTCGCTGCTTGCACCCGTAGAATCTAAGCTTAATCTCGGCTGAGGTGCGGGTATCAAAGGTGTCTTTCAGCCGGGTTAGTATCCCTGCGACAGTCTTCCTCCCAGGTGGCCAGGATTTTACTTCCCTTTTGGCTGCCCCGGTTAGTTGGGCCACCAGGATGCTCACTTTTTGCTCTTCTGTGAGGGGGTACACCTGGAAGAGGCTATCCAGCTTTTCTCTAAAGTCATGCAGGGTATGTGACTCCCCTGAGTACTGGGGTAGCCAAGCTGCTCCCGGGATATAGGGCATGGTGAAGGGCATAACTGCAGCAGCGGTGGCGCTGGCGGGGGTTGAGGCAGTGAAGCTCTCCTCCGTATCCGACATCTTCCTCCCCCCTAGTGGACCGTGGCCTACCTTGCGATGATCCTCTTCCGTAGGCCGCGGCTCCGCAGTGGATCGTCAGGGTTGAGGACCTTCCGTCGCGCTCCTGTGACGTCGGCGTCTGCTGGGCTCCTTCCAGGACCTTACGCAACGTCCGGACGTGAGGCGGGGCTTCAGTTCTCGCGCGCTTTCGGAGTCCACGCCCCTCTTCTTCCCGCGCGGCGTCCTCAAGATGGCGTCCAATGGCGGGAAAACTCCACGGATGGCGGGAAGAAGGCAGAAGATGGCGCCGGATGGCGGGAAACTTCACCGATGGCGGGAAGAAGGCTGAAGATGGCGCCGGATGGCGGGAATCTTCACCACAGGTAAGTTTGAAAAGTCTCTTTTTCAGGCACGCAGTACCCGGTGGTTGCGGGCACGAAATCCTGCCGACTACGCCAAAGTTGACGCGCCCCTGGGGCTGCTGTGTCGCGTAGCGTCTCGCACACGGGGCTTACCCGGAACCGGATCAGATGAGGGTTGTAGTCTCCGAGTGGCGGGACCCGGTCCGTGCCCAGGGAGTCAAGCTCAGTGTATGGCAGTCTTGATAGATGTTATTTGAGGATCGACTACGCCACCCGTTGATTTGCAGCTATGGAGCTGCCGCTGCAGGGCAGACCGCTGAGGCCGGTGTAGAATTGTGCAGCGCGATAGTATAACCCCCAACGGGAGGGGTATGGCCTCAGGGCAGCCGACGTGGAAGATAGGGGTAGCAGGAACCACTCAGAGACGGTGCGGTGTAATTCAGGGTCTTTACTGGTAACAACGATAGACCCTCCCGGAGTACTTGCTAGCGATCGGGGCCTGGTCAGTCCTTGAGCAGATGGGATCTCCCCTGGCCAGGCGGAGTTGTAGGCCTTCCCAACTAACTGTACTCTTCTGGCTACCTTGCTAGAGGCGGGTATAAGTAGCCTACGTCCCTGAGTGTACCGTGTGGTGCTCACCCGTATGGCCGGTGACTCGGGGCCTTCTAATGGCTTCCGCTCCACGATGGCGGTGCTGGTCCCACGCTTGTGACCGTGCCTTCGGGTTTCTGGGCCAGAGGACCTGCAATCCCCTGCCGGTCGGTTTCTGCTGCTGGGTAGAGATTAGTCCCCACAGCCTCGGACTCCGGGTCCGGTGATACTCCTCAGTCAGGGCGAGCTCTGCAGCTGCCAGCCCCTGACTCTTGTAACACTGCTCCACAGAGCTCCTGTTGTTTCTTCCTATGCTCCTTCTCTGTCTCTACTTCTGCTCTTCTTCTACTCACTCACCCTGCCTCAGCCCCGGGTTTATATAGGGGAAGTCCTTCCCCTCCCAAGACTGGGCAGGAGGTGTGGCATGCACAGGATCCCTGACCAAAGGACCTCCCACCTGCTCTCAGACATAACATTACATTACTGTGGAAACCAGACCCCTGGGGTGCCACACAAGTCCCCCACACAGCTAGAAGGCCAAATATTTTTTCAGAGGTAGATGCAGAAAAAAATATATTCAGTTTGCAACCTGATGGAGGTCAGTATAGATGGACTAATACAACAAGTCCCACACACAGCTAGAAGCCCAATATTTTTTCAGAGCTAGATGCAGAAAAAAATTATATTCAATTTGCAACCTGATGGAGGTCAGTATAGATGGAGTAATAGAACAAGTCCCACACACAGCTAGAAGCCCAAATATTTTTTCAGAGCTAGATGCAGATAAAAATTATTTTTAATTTGCAACCTGATGGAGGTCAGTATAGATGGACTAATAGAGAAAGTCCCACACACTGCTAGAAGGCCAAATATTTTTTCAGAGCTAGATGCAGAAAAAAATTATATTCAATTTGCAACCTGATGGAGGTCAGTATAGATGGACTAATAGAATGATGCTATGCCCAAAAGATTTTACTTCACTAGGTGCAGTAAAAAAATTGGTATTCTATACATAGGTGGTATATCTTGCAACACAGATAGGCTACTCCACTGACTAACACACTCTGCAATAGGCCAAAAAGGATTAGCTTTGCTAGATTCAGCCAAATGCTGTGAAAAAAACTTGCACAGCACTGGCACAGACCTGCCTGGCAAAAACTGATAGGAACTGATGTAACCTAGTCCTGAAAAGGACTGCAATTACAATTAGTCTTTACTCCCACAATCTATCTATTTAAGAGCACAGACCTCCCTGATAAAAGTCGTAGGAAATGCTGTAACCTAGTCCTTAAAAGGACTGCAATCACAACTATTCCCTACTCCCAAGCTATCTGTAGATTTGTGCGAAAATTGGCTTGAAATTAACAAGGTATAGCGCACACAGCAACAGCGGTGCCGTCTAACACGCAGCTGCAGCAGTGAGAAAATGGTGGCGACGGGGAAAATGGCTTGGTCTTATAGGGCAAGGACATGTGACATACACTGCCAATGATACATGCCCTTGCTTGTGTGAAAAAAAGCACTTCGCTCCGTGTGTGCGCTGCTGATAGGCTGACAGATTGCACCTCCCCACTGTAAATGCGGGAAAGAGAAAAAAAAATGGAGATCTTCATTGTTCCTGCAGAGATCCATCCCCTGCCCCTCCCCCCACCCCGCTGTACACTCAAACTGCGTATTAACATTAATTTTCATCATTACTGAGAAAAAATCCAGTTATGAATTTGGTGCATGAACAGTTATCGAACATAACCTCGAACAGCTGAATTTTTCTCAAATCGTTCGTGTTCGCCGAACGGCTCGAACACCGCCCAAAACAGCTCGAATTTGAGATTGGCGAACAGTTCGAGTAGAACAACGCTCATCTCTACTCCTATGTACAAGAATATAACTACTATAATACTGCTCCTATGTACAGGAATATAGCTACTATAATACTGCCCCCTATGTACAGGAATATAACTACTATAATACTGCTCCTATGTGTTAGATTATAACTACTATCTGCTCCTTATGGGAGAGCCACTGCCAGACATCTCTTGTGGTAGCTTACCTCTTAGAGAACAAAAGAATTGGAAGTGTGAAATGGGACATGCTGGATCCTTATCTTTCCCAACATCATCTAACAAAGGAACACACTAGACTGTATACAGAATCCAATAATAATCAGCCGATGTTACTATAATGTGTATGGGGACCTGTCAGACGGATTTAGACCTATACATTAAAGGCATGGCTATAATGGCGCTGTGATGCTGATTATAATGGTACCTGATGTATCATTTTATGAAATCTTCATAAGGTGAGCATTCAGCAGCAACTGAGCGGATCCCTTCACATCAGGTATCAGATTAATCAGCATCACACACAGCAGAGCCATTATAGACCTGCCTTTAGTATATAGGGCTAAATCTGCTGACAGGTCTCTTTAAATGCAGCCATAGTCCCCATAATACCAATGTCATTAGATGTGATGGGGAAAATAGCGCTGAATGCGAACAATTCTTCCTGTAAATAAAGGAATTGCTGGTAATACAACACAAATGTAGCGCCCCGAGGCTTCGGCTGCTACAGGGGTATTGCACCTCTGCCAGAGGTGTGGTATTCCACTCCCGGGTAAGGATGGAGTATGGACCAGGGCTCAGTTAGCTGCATACAGCACACACACCCCATTTCCGAGGGACAGCTCAACGGTGCTCCCATTAGACAGAAATGCAGGCACGACAGACCATGTCCCTGGCTGGAGTGGGGAGTGGGGAGGAAAACCCAGTGATGTAGGAGCAGATAGAGGTTGGTTCCTGAGCGTAGGTAGGAGCCCATTGGTTGCTGGTCACCTGGGCTCATGTTTCTAGAGGGAGGTATAAAAGGTGGGCACCATCTTAGTTCTAGGTCTTGTCAGTTCAGAGAAGAAGGAGAGAAGGATTTCAGCCAGAGAGGGCTGACAGGGAGCTGTGGCTCAGTCTGGGCCCAGCTCCATGAGGCAGACCTAGGGTGAAGGCCGGGAACAGAAAGGAACAAAAACAGGAAGGAACAGAAACAGAAAGGAACACCAGAGAAAGAGAGAAAGAAACAGAAGGGCTCAGGAACAAGAAGGCAGAAGCGACTCTAAGAACCCACGAGAATACAGGGTGAAGGGTCAGGCAGATTAAGAGTACCGGAACTCAAGTTGGTGGAGGAGAAACTACCCTTAGCCAAAGACCGGAGGTCGTAATCATTTATTGGTGCGACACCTCATCAAACTTGCTAGGATGGCACAATATAGGACAGCGGGGAACGGGGCCCACGTTTACCCGCGCAGATCCGCGGCAGCTAGACAAAAGTGGGTCACTGGTGAGGCAGGCCAGAGAAAGGATTGAAGGGGGTCCTGTGCCATGCTCCTGAACTGCCTGGGGGTTGACCGAGCCACTCACCTGGTGGACGCAGCACGGCTTGGGCAGTCATTCCCTGCAGAAGTGACTCAGATAACAACTGTGAGTAAAAGACCCTGGACTGCATCACTGACTCAGTGTTTCTTACCGCGCCAGCACCAACGGTACTGGGACGCCCTGCACCACAACCCCCACCATCTACGCTCACTGCCCTGAGGCTACACTCCTCCCGTGGGGAGTTATACTATTCCCTGCTGCACCCACAACACCAGCCTCAGCGGTCTGCCCTGCAGCGGCGGTTCATTCTGACCGCAATCCACGGGTGGCGTAGTCGGACAATTAACCATAAAACTTATAAAAGACTGCTACTGGTCTGACCACCCTGAGCCACGGGACCGGGTCGCCACTACTACTCCCAGCATTGCCCTGAAGCCCGGTCCCGAGTGCCCCACGGCCCAGGGGTTGAGTTAGCTTTGGCGTAGTCAGCAGGATCGTTACCAACCCGCCACAAGCGAGTATTGCGTGCCTGAAAAGAGACTGTTCCATTGTACTAAAGATGGCGCCCGCCCCAGAAGAACGAGCGCCATAATGTGCATGCCAAAAGACAACAGGAAGCCACCTCCCATCGTGGGCCAGGTCCCAGAATGGCGCCAAAGAAGGCGTCCACCCCCAACAGCCATGAGTATGGCTGTGGAAATGTCCGTCAACGTGGGGGGGCTGCCCCTGAGAGTGATTGTCAGCAGAATGCCCCAGGACCACCCCCCATGGGGGCGGAAAGAGAAGAAAACTGTGGGGCAGGGGGTGGTCTGGATCAGTCTGGCCAGACCACACCCGGAGATGGAGAGAGGAGCAGCTCCAACACCTTGGCGAGGGGCCTACTGCAGGTCGAACCACCATGCAGCTTCACAAAGCTGCTAGCACACCTCCCCAAGGAAGACCCTGAGTATGTGCACGCTGCGCTGTAGGAGCTGGACCGGAGGATGGTCCAGGCGCAGCGGGACGTGATTGCCGGGTGGAAGGAAGAGATGGCCCGGCGGGCCATGATCCTGCAGCAGGAGGCACCTCCGGCACCCAGTAGCACACCTGCCTCCGAGGGCAGTGAAAACAGAGCGGAGGCCGAGGACGCCGCCGCGGAGGAGGCCGCGACAGCGGAGGCAGGTAACAGAGACGCCCCTACCCCGAGCCCTAGGGCCGCCGACCTGCCCCTGCACCCTGCTGCGGAGCCCGACATACCTGAAACCGCCGCAGACACCGTGCCTCCATCGCTACCAACCGGTTCCCAGGCCGTCGAAGCCGTCAGCGAGCTCCGCCCCACGCCGTGCCCTCTGACCTCGGGCGTGATCCAGAGACCACCATCGCAGGCCTGGTCGCAAGGCCTAGTGCCCCCGGGCTCCGCTGCCCCGCCAGAGTTCCCTACCATACAGCCCCTGGGCGCGGACTTGTTCGCCCAGCACACCGGTCCAGACGGGCCTGAAGACGACCAGGAGGAGCAAGGAGCATCAGGAGGACACCGTTACCAGTAAACGGTAGAGTGTCACTGTATATAGTTACCCGTCAGGGTAAAAGGAACTGTTTTGGGACTGTTTCAAATTGAGTGTGGTTCCCGTTGGGACTGATATAGGACTGTTTGAAAGTTGCCCCATCCCCTAAGTTACCTGGCTGAGGACTGAGAGCAGCCATCCCCTTCTCAAACTGGCCGAGGACTGAGAGCGGCCACCCTGTAAATAGTTGCGCTTCCTAAAGCGCCCCCTACTGGTTTTATAACAAGACTACAACGTCTACCTCAAGACAAGTTTGCTGGACTGTTGCACCTTTAAGAAGAAAGAACACCTGGTCGCAAGTTGCACCGCGGCCAGTATCCAAGAATGTGTTTTGCTTAAAAATGTTTTATATGAAGAGTTTTATATGACAAAAGAGTTCCGGTAGTATTAACTATGACAAAGAAAAGTGTTTCCCATAAAGGGAGTTGAACAATGTCGTCCGTTTTCTAAATGTAAAAGGTTATTGAAAAAGTATTGTATGTCTAGTAAACCAAATGTCTTTGATCTTTTCCAGCCCGAGGATGTGCTGTGGTTTACCAGGGGGGAATTTAGCGCCCCGATGGTTCGGCCGCTACAGGGGTATTGCACCTCTGCCAAAGGTGTGGTATTCCACTCCCAGGTAAGGATGGAGTATGGACCAGGGCTCAGTTAGCTGCATACAGCACACTCACCCCATTTCCGAGGGACAGCTCAAAGGTGCTCCCATTAGACAGAAATGCAGGCACGACAGACCATGTCCCTGGCTGGAGTGGGGAGGGGGGAGGAATACCCAGTGATGTAGGAGCAGATAGGGGTTGGTTCCTGAGCGTAGGTAGGAGCCCATTGGTTGCTGGTCACCTGGGCTCATGTTTCTAGAGGGAGGTATAAAAGGTGGGCACCATCTTAGTTCTAGGTCTTGTCAGTTCAGAGAAGAAGGAGAGAAGGATTTCAGCCAGAGAGGGCTGACAGGGAGCTGTGGCTCGGTCTGGGCCCAGCTCCATGAGGCAGACCTAGGGTGAAGGCCGGGAACAGAAAGGAACAAGAACAGGAAGGAACAGAAACAGAAAGGAACAGCAGAGAAAGAGAGAAAGAAACAGAAGGGCTCAGGAACAAAAAGGCAGAAGGGACCCTAAGAACCCACGAGAATATCGGATGAAGGGTCAGGCAGATTAAGGGTACCGGAACCCAGGTTGGTGGAGGAGAAACTACCCTCAGCCAAAGACCGGAGGTCGTGATCATTTATTGGTGTGACACCTCATCAAACGTGCTAGGAAGGCACCATATAGGACAGCGGGGAACGGGGCCCAGGTTTACCTGTGCAGATCCGCGGCAGCTAGACAAAAGTGGGTCACTGGTGAAGCAGGCCAGAGAAAGGATTGAAGGGGGTCCTGTGCCATGCTCCTGAACTGCCTGGGGGTTGACCGAGCCCCTCACCTGGTGGACGCAGCACGGCTTGGGCAGTCATTCCCTGCAGAAGTGACTCAGATAACAACTGTGAGTAAAAGACCCTGGACTGCATCACTGACTCTGTGTTTCTTACTGCGCCAGCACTAACGGTACTGGGATGCCCTGCACCACAACCCCCACCATCTACGCTCACTGCCCTGAGGCTACACTCCTCCCGTGGGGAGTTATACTATTCCCTGCTGCACCCACAACACCAGCCTCAGCGGTCTGCCCTGCAGCGGCGGTTCATTCTGACCGCAATCCACGGGTGGTGTAGTCGGACAATTAACCATAAAACTTATAAAAGACTGCCACTGGTCTGACCACCCTGAGCCATGGGACCGGGTCGCCACTACTACTCCCAGTATTGCCCTGAAGCCTGGTCCCGAGTGCCCCACGGCCCAGGGGGCGAGTCATATAGTGCTAAATCTGCTGACAGGTCTCTGTAAATGCAGCCATAGTCCCCATAATACCAATGTCATTAGATGTGATTGGAAAAATAGCACTGAATGCAAACAATTCTCCCTGTAAATAAAGGAATTGCTGGTGATACAACACAAACATAATTATAAGGCGATAGAGTCCATCAGTCGCCGGTGGTATCTGTCACATGAGAAATATAGTGTTAAATAGTGGCTTCTGGTGTTAATAAAATCCACAAGGTAGATGTGAACAGAGCCCAATTATTTCATCTATTGATCCATTTGTTCACTGTCTTCACGTCACTTACTACTACGGTACATTGAGCTGCAAAACCGTCACATTTGCAAAAATAACTTTAGTTTAAATGTATAATTGGCTCCAGACAGATCTGTAATATAAGAAAGACCTGCCCTGGTCCTAAGCAGGTATTCTCTGAGACTATCATCATCCATAATCTAATAATTCTGCACTTTTCCAGTCTATACAGCAGATACTCCTCAGTGCCCAGTGAGGCTTTCACAGAAAGTCGCTGCGGTTATTGAGAGGACGTCCATAAATCCACAGGGACAAACATTCCCTAGAAATCAGCTGGACTTTACCAGTAAGGAGCTCAGCACCTTATCTAGGGGACAGATTAGGTCCTAGTGGACTATGAAGGCTTCTATCCAGATCAGATCATTTATTATATCTGCTTCATTGTAGATGTTTATTCTACAGATAGGAGAGGTAAGATGGCGGCATGGGCTTCTGCCTTCAAATAGTAGAAATGAGGAGTCTTTCTCTTAAGAAAACACTTAGGGCCTCATTCACATTTCAGTTTTTATCGCACAAGTGCTGTGCTTTTCACTGATAACGCTTGTACCTATGATATTCTATGGGGCTGTCCACATGTCCAATTTTTCCCTCAGTCCAAGTGATCTGTGCAAAATCACGGACACATGTCCAATATTGATACGAGTGTCAAATCAAAACCGGCAATTTCAGTCTATGGGTTAGCGGAAAAATTGGACAGCACTCTGATGCCATCCACAAGCTGCCCATTTATCACGGACTGATCGATAGAAGGAGCTGGTGAAACTTTTTTTTATTTTCCTTCAGATAAAAACTGATAAAACTCTGACCAAAGTTTGATAAAACACTGATGAAACTTGAATGACACCCTAATGAAAATCAATTATGAACTCAGTCCATTTTTCTTGTACCTGAAAAAAATGACTGTCTGAATGAGGCCTAAGGTATGGATACATGTTAGACTATCATTGAGTGAACTCGCTGATGTTGGTGGGCTCGGGCACAGTCTAATATGTAGGATAAGCCACCATCAGTGTAGTCTGGCAGCAGCTCTCTCACAAAGCACACAAGAACACTTGGAAAAGTGAGTGTTTCTGAGTATGGAGTAGTCAGAAGAGATAGCAGCTGTAAGAACCATTGTTCGGCTGATATCTATCCATATTGTGTATTGGGCCGGTTACCCTTAAAAATGTGCCTGCTTGTAGAAACAACTTTTTGTTGTCCCTTTTCCAGGGATTTTTGAATGAGAAGGTGTTGAGTTTATTTAACAAATTCTGCCCCTTCAATGTTAACAAGAAGCTTCTTAACAAAAAAGATCCATTTGTGGCGCCCCTGAGGGTTCAGTCGCCACAGAGGTACTGCACCTCAACCAGAGGTGTGGTGTCTCCTTCTCTCAGGTAAGGAGGGAGTGCTGCCCGGAACCCCAACACCTGCATCCAACACTACACTGCTCCAGGCCGGCTGGAAGGGCAAGATGCACTGAGTTCCTGCTGAGTCCTGTCCCTGGCTGGAGTGGGGGGAACCAAAGAGAGGGGGAACCAGTAGTGGGTGAGGGTGGAGGATGCAGAACAGGGGAGCACCATAATAGGAGGTATATAAAGGGAAGCCATCTTAGGGAGGACAGAGAGTGAGTAGCAAGGAGAGGAGGGGAGCAGAGTCTCTTTAGGAGCTCTGCTCCATAAGGGGCCTAGTAATAGAGGCCCAGGAGGGGAGCAGAGAAGGAAGGCTCCGTCGACAGAAGGGATCCCAGGGGTACGGTGAGTGCAGGACGGCACCAGTACGCCCGAATCTGCCAGGTGTCAGAGGGATCAGGTCGCAAGAAGGGAACCGGTCCCTGGACCAGCCATGTTACTCCAGGTCTCGGCTGGGAAACCGGAGGCTTCTGCACTTCCATGGTGCTGTTGCCACAGTCTTACCCTAGTCACTGTGAAGGGCATCAAGTAGGTCCGGGAACTCCAGGTTGCCCAGAGGGACTTCAGAGCACCCGATCGGGACTGTGTGTGGGAAAGCGCAGGGCAGGAGGGAGAAGACCCAGCGTGAGAAGTTGGTCTAGTAAGGAACATAAAAGAAGCGGGGTTCCGTCAAGCGCTCCCGATATACTTGAGAGAGTGCTGGACCCCTTGTTTGGTGGACGCAGTGCGACGCGGGAGGCTGACACCCGTACAGTGTACCTGAGGAACTTGAACAGAACTGTGAGTAAAACTCGGATGACTGCACTCCACTGCCTCCGTCAGTTATTTTTGCTGCGCCATCTCTCCTGCACCACAAGCCCCAGCATCACCATCATCTGCACCTACACTGTCCTGGGGCCCGCTCCACCTGTGGGGAGCCGTTCCATCTCAGCTGCCCTACCAACCGCCCCAGAGGTCTGAAACAGCGCTGGTATCTATTACCAGAAACCACAGGTGGCGTCACAGACACTTTCTAAGAATTACAAATCCCGTATAAATATATTCAATCCCCCTTTTTGTTGACTGCCCTGGGCCACGGACGGGGCCGCTGCCACTGTGACATATCCCTCCCCCGGCATCTACAGGCCCGGCACCGAGCACCCCACGGCCCTCGGGGCGCGTCACATTGGGGTCTGAAAACCCAGGATCCCCCATTGATCCACTGTTATCGCCTTTGGCAGCGGCCAGATTACAGTGTATGCAGTGTAACTGCAGATTAGCTCTTATTGACGAGAATACGAGCGGATCTGCAGTATTCAGGAATAACCAGTGTACTACTTAGTTCATTGTTTATATCTGACCACAGCTAGAGGTGATAACAGGATGTCAGACCCCCGCCCACCTTATAGTGACAGATGGGTCAGCAGTATAAAAGTAGTGAATAACCTATTGTTTACTGATACCTTCATGAAAAAAATATAGATTTTATCAATCTACAATGCCTAAATAATGTATATGACATACTGTACAGTATACGGTAGAAGTCTTGCACTGGAATTTATCGTGGTATAATCTCTACTGAATGTCTAGTAATACTTTATATGACTTGATGTAATGAAATCCAATCATTTCCGGAGAACTTGTATCTATTTTAAAAGGCTTGTCTCATGAAGGCAACCCCTTATTAAAAAGAAACCAACTTCAGGATATTGGCTGCTGTCATGGGGAAAAGTCCAGACTCCCAGCTAGCCACACAAATATTTTATTTCACGATGACCATTAAGTTAAATCTTCATGCCTGAAATGTTTGGACATTTTATATTCAGCAGAGCGTAAGCCCCTCTTACAGAGAAGTTCTCTATCCTGGCACATAGAGGGGTAACCTGAGTGAAAGACTACCCTTTATCCAAATGCCCTTGTCTGCTGCCTTGGAAAACCAGTGTGATTTCATTAAGGTATGCTGTTCTGAAAACACATGTTGACGTCATAATGTCACTGAGATGACACAGAGAGGTCTTCCAGGCCATTTGAGCTCTGATAAAGATCACAGGTCTGTTGCGTTCGAAACGAGTTTCTCCTCTTCTGATTATGGAATCCATTTTTAAACAATACATTTTTGGAATATTTATGAAGCTGGAATCTTCCTTCTTTCCTTTTGGACGTCCAGGTCATTTCCCTTTCCTTGTAGACCCTAAGTCTCGTTCAAGTCTGAAATTAGGTGCCAAGAATTGATGCAGCTTGTTGACTTGGGATCTCAATGTTATAACTACAACATCTTTTTAAAGTCCCTCCACAAAGTAGTAAGGCGGTCTATATAGGAAGGCTTCTTCTGCTGAGTTGTCTTGACTCTTTAATTTCAACTCTAGTACCAGCATAGTTGGTGCTGCCATACTCACTGAAAATCTTGCCACTATGACTGATTCGGAAGTGTTCCTGATGGCAATGGTTACACTTTAGGAATCATCAGGCTTGTTAGTTTGATTTTTAGCTTCCTTTGACTTTTTGTTAAGTAGTTTACTGACATCAGAGCTTTATATAGTGCCCAGATTTTTGCATCATAAATGTTTGAGTCCACCTGGACAGCAAGTTCAAATGCTGCAGGTGGTGACCACATCGATGCTGCCAACAAGAGCCGACCATTATACCTCCTTAATCTATACGAGTAGCAAAGCTGTCAAATATGCACTTTACATTCAAAGTGAAATTCTTCAAACCAGGTGCAAAACCTTTGATACATGCAAATGACATGCCCCCTGGGCCGTGGGGGTGCCCGGAGCCGAGCCAGTAGATGCTGGGGGCTGTAGTCACCGTGGCGGTGACCCGGTCCGTGACCCAGGTGGTCAATCCAAGGCATATTATATGTACTTAGGTTGTGAATATCCGACTACGCCACCTGTGGATTGCGGTTATTGGTAACCGCCGCTGCGGAGCAGTCCGCTGAAGCTGGTGGTATGTGCAGCAGGGTGATGTGACTCCCCACAGGAGGAGTGTAGCTTCAGGGTAGCATGCAGGGATGATGATGGTAGTAGTGCAGGGTATTGGTAATAACGACACAGAGTCTTTGCAGGGCAGTCCCAGGGTCTTTACTGTTAGCAAAGCTATAGGTGCCAACAGGAGTACCGGTAGTGATGGAGGCCTGGTCAGTCTGAGAGCAATCCTAGAGTCCTCCTGGCCAGGTAGAGTTGTAGGCCTGCCGTTCTGCTTGTACTCTTTAGCTACCCCGCTTAGAGTCGTGTTGTAGCCCACGTCCCTGAGTGTAACGTGCTGTGCTCACCCGTATGGCTGGCGATTCGGACCCTATGTATTCCTTGCTCCTCTGTGGCAGTACTGGTCCTTTCGTGTGGCTGAGCCTCCGGGCTTCTGATGGGCCAGGAGACCTGCAATCTCCTGCCTGACGGTATCTGCTGCTGGGTGTACAATCCCCACAGCCTCGGACTCCGGTGTCCGGTCCTCTGTATGAACAATCCAGGACGAGCTCTCTTCAGCTCCAGTCCCTGGCTTCTTGCCCCTGTGTCCTCAACTCGACTGCAGTGCAGACTCTGTCTGAGCTAACCCCGCCTCCAGATCCAGTTATAAAGGGCAGGATCCTCCCCTTTCTGGCCTGGGGCAGGAGTTGTTGCATGTAGTGTGTTCTCTGACCAGGAAACCCCCGTTTTGCTCTCAGACATGGTATTACTACCACTGTGGCAGCCATACACCCTGGGGTGCCACACAAAGCAATAAATCATACCTCAAAAACGTCAAATGATATATGAATGAAAAGAACACTGATCCAAAGGTACTAACCACTTATATCAGTCTTCCATGAAGAAATTACGGCTATACATGGCTAATACCATTTTAAGCTCATGAGGCCTATAATTAGTAACTAGAAGGCCTCTGATGATGGGCAGTGAGCAGGTAGTAATCTGCCTTTTGTGTCTATGGTACTTATATACATAGTGTACTTACAAGCAATTAATAATTTCAGCTATTAGATATCATGAGAATAGACCATCATCAAGCCATAAAACAAGGAAAGCAGAGTCCATCTTATGAGACCATTCAGATGTATTTTTTTCTTCCTGGACCTTTTTAATAAGTGAGGGTAGCATGGTGGCTCAGTGGTTAGCACTGCAGCCCTGCAACACTGGGCTCCTGGGTTCAAATCCCACCAAGGACAACATCTGCAAAGAGATTGTGAGCCCCAATGGGGACAGTGATGATAATATCTGTAAAGTGCTATGAAATATGATGGTGTTATATAAGCAACACATAATAATAATATGTTAGGCTAAGTTCCCATGAGGAGATTTTAATGCTGCGCATTTTTGTTGTGCAAAAAAACAAAGTGTCTTATAATTCCAGCAAAATGAATGGAATTTCTATAAATCAACACATCATAACCTGAGCTGCAATGAGTTTTTGAAAACCTGTTGATTTCTCGTGGTAAATATCCATTTTATTTGTAGATTTTCTCTATACACTTAAATGAGATGAGGAAAATCCGGACTTTATCAATAAAGTTTAATCAAAGCTAAGTAACAGGAAGTATCCAATATAAAACAAGACCTAAAACGAGACAAAAATCACAGCAGAAAAAAACACAAAAACCCCACGCAAAATAACACACTCAAAAATATAAGTAACCTAATTTATCTCATTGGTGCAAAACTGCTGCAGAAAATCTGCAACATCAAAAACCAAATACTAATCCTGAGAAAAATAGAGCCTTACCCGTTACAATGGTTTCTGTGCAATGACACAATATACCTTGTTTCAGAGAATGGAGACTTTGTGAGCCTTTTTTTTCTAGGTTACACATCTTCTGGGCATAGACCAAGTTGGCAAATGTTCATCATGGAAAAGAATACTGGCAGAAGTCGGCATGTCCCTAGTCACTTGGCTGCTTTATAAGAACTACAATGCCCAGCTATTCACTAAAGCACAAGCAGGTGACTACAGACTGTGGCGCCTAATAAAGGAGAAGCCGAGGTGCTGCCAATAGGATAGAACATTACTGCTTTTAGTTTCCTTAGTACAAGTCATTGTCCTCTTGGAGTATTGTGTGCAGTGAGTAATGACCTATAGTAAACTTTCAGGCACATTTCCATGGTAAAGAAAACACAGTAACAGTTATAATTAGTGTTGAGCGAGCACTAAAATGCTCGGGTGCTCGAAGCTCAGGCCGAGCTCGCCGTGATACTTGGGTGCTCGACCCGAGCAACGAGCCCAATGTTAGTCTATGGGAGACTAGAGCATTTTTGTGGCGGCACCCCCGGCAGTCTGTAGAAAGCCTAACAAGTGCCCAAAACTATAGTGACAGTGCTCAAATGACATGGGGACAGCATGGGGATCGCCCCAGGAAGCATTTCTGACCCCCAGGTCACTGCTGTCAACAACGTGGTCAGAGGTATTAAGCCACTTTTACGGACTCACAATAAAATGTTCAAAAACGAAACTGAAACGGTTTTCCTGTGAAATTTGTTAAGGAACATCCTTTCCAGGGTAAAGACTTGTGTATAAGGTAAAATAAATAACCAAAAAAAAGAAATACTCCTCCACACCTTGGGCTATGTTCACAAGTAGCATTTTTTATGCGTTTTTGCACTTTTGTATTGCTTTCAACCGTGACAAATGCATTCACCGGGAAATGTCATTTTAACATTTTACAACCTTATCTGGCCATGTGCTGTGTGACACATGCATACAGTGCTGAAAAGACATGGGAACAGCATGGGGAAGACCCCTGGAAGCATCTCTGACACCCAGGTCACTGCCTAAAAGTGTGCCCATCAGAAGTCATCCTTGCCGCATCAGAAGATGCAGACTTGCAACTATCCCCGTGTAAGTCCTTGTCCCAGGGCAGTGTTCAATTGTACCTCCCCCATTCCTTGCAATGCAAGTGACGCGCCCCTGGGCCTGTGTCGCGCTGCGTTGCGCACGCGGGAGCTTACCCGGAGCCGGATCTGTTGAGGGTTGTAGTCTCGTGGCGGTGACCCGGTCCGTGCCCAGGGAGTCAGACTAAGTGGCGCTGTATTAGCGGTAGATGTTGGACGACTACGCCACCCGTTGAGTACAGCTAAGGAGCTGCTGCTGCAGGGCAGACCGCTGAGGCCGGTGGTAGGATTGTGCAGCGTGATAGTATAACCCCCAACGGGAGGGGTATGGCCTCAGGGCAGCCGACGTGGATGATGGAGGTAGCAGGAACCACTTGGAGACGGTACGGTGTAGTTCAGGGTCTTTACTGGTGACAAAGATAGACCCTCCCGGAGTACTGGCTAGCGATTGGGGCCTGGTCAGTCCTTGAGCAGATGGGATCTCCCCTGGCCAGGCGGAGTTGTAGGCCTCCCAAACTAACGATACTCTTCTGGCTACCTTGCTAGAGGCGGGTATAAGTAGCCCACGTCCCTGAGTGTACCGTGTGGTGCTCACCCGTATGGCCGGTGACTCGGGGCCTTCTAGTAGCTTCCGCTCCACGACGGCGGTGCTGGTCCCACGCGTGTGACCGTGCCTTCGGGTTTCTGGGCCAGAGGACCTGCAATCCCCTGCCGGGCGGTTTCTGCTGCTGGATAGGAGTTAGTCCCTACAGCCTCGGACTCCGGGTCCGGTGATAACTTCTCAGTCAGGGCGAGCTCTGCAGCTGCCAGCCCCTGACTCCTTGTAGTACTGCTCCCACAGAGCTCCTGATGTTCTTTTCCTATATCTGCTTCTCTGTCTCTACTTCTTCTCTACACACTAACCCTGCCTCAGCCCCAGGTTTATATAGGGGAAGTTCTTCCCCTCCCAGGACTGGGCAGGAGGTGTGGCATGTATAGGATTCCTGACCAAGAGACCTCCCACCTGCTCTCAGACATAACATTGCTGTTACTGTGGAAACCAGACCCCTGGGGTGCCACATTCCCCCCTAGTGAAATTTAGTACTCCGGGACTAAACATACTTTTGTATACATAACAAGGTACAACAATAATAATACAACAAGAAAAACACATAAAGATGGTTACGGCGTGTCCGTAACCGGGTGCAGTCTTTGAAGAAAAACAAGGTGTCCATTTCACCAAAACAGGGAGACGTAACCAGGTAGGGGTCTGTCCTGCCCCGAGTCCTTAACAGTCTTTAGTCCATCCCTAGGTTACGCTCCAACCATGTACAAAGGATTCTCGGTAAATCCACCAAGGACTCCTATAAATAACTAGAAACACATAATTATACACAAGCAACAAGAAAAACAGGTAACCATAAATAAAACAATTTCTACACTTCAAATCCTCCAACGTGCGGGTAACTGGCCTCTAGTGGCCCTAGTGGACCTACAGAGCTGACTGTCTGGCCCTGAACTACAGGGTGTAGGAGCTGTCAAGGGTAAACTGGGCAGCTGTCCACGGGCCCTTTGGCTCACTAGAGGTATGGCAGGTTCACTATAAGCAGAGGGTTGATCCTCCTGGTCTGCTGGTGTGGGGTCTTCTGCCTCCTGGACCGGCTGTTCTTCCAGCTCTACCTGTTGCTCCGTAGGTGCTTGGGATGATGGTTGGAGGAAGGTGAGTACGGGTACCACAACTGCACCATTGACTTGAGTCCAAGACCGAGGGAAGTCTCCGAGCACAGTACTAACCATATATTCCCTTTCCTCTACGGGTCGATGGTCTTCTTGTTCCTCTTCAGGGTCCCGTAGCTGTTCAGGACACTTTTTCAGGTGATCCCGGGATACAATGGCTATGGTCTCCCCTCCGTCTTTACTGATGGTACAGACCTTCGGGTTCTCGTGGCTTGAGGGCAGTACGGTGTACGGGTCCTTCTCCCACTGGTCGTCCAACTTGTGGAGCCGTCTTTTCCTCTTCAAGACCTGCTCTCCGGGTACCAGGGGAACAGCGGGAGCATACTGGTTGTAAGTTTTCTCTTGTCTTTCCCTAGCTTGACAGAGACTTCGCTCCACACTCTCCTGTACTTTCTGGTACTGCTGCTGCCTCTCTGTGTCCCAGTCTGCTTCTGGTGAAGTGTCCTCGGGTGTCAGGACTCCCATTTCCAGGTCAACAGGTAACTTACCAGGTCTCGCCCTCATTAGGTAAGCCGGGGTACAGTTGGTGGAACCTACCGGGATGTGGTTGTATAGGTCCACCAGATTGGGCAGCTTCCCAGGCCACAGACTGCGTTCTTCCAGGGGCAACGTTTTCAGAAGATCCATTACCACCTGGTTCATTTTCTCACAAAGTCCATTAGTTTGCGGATGATAGGGTGTCGTCCTTATCTTCCGGCAACCATACAGATTGCAGAATTCCTGGAAGACCTCCGCTTCAAAGGCAGGTCCCTGGTCCGTCAGCACTTGGTCCGGGTACCCGTGCGGACGGCAGAAGTGCTGCTGGAAGGCTCTAGCTGCTGTTTGAGCCGTTAAGTCCTTGACGGGGACGACAACCAAGAACCGGGAGTAATGATCTACGATGGTTAACGCGTAGACGTAGCCACTTCTGCTTGGGGTCAGTTTTACATGATCCAAGGCTACCAGTTCCAATGGCTGCCGGGTGACGATGGACTGCAGGGGAGTCTTCTGGCTGGCACGGTCCTTCCTTCTTAGGTTGCACGGGCCACAGTCTCTGCACCACCTCTCGATGGTTCCCCTCATGCCTACCCAGTGGAACCGTCCGCGCAGCAGGAACTCCAGCTTCTTCCATCCGAAGTGTCCAGCCCCGTCGTGGTATGCCTCCATCACCATGGCTGCGTCTCTTCGTGGCACCACTACTTGCCAGATTAGTTCATGCGTCCGGGAGTTAACCATTCGGCGTCACAACTTCCCCTTATAAAGGAACAGTCGACTCTTCTCAGCCCACAGTTGCTTGGCTTCCTCCGGAGCGTCTGGGTCAAGGCGAGCCTCTGGCCGAGTCAGCATCTCCTTCACCAGTCGGACGGCAGGGTCACTGTCTTGCGTTTCCGCCCAGTTGTAGTGAGGCAAGGGGTTAAACGTAGCGGCTTGCTTACTCCTTACCCGGTGGGAATACTGGATAGTCCCATGACGGTGGAACGCGGGGAGTTCGACTTCTTCCAGTCCCTCTGGATCTTCTCCTACGTCCGGTAGGTTTGGCATCCTGGACAGGGCGTCCGCGTTGGTATTGGAGCGTCCTGCCCGGTATTTAATTGTGAACTCGTAGTTGGACAGACGGGCCATCCATCTCTGCTCTAGGGCACCGAGTCTTGCTGTGTCCAGGTGTGTCAACGGGTTGTTATCCGTGTACACGGTGAACCGGGAAGAAGCGAGGTAGTGCTTAAAGCATTCGGTGACTGCCCACACCACTGCCAGGAACTCTAGCTTAAATGAGCTGTAATTCTCAGGGTTTCTCTCGGTGGGTCGCAGTTTTCGGCTGGCGTAAGCGATTACTCGTTCTTTCCCCTGCTGGATCTGGGACAGCACGGCTCCTAGCCCGATGTTACTTGCGTCGGTGTAGAGGATAAAGGGCTGGCTGTAATCAGGGTACGCCAGGATTTCATCCCCCGTGAGGGCCATCTTCAGCTGGCGGAAGGACTCTTCTTCTAACTTCTCCCATCTGAAGGGCGGCTTCTGGCTCTTGGCCTTCCGGGACTGGCCTATCAGGAGGTCCTGCATAGGAGCTGCCTTTTTGGTGAAACCGGGGATGAATCTGCGGTAATAGCCTACCAACCCGAGGAACTGCCGCACTTCTTTTACACTGGAGGGACTTGGCCATTCCTTAATTGCGGTGATCTTATCAGGGTCGGGGGCCACTCCATCAGCGCTCACCACGTGTCCCAGGTACTGCACCTTTGGTTTCAGGAGGTGACACTTGGAGGGTTTCACCTTTAGGCCGTAGCTTGCCAGAGCTTCGAACACTTCCGCCAGGTGTTTCAGGTGGTCCTCATACGTCTTGGAATATACGATGACATTGTCCAGGTACAACAGGACCGTCTCGAAGTTTCTGTGGCCCAGACAGCACTCCATTAATCGTTGGAAGGTTCCTGGTGCGTTGCAGCGTCCGAACGGCATGCAGGTAAACTCGCTGAGTCCCATCGGGGTGGTGAATGCGGTCTTCTCCCGGTCCGCCTCTGCTACAGGAACCTGCCAGTACCCGCTAGTGAGATCCAAGGTAGAGAAGAAGTTAGCAGATCTTAAAGCAGCCAAAGACTCCTCTATCCTTGGTAAGGGGTACGCATCCTTGTGTGTGATACGGTTGATTTTCCGGTAATCTACACACATCCTCATGGTGTTGTCTTTCTTTTTGACTAAGACTAGTGGAGCTGCCCAGGGGCTACAGCTATCCCTGATCACCCCAGCCTCCTTCATGTCTCTAAGCATCCCCTTGGCGTGTTGGTAGTGTGCAGGGGGTACGGTTCGATACCTCTCTTTTATAGGAGGATGGTCTCCCGTAGGGATGTGGTGTTCTACCCCCTTGACTCGCCCGAAGTCTAACGGGTGTTTACTAAACACTCTCTCGTACTCTTGATCCACCCGATAGACTCCCTGTTTCTGGTGTGAGGGAGTGGAGTCAGTACCCAAATGTAGTTGCTGACACCAGTCCTCCATTGTTTTCTTAGAGCCGTTACCTTCCTCCGGGGAAGATGGAGGCAAGGGTTCTACGGACTGTATGGAGTCTTGATTGATGGTATACAATTTGGCTAGCGTGGCATACCGGGGCAGGTACACTTCCCTCTTCCCGATATTTATTATGCGAACGGGCACCCTCCCATGGCGTACATTGACCACCCCCCGTGCTGTCAAAATGGTGGGCCTACTGTCTGAGTAAACTGGTTCTACCATTGCCTGGTAATCTCTACCTCTCAAACCAATAGCCGCCCGGCACCAAATCATCATTTCACTTTTTGGGGGCATGGCAATAGGGAAAGGGTCACACATTCTTACGCTACCAATCTCACCACCGGAGAGTTCTAGCTGTTGCCGTCGCATCAGTGCCCGGATCTCTTTCTGGAGCACTCGCTGCTGGCCGGAGCTGGCGTTCTTGGCAACCTGCTGTAAAAGGAAAATCACCTCTGCAAGACAATTTTCAATTACATTAGTTCCTAGAGTTATCTTTGGGTGACTCTCGTGTTTGTCAATGTCTACAATGATCAGTCCCTGTGCTGCCAGTTCGACTCTACCGATTTTAATGGTCACCTCCTTAAATCCAATCTGTGGCACGGGCTGACCATTGCTGGCGATGATACTCAAGTCGTCGTCAGGGTAGCGGGTGATATCCGAGTCATTCCAGTACTGCTTGAAGAGCACGTACGGGATGGTGGTGACCTGTGACCCGGTGTCCAGTAGGGCACTCATAGGGATGCCATCCAGTACCACAGGCAAGACTGGACGTCCTCCCACATATTTGTCACGCCAGTTCGATGGGCCTGGTGATCTTTTCCTGGAGGTTGGCCCTCTACCCCAGGTTGTGCCAGTTTAAAGGACAGTACCTTGCCATATGTCCGGGTTGATTGCAGCGGCGGCAGATGGGTCGTCCGTCCTCGTTGTATCGGTCGCTGGGTCTTCCTCTGGCCGGTGGGGTCCTCCTTGGTCGACGCCACGGGATGTCCTCCGGTCCGGATGCCAGCTGGATCTTCCCTGGAGTGGAAACCTGTAAAGACTGCACAGTTCGGGTTAGCGCAGCAACGCTTTTAGCTAGCTCTTGGACCTG
This sequence comes from Phyllobates terribilis, assembly GCF_046119375.1. NCBI lineage: Eukaryota > Metazoa > Chordata > Amphibia > Anura > Dendrobatidae > Phyllobates > Phyllobates terribilis. The sequence continues at coordinate 120,385 of NW_027362938.1, read as the reverse complement.
ATGGTGCAGGTCTGGAGCCGGGTCATTGTTCAAAGCCTGCGCATCAGCTCCCACAGGCCCTGCCGACAAGGGCGCCGCCTCCTGGTGGTAAGTGGTAGTGGGGCGTCTGTGGGTCACAACGCCACCTGGTGCCGGTTCTTGGAGCACCCGGATGGCTCTGTCCTTGAACTGTGCAAATCCCAGATGAGGGTCCTGTAAGGCCATTGCCCGCAACTGGGTTCGGTGGGCATTGCAATATAAACCCTCTATAAATTGTTCAGTCAACAGCCTGTCCTCGTCTCCCACGCCGTCAGGGTCGGTCTGCTTAATGGCTCTCAGGGCCTCTTGTAGGTTCAGGGCATAGTCCCTTATACTCTCATGTGCCCGCTGTTTGCACCCGTAGAATCTAAGTTTGATCTCGGCTGAGGTGCGGGTATCAAAGGTGTCCCTCAGCCGGGTTAGTATCCCTGCGACAGTCCTCCCCCCAGGTGGCCAGGACTTTACCTCCCTTTGGGCTGCCCCGGTTAATTGGGCCACCAGGATGCTCACTTTTTGCTCCTCTGTGAGGGGGTACACCTGGAAGAGGCTATCCAGCTTTTCTCTAAAGTCATGCAGGGTATGTGACTCCCCTGAGTACTGGGGTAGCCAGGCTGCCCCCGGGATATAGGGCATGGTGAAAGGCATGACCGCAACAGCGGTGGCGCTGGCGGGGGTTGAAGCGGTGAAGCTCTCCTCCGTATCCGACATCCTTCTCCCCCCTAGTGGACCGTGGCCTACCTTGCGATGATCCTCTTCCGTAGGCCGCGACTCCGCAGTGGATCGTCAGGGTTGAGGACCTTCCGTCGCGCTCCTGTGACGTCGGCGTCTGCTGGGCTCCTTCCAGGACCTTACGCAGCGTCCGGACGTGAGGCGGGGCTTCAGTTCTCGCGCGCTTTCGGAGTCCACGCCCCACTTCTTCCCGCGCGGCGTCCTCAAGATGGCGTCCAATGGCGGGAAAACTCCACGGATGGCGGGAAGAAGGCCGAAAATGGCGTCGGATGGCGGGAAAACTCCACCGATGGCGGGAAGAAAGCGGGAATCTTCACCACAGGTAAGTTTGAACAGTCTTTTTCTGGCACGCAGTACCCGGTGGTTGCGGGCACGAAATCCTGCCGACTACGCCAAAAGTTGACGCGCCCCTGGGCCTGTGTCGCGCTGCGTTGCGCACGCGGGAGCTTACCCGGAGCCGGATCTGTTGAGGGTTGTAGTCTCGTGGCGGTGACCCGGTCCGTGCCCAGGGAGTCAGACTAAGTGGCGCTGTATTAGCGGTAGATGTTGGACGACTACGCCACCCGTTGAGTACAGCTAAGGAGCTGCTGCTGCAGGGCAGACCGCTGAGGCCGGTGGTAGGATTGTGCAGCGTGATAGTATAACCCCCAACGGGAGGGGTATGGCCTCAGGGCAGCCGACGTGGATGATGGAGGTAGCAGGAACCACTCGGAGACGGTACGGTGTAGTTCAGGGTCTTTACTGGTGACAAAGATAGACCCTCCCGGAGTACTGGCTAGCGATTGGGGCCTGGTCAGTCCTTGAGCAGATGGGATCTCCCCTGGCCAGGCGGAGTTGTAGGCCTCCCAAACTAACGATACTCTTCTGGCTACCTTGCTAGAGGCGGGTATAAGTAGCCCACGTCCCTGAGTGTACCGTGTGGTGCTCACCCGTATGGCCGGTGACTCGGGGCCTTCTAGTAGCTTCCGCTCCACGACGGCGGTGCTGGTCCCACGCGTGTGACCGTGCCTTCGGGTTTCTGGGCCAGAGGACCTGCAATCCCCTGCCGGGCGGTTTCTGCTGCTGGATAGGAGTTAGTCCCTACAGCCTCGGACTCCGGGTCCGGTGATAACTTCTCAGTCAGGGCGAGCTCTGCAGCTGCCAGCCCCTGACTCCTTGTAGTACTGCTCCCACAGAGCTCCTGATGTTCTTTTCCTATATCTGCTTCTCTGTCTCTACTTCTTCTCTACACACTAACCCTGCCTCAGCCCCAGGTTTATATAGGGGAAGTTCTTCCCCTCCCAGGACTGGGCAGGAGGTGTGGCATGTATAGGATTCCTGACCAAGAGACCTCCCACCTGCTCTCAGACATAACATTGCTGTTACTGTGGAAACCAGACCCCTGGGGTGCCACACAAGCGCAAATATGCAGCCAACCACCCACCCACCGGCTGCAATACTATACTGCTAGCTTGCACTTGAAATGGGGCCTTTTAGTTTGTAGGAGGCCGAAGCTGGCCACTACCTCATGGCTGCTTCGGCAGCGAGGTATCCATACTCAGTCCCCAGCCGCCTGGCAGCCGGGTGTCCACCCTCGGTCCCCAGCCGCCAGGGGGCAGCCAGGTGTCCATACTTGGTCCCCAGCCGCCCCACGGCCGGGTGTCCACACACGGTCCCCAGCCGCCTGGGGGCAGCCGGGTGTCCATAAACGGTCCCCAGCCGCCCCTATTTCTCCTGTTAACTTCCCCCCACACACTTTTCTTAGCCCGGCCTGCTTTAGGGCAGCATTGGACGAGCCCACCAGAGAACCAGACTCCTCCGGTGGACCCCGGCTTCTCCATCAGGGGAGTTGAGAGTGCCAAGGTGAGGAGCATGATGATGATGATAGAAGTTAGCATCTACTTTGTTTTCTTGGAATGCAAGCGTAAGTGTGCAGCCTGCCACCCACCCACCCGCAGGCTGCAATACCATACTGCTAGCTTACACTTGAAATGGGGCCTTTTAGTTTGGAGGAGGCCGAAACTGGCCACTACCTCATGGCTGCTTCGGCACAGCGAGGTATCCATACTCAGTCCCCAGCCGCCCCTATTTGTCCCGGTGTGCCTTATACAGAAGATTAAGCGCGCATACCAAAACATTACCTGTGTCCTCCCCAGCGCATTGAGTGTGAAGGACAGTCTATTCTGCTGTAGTGTGTGCATGCCAAACCCCTGTTCATGGTACATGCGAAGATGCCTCCCACCCTGCACCTGTCATTGCAGACTTGCAACTATCCCCGTTCAAGTCCTTGTTGTTATGATCTGCAACTTAAACTAAGGAAAGATAAGGGAAAGCTGTCCCTACAGTAAGACTAAGCTGATTCCCTATGATGTGGCAGGCTGCCTGTTCCTTGTGAACTCAAGTTGGAATGTATTAAGATTAGACATAATACTAAAAGAGAGTCCTTTTCTGCAACACATGCATTTGTATCGCCGTCAATGTCTTTGAAGAAATATGGACTACAAGGCAGTCATTTGTACCTGAGTCTGTGTCTGCATTGGCGGTTTAGTTGCGCTGATGGTGATGTCCTGCTCGTCTCTTTTTCTTACTTGGTTGTGTCCTTTGCATTTCTGAAAAAAAGTATGGCGTTGATTCCTCCAGGAGCCAGAGAGGTCGCTGCTAGAGTCTGACGATCGATATCCATTCCCAAAACACTGTCTGGGATTCGCTGTCCTGCTGGACGGATCATGCCATCTGTACACTTTATTTAACAAGTAATCTTCAGTGTCTCTGGCAAATTGTTGTTGTTTTCTCTCCTGCAATTCTTTCCGATGGTTCATAAGAATATTGTCCAATGACTCTTTAATTGCGGAGAACTCCTCCGGCTTTATACAGGTGTTCAGTTGTGATTCAACAGCATCAATATGAGTCTTTGGCTCAGAAATAGATTTTTGCAGTCGTTCAATAGTCAATAATATCAAATCCAACGAGCATTTATTCACGATTTTTTCAAATTCATGACAGAAAGTGTTGTCATCTGAGAAAAGTGTAGGGCGCAGATTTACCCTCAAGCCTCTCGGCAGGGGCGGACACTGACAGCTTGGGGCCCCTGTGCAAGAAATGTGTCTGGGCCCCTTTCCTTTTATGGTGACAAGGCTACAGATACTGTATGCATAGCCACATATACATATATATGTGTGTGTACGTATATATATATATATATATATATATATATATATATATATATATATATATATACTAGCTATTGAACCTGTTCTACGCCCAGGTGGCGAGCATTTTTATTGGTATATGATCTCCCATGCTGGTATGTGCTGTCCCCCTCCTGGTATTTGCGCTGCTCCCATCCTGTCTTCACCATCCTATCCTGGTATGCATGGCACCCCTCACCACCAATCCTGGTATGTATGGCACCCCTCACCCCCAATCCTGGTATGCATGGCACTCCTCATCCCAAATCCTGGAATGCGTGGCACCCCTCATCCCAAATTCTGGAATGCGTGGCACCCCTCATCCCTATTCTGGTATGCATGGCACCCCTCACCCCCAATCCTGGTATGTGTGGTACTCCTCACCCCCAATCCCAGTATGCGTGGCACCCCTCACCATGTCTGGCATAATTAAGATTTTAAGCTGTATTGTCACAATAGTGGCCTATATTTTATTACATAGTGTCCTCTCTTGTTCGATATATAATGCAATGATGGCTGATGCAGTATGGGAAAGCTTCTTTTCTGATGGAGGAGCTGATGGGCTGATCTCCTGGTCACCGGCTGCTCCATCAGCAGTCATTTTATATCTAACAAGAGACGACTATGTAGTAAAAGAGGGCGCTGTAACTGACCAAAATAACAAGAATACACTATGGAAGGGACAGCACTGTACATAACAGCAGAGGAAGCTATATAATAAGAGACAGCACCATATATAACTAGAGACGATGGTACGTAATAAGGGAGGGCGTTATACATAATAAAAGAGGAAACTATAACTAAGGATTGCGCTATACATACAGTGGGGAAAAAAGTATTTATTCAGCCACCAATTGAGCAAGTTCTCCCACTTAAAAAGACGAGAGAGGCCTGTAATTGACATCATAGGTAAACCTCAACTATGAGAGACAAAATGAGAAAACAAATCCTGAAAATCACATTGTCTGCTTTGGAAAGATTTTTTTTTCAAATTTTGATGGAAAATAAGTATTTGGTCAATTACAAAAGTTCATCTCAATACTTTGTTACAGTGGGTACGGAAAGTATTCAGACCCCTTTAAATTTTTCACTCTTTGTTTCACTGCAGCCACTTGGTCAATTAAAAAAAGTCTTTTTTTTTCTCATTAAAGTACACTCTGTACCCCATCTTAACTGAAAAAAAAAACAGAAATATAGAACTTTTTGCAAATTTATTAAAAAAGAAAAACTGAAATGTCACATGGTCATAAGTATTCAGACCCTTTGCTCAGACACTCATATTTAAGTCACATGCTGTCCATTTCCTTGTGATTCTCCATGAGATGATTCTACTCCTTCATTGGAGTCCAGCTGTGTTTAATTAAACTGATAGTACTTGATTTGGAAAGGCCTCACAGCTCACAGTGCATGTCAGACCAAATGAGAATCATGAGCACAAAGGAACTGCCCAAGGAGCTCAGAGACAGAATTGTGGCAAGGCACACATCTGGCCAAGGTTACAAAAGAATTTCTGCATTACTCAAGGTTCCTAAGAGCACAGTGGCCTCCTTAATCCTTAAATGGAAGAAGTTTGGGACCACCAGAAGTCTTCCTAGACCTGTCCGTCCAGCCAAACTGAGCATTAAGAGCCTTGGTGAGAGAGGTGAACAAGAACCCCAAGATCACTGTGGTTGAGCTCCAGAGACGCAGTAGGGAGATGTCAGGATGGGGTGCAGAGTAGTGTTGAGCCACTCCCTAGTGTTCGAGTTCGGTTCGGTTAATCTAACACCCGTATGTTCAAATTTTAAAATCAATGCAGCGAAGTCTGAGGCCCTCGATGTCTCCCTCCTCAAATCCATACAGGATTCCATCCAGTCCAACTTTCCCTTTGCCTGGCCCTCACAGGGTATCAAATACTTAGGAATTCCTATTCATAGAGACCTCTCCGGTCTATGTTATCTTAATTTTGGGCCCTTTATTGAACAACTCCATACAGACCACGGTTGGCAAGTTAGAACTGTAAGATTCACTACGTGAACCACTGGTGTTTTGTGGAAAAGCACATGTACACTGTGTTCCAAATTATTATGCAAAAAGTGTTTAGGAGTGATAAGGGAAGAATTTTTTTGTTTGTCAGTTAAACTCATTGATGGTGATGTGTGTCAGAGCTCTTTATATAACTGTAAGCAATTGCAGACACCTGTGCTAATTAGTTTGGCAGGTGTGTCCAAGACTACTTAAGAAGGCTGTCCCACATTATTAAGCAGCCTACATTTTCTGCCAAAATGGGAAAGAAAAAGGCTGCTGAGAAGCAACAAATTGTGGAGTGTTTAGGTCAAGGCATGACTACAATCAACATTGCCAAGACACTTCATCCTGATCATCGCACAATCAAGAAGTATGTAGCTGATTCACAGTACACAGGTGTGCGTGCTGATAAGGGAAAATTGAGGACTCTTTCCTACAGGCAATTACATCAGGTTAAAAGAGCAGCGGCAAAAAAGCCTTGTCAAAGCAGCAGACAAGTTTTTGAAGCTGCTGGTGCCTCCAACGTCCCCCGAACAACAAGATGCAGGGTCCTTCAGAGGTTTGCAGCTGTGCGTAAGCCATCCTGTCGACCTCCTCTATCCACTGTACACAAGCAGAAATGGCTCCAGTGGGCCAAACAATACATGAAGACTGACTTCAAAACTGTTTTGTTCACCGATGAGTGCTGTGCAACGCTCGATGGTCCAGATGGATGGAGTGGAGGATGGCTGGTTGATGGACACCCCATGCAAACACGGCTACGGCGCCAACAAGGAGGAGGTGGAGAAATGGGCTGGAATCATGGGGAGAGAGATTGTCGGCCCCTTTAGGATCCCTGAAGGGGTAAAGATGAACTTCATAATGTATGTCCAGTTTCTCAAACAGCACTTCCTGCCATGGTTCAAGAAGAAGAACCGTGTATTCCGCAGCGAGATCATTTTCATGCAAGATAATGCACCGTCTCATGCTGCACATAACACATCTGCATCTCTGGCTGATATGGGCATAAAAGGGGACAAACTTATGGTGTGACCCCCATGCTCCCCTGACCTCGACCTCAACCCCATTGAGAACCTCTGGAGCATCATCAAAAGGAGTGTCTATGATGGCGGGAGGCAGTTCACATCTAAGCAACAACTCTGGGAGGGTATTCTGTCCTCATGCAAAACAATTGAAGCAGAAACCATCCAAAACCTGACAAATTCAATGGACGAGAGAGTTCAAAAGTTCCTTTCGAACAAGGGGTCCTATGTGCAAATGTAACATCACCTAGAATAAAGTTTTGAGTTGAAAACTGTTTGATTTCAGTTTCTAATAACCTGCTAATGCTTATAATTTCAAAAATGACCATTTTTTGTTTTTTATTAAAATGAAAAAATTTGATCTAAGAGTGTGGCAACCCAGTAGTCAGGATTATTTCGAATTCTGACAATCTGAGGGTCATGTTGCAAGTAGTGCAGCAAGAAGGCACTCATGTGTCTTGCGCATCTATGAGCCCCAAAATTATTTTCCGGGCTAGATGCAGCTAAAAATTATTATTAATTTGAAAGCTGGTGGAGCTTAGTATAGATGGCCTAATAGAATCAGTACTGCACACTGCTACAAGGCCCAAATTATTTTCCAGCCAACATACAGATAAACATGATTAGTAATTTCAAATCTGGTGGAGTTTAGTATAGATGGCCTAATAGAATCAGTACTGCACATTGCTACAAGGCCCAAATTATTTTCCAGCCAAGATACAGATGAACATGATTAGTAATTTTAAATCTGGTGGAGTTTAGTATAGGTGGCCTAATAGAATCAGTACTACACACTGCTACAAGGCCCAAATTATTTTCCAGCCAAGATACAGATAAACATGATTAGTAATTTGAAAGCTTAAAACAGTTGGTGAGGTGATTTTAACAAATCATCAAGCTTTTACTCTCCCCAGGATGACACAGGGGTAGAAAAGTCGTTTCGGATCCATGATTTGTTCATCTTTATGAACGCGAGTATGTCTACATTATCAGTGGAGAGCCGCGTGCGCTTATCTGTCAGCACACCACCAGCAGCGCTGAACACACGTTCAGACAGAACGCTGGCTGCGGGGCATGACAAGATCTCCAAGGCGTAAGTGACGCGCCCCTGGGCCTGCTGTGGCGCGTAGCGTCTCGCACACGGGGCTTACCCGGAACCGGATCAGATGAGGGTTGTAGTCTCCGAGTGGCGGGACCCGGTCCGTGCCCAGGGAGTCAAGCTCAGTGTATGGCAGTCTTGATAGATGTTATTTGAGGGTCGACTACGCCACCCGTTGATTTGCAGCTATGGAGCTGCCGCTGCAGGGCAGACCGCTGAGGCCGGTGTAGAATTGTGCAGCGCGATAGTATAACCCCCAACGGGAGGGGTATGGCCTCAGGGCAGCCGACGTGGAAGCTAGGGGTAGCAGGAACCACTCAGAGACGGTGCGGTGTAATTCAGGGTCTTTACTGGTAACAACGATAGACCCTCCCGGAGTACTTGCTAGCGATCGGGGCCTGGTCAGTCCTTGAGCAGATGGGATCTCCCCTGGCCAGGCGGAGTTGTAGGCCTTCCCAACTAACTGTACTCTTCTGGCTACCTTGCTAGAGGCGGGTATAAGTAGCCCACGTCCCTGAGTGTACCGTGTGGTGCTCACCCGTATGGCCGGTGACTCGGGGCCTTCTAATGGCTTCCGCTCCACGATGGCGGTGCTGGTCCCACGCTTGTGACCGTGCCTTCGGGTTTCTGGGCCAGAGGACCTGCAATCCCCTGCCGGTCGGTTTCTGCTGCTGGGTAGAGATTAGTCCCCACAGCCTCGGACTCCGGGTCCGGTGATACTCCTCAGTCAGGGCGAGCTCTGCAGCTGCCAGCCCCTGACTCTTTGTAACACTGCTCCACAGAGCTCCTGTTGTTTCTTCCTATGCTCCTTCTCTGTCTCTACTTCTGCTCTTCTTCTACTCACTCACCCTGCCTCAGCCCCGGGTTTATATAGGGGAAGCCCTTCCCCTCCCAAGACTGGGCAGGAGGTGTGGCATGCACAGGATCCCTGACCAAAGGACCTCCCACCTGCTCTCAGACATAACATTACATTACTGTGGAAACCAGACCCCTGGGGTGCCACATTCCCCCCTAGTGAAATTTAGTACTCCGGGACTAAACATATTTTTGGAAAAACATAACAGAGTACAACCAAAACATTATAATAAAGAGACACATAACGATGGTCACGGCGTGTCCGCAACCGGGTGCAGTCTTTGAGGGAAAGCAAGGTGTCCATTTCACCAAAACAGGGAGACGTAACCAGGTAGGGGCCTGTCCTGCCCCGAGTCCTTAACAGTCTTTAGTCCATCCTGGGTTACGCTCCAACTAATTGTACGAGGATTCCCGGTAAATCCACCAAGGACTCCTAAAAATAACTAGAAACACAAAATTATACACAAGCAACTATAAACAGGTAAACATTATAAGCTAGCTTAAACATTTAGATCCTCCAACGTGCGGGTAACTGGCCTCTAGTGGCCCTAGTGGACCTACGGAGCTGACTGTCTGGCCCTGAACTACAGGGTGTAGGAGCTGTCAAGGGTAAACTGGGCAGCTGTCTATGGGCCCTCTGGCTCACTAGGGGTATGGCAGGCTCACTATAAGCAGAGGGTTGATTTTCCGGGTCTGCTTGTATAGAGTCTTCTGCCTCCTGGACCGGCTGTTCTTCCAGCTCTACCGGTTGCTCCGTAGGTTCTTGGGATGATGGTTGGAGGAAGGTGAGTACGGGTACCACAACTGCACCATTGACTTGAGTCCAAGACCGAGGGAAGTCCCCGAGCATGGTACTAACCATATCTTCCCTTTCCTCTACGGGTCGATGGTCTTCTTGTTCCTCTTCAGGGTTCCTCAGTTGTTCGGGACACTTCTTCAGGTGGTCCCGGGATACAATGGCTGTGGTCTCCCCTCCGTCTTTACTGATGGTACAGACCTTCGGGTTCTCGTGGCTTGAGGGCAGTACGGTGTACGGGTCCTTCTCCCACTGGTCGTCCAACTTGTGGAGCCGTCTTTTCCTCTTCAAGACCTGCTCTCCGGGTACCAGGGGAACAGCGGGAGCATACTGGTTGTAAGTTTTCTCTTGCCTTTCCCTAGCCTGACAGAGACTTCGCTCCACGCTCTCCTGTACTATCCGGTACTGCTGTTGCCTCTCTGTGTCCCAGTCTGCTTCTGGTGAAGTGTCCTCAGGTGTCAGGACTCCCATTTCCAGGTCAACAGGTAACTTACCAGGTCTCGCCCTCATTAGATAAGCCGGGGTACAGTTGGTGGAACCTACCGGGATGTGGTTGTATAGGTCCACCAGATCGGGCAACTTCTCAGGCCACAGACTGCGTTCTTCCAGGGGCAACGTTTTTAGAAGATCCATTACCACCTGGTTCATTTTTTCACAAAGTCCATTAGTTTGCGGATGGTAGGGTGTCGTCCTTATCTTCCAGCAGACATACAGATTGCAGAATTCCTGGAAGACCTCCGCTTCAAAGGCAGGTCCCTGGTCCGTCAGCACTTGGTCCGGGTACCCGTGTGGACGGCAGAAGTGCTGCTGGAAGGCTCTAGCTGCTGTTTGAGCCGTTAAGTCCTTGACGGGGACGACAACCAAGAACCGGGAGTAATGATCCACGATGGTTAACGCGTAGACGTAGCCACTTCTGCTTGGGGTCAGTTTTACATGATCCAAGGCTACCAGTTCCAACGGTTGCCGGGTGACGATGGATTGCAGGGGAGTCTTCTGGCTGGCCCGGTCCTTCCTTCTCAGATTGCACGGGCCACAGTCCCTGCACCACTTCTCGATGGTTCCCCTCATGCCTACCCAGTGGAACCGCTCGCGCAGCAGGAACTCCAGCTTCTTCCACCCGAAGTGTCCAGCTCCGTCGTGGTATGCCTCCATCACCATGGCTGCGTCTCTTCGTGGCACCACTACTTGCCAGAGTAGTTCATGCGTCCGGGAGTTGACCATTCTGCGGCACAACTTCCCCTTGTAAAGGAACAGTCGACTCTTCTCCGCCCATAGTTGTTTGGCTTCCTCCGGAGCGTCTGGTTCAAGGCGAGCCTCCGGCCGAGTCAGCATCTCCTTCACCAGTCGGACGGCAGGGTCGCTGTCTTGCGTTTCCGCCCAGTTGTAGTGAGGTAAGGGGTTCAACGTAGCAGCCTGCTTACTCCTTACCCGGTGGGAATACTGGATAGTCCCATGACGGTGGAACGCAGGGAGTTCAATTTCTTCCAGTCCCTCTGGATCTTCTCCTTCGTCCGGCAGGTTGGGCATCCTGGACAGGGCGTCCACGTTAGTATTGGAGCGCCCTGCCCGGTATTTGATTGTGAACTCGTAGTTGGACAGACGGGCCATCCACCTCTGCTCCAGGGCACTGAGTCTTGCCGTGTCCAGGTGTGTCAACGGGTTGTTATCCGTGTACACGGTGAACCGGGAAGAAGCAAGGTAATGCTTAAAGCGCTCAGTGACTGCCCATACCACGGCCAGGAACTCTAGCTTAAATGAGCTATAATTCTCGGGGTTCCTTTCGGTGGGTCGCAGTTTTCGGCTGGCGTAGGCGATTACTCGTTCTTTCCCCTGCTGGATCTGGGACAGTACGGCTCCTAGCCCGATGTTACTGGCGTCGGTGTAGAGGATGAAGGGCTGGCTATAATCCGGGTACGCCAAGATTTCATCCCCCGTGAGGGCCATCTTCAGCTGGCGGAAGGACTCTTCTTCTAGCTCCTCCCATTTGAAGGGCGGCTTCTGGTTCTTGGCCTTCCGGGACTGGCCTATCAGGAGGTCCTGCATAGGCGCTGCCTTTTTGGTGAAACCGGGAATAAACCTTCGGTAGTAGCCTACCAACCCGAGGAACTGCCGCACTTCTTTTACGCTGGAGGGGCTTGGCCATCCCTTAATTGCGGTGATCTTATCAGGGTCGGGAGCCACTCCGTCAGCGCTCACCACGTGTCCCAGGTACTGCACCTTTGGTTTCAGGAGGTGACACTTGGAGGGTTTCACCTTTAGGCCGTAACTCGCCAGAGCTTCGAACACCTCCGCCAGGTGTTTCAGGTGGTCCTCATAAGTCTTGGAATATACGATGACATCGTCCAGGTACAACAGGACCGTCTCGAAGTTTCTGTGGCCCAGACAGCACTCCATTAATCGTTGGAAGGTTCCTGGGGCGTTGCAGAGTCCGAACGGCATGCAGGTGAACTCGCTAAGTCCCATCGGGGTGGTGAATGCGGTCTTCTCCCGGTCCGCCTCTGCTACAGGAACCTGCCAGTACCCGCTAGTGAGATCCAAGGTAGAGAAGAAGTTAGCAGATCTTAAAGCAGCCAAGGACTCCTCTATCCTTGGTAAGGGGTACGCATCCTTGTGTGTGATACGGTTGATTTTCCGGTAATCTACACACATCCTCATGGTGTTGTCTTTCTTTTTGACTAAAACTAGTGGGGCTGCCCAGGGGCTACAGCTATCCCGGATTACCCCAGCCTCCTTCATGTCTCTAAGCATCCCCTTGGCGTGTTGGTAATGTGCAGGGGGTACGGGTCGATACCTCTCTTTTATGGGAGGATGATCTCCCGTGGGGATGCGGTGTTCTACCCCCTTGACTCGCCCGAAGTCTAACGGGTGTTTACTAAACACTCTCTCATACTCTTGAACCACCCGGTAGACTCCCTGTTTCTGGTGGGAGGGAGTGGAGTCAGTTCCCAAGTGTAGTTGCTGACACCAATCCTCCATTACTTTCTTAGAGCCGTTACCTTCCTCCGGGTGAGATGGAGGCAAGGGTTCCACAGACTGTATAGAGTTTTGGTCGATGGTATATAATTTGGCTAGCGTGGCATACCAGGGCAGGTACACTTCCCTCTCCCCGATATTGATTATGCGAACGGGCACCCTCCCATGGCGTACATTGACCACCCCCCGTGCTGTCAAAATGGTGGGCCTACTGTCTGAGTAAACTGGTTCTACCATTGCCTGGTAATCTCTACCTCTCAGACCAATAGCTGCCCGGCACCAAATCATCATTTCACTTTTTGGGGGCATGGCAATAGGAAAAGGGTCACACATTCTTACGCTACCAATCTCACCGCCGGAGAGTTCCACCTGTTGCCGTCGCATCAGTGCCCGGATCTCTTTCTGGAGCACTCGCTGCTCACCGGAGCTGGCGTTCTTGGCAACCTGCTGTAGAAGGAAAATCACCTCTGCAAGACAATTTTCAATTACATTAGTTCCTAGAGTTATTTTTGGGTGGCTCTCATGTTTGTCAATGTCTACAATGATCAGTCCCTGTGCTGCCAGTTCGACTCTACCGATTTTGATGGTCACCTCTTTAAATCCGATCTGTGGCACGGGCTGGCCATTGCTGGCGATGATACTCAAGTCGTCGTCAGGGTAGCGGGTAATATCCGAGTCATTCCAGTACTGCTTAAAGAGCACGTACGGGATGGTGGTGACCTGTGACCCGGTGTCCAGTAGGGCACTCATGGGAATGCCATCCAGTACCACAGGCAAGACTGGACGTCCTCCCACATATCTGTCGCGCCAGTTCGATGGGCCTGGTGATCTTTTTCCTGGGGGTTGGCCCTCTACCCCAGGTTGTGCCCGTTTAAAGAACAGTACCTTGCCATATGTCCGGGTTGATTGCAGTGGCGGCAGATGGGTCGTCCGTCCTCGCTGTATCGGTCACTGGGTCTTCCTCTGGCCGGTGGGGTCCTCCTTGGTCGACGCCACGGGATGTCCTCCGGTCCGGATGCCAGCTGGATCTTCCCTGGAGTGGAAGCCTGTAAAGACTGCACAGTTCGGGTTAGCGCAGCAACGCTCTTAGCTAGCTCTTGGACCTGATGGTGTAGGTCTGGAGCCGGGTCATTGTCCAAAGCCTGTGCATCAGCTCCCACAGGCCCTGCCGACAAGGGCGCCGCCTCCTGGTGGTAAGCGATAGCAGGGCGCCTGTGGGTCACAACGCCACCCGGTGCCGGTTCTCGGAGCACCCGGATGGCTCTGTCCTTGAACTGTGCAAAGCCCAGATGGGGATCCTGTAAAGCCATTGCCCGCAACTGGGTTCGGTGGGTATTACAATATAGTCCCTCTATAAACTGTTCGGTCAACAGCCTGTCCTCATCTCCCACTCCATCAGGGTCGGTCTGCTTAATGGCCCTCAGGGCCTCTTGTAGGTTTAGTGCATAGTCCCTTATACTCTCATGCGCTCGTTGCTTGCACCCGTAGAATCTAAGCTTAATCTCGGCTGAGGTGCGGGTATCAAAGGTGTCCTTCAGCCGGGTTAGTATCCCTGCGACAGTCTTCCTCCCAGGTGGCCAGGATTTTACTTCCCTTTTGGCTGCCCCGGTTAGTTGGGCCACCAGGATGCTCACTTTTTGCTCTTCTGTGAGGGGGTACACCTGGAAGAGGCTATCCAGCTTTTCTCTAAAGTCATGCAGGGTATGTGACTCCCCTGAGTACTGGGGTAGCCAAGCTGCTCCCGGGATATAGGGCATGGTGAAGGGCATAACTGCAGCAGCGGTGGCGCTGGCGGGGGTTGAGGCAGTGAAGCTCTCCTCCGTATCCGACATCTTCCTCCCCCCTAGTGGACCGTGGCCTACCTTGCGATGATCCTCTTCCGTAGGCCGCGGCTCCGCAGTGGATCGTCAGGGTTGAGGACCTTCCGTCGCGCTCCTGTGACGTCGGCGTCTGCTGGGCTCCTTCCAGGACCTTACGCAACGTCCGGACGTGAGGCGGGGCTTCAGTTCTCACGCGCTTTCGGAGTCCACGCCCCTCTTCTTCCCGCGCGGCGTCCTCAAGATGGCGTCCAATGGCGGGAAAACTCCACGGATGGCGGGAAGAAGGCAGAAGATGGCGCCGGATGGCGGGAAACTTCACCGATGGCGGGAAGAAGGCTGAAGATGGCGCCGGATGGCGGGAATCTTCACCACAGGTAAGTTTGGAAAGTCTCTTTTTCAGGCACGCAGTACCCGGTGGTTGCGGGCACGAAATCCTGCCGACTACGCCAAAGTTGACGCGCCCCTGGGCCTGCTGTGGCGCGTAGCGTCTCGCACACGGGGCTTACCCGGAACCGGATCAGATGAGGGTTGTAGTCTCCGAGTGGCCGGACCCGGTCCGTGCCCAGGGAGTCAAGCTCAGTGTATGGCAGTCTTGATAGATGTTATTTGAGGGTCGACTACGCCACCCGTTGATTTGCAGCTATGGAGCTGCCGCTGCAGGGCAGACCGCTGAGGCCGGTGTAGAATTGTGCAGCGCGATAGTATAACCCCCAACGGGAGGGGTATGGCCTCAGGGCAGCCGACGTGGAAGCTAGGGGTAGCAGGAACCACTCAGAGATGGTGCGGTGTAATTCAGGGTCTTTACTGGTAACAACGATAGACCCTCCCGGAGTACTTGCTAGCGATCGGGGCCTGGTCAGTCCTTGAGCAGATGGGATCTCCCCTGGCCAGGCGGAGTTGTAGGCCTTCCCAACTAACTGTACTCTTCTGGCTACCTTTCTAGAGGCGGGTATAAGTAGCCCACGTCCCTGAGTGTACCGTGTGGTGCTCACCCGTATGGCCGGTGACTCGGGGCCTTCAAATGGCTTCCACTCCACGATGGCAGTGCTGGTCCCACGCTTGTGACCGTGCCTTCGGGTTTCTGGGCCAGAGGACCTGCAATCCCCTGCCGGTCGGTTTCTGCTGCTGGGTAGAGATTAGTCCCCACAGCCTCGGACTCCGGGTCCGGTGATACTCCTCAGTCAGGGTGAGCTCTGCAGCTGCCAGCCCCTGACTCTTTGTAACACTGCTCCACAGAGCTCCTGTTGTTTCTTCCTATGCTCCTTCTCTGTCTCTACTTCTGCTCTTCTTCTACTCACTCACCCTGCCTCAGCCCCGGGTTTATAAGCCCTTCCCCTCCCAAGACTGGGCAGGAGGTGTGGCATGCACAGGATCCCTGACCAAAGGACCTCCCACCTGCTCTCAGACATAACATTACATTACTGTGGAAACCAGACCCCTGGGGTGCCACATAAGTGTTTAGCTCCGGCCATTTATCCAGATTGGAAGCCCAAAAAGAGCAAGGTTCCAGTGACACAGTCATGGCTTCAATGTTTACTTGGAGATACTCCTGTACCATCGTCTCTAGGCGTTGACTATGTGTCAGACTTCTTGTCTCCTGTGGCCTTGGAAAGGATGGGCTAAAAAAGTGGTGAAATGATTCCGCAAAATTGATGTTACCAGCAGATACTGTGTTTCTGTTACGTTTTAAGTGCTGAACACTCGACGGTCCCACGGTTGGCAAGTTGGAACTGTGAGATTCACTACGTGCACCACTGGTGTTTTGGGGAAAAGCACATGTAAGATTCTGCAACAGTCTCTGCTGATACTCCTGCATGCGTGCATCTCTTTCTATGGCAGGAATAATTTCTGCAAATTTACTTTTGTACCGGGAATCTAACAGTGTGGCAACCCAGTAGCCATGATTATTTCTAATTCTCACAATTCGAGGGTCATGTTGCAGGTAGTGCAGCAAGAAGGCACTCATGTGTCTTGCGCATCCAGGAGCACCAAGTCCCTGTTGTGTTGGTGACGAGGTAAAAATCATGCTTCCTTCCTCTGCCCTTTCCCCCCAACCTCGCACAACAGAAATGTGATCAAGGTCTCCCTCATCTGATGAGTCTTCCATCAGTTCGTCCTCCACTTCTTCCTGGGCTCCTGAATAGAGATGAGCGTTGTTCGACTCAAACTGTTCACCAATCTCAAATTCGAGCTGTTTTGGGCGGTGTTTGAGCCGTTCGGCGAAAACGAACGATTTGAGAAAAATTCGGCTGTTCGAGATTATGTTCGATAACTGTTCGTGCACCAAAATCATAACTGGATTTTTTCTCAGTAATGATGAAAATGAATGCTAATACGCAGTTTGAGTGTACAGCGGGGCGGGGGGAGGGGCAGGTAATGGATCTCTGCAGGAATAATGAAGATCTCCATTTTTTTTCCTCTTTCACGCATTTACAGTGGGGAGGTGCAATCTGTCAGCCTATCAGCAGCGCACACACGGAGCGAAGTGCTTTTTTTCACACAAGCAAGGGCATGTGTCATTGGCAGTGTATGTCACATGTCCTTGCCCTATAAGACCCAGCCATTATCCCCGTCGCCACCATTTTCTCACTGCTGCAGCTGCGTGTTAGATGGCACCGCTGTTGCTGTGTGCGCTATACCTTGTTAATTTCAAGCCAATTTTTGCACAAATCTACAAATAGCTTGGGAGTAGGGAATAGTTGTGATTGCAGTCCTTTTAAGGACTAGGTTACATCATTTCCTACGACTTTTATCAGGCAGGTCTGTGCTCTTAATTAGATAGGTTGTGAGAGTAAAGACTAATTGTAATTGCAGTCCTTTTCAGGACTAAGTTACATCAGTTCCTATCAGTTTTTGCCAGGCAGGTCTGTGCAAGTTTTTTTCACAGCATTTGGCTGAATCTAGCAAAGCTAATCCTTTTTGGCCTATTGCACAGTGTGCTAGTCAGTGGAGTAGCCTATCTGTGTTGCAAGATACACCACCTGTGTATAGAATACCAACTTTTTTACTGCACCTAGTGAAGTAAAACCTTTTGGGCATAGCATCATTCTATTAGTCCATCTATACTGACCTCCTTCAGGTTGCAAATTCAAAATAATTTTTTGTCTGCATCTAGCTCTGAAAAAATATTTGGCCTTCTAGCAGTGTGTGGGACTTGTTCTATTAGTCCATCTATACTGACCTCCATCAGGTTGCAAATTCAAAATAATTTTTTGTCTGCATCTAGCTCTGAAAAAATATTTGGCCTTCTAGCAGTGTGTAGGACTTTCTCTATTAGTCCATCTATACTGACCTCCATCAGGTTGCAAATTCAAAATAATTTTTTGTCTGCATCTAGCTCTGAAAAAATATTTGGGCTTCTAGCTGTGTGTGGGACTTGTTCTATTAGTCCATCTATACTGACCTCCATCAGGTTGCAAATTGAATATAATATTTTTCTGCATCTAGCTCTCAAAAAATATTTGGCCTTCTAGCAGTGTGTGGGACTTGTTCTATTAGTCCATCTATACTGACCTCCATCAGGTTGCAAACTGAATATAATTTTTTTCTGCATCTACCTCTGAAAAAATATTTGGGCTTCTAGCAATGTGTGGGACTTGTTCTATTAGTCCATCTATACTGACCTCCATCAGGTTGCAAATTTAAAATAATTTTTATCTGCATCTAGCTCTGAAAAAATATTTGGCCTTCTAGCAGTGTGTGGGACTTGTTCTATTAGTCCATCTATACTGACCTCCATCAGGTTGCAAATTCAAAATAATTTTTTGGCTGCATCTAGCTCTGAAAAAATATTTGGGCTTCTAGCTGTGTGTGGGACTTGTTCTATTAGTCCATCTATACCAGGGGTCCTCAAACTACGGCCCGCGGGCCACATGCGGCCCGCGGAGGACTTTTATCCGGCCCGCCGGGCTGTGGGCAGAGGGGAGCGATGTCAGCGCCCGTCCTTCCCCCCCGCTTTCTCAGAGCCCCGGCAGCCCGATACTTACCTCTCCCCGTGCCTTCGCAGATCCGCTGTCTTCCTGGTCTGCGCTCTCTGTGACGTCTCAGGTCAGAGGGCGCGGTGACGTCTTTACACCGTGCCCTCCCCTGAGCCGTCACAGGGAGCGCAGTGCAGGACGACGCTGGAGTACAGACCTGAGCAGCTGCAGCAGGTGAGGAGGAGTGAGGTGAGTATTTCATTTTTTTTTTTAATGTATGGAGGCATGGGACATAATATTAGGGGTGACATCCTGCATGTGGCATTATATGGGGGGGGTGACATCCTGCATGTGGCATTATATGGGGGGGGTGACATCCTGAATGGGGCATTATATGGGAGGGGGTGACATCCTGAATGGGGCATTGTTTGGGGGGAGGTGACATCCTGAATGGGGCATTATATGGGGGGGTGACATCCTGAATGGTGCATTATATGGGGGGGTGACATGCTGCATGGGGCATTATATGGGGGGTGACATCCAGCATGGGGCATTATATGGGGGGGTGACATCCTGAATGGGGCATTATATGTTGGGGTGACATCCTGAATGGGCCATTATATGGGGGGTGACATGCTGCATGGGGCATTATATGGGGGGGTGACGTGCTGCATGGGGCATTATAAAGACAGGAGAGTGATATCCTGCATGTGTCATTATATGGGGGGGGTGACATCCTGAATTGGGCATTATATGGGGGGGTGACATCCAGAATGGGGCATTATAAAGACAGGGGAGTGATATCCTGCATGTGTCATTATATGGGGGGTGACATCCTGAATGGGGCATTATAAAGACAGGGGAGTGATATCTTGCACGGGGCATTATATGGTGGGAGAAAGGGAAATCCTGCATGGGGCATAATAAGGGGGGAACAGCCTGCATAGGGCATTATAAGGGGGAAACAGCCTGCCTATTGAGGACCTATGCTGCCTATTGGAGACATTTACCTGCCTACTGGGGACATTTACTTGCCTATTTGGGATATTTACCTGCCTATTGGGGACCTATGCTGCCTATTTGGGACATTTACCTGCCTATTTGGGACATTTACCTGCCTATTGGGGACCTATACTGCCTATTGGGGACATTTACCTGCCTATTGGGGACATTTACCTGCCTATTGGGGACTTATGCTGCCTATTGGGTACATTTACCTGCCTATTGGGGACCTATGCTGCCTATTGGGTACATTTACCTGCCTATTGAGGACCTATGCTGCCTATTGGGGACATTTACCTGCCTATTGAGGACCTATGCTTCCTATTGGGTACAGTTACCTACCTATTGAAATACCGGTTTATTTAACTTTACTTGTTCTTCATTTTAAATATTGTATTTGTTCCTGTATTGTTTTTTTTACTACAAAATAAGATATGTGCAGTGTGCATAGTAATTTGTTCATAGTTTTTTTTTTAAAACTATATTCCGGCCCTCCAATGGTCTGAGGGACCGTAAACTGGCCCCCTGTTTAAAAAGTTTGAGGACCCCTGATCTATACTGACCTCCATCACGTTGCAAATTGAATATAATTTTTTGTCTGCATCTAGCTCTGAAAAAATATTTGGGCTTCTAGCAGTATGTGGGACTTGTTCTATTAGTCCATCTATACTGACCTCCATCAGGTTGCAAATTGAATATAATTTTTTGTCTGCATCTACCTCTGAAAAAATATTTGGCCTTCTAGCAGTGTGTGGGACTTGTTCTATTAGTCCGTCTATACTGATCTCCATCAGGTTGCAAATTGAATATAATTTTTTCTGCATCTAGCTCTGAAAAAATATTTGGCCTTCTAGCAGTGTGTGGGACTTGTTCTATTAGTCCATCTATACTGACCTCCATCAGGTTGCAAATGCAAAATAATTTTTTGTCTGCATCTGGCTCGAAAAAAATATTTGGCCTTCTAGCAGTGTGTGGGACTTGTTCTATTAGTCCATCTATACTGACCTCCATCAGGTTGCAAATTCAAAATATTTTTTATCTGCATCTAGCTCTGAAAAAATATTTGGCCTTCTAGCAGTGTGTGGGACTTGGTCTATTAGTCCATCTATACTGACCTCCATCAGGTTGCAAATTCAAAATAATTTTTTGTCTGCATCTAGCTCTGAAAAAATATTTGGGCTTCTAGCTGTGTGTGGGACTTGGTCTATTAGTCCATCTATACTGACCTCCATCAGGTTGCAAATTGAATATAATTTTTTTCTGCATCTAGCTCTGAAAAAATATTTGTCCTTCTAGTAGTGTGTGGGACTTGTTCTACTAGTCCATCTATACTGACCTCCATCAGGTTGCAAATTAAAAATAATTTTTTGTCTGCATCTAGCTCTGAAAAAATATTTGGCCTTCTAGCAGTGTGTGGGACTTGTTCTATTAGTCCATCTATACTGACCTCCATCAGGTTGCAAATTCAAAATAATTTTTTGTCTGCATCTAGCTCTGAAAATATATTTGGGCTTCTAGCTGTGTGTGGGACTTGTTCTATTAGTCCATCTATACTGACCTCCATCAGGTTGCAAATTGAATATAATTTTTTTCTGCATTTACCTCTGAAAAAATATTTGGGCTTCTAGCTGTGTGTGGGACTTGTTCTATTAGTCCATCTATACTGACCTCCATCAGGTTGCAAATTGAAAATATTTTTTTGTCTGCATCTACCTCTGAAAAAAATATTTGGCCTTCTAGCAGTGTGTGGGACTTGTTCCATTAGTCCATCTATACTGACCTCCATCAGGTTGCAAATTAAAAATAATTTTTTGTCTGCATCTAGCTTTGAAAAAATATTTGGCCTTCTAGCAGTGTGTGGGACTTGTTTCATTAGTCCATCTATACTGACCTTCATCAGGTTGCAAATTAAAAATAATTTTTATCTGCATCTACCTCTGAAAAAATATTTGGGCTTCTAGCAGTGTGTGGGACTTGTTCTATTAGTCCATCTATACTAACCTCCATCAGGTTGCAAATTGAATATAATTTTTTTCTGCATCTAGCTCTGAAAAAATATTTGGGCTTCTAGCAGTGTGTGGGACTTGTTCTATTAGAACATCTATACTGACCTCCATCAGGTTGCAAATTAAAAATAATTTTTTGTCTGCATCTAGCTCTAAAAAAATATTTGGGCTTCTAGCACTGTGTGGGACTTGTTCTATTAGTCCATCTATACTGACCTCCATCAGGTTGCAAATTCAAAATAATTTTTTGTCTGCATCTAGCTCTAAAAAAATATTTGGCCTTCTAGCAGTGTGTGGGACTTTCTCTATTACTCCATCTATACTGACCTCCATCAGGTTGCAAATTAAAAATATTTTTTTTGTCTGCATCTAGCTCTGAAAAAATATTTGGGCTTCTAGCTTTGTGTGGGACTTGGTATATTAGTCCATCTATACTGACCTCCATAAGGTTGCAAACTGAATATAATATTTTTCTGCATCTAGCTCTGAAAAAATATTTGGCCTTCTAGCAGTGTGTGGGACTTGTTCTATTAGTCCATCTATACTGACCTCCATAAGGTTGCAAATTGAATATAATTTTTTTCTGCATCTACCTCTGAAAAAATATTTGGCCTTCTAGCAGTGTGTGGGACTTGGTCTATTAGTCCATCTACACTGACCTCCATCAGGTTTCAATTTGAATCTAATTTTTTTCTGCCTCTAGCTCTGAAAAAATATTTGGGGTTCTAGCTGTGTGTGGGATTTGTTCTATTAGTCCATCTATACTGACCTCCATCAGGTTGCAAATTAAAAATAATTTTTTGTCTGCATCTAGCTCTGAAGAAATATTTAGCCTTCTAGCAGTGTGTGGGACTTGCTCTATTAGTCCATCTATACTGACCTCCATCAGGTTGCAAACTGAATATAATTTTTTTCTGCATCTACCTCTGAAAAAATATTTGGGCTTCTAGCAGTGTGTGGGACTTGTTCTATTAGTCCATCTATACTGACCTCCATCAGGTTGCAAATTGAATATAATTTTTTGTCTGCATCTTGATCTGAAAAAATATTTGGCCTTCTAGCAGTGTGTGGGACTTGTTCTATTAGTCCGTCTATACTGACCTCCATCAGGTTGCAAATTGAATATAATTTTTTCTGCATCTAGCTCTGAAAAAATATTTGGCCTTCTAGCAGTGTGTGGGACTTGTTCTATTAGTCCATCTATACTGACCTCCATCAGGTTGCAAATTCAAAATAATTTTTTGTCTGCATCTAGCTCTAAAAAAATATTTGGCCTTCTAGCAGTGTGTGGGACTTTCTCTATTACTCCATCTATACTGACCTCCATCAGGTTGCAAATGAAAAATATTTTTTTGTTGGCATCTAGCTCTGAAAAAATATTTGGGCTTCTAGCTTTGTGTGGGACTTGTTCTATTAGTCCATCTATACTGACCTCCATCAGGTTGCAAACTGAATATAATATTTTTCTGCATCTAGCTCTGAAAAAATATTTGGCCTTCTAGCAGTGTGTGGGACTTGTTCTATTAGTCCATCTATACTGACCTCCATCAGGTTGCAAATTGAATATAATTTTTTTCTGCATCTAGCTCTGAAAAAATATTTGGGCTTCTAGCAGTGTGTGGGACTTGTTCTATTAGTCCATCTATACTGACCTCCATCAGGTTGCAAATTGAATATAATTTTTTGTCTGCATCTTGATCTGAAAAAATATTTGGCCTTCTAGCAGTGTGTGGGACTTGTTCTATTAGTCCGTCTATACTGACCTCCATCAGGTTGCAAATTGAATATAATTTTTTCTGCATCTAGCTCTGAAAAAATATTTGGCCTTCTAGCAGTGTGTGGGACTTGTTCTATTAGTCCATCTATACTGACCTCCATCAGGTTGCAAATTCAAAATAATTTTTTGTCTGCATCTAGCTCTAAAAAAATATTTGGCCTTCTAGCAGTGTGTGGGACTTTCTCTATTACTCCATCTATACTGACCTCCATCAGGTTACAAATTAAAAATATTTTTTTGTCTGCATCTAGCTCTGAAAAAATATTTGGGCTTCTAGCTTTGTGTGGGACTTGTTCTATTAGTCCATCTATACTGACCTCCATCAGGTTGCAAACTGAATATAATATTTTTCTGCATCTAGCTCTAAAAAAATATTTGGCCTTCTAGCAGTGTGTTGGACTTGTTCTATTAGTCCATCTATACTGACCTCCATCAGGTTGCAAATTGAATCTAATTTTTTTCTGCATCTAGCTCTGAAAAAATATCTGGCCTTCTAGCAGTGTGTGGGACTTGGTCTATTAGTCCATCTACACTGACCTCCATCAGGTTTCAATTTGAATCTAATTTTTTTCTGCACCTAGCTCTGAAAAAATATTTGGGGTTCTAGCTGTGTGTGGGACTTGTTCTATTAGTCCATCTATACTGACCTCCATCAGGTTGCAAATTAAAAATAATTTTTTGTCTGCATCTAGCTCTGAAGAAATATTTAGCCTTCTAGCAGTGTGTGGGACTTGCTCTATTAGTCCATCTATACTGACCTCCATCAGGTTGCAAACTGAATATAATTTTTTTCTGCATCTACCTCTGAAAAAATATTTGGGCTTCTAGCAGTGTGTGGGACTTGTTCTATTTGTCCATCTATACTGACCTCCATCAGGTTGCAAACTGAATATAATTTTTTTCTGCATTTACCTCTGAAAAAATATTTGGGCTTCTAGCAGTGTGTGGGACTTGTTCTATTAGTCCATCTATACTGACCTCCATCAGGTTGCAAACTGAATATAATTTTTTTCTGCATCTACCTCTGAAAAAATATTTGGGCTTCTAGCAGTGTGTGGGACTTGTTCTATTAGTCCATCTATACTGACCTCCATCAGGTTGCAAATTCAAAATAATTCTTCGTCTGCATCTAGCTCTGAAAAAATATTTGGCCTTCTAGCAGTATGTGGGACTTGGTCTATTAGTCCATCTATACTGACCTCCATCAGGTTGCAAACTGAATCTAATTTTTTTCTGCATCTAGCTCTGAAAAAATATTTGGGCTTCTAGCAGTGTGTGGGACTTGTTCTATTAGTCCATCTATACTGACTTCCATCAGGTTGCAAATTAAAAATAATTTTTTGTCTGCATCTAGCTCTAAAAAAATATTTGGGCTTCTAGCAGTGTGTGGGACTTGTTCTATTAGTCCATCTATACTGACCTCCATCAGGTTGCAAATTCAAAATAATTTTTTGTCTCCATCTAGCTCTAAAAAAATATTTGGCCTTCTAGCAGTGTGTGGGACTTTCTCTATTACTCCATCTATACTGACCTCCATCAGGTTGCAAATTAAAAATATTTTTTGGTCGGCATCTAGCTCTGAAAAAATATTTGGGCTTCTAGCTTTGTGTGGGACTTGTTCTATTAGTCCATCTATACTGACCTCCATCAGGTTGCAAACTGAATATAATATTTTTCTGCATCTAGCTCCGAAAAAATATTTGGGCTTCTAGCTTTGTGTGGGACTTATTCTATTAGTCCATCTATACTGACCTCCATCAGGTTGCAAATTGAATATAATTTTTTTCTGCATCTACCTCTGAAAAAATATTTGGCCTTCTAGCAGTGTGTGGGACTTTCTCTATTACTCCATCTATACTGACCTCCATCAGGTTACAAATTAAAAATATTTTTTTGTCTGCATCTAGCTCTGAAAAAATATTTGGGCTTCTAGCTTTGTGTGGGACTTGTTCTATTAGTCCATCTATACTGACCTCCATCAGGTTGCAAACTGAATATAATATTTTTCTGCATCTAGCTCTAAAAAAATATTTGGCCTTCTAGCAGTGTGTTGGACTTGTTCTATTAGTCCATCTATACTGACCTCCATCAGGTTGCAAATTGAATATAATTTTTTTCTGCATCTAGCTCTGAAAAAATATTTGGGCTTCTAGCAGTGTGTGGGACTTGTTCTATTAGTCCATCTATACTGACCTCCATCAGGTTGCAAATTGAATCTAATTTTTTTCTGCATCTAGCTCTGAAAAAATATCTGGCCTTCTAGCAGTGTGTGGGACTTGGTCTATTAGTCCATCTACACTGACCTCCATCAGGTTTCAATTTGAATCTAATTTTTTTCTGCACCTAGCTCTGAAAAAATATTTGGGGTTCTAGCTGTGTGTGGGACTTGTTCTATTAGTCCATCTATACTGACCTCCATCAGGTTGCAAATTAAAAATAATTTTTTGTCTGCATCTAGCTCTGAAGAAATATTTAGCCTTCTAGCAGTGTGTGGGACTTGCTCTATTAGTCCATCTATACTGACCTCCATCAGGTTGCAAACTGAATATAATTTTTTTCTGCATCTACCTCTGAAAAAATATTTGGGCTTCTAGCAGTGTGTGGGACTTGTTCTATTTGTCCATCTATACTGACCTCCATCAGGTTGCAAACTGAATATAATTTTTTTCTGCATTTACCTCTGAAAAAATATTTGGGCTTCTAGCAGTGTGTGGGACTTGTTCTATTAGTCCATCTATACTGACCTCCATCAGGTTGCAAACTGAATATAATTTTTTTCTGCATCTACCTCTGAAAAAATATTTGGGCTTCTAGCAGTGTGTGGGACTTGTTCTATTAGTCCATCTATACTGACCTCCATCAGGTTGCAAATTCAAAATAATTCTTCGTCTGCATCTAGCTCTGAAAAAATATTTGGCCTTCTAGCAGTATGTGGGACTTGGTCTATTAGTCCATCTATACTGACCTCCATCAGGTTGCAAACTGAATCTAATTTTTTTCTGCATCTAGCTCTGAAAAAATATTTGGGCTTCTAGCAGTGTGTGGGACTTGTTCTATTAGTCCATCTATACTGACTTCCATCAGGTTGCAAATTAAAAATAATTTTTTGTCTGCATCTAGCTCTAAAAAAATATTTGGGCTTCTAGCAGTGTGTGGGACTTGTTCTATTAGTCCATCTATACTGACCTCCATCAGGTTGCAAATTCAAAATAATTTTTTGTCTCCATCTAGCTCTAAAAAAATATTTGGCCTTCTAGCAGTGTGTGGGACTTTCTCTATTACTCCATCTATACTGACCTCCATCAGGTTGCAAATTAAAAATATTTTTTGGTCGGCATCTAGCTCTGAAAAAATATTTGGGCTTCTAGCTTTGTGTGGGACTTGTTCTATTAGTCCATCTATACTGACCTCCATCAGGTTGCAAACTGAATATAATATTTTTCTGCATCTAGCTCCGAAAAAATATTTGGGCTTCTAGCTTTGTGTGGGACTTATTCTATTAGTCCATCTATACTGACCTCCATCAGGTTGCAAATTGAATATAATTTTTTTCTGCATCTACCTCTGAAAAAATATTTGGCCTTCTAGCAGTGTGTGGGACTTGCTCTATTAGTCCATCTATACTGACCTCCATCAGGTTTCAATTTGAATCTAATTTTTTTCTGCATCTACCTCTGAAAAAATATTTGGGCTTCTAGCAGTGTGTGAGACTTGTTCTATTAGTCCATCTATACTGACCTCCATCAGGTTGCAAATTCAAAATAATTCTTTGTCTGCATCTAGCTCTGAAAAAATATTTGGCCTTCTAGCAGTATGTGGGACTTGGTCTATTAGTCCATCTATACTGACCTCCATCAGGTTGCAAACTGAATATAATTTTTTTCTGCATCTAGCTCTGAAAAAATATTTGGGCTTCTAGCAGTGTGTGGGACTTGTTCTATTAGTCCATCTATACTGACTTCCATCAGGTTGCAAATTAAAAATAATTTTTTGTCTGCATCTAGCTCTAAAAAAATATTTGGGCTTCTAGCAGTGTGTGGGACTTGTTCTATTAGTCCATCTATACTTACCTCCATCAAGTTGCAAATTAAAAATAATTTTTTGTCTGCATCTAGCTCTAAAAAAATATTTGGCCTTCTAGCAGTGTGTGGGACTTTCTCTATTACTCCATCTATACTGACCTCCATCAGGTTGCAAATGAAAAATATTTTTTTGTTGGCATCTAGCTCTGAAAAAATATTTGGGCTTCTAGCTTTGTGTGGGACTTGTTCTATTAGTCCATCTATACTGACCTCCATCAGGTTGCAAAGTGAATATAATATTTTTCTGCATCTAGCTCTGAAAAAATATTTGGCCTTCTAGCAGTGTGTGCGACTTGTTCTATTAGTCCATCTATACTGACCTCCATCAGGTTGCAAATTGAATATAATTTTTTTCTGCATCTAGCTCTGAAAAAATATTTGGGCTTCTAGCAGTGTGTGGGACTTGTTCTATTAGTCCATCTATACTGACCTCCATCAGGTTGCAAATTGAATATAATTTTTTGTCTGCATCTTGATCTGAAAAAATATTTGGCCTTCTAGCAGTGTGTGGGACTTGTTCTATTAGTCCGTCTATACTGACCTCCATCAGGTTGCAAATTGAATATAATTTTTTCTGCATCTAGCTCTGAAAAAATATTTGGCCTTCTAGCAGTGTGTGGGACTTGTTCTATTAGTCCATCTATACTGACCTCCATCAGGTTGCAAATTCAAAATAATTTTTTGTCTGCATCTAGCTCTAAAAAAATATTTGGCCTTCTAGCAGTGTGTGGGACTTTCTCTATTACTCCATCTATACTGACCTCCATCAGGTTGCAAATGAAAAATATTTTTTTGTTGGCATCTAGCTCTGAAAAAATATTTGGGCTTCTAGCTTTGTGTGGGACTTGTTCTATTAGTCCATCTATACTGACCTCCATCAGGTTGCAAACTGAATATAATATTTTTCTGCATCTAGCTCTGAAAAAATATTTGGCCTTCTAGCAGTGTGTGGGACTTGTTCTATTAGTCCATCTATACTGACCTCCATCAGGTTGCAAATTGAATATAATTTTTTTCTGCATCTAGCTCTGAAAAAATATTTGGGCTTCTAGCAGTGTGTGGGACTTGTTCTATTAGTCCATCTATACTGACCTCCATCAGGTTGCAAATTGAATATAATTTTTTGTCTGCATCTTGATCTGAAAAAATATTTGGCCTTCTAGCAGTGTGTGGGACTTGTTCTATTAGTCCGTCTATACTGACCTCCATCAGGTTGCAAATTGAATATAATTTTTTCTGCATCTAGCTCTGAAAAAATATTTGGCCTTCTAGCAGTGTGTGGGACTTGTTCTATTAGTCCATCTATACTGACCTCCATCAGGTTGCAAATTCAAAATAATTTTTTGTCTGCATCTAGCTCTAAAAAAATATTTGGCCTTCTAGCAGTGTGTGGGACTTTCTCTATTACTCCATCTATACTGACCTCCATCAGGTTACAAATTAAAAATATTTTTTGTCTGCATCTAGCTCTGAAAAAATATTTGGGCTTCTAGCTTTGTGTGGGACTTGTTCTATTAGTCCATCTATACTGACCTCCATCAGGTTGCAAACTGAATATAATATTTTTCTGCATCTAGCTCTAAAAAAATATTTGGCCTTCTAGCAGTGTGTTGGACTTGTTCTATTAGTCCATCTATACTGACCTCCATCAGGTTGCAAATTGAATATAATTTTTTTCTGCATCTAGCTCTGAAAAAATATTTGGGCTTCTAGCAGTGTGTGGGACTTGTTCTATTAGTCCATCTATACTGACCTCCATCAGGTTGCAAATTGAATCTAATTTTTTTCTGCATCTAGCTCTGAAAAAATATCTGGCCTTCTAGCAGTGTGTGGGACTTGGTCTATTAGTCCATCTACACTGACCTCCATCAGGTTTCAATTTGAATCTAATTTTTTTCTGCGCCTAGCTCTGAAAAAATATTTGGGGTTCTAGCTGTGTGTGGGACTTGTTCTATTAGTCCATCTATACTGACCTCCATCAGGTTGCAAATTAAAAATAATTTTTTGTCTGCATCTAGCTCTGAAGAAATATTTAGCCTTCTAGCAGTGTGTGGGACTTGCTCTATTAGTCCATCTATACTGACCTCCATCAGGTTGCAAACTGAATATAATTTTTTGCTGCATCTACCTCTGAAAAAATATTTGGGCTTCTAGCAGTGTGTGGGACTTGTTCTATTTGTCCATCTATACTGACCTCCATCAGGTTGTAAACTGAATATAATTTTTTTCTGCATCTACCTCTGAAAAAATATTTATGCTTCTAGCAGTGTGTGGGACTTGTTCTATTAGTCCATCTATACTGACCTCCATCAGGTTGCAAATTCAAAATATTTCTTCGTCTGCATCTAGCTCTGAAAAAATATTTGGCCTTCTAGCAGTATGTGGGACTTGGTCTATTAGTCAATCTATTCTGACCTCCATCAGGTTGCAAACTGAATCTAATTTTTTTCTGCATCTAGCTCTGAAAAAATATTTGGGCTTCTAGCAGTGTGTGGGACTTGTTCTATTAGTCCATCTATACTGACTTCCATCAGGTTGCAAATTAAAAATAATTTTTTGTCTGCATCTAGCTCTAAAAAAATATTTGGGCTTCTAGCAGTGTGTGGGACTTGTTCTATTAGTCCATCTATACTGACCTCCATCAGGTTGCAAATTCAAAATAATTTTTTGTCTGCATCTAGCTCTAAAAAAATATTTGGCCTTCTGGCAGTGTGTGGGACTTTCTCTATTACTCCATCTATACTGACCTCCATCAGGTTGCAAATTAAAAATATTTTTTGGTCGGCATCTAGCTCTGAAAAAATATTTGGGCTTCTAGCTTTGTGTGGGACTTGTTCTATTAGTCCATCTATACTGACCTCCATCAGGTTGCAAACTGAATATAATATTTTTCTGCATCTAGCTCCGAAAAAATATTTGGGCTTCTAGCTTTGTGTGGGACTTGTTCTATTAGTCCATCTATACTGACCTCCATCAGGTTGCAAATTGAATATAATTTTTTTCTGCATCTACCTCTGAAAAAATATTTGGCCTTCTAGCAGTGTGTGGGACTTGCTCTATTAGTCCATCTATACTGACCTCCATCAGGTTTCAATTTGAATCTAATTTTTTTCTGCATCTACCTCTGAAAAAATATTTGGGCTTCTAGCAGTGTGTGAGACTTGTTCTATTAGTCCATCTATACTGACCTCCATCAGGTTGCAAATTCAAAATAATTCTTTGTCTGCATCTAGCTCTGAAAAAATATTTGGCCTTCTAGCAGTATGTGGGACTTGGTCTATTAGTCCATCTATACTGACCTCCATCAGGTTGCAAACTGAATTTAATTTTTTTCTGCATCTAGCTCTGAAAAAATATTTGGGCTTCTAGCAGTGTGTGGGACTTGTTCTATTAGTCCATCTATACTGACTTCCATCAGGTTGCAAATTAAAAATATTTTTTTGTCTGCATCTAGCTCTAAAAAAATATTTGGGCTTCTAGCAGTGTGTGGGACTTGTTCTATTAGTCCATCTATACTTACCTCCATCAAGTTGCAAATTAAAAATAATTTTTTGTCTGCATCTAGCTCTAAAAAAATATTTGGCCTTCTAGCAGTGTGTGGGACTTTCTCTATTACTCCATCTATACTGACCTCCATCAGGTTGCAAATTAAAAATATTTTTTTGTTGGCATCTAGCTCTGAAAAAATATTTGGGCTTCTAGCTTTGTGTGGGACTTGTTCTATTAGTCCATCTATACTGACCTCCATCAGGTTGCAAACTGAATATAATATTTTTCTGCATCTAGCTCTGAAAAAATATTTGGCCTTCTAGCAGTGTGTGGGACTTGTTCTATTAGTCCATCTATACTGACCTCCATCAGGTTGCAAATTGAATATAATTTTTTTCTGCATCTAGCTCTGAAAAAATATTTGGGCTTCTAGCAGTGTGTGGGACTTGTTCTATTAGTCCATCTATACTGACCTCCATCAGGTTGCAAATTGAATATAATTTTTTGTCTGCATCTTGATCTGAAAAAATATTTGGCCTTCTAGCAGTGTGTGGGACTTGTTCTATTAGTCCGTCTATACTGACCTCCATCAGGTTGCAAATTGAATATAATTTTTTCTGCATCTAGCTCTGAAAAAATATTTGGCCTTCTAGCAGTGTGTGGGACTTGGTCTATTAGTCCATCTATACTGACCTCCATCAGGTTTCAATTTGAATCTAATTTTTTTCTGCATCTAGCTCTGAAAAAATATTTGGGGTTCTAGCTGTGTGTGGGACTTGTTCTATTAGTCCATCTATACTGACCTCCATCAGGTTGCAAATTAAAAATAATTTTTTGTCTGCATCTAGCTCTGAAAAAATATTTGGCCTTCTAGCAATGTGTGGGACTTGTTCTATTAGTCCATCTATACTGACCTCCATCAGGTTGCAAACTGAATATAATTTTTTTCTGCATCTACCTCTGAAAAAATATTTGGGCTTCTAGCAGTGTGTGGGACTTGTTGTATGAGTCCATCTACACTGACCTCCATCAAGTTGCAAACTGAATATAATTTTTTTCTGCATCTACCTCTGAAAAAATATTTGGGCTTCTAGCAGTGTGTGGAACTTGTTCTATTAGTCCATCTATACTGACCTCCATCAAGTTGCCATCTGAATATAATTTTTTTCTGCATCTACCTCTGAAAAAATATTTGGGCTTCTAGCAGTGTGTGGGACTTGTTCTATTAGTCCATCTATACTGACCTCCATCAGGTTGCAAATTCAAAATAATTCTTTGTCTGCATCTAGCTCTGAAAAAATATTTGGCCTTCTAGCAGTATCTGGGACTTGGTCTATTAGTCCATCTATACTGACCTCCATCAGGTTGCAAACTGAATATAATTTTTTTCTGCATCTAGCTCTGAAAAAATATTTGGGCTTCTAGCAGTGTGTGGGACTTGTTCTATTAGTCCATCTATACTGACCTCCATCAGGTTGAAAATTCAAAATAATTTTTTGTCTGCATCTAGCTCTAAAAAAATATTTGTTCTTCTAGCAGTGTGTGGGACTTTCTCTATTACTCCATCTATACTGACCTCCATCAGGTTGCAAATTAAAAATATTTTTTTGTCTGCATCTAG
This sequence comes from Phyllobates terribilis, assembly GCF_046119375.1. Taxonomy (NCBI): domain Eukaryota; kingdom Metazoa; phylum Chordata; class Amphibia; order Anura; family Dendrobatidae; genus Phyllobates; species Phyllobates terribilis. The sequence continues at coordinate 88,005 of NW_027362938.1, read as the reverse complement.
CTCTAAAAAAATATTTGGGCTTCTAGCTTTGTGTGGGACTTGTTCTATTAGTCCATCTATACTGACCTCCATCAGGTTGCAAATGCAAAATAATTTTTTGTCTGCATCTGGGTCTGAAAAAAATATTTGGCCTTCTAGCAGTGTGTGGGACTTGTTCTATTAGTCCATTTATACTGACCTCCATGAGGTTGCAAATTCAAAATATTTTTTATCTGCATCTAGCTCTGAAAAAATATTTGGCCTTCTAGTAATGTGTGGAACTTGGTCTATTAGTCCATCTATTCTGACCTCCATCAGGTTGCAAATTCAAAATAATTTTTTGTCTGCATCTAGCTCTGAAAAAATATTTGGGCTTCTAGCTGTGTGTGGGACTTGGTCTATTAGTCCATCTATACTGACCTCCATCAGGTGGCAAATTGAATATAATTTTTTTCTGCATCTAGCTCTGAAAAAATATTTGTCCTTCTAGTAGTGTGTGGGACTTGTTCTATTTGTCCATCTATACTGACCTCCATCAGGTTGCAAACTGAATATAATTTTTTTCTGCATTTACCTCTGAAAAAATATTTGGGCTTCTAGCAGTGTGTGGGACTTGTTCTATTAGTCCATCTATACTGACCTCCATCAGGTTGCAAACTGAATATAATTTTTTTCTGCATCTACCTCTGAAAAAATATTTGGGCTTCTAGCAGTGTGTGGGACTTGTTCTATTAGTCCATCTATACTGACCTCCATCAGGTTGCAAATTCAAAATAATTCTTCGTCTGCATATAGCTCTGAAAAAATATTTGGCCTTCTAGCAGTATGTGGGACTTGGTCTATTAGTCCATCTATACTGACCTCCATCAGGTTGCAAACTGAATCTAATTTTTTTCTGCATCTAGCTCTGAAAAAATATTTGGGCTTCTAGCAGTGTGTGGGACTTGTTCTATTAGTCCATCTATACTGACTTCCATCAGGTTGCAAATTAAAAATAATTTTTTGTCTGCATCTAGCTCTAAAAAAATATTTGGGCTTCTAGCAGTGTGTGGGACTTGTTCTATTAGTCCATCTATACTGACCTCCATCAGGTTGCAAATTCAAAATAATTTTTTGTCTGCATCTAGCTCTAAAAAAATATTTGGCCTTCTAGCAGTGTGTGGGACTTTCTCTATTACTCCATCTATACTGACCTCCATCAGGTTGCAAATTAAAAATATTTTTTTATCGGCATCTAGCTCTGAAAAAATATTTGGGCTTCTAGCTTTGTGTGGGACTTGTTCTATTAGTCCATCTATACTGACCTACATCAGGTTGCAAACTGAATATAATATTTTTCTGCATCTAGCTCTGAAAAAATATTTGGGCTTCTAGCTTTGTGTGGGACTTGTTCTATTAGTCCATCTATACTGACCTCCATCAGGTTGCAAATTGAATATAATTTTTTTCTGCATCTATCTCTGAAAAAATATTTGGCCTTCTAGCAGTGTGTGGGACTTGCTCTATTAGTCCATCTATACTGACCTCCATCAGGTTTCAATTTGAATCTAATTTTTTTCTGCATCTACCTCTGAAAAAATATTTGGGCTTCTAGCAGTGTGTGAGACTTGTTCTATTAGTCCATCTATACTGACCTCCATCAGGTTGCAAATTCAAAATAATTCTTTGTCTGCATCTAGCTCTGAAAAAATATTTGGCCTTCTAGCAGTATGTGGGACTTGGTCTATTAGTCCATCTATACTGACCTCCATCAGGTTGCAAACTGAATATAATTTTTTTCTGCATCTAGCTCTGAAAAAATATTTGGACTTCTAGCAGTGTGTGGGACTTGTTCTATTAGTCCATCTATACTGACTTCCATCAGGTTGCAAATTAAAAATATTTTTTTGTCTGCATCTAGCTCTAAAAAAATATTTGGGCTGCTAGCAGTGTGTGGGACTTGTTCTATTAGTCCATCTATACTTACCTCCATCAAGTTGCAAATTAAAAATAATTTTTTGTCTGCATCTAGCTCTAAAAAAATATTTGGCCTTCTAGCAGTGTGTGGGACTTTCTCTATTACTCCATCTATACTGACCTCCATCAGGTTGCAAATTAAAAATATTTTTTTGTCGGCATCTAGCTCTGAAAAAATATTTGGGCTTCTAGCAGTGTGTGGGACTTGTTCTATTAGTCCATCTATACTGACCTCCATCAGGTTGCAAACTGAATATAATATTTTTCTGCATCTAGCTCTGAAAAAATATTTGGCCTTCTAGTAGTGTGTGGGACTTGTTCTATTAGTCCATCTATACTGACCTCCATCAGGTTGCAAATGGAATATAATTTTTTTCTGCATCTAGCTCTGAAAAAATATTTGGGCTTCTAGCAGTGTGTGGGACTTGTTCTATTAGTCCATCTATACTGACCTCCATCAGGTTGCAAATTGAATTTAATTTTTTGTCTGCATCTTGATCTGAAAAAATATTTGGGCTTCTAGCAGTGTGTGAGACTTGTTCTATTAGTCCGTCTATACTGACCTCCATCAGGTTGCAAATTGAATATAATTTTTTCTGCATCTAGCTCTGAAAAAATATTTGGCCTTCTAGCAGTGTGTGGGACTTGTTCTATTAGTCCATCTATACTGACCTCCATCAGGTTGCAAATTCAAAATAATTTTTTGTCTGCATCTAGCTCTAAAAAAATATTTGGCCTTCTAGCAGTGTGTGGGACTTTCTCTATTACTCCATCTATACTGACCTCCATCAGGTTACAAATTAAAAATATTTTTTTGTCTGCATCTAGCTCTGAAAAAATATCTGGGCTTCTAGCTTTGTGTGGGACTTGTTCTATTAGTCCATCTATACTGACCTCCATCAGGTTGCAAACTGAATATAATATTTTTCTCCATCTAGCTCTGAAAAAATATTTGGCCTTCTAGCAGTGTGTCGGACTTCTTCTATTAGTCCATCTATGCTGACCTCCATCAGGTTGCAAGTTGAATATAATTTTTTTCTGCATCTAGCTCTGAAAAAATATTTGGGCTTCTAGCAGTGTGTGGGACTTATTCTATTAGTCCATCTATACTGACCTCCATCAGGTTGCAAATTGAATATAATTTTTTTCTGCATCTACCTCTGAAAAAATATTTGGCCTTCTAGCAGTGTGTGGGACTTGGTCTATTAGTCCATCAATACTGACCTCCATCAGGTTTCAATTTGAATCTAATTTTTTTCTGCATCTAGCTCTGAAAAAATATTTGGGGTTCTAGCTGTGTGTGGGACTTGTTCTATTAGTCCATCTATACTGACCTCCATCAGGTTGCAAATTAAAAATAATTTTTTGCCTGCATCTAGCTCTGAAAAAATATTTGGCCTTCTAGCAATGTGTGGGACTTGTTCTATTAGTCCATCTATACTGACCTCCATCAGGTTGCAAACTGAATATAATTTTTTTCTGCATCTACCTCTGAAAAAATATTTGGGCTTCTAGCAGTGTGTGGGACTTGTTGTATGAGTCCATCTACACTGACCTCCATCAAGTTGCAAACTGAATATAATTTTTTTCTGCATCTACCTCTGAAAAAATATTTGGGCTTCTAGCAGTGTGTGGAACTTGTTCTATTAGTCCATCTATACTGACCTCCATCAAGTTGCCATCTGAATATAATTTTTTTCTGCATCTACCTCTGAAAAAATATTTGGGCTTCTAGCAGTGTGTGGGACTTGTTCTATTAGTCCATCTATACTGACCTCCATCAGGTTGCAAATTCAAAATAATTCTTTGTCTGCATCTAGCTCTGAAAAAATATTTGGCCTTCTAGCAGTATGTGGGACTTGGTCTATTAGTCCATCTATACTGACCTCCATCAGGTTGCAAACTGAATATAATTTTTTTCTGCATCTAGCTCTGAAAAAATATTTGGGCTTCTAGCAGTGTGTGGGACTTGTTCTATTAGTCCATCTATACTGACTTCCATCAGGTTGCAAATTAAAAATAATTTTTTGTCTGCATCTAGCTCTAAAAAAATATCTGGGCTTCTAGCAGTGTGTGGGACTTGTTCTATTAGTCCATCTATACTGACCTCCATCAGGTTGAAAATTCAAAATAATTTTTTGTCTGCATCTAGCTCTAAAAAAATATTTGTTCTTCTAGCAGTGTGTGGGACTTTCTCTATTACTCCATCTATACTGACCTCCATCAGGTTGCAAATTAAAAATATTTTTTTGTCTGCATCTAGCTCTAAAAAAATATTTGGGCTTCTAGCTTTGTGTGGGACTTGTTCTATTAGTCCATCTATACTGACCTCCATCAGGTTGCAAACTGAATATAATATTTTTCTGCATCTAGCTCTGAAAAAATATTTGGCCTTCTAGCAGTGTGTGGGACTTGTTCTATTAGTCCATCTATACTGACCTGCATCAGGTTGCAAATTGAAGATAATTTTTTGTCTGCATCTAGCGCTGAAAAAATATTTGGCCTTCTAGCAGTGTGTGGGACTTGTTCTATTAGTCCGTCTATACTGACCTCCATCAGGTTGCAAATTGAATATAATTTTTTCTGCATCTAGCTCTGAAAAAATATTTGGCCTTCTAGCAGTGTGTGGGACTTGTTCTATTAGTCCATCTATACTGACCTCCATCAGGTTGCAAATGCAAAATAATTTTTTGTCTGCATCTGGGTCTGAAAAAAATATTTGGCCTTCTAGCAGTGTGTGGGACTTGTTCTATTAGTCCATTTATACTGACCTCCATGAGGTTGCAAATTCAAAATATTTTTTATCTGCATCTAGCTCTGAAAAAATATTTGGCCTTCTAGTAGTGTGTGGAACTTGGTCTATTAGTCCATCTATTCTGACCTCCATCAGGTTGCAAATTCAAAATAATTTTTTGTCTGCATCTAGCTCTGAAAAAATATTTGGGCTTCTAGCTGTGTGTGGGACTTGGTCTATTAGTCCATCTATACTGACCTCCATCAGGTGGCAAATTGAATATAATTTTTTTCTGCATCTAGCTCTGAAAAAATATTTGTCCTTCTAGTAGTGTGTGGGACTTGTTCTATTTGTCCATCTATACTGACCTCCATCAGGTTGCAAACTGAATATAATTTTTTTCTGCATTTACCTCTGAAAAAATATTTGGGCTTCTAGCAGTGTGTGGGACTTGTTCTATTAGTCCATCTATACTGACCTCCATCAGGTTGCAAACTGAATATAATTTTTTTCTGCATCTACCTCTGAAAAAATATTTGGGCTTCTAGCAGTGTGTGGGACTTGTTCTATTAGTCCATCTATACTGACCTCCATCAGGTTACAAATTCAAAATAATTCTTCGTCTGCATATAGCTCTGAAAAAATATTTGGCCTTCTAGCAGTATGTGGGACTTGGTCTATTAGTCCATCTATACTGACCTCCATCAGGTTGCAAACTGAATCTAATTTTTTTCTGCATCTAGCTCTGAAAAAATATTTGGGCTTCTAGCAGTGTGTGGGACTTGTTCTATTAATCCATCTATACTGACTTCCATCAGGTTGCAAATTAAAAATAATTTTTTGTCTGCATCTAGCTCTAAAAAAATATTTGGGCTTTTAGCAGTGTGTGGGACTTGTTCTATTAGTCCATCTATACTGACCTCCATCAGGTTGCAAATTCAAAATAATTTTTTGTCTGCATCTAGCTCTAAAAAAATATTTGGCCTTCTAGCAGTGTGTGGGACTTTCTCTATTACTCCATCTATACTGACCTCCATCAGGTTGCAAATTAAAAATATTTTTTTATCGGCATCTAGCTCTGAAAAAATATTTGGGCTTCTAGCTTTGTGTGGGACTTGTTCTATTAGTCAATCTATACTGACCTACATCAGGTTGCAAACTGAATATAATATTTTTCTGCATCTAGCTCTGAAAAAATATTTGGGCTTCTAGCTTTGTGTGGGACTTGTTCTATTAGTCCATCTATACTGACCTCCATCAGGTTGCAAATTGAATATAATTTTTTTCTGCATCTATCTCTGAAAAAATATTTGGCCTTCTAGCAGTGTGTGGGACTTGCTCTATTAGTCCATCTATACTGACCTCCATCAGGTTTCAATTTGAATCTAATTTTTTTCTGCATCTACCTCTGAAAAAATATTTGGGCTTCTAGCAGTGTGTGAGACTTGTTCTATTAGTCCATCTATACTGACCTCCATCAGGTTGCAAATTCAAAATAATTCTTTGTCTGCATCTAGCTCTGAAAAAATATTTGGCCTTCTAGCAGTATGTGGGACTTGGTCTATTAGTCCATCTATACTGACCTCCATCAGGTTGCAAACTGAATATAATTTTTTTCTGCATCTAGCTCTGAAAAAATATTTGGGCTTCTAGCAGTGTGTGGGACTTGTTCTATTAGTCCATCTATACTGACTTCCATCAGGTTGCAAATTAAAAATATTTTTTTGTCTGCATCTAGCTCTAAAAAAATATTTGGGCTGCTAGCAGTGTGTGGGACTTGTTCTATTAGTCCATCTATACTTACCTCCATCAAGTTGCAAATTAAAAATAATTTTTTGTCTGCATCTAGCTCTAAAAAAATATTTGGCCTTCTAGCAGTGTGTGGGACTTTCTCTATTACTCCATCTATACTGACCTCCATCAGGTTGCAAATTAAAAATATTTTTTTGTCGGCATCTAGCTCTGAAAAAATATTTGGGCTTCTAGCTTTGTGTGGGACTTGTTCCATTAGTCCATCTATACTGACCTCCATCAGGTTGCAAACTGAATATAATATTTTTCTGCATCTAGCTCTGAAAAAATATTTGGCCTTCTAGTAGTGTGTGGGACTTGTTCTATTAGTCCATCTATACTGACCTCCATCAGGTTGCAAATGGAATATAATTTTTTTCTGCATCTAGCTCTGAAAAAATATTTGGGCTTCTAGCAGTGTGTGGGACTTGTTCTATTAGTCCATCTATACTGACCTCCATCAGGTTGCAAATTGAATTTAATTTTTTGTCTGCATCTTGATCTGAAAAAATATTTGGGCTTCTAGCAGTGTGTGAGACTTGTTCTATTAGTCCGTCTATACTGACCTCCATCAGGTTGCAAATTGAATATAATTTTTTCTGCATCTAGCTCTGAAAAAATATTTGGCCTTCTAGCAGTGTGTGGGACTTGTTCTATTAGTCCATCTATACTGACCTCCATCAGGTTGCAAATTCAAAATAATTTTTTGTCTGCATCTAGCTCTAAAAAAATATTTGGCCTTCTAGCAGTGTGTGGGACTTTCTCTATTCCTCCATCTATACTGACCTCCATCAGGTTACAAATTAAAAATATTTTTTTGTCTGCATCTAGCTCTGAAAAAATATCTGGGCTTCTAGCTTTGTGTGGGACTTGTTCTATTAGTCCATCTATACTGACCTCCATCAGGTTGCAAACTGAATATAATATTTTTCTCCATCTAGCTCTGAAAAAATATTTGGCCTTCTAGCAGTGTTTCGGACTTCTTCTATTAGTCCATCTATGCTGACCTCCATCAGGTTGCAAGTTGAATATAATTTTTTTCTGCATCTAGCTCTGAAAAAATATTTGGGCTTCTAGCAGTGTGTGGGACTTATTCTATTAGTCCATCTATACTGACCTCCATCAGGTTGCAAATTGAATATAATTTTTTTCTGCATCTACCTCTGAAAAAATATTTGGCCTTCTAGCAGTGTGTGGGACTTGGTCTATTAGTCCATCAATACTGACCTCCATCAGGTTTCAATTTGAATCTAATTTTTTTCTGCATCTAGCTCTGAAAAAATATTTGGGGTTCTAGCTGTGTGTGGGACTTGTTCTATTAGTCCATCTATACTGACCTCCATCAGGTTGCAAATTAAAAATAATTTTTTGCCTGCATCTAGCTCTGAAAAAATATTTGGCCTTCTAGCAATGTGTGGGACTTGCTCTATTAGTCCATCTATACTGACCTCCATCAGGTTGCAAACTGAATATAATTTTTTTCTGCATCTACCTCTGAAAAAATATTTGGGCTTCTAGCAGTGTGTGGGACTGGTTGTATGAGTCCATGTACACTGACCTCCATCAAGTTGCAAAATGAATATAATTTTTTTCTGCATCTACCTCTGAAAAAATATTTGGGCTTCTAGCAGTGTGTGGGACTTGTTCTAATAGTCCATCTATACTGACCTCCATCAGGTTGCAAATTCAAAATAATTCTTTGTCTGCATCTAGCTCTGAAAAAATATTTGGCCTTCTAGCAGTATGTGGGACTTGGTCTATTAGTCCATCTATACTGACCTCCATCAGGTTGCAAACTGAATATAATTTTTTTCTGCATCTAGCTCTGAAAAAATATTTGGGCTTCTAGCAGTGTGTGGGACTTGTTCTATTAGTCCATCTATACTGACTTCCATCAGGTTGCAAATTAAAAATAATTTTTTGTCTGCATCTAGCTCTAAAAAAATATCTGGGCTTCTAGCAGTGTGTGGGACTTGTTCTATTAGTCCATCTATACTGACCTCCATCAGGTTGCAAATTCAAAATAATTTTTTGTCTGCATCTAGCTCTAAAAAAATATTTGTTCTTCTAGCAGTGTGTGGGACTTTCTCTATTACTCCATCTATACTGACCTCCATCAGGTTGCAAATTAAAAATATTTTTTTGTCTGCATCTAGCTCTAAAAAAATATTTGGGCTTCTAGCTTTGTGTGGGACTTGTTCTATTAGTCCATCTATACTGACCTCCATCAGGTTGCAAACTGAATATAATATTTTTCTGCATCTAGCTCTGAAAAAATATTTGGCCTTCTAGCAGTGTGTGGGACTTGTTCTATTAGTCCATCTATACTGACCTGCATCAGGTTGCAAATTGAAGATAATTTTTTGTCTGCATCTAGCGCTGAAAAAATATTTGGCCTTCTAGCAGTGTGTGGGACTTGTTCTATTAGTCCGCCTATACTGACCTCCATCAGGTTGCAAATTGAATATAATTTTTTCTGCATCTAGCTCTGAAAAAATATTTGGCCTTCTAGCAGTGTGTGGGACTTGTTCTATTAGTCCATCTATACTGACCTCCATCAGGTTGCAAATGCAAAATAATTTTTTGTCTGCATTTGGGTCTGAAAAAAATATTTGGCCTTCTAGCAGTGTGTGGGACTTGTTCTATTAGTCCATTTATACTGACCTCCATGAGGTTGCAAATTCAAAATATTTTTTATCTGCATCTAGCTCTGAAAAAATATTTGGCCTTCTAGTAGTGTGTGGAACTTGGTCTATTAGTCCATCTATTCTGACCTCCATCAGGTTGCAAATTCAAAATAATTTTTTGTCTGCATCTAGCTCTGAAAAAATATTTGGGCTTCTAGCTGTGTGTGGGACTTGGTCTATTAGTCCATCTATACTGACCTCCATCAGGTGGCAAATTGAATATAATTTTTTTCTGCATCTAGCTCTGAAAAAATATTTGTCCTTCTAGTAGTGTGTGGGACTTGTTCTACAAGTCCATCTATACTGACCTCCATCAGGGTGCAAATTAAAAATAATTTTTTGTCTGCATCTAGCTCTGAAAAAATATTTGGCCTTCTAGCAGTGTGTGGGACTTGTTCCATTAGTCCATCTATACTGACCTCCATCAGGTTGCAAATTAAAAATAATTTTTTGTCCGCATGTAGCTTTGAAAAAATATTTGGCCTTCTAGCAGTGTGTGGGACGGGTTTTATTAGTCCATCTATACTGACCTCCATCAGGTTGCAAATTAAAAATAATTTTTGTCTGCATCTACCTCTGAAAAAATATTTGGGCTTCTAGCAGTGTGTGGGACTTGTTCTATTAGTCCATCTATACTAACCTCCATCAGGTTGCAAATTGAATATTATTTTTTTCTGCATCTAGCTCTGAAAAAATATTTGGGCTTCTAGCAGTGTGTGGGACTTGTTCTATTAGTCCATCTATACTGACCTCCATCAGGTTGCAAATTAAAAATAATTTTTTGTCTGCTTCTAGCTCTAAAAAAATATTTGGGCTTCTAGCTGTGTGTGGGACTTGTTCTATTAGTCCATCTATATTGACCTCCATCAGGTTGCAAATTAAAAATAATTTTTTGTCTGCATCTAGCTCTGAAAAAATATTTGGCCTTCTAGCAGTGTGTGGGACTTGCTCTATTAGTCCATCTATACTGACCTCCATCAGGTTGCAAACCGAATATAATTTTTTTCTGCATCTACCTCTGAAAAAATATTTGGGCTTCTAGCAGTGTGTGGGACTTGTTCTATTTGTCCATCTATACTGACCTCCATCAGATTGCAAACTGAATATAATTTTTTTCTGCATCTACCTCTGAAAAAATATTTGGGCTTCTAGCAGTGTTTGGGACTTGTTCTATTAGTCCATCTATACTGACCTCCATCAGGTTGCAAATTCAAAATAATTCTTTGTCTGCATCTAGCTCTGAAAAAATATTTGGCCTTCTAGCAGTATGTGGGACTTGTTCTATTAGTCCATCTATACTGACCTCCATCAGGTTGCAAACTGAATATAATTTTTTTCTGCATCTAGCTCTGAAAAAATATTTGGGCTTCTAGCAGTGTGTGGGACTTGTTCTATTAGTCCATCTATACTGACTTCCATCAGGTTGCAAATTAAAAATAATTTTTTGTCTGCATCTAGCTCTAAAAAAATATTTGGGCTTCTAGCAGTGTGTGGGACTTGTTCTATTAGTCCATCTATACTGACCTCCATCAGGTTGCAAATTCAAAATAATTTTTTGTCTGCATCTAGCTCTGAAAAAATATTTGGGCTTCTAGCTTTGTGTGGGACTTGTTCTATTAGTCCATATATACTGACCTCCATCAGGTTGCAAACTGAATATAATATTTTTCTGCATCTAGCTCTGAAAAAATATTTGGCTTTCTAGAAGTGTGTGAGACTTGTTCTACTAGTCCATCTATACTGACCTCCATCAGGTTGCAAATTGAATATAATTTTTTTCTGCATCTAGCTCTGAAAAAATATTTGGGATTCTAGCAGTGTGTGGGACTTGTTCTATTAGTCCATCTATACTGAACTCCATCAGGTTGCAAATTGAATATAATTTTTTTCTGCATCCACCTCTGAAAAAATATTTGGCCTTCTAGCAGTGTGTGGGACTTGGTCTATTAGTCCATCTATACTGACCTCCATCAGGTTTCAATTTGAATCTAATTTTTTTCTGCATCTAGCTCTGAAAAAATATTTGGGGTTCTAGCTGTGTGTGGGACTTGTTCTATTAGTCCATCTATACTGACCTCCATCAGGTTGCAAATTAAAAATAATTTTTTGTCTACATCTAGCTCTGAAAAAATATTTGGCCTTCTAGCAGTGTGTGGGACTTGCTCTATTAGTCCATCTATACTGACCTCCATCAGGTTGCAAACTGAATATAATTTTTTTCTGCATCTACCTCTGAAAAAATATTTGGGCTTCTAGCAGTGTGTGGGACTTGTTCTATTAGTCCATCTATACTGACCTCCATCAGGTTGCAAACTAAATATAATTTTTTTCTGCATCTACCTCTGAAAAAATATTTGGGCTTCTAGCAGTGTGTGGGAATTGTTCTATTAGTCCATCTATACTGACCTCCATCAGGTTGCAAACTGAATATAATTTTTTTCTGCATCTACCTCTGAAAAAATATTTGGGCTTCTAGCAGTGTGTGGGACTTGTTCTATTAGTCCATCTATACTGACCTCCATCAGGTTGCAAATTTAAAATAATTTTTTGTCTGCATCTAGCTCTAAAAAAATATTTGGCCTTCTAGCAGTGTGTGGGACTTTCTCTATTACTCCATCTATACTGACCTCCATCAGGTTGCAAATTAAAAATATTTTTTTGTCTGCATCTAGCTCTGAAAAGATATTTGGGCTTCTAGCTTTGTGTGGGACTTGTTCTATTAGTCCATATATACTGACCTCCAACACGTTGCAAACTGAATATAATATTTTTCTGCATCTAGCTCTGAAAAAATATTTCGCCTTCTAGCAGTGTGTGGGACTTGTTCTATTAGTCCATCTATACTGACCTCCATCAGGTTGCAAATTGAATATAATTTTTTTCTGCATCTAGCTGTGAAAAAATATTTGGGCTTCTAGCAGTGTGTGGGACTTGTTCTATTAGTCCATCTATACTGACCTCCATCAGGTTGCAAATTGAATATAATTTTTTTCTGCATCCACCTCTGAAAAAATATTTGGCCTTCTAGCAGTGTGTGGGACTTGGTCTATTAGTCCATCTATACTGACCTCCATCAGGTTTCAATTTGAATCTAATTTTTTTCTGCATCTAGCTCTGAAAAAATATTTGGGGTTCTAGCTGTGTGTGGGACTTGTTCTATTAGTCCATCTATACTGACCTCCATCAGGTTGCAAATTAAAAATAATTTTTTGTCTACATCTAGCTCTGAAAAAATATTTGGCCTTCTAGCAGTGTGTGGGACTTGCTCTATTAGTCCATCTATACTGACCTCCATCAGGTTGCAAACTGAATATAATTTTTTTCTGCATCTACCTCTGAAAAAATATTTGGGCTTCTAGCAGTGTGTGGGACTTGTTGTATGAGTCCATCTACACTGACCTCCATCAAGTTGCAAAATGAATATAATTTTTTTCTGCATCTACCTCTGAAAAAATATTTGGGCTTCTAGCAGTGTGTGGGACTTGTTCTAATAGTCCATCTATACTGACCTCCATCAGGTTGCAAATTCAAAATAATTCTTTGTCTGCATCTAGCTCTGAAAAAATATTTGGCCTTCTAGCAGTATGTGGGACTTGGTCTATTAGTCCATCTATACTGACCTCCATCAGGTTGCAAACTGAATATAATTTTTTTCTGCATCTAGCTCTGAAAAAATATTTGGGCTTCTAGCAGTGTGTGGGACTTGTTCTATTAGTCCATCTATACTGACTTCCATCAGGTTGCAAATTAAAAATAATTTTTTGTCTGCATCTAGCTCTAAAAAAATATCTGGGCTTCTAGCAGTGTGTGGGACTTGTTCTATTAGTCCATCTATACTGACCTCCATCAGGTTGCAAATTCAAAATAATTTTTTGTCTGCATCTAGCTCTAAAAAAATATTTGTTCTTCTAGCAGTGTGTGGGACTTTCTCTATTACTCCATCTATACTGACCTCCATCAGGTTGCAAATTAAAAATATTTTTTTGTCTGCATCTAGCTCTAAAAAAATATTTGGGCTTCTAGCTTTGTGTGGGACTTGTTCTATTAGTCCATCTATACTGACCTCCATCAGGTTGCAAACTGAATATAATATTTTTCTGCATCTAGCTCTGAAAAAATATTTGGCCTTCTAGCAGTGTGTGGGACTTGTTCTATTAGTCCATCTATACTGACCTGCATCAGGTTGCAAATTGAAGATAATTGTTTGTCTGCATCTAGCGCTGAAAAAATATTTGGCCTTCTAGCAGTGTGTGGGACTTGTTCTATTAGTCCGCCTATACTGACCTCCATCAGGTTGCAAATTGAATATAATTTTTTCTGCATCTAGCTCTGAAAAAATATTTGGCCTTCTAGCAGTGTGTGGGACTTGTTCTATTAGTCCATCTATACTGACCTCCATCAGGTTGCAAATGCAAAATAATTTTTTGTCTGCATTTGGGTCTGAAAAAAATATTTGGCCTTCTAGCAGTGTGTGGGACTTGTTCTATTAGTCCATTTATACTGACCTCCATGAGGTTGCAAATTCAAAATATTTTTTATCTGCATCTAGCTCTGAAAAAATATTTGGCCTTCTAGTAGTGTGTGGAACTTGGTCTATTAGTCCATCTATTCTGACCTCCATCAGGTTGCAAATTCAAAATAATTTTTTGTCTGCATCTAGCTCTGAAAAAATATTTGGGCTTCTAGCTGTGTGTGGGACTTGGTCTATTAGTCCATCTATACTGACCTCCATCAGGTGGCAAATTGAATATAATTTTTTTCTGCATCTAGCTCTGAAAAAATATTTGTCCTTCTAGTAGTGTGTGGGACTTGTTCTACAAGTCCATCTATACTGACCTCCATCAGGGTGCAAATTAAAAATAATTTTTTGTCTGCATCTAGCTCTGAAAAAATATTTGGCCTTCTAGCAGTGTGTGGGACTTGTTCCATTAGTCCATCTATACTGACCTCCATCAGGTTGCAAATTAAAAATAATTTTTTGTCCGCATGTAGCTTTGAAAAAATATTTGGCCTTCTAGCAGTGTGTGGGACGGGTTTTATTAGTCCATCTATACTGACCTCCATCAGGTTGCAAATTAAAAATAATTTTTGTCTGCATCTACCTCTGAAAAAATATTTGGGCTTCTAGCAGTGTGTGGGACTTGTTCTATTAGTCCATCTATACTAACCTCCATCAGGTTGCAAATTGAATATTATTTTTTTCTGCATCTAGCTCTGAAAAAATATTTGGGCTTCTAGCAGTGTGTGGGACTTGTTCTATTAGTCCATCTATACTGACCTCCATCAGGTTGCAAATTAAAAATAATTTTTTGTCTGCTTCTAGCTCTAAAAAAATATTTGGGCTTCTAGCTGTGTGTGGGACTTGTTCTATTAGTCCATCTATATTGACCTCCATCAGGTTGCAAATTAAAAATAATTTTTTGTCTGCATCTAGCTCTGAAAAAATATTTGGCCTTCTAGCAGTGTGTGGGACTTGCTCTATTAGTCCATCTATACTGACCTCCATCAGGTTGCAAACCGAATATAATTTTTTTCTGCATCTACCTCTGAAAAAATATTTGGGCTTCTAGCAGTGTGTGGGACTTGTTCTATTTGTCCATCTATACTGACCTCCATCAGATTGCAAACTGAATATAATTTTTTTCTGCATCTACCTCTGAAAAAATATTTGGGCTTCTAGCAGTGTTTGGGACTTGTTCTATTAGTCCATCTATACTGACCTCCATCAGGTTGCAAATTCAAAATAATTCTTTGTCTGCATCTAGCTCTGAAAAAATATTTGGCCTTCTAGCAGTATGTGGGACTTGTTCTATTAGTCCATCTATACTGACCTCCATCAGGTTGCAAACTGAATATAATTTTTTTCTGCATCTAGCTCTGAAAAAATATTTGGGCTTCTAGCAGTGTGTGGGACTTGTTCTATTAGTCCATCTATACTGACTTCCATCAGGTTGCAAATTAAAAATAATTTTTTGTCTGCATCTAGCTCTAAAAAAATATTTGGGCTTCTAGCAGTGTGTGGGACTTGTTCTATTAGTCCATCTATACTGACCTCCATCAGGTTGCAAATTCAAAATAATTTTTTGTCTGCATCTAGCTCTGAAAAAATATTTGGGCTTCTAGCTTTGTGTGGGACTTGTTCTATTAGTCCATATATACTGACCTCCATCAGGTTGCAAACTGAATATAATATTTTTCTGCATCTAGCTCTGAAAAAATATTTGGCTTTCTAGAAGTGTGTGAGACTTGTTCTACTAGTCCATCTATACTGACCTCCATCAGGTTGCAAATTGAATATAATTTTTTTCTGCATCTAGCTCTGAAAAAATATTTGGGATTCTAGCAGTGTGTGGGACTTGTTCTATTAGTCCATCTATACTGAACTCCATCAGGTTGCAAATTGAATATAATTTTTTTCTGCATCCACCTCTGAAAAAATATTTGGCCTTCTAGCAGTGTGTGGGACTTGGTCTATTAGTCCATCTATACTGACCTCCATCAGGTTTCAATTTGAATCTAATTTTTTTCTGCATCTAGCTCTGAAAAAATATTTGGGGTTCTAGCTGTGTGTGGGACTTGTTCTATTAGTCCATCTATACTGACCTCCATCAGGTTGCAAATTAAAAATAATTTTTTGTCTACATCTAGCTCTGAAAAAATATTTGGCCTTCTAGCAGTGTGTGGGACTTGCTCTATTAGTCCATCTATACTGACCTCCATCAGGTTGCAAACTGAATATAATTTTTTTCTGCATCTACCTCTGAAAAAATATTTGGGCTTCTAGCAGTGTGTGGGACTTGTTCTATTAGTCCATCTATACTGACCTCCATCAGGTTGCAAACTAAATATAATTTTTTTCTGCATCTACCTCTGAAAAAATATTTGGGCTTCTAGCAGTGTGTGGGAATTGTTCTATTAGTCCATCTATACTGACCTCCATCAGGTTGCAAACTGAATATAATTTTTTTCTGCATCTACCTCTGAAAAAATATTTGGGCTTCTAGCAGTGTGTGGGACTTGTTCTATTAGTCCATCTATACTGACCTCCATCAGGTTGCAAATTTAAAATAATTTTTTGTCTGCATCTAGCTCTAAAAAAATATTTGGCCTTCTAGCAGTGTGTGGGACTTTCTCTATTACTCCATCTATACTGACCTCCATCAGGTTGCAAATTAAAAATATTTTTTTGTCTGCATCTAGCTCTGAAAAGATATTTGGGCTTCTAGCTTTGTGTGGGACTTGTTCTATTAGTCCATATATACTGACCTCCAACACGTTGCAAACTGAATATAATATTTTTCTGCATCTAGCTCTGAAAAAATATTTCGCCTTCTAGCAGTGTGTGGGACTTGTTCTATTAGTCCATCTATACTGACCTCCATCAGGTTGCAAATTGAATATAATTTTTTTCTGCATCTAGCTGTGAAAAAATATTTGGGCTTCTAGCAGTGTGTGGGACTTGTTCTATTAGTCCATCTATACTGACCTCCATCAGGTTGCAAATTGAATATAATTTTTTTCTGCATCCACCTCTGAAAAAATATTTGGCCTTCTAGCAGTGTGTGGGACTTGGTCTATTAGTCCATCTATACTGACCTCCATCAGGTTTCAATTTGAATCTAATTTTTTTCTGCATCTAGCTCTGAAAAAATATTTGGGGTTCTAGCTGTGTGTGGGACTTGTTCTATTAGTCCATCTATACTGACCTCCATCAGGTTGCAAATTAAAAATAATTTTTTGTCTACATCTAGCTCTGAAAAAATATTTGGCCTTCTAGCAGTGTGTGGGACTTGCTCTATTAGTCCATCTATACTGACCTCCATCAGGTTGCAAACTGAATATAATTTTTTTCTGCATCTACCTCTGAAAAAATATTTGGGCTTCTAGCAGTGTGTGGGACTTGTTCTATTAGTCCATCTATACTGACCTCCATCAGGTTGCAAACTAAATATAATTTTTTTCTGCATCTACCTCTGAAAAAATATTTGGGCTTCTAGCAGTGTGTGAGACTTGTTCTATTAGTCCATCTATACTGACCTCCATCAGGTTGCAAACTGAATATAATTTTTTTCTGCATCTACCTCTGAAAAAATATTTGGGCTTCTAGCAGTGAGTGGGACTTGTTCTATTAGTCCATCTATACTGACCTCCATCAGGTTGCAAATTCAAAATAATTCTTTGTCTGCATCTAGCTCTGAAAAAATATTTGGCCTTCTAGCAGTATGTGGGACTTGGTCTATTAGTCCATCTATACTGACCTCCATCAGGTTGCAAACTGAATATAATTTTTTTCTGCATCTAGCTCTGAAAAAATATTTGGGCTTCTAGCAGTGTGTGGGAATTGTTCTATTAGTCCATCTATACTGACTTCCATCAGGTTGCAAATTAAAAATAATTTTTTGTCTGCATCTAGCTCTAAAAAAATATTTGGGCTTCTAGCAGTGTGTGAGACTTGTCCTATTAGTCCATCTATACTGACCTCCATCAGGTTGCAAATTCAAAATAATTTTTTGCCTGCATCTAGCTCTAAAAAAATATTTGGACTTCTAGCAGTGTGTGGGACTTTCTCTATTACTCCATCTATACTGACCTCCATCAGGTTGCAAATTAAAAATATTTTTTTGTCTGCATCTAGCTCTGAAAAAATATTTGGGCTTCTAGCTTTGTGTGGGACTTGTTCTATTAGTCCATCTATACTGACCTCCATCAGGTTGCAAACTGAATATAATATTTTTCTGCATCTAGCTCTGAAAAAATATTTGGCCTTCTAGCAGTGTGTGGGACTTGTTCTATTAGTCCATCAATACTGACCTCCATCAGGTTGCAAATTGAATACAATTTTTTTCTGCATCTAGCTCTGAAAAAATATTTGGGTTTCCAGCAGTGTGTGGGACTTGTTCTATTAGTCCATCTGTACTGACCTCCATCAGGTTGCAAACTGAATATAATTTTTTTCTGCATCTACCTCTGAAAAAATATTTGGCCTTCTAGCAGTGTGTGGGACTTGGTCTATTAGTCCATCTATACTGACCTCCATCAGGTTGCAAATTGAATATAATATTTTTCTGCATCTACCTCTGAAAAAATATATGGGCTTTTAGCAGTGTGTGGGACTTGTTCTATTAGTCCATCTATACTGACCTCCATCAGGTTGCAAATTGAATATAATTTTTTTCTGCATCTAGCTCTGAAAAAATATTTGGGCTTCTAGCAGTGTGTGGGACTTGTTCTATTAGTCCATCTATACTGACCTCCATCAGGTTGCAAATTAAAAATAATTTTTTGTCTGCATCTAGCTTTAAAAAAATATTTGGGCTTCTAGCAGTGTGTGGGACTTGTTCTATTAGTCCATCTATACTGACTTCCATCACGTTGCAAATTAAAAATAATTTTTTGTCTGCATCTAGCTCTAAAAAAATATTTGGGCTTCTAGCAGTGTGTGAGACTTGTCCTATTAGTCCATCTATACTGACCTCCATCAGGTTGCAAATTCAAAATAATTTTTTGTCTGCATCTAGCTCTAAAAAAATATTTGGCCTTCTAGCAGTGTGTGGGACTTTCTCTATTACTCCATCTATACTGACCTCCATCAGGTTGCAAATTAAAAATATTTTTTTGTCTGCATCTAGCTCTGAAAAAATATTTGGGCTTCTAGCTTTGTGTGGGACTTGTTCTATTAGTCCATCTATACTGACCTCCATCAGGTTGCAAACTGAATATAATATTTTTCTGCATCTAGCTCTGAAAAAATATTTGGCCTTCTAGCAGTGTGTGGGACTTGTTCTATTAGTCCATCAATACTGACCTCCATCAGGTTGCAAATTGAATATAATTTTTTTCTGCATCTAGCTCTGAAAAAATATTTGGGTTTCCAGCAGTGTGTGGGACTTGTTCTATTAGTCCATCTATACTGACCTCCATCAGGTTGCAAACTGAATATAATTTTTTTCTGCATCTACCTCTGAAAAAATATTTGGCCTTCTAGCAGTGTGTGGGACTTGGTCTATTAGTCCATCTATACTGACCTCCATCAGGTTTCAATTTGAATCTAATTTTTTTCTGCATCTAGCTCTGAAAAAATATTTGGGGTTCTAGCTGTGTGTGGGACTTGTTCTATTAGTCCATCTATACTGACCTCCATCAGGTTGCAAATTAAAAATAATTTTTTGTCTGCATCTAGCTCTGAAAAAATATTTGGCCTTCTAGCAGTGTGTGGGACTTCGTCTATTAGTCCATCTATACTGACCTCCATCAGGTTGCAAATTGAATATAATATTTTTCTGCATCTACCTCTGAAAAAATATATGGGCTTCTAGCAGTGTGTGGGACTTGTTCTATTAGTCCATCTATACTGACCTCCATCAGGTTGCAAATTCAAAATAATTTTTTGTCTGCATCTAGCTCTAAAAAAATATTTGGCCTTCTAGCAGTGTGTGGGACTTTCTCTATTACTCCATCTATACTGACCTCCATCAGGTTGCAAATTAAAAATATTTTTTTGTCTGCATCTAGCTCTGAAAAAATATTTGGGCTTCTAGCTTTGTGTGGGACTTGTTCTATTAGTCCATCTATACTGACCTCCATCAGGTTGCAAACTGAATATAATATTTTTCTGCATCTAGCTCTGAAAAAATATTTGGCCTTCTAGCAGTGTGTGGGACTTGTTCTATTAGTCCATCAATACTGACCTCCATCAGGTTGCAAATTGAATATAATTTTTTTCTGCATCTAGCTCTGAAAAAATATTTGGGTTTCCAGCAGTGTGTGGGACTTGTTCTATTAGTCCATCTATACTGACCTCCATCAGGTTGCAAACTGAATATAATTTTTTTCTGCATCTACCTCTGAAAAAATATTTGGCCTTCTAGCAGTGTGTGGGACTTGGTCTATTAGTCCATCTATACTGACCTCCATCAGGTTTCAATTTGAATCTAATTTTTTTCTGCATCTAGCTCTGAAAAAATATTTGGGGTTCTAGCTGTGTGTGGGACTTGTTCTATTAGTCCATCTATACTGACCTCCATCAGGTTGCAAATTAAAAATAATTTTTTGTCTGCATCTAGCTCTGAAAAAATATTTGGCCTTCTAGCAGTGTGTGGGACTTCGTCTATTAGTCCATCTATACTGACCTCCATCAGGTTGCAAATTGAATATAATATTTTTCTGCATCTACCTCTGAAAAAATATATGGGCTTCTAGCAGTGTGTGGGACTTGTTCTATTAGTCCATCTATACTGACCTCCATCAGGTTGCAAATTGAGTATAATTTTTTTCTGCATCTAGCTCTGAAAAAATATTTGGGCTTCTAGCAGTGTGTGGGACTTGTTCTATTAGTCCATCTATACTGACCTCCATCAGGTTGCTAATTAAAAATAATTTTTTGTCTGCATCTAGCTCTAAAAAATATTTGGGCTTCTAGCAGTGTGTGGGACTTGTTCTATTAGTCCATCTATACTGACCTCCATCAGGTTGCAAATTCAAAATAATTTTTTGTCTGCATCTAGCTCTAAAAAAATATTTGGCCTTCTAGCACTGTGTGGGACTTTCTCTATTACTCCATCTATACTGACCTCCATCAGGTTGCAAATTAAAAATATTTTTTTGTCTGCATCTAGCTCTGAAAAAATATTTGGCCTTCTAGCTTTGTGTGGAACTTGTTCTATTAGTCCATCTATACTGACCTCCATCAGGTTGCAAACTGAATATAATATTTTTCTGCATCTAGCTCTGAAAAAATATTTGGCCTTCTAGCAGTGTGTGGGACTTGTTCTATTAGTCCATCTATACTGACCTCCATCAGGTTGCAAATTCAAAATAATTTTTTGTCTGCATCTAGCTCTAAAAAAATATTTGGCCTTCTAGCAGTGTGTGGGACTTTCTCTATTACTCCATCTATACTGACCTCCATCAGGTTGCAAATTCAAAATATTTTTTTGTCTGCATCTAGCTCTGAAAAAAAATTTGGGCTTCTAGCTTTGTGTGGGACTTGTTCTATTAGTCCATCTATACTGACCTCCATCAGGTTGCAAACTGAATATAATATTTTTCTGCATCTAGCTCTGAAAAAATATTTGGCCTTCTAGCAGTGTGTGGGACTTGTTCTATTAGTCCATCAATACTGACCTCCATCAGGTTGCAAATTGAATACAATTTTTTTCTGCATCTAGCTCTGAAAAAATATTTGGGTTTCCAGCAGTGTGTGGGACTTGTTCTATTAGTCCATCTATACTGACCTCCATCAGGTTGCTAATTAAAAATATTTTTTTGTCTGCATCTAGCTCTAAAAAATATTTGGGCTTCTAGCAGTGTGTGGGACTTGTTCTATTAGTCCATCTATACTGACCTCCATCAGGTTGCAAATTAAAAATAATTTTTTGTCTGCATCTAGCTCTAAAAAAATATTTGGGCTTCTAGCAGTGTGTGGGACTTGTTCTATTAGTCCATCTATACTGACTTCCATCAGGTTGCAAATTAAAAATAATTTTTTGTCTGCATCTAGCTCTAAAAAAATATATGGCCTTCTAGCAGTGTGTGGGACTTTCTCTATTACTCCATCTATACTGACCTCCATCAGGTTGCAAATTAAAAATATTTTTTTGTCTGCATCTAGCTCTGAAAAAATATTTGGGCTTCTAGCTTTGTGTGGGACTTGTTCCATTAGTCCATCTATACTGACCTCCATCAGGTTGCAAACTGAATATAATATTTTTCTGCATCTAGCTCTGAAAAAATATTTGGCCTTCTAGCAGTGTGTGGGACTTGTTCTATTAGTCCATCAATACTGACCTCCATCAGGTTGCAAATTGAATATAATTTTTTTCTGCATCTAGCTCTGAAAAAATATTTGGGTTCCCAGCAGTGTGTGGGACTTGTTCTATTAGTCCATCTATACTGACCTCCATCAGGTTGCAAACTGAATATAATTTTTTTCTGCATCTACCTCTGAAAAAATATTTGGCCTTCTAGCAGTGTGTGGGACTTGGTCTATTAGTCCATCTATACTGACCTCCATCAGGTTTCAATTTGAATCTAATTTTTTTCTGCATCTAGCTCTGAAAAAATATTTGGGGTTCTAGCTGTGTGTGGGACTTGTTCTATTACTCCATCTATACTGACCTCCATCAGGTTGCAAATTAAAAATAATTTTTTGTCTGCATCTAGCTCTGAAAAAATATTTGGCCTTCTAGCAGTGTGTGGGACTTGGTCTATTAGTCCATTTATACTGACCTCCATCAGGTTGCAAATTGAATATGATATTTTTCTGCATCTACCTCTGAAAAAATATATGGGCTTCTAGCAGTGTGTGGGACTTGTTCTATTAGTCCATCTATACTGACCTCCATCAGGTTGCAAACTGAATATAATTTTTTTCTGCATCTACCTCTGAAAAAATATTTGGGCTTCTAGCAGTGTGTGGGACTTGTTCTGTTAGTCCATCTATACTGACCTCCATCAGGTTGCAAACTGAATATAATTTTTTTCTGCATCTAATTCTGAAAAAATATTTGGGCTTCTAGCAGTGTGTGGGACTTGTTCTATTAGTCCATCTATACTGACCTCCATCAGGTTGCAAACTGAATATAATTTTTTTCTGCATCTACCTCTGAAAAAATATTTGGGCTTTTAGCAGTGTGTGGGACTTGTTCTATTAGTCCATCTATACTGACCTCCATCAGGTTGCAAACTGAATATAATTTTTTTCTGCATCTAGCTCTGAAAAAATATTTGGGCTTCTAGCAGTGTGTGGGACTTATTCTATTAGTCCACCTATACTGACTTCCATCAGGTTGCAAATTAAAAATAATTTTTTTCTGCATCAAGCTCTGAAAAAATATTTGGGGTTCTAGCTGTGTGTGGGACTTGTTCTATTAGTCCATCTATACTGACCTCCATCAGGTTGCAAATTAAAAATAATTTTTTGTCTGCATCTAGCTCTGAAAAAATATTTGGCCTTCTAGCAGTGTGTGGGACTTGCTCTATTAGTCCATCTATACTGACCTTCATCAGGTTGCAAACTGAATATAATTTTTTCCTGCATCTACCTCTGAAAAAATATTTGGGCTTCTAGCAGTGTGTGGGACTTGTTCTATTAGTCCATCTATGCTGACCTCCATCAGGTTGCAAATTCAAAATAATTTTTTGTCTGCATCTAGCTCTGAAAAAATATTTGGCCTTCTAGCAGTGTGTGGGACTTGGTCTATTAGTCCATCTATACTGACCTCCATCAGGTTGCAAATTGAATATAATATTTTTCTACATCTACCTCTGAAAAAATATTTGGGCTTCTAGCTGTGTGTGGGACTTGTTCTATTAGTCCATGTATACTGACTTCCATCAGGTTGCAAATTAAAAATAATTTTTATCTGCATCTAGCTCTGAAAAAATATTTGGCCTTCTAGCAGTGTGTGGGACTTGTTCAATTAGTCCATCTATACTGACCTCCATCAGGTTGCAAATTCAAAATAATTTTTTGTCTGCATCTAGCTCTGAAAAAATATTTGGCCTTCTAGCAGTGTGTGGGACTTGTTCTATTAGTCCATCTATACTGACCTCCATCAGGTTGCAAATTCAAAATAATTTTTTGTCTGCATCTAGCTCTGAAAAAATATTTGGGCTTCTAGCTGTGTGTGGGACTTGTTCTATTAGTCCATCTATACTGACCTCCATCAGGTTGTAAATTCAAAATAATTTTTTGTCTGCATCTAGCTCTGAAAAAATATTTGGCGTTCTAGCAGTGTGTGGGACTTGTTCTATTAGTCCATCTATACTGACCTCCATCAGGTTGCAAATTGAATATAATTTTTTTCTGCATCTAGCTCTGAAAAAATATTTGGGCTTCTAGCAGTGTGTGGGACTTCGTCTATTAGTCCATCTATACTGACCTCCATCAGGTTTCAAATTGAATATAATTTTTTTCTGCATCTAGCTCTGAAAAAATATTTGGGCTTCTAGCAGTGTGTGGGACTTCGTCTATTAGTCCATCTATACTGACCTCCATCAGGTTTCAAATTGAATTTAATTTTTTTCTGCATCTAGCTCTGAAAAAATATTTGGGCTTCTAGCAGTGTGTGGGACTTGGTCTATTAGTCCATCTATACTGACCTCCATCAGGTTTCAAATTGAATATAATTTTTTTCTGCATCTAGCTCTGAAAAAATATTTGGGCTTCTAGTTGTATGTGGGACTTGTTCTATTAGTCCATCTATTCTGACCTCCATCAGGTTGCAAATTCAAAATAATTTTTTGTCTGCATCTAGCTCTGAAAAAATATTTGGGCTTCTAGCTGTGTGTGGGACTTGGTCTATTAGTCCATCTATACTGACCTCTATCAGGTAGCAAATTGAATATAATTTTTTTCTGCATCTAGCTCTGAAAAAATATTTGTCCTTCTAGTAGTGTGTGGGACTTGTTCTACTAGTCCATCTATACTGACCTCCATCAGGTTGCAAATTGAATATAATATTTTTCTGCATCTAGCTCTGAAAAAATATTTGGCCTTCTAGCAGTGTGTGGGACTTGTTCTATTAGTCCATCTATACTGACCTCAATCAGGTTGCAAATTCAAAATAATTTTTTGTCTGCATCTAGCTCTGAAAAAATATTTGGCCTTCTAGCAGTGTGTGGGACTTGTTCTATTAGTCCATCTATACTGACCTCTATCAGGTTGCAAATTCAAAATAATTTTTTGCCTGCATCTAGCTCTGAAAAAATATTTGGGCTTCTAGCTGTGTGTGAGACTTGTTCTATTAGTCCATCTATACTGACCTCTACCAGGTTGCAAATTCAAAATAATTTTTTGTCTGCATCTAGCTCTGAAAAAATATTTGGGCTTCTTGCTGTGTGTGCGACTTGTTCTATTAGTCCATCTATACTAACCTCCATCAGGTTGCAAACTGAATATAATATTTTTCTGCATCTAGCTCTGAAAAAATATTTGGCCTTCTAGCAGTGTGTGGGACTTGTTCTATTAGTCCATCTATACTGACCTCCATCAGGTTGCAAATTGAATATAATTTTTTTCTGCATCTAGCTCTGAAAAAATATTTGGGCTTCTAGCAGTGTGTGGGACTTGGTCTATTAGTCCATCTATACTGACCTCCATCAGGTTTCAAATTGAATATAATTTTTTTCTGCATCTAGCTCTGAAAAAATATTTGGGCTTCTAGTTGTATGTGGGACTTGTTCTATTAGTCCATCTATACTGACCTCCATCAGGTTGCAAATTCAAAATAATTTTTTGTCTGCATCTAGCTCTGAAAAAATATTTGGGCTTCTAGCTGTGTGTGGGACTTGGTCTGTTAGTCCATCTATACTGACCTCCATCAGGTAGCAAATTGAATATAATTTTTTTCTGCATATAGCTCTGAAAAAATATTTGTCCTTCTAGTAGTGTGTGGGACTTGTTCTACTAGTCCATCTATACTGACCTCCATCAGGTTGCAAATTGAATATAATATTTTTCTGCATCTAGCTCTGAAAAAATATTTGGCCTTCTAGCAGTGTGTGGGACTTGTTCTATTAGTCCATCTATACTGACCTCCATCAGGTTGCAAACTGAATATAATTTTTTTCTGCATCTACCTCTGAAAAAATATTTGGGCTTCTAGCTGTGTGTGGGACTTGTTCTATTAGTCCATCTATACTGACCTTCATCAGGTTGCAAATTGAATATAATTTTTTTCTGCATCTAGCTCTGAAAAAATATTTGGGCTTCTAGCAGTGTGTGGGACTTGGTCTATTAGTCCATCTATACTAACCTCCATCAGGTTGCAAATTGAATATAATATTTTTCTGCATCTACCTCTGACAAAATATTTGGGCTTCTAGATGTGTGTGGGACTTGTTCTATTAGTCCATCTATACTGACCTCCATCAGGTTGCAAATTAAAAATAATTTTTATCTGCATCTAGCTCTGAAAAAATATTTGGACTTCTAGCAGTGTGTGGGACTTGTTCTATTAGTCCATCTATACTGACCTCCATCAGGTTGCAAATTAAAAATAATTTTTTGTCTGCATCTAGCTCTAAAAAAATATTTGGGCTTCTAGCAGTGTGTGGGACTTGTTCTATTAGACCATCTATACTGACCTCCATCAGGTTGCAAATTCAAAATAATTTTTTGTCTGCATCTAGCTCTAAAAAAATATTTGGGCTACTAGCAGTGTGTGGGACTTCCTCTATTACTCCATCTATACTGACCTCCATCAGGTTGCAAATTCAAACTAATTTTTTGTCTGCATCTAGCTCTGAAAAAATATTTGGGCTTCTAGCTGTGTGTGGGACTTGTTCTATTAGTCCATCTATACTGACCTCCATCAGGTTGAAAATTGAATATAATTTTTTTCTGCATCTAGCTCTGAAAAAATATTTGGGCTTCTAGCAGTGTGTGGGACTTGTTCCATTAGTCCATCTATACTGACCTCCATCAGGTTGCAAATTAAAAATAATTTTTTGTCTGCATCTAGCTTTGAAAAAATATTTGGCCTTCTAGCAGTGTGTGGGACTTGTTCTATTAGTCCATCTATACTGACCTCCATCAGGTTTCAATTTGAATCTAATTTTTTTCAGAATCTAGCTCTGAAAAAATATTTGGGTTTCTAGCTGTGTGTGGGACTTGTTCTATTAGTCCATCTATACTGACCTCCATCAGGTTGCAAATTAAAAATAATTTTTTGTCTGCATCTAGCTCTGAAAAAATATTTGGCCTTCTAGCAGTGTGTGGGACTTGCTCTGTTAGTCTATCTATACTGACCTCCATCAGGTTGCAAACTGAATATAATTTTTTTCTGCATCTACCTCTGAAAAAAATATTTGGGCTTCTAGCAGTGTGTGGGACTTGTTCTATTATTCCATCTATACTGACCTCCATCAGGTTGCAAACTGAATATAATTTTTTTCTGCTTCTACCTCTGAAAAAATATTTGGGCTTCTAGCAGTGTGTGGGACTTGTTCTATTAGTCCATCTATACTGACCTCCATCAGGTTGCAAATTCAAAATAATTTTTTGTCTGCATCTAGCTCTGAAAAAATATTTGGCCTTCTAGCAGTATGTGGGACTTGGTCTATTGGTCCATCTATACTGACCTCCATCAGGTTGCAAATTGAATATAATATTTTTCTGCATCTACCTCTGAAAACATATTTGGCCTTCTAGCAGTGTGTGGGACTTGTTCTATTAGTCCATCTATACTGACCTCCATCAGGTTGCAAATTGAATTTAATTTTTTTCTGCATCTAGCTCTGAAAAAATATTTGGGCTTCTAGCAGTGTGTGGGACTTGTTCTATTAGTCCATCTATACTGACCTCCATCAGGCTGCAAATTGAATATAATTTTTTTCTACATCTACCTCTGAAAAAATATTTGGGCTTCTAGCAGTGTGTGGGACTTGTTCTATTAGTCCATCTATACTGACCTCCATCAGATTGCAAACTGAATATAATTTTTTTCTGCATCTACCTCTGAAAAAATATTTGGGCTTCTAGCAGTGTGTCGGACTTGTTCTATTAGTCCATCTATACTGACCTCCATCAGGTTGCAAATTCAAAATAATTTTTTGTCTGCATCTAGCTCTGAAAAAATATTTGGCCTTCTAGCAGTGTGTGGGACTTGGTCTATTAGTCCATCTATACTGACCTCCATCAGGTTGCAAATTGAATATAATATTTTTCTGCATCTACCTCTGAAAAAATATTTGGGCTTCTAGCTGTGTGTGG
Organism: Phyllobates terribilis; assembly: GCF_046119375.1. NCBI lineage: Eukaryota > Metazoa > Chordata > Amphibia > Anura > Dendrobatidae > Phyllobates > Phyllobates terribilis. The sequence goes on along the minus strand of NW_027362938.1, from coordinate 60,143 downwards.
GACTTGTTCTATTAGTCCATCTATACTGACCTCCATCAGGTTGCAAATTAAAAATATTTTTTTGTCTGCATCTAGCTCTGAAAAAATATTGGGCTTCTAGCTTTGTGTGGGACTTGTTCTATTAGTCCATATATACTGACCTCCATCAGGTTGCAAACTGAATATAATATTTTTCTGCATCTAGCTCTGAAAAAATATTTGGCCTTCTAGCAGTGTGTGGGACTTGTTCTATTAGTCCATCTATACTGACCTCCATCAGGTTGCAAATTGAATATAATTTTTTTCTGCATCTAGCTCTGAAAAAATATTTGGGCTTCTAGCAGTGTGTGGGACTTGTTCTATTAGTCCATCTATACTGACCTCCATCAGGTTGCAAATTGAATATAATTTTTTTCTGCATCTACCTCTGAAAAAATATTTGGCCTTCTAGCAGTGTGTGGGACTTGGTCTATTAGTCCATCTATACTGACCTCCATCAGGTTTCAATTTGAATCTAATTTTTTTCTGCATCTAGCTCTGAAAAAATATTTGGGGTTCTAGCTGTGTGTGGGACTTTTTCTATTAGTCCATCTATACTGACCTCCATCAGGTTGCAAATTAAAAATAATTTTTGGTCTGCATCTAGCTCTGAAAAAATATTTGGCCTTCTAGCAGTGTGTGGGACTTGCTCTATTAGTCCATCTATACTGACCTCCATCAGGTTGCAAACTGAATATAATTTTTTTCTGCATCTACCTCTGAAAAAATATTTGGGCTTCTAGCAGTGTGTGGGACTTGTTCTATTAGTCCATCTATACTGACCTCCATCAGGTTGCAAACTGAATATAATTTTTTTCTGCATCTACCTCTGAAAAAATATTTGGGCTTCTAGCAGTGTGTGGGACTTGTTCTATTAGTCCATCTATACTGACCTCCATCAGGTTGCAAACTGAATATAATTTTTTTCTGCATCTACCTCTGAAAAAATATTTGGGCTTTTAGCAGTGTGTGGGACTTGTTCTATTAGTCCATCTATACTGACCTCCATCAGGTTGCAAATTCAAAATAATTCTTTGTCTGCATCTAGCTCTGAAAAAATATTTGGCCTTCTAGCAGTATGTGGGACTTGGTCTATTAGTCCATCTATACTGACCTCCATCAGGTTGCAAACTGAATATAATTTTTTTCTGCATCAAGCTCTGAAAAAATATTTGGGCTTCTAGCAGTGTGTGGGACTTATTCTATTAGTCCACCTATACTGACTTCCATCAGGTTGCAAATTAAAAATAATTTTTTTCTGCATCAAGCTCTGAAAAAATATTTGGGGTTCTAGCTGTGTGTGGGACTTGTTCTATTAGTCCATCTATACTGACCTCCATCAGGTTGCAAATTAAAAATAATTTTTTGTCTGCATCTAGCTCTGAAAAAATATTTGGCCTTCTAGCAGTGTGTGGGACTTGCTCTATTAGTCCATCTATACTGACCTTCATCAGGTTGCAAACTGAATATAATTTTTTTCTGCATCTACCTCTGAAAAAATATTTGGGCTTCTAGCAGTGTGTGGGACTTGTTCTATTTGTCCATCTATACTGACCTCCATCAGGTTGCAAACTGAATATAATTTTTTTCTGCATCTACCTCTGAAAAAATATTTGGGCTTCTAGCAGTGTGTGGGACTTGTTCTATTAGTCCATCTATGCTGACCTCCATCAGGTTGCAAATTCAAAATAATTTTTTCTCTGCATCTAGCTCTGAAAAAATATTTGGCCTTCTAGCAGTGTGTGGGACTTGGTCTATTAGTCCATCTATACTGACCTCCATCAGGTTGCAAATTGAATATAATATTTTTCTGCATCTACCTCTGAAAAAATATTTGGGCTTCTAGCTGTGTGTGGAACTTGTTCTATTATTCCATGTACACTGACTTCCATCAGGTTGCAAATTAAAAATAATTTTTATCTGCATCTAGCTCTGAAAAAATATTTGGCCTTCTAGCAGTGTGTGGGACTTGTTCAATTAGTCCATCTATACTGACCTCCATCAGGTTGCAAATTCAAAATAATTTTTTGTCTGCATCTAGCTCTGAAAAAATATTTGGCCTTCTAGCAGTGTGTGGGACTTGTTCTATTAGTCCATCTATACTGACCTCCATCAGGTTGCAAATTCAAAATAATTTTTTGTCTGCATCTAGCTCTGAAAAAATATTTGGGCTTCTAGCTGTGTGTGGGACTTGTTCTATTAGTCCATCTATACTGACCTCCATCAGGTTGTAAATTCAAAATAATTTTTTGTCTGCATCTAGCTCTGAAAAAATATTTGGGCTTCTAGCTGTGTGTGGGACTTGTTCTATTAGTCCATCTATACTGACCTCCATCAGGTTGCAAACTGAATATAATATTTTTCTGCATCTAGCTCTGAAAAAATATTTGGCGTTCTAGCAGTGTGTGGGACTTGTTCTATTAGTCCATCTATACTGACCTCCATCAGGTTGCAAATTGAATATAAATTTTTTCTGCATCTAGCTCTGAAAAAATATTTGGGCTTCTAGCAGTGTGTGGGACTTCGTCTATTAGTCCATCTATACTGACCTCCATCAGGTTTCAAATTGAATATAATTTTTTTCTGCATCTAGCTCTGAAAAAATATTTGGGCTTCTAGCAGTGTGTGGGACTTCGTCTATTAGTCCATCTATACTGACCTCCATCAGGTTTCAAATTGAATTTAATTTTTTTCTGCATCTAGCTCTGAAAAAATATTTGGGCTTCTAGCAGTGTGTGGGACTTGGTCTATTAGTCCATCTATACTGACCTCCATCAGGTTTCAAATTGAATATAATTTTTTTCTGCATCTAGCTCTGAAAAAATATTTGGGCTTCTAGTTGTATGTGGGACTTGTTCTATTAGTCCATCTATTCTGACCTCCATCAGGTTGCAAATTCAAAATATTTTTTTGTCTGCATCTAGCTCTGAAAAAATATTTGGGCTTCTAGCTGTGTGTGGGACTTGGTCTATTAGTCCATCTATACTGACCTCTATCAGGTAGCAAATTGAATATAATTTTTTTCTGCATCTAGCTCTGAAAAAATATTTGTCCTTCTAGTAGTGTGTGGGACTTGTTCTACTAGTCCATCTATACTGACCTCCATCAGGTTGCAAATTGAATATAATATTTTTCTGCATCTAGCTCTGAAAAAATATTTGGCCTTCTAGCAGTGTGTGGGACTTGTTCTATTAGTCCATCTATACTGACCTCTATCAGGTTGCAAATTCAAAATAATTTTTTGTCTGCATCTAGCTCTGAAAAAATATTTGGGCTTCTAGCTGTGTGTGGGACTTGTTCTATTAGTCCATCTATACTGACCTCTATCAGGTTGCAAATTCAAAATAATTTTTTGTCTGCATCTAGCTCTGAAAAAATATTTGGGCTTCTTGCTGTGTGTGCGACTTGTTCTATTAGTCCATCTATACTAACCTCCATCAGGTTGCAAACTGAATATAATATTTTTCTGCATCTAGCTCTGAAAAAATATTTGGCCTTCTAGCAGTGTGTGGGACTTGTTCTATTAGTCCATCTATACTGACCTCCATCAGGTTGCAAATTGAATATAATTTTTTTCTGCATCTAGCTCTGAAAAAATATTTGGGCTTCTAGCTGTGTGTGGGACTTGGTCTATTAGTCCATCTATACTGAACTCTATCAGGTAGCAAATTGAATATAATTTTTTTCTGCATCTAGCTCTGAAAAAATATTTGTCCTTCTAGTAGTGTGTGGGACTTGTTCTACTAGTCCATCTATACTGACCTCCATCAGGTTGCAAATTGCATATAAAATTTTTCTGCATCTAGCTCTGAAAAAATATTTGGCCTTCTAGCAGTGTGTGGGACTTGTTCTATTAGTCCATCTATACTGACCTCCATCAGGTTGCAAATTCAAACTAATTTTTTGTCTGCATCTAGCTCTGAAAAAATATTTGGCCTTCTAGCAGTGTGTGGGACTTGTTCTATTAGTCCATCTATACTGACCTCCATCAGGTTGCAAATTCAAAATAATTTTTTGTCTGCATCTAGCTCTGAAAAAATATTTGGGCTTCTAGCTGTGTGTGGGACTTGTTCTATTAGTCCATCTATACTGACCTCTATCAGGTTGCAAATTCAAAATAATTTTTTGTCTGCATCTAGCTCTGAAAAAATATTTGGGCTTCTTACTGTGTGTGCGACTTGTTCTATTAGTCCATCTATACTAACCTTCATCAGGTTGCAAACTGAATATAATATTTTTCTGCATCTAGCTCTGAAAAAATATTTGGCCTTCTAGCAGTGTGTGGGACTTGTTCTATTAGTCCATCTATACTGACCTCCATCAGGTTGCAAATTGAATATAATTTTTTTCTGCATCTAGCTCTGAAAAAATATTTGGGCTTCTAGCAGTGTGTGGGACTTGGTCTATTAGTCCATCTATACTGACCTCCATCAGGTTTCAAATTGAATATAATTTTTTTCTGCATCTAGCTCTGAAAAACTATTTGGGCTTCTAGTTGTATGTGGGACTTGTTCTATTAGTCCATCTATACTGACCTCCATCAGGTTGCAAATTCAAAATAATTTTTTGTCTGCATCTAGCTCTGAAAAAATATTTGGGCTTCTAGCTGTGTGTGGGACTTGGTCTATTAGTCCATCTATACTGACCTCCATCAGGTAGCAAATTGAATATAATTTTTTTCTGCATATAGCTCTGAAAAAATATTTGTCCTTCTAGTAGTGTGTGGGACTTGTTCTACTAGTCCATCTATACTGACCTCCATCAGGTTGCAAATTGAATATAATATTTTTCTGCATCTAGCTCTGAAAAAATATTTGGCCTTCTAGCAGTGTGTGGGACTTGTTCTATTAGTCCATCTATACTGACCTCCATCAGGTTGCAAACTGAATATAATTTTTTTCTGCATCTACCTCTGAAAAAATATTTGGGCTTCTAGCTGTGTGTGGGACTTGTTCTATTAGTCAATCTATACTGACCTTCATCAGGTTGCAAATTGAATATAATTTTTTTCTGCATCTAGCTCTGAAAAAATATTTGGGCTTCTAGCAGTGTGTGGGACTTGGTCTATTAGTTCATCTATACTAACCTCCATCAGGTTGCAAATTGAATATAATATTTTTCTGCATCTACCTCTGACAAAATATTTGGGCTTCTAGATGTGTTTGGGACTTGTTCTATTAGTCCATCTATACTGACCTCCATCAGGTTGCAAATTAAAAATAATTTTTATCTGCATCTAGCTCTGAAAAAATATTTGGACTTCTAGCAGTGTGTGGGACTTGTTCTATTAGTCCATCTATACTGACCTCCATCAGGTTGCAAATTAAAAATAAATTTTTGTCTGCATCTAGCTCTAAAAAAATATTTGGGCTTCTAGCAGTGTGTGGGACTTTCTCTATTACTCCATCTATACTGACCTCCATCAGGTTGCAAATTCAAACTAATTTTTTGTCTGCATCTAGCTCTGAAAAAATATTTGGGCTTCTAGCTGTGTGTGGGACTTGTTCTATTAGTACATCTATACTGACCTCCATCAGGTTTCAATCTGAATATAATATTTTTCTGCATCTGGCTCTGAAAAAATATTTGGCCTTCTAGCAGTGTGTGGGACTTGTTCTATTAGTCCATCTATACTGACCTCCATCAGGTTGAAAATTGAATATAATTTTTTTCTGCATCTAGCTCTGAAAAAATATTTGGGCTTCTAGCAGTGTGTGGGACTTGTTCCATTAGTCCATCTATACTGACCTCCATCAGGTTGCAAATTAAAAATAATTTTTTGTCTGCATCTAGCTTTGAAAAAATATTTGGCCTTCTAGCAGTGTGTGGGACTTATTCTATTAGTCCATCTATACTGACCTCCATCAGGTTTCAATTTGAATCTAATTTTTTTCAGAATCTAGCTCTGAAAAAATATTTGGGGTTCTAGCTGTGTGTGGGACTTGTTCTATTAGTCCATCTATACTGACCTCCATCAGGTTGCAAATTAAAAATAATTTTTTGTCTGCATCTAGCTCTGAAAAAATATATGGCCTTCTAGGAGTGTGTGGGACTTGCTCTATTAGTCTTTCTATACTGACCTCCATCAGGTTGCAAACTGAATATAATTTTTTTCTGCATCTACCTCTGAAAAAAATATTTGGGCTTCTAGCAGTGTGTGGGACTTGTTCTATTATTTCATCTATACTGACCTCCATCAGGTTGCAAACTGAATATAATTTTTTTCTGCATCTACCTCTGAAAAAATATTTGGGCTTCTAGCAGTGTGTGGGACTTGTTCTATTAGTCCATCTATACTGACCTCCATCAGGTTGCAAATTCAAAATAATTTTTTGTCTGCATCTAGCTCTGAAAAAATATTTGGCCTTCTAGCAGTATGTGGGACTTGGTCTATTGGTCCATCTATACTGACCTCCATCAGGTTACAAATTGAATATAATATTTTTCTGCATCTACCTCTGAAAACATATTTGGCCTTCTAGCAGTGTGTGGGACTTGTTCTATTAGTCCATCTATACTGACCTCCATCAGGTTGCAAATTGAATTTAATTTTTTTCTGCATCTAGCTCTGAAAAAATATTTGGGCTTCTAGCAGTGTGTGGGACTTGTTCTATTAGTCCATCTATACTGACCTCCATCAGGTTGCAAATTGAATATAATTTTTTTCTACATCTACCTCTGAAAAAATATTTGGGCTTCTAGCAGTGTGTGGAACTTGTTCTATTAGTCCATCTATACTGACCTCCATCAGATTGCAAACTGAATATAATTTTTTTCTGCATCTACCTCTGAAAAAATATTTGGGCTTCTAGCAGTGTGTCGGACTTGTTCTATTAGTCCATCTATACTGACCTCCATCAGGTTGCAAATTCCAAATAATTTTTTGTCTGCATCTAGCTCTGAAAAAATATTTGGCCTTCTAGCAGTGTGTGGGACTTGGTCTATTAGTCCATCTATACTGACCTCCATCAGGTTGCAAATTGAATATAATATTTTTCTGCATCTACCTCTGAAAAAATATTTGGGCTTCTAGCTGTGTGTGGGACTTGTTCTATTAGTCCATCTATACTGACCTCCATCAGGTTGCAAATTCAATACAATTTTTTGTCTGCATCTAGCTCTGAAAAAATATTTGGGCTTCTAGCTGTGTGTGGGACTTGTTCTATTAGTCCATCTATACTGACCTCCATCAGGTTGCAAACTGAATATAATATTTTTCTGCATCTAGCTCTGAAAAAATATTTGGGCTTCTAGCAGTGTGTGGGACTTGTTCTATTAGTCCATCTATACTGACCTCCATCAGGTTTCAAATTGAATTTAATTTTTTTCTGCATCTAGCTCTGAAAAAATATATGGGCTTCTAGCAGTGTGTGGGACTTGGTCTATTAGTCCATCTATACTGACCTCCATCAGGTTTCAAATTGAATATAATTTTTTCCTGCATCTAGCTCTGAAAAAATATTTGGGCTTCTAGTTGTATGTGGGACTTATTCTATTAGTCCATCTATACTGACCTCCATCAGGTTGCAAATTCAAAATAATTTTTTATCTGCATCTAGCTCTGAAAAAATATTTGGGCTTCTAGCAGTGTGTGGGACTTGGTCTATTAGTCCATCTATACTGACCTTCATCAGGTTGCAAATTGAATATAATTTTTTTCTGCATCTAGCTCTGAAAAAATATTTGGGCTTCTAGCAGTGTGTGGGACTTGGTCTATTAGTCCATCTATACTAACCTCCATCAGGTTGCAAATTGAATATAATATTTTTCTGCATCTACCTCTGACAAAATATTTGGGCTTCTAGATGTGTGTGGGACTTGTTCTATTACTCCATCTATACTGACCTCCATCAGGTTGCAAATTAAAAATAATTTTTATCTGCATCTAGCTCTGAAAAAATATTTGGACTTCTAGCAGTGTGTGGGACTTGTTCTCTTAGTCCATCTATACTGACCTCCATCAGGTTGCAAATTAAAAATAAATTTTTGTCTTCATCTAGCTCTAAAAAAATATTTGGGCTTCTAGCAGTGTGTGGGACTTGTTCTATTAGACCATCTATACTGACCTCCATCAGGTTGCAAATTCAAAATAATTTTTTGTCTGCATCTAGCTCTAAAAAAATATTTGGGCTTCTAGCAGTGTGTGGGACTTTCTCTATTACTCCATCTATACTGACCTCCATCAGGTTGCAAATTGAATATAATATTTTTCTGCATCTAGCTCTGAAAAAATATTTGGCCTTCTAGCAGTGTGTGGGACTTGTTCTATTAGTCCATCTATACTGACCTCCATCAGGTTGCAAATTGAATATCATTTTTTTCTGCATCTAGCTCTGAAAAAATATTTGGGCTTCTAGCAGTGTGTGGGACTTGGTCTATTAGTCCATCTATACTGACCTCCATCAGGTTGCAAATTGAATATAATATTTTTCTGCATCAACCTCTGACAAAATATTTGGGTTCCAGCTGTGTGTGGGACTTGTTCTATTAGTCCATCTATACTGACCTCCATCAGGTTGCAAATTAAAAATAATTTTTATCTGCATCTAGCTCTGAAAAAATATTTGGCCTTCTAGCAGTGTGTGGGACTTGTTCTATAGTCCATCTATACTGACCTCCATCAGGTTGCAAATTAAAAATAATTTTTTGTCTGCATCTAACTCTAAAAAAATATTTGGGCTTCTAGCTGTGTGTGGGAGTTGTTCTATTAGACCATCTATACTGACCTCCATCAGGTTGCAAATTCAAAATAATTTTTTGTCTGCATCTAGCTCTGAAAAAATATTTGGGCTTCTAGCTGTGTGTGGGACTTGTTCTATTAGTCCATCTATACTGACCTCCATCAGGTTGCAATCTGAATATAATATTTTTCTGCATCTAGCTCTGAAAAAATATTTGGCCTTCTAGCAGTGTGTGGGACTTGTTCTACTAGTCCATCTATACTGACCTCCAAAAGGTTTCAAATTGAATATAATTTTTTTATGCATCTAGCTCTGAAAAAATATTTGGGCTTCTAGCAGTGTGTGGGACTTGTTCTATTAGTCTATCTATACTGACCTCCATCAGGTTTCAATTTGAATATAATTTTTTTCTGCATCTAGCTCTGAAAAAATATTTGGGCTTCTAGGAGTGTGTGGGACTTGGTCTATTAGTCCATCTATACTGACCTCCATCAGCTTTCAATTTGAATATAATTTTTTCTGCATCTAGCTCTGAAAAAATATTTGGGCTTCTAGCTGTGTGTGAGACTTGTTCTATTAGTCCATCTATACTGACCTCCATCAGGTTGCAAATTGAATATAATATTTTTCTGCATCTACCTCTGAAAAAATATTTGGGCTTCTAGCAGTGTGTTGGACTTGGTCTATTAGTCCATCTATACTGACCTCCATCAGGTAGCAAATTGAATCTAATTTTTTTCTGCATATAGCTTTGAAAAAATATTTGTCCTTCTAGTAGTGTGTGGGACTTGTTCTACTAGTCCATCTATACTGACCTCCATCAGGTTGCAAATTGAATATAATATTTTTCTGCATCTAGCTCTGAAAAAATATTTGGCCTTCTAGCAGTGTGTGGGACTTGTTCTATTAGTCCATCTATACTGACCTCCATCAGGTTGCAAACTGAATATAATTTTTTTCTGCATCTACCTCTGAAAAAATATTTGGGCTTCTAGCTGTGTGTGGGACTTGTTCTATTAGTCCATCTATACTGACCTCAAAAATAATTTTTATCTGCATCTAGCTCTGAAAAAATATTTGGACTTCTAGCAGTGTGTGGAACTTGTTCTATTAGTCCATCTATACTGACCTCCATCAGGTTGCAAATTAAAAATAAATTTTTGTCTGCATCTAGCTCTAAAAAAATATTTGGGCTTCTAGCAGTGTGTGGGACTTGTTCTATTAGACCATCTATACTGACCTCCATCAGGTTGCAAATTCAAAATAATTTTTTGTCTGCATCTAGCTCTAAAAAAATATTTGGGCTTCTAGCAGTGTGTGGGACTTTCTCTATTACTCCATCTATACTGACCTCCATCAGGTTGCAAATTCAAACTAATTTTTTGTCTGTATCTAGCTCTGAAAAAATATTTGGGCTTCTAGCTGTGTGTGGGACTTGTTCTATTAGTCCATCTATACTGACCTCCATCAGGTTGCAATCTGAATATAATATTTTTCTGCATCTGGCTCTGAAAAAATATTTGGCCTTCTGGCAGTGTGTGGGACTTGTTCTATTAGTCCATCTATACTGACCTCCATCAGGTTGAAAATTGAATATAATTTTTTTCTGCATCTAGCTCTGAAAAAATATTTGGGCTTCTAGCAGTGTGTGGGACTTGTTCCATTAGTCCATCTATACTGACCTCCATCAGGTTGCAAATTAAAAATAATTTTTTGTCTGCATCTAGCTTTGAAAAAATATTTGGCCTTCTAGCAGTGTGTGGGACTTGTTCTATTAGTCCATCTATACTGACCTCCATCAGGTTTCAATTTGAATCTAATTTTTTTCAGAATCTAGCTCTGAAAAAATATTTGGGGTTCTAGCTGTGTGTGGGACTTGTTCTATTAGTCCATCTATACTGACCTCCATCAGGTTGCAAATTAAAAATAATTTTTTGTCTGCATCTAGCTCTGAAAAAATATTTGGCCTTCTAGCAGTGTGTGGGACTTGCTCTATTAGTCTATCTATACTGACCTCCATCAGGTTGCAAACTGAACATAATTTTTTTCTGCATCTACCTCTGAAAAAATATTTGGGCTTCTAGCAGTGTGTGGGACTTGTTCTATTAGTCCATCTATACTGACCTCCATCAGGTTGCAAATTAAAAATAATTTTTTGTCTGCATCTAGCTCTGAAAAAATATTTGGCCTTCTAGCAGTATGTGGGACTTGGTCTATTGGTCCATCTATACTGACCTCCATCAGGTTGCAAATTGAATATAATATTTTTCTGCATCTACCTCTGAAAACATATTTGGCCTTCTAGCAGTGTGTGGGACTTGTTCTATTAGTCCATCTATACTGACCTCCATCAGGTTGCAAACTGAATATAATTTTTTTCTGCATCTACCTCTGAAAAAATATTTGGGCTTCTAGCTGTGTGTGGGACTTGTTCTATTAGTCCATCTATACTGACCTCAAAAATAATTTTTATCTGCATCTAGCTCTGAAAAAATATTTGGACTTCTAGCAGTGTGTGGGACTTGTTCTATTAGTCCATCTATACTGACCTCCATCAGGTTGCAAATTAAAAATAAATTTTTCTCTGCATCTAGCTCTAAAAAAATATTTGGGCTTCTAGCAGTGTGTGGGACTTGTTCTATTAGACCATCTATACTGACCTCCATCAGGTTGTAAATTCAAAATAATTTTTTGTCTGCATCTAGCTCTAAAAAAATATTTGGGCTTCTAGCAGTGTGTGGGACTTTCTCTATTACTCCATCTATACTGACCTCCATCAGGTTGCAAATTCAAACTAATTTTTTGTCTGTATCTAGCTCTGAAAAAATATTTGGGCTTCTAGCTGTGTGTGGGACTTGTTCTATTTGTCCATCTATACTGACCTCCATCAGGTTGCAATCTGAATATAATATTTTTCTGCATCTGGCTCTGAAAAAATATTTGGCCTTCTGGCAGTGTGTGGGACTTGTTCTATTAGTCCATCTATACTGACCTCCATCAGGTTGAAAATTGAATATAATTTTTTTCTGCATCTAGCTCTGAAAAAATATTTGGGCTTCTAGCAGTGTGTGGGACTTGTTCCATTAGTCCATCTATACTGACCTCCATCAGGTTGCAAATTAAAAATAATTTTTTGTCTGCATCTAGCTTTGAAAAAATATTTGGCCTTCTAGCAGTGTGTGGGACTTGTTCTATTAGTCCATCTATACTGACCTCCATCAGGTTTCAATTTGAATCTAATTTTTTTCAGAATCTAGCTCTGAAAAAATATTTGGGGTTCTAGCTGTGTGTGGGACTTGTTCTATTAGTCCATCTATACTGACCTCCATCAGGTTGCAAATTAAAAATAATTTTTTGTCTGCATCTAGCTCTGAAAAAATATTTGGCCTTCTAGCAGTGTGTGGGACTTGCTCTATTAGTCTATCTATACTGACCTCCATCAGGTTGCAAACTGAACATAATTTTTTTCTGCATCTACCTCTGAAAAAATATTTGGGCTTCTAGCAGTGTGTGGGACTTGTTCTATTAGTCCATCTATACTGACCTCCATCAGGTTGCAAATTAAAAATAATTTTTTGTCTGCATCTAGCTCTGAAAAAATATTTGGCCTTCTAGCAGTATGTGGGACTTGGTCTATTGGTCCATCTATACTGACCTCCATCAGGTTGCAAATTGAATATAATATTTTTCTGCATCTACCTCTGAAAACATATTTGGCCTTCTAGCAGTGTGTGGGACTTGTTCTATTACTCCATCTATACTGACCTCCATCAGGTTGCAAATTGAATTTAATTTTTTTCTGCATCTAGCTCTGAAAAAATATTTGGGCTTCTAGCAGTGTGTGGGACTTGTTCTATTAGTCCATCTATACTGACCTCCATCAGGTTGCAAATTGAATATAATTTTTTTCTACATCTACCTCTGAAAAAATATTTGGGCTTCTAGCAGTGTGTGGGACTTGTTCTATTAGTTCATCTATACTGACCTCCATCAGATTGCAAACTGAATATAATTTTTTTCTGCATCTACCTCTGAAAAAATATTTGGGCTTCTAGCAGTGTGTGGGACTTGTTCTATTAGTCCATCTATACTGACCTCCATCAGGTTGCAAATTCAAAATAATTTTTTGTCTGCATCTAGCTCTGAAAAAATATTTGGCCTTCTAGCAGTGTGTGGGACTTGTTCTATTAGTCCATCTATACTGACCTCCATCAGGTTGCAAATTAAAAATAAATTTTTGTCTGCATCTAGCTCTAAAAAAATATTTGGGCTTCTAGCAGTGTGTGGGACTTGTTCTATTAGACCATCTATAATGACCTCCATCAGGTTGCAAATTCAAAATAATTTTTTGTCTGCATCTAGCTCTAAAAAAATATTTGGGCTTCTAGCAGTGTGTGGGACTTTCTCTATTACTCCATCTATACTGACCTCCATCAGGTTGCAAATTCAAACTAATTTTTTGTCTGTATCTAGCTCTGAAAAAATATTTGGGCTTCTAGCTGTGTGTGGGACTTGTTCTATTAGTCCATCTATACTGACCTCCATCAGGTTGCAATCTGAATATAATATTTTTCTGCATCTGGCTCTGAAAAAATATTTGGCCTTCTGGCAGTGTGTGGGACTTGTTCTATTAGTCCATCTATACTGACCTCCATCAGGTTGAAAATTGAATATAATTTTTTTCTGCATCTAGCTCTGAAAAAATATTTGGGCTTCTAGCAGTGTGTGGGACTTGTTCCATTAGTCCATCTATACTGACCTCCATCAGGTTGCAAATTAAAAATAATTTTTTGTCTGCATCTAGCTTTGAAAAAATATTTGGCCTTCTAGCAGTGTGTGGGACTTGTTCTATTAGTCCATCTATACTGACCTCCATCAGGTTTCAATTTGAATCTAATTTTTTTCAGAATCTAGCTCTGAAAAAATATTTGGGGTTCTAGCTGTGTGTGGGACTTGTTCTATTAGTCCATCTATACTGACCTCCATCAGGTTGCAAATTAAAAATAATTTTTTGTCTGCATCTAGCTCTGAAAAAATATTTGGCCTTCTAGCAGTGTGTGGGACTTGCTCTATTAGTCTGTCTATACTGACCTCCATCAGGTTGCAAACTGAACATAATTTTTTTCTGCATCTACCTCTGAAAAAATATTTGGGCTTCTAGCAGTGTGTGGGACTTGTTCTATTAGTCCATCTATACTGACCTCCATCAGGTTGCAAATTAAAAATAATTTTTTGTCTGCATCTAGCTCTGAAAAAATATTTGGCCTTCTAGCAGTATGTGGGACTTGGTCTATTGGTCCATCTATACTGACCTCCATCAGGTTGCAAATTGAATATAATATTTTTCTGCATCTACCTCTGAAAACATATTTGGCCTTCTAGCAGTGTGTGGGACTTGTTCTATTTCTCCATCTATACTGACCTCCATCAGGTTGCAAATTGAATTTAATTTTTTTCTGCATCTAGCTCTGAAAAAATATTTGGGCTTCTAGCAGTGTGTGGGACTTGTTCTATTAGTCCATCTATACTTACCTCCATCAGGTTGCAAATTGAATATAATTTTTTTCTACATCTACCTCTGAAAAAATATTTGGGCTTCTAGCAGTGTGTGGGACTTGTTCTATTAGTCCATCTATACTGACCTCCATCAGATTGCAAACTGAATATAATTTTTTTCTGCATCTACCTCTGAAAAAATATTTGGGCTTCTAGCAGTGTGTGGGACTTGTTCTATTAGTCCATCTATACTGACCTCCATCAGGTTGCAAATTCAAAATAATTTTTTGTCTGCATCTAGCTCTGAAAAAATATTTGGCCTTCTAGCAGTGTGTGGGACTTGGTCTATTAGTCCATCTATACTGACCTCCATCAGGTTGCAAATTGAATATAATATTTTTCTGCATCTACCTCTGAAAAAATATTTGGGCTTCTAGCTGTGTGTGGGACTTGTTCTATTAGTCCATCTATACTGACCTCCATCAGGTTGCAAATTTAAAATAATTTTTATCTGCATCTAGCTCTGAAAAAATATTTGGCCTTCTAGCAGTGTGTGGGACTTGTTCTATTAGTCCATCTATACTGACCTCCATCAGGTTGCAAATTCAAAATAATTTTTTGTCTGCATCTAGCTCTGAAAAAATATTTGGCCTTCTAGCAGTGTGTGTGACTTGTTCTATTAGTCCATCTATACTGACCTCCATCAGGTTGCAAATTCAAAATAATTTTTTGTCTGCATCTAGCTCTGAAAAAATATTTGGGCTTCTAGCTGTGTGTGGGACTTGTTCTATTAGTCCATCTATACTGACCTCCATCAGGTTGCAAATTCAATACAATTTTTTGTCTGCATCTAGCTCTGAAAAAATATTTGGGCTTCTAGCTGTGTGTGGGACTTGTTCTATTAGTCCATCTATACTGACCTCCATCAGGTTGCAAACTGAATATAATATTTTTCTGCATCTAGCTCTGAAAAAATATTTGGGCTTCTAGCAGTGTGTGGGACTTCGTCTATTAGTCCATCTATACTGACCTCCATCAGGTTTCAAATTGAATATAATTTTTTTCTGCATCTAGCTCTGAAAAAATATATGGGCTTCTAGCAGTGTGTGGGACTTGGTCTATTAGTCCATCTATACTGACCTCCATCAGGTTTCAAATTGAATATAATTTTTTCCTGCATCTAGCTCTGAAAAAATATTTGGGCTTCTAGTTGTATGTGGGACTTATTCTATTAGTCCATCTATACTGACCTCCATCAGGTTGCAAATTCAAAATAATTTTTTATCTGCATCTCGCTCTGAAAAAATATTTGGGCTTCTAGCAGTGTGTGGGACTTGGTCTATTAGTCCATCTATACTGACCTCCATCAGGTAGCAAAGTGAATATAATTTTTTTCTGCATCTAGCTCTGAAAAAATATTTGTCCTTCTAGTAGTGTGTGGGACTTGTTCTACTAGTCCATCTATACTGACCTCCATCAGGTTGCAAATTGAATATAATATTTTTCTGCATCTAGCTCTGAAAAAATATTTGGCCTTCTAGCAGTGTGTGGGACTTGTTCTATTAGTCCATCTATACTGACCTCCATCAGGTTGCAAATTGAATATCATTTTTTTCTGCATCTAGCTCTGAAAAAATATTTGGGCTTCTAGCAGTGTGTGGGACTTGGTCTATTAGTCCATCTATACTGACCTCCATCAGGTTGCAAATTGAATATAATATTTTTCTGCATCAACCTCTGACAAAATATTTGGGCTTCCAGCTGTGTGTGGGACTTGTTCTATTAGTCCATCTATACTGACCTCCATCAGGTTGCAAATTAAAAATAATTTTTATCTGCATCTAGCTCTGAAAAAATATTTGGCCTTCTAGCAGTGTGTGGGACTTGTTCTATAGTCCATCTATACTGACCTCCATCAGGTTGCAAATTAAAAATAATTTTTTGTCTGCATCTAGCTCTAAAAAAATATTTGGGCTTCTAGCTGTGTGTGGGAGTTGTTCTATTAGACCATCTATACTGACCTCCATCAGGTTGCAAATTCAAAATAATTTTTTGTCTGCATCTAGCTCTGAAAAAATATTTGGGCTTCTAGCTGTGTGTGGGACTTGTTCTATTAGTCCATCTATACTGACCTCCATCAGGTTGCAATCTGAATATAATATTTTTCTGCATCTAGCTCTGAAAAAAAATTTGGCCTTCTAGCAGTGTGTGGGACTTGTTCTATTAGTCCATCTATACGGACCTCCAAAAGGTTTCAAATTGAATATAATTTTTTTATGCATCTAGCTCTGAAAAAATATTTGGGCTTCTAGCAGTGTGTGGGACTTGTTCTATTAGTCTATCTATACTGACCTCCATCAGGTTTCAATTTGAATATAATTTTTTTCTGCATCTACCTCTGAAAAAATATTTGGGCTTCTAGGAGTGTGTGGGACTTGGTCTATTAGTCCATCTATACTGACCTCCATCAGGTTTCAATTTGAATATAATTTTTTCTGCATCTAGCTCTGAAAAAATATTTGGGCTTCTAGCTGTGTGTGAGACTTGTTCTATTAGTCCATCTATACTGACCTCCATCAGGTTGCAAATTAAAAATATTTTTTTGTCTGCATCTAGCTCTGAAAAAATATTTGGCCTTCTACCAGTGTGTGGGACTTGTTCTATTAGTCCATCTATACTGACCTCCATCAGGTTGCAAACTGAATATAATTTTTTTCTGCATCTACCTCTGAAAAAATATTTGGGCTTCTAGCTGTGTTTGGGACTTGTTCTATTAGTCCATCTATACTGACCTCCATCAGGTTGCAAATTAAAAATAATTTTTATCTGCATCTAGCTCTGAAAAAATATTTGGCCTTCTAGCAGTGTGTGGGACTTGTTCTATAGTCCATCTATACTGACCTCCATCAGGTTGCAAATTAAAAATAATTTTTTGTCTGCATCTAGCTCTAAAAAAATATTTGGGCTTCTAGCTGTGTGTGGGAGTTGTTCTATTAGACCATCTATACTGACCTCCATCAGGTTGCAAATTCAAAATAATTTTTTGTCTGCATCTAGCTCTGAAAAAATATTTGGGCTTCTAGCTGTGTGTGGGACTTGTTCTATTAGTCCATCTATACTGACCTCCATCAGGTTGCAATCTGAATATAATATTTTTCTGCATCTAGCTCTGAAAAAATATTTGGCCTTCTAGCAGTGTGTGGGACTTGTTCTATTAGTCCATCTATACGGACCTCCAAAAGGTTTCAAATTGAATATAATTTTTTTATGCATCTAGCTCTGAAAAAATATTTGGGCTTCTAGCAGTGTGTGGGACTTGTTCTATTAGTCTATCTATACTGACCTCCATCAGGTTTCAATTTGAATATAATTTTTTCTGCATCTACCTCTGAAAAAATATTTGGGCTTCTAGCTGTGTTTGGGACTTGTTCTATTAGTCCATCTATACTGACCTCCATCAGGTTGCAAACTGAATATAATTTTTTTCTGCATCTACCTCTGAAAAAATATTTGGGCTTCTAGCAGTGTGTGGGACTTGTTCTATTAGTCCATCTATACTGACCTCCATCAGCTTGCAAATTAAAAATAAATTTTTGTCTGCATTTAGCTCTGAAAAAATATTTGGCCTTCTAGCAGTGTGTGGGACTTGGTCTATTAGTCCATCTATACTGGTCTCCATCAGGTTGCAAATTCAAAATAATTTTTTGTCTGCATCTAGCTCTGAAAAAATATTTGGCCTTCTAGCAGTGGGTGGGACTTGTTCTATTAGTCCATCTATACTGACCTCCATCAGGTTGCAAATTAAAAATAATATTTTTCTGCATCTAGCTCTGAAAAAATATTTGTCCTTCTAGTAGTGTGTGGGACTTGTTCTACTAGTCCATCTATACTGACCTCCATCAGGTTGCAAATTGAATATAGTATTTTTCTGCATCTAGCTCTGAAAAAACATTTGGCCTTCTAGCAGTGTGTGGGACTTGTTCTATTAGTCCATCTATACTGACCTCCATCAGGTTGCAAATTGAATATCATTTTTTTCTGCATCTAGCTCTGAAAAAATATTTGGGCTACTAGCAGTGTGTGGGACTTGGTCTATTAGTCCATCTATACTGACCTCCATCAGGTTGCAAATTGAATATAATATTTTTCTGCATCAACCTCTGACAAAATATTTGGGCTTCCAGCTGTGTGTGGGACTTGTTCTATTAGTCCATCTATACTGACCTCCATCAGGTTGCAAATTAAAAATAATTTTTATCTGCATCTAGCTCTGAAAAAATATTTGGCCTTCTAGCAGTGTGTGGAACTTGTTCTATAGTCCACCTATACTGACCTCCATCAGGTTGCAAATTAAAAATAATTTTTTGTCTGCATCTAGCTCTAAAAAAATATTTGGGCTTCTAGCTGTGTGTGGGAGTTGTTCTATTAGACCATCTATACTGACCTCCATCAGGTTGCAAATTCAAAATAATTTTTTGTCTGCATCTAGCTCTGAAAAAATATTTGGGCTTCTAGCTGTGTGTGGGACTTGTTCTATTAGTCCATCTATACTGACCTCCATCAGGTTGCAATCTGAATATAATATTTTTCTGCATCTAGCTCTGAAAAAATATTTGGCCTTCTAGCAGTGTGTGGGACTTGTTCTATTAGTCCATCTATACGGACCTCCAAAAGGTTTCAAATTGAATATAATTTTTTTATGCATCTAGCTCTGAAAAAATATTTGGGCTTCTAGCAGTGTGTGGGACTTGTTCTATTAGTCCATCTATACTGACCTCCATCAGGTTGCAAATTGAATATCATTTTTTTCTGCATCTAGCTCTGAAAAAATATTTGGGCTTCTAGCAGTGTGTGGGACTTGTTCTATTAGTCCATCTATACTGACCTCCATCAGGTAGCAAATTAAAAATAATTTTTATCTGCATCTAGCTCTGAAAAAATATTTGGCCTTCTAGCAGTGTGTGGGACTTGTTCTATTAGTCCATCTATACTGACCTCCATCAGGTTGCAAATTAAAAATAATTTTTTGTCTGCATCTAGCTCTAAAAAAATATTTGGGCTTCTAGCTGTGTGTGGGAGTTGTTCTATTAGACCATCTATACTGACCTCCATCAGGTTGCAAATTCAAAATAATTTTTTGTCTGCATCTAGCTCTAAAAATATATTTGGCCTTCTAGCAGTGTGTGGGACTTTCTCTATTACTCCATCTATACTGACCTCCATCAGGTTGCAAATTCAAACAAATTTTTTGTCTGCATCTAGCTCTGAAAAAATATTTGGGCTTCTAGCTGTGTGTGGGACTTGTTCTATTAATCCATCTATACTGACCTCCATCAGGTTGCAATCTGAATATAATATTTTTCTGCATTTAGCTCTGAAAAAATATTTGGCCTTCTAGCAGTGTGTGCGACTTGTTCTATTAGTCCATCTATACTGACCTCCATCAGGTTTCAAATTGAATATAATTTTTTTCTGCATCTAGCTCTGAAAAAATATTTGGGCTTCTAGCAGTGTGTGGGACTTGTTCTATTAGTCTATCTATACTGACCTCCATCAGGTTTCAATTTGAATATAATTTTTTTCTGCATCTAGCTCTGAAAAAATATTTCGGCTTCTAGGAGTGTGTGGGACTTGGTCTATTAGTCCATCTATACTGACCTCCATCAGGTTTCAATTTAAATATAATTTTTTCTGCATCTAGCTCTGAAAAAATATTTGGGCTTCTAGCTGTGTGTGAGACTTGTTCTATTAGTCCATCTATACTGACCTCCATCAGGTTGCAAATTAAAAATATTTTTTTGTCTGCATCTAGCTCTGAAAAAATATTTGGCCTTCTACCAGTGTGTGGGACTTCTTCTATTAGTCTATCTATACTGACCTCCATCAGGTTGCAAACTGAATATAATTTTTTTCTGCATCTACCTCTGAAAAAATATTTGGGCTTCTAGCTGTGTTTGGGACTTGTTCTATTAGTCCATCTATACTGACCTTCATCAGGTTGCAAACTAAATATAATTTTTTTCTGCATCTACCTCTGAAAAAATATTTGGGCTTCTAGCAGTGTGTGGGACTTGTTCTATTAGTCCATCTATACTGTCCTCCATCAGGTTGCAAATTCAAAATAATTTTTTGTCTGCATTTAGCTCTGAAAAAATATTTGGCCTTCTAGCAGTGTGTGGGACTTGGTCTATTAGTCCATCTATACTGATCTCCATCAGGTTGCAAATTCAAAATAATTTTTTGTCTGCATCTAGCTCTGAAAAAATATTTGGCCTTCTAGCAGTGGGTGGGACTTGTTCTATTAGTCCATCTATACTGACCTCCATCAGGTTGCAAATTAAAAATATTTTTTTTCTGCATCTAGCTCTGAAAAAATATTTGGGCTTCTAGCAGTGTGTGGGACTTGTTCTATTAGTCCATCTATACTGACCTCCATCAGGTTGCAAATTAAATATAATATTTTTCTGCATCTAGCTCTGAAAAAATATTTGGCCTTCTAGCAGTGTGTGGGACTTGTTCTATTAGTCCATCTATACTGACCTCCATCAGGTTGCAAACTGAATATAATTTTTTTCTGCATCTACCTCTGAAAAAATATTTTGCCTTTTAGCTGTGTGTGGGACTTGTTCTATTAGTCCATCTATACTGACCTCCATCAGATTGCAAATTGAATATCATTTTTTTCTGAATCTAGCTCTGAAAAAATATTTGGGCTTCTAGCAGTGTGTGGGACTTGGTCTATTAGTCCATCTATACTGACCTCCATCAGGTTGCAAATTGAATATAATATTTTTCTGCATCTACCTCTGAAAAAATATTTGGCCTTCTAGCAGTGTGTGGGACTTGTTCTATTAGTCCATCTATACTGACCTCCATCATTTTGCAAATTCAAAATAATTTTTTGTCTGCATCTAGCTCTGAAAAAATATTTGGCCTTCTAGCAGTGTGTGGAACTTGTTCTATTAGTCCATCTATACTGACCTCCATCAGGTTGCAAATTCAAAATAATTTTTTGTCTGCATCTAGCTCTGAAAAAATATTTGGGCTTCTAGCTGTGTGTGGGACTTGTTCTATTAGTCCATCTATACTGACCTCCATCAGGTTGTAAATTCAAAATAATTTTTTGTCTGCATCTAGCTCTGAAAAAATATTTGGGCTTCTAGCTGTGTGTGGGACTTGTTCTATTAGTCCATCTATACTGACCTCCATCAGGTTGCAAACTGAATATAATATTTTTCTGCATCTAGCTCTGAAAAAATATTTGGCCTTCTAGCAGTGTGTGGGACTTGTTCTATTAGTCCATCTATACTGACCTCCATCAGGTTGCAAATTGAATATAATTTTTTTCTGCATCTAGCTCTGAAAAAATATTTGGGCTTCTAGCAGTGTGTGGGACTTCGTCTATTAGTCCATCTCTACTGACCTCCATCAGGTTTCAAATTGAATTTAATTTTTTTCTGCATCTAGCTCTGAAAAAATATTTGGGCTTCTAGCAGTGTGTGGGACTTAGTCTATTAGTCCATCTATACTGACCTCCATCAGGTTTCAAATTGAATATAATTTTTTTCTGCATCTAGCTCTGAAAAAATATTTGGGCTTCTAGTGGTATGTGGGACTTGTTTTATTAGTCCATCTATACTGACCTCCATCAGGTTGCAAACTGAATATAATTTTTTTCTGCATCTAGCTCTGAAAAAATAGTTGGGCTTCTAGGAGTGTGTGGGACTTGGTCTATTAGTCCATCTATACTGACCTCCATCAGGTTTCAATTTGAATATAATTTTTTCTGCATCTAGCTCTGAAAAAATATTTGGGCTTCTAGCTGTGTGTGAGACTTGTTCTATTAGTCCATCTATACTGACCTCCATCAGGTTGCAAATTAAAAATATTTTTTTGTCTGCATCCAGCTCTGAAAAAATATTTGGCCTTCTACCAGTGTGTGGGACTTCTTCTATTAGTCTATCTATACTGACCTCCATCAGGTTGCAAACTGAATATAATTTTTTTCTGCATCTACCTCTGAAAAAATATTTGGGCTTCTAGCTGTGTTTGGGACTTGTTCTATTAGTCCATCTATACTGACCTTCATCAGGTTGCAAACTGAATATAATTTTTTTCTGCATCTACCTCTGAAAAAATATTTGGGCTTCTAGCAGTGTGTGGGACTTGTTCTATTAGTCCATCTATACTGTCCTCCATCAGGTTGCAAATTCAAAATAATTTTTTGTCTGCATTTAGCTCTGAAAAAATATTTGGCCTTCTAGCAGTGTGTGGGACTTGGTCTATTAGTCCATCTATACTGATCTCCATCAGGTTGCAAATTCAAAATAATTTTTTGTCTGCATCTAGCTCTGAAAAAATATTTGGCCTTCTAGCAGTGGGTGGGACTTGTTCTATTAGTCCATCTATACTGACCTCCATCAGGTTGCAAATTCAAAATAATTTTTTTCTGCATCTAGCTCTGAAAAAATATTTGTCCTTCTAGCTGTGTGTGGGACTTGTTCTACTAGTCCATCTATACTGACCTCCATCAGGTTGCAAATTAAATATAATATTTTTCTGCATCTAGCTCTGAAAAAATATTTGGCCTTCTAGCAGTGTGTGGGACTTGTTCTATTAGTCCATCTATACTGACCTCCATCAGGTTGCAAACTGAATATAATTTTTTTCTGCATCTACCTCTGAAAAAATATTTTGCCTTTTAGCTGTGTGTGGGACTTGTTCTATTAGTCCATCTATACTGACCTCCATCAGGTTGCAAATTGAATATCATTTTTTTCTGAATCTAGCTCTGAAAAAATATTTGGGCTTCTAGCAGTGTGTGGGACTTGGTCTATTAGTCCATCTATACTGACCTCCATCAGGTTGCAAATTGAATATAATATTTTTCTGCATCTACCTCTGAAAAAATATTTGGCCTTCTAGCAGTGTGTGGGACTTGTTCTATTAGTCCATTTATACTGACCTCCATCATTTTGCAAATTCAAAATAATTTTTTGTCTGCATCTAGCTCTGAAAAAATATTTGGCCTTCTAGCAGTGTGTGGGACTTGTTCTATTAGTCCATCTATACTGACCTCCATCAGGTTGCAAATTCAAAATAATTTTTTGTCTGCATCTAGCTCTGAAAAAATATTTGGGCTTCTAGCTGTGTGTGGGACTTGTTCTATTAGTCCATCTATACTGACCTCCATCAGGTTGTAAATTCAAAATAATTTTTTGTCTGCATCCAGCTCTGAAAAAATATTTGGGCTTCTAGCTGTGTGTGGGACTTGTTCTATTAGTCCATCTATACTGACCTCCATCAGGTTGCAAACTGAATATAATATTTTTCTGCATCTAGCTCTGAAAAAATATTTGGCCTTCTAGCAGTGTGTGGGACTTGTTCTATTAGTCCATCTATACTGACCTCCATCAGGTTGCAAATTGAATATAATTTTTTTCTGCATCTAGCTCTGAAAAAATATTTGGGCTTCTAGCAGTGTGTGGGACTTCGTCTATTAGTCCATCTCTACTGACCTCCATCAGGTTTCAAATTGAATTTAATTTTTTTCTGCATCTAGCTCTGAAAAAATATTTGGGCTTCTAGCAGTGTGTGGGACTTGGTCTATTAGTCCATCTATACTGACCTCCATCAGGTTTCAAATTGAATATAATTTTTTTCTGCATCTAGCTCTGAAAAAATATTTGGGCTTCTAGTGGTATGTGGGACTTGTTTTATTAGTCCATCTATACTGACCTCCATCAGGTTGCAAACTGAATATAATTTTTTTCTGCATCTACCTCTGAAAAAATATTTGGGCTTTTAGCTGTGTGTGGGACTTGTTCTATTAGTCCATCTATACTGACCTCCATCAGGTTGCAAATTGAATATCATTTTCTTCTGCATCTAGATCTGAAAAAATATTTGGGCTTCTAGCAGTGTGTGGGACTTGGTCTATTAGTCCATCTATACCGACCTCCATCAGGTTGTAAATTGAATATAATTTTTTTCTGCATCAACTTCTGACAAAATATTTGGGCTTCTAGCTGTGTGTGGGTCTTGTTCTATTAGTCCATCTATACTGACCTCCATCAGGTTGCAAATTAAAAATAATTTTTATCTGCATCTAGCTCTGAAAAAATATTTGGCCTTCTAGCAGTGTGTAGGACTTGTTCTATTAGTCCATCTATACTGACCTCCATCAGGTTGCAAATTCAAAATAATTTTTTGTCTGCATCTAGCACTAAAAATATATTTGGCCTTCTAGCAGTGTGTGGGACTTTCTCTATTACTCCATCTATACTGACCTCCATCAGGTTGCAAATTCAAACAAATTTTTTGTCTGCATCTAGCTCTGAAAAAATATTTGGGCTTCTAGCTGTGAGTGGGACTTGTTCTATAAGTCCATCTATACTGACCTCCATCAGTTTGCAATCTGAATATAATATTTTTCTGCATCTAGCTCTGAAAAAATATTTGGCCTTCTAGCAGTGTGTGGGACTTGTTCTTTTAGTCCATCTATACTGACCTCCATCAGGTTTCAAATTGAATATAATTTTTTTCTGCATCTAGCTCTGAAAAAATATTTGGGCTTCTAGCAGTGTGTGGGACTTGTTCTATTAGTCTATCTATACTGACCTCCATCAGGTTTCAATTTGAATATAATTTTTTTCTGCATCTAGCTCTGAAAAAATATTTGGGCTTCTAGGAGTGTGTGGGACTTGGTCTATTAGTCCATCTATACTGACCTCCATCAGGTTTCAATTTGAATATAATTTTTTCTGCATCTAGCTCTGAAAAAATATTTGGGCTTCTAGCTGTGTGTGAGACTTGTTCTATTAGTCCATCTATACTGACCTCCATCAGGTTGCAAATTAAAAATATTTTTTTGTCTGCATCTAGCTCTGAAAAAATATTTGGCCTTCTACCAGTGTGTGGGACTTGTTCTATTAGTCCATCTATACTGACCTCCATCAGGTTGCAAACTGAATATAATTTTTTTCTGCATCTACCTCTGAAAAAATATTTGGGCTTCTAGCTGTGTTTGGGACTTTTTCTATTAGTCCATCTATACTGACCTCCATCAGGTTGCAAACTGAATATAATTTTTTTCTGCATCTACCTCTGAAAAAATATTTGGGCTTCTAGCAGTGTGTGGGACTTGTTCTATTAGTCCATCTATACTGACCTCCATCAGGTTGCAAATTCAAAATAATTTTTTGTCTGCATTTAGCTCTGAAAAAATATTTGGCCTTCTAGCAGTGTGTGGGACCTGGTCTATTAGTCTATCTATACTGATCTCCATCAGGTTGCAAATTCAAAATAATTTTTTGCCTGCATCTAGCTCTGAAAAAATATTTGGCCTTCTAGCAATGGGTGGGACTTGTTCTATTAGTCCATCTATACTGACCTCCATCAGGTTGCAAATTAAAAATAATTTTTTGTCTGCATCTAGCTCTGAAAAAATATTTGGCCTTCTAGCAGTGTGTGGGACTTGCTCTATTAGTCCATCTATACTGACCTCCATCAGGTTGCAAACTGAATATAATTTTTTTCTGCATCTGCCTCTGAAAAAATATTTGGGCTTCTAGCAGTGTGTGGGACTTGTTCTATTAGTCCATCTATACTGACCTCCATCAGGTTGCAAACTGAATATAATTTTTTTCTGCATCTATCTCTGAAAAAATATTTGGGCTTCTAGCAGTGTGTGGGTCTTGTTCTATTAGTCCATCTATACTGACCTCCATCAGGTTGCAAATTCAAAATAATTTTTTGTCTGCATCTAGCTCTGAAAAAATATTTGGCCTTCTAGCAGTGTGTGGGACTTGGTCTATTAGTCCATCTATACTGACCTCCATCAGGTTGCAAATTGAATATAATATTTTTCTGCATCTACCTCTGAAAAAATATTTGGGCTTCTAGCTGTGTGTGGGACTTGTTCTATTAGTCCATCTATACTGACCTCCATCAGGTTGCAAATTAAAAATAATTTTTATCTGCATCTAGCTCTGAAAAAATATTTGGCCTTCTAGCAGTGTGTGGGACTTGTTCTATTAGTCCATCTATACTGACCTCCATCAGGTTGCAAATTCAAAATAATTTTTTGTCTGCATCTAGCTCTGAAAAAATATTTGGCCTTCTAGCAGTGTGTGGGACTTGTTCTATTAGTCCATCTATACTGACCTCCATCAGGTTGCAAATTCAAAATAATTTTTTGTCTGCATCTAGCTCTGAAAAAATATTTGGGCTTCTAGCTGTGTGTGGGACTTGTTCTATTAGTCCATCTATACTGACCTCCATCAGGTTGTAAATTCAAAATAATTTTTTGTCTGCATCTAGCTCTGAAAAAATATTTGGGCTTCTAGCTGTGTGTGGGACTTGTTCTATTAGTCCATCTATACTGACCTCCATCAGGTTGCAAACTGAATATAATATTTTTCTGCATCTAGCTCTGAAAAAATATTTGGCCTTCTAGCAGTGTGTGGGACTTGTTCTATTAGTCCATCTATACTGACCTCCATCAGGTTGCAAATTGAATATAATTTTTTTCTGCATCTAGCTCTGAAAAAATATTTGGGCTTCTAGCAGTGTGTGGGACTTCGTCTATTAGTCCATCTATACTGACCTCCATCAGGTTTCAAATTGAATTTAATTTTTTTCTGCATCTAGCTCTGAAAAAATATTTGGGCTTCTACCAGTGTGTGGGACTTGTACTATTAGTCCATCTATACTGACCTCCATCAGGTTGCAAACTGAATATAATTTTTTTCTGCATCTACCTCTGAAAAAATATTTGGGCTTCTAGCTGTGTTTGGGACTTGTTCTATTATTCCATCTATACTGACCTCCATCAGGTTGCAAACTGAATATAATTTTTTTCTGCATCTACCTCTGAAAAAATATTTGGGCTTCTAGCAGTGTGTGGGACTTGTTCTATTAGTCCATCTATACTGACCTCCATCAGGTTGCAAATTCAAAATAATTTTTTGTCTGCATTTAGCTCTGAAAAAATATTTGGCCTTCTAGCAGTGTGTGGGACTTGGTCTATTAGTCCATCTATACTGATCTCCATCAGGTTGCAAATTCAAAATAATTTTTTGTCTGCATCTAGCTCTGAAAAAATATTTGGCCTTCTAGCAGTGGGTGGGACTTGTTCTATTAGTCCATCTATACTGACCTCCATCAGGTTGCAAATTGAATATAATATTTTTCTGCATCTACCTCTGAAAAAATATTTGGGCTTCTAGCTGTGTGTGGGACTTGTTCTATTAGTCCATCTATATTGACCTCCATCAGGTTGCAAATTAAAAATAATTTTTATCTGCATCTAGCTCTGAAAAAATATTTGGCCTTCTAGCAGTGTGTGGGACTTGTTCTATTAGTCCATCTATACTGACCTCCATCAGGTTGCAAATTCAAAATAATTTTTTGTCTGCATCTAGCTCTGAAAATATATTTGGGCTTCTCGCAGTGTGTGGGACTTGTTCTATTAGTCCATCTATTCTGACCTCCACAAGGTTGCAAATTCAAAATAATTTTTTGTCTGCATCTAGCTTTGAAAAAATATTTGGGCTTCTAGCTGTGTGTGGGACTTGTTCTATTAGTCCATCTATACTGACCTCCATCAGGTTGCAAATTCAAAATAATTTTTTGTCTGCATCTAGCTCTGAAAAAATATTTGGGCTTCTAGCTGTGTGTGGGACTTGTTCTATTAGTCCATCTATACTGACCTCCATCAGGTTGCAAATTGAATATAATTTTTTTCTGCATCTAGCTCTGAAAAAATATTTGGGCTTCTAGCAGTGTGTGGGACTTGGTCTATTAGTTCATCTATACTGACCTCCATCAGGTTGCAAATTGAATTTAATTTTTTTCTGCATCTAGCTCTGAAAAAATATTTGGGCTTCTAGTTGTATGTGAGACTTGTTCTATTAGTCCATCTATACTGACCTCCATCAGGTTGCAAATTGAATATAATTTTTTCTGCATCTAACCCAGCCAATAGTTTTGGCCTAATACCACAGTTTGACCGCTCAGCTCTACTCGGTTCCCATCCATTGTTTTTTTGTGCAAACAACTCCAGAGTTGTGAATTAGTTAACCACCAAAATGAGTGGAAAAGGCCTGCTGCTGGTGGAAAGGGGAATAGGCGTGTTGGGAAGGGGAAAAAAGGT
Organism: Phyllobates terribilis; assembly: GCF_046119375.1. Taxonomy (NCBI): domain Eukaryota; kingdom Metazoa; phylum Chordata; class Amphibia; order Anura; family Dendrobatidae; genus Phyllobates; species Phyllobates terribilis. The sequence continues at coordinate 31,793 of NW_027362938.1, read as the reverse complement.
TGTGTCCGTGGGGTAGGTGTTAAAGCAACAGTAACATCTGCAGAAGAAAGACCATCTTCCAGCCAAACTAAAATATCTACTTCTTTTAGCGGACAATGTCATAAGATCCCTTTCTTACGGCCACGCCAATCGCTACAAATTCCAGATGAGGCACAAAAACAGCAGGTGCTTCAACGGATATCAAGTGCTCCTTTAAGTGGGCCCTCCTCCACATCAACTTCAACATCACAAATACTCCAGTCCTCAAAGGTGTCACCCCAATCGCACTTGCTTTCTCACAGCTCCCAAATCTCCAACTGCCCATCTGAGTATGAGGTAGAACAGATGGTTGAGTCTGCAGAGCTGTTTACTCAAACTATAGCCTGGGAATCAGAGGTTGGCTCCAGCGCTTCTGTGAATCCAGACGAGGAAATGATCTGCACTGATGCCCAGAATCTTTATGAGTCGGATCCAGGACCAGACGCAGAAGGTTCTGACCATAATGTAGACCCTCATTCCCAAACTGTAACTCCTGTTGGTGGAGACAATGAGGAAGACGATGATGAGACTCAAATACCTGATTGGAGCGACAACTTTAGTTTTTTGTCAGGGCAGGAACAGGTTGGCTCTGAGGACGACGGGTGTGATAACGCACAGGGTGATGATGATGAGGTTGGAGATCCCACTTACTGTCAACCCACAGTCAGCCAAGAGATGAGGTCAGCAGAGGAGGTGAAGGAGAATGCTAGTGACGACAAGGTCAGGTTGCGCCTTCCTGGACAGAATCATAGTACTGGAAGCACGTCAACAACTGCATCCTCAAACACAACTCTGCCTCTGACCACAAGTCGTGGTGGCTCTTCTGGTCGCATGGGTGCTAAGCCTTGCATAGCCTGGGCATTTTTTCAGATCGATAAAGATGACCCAACTCGTGTTATCTGTAACATTTGTCAGCAAAAGCTAAGTAGAGGCCAAAAAATACATAGTTTGAGTACTTCATGCATGAACCGGCACATGGATATGAAGCATAAGTTGCAGTGGGAAGCTCACTGTGCTACAACGCGGCCTAGCCGGCCGGGCCAACCACCGTCTGCCATATCTGCACACTGCTACAAAGCCCAAATTATTTTCCAGCCAAGATACAGAAACATGATTTGTTTTTTATTAAAATGAAAAAATTTGATCTAAGAGTGTGGCAACCCAGTAGTCAGGATTATTTCGAATTCTGACAATCTGAGGGTCATGTTGCAAGTAGTGCAGCAAGAAGGCACTCTTGTGTCTTGCGCATCTATGAGCCCCAAAATTATTTTCCGGGCTAGATGCAGCTAAAAATTATTATTAATTTAAAAGCTGGTGGAGCTTAGTATAGATGGCCTAATAGAATCAGTACTGCACACTGCTACAAGGCCCAAATTATTTTCCAGCCAACATACAGATAAACATGATTAGTAATTTCAAATCTGGTGGAGTTTAGTATAGATGGCCTGATAGAATCAGTACTGCACATTGCTACAAGGCCCAAATTATTTTCCAGCCAAGATACAGATGAACATGATTAGTAATTTTAAATCTGGTGGAGCTTAGTATAGATGGCCTAATAGAATCAGTACTGCACACTGCTACAAAGCCCAAATAATTTTCCAGCCAAGATACAGATAAACATGATTAGTAATTTGAAAGCTTAAAACGGTTGGTAAGGTGATTTTAACCAATCATCAAGCTTTTACTCTCCTCAGGATGACACAGGGGTAGAAAAGTCGTTTCGGATCCATGATTTGTTCATCTTTATGAACGTGAGTCTGTCTACATTATCAGTGGAGAGCCGCGTGCGCTTATCTGTCAGCACACCACCAGCAGCGCTGAACACACATTCAGAGAGAACGCTGGCTGCGGGGCATGACAAAATCTCCAAGGCATAAGTGGCTAGCTCCGGCCATTTATCCAGATTGAAAGCCCAAAAAGAGCAAGGGTCCAGTGACACAATCATGGCTTCAATGTTTACTTGGAGATACTCCTGTACCATCGTCTCTAGGCGTTGACTATGTGTCAGACTTCTTGTCTCCTGTGGCCTTGCAAAGGATGGGCTAAAAAAGTGGTGAAATGATTCTGCAAAATTGATGTTACCAGCAGATACTGTGTTTCTGTTACGGTTTGAGTGCTAAACACTCGACGGTCCCACGGTTGGCAAGTTGGAACTGTGAGATTCACTACGTGCACCACTGGTGTTTTGGGGAAAAGCACATGTAAGATTCTGCAACAGTCTCTGCTGATACTCCTGCATGCATGCATCCCTTTCTATGGCAGGAATAATTTCTGCAAATTTACTTTTGTACCGGGGATCTAACAGTGTGCAACCCAGTAGTCAGGATTATTTCTAATTTGCCCCACCTCCGGATCTTGTTGGCCCAGGCTATAAGGTCAGAACGTATTGCACCAGGGCTTGTCGGTGCTGCCACAGTCGCTGCAACATGTGCAGAGTTGAATTCCACCGGGTAGGCACATCGCATTTTAGCTGGTGAAGTGGCAGGCCCAACGACTTCTGCAGAGATGTAAGTCGCTGAGCTGCGGGATGCGAACGGCGGAAGTGAGCACACAGCGACCGTGCCCTCTGCAGAAGGCCATCTAGTCCGGGATATTGCCCCGGCGAAGGGCCGCACCCAGGTTTGCAGCATTGTCGCACATGGCCTTCCCTGGTTTCAGGTCCAGTGGAGACAACCATTCATGAAATTGGTTCTCCAGAGCTGACCACAACTCCTCAGCTGTGTGACTCACATTTCCCAGGCATTTCAAAGTAAAAACCGCCTGATGATGTTGAGCCCTACTGCCAGCATAGTAAGGAGGTGTGCAGGATTCCTTCTGCGCAGTTAGAAAGCTTGTGGCATGACCAGACAGGCTTTGGGTGCAGGTGGAGGACCGAGAGGAGGTTGAGGAGGTATAAGCAGTGGAGGAACTTTGAGATAAAGAGGATTGACGCACAACTCGTGGGGACGGCAAGACTTGGACAGCAGCCCCTTGTCCTGCTGTCACCATAGTTACCCAGTGCCCAGTCAGCGACATGTAACGCCCCTGTCCATGCCTACTCGTCCAAGTGTCTGTGGTGAAATGCACCCTGTCACACACAGAGTTTCTCAAAGAAGCGGTGAAGTTGTGTGCGACATGCTGGTGGAGCACAGGCACACCTTTCTTTGAGAAGTAGTGCCGACTGGGCATCTAGTACTGGGGCACTGCGACGGACATAAGGTCTCGAAAATCCTCTGTGTCCACCAGGCGGAAAGGCAGCATTTCTGTAGCCAAGAGCTTGCAGATGGTGAAATTCAACCTCTTAGCTTTCTCATTGCTAGGAGGAAATGGTCTTTTACTTGTCCACATCTGATGGACCGAGGGTTGGCTATTGTGCTTAGACGGGGTTGATAAGGGTGTCCCCGGCAAACTGCCGGTCTGTGAGGAAGATGCAGGCGGACATGTTATGTTGCCTTGATCCAAAGGTGATGCTATCGATGTCGGACAGCGCTCAACACCAGCTGGTGTTACCACCTCCAAAGAAAATGATGACCTGCCGATCACGCTGGCTGTTGCGGGTAAAGAGGAGGCAGGTCTGCGCCCCAAAACAGGTGTGACTGCTGTCCCCCAAGTTACAGAGGATGAAGAGGCCACTTATGCACAAGATGTGGCAGACGGCGGTTGGCCCGGCCGGCTAGGCCGCATTGTAGCACAGTGAGCTTCCCACTGCAACTTATGCTTCATATCCATGTGCCGGTTCATGCATAAAGTACTCAAACTATGTATTTTTTGGCCTCTACTTAGCTTTTGCTGACAAATGTTACAGATAACACGAGTTGGGTCATCCTTATCAATCTGAAAAAATGCCCAGGCTATGCAAGGCTTAGCACCCATGTGACCTGAAGAGCCACCCCGACTTGCGGTCAGAGGCAGAGTTGTGTTTGAGGATGCTGTTGTTGACGTGCTTCCAGTACTACGTCTCTGTCCAGGAAGGCGCAACCTGACCTCTTCGCCACTAGCATCCTCCTCCACCTCCTCTGCTGATCTCATCGACTGGCTGACTGTGGGTTGACAGTAGGTGGGATCTCCAACCTCGTCATCATCACCCTATGTGTTATCACACCCGTCGTCCTCAGAGCCAACCTCTTCCTGCCCTGACAAAAAACTCAAGTTGTCGCTCCAATCAGGTATTTGAGTCTCATCATCGTCTTCCTCATTGTCTCCACCAACAGGAGTTACAGTTTGGGAACGAGGGTCTACATTATGGTCAGAACCTTCTGCGTCTGGTCCTGGATCTGACTCATAAAGATTCTGGGCATCAGTGCAGATAATTTCCTCGTCTGGATTCTTAGAAGCTCTGGAGCCGACCTCTGATTCCCAGGCTATAGTATGAGTAAACAGCTCTGCAGACTCAACCATCTGTTCTACCCCATACTCAGACGGGCAGCTGGAGACTTGGAAGCTGTGAGGAAGCAAGTGCGATTGGGGTGACACCTCTGAGGACTGGAGTATTTGTGATGTTGAATTTGAGGTGGAGGAGGGCCCACTTAAAGGAGCACTTGATATCCGTTGAAGCACTTGCTGTTTTTGTGCCTCATCTGGAATTTGTAACGATTGGCGTGGCCGTAAGAAAGGGATCTTATCACATTGTCCGCTAAAAGAAGTAGACATCTTAGTTTGGCTGGAAGATGGTCTTTCTTCTGCAGATGTTACTGTTGCTTTAACACCTACCCCACGGACACAACCTTTTTTTCCCTTCCCAACACGCCTATTCCCCTTTCCACCAGCAGCAGGCCTTTTTTCACTCATTTTGGTGGTTCACTAATTGACAACTCTGGAGTTGTTTGCACAAAAAAAAATGGATGGGAACCGAGCAGAGCTGAGAGAGCCCAAAGTATTGGCTGGGCTATATCCAGATAAAAATTATTTTGAATTTGCAACCTGGTGAAGGTTAGTATAGATGTTCTAATAGAACAAGTCCCACACACTGCTACAAGCCCAAATATTTTTTCAGAGCTAGATGCAAATAAATTTATATTGAAATTTCAACCTGGTCGAGGTTAGTATAGATGGACTAATAGAATGATGCTATGCCCAAAAGGTTTTACTTGGCTAGGTGCAGTAAAAAAATGTGTATTCTATACACAGGTGGTGTAGCTTGCAACACAGATAGGCTACTCCACTGACTAACACACACTGCAAGAGGCCAAAAAGGATTTGCTTAGCTAGATTTAGCCAAATGCTGTGAAAAAAACTTGCACAGCACTGGCACAGAACTGCCTGGCAAAAAGTGATAGGAACTGATGTAACCTAGCCCTCAAAAGGACTGCAATTACAATTAGTCTTTACTCCCAACCTATCCATTTAAGAGCACAGATCTGCCTGATAAAAGTGATAGGAACTGATGTAACCTAGCCCTCAAAAGGACTGCAATTACAATTAGTCTTTATTCCCAACCTATCTATTTAAGAGCACAGACCTGCCTGATAAAAGTCGTAGGAAATGATGTAACCTAGTCCTCAAAAGGACTGAAATCACAACTATTCCCTACTCCCAAGCTATCTGTAGATTTGTGCGAAAATTGGCTTGAAATTAACACTGAAAGTATAGCGCACACAGCAACAGCGGTGCCGTCTAACACGCAGCTGCAGCAGTGAGAAAATGTTGGGGAAAATGGCTGGGTCTTATAGGGCAAGGACTTGTGACATACACTGCCAATGACACATGCCCTTGCTTGTGTGAAAAAAAGCAGTTCGCTCTGCGTGTGCGCTGCTGATAGGCTGACAGATTGCACCTCCCCACTGTAAATGCGGGAAAGTGAAAAAAAAATGGACATCTTCATTATTTATGCAGAGATCCATCCCCTGCCCCTCCCCCCACCCCGCTGTACACTCAAACTGCGTATTAACATTAATTTTCAGCATTACTTAGAAAAAATCCAGTTATGATTTTGGTGCACGAACAGTTATCGAAGATAACCTCGAACAGCCGAATTTTTTTCAAATTGCTCGTGTTCGCCGAATGGCTCGAACACTGCCAAAAACAGCTTGAATTTGAGATTGGCGAACAGTTCGAGTCGAACACCGCTCATCTCTACTCCTCACCTTGGCACTCTCAACTCCCCTGATGGAGAAGCCAGGGAAAACCGGAGGAGTCTGGTTTTCTGGTGGGCTCGTCCAATGCTGCCCTAAAGCAGGCCATTCAAAGATAAGTGTGTGGGTCAGTAACAGGAGAAATAGAGGCGGCTGGGGACCGTTTATGGACACCCAGCCACCCCCATGCGGCTGGGGACCGTGTGTGGACACCCGGCCGCGGGGCGGCTGGGGACCGAGCGTGGACACCCGGCCGCCGGGTGGCTGGGGACTGAGTATGGATAAAAGAGCCACTGACGCAGTCATGACATGGTGGCCGGCGTCTGCCTCCACATGCCTAAAAAGCAAAATTTCAAGTGCAAGCAAGCTAGCAGTATGGTATTGCAGCCTGGGGGTGGGTGGGTGGCAGGTTGCACACTTATGCTTGCATTCCAAGAAAACAAAGCAGATGCTAACTTCTATCATCATCATGCTCCTCACCTTGGCACTCTCAGCTCCCCTGATGGAGAAACCAGGGCCTACCGAAGGAGTCTAAGAAAAGTGTGTGGGTTGGTAACAGGAGAAATAAGGGCAGCTGGGGACCGTTTATGGACACCCGGTCGCCCCCATGTGGCTGGGAATCGTGTGTGGACACGCGGCCATGGGGTGGCTGGGGACCGAGTGTGGACACCCGGCCGTCGGGCGGCTGGGGACTGAGTATGGATACCTTGCTGCCGAAGCAGCCTTGAGGTAGTGGCCAGCTTCGGCCTCCTACAAACTAAAAGGCCCCATTTCAAGTGCAAACTAGCAGCATGGTATTGCAGCCTGCGGGTGGGTGGGTGGTTGGCTGTATATTTACGCTTGCATTGCAAGGAATGGGGGAGGTACAATTGAACACTGCCCTGGGACAAGGACTTGCATGGGGATAGTTGCAAGTCTGCATCTTCTGATGCGGCAAGGATCACTTCTGATGGGCACACTTTTAGGCAGTGACCTGGGTGTCAGAGATGCTTCCATGGGTCTTCCCCATGCTGTTCCCATGTCTTTTCAGCACTGTATACATGGGTCACACAGCACATGGCCAGATAAGGTTGTAAAATGTTAAAATGACATTTCCCAGTGAATGCATTTGTAACGGTTGAAAGCAATACAAAAGTGCAAAAACGCATGAAAAATGCTATTTGTGAACATAGCCCAAGGTGTGGAGGAGTATTTTTGTTTTGGGTTATTTATTTTACCTTATACACAATTCTTTACCCTGGAAAGGAAATTCCTTAACATATTTCACAGGAAAACCGTTTCAGTTTCGTTTTTGAACGTTTTATTGCGAGCCCGTAAAAGTGGTTTAATACCTCTGACCACGTTGTTGACAGCAGTGACCTGGGGGTCAGAAATGCTTCCAGGGGCGATCCCCATGCTGCCCCCATGCCTTTTGAGCACTGTCACTATCATTTTGGTCACTTTTTAGGCTTTCTACAGACTGTCGGGGGTGCCGCCGCAAAAATGCTCGGGTCTCCCATAGACTAATATTGGGCTCGTTGATTGGGTCGAGCACCCAAGTATCACGGTGAGCTCGGCCCGAGCTTCGAGCACTCGAGCATTTTAGTGCTCGCTCAACACTGGTCGCCATATCGTCATCATTTTTTTTTCTTTACTATTGAAAAAATCCTTACCCTAACCCCAACCCTAACACAACCTCAACTTTAACCCTATCCCAACCCTAACGCTAGCCCAACCCTAAACCCATCCGCAAGCCTATCCCAACCTTAACGCTAACCCCAACCCTAGCCAAACTCTAGCCCAACCCTAACCGTAGCCGAACCCTAACCCTAGCAAAACCCTAACCCCAATCCCAATCCTAATCCTAGCACAACCCTATACCTAGCACAGCCCTAACCCTAGAGTTTATTTTTTTACACCGTTCCTCATGTGGTATAAGTGATTAGATTACTTTTTTCTTCGGGTCAGTGCGATTACAACGATACCAGATTCATATAGAGTTTTTATGATTGACAGCTGTCACACACTAAAAGACGCTTTTTTTTTAAAAAGACTAGTTTTTCTGCATCACCATATTTTGAGAGCTGTAATTTTTCCATATTTTGGACGACAGAGTCATGTGATGGCTTGTTTTTTGCGGGTCAAGTTGACGTTTTTATTGGTACCATTTTCAGGCATGTGACATTTTTTGATCGCTTTCTATTCCGATTTTTGGGAGGTAGCATAAACAAAAACCAGCAATTCCGGAATTGTTTTTTGGTTTTTTTTTTATGCCGCGCCTCGTGTGGTAAAATTGATAAGGCAGCTTTATTCTTCGGGTCAGTACGTTTACAGCGGTACCACATTTATATAGGTTTTTTATGTTTTGGCTCTTTTGCACAATAAAAACAATTTTCTAGAAAAAAATATTTTTTTTGTATCGCTTTATTCTGAGAGCTATACCACCAATACTAAGAGTATGCCAATACCCTATATGTGGGGAAAATATGGAACAGAAGGGAAGGAGCACTGTGTGAATTTTTTAAAGCAAAATTGGCTGAAATCAAGAGCGGACGCCATGTCCATTTCGGGAGCCCCTGATGTGTCTAAATAGTGGAAACCCCCCACAACTGACTCCAGTTTGGAAACTAGACCCCTCAAGGATTTTATCAACTGGTATAGTGTACCTTTTGAACCCAGATGTACGACAGAATTTGATAACATTAGGTCATCATATTGAATAAGTTGTCATTAATCTTGAGCGCAAGTACTTGCTACTTGAGTTTGCATCGGGTGCTCAGGTATGCAGTGACATGTTTGAGTCCCTGCCCCGCATGTTTCACGGTTGTTAGACAGCCCAAAAAAAACATGCGGGGATCGCTCGTGCATGGCAGGCGATCCCAGCAACGTTTTTTTTGCCGCGAAGAATATAGGGGTCAGAGACTCAAGCATGTCGCTCGAACACCCGTGATACTCAGTGCATACCCGAGCACACAATGCAAACTCAAGTAGCGAGCACTTGCGCTCAACACTGGTCGCCATATCGTCATCATTTTTTTTTCTTTACTTTTGAAAAAATCCTTACCCTAACCCCAACCCTAATACAACCCCAACCCTAACCCTAGCCCAACCATAACCCCCACCCCAACCCTAGCCCAACCCTAACGCTAACCCTAACCCTAGCCCAACCCTAACCCCAACCCTAATACAACCCCAACCCTAACCCTAGCCCAACCCTAACCCCAACCCCAACCCTAGCCCAACCCTAACGCTAACCCTAACCCTAGCCCAACCCTAACCCTAGCCCAACCCTAACCCTAGCTCTACCCTAACCCTAGCCCAACCCTATCCCTAGCACAACCCTAACTCCAACCCTAATACAACCCCAACCCTAACCCAACCCTAACGCTTACCCCAACCCTAACCCTAGCACAACCCTAACCCCAACCCCAACCCTAACAGTAGCCCAACCCTAACCCTAGAGTTTACTTTTTTACACCGTTCATTGTGTGGTATAAGTGATTAAAAGACTTTATTCTTAGGGTCAGTGCGATTACAGAGATACCAGATTCATATCGGGTTTTTATGATTGACAGCTGTCACACACTAAAAGACACTTTTTTTTGCAATGACTAGTTTTTGCATCGCCATATTTTGAGAGCTGTAATTTTTCCATATTTTGGCTGACCTAGTCATGTGACAGCTTTTTTCTTGCGGGACAAGTTGACGTTTTTATTGGTACCATTTTCGGGCATGTGACATTTTTTGATCGCTTTCTATTCCGATTTTTGGGAGGCAGAATAAACAAAAAACAGCAATTCCGGAATTGTTTTTTTTTGTGGTAAAATTGATAAGGCAGCTTTATTCTTCGGGTCAGTACGTTTACAGCGGTATCACATTTATATGTATATATATATATATATATATATATATATATATACATTTTTTATGTTTTGGCGCTATTGCACAATAAAAACAATTTTCTAGAAAAAATAATTTTTTTTGTATCGCTTTATTCTGAGAGCCATAACTTTTTTATTTTTTGGATGATGGAACTTCATGGTGGCTTGTTTTTGTGAACAAGATGACGTTTTCAGCGGTACCATTTTTATTTACATTCATCTTTTTGATCGCGTGTTATTCCATTTTTTGTTTGGCGGTATGATGATAAAGCATTGTTTTTTGCTTTGTTTTTTATTTATTTTTTTTACCGTCTTCTCTATAGGGGTTAACTAGTGGGACGTTTTTATACGTCAGGTCGTTCCAGACGCGGCGATACCAAATATGTGTACTTTTATTAATTTATTTATTTTTTTCATAATAAATAATTATTATGGTTACAATATATTTTTATTTTTTGGGGATTATATTTTTCATTTTTTTTTAATATTTTTACAATTTTTTTTTTCATTTTCCTACCCTTTTTTCTACTTTTACACATTGTCCCACTATGGGACTTTCACTTTTTGCAGCCTGATTGGCTTTATAGCACAGAGAGCAGCAGCTCCCTATGCCATGCAGCCTGTCAGCGCTGCACACAGGGAGACATTTCTTTGCTCATCCACTGCGCATGACCAAAGTAACATCCTGCCTCCTGGTGACCCAGATGTTGTCATGATGACATTGGGTCATCATGACAACATCCAGGAGCCGCCGCAATCATCGCTGGAGGCCGGGAGAGGAGGTGAGTATCGCGCTTACCTCCCCCCTTGCCCGCACAATGCTGCGATCGACGGCAAGCCCTGTTCATTGAAAAGTATCCCAGAGGGATTTTTGAGGATACATAATCCAAAGTTATATCGGTCTTCCATCAGGTGAGTTCATGAAATTGTGCACCCATCAAAGACTGTAATATTGTGACTACGCACTTAGGGCGCTGCGATTTGTCTGTTCTTTTCTCCCAAACAGGGTTTTTTTCGTATAGCTTCTACATCTCTGGATGCAAACAACAGTCTATCCTTCAGTTCAATTGCTTTGAACAAGAAACTTTGGGGTGATTCATTATTTTTCTGTGAGAGGTTAATGAGTCGGTGGAACAATTCTGAAGTACTCTCTTCTTTATAGTGCCCTTTTAAAATCATCTTCAGCTGTGGCAAGGTCAATTGATTATTCATTTCTAGCATATTACGGAGGTTCAGTCCAGGGCTGACCGCCTGCATCAATCTGGTGCAACAAGTACATATAAGACAGTTTCTCTTTCTGTTCACACTCTCCAATCTGTCCCAGGATCTTGAATTCTTTCCTTATGGTGATTTGTGGTGTTAGAGAGGACTGTCTCCCTGATTTATCTAACCCGAGCAGGTTAGAGATCCTGTCTGAGTCTGTCACCCGTTCAGAGGTTTTGGTCGATTCCTGCAGGGCTGTTAGGGCTTTGAATTGTTCTTTCAATTCCTGTAGTTCTGTCTTTGGACGGAGATTCCCGCTTTTGGTAATTGGTGCCGCCCCTCTATCCTTCAACTTCAACCTGGTTAGAAACTGTGTTAGTTCCTGGAGGAATATCCCCATGACGTCTTCAGCTTCTTTCTCCCCCAGCTCATCCATTTTTGCATTAATGGCAGCTAACAGTTGCCTGTGGTTGTGTGCTTTAGAAACCTGTTTTAGAAACCTGTTCTTCTGGCATCTTTATATGTTCTGCTACTTATCTCAATTCTTCACAGGTTAACTGAAGAAGCAGCTCACTAATTCTGTCCATTTGTATTTCCACATCCATTGCTGCTAGTGAGTTTTTCTTTAGGGCTGGTCCCCTTTAACTGGTGTAGAAGAGTTGAGTTGAGGTGCTGTGCTGCTGCCTTTTTTCAGACACTTTTCCTCTTCTCCGTGTACATGCTAATTCCCACTCAGGATTCTCCGTACAGGCCACCAATGTTACACGCACACCGCTAGGTTCAGATAGGAGCGAGACAGGTTACATGAATTCTTTGGAATCCTGGGGGAATTGTTACTCAGGGCGACCATAGACCTTGTGCTGCAGCTTCTCTCAGGCACACAGGGGTATTAACCCTCAGGCACAGACCCGTAGGTTATAAGACCAAAAAGGGGGAGGAATAAGATAAAGGGGATGTCTATGATATTCAGAATAAAGACCACATTCCAAAAGAAGAAATAGCCGGAGAGTGAGCTATTGAACAATATATACGTTTTTATTAATTAATCATAACAATGAAAAAAGAGATATTCTCTAGTTAAAAGTTACAATAAGTCAACGTGGTAATGTGAGAAGCATAACTAGATCAAGGCAGATGGAAAAGTGCCAAGAAAAGGGAGACTGAATCCCTGTCCACAGAATCCAAACACACCCATAAGTCCAAATTAATCACATGTGTATAGGACAAAGATGCTCAACTAGTAAATGAACATACAAATATGCTTCTCACATTACCACGTTGACTTATTGTAACTTTTAACTAGAGAATATCTCTTTTTTCATTGTTATGATTAATTAATAAAAACGTATATATTGTTCAATAGCTCACTCTCCGGCTATTTCTTCTTTTGGAATGTGGTCTTTATTCTGAACATCATAGACATCCCCTTTATCTTATTCCTCCCCCTTTTTGGTCTTATAGCCTAAATAGGAGTTAATTCTTAATAGGCGTTGTACAGACCCGTAGGTTGTTTTACTTGCTGTTCAGACACACATTTGACAAGAGTCCTCATAAATGGTAGAACAGTAGCATTTAATAAGAAGCCGCACAGCCACTGAAAGTTAAGTCTTATGAGCAACAGGCTCCACTGACAAACAGTACAGTTTCCTTAGCAGTACAGCAGCTCACAGTCTTCCCATTAGTAAAGGATAGCACAGTTCTAATGCAAAGGCGCATTAATGAACACAGCATTCTTTACAGCACAGTGAGATCGAGGAGGGGGGGGGGGCTTGCTAATGGAGATGATCCCTGTGACACCATTTCTTCTAGTCCTTATCTTTATGCCTGACAATACTCTGCATTTCTAGTTCAGGAACTCTACCTGACCTGTCCTTAGCTTCACTCCTCACTTGAATCCTTTTCACTTGCAAGGGCACTTCTGTGAGATACAGATCACACACATCACCATTCTCTTCGGCTCCAGCCATACAGTAATCAACTTCCCCACAATAACCCTGGGGCTCTGCTAAAACACTCCTCTTCTCCTGTGACGATGTTAACCTCTCTAATTGCTGGATGCTCTTAAAGCACCAGCACTACTTCTGCATGTCACACAGGTCAACTGAAAATGCTGACAGCCTGATTCCTATCAAACTGAAAAAGGGCTGTATTGGCCCAGACTTCTCAACACCAACGGATGACAGCTGGACATTAAGCCAATTTAAATGTTACTTTTTTTCTGGTGTATTCCCATGCACCACTTCCCATCCAAACAAGGGTATTCGATTCATAGTTTCTTGTTTTTCTTCTCCTCAGTATCAACAGGGTCATTTAATGGCCCTCGACCCAAATTTTTAGAGAGTCATTGCGCGTTGCTCTCTCCAAATTTTTAGAGGGTCATTATGCATCGCTCTCTCCAAATTTTTAGAGGGTCATTTTATGGGTCTCTTTCCAAATTTTAAGAGTGCCATCATGTGTCACTCTCTCCAAATTTTTAGAGGGTAATCATGCTGCAATCATTCTAAATTTTTGTCTTTCAAGGTGTATTGCAGTCCCTCCTTGATAGTTTTGGCATACCTTGCACTTAGTGCATAGTCTTTACCAGTCTAGGAGTCTCACTCCTTAAAAATAGGTAAAGAAATGTTTCTAAGACCATCCTCTACATGTCTCTCAGGGTGTATTGTACCTTCTAATTTTTGGCAGCCCTTAAACTTAATGCATAGGCTAAACAAGTCCAAACAACTGTAGCAGAATGTGTATGAGGCCGTCCTTCGTGTCAAATACAGGGTGTATCAGGTCCTTCTAGTTTTTGGCAGTTCTTGCACTGTCTGCATAGGCTTTGTGAGTTTCAGAGTCCCTCCTTCATAAATTAAGCAGGATGTGTCTGACCATGTCACAAACACCACATGTCCAGATAAGGTAGAGAAATGATAATTACATTTACTGGTGACTAGCGGTGGGTGTAGTTATATTTCCCCGTCTACTATGTCATCTACTGTAGTCATAGACAATGCTGAATACGGTGATAGATGGGGGGTGGAGGGGGCATTTTTTTTCCTCTTATTTATTCTGGATCATATACAAGTCATTATACAAGAAAGAAGGTTTCTTAACATTTTAACTCCTGTTAGGGTCTGCTGGAAAAATGCTTGAGTTTCCCACTGACCTCCATTATACTCGTTACTCGAGCCTGTCTGAGCGTCCGACCTGCTTGATTTGAGCATCGAGCACTTGAGCATTTTAGTGCTCGATCATCAATATTCAAAGCATCATATCTAATGGTGACGGAAGAGGCAGTGCTGAGGACTGGACGGCGGGCAGTGAGCAGCGGAGGGGCCGGACAGGTGGGTGGTACCATTGCCCAGACTGTTGGCGCCAGTGAATGTGCTGCTACCTGCAGATCACTCAGTCTTATGCCTTGTGTGGAATTTTTATTTTTCACATTTCCACATCCATGTCCATTGCCTCTTTTTCTTTTACAATACTTTTTATTGCATTATAATTAATATTTGTTTTTACAGCCACAATTTCCACTTTTCCAAAAAAAGAGGACTAAGAAATTGTAGATAATTGTCCAAAAAAAATAACAGCAGCAAAAGTCTGCCTTATTAGTGTGTCATGTACACACATCGAATGAGACTGATATAATAGGTGTGAAAAGCTGATATTGCTATGTGACAGGTGCATGATTTATTTTACTCACTTATATAGCGCCATTAATTCCACAGCGCTTCACAGACAATATCGGCACTGTCCACATTGGGGTCCACAATCTACATTCCCTATCAGTCTTTGGAGTGTGGGAGGAAACCGGAGAACCCGGAGGAAACCCACACAAACATGGGGAGAACATACAAACTCCTTGCAGATGTTGTCCTTGGTGGGATTTGAACCCAGGACCCCAGCGCTGCAAGGCTGCAGTACTAACCATGATGAATCCGTCACAAATTGATATTCACTTCTCTATGACATTTATTTAACACCATTATCCACTTCCCATAAAGGAGCGACCAAGGAATACAAGGTACACAATTAAATAACAGCAGCAGCAGTCCGCATTATCATTGCGCTGTGAATATTTGGTAAATTAGATTAATAAAACAGGTGTTCAAAAACTCCTCCTGTTTGTGACATGGACACTTTGTGAGGCGTCATAGAGGTAAATGCTCTTTTTATTTTATTTTCTTTCAGCAATATTTGCGGCTTGATTCTGCATAAATGCAAAAAAAGAAAAGGCTGCAAGGGAAACCCAGCGGCACCATGCGAGGCCATGTGATCCTTCCCTGGCGGACGCTGTCTTCTGCAATGGAGAAAATCATCTTTGGAGACTTACACAAAGACTATCACATATTGTTTGTATTTGCCAAGTTAGGTGGATTCCTAAAATTTAACACAAATTCAATTTGCATCAAATTCATTCCCATCAGAGAAGTCTCATTCATGGGGAAGGAGTGTCATGTTCTTGGAGAATGCCCCTGTAGCACCCTGAGGACTCGGCTGCTACAGGGGTATTGCACCTCAACCCAGAGGTGTGATATTCCACTCCCGGGTAAGGATGGAGTGTGGAACTGAGCTCAGATAGCTGCATACACTACATACATCCCATTTCCGGGGGACAGAACTACTGTACTCCCACTAGAGAAATGTGCAGGTACGACAGAGTCTGTCCCTGGCTGGAGTGGGAGGGGGGTGGAACATCCCAGTAGTGTAGGGGCAGATAGGGGGAGCAGTCTGGGTAGAGCTAGGAGCTCATTGGGTGCTGGTCACCTGAGCTCACACATAGAGGGAGTATATAAGGTGGGCACCATCTAAGATCAGGGTCAGTCTTTGTAGAGTCAGACAGGCAGACAGTCTTCAGTCAGCCTGTTGTAGAGGGAAGGTCAGAGAGCCAGTCCTGAGAGAAGAGAGAGAGGAGAAGAGAAGGACCCAGAGGGGGAGAAGAAGGAACCCCAAGAGCCCAGAATACAAGCAGGAGGGTGAAGGGTTGGCACGCAAGGGAACCGGATCCCAAATTAGTGGAGGAGAGAAACTACCCTCGACTAAGAACCGGAGGCTGCAACATCACCAGTGGAGCAGCCCCTCACTAAATCCACTCAGAAGGCAAACCAAGTATAGGGTCAGGGAACCCAGAGAAAAGGTTTACCCAACAAGAGGCCCGAGGGAGCCGGATATAAGTGGATCCCTGGTGGGGAAGGCCGTAGAAAGGACAGTGAGAAAGGGAGCTCAGGACCACGCTCCAGACCTGCTTGGGGGTTGGCCGAGTCCAGGACCTGGTGGACGCAGCACGGCTCGGGCGGTCACTCAAGGCCGGAGTGACCAGCACAACAGCAGTAAGTAAAAACCCTGAACTGCACAGCCCGACTCTGAGTCTTCTTACCGTCCACACTGCACCACCACAACCACCCTCCTCTACACCTGACCCCCTGAGGCTATACCCCTCCCGTTGGGGGTTATACTACCACAGCTGCACACATACCACCAGCCTCAGCGGACCCTGCTGCAGCGGCGGCCTTTTGACCGCAATTCAACGGGTGGCGTAGTCGACACAAAGAACATTTATAACATCTGTAAAGACTGCCACACTCTGAGCTTGACACCCTGGGCACGGACCGGGTCACAGCCGCTCGGAGACTACAATCCCCATCTGATCCGGCTCCGGGTATTCCCCTAAAGAATATGGCCCAGGGGGTGCGTCACCCCCTATTGGTGTCACCCTGGCTTTTCAGTATTGGGGTCTATACCAATTACTGAAGATAAGTGGATCGCCTGTCAGTACATTTCTGGGTCTGGTGTTCCAATGTCATCAGGGGGCAGAGATGGTCAATGTGGCGTCTCTCGTACTTTTCAAATCATTGCGTGAGCAGTAGTGTTGAGCCACCCCCGTAGTGTTCGAGTTCGGTTCGGTTCGTCGAACACCCGTGTGTTCGCCGAACTGTTCGTCGAACTGTTCGTCGAACATCTTCGAACACCGTTAAAACCAATGGCAGGCAAACAAAAACACATAGAAACACATAGAAAACACCTTCAAAGGTGTCCAAAAGCTGACAAACTGCTCAGAAGACACAACTAACACATGGAAAAGTGACAAGTACATATAGTCATGCGAAAAGAAAAGAGGTGGAGGAGTAAAAGGAGGGGGAGACACAGATATAGGCATGTCATGCCCTTCTAAAATCCAAAAAGTGAGAAGCCGAGACGGCCAGTCCGCTCCTGCCCGTGCCACCTCCGTGTCGCCGGGTTTGTGCCAGAGCCGCGGTGAACCCTGACGGCCAGCCCCCCTCTCCCAATACTGGTGCCTGTCCGCTGGTGGGTCGAGAGAGCCCCCCTGTGGTGGAGGCAGCTCTAAGCTTTTTAATTTAAATTGTCCCTCTAATTTGAATGAATACACTTTAAATCCATTTACAAGGATCTATTGGAGGGCAAGTCTCATGCCAGCAGCCGCGTAATTCCAGCTCCAGTAGCATCCACTAAAGCTGCTGCAGTTAAAAAGCTTTTATAAGGATCGAGCTCGGCTGTCCACCGCAAGGCATCCTAGTGCCAGTCCCAGCCCCTATGCCTTGGGGTGCCTCCTGATGCTCTTCACTAAGTATCCCGTGGTCCCGAAGCATTTCCTTTGAAAAAATTAAGTGTCCAAACTACAGGTGGTGTAGCTTGCTTAACAGCCGGGATAATCCGCTGACTAGCAGACACTGCTACTAGGCACAAAGTATTTCCTGGGCTAGATGCAGTTAAAAATTTGTAAGTAGATACTCTCGTTGGATGCTGAGAAAGCATTCCATAGAGTCTCCTGGCACGCCATATATGATTCTCTTAAAAAGCTTGGGGTAGGGGTCTAGGGGACCCTTTTATAGCCAAAATCACGGCCCTGTATCACAATACGTCACCTAGGCTGAAGATAAATGGAACTGTAGCACCGAGGGCTCGGTTGCTACAGACGTATTGCACCTCACCCAGAGGTGTGATATCTCACTCTCAGATAAGGATGGAGTGTGGATCAGGACCCGACACCTGCATGCATTACACCACATTGCCGTGGGGCAGGGCGACCAATATGCCCCTGAGATGGGCACGACAGTCCCTGTCCCTGGCTGGAGTGGGGGGAGGGAACACTGAGGAAGGGGAACCCTGCAGTGCAGGAGCAGGGAGGAAGCAGTTCCTGGGTGCATTGAGAAGGGAGTATAAAAGGTGGGCACCATCTTAGTTCAGTGCAGAGAAGTCTGAGCAGAAGTGGCAGGGAGCAGGGGCTCTGCATGAGCTCTGCTCCGGAGGCGGGCCTAGTAACAGAGGCCCAGGCCTGCAAGAGGGAGAAGGAAGGAAGAGGAGCGGAGAAGGCTCCAGGAACGAGGAATGAAGGGATCCCAGGGGTGCGGACGGGCGAGTCGCCACCGCACGCCCGAATCCACCTGCGTGGAGGGGTCAGGCCAAAGGGGGAGACCGGTCCCCGAACTAGTGGAGGCAGGAAACGACCCTCAGCTAGAAACCGGAGGCTCTGACATTTTATGTGGCGCAGCCCCTTGCTCCACCCGCTAGGAAGGCACCACATAGGGTCAGGGAAACTGGCGCCAAGTTTACCAAGAGGAGGCCGGAGGCAGCCGGACAGAAGTGTTGGTAAGAAAGGCCAGACAAAGGACACACAAAGGGGGTCCTGTGAAGCGCTCCAAAGTTATCTGGGAGTTGTCTGAGCCCCTCACCTGGTGAGCACAGTACGACGTGGGCAGCCGTTACCTGCAGACGTGGTCTGGATAATAAGAACTGTGAGTAAAGGCCCTGAACTGCATCACTGACTCCGTGTCATTACTGCTGCTGCCCTGCACCATCACCCCCATCCTCCGCATACACTGCCCTGAGGCTATACTCCTCCCGTGGGGAGTTATGCTACGCTCTGCTGCACCCACAACACCAGCCTTAGCGGTCTGCCCTGTAGCGGCGGTTCACTCTGACCGCAATCCACGGGTGGCGTAGTCGGACATTTAAACATCAAAACCACATAAATAGTTCCGCCACTGGTTTGACCGCCCTGAGCCACGGAACCGGATCGCCGCCACGAAGACTACAACCACCAGCATCCACCAAAAAGGGTCCGGCTCCGGGTGTCCCAAGGCCCAGGGGGTGCGTCAGAACATTTTCATCACCTTTCACAATCACCAATGGGACAAGGCAGGGATGTCCTCTGTCCCCTCTCTTATACATCCTAGTGACGGAGCACCTGCTCTCATCAATTCGCCATAACCCCAATATTAGGTGGATTGAGGTGGGAGGCACCGAGTACAAGTGCTCTCTATTTGCTGATGATGTCCTAGTATATATCACTCAATCACATATATCCATCCCTGCTGTTATGGCTGAAATAGATCACTTTGTTACATGGTAAAATTTTAAAATCAATGCAGCGAAGTCTGAGGCCCTCGATGTCTCCCTCCCTAAATCCATATAGGATTCCATCCAGTCCAACTTTCCCTTTGCCTGGCCCTCACAGGGTATCAAATACTTAGGAATTCCTATTCATAGAGACCTCTCCCATCTATGTTATCTTAATTTTGGGCCCTTTATTGAACAATTCCATACAGACCACGGTTGGCAAGTTAGAACTGTAAGATTCACTACGTGAACCACTGGTGTTTTGTGGAAAAGCACATGTACACCGCGTTCCAAATTATTATGCAAAAAGTGTTTAGGAGTGATAAGGGAAGAATTTGTTTGTCAGTTAAACTCATTGATGGTGATGTGTGTCAGGGCTCTTTATATCACTGTAAGCAATTGCAGACACCTGTGCTAATTAGTTTGGCAGGTGTGTCCAATGAAAGGCAAGACTACTTAAGAAGGCTCTCTCACATTATTAAGCAGCCTACATTTTCTGCCAAAATGGGAAAGAAAAAGGATGTGTCGGCTGCTGAGAAGCAACAAATTGTGGAGTGTTTAGGTCAAGGCATGACTACAATCAACATTGTGCGATGATCAGGATGAAGTGTCTTGGCAATCAAGAAGTATGTAGCTGATTCACAGTACACACGTGTGCGTGCTGATAAGGGCAAATTGAGGACTCTTTCCTACAGGCAATTACGTCAGGTTGAAAGAGCAGCGGCAAAAAAGCCTTGTCATAGCAGCAGACAAGTTTTTGAAGCTGCTTGTGCCTCCAACGTCCCCCGAACAACAAGATGCAGGGTCCTTCAGAGGTTTGCAGCTGTGCATACGCCATCCTGTCGACCTCCTCTATCCACTTCACACAAGCAGAAACGGCTCCAGTGGGCCAAACATTACATGAAGACTGATTTCAAAACTGTTTTGTTCACGGATGAGTGCCGTGCAGTGCTCGATGGTCCAGATGAATGGAGTGGAGGATGGCTGGTTGATGGACACCCCACGCAAACACGGCTACAGCGCCAACAAGGAGGAGGTGGAGTAATGTTTTGGGCTGGAATCATGGGGAGAGAGATTGTCGGCCCCTTTAGGATCCCTGAAGGCGCTAAAGATGAACTCCATAATGTATGTGGATTTTCTCAAACAGCACTTCCTGCCATGGTTCAAGAAGAAGAACCGTGTATTTCACAGCAAGATCATTTTTCTGCATGATAATGCACCATCTCATGCTGCACATAAAACATCTGCATCTCTGGCTGATATGGGCATAAAAGGGGACAAACTTATGGTGTGACCCCCATGCTCCCCTGACCTCTACCCCATTCAGAACCTTTGGAGCATCATTAAAAGGAGTGTCTATGATGGCGGGAGGCAGTTCACATCTAAGCAACAGCTCTGGGAGGGTATTCTGTCCTCATGCAAAACAATTGAAGCAGAAACCATCCAAAACCTGACAAATTCAATGGACGAGAGAGTTCAGAAGCTCCTTTCGAACAAGGGGTCCTATGTGAAAATGTAACATCACCTAGAATAAAGTTTTGAGTTGAAAACTGTTTGATTTCAGTTTCTAACAACCTGCTAATGCTTATAATTTCAAAAATGACCATTTTTTTTGGTCTTTATTAAAATGAAAAGGTTGATCGAAAAGTTTGGGGGATCTAAGAGTGTGGCAACCCAGTAGTCATGATTACTTCGAATTCTGACAATATGAGGGTCATGCTGCAGGTAGTGCAGCAAGAAGGCACTTATGTGTCTTGCGCATCTCGGAGCCCCAAAATTATTTTCCGGGCTAGATGCAGCTAAAAATTATTTTTAATTTTAAATCTGGTGAAGCTTATTATAGATGGCCTAATAGGATCAGTGCTGCACACTGCTACAAAGCCCAAATTATTTTCCAGTCAAGATACAGATAAACATGATTAGTAATTTGAAAGCTTAAAACGGTTGGTAGGGTGATTTTAACCAATCATCAAGCTTTTACTCTCCCCAGGATGACACAGGGGTAGAAAAGTCGTTTCGGATCCATGATTTGTTCATCTTTATGAACGTGAGTCTGTCTACATTATCAGTGGAGAGCCGCGTGCGCTTATCTGTCAGCACACCACCAGCAGCGCTGAACACACGTTCAGACAGAACGCTATCTGCGGGGCATGACAAGATCTCCAAGGCGTAAGTGGCTAGCTCCGGCCATTTATCCAGATTGGAAGCCCAAAAAGAGCAAGGGTCCAGTGACACAGTCGTGGCTTCAATGTTTACTTGGAGATACTCCTGTACCATCGTCTCTAGGCGTTGACTATGTGTCAGACTTCTTGTCTCCTGTGGCCTTGCAAAGGATGGGCTAAAAAAGTGTTGAAATGATTCCGCAAAATTGATGTTACCAGCAGATACTATGGTTCTGTTACGGTTTGAGTGCTGAACACTTGACGGTCCCACGGTTGGCAAGTTGGAACTGTGAGATTCACTACGTGCACCACTGGTATTTTGTGGAAAAGCACATGTAAGATTCTGCAACAGTCTCTGCTGATACTCCTGCATGCGTGCATCCCTTTCTATGGCAGGAATAATTTCTGCAAATTTACTTTTGTACCGGGGATCTAACAGTGTGGCAACCCAGTAGTCAGGATTATTTCTAATTCTCACAATTCGAGGGTCATGTTGCAGGTAGTGCAGCAAGAAGGCACTCATGTGTGTTGCGCATCCAGGAGCACCAAGTCCCTGTTGTGTTGGTGGCGAGGTAACAATCATGCTTCCTTCCTCTGTCCTCTCCCCCAACCTCGCACAACAGAAATGTGATCAAGGTCTCCCTCATCTGATGAGTCTTCCATCAGTTCGTCCTCCACTTCTTCCTGGGCTCCTGCACCTTCCTCACTAGTTTGGCTGCTACCATGCGCCCTGGTAAAATCATCTCCCCCACCCTCACATGCCTGCCGCCCTGGTGCTGCCGACCGTCTGGACCTTGCAGATGTTAGCCCTTCCGCATACAACTCCTCCTCCTCTACTTCCTCCACCTCCTCTTGTGCCACCACCTGACTCCGAATTCTGTTTAACATGTGCTCCAGCATGTAAATCACCGGAATAGTCATGCTGATAATGGCATCGTCAGCACTAAACATCTTCGTCGCCATTTCAAAACTGTGCAGAAGGGTGCATAGGTCCCTGATCTGAGACCACTCCTCCAGCGTGATTTGCCCCACCTCTGAATCTCGTTGGCCCAGGCTATACGTCAGAACGTATTGCACCAGGGCTTGTCGGTGCTGCCACAGTCGCTGCAACATGTGCAGAGTTGAATTCCACCGGGTAGGCACATCGCATTTTAGCCGGTGAAGTGGCAGGCCCAACGACTTCTGTAGAGATGTAAGTCGCTGAGCTGCGGGATGCGAACGGCGGAAGTGAGCACACAGCGACCGTGCCCTCTGCAGAAGGCCATCTAGTCTGGGATAGTGGGCTAAAAATTGCTGGACAACCAGGTTCAACACGTGAGCCATACAAGGCACGTGTGTGACATTGCCCCGGCGAAGGGCTGCACCCAGGTTTGCAGCATTGTCGCACACGGCCTTCCCTGGTTTCAGGTCCAGTGGAGACAACCATTCATGAAATTGGTTCTCCAGAGCTGACCACAACTCCTCAGCTGTGTGACTCACATTTCCCAGACATTTCAATGTAAAAACCGCCTGATGACGTTGAGCCCTACTGCCAGCATAGTAAGGAGGTGTGCAGAATCCCTTCTGCGCAGTTAGAAAGCTTGTGGCATGACCAGACAGGCTTTGGGTGCAGGTGGAAGACCGAGAGGAGGTTGAGGAGGCAGAAGCAGTGGAGGAAAAATGACATAAAGAGGATTGACGCACAACTCGTGGGGACGGCAAGACTTGGACAGCAGCCCCTTGTCCTGCTGTCACCATAGTTACCCAGTGCCCAGTCAGCGACATGTAACGCCCCTGTCCATGCCTACTCGTCCAAGTGTCTGTGGTGAAATGCACCCTGTCACACACAGAGTTTCTCAAAGAAGCGGTGATGTTGTGTGCGACATGCTGGTGGAGCGCAGGCACACCTTTCTTTGAGAAGCAGTGCCGACTGGGCATCTGGTACTGGGGCACTGCGACGGACATAAGGTCTCGAAAATCCTCTGTGTCCACCAGGCGGAAAGGCAGCATTTCTGTAGCCAAGAGCTTGCAGATGGTGAAATTCAACCTCTTAGCTTTCTCATGGCTAGGAGGAAATGGTCTTTTACTTGTCCACATCTGAGGGACCGAGGGCTGGCTATTGTGCTTAGACGGGGTTGATAAGGGTGTCCCCGGCAAACTGCCGGTCTGTGAGGAAGATGCAGGCGGACATGTTAGGTTGCCTTGATCCAAAGGTGGTGCTATCGATGTCGGACAGCGCTCAAGACCAGCTGGTGTTCCCACCTCCAAAGAAAATGATGACCTGCCAATCACGCTGGCTGTTGCGGGTAAAGAGGTGGCAGGTCTGCGCCCCAAAACAGGTGTGACTGCTGTCCCCCCAGTCACAGAGGATGAAGAGGCCGCGGATGCACAAGATATGGCAGACGGTGGTTGGCCCGGCCGGCTAGACCGCATTGTAGCACACTGAGCTTCCCACTGCAACTTATGCTTCATGTCCATGTGCCGGTTCATGCATGAAGTACTCAAACTATGTATTTTTTGGCCTCTACTTAGCTTTTGCTGACAAATGTTACAGATAACACGAGTTGGGTCATCTTTATCGATCTGAAAAAATGCCCAGGCTATGCAAGGCTTAGCACCCATGCGACCTGAAGAGCCACCACGACTTGTGGTGAGAGGCAGAGTTGTGTTTGAGGATGCAGTTGTTGACGTGCTTCCAGTACTACGTCTCTGTCCAGGAAGGCGCAACCTGACCTCGTCGTCACTAGCATATTCCTCCACCTCCTCTGCTGACCTCATCTCTTGGCTGACTGTGGGTTGACAGTAAGTGGGATCTCCGACCTCATCATCATCACCCTGTGCGTTATCACACCCGTCGTCCTCAGAGCCAACCTGTTCCTGCCCTGACAAAAAACTAAAGTTGTCGCTCCAATCAGGTATTTGAGTCTTATCATCGTCTTCCTCATTGTCTCCACCAACAGGAGTTACAGTTTGGGAATGAGGGTCTACATTATGGTCAGAACCTTCTGCGTCTGGTCCTGGATCCGACTCATAAAGATTCTGGGCATCAGTGCAGATCATTTCCTCGTCTGGATTCACAGAAGCGCTGGAGTCGACCTCTGATTCCCAGGCTATAGTATGAGTAAACAGCTCTGCAGACTCAACCATCTGTTCTACCTCATACTCAGACGGGCAGCTGGAGATTTGGGAGCTGTGAGGAAGCAAGTGCGATTTGGGTGACACCTTTGAGGACTGGAGTATTTGTGATGTTGAAGTTGATGTGGAGGAGAGCCCACTTAAAGGAGCACTTGATATCCGTTGAAGCACCTGCTGTTTTTGTGCCTCATCTGGAATTTGTAGCGATTGGCGTGGCCGTAAGAAAGGGATCTTATCACATTGTCCGCTAAAAGAAGTAGACATTTTAGTTTGGCTGGAAGATGGTCTTTCTTCTGCACCTACCCCACGGACACAACCTTTTTTCCCCTTCCCAACACGCCTATTCCCCTTTCCACCAGCAGCAGGCCTTTTTCCACTCATTTTGGTGGTTAACTAATTCACAACTCTGGAGTTGTTTGCACAAAAAAACAATGGATGGTAACCGAGCAGAGCTGAGTGGCCAAACTGTGGTATTAGGCCAAAGCTATTGGCTGGGTTAGATGCAGAAAAAAATTATTTTTAATTTGCAACCTGATGGAGGTCAGTATAGATGGACTAATAGACCAAGTCCCACACACCGCTAGAAGCCCAAATATTTTTTCAGAGCTAGATGCAGAAAATTTTTTTATTCAATTTGCAACCTGATGGAGGTCAGTATAGATGGACTAATAGACCAAGTCCCACACACTGCTAGAAGCCCAAATATTTTTTCAGAGCTAAATGCAGAAAAAAAATATTTTTAATTTGCAACCTGATGGAGGTCAGTATAGATGGACAAATAGACCAAGTCCCACACACCGCTAGAAGCCCAAATATTTTTTCAGAGCTAGATGCAGAAAAAAATTATTTTTAATTTGCAACCTGATGGAGGTCAGTATAGATGGACTAATAGACCAAGTCCCACACACTGCTAGAAGCCCAAATATTTTTTCAGAGCTAGATGCAGAAAAAAATTATATTCAATTTGCAACCTGCTGGAGGTCAGTATAGAAGGACTAATAGAACAAGTCCCACACACTGCTAGAAGCCCAAATATTTTTTCAGAGCTAAATGAAGAAAAAAATTATTTTTAATTTGCAACCTGATGGAGGTCAGTATAGATGGACTAATAGACCAAGTCCCACACACTGCTAGAAGCCCAAATATTTTTTCAGAGCTAGATGCAGAAAAAAATTTTTTTTAATTTGCAACCTGATGGAGGTCAGTATAGATGGACTAATAGACCAAGTCCCACACACTGCTAGAAGCCCAAATATTTTTTCAGAGCTAGATGCAGAAAAAAATTATTTTTAATTTGCAACCTGATGGAGGTCAGTATAGATGGACTAATAGACCAAGTCCCACACACCGCTAGAAGCCCAAATATTTTTTCAGAGCTAGATGCAGAAAAAAATTATATTCAATTTGCAACCTGCTGGACGTCAGTATAGAAGGACTAATAGAACAAGTCCCACACACTGCTAGAAGCCCAAATATTTTTTCAGAGCTAGATGCAGAAAATTTTTTTATTCAATTTGCAACCTGATGGAGGTCAGTATAGATGGACTAATAGACCAAGTCCCACACACCGCTAGAAGCCCAAATATTTTTTCAGAGCTAGATGCAGAAAATTTTTTTATTCAATTTGCAACCTGATGGAGGTCAGTATAGATGGAATAATAGACCAAGTCCCACACACTGCTAGAAGCCCAAATATTTTTTCAGAGCTAGATGCAGAAAAAAATTATTTTTAATTTGCAACCTGATGGAGGTCAGTATAGATGGACTAATAGACCAAGTCCCACACACTGCTAGAAGCCCAAATATTTTTTCAGAGCTAGATGCAGAAAAAAATTATTTTTAATTTGCAACCTGATGGAGGTCAGTATAGATGGACTAATAGAACAAGTCCCACACACTGCTAGAAGCCCAAATATTTTTTCAGAGATAAATGAAGAAAAAAATTATTTTTAATTTGCAACCTGATGGAGGTCAGTATAGATGGACTAATAGACCAAGTCCCACACACTGCTAGAAGCCCAAATATTTTTTCAGAGCTAGATGCAGAAAAAAATTATTTTTAATTTGCAACCTGATGGAGGTCAGTATAGATGGACTAATAGACCAAGTCCCACACACTGCTAGAAGCCCAAATATTTTTTCAGAGCTAGATGCAGAAAAAAATTATTTTTAATTTGCAACCTGATGGAGGTCAGTATAGATGGACTAATAGACCAAGTCCCACACACCGCTAGAAGCCCAAATATTTTTTCAGAGCTAGATGCAGAAAAAAATTATATTCAATTTGCAACCTGCTGGAGGTCAGTATAGAAGGACTAATAGAACAAGTCCCACACACTGCTAGAAGCCCAAATATTTTTTCAGAGCTAAATGAAGAAAAAAATTATTTTTAATTTGCAACCTGATGGAGGTCAGTATAGATGGACTAATAGACCAAGTCCCACACACTGCTAGAAGCCCAAATATTTTTTCAGAGCTAGATGCAGAAAAAAATTATATTCAGTTTGCAACCTGATGGAGGTCAGTATAGATGGACTAATAGAATGATGCTATGCCCAAAAGATTTTACTTCACTAGGTGCAGTAAAAAAATTGGTATTCTATACACAGGTGGTATATCTTGCAACACAGATAGGCTACTCCACTGACTAACACACTCTGCAATAGGCCAAAAAGGATTAGCTTTGCTAGATTCAGCCAAATGCTGTGAAAAAAACTTGCACAGCACTGGCACAGACCTGCCTGGCAAAAACTGATAGGAACTGATGTAACCTAGTCCTGAAAAGGACTCCAATTACAATTAGTCTTTACTCCCACAATCTATCTATTTAAGAGCACAGACCTGCCTGATAAAAGTCGTAGGAAATGCTGTAACCTAGTCCTTAAAAGGACTGCAATCACAACTATTCCCTACTCCCAAGCTATCTGTATATTTGTGCGAAAATTGGCTTGAAATTAACAAGGTATAGCGCACACAGCAACAGCGGTGCCGTCTAACACGCAGCTGCAGCAGTGAGAAAATGGTGGCGACGGGGAAAATGGCTTGGTCTTATAGGGCAAGGACATGTGACATACACTGCCAATCACACATGCCCTTGCTTGTGTGAAAAAAAGCACTTCGCTCCGTGTGTGCGCTGCTGATAGGCTGACAGATTGCACCTCCCCACTGCAAATGCGGGAAAGAGAAAAAAAAATGGAGATCTTCATTGTTCCTGCAGAGATCCATCCCCTGCCCCTCCCCCCGCCCCGCTGTACACTCAAACTGCGTATTAACATTAATTTTCATCATTACTGAGAAAAAATCCAGTTATGATTTTGGTGCACGAACAGTTATCGAACATAACCTCGAACAGCCGAATTTTTCTCAAATTGTTCGTGTTCGCCGACCGGCTCGAACACCGCCCAAAATAGCTCGAATTTGAGATTGGCGAACAGTTCGAGTAGAACAACGCTCATCTCTAGTGAGCAGCAATCTTGGGGACAACATGACAATATTTGCTCTTAGCTTTTTAAACCGAGATCAATATCCTCAACCTCATTAATGTACTGGCACAGAATCCAGAAGTAAACCGCGCCTGTGTCTACAGACAGTCATCCATGTGACTGAGATGGCCACCAAGTAATTTACGTAATTGCAAAGCAAATATGAAGCGCACGAAAAGACATACAGAAACATCTCTAAGTGTATTAAATGTGTAAGGTGCCTCAGCGAGGTAGTCGTGGGCGAGCTGTAGCCCCTGCTCGTTCTGGCACCCTACAGACAATATGTGTCCTCCCTCTGAAGTGTGCCTGTGTATGTGGTGCTCTCCACTTACTTCAAGCCATCCGATCGCGGCTGTCTCCAGGCATTTCTCTTCTGGGACCAGGGCAGCAATAAATTCAGAGGACATGATGTTCATAACCATAACTGTGACTTTACTTGGGGAATATGTACAATATTTACAGGCAGATATAATGGATAAGGCCCGACAGGTTATTATCTCCCTAACAGGCGCTGGCAACATCTTCAGCCCTGGTTCCCTCTTTGAGTGAAGCATCTCTGTGACTCTATCTCTAGCCCAAGAGACTCTTCTGCAATACCAACAGTGTTCCGGATCTGATATCTCCCCCATGTCTTAGCCTGGAGTCCTATTTATCTTCCTCTGCTACCTGCAGACTAGAAGTGCCCCGGGTCCTCAATAACTCCGTTGAGTTTCTCCGGCCGGCTAGCAGGAATCTTGCGCAGGGAGACCTTTGCACTGGTGATCCCACTGTCTGAGGGTATGGAGCTACCGTCTACCCTAGCAGCCACCATATAGTCAGGCTGCCTGTACAGTTCACTGTCCTAACTCTTTCTGACCCATCACTTCCTGCTTCTGGAAAATAAGCAGGGATTTTCCTAATGTGCCCTTGACGCGCCCCCTGGGCCGTGGGGTACCCAGTGCCGGGCCGGTAGATGCTAGGGGTTGTAGTCACAGTGGTGGTGACCCGGTCCGTGACCCAGGGCGGTCAATCCAAGGGGAATTGTATATGGGTGTTATTAAAGAGTCCGACTACGCCACCTGTGGAGTGCGGCTAAAGGGGGCCGCCACTGCAGAACAGTCCTCTGAAGCTGGTGGTTTTGCAGCAATGATGGTATAACTCCCCACAGGAAGAGTTAACTTCAGGGCAATGTGTGGATGATGGTGGTTGTGCAGGTTGTGCTGGGCGCTGTAGTGCAGTGAGGGATGGTGTTATGATCTGCTACAGGCACTAAGGAAAGGCAGGAGATCTGTCCCTACAATAGAACTAAACTCGATCCCTACGATGTAACAGGGAACCTGATCCTGCGATCAGACCCGCTAAAGTCCTCGGCTAGTCTGTACGAAGACCTATAGATGTAAGGGAGGGATCCCTAAAAGAACTAGGGACTGGGATAAGTTGGACACCTCCTAGCAGAAATTGTAGCAGTCAAAGACAAACACACAACAAAGAGCATAGAGGTCAGAAGACCTAGCAAAACTAACAGAGAATGGTAACAGAGAACCAAGCTAGCTCAAGATTAGTAAATACAATGAAGTCCAGCAAGGCCAGGAGGGTGGAGCCGGATTAAATAGGCAAAAATGGTCATGTGACCAGCAAACTAGAAAAAACATAACAGGAGAGTTCTAACAGTACCCACTCTTCTAAGAGGATCCTCCGGATCCCCTAGGCCCAGGCTTATCAGGAAACCTCCTGTGAAACGCTCTGACAAGTCTGGAAGCAGAAACATCATCCGCCCTCACCCATGAGTTATCCTCAGGTCCGAAACCTTTCCAAGCGACGAGATACTGCAAACTCCCTCTATACCGTCTAGAATTTAGGATGCGGGAAATTTCATATTCCCCGTCCTCCACCACCGGAGGAACAGTGGCAGAGGCGTCATCATCCGACACGTCAGCTCTTTTCAACAGAGAAACATGAAACACCGGGTTAATCTTCCAGGAGGTAGGAACCTCCAACCTAATAGCAGATTGGTTAACTATCTGAAGCATCTTAAAGGGCCTTACGAACTTGGGACCCAATTTTTTAGAAGGAATCCTCAATCGCAGATTCTTAGAGGACAACCAAACCATGTCACCAACAGCAAACAAAACCTCCTGAAGATTACCACGCACATCCGTCCAAACTCTCTCCAAATCACCGGAAAAACTCTCCTCCTCAGGCACAGCCGATACCAATTTGGAGAATGACCCAAAAGACGGATGTCTCCCAGAACAACAAAAAAAAGGCGAATACCCAGCAGAAGAGGATGTATGGTTGTTAAGAGCAAATTCAGCAAGTGGCAGAAACTCAGACCACCCCTCTTGATTGTCTGCCACAAAACAATGCAAGAACTGCTCAACATCCTGGTTCTTCCTCTCTGTCTGGCCATTAGACTCAGGATGATATCCGGATGAAAACGACAAATGAACTCCCAACCTGTCACAAAAGGCACGCCAAAAACGAGCCACGAACTGAGGTCCCCTATCAGTAACAATGTCAGTAGGAACACCATGTAGTGTGACAATTTCCTTGACAAAGGCCTTAGCGAGTGTCTTAGTGCAAGGCAGTTTGATGAAGGGAACCAAGTGACACATCTTGCTAAAACGGTCCACGACCACCCAGATGACCGTGAAACCCTCAGAGGGGAGAAGGTCAGTAATAAAGTCCATAGCCAGATGTGTCCAAGGTACACTAGGAACCTCCAGAGGGCAAAGTAACCCCGCAGCAGGAGCATGCGAAGACTTGGATGTAGCACACACAGTACATTGACGCACCCACTTAATGACTTCCTTCTGCCATCCAGGCCACCAAAAACTGCGACCCACAAGTCTCTTGGTCTCAGAAATTCCTGGATGACCTGTCAACCGAGACTCATGACACTCAACAAACAAATCTCTCCTAAAGGTCCTAGGCACAAACAACCTCCCATGGGGAGTGTTAGATGGGGCATTCTCCTGAGCTTTAAGAATCTCATCCTCCAAAACGGAGTCCAAAGCAGCAATCACAACACCTTCTTGTAAAATGCTCTCCTCCTCCTCCTCAGCACCGACCATGGGAGAAAAGCTGCGAGACAAAGCATCCGCTTTAACATTCTTGGTACCAGGGATGTAAGTAACGGAAAAATTAAACTGCGAGAAAAAAAGTGCCCACCTAGCCTGACGGGCATTCAAGCGCTTGGCAGCATCAAGATAGATCAGATTTTTATGATCAGTGAAAACTTGAATGGGAAATTCAGCACCTTCCAAGAGGTGACGCCAGTGTTCAAATGCGAGTTTAATAGCCAGCAATTCCCGATTACCAATATCGTAATTAAGTTCAGTCTCAGAAAATTTTTTTGAAAAAAAGGCACAGGGATGTATTCCATCCTTGTTTTCCTGAGACAACACCGCACCGACCCCCAACAGAAGAAGTATCAACCTCAACCAAAAACGGCTTAGTCACATCAGGCTGCATAAGGATGGGAGCAGAGGTGAACCTCTCCTTAAGAAGCACAAAAGCTTCAATGGCCTCAGAAGTCCATTGAACCGCATTAGCACCTTTCCTGGTGAGATCGGTCAGCGGTTT